>NC_088251.1:14537500-16937500 GCF_036013445.1 Caloenas nicobarica | reverse complement strand
TTACATGAAGTAAGGGAATGGCTGTGATTGCAGAAGAGAGTTCGCATCACCACTGGTTTGCTTATTTTGAGGTTTCTATTTGAGCAATAAACTGAAACCTGAAATAGGCAATTGCATCCAGATTAGCCACAGTGGCAGTCCTTTTTGAGTAGAGAACTGGGCAAGCAGTTTAGAGGTGCTGGAGACTTTGTTTCAATGTGCTAGTTATTCAGTGTTCAGGAAAACTTGCTAATAGTTCATTCCTTCTTTCTCCAATCACCTTGTTTAACAGCCACTTTGTTTTCCTGTGGGTCTTAGATAATAGCAAGGCAGTTTTGTCTTGTTTGGTCCTTTTAGCTACCATGATCATGGAGCATCTGCTTCTCTTCAAGGCAGAAGCTGGAGATCAAAAATCTTGCTCAATGATTATTTGGTGATGGTGGGAGGATTTCAGGCAATCCTCTAAAAAGAACAGGAGGCTTTAATCTGCAAACAACAACCCACCAAGAATTAAAATATTGCACTTCGATCTCTGTTTATCATAATTCACTCCTTTAAAGAGTTTCACTGAAATAAAGAGACAGGGAGAACTGAAGAAATTAATCTGCTTTAGAAGTACAGAACAGTAGCTGTCTTGCAACAATAAGTCAGTCTCAATTGATAGGGATTATTTAGCACAATTTCCTGTGTGTTCAGTAAACAGGAAGAAAAAAGCCATGGTGCTTAGGAAAACATAGTGGGAGCATAGGTGAGTGAAGGGCAGTCGAGGTTTTTTTTCTGATAGTGAACTCAGATTATAGGATGAAATATTAAGATTCTGGGAAGGCAAGTGCAAAGCTTCCTTGCACTTCAGAAAATCTTGGTATTGAAGCACACTGAAAGCTCCATTTATAGCCCATTTCGTAGGATGCTCATTTTTATTGCTTCTCACAAGAGGGCATTGATGTTTCCGTAGTTATTTTCTTCCAATGATTTACTTTCATATCCAGTACTGGCTGCTTTCAATTCATAGTTCCAATGCAAAGTATGCTTCCTGGAAAAATATTTTCTTTAAGTGTTATGTTTCTGCTCATCTGCAGATCCAAGCCCTTTGTGCAGCAACAATTGGGTCTGCCGTCAGTTGATCTTTAGTAACTGTACTGAATCTGAAGCTACCCAGGGTAAAACCTTGTTTGTCCCCTGCCAGTTTGGAGAGAGCCTCCTCTTTCCCACCCTCACCTTGGCTCACTCAGACTGACAGGTGCCTTTAAAAATAATTTGGGGAACAGTTCTCTCTTCTGGCAACATGTTTTGTAGGTCTAACAGAGAGCAGGAGGTGTCACAAAGGAATCTCTCCTATATCATCTCCCTCCAATACCATTCATTCGAACTGCAGTATTGAATTGCCTGAAATGGTCTTGCAATGCAACTTAAAGAAAAAGAATTGCACTTAAAGAAATGGGCTCTTGTATCATGGCACAGGTCTGTTCTTGACCCTCTGGGTATCTGTGCATTACACTTGGGGCAGAGAAATGCTGAACTCCTGATGTTTTCTGGTTGGTGTAGCTGCCTCTCCAGTTCACTGAGCATGCCTAGCAAGCTCAAGCTGGCCCTTTTTTGTCTTTCCTTTCTTTGGAAAAAATCTTCCACAGAATGTGGGCCACCTTGCTGGTCTGTCTTGCTGTTTCCAAGAGTGAGTGATACAACTCAGCTTTTCTGCATGGCTGGGTGGTTGCAGTTGTTTTCCAGTGAGCAATGGCATCACAGAATGAGATTTGTTTTCCAAGAAACCTTTGCAATGGGTTAATTCCTTCTGTGAAGAATTCAGCTCTCACTTTAATTTCTTCAGTTCATAATGCCCAAGGGACTAATTTTTGCAAGCATTTATAGTCTTACCCCTGCTAATTTATAAGAACAGATCAAGGTTTTCTTTCTTAAAAACTGCCTCATCCCTTCCCCACGCTACCTTTTTGTATTTCTACAACTCGCTTATAGTCAGGGTATTGCAGCTTGTCAGTCTCAGGAGAAAGTAGTGGAGATTGTTGGGTTTTTTGGTGCCATTCTGTTCTTGCATCCTGTAGATATAGAATAATCAAACAGCAGGAAGCAGTTTTGTGGCAACCACTCTCTCTTTCTGTCTCTTTTTTGAAGATGATGCCAAAAGAAAGTAGCAGAAAAATTGCAGAGGCAGCCCTGTGTAATGGCTTCGCTGTTCTCTTGGAGTACTCCTTGGCTATTTCTCCTGTTTTTCTCAATCATATCCTGTTATATAAACCAGTCTTTTACCTCTCCCACCTGTATTAGACCTTTGGAAAACCCCACAGACAGCATTACTGTCCCAGTTTTCCCTGCTACTTCTTCTGGGGCCAGTGGTTGTCCATTGCTTCAACTATTTTTACACAAAGGGACATTATAGTCATTTAGCTGAGAGCCATGTGGCTATCACAACTGGCAGCTTCAGAAAGGTGCTGCAACTGCATCGTTGGCAGCATATCAAGATACAATGGGTTTTAAGGATGCCAAAATAACCTGTTCTACTGCCCGACAGGGCTGAAGTCTTCATTGTCATGCACTGAATTTACCTGCATTGCTGAACATGAAGCTCATGCAAGCTCTTACTTGTGCGAGTCAGCTTCTACACTCTTACAAGCTTCTGCAGAATTGTGTTCTAAATCAGTTATATGCTCACAAGGTATGATTTCTCATTGCTGCTGTGAAGGAAAAATCTCGTAGGCACTTTTAATTGCTTTGAATTTTTTTTTGCTCTCATATTCAGTGTTACAGCCTTGTAATCTTTCAGGCAGCATGCCCAGAGATTTCTTTTTAAAATTTGTTTATTTCCTTGTTACAGGACACTGTAGAGATTAATTTTCCTGCAGAGGTTTCTGAACTCTAAAATGCCAAAATCACTGCTCACAAAGAACTGCCTATTTGATATTTATCTTCTGTCTTTAGTACTTCTGCTTTGCTCTGGATACACAGACCTCTTTAGAGGGATTAGGGAATGCTTAATGAATGCATTTTTTAGTGTATCCTTTTTTTTAATGGTTCACTTCATTTTCCTGTACATTGAAGTGCCTTCTTTTTTTATGTTTAGAGTACAAATGCAGCAGTATCTGAAAACTTGGTTGCCCCTCACAAGGTAAGAAAACCTGTTCCTGCTGTAGAGAAGTGCCTCCATGTTACATGAGATAAGGTCTCCCATAATTTATTCTTCTAAGAAGGTTGAGTTTAACCTCTTGGATAAGGAAAGTGATTAACCTTCTACCCACAGGTTGTGTTGTAGCTACTTTTTTAACCTTCCAAAAAGATCTTTGCTCCCTCTGCCTCTGAAACTGGAAACAACCTTGATCTATCTGCCCTGTACATCACATCGCCATCCTCAGACCCCTTTTTCTTTGTCCTCTGCAGGGATGTCACAAGAATCAGCACACTTACCTCACCTGTTCCTTGGCTTCTGCTCAGAGAAATGTCCATCAGGTGTTTAGAGCTTATCTGAATGTTGTACGTCTCAAACACCTGCTGTGCCTGTTGCTGGTATGCTGTGTTTTCTTAGTGTCCTCCTTTCCTTCTGCTCTTCCTGCCCATCAAACTCAGAGAAGGAAGCAAGACTGACTTCTAGATGATTTAGCTGGCAGATTGAGAAATGCAGTTACAGATTGCTCCAGAGTGGAGGGAAAAATGGTTCTCACAGTTTTGAAGCAGGTTAAAGTGAGTGGTAAATACCAATATCAGCCAACCTGCAGAGGTGCAGTGGCTTGTTTCAGGGAATTGTAGGGCTGAAAGCTGGCTGTCTGAGACTCTGAACCATACTTGTAACTCATAACAATCCGCTTTAGTGAGCAATGTTTTGTCTGTGGTAGATGTATTTCTGTAATCCTGAGTTTTCAATGCTTTTCACCTTCTACAGTCATTAACATTGGCGATAAAAATGCATGCATCTGTGTTAACACCTTTACATTATACTTGCTCTGGGATGAATTTAATCTATTATGTCTGTTATCCTGTAAAGAAAATGTCTGCCTGATATTAGATTACATTACAGTTTGCTGGCTTTCCTTTTTACAAAAAGGAGAGAATTTAGGGGAAGTTACTGTAATTTCATGTCCATTTTTGCCCAGTATGCAAAAGTAGACTGGGACCCAAAACTACGCCCAGTGACTGCAGCGCTGAGCTCTACAGCTATTAAAGGTACATAAATGCTTTATTTCCAGTTACCTTAATGGGTCAGAGTCTGAAGCGTTCTGATAATATTTAATATTCAGACTTCAGGCATAGACACACCTTCACTTACCGCTGTTAACCTGTGGTTGCTGCTTTTTTCCTGGAGGGTTTCACCTCCAGAACGGAGATGCCAGAACACATGGACACAAATGAGTCTCAATGGTCAGGTGTAGCAGTTCAGCCACACAGACAGTAACCCCAGCAGGAGAGAGGGCTGAAACACTTCCAGGTAATTTTGCAAGAGGAGATCTAACTGTACGCCTGAGGCACTTGCTTGCACTGCAAAATTTCACCCTACTTTTTAAATTTAGATTTTGGACACGTTCATAAGTCACTTTTCTATTTTGTTATGAGTAACAGAGAGGTGCCATGGGAAGCTACATCAAGTCACAGACAAGGATGCCATTATGCTGGGTACTACACAGATACAGGCTGAGAAGAGAGTTTGAAGAGTTATAGTACATTTAATTTTCCATTTGTTTGTCATTGATTCAAATTATAGTTACAAAATGCCTTAAATCTGTATAACCAACTTTTCAAGGGAAAGGAAAAGGAACTCTGCAGCCTAAAGTTTGCCCTTTCTCTTATACAAAGTTAATGAAGTCAATGCAAATATATTTTCCATAGAGGAAGCTTTGTTTACTTGCTGTTTCCTGCTGACCCTATTTTTGTATTGTTCATAGTGTTCTGTGCTTGTTTCCCATCTGCTGTCTGCAGACTCCCCACTTTACCTACATTCCTGGATCAGCTTTTATTTCTTCTATCTTTATTTTTTTTTCTTTCCCCATTTTTTAACAATTACACTAAAAGCAGTCATCAAAACTTGAAAGTGAAATAAATCACGGGTAAAACCGGAAGAAGTGAGCTATAGTCTGACTGAGAAATTCCAGAGGCCCAAGTAGCTGGATGACAAAGTAACTAGGATAAAGAGATAATGTTAGTTGTAACTAAAGTCTGTTTTCCAGGTTTGAGGGCAAATTCAGTACCAGGGGACAATATCCAATTTCCATAATAAGTCCTAAAGGCAGCTGGGAACACATCTCTGTGGAGTAACATGTGTGTCTGTTTACCCCAATTATATCAAGTAAGTGCGGGCAAGGTGGGAATGACACCAAAAGGATATGTTCACTTTGTCCTGCCCAAGAGTTATACTTTTGAAGCATAAATTCCCACTTAAGTCAGTTTTCTTGTTCTCCTGTGAAAACCTATGAGAAGTTTTACCATTTAGAGTTGCTAGGTGGTCTTTCCAGTGCTAGAGAAACAGAGTAGAAGAAACATGGCCAGAAACATGGATCTGGAGAAGGAAAGTCATAATCTGAGTGTCCTGTTCTATTCCTCCTTTCTCACAGTATCAAGCATAGACCAAACATCACTGATTCGATCCGCATGTCTCACCAGTGTCCGCTGCTATCACCCATCAACTATCCCTCTCCTTTTCCCTATGATTTTTTTTCATTTATTCAGTAACTAATTTTCTACAAGTTTTTTGTTTTTCATCTCAGTGTCTCTTATATACTAGTGGAGCGTCTAACAACAACTTGAAATTCCCACATTACCTTTCAAACAATGTCTCTGTACCATCTCTGGTCAACAGAACCGAGCAACAAGCATGTTTTGATTTCAGCTTCTCCCGTTCACTCTTTCCCTGGTACGTTGTGCTTCCACATCCACTGTTTTTACCTGTTATGTTTTGTCCCTGACTTAGGCCAAGTGTTCAAGGACAGCAACCACCTTTTTGTTAGGTCCACAAGGGATTTATAAGGAAGGCTGATTGATTCAGTACTGCAACAAAAATAGTAAGCATTAAGTGATGGAGTGGTTGTAATCATCACGATGGAACAGTACAGAACTGGAGAGAATCCTACAAAACAAACAAACAAAAGTAGAAACTCAAGAAACAGAATAAACAAAAGGACACTCAAACGAAGAAAAAATCCAAGAGAAAAATGTAAACGGAAACAGGTGTGAAGTAACAAAATAAGAAGGTAAAGAAACTTTGCAGAAAAAGATACGAGAGTGAGAGAAAGAGCAAGAGAAATGCTTGAAGATGGAATCAACAAAAAAATTGCAGAGTTCTAGTACTTCTTATTCAGACAAGGTTTTCTGCCACCTTTCCTGTGAAGGGTTAGTAATCTGGCTCTGAAATCTTCATACAGACAAAATTAATGAACTTCAACTGAGGAAGGTAAATGCATGAAAGATCTCATGCTATTATCAGGTGATTAAATGGTCAATGAAATTCATGTAGATATGGGTGGCACATGGCAAAAACCAATCTCAGGTTTAAATACACGGTGATGGATACTGAACTAGCTGGTACTGTTCAGGAACTTCAATGGGCAAGCCCATAAAAACGTAAACTCAGTGCTGAGTAGCTACTAAAAAGGAGACAGAATTTAGGAATGATTAAGAAAATACTAAAAAAAGTGAGATATAGTTTTGCTGGTAGGTGTCCTTGGTGTGCTCACATCTTGCATACTGGATGCAGTTCAGTTCTTCCCTCTCAAAGAAGAGCAGAGAATGGTGATAAGGATGGTTGAACATGTGGGATGCTTTGAATATCAAGAACAATTAAATAGGCCATGACTTTTCTGCATGGATAAAAGACAGGTGAAGAATATGATAATGACATGAGTGGCACAGGACAAGAACAGAAAATGTTTGCTCACTGTGTCTTCTCATTCAACAGCTAGGTGACATCAATTAAAACTAAAAATAAAACTTTCTACTAGTATATTCAAACCAGACAAAAGTAGTAACTTTTTTCCATAACACATAGTTAGTCTGGGAAACATGATGTCATGTTAGATGCAAAAAAAATATCCAGTTTCAAACTGAAATTGGAGAAATTAATGGAACAAAAGAGCTAAGAGTTATAATGTGCAAGGATATAATCATTAGCTGCTGGTAAGCTACAAATCCTTAGATCTTGGGATTTTTTGGGGAAGCATATTGCTCTGGTCTGTGCTCCTCCCTGAAAACTTACTCAGCCAGTGTTGGAGATACTGGGCTGGGTGGTCCCTTAATCTGACTCATTATTTCTGGGTTTGTATTCTCACATTTTTAACACAGCCATTATAATACGGCCTTTACTTTTTTACATCATCTTTGTCAAGGGTGTGCAGGACAGTGGTTTACACTAAATTACTGGGTTCATTGGGAAGGTAAGGTGAACCAGCTGGAAAAACAACATACCAGTGGCTTTAGGAGTATGTCACCCAGAGGGATGTTCCAAGATTTGATGGCCAATGCAGACCTGCCAGCGGAACAGGTGATGGAGAGGGACCAGACCTCGTGTCGGCAGACAGCGAGGGAAGCAGTGCATTCCACCTCGCTGCAAACATCACTATACCTTGTGGTGAGGGACATGTGGTGTGTGCCAAAAAAGCCAAAGCCGCCTCATGACTGCTGTGGGGTGCTCGCTTTCTGCGGGCTGCGGTGCTGCTCCAGGCTTGCAGTGGTGCTGGCAGCAGCAGGACTTGGGGTGCAGCTGCCCTCACTGCGCACCTGCGACACGGGCTGACAGGGCGGGAAACTGCTGGTATTGCACATGGGGAAAGGGGAAAGTCGTGGGCCAAGCCGAGGCTAAACTGGCAATACAGTAACAGGAGGCACTACTAGACAAAAGATGAGAACAGGGAGCATGGGGAACCCCCTGTGGATGAAGATTTTCAAAGACAGTGACAGGGCTGTGCTGGCTGAGGCTGAAATTCCCAAGTAAGGATGTAGCCGACAAAATGGAGGCCAGTGGGAAACACTAAAACAGGGTGGGTTGCTCATTGAGGGCGGTGGTGGGTAAGGGATATAAAATAAAGCAGACAGGGCTGTTGCGGGATCTCTGTTGAGCAGCCCCATGCCTGACCAATGCAGCCTGGAGCAGGACAGACCACACGTCCCCAACGGGCTTGCTCTTTTCCTGCAGGATTTCTGCCTCCCTCGATGCACGGGAAGAGCAGTGTTTACTTACTGAATAGCTTTTCATTATGTCGTTTCTTTTTCATTGTTCTGCATGAAGCTTGCACCTATAGCTTGTTCACTGCAGTCTAGTTAGACCCCTTTTGAAAAGATGAGTGTGAATTTTCTCATGGGTGTGTGATGGTTACAAGGGTATCTGTCCCTTCATTAATACTCGTCTTCACAAAATCTCCTTGAGGTAAGTGCTGTCTTCCCCTTACAGAAGTGGATCTAGAGTATGAGGAGAATAAAATTGGAATTAGCGTTGGTTGCCTGATTTAAGAAAACTGGAAGGTAATTCTTCAGAGAATTCAGCATGATATTTCACTATGTAGGTTTACAGTGTTCCCTATTGGCATGGGTGGCAGATCCAATTGCTGTGTAATTCTGTGCATTGGGACTGTAAGTAGCTTTTATTCAGAAAATGAGGCACTGAAATTCTGGGCAGATGTAAAATGGTGTTTCAGTGGTGTGGTCAGCATACCAGGGGACTTCTAGAAAAGTCAGGGATAACAGTATCTTTGGAATTTTAGCTGTTAATGTCTAATAAATGCCTGCTGAACATATGTAAAAATAGATATTGCATAAGCTTATAAATTGTTCATCTTTAGAGGACTATTGATCAGGAAGGCAATAGGAGTATCCTTCATACAAAATCTGTATCTCTGCCAAATATGAAGTTGCTGCTTGAAAGCAGATAAGGAGGAGATATCTCTGTCAAACAAAAAGTGCCAATATCTATCTAACGTAAGGAAAATAAGCTGCTTGTTTTTTTTTTTTTTCTTCTTATCTTTGTTCAGAGTCGCAGAATCACAGAATTGGTGAGGCTGGAAGGGACCTCTGGAGATGATCTACTCCGTCCTCCTTGTTTTGATGAATGTCATGAGATTCTTGTCTGCCTATTTCTCTAGACTGTTGAAGTCTCTCTGAATGGCAGCACAACCAGCTGGTATTTCAACCACCCCTTCCAATTAGTATGGCTTGCAAACTTGCTGAGGGTGCACTCCGCCCCATCATCTAAGTCTTTGATGAAGAGGTTAAACAGTACTGGTCCCTGTATTGACCCGTAGGGTCCAGCACAAGTGACTAGACTTTGTGCCACTCATTGCAAGCCTCTGCACCTCTGAGCAGTTTAGTTTTCAACCCACCTCATTGTTCACTTATCTAGGCCACACTTCATTGGTTTGTGTATGAGGATGTTATGGGAGACAGTGTTGAAAACCTTTACTGAAGTCAAGATAAAAGCCATCCACATCATCATAAAAGGCCATCAGGTTGTTCAGGCATGATTTCTGTAGACCACTTTCGATCACTCTCTTGACCATCATAAGTTTCAGATGTTTTTTCAGGATGTTTTGCTCCATCACCTTCCCAGGGATTGAGGTGAGGCTGACTGGCCTGCAGTTCCAAAAATTCTCCTTCTTGCCCTTCTTGAAGATGAGTGACAGGAAACCCCCAGTTGCCATGACTTTTCAAAGATTATCAAAAGTGACCTTGTAATGACTTCAGCCAGCCCCTTCAGCACTCATAGGTTGCTTCCCGTCAGGTTCCACGGAACGTATGTCCCTATTGTTTAAATGTTCCCTAACCTGATCCTCATTTCTGACTGATTTTTTGGAAGACATTCAGCCAAAAACTGAAGCCTTCACATCAAACATAGTTTGTCAAACTGCAACCAACTCAAATCTGTTGCTTTGGGTGGAAGATAGCTTGTAAAAAGTGATGCCATCAGTATGTGGTGTGTGTGTGCATTACAGTGTTCTTAATCTATTAAAGATGGTACTCAGCCCATGTACCTTTAGCTATCTGATGGTTAAATATGTAATTAAAAAATAGCTGTTTACATTCCCTCTATAGTTAATGGAGAAAGACAGGCATCTCCAGCTGACTCATCTCACTTATTTTGGATTAATTCTACCCTTGGTGTCCTAGGGAACAGCAATTTAGTTTCTTTTAATTCTCTAAATCATACGCCATGTCTTTAAGGGTCAATTCTACCTAATTAAACTTCAAACACAAAATACTCTTTATTTTTAAGGGGAACAAGATTTCAGTATACATATATAATTTTTCTAGCTGCATTGTCAAAAGCTGGAATTCTTCCTTGCTTTGATCTGGTACACGGATTAGGAATAAGGCACAAGTTCTTCCTGAGAGTGTCTTGGTCAGGCATAGAACAAGGTGGAACTCTATGGATCTGAAAGGTGGAATAAATGCTATCACAACTTAATAGATAGCAGTTGCACCTTTTCTGACACAGACAATGTTGTACCTACCAAATGTCAGAATTTGCTGTGAAGTAGACCATGACAAAGGGACACTGAAAAGCAGGGCCACCTAGAAGATGGACTAAAGTTTGGTTTATCTGCTTGGCTACGTTTTACTGGGACTTCAACAACACTGCAGAAATGTGAGATTTTCCCAGGTCCTGCAGAGATCCTGTGTTTGTAGCTGTTCCCCAGGTCTCTCAGGAAGCAGTAGGAATGTACCAGCACATTTCCCATCTAAGAAGGCGCGATGCTGGGCACCAAACCTTGAGATAGTATGTGCTTTCCTGCAGAGCTGATCCTTGTAAAATTTACCAACAGACACAACTAACTTGAGTGGCCCCAGCATAGATGAAAAATTGATGAGGCATGAGCTGTTCCAACTCCAGGAAAAATCCTGTCACACAGTGGACATCTGGACATCATTTCTTCCCTACTTTTTCCTTGCTGGTAGAATATTTTCAGCTGTATTATGTTTGCTGCATATTTAGACAACCCACATATTGGCTAAACTGACCAACTGAAGTCTAATATGGTCCTACATGATCCCTTACAGAGAGAACTTAAAAGAAGTTATATAGATGCATTTAGCTTTTTGTTTAGCAGACAAACAAGCACTACCAACAAGACTGCACTCAAGGGCAGGTGAGTGTGTCACCATGGCTCTGTTGTGAAATAATTTGGTTGCAAAATAATAGAACAATAAATAATAGATGGAGAACTTTGCAACAAATAGCAGTTATCTGTCCGAAACTCCTACTCTCCCTCCCCCACAAGTCTAAATGGGGCATGGGTTGTCACACAAAGGAGTTTCAAAGATATTTTTGTATGAAAGATAATGCATATTTCTTTTGGAAAATATAGCTCCATACCATTGTGAATAAATAAAGAAACAAACATGCCGACCAAGGACCACAATAAAACCAAAATGATGGACTTTACTTAGGCCTGCACATCACAGCTTCTTTGCAACTTGACCATCCTAAAATACTGCATTAGTTATTATACCGTACTATATTAGCTACTGTTCTAATTATATAGAACTGTTTTATCTTTTGTAGGAAATATGGAAGATTTCATATGATAATATGGTCCTGTTTCACTATCTGGGTTTTCAAATTACTTCCATGGTGATGTTTCAGGTATTTGATGTCCTTTTATTGATACCTGCATGAAACCATGTGTGCACTATATATAATGGCAGCCTTCTGTGAGTATACCCTTCTTCTCACTGTCCTCCCTTCAGTGAACCACGAGGTCTGAGGATTATGTGGTATTGTATCATTTTATTGCCAAAGTGACTAAAGGCTGAGCCTTTCCTCACTGTTCTTGCCTTTTTTTTCCTTTTTTTTTTTTTTTTTTTTTTAAATAAATAATACAACAAATGTTGACAGAAGAAAATTCAGGCTCAGTTCAGGAAAATCCTCTGGTTGCATGGAAGGACCTTGGGATACACTTGACACGAGGAATTTCTTTGATGATGTAAAGTTACTGGCATAGGATCATTGTCACATGTGCTGGGGATGAATGTGGCCAGTATGATACTTCTCCTTAGGGATTACCAACTCTTGGACTTGCCTTTTCCAGTTGCATAGAACTGATCCCATATTAAAGAACTGCAGGTAGTTCATCATGGATGCAGCTATGAGTCTGGCGCTATAAATCTAATCTTTCTAATCAGATAATCTGATAAATGTCCTTGCTGGAAGTGCAGAAGAATGCTGGGTGGAAGGGAACAGCTGGAATCCTTTTAAAGTCTAATTGCCTCATGTGCACCATTATTTTAATTTATGATATAGCCAACAATTGGACAGGACGTGTAGTGCATAGGCCACCTTTCAACATCAGTCTAGACCTGCCAGGAAAGCAAAGGAGGGTCATTAACCCTGGACTGTATTTATGTGCATAGCACCCCACAATCATAATGCAAGCCTGCTCACCGCTATTCTGACTTTGCTAATTGGGAGAGTTCAGCAGACATACCTGGTATTCTCCAAGATCCAGCGGGTATCCAATTTCCAGCAGAGCTTGCTGAGAAACATGAAGGTCAAGTAACTTTCCCAAGGTTACACCCTAAGTGGCTCAGCTGGGATTAGGACCCAGATTGCCCTTGCTCCTAATCTTTTGCTTTATTAGTCACTGTAGTCTCTTTCTGCAAACGTCTAACAAGTTCATATTTGTAGATTAACAAACACAATGTTATGGGCAAACTTGTGTAATCTGAGGGAATAGATTTCACGAGACATTAGATAATGAAGCAACATAAGCAAAGCTAACTTGTAACTGAAATGGAAAATAATTAAGAATGGATTTTGCATATAGAAGCTAGTATTTTAATGCTAATGTTGTACTTCTTGATCTCTTATTTCTCAAAACTATGCACATCTGGCCACTCTCCTTTATCAACTGTCAATAGAAATGCTATCAAGGAGCATGGTATTGCCTGAACTTTTTGGAATCTGTATTTACCTTTATTATAACTCAAAGAAATTGGCTGACTCCCAATGCAGAAAGAGTAACAAGGTGGCTGTCACATGGTTTATTGTCCTTCTGTAAAGCTCCCTGTGATACAAATACTGCAGCATTTGGGACTATGAAATTGTTACAACGTAGTTGTTCTACTCATCTCTTGTGTACGATGGTGTACTCCATCTTTAAGAGGAAAACTAGCAACAGAGTTTTTAGTTAGGATGAGGAAAATCCCTGATTTTCCATATCTCTAACTGAAAACCATGATTAGTATTATGGAGCATGAAACAGTTTATAGTGCCAGCTGGTCTTAATAAAAGGCTTAGTTTCCCAATACTAACACACTTTACTACAAACCAATGAACATGTTCACACCAGTAGTCTGCTCTGTTTCTGTAAACAGGAGTGGATGCAATGCGCATGTCTGGAGAACTGCCTGGAAAGCCTCATGGGGCACAGAACTAAAATAATAGCTAACACATCTCACATGGATTAAGGAGCCAGAAAAACAAAAATGTCTTTATTTAGCCTGTTGTTAAACTACATCAACATAGTGTAACTGATCTCCTGCCATTAGGCAGTGAAATCCAAAGCCACGGGACACAATTAAAAGGCAACCTGGCACCTGGTGTCTCCAATACACCTTTTGAAATAGCTAGAAAGAGACTATCTTATCAAGGGATTGAGGTTGGTATATGAAGGGCTTTCCGTGGTAGGTTCCTACTTCAAAATTAGCCCAGTACTATATGGCCTGGGCTCCTACATAAAGGGAGACACCTGTCTCTATCTCCTCTCTTCAGAAGTTACCACTTGATATTAATAACCAGAGCAAAAGTACCAAAGATGAGTGAATATGGAAGTGGGACTCATTTGCAGTGTGATAATAGATGATTAAATGCAATGACACAGTTGTGGGGCTACGCAGAGAAACTTCTGTTGTGCTGCTGCCTTTGCCCAACCTGAAGTGCAGTAGAGGATCCACTAGCTGAAAATTCAAAATGCAAGATGATGCAAAATTTAAGAATTGCCAACTATATGAAACTAATGACTGTTAGATTTTAGTTTAAGAATAATGCTTTAAAATCCATTTGAAACCTCGCAGGGAGCCAATGAAACAGATTAAAACTGGATAAAACTGGAGAGATTTCTGTCAATGTCTAACATGATACCACGATGAGATACTGGATCAGCTGGAGACTTTCAGAGCAATTTCTAGAAGACCCAGACAAAACTCAGCATGTGGTGAAAGAGCAAATGTACGAAAAAGTACAAAGCTATCTGAGTAAAAGATAGGAATTTAGTTTCCCTTTAGATTCAAGGTTGGTAGGGATTTCATCAGGAGAGGTTGATCAGCAGTGACTGGAATGAAAGTTACCATTATTCATTCAGCAGAGAGGAAACAAATTGTGTCCAATTCTGCACAGAGATACTTCCACAATTTCCACAGAATTCAAACGTATGTAACTGAATGTTGCTCACTTCTCCCATTAGATTTTGCGTTGAAGTGTATGTATGTATCTAAGGTTAAAATGCAGGAGTCACGTTGATAATCATGAGAAAAACATGTTGTATTAGAAGCATCACCCAGTTCTTGAAAAAGAAACTCAAGAATTTCTTAAGAGATGTACCAGATAGAAGGTACAAAGCTGTTGGTCTGTAGAGTAAGATAAAGAAAAACTTTAAGCTAATATAATGGCATTCATTGCAGAACAAATCAATCTTACAAAGAACAAATTCTTTTAGGGCCCTCATGGGTGTACATCTTCATTCCAACTGACGGATAAACTGAGGCAGAGAGGTTAAATGACCTGACCTGAATTGTGCAGGTAAGGACATGTGTGCCTAAGTGGCAAAAACTCATGAGAGGGCTCTACTGACAAATACTCATAACTCTGACAAATGCAAAAACAGACAGAAGTTATGGTATTATACAATGCATAACACCATGTCTTATGGCATAGAACAACTTCGTGATTTTAAATATTTTAGTTTGTGTGTCTGTATCTTCTGAAGGGGAAATTAGCACCTGCCTTGCTAAAGCAAGCAAGACCAGTACTCAGGATGTATTTTGTAATGTTGCATCAGAAAGACACTATGTGCAATGCTGTGTGGTTTCTAGTTTTTTTGCCACCAAGAGTAAATCTTCCCCATTTTCAGACAGGCTTGAGGATTATCTTGTTTTCTCAGCATCTCTGTGCATTAACAGAATATTGCAATTTGCTTTGATTCAAACTTCTCTTGGTTTGCCAGTCCCTTGTGTCTCATCTGGGCAATTGTGTTCCAGCTCACTGCTCATGTGTTGCTTCACTACTGATAAAAAGAGCGTTGGGGTCCCTCATTAGTTCCTGCTGATGAGGAAGATGCTTGTGTCACCCAACACATCCTGTTAGCTCAGCTGTCACTGAAAGCTGCAAAGTCAAGATGTCTCCCACAGTCAGTTCAGGCATCTCTTTCTTAGTCATCTGGCCAATAACTAGCTTTCCAAAGGGCAATGGCCTCATCTCTGAGCTGGCTGATTGGTGTAACATGTCTTGATGTACAGGAGATGGGACAGGGTAATCTGGGTGGCTCAATGCCTTTGAGTTGTAAATGTGCTCTAAATTATTGCTCTTGAGTGTCGGTTCCTGTTTAAAAGCCCGATCTAATTTTCTGCTTTCTAGACCTTGTCCTAGTTCCTTTTCCTTCTGAGGGCTAGTTCCTAATCTTGCCCTTGATCTGTTCAGCCTTGATTCCTAGGTCTTGCCTCTTTCTTTTCCAGCCCTAGTTTCTGCTTTAACTTAGCTTGCCTGACCTTGTTTCAGCTATGACTGCTCCCGATGCTGAAGACACTTGCATACATTGAGACTAAAATTACAATGAGCCAAATTCGATCTTCACTTAACAATGCAAACTTTAGTTTTCATCAGACTAAAACATAGTCCAAGGACAGTGGCTTTAGTATTGTCTAATCAAGAAATAGATATGTAGAAATTCTGGTTTTGGTATCAGGGCAAGCTACTCATGAAGGTGAATCTCATCTTTCAGCAGATTATTACTAATTAAGTTACATGTGGTAGAGCTATCAATGCAGTGATAAACTTTTTAAAGAAATTGTTTACACGTTTCTAAGAATGGTTCTTCCATCCGCTGTCTGGCAACACTCCCTCATGCCCAAAGGATAATAATAAAGAATTCTCTTATTCATTTCACATAATAGGAAGGCAGAGAGACGCTTTCTCCGCAAGTTTCCAAAGAAGACTCAGTAACTTCCCAAGAACGATTCCTCACATGTGCTAGAGACTTTTTGTATGCAAGTGATCAGAAATTGTACTTGAAAAAGCTATGCTGAGAATAAGTGTATGTAGGATACCCAGTTATAACAGGGCCTCTTAACTGGATGTGTCCATCTGGTAGGTATATTAAAATAATTAAGAGAGGGAACTGATGTATGGAGTCTACTTAGCAGAACGTCATCTGGCCAAGAGCAGATTCCAACAGAGCTGTAGAAGAGGAGGGCAAATGCTGCTATTTCCCCAGCTTGCTCTCCCAGTGAACAGCAATCTGAGTCTTAGGGTCATCTCAGTTCAGAGGTTGTATCTTTTGTTGTAATAATTTGGTTTTTCTTCTATGAATTTGCCTCATAGCTTTTCAAATTAATGTAAATTCTTGGTATCCTTCACTTCTTGTGAAAATATGTTCCCTGATTTAACCCTTAATTGCACATAGCACCCCATTTATTTGTTTTGAACTGGCCTCTTGATTACTTAATTTTATACCTTCTAATTCCTTTAATATAAGAAATGGTCAGAAGTCATCCTTTGTTCACCTCCTTCATATCACTTCTATTTTACTGGCTCTTAAGCTGTCCCTTCTTGTGGCTGAAAAGTCTGAGTTTCTTCATTTTTCTATTCAAGTGATTCCATGCATTTGGGTTCCTTCTTTGCAACCCTCCTGGTTTTGTGATGTCCAGACTGAGAAGGGGAAGCCAGAACTGCATATAGTGTTGTCATGAATGGAATTTTTACACAGCTTTGATTTAGCAGCAAATTAGAATTTATTAATACTTTTTGGTAGATTACAAGGTTAGGTTGTATATAAAGCACTTAATTGTCAGCCATTTTGAGTGATTCAATGAAATTTGTTATAATCAATCAAAATAGTGACTTAGTTAGAGATTCGTAAATGACAAGGTTCACACTAAACTTACAGTAGGGTTTTCTTAACTAAAACACACTCACAGGTGCAGAAAAGGGTAAATTAAAATGCACACACAGAAACAGACAAATAGATGAATCAGTTCTAAAATCAAATCACACACACAAAGGTTAACCTATGATTAAAATTTCCTTTTCATGAGTTTTATAAATTACTCACTTTATGTGTGGACATTCATCAGTGGATGATAGTCAAACTGTGCAAATTTAGGTCTTTGGATCCTCGCAAAATCGTCAGTAGATGATAATTGAGTCTTTGCGATGTCAGCCCTGAAGGTGTTCCAGTCAGGAGAAGATACTGGGTTACAGCCTGCTGCAATCCAGGAGAGCTCAAAGGCTCTCCCTTTAGGATCACTATTTATAGGATCACAAGATGACTGTCTTTGGTCAATATTTTTCCACAGCTTGTGCCTCAGGCTCACATCATACTTCCCACATTGGGCAACGATCCAGTTAGTAGGAGTTTCAGGTGCAATCAGGGGGCACCTGATCGTCCAAACTCACTCTTTGATCAAGACAAGAACAATGTTGGCCTGCCTTGTGATCACCAAGCGAGGAGTGTCTAATTGTCCCAACTCACTACACCCTTCCATCAAGACAAGAACGTATTTCCCCAGGCAGGAACATAATGCTGGCCTCTCTAATGATCACCAGGTGAGGAATGCCATTTCTACTCACTGCACTTGTGATTAAAACAAGAACACTTGGGAACACCTTGTCGGCTTGTCTTGAGGTCCCCTGGTGGCCCTGGGGTGGGGTCTGTACCACCACAAGTGTAGAAGATACATCCATAGTAAGGATTTATGTAGCAGCACCATGATGTTTACTGTGTTATTTTCTACTCCATTTCTACGAGTTCTTAACATTCTGTTTGCCTTCATGATTATTACTGAGCATACAGACACTGTTTTCATATCACCATCTATCACATTTCAAAGATACTTTTTTCTGGGTGGTATTAGCCATTTTGGGGCCCATTATTTTCTATCTAAAATTATATTCCTGTGCCTGATATTGTACTGAATTTCATTTTCCAGTTTATTGCCCAGTTCTTTAGCACCATGAACACCACCTACAGCTCTTTGCAGGAAACTGTAACTTGAAAAACTTACTGTCATTACCAAACTTTGACATGGTGCTATTTTACCCTTCTGCCCCATGAATATATTGAGCAGTGCAGGCCTTAACAGAGAATGTTGTGGGACTTTCTAGTAACATCCAAGAAAATAAACTTTACAAAATACTATCCAATAAATCCACATAATCATGTATTCTGTGTTTTTTAGAGTTTCTATCACTTCGCTCTGTATGGACATCAGAGTTACTAGTTAATAGCTATTTGGTTCACCTCATAAATCCTGTAAAAACCTGGGGTCCCATATGCCATTTTCTATTCTTTCGGCAACACATCAGCTTGAAGTGAAAGATATAATTGTGCAGCCATTTCACTCTTTATTCCACTAGAACTCCTGGTTCTAGTCTTACTGACTTTGCTACTGTTCATTTTGTTGCTCTGTAACCTTTTCTACCGATACTTTGAGACAATTTAAGACAGAAACCTCCACAAGTCTGTTCTTACATACGCAAATAATTCATTTTGGCTTTCTCCTGTGGTTTGATCTTCTGAGTGCTCGTTTCATACCTTGCTCATCTATTGGCTGTACAGAATTTCTAGAAGAGTTCCTGTTTCTGATATTTTTCTTATGACGTGGGCTAAATAATTCCTTATTTATAGCAGATAAAATTCAGAATCACTTTGTGGCTTTTAGTAACAGTAAAACTTAATCTCATGCATTTGTCTATTTTGGAATTTAATATATTTATCAAAGCTATACTTTATAAAATGTAATTAATTGATATTTCTTTCTTGGCTTGTCTGTAATGAAATTATAAACCATATTCTTACGTGCTGCTTGGCAGCTACAACTGCTATTTAGTATCGCCAAAACAGCTCAAATCATTACCTGTTTTTCCAGAAGACAGCAAGTTCTGAATATATTCATGAAAAGTGTATTAAAATATATGTCTGTCTTCAGGGCACAAGTGGGTGGGCAATATCACAGGTAGCAGAGGCTGGAAATCCATGGAGGAACCAGGGACCAAACACACTTACATGAAAGAAAATTATGTTTAGGAATTGACAGACCTTCCTTAGCCTCAGTAGGCAAAGTGCCTAGACAGACAGTCTTTGAACTAAAAGCAAATAAGAACTGAGACAACTCTGCTATTTCTTTTGAGAATATCTGGTTCATTCGAGTTAGAAAAAATCTGTTTCGACACCAACAAAAAGCCCGAGTCAAGTAATCTTGCTGCTAGCTGGTTGTTTCAAGTGGTTGTAATGACCTGCAAATAGAAGGTGTAATCTTACATATAAACAACATAGTATAAATGGAGGGTTCAAAGAAAATACATCTATTCTGTCCTGCTCCATACCAGTCCATTCATTAAAGGTGCTAACTTGACTTTCTGTATTACTCTTTTTTACTGATGTATTCTTACACAAAAGCTTTTTGCTGGGGCCTTTTTAGTTCACTCTTCAAATCTATTATTTCCATGCTGATCTGCTTACAAAAAGCTCCAAACTGTGCTTGTCACTAAAATACATAATACTCTGGCTTTCCCAAAATACAGTGTACTTGAAACAATACTTACATGAATGACCTGCTTCACGACTGTAAGAGAAGTTCCATATTTCTTTCTCTATGATAAAAAATCAGTACACTGTAAAAATTTAAAAAATGCCTTTTTAGGAGAAACTGGTTCCTGATATGCTAGATTATTGCCTTTGATGATCAAGTATTTTGCAATGTATGGTTGCCTATACATCACTGTCAGTGAGGTAAAATAAACACCTTAATTTTGAATCTGTGGGTTTTTTTCTGGTGGTAAATAGCCTGGTTTTGTTTGACTGGTTAAAACATCAGGAAAGTGTAATGGTTACGCTTCCTTTTCACAACATATTATCTTATAAACATAGCAGTATTAATGCTGAAACCTAGTAGTATCATTATTAATATCAGAACATCACTGAATTCACAGAATCACAGAATCACAGAATGTTAGGGATTGGAAGAGACCTCGAAAGATCATCTAGTCCAATCCCCCTGCCAGGGCAGGAACACCCAGATGAGGTTACACAGGAAGGCGTCCAGGCGCATTTTGAATTCTCATTATGGCTTTACCTGCACACCTATAGTAATATTACAATAGTGAAAGAAGGCAATAATTTTACTTCCTTTGTGGATTTCATGGTGCCAATCAGTCTTGGAGCTATCTAAACCATAATTTTTAAAACCACAGGAATAAACTTTCAAATGAAAACAACTACAGCATTGGTAATGTCTGTAGAAAGGGAAACTAATTTAAATTCATGTCAGATTGAACAAAAAAAGGAGAAACAACCAAGACTAAAAGTTGTCATAGACCAAAGAACTTTTTGAGATTTAGCTACTTTTCCTATACATACCACAAATGTTAATAACCCACGAATGTGAAAATTAACCAAAATTATGTCTTCACTTTTAGCCAGGTATTTCCACCTTTTAATTCCAATATAGAACACACTAGCAGTAATACTTCATGATTGTTTCTGACTCAGAAAGAAGCTCTCTCACAACTGTGACCCAATTCACTGATACCAGGCAAATGCATGAGCAACTTCACATTAAAAAATAAGTGGTTTTCTTTAAAAAATGAAGAGTTCCTCAGCTTCATTCTGTCCTGCATGCTTGGTATTTGCATTAGCATAGACTTTTGAAAACTGAATTTCCTTCCCCCCCCAAGTATTTATGAGGAAATCATTAAGTCAGTTCCAATTATTTGGTGTGGATTAATTTCTGATATAAGTAATTTCTGATAGTCCAGCAGATTATGCCATAAATTGATCCAATCCACCCCGCTGTCCATAAATAAGCTGGATATCTCGAAGAAAATAGGGATGCAGTACTCTTGCTGTTTGTGAGACACTCATATATTTGAGGAAAGCATTGAGTTTTCAATTTTAAAATACCACATCTACGGAACTAATAGCAACAATAATAAAAATAGCGTTATGAAGGCTACTTATTGCACTTAATTGTCCTACCAATTTATAACAGACTAATGCTAATGACACATGTAATGAGAAGTCCTGTCCTGACTGATGATTTTCACAGATAATTCTTTTCTGTTCTCTTTTCTGAGTTTAGCGCTGCAGCCAGAACTATGCTGATTTTTTTTCCTTCAGTTGTAGTTAGTTTTCAGATTGTCCAAAACACTATGGGTACATATGTACAATCTCCACTTCTGGTCATTTAGAAAAATATAATGAATTAGAAGTCAGAAGAATAATTTGAAGATTTGCATGCAAACAAGTATTTTGCTCCATGTGCTTTTGGCATAGATTGTTTCATTTGGGTGTAGTAGAACCATCAATGATATAATACTATTCCTTAAGATATTGTTTAGGGCCAAAAAATCCCAGCCCCAAATAGCTTCTCTTCATTTTCTTTTACAGTCTAGGACACAAGGGAAATAAATGATGTCAGTTTGAACAAGGAATTTAAAATATGTTCATGTTTGATGGATGCCTATTACATGCACACACACACACTCAAAGAGACCAACATTTCTCCTGGTTCTTCGATTTAATAATGAGTAAAAAGTGTATTTTTCTAAGCTTTGTTGCAACTAGTAAGATGTGACACGGTTTCTGAAGAAAAATTTAGCTGAATTGCTCAGTTAAATTGCTCATGAGTCAGTTTAAGCTTTTTTTCCTTTGGGAACTTAAAACTTTCTCCTCTGCTTTTGAGTTTTGAATGCTGTTTCATAAGTGGAGACAGGCTTTCATTTTCTACGACCTCTTCATTCACAATTCATCGTTACAGTCTATTTCTGCGACGGGTGTTTGCCCTTTTTTGGCCATGATACATCTGAATTTCCTCCTTCCCTTGTGCCCTTACACACTCTTTGGTGATCTTCCGTGTGCACTGAAACTCAGCACAAATGTAAAGCGCACGCTGCTACTGACAAGCGTAGTTCACCCCTGTTGTAAGCGGCAATGACACTGCGTCTGTAAGACAGCGAACATACAATCTGTGGTCATTTTCAGCTTTGACTTTGAGCGCACATCAACCCCTCCATGTGTAGCGTTCTGGATGCCTTCATTGCTGCCATCTTCTACAGATACCCCTACATGTTGCATCAGAAAATCTTTGTCGGGGTGGGGCTCCCACAGCCCAGGCAAGGCCTTTTCTTTTGGGTGACTCATGATGGGGCACCAGCGCTCCCTGCCCAGACCCATTAGCGCCCATCGGACCCACACGCCCTTGGGCGGAGGGAAGCGCAAACCCATTGACGGGTGATGATGGGCGGCGCGGCCGGGCGGCCCCTGTGCCCGGGCGGCCCCTGTGCCCGGGCGGTCCGGCCCAGACCCGGCGGGGCGGTCCAGCATCCAGCCTCCGGCCGGCGCCACACGGGCATTGTGCTTCCCTCCCGCCCGCAGCCCCCGCGGCCATATCCGTGTCGGAGGAGGAAGGCAGCGGGGGCTGTCCCTACCGCCACCTCGCCCACACCAGAGCCATTGCCCCGTGTCCCGCCTTGGGGCGGTGGCGCCCCACCCCTCCCCCAGCCCCAGCCCTCCCCCGCCCTGGGCCTCGTCGGCCGCCGTCCGTCTTCTCAGGTGAACGCGTATCCCTCCGCCGCCGCCCCCACCGCCGGGCTCGCAGCCCCGCAGTTCCCGGATGGAAAGCGTTATGGCCGCCGACAGCGGCTCGCCGGGCTATGGAGAGGGGCGAGGTAACTCCGCGAGGGGCGCCCGGCGGGGCAGCGGGGTGTCCGCGCGGGGCGGGCGGGAGCGGCCCGGGGCGGGCTGCGGCGGAGAGGAGCGGGCAGGAGGTGCGAGCTCTGGCGGAGCAGGAAGCCGCCCCGTGGTAGGGCTGACTCGTTAAATAGTCCGCGCCCCCCGCCCCCTCCGGCCGCGGGAAGTTCGCGGGGTAGCCGGGGCCGGCGGTGGCATGGCCGGGGCCGCTGCACAGCGCCCGGCCGCGGCGGGGAACGCGCAGGCATGCCTCGCGGTCGGCTCTAAGGCTGGTCGCGGCGGCATATCCCTCCGCAGGGCTACGCGGCGCCAGGCGAAGCTTCGCGGGCAGCGCGGCGCCCCCCGGGGCCGTGTGTGCGCCCTGCGGCGGGCGGCCCGGCGGGGCGGGGGCAGCGCTGCCCGCCGGAGGAACCGGGTGGTTCCCAAGGAGGAGGTGGGGAGAGGAGGTGGGGAGGGGAGGCGTCCCACTCGCCCCCACCCCAATTCGGAGGAGCGCCCGGCGCTGCCGCCGCGGTCGGGTGGAGCCCGCGGCGAGGCCCTGAGGCGGTGACAGCCCCGGGAGCTCCCCCGCCGGGCCGGCGTCACCGGCCGCTTCGTGCCGTGTCCCTGCTCCTCCCTCCGTCCTCGTCCCGGGGACGGGGGTACAGCCCTGGCCCTGCTCCTTGGCGAGCCCCGGCGGGGCCGGGAGCCCCGAGCGGCGGGGCGGGAGCGACCCCCGGGTGTCCGGTGAGCGCGGAGCCAGCGGCTGTTGCGGCGCGGTGGCGGGGCCGTGCCTCCCTGCAGCGCTGAGCTGCTCTGTGCCTGAATGGCAAGTTTGCTGCGGGGCACGGGTGCCTGTGTTTGTTACCTCTGAGAGTGATTTGGTGAATTATTTTTATTTTATATTTTTATGAAAGCAGCATTTTGGTCTGTTACATGGAGTGTGTCTGACCGTCAGAAGCTGTAGCTCTGTGAGTTCCCGAAAATGTAGTTTGATAAGTTCCTTCGTGTGTCCAGATCTCTGCAGAGATGAGGGCACTACTGTGAATTACCGACACAAGTAGGATGGGACCAAGCATCGAAAATACTTTAGCATAGTGGGTTTTTTTCTTTTGGTAAAATTTAAATGAGCGTAAAAAATTTTACAGAAGTTGTGAAACTACTACCTGTTTGGAAATATATTTCGAATTTCTGTTATTTGTTCTAAATGGAAGAACTGTAAAATGTAGCTAACTTAGTTGTGTCCTGCTCCTATCTGTCGTTTCCTACTAGATGAAAGTGTACAACTAAGAGCTTTTTTTTTCTTCGTGAGTACTTTTTTTAAACAAAATGCAGACATATTGGAGCATTTTTGTGGGAAGAAAATTGAGACTTAGAGCTTCAAGTGGTTACTTATGCTTGTGCTTAGTGGCTTTTTTCTTTTTCTTTTTTTTTTCTTTTTAAATGAGACTTAACTTTGACACATGCTTATGTATTTTCAGGGTTTGTATTCATCATATCTACTTGTTTCGAATATTGTGAATGTAATATGTCATCCACATTCCTCCGGGGTTTTCGCAAAACTTTCTAGAAAACTATAATTTGGTCTTTGCTATAGAATTTATTACAGTTTTTATTTTTAAAAAAAAGTTTCTTTTGAGTTCAGTTTAAATTTTGATGGACTCTGGTACTAGTAACTGCTTTCTGTCTTGTTTTTAAGTTACCATATGCTTGTGCTTACCACTTACGAGTGCCTGAGAAGTAGTGACAAAGCTAAGGTTATAATAAGCCTTGTTAGGAGGAGTTTGCTAGTGATTTTTAATTCCACTCATTAATTTAGAATTTGTCTTGTGTTTGATGGTGTTCTTTGGGGGAGAACATAGTATGTGTTGCAGTTTTTCTGTCTTCAATGTATTAAAAATGCAGATAATGTAAAATTGTGAAGGATTTCTGCTTTTTGGCTTTTTCTTTCAGTTATGTTTGTAATTACACCTTTTAAAATATCTTTCCTTTTGTTTTCAGACAGTTTCTCAGTATTCTTCCTGACTGTGGCCTTTTCTGAGTTTTACATATTTACCTCTTCTATGTGTGTGGAAAAATGTTTAAAAGGCTGTTGAAGAATTGAAGTAAAGTCTTTTCTTAATGTGTAAGTTTGTCTTCTTATTTGATAATGCATGTTTAAAGATCCCTGGGATTTTTTTCTTTACTCGTTGGTTGTTTCTAGTAAATATTTTTATTTATTGTGCTGCAGGTGCTTGTTGATAGTTGTATGCTACCCAATAATAACAAAGTTAAATTGTAATTTGTGCGGTTAATTAGTTAAAGGAGATCTTGAATCAGGTTTGAATATACCCACCTGAGACTCTTTGCCAAACATATATGCTTTATCCAGTAAGTTAGTCAAATGCTGCCCAATTGACGACCACATTTGCCTCATCTTAAAAGCCTGAGGTTTGTTCTCTGCAGCATACTGCATCCACTTCTGATTTTTATAGTGTTAGTTGCATACAGATTTCAGGTTTCAGTATTTGACAGTATAACATTTTAATCTGAATGACAGGCAGCTACCATCAGGATGATGTATTGCATCATGCAACCTGTAATCTTCATGTGTTGCGGCTGTGTATTAAAAAAGTTCTTCAGCAAGCAAGTCCATGTCATTTTTAGTTACTTATTCCTTACGTGAGAGTTCAACTTGTTCAAATAAGGGATTTACCATTGACAAGAGAAAGCATTATAATACAGTATTCTTTTTTTTTTTTTTTTTGTGAAAATGGAGTCTTAATGTAGATGAGCTCTTCTGAAGGCTCAAAGTACAGTAATATGCCAGGTATTCATCTCCTGTGTGGAACATGGGAAATGTATCATGGAGTTTAAAAACAAACCCACAAACCTGTACCTAAGGTGTTTTGGTTCAGAAGGGCTCCCAAGGAGGGAGTGTGTGTGTGTCTGTGTTTTGGTGTTGGTTTGGTGTGGTGTGTGTGTTTTTTGGTGGCATGTGTGGTGGTCTCTTTTTTTTTTTTTTAATATCACGTGTGTAGTTGAAATCTTGCAGGTGTCATAGCTGAAGAAAACAATTAATTGAATTTGTTTGATGTTGGAGTCTGTCTAAAATGTCCAAATCTGTTTTGCTTATTATTTTCAAGAGTTGTGCAGAAATGCTAATATCTTTCCAAAAGAATGCAATAAAGCATATGCTTTAAAAAAAAAAAGTGTTTTCTTGCTACGTGATATGTCAATATGGCCCTGAAAATTATTCAGTCTCTGTTTTCTTTGTGAGGTATTTACATGTTTAATGCCAGATACTTCCTTTTCACAGGACTATGGGAAAATATTGGGAAGACTTTAGTGGTGGCCACTTCATCATAGTGAGAGAGAGGATGTGATCATTCAGTTTGAATGTGAATAAGTAGGATGATCTAATGAGTTTCAAGTCTGTGCTGCTTCAGGGTGGGCAGGGGAATAGTGGAGGGAGAGCTGCTGGTCAGATTTCAGCCAATGCTTTACTTTTGCTAGTGAAGAATAAAGTGATGCTATGACTTCTGTTACCGAAAAGTTTTCTAGAAAAAAGTATTATATACTAGTGAAGAAAGGCTTCTTGTTCGTTTTAAGTTTCACCTTTCAAAATCCAAATTATTTTCATTGCTATTCCATTTCTGCTGATTTTATGTTGACATGTGGGAATGTTGTTCAAGCATAGACTTGAGCAGGCATAAATTGTCAGTGCAGCCTGCTATGGAAACACTGACATGAGCTCTGTAGCGAGACGATGCTGACCATACCTGTGTGAGCCTCTTCATGCATAGAGGAGTGCTGTTGTCAGTCATGCTCTTGCTCTGAAAAGATTAACCTATACCTGGGAACATATGGTGAGAAACCAAAGTTAACTTTTATCTGTTGATGACTTCAGGCTTGCGTGATACTAAAGGAAGGCATGCAAAAAATTAATTGTAGTTGAGTGTCTTTTTTTTTTTTTTTTTCCCCCTTTCCTGTTGATAAAGATAACATCTCCATTAGTGAAGTAGATATCTTGTCAGTTTGTTTTTGCTTTGGTGGGTTTTTTAAAAATTTTATTTTCTTTCTAAGCACAATAATTAGCTACTAGTAGAGAAACAGACTTGAGAAACAAAAGTATCAACTCCTGCTGAATTTGACTTGTTTTTAGGTTTTCAGCCAGGTTCAGTTAGTGATCTGTGTCACAAATGAGGCATCGTGCTTATATTTGCTTGAAATCATGAATAAGTAATAAATGCTAGCTGCATTTAAGAAAGCAGCTTTTGGGATTTCTCATGCTAATAGGTTGTCCTCATGGGAGAAACCCAAAATTCAATGGCATGGAATTTCAATGTTTTCATCTTTCAGTAGATGTTATCCTTTAAAGCTTGTTTTTCAAGACTTATGTATATTTTGTGGGGAAAAAAACCTAACCCCAAACATCAAACCAACAAACAAGCAAACAACCCTCCCCCAAACACAAACAATAAAAGGTTACAGTGTAGTGTCTCATTTTTTTGCCTCATGCTTTTTTCTTTCAAATGCTATTATAAAAATCAACAACAACAACAAGAAGTATATATTAATGAATTGTAATGAATATTCTAGTTGCATTAGTTTTAAATATAATGTTTTCTTTGTTTTCTGATTTCAGGAGAATAAAATGCAGAAGTTCTAGAACCTTGAAAATAACTCGGGGCAGCAGTCTTGCTTGCTGCAGGAACTAAGACTAGTCTCAAGAATTCACTTAAAGAAAAAGAAAACCTAAAATCATGCAATCTGAAAAGGAACAGTTTTTTCCTGATAAAAAGCAAATTAATTTGTTAAAACATAATGCTGCGAAGAATTTTTCTGCAGATACTACTTTGGAAAAAGCACTGGTGAATGATCCTTTAAGTATGATGACTCAACCAGCAATTTTCAATATCAATCTCCCTTGCAAACTGAAAAGTGTGAAAATTGATTTACCCAGGGTGAGCATTCCAAATGAAGTATTAATGAAACATGAAGTTGATAGATTTAGAAAACTCTTTCAGTGTAAACAGCAAACTGCCAGGAAGTCCTTAAGTCTACAGAAAATAAACGAAAGCAATCCCAATTGTTCAGAGGGAAGCCACTTGCAAAATAAACCAGAAGTGCAATTTGAAGAAGGGTTGAAAACTACAGCAAAGATACTAAATTTCACTTGTACAAAGTGCAAGGATAACATTAGATACAGCCCAAATGATCTACTGAAACATTTTCAGCTGTTACACTATGGTGAGTTGCCTTTGTATCCTTGTGAGATGTGTAACTTCTCGGCTAATGACTTTCAGTCATTTAAACAGCACAGACGCACCCATCGTAGCACTTTAGTAAAATGTGAGCTCTGTAATGATGAGCATATGTACACTTTGTTGGATTTGACAAAACACTTCACATCAAAGCATTGTGTAAATGGTCACTTTCAGTGTGAAAAATGTGGGTTTTCTACCCAGGATGTGGGCACATTTGTTCAGCACATTCACAGACATAATGAGATTCCATTTAAATGTGGAAAATGCCATCACATAAGCTTTACAAAAGAGGAGTTCCAGAAACATCATCTTGTTCATACCAGTATGTTTCCTTTTGGTTGTCAATATTGTAGTTACAGCACGCCACGGAAAGATTATCTTTTAAAGCACATCATAGCTTTACATAGTGATCACTTGTATGCAAAAGAAGAACTGGAAAAGGATAAATGTGAAAAAAGAATAGTGAAGACTCCAGCAGGACTGAAGCTTGTGTTGAGAAGGTATAAAATGGGAGCATCGAAAAAAGCACTCTGGAGACGGAAAAAAATAAGCAGTGGAAGTGACAAAACTGGAGAAAAAAATGCACAAGTGCTAAGAAGTGTGAATAAAATTCAAACAAAAGCTGAGGAGCTGAACCAGTGTATGAGAGATGTGGAAGCAAATGAAGATCAAGTTCTGTATACAGAAAAGCATAATTTCGTGGGTGGAATGCTCTCTGCTACTACGGCACAATATGATAAAGCAGATGATGGAACAAGTTATGGTCTGGGATTATTGAAAAATGCTGTTCATGGGCCAACAGTATTGATGGTCAAAAACAATAAAATATCTGTTCCAGCAAATTACAGTGCTAAATTTATGGGATTTAAAATGGTAGATGGAAAACAACATATTGTTATAAAATTATTACCTACAAATAAGCAAAACGCACATTTGTTGGGTCAGAAAGCTGATCCTATTAAGGATGGCTCTACAGCTCCGTTGCTACAGACTGCTGATCCCTGCGGCTTGTCTTCAGGTGCCAGACCACATGTAACTGATCAGTCAACCTTCAGTTCTGTTCACCCATTAACCTCCCCTCCCTTTTCTTGTTCTGCTCCTCATTCAGGAAAAACAAAAGTGGAAAAACAAAATAACTCCTTATTGTACAGTAAGAGTGTTTTTCAAACTGTAGCACGTTCTAATGTAGCTGTAGGAAAAAATTCAAATTATTTTCCAGTGAAGTTTGGTTCAACTGTACCTCCGTGTGATGAGGTGACAAAAGTTGGAACTCGAAGTAATGTCTCGTGGGGAAGCTATAGTCCTCCAAGTCATCCTCAGGTATTACTACCCACTATTACAAGTTCACTTCATTATGACCCTATGAAAACGCCTTTCTTTCCTGAACTGAAAATACAAAATGGTGGCCTAAATAATAGTAATGCAACGAATAATCTCTGTTATTCAACGTCAGTGGATTCTAATGAAGGGTTGCTGTCTTTTCACAACTATTCCAAAATGGACACTTCGGATAATCCATGTAGCATTTGGATGTCAGCAGATGACAGTTACAAAGAATTTATGTCTAGCAAAACAGTTTCTTTTCAAAACAGTAGGAGACGTGAATCTGCATCTGCATATTCAGAGTCAATGAAAGGCTTAAAACCAGAGAAAGTTCTATCAGCTCAATCGAATATTACTAGAGCTTATGGACACATAAACACTAAGAATAATTCTGTGTCTTCTAAAAGCCAATCTAAATGTGTTGTTGACAGTGAGTGTTTTATGGAGGACCAGCATAATGGCCAGCAGTATTTGGATGCTAACATACATCATGGCTTTGAGAACGTAGCTGAGAAATTCCAAGAAAATGCCTCTGATTGTGTTAACTCGGTCTTAATGCCTAAAATCACATCTGTTTTCTCATTGCAGAATGTACAGGCAGCTAATTTTTTTTTGCCTGAAATAAACCAGTTACAGCAAGATATGTTGAAAGTGAAAGCAACTACTCTGCAAGAATCTCACAGCAAGTCAAATAACTGCGTAAAACTTCATTCTGACAAGCTGCTTTCCGGCCATGAGACAGGGAATAAAGCCTTTACACATTTAAAAAGCTCGACGACTGCATGTGGTTTTCAGAGGCCTCCTTCTAATGCAAGCTTTCATTTATATAAGAGAGAGTTGAACACAAGATGTAGCACAAATAAAGGTACATACTGTGGGAGAGAACGACAGATGCCCAGAACATCATTTGATTCACAGGGAATGGATAAATTATCCAGAACTCCAGGTGCTGCTACGTTGCTAAAAACTCCTACAGATGCAATCGTTACACAGCAGATAGTAAAAGATAAAGTGCTGTCTACAGCCCAAAATCCTAGCAGCTTTTCACCTATTATTCAGGAACAGAAGCCCCTTTTAGTTCAGTCCCCTTCAACAGGATTATTTATTCCTTTGCACCTTGCTAACCGGCCTGGACTACGGGTTGTTGCAGGAAAATCTCTTCCGTCAACCAGTTCATCAGATGGGCATGTGACTAAAGGTGTACCTGCATCTTTTGTTTTAAATAAAGGACCTGGAATGATTTTGACATTTAACGGGTCAATTGGAACAGCTGCCAATGTCCCTAGTGATAGTTCTCAGGTTTTAGGGAGAGTTGCATCCAGAGAATATGGTAAAATAACCATCCCAACTTCAAAAGTGGAGGGGAAAAATGACGGTTTCAGAAGTCTAAGAAGTTCCTGTAGTAGGAGATCATGTAGTACAGCAAATGACTCATTGAATAACATGCTGTTCAGAGGACCTCATGTAATTGGAAACTCATCGGAGTCACCTGTGAAAGGAATTTCTTCTGTGAAGGTATTAGCAGAGCATCAGGATGCAGTTTTTGGTTCCTTGGAGTCAGTAAACCAAGAGGAAATTAAACAGAAACAACATGTTTATGCACTTTTGCCTGATGGACAGCAGGCAGTTTTTCTGAAATGTATGACACCAAACAAGCCTGTAGTTCATAAACATAGTGTTTTTCAGGATTATACTCGTTATCAAAATTGTCAACCAAAGAAAACTGGAGCCATGCAACAAAAGCTTTTGCTGAAAATTAAGACTTCTACTTCAGATACGCTGGCTGATACCACTCAGTCAGTGAGTAACTCAGTGCCCTCACTACAGTTGGATAACTTGCAGTCCCGTACTCCTGCACTAGCACAGAAACAAACTAATCTTACTTCTAATGATGCCTTAATCTTACCAGGTAGGTTAATGCCAGCAAATGCCTCTTTGGCAAGCTCTGATCCAGCATGTTGTGTTCCTCCTGTAGAGCCCATTTATTCTACCAGGTCTGCAGGGACACGGTTGCAAAAAGGTTCTATTGAGAGTGCGCAAGTTATAACTGCTAACAACAGGAATAACTTTGGTAGTCAGAAACCCACATGGGGCACCCGAAACAGAACTGCGAAAGAAAAAACTCGTTTAAAACAAACTAGGTCTAAAAGCTCAGAAACTGTGGGTGTGCAAAGAAACAGGAACTTCAAACGGAAAAGTAAGGATAATTGCCCAGAACCTCCAAGAAAGAAAGTGATGTTGCACAGAAAGTGTAAAGAAAAGAATCTAGCTGAAGTTGTTAGTGAATCAGGTGGCCCTTACAAACCAAGGGCATCAAAAGAAACTGTGAGGACTTTGAAATTACTTCCATTTAATTCTAAACAGCTTGTAAAATGCCCTCGGAGAAATCAACCAGTTGTTGTGCTTAACCATCCTGATGCAGATGTTCCAGAAGTTGTAAATGTAATGAAAACCATTGCTAAATTTAAGGGACATGTTCTTAAGGTTTCACTGTCAAAAAGAACTATTGAAGCACTTCTGCAGCCAGCTTTCTGCAATCCTTTGGACATAACTACTGTTGATCTTTCTCGGAAGAGGCACAGGACAATAAAACCTATTAGTCCTGTAAAAGAAAGATTTGTCTTAAAATTGACACTGAAAAAGACTAGCAAAAACAATTATCAGATTGTGAAAACTACCTCTGAGAATACCTTGAAAGCTAAGTTTAGCTGCTGGTTTTGCGGTAGAATATTTGACAATCAGGATAATTGGGTAGGACATGGACAGAGGCATCTGATGGAGGCTACTCGAGATTGGAATTCATTAATGTAATGATGACCAGTGAAGAAAATAAATATCATGCATTACAGTTTTTTAAAAAGAGAATCAGTTGAATTTGGACACAAGTGATTATTTTCTTTTGTATTTCAGTATTGTAACTGAAGTTTAAAAATGATACAAAATGCTTGTGTTTTAAAAGGAAGGGCAGATTCTCTATTGCCATCAAGCTTTGAGATAGATCAAGGAGCTTCGTGGTTTAGATAACTTGTAACTAACTGCAAATACAATTCCAGAAAAATATATATTATTTTTTGTTACTACTATCATGTCCTATATTTTTATTCTATAGAATGAGTCTTCAGGGCTTTTGTTCTGTACATATTTAAAAAACCTAAACATGTAAATATTTTTATACTTTTCAGTTATTTGGTATGATTCTTGCACAGAAATTTACCCCCCCCCCATTTTTCAGTTCTGTGCATGCACTACTAAAAATCAATTTTAAAAACTTTCTGACTACACACAGGTGTTATCCTTTTTTTTTTTCCCCCACTTGTTAGCTCTTGATTTAGTTTTTCAGGGATTGAACACTATTGTTAGCAAGTGCCTAAAATATGTGAAGCAGTTTACATTATGTCAACTGTGTAACCATAGGTCCGTATAGGGCCATTTCCCCAATGGTTTCATTTAAAGCCATATGTGAATGCTTTAAGCTATATTGCTATGCACATGACACTTGTACTATTTCTGTGCAGTTTGTCTACTTTCTTAGTGAAGTATTTTTCATATAAATTAATAAAATATGTTACGATTGTGTTAATACGGTGAGCCTAAGAATGGAATCAGTTGAAAATATACAGTATATATATTCATAATGTATATGGTGTTTAAGAATGGTGAACATTCCTAATCTGTGTTGGCTCTGTCACTATTAAATTTGTTATAATTTGTGTTTACAGAATATGACTGTGAGCATTTATAGAAAATATTTCTGTTTTATACTATGTAGGCCACAAACCATATAGAAAGGCCAGGATATGGTGAAGTGCAAAGCACCATTTCAGGCCTGTAACTGCGTTATAGTTTTATTCCAGGTGGATGTAATTTGTCCCCGTAATGACTAAATAGTATTTTCTACTATTACTTATTCAGATGAACTGCCTTTTAGGGCACCAGGGGTTTGTCAAAACCAAAGCTTGAGTTACCCCTTCCTCATTTTACTGGCCAGTAGAGTAATATTGCTAGGAGGCTGCTTACACAAAAACTTACAGTTTTAGTGATAACAATGAAAGAAGAATATCCTTCACATATCTTTATGTAAGGGCATATAAACAAGAGACATTATCTTATCCATAGTGACTGAGAGTATACAAATGGAGGTCCTTATTATCCCCAGTAATTATTACGTTTAGCGGCTTTGTCCTCAGTGTTCTTAATGAACCTGGAGGCTGGATCCAGTCTTCAGTGGGAGTGCCCTTACATATGGCATTTTATCCAAGTCCAAGGAAGTCTGCATCCTAGGTGTGTAAGTCAGCTTCCCAAAGTATTGATGGAAGAACTGTCAAAATTGAATACTGGACTTGGAGAGGACTGGGGCATTTAAATCTCTGAGGGTTTAGATTGGATGCAAGCCCAGTGGTAGTTCTCTGTTTCTGTAAGGTGAACGTGAAGGTTGAATTGCTGCCAATGAAACAATTGGAATTCTTTCAGGGATGTCACCAGTAACAGATTTTGACTAATGTTTTAAGAAATGTCACCATGAAAATGATTCTAAAAAATTACTTCAGTAGCTAGATTTTTTTTTTTCTTTTCTCGATTCGTCTGATAGCAGGAAGATGCACACTAGCCCTGTAGCTGGTGAGTTATGTACGGGAGTCAACTGAAGTACCTGAGACAGTCAAGGCAGCGTAGTTTGGGGGAATTAATATATAGTTGGTGTCTGTTCTGTATCAAAATAGGATCATTTTGTGCTGCATGCTGGGCTTGAGCTCTAACATTAGGTTGGCTATGAACTTTGAAGAAGACTAGTGTAGTGGTGAGGAAGTGTGTTGGAAAGAAACACCATGAGGAAAGCACAAAAATGTATTAAGCTTTTATAACTGGAAGCATCTATTGGCTGCCTCGGCTTGTTCTCGTATAAACCCTGAAACTGAACCTCTGAATTCTGGACATGGCTGTTGCCTTCTTTGGCAGAAATATCTGTGACAAGGTTTGTTGCTAAAACCTACTTGGTTCTGCTGTAGAGTTAGAAGGTTTTCTCTATATTGATGAATCATGAGAGTGACAGCTGTCATGGGATTTTTTTTTTCTCTCCAGCCTGTTTTCCTATGAATTGGGTAACCTTAAACAATACTGTGAAAAAGAACATTGTAAAGCTAGGAAATGTTGAAATAAGGTTGCTTTATACCATCTTAGTTCATTGTCATGTGTCACTTTATCCATGGACATCCATCTCATTCAGTGCAGAGGATTGTTGCTCTCTATTTAGCAGTGATTTAATGTTTTGTTTCCCCTCCCTTAATTATGTCCTTGTATTATTTAGTGCACATTGTTCGAGTACTGTTCTGAATATATAATTGCTTTTTTCTTATGAGTTTTGCCATAATGCTTTGTTTGGGGTCTTAAAAGAGTTTGGCAGTTCTGCAGATCAGATTTCAAACAATCTTCAGTGAGACCTCAGTGAAACTAAGATCACAATTCATGATCACAAGGAGAAAGTTTGGCTTAAGCAATCTGACCAGCATCGCAGTGGATGGTGCAGTAGAAGGTGCAGGGATAATATACAGTTCTTCAATGAAATGTTCAGCTGCTTTAACAATACGAGGCTACTTTTTACTGGCTGACTCCTGCAATGTTTGCACATTTCTCAGCATCTTCAGTAAATGGGAAAGGTATCTTAGAAATATCCTACAAACCACAGTCTTCCATTATACAGCTATGATTTATCCTTGAACTATCATGTCAACCAAGTGAAATATATAAATCCATATGGAAAAATAGTCAGTGATCCTATATTTAATGCTTGTATTGTAGTGGATATATTAGATGTGACAAATCAGGGTTGTACAAGTAACCTAATTTGAAGAGTGTCGTGATTTTGAGTGCTTGAGTTTGCAACCATAACATTTTAAGATAGCTTTTAACATTGTGCGTATAGCAAGATAAGAAAACCTTAACTTGGTTATAGTATTTTGGGACATACTAAAATAGGTGCAAGTGCAGGGTCAACAAGTATTTTTACAGTACTTGTGTTTGTGTAAAGTGGCCTTAAAGAGGCCTGGCATCTAGTCCATTGTATATTCTTTGCAACATCTGTATCCATCAGTAAGTCATGGTTTCTCTTCCTCAGTAATTCCAATGTTTTAACAAAAAACTTGTGTTCAGTATTTGTTCCTGGCCTGTTGTCATGTGAGACCTTTTTTTTTACTACTTCCTAAGAATCTCAGCCTGCTGCTGGTGGTTTAGATTGAAGGAGGAATGTAGCTTTGTAACTTGCTTGTCTGAACACTTGGATTTTTGAGAAAGCAAGTTCTTACTCCTTGCATGGAATAACACTGTCAGGAATGATGTGCAGCACTCACTGCACTCTTCTTTCTGTATCAGGTAGGCAGACAACATTTCTGCTCCTTTGTATGTTAGTAAATATGATACTTGGCCCTGAGCTCTCAGACAAAAAAATTACTTCATTTTTAAGCTAATTTTTTGTTCTAGTTTTAGGTCTCTCTTTTTTTTTTTTTTTTTTTAAATTTTATTCCTCCTCTTCCCCCAGCTATTCAGTTAATGATGATGATATGGAAGAGAAATTAGCTAACAATATCAAAGAAATATGGAGGGAGGAGTGTGTTGCTGTATCTGTTGGAGGTCAGACTTGAGATACCTGGTACTTGGTGGCAACACCTGACGGCATTAACTAGTGGCAGCTGCAGCTGCTGGCACTGCAACAGCTGTAAGAGAAAGTTTCAGGTATAGGACTGCACCAAGTTACCATTTCTTAGATTCTGTACTGGCTGCTGAATCTATAGCATCAGGATTTTTCACATAGTATGCTCCATCCTGAATGTTAATTTTGGATGGATTTTTGCACGGTTCAATCCTGTACCTGAAACTTGCTCAAAACTTTCTCTTCTCCAGCTAAAATCATATTTCAAACTACGTCTACACTACAGACTGCCCAGGCTGTAAAAGATCTAGCTTGAGTATGGAGAATGGAGAAACTAGTCTGCTTCCTTTCTTCCTGTATAAAATTGTAAGTATAGTAAAATAGGTGCTCGCATATAGGTAGGTTTGGTTCCCCCTCCCCCCGCCCCTTATTTTGTGCCCAGGATGTTTTCATCCTGGAATGAATGGATTATTTTGTCGAAGGTGGTATTGCCTATCAAATCCTTGCCTCGTTTGGTTGTTGAAACTGTCAGGTTCCGCTGTCGTGATGCAGAACATGGGTAAAAAAAGAAGGGTTTGAGAATGAAAGTAGTTGAACATTTATCTAAAGCATACTTGTTATTTGTAGATCAGCCACAAAGTTACATGTCATGCTGAACACTTAGAGCTGAGGGGCAGGAGCAGCAGTGCTTTGAGTGTGGAAAGGGCTCAGTATTGCTAATTACCTTAAAAAAAATATACTTTGTTTGGTGTGGAACTCTATTCATACACTTAAATTTCACTTTTTCATGCTTCGTCCCCCCCTTGTCCCGAGTTAACTCAGAAAGCGATATCTGAAGAACCTAGAAACTCATGAGGAGCAACATGTAGACATTAACAAGAAACAGTTTTGTTAGGAACAAAGTTTAAATACTGTGCAGTACATGAGTGAATAAGGCAAGGACTACATGAATGCAAAGAAAGTTTAGTATTGAGTGGCTGCTTTTTCATGGAGTATTTTCTATTGTGAGTATTGCTTGAAATAATAACTTTCTAAAGTGACGTTTCATGTAAATAAATAATATCAGAGTAGACATACAGAAGGAGTAATTTAAGCTTGCAGAGACTAGTAACTTGTGTTGATTTTGAGGATTTGACTTGGCAATCTAGTACTGGCATAATGTTTCAAACATTAAGTGTAGTATAATATTAAAGGATACCAACTGAGCAATATACTAACATAGCATTTATGTAGTACTGTGAACAGTCTGTCATAGGCAGGGTTGTGTAAAGCCTGTATACATTGTTTCTTACTTGCCAGTGTCTCATTTGCTTCACATCTGAAGTAGTATCTGTTGTAGAGAAAAGGTAAGGAGCTGTGTCCTGAATGTCTTTGTCACATTAGTAAGCAGTTCTTTCTAAAAGACAGGTGCATTACTTGTAGAAGTAATTGATCAAAACTACAAGGAAGTAGTTGCAGAATACAGCTACAACATAGCTCTAAGTGACTTGCTGAGACTTCACAAGTTTTGGCTCAATCTTTCCTTAAATGCCTTGCGGATAATCCTAGAGAACACTGCCTAATCTGGAACAAAAAGAACAAAGCAGATGTGTATAGAGTGTCAGTTTTGGAAAATACCTCTAAAATGGGTGAGTTTTCAGGGCCAGTGAAATCAAATGCCTCTAGAACTAATTAACAACTGTTCCTAAAAGTTCTTAATTGGTGCAATTTATACATTCATCAAGTTACTTTTTTAGCACTTTAAACTTTGTGGAATTTACTTTGTTTGCAATAATACAGTAAGTAAACCACTGTGATAGAACAGGCTTGAAAAAAGGTGGGGGTTTTGTGTGTGTGTAAGCAGTAATTCTGCAAGAATTGAGTGAGTAGTTGGTTTAGCAATGAAGCAATGTGGTTGGGTCACCATCAGTAGGCAAGTTGAAGACAAAATACTTGAGCGCTATTAAGCCAAATGTATATGCTAAAGGTGTAAAAAGTGATGGGTTTTGTTACAACAGAAGCTGTGAATGAGCACATGCAAATATATACATTAAAACATCAATGATAGTGAATTGATGCTTTCTTGCTAGAAGGATGCTAAGAAATGTGACCTAGCAATGCCTCCATACACTATTGACTTTACAATAGTTTTAATTTTATTTGCACATTTGAAAATACAAACAAAAATATTAATGAAACAGAGTAAAGCAGAGGAAAAGGACAACACGTGTCCATTAATCTAAAACATTGACAGCTTTATTGCTGCTGATCACATGAAGTGCAGTCCTGTTTTCAGCTTGTACACAGTAGTAGGTTAGGTTGAGTTGTTCTCACTTCTGGGGCTGTGCACTTTGCAAAAAAAGTGCTGAAAGCAGTGATCTGTGGTAAGTGTAACAATTGAAAGAGTAGATCATTGTGGGCACTCTCATTTTTAAAGTGAAAATGTCCTACAGGAAATCTACCTTTAAATAGCAGTCAAAGGACCAGGCTGTGGTACGCAGCTGTTCTTCATGTGACTTTGAATACCCGTATTGTCACTGATGGAAATCACATGTGAGAGTATATCTGTTTTGGCTTCTTGTGTTAAATACAGGTGCTTTTCTTCTAGAAGTGACTTGAGGTTGAACTTTATGAGCTGCATCTCTTACTGCTCAGTAGGTGCCCTTGAAGAGTATTTTCCATCATTTTGGATTTTCTTCTTTTCATACCTGATTGACATGCTTTGGGATGTTGAAAGAAATTATTCAAGAAGTCTTCATTTTAGCAGGTCAGTTTAAGAAACTCTTACAATGTGCTTCAGTTTTGTCGAGTCCTTTGTGTTGTTTTGGCTGTCAATTAGAACCAGGGAGGTGCACTGATGATTCTCTACTATTTCAGCAACACTGTTGAAGCGCTGGATAGAGAAAACAAAGGTTAATTATTGCTGGCTTCCTTTAACGCTCTCATATTGACAATAATCACATTTTTCTCTTTGGGTATCCTACCATTGAAAAGAGTAGAGCTATGACTGTTACAAAGTGGGATGCTCTGCCTTTTAGTAAGAACACTGGTCCTGCTCTTAGTTGATTCTGGTCATAGACAGATTAAATTTGGACAACAGAAAATACTATGGCCACTAGCTGTCTCATCTCATGCTCCTTTCCATTTGTGATTGCCACCTGCACAAACTGAACCACAGAAGTTCTTACATGGCATATTAAACTGACACTGCTTTCAGTTTACATTAATAAATACCAGGCTGCAGACTGTGGCAGTTGAGAAGCTGCTTCATCTGTGGTTCAGCCACCACAGAGGGAAGGCAATTTCCAGGAGTGATATGGTACAGATGGCCAAAAAGAGGAGTTTTAGTCATGCAGTTTTAATGTTTGTCATGGTAAATTAATATCCAGAATCTGCTAGGTCTGTTGCTTTTCCTTTTGGTCTTTGGCCCAATACAGATTTGGGGCCATCTTTCTCTTTTTCTCCTGAGGTCATTTTTGGCCCTTTGTTGAAGGCCAGATGAGCTCCAGGCTATTATTTATTTAACCTCAAAACCGTTGCCTGGGAGGCAGATGACTCGGCTAAGGGAAGCCTATTTTCACATCCCTGAAAAGCCTACTCTCTACAGTGCTAAGAAACAGTTTTTATTAGTATTTGGGTTTCAAGTTTCTGTTTTGCTGTCGTTATCTGTATGGTATGATAGTCAACCAGTGATTGTTGCACTCTAGAGCCGGAATTGAATATTTTCTGAAAATAGGATTAAAAGTACTACCAATCTCATTTTTGATAGAAGTTTGTTCCGTGCCCCCCCTGCTCCGCACCCCGAACGTGATTGTTCTTCCTCTCTGATTTTCCAAGAAGCTTAGAGTCCCCACATTATCTTACCTCTTCGCCATTTTTTTCTCTGCCCAGTGCATATTGTCTTGTTGATTCAATAAATCGTATAGGAATATTGTATACTCTTCTGTTGTAAAACACAACCAGTGTGTATGGTTGCCGTGAATCCTGCCCAGAACTCTTTCTTATTAGAAAAGATCCATCCTAAAGAGAGAAAATTATGTGTATTCAGCTTATTTTTTCCAACAACTTTGTTTGTAACTTAATATTTTCATCTATATTAGCATTAAACTGTTTTTTCCCATTAGAAAATCTCTACAGCAGGAGATAGGAAGTAGCCTGTATTCCTGTTGTCTAACAGTAGCTTACAAGGCTGTCATTGAAGAGTCACCTTTGCTGCTGCCTGTTCTCTCTCAACCAGAGAAAGAAAGATGAAATAAACACACAGTGGCAGCAGACTGTTGTGGTCCACAGATTATTAGGAAATGAAGTTACTATCAGTAGCAGTAGGTAGGCAAGAAAGCAGTGAGAGGTGGAGACACTGTTTCTCCAGAGCTATAAAAAGCACTCTGATAAAGATGAGCACCTACAGCTACTGACACTGTAGCCCAGTGCTCACTAGCTAGAAATCGTCTACGCTGGTGATAAACCAAGTGTTCTGCCCCTCTGTCCTGCTCTGTGCAGTTAGGCAAGAGTGCAAATGTACCTAGTGCTGAGGATGCAGCTCAACGTGTTACTGTTCCCTTCTACCACTAGCTTCTGTACACTGAATAGCTGAGAGAACTCAGATTCTCCCAATACCTAAATGCATAGTGTTACTCTTTCAAAATGCATAACAGCATCAGCCTTTCTAAATAGTACCTGTTTTTACATGAGCTATTGGACAGTAGTGGAGATCTTTTAAAAGTCATGGGGCTTTGCCTTGTGCTTTAATGGATGCATGTGAGATATCAGATCTTCTTCAGCTCTCTAGTCTGTAGTAGCTCTCTCTGCAGTGCGCCAGTCTTTGAGTTACACTAATGCAACATTGTCTTGGGATGGAAACCATAAACAGTTTCACCAAAATAATTTCATGTTTGACTCTATTTGTATGGCACAGTATTCTGACCAGAATACAATGTATGTTCTTAGAATATCTCTAGTTGTCTGTTGGGTTTTTTTTGTTTCAAGTTTTTTCATAAAATAGACATTCTTTAAAAGTGACCTACCTTGTTTGATCGGTATAATGCATCTTCTGCTGTTTTCCTATCACAAGTAGCAGCATACCATGCTTTACTGTGAACACCAGCATCCTAGAGAGATACAATTTCACTTGTAAAATAACGATAATAATAAAGAATATGGCCAGTAGGGGAGTTACTACTAAATAATGAAAGCTGTGAAGAACTCAAATGCAGAACACTTTAGAAAATGCAGAATTTAGAAGATTCTTTGCCAGGAGCTCACTGTTTTTGTTGGCTAGAGGTAGGACAAAGAAAAACTAGTGTGTCAAAACAGTGGTAACAGATGTGTGATAGCAGGCTGATGTATCACAGAAGAGAGAAGGATACACTGAGCAAAGTAGTCAGGTTCAACTGGACTATAGTTTGGTATTTTCAAAGCAGGAAGCTACTCTAGTAGATTTTAAAGAAGGTGTCCAGGAAATGTTGAGGGATAGATTGACTATTAACAATTTAAATGCTGCTCAGCTGTGGGTTAGCCAATGATATGTCCAGATTGGTAAGCATCTAAGCTTTGGGAATTAAAGTTTCCCATATAATTAATGCTATTCATAAACATGGTCACGATTGCCTCCATCTGGATATCATGGAGGCTGGATAAGTGCATCTTTTTGTTCTTGTTATTAAATAAGGACAAGTGGATGGAGTCCTACAAAACAGAGGAATAATTAATGTCTTTACTAATACAGCAGTTCAGCCCCCAGTGCTTTCACCTGAGACATGAGATGTGAATTCAGTTCCGGTTTTCTGTTGGATTGAGTCTGAATATATCCTTACATTTAGAACACTGCTCTCATCTAAAAGGCATAAACCCGTGTTTACTATGGTGAAGAAATCTGTGACAGAATACAAGAGTGGCTTATATTTTATAATATAAGCTACTCTTGGGTGCCTCATTTCTGTATCTTATCCCCTGTGAACACCTCACCAAGATCATCCTTTGTCTCTCCATTCTGTTAAATGCTTGGCAGAATACTGTGTAGTAAATGAACTTAACCTGTTCTTCCAGGGGAAAACATGGGGAAAAGGACTTCATGGATGGGGACATAGGCACAGACCTGAAGATAAAAGGTAGAAAGATTGGCATCCTAAAAATAGGTGGATTCTGTTTTAGAAGATAAAACCTCTCATAGCAAAGGAAGTGCAAAGATAAAAAGATGGGAGGAGGTGATGGCAGTGGGGAGTGAGTGGTACAAGATGATAATTTGAATAATAGAAGTGGTAGAAAACTGGATAGTAAGATGCTGCAGGATTGAGTATACATTTGGGAACAGGAGTGGAGTTTAGAGGAAAGATGGGGGTATTTTACAGAAGTATGAAATAAATGATACTCAAGGGAAGGACAAGATGAGGGATTAGAAGCAACATGAGACCTATGCAATTATTAGAATTCAATATCTAGAAGATTAACTAGCAAGATATAAAACCAGCAATCATAAAAAGTGAGCTCTTGCTGAGGAGGTTGATGCAAAAGCTAACTTGAGTGGTGAGGCTATAGAAATAGTTCTGAGAGCATTTCCTAATGAATACTTCTGGGTATTAATCTTCCTGGTCATTTTAACAGTTTTGCTCTAACTTTATAGTAATAAGCTTAGTGACAAAGTTCATTTTCGCACAAGCTTTGTTACCTCTGTACAAAACAGATTAAAGATGAAATTGCATGTTATGGCTGAGCTGGTCTAGCTGGCTCATCACTGCCAAAAAGGGAATGTCTTGGCTTTTCCTTTGTGCTCGTCTTGTTGCTCATGTGATCCCATGGTGAGATAATTCACTTTGGTAATCTTGCAGAAACAAAAATGCTATCTTTTTGGTTTTGTCTTGTTTTGTGTTTGACTACCAGATTAGTTTTCTGTCAATTTAATGAGCTGGCTTAGCAGGATCAGAGGAACACCAGATAAGGCTGTGGCTGGGAGGGGATTTGACAGTGAGGAGAGAGCAGAGCCTCCATTGTGGGGGCACTGCACTAAATTTTTAGATTGGCTCAAACCATAACATATAACTTTACCTCCAAAGTTATTCCATGTATTTCTCCAGTCACACTGTTCATGGGAGAAAGATAGGATGAGAGGAATTGCCAAGTCTGCAAGGTATTTGGCCACTTACAGAATTCTGGCGCTATCGGTGGCTTATGGTCTGGAAGCAGAGGGCTGTGGCCAGAGTTTGGATGGGAACCAGACAAATAATGAACTTTATGGGCATGAATCATGCCTGTGAGCACCTGCATTGTGCAGGATGCTGCAGCAAATAATACCACTCTACATAGTTGGTGGAAATATGACACTAACAGTTAGTTTTAATTTTTTTAAACAACATGGTTGTTTTATTAAACTCTGGTTTTGCCTATGGCTCTTACATAAAAACTGCAAATGTAATTGTTACAAGCTGTTTATTTAGTGTCTGCTGGATTGTTTATTTGAAAGCAATTTTTATAATAAATATCCAGTATGACATACTATTAACATTTTTTCCAGAACTTCAAGTCCTTCGTGTTCTTCAGTTGTATTATCTTTGTCATGTCAGGCTTTACAACATTTAATGTTATTGGCTCTGCATACTAGGGACTTTGTTCTGCACTCAACAGAACTTTTTTCACCTTATTTGTGACTACTAGGCTGTAAGAATGGTTTTCTGCATTTTGTAGTCTCCCTTCATCCAAAATGAGATTAAGGGGAATAGCGCTGAAATGAAAATAACTTTGCTTAGATTAGGGGGAGGTATCACAGCATCCTCTGAGCTGGGCAGCAGTGACTCTTATTGGTTCTTAAAACTTTGCTGACACCCCAAACCACAATAAATAGGGCAATGTTTATAAAAGTGATTCTTCCCTCTGCATCTTGCTGTATTGGGCCAGTCCGCAAAGCATCCTTGTTTCCTCCTACAGATTTCTGACATTTCTTAGCACATCACATCAGTGGAGGCTAATGCTAATAGCAGCTTCATTGTATCTGCTTGCTGCACATTTTTTTTCTTTCAGAACACAGCATGTACAGCTATAAGTTAGAAAAAAAGTAGGCAATTAAAAACTCTTTATAGCCTTCTACATCAAAAACTAGACTTAAGTACATCACCATGAATTTCCTTGTTTCAAATGATGTCAAAGTATTACGAAGTGAGGAGTCAGGAAGACCTGAAACTAAGAAGCTTTTCTGGGTTTTGTTTAAAGTGACTGGTAGATTGCCAAGGTTTGGTATAATGCCTTTTATGTATTTTTCTACAGTTTGTTAAAGCTCTCTTCTGCTGTATGTTCTAAGCTTTTTTTAATGAAAGCCAAAATTCAGATTATTTGTGCTGCAGGAAATCTGAACTGCAAAAGCAGACATGGAATACCCCTACAAAGGAGTTTGATTTTTATTTAGAAAGGGATCAGAGGCAGAAATACTACTTTAAAGGATAAGAAGATTTCTGTAACATGAATGTAGCTAATGTTATACCTGGTCTGCAGTATTTGAAACAGATGAAATGCTGCTGTGAGGCAAAGTACTCAGAGAACGGTTTGCAGCTTCTGGCAGTTCTAGAAAAGAGAAAGAACAATACGTGTAAGTTTTCGAAGTGTGTTTATTATGCTATAAGAAGTTTATTTGCTAAAAGAACTTTGGAAGATCTGGAAACATATGACCTTTGGTATCACTCAGGAAAGTGATTACTGCAGATGGATGGGGCCCTAAGTGCCTGGGATGCTTGCCTGATCAAAAGAGGAGTCTTGCTTATAAAGAGAGAAACAGTTTGGTTAATCGGTTAACAACAGTTTGGTTACCAACTTGGTTGATAGCCAGAGCTAGACTTAAAATGCAAGAAAAAACCCACCACCATCCAAGTGAATTAATGTAGCAATAGATAAAGAAAATGCCAAAACACAATGCAAAAAACACCCAGTCCAGTGTAAGAAGTAGTCATATAGGTGAGGCAGTCAGGAAAACAAGTGTAGCTCAGAGATAATTTTTCGCTAATTAACTCCAACTGAAAGGTTTGTGTATGTGTACATACACAAGTCTAGGCAGCTAAATAAAGAAGCAGAACTAGTAAGAAAGATTATGAAGCTTAATTACAGTTGCAATAACAAAGCATAGTAGAAAATAGCTATTAGGTCTGAAATACAGATGTTGAAGAGTTTAAGAAATTAGAAGGAAAATGGTTGATTAGTGTTGCATAGTAATGATAGGATAGAAATATGGAAAATAAGTATGAATAATTGTTTTCTGGTAAAACAGAATCTTGGTTAAAGACAGTACGAGTGTCTGCTCTAGGTACTTGTGATCAGAGCTGGGTACAGATCAATATCATTTACACTAGAGAAGATGATTGTACAAAGTTGAGTATTACTTATTCTATTATTATGGGAGGTTTTATTTCCTGTTTGTTTTACTTATTGGAGAAAAAAAATGCTACTAGAATTGTTAGCACTCACCTGTTCCTGGACATGATACTTTGCAGACTGCTTTATCAAATCTTAACTAACATAATTCTGATTTAGATCTTGGTTTCAGAAAGTGAGAATGTTATAGAGGAGGCCATACAGTGACTCAGAAATAAAAAATTCAATTGGACTGGAGAGCTCAAAGACACCTGTGTGAAGTAGGTTTAGAACTTCTTTTGCAGTAAAGATGCAACCGCCTGTAAGCTGCATTCCAAGTAGAGAGGAGACATTGTAAGGAGTAGTTCATGCTCCCAATGAATGAATAATCACCCGAAGAAGGCTATTAAATATTAAGAACTTTTTTTTTTTCTGTTAAATTTTGACTGACCAGCTGAAAAAGCTACAGCTGAAAAGTACTTTGTATGCATAAAGTAAGAATTGCCAGAAGTCAGGCTGAATTAGACTTTACAAAAGGAAATTAAAACTATTTCTTAGTTCTATAAAAAGGAAAGAGAAATGAGGCTGCCTGCAGTAAGAATTTTATTGATTTTAAAGATAATATAAGTACTAAACCAATAGTCATTCTGGTACAGAAATGGAAATTGCCACAACCAAATGGGAAGCAAAACTCAAATAGCTTAGTACAGTCGAACTGTGTGGTCTAGATAATCTTTATCCCAGAAATTTAAAAAAAACTGGCAGATGAAGTTACAGGGCTGGTAACAATTATTTTAAATAAAATTCAAGTCAGGGTGATACCATATGATTAAAGAATACCAAACATAATTGCTATACTTAAAGTGGAAAGAGTGACCTAAACAATTACAGGCCTTTTTTGTCGGACTCCACAGAACACAAGGCCCTAGGAGAGAATTTGTAGGAAAGAACATTAAGATGTGGAGGTAAAGGTACAACTAGCAAGAGAAAAATCTGAAATTTACCCAAGTAGATAAAATGTTATAGCTCTTTCATAAAATACGAGAGTTCTACAAAGAGGGAATATGGTACTGTACTTACTCTGGACTTCAGTAGAGCATTTGATACTGTGCCATATAGAAAATTAGTACTTTTTATGAAGAAGATGAAAGCACTAGGCTTGTATGGTGCCAAGGAAGAGATGGCAGGTTGTGCGGAAAGGGCACTAGTGATTGGGACCAGTTCTATCTGTGATTAAGTTGCTATTGGACCTGGCACAGAATAAGAGTCTGTTAAAGAAAGCTGACTAATCACAGCATCTTTTAGCACCAGATGACTTCAGAGAATAGTTAACTTTAGGGATTAATAGGAATTTATGCTACAAGTTGAAGCGCATCGGCTGTGCGACTGGACCAGACAAACTTAAGAGCATCAGTCTATTGCAGGAATATGAGCCATTATTATACTTCCACAGTGTAAGAGATGTAATTTATATTGAGCACACATTTCCCAGAAATAGAGAGAAACAACTAAGTTTAAGCTACACGACATGCAGATTTTTATGTGCAATTCCCATCATCCATTTACAGTGTGAAAGGTACGTTCAGACTGAAATATATGCAGAAAAAGGCTTGCAGGAAAGTCAGATAAGTGTCTGCTAACAAGAAACTATAAAAATGTTAGATGTTATTTACACTTCCGTGCAAAGAGAGTTCATATACATATTACCTAATTTGTTTTTAGCTGTGAACTGAAAGTCCCTCTTTGAAAGTATTACAGAAGAGCTGTAGTGTTTGCCATTATAAAAATACCTTCTATTTTTTCCTCTGTAGAAAAAGAATAAATTACTGGATGCAATAATAATCTGTCTGGCTTCTAAACAACAGAAGCCTGGAACAGCCTAGAAATGTCATATTTAGAGTTCTTCTGTGGCAAGGAAGATTGATGGAATCTTTTATTATGATGGAACTGACCCAAACTGCCTTGGTAGAAATTTCCAGTAGTCACAAATGGGAATGAAGCACCCAATTTCCATCAATTTATACAATAACCCTGACATACTCCCTTAATTTTACTAGCTGAGCTAAACCCCTAGATATTTAATCTCCTCTTTATATGCATTACAGAGACAAATGTTAATTCCAAACTAATGAATATGCATAGCATCTTGAAATAATCTTAATTCAAAGATTAATTTGAAATTACAAGTTAATCCCATTTAAATTCAAAATCTGAATTATACTTACTTGGCAGAATTGAAGACTTTTGGAGCAAAGGCCTGAAATAAATATGAAGAAATTACAGAAAGATCTGAGGAGATCTACCCAGTTCTGAAAATATTAAAATTGTGTATTTGAAGCATGCAGTGGTAGAACGTGTTCCATCTCACCCATCTATCCACTGAAAAAGAAGGGCCAGATACAGGTATTTAAAAGAGTCATATCTCAGTAGCACTGACAATTAGGAATTTAAACATCTGGTTTAAATCTCCATCACCTAATTGGAGATTTTATCCTCCTGTGCTTTTTGGTGGTGGTTACAGTATTTGGATGCATTTGCCATGTTTTATTTTTTGCTACTGTGAGACTTCAAGACACATGACTTTCAAAAAGCAACAGAAGACTACAGAGAAAACAGTGCTCCCCTTTGAACTTTCCACAGCTGCGTTCAAACCGAGCAGTAAGAGCTGATGCATTGAAATATTCAAATGATGATGAAAAGGGATTTTACTTTTGGGCCCCACTTGGAAGGGGTGGAAGTGGAAGCTCTTGGCTGGAACCTCGCCGTCGTTCTGCTGCTGTAGGTTTTTCTGTAGTTTGGGAAAACAAATTGCAGAGTCAAGATTTCTTCAGAAATATATTGTCCCAAATAAGAGAGCCCCAGTAGCTGAAGGAAGGTTGTGTTTTTATTTTTTGTTTCCCCCTTACATGGCAGCTTGCCATCCTGCTGCTTTCTTTCTAGACTAGTGGCATACCACCACATTTCCAGGCAAATAGCTGTGCTGTGAATGCCTGCAGGAGGTCAGTGGGAGACCTGCCTCCCGCCAGGCGAGCTGTGTGACGTGGGGAGGACGCCGGGGCCAGCTGCCCACGGGAGCTCAGCGCGGACTGCGGCTGGCTGGCTGCATCTCACGCGGGTGCGAGGCAGCAGCTCCTGCTGAGCTGCTGCCCGGAGGAGCTCTGGAGGAGCTGCCGCCTTGCACAGCGGCCAGACGCGCTTTCTGCCCGTGCGAGGGACTGGCTCTTGCCAGGAGTTGGCTCTGTGTGAGGTGGTGCTTGCTGCGTTAGGAATGACGTGCTCGTGCTTCGCCTCCCTTCCCCCTTCTCCACTTTGAGGACTATATAGCGCATTGCTGGTCCATTATGTCGTAGTTTACCCTGCCAGTAACCTCAGTAGTTCTACTGAGACTGCTTTCAGTGAACAATGATATTCAGTGCAATTAAGGCTGGCCAGATCCAGTTCAAAACTGCTAAAACCAAACCCCGCTCAAAAACCTTAAATAAATCGAATGTGGTGCTGTTTGTTTCACGTTTTTAATAAAAAGAAAATTAAATTCTGATAAATGTCAACTTTCTCACAGTAGTGTAGATAATTTACCTTCATTTGCTGTTAAGGTCTCTCTGGAAGGTAAACACGGTTTCTGCAATAAAACAAAAGGAAACCAAATATTAAATGGCATGTTGCTTGTACAGCAAATGTTTATATTTTTATACTTTTTGTGAACTAGTTTGCATTTAGAATTGACAGAATTTAAGAGATTCAGGATTAGGAGGTAGGGATGTGGCCATTCTGTGAAGAACCTCTAGTTGTATGACCTTGAAGCTTTTGATTTTGTAAAGTAGATTTGGGAAGAATCCCAGTTTGCATGTATAAATAGATGGACAAAAGTAAAATATAGAGATGTGTGCCCCTTTTTTCACACCATAAACTTACTGATGGGAGTTAAAACAAAAAGTTCATTTGTCTCTCGAGTCCATCCCAAATACTTGTAAATGAAAATCTGAATATTTGAATATTTTCATCTTTGTCAAGCTATTATCACGACTGTCTGAACACATTTCTTTTTAGTGAAAGTTAAACTGTCAGTTTAGGTCACAATAAAAAACTTGCCCAACCTTCCAGTTTCAATCTTTTTTCATTTTGAAACAATGATAATAAACCATCAGTTTCCAAACATTTTTCAAAGGAATTTATTGGAAAATGTCAACCAGTTCTTTCACTTTCTTCCACAAGAGGTTTTGAGATGTTTTTCTATTGATTAAATACTTATTGAAAAACCTCTGACAAATTCTGGTAAAGTCCCTCATCTTTCTTGAGCTATCACTTCTTACAATAAATCCATGTTTCCCATATTCAGCTCCGTGTATTTCAGGGAATGCTTCTGAATGGCCTGTGTTCCCATTTATTTCTCATTTTTTTCAGTTCTTGCACTGTGTTTGTTGTTACACCCTAAAGTATTGTATCAAAATATTTTTTTAACCTCTGCTTTCTCACTGCTGCTTAGTTCATATAACAGCACCCAAAGATTTCTTTATAACTCTCTCTCTCCTGTTCTTTTTACACACTTAGGTTGTACGCAAACTCATGATAAAATTAAGTTTTACAGTAACTTAAAAATCACCTGTAAAATTATTGTTTGATTACACAATTACAACTCAACTTACTGGTGAATTTACTGCATTAGAAGTTTTCTTTCTGCAGATTGGAGAAAAAAGACTATGGTTACTTAGCAGATACATGAATTCATTTAGCAGCTAAGCATCAGGTTCATTGATTCCCAAGATATTTCTGGTCAAAATGGGATGCATCTCCTTATTGGTTAGCTGTAGCAGTTAGGAAAAAAAGCATAATAGAATAAGGGTCTCAGATGTAATGTACGTAATGTGGCTACTCAGGAAAGATGCTTATGTAGATATGCAAGGAAGCTACACACTGTCCAGTGCTTACGATGACAACCTGGGTGTGCCAGAAGAGTTTTAATGAAAAACAAAACTTTGTGCACTTCTAGGTGCGCACATGCTATTGCTGCACTACGTGCCTGCATCAGGCACACCAGCCAGCAGCTGCCAGCAGGGGCAGACAGTGAAGGGTGGTGGGCACTGGCATGCAAGCAGTATTCCTCCAGAAATAACAAAAATAATAGCTTGCCTTTATCTAGCCAGGATATCTTTCATGAACAGCAATAAAAATTACTCCTCAATTCTGATTGCCATAGGCAAGGGTAGGAGTTAGGTCCTAATATACCCAGTAATTAACCCCATCCCTATCAAACAAGTAGTTTTATTATTTTTTACTCACAGGCCCCTTGGTAATGGAGATGGAGCTGCTCCAGTGGGAAATCTGGATTCTTGTGTGTTATTGAAGCTATGATCTAGAGATGCAAATGACATATTTAGCATGCAATATTAGCTGTATCGGAACAGAGGGTTTTCCTCACTGCCATTTCAGTGTTAGTGTAATAACACTAAAAAAATATCCATTGGTTTAATTTTTGTCTTGGCATGTTTTCACTCTGATTATACTAGAAAACAGTTCAGTACCATTTGTTGCTTATTGCTGACTGTTACAGAAAAAACTTAACTGACACACTCCACTACATGCTATATTAAGGTCACCAGTGACATACTGACAACAAATTCTGCTCATATTGCCATGTTTTTAGTACAGAATACTTACTTTCATCATTATCGTTTGCTTCATGGTCCTGTAGTGGAAAAATATGTTAGATTTTATGAGAAGCAATTAAAAAATTACTTAATAAATGGGAAGTGCATAAATAAATAATCTGGTTTTGGTAATCTGTAGTAATGTTTAAAGAAATATTTGTACAAAATGCATATAATATCCAGGATACTTTTCATCGGCCTTTACTATTACAGCATTTGAAAGATTTTAGCAATCTAATTTTGAACTTTCTAATAACCTTGAGATTGCTTGTAGTATTGAAAAAATTGTCCCTGAATTTTGCAGTAAGACCTTTTGGTTCATCTTTCATTTCTGAGCTGGAAAGCAGAAATTTTGCTGCAGATTTGAATATATTAACACATTTTCCACTGAATGGAGGACACTGTGTAGATTGTCTTTCCCACCTTCTTTTGGAGATACTGTTTTTTGGCTCCCACCTCTTGTCTTTTAGGGAATCAGACTTGGATATGGTAAGTACCTTCAAAAGAGGCACCGGTTATCAGTTTGTCCATCTCCATCCACCATGTTAATGACTCTTAACTAACGTTGGTTACAAATGCACCCATTCTCTGGTTGGAGAGGTGTAATCCATCATCCAGCAGTGAGACGTGGAGAATTTTTTCTCCCCATCAGCCCAGGACTTTGAGAGGAACAAGGATTACAGTTCTGTTAACATGATCAGTGCTGGTTAGTGTTTGAGAACAGACTGAATGGGAGCAGTTAACCGATGTTTCAGTTACTGTTTTGCATTGTCAGTGTGCATGGTCAGGGATGGAAAGGCACAGCATGGCCCTGGACAAACATCATGCTCAGTACCATGTTTTTCTTCAAAACTACAAGGGCTTGCCACTCGCACAACAAGCAAAGACCCCAAAATTTAGACCACACTGGCTAATTCTTAGGCTGACTCTTGTGCCAAACTGGGTAACTGCAAGTACCCAGGAGCTGAATACACCCATTCTACAAATGAATGTTTGTTTGGGAGGCTCCATCCTTGGTGCTGTAACTAACTTGGTGTGTGGCCCCAGCAAAACAACAGCCTCTCTTGATCCTCTGCAAAGCTAGGGTGATATCCATCTTAGAGGTGAGCTCTGAGAATGGATTAATGGAGAGGTTTCAGCTGCTAAATGGCACTTGAGTGTGTTCTGAAGCAGGAATATTCTTGTTAGTGCTGATCACAGACTGGAATTTCTGTCCAAGATTCTCCCTTCAGATGGATTTTTTTCCTGCTTTTATATTGGTAAGAAAAGCAGAAAAATCAAACCATTTCATAAAAGAGAAATCCTGGACTTGGCATCATTCAGGAATTGTTCAGCATTTTACAGAATATTGTGATAAAGTGGAAGGGAAACAAAAATGCTGCTGCTGTAGTATATAGAGGTATGCAGCCTCCCCTTCCCCCCCAACACTTGGTATATCTAGATATTTAAAGATTGAAAGTAAGACTATAAGATGTTCTTATATCACCTGCATTATGTTACTGTAGCATCTAATGCTATGGTGTGACCCCAAATTCCTAATTTTAAGTGCCTAATTTCTCTATGTAGTTATTGGTAGACTGATTATTTCTTAAGGACAATTCACAGTGCTGGGCTGGGACAGTTTGATGCACGTAGCTTTTGGCACAGATGCTGATGCAGTTACTGTCACCCTGTTTCTTGGTAATTTTCTCCTCATATGCACCCTTTCTTGTGCTGGCACAACTGTTAGTAGAGCTATGGTGCACAAAACTTTATGGAACTAATCTGGCTGAAAAAGAACCTTTTATGCATTTGCTTTTGCCCATTTGCTGCAGTTCAACAAGTTTCCAAGTAGTTGCTTCAGAAAACCTTTGTTCCAGTACAGTGGGAGGGACAGACTGGGGACAAGAGTAGAGGAAGAGGAGATGTGACTCAAACACAGCCTTAGGAACCGAAAGCCTGTAATTACTCCTTCATGGACTGCATTTTCTAGTGATACTGGTTACTCAGACTACCTAGTCTGACATTTTAGAAGGATTCCATTTTCAGAAAGTATTAATCATTCATCACTTGCAAGGAATGAGGCTCAAGGAAAGTGTTTCAGATTGGGCAAAATCGCCCATTGCTACTGTGAGTAAGGTTCCTGGAGTTCAACTGGTATTTTTTTAGTAAAAGAAATAGATTATTTTTGTGGACTGAGACATCTATCCCCTAAAACATGTGAAGATTTCCTTGGATCAATACAGATGACTAATGTAACTCTTTTGTCCAGAAGACTAATAGCCACAATTACAATATTAGATCAATCTGACATTCAGAGTCATCTATTTCTATTATTTAATCCAGATAATAAAAAGTATCCATCCATCTCTATTTATATATATAAAACACAAGAAAATGCCAAGTTTAACACATTCTTTTATAGTGGCACATTAATTACTCACTGCTTTTGGATGAAGACGATTTCTGGGAAGAGGCAAAATATTTCTGGAAAAAATACACAATAAGTTGAGTAGGAATTACTTATTTAATTGCTTGGCTCAGATATGCATTTCAAGATCTAGAGAGGAGGTGGTCTGCAGTAACGAGGTTTAATTGCAGCTATGCACCCCTGCAGTGGTTGTGGTGATGCTCTGCCCTTAGTGTGGAACTATTCTAGAGCTGCTGTCCTGGGCATGGGGTCCCCTGCAAGTGCACCCAGAACCTCTGTAAACACCATAACACACACAATGTTGTGGATACCACCTGCTCTTCCTGGGCCATATGGCCCATTTTGTAGAATGATGTCCTGGAGATGTGACAGTGGTTTCAAAGCAGTTTCCTACACTTCTGGGGACACAGGACTGAAATAGGCTGTATACTCAAGTCTCCTTTGCCTGTTTTCCTCCAGACACTGGGAATATAAATCATGGATTTACTGTGTCCAGCTTCCATACAAGCAATCCTATGCCTCATCCCCTGCAAAAATATATCATTTGCAAGGGTGCAGCATTAGGTAATAGGACTTTAAACTGGCTTGCAGAGATGTTTTAACTCTGCGCTGGATCCCCGAAGGGATATTCAATAAAATAGTACCTATTTGGCAAACTGGCTTGAATACAGAAGTTCGCAAAGAAATGAGAACTTTCAATTCTTACCTTGTCTCACAGCCCGTAGATATAATATTTGTGTCCTGACAATTGCTTATTGTCTGAGGGCTACACTACAGAGACGAGAAATTTTTTTCTCCACTAATATTTGCTACTGATATAAGCTGCTCTTGTCTTACCTGGAAGGATCCAACTTGGGTGACTCTTTAGACATGCCATGCACGTGGGAGTGCTCTGTGTTCTGAGCAGGCATAGATGGAAGTGGCTTAGTGAACCTACTAATAAAACACAAATTAAGACAGGAAAATAATATTTAACAACAGTGAATGCAAAGACAACCTATTTTTCTCCTCCCTTACTCCCTCAAAATTAGAAAAATACCCTTATAAGGTATTTCTTTTTAATATCTGTTATGTTTGAGTTATTGAAAGTAACTTATAATTGGATGTCAATTTTTGTGTAGACAATCTAAAGAGAGATAATTACTGTATGTGTATCTTCTAGAGAGAATTATTAAGCATATCGTATCTAAATGAAAAAGCATTTTCTAACAAGACTTAAAGCATATACACATACACACATTCATAGAAATGGATTACCTGGTTACTGGTGGTGGTGATGGTTTTTCCTGTAAGAGAAATGCACTGAATTATTTGGTCGCATTTTGATTTCGCAAAAATGTATTTGTATGATCCTATTTATGCTATCACAGCAATATCTTATTTTTGATACAGATTTCTAATAGACTTAGTCTGCCCAGTAATCTCCACTACGATAGGAGAGGCAAGAAGTCACAAGCGGTAGATCTGTGAAGCCCTGAGCACACTGCTTTGGCCGTATGTCATGTCAGTACCAGCAAGTGGGAAGGAAATTACTATGTCAGAACTGTCACTGCTCCTTTGCTGCAGTTCTGCTTCTAGAAAGTGTCCCCTTAGGCTGCTGCTTCCCAAATCAGATCATTATACCATAGGACCAGGAAACTTAAGCCTCTTCCCGTTTACTCTGTTCTGCAGACCTTTTGAATTGGTTTGCCAGCTTTTCTGTGAAGGAAGTGTCAGCTTTAAGTGCAGACAGAGATTTGTTCCCATTTTTTCCCTCTGAAAGACTGATCATCTCTTTTTACAATCACATTTATTCCCTGCCTGAGGGCAATTTGAGTCAAACTATAGAAAGGCCTCACCTCTTCTTCAGGAACCTCATAGACTTCTGTAGGACAGGAAGGAAAAAATGTGTTCTTTGGTTAGTAAAAACATACATGTTACCAGAAAAGCTGGTAAGAATTTGTATCAATGGTACTTCTGCCTCTGGAAAAATAACTGAGATGTTGCTCAGAGCTTGATTCTGCCTCCAAACCCCTACACCCCTGATCTTCTAGTGAGAACTTCAGGAAGAGTCCCAGAAAGTCTAATAACCAGTCACTGTATTAATGAACCTTCCCCCCACCCCACAAGCTTGCCCCGCCCCCCCCCCGCTTTTTTTTTTTTCTTCCCCCCGCCAAAGCAAGCTGAATGCTTGGGTTGTACAAACCTGGGACAATTTGTAAAAGATGTGTTATCACACCTGTGGTAGCATTTAGCCTTTCCTTGACTCTCAGGAAGAGATCAGGTGAATCATGAATACAATCTGGCCAATTTGTGTGGCCACTGTCCATCACAGAATCACAGAATGTTAAGGATTGGAAGGGACCCCGAAAGATGATCTAGTCCACTCCGCCCGCTGGAGCAGGAACACCCAGATGAGGTTACACAGGCGTCCAGGCAGGTTTTGAATGTCTCCAGAGAAGGAAGAATGTCTCCACAACCTCCCTGGGCAGCCTGTTCCAGTGCTCTGTCACCCTCACTGAGAAGAAGTTTCTTCTCATATTTAAGTGGAACCTCCTGTGTTCCAGCTTGAACCCATTATCTCTTGTCCTATCATTGGTTGTCACCGAGAAGAGCCTGGCTCCATCCTCATGACACCCACCCTTTATATATTTATAAACATTAATGAGGTCACCCCTCAGTCTCCTCCAAGCTAAAGAGCCCCAGCTCCCTCAGCCTTTCCTCATAAGGGAGATGCTCCACTCCCTTAAATCATCTTCGTTGCCCTGTGCTGGACTCTCTCCAGCAGTTCCCTGTCCTTCTTGGACTGAGGGGCCCAGAACTGGACACAATATTCCAGATGAGGTCTCACCAGGGCAGAGTAGAGGGGAAGGAGAACCTCTCTTGACCTACTAACCGCACCCCTTCTAATACACCCCAGGATGCCATTGGCCTTCCTGGCCACAAGGGCACAGTGCTGGCTCATGGTCATCCTGCTGTCCACCAGGATCCCCAGGTCCCTTTCCCCTACACTGCTCTCCAACAGGTCATTCCCCAACTTATACTGGAGCCTGGGGTTGTTCCTGCAAGACTCTACACTTGCCCTTGTTATATTTCATTAAATTTTTCCCTGCCCGACTCTCCAGCCTGTCCAGGTCTCGCTGGATGAGCACAGACTTCTGGCGTGTCAGCCAGAAGCCCAGTTTGGTGTCATCAGCAAACTTGCTGACAGAGCACTCTATTCCCTCATCCAAGTCGTTGGTGAATATATTGAATAGTATTGGTCCCAGTACCGACCCTTGAGGGACTCCACTAGATACAGGCCTCCAACTGGACTCTGCCCCATTGACCACAACTCTCTGGCTTCTCTCCTTCAGCCAGTTCCCAGCCCACCTCACTACCTGATCACCCAGTCCACACTTCCTCAGTTTAGCAGCGAGGATGCTGTGGGAGACTGTGTCAAATGCTTTACTGAAATCAAGATAGACCACATGCACTGCTTTGCCATCATCTATCCACCTGGTTATGTCCTCATAATAGGCTACGAGGTTGGTCAAACACGACTTCCCCTTGGTGAAGCCATGTTGACTGTCCCTAATGGCCCTCTTATCCTTGATATGCCTTGAGATGGCACCAAAAATAAGTTGTTCCATAACCTTTCCAGGGATGGAGGTGAGGCTGACTGGTCTATAGTTTCCCGGGTCCTCCTTCTTGCCCTTTTTGAAGACCAGAGTGACATTTGCTTTCCTCCAGTCCTCAGGCACCTTCTCTGTTTCCCAAGACTTGGCAAAGATGATGGAGAGCGGTCCAGCAATGACTTCAGCCAGCTCCCTCAGCACCCGCGGGTGCATCCCATCTGGACCCATGGATTTATGGATGTCCAGATTGCTTAATTGCTCCCTAACCCAGTCCTCATCAACTGAGGCAGACTCCTCCATTGCCCTGCCTTCCTCTGGGGCCTCAGGGGTACGGGGCTCCTCAGGACAGCCTCCGGCAGAGTAGACAGAGACAAAGAAGGCATTCAGTAACTCTGCCTTCTCTGTATCTTCTGTCACCAGGGCACCCACCCCATTCATCAGTGGGCCTACATTGCCTCTAGTGTTAGTTTTATCTGCCATGTATTTGAAGAGCTCTGTCCCATAGGTGTATTTTAATTCACAGATACTAAAAGCAAAACCCACCAGCATCCTTATATATGTTCAGTTTCCTCAATGAAAATCGAATTATATTTCAATAAATTTTGTGTCAGGCTTCATTACTTTTACTGCACTGAAAAATGTCTGAGTTCCCACCAGGGGGGGATGTTTTATTTTTTTTTTAGTAACATATGTCAGCAGCTGGTTTTTGCTTGACACTGATTTACGGAAAGGCTGAGATAGAGAAGGGCATTTGAAAATATCTGAAAAGCGACTCACAAAATCTTAAGTCATTCAGAAAAAAAACTTTCGTAGTTTACAACTTGAAAGCTAAACACATTGCTAATGAATATGCAAAGACTTTTAAAGAACTGTGTGATCAGTCTGTAAAGGTTACATTCCAAGCAATTCATGACAAGGATGCAAAACAACTCTGAGTTAGCAAAGCTAAGAACAGTTAAGCAAGTATATCTGCACTTACAAAAGAAAATATGATTTTTCTTATTTACTTCTGCTTTTGTTTCCTTTTCCAAAGAAACTGCTCTTTATAGAACTTAAACAGGATCACTGGTATCACAGGACATGCAAAACATCAACTTATACAGAATTTCTTTAAGGTTGAGTCTTGATGTGGTTTTAAAATACCGAGTCTTGATTCCTATAGTGAAATCGTATTACTAACATGCTGAGTCCTATAATTGTTTTTGCGGTATTGATCTATTTGCGTTCCTCCACTACAGCAAAACACTAAAATTGAATTGCTTTGGGGCAAACAACTTGTTCGCGTTTTATTTATGCTTAAAACAGATTTATTATTCAAGCTAGGCAAAACAACTGCTACAGCATAGAAAAACCTAAAGGGGAACATATTTTTGTTTTTCTGAATTACATCATATGGTTTGTGTTGTGAATAAGTGTAATTTTGTATTCCTCAGTCTTAGATTGTTTTAATAGTGATACAAACTCTACATACCTTGCATATCAGAAGTAACAGAAGGCTTCAGAGAAGTAGGGGGAACTGACTTTGTTGTCTTCATAAACCTGTTCACAGGAGCTAAAAACATTTTATTTGTTACATGTATAATTGTGCATGCGAGTGTATATACACACAAACTCATATATACACATATGTATTAAAAAAATCCCTAATAATGTAACATTTATATAAGAAGAATAAATATTAAGTAGGTCCAAGTGCTAGCTTTTTTGTGTGATCTTGAACAAGTTAACTGAGGCAGAAATCAGTTCTCCTTTTAAAAGAGAAACACTATTCAGTGTTCATGCCTTGCTGAACAGGTTTGATACTGTCAGTAATGGCAGAGAGCAGAACTACATACTCTTCTCTGTTTACTTTTCACCTTTGGACTGTAATAATTTAATTCTCCAGCTAAATATACTTCAAATAGTGAGGTGGAAAAAATGAATCAAAGTCTGTCTTTGTTCACTGAAAATCTAAAAAGGCTTGCTCTTCTCCTTAGGCACTTCAGCAAACAGAGAATTTTAATGCTATGGCTCCCTTGGGTGAGGAGGGAGATCACGTACCATGAAAAGCTTCCTGGTTGTACAAGGACCGGACTTTGAAATAGCTGAGTGAGAGAGGCAGGAATTAAACATGGCTTCCAGTAAAGTTAAAAATAATTTTCCTTGCTTTGTCATGGGCCAAAAGAGCCAACTGCCTTTTTGCAGGCTGCATTCTCTTTAATAGCTGCACCACCACTCTTTGAATCCTAGAAATAGACATTAGTTTGATCCATTTTTTCCACTGCTGTTCCTAACGTGGCAGTAATTATTAGCTTAAACTCACATCTTGTAGGTAGTGACATGCTGCTTTCTGTGGGTTCAATATAGTTGTCGTCATTGTCCACTGGCACAATGTAATTATCCTGTGAGAAATGCAGGACAAAAATCTAGCAGTTAAACCTCCACCACAACAACAAACTGTTGGGATTGAAGCCCCAGCAACAGCTTGCAGTAGTTGCTATTTCACAGTGACTTCTATTTCAGACATTTATTATCCTATGCGGATGAGATTCTTCAAGTCTGAAAACCCTTCACCAAATTACTCCAGTTCTGGACTGGTGGATAAAGCCCTCCCTTCCCTTTAGTCCTGGGGTAGTCTTTGAGGTTTCTCTCTCCCCATTGCTTGCAGCTTCTTAGAGATGAGCAGAAACTATTCTGTGGTCTGAAGAGCCTCCTGGATACTTGAAATAGGCAGATCTCTGCTAGGAATCAGCATGGTAATCTCAGGTCACTGCTTGTGATGTACAAAATGATTTGGACTATAGAGGCTAAGAAGGGCATCAGGCCATGATCAGTATGGGGTCATCTGTCATTTAAACTGTCCAAAAAAATATACCTATAAACATTACCTCGTCGTCACTGCACGCCTTGGGCTTTGGTGGTACTTTTGGTTTAGCGGCAGGAGATGGCAAAGGCATGGATGGTTTCTTTGGTCTGGACACAGCTGGGCTGGGTGTACTTGGGAGAGGTTTCTTGATGGGAGGAAGCTGCTGGTGACTGGTGCGATTGTCTTTTAAATGGAAGAAAACAACAATTTCAGTAAAAATTACACATTACCCTCTGGACTGTGTTCTACTGCCAGTGCAAACAAGTCTTTACTGTGGCTGCAGCTCAAGCCAAAAGGCAGAACTGAGTGTATGCTGGTCCTGATGTTGAGACCTGTGGGCAAACTAGTCCTATTTCATCACTCAAGGTAGCAACCTAGTTGTCTGTATCAGGCTGCAGAGGGTGCTTAGACACTCACTGTTGGATGAGCAATTGTTTAACTCCTTGGGGGAAAGGTGGTGGCTGGGTGGTGTAGTCCATTAGTTAGTGTGTCCTGTGCCAGGCAAGTGAGAAAGAACGTATCTGACATGTGATAAAAACAACTGTTACAGTACAAAGGGTGGAACTAAAACACAAATTATGCTAGCTCCTCTGGGGTGTGATTTTAAAAATTCCTCTCCTTTTCAAAGAACACGTAGCTGAAGTGCTGATAAACTTCTATGTGTACGTGTGGCATTTTAGCACTTTGATGATTATTCCACAACCAGTTAACAGTATTGCATCATACAATAATGACAGCTGGCATCATGCCAATGTTTCTTTTCCTCATGGCCCAAATCTTCATCTAACTGAAGCTAAGTTTCATTCACTTCAGTGCAATCTGCCCATGGTTGAAAAAGAATTAAAACAGGAAGAAAAAATGCCTTTATGCTGGACTGATGTAAATAAAATCTTGATCCTGTCCTGTTTTTCAGGATATTTAATCTCCCCAGTACCAATCTTGAAGGGCAATAGGGAATAAGTATTTGGGCTGCTTTGTCCTCTATTTTACTGCTTTTGGAATAATGATTTGAGATACAGAAAAGATTAAGATGGGACCTGTCTAATCTTATGTGTTTAATCTTCAGTACAAATTCCTGCATTAAATACACAGCTGAATCTGGAGCCAAGTTAGTGACAACTCCCATACATTTGCTTGGATTTTGTAGTTAGTAGATGTCTATCAAAGCCTGTAGGATACGTTATATTAAAATTCTAAACATTGCTAGCAATACTAATGTTTCACGCTGTAATAACAAACCATATCTCTGAAAGCTGAAGACCCGATTGTCAAACACTTGAGGTTAGTCCATTTGAGGCCTTTTCTATTTTGGTACTGATAAATAAGCAGTTATCAAGCTGAAATAGCCAACTAGTCCATAACTACCTGCATATTCACCCCTAGAAATAGGGAGTGCAGAAGGAATCTTCTTTTTCTCCTGCTCGCTCGGAGGCGGCTCATAGCTGTCATCAGGGTTCTCTTCACTGGGGACCACATACATCTCAGAGTCAGAGTGGTCATCTGGATTTTCATAATCACTGTCCTAGAAAGACAGAACTTCCCATTTCTCATCTTATAACATATTTATGGCTTCATAACAGTGTATGACACAAATATCCTTGCACAAGTACAATTAACTAAATTACAAGGATGCATCCTTGACAGGACATGTTACACTCCCTTGCAGTGCTCCCTCTCCAAACAGACACTCCCGCCTGCCTCCCCCTCTGCTCCTCCCAGGACGTTCCTGCTCCCTGCTCCTTGCTGTCTTAGAGGAGGCTCTTAACACCAAGAGTTCAGTCTTCAAATTATGGACCAACAGCTTGTTTCCCTTCATGGGACAGTTCTTTCCTAGTTCCAACTGTGACTCCTGATGTGTCCTGTCACTTCCTCTCCATTTCCTATTAAAAGGGTACTTGGGAGCTAATTCCAGAAGGGAACTAGTCACTTCAGGCTGATGCTTGTACACTATGGCAATTACTTCACATGGCTGATGACCATGACTTGCTTCATTCTAATGTTCTCTAAAATCTTATCAGAAATTTTTCATTTTTAGGAAGAAGTGGCTTTCCCCTCCTCACTCCTCCCACTCCAAAACAGAAGGTCTTAACTGGTTTCTGAAATTACTGTTCACTTTGAGAACTCCCTCAAATTGATGCCATGGGCTTACCCAACCAAAAAGCTTAGCATCCATGGCTACCACTGGCAGTGCTTCTGAGTGTACTTCTAAGTTGAATGTGAAAAAAATTGAGATAGCTTAAAGTCAGTGGCTACTTACAAATAATGCTGACGTAACAAATAAGATAACATTTCAGTAGTATTAAAGTTCAACTACAATAGATGATTCAAAAATAGACTTTTATTATTATTGCTTGTGCTGAACTTGTTGCCACAGTAACCTCCTACTACCCCAAAATATGTACTTACAAAATCATCTGACCATTGTTCCTCTTCATTGTCTGCATGTTCTAAACCAAGCATTAGAGTTAATTAAGGAGGTGGAATAGCGAACATAAATGTTTATCTTAAGTACAGATTGAAAAGAAGAATCTATCATGTTCAGTTAAAAAAGAGTGGTCAAAATTTCCTAAACAGTTCAGAGCAATACATCTGGCTTTGACTGAATAGTAAATTAAATGCCTGCTTGCTTGTTTTTCTAAATTGTTTCAGAGATGTTGGAAAAGCATTAGAAAATGGTGAACTGTACATGGTTTGAACAGCAAAGCATGTACTTTACCCAGAGTGTCCTGCTAATGAATCTAATTTTTAAGAAGGACTAACAATTTCCACATAACAGATCTGTCGCTGACCTCTGCACTTCACACTTTCTTGCTTCTTGGTTAAGACTCCAGGACAGCACACTAATTACAAGTGTTTACATTAAACTTGGAACAATTATCTGATATCTTCCAAACTCTGTCCTCTTCAGTTTTCATATCGCTTTTTCATTAACAAGATAGTTGTTAACTTGTAAAAATGGGCATGAACTAGTTTGTGGGCAGTGCTGTATGACAAGCAAATATAGTTCTACCTGTAAGATAATTCATGACATCATCATTTTCACATTAATAGTATTAAGAATCTGAATCTGATGATCCATTTGTTCATTTTTTCCCCTATTTACTTTCACATCCCAATTTCTGGCAGAGAGGACTGGATGTGAATTGTCCTCTATTTTCAGAGCATCCTACATGCAGAACCCTGGTAAATACTGATTTTGAAAGAGTAGCTACTTGCTATTCTTTCTTCACACCAGGACAACTTGCCATGTTTTGCTCTCAGTTCAGAGATGTGAGCTACCTTCAGAGCTGTTGATGATGTTATATTGTTATATTGAAAACAAATTAGGAAGAATATAGCTGAAATATTGTTAAGTGTATAGGTATCAAATATACGCAGATATGCAGTTTAAATTCACATTAATACAGCCTTACCTGAAGCATAATCCCTTTGTGGTAGACTGGGTGGAGGTTTTTTTTTTAGTCTGTAAAGAATAATTATTACATTTATGATCTAATAAGTAACTTTCACTAGAAGGGTGCATTAGCCAGACATATTAAAAAAAAGGTTAACAGATACTGCAGCTGAAGAAATACAGATTACCATCACAGATGCTTAGCAAATAGCTGCAGGAGAATGCTTTGAAAAGCTAGAAACAGATAAGAAATTAGAATCTAATCTAATTATGTTTGCTAAGAACACATTTTGAAAGAACATCTTCCTTTCCTACCCACACTCCTCTTCATTTCCAGTGAAGAAACAGAAAACACAGGAGTCAGAGATGAATGCATGTCTATCTGCAGATGAAAATCTGTTCAGGCTCACAGAAACTTTGCTAAACTGTGGCATAAGAAATTAGTGCAGGGCTCTCCAGTCATATTTTCATAACTATCATTCTGCATGCATTTTATTTTCTGATTACTGCTTAAATGCATACCAGGCCTCTCATGGCCAGATTCTGTTTTCACTTACTATTATTTTATGTTGTTATGGCCCTTTTTTGGTAAACACTGTTATAAAGGTATTTGTAATACAAAGTGAATCAGAAGATAACTTGTAGAAATACTGAAAGGATCTTTCTGGCTATATGTATACATGTTTATGTATATGCGTGTATATATATTTAGCAAACAGGAATATATATATATGTAATATATGTGTATAAACATACTCTTGCTCATGCATATGTGTATATAGATATGTATATTCCTGTTTGCTAAATTGCAGCTGTCCAGAGAAAACACTGATTTACAGTCAGTCGATATATCAGTTATTCTGTTACCCTGTAAAAAAAAAGAGAAGAATTTGGATTTAAAGTCAAAAAGAATGGTGCATGTGTGACAGAGGTCAGACTGATGGGTCTGAAGAGGAAAAACACCTTTGCTTTTAGTAGCCATTAACAATTTACATTAAAATGACTCCTCAAAGTGACTTTTGAACGTTGTCTGACAGCTTCCCTGTAGCACTGATGGGACTTCTCACCATGGACCTGAACCTTTGTCCACTGAATTGATGGCTTCACTCGTTCTTCAGTGAGGTCCTAACAAATTCATTTGCAAAAATAAGCAAATTATTTACCAAAAAAAATAGTCTGCAAAGAATTTAAAAGGTTTTATTGTATCTCTGAGCAATAGTCATGTCTACAGATTTTGCTTTATCACAAGAATTCGACACTCAATATTTAGGTCCTGAGTGGGCTGCTTCAGTGTTGTTGTTCGGGTACCAGTGTACCTCTGGGTGGTGGCATGCTGGCACTAACACATCAATTTACAAAGTCTTCCCATCTGTTTTACCAAATGGTTTGGCTACTTTTGAGTTGCATTCATGGAATTCTGTTGTTCAGGTAGTCACCAGAAAAAAATGCACATGCATGAATCAATGAATAAATGGTGCATTGCTAAAGCTCAAAAAAAACCCCAACCAAAAAACCAAACCCAATCTAGGCACATTATTTTTGAAGTGTTTACCTGCTTTGTTCATCACTAATGATGGATAGCGGCCCCCTCCAGATCTTTAACTTCATGTAGCACAATGTAACAGTGTACAAACAGTAAATTAAAAAGCATTCTCAACAGCCCTGCTGTTGTCTTCTGGCCAGGTTAGCACAGGCATGTTAGAAAGAAAAACCCAGGGCCACTGCCAGGGCAGATCTCTGGTCTTAGGGAAAGCAGACCAAAGGAATCTATAAATGTACTTTACAACAGGTCTGTCGTGAGTTGTTCAGAGATGATGGAGACTTGGAAAAGGCTGGGACTCAAACATAGTAAGAGGCTGTGTGGGTCACAGTGTAAGAGATGCGGCTTAAGCCACATTATACATTTCCAAGGTGCTAAGGAGAAGACTTTAACACTTTGTCCCAGGCCCCATAAATCCTGGCAGCGGCCCTGATAGAAAATGTAAATATGTTATAACAAAAGCATATGAAGCACAGAACAGAGGTCTGTGTCTAAGCAGCCTATCATGCCATTGTGCAGCTCTGAAATAGCATACCGATCCCAAGTATCTTTCCCAGTTTTGCAAATTAAGGCCACTTGTTCATTTTGGAACCTGAATATCAATAGAAGAAAAGAAATAATGTTTCTGTCACAGAGCTGAAACAGTTCACCGCCACATCTATATTTGCTAGAATCTCTTAAAACATGTTATTTATTCTAAAATTCAAATCCACTTAAAAAAATAATTCTTGCTGTACTGGTATGATTTACTGAGTGCCAGAACTGAAATTCAGGCTCTTTTGAAGTCAACTGGAGCTTCACTTAGCAAAAGCCAGAACTTCACCCAATGTGCAAGCCACAACACAAGCTCAAAAGACATAACCCCTATGCCAAGGATTGGTTACCTAGCTATTTCAGATTCTGACGTAATTATCCACATAGATGCTTGCAGAGTGATAATTGACTCCATCCCATTCCCCTGAAGTTAATGAGAAAGGACTGAAAGAATCAAATGCCATCCAACTGAGCATATGTACTTCAGTAGAGGACAGAATGATTTCCTAACATATCTTTTAACAGTTATATAAAATTATAGCAAATGCAATTTCCAAGTAAAATATTCTAGTGCTACTCTGCTCTGGACTTAAGTTACAGTACCTCTGTGTTAGCTGTGGTAGAACACAAATAATTCAAGTTTCCATTTACTTTAACGGGACTAGAGTTTTTCCGATATTTAATAGAAAAGAAGTAATTTTATGGTGACTTTGAAATATCCCCAAGATATTTCAGTTCTAAAGGACTCAATAAAAGCCAAGTATGTTTTTGGGAGTACGTTTACAGGTTTTAAAAGTGACACAACACATCTTATTATATACATTTTAGCTTCAACAAATAACCAGGTATCATTTGAGACATTTCATGTAACAGGGCCTAGATGCTGCTCAGAGAAGAACAGAATGCAATGTGAAGAAATTCACAGTAACTTTTAGGAGACTAAACTATTTCATTTTAAAAACCAATATATTCTGAGATTTCCTCTCTATAGCATGATGAGGTTGATCCAACAAAGCATTCAGGCATGGGCTTAACTTTTCTCATGTAAGGAGTCCTGTAGGAATTGCAAATATTAATTACATGCTTCAAGTTCATAGCACAGTTTTGTGTTTTCTTGCACTAAATGGAGAATTTTAAAATAAACTGCAGCAGAGGTCTGGGTTTTCTGCTCTAGCAATACTTGCTTTTACATGCTACACCCAGAAAAGTAAACACACATACATAATAGTAGCCCTTTACGTGTAGCACTTAATTCTAGTACAGATGCATTTCCTCACTAATATTTCTGATTAGTCTCTCAGCATTTAAGATGTGCCTAAAAACTCTTTGTTTTCAATAGTCCTTCACTTTTTCTGTTGTTAATTCTGTACAAAGTCCACTCTCTTCTTAGGGGGGGATTGGACTAGATGATCTTTTGAGGTCCATTCCAACCCCTAACATTCTGTGATTCTGTGAACAATTTTAACTTAATAGGTTTTACAAAAAATATATTGACATCTTTACTGAGTTAATATTTATAGTACTTGTTAGTCCTAAGTGCACTAGATCATCATACTTGTGATTAAAAGATAATTTAACTTTGCTAAAAACTTTTTCAGAGGTCCAAACAGGTGCAATCCAGCTGACAGAGAGACTTCTCCTGAGCTGTATTCTCATGACCTAGTGGAATAGTTTGCTATAGCTTTGGAAGTATCTGGCAATAGCACAAAAAATTAAACTGAAACTTTTTTTTTTTTTTTAAGTGTTATTGCTAGTCTTTTGCACATTTTCTTTACAATGTGCTGTGGCAGTGAAATGGCACAGTTGTGATTTCTTAATCTTCACTTTGAAGTATCCTAATAAAAATCCTGGCACTCAAAACATTCTGTTCAGCTACATGTTGAAATTCATGTTTCTTCAGAATACAGTTAAAATTAGGTATTATACTTTTCTATGGTTTCTCTTTTTAAGTGTGGTACAGCTTGATTTTAGTACTTTTCTCTCATTGTTTATGCATATCCTCTAGTTGCAGCTCTGCAGGTTGAAGAGACATTTAGTGACACAACTCCATTTTTCTGCCTGAGGTCATTCCCTGAGTGATAAATGGTATAGGAAAATGGACCAGATGAATCTGAAGTAAAAACTTACCCAACTAAAAAGCTGGGTAAAGCAGGTGAGATGAAGATGCATTTTCTTTCAATTTTTCAGGTCATGTGGCAAATGCGATTTCAAGAAATGCACATATTTGGATTGTGTGTAGTTAGACAAATAAGTACAAGTGCATGATTTCTGATGGCTTTACAAAGGCAGTTTTGATAGGATGTGATATTGCAGCAAGGTAACCTGAACTTCTAGTTTCTCAGTCAACGCAGTAGGTCAGCACATACTGAAACTTTAGGGTGAAATACTGACTTTGCTGTATAGGCAGTATGAGTTTTAGCACCAACTCCAATGGAGCCAAGATTCCACTGAACAAACCCAGAGGCTTAAAGCTTATGATTTCCAGGTGAGTGCTCTGTCTTTACAGTGTATTTCAAGCATAGGCGGCCATCCTGGAGAGTGAAACCCATGATTTGTTTCTTACCTGTTCTGTATTGCCAAGTATACGAATACAAAGACAATGCCCCCAGGTCTCATTGTTTATACAACTTTGACTACACCTATTGCTTTTCCACCTGAGTACATAGTCCTGTTTGACATCATGATCTGCACAGCAGCTGGGAGACTCCAGTATTGTAAACAGCTCTGCATGTGATTAAGGGCAGCAGGTGAATGGTAGCTTGCAGTGGGCAATGTTTTTCCTGTCAGAAAATTTTGAGTCGGGATGAGGAATAAACAGGAACTTTTAAGCAATGAAGAAACCATCTGTAGTTTTTTTTCCTGTTATCGCCACTGTTCAGGCTGCTTTCTGCAGACCTTTAAGACACACGTGGACGGTAGATGAAACCCTCCCCACCTGCAACCTGCAGATGAACTAGACTGGAGTGCAAGACACTTGGTGCAAGAACTTTTCTTACTTTCCTGCATAATCAAGAGCCAATCCAGATTAGGTCAAATGTATTTCATAAGTATTTGATCATTCTTTCAATTTCAGTAGCAGAGGCCTACAGTATATATGTGTGACATGTGACAGCTGTAGGTTTGGGATAAGCAAGTAGACTATTTGACTTCTCTAAAATTATTTCTACTTATAGTAGATTTCAATTTGAGCCAAAACAATGGTGTTTTTTTTTCAAGCATATAGACAAATTCCAAATACGTGCTACCTAAACCCAATTTTTGTACAATTTTTCCTGCGTCATTTTTAGATCCTTGACATTTAATAAGATAATCCTATAACTGAAATAAAGGAAATGATCAACTGGATAACTGCATGTTTTTAGAAAAAGCATCTACGAAAATAAAACAAAGAGCCCCCAAATGGCACATTTAGATGAATACAGCCAGTTCTAATTCTGCAAAGCTTGGCATCTCTTCTACATACCCTTATCAGTGTTGTCAACTCACACTTTATTGCAAGTCTCATTAGGTACTGGGTTCAAGATTTGAGTTCTGAAGTCATGTGCAAATATGATTTTTTAAAAAAAATTGAAGAAAAAATTAAGAGTAAGTTTCTGATCTTCATAATTGCAGAAAAGATTAATATGACTCAGATGAACCATAGGAGTATCAGAAAGATTTTTTTTGTGCTTTTAATCTCAATTTCTATTCTTCTAACTGGCAGAGGTGAAATGTGAGCTTTGTGCTGCAGTCATACATCAAGAGAGTTTTTATAAGCCTGCTCTTTCTTGTGGATTTTTTTTTAATCTTGAGAGAATCAAAGAATTGCAGAATCATAGCAGCAATCCCATATCTGACATTTAATGATGGCACCTCTGACCTTCCCAGCTTCAGCTACATTTAGTTCTTGTTATTTTTCCATTGTCCTTCCCCTTTTAGTCTCACGGAAGGACACACAGTCAGAGCAGTACTGATTAACAGCCGAATTCACATCCAGCAACTGTGGGAGCCAATTTGTTGCCTCAAATTATAAATTTGAGATGCTTCTATTGTTTCTGCCATCTGTTCTCCTCTCTGAGGCATTTGAACAGGACCCACTGCAACATGATTAACATTCACTACACTTAAACTACTAATTTAAAGTGGGAAGCCACCCCTTCTTAAAAAGCATTGCCGCCCCCCAGCAATGTCTCTCACCCCCTCGCTCCCCTCCAAAAACCCACCAAAAGCCTTTACAGCCTAGAAGCTCTTCCCTGTGAGCAGGTCTGAGGTGAAACTATGAGTTTTTTTGTAGACAGATCTCTGAACACAGTGGTCTATTTACATACACACTGTGTCAAAAACAAACATGCTATGATTAAAGATCCAAGTAGTTGAAAGAGGGTCATCATAAGGCATAAAATTTGCTTTGTGCTTGTGTGGAAATAACAAGTACATATACCACGTGACTGTGATTTACTGCGAATTGCAGCAGTGCTGGAGTGAAAGAGGATGAGTAAAGGAAAAAAGTGATCTCAAGAATCTGTCTGATATATCAGGTGTTACCATCAGAACCTGCTCAGGGTTTGTGGACAGAAACACAGCTGTGACAAGGAGGCCCCAGCGGAGGGGCTGCAGCCTCAGGTTCCTCCTCCTGCCGGGGGAACAGGTGAGGCGGGCGGCCGCTGCTGCTGCCAGCAGCGCATCCCCCTCCTCTGCCAGGGGCAGCAGCTGCCCCACAGGCAGACACCAGCCCCACAGGCAGACACCAGCCCCACAGGCAGACACCAGCCCCACAGGCAGACACCAGCCCCACAGGCAGACACCAGCCCCACAGGCAGACACCAGCCCCACAGGAGCAGCCTGGCTTTGCAGAGCCCTTGCACAGCCCAACCAGGCAGAGCCCTACTGCTTCTCCCACAAGCTTACTGATCACTTTGTGTGAACCTAGAATTAGCCCTTGTTAAAACTATGCTTTTCCTTGAACTGAGCCATCATGGTCACTATTTAAGAACAATTTTAAACAATGTTTGTATGCGCCTTTTATGCACAAGAGCTGTATTTCTAGAATTTCATATGGTCGTCCTGGAAACACTGCAGATACTGTGTACTAATTAACTTTTAAAAGTACTTAGTACTTTTGTCGTCAATGACCCATATTAAGAAAGACAGCTGGATGAGAAAAATCACATCCAAATGGGAGTTCAATGCAAATGAGCTATCGCATTAAGAAAAAGAAAAAGTGTGCTAAATAGCTAATTGGTTTAAATAGATGTTTGCCTGGAAACAGTGAACAGTGTATTCATTTGACAAGGATGCAGAATTACTGGAATTTATATGTATAAATACACATGAATATTTTATGATACTCTTATGCACATGACATCAATATGAATGCTGTTTAGCACTTCTTACTGGAATATGGATGTTAGGTAATGCTGGGTTTTGTTTTATGGGACTGGAACACAGGACGACTTAGCCTTTTTATGAGAGTTCTAACTATGATGTCTGACCAGTTGGTTCAAGGTAGATCTCAAATCAAAACTTAATTGCAGCAGGTAGTCTAAACAGTGGCCTGAGGAGAAAGGCAACACACCCAAACAAGTAGTGATGGTCATTCCCAAAGAATATGTAAGAAAAATGCATTTTACCCAAATACTGTTTTTCAGGGCTACAAACACAACCTCCCATTGAAGGCCAGTTCTGTAACTACTTTGTGGTATTCTTAATACTGATGACATTTCCGTAAGTCACAGTCTGGACTAAAGCTTTTACATACACTGAAGTATATCCCTTTAGAATAACGTGGTCCCTCCACTAAAGTACTATACATTATGCTAGCAGAGCTTCCCCAAATTAATAAAACTAGGACTGGCATTTCAAACTTACTTTTTGAATTTGTTTATTATCCCACTTTCATTTTTCTTGATGTCATGCACCATCTTTTGAAGCTTCCTGTAAGATATTAAACAAAGCCAGCATTAAATTTCTATGTGGTTGAACACTCATTTATATAAGAAAAATAGAGGAAATGCATTTCCGGTAAAATTTCACACATCAAAAATGCTTAATACATGTTCAATAAGTAACTTAGTTGCTAAATCATTTGTGTATGAGTTTCCCTCCCTTTTTAACAAAGCTCTTTGCCACGATTTGTGTTATCCTTCTCCTTAATACAATTAAGTGCAGTTTAAACAATTCATTTAAGAGTAAGTGCATCAGGAAGGAACACCATTGCTTAAATTGATTGTTAGAATATTCCAATGTTAACGTTTTGTTCAGAACTGACTTTACAACACTCCACAGCTATAACGGGAATGCCCTCTGATATGTGACATTATACAAGTCATTTCATCAGTGGACAGTTTACCTCATTCCTATAGTGTTTGCAGTTATAATTGGAGGGGGAAAATTATACATTCCCAGGCCATCTGAGAAACCATTGGAGTATCTGTGACTCTGAGCTGTAACAACTTGTGATCTCAGAACTCCAGTTACATGGACTGATCTGGAATCATGGATTGTTTTATTCATCACCTGCACTGACCTCATTAAAATTTTACTTGTAATCAAGGCAATTTAAGTTGAATATCTCATTTCTCACTCTGCAAGTATCATTTAGAGTCCCACCTCCCTTCTCATTTACCACACAGCAAAAATCAAGTCAATGTCAGGAACACAGGTAAAACTTTCTGCAAAAGACTGATTTTATAGTGAAACCTGTTGGAAGTCTGATCAGACTAGAAACTTCTGTAGAATGCATATATATTTTTAGTTTCTTAACACACTGTATTTTCTTCCTGTTCACTTAAACTAAGTATCTTTTATTAGACTTGAGCTGAATATTTTATCACAACCAGTAAAGCAATGATTTTTTTTTAAAAGGGCTTAAAAAAATTTTGTATTCCATTCTTCATTATAAGTTGTCTGTGTCATTTCACATTTTAGTCTTGCCTGCCTTATTTCTGATGCAAACTCAGGCTACCAAAAGACTCTCAGAAGTTTTGCTTACAAAGAAGTACAAACAAAGTATTTTTCCTCTTTAAAAACTTTCTTTAAACTTGAAACCTTATTATTCAGAAGGTTGAGTAACACATAGAGCTTCACTAAAAAGAAACTGTCTTCCAGCTTCATCATTAGTAATTACAGCTGTCTCTTAAAAATTAAAATAACTTTTTCAAAGGAAGTTGGAATCAGATGAGAATTAGCTGAACAAAACCCAGGAAATAACTGCATTAACATTATGCGATTGTCTGCAGTCCATGGTTCAGGTTGAGCAGACATGTAACCACTCAAGGCATCAGGTAGCGGTTGAGAATTAGGCTTATGCTGAAAGGGACCTTCCTACTTCTGCTCCCCATTTTAGAGCAATTGTGGTAGTTAGTGACAATTAATCCCACTTTATGAGACTTGCTTAAAAAGAACAGTTACATAACTGAGTACTTGTAAATTTTTGGAATCGTGAAGTAAATAATGAAGCTTAATTTTAGTCTTAATAATGTTTATTAACGTAACAGAAAAATCTGATCCTTTCATTATGTCAGCTGGACTTGAAGGATATTCCACATTTTCACCAGCCTTGTAATACAACAACATGGAATATTTTGCAGGCTAGGTCATGGGTCTGATACTTAAAACGTATTCCTAGAGCCTAAACATTTGCCCAATTTTACTTAAAACCAACCAACCAAACCAACCCCCACCCAAACCCCTCCACCTATTCTTTTTAGGCTCTCAACTCAGGGGGGGAAAAAAAAAAAAAAATCATGAGGATAACTGACAAATAATTCACAAGCACATCTTTAACTTTTGCTCAAAACGCATACTATCAATTTACAGCAAAAGGATAGTGTTACCTGCTGATATAAAAAAATGAATTACTTATAGGTGTGAGAAACAGGTGCACAGCAAAATGTTTCAAGGTTTCCTGCAACGATGTGCTACATCTACAAGAATAGTTTAGATTATTATCTAAACTAACCAGATACATCAAGTCTGCAAATCTGGGCTGAAGATCTCAGAAGAACTTCTGCTTTTCTGTGAGGTTTTGTTTTTCTTTTTCCTAATAGATTAAGCTTCTGGTTATGCTTGAAACATCACAAATAACCATCTTCTGCAGTTTACTGTTCCTGTCTTGTGCCCCAGCTGGCACCTGGCATTGCCTGTAAATTAAAAGTAATGAGGAATGAAAAGAATGAGAGGAGGTCTAAATGGTTTAGTTCTAGTTTGTGGAGAATGGTTGTTTGCAAGTGTTTGTGTCCTTTTCAAAAAGGCTTGCCATCCTTTAATTAGAAATGCATTTAAGGATCAGTTATTTTTCTTCCTATATTTATTTTTTGTTAGAGATAGGACCCAAGCAACAACAAAATCTAAGTGTAGATTTAGATCTGAATATCGCTTATTGCTCACCTCTGACATTAATGTATCTTTACACTAGCAAGATTATGGCTTTATTTAGAAAAAGAAGGTGTTTCATTTTTCATGACTTATTTTATATTGTCACTTTGATCTCTAAAAAAAACCAACAAACCCCACACATGCATAAATAAAACCCACCCCAAAATTTATAACTACAAGTACCCCAAACAGTTTCCGTTTCATTTGATCATATCTAGGTGAATTGATTAGACTGTCATGGGTGTTACATGTGCACTGAATAAGGCTATAGTTTTAATGAGCATTTTAATACATATTTCCTTTTTTTTTTTTTTAAAGTTGCATTAGAGATAATTGCATGTGCTGCTACTGGTGTGATCAGATATTTTTCCCATGCAGGTGGACTGAAAGCAAAACATCCCAATTTTTGCACAACCAAATTTCCTAAAAAAATCTCTGTCTTTCTTATTCCTCATTCTTTTTCTGGAGTAATTCCGTTTTCTAATTATAAATTGTGATAAATTAGGGAGCATATAATATGTATTTGTATGAATTTTTCCAGATTTTAAAGTTACATAGCTCTTGTAGGAGTTGCTGGAATATTTATTAATAGTTTGTTGCCTCTGGACAACTCAATTTGTATCAAGCCTGTGAGAGTAAGCAGATAACCAGTGCACTGTATAGTGATAAGTGTAGGGAGTTGTCAACATGAATGAACTCGAGTTCAAGTGGAATCTCCTTTGGCCCATGAAGTTGAACAAGCTGCAAAAACCAGTCTGTCCAGTCAGAGGCTGAGACTTCTTGAGATGCCAACTGATATAACAGGCTATAATTGACAAGTTTTACAGAGAGCTGTCTGACTGACTCGTGATTTTAGAGAGATAGTAGAAACAATGAGAGGCAGATAGCAAAGCCTATAGCAAGAGGATTCTCCAAACCTTGAGAGTCTCAGACTGAAGCCTGAAGGCCACTCCAGAGCGATGACAAAACTGAAGTACAGAAGGGCATTTACACACTTAACATTTTGCCTCCATCTGCATATCTGACTAGCTCTCAAATACTTCTTGTCTGGCTCTCAAATATTTTTCTTTGCTTAAGACAGTACTCCAAGTAAAGAGTTTCATTGTGGGAAGAACTTATCAGAGCAGCAGCCCTGAGAGTATCTAGGAAATGAAGGCTACCATGGCTCAGTGTAGACAGTCCTTGCTGCAGGTACATAACTACAACCTTCTTTCTTCACAACACATCTGAGTCAGGACCTCGTAACCAACTAATGCTTATTCTCCAACTACTCTCTTGGGATGAACAGATACTAGAAACATTCAAGGACCTCAATCAGCTAATATTGTAAATGAAAATAATAAGTAATGCTAGTTTTACCTTGCATTGCGTGCAATTAAAGATATTTAAGAGGTCAAACTTAAGAGTTGTTTCTTAACTACAAGCACCAACTCTTCATTCAGCTTGGTTGAGAGCTTTTTATGTAAAGTCAGGCTTGCAGATAAAGGTGCAGTCTGTGTCACTGTTAATCTTTGAAAACACTTTTCAGCAATAGATAGCTATTTTGAGATCCACTTTAATTGTGACAGGTATAGACTGGATGGGACCGTTTGATCAGGAACTCACTGTCCACAGAATAGATTTCCAAACTTCTGCAGATGAGAAGTTTGGAAGTCTTGGCTCTAGGTGCTTCCTAAAAGTTTTAGGTTTCTTACAAATACCTTAGAAATTCTACATGTTGGAGGGAATAACAAAAAGATACTTCAATGACTCTTAAAGGGAAGCACTTTCTAGCCCTGTGTTGATTTTTTTAATATCTTATCAGTTTTGACCTCCAACAATTCAGGATTATCCAGATGTATTGACAAAGGGGTCACTAGCTGTGATACATATGTAAAGGAAGGTGGAAAGGTTTACCATTGCAAATACAATATACCCTGAAGGGATTTGCTGTGTCACAAAATACCTAGCTGTGCTCAAGGACTGGCAGAGCTGCCTTGAGATAAAACGAAAGGAAACAAACCCACCCTTTCTTTGATCTGCTCACAGCTCAGCATATGGAGAATATGAGTCAAGTGAAGGGCGATGGGTGGGCCTGGCCTATGACACATCCCCACTCTCAGACATCCCCTGGAAGATTTGGGCTCTTTTGCATACAGGCTATCCCACAACAGCTTTCCAAATTAAAACATTTCTTTAAAAGAGAAAAATATAAATACGAAGAAGAATATAGTGTGTAATAAGGTTCTAACTCAGATGTGAGATGAGGTATGGAGTCCCCAGACTTGAGAAAGAGAAGTCTGTCTTAATTTCAGACAGATTTGTGTAATAAGGAATTCTCCCACTACTTAGACTAATTTTTGAGAAATTGTATTTATCCTTATTGTAAATCTGTGAAGACATTTACAAATATATATTATGTAAATATGTATATCATGGCTCAGAGCAGTCAGTATGAATGGCTTTTCTGTGGCCACCGTCTCCCCCTGCTCCTGCTAACAGAGACGGACCTCCTGTGTGCATGAACAGCAGGTTCACCTACTTGTGCACAGCGAATCCAGGACTTTGGACCTTCAGTGACCACACTCTCAATATTTTAGCTGTACAGCTGCCTACAACATGTGGTGACAGCCCATAGCAAGTGACACCCCTTGCTGTACGGCTGTGCTACATGGTCTCTGGGGTGGGAACACTGAGCACAGTTGCTGCAACACATCTGGCTGTGAGCACAGATGTGTGTGTTTGCAGTTGGGAGTGGTGCTGGTAACGTTTTGGAAAACAGGGCTGTCTGCAGCATCAGTAGGGAGTGGTGGCAAAACAAAAACCAGTTTTAAATTAATCACAGGAAGTTTTCTATATTACAAGCATACTTATTTGTGTTTATCTGGAGGATTAGAATTTCCGGTGCTAACTGGACTGTCTGAATTATCTGTTGTGGCTCTTGAAAAATCCCCACCTGCACTCACAAACCAGTTTCTTTAGTTAAAAAAGGGCAGAATTTTGAACAGGATATACTCAAACAGGTCTGCAAGGGAAGCGTTGTAAGCAATATTGATACATTCAGTATTAAGTGACCTGCATATTCCTTCTCTTCCTCCTAATGTCACTTAGATGTTTAACTGATGAGCTTGAATTGGTTTCAATATAGTAATAATAATTTAAAAAAAAATCACCACACTGTAAATGTGTTTGCACTCCACTTTCATTTCTTATACCTTTTTGAGTACATCTTTATCACTACCAGGGCATTCTGTAGTTCTGTGTCTAGAAGGTCCCGTTTTTTGAATATCACCAATACCTCCATTCACTGTAGGTAGGTATAGCCCCTCATTTTTGTCTTGAGAAATGCAACATAACAGATCACGTAAAAACAAAAAGTAATTACTTCTTGGTTTTCAGGCAAATTCAAATTAAAATGCTTAGCACTGGAAACCTAGAACAGGATTTAGGAGCTACAAGTATAGACTTCAAACAAAAACATCCCCCCAAAAACTTCACCTGCTTCAGCTATAAAGTTTTACAGAAAAGAACCACAAAAAAGCAAGCAGAAAGCAAACAAGAGTATAATGGAATTTGGAGAATAACTAAGCTATTAGGAGATAAAACCCAAAACCTAAAGAACAGAAAGTTAAAAACCACTACAGCTACCTCTGACATTTGAAAAAAATACATTAAACCATGAAACTAAAGAAGGAACAGCATGCCCAGCATCCCCCTTTACTGCTTCTCATAGCACAATTATGTCACCACCTTCTCCCCAGCTGGTCTTTATTTTGTGTTTCTATTACCCTCTAGTTCTATAAACAGGTGTGCAGGTGATCAAATTAAGAGTTATTTTTTCTAGACAAAGGGGAAAACTCCTGTTTTCTTGAGGGGTTGGGGAAAGAGGACATGTCCTGCTCACCTAGAAGGAGATTTGTAGAAGTACTGCTTGAGATTTTGAAAAGCTTGAAGATCTTATCTTGAACTGTCTCCTCAAGCTAAATTAATGAACAAGAAAAGTGCCACCTTTCTTACATCAGGCTTCCATTAATACAGTGCTCCTGACAGTCTTTGTGGAAGAACATGGATCTCAGTGAACGGGGTGAGTGTTCTTCATAAGATGTATTTTTGTATTACTTACCAGTTTTGTGCTTCTAAAACAACCCAATTCATTATATAACATTACTTACCAGTTTTGTGCTTCTAAAACAACCCAATTCATTATATAACATAACTCCCCCCCTTCCATCTCCCTTCAAATTGCTCAGTAGAAAGCAAACGGAAATTCCCCAAAACAGAAAGCATCTAATTCCTCTTGTTAGGCCTCCTTCAGGTGCTCCAGATGTCCCCATGCACACACCCCTATATCCTGTGCTGCCTGGAACAGCGAGGGTGGAATTCCCGTGCAGGGAAATACAGGCTGGCATCGAGCTGGGGTTTTCAATGGCTGTTACGTGTGCATAATGCATAAAAACATAGCTGAATTCTTGAGGTGCAATCAGATACACTGCTTCAGTTGCTGCTGGTCTAGGATAGGGTGTTACTGCCCCTCATCTACTCTGGGGGCTTATCGCAGCTCACTCCCTGCAATGCCTTTCATGATGGGAGAGGAAGACATTTGGAGCTGGAGGTGGTAACCTGTGACACCAAACCATCAGTTCAAGGCATTGAGCCTTTGATCTTTATCTATAAAGCTATCTCAAAGCTGTGAAGAAAAGTTGGAAGAGGCTTGCTCATGGGGAAAAGTCAATTACAGACACCTATCTGAGAGGAAGGAGGAACAACTAATTGTCTTCTGCTGTGTTCTTGAGAAGCACAAGAGGAAATAACTATAAATAGTTTAGTTTGTCAAGAGTGTTGATCTTTTTAAAAGTCTGAATAACATCATATTCTGCTCACTATTCAGTCATCCACTACTTTGTCTAAAGGTAAACCCCACAATTAGAGCAGATTAGTGTTTACATGGTACACACAGAAGCACAGGCTAAATATTGATTATACTTTTAATCTTCATATGCCCTCTGTATAATTGTCACAAAGAAGCTATCAATCTTTCTTGTACTAGTAAGTACGATCATAGAGTGAGTAAATGAAAATATGTAGCATATAAAGGCATGATACAGCTTTGGCATGAATCAGTCTTAACATGAAATTGAATAGTGTAATTGCTTTAAGGTGACTGGGAATTCTGTGCATTGAAAGAACCTATGCAGATTTATCTGTGAGGCTGAGACAACTAAAGTCCTACTAACACCACCGGCTGCCTGGTGCAACTGCTTCCTTGTTTTAGATCAAGGCTGAGGCTTGTTCTGAGTATATGTGGACAGTATATCAATACCAAAGATTTCATGTGTTTAAGTTGTACAGTATTTTTTGCAGTTAATTTTTTCTTTCTTTTAGCAGAGAAGACTAGTAGATCCGGTTCCTGTTATTTTTCTTTACTCCTTGTGGGGGCTTCACAGCTATTTTTGAATATCAGAAAGCAGTGATGGTCAGGCACTTTTCAGTACAACTTTAAAAAATATAGATATTTAATAACAGCTGAAGGCATTTCAGGTTTGGACACCTCTCTTATCCAGCTTGCTCTCCCCTTTATCCTGACTGAATAACAGTGATACAGTAAGTAGTACAGAAAATAATCAGCTATTATGATATGTCAAGTGAGCATTGCATGTCACTTCCTGACATGAAAAGTTAAGAGATATTTGACAAGCTCTGTTCCAAGCCTTTTTGGTTAACTGATCCCTTCTATGCACTAGCTGTCTGCATACGAGCTGATGCATTAAAAACAACAACAAAAAAAACCCACCCCAAAACCACACAGAAGCTACATTCACAAGGTTTACTATTTTTTTCTGAAAGGTTTGCAAGCAGCAGAAGGGAAGTAAACACATTATTGTAAAATACAGTTCCAGTTAAAACTGAGCGCTATATCTCCCTGAAGGACTAGTACCCTACAGCCTGATAGGTGAAGGAGAGCAAGGACAAAAATTTAAGAGTAAAGCGGTTTTTATATTTCACCAAAAGAGGAACCACAAAGTCATTGCAGGGAAGTGAATAAAGACAAGATGTGGTATGGACCCAGAATATTACCACCTGTCAGTGGTAACATTACTTTTAGTCACAATTCTAGAAGCATTTTTTGGAAGGCGAGAGAACATTTCTGCCATTTGTGCAGGCATGTAGATTGAAAGACTACTACAGGCACATGAGTGACATGAAAGTGAATGAAAAAGTAAGAAAACTTAGTGAATTGAACACAAAGATGAAGGCTTAATTTTGATTTGGTGTTCCAGAGTGTGTTCTTTTGTTTTTCTTCCTCTTTCACAAATTTCAAATCTGCCATTTTAGTTCTAGTCACCTATCAAAGGACATTGAAAAAGTCTATGTCTAACTATGTAATGGGCTTGACCAAGGTCTAGCCAGATGTTTAAGCACATGTCTAACTTCAACTACCCTAAAGTTTGTTAAGTACTTAAATTTTGTGTTAAGGTCCTGCTAACTTAGGCACACAAGCACTGAAACGAAATGAATAAATTTACTTTATGATCTGAGTGCAATCTTCGTCAGTGTCTTCGTGTCATTTAAAATTGCAACTAAAATATTTTTCTAATGTAGTGATTTTAATCCAGTAAATTCACAAACTGTGAAAGGATTAAACAAAAAAAAAATTGGGTGATTTTTCCATGGGCTGGAAAACTTTGTGGGCTCAATAGTTTGAAGTCAAGGTACTATGTGTACTAGAGAAAAGGGGGGCTTCTCTAAACAACCTCTTAACTTTTCCTCTTAAACCAAAGTGCACTTATATGCATAATGGTCTGCATTTGCCCTACCAAATAGTGCTCTGCCAGGCAGATAAAACAGAGCAAAGCTTCTAGATATGGCAGTAAACTTGAAATGCTCCAGTTAGGCTACTTCTACAGACAACATAATCCCAGATGTCTTAACACTGCCCGATATTCACCAATCTCTAAGATAGTAGCTTGTATGTATATAGGTTCTAGATACACCGAGTAGATGTAAAAAGTGAAGAGATTTTAGGATTTTCAGAAATTTAAATTGCTTTTTTGTAGAGTCAAAGTTTTTCTTAAAAAAGTACTGCATTATTGATCTGTTCATACTTGCCTAGCATGGATAAGAGTAAAGGAAAAAACACCCCATAGGTGGATTTTCAGCATGTTTTTTAAACTGTCCTTTATGGCCCAGTACTTCCTTTTCCATTATCCGACAAAATTTTTCCCTCTCTCAGGCAGTTTCTTTACAGGAATGCCCGAGGTGGAAGGAGACAGGAACTCTCTCTTGTTCCTCTCTAAAGCATACATTTTTTCTTTTTTTATGACTTTCAATTTTTTTCTTACCCATTAGCAACTGAAGTGAAGCAACTGTTTTCCTCTGCATATTTTTGCTCAAATCCTGTAAAGCTTATAGCAAAATTTGCAATGTTGTATTTTATGCCTTTAGCATTAAATTATCATAAATTATTAAATCTGATGCCTTTAGCATTAAATTCCCTTTAGCTGAAGTGATTTTGCCATCTATTTAGAATCAAAATGATAGGGGTACAGGATAATGGACACATTTCTGACACATCTGATGAAGACTGGCAAACACTGCTGTACTTGGACTGAAAGTGTTTTTGCCCAAGCTACAGAAGCATTAAATCCACCAAAGATGTGAGGTGGCACTGGCAGGGATCTAGTAGAGGCTACTCGTGGATCTATCCATTTTGTTTATTTTGTACTAAAGTCTATTAAATTTCGTTACAACTTTAGAGAAGTGTTTTGGTCCCTAGGGTTACACGGCCAGTTTAATGGAACCCACATGGGCTGCCATTGAAAATGGGAAGTTCTGCTCCTCTCTGCCCCCAGTGCTTACCCAGCTATGACAAATCATGGAACTTCCAGCTGGGAAATTAACTTCTTTTTTATTTTGCCAATTGAGATATGAGCAGGATCAGATCCAGCTTTATCACGTGGTCATGGGAAGCCCAGTGCCAGTGAGGCAGAGATGAGCGGCAGGGTGAGCAGCAGTACTGGGAGGGTGGAAGAAAGGGATCTTCTCTTTTGGTAGCAGCTCAGACTTACGCCAGGTTAAGCTGGCCATGTAAGTATAGCTTCAGTAGCACTTAGCTGCCTCTGTGCTTCTTGCAGAGAAGCCTAAAGTATCTGTTTTGAGACATGAAGGAATCATTTACCCTTATAGTATAGCCACTTGTATTAATAGGCTACTTCACCCAGTTGCCCTTGCATTAGGCTTGAAAAATATATGCTCGTCTTTTTCACATTATTGCCTCAGGATGTATTATTTTAATTCTTTCTCAGGTATTTACTGTGTAGTATGTAATTTACATTCAGGTTGTAAACCTCTAGCATTTCATGTCTGGAAAGTTAATTTGTTCAAAATATATATACTAACAGATTAGGAATAAAGATGCTAACAGAATCTCCAAGCTTGTCTTACACCTCAGTCATTTACTATGGCTGTCACAAAACAAACTTATTTACACAGTATGTAAAGTCCTTTACAGTCTACCAAAAATCTAAGATAGTTACCTACAGCCAAATGAGAAAATACTTTCAGCCATTCTTTTCCATCAGTTTTCAAATTCTCTGCTGAGCACATAGAACCAGTGATAGGGGCTTTCTAAAAGAGATATTTGCTTATCTATCATATTGTAATACGCTTTAGGGTACTTAGACTATAAAAGAAGTTACATAAAACTAAAATCAGCCCTCTAATGCAGCAACCATTTAAAAACCCCCACAAAATGTATTAGAAAAAAAACTACATAGTGAGTAGACATGTTCTCACTTTTCTAATGATCAGGGACCTATAAATCATCCGCACAAGTGAAGATGGCTAAGATGACTTCTAACTGATTCCTGCAGTCGTATGCATACCTATGAAAGTAGTAGTTTTGTGGCATTTCCATTAAATACATCAAATAGAGTAGGTCACAAATGTCAGTATCTAGCACTCCACACAGCTGTATGTGCTATAGTTTTTTGAAAAATGCTGAAAAATGATTATGCCAGGTTTTCTGGAATTTTTTTTTCCGTGGCCAAGAAAATTAATTCATTGGGTTGTTTGTTTGGCAATTGGTCATTTATTATTTGATTTAAAAAAAAAAGCCAAATCTTTAGATCCAATACATATTGATAGCAAATGTAGTCAAAGATCTAACAGATTCATTTGTGATGGCTGTAGTTGGCAAATGCTCCTCCTACGGGCAGTTATTTTGGCAAAACTAGAACGTCACTAGAAGGCCTTGTTTTATTTGGAAGAGCGTGCATATGAGGCTGGAATAAGCTATGCCAGTGATTGAACAATTTTGCCAGCACAAGTAAAATGAAACTATAGGTACTATATAAGCACAGCTGATCTTGTGAACAGACTATACTCTTACACTGCTACCTATATACAGAGATTAAATCAACGCTCTTCACTATAGTTTCAACATTATACCACATCATTTTGTTCACATTTCATTTAAAACATAGGTTGAGCACTGTCACACTTAAACACACTTTTCTATAAATGGTGTCACAAGCAGGGAATTCTGTATGAGGATAATTCACTATGCAGCAATTTAGGTTTAGAAAAAAAATAGTGGTTTGTGGTGTTTCACATTTTTTGACCTTAAAGGGGTTCTTATCATGAAATGCTTGTGCAGAATGAAGGGAAGAAAGGAGAACAAATATAGATGGTATGGAGGTGATGCTCTGCCAAAGCAAGGGCAGTGGGAGAAGCAACAGGAGGATTTGACTGGGGAAATCACACAGTAGGTAAAAAAAGGGATTTTTACAGTGGCATTTGGGGAAGTTTGCATTTCGTATCTCATTCCATTCCAAAGTCCAGAGGTGAAGCAGATTCATGACCTGTTTAAACTAACAGAAAGCTAGAGGAAATAAAGATTAGAGAGCTTCATCATCTAATCACAATCCCATGCTTTGACAAACTGGACCTAACAATCCTACAGAAAGAAGTTTTGTTTGTACTCATCAGCAATGGAACTGGTGACCTCCTTTCCCCCTGTGCCTGCAAAATTCAACTTCAAAGACTGCATACAGTTAGCACTGTGATTTAATGTGACTTTGCATTCAGCCTACATTTTGTTGGGCTAAAATGTGGGCATGCCACAAAAGCTGCTGCCATGACAAAGCGTACTGTGCAGTGGAAAGTTGTCAGGTGAAACTGGAGGCTGAGACAGAAGGCTGCTGGAGGTTGCAATGGGTGGTGACCCACAGGACCTTCATGGCTATTATGCCCTTAGGGCCTGAGGGTAAAGGCAGCGGAGGCTTTTGCTAGACAGAGAAGAACAGAGCAGGTAGAAGAGGAGAAGGCATGGGGCCATGACTTGTGAAGAGGAGATAGTGATGAACAACTAGAATGGGTTGGTCTAGAAAAATCTCATATGTGGAACAGTACTGATTCGGGCCTTTATACCACTGGGCAGTGTACAAGGAACTGGACATTGCATAGACTTTCCTCTGAAGTTTGTATGACTAAAAAGGGGAAAAAATGTTAAAGTTGGATGTGGACTTCAGTGCCCTGTTCTGTCACGGGGAACATTCTCTAACTTACTTTGAAACTCCGTTTTCTTTCCTGCTTGAGTTAATTTTTGTTCTTTTGTTTTGTTCCCATCCATTGATGCAATAAACTATGTTAAAATTTATCTTGCTACAATTCACTATTAACAGGAATTAGTAGAACTACTGTAATAATATATTTTCTTTCAGTGCAAAACTAATGTTCAGATATTCCCCATTCATTTTCTCAAGAAGTAAATATTACTTTCTAGGCATAGGAAGTTTTATCATAGGGATCAGTTTACAGTTAAATACCATTTCACTCCCAAATCAATTCAGAATTTCAAGAGGAAATGGTACTAGAAAATCCTCTGGTAAAGAAAAGATCTAGTAGTTACAGTCAAGCTATGTCTATCAGTAGAAGATTAGTGAAGACCATAAATACCTTCAAATTTGATAGACAACTAACAGACTTTCAGGTCTTAAAGAAACTCCTCTTGGTTTTAACAGAATTGTGATGTAAACCTTCCTGTTTAGCAAGGGATGTTAAAACAAAATATTGCAAATAGATTGATGCACTTGTCCAATCGGAGAAGCAATGTCAGTTGCTTTTTTTCACTTGCTTTTCATTTGAGAGTTACAGTTGGAGATATTGGTTTTAAGGTTTTTGGGGGGAAGAAGGGAGTTGGGGAAGAACTGCTGCAAATTAATGAAGTAGTCTGAAATGAACATGAAAATGTGCTCTTGGAAAAGTCTGTTTGCAATCTGGAAATCGTTGGCTGCATGACCTTAGGCAAGTGAAAGCATGTGGTATGCTTCTGGTTCATACCATGGTTTGCCTATCACTGCAGTGGTGATGGTAATGATGCTTTTGAAAAGGATTGTGTGATACATAACTAAAGACAGCTATGAGCAGAGGGTCATTATCAAGGTTTGTGGTCATAATAAAAAAATACAGCAAGTCTGAAGAAATGCTGTAACAGTCATCTATAGTAGCTAGAAATTATTTGAAGACCAGAAATCATAGGCTCATAGTCTACGGAAGTTGAACCACAAAAGAATCCGCAAGTTTAGTCCTGTATCTTTTGAGCTGCTAATGTTCTGTTACCGTTACCGCCTGCCATCACTGATTATGAGTGCATTCATTTATGTATACATTTGTAGCATAATTTTTTTTTCTGGAGTTCAGGCTGAAATCAAGGCACATTAGAGCCTGCAACAGCAGCATAGCTATCGCTGCTCATGTATTCACTCCACACTTTAGAAAACCATTCAAAGTACCAAATTATTTGGATGCACCACAAATTAATTTATCTCATGATAAATAACCAAACTTTGGAATTCATTTTTCCTGGCTATATGGAAGCAATTAGAACACACAATGTAAACTGAGGGAATACTTCTATAATACTGTGCATACCTTATAACAAACACTATATAAAAATAATACTGGAGTTTCATGAAGTTCCAGCATTCCTATCCAACTGATATTAAAGTTCATTGAGTGACAACTGCAAACAATGTTCATACCACAACAAGATAGTTAAAAGTGCACATAAGAACACTTACAGTTCTTACTGTTTCAACAAACAAACAAATGGAATATGCTAAGAATGCAGATCTGACATAAGACTTGTTAATGTAACTAAAAGCTAGGTCTGGTAGGCTGAAATATACCCATGGAGAATAGACGAGCTGAGCAAAACCACATAATATCTAGTTTTTCAGGTCTATGCTTAAAAAAAAAAAATTAAAAAAAAATCAAAAGCTCTACTCTCAAACACCGACTCAACAGCAACGCTACTTTAATTTTTGCTGCTACAAAGCAGAAATTTTAAGAAAGCTCTCTTTAGAAAAAACATGAACTATGATTACACCAATTGAAACTATGCTCGCTAGGAATAGTTCTTGGCATTGCATCTTGGCATATGGAGGGAGGTGGGGTTTTAACATAACTATTTCATTCATGTAAGATTCAGTGCAAACTCTGAACCATCTACGTGCCTGCCATGCAGACAGGAGGCTGTATTAGGAAGTCAACTGCACCGTCAACAAGTCACGTAGCGCAAGGGGGTATTTGGCTGTTTCAAAGAAGAAATGGCTGCCACCGTGTAATGCTGATCCCTTCCTGTATTTGACCATCTCTGCTAAGTTTATTCTATCAACATGTACTCATGGAAAGTTCTGCCCTAACTTTTAAAAATCCTGATATTGTAGTATGACCATGTAGCCAAGTATCCAGGTTTCTGTCTAAGGAAGTATTTTGACATGCTCAAATCGAAGCACGCATGCAGTGAGAACACTCGTGTTGGAGAAATGTGCACTCATGCGTTCCCTGCACAACTAGGGTGAACTAGCCATAAGGGAGAGAGAAAAAGTAGCTTTTAGTACTTAGAGATAGTATAGGAAAGCAGATCTATCCCCTCCTCTTCGTTACTTTAAAACAACATTAAAACTTAGGACTAGATGAAGAGAACCAGCCAGTGGTAAAGATGCAGCAGGAGTGAGATGGCTGCCATTGTTGTTTAGGGCTTTTGAATCAGTTCACAAACAAGTTGTGGACCACTATAACCCTCACATGTAAATCCTCCCCTGTAGCCTTGAAAGTAATCCTGCTTTAATTGTTTGCAAAGGTACAGAAGATGCATCACAGCTACAATTTTATCACAGCAAAGTATGTATTTTATTTCTTTATGCACCAGTAACTGTACTGATGGCGTCAAGCTTTCCATCATCTCACTCAGGTTATTATCTTGAGGTACCTAGTTCAGACCAACATTGAGCCCTGACACCATTTAGACCATTTTAGACTATTTAAAGTGATCAATTTGGCACAATGAGGAAATTCACAGGTCCTCTTCTCCCTGTCCATCGAGCCTTCCACAGAGTTCCTGCCTGGGCTGTAGGATGCAGTCTGCTAGGCTTTTATTAGGCGCACCTGACCGAGGAATATAAGGGTGACTGCAGCTCTTCAAATACGCACCCTGTATCCCTCCCCCCCCCGCCCCATTTCAACAGTATGGAAAGCGTAGATATCGAGAAATGCCGTCCCATCAAAATTACAGGGGCTTTACAGGGGCTTATTCTGATTTGCATGAAGGCTTCTGGGGAAAGGGAGAATTGAGAATGGTTTATAAATGAATATCAAGTGCTTAAATAAAAGTTGTTTTAAGAAAAAAATATTTTTCACTATTTCATTCTTATTTTTCAGGGGCAGAAAAAGTTTCCATGCTACTTTAATCTGAAACAGGACTTCTTTTAACTATTCAGGAAGAAAGAAAGTCACAATGAAAGAGCCTTGAATTGCCAACTCCACCAGCACACTAGTTGAGTCACTCTAAAAATGCTTCAGTAATGGTCAGCTTCTGCTTTTTTCCTCTCAAACCCTGTATTTAACATTGTTCTCCTTCACTTAGGAACATTTCCCGTTTTCAAGTACCCTCTATTCCACCAGTTCTTTTGAAGATTAGGAAACATTACAGAACTTCACTGCAAAAGCCAGTTTCATAGGACACTCTGATTAAAACATTCAGAAATTAATTAAATGTTTCTAATTTACATAAGGCTCATACATCTTCGTGAGTCAAAGCCTATTATCTTAAAGCTTTGAAAACGGACACTTGAAAAATAGGCTTCTTTTCACTGCAAATGAAACAGACACATTTTCCTTTGAAATCTCTGCGCGATTAATTGCTCGAGACCTGTATTTACCTTCCGCGCTTCCCTGTAGCGCCCTGGCGACCAGTAATAACTTCGTTTTACTCTGAAACTTCTGTCAACTTCCCCGTGCCCCAGGGTTTCCCAGCGCTCCCCAACTCCAGTGCGGGAAGCGGCTCCGCGTCACCCCTCCCGCCCGGACCCCGACGAGCTCCGCGCCCGCAGGAGCCCCCGCGCTGCCCCGCTCCCCACTCGCGGCCGAGACGGGACCAGCCCCTACCTCAACTTCTCCCCGGCCGGCACAGTCAGCTTGTTCAGCCTGTCCATGCTCCACGCTACACCGGGACACGCCGCGCTGGTCCCGACCCGGCACCTGCCGGTGCGGCCGCTTCCTCCTGCGGGGCTGGGCCGAGCTCGGCTCCTCTCCCTCCCGGGGCCGTGACTCGGAGCACGGCGGAAACTTGTCCAACAAGATAAGCCTCCACTAGGTTAAATCGCGGTCGCTGCCGTGACCGGCTGTTGAAGCCTCGCTTCGTCCTACCCGCAGGCACTAGCAGAGGAGGGACCGGTGCTCGGGACGCCCGGCCCGGCCCCGCCGTCCGCCCCCGCCCCGTCCGGCGACGCGCACAGGTGGAGGCGGAACCGGGCGCCCAGGTGGAGCTTTTGGAAGCAAACGCGAGGCCTCACGAATCCGCTCCTCCCTTCAGACCTTTCGGAGTGCTTCAGGGAAGCGCTGGCTTGGCTTTAGAGGAAGGTGAGCCAGCAGTTCGGAGCCTTGGGTGTTACGGGGTTTGGGTCTAGGTAAGCTGCAGGAGCAGGTAACTCCCCTCTGCTGAGCATCCAGTCCCAGGTGACTTCCTAGGCTGCGGACGCTGATGCAGCCGCTTGGCTGCCTTCTCGTTCTCCTCCCTGCTCCTCTCTACTTCCTAAGGAAGATGTGTCAAGTAGTAACATGCTGCTGTGGGGACTTTTCACTTCCCAGAAGTTCTCCAGCAAAACTAGAGAAAATCGTCTTGTTATCCCCAGCGTTTTGAATATAACTGTCAGGGGAAAAAAAACGGAAACAAAACCAACCAAGCCCCCCCACCCCCAGCCCAACACATTTTCTCACCCTGTTTCTTAAACTAAGGCAAGAGCAAACTTTGATCTTTTTAGGGACACTTGGCAGTTCCCACCCAAGGTGTAGGCAGTTGATTTGTGTTTTATGGCTCTGATATCCCTGAGCCTGGGATTTTTTTTGCTTAGTCTTGGGCTCAGCCATTTTTTCCTCTTTAAAGATGAACTTTGTAGGCAGCTGGTTGTTTCTGAGGGCCAATACAAGCAGATATTTGTGTTCAGCCTTTATCCTGAAGTGCCGGTTAATTTGAATTCTGCATCTTTGAGGGATGACTCTTGTCACTCTCTTTCCGTATCTTTGGTCTGTCTGCAGCTTAGTTTAGAAGCTAAGGCTGCTATACACAGGAAACTTAATCTTTCTTTTTTTTTTTTTTTAAAAAAGTACATCTGTATCATGTTAATATGTTTTGATAAGTGCAAGATATTTTGAGGACACTGAAAGTTATTTCTTGAGGAGATTCACATGCCACTTAGACTGGATTTTCACATGGATGTGTGTCTTCCACAGATTGTACTGACTACAGTTTGTTCTTGTGAAAATGTAGTGGCAAAACAGACTTTCCTTGTTAGTGCAGATGACTGTGAGGAAACAGTTTGCCATGAGATTTTTGTCTTTGATAACAGTGCGGTGCTGATCTTGACCTGGCTGACATTTTTGACATCTGAGCTTTCAAAATGGAAATCACTGGATATTTGCATACAGTATTTCTCTAGGGAGGGCCCATAGTGAACAAATTGCCTCCTTTGGGGTATCTTATAAAGTTTATGGAATTTAAGGAATAACATACAATGTTGAATGTCATTTATTACACAAATATCTGGAATTCTACCCTGCATTGTATCTGGTTGTGAACTGGACACCTTTGCAAGTTTGCTCCCTGACAGTTATTTTGAAAATTCAATTAATTTTGAATTAGTTGAAGTTAACACTGGCATTATGAAGAAGTGGGTATAGATACATTGCAGTGTCACTTTACTTTTTGTTTATATAATCTTCCTGCTATATCTAAGCATATGTCAGAATATAGAATTTGCTCAGTAGGCTCATGCAGTGATTTCTATTACACAACAACTGCCTTTTGCCTGACTATCGCAGAAATCCCAGACCGTTTCCCTTGGAGATCTTTGGTGGCAGCCTGTGATTTTCACTGTCATACTGGTTTCGCCTGGTTTCTTCCTGACTCAACAGTTCACGGGTTTAGTTTTAATGCTCTGCAGAGCCTGGTGCAGAGGGCTTTCATGCCTGTCCTTGCAGCGCTGTCACCTCTCTGCTGCTGGCTGGCAAGGAGCTGCTGCTGCTGCCTAGTGCTCAGGGCAGTCCCCAGGTCCCCTGTGCTCAGGGCTTGGTGACAGTGTGGCTCATGCAGCATCTCTCATCCCTGTAATCTGCTGGCCCACTTGTTTGTGTAGCTGTGCAGTAAAGCAGACTGGGGAGTGATCTAGCAAAAAGTCACAAAAAAGGGGGCTTTAAATGCATCAGTTCCCTGATTTTTTTTTTTTTTTTTTTTTTTGTGCACAGATGTTTGTGAGAGTGCAGCACAGGGTGGGAGGAAGAGGGTGTGTGACTGCTTAGACCAGTACTGCTGCCAACAAGTTACTCCTAAGAAAGTCTCCATTGCACAAGAGCTGTTCGTGAGATTTTGTGGCATCTGCCATGAGGCCTGCCCACTGCTTATACCTCAGCCTGTTTGCTGCTTCTGTGCACACACATGGCCCAATACACAGCCCTGCTTCACTTTAATATCTGCAAGAGGTTTGTAGGCAGCTCCCCCCCACCCCCTTTCCTACTACTCCATCCAGGCTTGTTTTCACCTGTCTGGAAAGCAGTACAGCGAAAGGAGGTAAATACTTGTCCTCACAGCGCTGGGCCTCTGAATGCTTACATTGGCCATATCTTAATTCCCTTTTTATCCCCTGCTAACAAGGCATCCTGACACTGGGATTTTTACTTGGGGAGAAAAGAGCCCTGGCCTAGAAATAGCAGCAGTCACTGGTACCAGGTGATGTGGGCTATGCTGGCTCTCTTTGCTCATGCAGAACATGGAGAAAGAATAAATTAGCTCCTTCCACCCTCAACGAGCACATACAGGACCCGGTATCCTAAGTTAATCTTAAACCCAAGCCATCTGAGAGAGTGGTTTCTCCTGGCCGCCTTGGAATATGCTCTTCCCAGGAAACCAGTAGAGAGTCAAGTGCAGACAAAGTCCTGAAATTAAGAGAAGAGAGCCGCTCTCCCTCAAATGTCAAATGAAGCCTTTCTATTTACAGTGAAATTCTTCCTCTTCCCCATTTTAAATCTGTACGTGCATCAAAACCATCTGGATCTGAACAGTGTAGCCTCACCAAAATTGACTACAGCCTGCTTGGCCCTTTCTGGTCTGCCTCGAAACCAGCCTATCTGGCCATCTATCCTGGTGTTGAGAAAGCCTGGTTGGGTGCTACAAGATAGGACAAGTACTAGAGAAAAACCTTAAATAAAGAACGCATTCAAGCCCTTTCAAACAGCCCTAGGCCTCTTCATTTTCCCAGCAGGTGGTTTCAGATTCCAAACTTCTGGCCCATGTTTGGACTGACCCTGTCTATGGTCAAGAGGGTTTTTGTGTAGTCCATACAGAGAGGAGCAAACCAGTGTTTGCAGCTGACAAGGAGAGCCCTGCAGACCCGCACCAGGGACAGGGCAAGAGAGCAGCAGCTGTTCCTCCATCCCTCCAGTGTTACTCTTTGCCCCAAAATAGTGTCTCTGGGAACGCTGGCAGGAGAGGGGGCTGGGACCTCCATAACCCCCACTTCAGCAAGCACCCTGCCTTCCTCTTCAGGAGCCCTGGGAGGACCTGGAGGCGGTGGCAGGTTTGAGCCATGCAGTGAACATAAAGTCATATTATTTTTGTAGCTGTAACCCCAGCAACTGTGCCTCTTTGACCTAACATGCTCATTTGGAGAATGCCAAAGAGGAACTGGGGTTTGTTTTACCACGTGGGTGGCATCTTGACCATAGCAATGATTCATGTGAAACCTTCCTCAGCCACAAGTGCCATTCTTGGCAGAGAGGGATTTGTTTCAAGGGATGTCTGTGCCACCTCCCTGCTCCCTGGCACATCTAGGGCCAGCGGGGGCAGTGGGAGAGGCATGGCCACCCGCCTGCAAGTGTTGCTGCCTGCAGAGACATGGCCTGGCAGCCTGGACCAGCCTGTGCTGCCCAGCTGAGGTGAGAGACAGATGCCAGGGGTGTGGGCATAACAGTGTCCCAGGAGAATGTATCTTGATGTCTCGGATGAGGCTTTTTGCAGAGGTTTTCCCACAGGACTGGTTTTCTGGAGCATGATCATTCAAGCCCTTTACCTAAATGTTATTTTCTTATTTAATGTTTTAGGAACCTGCATTCACATGAACTCTGCCATTTTTGTGATGATGTAGATAGCTGGTAACTTTATTTTCCTGTGTATGGCTACAAAAGATACAGGATAAATTCCTGGCACCATTACTTAACACAGGTAATGCAGGATTTGCCAGTAAATTCCTTTGGCAGGATGGTTGACAGAATGTGCATGCTTTTAATTTTTTGGTTTTTTTGGATGCTCAAAATGCCATTGAAAATTTGGAAAAGACCTTCTAAATGCTTGGACAAATTTTCTAAATGTCACTAACTGTTTCAACATCATTGCCTCATCACTGCAAGTGTTGTGGCTTAGTCTGGCTTTGTCTCTCTGATCCTCTCCCAATATGACTGTGTAATTCTCTGTTTATGCTCATAAATAAAAAGATTTTTAAAAGCAACTTCTTTATCTTTTATGCTCAGCAACTAAAATTCTTTTTTACCTCCTCTGCTATTTTCTGTTTGTTGCCTCTCTCTGGTGATGTGTTTTGGTTACTATTTAAGAGCCGTGGGGTTATTAAGGCATGGTCAAAACAAGACTTGGTGGAACAAACTCCATCCACGACTGTGAGTATCCTACCTTCATTTGGTCAAAATTTGCTGTGAATTGCCAGATATTTCTTGTTTGCCAAGGTCTCCAGTTTCCTATACTCTGTTGTTCAGATCATTTGTGGTCTGACTTTGTTTCCCTGAGTAGCTAGAAAACTCCAGTAGCACAGAAACAAGGGTTTGGAAGACTTGTCTGAAACATTTCAGTCTTTGATTAAGTGGTGTTCCTAGATCAGAACAAGCATCTTCATACAGAGCCAGTCCTTGTAGAGAAACCATTAGGCAAAATCCAGAGTTTGACTGCTATCACTGACAAGTCTCATGGTCTTGTTGACAGTTTCTCTCTGACTCCTTTGATGACTGCTTTTTCTGATTTCCACTGAAATGAGTGCTCTCTAGTTTAATGCCTTCCAGTGCAGGGTTTGTATGATGATTTTGGGCTTTGTTAGGGATTACTGCTGAAGCTACTAATATCACTAAAATTCATATGACAATGTTAAATATTATATAAAATATCAGCTGTACACATCTTCCTTTTAAATTCATAAGCTTTGATGCTAACATCTTTTTATGGAGACTATTCATGCCGTTGTCTTAATGTGGATTACAGATTATGACCATGTTTAGCCTGGGGAACATAGGGGCCTGTTTGAGTTCCTGATCTGGGTTGGCAGCCAAAGCCACCTCTGGACTGCATGACAGGGTGAGGCTCAGTGATGCAACAGCATCTCCCCACAGCCTCCTCTGCATGACAAGAAACTCTGGGAATGTGTCCCAGGCCAGAGCTGTGGCCCACAGGACAGTTGGACAATCAAGCTGCAGGAGGGAGTGTGAAAAGTCCAAGCCAGTGTATAGGTACATCCTTGGCTATACGTAGCCATTTCTGAACTTCTAGGAGAATTATTAATTGTATCATGTTGCATAAAAATTTAACAATAAGGAGGTGAATAAAGAAACCTGCAAATAGATGAGTTTAAAACATCATTTTACAGTAGATCATTTTAATTATTATTTTTATTTTTAGTGCTTTGAGGAGACAGTGCTGCATCGAAGGATCTCAATGAACTATGCATGACTATTTCAAGAGGAAACCATTTTTTACAGATTACATTAATGCTCATAGATACAGTCTAGTGCTTTCAATGTATATAAAACAGCTGAGAAACCTGATTTGAAGTAAGCAATCAGTTCGATAACCAGGTTTTAATTTTCTTCATCACATGACCATGTAAGACTTACTTTTTCTCTCAGGTGTGCTAGAAAACCCATTTCTTAACCCTTTTTCAATTAGTAAAATTTTGTCTTCAACATTAATAGAGAAGATCATGCCAAAAATTTTCTTAGAAGTACTGAGGATGCAATTATGCAACTATTCTTTATAGGAAAGAATTCTTCAAATGGATTTTGTGTACGACCTGTCTTGCCAAGTGTATTTGCTCATTTTGACTTCCCCACTTCTAGGCAACCTGGGGAACCACAAGATGTTGCATATTTTACTCTTTAAAAGACAGTTTTGTGTACTTTTGCTTGGCTTTTTCTTTGGGAAACAGTAATGTGAATGTAAATGTGGCTGGTCAGCAGCGGGAAGTTGACTTGATCACCCCGTGTTCACATGAATGTCACTAGACAATTGCAACAGTTCTGTTTCTCAAGGCTGTGGAAGTTTAGTGAACATAGCCAAAATTAATACCACCTACACTGGAATGGGAAACCAGCCTAAATTCATACCACCGGAATCTGAACTGGAATCTGTAGCCATGTTGCAGGTTCTAATTTTGCTTGCTATTTTGAATTAGTTTGTATAGATTTGATCTCTTCTGCTTTTAGAACATCCATAGGAAGGCATGCCAGGAATATGCTGTGGGCATAAAGAGCGGAGGGGAAATAGAGGGTCAACACTAGACTGTCACATGCTGCCTGGGACGCTTTTGTGCTTGATCATATGGGTCTGAATGCAAATTTGTGGGACTTGGTTCCAGGCCAAAAGAGCACTCAAACTCTATTGTTTAAAACTATGCCAATTTAGATATAGTTTTGTTTCCCCTCAGTTTCTATTTCAGTTGAAACACTGCCTACGTAACTTACCGTTCAGTGTCCCATAGCTGGTATTTGGAAAGCATGAGTTTATGGAACATGATTTCTCATTACATTCTCCATATTTACTTCTTACTGGTTGCTATAAATGGTGAAACACTGCTGCTTCATGTTTAAAATAATACATCTCCATTTTTTTCCAAGCATTGATCTCAGCCTCTAGTTAACTTGTCTATTTGAATGGATTTTTCCATGTCCAGGATGCATATAAGCCATTTAAAACTAGAAAACACTACTTGTACAAGAAAAGTTGCATGTGGGCATTTAGTTGTGTCTTAGTAGATACTTTTCTGTCCCAAGTATTTTTAAAGAATACTGATTTTCAGAAGTTATATTTTCCTCACTGTGGGTCAAGTGGCTCAATGCCACAGTGTTAATTTTGGAAGACTCCTTGCAATTGTCCTAGAAATCCTAAAGCTTTAATCTGTTGTCACTTTGGATATGAAATGGCATACTTACAAAATGGCATATTTAAAGTTGTTCATATAGTAATAGCAGTAGGAGATGCATTTGAAAGTGCAACTCTAAATTTAACTACATGGGATTTGGGTTTGTCTTTATGCTCACTGGAGGAAACAGGCAGTATATGTGTGCATGTACTGTGGAGTAGGCAAAGATGTGAGTTCAGTAAATTCAGTAGGATTTTCTCATGAAGAGCCTTCTGAGCAAACTCATTTTAGCACCTGCAGAGAAAATGTGTTTTATTTCTCTGGGGACAAACCCACTGTGTACAAAGCTGCACTTCTGCTTTTCAGTTTTACTGTCATCTGTTCCACATGCACACAGAAACACAAAATTTGCTCCTTCAGACAGACTGATTATTTAATGTTAAACTGAAAGTGTTTGAGGTCAGATTGCCTTGGAGGCAGTGACCTGTGTTGGAGCCAACTGACAACTATGGTAACTCTGAAGAACAGCATTGCTGCTTGGTCTGCAAATCTTATCCCCTTCCAGCAGTTAAAAGTGACTGCAACAGAGATACTCCTAACTAGCCAGCTTTAATCTACCTCTGTCTGATCCCAACCACAGAAGGGAGGGTGCAGTGGCACAGGCTTCTTTGCAGACTGGCAAGCCGCTCTCGTTTCTGACGTTTCTCTGGGGCTTGTACATCCTGCTCTCCTTTCTCCTCATCTCTTGCTGCAACTGGATTAATTCTTGGAGAAGTTTTCTTCCCTGTCTGTCCTCCTATTTGGGGTGTGGATTTGCCCTGGAGGGTACCCAAGAGGCCTTAGTGGAAGCGCTTAGCAGAATGGGTTATTTGGCCCGGGCACTGAGAATGAGACTTGCACGGGGCAGAGGAGCATGTGGGAGGAGAAGCGTTCGTTTCTGCATGTGCCTACTGAGCATCACTCGGAATTCAGACATAGTGAATGGTCTAAATATATTTGTGTCCCTGCTGACAAAATCACTGCGTATACTCACACAGAAAGAAGGTTGCACAAAGTTTTCAAATGTCAAAATGAATCATAGAATCACAGAATGTCCTGAGTTGGAAGGGACCCACAAGGATCAAGGGATGTCTTAAAGGGAGGTTATTTTTATATAGTGCTGATACTGTTTACACGTCATGATGCCTTCAGGACCTGCAAAATGCTGAAAAATAAAGAGTTTTAAACCCACTTATTTCCTTATTTACTGACCTGTAATACACACAGCTGAGGAAAATAGTTGATGCATCTTTTCTCTGGCACAATTCGGCAATCTGCACTGCTTCACTGACCATAGTAATTGCCGTCTGAGTATTTTCCTGTTCCTTCTTAGGATTACTTTTTTCTGTAGTCTTTTCTGTTTTCATGTGTTTCCACCTTCTCAAAACTGCTCTCTTCTGTTTATTGGATAACTGAAATTGCCTAACACTGTTCTGGGAGCAGAAATGTCACAGAACAGAGAAAGTTCCAAAAGTCCTTCTCATCCTAAAGTATAGTGGATTTGATATACTGCCTTCAGCAAAAGACAGTGAAGTGATTGAGGAGATGGGGGACTCTCTAAAGAAGGAAATAATTATCTTATTAATTAAAAAAGTAGCAAACTACTATTTGAAATACCAACAAGATAACATTTTAAGACCAAAGGTGCTATATGGCTGTGAAACGAGATGAAGAGTTTAATGGTATACTCTTTTCAGTCGGAAAAAATTGCTTAGACTTGTAACTAAAACCACTGAATTTTTCTGTTGTTGAAGAATAAAAATTTTGTGAATTGTTGCAAAGAATATGTTTACACAGTTGGTAACTTTAATTAAGACTACAAAACTGTAGCAGATGAATAGGAGTGCTACACTATATCAGAGTGGGTTACTATTTTTTATGTATCCAATTTTGAACCATTCGTTGCTGTAATACAGCATTTAAAAGGGTTATTTCATAAATTTGTGGTTGTAAGAGCCTGCATCTTTCTATTCTTAGAGAATATTGGGAGGAAAAAAATACATTTAGTATCAAAAACTGGGGTTCAGAATAACTGTTTCTACTTTTTTTGTCATCCCTTCAGATTTAGAATATAAAGTGAACTCGAGGAGAAGTGAAAGAAGAAGGAAAATTTGATAGAAGTCTACATATAAAGAAATGCATATATGTAAATTTGAATATTGATTGTATTGCAGTAGCACATAGTAGTCTTATTCATAAACAATTATTCCTTTTCATTATATGTTGTTCTAATAAAGAACAAGAAGAAGGTCACTGCACTGAGGAAATTTGAATCTAAAATATTTTGGGATTAAAGAAAGTTTCTTACATGTAGTTTAGAAATAATATACATAGATGATAGTATTATGAGATTTTTAATTTCTGGACACTAGTGGATTTTACCAACATCTACAGCATGGACTTCAGTACTTAAACCTTCTCTCTCTTGTAGCGATCTGCCTGGCGTTATGTTATACATTTGAAATGGTCCTGTTTGTTATTGCCACAATAATGTTAAGTCAGAAATATGTTTATAAACAGATCGATGTGTGAAGACCAGATTGCTCTGTACTATTTGTAATTTGAAACTGTTGCCAAGGCTTTACAATTATTTGCATAGCTTTTGCTATAAAATGGAAGACAGTAGTGATACGATAGGGTCTTCCAGAAAGAAGTTATTGTTTTTTAAGGTGTCTCTTCCTTAAGGGTTGTGTTTTCTTTCAAGCTTAATCCTTCCTTGAGGTAGGCTAACTTTCATCATTCTGTTCATGGGAGAATTTCCCCTTTTATGAAAAAGACTCTTCGAAGTGTCATGAACTTCTAAAGAAATATTAGATTTCTATTATTATTCTTATTCCTTGGGGAACTGATACCACCAACACTTCCCTGAATCAAAGTTCACCAAGTAAATTTATTTGTTTCAGCATGGTACCAGCTCAGTGAGTGATATTCTGCTCATACATGTACATACGGAGACACCCACCCAGCCCCATTTGCTCGTTCTTATCTTCTTCCCTAGGCACCTGATGCAGGCTAATGTCACAAATGTCATACAAATTATACCTTTGATTGTCCCAGGATTGCTTTGCTTTAGTTAAAGTCAATACTCAGGAATATTAGAGTAGAAAGAAATGCGGTAATAAAGGACCAAAATTTTGAGTTTGGTATAGAATAATTTCTAAGCCTGCCCAGGTATCTGTTGGAGCTACACCACAGGGCTGCATTGCAAAATGTTCTTGGTGCATTGGTTGTGAATGAACAACGCTTCAAATCTGTACAGAAAGTGGGGCTGTCCCAGAAACTGGTGTTACATCCTGTGGACTCTGCAAGATACACAATAGGTATAAATATGTTGGTTTTGATTTAGGCTGGTTCTGGACCTGAATAATTTATTCCTATTATTCATTGTGGTTAACAGAGGATCTAATACTATATTCATCCTGATGATAGTAGAGAAGCGTTGCTGGAAAGACATCACCTGTAAGGGCTCTGATCTGTGACCTGAAATTAGCTACATTTGTTATTTTTCAGTGACTTCTTAGAGCTGCCTTTTTTTTTTTTTAAGCTAAAACCCGATAAAGTACCAATATGGTGCAGGTATATTATACATGTTTAGTACTTCTTTTGGTTAAAAGCTGAAATTGTTGAAATTTTGGTTTTATCTGTAATTTTCAATAAATCCCTGGAAAGGGATTAGCTAGCAGAGAATGCCTGTAAGACTGTGTATGTGAATCATACTTCCATTTCTTTAAAAAGACAAAATAATGACAGGAAATATTTGACTTTGGAATTTTTTCCAGAGTATATTTGTGGGCTATGTGTGGACAAAAACCATCTAGTTATGAATAATTTCTTAAACATTATTTGTGCCAGTAATCTAAAAGGAATATAGCTGATAGTTCATGCTGACATTTCAAGCAACAGAAAAAATCATTTTAATTCTATGATCTTGAACTGTATTATCTATTCATTAAAGCAAAAGCATGGATATGCCTTACATCCCCTTGTATTTCTTCAGAATATTATTGCTTGAAGTCAGAGAAATGAGATAAGGAAGAAATATAGTGATAAAGATAATTATATCAGCCAGATCAGGGATTTAGAAAAGGATCTGATTACTTTTATGAAATGTATGGTAAGTCAAATTAACTGAAATGGTAAGATATTTTTAGGTTATTGTCTGTATTCTGAGAGCTTTGTAAAACAATAAAAAGCCGTGAAACTGGGCAGAGAGGAACTAAATAGGAGAAATGACAGAGCTGTGGTAGCAGGTGTCTGAGGAAACTTAAGTGCCAGAATTGTGAAGAAGAAACTGAGACTTAATGCTCTGTCAAGGATATAATTGGAGAGTACCTAAAATGTGTGATGGTAGTGGGTGAAAGAGAATAGAAAACAGGAAAACTGGTATAAAAACTGTAAAGTGTGTAGAATCTCTTTTTTCCCCGCTCTCAGAACTCTTGACTATTAAGAACAGGAGGACATTGTCAGACTTCGAAAAATCAGCCATGGCTTGTGGAAAAATAAAATATTTTCTAAAGCAGATGCGGGCAATACTGTTTCATTATAATTTTTGACAGCAGTCTCAACCCAGACCCAGACAGCTTTGGGCAGGGAGACTGAACTGCTTCTCTACTCTGGAAAATGTCCTTTCATACCTGTGGCCTCCAGAAACTCGATAAAATTACCTGTGAGAAATGGTCTGAGTAGTCCTAAATTGTAAGATGCAGCAGGGAAGCTGCACAAATTGCTGTTTGCATGGCAAGAGATTGGCCATAGTCTGGTCTGAAAACACCTCATCTCTTCAAGAATTCAGAGCATATCTGAATTTTACTTCCATGAGTTGTTAGCAAACATCAGGACTATAAAGGAGCTGCACCTTGAGACAAGGCATTTCGCATCACATGCAGCATCCATTAGAGCAGCTTTCCTGCTTCTGGCAGCTGAGCAGCTCCTGGGCTTGGTGCTAGCTCCTCAGTCCCTATGCTGCAACCACTGCAAAGGTAGAGATGCTCCGAAGCACTGAAAATTAGAGAAAGCCAGCATGGAGGTTGCCTGTGAATCTTAATTTCATAAATATGTCCATTATGATACTTTCTGTATTTAGGTAGTGACAGATGATCCATCCAGAGAGGCTCTCTGATTCTCTGAATCATGTGTTGATGAGTCTTAATACCTTCTGTCATGTAGGTATGACAAGGACCATCATGCCAGTGTCCGTGGGGTTATTAAGGTCGTTCTATATTCCTGACAATTAATGTTGCTCTAGGAAAGGGAGTTTATGAGGAAGGTGCTAGTAAAGAGATATTTATTTGCACACTGAATGCAATTTCTGTGTTTGTTTGGGGCAAATCTTTGAGGTATATATTTTTGGCAAATTTATTAATTCTATGGGTTACCACCTGTAGCTGTGCAGGCTGTTGGGTTTCACGTCTTGAATTCTGTTGCACAAAGGGCGCTGTGGCATTCCTACCAACTGTACTTCATCTTTTGCCAGGCCAGCTGCGCTGAACAGCCTCTCCTGGAGCTGTTTCAAGTGACTGGTTGCTACAGCACCAACTGTCTGGCTTGCAGCTGCAACAGGCCCTCCTGCCGCAGGCCCCTCACTTCTCCTTGCAGCTCATCTTGGAGCTTCTCTACCCTGCTCGTCTAGCTGATCCCATTTTTAAGCACTGTAGTTTTCATGGCTTATTATCTTATCTCAACTGTTTACCTGTTCTCATTTCTGAATTCAAGAAAGTGTGAATGAAAAAGTTTAATATTTTGCTTCATTATTTTAGATAATACTTCATAGACCACCTGCCATCACAGCACAAACATACGAACTAATGAATGAAGCTCTGCATACTTATACAAAAGGAAAAAGAGGTTGTGTCTTCACTCTCTTTCAGAGAGACTCATCTAAAGTGAGAAGAATTAAATGTCTGTCCTATAGAGAGCATAAATATGTGTTGATAGCATGCTGTAAATTAAATATTGTGTTTCTTTCAAAAACTGAGAGGACTCCAGTCTGGAGCCAAGACATCTGCTCTGTTTTCTGCCCCGTGTGTACTTGAGCCGGGGCACATGTGGAATTCTGCTTAAATGTGATTATAAATTAATAGTCCTTCACACTTCACTGCTTGAATGAGCCAGAAGTTATTTTCTTCTGAGTTTGGAGTCCCAGGTGCAGCACTTTCTGATTACCAAATATGATTTTCTAAAAGGGAAGACCAGTGAATTGAAACTACAACAGCCTCTTCTCTGTGGTCTGAGTACGGCCATGTAATAGAGAAAAGGAAAGCACATCAACTGACAGGGTGCAGAAAGAAGATCCTAGCCAGACATATGATGATGAAGAACTGGTTTGTGATTTGGACAACAGCTTCCATCTCAGGTTCTGCTTCTGGCTTTGTGTACAAACATGAGCAGGTCATTTGGGTCTGTGTCTTAAAAAGGTGACTTGTTTCTTTGATTTTTGGTACGAAACCAGAGTTGCTCTGCAACTGCTATTCTACTGCTATTTAAGCTGGTTTAGAGTACTGACAAAGAGAAATGTTTCTACTTTCACTAAAACTTACTGAGATTAAGGTGATTGTTACAGATCTGTTTCTCCTTACAGCTGGACCAGCATATGCTTTTTTCTCAGAGAGGGATCCACCCTTGCTAAGAGGGCTAATAGACATCTAGTATTATTTAACGCTAGTCTGTCACACTTATCAAAGAGAGTCTGTGATTTAACTTGCTTAAAATCCCTAAAAATGAGCATAATGTTTCCAATATTGAAGAAACACTTCTGAAATTATACTGTTACCTGCCTCCAAAATGGCATTCCATAGATGGCTGGGCATGATGTCTCCATGAAAGGAGATTGGGCAGGGTTGAATAATTCTAAAGTTTTCTTGTTTATAAGTTTCCCTGAACAGGCTCCAGAACAGAGAGTAATGGAAAATTATGGGCCTGAAGAAGAGGAGGAGACTCTGGAGACAGTTCTAGGCTTGTAGGGATTTATATATTACCTATACAGACATGAGTCATCTATGACTGTGACCTCTGCGCTTCTGTATTTTCCTAACTGGGATAGGGAGGTTAAAATGTACTATGGAAGATATTCAGACAACTAGCAACTGTTTTCCATTGCAGGCACCAAGGGTGTTGGGCAGAAAAATTGGGATTTCCTCTGACATCTTCATATCCTGTCAGTTCTTTGGTGACCTCTAGAAAATATCAACTGGTATTTCAACTGCTTGAGAATGGGATTATTTTCAGTAAGAACAGATGGGAAAAAGGACAAAACTCTTTTATTTAATTGGATTTTCTGGATGCAATTTTCATTAAAATGGAAAAACCCCTCCAACTCTGACAATATATCTGTAACCCCGAGGCATTCCTCATCATTGCAATAGTGATAACTGAGTTTAACGGTAGTATGTGCCAAAAAAAGCGCCTTTTGTTGTATAGTCGTCCTGCTCAGCCCAGGCACAGGAATATAGCCCACAGAACCAGAAGAACTAAAACATTGCCAAGTTAGTTTCCACTTTAACCACAGCTGCAATACTGCAGCGTGGTATCATCTGAACTGCTGCCATTGCTATTTGGAAAGAAGAAAGACCCCATCTGGATATCAGGACTTGATCAGAAAATACAAGCTTGTATACTTTGTATATTTTCAACTTGTGAGAGCACTGTATTGCTACTATTTGTAGTATCATTTTCAAAGATTGTATTGCTCTTTTATTTACAGTCTCTTATGACTTCAAATGATTCTTGTGTACAGGTGTCTGTTTTCTCTGTAAATCTCTGTCAAATGCAGTTTCTAGCTATATCCTTATTTTTGGTAACAGAGACAGGCTCGTAATGTTTATTTTCTGTCAAATATCTTTAGTATCTTTATACAACTGCAGTTGAAGAAATTTTTTAGTGAGAAAGGCTACTGAAGTAGGGGCTTCTTAGACATTGTGTTTGCTTAAAATATTCTTAATTTAAAAATTTAAGGGATGCAGCAAGACAGGTAAGGCTGTTGCCTAACTACTGCATCTCTGAGTTTGTCTTAAATGTGTACTATAAGCAGATGGTGGGCTGACAGGAGATGAGTCAGTCATGATCTAAAAGCTGCACAACACAGGACTGCACATAAGGTGATACACATTGCTCTTCAGCTGAACACATTGCTAGCTGGAATGGCTTCTATGCTGGGTTTGCTTTTCATCCCAACTAGGACACCATTAATGTAATTCCAGCTTGGATCTCCATGTCCATCTTAGAAAGAAGACTATTTGAAAATGTCTTCTCTGTGGTTGCAGTTGTAGGAGAATGTGAAATACAGAAATAGTTTCTCCCTTGTACAATCTTCTTTATGTATTATTTTCAACATAAATCAATGCATAAAATACAAACTCACTGTTCATCTATGGAAAAGTATCGAGTGTTATTGGACTTAAATATTGGACAGTGTATTTTGCTAAGATGGACTATCACAATTCTTTTTGGCAAATCTCAAAAATGTGGTAAAGCTTGGTTGGAATATTGGATTGGATTTCCTTACTGCTAAGAAAAATGCCCAGTTATAGATTCACAGGATTGGGATGTGTCTATGTGTCTGTCTGTGTTTGTCTGACTAGGTGTTTCTCTTGACCTGAACTGGGGAGCTGAGATGGGCAAGATGCTATGATTAAACTGTGGTCTCGGGTTCAAATCCATGAGGTCTATAGTGCTGCCACAAGGCTTTTAATGCTGTGATCTTCCCATTCTTTCATTGTTAAGTTTTAGCAAAACACTTAAGTGTTTTTTTTTTTTTTTCAGAATACCAATTTTTCCTGGCTTTGGATTCAAGACAGCAATCTAGTTGTGAGAGCAGAAGTGACCTTTCTAGAAAACCATGAAACACAAGATACTCCTGAGCTGTGAGGGTTTTTTTCCTCCTTCTCAAGTAACTGGTGTCATTGCAAAAGTTTCTATTACTCATAGCAGGATGGAAGAGGAACTGCTGTAATGCAAGTGTCTGTTGCCCTCTTTCTGCTGAGTGTAATATTCTCTGCTGCTGTAAAAGGAGGCAAGATGGTGTTGCTTTGCTGGGCAAATATTTCCTAGATCCTCCTGTGAACAAGAGAATATCCAGAATCAATTCTAATCAGCTGGCAGCAGCTACCTATGTAAATATTTGATGCCTGAGTATACTTTTGTCATAGCCTTTCTATGCTAAAAATTAGTAAATAAAAATGTGATTTAAATCATGTGAAATTTGAATGTCATTGCAGTCTGTTAGAAGTCTTCTGATTTATTTCTTGACTTCTCTTTCATTACAAAGACACTTTCCTGATACATAATTTCTCTTACAACTGAGAATTTATTCATACATTTCAGGAAAAGACACATCCTTTGCTTAGAAGGCAAGGATGAAAATTTTCAGTCTGGAGTTATTAAAAATTATGGATAAATTAAAAAAATTGTCAGAAACTAATTTTAGAAACCAGTCTTAGTTATAGAACACTTACTTGATTTATGAATACCAAATTTTTCTGCATATACTATAAATTCCTGGTAAAATAAGCCAGTAACTTTTTTCACAACAGTGAAATTTGGTAGATATTTATTTCAAGAAAAGGAGATCAAACGCTGCTCACACTATAATTAAACAAAGCTTGTAATTGCATGTTCCTTATCACAGCTCACTTATTATGCAGGATCTTCCATAATTGCATTACAAATGCTAAACTCAAGACTTGACATCTCATACCTGGTTTGCGGGTGAAGATTTCTCATTTACCTAGCAATCTGACACAGCCTGAGCAGGCTTCTGAATTTGCACGTGACAGAGAGCACCAATTTTGTGATGAAAAATTCCAGTCCTGATTTTAAAAAACAGTCCCCACACCTCATGAGTTGAGAGCAAAATTTATTCTGAATTTGATCCGGGATGAATTTCTAATCACATTAGCTATAAAAAAGGCCTTTTAATTTCGTGGTCCGTGGGAAACTGAAACTTGAGTAAGCTGAAAGCATTATGAAACAACTTCTATATAAACATCTGATACTGTAAATCTTGGACTATCTACACCGAGGTGACTGAGCTGTAATTACATTTCTTTCTCAAGGAGTGCTTCCAAATTAAGGATGTTTATAACTGAGTTATAGGCTATATGCCAGTTTTGCTGAATACAGTCATAAATGCCAATCTTATTCGCACTGCTTATTAAAATGTTAAGTGAAGACAGCAAAGACAGCATGTTTGGAAATAAGTTAAGTTCCAGTATTCTGCAATATCTGTGGTATGAGGTTGACTTTGATTTTTGACTCTCTTGAAGAGGGCTCCTGAATGTAGTGTGATGCTCTTGATAGTATTCTTCCTGGCATAAATTTTAACACTGAATAAATAAGCCCATGACTGTAGTCAGTGGGATGTTTGAGACTTCTCCAATGGGAAGTACCTGCAAAGTGGTGTCGTACTGCCATTCTTGGGAGTGAACTTGTTTGGTGTTTCAGGTGACCCCAGGCTTTCAGGGTGAGAGTGTATCAACCGAGTCTGCTGTGCAGAGTGAAAAACACAGCGGTACTTCTGCAGGAGGAAGGGCTTTAAGCAAAGTTCAGTGTTTCAACACGATGTCAGGACTGCTGAAAACATACAGACCTGCGAGAGCGGTTTGTTGCAGCCAGCTCCAGAGAGCGTCTGGACTAGTGCCTCAGTACTCTGCTGTCCCATGTATGAAAACAGCACCTCTCTTCTGTTATATTTTTTGGAAATGGAGAAGGAAATCTTTCATTACTATGTTTCATGGATAGGACAGGACACTAGTAGAGACTGTACCTTGGTAATTTCACTACTATATTCAGAGGCTGCTCAGAAGCGATCAAAGTAGACCTGTGGCTTTAAGTGTTGGTGGGAACTAGTTTACATCAGGCTGTCATTAGGCTGTCAAAGCAAATACTACATGAATGAACAGAATATGAGACTTAATGAAAAGCGTAGAGCAAAAAAACTTTATTTCAGAATATCCAAACTGAATTACTATGATAAACTCTTCCCCGAGAAAAGATTTTGTCTTTTTTGCCCTTGTAATCTTTTTCCCCCTGAGACAAGAGGTACAGCATTGACTAAAGGGAAAAGAGCCTCCCATGGAGTTAGTGGAGGTACTTGGTGCAGGAGTCAGGGAAGTATACCCATGTGTGGCTGCAGATTGCTCCTGGTACATCTGCAATGGGATTTCCTAGCAGAATGTAGAATAACTGCACGTTTTATTTCACAGAGCCTTCTAAGCTCAGAATCTTTCTTATGCAAAAGAAGAACACCAAGTGTTGCACTAGTGAAAACTGGAATGGGAAAGGCAAAGAACTTTTGACGGTGGCATGTCAGGGGACCTAGCTTCTGCCTAATGAAGGCCCATGAGGAAATTTTCATAACAGGCAGAGACCTGAAGCACTGGCCACTGCTAGGAAACACAGGATTTTGGTCTCACCTTGTCTGGCAAGTATTATTTTTCTTGTATCTATCCTTAGTGTTCTGGTCCACTGGGGATTGCCTGCTGTATAAACAGGCCTGTTCATCTGGCTTAGGTAGATCGATGTAGACATTTCCCAGTTAAAACATGCAAACTGTTAGAGTGCTAGAAATTCACACAATTTTTGCAATAGCAAGTAGTAAGATGTAAGAGCAACAGATTTTAAAATGAAAGTTGGTGCTAAGGACCTGACATCCACACCGTGCGTTTCAGAAGTTTTATTACTTTGCACTTGATCTACTCTGGTCTTTTGTTTTGTAATTGACAACAGAATTAATTATAAAACACCTTAGTTATTCCAATATACAACTGGAGAATCCAAAGCTTGAATGGTCACATCAGTAGAAGTGCAGCTCTTGGTCTCAGTTTGGTAGACTTCTGTTTGCACAAATATTGCAGTAGATCAGATTCACTTATAGCACAGAAACAGGGGTCACACCCTTGTTTAACTTTATATTCATGCTTTCTACGTTTTTCTCTCAAAATGATGTCCCGTTAGACTTAATTACTTTGCAAGAAAGTCCTTTGATATTTTCCTTACTCATCTAGTTAATTAGTAAAACAAACCCAGAAGAACATTAACTTATGCTCTCATCGAATTCTTATCAATAGGAATAGGATTTTAATGGGTAAAAATGCCTCCAAGTTCCTCCAGTTTCTTACCAATAGAGTGGAATTTGAAAAACAATTCTGATTTTGTAAATAGATATAATGTTTTCCCGGCTAGGGAAAAAATCCGCTACAGAGAATAACAACCACCATTAGGAGAAGTAGAGTAACCCATCCATAATAAACTGAACTTTTCTTAGTTTCATTTGCTTATTGAGAAAACTCCCTAATATTATTTCTGTGCAGTAATACAAGAGAAATAATGTATCTGAGCATTAAGGATATCCTTCTAAATTAACTTGATTTGCCACAAATTACATGAAGGCATTTCCTAACTGTTACACCTGTATTTGCTTATTCAATATTCTATTTAAACTCTATTTAAGTTACCTTCAACAGAGCATTTTGTTAATTTGCTCACTTAAATTGATCTAATGGAACCAATTCTGAAAATGTGGCCTCATACACTATACGAGTAAAGAGCTTTTGTATTCTGGAAGAAATTTAACTTGTGCTTTTCTTGATATAAGATTGACCCTGTCTGTTCTGAGAAGAATATTACCCAGCAGCTGGTGCAGAAAAGACTCTTTTGTCAGCTGATGTGAAATACAGTTCCTGTAAACCTTCTAGGGTCCTAATCCTGAGGAAGTTCTACCCACATCAATAAACACCCTTCACATGAGCAGGAGGTTTCAATTCTCATTTTTCCTTATTTATTAACAGACAGTCTGTCAGAGCACAACAGAGTATTAGTCATTTGATAGAGAAGCAGAAAATAATGTGAAACTTACGGCTGGTGCATTATTTTGAATCGGCTCAGCTCATAATTGGATATGTTCTGAAAAGAGATAAACCAGGTATTGTGTTTTAAATAAAGATCAGTTTAAACATGACCAACGCATTAAGTGAACTAAGCAAAGACCTAAAAATAGTTTTTAGTTTTATAACCACATGGCTGTCTCCTCCTGGTTAATGCTTAACTTTTTATTACTGGCCTGTTGTAACATTTCTGGAAAGCTGGTAACACACACTACATTGTTAAACCGGAATTTAACTGGGCATGTGGCCAATTAAATTACGGGGGTGAATGAATCATTCAAAAAGCAATAAGCAAGCCATTTTATACGATCTCTTCCCAGCTCCACCACAGAATTTCTTTGGATTTTTTTTACTGAAATCAGCAGATTAGTACAACAATGGCTGAGTGGAAGATAACTTTAACAATGGTCGGGAGACTATTAAGTCCCAGTTTGGTTGGTTCTTGTGCTAGACTTCTGCATGACTCCTCAACCCATGAAAAACTAGGAATGAAGAAGAAATAGTGCCTATTCTAGTGCTGCACAAGCTATTTCAGGGTCTGGAAACAGTTTAGCCAAGTGCTTTCAATCATCTGTGTAGGTCCACATACCTTTCACGTCAATGTGCCAAAGAGAAGGTGCCACGCACTAAAGTAGCAGAAGTACTTCTGATGTTCAAGCTAGTGCATAGCTTGCAGCTGAACTTCTTAAATCAGAGTTTTTAAGCTGGTCTAAATATAACCTTCTTTTGTCTATGGATTTTCCCTTAGTGCGAAATTTCCTGTAAAATCTCTGGATTTTACCCAGACCAAGTGTGTGATTGCGTGGTTTCAGTCTAGAAACCTGCTAGTGCTAGAATGCCCTCTTTCTTGCCATAGATTTCAACAGGGGATAGGTCAGGCTGAAAATACATCCATTTAATAGATGCAATTCTAACCTTCTATTTTTGTGTCAGGAAGAGGAAATTAATTTGCTTGTTTCCTGAGACTTCATAGGCACAACTATAATGGAAGTGAAATCTCTGAAACAGATACTTTCCAGTGGCTTCAGTGATACCGAGTTCATTGTAATATGATTGATGTTTGCCCACCTCTATCTGTTTTTCTGAATAACCCTGCAGCTATCAGTCTCATTCCAAATGGTTTTGCCTTTTCTCTCACTATTTCATCAGCATGATAGATGAATTTTTAGCAGGCACAAAAAAATGAGACAGTAATAACAGGTGTATGAGACAAGGAGATCAAGTGGAGAACATGTAAGATCTCAGAGAAAACATTTCCTCTATCTGTATTTAAATTCAAGTGAATCTCCACATTTCTTTAAGTTTCTTGATATATTTGTTGTGGAAATATGCCATTTTGGACACTAGAGAACCCCCTACATGTAATACTTTTTGTGTAATTATACTGCAACAAAAAGCAGCTGCAAATCTACATGTAGTGTTATGGTAATTAGCAGATGATCTAGCAGATCTAGAAATCACCAAATTCCTGAGGAAATTTAAAACTAGATTGAGTTGTCTGATTGACATACAGGCCCAGCTGGGCTTGTTCAGACTTTTGTCAGCTGTAACCATGACTCACCAAATTGCCCCTGCTGATCAATGACCAGCAGTATTAGGGCCATTTCCTCCCCTCTTATTGCACCTTCTAAAAGAGGGGGAAGCAGCTATGTTTTTTGTTGTAAGGATTTAATTAATTCATTCCTCTCTTTCCTTTGTAAAACAGAATATTTAAGCCTTTGCTTGTGTGTATTAAGATTGCTGAGGTATGATTGTTTGGTGATTGTAGCCAAATAGCTTGCGTAATTCTCTCTGCCTTTCCGAGTTGATGTCTGCTGGAATCTCCTGCTTAAGCAGCTCTTTGCCAAGGCAGCTCTTCCCACAAAGGCAAGTGCTGTGCGTATGGTGAGATCAAGCAATTTTTTAAATAGCAGTTGAGCTTGGTAGAGGAGGATCTAAGCATTTCCCCTATTGGTGAATATTTTATATAGAGAGTGTAAACTTGATGGCTTTTTTTTTGGTTTGTGTTTTGGTTTGTTGTTGTTGTTTTTGAGATGGTTTTCGATAAGGGGATTAAGCTTTGAGCCTCCCTGAAGTTGGAGGAGACTGGTATCTATGGGTCCAGCTGAAAGCTATCTTTTCTTATTTTGTATGTTTAATTTTTTTGCATCATTGACTGCAACTAAGAGCTGCTGCTGCTGCATTTTAGCAAAAAAAATCTGGTCTTGGAAAAGAATATGAAAATATCTTGCAAACTCAATATTTTTGAAATTACATAGTAGCTTCTCTAAGAAGATGACTAATTCTTACAGGTTTTAACTATTTTTCCTGTTGTTGCTTATAATACACGTTATTAGTGATTTGTATTGGCATGAATGGAGATATTGCAGATGAATATATGTGATAAAGAAGTTAAAGTGGTTTCTTTCCTGGAGGGATTTGAGTTGCCAAATATACAACAAGGAACTAAAGGGACAGATTAAGGTATTTGGGTTTTTTATATTTACAGTTTCATGTTAAGGTGCAATTTAGAAAGCATATAAAAATTATGTTCTCTTCAAACCTGCTATTGATTTCCTCTTTTCCTCTGGCTGCTTCATTTACCTGACAACTTTCTCAGTAGCTCACTTAGCTCAGTACCTAAGAGTAATCAAAACTCTCAGCTTGCAAATCAAGCTAACTAGCATTGTTTTGCAGATAGGATCATGGAAGGGGAGAAATGCTGCAGTGGTGCAAATATTTGAGGTGCATCTCTCACTCCTTTACTTGCGGAGGCATGCCTTGGATCTGAGCCTACCCTGCTGCAGCTGCTTGCCACCATGGGTCCTGAGGAAGTGGAAGCCTTACATCAAAAGCAAAGAGAAGATAAATTTCTGTGCAATCTGAAACTTCAGACCTGTAAGTAGGTTTTATGTGTTTTTGTCTAGAAAAGTTTAGACCTATTCACGTATGTGGACTGTGCAGTACACGGACAGTGAACTGGCATGTTTGAGATGCTCTGGTTCTGTGCATGTGTTTTGTCAATGGCCAGCACATGTACATGTGGCTTATGTGCTCTGGCTGGGTGGTACCTGTGGCATTTTGCAGACTTGGGGACATGTGGAGGATGACTGGCAGGTGGATAAGGGGTGGCCAGCATGCAAATAGAGTCCTGGTCTGAGGAAACTGAGTAAGTGTGGTGGCAAGGCAAGGGGAATGCGGCTCTTATGTGGGATAACATGTTGTAACACTGTGTAGCGTTTATGGCACCTTTGCTGCCCCAGGTTTAGCAGTTCTTTAAGGACGGCTTCCAAGTCACAAACGTGGCTGTCAGAAGTCACAGGGTGTCATGTGTTTTGGCCTCCGCATTTGCTTTGGAGTTTTTTTTCCTATGCTTTCACAGTTCCAAGCTGAGGTTGTGCTGAGGGATATTTTTAATAGAGTTATTGCCTATAAAAGGTTTTCAGATATCTTTGAAGAAGATAATTGGTACAGCTGATTGTATGATATAGTCTTTTCAACTATATTTTGAAGTTCATAGAAGCATGTCTCTTTTCCCTTCTTTACTTTTCAGCCCCTTCTTGTAGATATGCACCTGTATAAGATGGTTATGGCCACAGGTGCAAGTAATACCTTGAACAATCCAGGACAGCCCTGAAGGAACAGTTTGAAAAGGTCAAATTTTGATGTGAATGAGGATGAGGGGATTCCTTTGACTTTATGATAAACAAACATACTGTGTTACTAGATGAGCTGTCAATATCTAGGCAGTAAAGCTGCATGTAAGGTGACAGTCTTGTCATTACCTTGCAAAAACACTGAGTTACATTCTGTAATGTTGCCAGTTCTGAGCATAGGCCAGTTTGGAGAGGTTTGCTGTGAGATGAGTTTGCTTATTGTGTGTGTGCGTGCATATATATATATATACACATTTGAGTGTAGTATTGTCTAACGAGTTTGTCTTGCTCCTAATTTTCTTCAGTTTGTGTTTCTTTGGAGGGGGAAGAGGGGACCCAGACTTACTTGATGTAAAGTGATTTAATGTTATGGCAAAGTAAATGCATAATATATTATAGAAACTCTGTATTCAGTATGACCAACTTTATGTTAAGACCTGTTTATGTTGATGGAATCTGTTTGGTATTGATAAAAAAACCTGTAAGAAGCCAGGATTAGGAGGAATCTACAGCTCTATTTTTTCATTTCTGAGAGACAGAAATTTGGAGGATAAATAAAAATGATCTACATTTAGGCAGTCAATATGAGTAAAAATCTGAAAAATTATAAAATGTTAATGATCCATGTTAATGGCATCCCCTATTAATTGGCATAGTAGACTATCTGTAATTAGTCAGAGAAGATATGGCATTTCTTAGTAAAAATGTCTTTATAGAATCAAGTCTCAGTGCTGGCCTCTAGAAATACAACCTGAGCTATAGACTTTTGCCAGTCATATCTGATAAAAACTTAGAGTGTCTCAGACTGACTAACCATGGAGTAAAATGTGTAGTGGAAAGTGTTTAGGTCTTTTTTTCCTTCGACAAAGGAGAACCATGTCCCACAGGAGAAAAAACGAAACAAAAACCAACAAACCAACCAAAAAAAAAAAAAAAAGGGGGAAAACCCCCACAATAACAAAAGTGAAGGTTAATAAAATATGGATTCCTTAAAATTAAAGGTCAGTCCAGAAAAAATTGCAATTATTTCTATTGTGAACAGAAGATTAAGGTATTCATCCAGTTTAAAGTGTGTAAAACTGACATCTAGTGGTAGCAGAGCACTTTGTGTGCAAAAGTACTTTCTAATGAGACTAGTTTGCATAGCAGATTAACAGTTTGCAACTATGTTGCATACTAAAATTGCAGTTCCCTGTAGTTTAGCCTAACTCAAATCCTGTTTCTCTGTGTTACAGAGCCTTTCAAATTAAGTCTTGCTCCTTTTAGTAATATCTGACTTATGTAATGCAAGGTGGTGGTGTCTCTTCACCTTTATAAACGCATGGACTCCTGCTAGAGAAGTGTCATCCAGCTTCATTAGAGAGGAGAAGGTTGGAAGGGGCATTAGGATGAAAATATTCACATACTAAAAGCTGAGGATAAGGGTTAAAGAATCTCAGCAGGGTCACTGAGGAAATTGTTCAGCAGCTACCTGTTTTAGACACGTTATGAATAAACAGGAGCAGTCGGGCTTCAGAGCTGTGATACATGTCTCAGGTTTGGTGTCACTCACCAGTGAAAGATTCTCTGGGAGGGGAAGCAGGACTTCATGGCCAGAACTGTGACGTCATGTGAATTCAGGCAAGATGTGTGGGGTCTGAATCAATAGAGCATATAGGCGTGTGCTTAAAACATTCCCACAGAAGGCAGGAGGATATGTTCATTTGCTGGGGTCTGTGCCTAACTGTTTTGCTGAGCCATGGTTTATCTTCATTTCTCATTTATAACTTTATTCAAATAGCATTTAAAAATATTTTTCTATTTTCTTCCATATTTTATCTAGCTTATTCCAATTCTAGTGTCTTTGAGCGGGGGGGGAAAAAACCACCTTGGTAAAACTGTATGATACCCCAATGAGGCTTTAATAGCACTGGCAGAAAAGCTAAATTATATGCATAATGGATAATTTACTAATAAAGAGAAAAGAACAGCAAAGCTGTGCAAAAATTAAATATTATTTTAAAAATTACTTAAATATGGCTTAGAGGTGCCATTTCTATAGTCAAAGGATGCGATTTAAAATGAACATGGAAAAATTTGAAAGCACCATTCAAATCTATCTTCCAGATAAAAAAATGAAAGAGATCAGAAGGCTGGGTGCAGGCAGAGAAGAATCTGAAGGAAGAAATGTAGTTTAGTGAAAGTGTAATTAGAAGTAGGCAAAAGTAAGAAATTTTTTTAAGAGTTTACTTTTTCAGGGTGGGCAGTTTATGGCAAGAACTGTCAAAATATATTGGTCAATTTTTGGTTGTAAATGTTTATTTTGCAGCTTTCTCAGCTCATAATAATGGTTGTAAATACCTCTGAGATAAAAAATGTTGGTAGCATAATTGTACTGAAATGTAGCTTAATGCAGTTCCAAGGCTGAGGTGAATCATGCATTTTATTTCTGTTACTTTCAAATATCAGTGAATCATATTTGTTGAACAGAGACGTTGATACTCTGCAGTGAAACTAAAGTCAGTTATAGAAGTGGTATGAGAAACAGCTGCTGTCATTTTAGATAGGCGAGCCTACTGCTTTAACGTGAAAGGAGAGATGAGCAGCAATCCTCTTCATTGCAGAGCTGCTCGGTAAGGACAAGATTAGTTGTTAACAGTTGTGCCAGCCGGAGCTGGGTGATGTGGTCTTATCTATCTGAGCTGGTAATCCAGCACAGGTGCTTAACAGTTCCAATATATTTTTGACCTTTCAGGTCTGAGTGTGGGAGGGGTTGCGATGGCATGAGACCAGTTGCTGTGTGCAGTCACCCTGGCTTCATCTGCACTCTCTGGGGCTTCTCCTTACTGCTTGGACACTGATGCTTTTACAAAGCAGTGAAAGCATAAGTCGTGCTAGTAGTGCCAGAATTGTTGGTATACATGATATTTCTAAGATTTCGCAGCAGCCATGTCTGCATTTGGCTAATATAAGACCTCACATAGTACAAGTAATATAATGTTGATAGCAGTGTTAGTAGCAAGGGAATGTATTCAGGAAATGCTTGATGTAAACAGCACTGTTGGGAATGGGTTTCTTGGTCCACTGTGGATTTATCAGCTATCAGGAAGTGATGCTGGTATTTTGTCCTTGGGTATGGTTTTAATTAAAACTGCTTTTCCACTGTGGTGTTACTAAGAGCTGTGTTCAACATGTTATGGGAGTTTGAGGTCTAGATGTCTGTCATGCTGCAAGGAACAGTACAGTATTTTACATTTTTTAGGACAACCAGGATTACTTGAGCACTATTGGTGGAGATCTGTTTGTAGTATTGCTTCTCTATAATTTCAAGTGAGAACCAAGTTTTTTATGAATTATTTGATTATGTTTAATATGCATTGAACTACTGTGTGGTTTTGCCAGAACTCCAAGGCTGAGGAGTCTGTACTGCATACCCTGCCACATTAACTGTTGAGATGCTAGAAACCTGTATTTTCTTTGAGAGAAAGATATTTTCCTGCAATAAGAGCTTGGTGAATTGCTGTAGTTCATGTTATTTTGAGGAAACTGCTTTTACTGTGCCTGCAATAGTAGCTAAGGTGCACATGTTTCAGGTTAACCAGTTTTGCTTTGAAAGAACTCCAATGAAAGATTAAACTAGTTGATCCTTTGTTCTCATGTATGCTATGAGTAGTTTTACCTGTGATTATTTATTTGCTTATGACCTAAGGTTTCAAGCCCATTGTATACACCAGGACCTGCTTGCTCACACTTGGCTACCCAAGACTTTTTTGAACCTGTCATACTTAATCCCACACGCTGAACGAATAGCCCCCTCCCTGAAAGTTGGCTACACAAATAGCCTTGGTCTAAGACACTTCTGTTGATCTGCAACATAAATCTGTCTTTTAGTACATGCAATGGGAAAGTCTGTTATTTTTCCTAGAACGTGGATTAGAACCCATTAGTCTTAGGGTGACCTGATGGAGAAATGTGAGATTTCCAAGGTTCTTACAAAAATTATATTGTCTTCCTCACTGACAGTGTAATGCCCTGTGGGCTGAGCTCTGTATTTGCATGTCTTTATTGAAATGACACTTACTGGAACACAGAAAATAAAACCACTTCCCATATCTTTACAGTAATGTACTGCTATATGCTTAAGCAAATTAAAATGGGTTTTAGTGTTGAAAAAGGAAGCAAGTCACCACATACAGAAATAACTATGACCACTAGAAATATAGCCTCAGCAGAAAAACAGCAGAGCCTGTTGCTGGTGTGGGAGATGCAAGATTAGGAAGTCTGATTTTTAATTTTTTTTCTTTTTTTTTAGAAAAGAGAAGTCGGAAGAGCCAGCTGAAAGTCTTCTAGCAGAACCATTTATCTCTAAAAATGCTTTGTCAACTAAAACAGACTGTTTTGCAGGACTCCTTTCACTTCATCAGGGATTAAGAATGTACAAAAAATTGGGTGAAGATTAATCAATTTATTTTGATGTTTTTAATATAACACAAAAGGCCCCAATGAGGCATGTCAGTGCTACTGCTTTAGTGGTTCCAAAAAAAAAAAATATATTTTTTTACTTTTAAGGGAAACTTGCAACTCTTCAATCTGACCCAGAACAAAGGGAAATATTAAAGTGTCAGAAGTTCTGGTTTTGGCCACATCTAAGAATTAATGGCCTGGAAAATATTTCTAGTCTGTAGTCAAGATACCAGTAACCTGAAATGTCCATGAAAGGACATACTGCAGAAATACCCTCAGCATGGGGCTCTGCTGGAAGCAGAACTGATGCTTTAGGAATTGATGTTTCCCCAGGACTCAGCCCAAGGCGGGAGTGCACAAGGCTGTTGACCAGTTTTGGACACTTCAATAGCGACATCTAACAGGACTTACACTGTCAGCTTCTTATAATAACCTTGGCCTTCAGCAGGGCTGAGCCACATCTGAGGCCACCTGCTGCTTCCAGCTACCTGAGTCCCCTTCCAATAACTGCATACAGGTGACTGAGTTGAGTGGTGCCCCTCTGCTCAGGCTCATTAAAACAACACTGTTGTGTAAGTAAGACTTTCCCTTGGCTGTGTGGTTATGTGCAATTTCTTTCTAGTTCTTTTCCTACCTAAACAATCTAGTTTTGCTACATGACATATCCTTAAGGGAGCAGACCTCTCCACCATGGCTTGTGTACTGGGTTCTTGCTGAGGTGGGAGCATGGGGGCTCTTCCAGGATCCTTCTTACCTCTGACAGTCTCTTGCCCCTCGATAAGCTAGGCAAGCTTTATGTTAATTACTTCATAGTCTATTTTGGGGGGCGGGGGGGATGGTACTTGCTAAACTGCAGCTCCATGGAGCCCTTCTGCTGCTTACTCCACAATGCCAGCAAGATGCCACCAGGCAGGGCTGTGGGGAAGCTGTCCCAGGCACCTGAATGTCCCAGTGGCTTGTGGCTGTCAAAGGGCCAGTCCTGCTCCCTCCCTTCCCTCTCGATTCCTGTCATGGAGGAATGTCTTGCATCCCTGTGCTGACTCTGGTGCTTATCTGACCCTTTTATGAGTTGAACCAGCTGCAAACAAAACAAGGGAATTCCCTTGAACCAAGGGAAGCTTCTGTCTAGAAAGGTGACCAAGGGAGAAAATTGTTGATGAGGTGATCCACCCCTGTCCCTTGCAGCAGCAGCTTCAGTTGTCTGGGTTTGTTCAAAATCTTTCACTGAAGCTCTGTTTTTCTCAGCTGCTCTAAACCTCCTGGAGAGGTGTATGCTCTAGATACTGTGCTGCTTCTACCTCCTCCATGCTGTCATTAGCAGTTGTGTGGGGAGCTGGGTTAGGGAAGTGGTCTGATGGAAAAATAACCATACAACAAAAAAGTTTCCATCTGGATAAAAACTTGATGCACAGCCTTTGTGTCCAAGTGGAAGCTAGTGCTAGCAAGTGTGTGTGGGCAATGGGGACATGTGGCAAAGGTGCAAGCGGGAGCATTGCCCCTTTAACCAGGTATGAAATTGTCCCTTTGGTTAATCTAATTTGCTTATTGAGGAAACTGAGGGAGGCAAGAGCTAAACTGGTTGTGGTGGTAGCATTTTCAATATTTGAATATTGACTTAGTAAGAAGAGTACTGTCTTGGAATGGTGGCAGAAGCTGTCTCGGTGGAAAATGCTCTGTGCACTGCATTGACAAAACAAAATTCTCTCTATTTTCTGGCTATTAAGAGTTTCCATCCTGCTGTCTTGAGGGAGGCTGAAAATGACAGCAGGAAATAACACAGCAGGAATCAATTCTCAGGTCACTGATAGGTGAGACTGGCAAGGACCCTTATTATTTGGGGAAGGTTAAGTCATAATCCTACTTAAATGCTGCTATACAGGGCAAATAATTGAATAAAGAGACCCCGCGTGTGTCTCAGCATGTTGGGAGCAATGGGATCAATCTTGGAGAATCCTAGAAAGTGGGGAACTTTGAGCCTTCAGCTCCCCCCTGCTGGCCAAGGGCCTGGGAACAGTGCAGCAGTGCTCCCCGCTGACACTGCCTGCAGAAGCGGCTGCCTTCCGCTTTCCTGCATCTGGAGAAAAACAATAATTATAACAAGAAGTGCTGGGAAACAGCTGAGCCTGAAAGGCTGTACAGAAGGGGTATAAGAATAATCTCGCTTCTCAGAGTAAATACTATGGCAGAGGCAGTCAGCAATCTTAGAACTGCAACAGCAATCTTAAAAGCAAAACCTACATGTGAGTATTCTTGAAAGATTAAGAAAGGTCATATGCATAATCGTAAACACATTACATTTCATCAAGGAAACTAGAAATAGCTAATCTTAATGATAAGAATGAATGCCCTTGCTGAATCAGAAACCAAATGTGATTTTTGTATGTGCTTGGCAGCTCCGAAAGCTCTGATGACTGGCCACCTGGAAATAAACCACATCATAAGCTTGCACATTTAAATTGAAGAAACAATTTTATATGTCCACCCAGAAATCCGCTGAGCAACTTAACGTTGAAAGTACCTTCTCGATACTGGAATAGATTTGCTGTGCCGTCTTTGATAATGTTTTATATTCTTGATGTAGTGCTTTAGTTCTACTCTTCAGCTTCATTTTAATAATCACAATGTTTATATCTGTCTGGTATGGATACACAACATTTTTTGACTGTGTGAATTAAAAAGTATGTATATCTGTAGATGTCTTGAAAATGAACAGTTCCTTTGCTTGCATCGTGTTACATCAGCCACAGTAAGCAACATCACTAATAACGAGTAATCAGAGTCCATCAGCAAGATCATGGCTGCTGCATATCAATGGCTGAAATAACTTTGTGAAAAGATAGACTTTAAGGTGCTGACAGTTCACTGCAAGTAGGAGAAGGAACACCATGTACAGTTGTGGTAATTTAGGTCAGCAGCAGTATTATCAAGATTCAATATAATGAAGATCCCTTACTGTAAAGCACATGTGCTAGATCTAAGTTATTGCAAGAGCTCAGCCTCCATGACTTTTGTGTTGAAGAGGCCAGCTGCCAATATTGCATGCAGCCTGTGGCACTGACTTAAACAGAAGAAGTTATTTCTGTCACTGGAGACAGGCATGTGTAGCTTTTCATGTCGGTAAATATCTTCATTCAAAGCATGAGCCTCATCTGTGTTCTGTCACAGCATGGTGAATGTGGATGAGAACTTTTAAGATGGGATTGAAGGCACATATAGCATGGAGTGGCAACCTTTCTCCTGCTCTGTGACACTGTGCAGAGGGCTGATTAATGGTTTATGGCCAGGGCAGCCCCAAATTGCAAGAGCCACCTCTTGAAGGGGCAAAGCCAAAGACTAGTACAGTATTAATCAATGCTTACCAGTGACACAGAGCTTTAGAAATTGTATTGGTAAGTACTTGGCTACAACAGAGCTTAAGGACATTGATTTAAACATCTGCTTTATTTTTCCCAATTTAAAAATCTGAAAGACAGCCTGCAAATGTAACACTTTCCCCCACACCCCAGCGTTTCCTGCCTCTCTGAGATGCCATTAGGCTTGTTAGTGTGCTTAAATGGTTTAATTAAAATTTTCTGGTCCAACGCAATAAACAATGTATTCTGTCAGTGCAACATGTCTGATGCTAATGATACTCTGGATGATAGATTGTTGTGGGGACAGCTACAAAGGTAAAGAGTAGCTTAATTTGAGAGGTTTGATTTTTCTTTTACTTCAGCTATCATGAACTGAACAGATAATGCCAACCAGAAAGAAGCGAAGAAAATATGCTTTGAAAGTTTCTGATCTCCTTTGTTCTTATATGGAAATTTAACAGTATCTTGACCCATTTGTCAAGTGATGTATATCTATCTAGTACATGTTAAACTATTAGTTGCATTTTGGTACGAAAAAGGAGATCAAGTTTTGCATACAGGACTCATTATATTAGATTAAACAAGATTGTTGGTGTTCATGTGCATATGTACTTCTCTGCAGAATATCGGTACATAAATGATACAGTATTTGTGTGTATCTTTTTTTCTACTTCTGTATTGCTGCTTGGTGTTTATACACAAACATTTATTTATTTGGATTTCATACTGGATCTGAGTACTTATTCAAGGTACTGGGGCACCCAGTGTATACCTCATTCCCTCCCCTCTTAGCTCGATGAATCTTCAAAAATATAAGTATCAGTCTTTTGTCTCTGACACTTGATGTTAGCCAATGAAGTCTATGCCTACATCTGAACTTCTGAAAGCTTCTAAGTATTCAGACTGTATAATCCTGCTCTTAGTATGTTCTGCATTAATTTTATAGTGTTAGATACTGTTCAGGAACGATATGAAACAGACTTTCTTTTGGCGCTTTCCTGAAGCGACCCAAGTAATTTGTGAGCAAGGCAATTAAAAAAAAGTTATAAAAATGATGCCAAATGTCTTTGAAATAACTGTTCTACTATATAAAAGCATACATGAATGTCTTTTAGAAAAACAAACAAAAATCCCACCTTGTTTCTACCAGTTTGTAAAATTGAAGCTACAGTAGTAGTGAGTGTAATTTGTGCAGTCAAAGAAATAGTAAGATATATATTGTCTAAAATAAATATTTTTGTGTCAAGGTTTTACAAGTCAATGACTCTACATATTTTTGACAACCAAGATTAAATGCTTACAAGAAATCCCAAGTTTCCACTCAAATACAGACACTGTTTCCTATCCTGGCAGTTCGTGAAACACTAACATCTGAATTTCAGTCTGATACCATCTGACCATTTTGGAGCAGTATATCTTTAGATCTATTAGCAAGCTTATGCAGAGTTTAGAGTGGGAGGGGAAAGGAAATGCAGCATGTTTTCTTTGAGAAAAGTTGAGCTTTGAAAGCTGCTGAAGGTTTTGGAATGTTAAGACAAACCAGCTGAGATACATTAATGGGCAAAGAGCAAGACAAGAGGTCAACTGTACATGCAAATGTCCTTTCACATACTAGTAATTTCTGAAGATTCACATGGCTTCAAAATTAAGCTAATTCCAGGGACACAATACACATATTTGCAACCAGAAACTTATAAATGAATGGAATTATCCATAATGATCTGCACCTCCTACAGAAATGTAAACAAAAGTATTGTATTTCTGCTCCAGAAAAATGAAGCATTAAATAAAACAAGTTCATTTTTGTTTCCTTTAATATACTCCAGCTCAACTGCTTTTGACATGTGACTGTAATTACCCAGCCAGGTAACATACCTGCACAGGATTACCAGGTGCTGTCTGAAGTACTTGAAAGTATTATTTGTTTTTCCTCATTTTCTTGTATTGCATCACCTGCTAAGTAAAATACCCTGGCATTTCCCATTCTAAGATGTTTGTAAAATGAATACCGCTTCTCCCTGTTACCTGTACATGACAGTGTGAATCTGCAACTCCTTCAGATGTATACATGAGCATGCGCACATTCAGATGATGGATGCTGGGATAGTTGTTGATCTTCTGACTGACTCTGCTTACGTGGAGTGTCTGTGGATCTAGGTACCATTTAGCATGACAAAAGTGGCTCTAGTTGGCTTTAGCTGATTAAAATTTATATCCAATATGTGGGTTATTTCAAACTGAACCTCAACAGAGGCAAAATAATATTGAAGAAATTCTTGACCTTGAAACTACATTTCATGTTGCATTGTGGAAATCCAGCTGTCTGCGAATGTCAGATTATACCCATTTTATCTGTGCTGCCCAAATGGATATTTCTCCTGTTTGAAACAAATGTGGTGCTTTGGGTTATGATGGAAAACTATAGAAAAACATTTAAAAAATTTCCTATGACCTAATTGTTGAGTTCCTCAGTTTCTTATGTTCCTGAATTTATTCTTGAGCACAGTCACAAAACCCTTAAAGACCCAACAGAAAATGCAGTGCTACACTGTGAAGTTGAAGAGTGCTTACTTGGACAGGGAAAACAAAGAAATAACAACATAAATAATGGATGGAAAAGTTCTAAAGATGACTGAGAATTTGTTGGTAGAGGACTTTCTGTTGGGAGAGTGTATATGCTATGACCAAATATAACCTAAGGCTTTGAGGACAATAGCCTTATTTTTACAGATTTTATTTGCTTTTCTTCTTATTGCCTCTTTAAAATTCAGTGCTGTGCTTGTAAAGACACATTTCAGGTACTCTGTGAACCACCTGAATCAAAAGCATTCAAGTAAGGGGTTGGATTTTTGAGGTTGGTTGGTTGGTTGATTTGTTCCAGTGGAGTGTCTCTTTCACTTGCAATGTGATGCTGGCACATATAGACATTTCTCTAATCTGCTTTTGTTTGGATCCTATGGCATCTAAATGCACAAACGAAGTGTTGCATTTCCCCCTTCACAGGAAACTAGGGATTCAGGGCAAATGTAATTTGGGTAATTCTGAGTGAGTAAAATAGGTTGTTAGCTATACATATGAAATACGCATTTGTAGTCTAGTGTCTGTATATTTTTTGTTAACTATACAGGTTGTACCTTTTTTAAAAAATTCTATCTTAATCTACTTTCAGATGGTTAAGCACCTTGCCTACTCGTTATGTTGATCAGACCTTGTTTTAGTATACTGGGACTTAAGTAAGTTTAATGGGAAACCAAGTTTTTACTCTATCAGGGTCATACCATGACAAACCAACTCCAGGCATTTCTAAGGGCCTGGTTATTTTTAATAGTTTTCAGTCTTATGCTTTTCAAGGACTATGTTGCAATGGATACAGACAATATCACCTTTTAAGAAATGTAGATTGCATTCAAGTAGCAAGGGGCAAAGTAGTTAAACTCTTAAGCCAAAAGGCCAAGCTACACAGAACAGTGGAGGAAATAATTTTAAAAAGTACAGAAACAAAAGCATTCTACGGCAGGTCTCAAAAACATAAATTGGCAATTTAAAATATCTTTCTTGGGAATTTTGTGCCTATTTGTTTAATAATGGAAACTCAAATACTGCAGGTAACAGTACCTACAGAAAACCAAGTACTCTACAAATAGAAGCTGTGCTTCTGGATTTGGTGCAGTAATATGAATTTTGCATAGATTTTGCCCTTCAGTATTCTAGAGGCCTTAAATATAGGAAATTATTGAAATCCTCATTCTTCTAAGCACTGGTTTTGTGAGACCTCTGGGAATTTTAATTTCTTTCCAGCATGCCTCTTTCTGAGCACCAGTGTGGGATGTTGTTTTCTAGCAATATAACCCAACCTTCAAGCCAGATTCCCAAATGCCAAAGTCTGCTTATGCACAGAATTGGCACTAGAAAAACACACTAATGAAACATCTCTGCAATTGTACTTGTATATTTTTATTATTATTATTTTAATGCGGGCAAATTCCTTGAGACTTGTATATGGAAAGACTGATAAATATTTTAATAACATCCTCTGAGCCATTCTTGGAATGACTGCAAGCTTTTGTTGCTCTTAACAGTATGTTGACAACTGACAGGTTCTGCAAGCCATCTGCTGATAATTTTAAATTAAAGACAATATTATATGGAAATTTAGCAGTCACTACATTTGTAGCAATCTGGAGGTTTGCTGTTCCTGTTTTGTTTGCTTTTTCCCCATGCCCCAGCATCATGCTTATTCACAGCAGATGGCATCCTGTAAGAGAAAACAGGATGGCTTAATTTTACTAAGGGAAACCCCTGACACTTGGTCACTTGGTCTTTATCTGCCTCTGTGTTTTTTGTTTCTATAAATTTGCATTTCAGACTTAGTGGATTTTCATTTTACCTGTGTTATTAAGCCTTTTAATACAGCCATTGTTATGGCTCAGTCAGCCTTGGCAAAATGTGGTCAGGTTATTGTGGCTACAAACCTATCTATGTGAAAAATTCAGCTGCAGAATAGTCCTGGCATAATCATCCTCATGTAACACCCTTGTGGATGTCTTGTTGGGAATAACTGTACTTTTTTGCTTTAGTTCATGTCGCTTTACACTTACAAGCTTTATAATAGCAGTATCCATATTAGATTTAGAAGTTGTTTCAACAAAAGTGTACTTCTTTCTCTGCTCTTTTGGGAAATTAAAGTTGCTTTAACTTATTTATTTTTTTAAATAATTATTTCTAGCCATCTTTCATTTCTGCAGTTAGGACTCCTTTTAGTTCTGCTTTGATTCATCATGAAGAGTAGCTTGAAATGTATCTCCTTGGAAATTTATCTCATTTTGGCACTAGCATCACCCACTAGCCCACACAGCATGTTAATATTTGGAGCCTTTCCAGGTTCTCTCTGTTTGGAATAGAAACTTAAAAACAAGTCAGCTGTATTACTTGATGTAATACTGTATCTACATAGAAAATTGGTGAAGTCCTCCCTTCCTGAACCCAGCGGAAATAAAAAACTTAAAACTTCAGTCTCTTTGTCATGTTCCCAAGGAGGTCTTACTCCCTGCTATATTGTCTAGCTCTCACAGGATTTCCTTGTTTTCATTGGAATTGTATGTATGCATCTCTCTAAGCTAACAGAGCCCTAAGACTTGTCCACATCTTAGGAAAGCTCCTGTACAACATTGATTTTTTGACCTTGTTCATGCTTCCTCATGAGAATCAATAATATTCAGCTGGTTTTAGTCTTTGCTGCAGAAAGAAATATTTTCACAGAAACCTGCAGAAATATCTTCCAGGCTAAGAGCACTATGGTCGCCCTCATCAAGACAGTTAAATTGGCGTGAATGCATTATCCTTGGGAACTCCTGAGATTGTCTACTTTTCATTTTCATGATGGTAAGGAATGGCAGAGTTGTGAGTTTATTCTGGTCAGTGGGTTCCATACACGTATAACTTAATGCCCCCACTGCTGTTCTGTTACATGATTACTAGATTTCCAGCATTGCTTTTTATTCTTAAAAAACAGTGCTACCTAGGGAAACTCTAGAGCCATTATGAATTGATGGTGTAAGAGTACATATTATTATAAATTAAAATTACTAATATTAAAAGATATTAATGAGGGAGAAATTGGACCCCAAAATGGACATAAGTTCTTTACTGTTTTCCTTATTGTATTAATGATGTGCAATGCCGTATAGGTGTAAGACCCAGCAAAATCAAATGGGCTTAACATCTGTTACCTCTTATTTTCAGGTTTGCTTTCATGTATCTTGTACCTGCAATCTTGATATAATACAGCCTTTCACAGAACAAGCATAGGCTCTGTTGTTGATAAAATGGCTTGTACACATAATTGCTGGGGATGTACAAAAAAAGCCAAAGAGATTTTCTTTCTTTTTTTAATTCTCTAATCTCTTTCAGTCATTTTTGATTGATAGGAAACAACATTTACAGAAGGAAAAGGTATTTGCAAATTGATTAGTGTTCCCACCAGTTAGCTGAGATTATTCTCACTCTGTTGGGTTTTTTTTCTTTAAAAAAAACCAACCACAAACAAAAACCAACCCCAAACATATTTTAACTTCTAAAAGCTGCAAAACTTTCATTCTTGATATTTATATTATTCCACTCTGCCGGAAGGGTAGACTATCCATCTTAGAAATGTGGCCTTGTCTAAGTCTGTATCTCTAGGAAATTCTTACTGATTGTTCCCGTTTAGTTCTTTGTCAACAGGAAAGCATGAAGTATAACTTCCTCAAATGCTTCTACAAGATGCAGTTGGCCAGTGCTTTCCAGCTACACTTGGTCTTGAGTGATATTCAGACAAACACAGGCAAAACTGTCTTGTAACTGTCTAGTTTGATAACTTTGCATTGCTAGAGCTCCAGTTATCAGCATTCAATGGTAAATTTGGTCCATTCTTATATATGCATATGTATGTGTAAGTCCTTTTAATAAGAAAAGTATGCATTGGAAGAAGACAAAACCTCTTGTCTTCTCTGCTTGAGGTATTTTGCTGACTTCCTGTGGGACTTGCTCACCCATACTTATTACTTATTAAATAATCTTTATGTAACTTACAATACGCCAATATGCCTTTGCCTGCTGATGGTGTGTGGTTTGTTGTGTTGTGTGTGTTTTTGTGTGTGTGTGTGTGTTTTTTTTTTTTTTTTTTTAAAGATCAGTCTGGTATGGAAGATAAACAATGAAAAAGTGAACTTGACATTTTAGTATCAGCTTCCCACATTCACCTGCCTTTTCAAGCATAAAATAAAGAGTGGAGAGTTGGGAGTCTTATAGCCCTGTATTGGAAACAGCTAATGTGAAATCACAAGGACTAAACTGTGACATTTTAGGGATTCCAGAAGATTTATGAGATGGTTAGCAGCTGGTATTCAACAATGGGAGAGTGATTATCATTTCTGGCTAGATTTTTAAAAATGACTAATGATTTTAGGCATTAGTATTGTGAAGTTCCATCTTGCATGCATTGTAAAAGCTCCTGATTTTTGGAAGGAGTATAAAGGCACCCAAAATGAAGATTCTTCAAATCATGAGTTGTGTCTAAAGACAATTTCCTAAAATGATCTCAAAGGGAGATGCATTTATATAATTGGGATGTTTGAATAAAGCAGAAACAAGAGGAAGTTTGAAACTGGAAATTCTGCGACTGTGTGCAGTTTTTCTGTTTTTCAGCTCAGGGCTTAGAAAGTCAATGTTGGAAACCATGACACAACGGCTTAAACGTTTCCTCAACTTCTCATTCTCTTTCATGTTCCTTGAATTTGAAAGGTCCACAAAACTTGAAGGATATTTTAATAACATTTAAAATTATCAGTAAACTTTGAGAACAAAGAAATCTGCATCAAACGCTATTCCTTTAATCCATATTTAATGTAATTACAAATAATATGACATTTAGATTTTGAGTGGATTGTTGTGTGCCAGAGCTTAAAGACTAGAAGGCAGACAAGCACTTCCCATCATTCACAGCTACTGCATAAAACAAACAAATTTATGTTCAACCATTTCTGGCAACAGCATTTGGAATACGAATAGAAATGTTCTTCTGTTACAGAAAAAAAATGAAGGGGCCATTCCTGCAATGAATACTTCTGCACTGGCTCAGAATTACAACACAACTACATTGCTAGATAATGTCATTAGACAGTTTTTTATTAAATTGCTTTTGAGATATTTGATGGTACTTAGCAGGAAAGTAATCCAAAGTGATTGGACACAAGTTTCTAAGCTAATGTTAATGGGAATCTGGTGATAATTGTTTCACTTTGTATCTTAGTCTGACATTTTGTTTTTAGTGTTTTATTCACTAATATCAATATACTTTGAAATTAATCACTTGTGTTATCAGTATGCTTATCTGATGTGTGACTTCACGGTACTCTGAATTTCAGAAATTATATCTACATTCAGTAATGTCTCTTCATGTTTATATTTTGTTTTCTTTTTGAAGAATAAGGATAAATATGCAAATTTTGCTTTTACTTTACAGATTCCTTATGCTTTGTTGGAGATACATAAATATGTAATGCCCTTGTACCTTACTCCTTAATCGAAGATGATTGATAAGTGGCAAGTGCACTAAGCTGTAAAATAAATCCCGTTTAGCCCTTTGTCTTTAAGGTCACTCTTTGATTCTAGTTACTTTGTATGTTTAACATTTGCCTCCTATGGTGTGTTCTTATCATTTTTTTTTTTTTTTGAAAGACTCTAAGTACCTATGATTCTGCTTTAAGAAACTGTTTCCTATTTAGTTAGAAACAGCAAGAAACAGAACCAAACCTCTCCCTCCCTGCTTGATGGCAGATGATGTTCAGGGTGACCTAGGAAGCTGTTGCTACTGGTCCCCTTGCTGGTGGTTTCTCTGCATTGCTCTGCAAGAACTGCTGGGGGGCAGAGATTGCACTTCTCTGCTGTTTGTTACATTTTCTGCCCTCCATTTTAATGCTTTGCATCCATCTCCTCTGAGGAGAAACCATTTTCAGTTCTGAGAAAACTTGATTTTAAACGGCTTTGTTTTAACAGTGTTTTCAGTGTCTGTAAAGCACTTCCTGTAGGGATAGGTGCAGAGATCGCTTGTCTATGCGCAAGAGTTCAGGCTCTTAAGGTGCCCGGCTCCTACCACTATCTAGGCTCTTCATTGACAAAGTGAGGCAGAACTTGTAGAGATACCTGGAAATGCAGGTGTTTCTGGGGGAGGAAAAAAAAAGTTACCTTTCATATCTGAGGCAGCTCAGCTGTGAACATCTACAGCTGAGAAGGATGGAAATGAGGAAAGCCGATAGGACTTCAAATCAGTGAGAAATGTCAGCAGGAGAAATTTCTTTTCACGAGCAGTAGGGCCTAATTGAGGAGAAAAGGGAAGGAGAAGCCTGGCTAAAAGCCAAGCAGCAGTAAAGCACTAGGTGATGGAAGGCACCTATGGCAAGGGTGTGTAAAGGGGAAGGGGTAAAGAGGGGTGCAGCCCCTGCAAAGTGTACTGGGGAAAGTGGAGGGGCTATGTGCTAGATGGTAGATAGATGTGAATAGGAGAAAGGAGTGTCAGAGGAATAGAAGCGGCAAAAAGCCAATTAAATTAATGCAGTTACATGGCCTTAATCATGTTTTGCAGCTGAAAATACGTGTTTTTGTAACATCACTTTTCAGTGCTGAACAATTGTTTTTTGCCGTGAGGACCCTGTGTGCTGCCAAAGGCAGTACAAACAATGCCTACATCACTTCTACTCACACAAAACACTTGGGTACCCCAAAATGCTAGTATTGAGGTTTTGTGTGACTTAAAAAAAAAAAAGAAAAAAAGGCTTTTCTTATGGCTTTCTGAGATAAGTGGTATACTATTAAACCCTGGCTATAGAATTGTGGCATTTAGCTGTCAACAGCCACCCTGAGAGTGTGACTCAACAGTACTTGCAACTTGCATCATGTGTTGCTGGACCTCACCCATATGTAAGCTTTCCATTCTTGCTTAATACCTGTGGAAAACACTGCAAGAGGTGTGTGGTTTTTTGTGTGTGTGTGTTGTTTTTTTGTTGTGTGTTGTGGTGTGTGTGTTGGTTTTTTTTTTGCTGTTTCCTGGAGGAATTAAATTATAAAGTAGTATTCAGCAAACTTTTTATTTCTGATAAGATTTGAATTTGTTCTTTAATTTTCTTATTTCTGTTTATGTAGGACCTAGGAAACTTCCCCCCCGCGTGAAACTGAAGGCATTCAGGGTCCAAATTTTATTTGTAAAACTAAGTATACAGGGATGTATGTCAGATACAATTGAACAGAACCTGATGCTCATTAGCTCCTTCTTAGCAGATACCCAAGCAGCCAAAACCAATTTTAACCTCTCCTTGCACCTAGTCCCTTACCCTGTGCTGCTAAAATACCTTTCACACTATTGGGAAACACTCTGTTAGCTGAAAGTGAGGAAGTGATTTAGGTCTCATGGGACTCTGCAGCATTGACATATCAACAGAGGAGCTCTAGGTGTGGTGTGTTTGGTCACTGTGGTCACTAGAGAAAGCAGATGTGGTTCCTGTCCTTTCCTGTCTGCTGCTTCTGCATTGCAGGGCTGAGAAGGAGCACCCGAGTGAGACGATGGTTGCTTTTTCTCGCTAGTGGTGCTAACATAGATGAATGTCAAAGTACAGCCTTGGTGAGCTGAACCTGGCAAGCTCCGGCAGTGTTTTGTGCTTGCAGGGAGGCACAAATCTCCCACAGGAAGACACAGATTCCATTTTCTAAACATTATCCTCCCCGTGTCCCGTCCCCATGTCCCGTTCCTGTCCCCCCCAAAAAAACCCCCAAACCAACAACAACAAAATCCCAAACAAAAAAGCAAACAGTAGTGTACTGTGAAGAAAATGGGACTGGTTTTCTCCAATGCACTCATATTCCAGTCATGTGATTCAAAACAGATTTTGAAATAGCAAGAAAGAGAAATACATCAAAGAAGTTTGGAATCGGTATCTGACCATTTTGCTATGTTTGAGATTTCTTCTGATAAATTTCTATATACAAATCCAATAAGAAAGTCTGCCTTTTTTTCAGTTCTCAGGTTCAAGTAAAAATTCACTTTTTAAAAATATCTTTTTCAATCAGTCACTAGGAATTCAAAACAGAATTTTTAAATAACATCAAACAAGCAATCTACTCTTAGAGGGAACTGAGAAGCACAGTACAGTGTAGCAAGTCCAGACATGAAAAAGCGAGAGAGAATTTAATATTCTCTGTGCAACGCAGCTGTGGCTAAATGCTGATCTGCACATAAGGACTGGATTGGCATCATTCAGATGTGATCTGCATATTGAATAACATCACAAGTAGAGCACTATGATAAAAATTGAAACTGCGGTACACTTCAGATCTAATATACCACCTTTTTGCATTCTTAGATTCCACAGAAGTGTAAAGGAAGAGCTATTACTTCTAAATTTTAAAAAGCACATGCAATATTGTTTACTATAAAGGAGAACTTTGATTTTTTTTTTAATAAAACAGTATGATATTACTATAAAAGTAATTCTTATCCACTTGAGGACAAGAGATACTCAAAGAAACAACCATATAAATGTTGATTTCTATTTTGAAACCAGTCAAAATTGATTTAAGGTGTGGCTAACTTATACATAGTATGTGGCTATGGTGCCTGCATGACTTGACTTTGAACATTTAAAACTTTGAAAAGACTTTAGTATTGATAAATCCATCTGATTCACTTTCAAATAAAATTTAATTCACATTTGACAGGAAGGACATGTTGTGTAGTAAGGCCCCCTAAGAAGTTTCGTGTTAGTTAAATGTTAGTGAGCTTTAGGATTGTTATTTTTTGCAGCATTTCCCCAACTTTTGACAACATTATTTCTTTGGAAATATTAAGAAGATGAAGTGTCCTTACTGGAACTACACAGGAGACAAAGGGACATCAGATGAGTTGGTGGTTATATGCTGTGATACACACACAGCATGCTGGCTGTGTGTGTTGCTTTCCAGGAAATGTACCTTCCAGTGTGGGCAGCCCTAGAGGAGAATTGCCCCTCCAAATTTTGGCATATCTCAATAACACAAAAAGCCTGTGCTGAATATGTTTAAGGTGTCAGTGTTAAGGCAGGGAAGCAGAGGTTTGGGGCAGGCTGGAGGAGTTTTACAGTAAGGAGGACAGACCTTCATTTAAATATCTATCTAACATCAGGCAGACACATGGAAACGCTGCACATATGTCATGAGATCTACGCATAGTGTCTCTATGCACATATGTATAGTGGTAAACTTGCATTTGCTTTTTATAAATTATTAGTATGCGAAGGTAAACCCTCTACTCCTATCTAGTTGATGGTATCAGGCTTGCTTCTGGTAAGACTTCGCAGTGTGTGGCAAAGAAAATCATATGCCCCTTGTGACAGAATGATAAAGTGAGGTGCGAAACCAAAGGTTCTTGTCAAAGGTAATAAAGAGACACAACATGAGAATCAGGATTTTTGAATTTCAGATTTCCAGGCACCTCTCCACAAACCAGTAGATCCAGTTAGGGAATCGTACTTTAAGTGGTGTAGACAGAAACTTAAGATTTTCTGAGTGGAAGTGTGTACCGTAGCCATCTGGTTATTCCACTGTGTATTGTTAAGCTGGATCTACTTAGGATGTGCTTTCTAAATCAGACACCTTGTAACAGAGAAGGAACTTTTCATTCCTGGAATAGTATAGATTTCTTGTATACTAAGCTAGGAGCTTGGAATAAAAAAGTAGGCTATTGATTTAATTACTTAGAAGTGAATACCTGTATTAGCTTGTACATAGAACAGAATCTTGTAATTACTCAGATATTGCTATTAATGATTGCAAAATATAGGTAGGTTCCTAAATAATTATTTTTTTAGTATTGTCATAATTAATTCTGTTTCAAGCATACCTTATTATAGATTTATCATGTTGACAATGCTACTGAACAATTCAATTAACACACGAGAGCTGTAGGAAGGTTACTACTGGCATGCGAGACCTGTCTCATTTTTCTATAATGCCATCAAAAATTGATGTTGCTCATTGTACCACACATATACTGCCGTGTTTTCTGCAGTGCAGAATAGTCTTTAAAGATGTGCTAAAGAGAGTACATAGTTTGGAGAACATGCTAGTAAATGCTTTCATTTTTAATCATATTTCTTTTTCAAAATTTTGTATTGCAGACCATCACCAAAGATCATTCACTGGTCCCCTTGCTTTTTTCACTTCTAGTTTTGATTAGGTTACCACTAATGTCTGAAGACTTCTCTATCCTTTTCCACTGCTGCTGTACAGTTTTACTTGCAGCAAGCAGAAGCAGCCAATGCAATCACCCTTTTCTTTAACTTTGCTCCCTCTCATCCAGCAATGGACACTACACCACCTTTAGTGATTCAATTAGTACTATGTGAATGGGACAGGAATCAGTCTGTATTCAGCAGCTTCGTTAGCCTTACTATGCTAGCATGAATTCTTAGTAAAGCTTAATTTTACTCTGTAGCCATGAGGTTTTAAACAAATTGAACCTGCATGCACCTCAGTAGCTGCGGTCTAATGAATCACTGTGCAGAACTGGAGCCCTCGTGCTGGTGCATCCAGGAAACACTTCGTTGAGCAATGAAGTGCCAAGCAAACATAATTCCTCTACAGTGCATAAATACCTTAGAACAATTATTTCAGCTTTAAAATAGATCTGAAAGATCTTTTACTTGAATAGCTACACAAATGCAATTAGTGGTAGAGGAATCACCCCAGTTCAAGGTGTTATTTTATTCCTCTTTTAATTGGTTGCAATCAATTAACCACACGCTTATGCAAAAGATTATATGGAGGTCAGCAAAGGAAGTTACCAGGAATAATGTCTGAAAAATTCTGATATCTGTAAACTTTTATTGTAAAAGTAATGTAGAATTCTGTACTAGTAAATATTCTTAATCATGCAAGTTTTGTGAAAAAGCTTTTACATAAACAATGGCTTTAAAATATGTATTTTTATTAAAAAAATCCAAACCCCTCTAAGTCACATTTCATGAGACATTCCCTGCCACAGTTGTGCGCTAATGGCCAGTTCTACATTTCTCCACTTTCTTTGGAGTGAGAGAAGAGCTGCCTGGGATTTATATTGTGTTACGGATTCCTGGAGTTCAAGATGCGAATCAGTCCACTAAAATGGGAAATCAGAGCAATTGATGAAGTGTGCACAAAGGAAAGTGTCAGATTATTTCCTGGCACTGTAAGGAATACAAGCCATATGCTGAAATATGGTTGAATGATACCTCTTATGAAATATTTGCTTACCAAGAAATGAGATCCATTCATGCCCAGTTTTTCCACAACCGCAGCAGATTCTGGCATTCCAAACTGAGGTGAGGAAAAAATAGAATTATTACAATAGTATGGAACTTGACATTTGTAAATAAACTAATATTCCTTGTTCAAATATTTGGGATTGTGAAAGCATTTAAAAGATTTTGCATGGATAATTAGAAAAAGAATATTGGGCAGAGTAAGAGTAATACTTAGGAATAGGCAGTGACTTCCACATAAAAGAGAAGACACAATATTACCTCTTTTTTAGGAAGAAAGTTTATAGGGGATAAGGGCTGATAAAATCATGAATGGAGTAGACAAGATGAAGCTATGAAGCATCAAATGTAACCTAAATGTAACAAGGAGCCTAACAGAAATAAACTGTGGAACTTTAATTGTTGTGGGATAAGAGGAAGCCAGCATTAGAAACAGGTTAAAAGGATTCATGCCAAAGCTACCATCAGCTCAGGAAACGGTTATATCACTGACTGCTGGAAAATGAAGACTGTAAAAGAAAAAGCTCTGTTGTTACATGCCTGTTTACCAGCCCTCTGTATGCACTGGCTGCTGTTTGGCTTCAGCACCAGATGAAGGTTCAGGTATGTTGTGCAGTTCCCATGAGAGATGGGCATTGCTGGAAAGAATTCAGGTTCAGAAACAGAATTTCTTTTCTGTAACATGATTGTGGTTGTGGTGGGTTTTTTTTAAAGAAAGTTGGTGTTGATTGTAAATTAAAATGAAACAGGAATGTCCAGAAGTAGTAGCTCTCTATGACAGAAACTAAATAGCAATTTGGAAAAAAAATTTGTCATATTGGAGTTCCTTTATTAAAAAGCAGTAAGGAATGGGGCAGGGATGAAGATGTCCTAGAAGTTTCACTGATGTTTCAGCCTGGCTTTTCCAAGAAATTGCACTCTTATGTATGAAAAGTGGGAAAAAAATATCTAGAAATCCTATGATTTAGTTCTAAGTAGTCCTGTGAGGAGCAGGGAGTTGAACTTGATGATTCTTATGGGTCCCTTCCAATTTGAGATATTGTATGAAATATTTTCTTTAAGAATGTACCATTCTTGAAATGATTCTTAGTGTTTGTAACACTTAGCTGTAATTTCCTGTAGCAGTAAATACCTACTCAGACACTAACAGAGGAATATTACTGAAAATAAATTATTATCAGATAAATATTTATGTGGATTTTCTAATGTAATTTTTTGTTTCTAGAAGACTTAAAACCGATCACACTTAGAAATTTTGAAAGTGTATTTTATCTACATTTTGATACGAAAGTTTCATACTGAGACATATATTCAGACAGTCTTTTTGGCCTGTAAGCCATTATTTCAATCTCTGAGTTTATAAATTGTTCTTTTATACTATATTTGGCAGAGTGCTGCTTGTTTGCAATACAGAATAAATCACAATTCAAAGGAGAGGGTTGCTGTAGGTGTTGGACCAATGCTTGTTTGTGGGATATGTTAATTCGTCATCAGCTGCACTGGTGTTGCTGTAAAGGCAAAGAATCAAGGTAATAAACAGTTTCTGCTTTTGACTTTTGCCTATCTTTTTCTAGTTATTGGCTCTATCTCCAGTTATTTGCTCTGATGAGCTGCTTTTGTGCTTTGCCTTATGCTATTAATCAAGCATGTACGTTTTGTGTAAGGGAAAATTTGATCTTCATAAATCATTACCTTGTCAGACAAGCAAATGTGTCTCTATTGGTATTTAGTGACCAATGAACCTTTCATTTTCTTAAAAATACATTAAGTCTGCAGCATTATGGTCAGTAATGAGGAGAGGGATGAGGCTACGTGGCAAATGGAGAGTAAGTAGATAAACTCTGAATGCACCATGGAATATCTCAGTGCTGTGGCAATTATAGTGTAGATGAAACAGAACAGGGGACTATGTGCATGAATAGCAGGCCTCCATTATTTTCTTCATTTTTTTATGAGGAAAAAGCAAAATCAATAGGGTTAATAATTTTTTAGTAGTGATGTTATCGATTTTTATACAAAATGCCTTTTGTGAGGCTGAAAACACTTTGCAGAATGGCTGGTTAATAACTTGTGTACTTATGACACACAAATCTGTTTTGGAAACATCAGGTCTGCAAAGTTAAAGAAATGCCAAAATTGCACACTCTGTTCAGTGCGTGCTGCTTGTCTGTCTTGTACACCTGTACTGCACAGTATTCAAACCTTCTCTGAATCCGGTATGTCTTTTCTTTTTGTTGTACTGAGCTGCTCTAAAACACACTTTTTACTGTCCAAGTGCTTCAGAAACATTAACTGCATTTGCTAAGACTGCCCTGTGAGATGAAAGCTCCATTAGTAAGGGGGGTTGAGGTGTTCGAGAAATAAACTCATATGGTATCCAGTGGTTTTGGATGCCTCACTAGAGCTATTTAGGATCTGTGCGATATACATGTGTATTTGCATATTTGATATTTTGGCACTTTTACCTTTTGAGCAGAGCTGCCACTGTGGCTACAACTTCCTCTCACCACTTCCTCAAATCAGAGCCTGGAATTTAAAGTCACACTCAGAAAACGTTGTGTTTTTTCTGGGTGACTTGCATGGCTTCAGGTAAAAATGCTGAGCTGGGGCAGTGACACAATCTGATATTTCAAGGCAGAATTGAATCCACACTACCATGAATTCATTCTATCCCTTTCAGCAAACCCTGGCCTTATGTACCTTGCAATTTCTGTAATAGTCCAGAGCAGTGCCCAAAACATACAGGCTTCTCTGTGTTGAAAGAGGCAGTTTTCTATGAATGGAAAAGATAGGACACAAAGAAGTGATCACAGGCTATCATGAAGTGTCTGTTAAAAGGGGCAAATTCAGGTTATAGAGACAATCCCACTTTTGGCACTTTTAACATTGAGTGCTTCTTTCTGCAACCTTAACAGCATTATTTTAGGGTTCATGTATGTGCATGTGTGGTCTTGTGGAGGGGAGGATCTGGCAGAGCCCCCAGCATGCTGGCCGACTGTGGAAAGGGCAGCAGTACCTGGTGCTCAGGCTCTGGTAGCAGGAGCTGAACAGGTCTGTTTGCGGTGGCTGCAGGCACATGGCTGCTACTTGCCTGTGCTGTACTTAAAATGGCCAAGTACTTAATGCTGGTTACACTGTAGTAATTAGATCACTTAGCCTCTTTAATCAGTGATGTGAGTGTAAGCATAGACATTAACAGCTTTTTATAAAGTTGGAAGAGCCTCTCTTAACAAGCATGAAGCCAGGAGTTATGACGTGCCTGCTGAAATCTCCCTGGAAGCCTTCGAATTGTTCAACAATTGTTATTAATTTTGTGTCCTGTATTCTACTGTAGAATTACAGGGTACCTTAAAATCATTATATCTTCTATTAATTAGTCTGATTTCCTTTAAGCCGAAAGGCTTTGAGATAATTAATCCTCTGAGTAGCTGTTCACAGCAATGTTTGCAGTTTAGCTGATACATCAGCATAATGGTATGAATTAATTCCATGAAACAGATTAGCTTTCTCAAACATAGGGACAATGGATCACCTGTGACACACATGCATTGTAAATTTGTAGATCTGTGTGGTGTTGTGTGGTGTTTTTTTTTTTTTCAGTTGTACATACATGGGCATATGTATTTATGCACAAGGCAAAATGGAAAAATAATTAAAAAATAAACGTTTTAAAATTTGGCCTTTTCACATGGCTACAAATGGAAGTCTTGCAGAAACACCTTGTAATGCTGTATTATTTTCCTTGAAAAAAGTATACTCCTTCAGTTGAGAAGGATGAGAAACCTTAATGACAACAAACTCTCACTGTTGGTGTAAAGCAGGTAGAGGAAAAGATCTGTGCTTCCACAGTTAGAAGTAGGATGAACGCAAGACAGAAAACTCCTATATATAAAATTATACAGAGAAACTTGCATTAAAAAAAACCTGAAAGGAATGTAAAATGAGACTAAATATCAAAATGCAGTGAATGGACTTTATTGTATAAATTGCAGGTAGAAACGTAAACCCCAAGTCATAGCATTCAGTAAGTTACAAGGAAAAAGCTGATATCGAAAAAAGAGGAGATTATTCAACTAATGAAAGGGTGACTGACAAGCTTGGAATATTTTGCGCAATTCAGGTTATTTTAATTATACTAGAAATGACACTTCAAGACTAGGAAAGGTACAAGCAAAGAAATGATTAAAAAAAGAAAAAGCTCAAGTACCTTAAACTTAAGCAACATCTTGCAATTACTGTGGGTATATATGCATTGAGGAGAAAAGGTGAACAGTAGATTCTTACTGATAAGCTGTAAATTTTAAAGTGATATGCAAATATAAAGTCGAGACCCACTTTCAGTGAAATCGTTATTTCTTCCCAGCAGGAAATAAATTGGAGCATGAAATACCTTTTCTATTATAAGAAATATCCCTGTAAGCAAACATTTTTATGTGATTTACCATGTAGGAGATCTTAGCTAACAGCTTCTGCCATGAATTAAATTTCTATAAAAAACAGGAGAGCACCAAGAAACTCACACAATATTCATAAGAATGAGTTATTGGGGTTGACTATTGCTGACTAACTGATTTTCGGTACTTTTGAATATCTCTGCTAGATTTAGGATGAGATATTTGTTTTTCAAAGATAAATCCAGCAAGAGTTTCTGCTTGCCGAACGGAGACTGGACTAAAATGTTACATATACATTCAGTACCTGTCTTAGGAGTTCTCCCACTTGAAAAGCTGTCCAGTTCTCAAATTCCTCTTGATAAGGTAGTTTTGTGGCCATATTGCTATCCAGTGAGAAGGACTTGATCCAATATGAGCAACACTGAACTGTTGCTTCACTGTTTTTTACTGAGCTGCTGTAGAAATCCTAGGAGGAAGTCCTTTTTGCAACTTTTTTTCCTGTTTGCTGACTTAAAGTGAACGCCGATAAAGAGTGATTTAGGAAGTACCCATATTCTTCTGAGTGAATCTTTCCAGTATGAGGAAACTAAGTTTTCATATTAACATATGCAAATATCTGCTGTTACTGAAATCAGTTAAATTCTGCTCAAAATTTGTGTATAAAATACTTCTGAGTCATCAGCAGCTCAGAGGTTTATACACGGAAACGATTTTTCATATCTATTACAAAAGCAGTTGGTGATAGCTTTCTCTTGCCTACCTTGAACTCCTTGATCCAGTTGCTTGGATCTGCCTTCAGACCGTACTTGATTTACTTGTGGGCTTTGACATATTGTGCTGGGGTGTTTAGACAGAAAAAAAGAGGTCAGTTGCGGAATTTTTACTTTCATATTGTCACGTATAATTTCATTCTTTATGTCAAGCCAGGCATCATACTTTTGGGCTTAAATAAATCACTCAGTCACTCTAAGGCAATGTATGATCTAAGGTTTGTGGTTTTTTCTCTCTCGTTATTTTTCTTCTCTCTTCCCTCCACCCGCATCATTATTACTGCTAAAGAACAAATTGTCAACAAATTCATTTCAGTGCTACATTGTCTTTTCAAAAGGTAGGGCTGACATAAAATGCTTCTACTGAGTCAGACCATAAGGTCACCTAGTCCAGCATCCTCTTTTCTGACTGCGGTCGGAAGTGAGCTACCTAGGAAACTATGTAGAAACAGGGCAAGTGTGTAAGACTTCTGTAGTATTCTCACAGTCTACAACCATTTTGAACTCAGGGACTTGCTGGATGTGGTTTCTACATATGCTGCATGAATATATATCACATATGTTACACCAATGATTTCCAAATTTGGAGCCATGACCGTTATCCTTTAAGGAGGGAGATGTGCAGTTGACTTGGCAGGCACAGGCAGGAATCACTCCTGGGCTGCAGGAGGAGGAGGACAGATGTTTTTCATGGAGGCTGCGGCTCAGATAATGTTGAGAGGGGGCAGAGGCAAGGGGGCTCAGGACTGGCACTTCTGCCCCCTCCCACCCCTTTCCCTGTCCAGCCACCTCCTCTGAGATGCATCCCTGCCCCTCTCACAGCCCTTCTCTGCCTCTTCACCTCTAACACAGAATACACTTCCAGTTTGAGAGGAGCGGCACATGTAATTTTTAAACTGGAGAAGGGGGAGGGGTGCATATGCTAAAATGGAGCAAGGGGGAAAAGTTTGAGAGCCATTGCTTTGTAGAATGGGCAATAAAGTTTCAAAGATGCAACTGCAGCTGCTGAAGCAAACCCAGATTATTTTGCTCAGCAGTTTTGAGTCACCACAACAGGAGAAGTATGAAAGTTTCCATAAAAGGCCAGAGACCAAGGAATGTTATATTCTGCTTTCCAGTTATTCTTCCTGTTTTATTTCCCAGTGCAGAAAGGATTTGGGGCACATGTTCGAAGATTAAAATGGATTTCAGCTAAGTTGAAGTGTCTCATCTGCTATCATTCAAATTTTCCTTTGTGTATTTTTGCTGTTAGAGTGACTGATATGTCAGTTGTTGCCAGTGAATACTCTTAACTCTTTATTATCTCGTGACTTTGCAGAACATTCAATCTGGCAAAACTCAGCTCCTGGTATTTCAGAAATCCAGAACTGAGGTAGAAACCTATGCCACTTAAACTTTGCCTCCTCAGAATAATCTCCAAGTGCATGGCTATGTAAGTTAAGTTGAATTTCACAGTGTTTTGGCTGTGAGTTGTTCCAAGGAGGGGTGACATCTCCCCAGATGACAAGTGATACTCTCTTTGACTGTGTGCAGGGCCAGAAGAGAGGGATGCATGTAGTCCTTAAGAAATTTTCCTTGCCTAGTCTGAGCGCGGGAGTAATTGTGTCAGTAGTAGTGTCTTTGTGTATGGTGGAGGTGGGAAGCAGATGGGTGGGAGACATGTGTGAGTTACAAATTTAGTGGTTGCTTAGGGGAAACAACAAAATAACAGCCGGTATCAGGTATGAAACAGGAATAAAGTGAAGCACAGCAGTGCTGCTATTTCTGCAGTACAGGCTGAGTTTGGTTACTGAGTAGGCGTAAGCAGTTCTAGTTCAGAACATCTCAAAGGCAGATTAAAAATAGCGTTTTAAGAATTTTGCAGTTCAGTGCATGCTGCCAGCAGTACCTGCTCCTCTTCTGACCATGACCTAAGAGACCACCAGCATTTTCAGAAATACTGGCATGCAAAGAACTGCTCCTTGCTGCTGGCTGCCATTATGTCATTGCACATGTGGCAGTCTGCAGCGTGAGCTGAAGCTCTGCCCTACCTGGCTGTGCCCAGGCTTCCCCCTTCTACCACCCGGCTTCTCTCTTACTGCTCTCCACCAACACTGACTTTTGGCTAATTCTCCTGTCATTGCCTGTGTTGACATTGCCTTAATTTTGTATTCTGGGTTCTCAGAAGAGTACTCTCAAGAGGCCAGTGTTTATGTAGTTCACCTCTCTCCACTGAGCGAGACAGAAATCTACTTGGGAAGGTCATATTCAGCTTTGTGTTCCCAAAGGGGCTGTAGCAGAGGTCATTGAAAAGGACTGTAGCTTGAAAGAAATATTTTGCCATTTGTGTTTTAGTCAGATTTAAAATGACAACAAAAAAATAAAAAATAAAGACAGGGACATGGGGAGACTCATGAGGAGACTCCTGCAGCTTGTCTCATGATGCTGATGTTGATGTTGGCTTGATCAATGCTGTGGTGTGCAACAAAAATGGAGAATATTGTCATGTACTTGCTTTCCACTACCCTCAAGGGCATTATTTCAAGAATTGTTGGCTAGGAGGTCCTCAGATTTTGTTACTAATCGAACTCAGTACTCTCATGCTCCTAGTTAGTCTGGGCAGTATATCACCTTTCATGGCAATCCAAGTAAGTAGGTGCACTTGAATTACACGTTGGTTGTGTGGGCTGTGGTGGGGGGAATCCTTGAGCAGAATATTCAGGCTTCCAAAATCTACAAGATAAAGACAGGCCACAGACACTGTTTCTTTCTAAATGGCCAGGTGCCTACACATAACATTCAAGTAGACTTGAATGGGAACCAGTACTAGCCATGGGCAGGTCGTGCTTACTCGTTACTGAATAATCCCTGGAGCCTCTTGATCTAGCATGGATGTGTTGGGGATATAGGTGGAGAGTGTAATCTGGTATTTTAAATTTGTATCTAACTGGAGATATTAACACTCTTAATCTGTACTGTTTACGATTCACTCCTAAAAAAAAAAAAAGGCAGAAATCTGATTCTGTATATTAAGAAATCTCATTTTTCTGGATCCCTTAGCACAAATGACATTGAGTGCTCAAGAACTACCAGATTTTAGAGAAGTCTTAGTTAATGTTTTACACACCAGGTAACTTGACCTCAAACCAGAAAGTCATTATCATACATAACTTGTACATAAAACAGTTAACACATTGTTATAGTATATATTTCAGTGAATGTTTTTCCTACAGTCTGGAATGTGCAAGCCACATAGGAGGCATGTTTTTACAGGCTACAGCTCCTTGGAGTTTCATAAAATAATTTCTCAATTTGCAATTTCATATAAATCAATAATAAACAGTATAAAAAGTGATTCTTAGAACGTATCACTGGCATTTCTTACTGAAGACAACTATATATTTTTATGAACATAAGCACTAAGTGTGCTAAATTATTTCAACATTTTCAAAGTCAAGTTCTGCTTTGCAAAAACCCCTAGCAGCTGCATGCAACTTATTTAACTGGATATAACACTGGAATACTGCTCTCAGGAATATATACTTGAGAAAATAGCTCAATGAAGTATTACTGTATATAAAATATAAGTGATTGTCGCTGATTTTTTTTTTATCCATTTCATAAAAAGATAATGAAAGGAACATGACTTACCATATTCTCATTTTTCTTCTCCCAGGCACACATGTTGGATTTGATTCCAAATAAGTTAAAGAAGCAGTTTCTCATGTCTGCTCTTCCTCCTTAAACTGTCCCATCTGTATTTTGTTGTTCTTAGTGTGATTGACAGGCTTGGAGTTCATGGTGGGTGGGAGAAAAACTTTCTTAAAGTAAAAAGCTGGAATAGTGTCATAAGTCTAAATAAGTTCACAGAGGACGTTGGAAAATGAAGGCTTACTTATAGCTATCTATCTAGAAGTTTGATAAAATTTTGCTAATTGGTTTTGTCTTTTTTTACATTTTATTTTATTCAACAGGAAATAAAAATTAACAGAATCAACAGGAATCATAGGGTGTGGAAGGGACCCCAGGAGATCTAGGCAGGGCTTCAGCAGAGAGGCAACGTCAAATACAACTAGAGCAAATTGGCTCAGGCTTGGAAATCAATTTGGTAACCCCTTTTTCTGACTGTGAGCCCTCAGTGTAGCATCAGGTTCACAGTGTCCTTGGGGGTGGCACAGCAGGAGGTAGAACTGTAATAATTCTGTGCAGTGCTACTAGAGGGTGCAAGAGAAAGTGCTCATTGGAAAGGATAACTGCTATCTAAGCACCAGATGGGCTGAACCTGGACCTCCTCTCTTTCCTGAGGAAGCAAACCCAGTTTCCTTAGCATTTCTTCTGAAGTAATGATTGCCTTGTTTAGTCTTTTTGTTCTCAGTACTCTCTTCAATTTGGCTCCATCTTAACTGAAAAACAAGGTGGCCAGACTGATCCCAATATAACATCCTTTACCCTGTGCTAGCTGCTTTTGTCTTGGTGATATCCAGATGTGCTTTAGAAATGTGCTGGTTATTTGGCATCCATGTTGTTAACAAAATACTGTATACAATTATGGCCAGAACAAATTTCTATGGGACCCCACTTGAAATACTCACTGAGTTTGAAAATGATTCACAGATATCATCTAAGTGTGAGTCAGATGAGCGCTTAAAATATATGGCACTTTCAATGCATTTCTCTGGTTTATGTGGAACGATTTTTGTATGGGACCACATCAAAAGCCTTAGTGATAAGTTATTTGCATCTCTTATCTACTAGGTAGCTCTCATATCAAAGAAGGAAAGGAGACTCATTTGACACAGTTTGTTCCTGAAAAGTAAGTTTTTACTGCAGTGTTAAAGTAGCAGAAAGCAATTGTGTACTTACGAAAGTTTGGCTTAATTGCATTCTGGCAAGTGACTTTGTCATTAAATTGCTTTTTCGTTTTCAACAGTTTTTTTGGAAGTTCTTGTTGAAATTCTAAAAATCATGCAACAAGAAGATATTCAAAATCGCTTATTTTTATAGAGCAATTCTTTATAGCTTAAAATTGACATCTGTTCTAACAATAATAAAACTGTAATGCCAAATTCATAACAACTTTTGTAATGATGTGACCTATCTCAGAGCGCGATTGTGCTTTGAAATGTTCCAGATTTAACAAAATTTTCCTGATTTTTGCAGGAGAACGAGGGGATTAGGAACTATAGCTGGTTCCATATGACAACATATACTCCAACAGCGGCAACATGTACTATTGTTTTTTGAATTGTAGTTGCATTTTTTTCCTAGTATGCTAGCCAATTACATGAGGTGTGAAAATGGAGTTCAAGAGTCTTGGATTCCCTTTCTGACTGATGTAGATAATTTATGATTTAGATAAGTCAGAGAGTTTTTCAGAGCCCGAAGGGAACTACTTAAATACTTCATGGATCTTTGCAAATATCCTTATTTTCTGTCCTGGAGTTTTCTTCCATCCTCGTTTCTGTGAGAGGATTTAGTACTGTAGGAGGAAGAACCATAGGAAGCCTTCATATATCAATGATTGCCCAAATGTTATGAAAGCCTTCAGGTTATAAAATGAGCATCTGAGTTTTGCAGACGTCTATTCTTCTGGTTTTTGTGGCCATCTTTTTGCAGTAAACAATATATTTCCAGTTCTACTAACCACGTGTTGTATTAATTATTTTTATTCACTGTTTGTTTTAAGTTGTAATACCCAGCAATAATCTGTAGAACTTTCTTGAGTAGTTATCTCACAAGTCAGCATAAAATTTATTGGAGGATTCTGGCATCTAGACTGTGTTACTAAAAACCAATTAACTGTTCATGGTAAGGAGCAAAAAACCACCTACTTGCATTACTCTCTCTGTGCAGCCCTAAACAGTAACTCTAAAATCCATTTCCTTCTTGTGATCACAAAAAACTTGGAACCAAAGATGCCTCAAATGGAAGAGAATAAGAACTACAAGAACCGAACCCCAACAACCTTGCTAAGAATGGTTAGTACCATTGTTATCCCAAGGAGACGCTGGTTGTATAGTGATTTAAAACCTGTCACCTTTAAATCCCTTCCACTATATCCAGTTTGCTGCATAAATATGCCCTCTTTCTTTATTTGACTTGTTCTTCAGTTCATTCCTGAAGCATGTCGTTTCAGCTGGATTTTAAATACTACCAAATGCTAGGGGTTTTTTGTTTGCTTATTTCGTCACAGAGGCTGGGTACATGGCATAAACCCCATTGTCTTAAGGACAGTTGCTCTTTGTGTTATCACTCAGCCTTCTAAAATCTTTTTATATGGCTTTCGATTGTTAGTTTGACCTTCCATTTGAATCTAGCAATAGATTCAGACATTATTCTAGTGAGATTTTTTTCTTCCCACACCTAACCATGCATTAAAAACGTAGGCATTCTCATACATATGTGTTTGTAACCTGAATTTTGCACCTAGTTTTCTTTATGCTTTAAAAAATTCATGTTTTCAACTAGTACGATAAAATATAACAGTAATAAAAACGCAACGTACTACAAAAGTGACATTGATCATTAGAAATTCTTTTTGATTTTTTTGAAGGCTGGAATTGATGTTGTAATGCTTGGTTGTGATATCCTTTGCAAGTACTCAGTATTTGCAGTTTAACTGAGCCACTTTTTGGATTCTTATTCTTTTGAACACCTTGGCAGAACTTGCTGTCTGTTCCTCTAGATTCATATGGTGGGTTGTGTAGTTTGCACTTACATTTTGTAATTTTTCTTTATAGAACCTCTGCTTCTTTGAAATTCATCTATGTGTTGACTCTTCTGATAAAATATAAGAAAATGTGTACCAACAGATTTCCATCTGGCAACACTTATATGCGTGAGAATCTTGTGAATAATTTCAAAACAGAATCAGAATTATTTCAATGTCTTGCCTTACTGTTTAAATAACATTCCTAGGCAGCTTAAATTTGAAAAGCTGTGACTGATGCTTATTTTATTTTGTTTATGTTCTTTTGATAGATTTTGTTAGTATGATGAATTCTTAGTCAAACACTATTGATTTTTTTTTTTTTTTGAGACTTGTACTTTGATATGTGTAGAGGGTCTTTCACCATGCACATGAGTCCTAATATGAGACAAATGGAAAAACCTTAAATTAGTACTTCAACTCCTAGTGGGCATACTAACGTATCATTGCATGGTATTTTACAGTGGAAGATCTCAACAAAAGGGTTGACCCTGTAGGTGTTGAAGACTGCCATGTAGTTAGTATGAGAACCAGAGTGGTGGTGTGTGGTTGTTTGTGTGTTGTTTTTTAGTGGTGGGGGTTTTTTTTGTGTGTGTGTGTGGGTTTCTTTTTTCTTCCTGCATCTACTTCCCAGGTCCAGAGTTCTCTGTCTTAGCAAGGAAATTGGCTGACTCCAGCTAATTGTAGTTAGAGAAAATTCCAAATGATGTTTCTAAGAAATTTGCCTCAGTGTGACTTCAAAAAGAGAGTTGGATTTAAATAAAAATACACAAAGATGTGCATTTATTTCAAGTGTTACAGATAACACTCATTTATTTGAGGTATAGGGAAGAATGTTATTCACTTCTATGGATAAGAGGAATTGTGTGGAGCAAATGTGTCAGCTGGCCAGCATCCAGATGTTGTTTGGACCAAAAATAAGCAGACTTCCTCCCTACTTCCAGTCCACAGAGCCCTGAAAATGAAGTTTAAAAAATGAACTTCTGTGCCTGTTAAATACAGAGAAGAAAGGAGAAATTCAAAAGGGGAAGGGGGGCTTAGAAGATGGATAGAAAAATTGAAGAGATTGACAAAGGGAGGGGGTATAGAAGTGGCAGGATACAAAAACGAAAGAAAATGAGAAAGGAGTTGATGGGGAGATAAGCTGTATAAATAGAGAATGTTTCTCAAGGTTTTTGGACTCGTAAATAGAGGTTTTAAATGTCTTGTGTTCTTAGCCTGCTGACATAGATAAAATTTTACGAGCAGAGCTTATTTGACAGTCAACAGAGAGAGAACATGATAAAATCTCAATAAATAAGAAAGACCTAAAAAGCTGAGAGATCTATAGGTTTGGGGCTTTTTTTTTTTTTTTTTTTTTTTTTTTTTAAATTTTTTGTTATTCCGACTGCAGTATTTGGGGAGATGTCAAAAAGATATTTCAAGAGATATTATGCTTATGATAATAAATTTTAAATGAAATAACTATCAAGAAAAAAAGTACTCTCTACCTTTTAGCATTTGAGTCACAACTTGAAACTCAATAATTTCATAACTTTTAATCCTAGCTCCTTCTGTATCACTTTTGGTTTTGTTTATCATTTAGGTAATGGTAATGTCAGCAAACCTCTCTATCACCATGATACTAAGTGAAATTAGATCTAGGTAAAATGAGCTTACGATAAAAAGTATGAAAGGAACATTCAGTGGCAGATTTATCCCAATGCCAAATCTGGAGGAGTCCTCTATTGTTATATGCTGAATACAGTCAGAATTTAGTATAGTTATGTTCAGTCTTTTTCAATTTTTCTTCTGAATGAGCTTTTGCTTTTGTTTATCTTTCTTCCACAGCTTTAGCATCTCCAGTTCAATTCTCATAGAAATATTCAAGGAAAAGCATGAATATTCTCACAGGTGTTTTCTTTGCGCAGTGCCAAAGTCACCTGTTGCAGTATGAATTGATGACAATACAGAGTTGATTCAGTTTATTCTTCTCTCCTCTCTTCCAAAGGCAGAAGCCGTGCTAATCATCTTAGTTTGTTTCCAAGGAAACGTGTTACTTATTGGAAAAATGCTTTGGGGTTCTAAATATAATTAGGTAGGGGGTGAAAAATGACATGGGGTGTACCAAAGGGCAGTTTTTTTGTTCCAGCTGGAATTAACGGGAATGAGGGTAGCAGCTGACTGCTGCTTGTGTGTGCCTTGCATGGCAAACAGTACCATTAAAGGATATCTCAAGACTTTTACTGTTTCTAGGGAATATACTGGTGAATGTTGGGCTCAATATCCATGCATATTGCAACCTAATGGAGAAAAATCCAGTAATAGCTGCTCTTGTGTGTTGTAAACATTCTTCTAATAACCTTTTAAGGATCTAGATATGAGGTATTCAGTATGCATCCACCTACTGATAGTATTATAAGTATTGTATTTCTGACCTTCAGATTTTCTCTCTTGATCTCTGGTTAAATGATATATTTTTCCAGTTTGACACTGCTGACATTCTGTCTGCCTGGTCTAAAATTGTTGTACCGTGTTTCCCTGTAATCCCATTGTCATGCGAATGATATATCTCAAATGGTGAATATGCTTCAAAGTAACATGGGAAAAACACACACTGGCTAAACTTCATTTACAAGACTTTTTGTTGCAAAATGCATTCTTCAGTGTCCAGTATAATCAATTTTTGCAATGTCGATGTATTTAAGAACCTTGCTGTTCTACTAGATAATGTAAAGGAGGATGAGCTACTAGTCAGGTGGACATTGAGGATTTCAATTATGGTTTTAGTCAGATTTTCCCTTGCTTTTGATTTTCCATGCACTGCACTACCAGGCTTTGCAATACAATAAACTGAACAGTACTGGAAATAGAAGCTTCCCGTTTTACTTCAGTGGCGAGTGCTTCACTTACTCTAGAAATGTTCTCTTCTCTAGAACTGGTGAAAGTTAACTTCATTTCTAGAGAATTGGACCATAAACCATATGAGGTGAGAAAGAAGAAATGAACACATAAAAATTGTGCACTCTGGTATAATTTTTTTCATATGCTTGTTTTATGTTTTTGAACACAACCCAAAACCAGCCCTACCTTAGAATTCCATGCCTGTTTCAAAAGTTGATTGGATGTAAGATGTGAATGAGACCTTGATAATGTTATCTGCATTCCTGATAAATTGAAGTCTATTTTGATTCAAGTATTTTATGAAAAGTCAATGGAAGTTGTTTATGCAAAACATTAATGTCCCCATTCCTTTGTTAGTAAAAAGAACTGAAATGAGAACTTAAACAGAAAAAAAAAAATTGTCAACAATAAATGTCAGGCTGATAAAGACCTCACCACTGACCTTCAGAACAGTGAGATTTGATGATGATGTGGTTATCCTCTGAGGTCAGGAGAAAATCAGATGAAGCTGTGATGACTTTGGTCCTCTGTAACCTATACATTCTGCATAACATCCCATGCTCATTTGCCACATCTTTTCCACTGTCCAGGACATGATCTATTATTTCTGTTTGCAATTTTGCTTCTCTCTGTTATTGTCAAACTACAGCAGAAAATGGAATTCTATGGCAATTCTCACCTCTTGGTCAGCTGTGCACCTGTTCATAACCAAAGCACTTAATGTGCTGTGTATGTGACTACACATGTGAGTGCAAAAGCTATTGGAGCACACACTGGCTATGATATACCTGTATCAGCAAAATGAAATGGAATGGCCTATAGCATATAACTGATTACAGATCATTTAATGTCATTGTAAAATTGCTTTTAACTGTAGTTTGTCTCTCCTCTTTCCCATTGACTTGTATGGCTGACCTTAGTTTAGTTTGATTTACAGGCACAGAAATACTTTTATCATTTAGAGTTAACACACTATTACAGTACATGCTGGAGGCATTCTGATCCAGTGTCCCATCTGCATCACTGAGATCCTGCCATCAATATTGCTTACTAGCCTGCCCAGCTTTTGGATTTCTACTGACAGTTTGCAAAATGCTTTTATCAGCTTCTAGAATTACATGTTTGTTTCTGATTTTAGAGAAAGCTCAATATTATGTAAGGAAGAATAACTACCAAGTTGTTTTGAGGTTACATCTGGAAAGCCACATAATCACTTACTCATTAAATAGTTTCTTTTGTTATTGGGGATCTTACTTTTTTCCCCCCACATCTTTACCTAGAAAGAGCTGATAAATACAGGTCTAAGCAATGCTTAAATTGAGGTATTGGAATACTTAAGTGCTGAAAACTACTTTGCATAGAGAAGGAGTCAATAGAGGTTCTGCTCTGGGCGAACTGAACTCAGGAATTTTATGATACTATAAATAATATTTTTCATTTTCCTTCTCATTCTCACAATAGATGAATTTCACTCAGCTCTCTTACCTCTTGCTGTCTCTCTCACAGCATGCAAAATCCTGTGAGTCAGCACTCCCTGTGAGAGCAGAACAGCAGGAGAGCAAGGCCAGAAATAATACGGAGTTTTTGTGGCAGTTTTCTTGGATTAGTCTCCTTCAGATTTCTTTTCTATATCTCAGGAAACTTGAGAGTGCAGATACTTGCTTGTCAAGAGGCTCTCTGACACAAAAGTAGGCTGAAACACATCACTCCTGCACAAGAGTAGTTTGAATATCTGAGAGGGTGAGGAACATCCTTGGAAACATGTGGTAGCCAACTTTGGCTGGCTTTCTAATAGACTGGCTTCCACCTTGTTACTGATGGAAAGTGGCAGAAAAAAAAAAAAGACCCCTCTATTTGATGAGGCAATATACTTGTAAAGATTGCCTTTATCCTTTCCTTTTTCTCTTATTTTTTGTCAATTTGTCTGCCTTTAGATTGCAAACTGCCTGTGGGAGTGAGGGGTTGTCCCCCTCCTGAAAGGTCAGAAACATCTCGTCAATATGGTGATTCTATTATGGACATGCTGCTAAGGAGAGCGGGGAGGGAAAAACTGATTTCTGTGTTTGCTCATGCCGTCTGAAACACAGAGCCTTGGTATTTACGATATGTAATCCTCTAACACGAATGTCCTCGGCTATATTACCTATAAGTAGTAATAAAATACTTTTATATTTAGTTTCTACTATTAACTCTAGTTTTAGAAACTCAAAGATATTTCTATGCAACTGCATATAGAAGAATTTTAGTGCACCTGTGCTGGAACAGTAGACTGTCCAAATACAATCAGTCTCAGAAAGAGGGAAGTTAAAATGTAGCATTAAATATAAAATTTCTCGGTGATATTTGAGAGCTTTGTATCAATAGAAGAATTTAGGAGAAAAGTTGACAAGAATAACCCTCTCTGCTTGATCAGGTACCCGCCTTCTTCAGGGCCTAGTTTTAGAACTTCTACCTAACAGAAGAATCTGTTTTGTGGGTATGACTTTGGAAACTTGGAATACAAAATCAAGTGAGGTTCTTGAATGGAGCTGACCCCCACACTGTTCAATTCATGTGTGCACTTGACTGAGCTCATAGAGAATGGATCTTTAGATTCGCTATTATACTTCCAGAGGAGATTAAAAAAAATAGTACTGAGAACATTTATCAATGTTATGTGGGAATGTCACTATTGAGGCTTTGTTTTTGGTGAGAGGATTTTGGTAGGTTTTTGCTTAATTCCTCAGTGAATTGTATCTGTTGTTTGTTTTTACATTCCGTCTCTCAATATATACTGCAGAAAATTGTTAATGTGATTATTTTGTTTGGAGATCTATGTTGCAAATCCATCATGGAGTTACCCACTCAGTTTTATAAATTGAGTAGACAAAGATAAAAGCACTATCCAAAAGGATGACCTTTACCAAACTGTTTTATCAAAGTGACTCCAGAACTATTCAGTTAAAGTTCAGGGAGAAGAACGTGAGTTGAACTAAGGGCTGTTTATTTCCAGAGAGCATCTTAATCCTTAATGTGCTTTGCTTAACATTGCAAGATCTTCTGGGAGAAGTTAGCACTTGCCTGTCTTTGAAGTTGCCAGCTGAATTCTGAAGACTTTGCAACTGAGCACAGCGCTTTGCTGGACTGACACAGCACAAAGATGGTGAAATCACATCACTGTTAATGAATGTTTTTCAGTACCTTTTGAGAAGATTAGTTGTAGCTTAAAAGGAAGTGAAGGGGATTGATGGTAACTATATATTTCACTGTTATGAATAATGTTTCAGGTAAGGATATCAACATACTTCCCCCCTTCTCCTAGTCATAAGTCATAGTCATAGAACCTAGTAGAACAGGTAATGCACAGTAGCACAAACTGCACTGAGAAATAAGATATTACAGTTAGTTATAGCAGATACCCTCTGTGTTTTCAGTCAGTACTGGGACGAAGATAGGAACAGCAGAAGACTTTTTTGAATGGTGAAAAGGCATTTTATGTTGAACAACTTCTAATCTAGTGCAGCTAATCTTGTATAATATCTAACTAGTAAAGCTTTCTTCTGAAAGGATAGTATAGTGAAGTTGCAAATCCATTATGTATGTTATGAAATTAGTATTTTGAAATAGACTACTTGATTTCAAGAAAGAGTGGTGAACTCAGAGGTGGAAATTATTCTCATCCAATACACTCTTTCATGCAACAGAGTGAAAGTGGTAATGGCCACAAACAAACACTCGGCAGCTTTTTCTACTTCTTTGGGAAAATTTATTGACTACCATTTTAGTGGTGCTACATTTTTTTCTTACAGGATTAACAAATGCAATTTCAAATAACTCACTTCAGTAGCACATCTCCTATCAACAATGCATAGATGTATTTATTGTCCGGAGTAAATACCAATAAGAGCAAGAAAACCAGTCATCCAATCCTGATTTAATATGTTATTTTTTATATATCTGTTCTATATATTTATTCTGAAATTTAATAATACTGATCAAAAACACATTTCGAAGCATAACAATGAAGCTATCTGCAGTTGCAGACAATCTGCAATTGCAAATATCTGTTATCACAGATTTATTCAATGAAACATGTTCTAAGATGAGCTTCAATTCTATAGGCCTAGCTTAACTCTGATGTATGTACAGTGTAAATATGAGATGCTAGCATTTAATCCAAACACAAAGCGTTATAATGCCATGTTGCAACAGACCATAAGGGGGAGTACTTAACTACATTGAATTGTTACAGCTCAGAAACAGAGAGGCTGAAAGCAGGAGATTTAATGCAAGGCAGCTGAACATAGGTAATCTCTTCAACTCTTGTTGACAATGAAAATCAATTTCTTAAAAGAAGGCTTCACATCTTTAGACTCAAAATAATTAAGACACTCTGTGTATATACAAAGTCGAATAGTAAATGCCTTACTGAACCAGAACCATTATAAATAGTTTTCAAAAACTGAGTGGTGTTTTTTGGTCACTTTGAAAGGAGTTTGAAAGTTTCTTCAGTTATTTGACTGAATGGTTGATTTATTAGTTTAAAATTAGGAATAGTTACATATACAAAATTAGTGTTTCATTTTCTTTCCCATATTAATGTGCTAAATACAGATTCTATCTGTAATTTTACCATAGGTAGTTGATACACTTCTTTTCTGTTGGTGTTGTTTACTAAGAGACCTTTTGTTGTTACTGCTGTGACGGAGGTAGGAATCTAGCCCACAGTATACATTCATGCAGGAGACATTCGCAGCTGTCAAAGTTGGCAGCTCATTGGCTTGTTTTGAGATCTGTGGATAAAAACCAGTGCAGATTAAAGACAAGATATAGGATTGTTGGTGTGTGGTGTTTTGTTTTTTTTTTTTTTTTTTTTACAGACTGACACTTGGTATCAAGAGGGCTTAACATCATAGTTGATTGTTACTTTATCCTTGCAAATTCTATGTGGAAGAAAATAGAGTAATGTGGCACTATTGAAAGAAAATTTTACACTTTGCCTTTTATTTTGGAATCTTTGTATTCTTAAATGCTTTTCACACAATTTAAGCAAGTAATAATTACTGAAATGAGATAGAATTCTTAACATTCCCCAATTTGTCAGCAGTGGAAATACAAGTACAATGTCAGAGCTTTGGTCTGTACAGGTGTGCAATACTCTCTCACTATACCTTCATAAGCAAAATATTGTGGTAATTCTAGAAGATATTTTCAAAAGTTGCTCTTTATTGGGACCAGAATATGTAAGAAAGAGAAGTATTAAAGTGTTCAGTTTCACATTCTTATTTGTCTGCCTGACAGGGCTGATAATTGCTAATGTGCATATATCATCTTATAAACAGAAACTATATTATATGCCAAATTCTGACTTTGATACACTTTCTGGTGAATAGATGTTTGCTGATTGTATTATTTCAGGACTTAATGTTTGTTCAATTTGAAATAAGGTCTTAAATGAAGTTTTTATTTGAAGATGATGTACAGCCATTGATTGTAAGCCTAATGGATTCTCTCTCTGCTTTTGGATTGATTAAACAGTGATTTCTGAGCTAGAGAATCGGGAATAAGTGATATTGAACACAGACATTCCATGTACGTTTTCATGCTTTTGTAAGTCAAGTTCAAAGAAGTGTGTCAAAGGTATATTGGAAATGATATCTTAATCTCCATCGAACCATCTCTGAAAATGATGAAAACCTTTAAAGAAATGTATTTCTTAACAATGAGGCCAAAGACAATTGTTGCATGTTTTGAAAGGACTACTTTTTCTTGCTTGTGAGTGTGTTTATGGGAAACAGTGTGTTTCCCATATGTGTGTTCTCAGTCAGGGGCAATAGTTTGCACTTCTTTCTAAGGCAAATTGAGTATACATAAAAGTATGAGATGAGTTCCAGAAGAATTTACATATTGAACAAATTCCATGAAGAAAGAAATTAAACATATATGAATAGCACCAACATCTCAGTGATGCACATAAACATTATATGATTAATCAGACTGGAATTTAATTTTGTCATGTCTTAAGCATGGAACATGTTCAGCCATGATGCCAGATATTATGGTATAACATTCTTGCCTGGATAGTATAGTAATAAACAGCTAGATAGAAATAAAATGTGCCCCAGATTAACATATCCCCTCAATCTCTGAATCCTTCAGGAAAAAGCTGCTGTCCTAAATCTTTGGCGGTATAGAACTACTGTCTCCAGTAAAGTAGTACGAACTGAATCTTAAGTGTTTTCAACTTCAAATATTTGACCTACACAATACAGGCAAAATGTTTTTAACATTCATAGAGTGAAACGTGCATGCACATATGTACACACTGGTATGTAGATACAAAGCATGTTTTTTTTCTGCACCAGGTGCAGTGTAAAGGGCACCACTCTTCCCTAGCACTTACTGAACTCTTGTTTACTTATTTAGGGTTCTGAAAATCTTAAATCCTTTATTGAAATACAAGGGTTTTGCCATCTGTTCAAGTTAGTTATACTAGCTGATGCAGAGATAATCCAGAAGCTGGCCTCCAAACCAGGAATGAAAAAGGAAACTACTCAATGTAGAAATCACAATACACATCCTATTCTCCTTTTTACATGAAGACTTCAAATAGAGATTCATAAATTCATAGGTGTTAAAGCTGCAAGTGACTTAACAGTCACTATAGAGTGTGACCTTTTGCATAAAAGAAATTATGATTTATGTAAATAAATTCTTGCTTGATGTCCTATGATTGTGATTGAACTAGAAGCATATAACTCATAAAAATATCCATCTTTGATAAAAAGAGTTTCCGGTGTTTGAAAATTTGCTACAATCCAGCTGCACAGAAATTGATGAAAGTGGATAGATAACATCTGCCATGCATTTCTGGTGAGAGTGTGAATTGATCAAGATAACTGCATGTCACACTAAATTGGTCTACATCTAGGTATATCCTGTTATGGCTAGTCCCAATATGCCAATACGTGACAAAAATCAAGATAATAGTTAAAGAAATGATTGCGACTTCTTTAAACAATAGTATATGTTTTAAAAACGAAAACCAAAACACAAACAACCCCTACCCTAAACACTTTTCAGTGCTGTTATGAAAATCTAACAAAACCCAGTAATCCAACATAAACCAGTAATCCAACATATAATATATGGAACTGGTTATTCTGAGGTTCATGTTGCTTATGCCCGTTTAAGACTCCATGTTTACAAAACTTAGATAAACCAGTTAATATGACCAGCAAGATGCATTGAAATAAAGGGATGGGGTCATGTCCTTATTGGCATTGCATCTAATTAGTGTTTCTCCACCAGTGCTGCTGTTCTACTAAGTTCAGCAGAGTTACCTCTGAGATGTTTCATTAGGACAGGGACTTCTAGGTTGACTTGTCTTTTAAACACCTTTTGGGGAATGGAGGCATTTCTTTTTAGTGAATTCTAACTACATGATAACACCAGCTTCTGCAGAGCAGAGCAACTAGTGTTGTGTTATAAAAAAAATCTGGAAAAAAGGTTCTGGGATGTTTTAAAATAAAAATAGCCCTAAATTTAAAAATAAAATGGGAAATTAGGAAAACAAGTATTCTGAAATTGCTTTATGTTGCCTGGCTTCACATCAAATGAAATACATTGTTCAACCTAAACTGAATGTGGATATTTTGGGATAATTGACCAAGAGCATTTCTGGTTGAATGAACACTTTGAATCACAGAGAAACATTTTGGTCTAATTTCATGGAAAACTTTTTCCTTTTCCAATCAAACAAGTACTTCTTTCAACAATTATTCACCAAATGAACTGAAAACACTTTCTTTACCTGCTTGCTTTCCTACACTATGTGTGCTCCTCTGCATTCAGTATATAGCATTTGCCAACATGAATGCACCAATTTGCCCAAGAACTGTATTAAATTTGAGGTCTAATAGGGTTACTATACAGGTTGAAGAAAAGGGTTAGAGCTAGATTAAATGGAGAAGAGGTGCAAAAGCTCAGCTTGAGAGTTCTGCAGGGGGAAATTACTGCTTGTATGACCACAAAACCATGGCAGGTGGTGGCTTCTGACTCAGGTCTGACTCTAGTCTGTCAGACACTGTTAGCCCAAACACAGCTGTTACCTCCCCACACCTAACACACTTATACAAACAGGAAAGTTTCTTTATTTGCACATGAATTAATTAGCCATAAACCCCTTTGGCAATGTGGATAAATGATCCCAACAATCCTGACCCTTGCTACTCTAATATTATCTGCATGCCCAGAATTGCTAGCCCAATAGTCCATTTAGACATAGGCCATGGGATCCTGTTGAACTCAGCTCTTAACTCTACTGAACTCTGAAGATTTAACCTGTTCATTAATGTTGAAAAACGATTTCTTTTCACCAAAATCCAAGCACAGGTTTCACACTCTTGCTAATGTCAGTGCTCAAGCAATTTTCTCATTTCTAGACTAAGTCTAAAACACAGGCAAATGAGCTCTGTTTTCCCCAAACATAATGATTATCCTAACCCGATTGTTGATATGGATATATTGCATCATGCGTAATAAATTGAGGCTGCTGGCCCAGACTGAATCTAGTCTGGTGGCCCCTTTGATACTGATATCAAGTTATACATTTTCTGGCCTTGTTGATCTGGACCCTAGCCCTTACCCCAAATTTAGACTTCCTTATCTTCGCTGCCTTAAGTCCAAGGTTATTCTTACCACCCTAGTTTGTAGCCATGTTGAACGTCTGTTCTAGATAAGTACAAACCAAACTTAAACCCTAATATATATTTCTGAACCTACCTCAATCCCTTTTTATTAACTCGTGTATTTCAGCTATAGATGTAACCTTTATCCAAAACATCATCCTATTCTATTAGCGTTATTTATTATCCAAAGTATCATGGCCCAGGAGGTAAAATCATGTTAAGAGCACCAAATTTAGTCTAAGTATAGTCCTAAGCTTATCAGATCTTACAGAAGCTATTGCCCTTGATTTCAGGTTGACACTGCTTTGGTCATTCCCCTGTATTTAGAGTGGGAATAAAAGTGGTTCCTCTGTTGAAGGTTTGTATACAGATGGGCTGAGGTTTACATTTCAGGCACAGAGTTGAGACAGTATCTCAAAATATTGTGGGGCGAGATATTTATATCTGGGTGTAACAAGATTGCTCCTTGATGATTTCCAACATAAGCCTTCTTGAATGTGTAGGGCTTAAGCTTGCTGTATTTGAGTCCTAGGATTACACTGGAAAACTGTTATGTGTTCTCACAGCTGAAAGATGTTGAAAAGCAGTGATTTAAATAGAAGGTGAATGAGTTTGGAGATTCTTGTCAGTTGTGAAAATAAAAAAACCTGAAGAGCACTAAGTATGCCACTTGAATTTATATATGTGCCTATTTTGAAATGTAAGAAATAGGGAGAGTATCAACTGCTTTTCAGGCATATTCAGCATGAATTACTGCGAAAAGTGACACATAACTCTTCAGGTGTATCTAGTTTATTTATACTACCGAACAATCTTAACAAGGTTGCGTGTTTTTAATGTATCCATTTAAATGGATACCTGTAAAATGTGGCTTCTGAGGAAAGAAAGCAACAGGACAGACCTTCAGTCATTGCTGTAATGACTGGTGGCTCAGACTTCGCAAGAGCAAGATTTTTCAAGTTTTTCTTGGTGGCTTGCAAGTGGTTGACTTCTTTAGGCTCAGACATTTTACAGAGAGGCTGAGTTGTAAGTTTTCATGTCAAATGTACAGTGCTGGGTTGTGATTGACAAGGTAGTAACAAATAGGAACTCCATCTGTTATATGTCCTACTTATTTAAAGTACTTTTATGAGTTTAATGCTCCATTATTTTCCTAAGCATTTTTTCTTGAAGACTCCACTAAATTGCTGTGCCAAGCAGTGTAAAATAGCCTTGAGAACATCTTATGAATTGAAGCACACATAGCAGGACTACATATGACTGAGGTAGTACTGTCAGTTACTTATTGTTTCCCTCTTAGTCCTTTAAAACAAACAGTTATCCTCAATTTCTGGCCCTCATTTTCACCCATGTTGTACTGCTGTTTGTTTACTCTGGTATTTGTGCTGTAGCATGCTTGTGGGCAGCACAGCTGTGGAGGAAGCAGGAGGTGATGCTGCGGTGGTTTGCTGCGGAGCGGCAGGGAGTGCACTCCACAACCGTGTCTCCCCACAAAGGCTGGTGGGCTTTGTGTTTTGTTGTCTGTTGGTTTTGACAAGTGAGTAGTGAAGACAGTACGTATAAATGGTTGCTAAAGTTATAGAGTGTTTGCCCCAACAATTACTACATCTGATAGAACTGTAATGTTAATGTTTTGGCAGAATAATTTTATATGGAACTAAAGAGATAAGAATTTGTGTGTATATATGTATAGAATGTGTATATATACATAATTTACAATTAAATGCAAATTATCTGAAGATACTTTTGATACCTTTCAACTTTTATTTGATAATGTCTACCAAAGAATAGCTATTTCAGGTATTTATTAATGGTCTGTATCATATGCTCTTGTTATATGCCTGTATCCTTGCCATCATCAAATCCTTCCTACTCAGAAACTGTTCTCCTGGACAGAGCCATCTTTTCGCACGCACTGCAGCAAAGTGAAGAATATAATTTCCCCTAATATTCTCTCCCTCAAATGTGAAATTTTTTATTCCCTCTCAGAAACATCCACTGTTACAGTTGGATTTAGGTAGTTCCTTTAACCTTCATCTATCAGTATTCATCAAAAAATATTTGTGTTCAGTTTTCTTTCACAGTGCTGTATGCAACCAGAACACTACAGGCTGTTGCAAAATTGGTCTCAACCTTTTCTTCCAGCCCTCAAAGCCGAGCGTGGTCACTCACAGTCACACCCCGCCCCTCCTCCCTTAAGTTTTCAACACCTGTACAATGTGCAAGAAAGGATCAAGAACACATTTAAACTCAACCTACATACTGGTGAAGTATGTAACCAGCCATTGAGTCTCTGTAAAGGGAAAGATACACACTACCTGTAATTACTTGTGACAGAGAATTTTCTGGATCTACTAACGTACAAAATGATACATGGATTTTTTTCCCTCTGCAGGTTATGCAATGTGACACAGTTTGTACCTTTTTAGATGCCTACACAAGATAATGGACTGACTGACAAAATTTTCTGTAGATACAAAATCATACTGTTAGCAAAATGTAATTTTATCCATGTTAACCGAAAACTCATGTTCAGTGATTATGACACTTACACAAATTACAATTCTTTAGTCAAATCTGTGTATATAGCGTCTATATCATGTACCATTTTGCTTAGATAAGCATTTTCTTGTAACATAAGAGATATCTTGGGCTATTTTCCCATACATTTAAAAGGATGACTACATCTTACATCATTATTTTAATCTTGGTAGTTCACTACTATTGAAGTATCTTCCTCTGCAGAAATTTTTTTCTTGGCATGATTTTGATACGCTTTCACTTACAGCTGTCAAAGCTGTAGTCCGTGTGTGGTGTTATACCCATGGCTTCCTCGTTCTTTGGAGGGTAGTAGGCAATTGCTGTGCATGTTGTGTTGAGATATGCAGGTGTTCTGTGTGATGAGTCTGCACAGCAGAGACCAGTGGGTAAGACTGTAAGAGAGAAGAAACAGTATTTTCCTCACTGCCTCATGCAAATTAATCAGTGATCTGGCCTAAGTACCAAAATCTACAGTTTTTCTCCAAGTCCTGCTACTTGACTCATTTGCTTTGAACGGTGAAAGCTGGGTGGTAGATCGGTATGACTTCTATGGTGCTTGAAGCAAGATTGTAGAAGTGCAGACTAGAATAGCTGGAATTGTGCTGGTTGGGTTTTGAAAACACATATGTAGTAATATTGTCTAAATATTCTTGGCTATATGATCACTTTGGTATCTACTGGTACCTGTTCTCCATAACAATTAGCAGTGTCTTGGAATTTAGGTCTTTCTCCCCTCTAGCTTGGCCTGATTTTACATCTGTGTAATTCCACATACTTCACAGAATCACAGAATCACAGAATGTTAGGGATTGGAAGGGACCTCAAAAGATCATCTAGTCCAATCCCCCTGCCAGAGCAGGAAAACTTAGGTGAGGTTACACAGGAAGGCGTCCAGGCGGGTTTTGAATGTCTCCAGAGAAGGAGAATCCACAACCCCCCTGGGCAGCCTGTTCCAGTGTTCTGTCACCCTCACTGAGAAGAAGTTTCTTCTCACATTTAAGTGGAACCTCTTGTGTTCCAGCTTGAACCCATTACCCCTTGTCTTACTGTTGGTTGTCACCGAGAAGAGCCTAGCTCCATCCTCGTGACACCCACCCTTTATATATTTATAAACATTAATGAGGTCACCCCTCAGTCTCCTCTTCTCCAAGCTAAAGAGACCCAGCTCCCTCAGCCTTTCCTCATAAGGGAGATGCTCCACTCCCTTAATCATCTTTGTGGCCCTGCGCTGGACTCTCTCCAGCAGTTCCCTGTCCTTCTTGAACTGAGGGGCCCAGAACTGGACACAATATTCCAGATGAGGTCTCACCAGGGCAGAGTAGAGGGGAAGGAGAACCTCTCTGGACCTACTAACCACCCCCCTTCTAATACACCCCAGGATGCCATTGGCCTTCTTGGCCACAAGGGCACAGTGCTGGCTCATGGTCATCCTGCTGTCCACCAGGACCCCCAGGTCTCTTTCTCCTACACTGCTCTCTAATAGGTCATTCCCCAACCTGTACTGGAACCTGGGGTTGTTCCTGCCCAGATGCAAGACTCTACATTTCCCCTTGTTATATTTCATTAAATTTTTCCCCGCCCAACTCTCTAGCCTGTCCAGATCTCGACTTCAACACAGTTAAATAAAATAGAGGCTAAATTTGTTTGTGTGTCATGCTTGTATTCATGACATTTTTAATTCTAATGCACTGTAAACCTCATGATGATCTGCCAACAGCAAAATAAAACTATGATATTGAATTATGTCTTTAATAACATCGTGAAGGACAAAGTGAATAAATTAAAATGTCTTTAAATTATAAACAGCATGTATTTTTAGTAAAGCTTTGAGTAAATTGTTGGAACAGAACAGCATTCAAAAATAGATTTACCTGCTTTATATCCTTCCTGCTGTCACAGTTAATAATATATGACAATAATTAGTTTAGCCTAGGAATAGAAAGACAAAGGTATGGGAAACAGTTGGAAGAAAGATGTTGAAGCTTTCTGACAGAAAGTTCTTCAGTATGATGTGGTCTTCTGTTTTGTCACTTAACTAGTGAATTACGAGCTCCATTCATAGTTATGCAATAGTATGTTGAGTCTGATTTTTCACATAGCAGAAAATTAGCTTTAATTTCTTAAAACTGAATCCTTTATGCAGCAATAAACATGGGAAAGAGGAGTAAAGCTCACAATACAAGTACTTCAATTAGATGGAATTATATTGTCTCTCTGCATAGTATAAGAACGTGTCAAAACTTGTGATGGAATTTCCTAATAAGCAGGTGTGCATCATAAAATAATGGCATGAGATTTACATCTGGGATTTAAAGACTCAGAAAGATGGCTCTAAAGGCTGTCTTCTCAAAAATATCTAGGGACAGTGTGGTTTTCTTAAAGATCGATCAACATATGTTCATAGCTAAGCAAGTATGCAGTGCTATACTGGCACAGGGCTTGTAGGGGCTACTGCAGCTTTTGAATTGACTTAGTTAAAATGAATTTTCTGCACAATGAAATGGGGGAGCAAGTTTTGAGATAGCCTGGAAAAAGACTTTCCAGTGGATTTGAGAAGTAAATTTTTACGCAGTTAAAAAAAAAAAAAAAAAAGCTTTCATTGTACTGAAAAGTTAGAGCCATCAAATCCACACTGCAAAATATAAAATATTTTTTTTGTGATACTCAGACAGCTGTCAAATTATACATGAATTCAATAAGAAATGGAAAGAATGCTTTTGTGGAAACTGTGCCACAAGACTGGTTTTGGATTAAAAATATCCAGCTGGATAAAGCAAACTCTTTCTTGCTATGTATTAATCACCCAATTATGTTACTTCTGCTGTAATTAATTCTGCATTAGTGGCACTCAGAACCTCAATAAACCAAAAAGGTGAGAATTTTGCCCATTCCACTCTGCTTTCTAGCTTCCTTCAGCTCAAATTTCTAGAATAAAAAAGGCTTATAATATTTTTCCTTCACTTGCAAAATTTACAACATGTCACTCAGATGAACATCTGTTTTGTTTTCCCTCTGGAGATAACACAAAGATACATGTAATCCTCATGAGCAATTCTTTCAGATTCTCTGATGCTATCTTTGACTATTTTTTACAGCTTGTTTCAGCAGAGTGTGCAGAAAGAGCTCTGTCAGGACTCACTGTACTTTTAGCCATTACCTGTTGCTTTTGCTCAATAGACAGAAAATGAGAAACTTTCTTATCTTGGTGTGATTTGCATAAACTTTTGAGATGACAAGGGGACATACCACATAATATTATTCATAAGTTTTTCTTCCCTCTGCAACAACATTATCTATGGTACTTACTCTTATTTATTCATCTCTTTTATATAACCTGGTCTGGTTATCTCCTCAGCTTGATGATGTGGGAACAGCAAGCCAAAGAAGCTTTCCTGCACTACTGAAAATAGAGTGTATAGTTGAAAGCTTTATGTGAAACATGGCAATAGCCTTTTCTCATTTCTCATTTTTCATTATTTTGACCTAAGTACATCTATCTTTATTAAATGCATCATGCCTTACTATCTGTAAGTGCAGAAGACATAAATCTCACACATACTGCTGTTTGTATATTCTGTAATGTAAATAGTGTTACTGCAAGATGCATCAATTCTACCATCTAGTAACTATTGTAACAACTAATTAAAAGAAGATACATGATCAAATTAGCTGTTATATTAACAGTGTCTTACTAGAGGAGTGAGCGAGGAAATAAGGATTCTGTATGAGAGAATGAAGGTGACAGAATAAGGATTTTTATATAACAGCGTATTGATTCCTGGTATTATCTCTTTAAATAAGAAATTTCTGCAGTGTCCACAGGAATGTTATTTATTCATCATTGAGAGAAATATTCTTCTCAGCTGCCTAAACAGAGGCCATGCAACACTATTTGTTCAGCTCTTCATCTCTGAAAGGTCATTTGGTATTTGTTAATTAACGGAAATGTCCTTGATATTGGCAACGAGATGAATGTGAGTGTAAATAGATGGTACTCAACATCCAGAGACCCTTACTTTTGTAAACTGTGTTTGGAAGAGATGCATAACTGTCAAAGGACCTGCCTGACCATGTATATTGATGGGATTGTGTAGATATGTTTCTGCTTGTTGCTGAGAAGTTAACGAGGCTCTCATGAGACTACAGTATAAAGAAAACCATTGATGCACCCGCACAAAAAAATCAAAGAATAGTCCAATAAAAATCACAACAAGGAGCAGCAGCTACCATTAGTAAAGTAACCAAAGGGAGCAATTATAAGCTTTGTTTCTGAACACAGAAACTGAAGGAAGACTGAAAAGAATAGTTTCCAGGGAATACAGGCATATTGATGTGGGTAGGAAGTATTTCCTGCCAGGATTTGGCACAAATTACTTTTCCCCATTCTGTAAGGATGAACTCTTTTGCTCTGTTTTATTACTCAGCACTGTGATATCGCTCTTCCCTAGTTTCCTCAGAAAGGGCTTAGAAGAACAAACCCTTTCTGTACTAGCTGTGTATACAGTCAGGTGAAGAAGCCATTAGCTCTTGGTATGATTTCTGTGTGGGCAGTTTTTGAGAGATGTTGCTGAATACAGTCTTATTCATGTTTTCATCTCCAGTTTTGGGGGACAGGAGGAGAGGGAGTGGAAGATGAGCAGCTATTCAGGCCATATACATCAGAACTGTTGTACATTTGATGACAGCAACTACAAGATTTCATATGCTCTCTAAGCCTACTTTATCTTACCTGCCAAATGCCATGATACAGCCAAGTAAACATATTAAAAGCATACTATCAGTTCATCAGTTTTTCAAAATTCTTGGTCATCTGGGTATTTAATGGAATTTATAATTTTTGATGTAACTCAAGCATGTATATTTGTCATCCTCTGAAAGCTCCAGTAGTTCAAAGAATATAAATGCCAAAAGAGATGAGGGAGAATTGATTTTTAATTTTATCTGAACATTTCTAGAATATACTTTTCAACATTTCCTTACCTTTAATAATACACTTATTCAAAAAACTGGAATCAAATGTAATGGCATGATGTTCTGTTTCTTTATTTTGTAGGCTAGCCAGATTGGCTTACCGTGTTCATTTTGTCAGAATTTATGTATTGGTTTATGGGGAAAAAAGTAGGGACTGAAGAAATAGATTCAACAAGTGTTCAAACAAGGTTTTCTGGTGCAGGTAGCAGTGTCTAGGAATTCCAGATACTGATCCCTTTTGTGCAATGGAATTGTAAGATATTAAGCTTGTTGTTTACCTACTAAACAATAATGAAAACTTTGCACATAATATGGAATTAAAGACAAACTCAAGGCCTTCATGAGTCCATATAGCTCCCAGGTGACAAGTGAAGCAGAAGATTGAAGTAAAACAAATAAATAAAAGGATTAAAACAAAGCCTGTACTTGTTTGTATGAGACAAAATTTCACCAAAAAAGTTCTTAAATATTTTATATTTTGCTATATATACATCTTTCAAGTGTATGCATTGACTAAGTGTAACTAGTACAAATATAGAAAAATTCTATGTAATAACTTAAAAATATAATTGGATTTCAAAAAATTTTTACTAAAACCAGGAAAAACACCTGCCATATTATTTTTAGGAATTGAGAGATTGGTAGAACAGGTATCAACAGCAAAGGGGAGTGCTTAGCAGCCAAGACGACCAGAATTTTAACAAAAGCAAAGTCATGGCAATATCTGGACAAACCCAAATATCAGAAGTATTTTTAAATTTCTGTGAAATTGTTCATTGGAAAATGCTTAATCACCAAAGACTTTAAAATGAAAAAACCGAGAGAAATTAATCCCTGTGAAACAATACTGCATGAAATTCTGTTAAGCCTATAAATAAATAAAAAAGTATCCAAACAATCACTTCTCTAGTTTTACGATGGTGCTTGAGAGATGCTTTCTTTGAAGTTTAGCATACTGTGGCTGCGTATTAAAAGCACCTTTCACTGCTCTTCACAGGGAAGCTATATAAAATGGGCAAGTAAGATTTTATAAAATATTTACAATGCAGTTCACATGAAAGCAGGGCGCTGAAAGACTATCTGGCGATAATCAAAAAGGTGCAGGGAAAGCATGTGTGAATACTGAAATTCAAAGGACCTAAACTGTCCTTTCCAGAAATTGTGTGTTGTCGCACTTTTCCTCTTGAGGAAACCGCCTTTGAAGCCAGAACAGTACTTTGGGCTTCAGGCTGAGGCCTGCACTAGATGCTGCTTGAGGACTGCTTGGGATGCTCTTGTTGGCACAGGCACCACGGCTGATCAAAGACAATTGTTTAAATGCCCATCAACATTTATAGATATCTCATTCTTAAAGTGTGCACAAAAATGATCCACAGCAAGAACATCAGAACATGGAAATTTGTTCTAGATTTCCCCCTAGGGAAGTGAACTACTCTGAACTCCAGGAGACTGTACTGAGAGGGAAAAATTTCTGAGAGTTTCTGTGGTTTTAGGCCACTAATATGTGGTGGAGGGTAAGGTTATTCTACATGGTGTCACGACTCAGATAACAAGATACTTTTCCTTTGTTATAAATGAGACATGCTTTTTCTCTGTTGTATTTGCTCTCTCCCTAATGCATTTTCTACTTTCTGTGTTGCTGTCAAAAATATTATAATGTAGTGTTGCAGGAGAATAGATTATTCACTCATCTGGGATATGGAAATACTGTTAATTTTAGAAAATGTGTTTAATAAAATTGCATCATTGGCAGATACCTTTTCATAATATTATACTGTGTTTATTAGACAGAGAAAATTTCTTTGCATTAGGTTCAAAGCCAGAAATTGATTTCCAAGGGACCCGGGTGCCTAGGTTGCTTAGATATTTTGAAAATCCCAATAGGCCTCTATTTGTAGTTTTTTGGCACCTAAATACCCTTGAAAATCTGGCTCAAGAGTTATTACAGTTACACAAAGGAATAATAACTTTTTTGTCATGCCAGAAGGATTTTACTGGCACTAAGCATCTTGATGTTACACTAGGGGAAATTATATATACATGTTTGAGAGCACTGAATTAATTATATCCTAATATAAGACGTTGTTTAGCATATGTAAAGAATCTGTTCTCAAATACATTATTCCTTGTAGGGCTTGAGATAAAGTGTTTTACCAGCCTAGGAAGGTTGTGAACAGGGAGATGGCCAGTATTCACTGGTTCGTTGGTAGTCTGGAAAACAGACATGGAGCAACTGAAACATATTTCTCAGCCTTAATTCCAGACGTATCACTATTAATTTTTTTTTCTTCCTTGCTGCTATTCTTTTGCTTAAGCTTCTTAAAGTCTGCTTGTCCATTTTCCAGTTCCTATGAAAATATCTTATATAATTTCAAAATAACCTTGAAATGATTTATTTTGACAATTTTGACGTTATGAATCAGAAAGAGGAATAGATATTTTGGCTTCTGGGTTATCCTTAAGCAAGGGAAGAAATAAATGGAGTCTAGTCAATGTACTGAACTATGTATGTATTTTCTTCATGGCCTCAGGAAGACCCCAGAGCTAAAAGCTCTGTATTAATTTTTGATGGTTGGTTTCTATTCTGATGAAAACTGTTTCTTTATATCTGTGGCAGGTAATACAGTTGAAGCAGTAAGAGCTATAGGGCTATGAAAACTTCAGTAGTACTTTTATAATTTTATTTTAAACTCATGACCATAATTGCAAGAAATAAGTTTTCACTCATTTTTTCTGTAACTCAGGTTGTATATCCATCTGTGATAAAATGACTGAAAGTAAAATTGATAGATCTGATTTAGGCAGGATTTTTCCACCTTGCTTCCCCTCCTGAACATGAGTGATGAGAATTGCAAGATATAACATTCTTGACACATTCTGAAGGACTGGTAAAATCCAAATTCTCTGCTACAGTAAAATTAAAAATCCAACTTGACATGGAAATGGGGATATTCACAACTGAAGTAGATTTGTGCTGAAATAGATGCACATGCTGTAAACCTGGTTCTTTGCCCTCACTTTGCTCTGATGGAAATTCAGGGTGATACCTAACTGGATCCAACACAATGTCCACAACAAATTTTAGTGTAGTTCTCTGATGACCAATACCCCATCCTCTAGGAGAATATGGTGCATAGCATCCATAATCTCCTCTGTAGTTGTTTGGAGATCAATGGGTGCTTAAAACCAGGAAGATAGTTACCTTCTCTCTGCTGTACCTGCCACAGAGAGCACTATATTCCAGGGCAAATAGAAGGCAATATTGGCAATGCACACCAGGGGTGTATTTAAACACATCTCTAATGCTTTGTCTTTCATTGCCATGGTATCAAAACAGCAAAGGATTTATTTTATTGTAAATTTAATTTCTAAAGCTTGTTTTTTGTTTGCTTTCTTAAAAAAAACCCCAACAAACTCTCCTTTTTAAATAAAATTAATTAGATAGAAGAAGCAAGTGTACAGAATATTCTACAATGTATTTATATACTGTTATTTAGTTGTGTTCTAAGACACAGTTCCTAGTAATAATAGGAAGATTTATTTTTTTTTTAAATAAATTGAAAATTAATATACCCTGCGATTTGGAAAAGTGAGATTTGGAAAAGATGGAACTGCGCCATTGAACCAGCTGAAGTCATGGTTGATATTTTGAGATAACTTTGCAATGATCAATATTATTTGGGTAAAGTCTTTATGGGTAATGGCTGTTTTAAAGGATGAAAGCATATTTGCACCTGTCTGGAGTAGTTCTGTGCATTTAGCCCCAGCTGTTAGAGAGCAAGTGATGTTTCTGCTTGTGTAGCACCTGTTTTTGATTTCAGAGGGAAAAAAGAAGAAAATTACTTCAATGGGTGGTGACATTAAATACAGCTGCTGCCTGGCAGAAAGCATGTTATCTGCCTTTTACCCAAGTGAAAACACTTCTGCCTTGCATCATGGATAGGATCAGAGCTCCAGCTGTATTCTCCCAGAGGAAGAGACAGAAAGGGATGCGTTCCCCAAACCTTTCCTGCAGTTATGAAATAAAGTTCAATAAGTTAGTCATTTTTATTATGCAGAGGAAGATGGGAATGACCAGAAGGATGTTTTTGATGGATCTGGCAAGAAGAAAAGGTTTCAGAGTAGAAAGTGAGCTAAGGTAGGAAAATGTTTATATGTGTAGAAACGAAATGTAGTAATGCTACTAGAAGCATTCTAATTTAATAAATGCAGTCATACAAATAGACGGTAGTTGAAGTTTTTGCTTATGCATTTAGTGGATATACTTTGCTCTTCCTGCTATAAAGGTGCTTCAGGATTTCAGTGGGTGTTCCTCAAGCATGGTTCATTTCTATTGTCTTGTGCACAGAAAGCAGGCAGAACACAAACATTAGCAAAATTTCTATTCTTTTAACCTCTAAAATGTATGGTTCTCATTTATCTGAAGTCTGTCAATTTTAATTTGTCTGCATTTTTCAATTTACTGCTTCTCACATGGAAAATAAAAAATGTTATGTGTGAACTTGCAAATGTTTTCCACAGGATATGTTTCTGTGCTTTTGTATAGTCTCACTGGAATCAATGAATCATGTCTTTAGCTGATCTAAATCAGCCATTGTTTATTTCGCCCTTGAAGTCAGGTTAAGTTTAGATTAAACTTAACGGCCAATTTCTGAAATGAAAAAAATCAAATATGCAAGAATGGAAAATACGATGGATTGAGGGGGGCATTTCTCTAGAACATCTCTGGTATCCCAATATTTAATCTTCCTGTGAGTAATACACTGATGTGAGCCTCAAGGTTACTGGCTGACACGTTAGTAGAATCTAGAAGAGCACTGAAGGAAAAAACTAGGAATAAAACACCACAGATATGGCATTTCAGGGTGAAAATATACTGCAACTGCAGATTTGTCTGGTGGTGTTTCAATAAGAAGACTCATTTTGAAGGAAGCCTTCCTCCAAGTAATGCTTTTCATGAGTGCTGGTTATGTCATTATGCGGTTTTCCGAAAGCTTCATCATTTTGTATGTTCTCTGAAATGCTGGAAGAAAACCAAGTATTGATCATTTCTCTGCATCTGTATGCAGATAGTATACAACTGGGTCCTCCCTATAAAAGCTCATTTCCACAGATTTTTCAATCCCATCAGCTTTGAAAGCCTGAGGAAGAAGGAAGGATGAAATAATTTGTAAAGCAAGATTCTAGCAGGTATTGAACAGAAGTGGGCAATTAGTGTCTGATACAAAACTAATTGAAATCTTAGGGAAAAAGAGTGAACTGGGCTGTTCTGAATCCTACATTAACAATCCATTGAGGACTGAGTAGAGGCTTTATCTGGGCTGCTTCTACACACAGGTATTTATTGCCAGTATCTCAGCCTTTCTGTAAATTGTATGCAAGGCAGGTGTTATGTTTCATTTCAGCTTAGCTGCTACTGGATAAAACAGAACTATTTAACTGTTGATTTTTGTTTTTGAAAATTCCAGGGGAAATGCTAAATTTGTTATGTTCTGTGCCAAGAAAAAAACACAGCTGTACAGGTAACAGAGGAAACTGGTGCACAGCATCTAAACTGCTGCTGTGAGCATAGTGATGGCAAAGTTCCCAGATCTGCAGCTTGATACAAATATACTGCATATGAATATTTTATATAAAGTGACATAAACCACAGGAAGAAGAAGTTATATGTCTCTAACTGATTTCCGCCCCCCCTCACCTCCCCTCAAGTAAAGATGTGACAGCATTATTGAAGTACAACCTAGCAGGGTTAAGTAATGCTAAAACCAATAGTATTTCATGGAGATTCACCTAACCTAGATTTGTAATCTTTTAGATTAAAATAAATTGGGATTCTTTTTTTTTTTTTTAATGGACTCTGCTCTATAAGTTCCACAATGTGGGAGAAAAATATTGTGCTATACAATGACACTTTTCATATTTCTGAAGTATAGTACATTCAATACCTTTCCAAATATACAGGGTGTTTCAAAAAGATAGACCCAAATTGTAATTGCAGTTACACAGCAATTTGGTCCATCTTTTTGTAGTGGCGAGTTATGTGATAACAGTTTTCTATGGGGTGGCTGAAGTATCTGTCATTGCGATTTAATGAAATCAGTGATTATTTGTATGAGTTAGGCCAAGGGGTTTTGTTCATCTCCTAGAAAGTAGTTTGCTTTGAAAAGTTGTGCAGTCTGCCTTTAATGGTTAGCACACATCATTTTTGAAGTTCATACTAACCAGCTGTCTCTACGAGTGGTGCCCTGTCTGCCTGGACATGTTGGTGGCTTAACTTCTCCAGGTGTTACAGAAGGACTGCAAAGCAATCTGTCAGGTCTGTGCAAAATTTACTGTATATGCACAAGGCTGTCAGCAGCATGAGCTAGCAGGAGGCTACAGAGGTTTGCAAATGTCAGCAGCTGCCATCAAGACAATTTATGTTCCAATTCTAGGCTTATTTCTAGAAAAATTAAGTCAAATAATGACACTGTCTCTGCCTTTTCCCCAAGAAGTTGAGGAATCTGTTGACTGATATCAGTTAATTTTGGCAAATATTTCAGAGATACTTAGGCTCTGCAGGTTTCATGAAAATGAAGAGTTTCCTCCTTTATCTGTTGTTGTCCTTGTGGGTGAAAGCACCCTCCTGCAGTGTGTGCGAAGGGGGAATGCTAGGAATCACTCAAAACTTCCTACCAAGTTAGTAGTTTCCTGAACTTGCTGAGGAATGAGGTAAGGTGAGGTAGAAATGTAGAGACCATCTTAAGTTTGTATGTAATTCCTTCTTGAAATGTAATTTTGTCCTTGTCCATTATTTTTCCATGGAAGGTGCAGAACTGTGCCTTTTTAATCATGAACTATCGTGGGATTCTTTCCAATGTTATTCTAGTATATCAACCCCAATTTAGTGTAATGACCTTTGTGCTACTGTATTTTTAAACAATGTGCACTGTATAATCTATTGAACAATTACTCAATCTGAAAATTTTATGTTCAGTAAACTAAGATACCAATTTTGTAAGAGACTGGACTCTTATTAGCAAGGAAATGGTCTTTATATGGAGTACATAATTCGTAAGATTTAAGTCATGAACATTTGACAATGCCATATGTAAAGAGCTTAATGTAAATACAGAAAAGTTAAATTTACAAAAAGATGCTGCTAGCTGTGAAGTTTAAAGAATTATTGTTAACCGACTTTTGAATACTGTAAAGCTTTCATTAATTGATCAGGAAAATTGGGAAGGGGCTGTCGAGTATCCTAAAGCAACCTTTTCATTATGGTACTTCTTGTGCAAGCCAAATATTTTCAGTTGTAAAAAAATGTGTAATAGGAAATACTGAAAGAGAGAGAGAAAATGCTGCACTTAGAGGAGCTGTCAGGCTGAAGTCTTAAAGCAGATTCAATGACAGGAATAGATATATTGTGATATGAAAACGCAACTGCTTCCCACATCCTAACGTACAGTATATATGACAATTTTCAGGAAGTGCATGGTAAGTAAATATAGAAATAGCAGCTCTGTACCTGTGTACAGTTGGGTTCAGGAAAATAAGAAAACTTCTTTGTGTGTACTTCTTGACAGTGACTCCGTCACTCATATTGTGGCTGAGAACAACTCTTACTTGGAGGTGCTGGACTGGCTGAGAGGACAGGCTGTGGGTGACAGCTCCAGGTTTGAACTGCTGGATATCTCCTGGTTCACAGCCTGCATGGAAGCGGGAAGACCAGTTGATTCAGAAATGAAGTATCGTCTCATGGTAAGACAGATCCTTCAGTGTAAATACAGTGACATTCAAAATGAATAACTATGTGGGTGGGTTTTTTTTTAAAATCTAAAAAATTATATACTTGTGATATAATATTTTGAATTTAAAAACTTTTTTCACTAAAGTTCACAAGAGTAGTTGACACAGTTTTAAAAATTCTAAGATACTATGTCATCACGTGTTACAAACTGGTAATATACATCGTTTCTGAAAGGAGAAAAAAAAAAGGATGCTATTAAAGGGGAAATATCCATCAGCGAAGCATTTACAGTTGTTGTGGTACTTGTGGCATTTCCACAAATACTTCAACATCATGGTAAAGTTCCCACTGAGAGCAGAGTGTTTTAATGGGCTCCTGATGGGACAATTTGCCTCTTCAAAACAGTACAAAAAATATTAAAACATTTGCCTTCGGAAGTGATTGGCTAACTGCTGGGCCCTTGAAGGACCTGTGAAACGAAGGCTGTTGCAGTCTGTTAAATGCAACCACCAAGTACAGCCGTGCTAAGAAAAAAAAGGTTTTATTATATTGTATTATCTCTCAATGGGAGCTGTGAGAGGTTATTGTGAATGGCAGGCTGATTATTTGGTGAATGGTGTTTGACCTCAAAGCAATGGATGATAATATATTTTCCTCTGATCTGTATTTGACAAAATTATGTGCTAATTTATCAAGTTGGAGCGTGGTGTGAAGCGGTGCTATTCAACATGCCCAGTACAGACTGTAGATGATGAGGGTGTGGTAGGGATGCCTGGATGTGCTGTGCCCAGTGCAAAGACAGCCCATGCTGCTGTACCCATGAAACAGACCCTGCGATGTGGCAGGACAAACCCATTCCCTTGTTCTGCACATGCTTGAGCCTCACGGTGGTGGATTTAATGTGCACTGGCGCGTCAAGAGAATTACAATTCTGAGCTAAAGTGCTCTGAAGAGAAGGGAGGGATTGCTGCTGATTTCTGAGAGTCTAGGTTATGCTCTGTGTGAACTGTGTGAAACAGTAACTGGGAAACCCATCAACACTGGGACCACAGCAGGATCTGCAGTGTGTATCTTCCTGAGAGGCAGAGGCTGCCTGATTATTTAACAACAATATTGCACTGTTTGCTGCTTCTTCATCATGATGTTTAGGTTATGAAGGATGATTCATAAATACCACCCTTTCCCAAGAAAATCTGTAGCTCCTGATTAATTTTTTCAGTCATCTTTTATTGCCAGAAACTGTTTTCCAGGATTTTACATATAAGAATTACTGTTTAATAACACTTTGGGGACGAGGAGTGAATACACCAGATGGAGCTGTCGCTCTCAGACTCAGCATAATTCCATGACAGAATATGTGTTTATATTTGCAGTCCTTCCAATTAAGTATTTTTGCAGCATATTTATAATATTTTCAGTTAATCTGCTGGAGGGAGAATAGACCAAAGAAAATGCAAAACAGGAAAAAACCTGTAAACCTTGTAACGACTGCATTATGTAGGCAAACAGGTCATAAAAATATAAAAACTGGGAATGCAAAGTTGTTCTCTAAACAAGAAATAAACCCAAAACGTGGGTAAAATCCTGTGAAGTTTACCAAGAGTTTCACATCAGGACTAAAAGTAAATCATGTTACCCTTTATATACATTCTCAATTTCAACAGTGCTTGAAGACCTATAGATTCAGATCTCAGAAAGTATCTTTTCATAGATTTTTTTTTTTTTTTAATTTCAAGGGCAAGAAATGCCTTTGTCTTTCTCCAAAATGTCTCCAATGATGCTGAAGCTTACTACTTTTTTTGTTATTTAATCACTGAGAAGACTACTGCAAGTTGAACTGCCCTAGTTTTCTTTTATATAAAAAAGTCCTTTTGGAATACTGCTGAAGCAGAAACTTCTGAAAAATGATAGCAGCAATGCCAGGAGATAATTATTATACTTGATATTGGCTCTGCAAGTCAGAGCATCTGTTTCTATTGAAACATAACGTTTTCATGCTACTAAATGTAGAATGCAATAAGCAAGTGACTGTTGTACTGTTAACTTTAATGCTTATAGTTAAGAACAGTCTTAATTACATAATGGCTCTAAAGTAACAAATATATTTTTTAAAGCAAACAAGGAAGGAAGAGAAAGGATTCTAGAAGTACGGCAAATTTACAAATAATTTTATTGTTGCAGTGTGACCGTGATTTTTTTTTTCTGCCTTGAGAAATAAGGAAGGATTGAAGCAAAGGTTAGTTTTCTTTTTAAGTACTAGACCAAACTCATACATAATGTAATTTAATTGGAGTTTCACTGAAGACAAATTTGATCCATTATATCAGTCTTGTAAAATGTGAAGTGAAAGTGAATTAACAAATCTTGAACTCAGGCTACATCATGAAGGCTTTGAGGTAAAAGGAATTAATTGCAGTGGGGGAATGTTGTGCGTGAAATCTCATCTACATGTAGGTTAGTGGTAGAATTCCCATTATTATCAACAGCAGTAAGATTTCATCTTTCAGATCTTACAGTAGCCTATTTGGAAGGTTGTTCTTCATTCATGATGCTCATTTTAATGCATTACTAAAAAGAAAGGTCCTTGTCCATGCAAAACAAGGGGAATAAAGTCAGAGTTACAGATCATTAGCTAACGTATTAATTACCACTGTCACCAAAGTACATCTTTCTGTGGTTGCAAATGATCCGAGAGATGCTCCAATGTTAGTGATTTATAGAGTATGAAAGGTTGGGTGACCAGATCTAACGTGGTCTGAATTGTTATTGATTCGTTTGGTAACAGTTGACTTTTATAGTTAATAGCCACCATTTAATTTATTAGGCTATGGAAGTGTGGCAGCTAAACATCCGCTTTAAAGTGAAATCCAAATATTTCTATGGCAAAGGAATGCTTTCTTTCAGAGACACCTTTCCCACCACAAGCAGATGGATATTCTGGACAATGGCAGTACATGGACATTAATATGTATGTAAGGGCATCCCCACATGCTAGAAAGTAGTGCTGTTTCCTGAGTAATGGCAAAGAAAGAGGCAGAGGGGAAGACTTCAGAGGGATGAAAATAAAGGAAGAAAACCATAAGTGGGTTGATATCCTCAGCAGCCTTAGGAACTCTGCTGTGTCTGCATCTCTTCTGATTTTTCCTCAGTCAGAACCCAAAAGTTGTTAGTTAGTTAGTTAGGTTTGTTGGTGGGTTGTTTCTTTTTTTTAGGAAAAGGGATTTATTTCCTTGAACAAAAGATTTTCCCCCATATTAGGGAAAGGAAGTGTTGCATCTTTTGATCCCTTGCCGTATTATGTGACAGGCAACTCATATTTAACATTTTCCAGAGTGTCTCACTCTGTTGCCTCATGAAAGAGAGAGACTCTAACTAATGGAAGAAATCCTTCATACTGACAAGTCAGAGTTTCCTAGAAAATAAAATGAAACTTATAAACTGGATGCCTTCTCTTCATAAAATGCTGGATATCAGCAGAATTCATTATTTGATCAATGCCGTCTGGACTTTACAAAGCTGTTGGCTGTTGAACAATGTGGCCTGATGCAGTTTCTAGAATCCACACACCTTATTTTCTGCTGCTCCATTTTTTTATCTCTCTCTGTTATTTCCCTATGTCATTACACTTCTTTGTTTGTATAATAAAAAAATAGTTTGACAAAGACAGAAGTAATCCCCTATAAGATCAGTTCTGCAGCTAAGCCTCTCTGCTGTACAAACTGATGCTAGTGGTACAGGCTGATTTTACTGTGGAAAATGTCATGGTGAAGAAGTGGCAGTGACATTCATTGTTACTTCAGCCTGGATGTGAGTTACGAACTCTGGTTAGCTCCAGCAATGAAGTGGCCTACACATCTGGAAATTTTTTCAGTCGTTGCCCCTGTGCAGTGTACCATAATTTCATTTTAATGTAGTGGAGTTTTCTGCAAAAAAAGGAATTGTAATGCTTACATTTTTCTCATCTCCATAGTTGTTTCTCCCCAGCACTACAAGTTATTTTGAGGTAGTGTGGGTTTCCAGGATTGCTTGTTCTACACTGTAATTGCTACTGGATGAATCTTTAGGTTTGTCCCATAATCTGTACAAATGACTATATCCCATCTGTTCTTCCCACCAAAAAGCAATATCAACCTTGTTCTGATGTTCTGCTGATGATAGATAATCTCTGTAGTTCTCATGCAGGCACCATTATATTCCCTAAAAATCAGGCTGTAGTAATTACTGTTTGCTAGACATTTTTGCTGTTGATTTCTAGCCGAAGTTTCTTCTGTTATATATAATCAAGTCCTGTTAATGAAAAACAAAACTATTGCTGATTAAAAAAAAAGTCAAATATCTTTGCTAACACAGGAATAGGATGTTTATGTGCCAGTCTATCACTCTCTTAAAGACATAGGGTTTCTGCATTAATTTTGCTCTCATCCACAGTGCCAGGTAATGCTACAATGTAGAGCTCTTGTTCTTTGTGTATCTATGTCCTAATGAAGATAATAGCTTATTGTATATTCTCTTCAGTAACATTGTTTGTTCAGTCTTTGCAGCTGAGGCTATAATTTCAAGCAGTATATTAGCTGTAATCAATCATAGTTTATATGATTTAAAATCAATTTTAAAGTATAATTCATGAATGTGTGCAAAAGTGGATGAGTTGTGCTCTTGATCCTGGCTGAAACCCATTTCAGTTATTCCCAAGAGTGGTCTTACACATAAAATAGCTTCCTTCCTTTCAGTGTATACTATGAAAACTGCCATATAATTCACTGCTCCTTCAACTGTGCAAGCAAATGCCTTTTATGTGCGTGTGTGAATACTATTATTTAACTACTCTGTATCAAATACAAAGGCAATTTAGCATGAAATTATATGCGGGGGGTGAGTGTGTGAAGGGCATAGGTTTGCCCAGCAGAGATGCTGCCTTTATGTCTGCACGTCTCTGGATACAGGGGAGAAAGGGCTCATTGTTCCATTTTTGGGGTGAAAATTTCCTCTGTGTATCTTTGTAATATTTTGTTGTTGTTTTTGTTGAAACATTTCCCTGTGGCTTTTGGATAGTGCAATGCAATATGTTTTTCATAGATCTACCAAATGTTTTCAGACAAAATGAAAAACAGCAAAAAGCATATGGAAATGCTGAGAACACTTTGGGTGTTTCCAAAATATTTCAGATTTGGGCACTTTTAATGAAAGCAAAAGAATTAAAGGACTGAGCACATAAAGCAGCAGAAAAGATGGTGCTAGATTGTCTTTTTCCAGTTGCTCAGGACACTCGCATGTTGAGGACTCATGCTTGGGATGCTTTTTTTGCCAATGGGAATGTGACTTGGGGTATCCTACCTTTCAGGAGGATTCTCTTCCCACTCTACTCGGGTGGGTTGCCCACAGACTTTTTTGTTCATCTTGGTCGATCTTGCATGGAGCAAAATTAGGCAAAAAGTGAATGAGCATGTAGATAGCCTTGTGCTTGGGAAACTCCCATTTAACATTTGGCACCCGGCTCCTTTTCCTTGCTCCAGTGAACACCTAAAAATGATGTCAGGGTTGAATCAGCATGTATGGAAGGGACTGAATGAGAAACCACATCATAAAGTGAACACTGGCTGTTGGATGAAAGAGTGGAGATGACTCTTCTGTGGCGGTTTGTAAAGGTTTCCTTTCCTTTATAGTGACCCAAAAATAGGACATCTAGCTTAAAGAATTAAATCCAAACAAAAAAAGTTTTCTTTCCTTTTACCTGGAAGAGGCAGGGAAAAGTTTATTTTTAAAGTTATGCAAAGATTTTTCCTTCACCACTGAATTTAGGTACAGATCGAAAAAGTCAGTTATTTGAGCATCTCTGGTTTTTTTTCACATTGGTCTAACATCCTTGATCTTATTGAATCACCTAGTGTTTTCTGGGGAAACTCTGTTCTTTCAAGCCAATCTGCCCTGAAAGCTTTGTAGGTTTTCAATCTTACTGCAATAAAAGGAGTAGAAGAGAGACTTGCTGTGTAGAGAGACTTTTTTTTTTTCTTTAATGACAGTGCCATTGGAAACTCTGTGCAAGACCCTACTGAAGAAAATGAAAAATCCCAGTAAACAACAGATAAACTGGTATTGTCAGTGCAACCAGTGTGAAGTTAAATGTTTTCCCTAGGAAGATGGTAGGGGCATTATTATTCTCTTATTTTTGAATGTACATAGTTGGGGCTCATGAATGTATTTTAAGCTATTTGACAGGTGTGTCACAAAACCTTATCCCCCCCCCCCTTTTTTTTTTTTAGGAACAAGATCAGTCTCCTCCTTTGAATACACCTGAATCAGAAGTGCCATCTTTTATTGCAAGCAAAGTATCTCAGTATTCGTGTCAAAGGAAGACAACTTTAAATAACTACAACAAGAAATTCACGGTAATACTGTATCCATGAAATAAAAACTAATACGAGTAAAATAATTAATACACTACTTGATTCATTATTTTCAATGACATCATCAACAAATTCATGAGTTAATTAGGCAACACAATGATAACAATTTAATAAAGTTACGAATCTGGAATATTAAAATTAAAATGGAGTGCAAGCTTAATTGCATCCTTTAAGTATTGCTGAAAGCTTAACACGATGGATCTTTAAATACACTAATAGCTTGTAAACACATGAATTTTTAAAACAAATGATAGAATAACATTCTGAAAATATCTTTTAGGCTTTCATCACAGACTTAATTGACAAGTTGAAAGTAACGATAAGCAAGTCTGGTTTAGGTCAGTCCAAGGTACTTCACAATTGCTTTGCTGCCTTCTCGTTTGCCCAGGTGTTCGATTCTTCAAAGAGTGGTTGTAATCTTCAGATTTTCACAATTGCTTAGTTATGAAAATAGATTGCATGATTATTGTAATTACTTTAACATGACGAAAAAAAGCCCTTAAATTGTTTAGTTAAATAGAAATCTTGGAGACTGTCATATATCCTATTTAATGCTCATAACATCACACAGTTCAATAGGTATGAAGAGCCTGAGTCATCTGGTCTAAATTCCTCTTAAGTTATTGTGCCTAATGACTCCTCTGGCTGGCTCTAGATATTCAGTGACAACTATGCAAGAGGAAACATTTGACACAGAGACTCTGTAGTATAGTCTGAATAAATCTGGCATAGTTACATTCATAAGGTTCCTACATTCATAACCTTCCTAAGGTTTCATTATTTATTTTGTTGTTATTTGTAATTTTTGTGCTTTTCCTTTGTGTGTGTACCTATAAATATACACAAATCTTTCAAGCAAATATCATTTGTAAGATCCATATAAAAAGAATAACAGCAGTAATTTGGAATAAAACCCATTTACAAAGTAAATACTAAAACCTCAGGGAATTTGGAACTAAAGATAAACCTAAAAGCATCTCCGAAATGTCTTGATCTGGAAATGCACAGTTAAAAATTAAACAACCTAAATTTTGCCTTGTAGTGATGCTTTGAAATAATCATCAATTATGCCAATTATATAGTAGTATTGATGGTACTCAAAGAGGTCAAACTGTTTGCTTATTGAAAAAAATTTCCCTTTTTGAGCAACCTGGTGGGAATTGAGTTTTGACCTTGCTTGGAGCCTGTGGTTGGACTAGAGACCTGCTGAGGTCCCTTCCAACCCCAATGATTCCAACATTCCCCAAACTGCTTGTTTTGAAATGGTTACTGTGCCCCACTTGCTGCTAGAAAAACAAGGCTGTGAATGTTATTGTTTAACCTCTTGAAAGCAATAATTCTTTTTCACTGTTTACAAGTATCAAATGCACACTGCTGTAGGGGAAGATGTCAGATCAAATACAGTGTGATTTAAAGATACTGTAAAATATGAGCCCTCTTGAAGAAATCGGAAGTGCCTTTAGTTCCTGAAAACAGTGGAATGTAGGAGTCTGTGTCTTTGTTGCATTTTCTGTAGCAGGATATTTTGTCAGTTATTCTGAAGGTAAAAAATTAAAAGTAAATTTGATGGATAATGACAAAGTAAAATGGCTACTCCTAGAAGGCACAAAGTTGTCGTTGATTTTTAAATTTTGAACAGAAAAAAGGTCTAGAATAAGGTAGCTCCCTTTTAATGATATCTTTAAAATTACTTTTAATTTTTGAAACATCTACTATCTTTTAAAATTTGCACTGTATTTTTCCATACCCCTGAGGCCCCAGAGGAAGTCAGGAAAATGGAGGAGTTCACCTTGGTTGATGAGGACTGGGTTAGGGACCAATTAAGCAATCTGGACATCCATAAATCCATGTGTCTAGATGGGATGCACCTGCGGGTGCTGATGGAGCTGGCTGAAGTCATTGCTGGACCACTCTCCATCATCTTTGCTAAGTTGTGGGAAACGGGAGAGGTGCCTGAGGACTGGAGGAAAGCAAATGTCACTCTGGTCTTCAAAAAGGGCAAGAAGGAGGACCCGGGAAACTATAGACCACTCAGCCTCACCTCCATCCCTGGAAAGGTGATGGAACAATTTATCCTTGGTGCCACCTTAAGGCATATGAAGGATAAGAGGGTCATTAGGGGCAGTCAACATGGCTTCGACCAAGGGGAAATCATGCTTGACCAACCTTGTAGCCTTTTATGAGGGCATAACCAGGTGGATAGATGATGGCAAAGCAGTGCATGTGGTCTATCTTGATTTCAGTAAAGCATTTGACACAGTCTCCCACAGCATCCTTGCTGCTACTCTGAGGAAGTGTGGACTGGGTGATCGGATAGTGAGGTGGGCTGTGAACTGGCTGAAGGAGAGAAGCCAGAGAGTTGTGGTCAATGGGGTAGAGTCTAGTTGGAGGCTCAAGTGGAGTGCCTCAAGGGTCGGTGCTGGGACCAGTACTATTCAATATATTCATCAATGACTTGGATGAGGGAATAGAGTGCTCTGTCAGCAAGTTTGCTGATGACACCAAACTGGGCTTCTGGCTGACATGCCAGAAGTCTGTGCTCATCCAGCGAGACCTGGACAGGCTGGAGAGTTGGGCGGGGGAAAAATTTAATGAAATATAACAAGGGCAAGTGTAGAGTCTTGCATCTGGACAAGAACAACCCCAGGCTCCAGTATAAATTAGGGAACGACCTGTTAGAGAGCAGTGTAGGGGAAAAGGACCTGGGGGTCCTGGTGGACAGCAGGATGACCATGAGCCAGCACTGTGCCCTTGCAGCCAGGAAGGCCAATGGCATCCTGGGGTGTATTAGAAGGGGGATGGTTAGTAGGTCAAGAGAGGTTCTCCTTTCTCTCTACTCTGCCCTGGTGAGATAGCATCTGGAATATTGTGTCCAGTTCTGGGCCCCTCAGTTCAAGAAGGACAGGGAACTGCTGGAGAGAGTCCAGCGCAGAGCCATGAAAATGGTTTAAGGGAGTGGAGCATCTCCCTTATGAGGAAAGGCTGAGGGAGCTGGGTCTCTTTAGCCTGGAGAAGAGGAGACTGAGGGGTGACCTCATTAATGTTTATAAATATATAAAGGGTGGGTGTCACGAGGATGGAGCCAGGCTCTTCTCGGTGACAACCAACGATAGGACAAGGGGCAATGGGTTCAAACTGGAACACAAGAGGTTCCACTTAAATTTGAGAAGAAACTTCTTCTCAGTGAGGGTGACGGAACACTGGAACAGGCTGCCCAGGGACGTTGTGGATTCTCCTTCTCTGGAGACATTCAAAACCTGCCTGGACACCTTCCTGTGTAACCTCACCTAGGGGTTCCTGCTCTGGCAGGGGGATTGGACTAGATTATCTTTCAAGGTCCCTTCCAGTCCTTAACATTCTGTGATTCTGTGAACTCTAGTGAATACATAGTTTGTCTTTTGGCTGTTGAATTCCTGAATCTAGTCCAAAATTCAGTTCAGATGAAAACTATGATAGCAGCAACATTTTCATTGAGTGGCTTCTGTTATACCTGTGTTTCACAGAGACGCAGTCTTTAATTTACTTCCAGATTTATCATTACAGCAGTCCCAATGTCAGAGTAAAACTTGTATTTGACAAATGAATTTTACTGAACTTATTAGAAGCAGGGCAGTTTGATGACTGAAGCACTGAGACTCCCTTCTGTTACCCTATATATCAAACATTTCTGAGTCTGAGTAGAAATTAGATTTCCAAGTGACAGTCGTGGCAGTTTTTTATCCTCCTGCTTCGAGAGTGACTGTACTGGGTTCATGCTCTATTTTATTTCTGAAGATGGTACTGGACAAGTTGATAATGCATATGAATCTGTCTAGCATCTGCACCTTGACAGTTGTAATGCAACACCTTAGCGCTATTGCTCTTTTTCCTCACAACCAAAGCTTGCCATGACAGCTGAAGACTTTGAGTGTTTATGGACTGCAAGAGCTGGCCCATTCCCTGGAGGCCTGCCAGATAGTCTGCCTAATGTCACAGTGGCCTGATTTTTAGTTTTGCTGTTGTTTTGTCAGTCTTTTCTTAAACCCATAATTCACATTCTCAAATAAAAGTGTTCCAACAGATTTTTCAGTGTGAGCACTTAGCAAATACACTGAAGCACTGGTATAATTCACTTGTGCATGCTGTGGGCAGCCAACCATTAAATGACAGATTTTCCCTGGCTCAATGCCATACATCCTGAAAATTAGGTCCAAACCATCTTGAATTATGTGTTGATGATAGTATTTTGTTCTAACAACTTTACTCTGTGAGTTGGGGTCATTCCTTTTTCTTACAGATTTTCTGATTTCTTCGGTTAGCTTGAAAAGTATATTTTTCAATCTTTCCTGTAACAGGGGCACAAAGCTATTATTTGCTTATGCATTCTTAGATGAACTCACAGATTCTTCCTTTTACTGGACTTTGCCCTGATATCCTGTATCGAATTTTTTTTTCAAATGTTTGAAATCAAACAGTAGTTAATGTTTGACACCTTGTAGTCTCTTCAGAAGAGCAGGAAAACAGTTGCTAACAGGCAGTGACATGTGTACAACAAGGCTTTGAATGTGCTGATTTCTTGGAAGAGACACTTTGGGAGACTTGATTTCTGGAAAAATTGATAATTAGTGATTAGTTTTAACCTTGAGTCCTGTTCTGTGTATATTTTACCATGAAAGACCATTTACTGAAACAAAATAGCAGAGATATTTGATGAGAGCTCATGAGGACATTGTGGTGGTTTGACATGCTAGATGCAGTTTCTATGTTCAGCTGTTGCACGTTTCCTTTCTGTTGTCATAGTGTCGTGGTTTAACCTGAGCTAGCAATACAACAGTAGCTGCTCGCTCGCTCCCTGCCCCCAACCAAATAGGGGAGAGAATCAAAAGGGAAGGGAGAAACTTGGATTGAGATAAACACAGTTTAATAAAATAGCAAAATACTAATACGTTACTAGTAAATATATACATATATATACACATATAATAGGAATAGAATATAAAATAAAAGATACTCAATTCCTCACGAACTTCGTCCACACCAAGCAGCCAGTCCCAAGAAGCAGCACTTGGTCCTAACAGCTGATCCTGGGGAGAAAAACAGGAAAAAGGGACAAAGGCCCAGAGACCTCTGCAAAGAGCAGGATGACAGGTGCCAATGGCAAATGGCCAAACTAATGAATGTCCTGAACAGAACTCCCCAGCTCTGACAAAGAGAGTAAAGCAAGCAAAAAGGCCAGAGAGAGACCAGGAAATCCTGACTCTCCTTAAGTATGAAGCATGATGCTAATGGGATGGAATACTCCTATTGATCAGTCTGGGTGTCAGTCAAGCTCTGCCCCCATCTATGCCCCCCTTCCTTGATGCCTCACATCTGTGGGCAGAGCACTCAGAACATCCTTGGCTCTCAGAACAGAGCAATTTAAAACATTAACTCTGCTCTCGGGTGTTATCTTCTCGTTTTCAAACTAAGTCCAAATAATGACCATGCTAGCAATGAAACAGAAAAGGTTACTAACTACATGAACAAAATTAACTCATTTTCAGTCAAACCAGCACACATAGCCAGAAAACAAATTACAGAAAGGTGCAAGAAACCAGTTGTACATCATGGAAGAAGCTACAGAAGGGTTGGCAAAGACTCTGCAGATGTGAAGGTTTCATGACTATGTTCAGCAGGTAACAAATCCTACCCATTTTTTTTTTTTAATGAGTTGTTGAATAGTAGCAAGGCCTGTTGTGTGAAGAATAGACTAAATATGTCAAATTGCATGCCATGAAGGAGACAGTAGCATTGCGTGTGGCAGTTCATGGAGGAGAAATGCCACCACTTCAGACCTGTGGGGCTTCATGCAGTCTTTGGGTCCCTGTGCATCATGTACTGTGACCTCTTGGTACACAGGCTGGAAACCACTGCTACGGGATTTACTGAATTGGATGATTCAGGAGTGCACCTGAATGCATAGCTCTGACTCCACAGGTGAGCTCTAGCTGTTCAGATGGGCAAAGATGCAGAACAAAAGGGCAAATTGTTTCTCCGGAGGTTGTACCTTAGCACGTTTCCTTTATGTTGGTCTTAAACATTAACATTATTATGGAATATAATATTACAATATTGTTTTCTGGCTCATTTGTAAATAGCTAGCCATCCTCCCCCTCTTCCTCTGAAAATATACACTTGGGGGCTGCATTGTGTTTTCATGTGGTAAAATAAATGGAGTCATTCTGCTGTGCTGGAGCGGGGTAGTTGGATTTGAATATTAATACCAGACTGCAATAAAATTCAGACAGACATTCTTCTGTGAGGAAAACACAATTTAATTCTTACAGAAGAAACTAATTAAGTCAGAAGCAAATGGTTCTGTGATTCTGAGGCTTATTGCTAATGCTACTGAATGTTACTCTGCTTTGGCTGTTAGTCATGGTAATGAGAATGTGGATGCTTAGCACAGGAAAGATGCCTGGTTTCCTTTTCACTCTGTTAGAGAGAAAAAAAATCCCTATTTTATTTTGTCGTCTTTTTAACCTACAAAACATGTACCAGTTATGCCAGTGGCTCAAGCATTTATTATTATTCCATTTTAAAACAGACCTCAGGAGAACCTCAACTTTAATTTTATTATGAACTTGGGATATCTATAGATATAAAACCACTAACTGAATGCATAACCTTAATATCATGTACTGTCTTATTGACATAGCTTATTTCAGTAAAAATTCTCCAGACAATACATCAAAATTGCAAACTTTATAAACGTATACGAAGTGTATACCTATCCAAAATGAATTGGTGGTTTGGTCTAAGGAGGAAATTTCTCATTTTTAAGATAAGCAGGAGGCTGATCCCTAAAATACAGATAGAATATATATATACCTGCACTTTTTCGCAACCCAAATTTATATGCATACTTTAAGTCTATGCTGCTTTCTTTGGCTATATTAATACGTGTAACATTTTTTAAGATTTTATGTTTCTTGTTACACTGTATGTTTTTATCTGCTCTAGGGCAGTGTTATGTGATTGACACTAACATTGTGCTCTGTCAGCAAATCTTTTCTCACAAGTGTCTTGTTTTCTTTCACATTATGTGAAAAAATATGGAAACTTCTCAAAAGCACCACACTTTTCAGTTGTAAGAAATGAAGCTGTTATTATTGGTTAATATGAGGAGCAGCTGGAGGTAACCGATATTTCTAATAGGTCTGTGTACAAGGACCTTGGGATTGTTCACATTATGCTATTACTGTTACTCTCATTCAGCTGTGTGGTTTCTCCAGCTGATGTAAGATGACATGATAAAATATTTGGACCTGGGCAAGTATTGGGCTTTTTGGTTCAGATACCAAAAATAAAATTAAAAATAAAAAATATTCAGATTGAACAAAATTTGATTATTTTATTCACTTTAGTCTACAGTACAGGTTGCCTCACTAGTTAATTCTCCTTGAAATAAGCACTGTATATTTACTTTGTCTGTGTATACAAAAGGTATTCACATGTCCTTTGTACCTTCCCATTGAAACATAAAATTAAGATTTACACTGGGGAAAGTAAGAAAATTATTTGAATGAATGGTTCATTCTAAGTCTCTTTAAAATCACTTTAGTCAGTTTTGAATGGACACCAAAAACTGGCAATGGCAATGTGATGAAAAGTAGGACCCACTCTTTGGATTAACAGCTTAACAAATAAACTTCAAGTAGAAAACAGTTATTGGGAGCAATAGCAATTTAACTCAAATTGTTGATCTGAGTATAGTAGTCCTTCAACCGGGTATCATGTATGTTGTTATTTTTTTATTTGTGCTGCAGTAGCATTCGCAGGCTTGAGCAAGATAGAGGCCTTTTTAATAAGAGATGCTGTACAAACACATTGTGAAAGACAATTCAAGCCCTGAAGAGTTCATAGCCCTAATAGACAGCAAATGAAAGGCAGCAAGGGAAACAGTGGCAGGGAAGTCTGAATCAGCTTTCCAAGGTCACACAGCAGAGGAGCAGGAGGTGTAGTAATGGGAATAAGATAAGTGCCCCATCCATGAAGCTGTAATGCTTTCTTTACAAAACAGATTAGACTTAGAATATTTTCTTGGTAGTATAGTGTTGGTGATATCTGTTCTTGCAGAGTCTAAAGCTGAGTTTATTAAAGGCTATTTTGCAAGTAGCAATAGAACTGCTCTGACAATCTTATTTAAACAAGCAGGATGTTATGAAGCATAGCATGTGACCATTAGCTTCTTTTGCTTTTCTGATGGCGAGTGGATTTGTGTACTCTGATATTTGTGTTGAAAGTTATTGGATTAGCTGTTCAGCATGCATAAACCAGCACAGCATTATTGTTTATTATTTTTTTCAGAGAACTTCCTCATGTATTAGTTGAGAATCTTGCTCTTTGTGTTGATTTCAGTGTTGTTATTTTTAGCATTTATGATGTTTAAGTATCTTGCACATATTAAAATGCACGCTAACTAATAACTTTGCTTTATTTATTATATTTTTCTTATTAGGTCTTAAATACCAGATATTGAATGGGCTTCAAAATTTCTGTCAGTACATCCGTCTTCCTTATTTTTAATGTATTTCAACAAAATCTTTGTGTACTTTTCTTCTGACCCACTGGGATCTAGAAGTCCATTCCATTCTATCCCCAAATTTTTGCATAGCCCAAGTCTCGTTGACATACATTCTGCAATTTCAGGCACAGATGGAAATTTTTCAATACTGAAGAACTGAAGCGTAGCCTAGCTATCTTTCATGTTCAATTAGAGCAGTCCCTAGAGAATACCCCAGAGATTATGAAAATCCCACATGTTGGAAATCTAGAAATTTCATTTCCTGTTAAAATAGTAGCTTTTAAACAGGCAGTCTGAGTATTGATCTGATTGATAATTATGTGGTGAGATTCTTAAGGTAAGAAATAACAAGGTTAAGAATAAATAAGAGGGTAGTAATTTTCCTTTTTATATCACCATGAATAATTTTCAGTAGAGATCTAATAGACTGTAAGCTTTTTCTCAGCTAACATACGAGTTTCATGTGCTTTTCCCCTCTGGAATGTCATTCAATATGGACTATAATATTCAATAGACAGCAACTCCACTTGGAGATCAGTTGCTTTCTCTTTTTAAAGCTGGAAGATTTTATCAAAAAGAACGTCAAAAGCAGTTTTATGTAAAAAGACAGATCTGTAATTAATTGCAGCATTTGCTGGCTATGTTTTGTATGGGGAATAATGAATATTCAATACTATTTAATTGTTTATTTAAAGCAGATTAATGAGCTTTGCAAAGGCAGGAAAACCCTGAAAAATGTAAGCTAGATTGATAAAAATGCTTTGATTATATTTTCTCATTGACTGCCAACAGCCTCTGAGTAAAATGCTACATGTGATTGTCTTTTTTCAATAACGGTGGTGACACAGCTTTTCTGAAAACTGCCCTCCTGGTAGCGGAAAGGGGCTAATACCTCTCTAAAACAGCAGTGGTGCTGTTATGTGCAGACACTTCTTTTATGATGGCTGATTATTTAGTGTAGAATACACCTATTTAAATGTGCATGTGAGAGGCTGCCTGTTGGGAGTGAGAAAAAAAACCTCCCTAGACTTTCTGAGTTTCTGAATGAAGAAGATGACTTTGCCAGTCTCTGTCGTTACTACATACTGCTGAGCAAATACTTCTGAGAACTGTTTTCTGTTGATGTATTTGTCTGTGTAGACTATTTTAAGAAGAAGGTAACTACTATATGTGTTGGGATCTGGCCCTCATTAATTCTGCTAGTGTTGACCAGTGTGAGGAATTTCTTGCCAGACACTGCTTTCTTGAGTATTTATGTGTATTAATTGTAAAGAGAGAAAAAGAAAGTAAAACTAATCATAATTTTGTGATTGGAAATATAAACCTGGCTTGAAGCAAGAAGTAGCATCTTTTATTGTATAGTAGGAAAGAATCTTTGAAGCTGGCAAAGAATGAAAAGAATAAAAACTTGGGAGAATATCCAAAAAAAACCCCAACCCTCAAAAATTCTACAGCAGAGAAAACATCTGACTCCTATCACCCCACTTATAAAATATATATTTCCCATTTCCTTTGCAGTACTATGTGTGCTGTATTTGTTCTTCCATGTGCAAGATGGGATGAATCCATGTTGCTTGTGACCCCCAAATTGGTGGTTTCCTGTTTTTCTGCATTAGTTTTCTTTCTAAATGGAATCTATAATGTGCACCTGTCTTTAAGTATAAAGTATGTAATTAAGTACAACATAATCTGTCAAGCAAATAAAGATCTTAAATGTAGGGAAAAAAAAAAGAAAAAAGAGTATCAGTTGAATAAATCCAACAATTAGACACTGCAATAGTTTTAAAGACAGCTGTAAGGAAGCTAAGGTTTTGTGCACTATTTTTGTAATAGGATTTGTTTTTTTGTTCTCTCAAAGGAGCATATTCTCCCCCTATGCTTTGATTCTTTATACCCAAGGCGAGTTGAATGTAAATATGGGTAGAAACTTTTAGATCAAACATCTTGCTAAACTGCTCTCTATCTCAAGATGTCTTTCATGAAATGTTGTGAAAATGGCATTGCACAGCACTTACTAATCAGGATAATCGAAGTAGCTGATAAATAAATATGCAGCTAAGGGAAAGATTCTTCCAGTGAGATGGACAACAGGTGACGGATTCTTAGAGAGATCAACGAGTGAAGTTATACTGGTAATATAGAACAAAGCAAATTCTCCGTAGCAAGCCCTAATTAATTATTTTTATACTTTAATGTGGTAACACAGGAAAAAAGAAAAGTGAAGTGGTTCAGCTGAGGTACCTATTTCTTCTAAAGAGATACTGTCAAACCAATTAAGATCTCATATTTTTGAATCATTAAGAGGAAAGTTTTGCGAATCTTAGGGTCAGTAGAGACAACTTTTTTCTTTTTTTATTAAAACCTTCACTTTGCTTCAGTGAGACTATAATGTTTATAATCTGAACAACAAAATATATCAGATGATCTTTTTTCTGGAACTGACAAAAGGATGAAATACAATATGTAAATAATCTACATTCATTGTGAAAGGTACATTTAATTTTAAGATGTTGTTCTATTTTAATGATCTAAATGACTGTAGCTCAAGTAAATTTTTTTCATTGCTGTTGTTTAAATCAGGCTGTATTCCTTCAGTGCAGGGTCACAGACGCTATTCTCAATTCCACAGATGTAAAAAAGGGATAACTTCACTGGATTTGCTGTCATGTCAGTTCATGGCCTTGGAACACACTCCAGTTCACCTAGAAATATTATGCATGTAGCATTTAGGATATGCAAGGCCTGCTGGTTTTTAATTTGCTTTATCTGCCAATATAAAATCACATTAATGCTAAGATAAAAATCAAAGAAAAAGCTAAAATTAATTTTCTCTAAACTATATAATGATACATTTAATTGCAAATGAAATGAAATCTGAGCCTAAATGTGAACAGTGATCCTATAAACACTGAGTGCAAGAAAAAGCTGTTTAATCTTATTCCTTCCTAGTATCCACTGCAGTCATTGTTCTTGTAAGCCATTTGCTGTCTCTTGATATCTGTATCACAGGGTGTTACTCATCTTTATTCTAAAAACGCTTCTGAACAGACAATTGGACTACAGCTCAGGGAAGTGATAATTGCAGGCAGATGCACACTGACAGCCACTTCTTTGTTATTTTGCAATGCCTTGTGGGTCAAAGAAAGAAACGAGCGTAAGTTGAAGACCTGGAAGGATGTGCAGGAACTGGTACAGTGGGACATACGGCCCTTTCAAGGCTGGGGTCTGTTAGCTGCTCTTGAGAGACTGGATGAAGAGTAAGAAATGGGATGTCTGGCAGGAGTGCAGGACACGATGCTGTGTGGGAGCTTTGCAAGGCTGGCTCTTTTGTGGCCTGTACCAGGCCTGCCATGTGTCATCTGAATGGTGCACAAGAGCATCCTGAATGGCAAGGTGTGGGACGCATTGTAGATAAATACTTTGAACAGTGGAAGTCTCTTCTGGAAATGGTATAGTCTTAAATATCTCTGAAGAAACCAGTTAATTTTGCAGTCTTGAAAATTTTTGAGGCTTTGTGCAAGGTTTCATTAAGAACTCAGATTTCCAGCTGCTAATCAGCTGCAAGCCTTCACAAGTTATTTTCTTAGGTTATTCAAAAACTCTTCTTGCAGCATTTGTTCTCTCCCAAACTCAGCATTCCACATTGAGAAACCAAAAACTACCTCTCTTCTCCATTACTGTGAGATTTGTTCCCTACACTTAGTTTTTAAACGTTGCTTCTATTAAGAGAGAGAGATATATATATATATTCTGGGAAGGAGGGGGAGTCTAAAGCTGTATAAATAGCATATGGGTAGCTAAAAAAAAAAAAAAAAAAAATCACACTGGCAATCTCCAGGTAGAGTGCAACATCAGATAAACCAAGCCATGGATAGCTGAAGTAGCATTAAAGAAAATGTTTCTATTTGCATAGGTCATACATCTGAAAAATGAGGAAAAAGGGAGTTTTTTCCGTAAGTTACTAAAGAGAAGCATGGGTACAAGTTCAAAAAGAAGATGGTTTCCAGTATTGCCAGAGACTCCTATTTGCTTGTGTCTGAAAATGACAATGTCATGTGCTGACCTGCTGGATTACTTATGCTTGGGCACAATCCTAAAATTTATGGCACTATTTCACATTGATTTATTAGATCTGAACAGAATATGGAAAGTGTATCTCACAGAAGATTTTAAAGTTTGGCTTTGTTATAAATCAAAATATTTTCCCACATTTGCCTCTCATACGCAATTTTTATGATACCTGGAAAATTTCAAGTGGTTAGAAAAATATGCTGTTTGTGGTTTGTGTTTTTAAAAAATTTTAGTATTTTTAATGAACTCTATATTTTCTCCCTCTTATAAATAAATCATTCTTGAATTAGCATATGAAGTAACCTTTCTAAGTTTCTAAGTTTAAGCTTTTCCTAACCTTTAACTTTTTTTCTACTCCTCTCCAGGATGCCTTTGAGATAATGGCTGAAAATTATGAGTTCAAAGAAAACGAAATATTCTCCCTGGAATTTCTGAGGGCAGCTTCTGTGCTGAAATTTATTCCATTTCCAGTAACCAGAATGAAAGATATACAAGGCTTGCCCTGCATGGGAGACCGAGTCAGAGATGTCATTGAGGTAACATGCCTCTGAATTATCTGCCGATTGACTCTTTTACAGATCTGCTTTTAGAGGTCACAGAGTGCAGCATTGATATCTGTGTGTGTTTACACAACCTTCTGTATTTCCTGTAATAACATTATATTATCCTTGTTACTAAGAAGACAATGATTTCTGGAAACCTGTTGCAGTAACACAAGGTTCTGTCACAGAACCTCCACTCTTTAGGAATCAAGGTAGCTAATGAATAAATACGAATTAACAAATAATGCGGTATCATCTTTGTACAAAATTTTTAAAGTCTCAATCTGATTTGGATGTGACAGGTTAACTGTTAAGTTTTGTTCACATGACTTCTGCCCTTGGCAACATAATTTTGCTCACCTGAATGCTTTATTAGAAATACTATTTTTGCAAAACTGGTAAATAATTTAGTACTTTAATGTTAAATCCTACCTTGCTTTGAGTTATAGCAAAGCCTTTTATCTAGGTGATGGATGAACTTTACATTCTCACTGGAGCTTTGAGTATTTCCTGCATTTTTCTTTAATCCTTAGCCTTTCCAGGATCGCACATCGCGGGTGCTGTTACTGCAGCAGGCAGCTGGCTGGGGCCCTCAGCTGCCTGGAGAGGTCACTGCCGAGTGTTGCGATTCACTCTGGCTCCTCGTTTGCTTCACCCCACCAGTTAAGAATGTAGCCTCTGGAGTGCCCTTTGTACATACTACCTGGGAACCGGGAATTCATTTTTGGCGGTTTTATTGGTGAAGGCTTTTTTGTTTGTTAGTTTTTATCAGAAAGACTGAAGGAACTCAAGAAAAAATGTATCTGTTCTTACAATGCTCTTACTTTTAAGAGAAGTAAACTCAAATAATGAAATCTAATTTTCAGAACAACTCATTGATAGCTTATGATAAATAACTGCTTTCTGGCTGTAAATTTATGAGTAAATAAGCACTGTGAAATATATTCCATGATCCCAATTTCTACTTCATCCTTGAGTAAATTTATGAGTAAATAAGTATGGTCAAATTTATTCTGTGGTACCAATTTCTTCTTCATCCTTCAGTAATCTTCTGTCTCAAAAAGGATTGTAGAATTTGATCCTAATGGAATAAAACAATATGGTTGCTAAGGGTGCTCCTCATGTTTTTACAGGTTGATAAGACTTTCTTTTAGATTATTTTACTAAAACTTACTGTAATCTTGATTTTTTTTTTTTTTTGAAAAACAACTTCTTTGTTTAGGAAATTCTTGAAGAAGGAGAGAGTTCTAGAGCTAAAGAAGTATTAAATGATGAACGATACAAATCATTTAAGGTAAATCTTTTGAAGTTTGTTGTTGTTTAAAATTGCATATATTTTCCTCTTTTATATGTTTAAGTATAGCTTAGACATAACCATCAATTTTATTATAAAGGAACATCCAATATCAGGTATAAAAAAAAAAAAAAAGAGAGAGAAAGATCTTGCATAAAGAGAAAGGGGCAGAGAGAAACTGTGATAGAGTAAGGAATCAGTTATTTTTCTATTTAATGTGATGCATACACAGTTACTCTTAAACTTGAACTAAACAATCTTTCTTTCCTGAAAAGTAATGTAATGCATACTCTTCACTATAAATTTGTTTACTTTTTTCCTTGGCTGATTATCATTACAACACTATACCAGCTTATTCTGGCATTAAGAAAATACCAGATGAAGAAGACGACTCAGATCAATTTTAATTTTCTTTTGTGTGAGGCAGATGGAGGAGGACTGGGGATATTTCTTTGTTAGGCAGATTGTAGATTCAGAGTCATGGTCACACTTCTTCATAGTTATTGGGAATCTAAACCACATAAGTACTGCAGTGCCCGTTTCTTAAATTGTCAGTTAATTCTCCACTGGAAAAATATGTACTGGAAAATGTTTTTTTCCAATGTTATCTGCAGTTTTAATATCTAAAAATATACTTTTTGTGCCTTCAGAAAAATTCGAACCAGAGAATAAAAGGAATGGGGCTGTTTAAATCTCCCCTACATTATTCAATTTTACTTCAGCTATGGAAAGGTTCTTCCATTCTGATGCCATCTTGTAGCAATACTCAGAGAAGAGCTGTAGGTTCACATGTACAGCCGGATTCGGGAACCAGACTTGCCTATTAATGGTAATAAAGATTGAAGATCGGCCATTAAATCTTATGTTTCAGTGTTTAAGAAAATTTCTTTAAGATTAGAATAAAACCTAACAGGGGACAGATTATCTGAGATGTGCCTTATGCCTTGATTCACGTGCCAAATTACAATGAATTCATGTGGCTCTCTTGTTAGCTGAGCACAGTCTCAACATTTTGGCCAAACTGGCTGTAGCAGTTCTTTGCAAAATTTTTTAATGTGCTTCTAAGGAAGCCAAGAAGAATCCCATATTAGTGAATTCCTAAATTTTAATGTTTATCATGCTTCTGGTGACTGCTGCAAATCACTTCACAGAATCACAGAATGTTCAGGATCGGAAGGGACCTTGAAAGATCATCCAGTCCAATCCCCCTGCCAGAGCAGGAACACCTAGGTGAGGTTACACAGGAAGGTGTCCAGGCGGGTTTTGAATGTCTCCAGAGAAGGAGACTCCACAACCTCCCTGGGCAGCCTGTTCCAGTGTTCTGTCATCCTCACTGTGAAGAAGTTTCTTCTCATATTTAAGTGGAGCCTCCTGTGCTCCTTACCCACTTTTTTTTTGGACTTTTAAGTCCACTTATCGTGACTTAAAAGATCGCTGCTGGTCCCATGACCACAGTTGTCAAATAACTGAAAAAAATTATACAGTATGTGGTTTAGATGTAGGGTACATAAATGTCATGGCCACTTTGCCACTTTATGGAAGTGGATACTGCAGGGAACGAGTTCATATAATTCACTTTCACCATCTGAAAAAGAACAGTGCTTGCATACACAATTGAAGAAATGGGCTACCTGCTATTCACACTGCACTGTGGGCAGTGTCTCTAAATTGACATCTATAAATAAACCGTGTAATAATGAATCTTAATATGGAAAGAAAAAAATGTGGTGTTTTTTTTTTCTTAAAAATTTGGACAGTGGCATAGAATCAATTTTCTTTAGTTCTCTATCCCAATATTAATTAAGTCTCTTGGAGTAATTTAAAACGCAGTAATAGATCCTTTAGAAAATCTTTTAGTGCTAGCAAAAACATTATGAGATAACAATCTAAGTATTGAAAAAATCACATTCTTTCATAAACACCCATGATTCAGACAAAGAATAGGTAATTTCATCCATTATATACAAAATGTAGGGTAATTCCTGTTTTATATTATCCAAGATTTTAATTTTTCTCTTTTCTTTACCTTAATTATTTCCAAGGAATTAATCTCACTAGAAAAACACAAAATAAATCTAGCATGGTTAGAATTCAGAGGTTGTAGACTGAATGGAAAACAACAGTTATTCATGTCTTACACAGCTATTCATTGAATTCTATAAATGTACAAAGAAACTATTGAGAGCTTCAGTATTGACAAACTGAACATAAGGAACATGCTTTTGGGCAAGTGTGAAAGTTTTCCCTTCTGCTTTCATGTCACTCTTCTTCTGAAATATTGATCCACTGAATAATGCTTACAACTGTGACGTTTTTGCTTTACATCCTTTCTTGAGGAATAAGTCAGTGTACAAAATTACTTTGGAATAAATGGAATACAACCACACTAAGACTTCAGAGGTTGGTAGATTTGGGCCTATTTTTTTTTTCAGTGGGAAAAATAGTGACATCTGTACTCCAAATAAGATGTGTAGGAATTTAGCTTGGCTCACATGAGGACTGAAAAATTGTACGAATGTTTATAATATGCAAGCTAACAAAAATTACTATTTGTACTTCAAATTTAATCCAATTTTGGAAAACAATATTTGGCATGACCTTCAAACATGTGTGTTTTATAGAATGTAGTATAAGAACACATTTATGTACTTACTGTCTGTTTCCACGTACCATTGAGATCCATTGCCCTCAGTGCAGAATTTCAAGAGCCACAGGGTTCCCGCTGATCCCATCTCTTGGAAATGCTGCCACACCAACATCATGTGTACAGCTGAAGGCTGGTAGCGCATATTATACAAAATCATAATGTCAGTCTTGAGGGAATCAGTCTTGAGATGCCTCTTATTCTACGAAGTCAGTGTAAGGGAATCCAGCTACTTAATGTTATTGTTTGCATTTATTAACTTTGCAGTAAAAATAAAGACTACTATCGTTATTTCAAACATTAGTTAAAAATGTCCATTTGGCTAAATCATATAAAGATGCTGGGTCCACTACAATATTATTGTTTAGATTTCAGTTTTATAAGAACTGCCCATGTTCATTTGTATGTTCAACTTAACTATGTAAAGAAAGGAAGCTGAATATGTATGTTTGTATTACACTATTATTTATCTCCAACGTAGGATAAACTCTGCCCAGTATTTTCCCTGTAAAACCTTGTTGTCACCTACTTATTGTTAATTCACTGCTCCATTATAAAATAGCACTGAAATGTGTGTTCTTCTACTGACCTTAGCAATTTACTTCAGTCTTTGGAGTGGGAGTGAAGACATCTGAGAAATGGTACAGAATGGGTTTACGAACTCTGGAAGAGGTGAAAGCTGACAAGACACTGAAGCTGTCAAAAATGCAGAAGGCAGGTAAGGTGAAAGTCTCAGAAAAACTCGTATCTCAATGCTTAAAGATCTTGGTAACAGAACCAGAGGAGGCGGCAAAGTTCATTTATACATTCATTTTCTTGCTGCATTGTATTGTGAATATTAAATTATTAGGTTAAAATAATACTTGGACTAACAGAGCTCCTAATTAAAAATGGTGTCATTCAAAATGTATGAATTCTTTTAATTCTTTTAATATTCTTTTAATTGCTTACACAGGTACCTAGTGAAATCTGCTCTTAAACACAAAACTATTAATGGGTCATTATTTCACAGGTTGCAAAAAAACTACATTAGGTAAGCCCAGAACTACTTTTCAAAGGGGACCTGTCTGATAAATAAGGATTTGTAATAAAATACTTGTAAAATTACTTCCATAATCCTAGTACATAGTAACTTACAAGTGTTAAACATGGTCAAATGAATAATGTTGCTTCCCCATAGATATCTCTTGTGTGTGTGCCATTTCCCTAAATAAAGGAATTATTTTAAACAAAAGAATTGGTTACATTGAGAAAAGGAGATTACATAACATGACCTTAAGATCATGTCATTTTAATTTTGCATTAAACCCATGTGTTTTACATCACTTCGGTATCCTTTGGATCCACTTGCCCACATTCATGCTCCTTTGTCCTTTTTTGTTTTATGTGTCATATCCAAATGTGAAGCAAGCAGCAGGACTGGGCTTTTTTGATACAAGCTCTGTAATCAAATATAAAGATAGCTGGGGTATTTCACATATCTCTGAGCCCTGTACTTGGATAAAACCCCATCATTTTGGGAATAGAACCTTTTAGAGTAGTATGTCCAGAAACGCTATTGATGGGAGCTGGTAGGGAAGTCAGAGTAATTTATAAATATTCAGATTCTCAGCAAGTGGAGCAATTATCCTGACTGCTTTGTTGTTATAAACTGTAACTGCTGCTACATTTTGTAACAAATTATAATGGCAAAAACACATGTATACTATAAGGACAAAGATAACAGGCTCTTTCCTATGATTTCTCCACATGCAAGGCAGGAGACTAACTCCAGGAGTGGTGGGAAAGAAGGAAAAGGCTCCTGAAGAGACTAGATCAAAATATATTTTTCCCGACAACGTCCTGAAACAAGCCTATAGTTCCAGGTTCAAAATCGAGCATTTTTAGTTCATGCCATTAGACATGGTGCCTTTGTGCATGGTACGAGTTGTGTGGTATAAATTCCTGGTGAGAGGTGGTTATTTCACATGGTGCTTACATAACACTATTGAGATCTTGATAATTCCATAGAGTGATCAGCACTTTTTTGCCTTTGATTTCCAGGGTTTCTCTACTACGAGGACCTTGTTAGCTGTGTATCTAAGGCAGAAGCAGATGCAGTAAGCATGATTGTGAAGAATACGGTATATACTTTTCTACCAGATGCTTTAGTTACCATAACTGGTGGTTTCAGGAGGTGAGTGAAAACAAATGATTCCATTTGACTGTTTCATTCAGGTACACAGAAAATGATGTTTGTCTCTTGGAAAAGTCAAAGCAACTTAGTGGGAACATTTTTCACTGTGGTGTAGTGGGGTTTTTTTGGTGGTGGTGGTTGTTTTGTGTGTGGGATATTTTTTTTTTTTTTTTTTTTGGTCAGAGCACAATCTACCTAAGAATAGCTTGCTGGAAAAATGTTTAGATCACATGCTATACTTGAGCGTATATTTTTTTTTTCCTCTTTTAGTGGATCTGAAATTCCAAGGCTTAGACTATTGTAAAGCCATGCTTAAAAACACAATAAACTTAAGGCACTTTTGTGCTTGTAGTCTGTGGTTTTTTTTTTTGGAGAACTTGGCCATGTGAGATTGAAAATATGCTAAGGCAGAGCTTGTAGCATTAGAAGTATACGTTGCGGTAAATACTGACCACAGTGAATATAAAGCACTAAGAGAACCGAATATACACTGACCTCTGTATAGATAAGGTGATCTCAGAATTTCTTTCCTGGGTGATTTTGTTCCTAAAACTTTTGGTCTTGCTCTGTAAAACCAAACACAAAACTGTTGCTGAGGACATACACAATTCATTCTTTCAGCACTTACTCGAGAGCTTTCGTAAAGCCACATAGCAAAATACTGAGACTGGGAATAGTCTTTGGGAGTATCCAGTTCCTTGCTCTGTAACCAGTCCTCCATTACAGCACTACTTGCAGTACATGTCATACTCAATAAACCAAAAAAACCTTAGTAAGGTCCTTAAGTTTCTTGCTGCTTAAGTTGTTACTTTGTGAAACTTTGACTATATTTTTAATACAAAAATATATTTCAAAAATACTTAGAATATTCTCTTAGAACTCAAAATACACAGTTCTGTCACTCTTATGTAACTAAAACTGGTATGATAGCAAAAGACAGAATAAAATTAGTAATTAATGAATCACTTGTGTGATTTATTATTGTGAGCCTAGATGGGCTTGCATAGACTCACTCCAGTGCTAAATTAAGACCTTATATTATTTGTAATTGCTATATACATTCACAGTGATTATGATGAATGTATTTTATCACCTTTGTGCTACCTCATGATTTTTATTATTATTTATTGTATGTCCCATATTTATTGTAAGAATGTTTGCAGCCACCAGCTATTAATACATGGTTTCTATGAAACAGTATGGTCAATGAGAAGCACTAGGTTCCAGTATGAACCCTGAACAGAGGTATAAGAACAAGATAAAATTTTATATTCAAAACCTCAAGTGTCATCGTTCTGTGACTCTTTGTTAAGGATGCATGTAATGGCAATTTGTTCACACTGATGCAAATCAGTCAGGGACCTTGTGGTGTTAGTGACTTGGATATAACTGGTTGGCACATGTCTAAATGGGTCAGAAAGTTTCAGGGACAGAACTGTTATCACATTGAAAATTTCCAGTTTCTTCTGACATGGTGTACTTATAAACTTTGTTGGCAGCATAGTTGTTTGCAAAGTATTAACATCATGCATCAAATTTGTTTTGCTTATTATTTCAGGGAAGTATGATACCCATTCTCTTTTTTGTTAAGAATAAGCTTTTGTATCTCTAAATGTGTGTGTCAAACCAGAAGAGAAATTATTTAAGTATCAAACCTGTTTTAGTGGAAGGTGTCTGTGTCCATGGCAGGTGGGTTGGAACCAGATGACCTTTAAGGTCTCTTCTAACCCAAACCATTCTATAATTCTATGATCTAATGATGCCTTCAGTGAGAAATCCTGTATATTAAATACATGCCTTTAAACATACAGAGGATATATTAAAAAATAAGTTTCAAAATGTTAGTCCTAAATGATGTTTTACCACCCCATGGAAAACAAATGCTGCATTGTAGGATTTGTAGAAAACTTGATTAAATTGATTGAAGTACCTTTATTAGGTGCCTATATTTTAATTACTGAACTGCAATAGAGTTGATGACATCTGTTCTTTTTTGCCTACCTCATATAGTGGCAATATTCATCAGTATGAAGTATGTGCAAGCTCACTAGCTCCCAGTTTTCATTTAACAAATTATTTTTTTGTTTCTTTCATCATTATCTATTTTAATTTAAAAAGTAGGCATTTTTTTTAATCAAACAACTTGACTTGATTCCCCATATCCTATACCCTGTATGCTACTAACTTAAGAGAAAAAATAGCTCATAATTGCTCTGAATAATATATTAATCCACAGGATCCAGATTTGTCTTGTTTTATATGTTTGTTTCATAAATTGGAAAAAAAAAGCAGTTGATGGTGTTCCTCCAGATTTGATTGGAGAGTTGAAAGTCAGAGTCTGATAAACCTTACTTACTACATGGGAAAACTGAATGAATTACCAGGAAGAGAACTTCCACTAGTGATCTGGAGTCATGAGGATTCAATGAGGTAGAGATGAAATACAGGAAATTTACATTCTATGATTATTTTTCCCAAACTTAGCAAACAAACCCATGGCTGAGTATATTTAATGGGTTACTAGACCTTTTCCATTAAACTTATTCATGGACTTCTCTGTGGTCTGATTTAGTTTTCACCTTTGGTCTTCCGTATTGCTTCTTGAACTAGTCTTAATGCTAGTTGATGCTTATAGCAGCCATAATGCTGGATGGTGGTAGATAAACCATGTTTCAGGTATAAATGAAAAAGCAGTTCAAAGGGTTAAGAGCAAACACAAGAGAAGCCATTACCTAAAGTAAAAAACATCAGGGCATCAATCTGTCAGTAGTCAAATTGCAAGCACAAGTGGTGGAACAGACTTGGCTGGCAGCTGTATGTTAGAGAGCAACAGGAAAACAAAGAGAAGGATGGACAATGGATAGTGAAAATGATGGAGTCTTGAATAGAAGAGACAAGGATATTTTGAGCACAGGTTTGGCTGAGTCTGGAGACTGTGTTAGGACACTTATCTCTGCTTGTGTTGAGGAAGCAGAATTGTGACATTAGGCCAGTAGTTGTCTCTTGCAGATTATGTAGTACTGAATGCTACTGTTTGTGTGTTTCTAATTTGGAATGATGGAAGATTCAGGGAGAATAAAAGGATATAGACAGGAAGTGAAAATCAAATTACTACTTTGGACCTATGTGGTTTAATCAAAATACCAGACCTACAAGTTGTTAAAATAAGACATGAAAATTGGAAAAGCTGATGCAATCTTATTGAGAACATACCAAGACCTGTTTCTCTGACCAGCTGCATGAATTTTATTTCCTCTTTTGCTTTAACATCTTGTAGTTTCAGGTTAACCCCCAAATTCTCTCCTTTACCTCTGCTCAAGGGACATATTGTTGAAGCAGTCTTCAGCCTCTGCTACTTCCTTGATGCTTTATTCTTTCTGGTTCTTTCGTCTTTCTGCCTGTCTTCACAAAACAATAGCTCATGAAACATCTTTAATCAGAAGTACTTTCCTTGTGTTTCCATGGTTGAAGGTGGGAATAATAGTGTGTTTGGTTGAAAGCAAGTCTCTTTTCATCTATCTGAATGCACAAAGGAATGTAAAGGCTTAAAAGTAACAAATAATAGCCATGATGGGAACCCTTCAGTATATCCCTAATTTGAAATCATTCAGGAACAGAAATGAATAAGTTTATGAAGTCTGGATGAGTTTATTCTTTGTTACTCCCTTACAGAAACACTTAGATAACTGCCCGCAAAACATTCCTTGAGATGCAGTTGGTATAATTTCATATGAGAGGTTGAGAGAATTTTCTTATTTTTTAAAAATATTTTTCTGACACTTATCTGGGTCACTTGGAAACAGAATTTACAACACTGAAATGCATGGAAATACAGAAGCAGAAAAATTGTAGTTATGAAATGAATCACACCCACACAGTGCGGAATGTATTTGATTGTCTGTCTAGTGAGGCCTATCACCTCAACTGTAGAGAAGGAAGTATTGAAGATGCTGCTAATGCAATATGAAGCATACCATGCACAATGTTATAATAGAGACTGAATTTGCCATGCAATCTACTTGAATCAGGAATTGGTATGGCTTTCTTTGCTTTGCTCAGCCTCTCTTATTTTGAATTGCTGAGATTTAAGACTGTTTTCTTCTTAAAACTAGTGAGACAAATTCTGAGGTGGAGAATAGCACCTCATATTACAAGTTACCAAAGACACTGAGGGTGAAGTTTCCCTTCCAATATTGGGTTAAAGAGAGGCCCTGGGATGGGGAGAAAAGAAACATTTTTTTAGTGTGTGACATCTCTGATTAATGCTGTGTTTGTCCAAACTATATCCAAGCTAGGAGTGTAGTTTAGGCTTATGTATATTATCACTTTTAAATGAGAGTTATACTGAGGACCTGGTCATTTTGTTCCTGGTTATTAAAAATGTAATTTTATTCTATGGAGAGAATTAAAGGTTTTTCAGTAGTAGTAGCATTATCTCATCTTGTATATATTACTGCATGTTACAGAAAATTTGATACCGTTAGCAATGTGTTAATGCAAGGGTCATTAGGGGCAATCAACATGGCTTCACCAAGCGGAAGTCGTGCTTAACCAACCTCGTAGCCTTTTATGAGGACATAACCAGGTGGATAGATGATGGCAAAGCAGTGCATGTGGTCTATCTTGATTTCAGTAAAGCATTTGACACAGTCTCCCACAGCATCCTCGCTGCTAAACTGAGGAAGTGTGGACTGGATGATCGGGTAGTGAGGTGGGCTGGGAACTGGCTGAAGGAGAGAAGCCAGAGAGTTGTGGTCAACGGGGCGGGGTCTGGTTGGAGGCCTGTATCTAGTGGAGTGCCTCAAGGGTCGGTGCTGGGACCAGTACTATTTAATATATTCATCAATGACTTGGATGAGGGAATAGAGTGTACTATCAGCAAGTTTGCTGATGACACAAAACTGGGAGGAGTGGCTGACACGCCAGAATGCTGTGCTGCCATCCAGCGAGACCTGGACAGGCTGGAGAGTTGGGTGGGTAAAAATTTAATGAAATATAACAAGGGCAAGTGTAGAGTCTTGCATCTGGACAAGAACAACCCCAGGTACCAGGATAAGCTGGGGAACGACTGTATTGACACATGTTCATAAATGAGAGAATGTGAGGTAGAATGTAAGAAGAATGTTACACTTCCCAAGATCTTAGCATATACTGAAGACTTTGTTGTTTATTTAACTGAGCTAGTCATGTGGTGACTGAGTTTCTCCATAAATCCTGATAAAAAGCTCTATTTGACCTTTTCATATTGGATACTCCTAATAAAAGTATTCTTTTGCAGGCTGTAGGGGTTCTACACTGAGGCGAGAACACCTGACATGACTCCTTTATTAGGTTCTGAGAAATAAATGCATTTGAAATCCTATTACACAAATTGTTTTCTTTCTGCGCAGATCTAGGATAAAAATAGTGTCAGACTTCAAACTAATATAATTAATTTAGCAAAAGTTGCTTTCATTAAGTTTCTAAGCAAATTCCCAAGCAGAGTTTCCTTATTCTACTCACACTTTCTCAGAATAGTATATCTTTGTATTTACACAACTCTTCAGTATAGTTATTTCTATGCTTGCTTTATTCCAAATGCAAGCAATAATAAGGGAAGATAGAAGCTGTATCCAGCTGCTTAAGTTCAAATACTGTAATTTCTACTCCCTTTCTTATGCTGCTTGTCTAAGAAGTATTTTTCTTTTATCTGCTGTTATTTCCTTTCGTCAGGGAGAGATCTGCTATAAAGGAGTTGTGAGGCAAGCTGCTTACTGAATATCTGAGCTGATAAGGTAGTTTGCACACACTCATGTTTAAGCAGATCCTAGAAGAATCTAGTGATTCTTCCAGCAACAAACTGAAGACGTTGTTTGGATATCATTCCTGAGCACAGCTTTGACTCTGATAAACTCTAGCCCACTTCAGATAAGACTTTTAACCCAGTGATGTTCTAATCTGACCTGACTGGTCTTAAAGCTTAGTAAAACAGCTTCACCTTACTGAACTCCCTAAGTTTAGAAGTGTTTGACCTTGAGATGTTGGGATGCTCTGAATAAAAATATTCTGTGGCAGGAGTTAGAGACACTACAACTGGAGAGCAGAGGTCATCACTAGATTCTTCTTCTGATTTTCTGTAACCCATTAAAAACTAAGTTGAGAAAGGAGAAAATAATTTTTATCCAAATTAATGGCTAGCCAAGTCAATTTAGAAGATAATCTATTGGAGTAATTCAGGGACTTCCTTTTGCCATTAGAGCTTTGATTATTTTTCCACTCATCTATTATTAGTCATGATGAATCACGAAGTAGAAGCTGATGAATAAGGTATCTGGGCATCTTGGACAAAAAGAACTTTGTACGAATCCACGAGACAGTTGAATGCTCAGCACAGTGTATTATTTCAAAGCCTTTCAAAAACTTGTTGATTTGAGATTTTTTACACACCCTACTCTACTCAAACTGTTACCACTTTCACAAGATTTTCAGCTCTTTGCTCTAAAGCTACTTCAAGTGCTGGGTCCAGAGGGGAGGTAGCAATGCTATGAAGTCAGAGGTTTTACCCCATATATGTAGAGCCAGAAGCTTGCTGGATTAGCCTTTCAGTTTCCATGATAACCTACACCTTCAGGAATGCATTTGTAACAGCCTTAACAGTGTTTAGTGCTTTCCGTACCTTATCAACACTGGTGATGATTACTAGTAAGCAAGCCAGAGCAATACAAGTAATGTTTATACAGCAAGATATGGAATTCTATGTTACACTATTTTACAGCTATTATAACAAAGCCTTCTGTATTATCATTTTTTTAAACTGAATCAGTAAAAAAAAAAAAAAAAAAAAAAAAAAAGAATGAAAGCCAAAACTAGGGGTAATGTATTTCCTTGTCAGGCAGTCAATCAGAAATTTGAATTATGTACTGATACATGATCAGATTTGTTACCATTTTAACTCTAGACAAAGATTTTACATGAAACTGGCTAAAATACTTAAAATTATTGCATTGATGACTGATTTGTTCTACTTACTGTATTTTTCATTATAGAGAGTATAAAGAAAATTGGCAGTAGCATTTTCAAGTTACAAAGGCAAATGTATAGAGGCAAAGCAAAGTATCACAAATACACTACAAGGAGTAAGATAAGGTATTGTCTTAAAAATATATTATTTCTTTACAGTTCACATAAAAGTAGTGTTTTGTTCATTTGATATCCAAATCTGACAACGTTTAAAGGAAAACCAGAGTCTGCAATTAATAGAAAAAATGCAAGAATTTCTAGTACAGATGCAAATTTTTCTAATGTAATAACAAAACTAAAATTCACAGGACTCTAACTGGTTTTGACCACAAATTTTAATTAGGTTGACTTTTCCTATAAAATGTTATTCTAAAAGAGTGTATGAGACAAGGTTGCCAGATGAGGTTGAGCTGATAACTACATAGAGCAATTTAGCCATTATCAGAGGCAGAGATGCCCTGTTACAGAGAATCCTGCTTATAGCTGTGGTAAGATGCAAAAGTTTAAAAACAGCAATGGTAAAATAGAAGTGAATCAGAATAAGCATGAAACTTCCTGTGAGCAGATAATTTATGTGTACATATGCATGTGTCTGTACAGTAATTATACATATATATAACAACTCTATGTATATGAAGAAAGAACAGAATGTCAGCTAATAATGGTGTTCAAAGATTTTTTTTCTCCTTTTGCTTAGTTTCTGATTTGTCATTTAAGGTCACTTTCAATCATTTTTGGTACATAAGGGTCAGCCATTCGACAATTATGGGTTTCTGAATTATATGGAAATATTTTTAGAATGCTTGCCACTGCATAAAACCAAAATGTTAATGGCTTCACTAAGTCAAATGAAATTTTAATGGCCATGGTTTAATTTTTCTTTCAGACTGTTCACATCCTTTAAGTAGCATTAAATGTGATTCAGTTGTCTTCTAATATCACAGCTGACCTGAATAGCCTTTTCAATTAGCCTTTTAGATGAAGCAGATTTGATACATTTTAGATAAATAAAGATTTATTTTTATTGGTTAAATGTTGATATCCACAGCTCATTTAATCCGTTTATTGAGCTGCAATGTCAAAAGAACAACAATTTCTTTGTGCAGTGCTAGTGAATAATGTGCGGAGATAAGACAAAAAATCCCACAGCATCTTTGTTTTGTGGGTGAATGGAATTTAAGGAAGACAAACTCAAGAAGATCTATTTAAGATTTTAAGAAAGATGCATGACTGAGAAATGAAGAAAAGTATTTGCCAGGAAGTTACACATCAAAAACGTTTTAGGAAATGGTGAGAAAAATAGTGAGCTAATGATACAGATTCCCCGCATGAATCTATTGTGACATTTTGTAAATTATCTAATCTGTAAATCATAGATTGGATGTCCCATGTGTTTTAAATCTGTTCATTCTGTATGAATGTAATATATTTTGATTTAATCTTTTAATGGATTGTTTTATTGTTTACAATGTATTATGCCATTTACTTATACAAAAAGTAATATAAATTGTTAGAAATCTACCATAGTTCTTTCAGAAGCATCTTTGATGTTTCCATAATTCTATTTCTGTGTTCTCATTTTTGATGACAGTTTCTCAAAAACTTCCCTATATAACAGAGGCAGCCTACCTTCACTCTGTATGGGGCAGGCGTGGGCAAAGAGGCTTCTGGGTTTACTGTTCAGCATGAGATACAACAAAAGCAATCTGGGGTGTCTGTTATGTAGAAGAGCTGGGTGAAGATGATTTGGACCGTAGACATATCATTTCTAGTTGCTTTGTATATCAAAGTGCAAGAGAAAATGTCGTTGTCATTAACTAGAGAAGATTCCAGCACTGACTTCAGTTTCACCATTTTAGTTGCTTGTATGAGTGTCAGATTATAAGCCTGCCCACAAGTAACTTGCTTTCTCTGGATTCAAAGCCCTAGCTTTGGAACAAATGGCAGTCTGTCATGACGACTGGCTCATTAGACTCACCTAAGTGGAAAGAAGCAGTGACAGCTGTCAGTATGAATAACAGTGCTTCCAGCTCCAAACTCCAGTAACTTGTGCAGTGGGAGTCCTTAAGATAATATATCATTAGAATTCCAAAATGTTAAAACAGATTTTGCATTATTTACACAATTTCCTAGACAAGTTTGCCAAAATGAATGTTTCTGAAAGCTATAAAGGGGGTTATAATGCAACTATTTATAGTCCCAATATATCAATGAAATGTACGTAATAACCTATATTCTACTGACCATTCCCATTTTAAAACGGTTAGCAATAAAAATTGTTGTGATTTTTATTATGCCAGGTTAACTAAAAACTATCCATTCAGCATTTTAGAACGATTAACATATGCAGTACCAATTACTATTAGCATTATGGAAATGAAGCAAGTAAATTGCTAAGTTCTAGCATGACTTATATTGAGAACATCTGTGGGGTTTTTTTAAGGGGAGATGCTCTGCCTTTCCTTGAACATGATTCTCGCAAATATACGATTCTTCCAATATACAAAAATGTCATTTTACAATGAGCATAAAACACACATTAAATAAGCTTACAAATGGTATTTTTCAGAGGACACAGACATTGGTGCTGATACAGTTTGAATAGCATACCATTTAATAAAAAAAAAAAAAAAAAAAAATCACATCAAGTCTGATGGCCCTAGGTGTTATTATAACATACAATCCAGGGCTAGGGCAGGGGAGCAGGCTGCATGACATAGAGTGTGTACTAAAATTGATTTATCGGTATAATTTTATAAACTAGAAAATCTACTTCCTACACTAAGGGTGAACTATTGCTCTTTGAATGTTTTGGTAATTTGGGAGTAGATTAGTATGATATGTCATGGGGGAATAAAGGCTGTTCTGATTAACAGGAAGCTGTACAAATAATTGGTACCTAACATTAGCATATACAGAGATGTATTCACAGACTGAATGAGCTTCATTTTCAAAATCTGTAGAGAGAATGACAAGTAATTCCTCACAAGAAACTATCAGGCAAGATCAATGATGATAACCTTAGAACTATTCTGTAGCATAGTCGTGTTATGTGTGCTGCAGTTAATTTGAAGTGCGTAAAATGAGGCTCATGCAGTTTGCAGATATTCTTTTTCATGCTGCTAATATTAGATGTATTATAATAAGAATACGATAGAGAATATGAATATATAATTTTTAGTGAGTTTTGATTTTATCACATGCTTCACTATGTGTAAGAAAGTCTAAACATGATGAAGATTTGATTAACTCTCTTGGAATTTTGTTTTAGTGGCTTTTCACTAATGTTTGCTTGTGGTTTTTGTGTGTGTGTGTGGTGTGGTTTTTTTTTTTTCTTTTTAAATACTGGGAAACAGGAGAATTTTTATATTACTCTTTGGGAAGAAATTTTGTGAAAGGGGTACTAAGAATGTGAATATTGCAAGCCAAAACAGATCAAAAGTATTATAGAACAGCTCTACGCTGAGAAACTAAGATAGTGAATGAAGCAGATCAAACATTTATATTTAGTGTTGTTTGGAAAATATCTGTTGAAATGTTCATAAGTATTGTTTGTTTTCTGTTAAATTCTTCATTGAAGAACTGGGCAAAAATGTCATTCTGTTGCTTGGCTATAATTCAAGTGATTTGTATTTCTTTAGCAGAATGAGTTATTGAGTCAGAATTTCTCTTTCATTACAAGCCTCAGCTATAGAAGTTTCATAGTATATTGCGTTATTTCACCTAAAGATAGGGATGTGTACATTATGGAAGAAGTAGTCAGAGACACAGAAACCTCTGTGAAGTGTTACAAAGGCTTTTCAAGATCACTGAAATATTTTGATTCAGACCAAGAAATTGAAATGACAACTTTGATTAAAACATTTCTTTCTCATTTACATTTGTTCACATAAATACTTCCGCTTTCTGTCATTTTCCTGACCAACTCTGCTAAATCCCCATTGTAAAGAATAGACAGAGTGACTAGAGAGAGAGAGAGAATAAACTATCAACTATAATTATGACTGGGAACTTGTAGAAAATTCAAGCACCAGCAAATATTTTCCAGTCATTTGTGATTTTCTTAATGGTTGGGTTTTTTGGCCTTTTACGTGAATATTCTGGGAAGGCATTGTATTTTCAAGTATTGGTCTGACACTATAATCAGTGTCTCTTAAAAATATTTGGCCTGAAGGCGGCTAATATAATTTCTGAAATGCTCAGCCAGTGAATTCAAATGGACTGATTTATTTTCAGGCCAGGAAGTATGTTGAAGTAAGATATTTAAAATATACTACTTGAAAAGTATTTTCTGTAAATGGATGAGCACTAAGGGTTTTACAGGCTGTCTCACAAATAAATAGCTATAAAGTAAAATATATTCATGATAGTACGTAAAACTGGTAAGTAAAAATCTAAAAGTTATAGAGCATTAGGTGCAAGGAGGACTATTAAGACAGTGGAATATACTCAGGGAAAGATGAAGTAGCTAGATAAAAAGAAAAAGAGGCAGGAGATTTCAGATAAGGTGGTAAGATAAAAGAAAAACATAAAGAACACGAGGCCAAATCAAAGATGTACATGGCCTTGATGAAATAGGGATGCATAGTTTGTTAGACAGTTTGTTAGACACCCTTAGATTTTATCTATTAAATAGTCTCATTGGTGTTCACCTGCTAAAATGAGGATGCCTTACAAAATCCAAGCAATTTGAAGTGGGAATGGAATGAAGAGAGACAGATAGTAACACTGTATTTGTAACACTGAGAGACCCGCAGGAGGAAGTGGTACTATTATCTGAAGGCAAATAAAATCAAAATTCTGCATAAATGCAGATTGAAACAAAACTCTGCCAGCAGTCCTCAACTAAGTTCCCAGCATAAAGTCAGCTATAAGGTGGTCTTAATTGGCCAAGGATACAGCTTGATTATGATTAAGAGATTTAAATAATGTGTTAAGAAAGAATAGTGACAATGACAGCCAGCTTTCTGTTAGACATACATAGGTGCACCAGAAAACAAGTGTCTATTTCATATTTTGTTTCAGATAATTGTACTTGAGCATCTTTCTGCCTATGAATTCTAATGCCTGTTCCTAAGCAATTCAGGACAGAAGGAGAAACAATTCATTACATTTTGTCTTGTTTGCAGTCCCATTGAATGTGTGCTGCTTCCTCTGAGAGCTTTCTGTTGCCTCAAATGCTGTTCATATAGCCAGCTAATTTTGTTTGTTAGTGTGTTTTACTCATAAATGCTTCAGGGCATCTGTGCCAGAGGTGAAGTTGTTCTGAAGATTTTGCTCTCTATTAGTGAGCAGTTACTAAGATGAACACTATTATTCTGTGAATTGGCTGTTTGCAAAAGAGATTTTGCAGGCTCAGATGCCAAACAGTCAGGGTTTCCAAGATCAAATGCCTGTTGTTTAGAGTCAAGAGATTAAAAACCAGTTCTAATTATAATATGTAATATACTGCATCACTTTTACCATGGTTATATTCCTGGAAAGCTGGCTTGAAAACAGGATATTTCTAGCAGAATTTACTCATTGCTGATTTACTCTTTAGCAGAAGTCCAAGTTTATTATAGGCTAGTTATTTGCTGTAAAGATGGTTCACGGCACAAGCAAAGAATGATGTTTTCCTGGCAGATAATCATGAGAAAAGCTGCAAGCACCAGTGACCTTATATTATGCTTAGAGCAACCAGAGGCTAAGTTTTGCAGATCCCTGTGAGCAAGAGTAGCCGTAACATTTTAATTAAGCGTGATATGATCATGCTAGTGGTGTGGGGACATGGTAATGAGGAGGTAACTGCTGGATAATTTTTTTTGTTAGGATGTGAATCAGACAGGACATTTTCTACACGTCAGATAACAAGAAAAAAGATTTAAAAGGTTTAAAAAAATAATGAAGGGAATGTCTGAATTACAAGATATAGCTGGAAGTAGTCTTTTTAGTTGCTTTCAGTTTAGGAATGGTGGAATATATTATGGATTGTTGCTATGCTGTGGGAGACCTGGATGGAAATGTTTCAAGCAATCTTTTTGAAGAATGGAAAATCAGCATTAAATAGAGAGCAGAAAAACCTGATAAGATAGACTCAGTTATAATCATTGGCTATGATAGCTGTTCTATGATGCTACTAGGGGCTATCTTTTAGAATAGCAACAATGAACTATTGAAACATTATGAATTCCCTCTTCTCACATGCAACTTTATAAACTCATATTATTTCATAAACTAATAACCTTACACTTTGTATATTTTGTTAATAATCAAAGACTACAGACAATTTGCTTTGTCTTGGCATATCTTACACCTAGACACAGTTCTAGTGGGTTAACACAGCAAACATTCCTGGTTATTTAATCTTGTTGCAGAAGTTACTGTGTCCAGTTACACCTAGTTTGCCTGCATTAGTAATACAATCATAGAATCGTTTAGGTTGGAAAAGACCTTTAAGATCAAGTCCAACAGTTACCTAGCACTGCCAAGTCCACCTCTAAACCATGTCCCTAAGAACCATATTTACACATCTTTCAAACCCCTCCAGGGATGGTGATTCTACCACTTCCCTTGCAGACTGTTCAATGTTTTACAACCCTTTGGTGAATAATTTTTCCTAACATCCAATCTAAACCTCCACTGGTACAACTTGAGGCCGTTTCCTCCTATCTTATCACTTGTTACTTGAGAGAAGAGACCTGACATCCTTGTTGCTACAACCTCCTTTCACGTAGTTGTAGAGAGTGAGAAGGTCTTCCCTCAGCCTCATTTTCTCCAGGCTAAACAAGCCCAGGTCCCTCAGCTTTTCCTCATAAGACTTGTGCTCCTGACTCTTCACCAACTTTGTTGTTCTTCTTTGGACATACTCCAGGATTCAGTGTCTTTCTTGTAGTGAGGGGCCCAAAACTGAACACAGGATTCAAGGTGGGGCCTCACCAGCCCTGAGTACAGAGGGACAATCACTAGTCCTGATGGCCACACTATTCCTGATACAAGCCAGGATCTTGTTGGCCTTTTTGGCCACCTGGGCACACTGCTGGCTCATGTTCAGCCGGCTGTCAATCAACACACTCAAGTCCTTTTCTGCCAGGCAGCTTTCCAGCCACTCTTCCCAAAGCCTGTAGCGTTGCATGGGGTGGTTGTGACCCAAGTGCAGGACCCAGCTCTTAATAGTATCCTCATTGAACACTGTTGCTTATGAAATGTCTTGATATTGATATTATAGTATGCATTTGTATCACTATCATAAATAGTGCTACATCCAGACTTAGTAAATGTAGATCATATTTCCACCATTCAAATATCATAAATGAAATGTAAACAACCTATGGGTACATTCTAGCTAAAAGGTTGGTTGGAGCTTTGACACTGATTTCAGCTGAATCGTGACAAAATAGAAGGTTACTTTCCTCTAGTCTTTTGAGAATTTGAACTGACAAGAAATGGTGACCCAGGAAATGCACCTTTGTATTTCACCTGAAGAAATAAAAATATGTGGCTACACAGAAGACAACTTTTAAATGCCCCATTACCTGAGATCATATAACAATGCAGGTTGAAAAAGTCAAGATTATATTCAGAAAGAAGTCAGAACAAGAGTTTGGAGAAATATGACATGACTAGTTCTTTGAGAGACTTTCTGAAAATATATGGCTAGAGCTTTACAGTATCTGGATTTGGGAAAACGGCACAGAGAGAACAATCAAAAGATACGTTCTAAAACTGTATTTCATTGCCATGGTTTGGGAATTAAGGAAGTTGGTTAATAATAATCAGAGAATTTTGCAATTTAGGATTAAATCAAATAAGCCAACCTCATGAACTCCTTAGACTCATGGAGGATCACGTCTTGAAGAAGAGCAAGAGAATTTTTTAAAGGAGGGTAACTAGATTTCACTATGGAGAGATTTATTTAAGGTAGAAAATAAATTTAATGACAGGCTTGTCTACACCTTGAAAGGCTTTTCTGGTATGCTTATCATTGTAGAATATCTTGGCAGCCTTTCTCTGTGGAGATGCAGCCTTCCTTTGCCAGTATAGTTTAAATGACTTTCTCAAATGGAATAACCTATACTGGCCCAAAGGGTATAACTGTTTCAGCTTCAGGGAACTGCTGGCTAACAGTGTGGTTTTGCAAAACACAGCTATCTTGCCAAAACACTGATGTAGGACCACACAGACGATTTTTGAATTTCAATTTATGTTTGAAAACTGATTGCAAAGCAGGCATAGTTGTTGTATCCAATAATTCTGGTGGAAAATATGTTCATTTTAATAGTAAATATTATTTTCTCTGAAAAAGTCTAGATTTTTAAATGTATCCTATAGATTAAGAGTAAAGTCCTCTTCCCTTAGACAAAATTAGTAGATTACACAATCCAAATCATATCTCAAAAGAGAGCAATCACATTTTCTCTAGATTATACATCTGTAAAATTCCCAACTACCTTACGTGCACTAGGAGTATGAAAATGTAGTTATGGAAAACCCATATGTCAGCCCAATCCTGGAAAGACTTAACACTCCACTCTAAAAATTCGAGTGAGCCATCTCATTAAAACTAAACAGATTGTACACATGATTGAAGTTTAAACTTTGCATAATTTTTTCAGAAGTACTTGAGTAAAATTCATTATCTTAGTAGAAAGGCTAGTCTCTAACTCGCCATCCTGCAGCTGTATGGCAGTAACCATGCAACTTGAAGTTTAATTTGAAATTAATGGATATTATGTACCATTAGATGGAATAGATTAATAAAATATCTTATAGTACTCACAACTAAAGTAGATTTAGTCATGTTGCCACAAAATGCCAGGAAGTTCAACTTCATAAATCATCTTCTCATGTCTTTGTGACTAAGAGAGAATTACTTGCACTCCTCAATCACCACACCACCAGCTCAAACAGAAGTCTTAATCCTATTTTATGTTAGAATTTTTGGAGGGGGGTGTGTGTCTTGTGTGGGGGTTTTTTTTGCTTGTTTGTGTGGGTGGTGGTGGTGGTGGTGGTTGTTGTTTTTCTCCCTCCAGTGGATGCAGGCAATCTATTTCTCAGTTCAAGGAATTTTAATAGAAAAACTGTCATGTTTATGTAACTTCCAGTACAGCTGAGAAGGAAGCAAATAGAAACCTTAGTTTTTACAGTAGGTTGATTCTACAGATTGTGCCATCACTGCCAAGTAAGTGAAACCTAGGCTGAACGTCTGATATCATTCAGACATTCTGAAAATACATGTTTCCTTCCTTGCAGGAACATTAATATTGTCTTTTAAATTGTTTCAAATGAATATTTTGATTTTGGAAATGCCAAAGTAGACATGCATGAAAAAGGACATTTTGATGGAAGTTTGTCACAATGGAATATGAAAAAGGAATAATCCATTTGAATCTCTCAAGAGAATTAGCTAGAGAGAATTAAAATGGAATGGGATTGAATGCATATTTTCAGTCTATTACTAGAAAGCTCCAATATAGCAAAAATTGTTACTATAAAGCTGTTTGTTAGTTTTCTTATAGCATCAGTATAGAAAAATACCTTTTCTTCTTTCAAAATAAAATATCACATCTTAAATATCAGCTTATATATATATTAAGGAGACTCTGAGTAAGTAGAATAGAAACATAATTCTGAGCCAACTGATTCTCTCTTGGACAATAAAAATCTAAACTAGTAAATGGAAACTGCCTTAGTTGAGAAATCATTTGTTCTAGTTAAAAAAATGTTCTAAGTATGACTAATAGCTTTTTAAAACCATTTTTAAAAAAAATACAACTTTCATAATTACTAATGCAGACTATTGTCTACTTATTTCAGTAAATAATTTGAATGCAGCTAACCTTTCTGTTTCCCCTGCTGCATTATTGATATTGAAGAGATCACTACGTTATCGTTCTAGCAATACATAACTCCCTTAGCTGAGGTTTTGGTTTGCAACTAATGCTGTTTGAAATGTGGCGTCTGAGTAGATTATGTACCAACTGAGATGGAAACAAAACACCGCAAAGCTTTCTGACTTACAAATCCAGAATGTCAATGCATTACAACTGTTCAGTTCCACCTTTAGGCATTTGGAGTACATGTATAATCTACAGCCACCACATCATTAGTCCATCAAAATACTTCATGATGGCAAATTTCATTCGCAGTCAGACCACTTGCAGAAGGTGGACACGGCACCTCAATTTATCTTGAATCAGAGCGATATCTATATATAATGACTAATCCAGATCTAGAAGGGTCCAGCTCTCTCCCAGTTTGTGGTAGCCTTTCCTGAAAAGTGTTGATGACCAACTATGCCCAAAGAAGCTAGATAGATGTCCCAAAAGCCTTAACCTTCTCCTTTCATCATCTCATATTGATTTATTGTTAGATAGAGGAAGAGATCATTTTCTTTACCTTTTTGTCTTTGTTATTTTCCCAAAGTTCATTGTATTCTCTGAGAGTTCACTGAAACATCTGATATTTTTGAGTGCACTGATATCTTTGCTATATTCTTTGTAAGCAGTGTAGTTGAATTTCCTTGTATCTCTGTTTGTATAATTCTAAAGTCTTTGTTAAGCCTTTGAATTAGGCCAAAAGAGACTTGGTATTTCACAATGTCTGCACAGGTCTAGTCTGAGATGTCTGCTGTTAGAAATAATAAAAATGTACCTCCTCTTTAGTCGAGCCTGATTCTTCAGTACTTACTAAATATTGGAATATTTATTTTTTTCCTACATATTTTGGTGTAATTAAAAATTTTCAGTTTCTGGTAAGCAAAGATACTGTACTACTGTCATACGGACTGTTCCTTAAGAGTGAGAAAGCTTGCTCCATATTATTGCAGAATATGCTGACAGTAGAGTTTATACATGTGAAACTAGATAGAAGTTTCAAGACTAAAATGTCATTTACATAGTCTTACATTTCAGCTGAATATATGAGATCCCAAATCCACATCAATACTCATTGGAGTATATATGTTGAAGAGGTTTTGCTTTGCCATTGATTGGGACTCAGCAAAATTTATGTATGCAGGAAGTTTCTGTGATGTCATTTGAAATGCTTGATTGGAATGGAGTGTAATTTAGAGGATTTGCCAAGACAGCAAAAGCAAAACTCTATCAATGTGTTTCATGACTTTAAATAAAACTGAGACAGATTGGCACAGTACATTTTATAAGCTTTAAAAGCTTGAAATTATATGGACAACTTCCAGGTACAGTTGCATTATTTACATGAAATTGAGACAGCACTCTCAGTGATTCAAAGCTTAAACATAGTTTTGTTTTTATTGGTGGAATAGTGAATTTACTTCAAATATAGAATTCAGAGCACCTAGAGCTGTTAGTAGCAAAAAGTCTTCTTGTGTGAAAGCCAAAGAGGGATAAATATTCAACATCAGGATATGATTTTTGACAGCCACATTTAGGCATTTCTGTCATGGAAAGCTGAAAGACAATAGTGCTGTCTAGGCAGTACTGCAGCTATCATATACATAAGGATAGCCATACTTTCTAATTAAGAAGGAAGTGACTAAATTCTTACATGGCCATTATCCTGTTTTGCTGTCTCGGTTGACACCAGGCTGGTAGAGAACTAGTTTTATAAACAATTTTAAGAGTGTATGACAAATTTAGTTGAAATTTAATTTTGTAACTGTTTTTCACAGGTTTTTTGTTGTTGTATTTACAGCTCTGAAGTTAAGATTGAAGGGAATTAATTTCAGCATGTGAGCAACAGGTGGTCCTTCTCAAGATAATACATACAAAAAATAGACCAATCAGTTTGTAATGCTTTTCTTTCTGGAATAATGAACAATGTTTTCTGGTCAATTTTGTTGTTGTTGTTGTTAGATCTTCAGATTTCAACTTTCAGTAAATTTTTCATGATGTTCCACAACGTAATGTTTTTCTTAGACATCCATTTATAAAAGAATGCAGATTTATTTTAAACTGAATATGCTTTGAAATAAACATTTGGCTAAAATTCCACAGAAGCCGATACATAAAACTGCCATTCACCATTCATTCCTTTCGTAAGGTCAGGAAAAAATATTTTCAAGTTTTTCCGTTATCGTTTTTTCTAACCCACTAAATAATTTCAATGCAGGTAAACTGATAGGGCTTATAACATCAGCAGATAACTTTAAATTTAGCAGTACTGCTGGTCATTTAAGTTCTTCAGTTGAGTAACCATTTTCTAATTTATATTTTCTTCTTATTGCATCAAAGTAACATGACATATCTCCTAAAGCAAAGCTTGAAAAAAGACATCAGCCCAACATGAATAGGAGTACCCAGGTGTCTTGTACTCTGAGAAACAATGTTTAGGTTTCTATTGGGTCATAAAAGACAGACACAGTCAGGCATAGCGTGGCATACACTTGGTCTTTGAAAGCTCACTTAATGAGAGACTAGGTGAATGGCATGCATTACTACACTTTTTTGAGGCAATGTAGTCACTGAGGGTGAAATTAGGTTCTAAGTAATGTTTGAGTGGTATTGCACAGGTTTCGCACTGATTCTCCTCACTTCAGTGATTTTCACTCTTGAAGCATAACTCACAGCAATATCCAGAGATGTGACCCCTTCTGCTGCAGTAAGAGACAATGCTTCATCCTGACTTGATACAAGAAAGATCTTTTAATTAATGCATTCTCTGCATTGTTAGGTGTTTCCCTAAAAGTCTCCTTGAACAGCAGATATTGATGCTTCATAGCAGTGATATCGTGCTGAATAAATGAGAAAACAAAAGTGCTTGTTTTGTGTATCCGATGTTGAAGCTGTATTCCCTTATGGTGTATAAATTTCTGCTCCTAAAGGGAAAGGGATTTTTCCATTGGTACTTCATTGCAGGGTTGGATTAACTTCAAAAATAAAATAAATAGCTTCCACAGCTATGGAAAATGAGTTCTGCCCCTGGTGAATTAGAATTAGCATTACATTAGGCAAGTAAAGTAGCATTTTAATGAAGTGTCCATCCTCAGGCACCTCTTCCAGAGAAGACACCTGTGAATCTTTGCCAAATACTTATGTATTTCAGCTGGGTTTCTCTTGAATTTAGTTGGCTGGGTGAAGAAGCTGCTATATGCTATCTTTGGAAATTCAAACCTTTGTAGAAGCTTGATTTATAGCTGCCCAGGAGAAGACTGGCTCAGTTTTCACTATGTTTTCATTTCAGAGACAGTCTAATTTAAAATTATTTAATTTAATCATTGAGAAAAGTGGTTCTGCAGACAAAGCTGCAACAGCTATTTTTTTAGCCCCAAATTTCCTCAAAATGAGTCAAAGTATCTTTCATAACTTTAATTGTGTTTTCTGCTTGCAGAATTTATTTCAATTAATTTAATCTGATTATTACTATTTCAGACAGTAATCAGCATCCTATTAAACCATCTCGCAGGTATTAATTATTCCCCAAAATAGCCCTGTGATGTACAGTCAGGGAAAAATAACAGGAAATCCATAATTTTCTTTGATACAGAGTACAAAATTTCAGTCCGTTTGAGTTTAGATTTCCATAAATATTCAACTCTCAATTTTTATCAGCTTGTGCAAACCAAGTCCAGTAGGGTGACTGTAATGCTGGGCACTAAAATCATAGTCCACCTACAAAATATTTGTGCGAGTATTTTCCCACACTGGCATTTCTCATCTCAACAGGTATTTTGTAGTACATTACCACCTATATGGCATTAGAAAGAGAATGAATTTTGACACTGGCTGGGAACCACTAGTATCAGACTGCCTTCAAAGGCAGATAGGATCTAATTCAAATAACAAACTGGATTTTGCTTTATTGTTTTTCTTATTACTTCAGACATATCAATTTTTGAAAAGCAGGCACTGGCTATGTATGTGGACCGTGTTGGGTTTCATTCACTTGAGGTGAAATAACAAATTACACCTGCCATATATACCTGCAATGTAAGGTGAGGAGGACCCTCATTGGTTATTCATTTTTTTTAATAACCATGGACAAAATTATGATTTAGCATTTGTAATTATCTGTTGCATAAAATAACCTGATAATCTATACAGGTCTCTTTTCCTATTTACCACCCCAGTTCTGCAATGGAAGGCTTCCCTGAGTTTCAGTTCTGGAATCAGAGCTATCGATGATTCTAAAAACTGCAACCTTTGGGAAGCTTAGTACGTCCTCATGTGATAAATGGTATGGATGAGCCTTCTGACTGTCTAATTTGATGAACTAAAAAATGGTACCTTGCCTCTGGCATCCTCATCAGTCTTATCTCTTTGTCATGTTTAAGGTGGAGGAATAAAGATCATGCACCTAGAGAGCAAGTGAAGCTGATGGTAGTTCAACATGTTTGAGTGCACCTGCTTTATTTTGGCTGAATGTTCCCTCTTCCCCTCCCCGTTTGCTAACAAATTAATCATTGCACAGTGTGAGTCAGGCTTGTGAACAGTTACTCTTTGTGTTCTGCTGTCTATGCTTTTTCTGTGTCAGTCTATTTGGATTGTTAACTTTGGTTGAGCTGCTTTTGCAGTTCACTGAGCTTTTATTTTCTTGCTTCCTACTCTGTATGTATGTGAATCACCATTGCATTGACACTGTCGAATCTAAATGTTGTTTTGAAAATGTGGAGACGACTTGAATATTAAGGAAAATAGCTGAGCTAAAGCTGACAGTGATTTGAGCAACAGCTCGCATTTGGTGTACAGGATTTAGCTGGTCATTTATGATAGCAATGGACTGGTGCAGTATTATGCTGCTACTTAAGCTGTTAATAATCTTTACAGTATTGTTCGGAATATGTAATTGAGAGTTTCTGAGGAAATAACTCCAAATAGATATTACAGCATTTTGTTGTAATTTGGAAGACCCTTTCTGCCACAAAGAAGATATTTTTTTTACCTTTTTTTCTTTTTTTTCTCTTCGCCCCACACTATTATGCAGTTCTTGTTGGAAATTAAGTGGGCATGTTGCAAATAAAGCCGCTTACTTTAGGTCTTGATTTCAGATCTGAAAAAAAGTCAGAAGTGTGCTGAAATCATTAATTTCTTATTCAATTCTTAATTAAGTAAATTCACTCATTCAAAATATTCTGAGAATTTTACTTTGACTTTATATTTTATTAAACTGCTACTAACTTATACCTGAATACGGAACATTATGGAACAAGGTTTTGAAAATCTGTAGTATTAGAGTATTAGTATTCTTGGCTGACTGAAATCTGTGACTACTTTGCAATCAATGGAATTTTTCTCCTCTGGCTATTAAATAGTTCAGGATTTTACCTTCTGTGCAATAGTTGTAACACTGTCAAACTCCAGTACTTCCAGCTTAAAGATTTTTTCCTCTTTATAATACAGTTATACAAGAAAAAAGGTGTAGTTCTTCATAGTTTGAGTGACAGTAACTCAGATTTATTTTAATATCTGGCTGCAAGAAATTGTTCATCTCTTGTTCAAGGTCTCAGCAAAAACTGCTTAATAAGTAAATGTGCAAACATGTAGACTACCTGGGATTTGGAATAAAAATTTCTGTTCCTATACTGAGAAGGAGCATGCTGGTGGGAGACAGGTAGTAGAAGTACCTTAATCAGGACTGCAGCTATTAGATACAGAATTACCATGCCATTTCTATTTAGTCAAACTCGACTGGTGTCAAATAAGAGTTCCATATTGCCAGTGATATAGGAGTGAAATTAGATCCAGCATAGAGGATGCCTCCCTAGAGTAAAAATATGGCATCATTATCAGAATAATCAGAGAGAAATCTTTGAAATCTGTGTGCATGTGTGTGAGCATGTTTGATAATACCTATAATTATATGTTTCACAATGCATGCACACTGAGGCTACTGAAGTTTTCTCTCAGGAACATGCATTTTATGGTACTTATAAATTATTTGTTTGCTATATCTAAAAGGAATGATTCTGCTACTTATCCAAGCTTTCCCTTTGCTGCTTAAACAAAAGTTCACTGTGCTATATCACAATTTGTCCCTTCTTTCAGCTATGTATAATCTTCAACCTTTAATCCCTTTTCCATTGCCACACAATCATCACTTCAGCAACTGCATTGGTTTTCCTGAATGTTTATGCATGTTGCTCATCTATATTGAACAAAATATTCAAATGGCCTCACATATTTTCAAATCACTTGGGGATGTCTGTCTAGAAGCTGTCCTTCCTGAATTTCCCCAAAGAATGCAAATAAGATGATACTTAATTTAACATATAATGAATTCCCATATTTCTTCTCACAAATAAAGGACTAGTCATTTTTTTTTATCAGCTTTCAGCATTTTAACTAATATGTAGCTTGCTGTACAAATAAATTTCAGCTGGATTGCTTTTAGTCTGAGCTCGTTGGGAGAATTATATCCTCTGATATTTTGTCCACACTCTCCAAGTGCCATTTAAGCCCCACTCCATGTAGTTCTAGCCTGAGATTACTTTTACTGATTTTCCTAGCTTTTTGTATCAAAATGCAACTATACAATAAAATGGTCAGGAAAGTAAGAGTTTAAGGATCTTACTAGTTTCACGGTGAATATTGGTTGCATAGCAATTCCTGATGGCCTGAATTTTTTCACTGTCTTTCCAGATAGCAGTCATTTTCAGGAAGCTATTTCACAGCTATGGGTTTTTCTTATTCAGTGTAACGTCTGCAAACATTTTTTAAAACCATTTCAATTGGCCAAATCTGAATATTAATATTATCATAAATGTACTGTTTTAGTAAATACAGTCCGGTTTCATTAGACTAAGAGCATTAACTAGTATCCAGCATTTAAGAGTTCATATGCCTTCCTCCACAATCAATATTTTCCCACAGTTTTAACAGGAATAAAACATTCAGTCAAATAGCAAGAAGCCTGAAACATCTATGCCAAATCCATTTCTGTTCTCCATTATTTGTCCCCACTTCATTATGTTATATTTCGTGGCAGCCAAATGAGTATATGATTTGAAGATTTATTACATGATTAGTTATATGCAATTAATTTGCTTCATTCCAGGAACCACACAAAAATTTATGCTTCTTTATAATTTAATATAGTTGATCAGATGTTGGAAATGAGCACCTGTTAGTAGCCAACAAAGCAAAGATCACTTTGCATTTCTAATCAGAAGTCAGACAAATAATTTTTTATTTAGCTGACAAGGACAGCTCCAAGGTAAATCATTCAACCTAAGACCTGTTTTCACACAGAAGTGAAGTTAGAGTTTTGCTTGAGAAGGGTTTGTAAAAACTGTTATAATCGCACTTAGAAGTGTGAACCTCTGAAAATATGAAAAAATGCAGTCTGTAAAGCAAAACATCACAGTGACCCATTACCAGATAACCTAAATAAACCAAAGACCAATCTCGTACAGTGTTCAAGGTTTTAAAGTCAGAAGTCATTTTTATGATCATTTAGTACTTCAGGTAGGCCATTCAGTTAGTCACTTAAGTGGTTTAAAGCACTTCATGGAAGACTTTTATCCAAGGTCTTATCCTTTTTTTTTTTCTGGTTTATTCTACAGTGGGGTAACAGTTGTATTGTAAAATGAGAGAAAAATTGTACATCTCTCAGTATGTGATTCTAGGAATTTGAAAAATAACAGGTACATTTTTAAGAGCTGTCAGTCAGAAAGAATAAGTGAGGTGCACCCAATAAGAAAAAAATTGAATACAGAGCCTGTAAAATCAAGCTAGGAAAGAATTCCAGGGAAAAAAAAAGATACCTAGATCTGTGTATTCCTCCTTAACATTCCCATGGCCTCTGAATGCTAAGCGGACAAGTGTGAGAATGTCACTGCAGTAGAACATAATTTTAGGAAGAAATTGTCCATATTGTGAAAAAAGGGGAGGAATCATATTGTAGGGCAAAATTACAAAGGCTTGAAAGAAAACTGGAGATAGATTAAGCCAGTGAAGAAAACCTACAGCACAGCAAGCTTAGCCAGGAGAGACAGGGCTGTGTGTATGTACTGTGAGTAATGGCAGATTTGGATACATCTGACCATAGCTGAAAAAAGAGGCTGCTTTTGGAGAAGGGCCCTCACAGTTGAAGGGAGCTGATAGAGAAGATGGTGGTGAACAAATCTAGGACTTAAACCGCAACACTTCAAAGAAGAAATAGCTTTCCTTTGTTAGCAGGCAAAGCCCAGCATATTTTGGAAACGCTGAGAAGTGGGTGATATTTCTATGCACAATACAATGTCAATAGTAAAGGTGATAATAAATCATTTTTAATGACAGATCCATCCAAAAGTTATTGTACTGTCTGTGATTTTACTTTGATATCTGTATTTCCTAGAAATATTACTGAGCAGGAAAATGCAGTTACTCTTATAAACATAGACTCTTGATATTCACTTTGTGTTTCATGCACTTCAAGGGCTTGCAAGGTTAAGAAAAGCTTACAGTTTTGCCTAATGCAAGCACATACTTGGAAATACAGTATCTTTCTCTGTATCCACTTGAACTCTGTATAAGCACAAAGATTGCTAAATGGTTTTCAGGGTTTTGACACATAACTCATTGCTGCAAAAAATTGGTTTAAGCTCCTCCATTAGTGAATTTTTGTGAGTGGTAACAAAATGTCAGTCCATCTTTCCTCAACTAAAGTCGGCTTATCAGAATTGCCATTGATATGGCTTAGTTACTATATTGTCTTTCAAAATACTCTGCACGCACACTACTCTAAAATGTCTAATCGTGCAGATGTTGCCTTTGTAGAGAAAGGCAATATGATAATCCTTTGCCATTCATTTGTATATTTAAGTTTTATTCATAATGATAGTTAATTTCGATGGCTTGGAATCTAGATTTTGTATTAATAATAGCAAAAAATAAAATTCCAACAGCCTTAAAGTTAACTAATTGACAACTAATAAACATCAGCTTTATACAAGTTTAGTCAGCCAAGAACAGAACACAGTTAATTAACACCATTCTGTCTTCTATAATCTTGAAGCTTGAATAAATTATTAGGACAAAACCTTAGCTGCAATTTCAGTTCTGCAAAGTGCTTGGTTTCTTGTAGCTCCAGACCAACAAGGATTTAGGTTTAGATTTAAAGAAAGGAAAAAACCGATGTAAGTGGATCTGAGTAGCAAATCCAAAACTGGAATCCCCGTCCTTTCCCGTTCAAAGCCTCAAGAACCTGAACTCCCCACTCATGTCCCTGATTGCTCTGTTCCTAGGGGCACCTATGTTTCTGATTCATAACAGCTCCAGCATTTCTAGATAGAAGCAAATGATTTCCCAGATCCTGCTTATGTGCAGGTGGCATCTAGAAACTAGACAGATTATCATTTTCATTTCATAGGAGGCATAGAAAATATAATAGGCAAGCTCTGAGCAACTGTCATATATTTTAAGAGAATGTATATTATTTTTTCTAAAACATAATTGCAGCTGGTTTTATTTTTAAAATGGTACTCAAATTTTATATGAAAGCCTTATGATTAGAGTATGTAGGCATTGACGTGCCAAAAATCAAATTAATATATCTTCCATCATCCATTAGTGTGCTAAAATCATTGGCTCGGTGGATTTATGCCACCTTGCAGTATAAAATGGGAGATTTGTAGAGCCAGGATGAGAGGGCGTGACGTAGAGTACTGACTAGGATGCTCATTTAGAGAGGAGAACTCTTAAGACTCTAGTCCCTGTACCAGGCCCTGGCTCTGTATTATGCATTTAACAGCCAGTGGATTACAAATAACTTGGCTATGAAAATGTCAGTGTGTTCAACTTCCTGGATGAATGGTTTTAATCTGATAGCTAATAGCAAGTAACTAAATAACCTGTGGACAGTGGCGTGGACCCAAAGGCTATCTCCGAACTCTGGTCCTGGAACTGTACCCTAATGGAAGGCAGAACGAGACTGAGGAGATTCTTCCCGTGAAGCAGGAATGTTGCCAATATTCTTAACTGAGAAAAATAAGGCAACAAAAAGACGAGGAATCACTGCACTACTCACTGGGCTATCAAATGCAAGACAAAATCTGGCACTGATAGCATCAGTTTGGTGTTTGTTTTTCAAACAAAGTGTTTGTTTTCATTTTCAGTGAATGATGCTTAGTTAACCCCCTTCAGTCTCTAGATCATGGTGGAACCCATCTGTAGTCCTGTATAAGGAACCTGCTCTCTTGAATGTGATGGGGTTTGAAAAAGACTGCAGCCTGCAGCGTTCCTCTTGGTGAGCTTCAGGAATGAACAAGAGATTGAGGTTTCATCTCTGAGACAATCAGGTGATGAATTCTGCATTTTCAGATGCAGTTTGAAGACCAAATGTCTGGCACCATGGCGTTTAACTTGTATATAATCAAGTCCCATATCTTATCTAGTCTCTAAGTATAAAGTTAGCGTCAGCTTCAATGAACTGTTGATGTGCGTATCGACTTGTTGATAAATAAACACATATGTTTCCTGAGTGGGGGACAGAGCACCTCGACATTATCCAATCCTACATGCCCATTATATAATTTTATGAATATCCAAGGCTGTATGTTTGTATGTATCAACACACAAATTTATCTATGCATATATATATATGTGAAAAGCTCTGCTGAAATCAATTGCCACGTTCCCTTCAGCTTCAATAGAATGATGGGCTATGTGTGCTTTGCTGCAACTTTTTGCATGATTTACAAGCCACAGGCAATATATGATATACAGCTTTTTAATTTACTAGATTGTTCTGCTTTAAGGAAGGTAATAAATTTCTCTAGGATGAAATACATTATTTTGTAAAGAGTACTAGTGGAAATTAGACTAAATGTTCCAGTAACAACCTGACAAATTCAGTCAGAAATTAATCCAGTGTGAATTAGTTCAAATAGAAGATGAAATATAACTCAGACAATAACAATGATTTTATATCATGTGTTTTTATATGAGATCTAAACACTCTAACTTGACAAATAAAAAGCATTTCAATAAATGCTCTCTGTCTTGGGAAACAGATGAATTGTGAAACACCTTGGATTTCTTGGGGTTTTATGGCTGGATTGAAGCAGGATTTATCTGTATATCTTGCTGTTAAGGCTGTACAACTATCTGTCAGATGATTTCATGTCATGCAAACGGCAGTTGGCATGTCTACCAGTTCTGTTCCTACAAATTGCCAAGTTTAAGAAATTGGATTCAGTTTTATGTACCATTTAAATAGAATGAACTATTTCATTAAATACAGAAAAGCAAATCTATTGTGTTGTACAGTTCCCATTTTCACCGCTTGTATAACAATTCACAAGTTCTTCGAAAACTGGACACAGTGCTGACCTGAAACACACCTGAGCTATATCACGTACCTCTGTGAACATCAGGAAGAGCAGATTTTTTCCATGAACATGTGAAAAAGATTTGGAGATATGCTACACTTAGGTGCCTCTACTCCAGATTTTGGGTGTTTATTCCACCTCCTGCATACTGTACCTATTTGCAGAAATATCTGCTCCTTTTTCTTCAGGCTAGACTGGTTACAGCCAATAAATAGATGTGTATGTAGTCCCCGTTGCAGTATTTTAACCAAAATTATAACCTTGTATTGGTTCTACAATCTTCAGATAAATTTCGCTGTAAGATAAATTTTCAAATGTTCTCAAATGTTTTATAATTCTGAAGGGAAATATTCTGATAGCATGCTTTCACTTCTTTTCCAATGATAGCTACAGCTTAATCTGATTTATGTTTAACAGTGGATGAAAGGTTAGACTTAAATGAAGAAAAACAAGAGGTTATGACATCATTTTTCTTGAAGAATGTTTACAATTAAACTTTGTGCATATGGGTTTAATTGTGAAATCCTTAGTGGGTCATTAGTCACGTTAAGGCTCAACTGTTCTCAAAAAAAAAAATCAAGCTTAATTTCTGCAAAAAAACGCTGTTACATTTTAAAAGAGAAGAAATGTAAAATGCTAAGAGATTTTACGTCTGTCACTAAAAGAAACAACAAAATTATTCATAATCACAGTTTTGTTCTTTAAAGTGTCCATCAAAAGCTAAAGAGGAATATTTAAGCCTGCAGTAGTGAGACTGGCAAGTTTATCTGCTGTTGCTGCACTGGATTCATAATATGTACTACCGTATTTTGATAATGGTTTTTTTTAAATCCAAAGATGACTGAAACCTCCTTTTCTGGGACTTAAGAGGAAGAGAGAGAGAGAGAGAGATTTAACATCGCCAAATGGATCTGCAGTATCTAGTTCAACAATAGAGAAAATACTTTAAAAGCTTAAATTATTGCTTAACAAAGAACACTGACAGGCGTGATAAAAGAAATACGAGAATCCACTTTGATTATGTTTCGAGAAACATTGCTATCATTTTATGCTGCGAACTGTTTATAATGCAGAAAAAATATCTCTTTGAAAGTAATGCGAAATTCAATCGGAACTTAACTCTTTCAGCCTTCTTGTTATTTATTGCTTGTAGGGGTAAGAAGATTGGGCATGATATAGATTTTTTGATCACCAGTCCAGGACCAAGAGAAGATGATGAACTTCTGCATAAAATTGTGGACTTATGGAAAAAGCAGGTATGAACTAAACAACATTTGGCCAACGAAGACATATTCTGAATTAAGCCTATGTAGTGCTTGAAGAACGTTGACTCCTTTTTACAGATGACTGCAATATTTTGAAGTAAGATATTGCTCTGTTTGATTATTGATCATGGTGATCTAGGTGCATTCTCCAGCTCTGAATGCTAAAATTGAAGGTTGTATCAGAAGTACTCCCCACACACTCTATTATATCTTTACCTAAGAATATGCAGCTCCTCGGAGGTAAGAAATCAAGCTAGATGTAGTTTTGAGTGACACAACAAAACTTTTGTTGTACTTGGAAATAAAACTAGATTTGTTTAATTTCTCCTCGAGATGGGAGTAGATTCTCCCAAAGGGAACTACTCCAGCTTTAAACATAGTGGACTTGGATGACCTCATGATGTGAGGTGAGCAGAATTCCAGAAGTCCTGGAATTCTGGCTTCATTTCAGCCCATAGATTAGCATTTTTCTTGGCTCCCATTAGAATATTCTCAAAATAGAGTCTTCCATGATGCCTGGGTATGGAAGAATGCAGAGATTTCACAGAGGAATTGTCCATCTAAGTTATTGTTGTTATTTGTTTGGTTTTGGGGGTTTTTTTGCCTTTTTCGTTGTTTTTATTGTTTTGTGGTTTTTTTCTGTTGTGTGTGTTGTGTTTTTTTTTTTTTTGTCCCTATTTGTCTCTTTTCAATTTCAAACAGCTTTAAAATTGGAAGACTCTAAATTTTAACAGGTGCAAGTACCTCAAAATATTCCTGGGTCAGAAATATAGTATGTTGGGAATAATAAGCTTTTTTTTCTTTTCTATCCAGCTAAGATAGTTTTCAACGTTTACTACCTGTGCTGTTCAAAGGAACTGAGTACATTTCAATAAGTAAAAGGCCAACACTTTGAGGTGAATCACCAAATGCACCACAGCTACGTAAAGTCAGCTTTCAGTGAAGGTAGCCTGGAGAGAATGCTTTTGAATTGATTCTTGAACTATGTACTGTAGTCAATGTATAATGGGTTAACACGTGAAAGACAAGAAAAACATCCAACCAGACAAAAGCTTATGTGACTATAAAGTCACGTGTTTCATGGCAGTTAAAACCTTTCAACTGGCTTTATTGGCAGGTATTCAAACTTGTTTTTTCCTGGTAAACTACAACCTTAGATGAATTCTTCTTCCTTCAGTTGAATTTTAGTCTTTGAAATTTTAACAAATAATTTTTATTATCTTAGATTTCTATAACTTCCATCCCAATTCTGTATGAAAAGTGTATATATTGAAGTAGATTGCTAGCAGGTATAATTTATCCAATGAAGAGAAATAAAGCCATGGCAGTTAATGAGTGCTGAGGAGCTACTCTATTTTCATCTTTTTATTATTAATGTGAAGTTTCTTTCTCAGTAATTCTACTTCCCTTATTCTAAGAGAAGTTGCATTTCTTCTTGGAAGCTGTCCTTGTACCCTTGTAAGCAGACTTGAACCTCTAGAAAGCCATGCGTAGATCCTGTGAAAATCCTGTTTATTATAATATCACACTGCAGAAAGGAAAAATGATGACAGGCTGAAGCTAGAGGAGCCTGCCCCAAGTGCAGCCTTTCATTCCTTCTCCCATTCCATCACACTCCACTTACATTAATGAGAACAATGGCTGTGATCTGAGAAATCTGGCAACTGCTGAGGCTTTTAAGGTCACTCTGAGCTGCTTTCAATAAATGGAATCGAAGAGAAAGAAATAGGAAATAAATTGTTCTTGCTGATATATTTTTTTTAAGGATAAAATTTGGCAGAATTGCATGCAGGGTGAGTATGGGAGGTCAAGGGTGGCCAAGGGTTTGATGGAAAGATTAGGATTCGTCTAGGAATCCCAGCATGAAGAAAATGTCAGAAGAGGAGATACACAATGGCCACAGAAACCAAACCCAGACAAGCTAGGGATTGTTTAAAGCTATGAACAAACATTTTCTGTGTTCTCTTTGTCCTCCAAAATATTTATGGCTTATACTGCTAGCTATACTACCTCTTCACTGTGGCAGTTGTAATATACAGGCTTTTATTGGCACTATTTATAAGTAAGGGGCCAGCAAAATCAAAATGCAAAAAGGAAAGAGAGGACTCATACTCCTCTTGCCTTTTTATTACCTTTTATTACCTTTAATTTCTAAGGGGAAGGCGGGAACACACAAAAAATACCTAAACCTAGAGCAATTTTATACTTTTTGACAGTACTCCTGTCATCTGCTTCACAGCTTTCCGCTTCTGTGCTGCTGCTTCAAAGCCCAAATTCATCAAAGAACATCACTGAGGTCACGATGTTGACTTCCTTTTGGCAGCTCTTAGTGAAAGATTCTGAAATCTTTAACTTCTAAACTATGGACCTCAGACTTATTTAAATAGTTTAACATGGCCTTTTTCTTCACTGAAAAGTTTAATGTAACAAGATCCTTCCATTGAAAGCTGTTGAAAACTAAGTGGTTAAATCAACACCATCATGCTCTTTGATGCTGCATCACCAGGGATAGACGGGCTGACGAACAGAGAACACAGTCTCCATCGAGCTTCAAAGTAGAGTGGCAAAACAGAAAAGCTGCAATGCGGTACACAGGTTACGGTTTTAAGGGTTCCAAAAAGCTTCATAAAGAAAGTAAGAAATTACTTTTGTGTGTTAGAGCTTGGAAGTCTGTGGGCAAACAGGCTGAGCCATCCATGTCAATGGAGCTTCATTCACATGCTGTGTAAAGACATTTTCATTTTTTTCCTAAAAATCTATACAGCTACATTGGACACTGTTCCTGTTGTTATACATGTACTTTCAATGAAGGAAGAGATACTGTTACTACAGGCTTTCCCACATTCTTAATTTTTTTTCTGTTTGTATTCATGTAAAATAATGTTGCATTTTTCTTTCTCCCTTGCTGGGGTAAATAGGTCAGGAAAGGGAAGCCTTGATGTCCCCTTAAGGTGGATGATGAGGAGCAAGTAACCAGTCTCACTTTTTCCTTGCTGGAAACAGGTTTTTTTGTAAACAAGGTTTACAGAACAGCAGCACATTCATTATTGAGTGACAGTTAGATTTTAGCAGCAACGAAACCTGTTTCTAAGACAAGATACAGAAATGGTCAAGAGGCCAGAACAAAGAGCTTATGTTTTTCGGATGAATGCTTTGCCCGTAAGGATGCAGAGCTCCTTTGTGAACACATATCGTCTCACCTTTTGACTTAATGCATTATGAATTTTTTGTTGCATTGTGGCTCAGCTTCAGTAGGAGCTGAGGACCTTCTTACCTAAAATAGAGTATTGCATGGTGGTTTTAGCACTGGGCACTAGAGAACTTGGCTTGAATTGCTTTAGGCAGAGGATGGGGCTGAATCAGATTGTCCTGCTTGTTCCTGCTATGTTTTAAGTAAAGACCCAGGCAGCAGTGGCATTTCTTATGAAATCTGATCTTTCTGCAGTATATTCTGTATCTGTTTGTAAGTATGTATGTGTATGTCTCTATCTATTAATATCTATCAGTTTATCTTGGTCAGCACTGCAAATGCTCGTGGCATAGAGAAAGCAGAACATCTTCATCCTTGGAGTCTGGTGCTGGTCTGTCCATTGCTGTCAAAACCAGGCTGTTCAGGACATGCCCAGAATTAGACCATTCTGACATACAGTGAACTTCAAGACAAAAAAGGGACCGAGGCAGCTGCAAAGTTTTGTACTGCTGCTCAAGTCTTCAATGCTATTTGCTAAGGATTCCTCACCCTAAGAGGCCTTACTGCTCCCAGGCATCAGTTTCTTGAGCTGAACTAACATACCTACACGCTATTTTGGATTAGCTATAGGTATTTCACTGAACCAAAAAAAAAAGCATACCAGTTTCACTTTATTAAACCATATTAGAAGGCAAGTAAGAGCAACAACATATATACATTTTAGAAGGACATACTGGATTACATTTTCAGGTGCTAGAAAGTTGTCCTACTTAGCTTTAACAGAGTTAATGGAACTACCAACCATTATGAATAATGACAGCTTGTAACATTAAAAATAGTGTAGGATTTTACTTAATTAAAAATGATATTTTGATGGATTTTCAGCTATTGATTATATATTTTTCTAAAAAATCACACTTTTCCTCCGTTTGATGTATTTATTCCAATATCAATGCTATTGATGTGTCAGCACTCAGTCTATTTAAGTAAAAGTGCTTAATCATTCTAAAAAGGGAAAATTGTTGTGAGCATTAACATAACTGCCCTAAAAATACACTTGGTTTTGATGGTTTTGTAAATTTGAGAAATGCAAATTCTCTTATTTTAAAACTTGATTGTGTAAACAAGGTCTACAACACTTTCTGGTGTATAGATCAAACTGAAATTTGCAAAGAACTGCAGGTTCCTTGACACAGAGTAATGAGAAGGTTTTGCAGCTAGCAGTAGCCAAAACTTCACACAATCTTCATAGCTGACTGCCCCTTCATACAATACTTTTTCAAAATATACAGTGCCATTTCAGCTTTATGAGGTGATGATGATGTCCAGTGGCTAATCAAATTAGGTTAATTGGAAACATTGTCCCAGTGGATATGACCTAGCCTTTGGCTCCTATTTAAAGGTGATATCCTGGCTTTGAATCAGGTTTCAACTGCTTGTTGAACTCAGTACTTGTGTAATTATTGCCTAATTGCATGTTTTTAAAGTGAAGTAGATATTTACAGTGGTCTACGTCCTCTCATAGAGATTGCAAAGGGAGGGCCTTTAGTAGGTATCCAGGATGACTTTAGGTAAAGGAATTTTTTTTAATTTTTTCAATGTGGCAAATACAGCAAAGACTGATGTGTCAAGTTTACTCTGTTTTCATTTACAACTATATACTCCTGTAATGAGTAGCAAGTTGAAAAGATTTCTCTGAAAACTAAGTAAAGCTGATGCAGAAGAGATCATCTATAAGATAACACAGCTAAGTGCTAGAATTAAAATATTGATGTAGCAGAGGATACAGTATGTGACTAAAAGTTAAAAATGAATGACTTAAAAGGTCTGAGCATTTTATTCCAAGGCCATTTTATCTGTTACAGACATGTAGGTAATACATATTCATATAACCTAAAGAACTTACAGGCTAAACATCCAAGTATGGAATACTGGTGGCCATGTGCAACTGTCCCCATATCTCACAGAGACAAAATGCTCCCTAATGCTTATCTGCTTGCCTGTGAAGAGAAAAACCACTGCAGGCTTCCATTAGCTTGCTGGATTTCTCAAGTGATCCAAAACAAAAAACCTACTAAGACTTCCTACGCACAGTAGGAATTCCATTCCTTCTGTAGCCCATCTAAAGATAAGCTTTAATTCCTAATTTCTTGCACCAAAACTGAGGAGATTTCAACTTCATTGCAACAACGAGGACACAAACACTGATATAGACTGTGGCAAATGTGAAAAGCTGGTGATCTGAGCACACTGTCTACAAACAGCATGCAGAAAATGGAAACGTAGGTACTTGGAATTGTAAAATAAGACCTAACCAAAACTTAATCTAGTTAGGGTTCTGCCTAGGGAAATAAATTATTTAGATTTATTTTGGGATATGCTATGTAATGCCCCAAATCTCAAAAAGCAAAAAGGAAAACGAAGCAAAAGATTAGAAAACACTGATGAGGTAGCTAGAAGATTTTTATGGAGAATGGGAAGAATGTCAGTGTTTAATAAAAGCTTGAAGTCATCAATTAATGGTCCATGATCAATGAGATTAAAAACATTTTTTAACATTAAAAGCAACAAAATTAACCTGAAGGCAGGCATAGTTTCATCAAAAAGAGTGAGACAAGAAACAGTTACACATTAACATTCAACAGCTGTTTTGAGTTTGTATTTGGAAATAGCAAATATCAGTGCCTTGTGACATTGCAGTAGAACTAAGAAAAAATTACTCTCTGTTTTAAAGATGAATGTGAGAGAGAACCTGCTAAAATTAAGCATTTTCAAATCTGCAGACTTGGAAACTAGCAATCTAAGAGAATGAGCTGCATAAGGAGTTTTCTCATATTAGTGTATAATAAATCTTCAAAATCAGGAAAAATTCCAAAGAAGTGAAAGAATGTCAATGCAAGTCAAATAGTTATAATTAAAAAGGTTGTCTCAGTGACCCATAAAACAGCCTGTGACTGATTCCCAGTAAAATAATGGGATCATTAATTTAGAAGTATCATGAACAAAAACCCGCAGGCTGAAAATATAGTGATACGTATCTGTGTCTCTTCATGGAAAACATGTCCTAAGTGTTTTTGTTATGCTTTTTTTTTTTTTTTCAGAATTATAGCTCTGAGTGATAAAAATAATTTTATTGCCGTTATGTTGTGATTTGTTTGTTGTTTATATGCTGTTATTTAACATATTGGCATGTGAAGTTACCATACTTGCACTATATAAAAGAAATAATCAGAACCTGGTGTTTAATATGGAGCTATTATTCCAAAAATTGGTTCATTGTCACCTGTGTTCAAAAGGGGTCTGACCTGGAGACCATTGAAGTTAACTATCAACAGCTATCAAATAAAACTGGTTCTATACACTCTCAGTTCAATATTGCAATTTAAAAAACACAAAAACAAATACTCCTCCCCACCTCCATATATGATTCTTTACCATATATTAAGGGATATGTTAACTAAAAGTCAGGAGAAATTCTTGACCATGCTTTTTTATGGTGAGACTAGTGTAAGAATTCCTAGTCCAGAAGAAGGAGAAAGTGTAAACATTTGAGAGACTTCAAAGGAGAGATGAAAAATTGATCCAAAGACCTAAAGAAACCTGATGATGGAAATTATAAGAAACTCAGTCTATTCATTTCATCAGCGAGAAATCTGAGAAGTGGGTTTGATCAATGTGTAGGTTTAAAGAAAGGTAAAAGGAGATATGAAAAGACGTGACAGTTGTAGTCTTGTTGATCTCGAAGATGAAAACTAATGAGCTTCTCTAGTCAGAATGTGAAGGTAGGAAGTTCAGCTTAGTAGTTTTCCTTCTAGGGATAACAATTAAACACCTGATAGACTATGAAAAAAGTGGTTTATGCACTATTGTCACTAACTTTTTAATAAAAGTTAAATTTTGCAAAGGCAAATCTGAGAAGTCTCTACTTTCTGTGAAATCAGGAGATCAGAGGAGACAGTAACAGTGGTATCCTATATTTTATGAATCTATGACAGCTAAATTAAGGCTGAGTGTACCAGGACTTGGGCACATACCTAGGTGTTTTCATCCTGTGGAACCACTCTCAGCAGAATCTTTTTGCCAGCTGAGCCCTTGTGCTAGAGGTGGCTTCAGCGACACTGAGCATTGTTATATTATTATGCATCAAACTCCATTTCTATTCTGAAGATTCACGGATGACTGAAGGAAGTGGTGCGATGGACAGTATCTGCTTTATTTCTTTGTTATTGTGTATTTGATGTTTTGTATTCTTTAAAAAGGATGTGCTGGGCAGCAGACAGAGGGATGGCCTCTTTTTCTTGTCCCAGGTGGTATGCTTTGGGTGGTGAGAGGTTTTCTGGCTTGTGAGGGGAGATTGCACTTTACCTGAGGGCAGCTGAACATATAGAACTCTGAGAAGCCTTGGGAGCACAGGTTAAGTCTGAGATATCCAGGAAATCAGGCGCCTTGGAAGCTGCCTAGAAATTCAGAGAACAGGCACAAACACAGGCCTGAGGAATGACAGAAACATGCTTTTCCTAAGGACCTAGAGGGGATAGTACATTTTACTGCAACGCCAGGAGCCATTGAAAGGTTGCTGGCTACAGAGCAAGGCTGGAAGAAAGAGCTACCTCTTTTGACCCATCCCTTCTTACAGTGCTGGATTAGAAGGAATTAATTTACAACGCTCTACTTCTTCCATTTTTCTCACTCTGAACATTCTTTATTATAAAAATAAATTCTTGTTTATGCTTTAATAAAATCTGGCTCTTGAGGATCAATGTTTTTTTAGTGCACTCCCTTCAAACAAAAGGCATGGGCAGGGCCATTCCACATCTCTGGAGACTCCAGACCCTGTCATAAGGAAATCTCACACAACAGACACAGTCCAAATTGTCTGTTTGGAATCTGTCAGCAAGACTGTGCTCTGGACTAATCTGTTTTTCTGGATGTCTGCCACATGGGAAAGCATCAATCCCTACTCAGTATTTTCTGTTGACATCAACCACAAAAGGCTTAGGAGGAAAGGATGGAGGGGAAGAATTACAAATACTGTCTCCTTAGTATAGGGCAGGACATAGCCACTATCCGATGACTACCCCTGCAGATGTCCCTCGAAGGATCTGGTAATATTTTTCCAAAATTTGCAACAGTTTCTTTTCTCTGCTTAGCCCAGATTTGGCCCTGCACAGTTCTGTGTTTACTGAAACTGCATTTTAAAAGATTTTTTTCTAGAAACTCTGGAATTACAGTAAAACCAGTCCAGAAATTCAATCGGAGCAATGTCTTCTCTCTAGGGTTTACTCCTATATTGTGATATCATTGAATCAACATTTACAAAAGAACAGCTACCGAGCAGACAAGTTGATGCCATGGATAATTTTCAGAAGTGTTTTGCAATTTTAAAATTATATCAGCCAAGAGTAGACAACGGCAGTTACAGCACATCAAAAAAGTTTGATATGGCAGAAGACAAGGACTGGAAAGCAATCCGTGTTGATCTGGTCATAACACCCTTTGAGCAATATGCATATGCTCTGTTGGGTTGGACAGGCTCCAGGGTGAGTAACCACAATAGTCTGTTTTCTTAGCATTGCTAACCTGTTTTTGCTGTTGCAGGACCATTCAGAGTTAATGGATTTTAAAAAAATGTTCCTACTCCACACATCGCATTCCATGCTATCGTCAACCCATGATCAAAGGTTGGAGCTGATGAACTCATCACTGACGTTTATGGATGTCTCTCTAGAGGAGTTAGTGTCTATTTTCCTTGAATCTTAGTGTTTGGATTCATGGATTGAAGAGCTAGATTTTCAGTCTGTTGTGCTGTCTTTTTACATCATACTAGTGTTAAAAAGCAATTTAAATGGTTACTGAGTAGAAAGATGATTTGGAAAGTGTCACAGAATTTTACATGATATTAAACATTTGAGGAAGAGATGTTCTGAATTGGAACTTAATTTGTTTCGTGGGAAATTCTAAACAATATGACATCTCTCTTTTTGGATTAGGTAAAATGTTTTCTTTCAGTTGTATTTTGAGTGTTTTAAATTGTAAATAAAATGGAAAATTTTTAAATTTACACATTAGTTTTTAACTAGAAGAAAATATGTTTTGATTGATATTTTAATAAGTTAAGAAAACTTGAAATGATAGCTACTTTCCCAATAGACCCTATAGTCAGTGGGTTTAATATAAAACAGTACCATATTTTCAAAATAAAAAAATATATCTAAATGCAAGCTCAAAACTCAAATGATTAGTCTCTTTCCAGACAGAATTATTTTTTAATCTGTTCTACATGCTTGCCTTCTGATGTTCATTTTCTTAGGGAGTGATTACATGGTATAACACAGAGCTTCTGAGCCTGCTCTGAATGATCTTTTTGATGTGCTAGAAGCAGGACAGGTGCATTGCTGCTCTATTCTACTCAGGTTAATTGGAAGCAGGATGTTTCAGACCAGGGAAGATGCTGCAATTGATGTATTCTCCTGCTGAGCTGATGAGTTACTTCAGTCACTTTTCTGTTTTGAGGTAATAAAATGTACTTATTTGGACTTTGGATTAAGTCCTGCAGACTTTGGGGTCCTTCTTATCCTGAAGGTGTTTGGCTATTTAAAAACCCATCTCTCAGATCTGTAGGTAGGTGTCTAGACTAAAAATGTACTTTGTGAGGCCCTTTGGTTGATTGGGCAATGACTCCATCTTTCTCTGCCTCACTCAGCTCTTACTCCCTGTTGAGGTAATTCTCCTACAGGCTATTGGAGCCCATCATAGGCTGTACATACACTCACTTTCTCGTACAGTACCCAACTATTCTCAGAATAACCAACTGAAATGATGGACCATTGCCTATTGAAACATAGACCTTTCAGATGATCCATTTTTTCAGCCTATTGTCTTTTAATACAGGTAATTTTAACATGTTCACTTATTGTTTAGTTTGGTGTTGGAGCTCCTGTACAAAGGTTAACAATTTTGATTTGTCAGAATTGCTGATATTTGCTATATCTTTTACAGCAATTTGGACGTGATTTGCGGAGGTATGCTACTCATGAAAGGAAGATGATGTTGGATAACCATGCCTTATATGACAGGACAAAGGTACTGTATTCTCAGAAATAAAGCCATTGTGGTTTTATTTCTGAGTATGTATTTTCAGTTTATTTTTACTATTCAAGTATACAGAATATTTTTGCTTGATTGTTTATCTATTATGTAGTAAAACAGTACCCCTTTCACGAGATTTTGTTGCACTGACAGAGCCTGATTAAATGTGAACAAGTAAATCCAGAAGTCTTTTTTGGCATTGCTGAGGTAATTTCTGAAATTTAACAAGAAACATACATTAGACGATGGTATTTAGAAGGAATTGTAAAACCTTTACAAAACTGAGAATAACTCACTTGCCAGTATTTGAAAAAAATACTTTACTGTCCCGTTTCAGAATGGAAAGTCATTTCTGTGTCACAGGCACAATTTCAACAGGGATTGTGCTGACATTTCAAAGGAAGAAGGGATATTGAGTGGTACAGGCTTAACTAGAAGGCCTGAGGAAGTTTTTTAGGATATAATACTAAGTGGATATCAGGGATCACCTTGCTTTTAAGGCCCTGCATTCAGAAGCCTTACGTGAAGTTCTGTTTAGTCAGGCTTGCTGGTCTTGGTAGTAATTAGGAGTATTTCTGGTCGAAATGCTCTTGGCTGCAGTTGTACTGATCTCTGCATTTATCTGGTTTAATGTCTGTATTTGTATTAGGCCATTTTAATAATAAGCAAAAATCAATATTGATGATGTTTATTGATGTCATTTTAGGGGAAGGCAAAAGTGCCATGTCAAGATTTTGCATTAAACTTTCCTATATATTACTTGTAAAATAGAGACTGCTTTTAGCATCTCTGCTTGCATAGAGCATTGCCTCATTGTTTGTGAGATGCAGCAGTGATCTAAGCCCTCACTCCATTTCAGCTGTCTCCATGTGTGCTTGTCAGGCTCAGATGCTGTAGCATCCTCAGTTCACATATGAACCCGGGGAAACGATCAGACTAATGATCCATTTAGTCAAATATCTTGTCTCCAACAATTGTCAATACTAGATGCTTCAGAAGAAAATATAAAATTGCATAATAGATAAATATGCCATCAAATGTCTAAGGAGGGATGTTTCTTCATGAACCCAGGGATGATGTCAGTGTCTTTCTGCTTGTCTTTTATATTTTGAAAACATTCAAAATATAATCTCTTTGATTCAATATAAAATAGCAAATGTTGTTATCTGCAAGTTAGTACATGCTCTGTTAAATAGCTTTATTGGGTGTAACAGGTAACTGCACCACAGAGATACAAAGAATTTCAGAAATGCCAGTGTTATTTTTTGTGTGCAGCAAAATTTGCCTGCCTGGTGTACGAGCATATATCATTAAATCTGTTTCTTTTACCTAGAATCCTAAGGCATATCAGTGATGCAAAATGGACACTGTTCATTCATGAACAGCATCAATCAATATTATATTTTCTTTATTGTGTTTAGGCTTTATATGCAATGTACCATTCAAATCTTTCCGGGAAAGAAAATGTGAGTTTCCATGCGAATTTCACTGGAATAGCCAGGATGTTTCACAGATAAATGATGAGTTTATCTTTCCAGTGCCCTCTGGGAAGAAAAATGCTCTTGTCTTCCTGAATTTTCAAGTAAAGAACTGAGGCAGAGAAAGATTTAAGGCTCTAAAAATCCATTTCAGTTTGGCCTGAACTTTCTCCTATTGAGCATCTGCCTCAGGACTTTGAAAAATGCATAGGATTGTGTATATCCATGACATGTCTCCCAAAGCCATCAGCTGTAGCTGTATCTGAATTTCCAGACCTTCTACGTGGCAACTTAAACTTCCTCACTGAACTGCCCAAAAACAAAGAAAAAGAATTAGTGGAAGGACTGAGCAGCAAGATTTAATTTTTTTTTTCCTTAGTACCTATTATGATGCAGGAATTTTATGACAAAGGCAAGGAAAAAAAAAAAGAAAACAAAACCAAAACCAAAAACAACCAACCAAAAACCAACCAAGCCTGCAGGGCAAATTTCAACTTTCTTGACCTTAGTCTAGGACTTCCATATGTCAAATGACTTACATGAACGACAAGAATGGATCAAATATTCCTTTCTGCTGGGGACTCGGTTTGCTTTCAAGTGTTCCCCCCTGCCCCGAATAATATCTAAGTCTCTCTTTTCTCACTTAATTCCAGACACAGCCAGTTTACTTCCAGATTTTATTTTCTGCTGCAAAACACGGATGTACTACAGATTTCAAAACAAGGAGTCCTGACAGTCTGTTGACACAGCAGAATACTGTTCTTGTCTCTGCTGCACTCTCAGAAATAGCTAAATTATGTTAGCTAAAATTTTCCACAAAGAAAGAAAATTCTAAGGCAGATGTGCAATATGAAAAATTTCAGACCAGGCAGTACTGAAGTTATAATCTACTTAAAACACGGTCTTTTATCAAGTAGCACCATTGTAACAAGAAACAGAGAGACACCCCCCTGCTCCCTCCCCCAGCCCCATGTCCATATGTTCTACTATTTATAACCTAATGTGTAAAATTAAAATAATATTTTTCTTAATTTTACCTTCACAATTTTGTATTAAGTAATTCCCATAAAAGGACAGTTTGAACAAAAAGCCTTCCACACTGCCACCCAGTGTGTAATCAAGTCAAGAATGTGCATAATACAGCAACAGTGTCTGCAACTGTGAGACTTGAGATGATGACCCATGGCGAAAGAGAAGAAGTTTGCAGTAAGTTGTGTGGCTGCCAAGGTTAATTTTTAGTGTCATCAGGTTAGTAAGCTTAAAATCAGTGATGAAAATAATTAGTAACTTGTTGTTATTTCAGGGAACATATACCCAAATTGTGAAATGTTTAGTTTTAGTTTGTTTTTTTTCTTAATTTTATTATGAAGTCTAGAGAATCTTCTTTAATTCTAGTGCTTTTATTTAATTAAAAAAAGTGACTGCGGGAACACAAAATATGGATTTTTTTATCTGTACAGTCTCTTAAATTTAGGTTGGAACACAAACATATGTATTTCATAAGGACATTTTTCTTTGTGGTAGGAAAACTTCCTTTCTCAAAGGAAAGCTTTCTCAAACCTAAAACCATTCAGGAAGCAGATATTCTTGTGTGAGCTGCTTGAGATACCTCAGTACAATTTTAATTAAGGTTAATTAGGCACCATAGGTAAAAACTGAATCACATCTCCATATTTCTCTCCTTGTTTGCTAAAGAGAGGTTACCTGATGTCACTGGCTCTGTCCAGGCAAACTTTCTTGTGTGATTCTGTAACAGTCACTGGGGTATAATTCAGGAGCTGGGCCAAAACCTTTCTGCTTCATTTTTCTTCTTTTATTACTCTGTATGTGTGTACAGTAAAAAGGATAGAAAGGTCAGGGAGAGTCAAACCAGTTCTTGACCCTGATGCAGTCCAAATCCTTTATTTGAAAACGCTTGTTGTCATTAAAAAATTTGCAAGCTGGTATAATAAGTTAATAAACAATGCTATAGCAAATATATATATATTTAATTTGGTGGAACGTAACAGTGCCTGTAAGAGAGTGTCTTTCATTATAAAAGACAACAATTTCTTGGTTTGCTCTATATTTCAATATATAATTTGGTATACTTTATTCTTCTCTGTTAATATTTATCGACCCCTTGGCACTGAAGCTTCCACCGTGGCCCACTGCCTGAAATGTGATGCATGTCAGAGAATCCCACATGCCAGCATTCAAGGACTTGCATCAGGAGAGAGTCCTGGTTACTTTAAGGTGTTTCCAAAGGGCTTCTGACAGGAATAGGAAGCATTAACACAGCAGTTAGGAACCAATTACATAGCTTTGCAGAGGGGAACAAAAGGAACAGATATTTCCTCGAGGGACTTGTTACAAAGTTACACTGTGAAATTATTCCTCAGCCTTGATTTTTTTTTTTTCCCTAGTGTGAATCTTTTTCATGTATTTGTGGGTTTTGAAAGACAGTGTGCAACTATCAAACTGGTAATTTTTTCAGTTCTGTAACAAAAAGGGCATTTTGGAAATCTTTCTTTGGTAAGAAAATTGTGACAAATAGAAAATTTACTACCAATTAACTGTCAGCCTCTTTTTCATAAAAAGTTGATTGGATGTCCAAATCTGTGCCTCTTTAGAACTGTGTCCCAAAGCTATAGAAATCAGCACTTGTATATACCAGCTTGAAGTATGAAGTTTCTGTACTTTATATCAGTTGGAGATCAAACCTTAAAATGATTACCACACTTGTAGAAAGAAGGAGTACATTGATCAGCCATCAGGAAGACAGAGAAATTATGTATTCCCCGTGTCTCATAATATTATTATTGCTGTTGCACTGCTTACTGATGCACAACATATTTATGTACAAGGCAAATAAAATTATCACTGTAAAACTTTCTTGATTCATGGAGGAACAATATGCTCTCTAAGTAAAGTAGAAGTGCTTTTGCAAAAAAGTATCCCATTTTTGTGTGTGAAACATAAGTCAGGTCAGCTGAACAATAGGCTGTTCCTTAGAAAAATCAAGGTCTTTAAGCTGGAAACCATGGCATCACTGGCTGTTTTTACACCCCTCCATGTTTGATTTGGGGTCATTTATCCCTTGACCCACTATAAAGAAGTTTTGGTTACAACATACATTATGTCTAGACTTAATCAGGAGCTAATACGAGTATAAACACCAACCTCCGTTATGTATTTGTGTAACATGGTCATCGTTTCACTGACTAAACTGCAGTTTTTAGTCTGAATGTGTGTGTATATATATATATGTACACATATAGTTTGCAACATACTGAGATTTGATGGGCACTTTCTTTGCAATGATTAAAAGTTTGTGACATACTAGAACAGTCATTAGCAAGTTTTGACAACATCCTGCCAGCTTTTTAACTCAGTGAAAAGGGGAGAGATCTAGTGGATCTAATTAAAGCAGATATAGCTCTAAACCGTATTTTTAAACACCTGTCTTTAAGCTGAATAGCTAAAATCTCCTTGCATGAGAATGCAATAAATGTGTGATTTACTTTCATTTTAATGTTTTATTATTTTCAAAGTGTTTTTTAAAGTGGCTGGCAAACCACAGGCTTTCTATTCTTAAAGGAGTAGCCATCCTTGAAGTGCGAGTGCTTCTCCCTTTTTACAGTGTCAGCAACCTGGAATAAGATTCATGAATTGCAAAGTTTGTTGGTTGCTCCTTTACCAAACTGTGGAGCTATTACCTAGAGTAGAGTATTCGTGTCATGCAGAAGGGCACTGCGGAGAGTGTCTGAAGCTGGACTCCATGATATTGCGTTTTTACACTCTTTACCAAGAGGGTAGGTAAGACTTAATGTGGAATAACTGATCTCCCATAATATGGCGCTCAGACTCAAGCAAGTGCTCTTCTTTAGTAAGAATATTACTTGAGGAAAAACTTTCTCGATCTCCAGAATATGAAATGCTACAGTCCAGTTGGCTTATAAACTTAGCATTGTCTTTAACTTTGAAGTTTGCTCCACTATAAATATAATGGCTTCTTATCTCTCTGCACTCTTCATGGCTTTACTTTGTCTCTATGGTTAAACTCATCCAAGTCTCCACTTCTTCTTAATTTGATATAATTTCATTCAGTTTTGTAGACTTTGATAGTTTTGTAGACTCCAATATTGCTGCCTACTTTCTCCTGGATACTATTAATACCACTTCAAAATGCAGGGAATGACTGTAAAACGTGGCTACAACTTAGTGGTGTAAAATGTCAGTTTGAGAAGTTATTTTCCTTACCCCAGTGTTGAAAGGATCTTATAGGCCCTTGTGAGTTACCTAGAGAGCTGCTGTAGTTCTGGAAGGCATAAGCTATGTCTTTCTGCTGAAATTAAAATTAACCAGTTTTAAATATAGCTTAGATTCCAGACTGTAAGCACTAAAATGAAATTCAAGTTCCAAAAATTTCATCAAGAAAAGCTGTGGTTTTAATTTAAGCTGATTTTGTTTTAACTTTTATTATTCTGACATTTGCCGTTAGCTTGTTACTCTTAAAATTCCACAGGAACACAAATATGTTGGATTATTTTTTTTTTTTTTTTTAGTTTTCTTTTCTGACTCTATGTCCCTGGATGTTATCTGAGGTTGCAGTTTGCAGTTCATAAATACTAGACTGTTGTGATCTTGTTCTTCCTCATAGCTCATTCATTTGAAAATCCAATTCAGATACCCAGTCTTTGTTATAAACAGCTGTAGATTTACTGCAGTCTGGCTAGCTTAAGCTCTCTCTGCTCCCTCTAGTTCTCTGTGTGTAGTCACTGGATATAAAAGGTCCTTCTTCAGCTTCCAAAAATCCTGACATACATGGTTGTTAAGATACTATACCTGGTATCTGAAGTGTTACGCTGATGATTGTGAAGACAGTTGTCCCACAGACTTCCATTCCCATGGAGGAAATACAGCCCAGACAGTCGTTAGTGGTTAAAGAAAAGGTTGAATGAGCAGGCTGAAAATAATGTGAAGTTTTGTCACTTTGATTCTTCAGGGTTGTGCACAGTCTATGCTCTGAATTTGGAAATGTCTTAAGCTCACAGCCAAATCACTCTGAAATTTGTGTGTAAAATTTTGCACATACTGCTGGTATTTTGGCTCAGCAGAGAAAACAATCAAGAGTAACTGTTAACGTGTGGAAGGCATTTGTGTGTAGACTGGAAATAATGTCTGGAGATGACTTACTCTTTTTGTTCCTTTTCTTACTCTGCAGTAGTTCTGTTCTTGCCTAGTACATGTGTCTCTTTTTTTCTATCACTTTGTAACAGGGAATCGTGTTGGGCTGGCAGACTGACATGAATGATTACAGTAAGCCAAAGGATCATGTACCTGTTCAGGCATGTGACATTGTAGGGCACATTCAACCAATTTTTAGGTTTTCAAGTTCTCTCAAAATTTTTTGATCCCTCTTTTATCCCTTGGTAAGGATAAGAAGTTAACCACTGTAGCAAAACCTAGTTTAGTTTAATGAAATATTTTGATCACTCAGCATTTAGCCTTTCCCTGTAACTGGGTGAAAGAACAAATGTTTAAGGAAGAATTTTGCTCATTCAAAATTTGCTTCTTCTATTAATTAGAGGGAAAGTCAAAATGTTGACACTTTTTGCAAAGGGAAATGCTTTTTGAATCTCAGCTTTGGAACCAATCCACATATCAGACTGTTCCAAGCATCCAAAGCTCAGACAGCTCTTGGGTCTGCAAACTGTGAGACGCTTGGCTGGCTGCTCCAGGCTCATGGAGCCAATAAGGTCTGAGGACCCTGGCTCTGATGTAATTAAAATTATTTATTTGAACTCAGGCTCCCATTAGCCTGTCAAAGATGTTGTCAAGAAGATGGGCAAGCTGACAGGAGCTCAAACAGGCTTAGATTTTTAAAAGTGCCTGGTAAACTAGATTCTCTTGGATTAATTTTTTTTCAGGGCAATATTTTGATAATTACATCATTTTTATGAAAGACCCAGGTTTAAGTGAGCAGGAAAATTCCAACAAAACAAAATTCATTAGCGTTCTGCTGAATAGATCTGTTCAAAAGGCAATGTTTGTGTGACTATACAAGTATTAAGTAGAAATATTTTTCCCTATAACTGTCTTTTCTCTGGGAATTCTAGGAAGCTGCATTCTAGTGATTCTTGGCCAGCAGCTTCCATGTATCATGTTTTTCTGTAAAGCGTGGTGTGAGGATGCCCCAAACATACGTAGAGAAGATGCTTCTGAAAATCTACTGTGCTATGCAAAGCCCAGCCCTACCACTTACACCATGGATAAATTTGTGTTTGTAAATGCAGGATTTAGCAACATTTTTTACTGTTACTGCCTAACTAAACTCCCTTGTCTGAATTAATTTAAAAGGTGTACCATTACCAAATATTTCAGAACCCATATTTTCAGAAAATAAAGTGGGTTTTTTGGTTGTTTCTACATTTTAGTAACTATTTGGAAACTATTGCTTGTAGCTACAGTAAAACAGGATGTTTAAAACTTCCCCACTGTACTTCACACAGTTTCAGCTGTGGTGGGATTCTCTACTGCTCTTTCATTCCAGGTATATTCACCGTTCTTGATGCCTTTTACTGTTTAGCAGCTACTCAGAGCTAAATAGCCTGGCAGAAGTCTGCTGTAATTCAGTGTCTGAGCTGTAATCATTTCCCATTTCATAGGAGAAAACTCTGCATAAAAAAGGAACTAGTTTCAACTGCTCCATGCCAGAAGTTCTGAATGATATATTTCCTCAAATAGTTATCTTTTCAGTACATAAGCGAGCATATGGGAGTCTGGCTGAATGAGAAGTTGGATGGGCTAGAGGCATTAAGCTGCCACAGGTACTTTTCTCAATTCCTGTTTCATGGCTGGAGATTTCTACGGATGGCAGGTGGAACAGCTTCATGGCTGGATCATGGCCATGTAGAAAGCATTTCTTTCCTGCACCTTTACCACATCACTACACAGTGGAAATCCTCAAGGGCTGGATTTATCTTGTAGATTTAGATTTTTATCTTATGGAAACCCATATGTTTTCACAATAATATTCCAGAAAATAATTTTTCAGTCCAATTATTACTCTATGAAGTTCAAGGCAGCAAAATGAAGTGATGTAAATAATTAGCCTTGCTTTTTTTGTAAAAGAGAAGCTGGGGTTCCTAGGATATAATAGATTGATTAAATTATTAGCATATGAATATTCTTGCACTCACATTGTAGGTTGTTGGGTTTTTGTAAGAGGAGGGTCACAAGCTCAATGTTATTTTGAAGAGTCATTGGAACAGAAAGCAGTTATTAGTCTTGTGTCCTATAAAAAATTAAGATGGGAAATAGCTGCCTTAATGTTTTGTACTGTTAAAGAAATATTGGAAAAAATACAACACTCTATGCTGAAGACTGTATATGATTGATGACAATTTTGCATTTAAAAACCATTGTGTGAATTTGAATGGCATTAAATGTTATTTAGTTGTTGAATAGCAAGTGAGGCAGTTTATACAACTGCTCTGAATAGTAAATTCACAAGATGCTCTGAAAACTTCATAATGGGACTCAGCTTTGCAAAACATTAAGTGCTGTACAGTTACAATGAAAATAATAAAACCCTATACTCCCAACTTTTTTTTTTTTTTTTTTTTTTTTTTTTTTTTAAGAGAATATTTAGTTTTCCTTGGAAAACCAGTATAAACATGAAAGGGGATACGTATCCTGGGATTTATTCCACAATGTGAAGATCACTTTTGCACAGTCTTTAATTACTTGCCTGCAGAAAGCATTTCTATTCAGGAAAATTCATACCCGATTCTTCAGGCAGGGCTTGCCCTGTTTGTCTTTGCATACATCTGTAAAGCCAAATGAAGGTGTGATTGCAGCCCAGGTAAATCATAGAATCATTTCGGTTGGAAGAGACCCTCAGGATCATTGAGTCCAACCATAGATTATTATATGACTGTAATGCTTTGCTAAGCTGGTTCAAGGGTATATAGAAATTTTCTGAGTTGTGCTACTACCAATCTTTTGCCCAGGTAGTTGCTTCAAGGACAACCACAATGTTTGCAGCAGGCAGCATGTCCTGTCATGCCTGGCAATATAGTTGAACTTCTAGACTCTTTCATGATATTCAAATTTTTCTCTGGCTGAGTCTAAGTCTGTGTGTCTGGCATGCCACTTAGCCAGTAACTTTTATTTTGAAATAAGTCTTACCTGACAGTGACCAGGTTGGTGGGAAAAGTTATGTTTGTGTGGTGGCTTGGCTTAGAGGATGGACACAGCTCTGAGAAAGCCAGACTGATTGCAGATGGCCAGGCAGTTACCTGCACTTCCCAGAACTTTGTAAACAGGTCTCCTAATAAAAAGCCAGCTTTGTTTTCCAGGCATTGATTCATTTCTGTCACCACACAATAAGATATTTCTTAAAAACATGTATCATTGGGAAAAAGAGCTGGCTATGATTCTATACCCTCATTTTATTACATAAAGATGTGTGATATTCACGTGTTAGACAGTTTTAGTCTCAAAATCAGTTTTCTCGTGTCATCTGAGAGTTTTTACTCCACATTACCTTTCACTGAAAAAAGATGCCTGCAGAAGTTTACTTGCATAGTTAAAGAGACATTTTTAATGATTTTTTAAATGCTGGATGTTATAGACTTATTTTGGCAGATGCTGCTCTAAAACTATGAAGTTGTAACAGTGAGACAGCCTAGAGAACATCTTGATGAATTAAACATGCTGCAGCTGCAGAATTTCCTTTAGATGTCTGCAATAATGACTGGATTAAAGCTAAAGTAAACATAAAGATCCAAAGCTTATAATATTGGTTTCCAATGTGATCAGTTGTTCACACAATGATTACTACTACAATTAAACACTGAGTCATTGTGAACAGATGCACATACTTTCACTCATGTTGATACTCTTCTTGCTCTCTCAGGAAAGTGGAAATTGCATCTGTGATTTGGGGGATTTCTTCTTTTTGCACCTGGTCTATTTTTAAAAATTAAGAATTAAAATAATCTACTTTTATTACCTTTTGGTAAATTAAAAAATGATTATGCATGTTCTTGCAAAATGTGCTTTTCCTCAGTGTTCTCTTAGCAGTTTAAATGTTTCACATATAGAATATGATAGTTCATTTTTACAAAGTCTGCATATAATTCATTTTTATATATAATTAAATTTAATCTCTTTGTAATAGGAAGTTGTACATCTAACACAAAGATCGATGTACCTAATTGTTGTTTCCTTTGCTTGGTGTTTTCTGAACAGTTCAGAGAAACCTATATTGCTAATGAAAAGAGAGAGCTCTCAAAATGCAAAAGTAGGTGCAGATCCAAAATATTTTGACTATACTTTTTTATTAATTTTAATTTCTAGGACAGTACAGAGCCAACCATTTTCAAGTGTTTTAATTCAATTATTCAATCAGTATTCATGGGTAAGTTATTGAATGTGGGGCAAGTAACATAGTCTCGGATTTTCTGTTAAAAGAAAAAAAAATAAATTGATTGAGAAGAAGCTAGTTAGAGAGGAAGCTGGAAAAGGAAAGAGCCAAGGGCCAAAGAGGAAAATGGGGCATGGAGTGGGAGTGAGAATGGGAAGTCTGTGGTGGATGTAGAGATTTGATAAGGAAGTGCAAAGTGGCTGGACAAAGTGATGAGGAATGGAAAGGCTACATTTGAATAGCAGCTGCATTGCGGAAAAGAATCTGGGTTGGTTGAAGAGGCTGAGCTGAAAGGGGGCACAAAAAAAGAATGTCTGAGGAGAGAGAGGAGTGGAAGTTTGATGGACTAAAAAATTCGATTCATTAGGCTAATGCTCTAAGGTGGCAACAAGAAACAGGTAAACTTTCAATTGCCCCAAGTAATCGAGTAAACTGTGTTTATCTCACTTCACTCTGGGTATGGCATGAGTGGAGCCTGAAGTTACATTAGAAATCTGAGGGGAGAGATCAAGCCCACAACTTAGTACAGGGCAGTAGGGAAGAGAGAGAGCTAGAACAGATACAGATTTTAAGAGCTCAGCTTGCTAAGACTGATTGATGTCACATTGCCAGCAACCCAAGATTGTTCTCGGTGCTGGCAGCAAATATTTGTTAGCCCTGTGGCTCAGTACATTTCCTGACTAGTGAAAGAAGCCTGAGTATGTTACAGAAATTGAAGGACGCAGTATTTCTTTGAAGAAAAAGAAGTGCCTATGCGTACACATAGGAAAACTCAAGGTTAAAATACAATCAGCCACATTCTGGAATTTCTTAAATTGCAGGTCTTTGATTTTACAATCTCAAGAACGTTCTTTTGAAGTGGTTTGTTTACAATAATCCCATATGAATTACACTCAACTGTGTTTCATAAAATCCAGGATTCTGCATTTTTGTTGTTTCATTCATTCATATGGAGCTTTATATAGAAAAATACAATAAGCCAGTTTAACAGTATTTGACAAGCTAAAGCTACTGTAAATAACATAGTCTAAAAGCAAAACTGAAGTATAGCTAAAGAGGAAGAGGAAGTAATCCCCGTAATCTTTTTAGTGACTTTCTGTTAGGACACAGCTTGTCAGGGATCTACAGGCGGCAAAAAGCTTTTGTTCTGTTTTTGTTTACAACAATGTGCTATTTAACAGGTTAAAATTTTTGCCTGGGTTGACAGATAGGAAATTCCAAGCTTCTCTTCGTTTTGTGTTCCCCAAACTGAAAACATATTCTTGTAGTCTGGATGATAATGTATTATACTCTTTATTGTGGAATGTTTTTCATTATTAAAATTGTAAACTATGTAGCGTTTTGCAACAAAGTAACCACACAACTGTAATTTTAAACAGAGAATAGTTCAATTTTATGCACAGCATGGTCTTATTTACAAAGTAAATTTTAGCAATTAAAAAAGGACTCATTCAGTTAAGTCAACAGATAATTTAAAAGACGACTTTATTTTTCAAAGTGTCAGTACTTGGAGTATGTACTTTGCATGTAGAAAGCCTGAAGACACTCTGTTACTCCATGTTATGACATAGTTCATAGGATAACTGCCTAGAATATCCTAACATTAGCCTGATTATTGTATTTTACTCAGTGAATCTACTTTTTATTGTTCAGAAATTTAATAAGAATAAACCTATAACTAGAGTTAGAGAATAGTTGTAAGAGAAGTATTCAAGTATGATATTTCTGATTAAAAGCACAGGACATGTCCAGCGGTAAAATGAAAACAGAATTTATGATTCTGACTTCTATTACCTTCAAAAATTATTCATGCCCAGGATTGTTAAAATAAATTCCACTGCACTATTTTGCATCAATACCATTACAAGTGATTTTTGCCTGAGAGTATAGAGTCAATGGGTAATACTTGTAATACTGCTTTTTCAATCATGGTTTGTTATAATGTCATTTCAAAGAGTAATTTTTTTTGCCTCTGATTTATTTATCATCTTAGGAACAGATGACAGATTAGGAACAGATTAGTTTGTATTTTAAAGCAGGCAGGGTGATGTGAATATTACTACAGAAAGTACCAGTTAAACATGAAAATTATATTTGGAGAGAATATGATGTCAGAGGCACCTCAGGTTATTTGCTACTGAAAACTGTTATGATACTATCAAAGGGAAAATGCACAGTGTCTACACAGGACTGTGGAATATTATTGTTGAACTTGATGAAATACTTCACATTTCTAGTACAATTACAGCTTCAGCATTTATGTTCTACAGTCATGAAATTGTTTGTACTGTTGATAGTTTCATCTATAAACATAGCCTAGATATTTAGAAAAATGTCTAATTAAAAGCAAAAATCACCAACACCCAGTCTGAAAACAAAACCTCTCAAAAAAACCAAAACTAAAACCGAATGCAACAAAAACAAACAACCAAACAAAAAGATTGGAAGAAACAAGGAATGAAAAACACCTGGAAGTCATTAGTCATATTTTTTAGGAAAGAACTAGAAGATAGATGCTCAGATATTATAGCAATCCACAGAATGTAAAAAATGTGTTGGTCTTAATAAAGATAAATACTACTCAGAGTAAAACGGGTAATTGATACACCCATACTAATGACTAACTGATAGACAGTTCCTTAGGACTTGATTCTGTCATGGCTTTTCATCAAGCAGTATCTTGCACTAAGGATGTCTCACTAACTAGTGATGGAATAGGATGCTGTCCTGCTCAGGCTGGCTGGCAGTACCAATATCAGGACCATGGACGAGTTTCATTCTTCCATGTTACTTTCTGACAGCGTTCATACTACACAAGATAATCATTGAATACAATTATTTAAAACCTCTTAAATAATGACAGGATTGTATGCATTTTTATCTGGAAATTGCTTTACTTACAATTTTTTTTCTTCCTCTATTCATTCCCCTGCCTTTCCATAAAATCATTTAGCTTGCTGTGAAAGTTAGTGATTACAGTGGTTCTTGTTAGCACTTTGTCTACACTAATGAGTCAGCTAATGATTTTGGAGAAGTAGCTATCATTTTATGGATTGATGTTACATTGTATTCCCATATTTTCATTGTAGATTGAAGGCACTCAACTTCATATCACTCAATGTACTGCAGGAATTTATGGATCTTCTGTAACACTTCCTCTACAGTTGCTTTACACAATTCTTGGTCTGTAAAATTGCAAAGCAATTTGCTACACTGAAGCTCTGAGCAGATTTATGTTTTCCACCAAAGAGGTACAACATTCATTCTTATAAAGTGAACAGCAGCATAGGGAATGAAGAGAAAATAGCTGGCTTCCTGATCCGTGTTTGCAAAGTACGCCCTCATCTCAGTCATCACAAGTCAGTAAAGAGGGACTGGGGCTGGTTGCAGTGCTGAAGGTAGGCTGCATGACAGGACGTGACAGACCTGAATGACAGATGGAAATCCGGGTATGGTGGCTACGCCTGTTTATCAATGGCCATAAATAGATGGATTGTGGAGCTGCATATCCAACTGTTGAAAGAAAACAGAATCATAGTCCTTGTGGGTAAACACTGACACCGCCAAATTCTGCTACTGAAGTCAATAGTTTTTAAGCATTGATGGCAGCACTGTGCTCCTGTTAATTATTTTAGTAAAAACCCATACATGCTACCACATGTATTATTTTTTGACATGCAGCATATAAAATAAAATCACAGCCTGTTGTCTTGATTAGCATAAAGCTCAGTGACTCAAATTCTACCTGGTAAGAGTAGAAAGCAGCATGGAGCTAGATATTTGGAGGAGATTTTAAAGAAGTATGCTTGAGAGAGGCTAACTTTCACTCACATCTCTTGTATTATTATAAATCAAGTAATGTTACTTGTCTTTAGGTTAGAAAATTCAAATATAGACACAGGCACATGGTAATAACCTCAGCAAAATGCTTATTTTCTTCGAAATCTCTTCCTTTTTACTGCTTTCTGCTGAGTTGTCATGCATTTCCTCATTGGTTTCTTCAAACCTTGGGGCTTACACCTTTTAGAGATATTAGCTGACCCACTTAATGCACAAGCTCTGTGTACAAGAAATCACTCCGGAAAGTCATTGCTTTTTGATATTGGGGAAGGTGGAAACATCTTTTTGAGAGTAAACAAGTTTTGAACAGGAAGTCATCGAAACACATCCTTCTTCATCCTCCCTTGCAGCTGCTATTTTTGCTGAGTCACTTTGCAGGCACCTTCCTCTCAGAAACCCACTCTCTCAGAAACCCATTAAGATAAACCAGAAATAGGTTAATGGTTTTTATTGAATCTGCTGCCGGGCTTTATTAAGACCCAAAGTTTATCTAGACTACAGCTTTTCCCCCACCTTCCCTTTTCATTACTTTCTATTCTAGGTACCCTTTCGTTCTTGTTTTTTGGCTGGCTGGTGGTTGGAGTAGATTTCATGTGTGATTCTGTAAATTGGGTTTGACTAAAATGTTCTAAGTAATTTTATTAGAGATTTTAGTCTTGAGTTAACATGTACCTGAAAAAAACAATTCAGAAATGCCTGAAATAAAATTCCACTGAAAATTTCTTTCCATTATTATCTTCAGTTTTACCTCCTTGACACGTTATATATGTTGCACACATTCTCCATGTGAAAGTGCTGAACTGCAGAGGCTCATCGGCATGCTCAGTATCATAAGAAGTGTTAGCACAAGAAGAACCATTAGGAGGTCATGTCAGGTCAATCATTCAGTAGCGCTCTGCTCTATCAGTTTTTTTGTCTTTTGCTAGTCTTTTACTGACATCCTCCCTTTTGACCTTCTCTCCTCTTTTATTTCCAGTTTATTTTTATAAAACGTTACTATCTTCTTCATGCTTATGCTTCCAGGATAAACCTAATTGACGTTGATGGGAATCAAGTTTATAATCAACTCAAAGTGTTTATTTTGGAACTTGCAGTAACTTAACTGTCAATAAAAAACCCTGTCAAACTAGTTGTGCCATGGAGTGAGTTTGGATAATTTTTCATCAATCAGAATGTATAATCTGATTACCTCTTCTCCAAGCGACCTTTCTGAGAGAAGATGTCTGTGTGTAGCTGAAACAGAACATATGTTCTCCCTATCTGTCTTCTCTTCTCTTGGGCTTTCCTGACTCAGTTTCTTTGACAGTGTTCCTTGTACTTGTCACATCCAAGAATTCCTAGATTCTTGGATCTGCATTTAGTGCATTCAGTGGTTGGCCTTGCAACTTTCTGTTTGAAAAATATGCTTTCCTTGCCAGAGCTTGACTTTCTGTGATCTCAGTGTTTTCAAGTTTTCTTTTGGTTGTCACCTAATGGAGATATTCAAGCTAGTGAGGCAGAGCAGGCTTCCCAGGTGAAAAGCAGGAGTGAACTTACATGATTTCATAAGGCTTGTGTGCTAAGGTTCACCAGAAATCCATGCAGTTTACTGTAGTCGAATGAAAAAGGCTGTAATACTGGACTGCCTTTAATTTCGCATTGAGAGCTCACTTTTCTGTTCTTACCGAATTTGTGTACTGTCAGTCACAGGAACTAACATTCAACTCTTGAAAATAGGAAGCAACTGGAATTATATTGATATACAGCATTAGGTGTGTGCCTAAGGACTTTTAACCTCTGGTTGACAAAATCCATGCAGCAGTATTGAATTACTGAATCATATGAATTTATTTATATAAATGCATGCTTTTCTAAGTTGTTGTTTGGTGGGTTTGTTCTGTTTTGGCTTTTTTTCCTCCAAATTTTTAACAGTTAAGGTGATTTACTTTCTCGCCTTTTTGTTCCTCTTTGTTTCTTATTTTTTCCTCACCTCTCAGGCTGATGTAATTTCTGTTTTTAAAGAATTTCATAGTGCAAGACCCAAAACTCTTTTTCCTTGCAATTCTGGTCATACAAGAAATGAAAATGTGACTAGATCAAGTTTTCAAATGTCTGTTTATTCCTTTTCTCCTCAGTCTTTTGTGGGTTAGAAGCAGCTGTTTGAGACTATTATCACATATTACATTTAATAATCATACACCAAGAAACTATTTTTAGGTACTATAGCTACCTTTTCAGAAAAAATTTACCAATGGTTGTCTTAGTATTCATAGAAATTCTCCTGACCATAAAAGTGATGGTTGTTTGCACCTATTTCAACTTGTTTGTTTTATATCTAATGATTGTTATTTCTAACATTTTCACAGATGAGAAATAATTTAATGCTATACCCGATTATTGTCAGAATCTTGCTCTGAACTCGGTATTGAGTACAGAAGATAGCTGCAGTCAATCTAAGAATTGCAGGAAATATTACAACAAAAATACTTCAGTGCATTGTTTGTGGACACATGATTGTGCAGACATTTTTGATGCAACAATCAGACTCCCTCATTAGCTGAATACCTTCAGCCCATTATGTGGCAATTTAGGTCAATATAGTCTGAAAGTCATAAAATAGTGAAATATATACCTACATTGTAAGATATACATTATAAAGGGCTGATTTATTAAAAGTAGTATCTTCCTAAAAGTTTCTGCAGTACTGGTGTGACCTGTGTCCATTTTTGGTGCATGAACACTTGTTCTATCAAAAATATCCCACTGGCAGAGAACAGATAGGGCGATACTCAGATCTGGTAAACATACACGAACATTCCCTTTGCTAATTGTGCAGAAAGTATTTGCTATTTGATGATTACTTATGTTTCTGCCTTCACAATTATTTCTGTAACCTCATTTTATTGATTTAATTAACAGCTATTTATATTTTTTACTATTATTTGGGCAAATGAGATCACAGGAAAACTAAGTGTGAGCAGCTTAATAGATTTGCATTTTTAATCTAGTAAGCTATCAGTATATTCTGTAAGTTGTAGGTCTTTGGTGTTATGGTGCACTGCTTCACTGAACGCAGTGGCCTCTCATATCTAGAGAAGTGCTTTCACATCTTGGAAACTATTGCTGCTTTAGTCTCTGCATTAGTCCCAAGTATATTTAATTAAAAATCTTTAATTGACTTGGCATAAGTGACAACGTGAAGATGTCACTAAAGTGACAAATACATGTGTAAGATGAATTTAAGGTGCATTGTGGTATCTTTTACTATGGTTGATTAAACAAGTCTTGTTGTTACCATCATTAATCTACAATTTACTTCAGCCGTAACACTTATTTTTAGAATGGACTCTGTCCAAGCACAATGAACATTAAAGTTCCAAGTTTGCAAATGACAGTCTGTCCTCTTCTTTTCTGTTGTTCATTTATCATTGTCATGCTTACTGCCACCGTAATAATTCCAGACATGTAAAGTGATGGGCGTTTCATCTATTTGCTATTTATCATTCAGAATACTAGAAATGCTATAAAGTTAGATGTGATGATATTTCCATTATAGCTCCATTTTAATAATTTTAAAAGCCAAAGCAAATATTGAGGTAATTAAACTGATGAGAAGTCACATGTGAAACATCATAAAAATTAGTGAGAGAAGACCAAAATTAAATGAGAATATCTCCAGCCACCTATGTAAGAGTTTGCCATTTTAAAACATGCAACATCATCAGGATACAAAGAAAAGGTTAGAGTAAATGTTATATGTTAAAGACATTCCCAGATACTTGTCTAGAAGCAAAGTTGTATCAAACAGTTTTATAATTTGTTAACAAGATACTGTTGGCAATATTCTGTGTCATCTGCTCCCCGCCTTGTCCAATTTATTTGATAAAACAGTATGTCAGAAGGAGTCCAGACAGACCTTAATGATTATGGCCCTTCACGGTCTTTTGCAAAAGGAAGGAGTGTGCCTCCTATACAATGTCATAGTTTTCCAAAGGATAATGAAATCCACTGGAGTATGACTGCATTCTTTCTGAATTACAGCTGTAGAGCAAATAAAAGTCAACAGTATGAAAAGAGTAGGAAAAAACAGATATGAAAGGAAATTCTTTGGTCTTTGAAAGGGAACAATTTTGCTATGACTTATTCGAGAATAAACACTCAAGTTATATATAGAGTTGGGCCAGTAATCAACTATGGAGCTTCATAGTTAATTCCAGTCTCTCAGCTAATACCAAACATGATAAGGATTTAAAGAAAGAAATGAATCTAATTTGCACCATGTGTATTATCTTCCAAACAGTGCATTGCACATGTACATAGGTTGTACATACAAACCTGGAGTACTTTGCTCTCCAGCAGATTCTGCTGGTTCAGAACCATTAAATCCCATTTTATCAATGATCCTGTCTATGTGGTCCTACCGGCTTGTATTTTGAGGTAGTTGTATTCAAAATAACTTCCTAAATTTGTCTTGAGATGGGGAAAATAGTAATGAAATGCCATGATGACAGACTGAGAGTTATTTATAGTACTACTCAATTATAGTAGATTACTCAATTTGGTATTTTGCAACACACTATTATTACCAAGCTATTTGGTAATAAATTGTAGGATATCAGTGTACTTGGAATCTGATTAAATGTGTGCCTTTCAAGAAGGCTGAGTTAATATTGATGGAGGGGTTTTAGGAACATTGTGTAGACAAACCTGGCAGAGCAGTTGCAGGCAGAGCAACAATTTCTATGTCTCCTGAGTGAGCAACTTCAGCAAAGTCTTGTTTTGTTCAGTGCGATGTCAGGAGGTTGCTATGACTGCAGTATTTTCCCTTCCTGACCAAACAGTGGAAAGGAAGATGGATGATCGCAGTAGTGGCAAGTGTGGGCAGTGTTGTCTAAGCTGTACAGTTTCATTTCAACAGTCTAAAGAATTTGTCTAAGCTCACTGAAAGTACAGGTTGCTTTATACATGAACGGTGCATATTCAGTGGCCTAAATTTTCATATAATAGCAAGATCCTTTGTGTAATGAAAATCAAGAATTTGTGCACAGTAATTTCTAGTAAATTCTGATTTCTTGGCATCTTTTCTATGTCTTTACTGGACAAATTGCTAACTGTATTTTAAAATTTCCTATCTTGATACATAGAGTAAACCTACTTATGTTGAACTACTCAAGAAGGAGGTTAAAAAGACATGTGAAAGTACTCCAGAAATGTCAGAGAAAAAAGGGTCTGAGGTGCTTTCCAGTGCATTCAACTTTTCCCAGTTATTTAAATGATGTATATACAGAATCAGTAAAAATCAGTATTTGTCTCTCAAAAGAAACATGCTGTTGTCCAATACTGATTTATATAACTAAAGCTAGAACTCTACTTTTGTGAGTAGGTTTGGGGGTTTTGGTGGGTTTTGGCTGGTGTTTTTTTGTTTGTTTGTGTTTTTTTGGTTTTGTTTGTTTGGGGGTTTTTTGGCTTTATTGTATTGAAATGTGAGATGAAACCAAGTGCCAATAGTAGTATAACATCTGTTTGAACTTTGGCAGTGCTAGTTAGGATGTCATCAAGCAGTACTAGCTCTGTGCCTTCACTCTCTGCTTCTCTTTCATCGAAAGTATTATTGACCATTAATGTCAAAATGAAAAATAAGAGGTAGCAGTTCACATAAGAAAACATTTGGGTGGCAGCTGTTGCACATTAGGTGTAGTTAATGGTCATGTTTGCAACCACAAATGTAATATTTACATCCGTTGAAAGAACAGAATTGATTAAATGAGATAAAAGCAGAATGATACCAGCTGCTCCAAAACATTGTTTTTTGTGAGTTTGATTGTTGTTGATTTGGCATGTCTTGGATCTGCTGAATATTAGTAACAAGCTGAAAAAAATCACAAGTAGGCAAGCAGTTCGTTACTTCTCTTGAGCAAAAAAGAAAAGGGAAAAAAAGGAAGAACAATAGTGAATGCAGTAGTCAAATTTGAATTACTGTAAAGCTCTCCATAGATTGACAAAGAAGCAAAATCATAGGTTATGATTAACATTAATAACACTTACATTTCTAAAACAATTGGCATATATCAGCTAGAGATTCATTTAGAAACATGGCTTGTAGCTACTGAGAATGGTATTCAGCATCAGATACTTTGTATTAGAAATTTTCCCTGTCAAGCAAATGAAATTAGTTTTGCTTGCAGAAAAACATAAAGTGACAGAAGAAAAGAAATGGGATGCAATTTGGGGTCCCAGAGATATGAAGAGCTTCTGTTAAAGAGCATCTGTAACATCTGTCTGCAAGTGTACAATCTTTTTTCTTGTTTTACTTTTTTTGCAGTGATGTATGTGTATGGATTGCCCTCTCTTGTTCTTAATAATAGCAAAAGAAAAAACAAAATGAAAACCCTAAAGTCCTGTCCTCCTAGGACATGCTCTAGGAAATAAATATCCCCAGTATTGTTACCTGATAGGTAGTTTTCAATCTCTTCTCTCCTTTTCTTTTATTCTGCTCAATGTCTTGTTTTCTACCATTTTTTCTGGTCCTTTCTATATGAAAAAGGATCAGTTTTACATGTTTAGTGTTTTTCATAGGTTCCTTTTATTCCAGAATGTGACATTTGAACTTCCTAGAAAAAACAGAACATTATTTGTCTATGCCTATAAGTGATCTTTTCTATTGCAGACACAACTTTGAACACTCAGTTCATTGTGGGTATGTGATTGTTTTCAGCTTATTGTGCTCCAGCAATACTCTGTAGTTGTCAGGTGCACTGTCTAGAGTCAAAATATTCATGTGTTGAGAGCTTCATGGTGGAATATAAAAGACCCTAGAAAAGAGGAGACAGTTTGTACACTCAGGTGTCAAAGTAAAAAGCCATAGCATGTTTATCCTGATTTGATTTAAAAAAGAAATAATAAAATCCCTGAAACAATGGTCAAACCTCTTCCCTCAGATTTCTGATATTGTGTGTTTGAATATGAAAATTATCTCATATAAGCCAAATTCATTACGGAAAAGTGAAAAGACCTTTATATACCCTGTTAAGTAGTTTTACTGTGCATTCTAGTAACAAATCTCTCATCCATGTGGAATGTATCACTGCCTGAAATCAATGGTAGAGCTTAACACAATGTCCACTGACCTCAGTGGGAAAGACACTATTTCAGTGGATTTAGTTTGGGTAAAGTGCAATTATTACATGAGAGTTCTGCAAATGCAAATCTGGGCAATGTAAATGCCAAAGAGTTAGTGTGATAAGCAAGTAGCTTCTGACCATGGCGAGGCACTATTCATGGAGGTTGCACTGTACATGACAATACAGGACAGTAGAGAAACAGATATAATTTTAAAAGTTACTTTCTGAATATTATTAATAACACAGAATACTTATATAACTTCATGTTGCCATAATTACCATTGACTCTAATTATTTGCCTAATTAAAGATTAACTGTCTCAGAATAGTGAAAATGTTCCATCTTACTTCACTGGATAGCTATAATTTGCTACGAAAGATAAATGACTTAGTAACTTTGGATGGATTCAAGAGGCTATCAGCCAGAACTGCTCTTAAATATGTACTTTGCTGGTTGGGAACTCTGGAAAAGCAGAATCAGAACCTAGTATTCTGTTCTTTCTGTCCTACCAGGCTCAAGGGAACACTGATGGCCTCTGGCTCCCTTCACTCAGGAACATCTAAACCCTACCATTCAATTTAGTCTTCATAAACTTTGTCATACAGTTAAACTGGCTTTCATTCTACTTGATGTCATTGAAAACCAGCTGTTAGGAAAGCTGCCAGCTTGACTACTCTCGCTGTTGGAGCTGAACAGTGTCAATGAAAGATGGGCCTTTTCTGTAGAGTTGGACTTAGAACTTCCAATTTCAAATACCCCTAGAATCAAATGAAAACAGGTTTTCGATTTGGTTGAAACCCTGATAAAGTTTGAGGTCAGCTAACAATGTTATTTTTCACTTTAGGGGTTCAGTTCATCATGCCTTGGCAAAACTGTGGCTCGACAGGACTGAGATATGGATCAGGCACTGGAAAGAATGGGAGTGACATAGAATAACAATAAGCCAGTGGGTACCAACTGATTGAGATGAAGTTGTTCCACCATACCATGGGCCTGCTCCGATATAGTTATGGACTTTGTTTCCTGACCCATTGCCATGAGTATGCTGTACAGCATAGCCCTCCTCGAGGCAGTGCTTGGCAGCTGAAAAACTAGAAGTGCTGGCACGAATGTTCCTAAATTTTGTGGTAGTCAGAGATTTTACCAACTAAGTGGAATTCTTTAGTGGGTAGTTCTCTAGATAGCTTATCCCTTCTCACAATAGAAAGAAAATCTAGAAGATTATGAAACCTTAACCCTGAAGTTTTCCTGACACTGGAATTTGAGGTTGTTCGGAACTGAACACTGATTGAGACTTAACTTCAAATTATTCAGGAATTGGTGAAATATTAAGTATTCTTTTTCAATAGAAATGAGTTCTTTCTTGCTTCCATACTTCTCTAAATAGTGAGATTTCACTGTTTTAAAATTCACCTACCTTAGCAGCTTTTTAATATTGTATTTCAATATTGAAAGGAATGCATAAGGCTATGTATTTTACCATATCAGACATCCTGAGATGAAGGTAGACTTGTGGGTGGTTCCTGTGCAAGAATACTATCCTATGTTATCAGAAATGCAAATATGAAAAAAACAAAACTGATTTTTAATGTAAAACATTCATTAGGAGTTGTGTGTATCTAAAAAGACAATTGCAGTTGTTGATTCCTCAATTATAACTTGCTTTTCCAGATGGAATATTTTGATTTTTCAGATAAGCCTTCTGTAAGTATTAGAAATTTGAAAAGCATTGGTGCTTTTAATGCTTAGCTATACATAATTAGCGTGACCATTGAATCAGCCTGAATGCATTTATAGAGAACATTACTATATTAATTTAAAAAACATGGATGATTTTATTAAGAAAGTCAAGCTATTGACTCTCATGGAAGAGAAATGTAGATTTTATTTGAATTCTAGTCCTAATACTTGTGCATAAAGTCTTTAAATTGTAATCAAAACAAAGAGTTATGAACTAGTCATTACAACTGAAGGCATCAAGCAGCATTAGAAATATTTTTTAACTTGCTTTCACATTTCAAGGTCAGCACAGTGATGAAGACAATGTATTCTGTAGAGGATACAGTGGGTAGAAATGTCAAAAATCAACTCCTTTTAAATAACAAAAAGCACCAGTTAAAATTTCCCTCTAACATCTTTATTGACTTATTTCTTTTTAAAATTCTTTCACAGAGGACCTTTCTCAAAGCTGCAAGTGAGGAAGAAATCTTTGCACATCTTGGCTTGGATTATGTCGAACCGTGGGAAAGGAATGCTTGATACTATTTTGCAGTGTACATTCATCAGTCGACAGCAGTTGTCTTTCACCTATGTTGTAGTCTGATTTTGATGTATATAAAATATGGGTCTCTATGACAAGTAAAAAATTTTAAAACTGTATTAGTTAGAAGTCATACATGTTGATGATCCTAGAAGAGAGCAGCTTAAGTTCTTCTGAATCCTTTCCAGTATTTTCCATTTTATTCTTTTAAGTTTCTACATGTGAGTGTCAAGATAGATCTTGTTTTTGGAAGAAAACTTGAAACTGGTAAGGTCTTTGCTTGTGACAGGAATTTAACATTCCTGTGATTAATACTGGCCTGTTAAAATACTGTCAGCTATGACAATACCTAAATAATACAAAATATTTGAGCTCAGTCCAAATAATACTGAAATGCGTGCTTATCTTTAACTGAATTTCTTAAATATTTTACTGAATTCATATATAAAAATCACTGCTGAGTATAAAGCTTAACAACCTAGGCAGTAATTAGCCTGTCAGGCTCAGCAAGTTGAGACTTCAGCTGTAATAGTTTTCCAGGTGGGGAATTACTCTACAAAAACCATAAACAAATTGAGAATTTAGTGAGAGTTTGAAACATTTCACAGGAAGATATTTTGGAAAGTAAAAGTGGAAAAACTCAGTAGCAATCTTCAATTGTGAGGAAAAATACTATAAATTTGGAGTACTGATTTTGACTAAAGAAGATTCAAGTGGTGATGTGATGGTCCTCAGTCAGGAATTTGAATTATAACCTGCATGAAAACAACAGCTTAACCTGTCAAGCTCATGACTGCTTTGAGGTGAGAGCTTTTAATTGTCTGCACTCAATTTCAATGGCTGGAAATTTATTTATTAGTAGAATTATATCCATTGGAATGGAAGCTTACCTGAGCTGTTTGGCTATTGGATGCTCTAGAATGGTATTCCTTCTTTTTTGTCAGAAATTAATCTGAGATGTGAGAGACTTTCTGATAAAAGTACTCCTATGAGATGTTTCAGTTTCAGAAAATTTCCAGGTAGTTCTTGTGACTGTAATGATAGTGAAGAATTTGTAATACGTTTACCCTTTATTGTACAAGGGCGTTTAGTACTTTAGTACATTAAGTTACTTGATGACCATGCATTTGTCATTTGTAGAATAAAGGTGATTAAGAACACCAAGACTGGTCAAATCATTTTCTTTCTTAAAAGCCTGAACTTTTTTTCCTGTTAAGGCTGATTTCACATCTTGGTATGACAGGGGTAGAATGGAAGCAATAAGGCCGTGCACAATTATTACTGACAGTAATGGATTCCCATATTCAAACAATGGCAATGTTCCACAGCAATATAGACTTGAAGTTAGTGGTTAGTACTATAGAAATACTTTGAAAACACCAATTCACATTAAATTATATTTATTTATTGCCCCGATCTTTTGGGATACAGTTTATGCATCCCACTTTCCATCTCCTCTACTGTATTCATGAAAAATGCTCTAATTCAGTTTTATGCATTTATTTGCCAGGGTAAAATCAGGCCCAAAAGTGACTGTAGGAAAATGAAACCTATTTCTGAACAAAAGATCAGGTTTTACTACAAGGTCTGTTTATTGAACACACCCATCTGGCTCACAGATAGTGGGAAGATTTCCTAAGCTTTAGCAAACAACTTGAAAAAAACCTAAACAGTAATGTCTTCATCAGACTTACTGTAGGAAGTGCATGCTATCCAATGAATCCATTCTAGAATTTGTGTTAATCCTAATTTCATGGTAGAAGCATTTTCAATTCTGTAATTTAAACCTCATTTGATGCCATTAGTAGAAATGTAAGCAAGACTTTTACAGATATAGTTACATGACAGTTTTGCTAGTAAGCACAAGTATGCTCATTTTGTTTACTCATTCCATTTAGCTGAGGAATGGACTTTTAAGAGGACTGCATCACAAACTCTTCTAAAATTTCAGTCAGAGACGCAGAAAAATGTGATAGCAGAATGGAGTTTTATGCTTGCCTGTGCCAGTAAAAAAACCATCCTTTTTAAATGCAGTTTTGCTAACTGAGCTGAAAATATAACGCTACTTTCTAAATTGCTCGAACTGGAAAGAACTGGCATTGCTTCCTGCTTTATTGTGCTGATGTATGAAGCACCTTCTCTGTGTTTTGCATCAGGACGCTGACACAAGTAGCAATGACATTTTTCAGTCCTAGTGGAAGAGAACAAAAGCTACAGTACCTTATCTAAATATACTTACTACTTGGCCAACATTTATCAGAAATTATACATTCCAGTTGTGCTGTTGCTGCATACTTCAAACCACAGACAAAATATGAAACATTCTGATTTCCACATAAAGAAATGTTTGAAATTCATAACTCCCATCTTGCCTGCCTATGCATCACGTATAATTACACCACCTGTGGTTGAGGAGACCAAACACAAGTTCTGTCAGCTCCTTCAAGACTGGAAGAAAACAGCATATCACTTCAGTCTTTTCCTTCCTTCAGTTTTTCTGAAATTTTTAATAATGTATTTTAGAGAGAATGAAAAGTGGAATTACTCACTGGATCAGGTAGTATAAAAATTACAGAATTGTTAAATGAGGGGTTAGGTTAAACAGAAGTTCAGATTAGATGACCAGGATGGCTTGACTATGATGAAGATAGCTTCTGTTATGAACACCTCCACGGAAGAACCTGTACTCCAGTCACTGTCATAACTATTGTATGCAGCATCATCCTTGATAGCACTTGTCAAACTCATTGTGTGTGCAATGGCAGAGGCAGAAAAGTATAAACTTGCTTTTCAGTAAACAAACTGAATCATAACATGATGCTGCTTGCATCAATTAAATCTACTCCTACAATTCTGAACAGTCTCAGCCATGTAATGCTTTCAGTTGCTCTCAATGGTGCTTGTCAACTGAGACTACAGTTAGAAAAGATAGAAGTCATATGGGAGAACTGGGATGGAACAGGTTAAAGGGAAGAAAAACTTTATCTGTTGAGCATATCTGGATCCATGAGAGTACTGAAACCTCCCGACAGTGTGGTGGAACAGTTGAAGTCAATGGTAATGATGCTTCTGAACTCATGAAGGACAGGTGAGGCATGGGGGTCTGGAAGAGGGCAAACACTTGTGAAAATAATAGACTGATGCTTATAGTAGGAGGAAGGGAAGAGAGAAGTTCAGATCAGTGCACTTAATATCTCCTAAATTGCTAGAATGATTAATAGATTTTATTTTTAAAGCACCTAGAGGAAAATAAAGTGATAAGTCATTGGTAACTTGTTTGTCAGAAACAAACCATATCAAGCTAATTCAGTTGTAAAGTCTCTGGAGGCTGATTTTTAAAATGTCTGACTGTCTTCCCCTCCTTCTACTCCAAGACAATTTAGCAAGTAGTAAGAGGAGAAGGATCGTTGATTTTACAAGCATCTACACGCTAACTATCTAAAAATTGATCAGTGACTCTGTCTCTGGGAAAAACAGGTAAAAGTTAAAAAGAAAACCACTGTATTTCTTTCATGGTTTGGGGCAATTTGTGATTTGTCAAATACCCCAGATGTTTTCCAGTGACAAACATGGTATAACATACATTGTATGGGCAAAATAATGTAGCCATTAACAAACAAATCCAAATGCACAATCATATGAATGCTTTGCTACAAATCTCTTAAAGCAAAAGCAATGATATCTTTTTAGTGTGGTGGGCAATAATGTAGTTAATGTCATCAGTGAGTCTAGGTGGTATAATATACTAAAAGAAAAGCTTATTATATCTACACAGCTCTACAAAATTGCAAATCCAGGCAACCTAAATATTCATACAACCACATAGACTTTCTGGAAATTAGTGGAAATCTGAGAATTGCTGCTATTTTACATAAATAACTCCAGAAAATTTAAAAAAAAAAAAAATCCAAACCCAAAGATCTGCAAACCTTACAATCCCCAAATGAGATGTGTTATCTATAGCTTCTGCCAGAATTTTTTGGATTTATCAGATGAGACCATCTTATGCCTTAGTATGAAAAGTATTCTTTTACTTGTTGAACGACTATTTCTTTCTATTATATAGTTTCCTTCAGCAACTGCAATTAAAATAATCAAGTCCTGGGTCTAAAGGTTAATTGAAGAAGTCACATAAACAAATGAAGACAGGGAGCTTTGAAAACCTTCCACAGAGGTTAAACTTCTGCAGGTATGGTTGTCATTCTAGCTGGGAGACAATGCTCCTGGCTTTGCCTTTAAGGGCCCAACAGGGACCATATTTGTAAAAATGTCATGTGTATAGCTATAGGTGAGTCAGAGCTTTCCAATCTTAAATTCAGCTAATTAGCTGCTATCTGTCTGTATACACATTGAGCCTCCTTTTTTTTTTCTTTCATGTTTCATTTTACAAAGAGGACTAAGCAATATTTGCCTCTGCTCTGTAGATACACTGAGTGCATTTTATTTTAAAAACGATCCATCAGATGTAACTTGTTTTGGCTGATGATGCTCCTTAGGAAAAAAGATTGGTTCACAGTCATGGCTAGTATTCCCAGTTTAGGAGCTTATTGTCCTTTGCCTATTTACAGCTTATTTTGCATGATTTATGGTATTATACATTAGGTCTGCCAAATTCTAACTCTGGATTGAGTCTATTTATTTTTAAGTAAAAATGTGGATCTTTGAACATGGAAATGAAGTGGCTCAATTCTCTGCCATAGTTCTACTGTGCATGTGTGGCCTCACGTCTTGCTTGGGTGTCTACAAAGTGGGTTGCTCTGGGAGTGCCTGCTCTTGATACTTAGAATCCCAAATCTGTCTACCTGGATCATTTATTGCACATTTCTATTTCAGTTCCTCTTTCCTGTATTCAACATCACAGTGATTTATAGCTAGATGGTGTTTCTCTGATGGCCAAAATAAATGCTTAAGTGTTGAACATGAAAAACACAAACCTCACAACTTCTATTTGTCCCCAACTTCTCCCTGGTCTTTGCTTCTTTCAGTTTGCACGGTCATTTCCTTGTTTGAAAGTTCTGTGGAATACAGTGAAAATGTACTTTGCTTACACCCTGGCCTAAGTTGCTTTGCTGAACCCAAGTATTCTTTGTTCTGGTATCACCTCATACAATGTCGAAACAAATCTAGGAAATGCTTTCCTCCACGAATGTTGTTCAAACCCCTGCGGAATATTTAATGTAAAAATATAATTAACAACTTCTTCAATAAATGTTTATTATAGGTAACCTGTAAAATCTAACACTGCTTTGCACCTAATTCCTCCAAACAAATAGTATTCTCAATACTAGTGGAAATACAAACAATCCATATCAGTAGCATTGTGGGGGCTACTGAGCTACATATCCCAGAATCCCTAGTGCTTTGGGTAAATGGTATATCACCTGGGTGATCAGGAACAATCACACCTGCAGCTGGTAATTGACTATGAGGAGAGAGTTGAGTAAGTACAGAGGTTGCCACTTTGCTGTGTTTTAGTAAGTAAAGAGACTTATTTGAAAAACAATGTACTTTTTTGTTTTAATTGTTGCAGGCATTTGATTCTAGTTCCTGTGTGACTGTGCTAAATGGTATATTGCTTTTGTGTTGTATTTTCTCCAAAATCAACATTTTAATTCAAATGGATTTTTGGAAATAGCAAAGCTTCCTAGTTCCTTTGCCATTATTTTTGAAGTTACAAGGGAAGAACATTCATATGAAACCAACTCAGAAGCACTTCTATTAAAAAAAGAAGGCCTTTCTAACAGGAGTAACATTATTTAATGTATTTGTTGCTACATATACACACACTTTATCTGAATGTCTTCTGTCAGCTTCAGTGCCTTTTTCTCTCCAGGAAGCTATGCATTAAGATGTAATAGAATATAGCAAGAAAAGTCTCCATTTTTAAAGACTAAGTGATTTCTCTGCCAGGGAAGTCTACATTATATTCTAGAAAATGGTAGTTGCAACATCAGGGGTGGGGAAAGAGCAAATAATAAAAGCTTTATCCCAGCACTTAGAAGATAAAATAGTAATCTCTCTATATTTCTAACCATTAAAAGAGAGATTATTTGGAATTGTCTGCACAGCTGTTTAGAGAGGCTGAGGAGTTTATATAGCTTCAAAACTGGAGCTTGGACAAGGTTAGGTAATTGTGTGACTGTGTAGGAATGTTTCTGCAGTTGAAAGCTATTGCTGATGGTACATGTCTGAAAGTAGCCTAAGGATGAGTTGAAAGACCATATGGTCCTGTGGATTCCATAACTGTACTCTATGAATCCCATACTTCACTATGCAATGGCTAGGAAATTTTGCTTTTCCACTCTGAAATGCAACAGATCAAAGAAACAATGTTTAGCAGGATAGCTAGGATCTACTACTTCTAGTGATCCTGAAATCCTTGTGTTCTGGTTTAAATTATATTATATGAGTTGGTTTTCTATGTTTTAAACTAAAAAATGGTATCGGAGATATAATTCCATGCCTTCTGACCTTTTTCACTGCACTTCAAGTGTGTTAAAGGCTGCCAGAAAGTATTTTTGTGTTGGTGGTACATGAGTGGGAAGTGGTTGTTCTGGAAACCCTTCCAGACTAGTTGCAGGGCTGTAGCTGTTGCAGGGGCACTTGACAAATGATGGATTATATAATTTGAATCTATCATTATACCCACAATAAAAAAAAAAAAATCCAAATACCACAAATATCAGTACGTAACTGTTTGGACAGAACATCAGAATTACAGGGGAAATATGGATGTTTCTCTCCCATTCTGTCTCACCACTTCCCCAAGTTAGATCTGACTTCATTAGAGGAAGAGAACATGTTTCTGAGTGAGAAGCTCCACTGTCAACTACAGAACAAGTGCTGCCCTTCTACTCCTTGTTGCAGAGGCTTACAACTCCTTTCTTTACCTACTTTCCTGAAGAACCCAGAGGTTCCCTTTGACTGCAAATGACCAGAAAGTGGGATATTGAACATCATAAGCAAATTTCTGTCAGATGCAAATAAATGGGCCCTAATGACCAATATATTTAAAACATGATGATGCAAGCCACTCTGGTACATGTGTGTATACAAGGAAAGATTTTCAAAAGCACCCAAGTGAGAAACAAAGTGTAGATGAGTGATCCACTCCACTCTGAATTTTAGTGACAGATGGCTGCCGAGACAATCCACACCAGATGATAAATGGCTGTACATGAAAGCCTGCAAACCACAAATAAACATAAAAAATGCCTCCAAGAAACATGAGAATCGAAGTTTAATTATTATTAACAAATCAAGAATTACAAGCTGTTAAAAAGAAAGGCTGAACACAGAATAAACTTTCTTCTAACGTAAGAGAGGGATGGACAAGTACAAAGACTAATCAGAGCTTTAAGTGAGGAACTTAAAATTATTCTAGTCCCTGAGAAATCAGAAGAAGAACCTCAATGAGACATGTGGTAAATCCCCTAGAAGCAACTCATGCCCAATAATGTGGCTACACATTAAGTCCTGCAAAACCAAACTTTGATGTGTAAGGTAGGACAAATAAGCCACAGACAAATGGACAAGAGTAATGAAAATGAATAATGATGAGCTATTGTAAGTTACAAATCTTAAGGTTGTATTATTTGTAGAACAATAATGGATGCCCACCTGAGACCTGAAGTAAATTACATTAAACTAATGGAGTTCAAGAAAAATTATATAAAACATCATAATATGATGAATGCCTGTCTTGATGGGCTGGTTGTCACAAACAGCTATTATGGGTAATTATTGTTTTACTGGTGGAAAAGGCGAATAATCTCTTCAAAAGTATCCAACATCCAAATTTTATAATCTTACCAATTCCTCATAAAAGAAACAAATTGCATTGACATTTATTTGTATTGCAACAGGAGAAATGGAGTGTGTTTATTTTAAGAAGTAAATCATGTTAAAAAAGACCCATGAATTTTGTAAGAGCAGAGAAAATCATTTTCTACAGGCAGAGGTTTACCATATGAAAAGGAATACTGTTGTGGGTAACTCTTTCCTGTAACAAGACCTTCTATTCTTCACCAGAATCCCCTCAGACTAACTAGTGTATTGATACCAAAATCTAAATTACATATTGGCAAGAGATTGTTGAGAGATTTTGACTGAAATAACAGAGCAAGAAAATTGTAAATTTACATTAGAAGACACAGGGTCTCTATCAACAGGGAAATGTGTCTGATAGTCTGTTTGCAACGCCATGTTAAATGTGATCCAGACTGGAAAAAAATAAAATTGTATCACCATTTAAAGGTACCCAGCCATGACATCTTTACTGTCTTTCCCCACCCCCCCCAGCCCACCTCCAAAATTTTTCTCCTGTTTCTCCAAACTTTTTGCTTGTGTAGATGAGGGGAAACTGTTCATTATCCCTTTTTATCTCTTCAAGATATCACACGAACAGCAATGTAATGCTGAGTACTAGTTGAATTTTACTGCAAACAGTTTATCTAAAAGCAGACAGAGAAGAGATAACATAATCTCAAATGATTATGCTGCTATATCAATCCCAGGTGTCACTCAGTTCTCTAAGGGAACAGATGTTTAAGCCTGAAATTCTTAGTCTTCTATATGTGTGTATGGATTTCTTATCGTAAAATGCAAGTCTTGTTTTTAGCTTTTGGTCATCACACAAAGCTGTTCAAGAAAGTATTATTAGGAATAGCAGTGCCACATCAGAGTAGTGTCCTTTCTTTGATCTGGGTTGTTTCACAATTTATATAACACTTCCTTAACTCCTTAGTGCTTAATTAAACATGTCAGTGATTTCTGTGCAAAACCAAGCAAGCTGTGTAAAAACAAACAAATATTAAGACACCTAGCAGCAGCATAGTGTTGGGCAATTATTGACTTAGATGTATGAGATGTTTGCTCTTTCTCAGCACAAACCAAACTCCAGGCTTCTAAATCAGAAGACCTATTTCAGCTCACATTGTGCTGATTTTAAACTGATGAAAGGCTTATTGTCTTTAAAGGAAGCTGGGTTCAATTATGCCAGTGAAAGAATTTGCAATGTCTGTGGGATGAAACTCATGGAAGAAGTAATCTGACAAGGGGAAGTTTGTTTGAATCAAGAAAAATCTGTAATCGTGGTCAGAAAATAAGCAAACAGGTAGTTCATTTATGTGAAAATATAGCTTGAATACTGTAAAAACAGAATACTGTAGGGGCCTGCATATATTATTTGATATATCCCTTTTAGATAGTTACTCAGTAGGATATTCCAAACACTTTACAGTGGCAATCTAGATCCCAAAATAATGGAAAAAAATTATGTAAAAGGATAATAAAATCTAAAACAATTAGGTTTTGTGGGGTTTTTTTGTTTTGTTTTGTGTTTTAATTTAGCGGGACCATCATCATGCCCAAGAACAGCGAAGTTACTAACTTTATTTTGCAACATGTTGTTCAACTTGCAATTATTTCACTTTATTTATACCTGTGAGGGCTTCATGAAGTAAGTTTATCAAATTTTCTTCTAAGAATATATTACTCAGAATTAGCTCAGATCTTAGAAAATTAAGAATTCCTACAAAAGTAATTTCATCTTTGAAGTTGAATATTTAACAATCACAAACAGAATAAGTATGCACAGATAAAACAAAGGTAAAAACAAAGTGTTATTTCTCTTGCCTTCTTTTTTGATTCCTGTTTCTTGATAAATCTTACCTCTAGGTTAGAAAAAGCTTACCTTTCTCTGCAACTGAGAAAAAAAAATTAGTTCCCTGACTGTATTATCTAATTGATTTTTAAAAAGACGCCATGGCTATTAAAATTGTCTTATCAAACCACAAAACTCAGGTTTTGGAATGCTTTAGCATTCATGACTGATAATGCAAATGTGAATTATTTCACAGTACACTCAATATACCATCTGCTCCAGAAAGAAAAACATCTGTTGATAAATGTAAACTGTGGAGCTTGTGTGGTATAAAATATGTTCAGATACTGTATGGAATAAATAAATTGGATGTTGACTCTATTGTGTTAGAAGCACTCAACTACTTTCTTATGTTGAAAAGAGGAAGAGCTGAGCTGCAAGTATATTTGAGATGCTGAAGGAAATTATTGTGCCACGTCCCATCCAGATGGCTTTGCTGAAGTCAGTCGCTGACAGGCTGCTGCAATCATCACCTGCAGTTGTGAGATGTTTTAACGTAGCATAAATGTAGATGGAAGTGCTCCTTTACAGCAGAAGTTTCTGTGCTTGAATTTTCATGATGGTGATGACACTGCAATTCATTATATTATTGGAATTGGCTGTATTTTCTGGCTTGTAGGATGATGATAATGAAATGTATATTCATATGTATGAATGATAAAAGAGACTTGCATTTTTAATAATGATAAATAGCATCAACAAATGAATATAAGTGTCTATTTTCAATGTGATGCACCAATACAAAAATGGAAAACAGGCAGTAGTTTTAGGATTCTAAGGGCCACGCTAGCCCTTATAAACTCTAATCTAATCTTATAAAATCTAAAATCTAGCTCTTGTAAAATCTAATGCCTTTTTTTTCTGATACAGAGTATCCTGTTTTCAGATTCATTTGTTCATTTTATTTTAAGCACTTAGACAAAGATTTTTTTTTTTTAACTGAGTAGGACAGCTGAGGCAGAGGCGAAAGTCTCAGAACACTGCTATTCTGCATCCATTTGCTGTCGTAGAAAAGCATAGCACAAACTGTACTTCAGAAATTTCCTTGACAACTCCCCATCCATTCCTTGTTGCCCATGAAAAGTACAAAAAGCTTTTTAACACACTTAACAGACTGTTAAGTATGCAGAAATGCATATTTGAGCACATACCTAAAAAGGCAGACAACTTATAAAAATGTCAAGATTTTTGTTTCAGTTTTAACCTTCCCCCCTGCCTGCTCCACATTGTGAGAAGGAATTTATCATAATCTGTTGTTAAACAAGTAAAACTAATGTTTGTGCTAGTGATGGTTTGTAGGTTCTGCTGCAGACACAATATGTTAAAGCTATTTTTTGGGTAGACTCATCGGTGTACTGTTCTCTGTGGCATTGCTAATACCTGTAGTACTCTTGACTCCACGTATCCCTTATCTGAGAGAGCTTTTTATCCTTAAAGATGTCAACTGAAGCAATTCTCACAAATCTTTGTATTAGTGTGAGTTAGCACACTTGGTCACCTGCAACAGATCTGACCAAACACGATGGAAAAATCTTTGTGAAAATAAGTACTAAAGAAAGGGTAGACGTAGCAGTTCTGAAAAACTGTATCTTAAATTGTTTCAAAATACTGCTACTATAAGAAGTATATTCTATGGATTGATATTCAAAGTACTAAAAAGGATCAATGTATGGACTATAAACTCTTTGCTACATATGTTTTCTACAGTGGTACTACCAGTGCTGTAGCAAGAGTACCTACTTTTAACCCATTATCTGTGACATAACTGAGTGACGCATCTTCTCTTACTAGACCTAGCTTAAAGTTTTGCTTCTGTCAGTCTTTCCTGGGACTTGTGGTTTATTCTGTACTCCCTTTTATCAATAAAAAAATTAGGAGTGTAGGAATATTTTTCAGGTCTCCTTTGTACAAACAGAAACACTACTGTTGAACACAAATGGTTTAGAAAATTCCAGAGAAGACACAGGCAACTCTGTTTTTGATAAGGTCAAATTTGTCAAAAAATAGATTTGGAAATACAGACAGATTCATAGCTATCTTGCTGTAAGAAATAAAAGCACAGCCAAAGATATCAATACCCAGATAATAAGAGTGGCCTATGTTTCTTAGCTGAAATAAAGACAAGTTAATAAAATTGACATAAGCCTTAAATGTCAATTACCAGACTAGCAGCTCTCTTTTTCATATTTGGACTGAATGTTGGGTATAGGAATGGTTATGTACTAAAGAGAAAAAACAGCAGCTAAACAACCTTTGCCAGTATGAATAACTTGCTTTTTTTTTGTTGAATTCAGATAAAAAATATTACAGCACATCCAGTAGTGGAGATCAGACAAATGATATAAGAACAATAAAAATGCCTGAGGAACAGAAGGTGTTGAAGAAAGATATAGTTGAGTATCACCATCCGTGCAGGGGCACACAAACATTGCCAAAGAATTTGGCCTCTGAGTGCCAGCTTATAGATTAGGAACAGTGCTGAGCCAAGAGCAAAATGCTCTGAGGGACATCAGAGCTGAGCTTATGCTTTGTAGGAAATGAAAAATCCCACAACAGCCCAAGGTCAGAATCTGGCCACCACTCTGCAAATTACAACTAGACAAGACTAATATAGGCAGTGTAGGAAAAAGACAGTACTTTAAATCTCCCTATTAGAGTCCTATGTTGCAGTGATGACTGAACACAAAGAAGCGCATAAAAAAATGGAAGTATTTTAAATATTATCTGTTTCCTTGGGCATATAATTCTGAAATAATTCATAGCAGATTTAAAGGACGTATGGACTTTGTATGCAAAAGACAACTAATTGAAAGCTTACAAAACGTAGGAGATTTTTAAGTTTAGTTATTGTCCTAATCAAATAAAAGCAAAATGGCAGTCAAAAACATTTGACCAAAGTTTAGAAGGTATAAAAAAATGATCAGCAATAAAGTTTATGAATTATTACTGCAATATTTCAGCTTGAGGAAGCAAAAATAGAAGTGTAGCTATATGATCAGTGTTTTAAATACTACTTAATGTAAGTTGCACTCTGAATCTGGGGACCTTCTTAAACAGGTGTTTACACTTGGCAGGAAACATGGAAGTGTGTGTTGAACAGTAGATGTTGGTGACTGTTGTGAAGATGCAAAATACAACTCAGTCATTGTGAATCTGTAGAATATGTCAGAAATCTTGTTTGACTGTTTAAAATGAAGGAGGAAAGTCTGAGAAAACAGACAAGAGAGTGAAACCCAAGAAGCAAAGGGGATGTAGGGAGCAAGGCAGTAATAGAATGCACAAGAAGCTGCTCTCTCCTGGGAGTTGCTCTCTCCTGGCAGTTGACAGGCCAAGATGAAGGGCTGTTTTATATGCCTGACAACAGTGGAAAATGAACACAAGTGAGCTAGAGGAACAAAAGTTTTAAAAATAATGCTTTAGTATACAAGGCCTGAAGAGAGCAAGTTGCTATAAAGCTAAATACAAATAAAAGTGTGAAGTTAATGAAAGGCTCACAAGGAATCAAAGCAATGGCTGTGATTCTCCAGATCTCAGTTAACCAAGCAGTCAGACTGTCTTTTATAGGGCTGCAACAGGCAGGACGGTGGGGGAGTTCTCTTCCAGTACAGGATGAGATTTAGGTATGGTGCAGGTTGCCATGTCTCCTCCTATGTGACCACAAAAATCCTCTTTCTCAATCTGCTTTAAGATAAAAATGACACATTGCGAAGTCAAAAGAGATGTAAGGCTTGTAGGAAGCCTCATTACAAATATGAGATTCAGTGGTTAAAATGAGATCAAATAAATTAATAAGCATTATGCAATTTACCTCTAGTTATGGAGGAGGATTTTCTGTAGCTTTCATGTTAGTTCTGCACTTGAAATTGCTGCATTATTTATTGTATGCATAAAACTTGATTCTCTAAGGTCTGTGGAGAGCTTTTTTATTAAAAAGAAGTGGCAGCATGTTCTGTTTCTTGATATTACACCAACAGCAAACACTAGAGTCATGAGTGCTGCTACCTCCCTTGATTTGTATCACGGGGATATTTAAAATTTACTTTTTTCTTTTTTTTTTTTTTTCTCAGAGGATCATGGTTGTAATAGACTGTGGGATATTTAAAATGTGAAAGATGACAGGTTGATCAGTTTTCCTTTGTGCAACTTTTAAAGCTAAGAATGTAACATAAATAATACAGCATGTTATTTTCAACCGGTGAAGAAACAGAACAGCAGTTACCTCAGAACGTCAAGTCCTGTTTACCAAGATATTTTAAAGAAACTACGCTACTGTGGTGAGAGTATTACACACATATTCAAACTGTGCATTTATTATACTCAGTAATTAAATTCAAATTATTATGAGCTATTTGGCATTCTATTTGACATGGGAAATACCATGGTTTCTGGCTTTAGCAGTTAAGTGGCTTGTGTTTCTAATGAAGAGAGATCTTGCAGTATGGTAAGCTATCATTATCAACAAGATATGGTTTTAGCCTTGCTGTAACTTACATGTCTGCTCTTGTTTCCTCTCGGCTTATGTTCTACTTCTTTCTACTCATGTATCAATTATATGAGTTTTCAGGTCACTTTCATTTTTTTAAACATTGTAATTTTCAAAGAAGCAACGAAATATGAATGCAATAGGGACATGTGATGTGTAATATGAAACATCTGTTTGGTTTCCTTTTTGCCAAACTCCGTGGCAGCCACCTTATGGATTGGATGCTGGTTATAGTCCCTCACAGCATCTCAGAAATCTGCAAACTATTTTCTAGGTCCATATGCACTGATGGTCCTAAAGTGGGTCTAATAAAGGGAGGAGAACTGGAAACTGGTGACACAAGGCAGTTGCCAATGAGATGAAAAAGCCTGCTTGGAAACAGCTGAAGCATAGGTCTGGAGAAAGGAGTGAGAGATTGTAAAATAGATGGAGATTAAAATAGGAAGCTGAAAAAGAGGTTACATTGCAAAATGCACTGTGTTTCTCTACCTCTGTTTATCTCCTCTATAGTAATCATAATAGTGTTGTGTAATTTTAAACATTTCATTTGTAGTAATGCCTGAAACTTTTAAATGACATTTGAGTTGTCAAAATTCAACTGATTAAACATGTGGACTATTTTCCAGGGCATTATAACAGATGACATTTAAGAGCTCACTAATACTTAACACCTCTTTACAGTGTAGTTTGGAATCATTATTTTCATTACATACATTAAGAAATTGAGACACACAGTAACAATCAATTGTCGACGGTATCTAGAAGTAAAGCAGGGAAAAGGTCTTGAAACTTAGTCCTGTCTTTGATACACTAGCCCACACTAAGAAAACATTTGTTCTGACTGGACTTTTTGATCTGGAACTTCTTATTAAACATTCGTCAGGATAGCTACTATTTTGAAAATGCCTGAAATGATGATGAAAATGATTACTATTTCCTTGTGGGAAGGAATCCTGAATAGAGTCATGCTGACAAGTTTGCCATTGTGCTAACAACTCCCTGCTTCTGCTCAATGTTTACATTATTTTCTAAAACTACTGAAGCAACAATAACTTAAATCACAGGAACTAAACCAGCTTTCATTTTCTCCCTGTAAAAATAATCATGAGGTTTCAAGAGTACATGAAACAGAGGGCTGTGATCCTTGTCCCAAAGGAAATGATGTTTTTTTCTTCCTATGTTTGTGCTCTCCAGTTCTGTACTTTCTATACTTGAAAATTGTTCCCGAAAGAGTCTTTCCTAGAAACTATATGCTGGCATGGTTCCCTTGGACTCAATGTGCACTAAAGTGTGGGATGTATTAGGTACCTTTCTAGAGTCCACTTCCTGGAAGCCAAAGTGTGGTGAGTAGGACTAATCAGAATATTTGCTCCAAAAAGTCGTTCTGTAGCTGGGTTAAAATAGTATGGTAGGTGTACCTAAGGACTCAAAAGGTATCTGAAGATTTCTACATGCCAACCCTCTCTCCTTCCTCCCCTACAACGCTGCCCACAACCCTGCCAAAAAATGATAATAATTTTTTAAAAGTTCAAAAGGTCTGCAAAAAAGCCTGTTCACTCTGTAAGTTTTTGATGGTTTTTCTGTTAGCGTGCCTTTCATTTTCTTGGGAAAAGTAACTCTTGGTCACTGATGATATAAGTGCAAATTAAAACTTAAAGAATGCAGAGCTATTTTCTCTCTTAAGCAAATTCTGCTAAAGTCAGTGGTAAAGAACTTCATCCCAAGAGCAACCTGTTTTGCACAGTTTAAAATCCATCATATTTACTGTTTCAAAGGAATTTTCTATCATTGCTCCACAACAACTGCTGCAGGAACAAGAAGCCAAAGGTTGCCATTGTAATAGGTTCCAAATTCACTGATCCTTTCACTGTAAGGTTAAGGCATTCATTTTTATCAGGTTAAAAGATCAAGGCTATTAACAAGCACTAGCCTTCTTTTTTTTTTTTTGAGAAAGGTTCATAGTTGGACCCACTTATTCCATATAAAGAATGTATGTTTCTTTAACCTGCTTTGGAAGTGGATTACACTCAAACACAAAAAGACAAATATACAGAAGCACATGTTTGCTTTCAAATGGAGTCAGTGAGAAAGAGTTGTTATACTTTAAACTACCATCAAACTTGTTTTACAAATGCTTTCTGATATAAACAAGTACTAAAACTAAACTTTTGGGGAGCATGAATGCAACATAAACGTGAAGAACAGCAATAAAAAAAAAGTCCACATAAAGAAGTGCTAGAACATTGCTTTGCTTTAAGAATGTATTTTATATCTTGAGATTCATCTTTCATATCAGATGTAGGATGTGCTGTATGGTGATAAGAGAAGTAAATATTGTCAGGGTCATAGTAAGATGGGCTGGCACTATGCTCTGCCCTTAGTTCCTTAGGGACTAGAACAACTATTATGATCCCCTTGATTATCCAGAGTGGTGATTCCTTAGAGTATACTTAAAGGAGGGATCACAATGTACCTTAGAGCCACTCCCGATTGCCCAATCCATGTTCACATTCCATTACGATGAATTCTGGTAAAATAATGTTTGCACTGTCTTATTACTATCTAGTGTATTAGACCATAGCAAAAACATGGCTTAATGTAAAATATATCACATTACAGTGAATGATCACTTGGTAGGAATGATTATTTTAAAACTTTATCTAAGGCCTTTAAACTAAGCTTTTACCATCTGTTCTACCTTCTAATTATACATGCAAAGGAACATAATTCACAAGTGTATCATAAAAGTGGATAATTGATTAAATGATATTGCTGCATGTATCTGTGTTTGGTTATTCAGTGCCTCTGTTTTGCTTTTTAGCTCATAAATCACTCTGAATACATTGCACAGTGACATTTTCTTGGCAAACAGACAAGAGATGTACTCTCTTGCACTTGAGGGGAGGTAATGAACTGATGATAATGATGGATGGAAAGAGAATACCAGAGAGGTACAAATATTAACATCAAGTGTGCCTGCTCCACTTCTTTGAAGGAGTTGGACCAACCTGCTCTTTGCAGTACTTCAGAACCTGGACTCACTTGGCAAATGTCTTACCTAAGACAGTTAACTAACTTAAAGAGCAAAGAAGAAACTGCTTGCTTAAATGGCACGTGACAGTTTGCATATACCCTTTTGCATGACGTTCCAATATCTGTGCATTGCTGTGAATGGAAATCTTGGAGCTTTGTTTTGCTAAGTCATCCAAGTGCTTATATTACTTTCAAAAATACTACAATGAATTTTATTTCTGTTACATGCTAAGATTAAGTTCAACTGGTCTAGGGCCTAAGGGTGGGGAAAAAAAGCCTCTATGCTTGGAAAAAAAGCAAGAGCCACAATAAGTAGAAAGAAAAATTACTTGTAATATGTTACCACAAATAGGAAATTAACTGAGTTCTCAGATTTCAAATAATAGTAAAACATATATAATAGTGTAGCCTTTGTAATACTTAATATTCTTAAAACTAGCCAATTTTAGTGAACCCACAGAAAACTCTGGTTGGAAACTGACACCTGAGCTTGAGGTCTGTTTTAATGAGAGCTTGCTTAGGCAAGACAAAGTAGAAATTTGAAGTGCCTTATACAATGCCTTAGTAAAATTGTAGATTCCCTTCAGATTCATCTGTTTGAAGATGTACTTAGTGCTAACTGCACTTCCATTTCATTTTCAGTGTTTCTGCAGTAATTTTTCTACAGTAATATACTTTATGTACATTTTGTTACACATGATGTGTCTTAAGTGTGTACATAAAACACGCTGAACAAGAATGCATTTGTCTGAATGAATGAAAGAAAACACTTATTAAATCTGTTTTGAAAGATGCTTAAAATTAAGCAGAATATTACATTCTTAAATTTTAGCAGTCTATCCATTTAGCAGTCTATCCATTTATGCTGTAGACTCTGTGATTCCCAAAAGGTTTTAGCTGACTTTCTCATTTTTTTTTTTCTTTTTTTTTTCACCTTTGTCCCCTGACTTAAGCAGATAAGGAAAGTTCTTTGCGACATTAATGTATATTTAATCCAGATCATTACTTCGGTATTTTGGCCTCAATCTTCTTCCAAGGACTATAGTACACACCCCAGTCATGTCCTGTCATGTCTTTTGTTCTTTCTCTAATGTCTCCTTCCCTCATTCTGACAGGTAATTTAGAAAGCCTGCCACTTATCTTACTTGCATCTGATTCCACTGGATGTGAATCAATTGAAAGATGGAATATAGTGGAACAAAACAATCTGTAGCATGTTTGAGTATTTTAATAAATATTTTAAAATATTTTTATTGACTTCACAAGGATTTCCCAAGTATTAGCAATGCAGGCCAGACAGTGCACTACAGTGATTTTTGCCAGGAAATAATATGTGATTATTTCCTTAGAAGATTTTTTTAAACATCAATAAATAATACTTTCCTCTTGTGCTATTAAATAAAAAAAAGCAATTTATGTTATTGCTTGCTTGGAGGTAAAATAAATGTATGATGGAATGTTAAAAAGCAAACATGAAATGTTAGGGAAGATTAAAACCCCTGCTAGATCCCTGGATGAGTACATAACACACTCAGCCATAATCTGCAATGATGTATTGCTCAGAAGAGCAGACAAAACAGGCAGATGTCAAAATCAGCACCTATATAAATCAATAAAACCCATAAATTAGACAGTGATACTTCATCTTAACCTGTATGGACATATGTAAAGTCTCATTTACTCCACAGGTCTGAGCCAGGGACATGCAAGGAGAGGGGAGGGCCAAGCACACATTGTAAATGGTAGGATTAGAGTTTTAAGAATCAAAGCCACTTGAACCAGTGGGACTTCTTTTGCTGACTTACAGCAGACTGTTAATTGGCCACTGTCCATTTTTTAAAAGATTTATTTTATATTGGATTTTCCTTCCTTTATATTGTATTTTTGTTCATTTGTTTTTTAAACTTTAGTGGAATGTAATTCTTATACTAGGATCAGAGTTTAACTTTCAAAACCACATTTTCCTCTTAAGTTTGAAACTGGGAAAAGGAAAAAAAAAAATCCTTATTATACTTAACCTTTAAAAACCTCAGGAGAGCCAGAAAATAAATCTCCAAGGGTTCAGTATTTTTAAAAATAGATTATTTTTTCTCTAAAGCAATGATTTAATATGGCACGTTTTGAGTTTTTCTGTAACCATGGATCAGTCTTTTTTAACTTTCCAATAACGAACAACCACAGAGATACTGACTCAGCTTGACAATGTTTATAGTAGATGTTATTTAAACTATAATATAAATGACTTTGAGATATGAAGTCAGTTGTAGAAAGAGTCTAAAAGTCTCTCTCTGATCAGTGATCAGAAGTTGTTCACTAGGTAACTGTAATTCATATGGCAATCTGCAGAGCAAAGCTGTTTTGGACAGCTGCCCAAATTCACTTCATCACATGGTTAAGTTTAATTAGACTTTGTAGAGTGACAGATTACAAAGCCAAAAGGGGCTATTGGGATCATCCATGCTGACTTCCTTTGCAGCCCAGGCCAGTGACCTTTGCTGAATAAATCGCCATTCCAAGAACAGAAGTATTTTCAGTTAGGTATCCACTTTCATTGTAAAAACTCTGGTGATGCATTGTAACCCTTAGTGCTGTTGACCCAGTGTTTTCTAATTACCCTTGTTCAAATATCTTCCTTGCCCAAAGCTTTATACCAGCTAAAATCAGTCTCTGGGCTCATTCTGCTGCCAGGGCCCTGGAAAGGCCCCTGGTCCCTGCTGCTGACCCCTGGGGCCTGGCCTGGCTCTGACTGGGGGACCAACTGCTCTCTTTGTCCTTCCAGCAAAACTATGCCCATCTGTGGGAGCCAAGTGGCTCCACAAGACACCAAACCAGGCCACCCCTTAAACAAAGTCCCTGCTTGGGGATGTTGTGGTGTGGGTAGAGCCCAGGAAGGTGGTGGGCCATTGCAGCTGGATTTTAAGACATCTGAATTGGATGTAATCAATCAGCAACTTACACAAATACGTCCCCAAATAGGGAATGTAAGTTTACTTTGTAAGGTAGATTGTCAGTTAAATTTAAATGAGTACATAAGGCGTGCAAGGGTAGAAATTGTCATGCTTGCCATGGGTACTAAAAGGAACTATCAAGTAATTGCTAAGAAATGTCTTTCAATGACAACCTTTGCAGATATTTGGAAATCTTACGGTGGGCACTTCAGGTCATGTAATAAGCATGCTGAGAGCACCCTTTCTGACTTACCAAAATTAAAACTAAGACTGCTCTCCATGCCTTGATTCTGCCTTTGGAAGTATATATGCCCATAATTTATTCTAGAACATATTTATTTTTAGGAAGATGGGATCTGTAAAAACTGAACAAACCAATTTGTAAAACAGAGTACAAGAAAATAAGTTCTCAGTTCAAGTGAGAGAACAGTATTTCTCTTGGTGGTCTGGTGTTGGTTGGTTGGTTTGTTTTGCCAATGTAAGAAGTGAGTAATAGCACAGAGTTATTTACTTTGCATGCTTGTACTTACCCATACTTTCAGAATTTCTAACATGCAAACTTAAAATGATCGTGGCCACAAGACCTGTATCTCTACTTGGGCCTGGTTAGCATTTATACTCTTCAGCTGATGACAACAGAACTCAGCTGTAGCTTAAAGTTCTATGACGGTCATACTGACCACTTTCTGTGTTTTATAATATATGAATAACCTTCTTAGACTAATACTAATTAACTTTGTACAGTTTCTGCTGTAAATTATTTTCTGAGCCACTTAGGACTTTTCTCAGCCAATTGCATATGTGGCAAAAGGTTAATTGTTTGTCAAAGACAAAGAAAAGGGCTCCTCTGTGACTCCCAGAAGAAATTAAGAAAATAATGAAATCTCTCTATGGGAATTAATCTACTTCATATGTGATGTACCAACTGCAAAACTTCTATGATATTCAAATACATATTTTCAAGAGCAGTGTTTGACAAAAACAGAGTGTACATTTATATAAAATAATGGCATAGATTTCAGCTTTGTTCAGAAACCCGGCTAGCAACAGATGCAATAATTTAGATTTGACTGTTTTCAGAAGAATTCTATCACAGATATATAAAAATTTATGTATTTCCTATGCTGATCAAGGCATGCTGGGTTGTTCAAATTAGCCTACAGAGTAAAGGAAAGTTGTACTTGTATACATGGCAACCACTATCAGTCAAATAGAGATTGCGTAATTATTGTGGCATGAAACATTTATGTAGCATATGAGTACCAGAAAAGATGGGAATTGACAATGGTACTCAACAACTGACAAAAGAAACCGCACATGATACCACACAATGATGTAGTTTTCACAGCTTATTTAGAGCTGATTTATGATGCAGAGTTTATAGAAATTTCCTCATTTTAATTTAAGACATTTGTAATATATTGTCTCTCTTGTTTCTTTCTGAGTTCCTTATGAAAAAACTCATCTACAGGAGTGTTGGTTGAAGAATCCTAAAAGTAAATAAAAATTATTTCAAAAATTGTGTAAAAAAAGTTTTAAAAGTAAAGAAATAATGTGACCTTGGCAGAAAATTATTTCTTAATTTTTCATGCAAATTACTTTCCTACTTAAGAAACAGTTGTTTCCTTCTCCCTCATGCTACTGTTTGGTTTTATACTTCCTCCTCTGCTTTGTCTTCTAGAGTTGACTGTGTAAGCAAAGCTGAGATCAGTCAGCTTTGATGAGTCTGTGTATGAATGAGGATGTGTAAAGATCTCACATGTGGAGAAATAAGGCAGTTTTTGCAATCCAGAATTGTAGAACGTAATTTTTTTTGTTATGAGTGTGTACTTATACATACTGTTCCGTAAAAAACAACTAACATTTTGCAAACCCCAGTCTGAAAGCCATGAAGTATAATAAAAAGTAGGAAAAAAATATTTTAGAAAACATATAGGGGCAGGGTAATAAAATAAAAAGCTAGAAAGTTAGCGTGTGGGAGACCTAATGGTGGAAGTAAGGTGGAGGTAAAAACCTGTGCTTTTGGTGCTAAAAGTTGTGCTGATTATTCCATTTTGCGTAGTTGAAATGATTGCGTAGGTCAAAACCTGGTACCTGAGTGGCATTTAAGATACAGTGTACAGTTATCTTGTATAACGTAGCACTACTCTGCTTTCTAGGTCATCTGTGTATAATCATGTCCTGGGTGAAATGTCAACTTCATTGAATTCAGTGGGTGTTATCTCCTTGCTCTAAAGAAAGACCAGACTTCATGCCTATATGTGTTTACTTCTTTACTAATGCTGACCAAGCATGAGAAGCAAACAGTTTGTAATGGTAAACTCCTCTCGCTGTCTTCACGGTTACTATTTCCAGCTGCTGCATGTTCTCTAAATTGGCAGACATGATGTTTCCTTGCAGGGCAGGCCAGATCTTCCTTCCCTTACCAGCAGCAGTAGAATCAGTGATACCAGCAACCAGCAGAACTTCCATTGCTTCTAAAGCTTCTTAACAGGTGAGTAACATTTAAGTAGGTGTTACTGTCCCTCATGTGCAGATAAAGAAAATTAAGTATAGACCAATGTATTCTATATTTTTATTTTAAAGCTTTTTTTCACACAAAACTTTGAAACAGTTCTTCTTTGGTTGGAAAAGAAAAACGAATCATTGATAAACTAGAAGTAGCAGAGAGAAATTGTAATAACAAATATTTTTACTGAAATTTGACAAGGAGTCACGTCATATCATTCTGAATTGACACTGACAAAAGTATTAGTTTCTGGATAAAGTTTCATTTGACAAACTGGTTCAAGATCATTTGGGAGAAACAAATTGAGAGAACCTTTAAGATATAGAATGGGCTGGCTGACTTTTTGGCTGAAACCTATACAAGCACTAATCTGAAAGAAGTTTTACACCTTTAGCTTACTGACAATTTTTGTTCCCTATGGAGCTCAATAAATGAAGGTTTGAGTCCTAGAGGTTCAGAAACTTGTTTCTGGCCATATAGGAAAGCATAATCTCTTTATGAATGAGGAATGATTGGAGTATCACCACAGGATATTTAGAATTCTAACAGAACAAACTAGGAAATACTAATTTCTTATGGAAATAAAATCTGCCAGCACACTGGAGATGTCATTTGGAGTCTTGCAACTGGGAATTATGGATTCATACTGTAGAGAGGACAGTGGTCAAAGGGTTGTACTTCTCACATATAAATACAAAGGAATTTAAATAGTTGTTGCAGTGAATAATCGTGATTGCAGTACATGTCTCTTGTAGCCGAAGTTGTATGCCAAAGAGAAGAAACAAAATAGTAACATGTTTTTACACTTGAGGCTGGCTTCAGATTTTCCCAGAGCCTTCTGTTGAAGCTTTCAGGTTACACAAAATCAATGAATTTGGCAAACGGATGGTACCTGGCCTTTTTGGCAAATAGTATCTGTCATTCTAGGTTGGTTTCTTGTTTTCTGCACACAGGTCTGACTGAGGAAGTGCTACATTGGCTCAGTACCACAGTTAGAAGTTTGATGTATGAAAAATACTAAGCTTTAGAGCAGAATACAAGCTATATGATAATAGAGTATTTTGATTCTTGGCATGCAAATATACACAGTGTGGCAGTGGCTATAGTTGAAGAAAAGGAAGAAGGTTTGCATACACATTATAGAGGAACAAGGCCTGTAGAAATCTGCAAACCTGGATATGTGGCAACTTATACACTGAAGATAATTTCAGCAGAAATCAAGGAATAATTAAAAAAAATGAACATAAAGAATTACAGTATCTAGCTATTACTACTCTAAAATATTAAACAAATATATTATTAAGAACATCTGTTTCATGTATGTTTTCTATTTTTCTGACATTATAAAGCTTTTGGCGCTTAGCTTCATTTTTAGCTCACAAAACTACAAGTAGACCAGAAACAGGAAGCTCAAAAATATCTTCTCTTTTAGAAAAATGCTTTGGTTTGGGCTGTTAGGATGCGTGGGGAGGGCAATTTTTCTGCACCTGTTTAGATACTATTTTGTTCTTGATTTTTATATTTTTTTCTTAAATCTAATTGTAGTACAACACATATTCATTGAGTCTTATAGAAACAAGTCTGGAAACTTTAATTCTTCCTACAGTTTTCATAGTTTATACCTACTGACAGTCACATATTTGTTTACTGTATAGAAGGGTTAACTGTTGTACTCCATTGTCCTAGAAATACTCCTTTCTTTTTCTGCTACTGAGGCATAAAAATAAGAATGCATGAACTGCCTGCCACCTTTAATACCATTTACCTTCCTTTGTGACAATATTTTATGAAACTTTTCTTGTTCTGACTCTATATTACAACACATTTTGGAGGCCTTCTATAGCTGCAGCCTTTTTTTCTCATCCAGACATAAAAATGAGCTATTACAATAATATCAAGCCTGTTACCAACTGCTGGAAAGAACTCTGTATTCTGTCGTATCTTTCATAATTTAAAAAAATTTATTACATCTCTAAAGCACACTTTTTCAATGTTGTCAATCGTCTCCTAGTAAAGTTTCGGCATGCTGAGAATGGAATAAGCATTCAGAATTTAGAATCATGAACTTTTGTTTCTCACGATTGTTGCTTTTTTTTTTTCCAAAGAAATCTTTATAGATATGTAGTCTTGAACCTTTTCCTTTTCTGTATTTTCCCATGTTCATTTCCATTGTATGGTCCCTTTTTAAGGATAATTGTAATGCTGATGAGCCATGCATTTTAATAGTTCTATAACAAAGTAATAACTATTTATTAACATGACAATATATAACTATTAGACAAATAATATCTTTTAGGAGAATGGTAACCCTTATTTTTAAATGCAAATTGAATAAAACACCAATAAAAATGTCATAAAGAATAACAAAGAGGACATAACATTCTTGATTACATATGATTTAACTGTTTTTAACAAAATTTATGTTTTAGAGTTAGTAATTGTTACTTCAAGATTATTTTAAACTAGGAATTGTATAATTTCATATAATCTGCATTTTTAGGTATGCAGGATTATTAGGAACATTGCTTCTTTTTTATTATGACCACTTAACATAAAGAAGGTGATTTTATAAAAATATACTTGCATTAAGATCCATTCCAGATTAGCTTTTGCAGCTTCAAAACTACAGAGGCTCAGTTTTCATATGCTTCTCAGTTTAAGACTATAGCAATATTTACAGGATCTTTTTGGTTTGGGGGCTGATGAGTCATTTTACCGGATATAATTGGGAAATCCTGTTTATTTTAGAATACACTTCTCTCTATTCTTAACAGTGTTCATTCTTTAATCTGTATTTTGCTTAACAACCAGAAGGTGGGATGTTCAGGTTTTCCACATAATGAACCAATTTACAATTCATTGTTACAATCCTGAGTACGGCTGGGTCACACTGTAGTGCATGACATTCTTGTTACTTAAGCAAGGAGGACAACAAATCTTACGCAAGTCTGGTGAGCTGAAGGCTTAAAAACAATAGTAATTTTAAAAGTGGCTTATGTCGTTATGGCGATGTTATTTGTATTCATGTTTGAAAACTGAGAGCTCACTGTTATTAACGCTATGGTGTTCTGTGTCAGGCTGAAGCAATTCTATTAAGGGCAGAATAAGGGGGGAGGAAAGGAACATTATCCAGGAGTATCTGTGTGTTGAGATAGACAGGTTCAGTTTACTACTGAGTAGTTTGCAAAGATCTGACACTCTGCAAAGATCTCAGCAAGAGGTGGCCTAGGAGATGAGGGGAAAGTGTGTGGTAACAGTGACAAGCTGCAACTATTAATATTTGGTTAAAAGAGTAACTCCATTGGAAGCTTCTGGGAGTAACAGAGCTGTGATCACTTCAGCTGGATCAGGAGATGGACTTTCCAGTTACAGTTCTGGGTGAATTTTGTTCAGTGTCACTTCTGTATAGGAAAGATAATAACTAACTCCTCATCGGCTCACTCGGCCACTCCTATTCAGTGGCCTAAAATGTTCTGCTGTATTTAAGTGACAAAAAAAATATTTGAGGAACCACTTCTGCAGGTGTTTATACAGAAATTCATATGTATCAACAAAGATTTATAGTCTAATGGATCAATTTTTGTAGTTGCTTTCTCTAATTGACTATTAATATGATATTCTTTTGTTACAGAAATTACATGTACTGTAAAGCAGTACCCCTCTTTCTACTTGTCCATCAATTGTTTTATTTCACTCCTTTAAAAGTAAGATTTCTTTAAAAGATAATCTAAGTTTCCCTGCAAGCTTTCCGCTCATAACGTGGCGAGGAGGGGAGGCGCAGAATAGATGTCTGTCGCTATTTACTTTTAAGTGTAAGAAAAAGACTATTTGTATTTATGAAGCAAGTAGAAAATACACTAGGCCTACCTTTGAAACCTACTAAGTGGTACAAAGGCAGGCAGTCACATAAGAAGGCCTTGATCGTTTCAGGATGCTGGAGAATTTTAGAAGGTTTTAAGTTACTATCAAAAAGAATTAGGATGGTGACGATCTCTATCCTGTAACTAACATTTTATTAGAATTAAAATTGGGCATTAGAATACTAATTGTATTTGCAACAATTATAAAGTTGGTTTATCAGCTTGAAGACAATGACATAGGCAAGTTTTGAACAAAACACATTACTTTAGCGATAGACTTTGTTAATTTCTGCTGGAAATATTCAAACATTTTCTTGCAAATGTTGTAGTGCAACTGTCTTTCCTGTTTAGAGATTAAGCTAAATTTTACAGAGGCTGGATGAATTATTGAATGTGTGCATGGTTACAACTTGAATGTCCTAATACTAGTAAAAAGTACTATTTTATAGAGGAAGAGAAATCTACTGTTGTACTAAATAGAATACTCAGTAGCAATGCATGGCATACACACTGCATTTTTCCCTGTCAATACCAGCTAGGAGAGAATTGTTGGTTGTTGGAACTTGTACAACATGATTTATGCATGCGTGCTTCTGAAATGCTTGGGTAACTATAAATATGATAATGCATTTATCTCCACCTTTGAATACTCAACCTTAATGTTTGATTCATAAACAGAAATTTTGTTCTAAAATTAAAATTACCCTAAAATGTTATCAGCAGGTATGTAAAATATACTTGCATTGATGTCTTATCTAGATATGTGGAAATATTCTATGTGAAGATTACCTTTAACCAGCCTTCTTCAGTTAGATGTATGATTTGAAATATCTTGTTTTGGGGCTCAGTGGAGGATACTGTGTTTCTCAAGATAGGACAAGTTCTATATTCTTGGTAAACTGTTCATAATGCAAACCTGTAAACACTTCCACTGTTGGCTGAACCAGGTGGGAGCATTGATAATCATCCATTTAAGTAGACACGTTTTATTTTTTGAAATTTACAGATATAAAATCCATGTTATTCAACACTTCTAAGGATTAAGCCTTCTCACTAGAAGAGGCAAATATAATGGCAGAAATCACTTGTATTTGGACAGATGTTTCCGAGTTTACTTATTGTTAGTATTTTTAGTATTCTTTCTGTAATACCATAGATAGCAAAGTGTTATTGACTTCATTAGTTTCAAAACAGTGCAATTTGCTGCTGAACATGCTGAGAAAATCACAGCTTTGATCACAAAAGCTGAAAAGACAAATGCTGCAATTTTCAGTAACATGTTTATAGCTTGTATGTGGCTAGAGATTTTCATGCATTACAGCTTTTCTAGTGCTTCACAAGTGTTTCTGACATATTTTTGTTAGTGTTCTGTATTTTAATCTTAATGTAAACAGGATAATCCTAAATAGCAGTGGTTGTCTGTCTGTACATATAGAACACAGCTACTCATGTCATATTCTGCATATCATTGAACATTCTATATATATATTCTGTATATCATTCTGTATAACAGTATATTAAATGTAAAATATTAATCTCACCTATTTTCTTTATAAACCCGTGGCTCTTCTACAGAAGTTACAACAGTAAGGTTTGCAATGTAAGTGTTGCAATACTTCACAGTCCTGCATCTGCTTCATACCCAATGGGTTAAGGCAGATTTGAATTCAGGACCATATTTGAGCATCCTAGCTGCTTGGGTACTTCTTGCTTTCATGAGGTCTTATTTCTAATGGTAGAAATCAGTTGTCATCTAATTTTAGGCTACACTCAAAATAAAGTTGAGTGCTGGATTCTTAGTTCTTACTGGTATAGAACCAAAAGATAAGAGTAAGTTTGATCTGCAGAGTTGAATTCTTATATGCCTCAATCTTTATGATCTCTGTAATTCATAATGCATTTCTCTGAACTACATTATTTCTTTTTATATTTACCTGTGTATACAGACTACTACAAAGAAAGCAAGCAAGAGCAGCTCTGGCATAGGCTCTAGGGCCTCTGGCACTTTGATATGTGTTAAGGAAACTGCTTATTTACTCCAAGAATAGATGATTAGTTGATTTGCCACAATTAGAGAAGCCTAACAAGTACAGTTTCTATAACGGATCTACAAGGAAAAGGTTTATAGTACTAAACAGACCTGGAAAATTCAAAAGGCCATGGAAAATAGACTATTCGTACCTGGGTAAGAGGCTGAAGAAAAAATGAAGTGTAAGCCAAACCCCATCTCTTTCTGGATGACCAAAGGCAGAAAGAAAGTTTTTTGAAAGAGTTTTTAAGCAGTTGACTCCTCCTTTATTTCTTGATCACTGGTTACCACCACTACCTCTAGTTTGGTTTTGTAACTAATGAAATAAGTAGTTGACAGTGTAAGTTTAAGTTATGTATATAAACATAATTTTAAGCAGTTAAATATATTTAAACACATTTATAAATATATTTTATCTTACATATAAATATATATAATAGTATAGATATTTATATTTATATATTATGTATATTTATTAATGTACAATTTATTAATATAATTCATATAAATTATATTATTATTGGTGATCCCTTTTGTCTGTATCATTCACCTAGAGCAATTATTGCAATGAATTCCTCTGGGGATAGAAAAGCTTATACTTACATAGGGCTTGAATTTAATTAATGTCTCTTAAATATTTGTTCCTTTCTGCCTCTGAACCAACCGTAAAACAGGGAGTTGGGTTTTGTTGGAGGGTTTTTTTACAAATAATAATAAGCTCACTGAGGATGTCAACTATAACTTGTAATGAAACTGGATCTTTCAAAGAATTATTCTTACTGTCTCTTGTATAATTTTCCACTCAAAACCAATCAATTTATGCAGGCCACTGAAGAAATATTATTCAGTTTTCTCAACCTGGGGTCAGAAGCTACTGGTGTATGGCATCATTAAAACAAAATAAAATAACCCTAACAGAAACAAAAGCAAGTAACAGATTTTATTTTCAAGTTCAAGATATTTGAAGCAATGCTCTTTGTGTGCTTTGTCTGAATCATTTAGTGCTGGAGAGCATGTTTTCCCTGTATAAAAGTAGAAACTGCTTATCTCAGTGGTGAGGTAAATCTGTGCCTCAAATACAAATAAGTAAACTCACTTCTGAAGAGAATGCTTCCCTGTGCTTGTAGTGAAGCTGAGTTCTTGGAGGAATGTTCTCATTCACTCCATGCTTGTGAAGGGTGGTGTTCTGAAACCTTTTCTCCCCTTCATTTACAGTGCAGATGGTGCAAACATTTAATCTAGACAGAATGTACTTTTAGAATAGTCTAGACAGGATATGATCAAGAGATCACAAATCGGAACAATTTGGTTTTGAAAACTGTTTATCTGATCACAGGGATAACGACTTGAAAAATCAACCTAGCAATTTTGCATTATTAGAAAAGTGATATTCATGTTGATTCATCATCACGTTTCCAAATAGAAGCAGATTTCTGCTACATATTACATATGATTTATCTCATGGATGATTCAGTGCATCTCCATTTCCATCTCTTAACAGTCTCAACTACTCCATGTAGGGAGCTGGTTTTTTTGTTTTGACAGGCAAAGGCATATCAAAAGAATATGTTAGCCACTGTTCTACACCACTAAGTCTATACAAAGAGCTTATGAAAAGGAAACCAGAGAATGATATTAATTTTTAAAGTCTGATGCTTTTGCAAAAATAGACTCCTTAGAGAGCACCTTTATATTGAAATAAACATTTGTATTTATTTTACCCAACTGAATGACCATCTGATTTTGAATCTTGCATTTCCACATTATGCAAGTGCATTTAAACTCACAGATGTGCTTCTGGCCCTAGACACTTTTACTGAATGGAAATAGATAGAGACAGTGTAGCTGATCTATTTTTATACCTTTGGATGACTTTCTTACAAAGCACTGTTGTGACATCTGCATGATTCACAAAGATTAATATGGTAAGTTATAAATAAATACTTTCCCCATGTTTAGCTTTTTCTACAGTCTCTGTAATCCACTTTGTTGTTCTCAACACGTTTGGTTAAAGCATTATGCTTTAGAGTGAGCGGTGTTTGCGGGCATCTAGGCCTGTTCTGTGAGTGAATGACAGTCATGGACTTGTCTCCATAACATTTATTTCAGACTTGGTCTGAAGATGCGGAGTCAGTACAAGGTTTCTGTCTTTATCCCTGTAGCATAAGCTACATATTCATATAACTTCTACTGAGCCTACCTTTGTCTTCTGTTGAAAGTAAGAATGAAACCAGAAATGAGAGTCAGCATTTGATGGCAAAGCTGACTCAAGTTACAGACACATGGCAACTCTGATATTTATTTTTTTCCACTCACAAGTTTGGGCTTGGGTGACAGTCAGTATCCATCTGAAAATTCACTTGCATGGTAGAAATTACTGTAATTATTTATCTGGGGATGTTTTGATAGTGGAGGCAGATCACCAGGAGAATACTTCAAGGGTTTGTTCTAAGACTAGTGCTCTTCAAAAGTATTCACAAATGACTTTATGAAAATGCATGAACAGTGATCTGAGAAGGTTTTGGTGGCTTTGTCTAAACAATAAAAATATGAAATCCAATCTAGATAAATGCAAAATCATGCAAGAAACTCCTAAAGTCACACTCAAAATAATTGGCTCTGAGTGAGAATTTGGGGTTATGGTAAGTCCATGAATATGACAGTACAATATTGACCAAGAAGTGTTATGAATTACTAGGAGAGAAGTAGAGAACAACAATAAAAAAAACCATAATAATGCTAGACTATACATCCATACTTAATCTTGGTAAGCACGGACTGTTCTGCTTCTATTTTAAAAACAATGTAGTAGGGCTATAAAAGGTTCTGTGAAAGATGGGCAGGATGATCAAAATGATGGAACAGCTTCCATAAAAGTAAACTTAGAGAATATAGAAAAGGATGTGTTTGGAAATTGGGAGCTGGAAAATCCTCTACTCACTGTCCCTTACACTTTGATTGTTCTCCATAGTGTAAAGTTAGTATATTTCCTACCTATTGATCAGTATTACTGCAAGAGGTTATAGTAACTTCCTCTGGAATACTATTTCACTATTGGATTGTGTTGTCAGGTGTGCACAACCTTGAAATGTTTGAGGAAGGATTTCTTTCATTCTTGCCCTTATTTAGTTAAGCCTGTATACTTATTCGTTTTACTTTCAGTCCATATTTCTGCTGCTTAGATTTTTTTCTTGTGTTACTTTGCTCTGTGGAAATGAAAGTAAAAACACTCAGAGAAGAGAGCCTGGAGCTACTGGAGGTGGCAACCACTCCTAAAACTGCTTAACAAGAAGTAATATTGTTGTGGAACTGAAGGACGCTGAAGCAGTCTATGAAAAAAACCCATAAATTAGGAGGAAAATGGAGTTCAAGCAAATAGCAGTCATCAAATCAAGATGGAGAAGAATTCAAGTGAATACAAACAACAAATTGACTCATTCAAGTTATTTTTAGCTTTGAATTTTCCCTGGTACTGAAGCCTCCTGCTTCCGTGTTCCTTATGCCCATAAATTTGTTGATCACCAGTGTGTAACACCGCCTATTTTGACGGCAGCCTGAAATCATCTTTTACAAGAATCTATAAATCACATCGTCTTCTTGTCTCAGTTGCATTCACATCCAATGCTTGTTACTCTTATCATCTTGGTCTTGCTCTCCTGATATCAGGAAACTGTTCAATTTTTTCTGAACAAATCTGCGATGTGCCAGCCTCTGCCTAAACATTGTTATTTGTTCTCTGCTTAGGGTTATTTTATCTACAATCTTGTCATAATGCCATAGACGCCAGAAGGACTCATTCAATAATTTAGTGCAGTATATCACAAAAGCATTTAATTTACCCACCTATTCTTATTTTAATCCTCATGATTTCTGTATTTTGAAAACTAAATTTTTTCATGCCCAGGGAAAAAAAAACAGGAGTTGACAGAGCGCCATAAATGACGAAGGTATTTTAGGGAGGTATATATAGCCAGAATCATAGTTGAAAGTAAACTTCCATATTCCTTTCTGTTCTCACATGGAAACAATCTCGTCAGAGTGCAGATCTGAGGACCAGTTTGAACTTGTGTTTGTGAGCAAGATATGCCAAATAGCTGAGGAACAATGTGCTTTTTTTTTTGTTTTAACTGTTTTTAAAAATGCAACTCTCACTCCTTGTATACATCTTGCCATTGGTCCCTCTTCTCTACCAATTTCAGATAGTTATAGAACTCCTATAAAAAACCTCCTTGCTGACTTTTTTCTGCTCTCAAAATTAACTTCTGCCCAAAAGTGTGGGTTTATAGGCTTGCATCAAGCTTTTGTATCAGCCTCTGTTCCTGGTGAACAGTGGAGGTAGTTCCTGAGTGTGCCATGTGAGATCCTTTTCCCCAATTATTCCAGTGTCTCCAGACATCATCTCTGTTTTGTGAAGCTAAGTAGACCTGTAAAGTTTACATAGAAGGCTTTGTCTGGAAGAGGGAACTTGCTCGAATCATTCTACTGTCACTTGTAAGGACGAACATATTTCTGTCCCAATTTTGAAAATGTAAAAATAATGAAGGTAATCAAAAGAAGTTATTTCAAAACTGAGTAACTTGACTGAGCAATGTTAAACTACACAAGATATCTGTAATAATACAACTTAATCTTTCAAATAACTATTGGCTTTCTTAATTTTTCTTTCCGTTTTCTTGTTTTTCTAGTGTATGTAAGTCATTTCACAGCTGACTCTCATAGACCTTGGCAACATTATCTGAAAATCATTTCAGTCAGAGTGGTATGCTTGAAGATTGCTGCTTCTTACATCTTTTAAAGTCCAGTCTGACATCTTGTATAATACAGACTTGGAAATAAGACTCCTATAGTTAAACAAATGATCCTACTAAGTATTGTGAAAGACTCTCGTGTAACTTTTCTTTCCAATAACAACAGGAGTGCTATGTTTGTAGTTTTCTTACTTGATATTGTGACTGTTTGCAGGGGATTGTGGGAGGGGTGGAATTAGTCAGTCCCTCCAGTCTGGCATAAAATTTCCTAAATGATGCATTTCACAATATTGTACCTATCTCATGGTACCCCAGTTAACAACATTAATGTGAAAGGCAGTGCCCCGAGAAGTGCAGTAGCCACAAACTTGCATGCTATGGCATCCAAAAAATTTCTATTTGTCTGAAGGATGGTGACATTTTAGATAGTTGCAATCTAAAACTAAGCGTTATCTACAAAGATTAATAGACGATATGAGAGGGCACAACTTATTACAGAAATTTATGCTATTCAGTGGGTAATCATAAATTGGAACAATTGCTATCGAAATCAGTTCTTCAGAATGACGCTTCTGTATCACAGAGATTGAAAGAAACATTCTCATTTTCTTTAAAGGTGTTTCCTTTTTTATGATGCTTCCTCTCAGTTTACTTGAAGTTCTGCAAAACTGTAGGCCATAGGGATGGATGTGTTGCTTTAAAAACAAATCCAGCCCCACAAGCATATGCAGGACATATCAACAGGTAAGTTGCAGGTCTGTCTCTGCTCCTTTGTTTTCAGCTGACTTTGGAATTCTGAACATTTAGGATAGAGTTGCTAAGTACTCGTGGTGTTTGATGGAATAAAATGAGGATTAGAGTTCTCAAATTGAAGCATTTAACAGAAAAAATTCTTCCAAATATTAATCCTGCCTGATGATGATGATTATTATTAATCTGTTGTTGTCAAGAAAGGGTAGGTACTTCTCTGGTTACTCTCCCAGAGCTGTGTTAACCGCAGAAATAGTCACACAATGTAGTCCTCCTTGCAACGTCATACTTTGGATAGGGCTCCAAACCCAAAAGAATCATTTCATTGATGGGGCTGAATGTCCTATTGCTGCTTATGAGATACACCTCAATTTCCTCTGTGTACTGCTTTCAGTTGTTCCAAAAAATAAAACAGAGGAAGAAAAAAAAATGCTAGATCCTTCTAAATAGTCCCAGACACTTGACCCCTAAAATCAATGAGAATTCTCCTTGCATTTCAAATCTATTACCTCCACCCCTAATGGTTTAGCCACCTGGGTTTTTCTCTTATACCTTAGGTCAAACACCATTGATAGCTGTAATATCCTACGTAGTAGAGGGTTAGAGATTCATGGAAAAGTGTGGCAAACATGAAAGGTAGAGGTCAATAATGAGAGTTGTCATCCATCTGCTATAATATTAACAAACCACTGTAAGTTCTTAATACAGTATCGTGAGCTACTTTTCTGCTACAGGAAAACCCAATGTGGTGTTCCAGCTTTCATATCTTGTTCAGGAATAGTGGAGAAATACTTCACAGCATTAATGCTCTTTCAAGGTTTTATAAAGAATTTATTGTGTGGTTGTACTGCCAAGTAGTATAAGTTAAATGATAGACATAAAGCAAGTACTGAAAGGAAGACTAATCTCAATGTTTTTTCAACAAATACAAATAGTTGCACAGAACAGGAACTGGTTTAGTGACAAAGTTTGTGTTGCATGAAGATGTGCACGTGGCACATGCTTTACTGGTGCACTAATAATCTGATGAGTGCTGCTATCATTGTTCTAAAGTGGCATTAGACTAAATCTTATTCATCCAGCAAATTCTTGTGAAGAGACTCACCTTTAAAAGTTGATGACACAGATCGACTTGAAAATGTGATTGTAGTATTTGAAATACCCTGTCTCTAGAGTCAGTGATTTATGATGCATGATGAATATTTTGTATGTTTCTTTACAAGACTCCTTACCTTAGTATTATTATTTATTTTAAAAACTAAACTTACACGGACATAATATAGTCCTCTCTCTGTAGTAAGATTTTGTCTCTGGTAACTTAGCACATTTTTCTCCAGGCATTCATGTCAGCAGCACACAACCATGATGTGAAAGGAAATTGCTTCCAACGCCTCTAAAATTGCTTGCTTGGCTTGAATTAATCTTAATCGAATTCCTGTCTGAGATGTTTAAAACCCTTACAGAATCTCATCCTTTGAGCACAGCTTTGCTAATTTGATTCTACATTCCAAAGTGACGACAAATTTTGAGGCCCTGCAGGGCTGCTGTTGCTGATAATGTTTCTATGCGGGTGGCATGAACCATGCTGTTCATTAATGTGACATACCTTTATAATGAATGTCCTCATATAATAGTTAGGGACACAAGTTCATTGTTCTCCCATTTAACCATGTTGCCTCCTAGTCTAAGGGACCCATTGTGCATTCAGTCTTGAGAAAGAAAAACAAAGAAAAATAGTGTATTTATATTCAGATATTTAAATTGGGAAGAAAGTCAAAGTATCAACCTTATGATTGCTTTTAATCAAGATAATCTGAAAACTAGAGATTTACCACAATAGAGAAAAAACAGAAGGGGCACAAAGACCTGTACGATATCATCAAATGACTTTGAAATGGCTTTTGGTTTGTAACAGTTCAAATAAGTTTCAGATACCTGATAAATCGAATTGTTTCTAAATGAGGAAACAGATCTGAGTTTTCAATTACTGAATAGTGTGTAATTAATTCTCTTAGGTATTTCTAAACTTAAAATGTTATTTAATTGTACAACATTTATTTTAACTTAGCATCCAAGATGTTCCTGAAGGTACCTTTTAAAAAACTTAATTTCTATAGGAAATACTGTTCCTCTCAATATCATGTTGTTCAGAGTGAGCTCCAAACAGTGGATGTTCCTTTTTGCAATATAAATCAAACATGATAAGAATAATCTGTTTCATTAGATTTTGAGAAAAATCTCGCTGAAATAGTATTGTGTTAATAAGAGTAGCCTAAATGTGCTGTCTAGTAATAAAGCATGCAGAATCACACATAAAGAAACAGTCTATATACTGAGAAATGAGGTACCAGGTCTCAGTTTGGATTTTCTGTTTCCTACACTTCTTGCTCATTCAAAGAGCAGTGGATATTCTGTAGTGTTCTTTCTGTAAAACAGATTCTAATTACTGTAGTATCTAATATGGAACAAAGCTGACAGCAGTAAGCAACTTATTTTCCTTGGCTTTGCCTCACATATTTTCACCTATGGTATATCTCATCACAGATTAACATGATGTATTGTAAGCATCCTAAAGCGGGCAAGGAAAGTCAGATGTGCAGTTGTAGTTAGAGAATATATTTTTTTTTTAATTCTAAGTGATACTTAACTAGCTTTTTATTCAAGAACTTTGCAGCTTTGTGGGTAGAATTAAATTTTTTTAGCAAGAAAAAAAAGTATTTATTTAGAGATATCGTTTTTCATCTAAATGTCAGACTTGCATATAACATGTTGTTCCTCAATGCATTTATATGATTTTGATGGGTGTGCTTACCAATAATTAGTATTTTCATTCAGATAGTTACAAATAGAACCGGTTTTAAATAAAGCAACTGCCTTGTGCACATGTCCATATACAGATATGTATTTTAAAATCACAGACAAAAGCTGTGCTGTTTAAAGGCGAACTTGCTCTCTAATGGACATTTTCTCACTGTAATCAAGAGTGGCCTCACTGACTTCAACAGCAATGTAGGGGCAACAGTTCCTGAAGTTAATTTTAACAGTTAACTTTTCCTGTTTTCTCCAGAGTGCTGGATTCTTTTGCATGAAGCAACCAGCTTTCCACCTATAATTTTATTCTGTTATTTCTTTACCATCATTGCAGTGAGATGATTTTTTTTTTTCTGTAAAGCAACATCCAGTCTCTTCTAATTATGTGCTCCACAGGGATTTCCTTAATTTTGACGAGCCAATCATTTTACTATTATCTTCATTTGTTCAGTATGCTGCTAAGCTAGCAGTTGCTCTAAGTGGGTGAGAAAAATGCTGCTTATGTTTTATGACTTTTATTATTTTTATGTAATATTTTCTACACAATTTCTCTTGTAACTTTATTTCTTTTGACCCCGCAAAGACAGATTTAGCAGCATACAGTTTGACTGTAGTGCTGCATAGTAGATTTTTAGTGAAGTACTTACTCTATAACGTGCACTGACTTTGGTAACCTGTTTTGACCCCAGTATCTGCAGAGAATGAATTGAGAGAACTCTGTGTGAGTAGATCTCCACTTGGCTTATCATACTCAGTTCTGAGATGTGAGGAGGTGTTTTTAAGTGCTGTGAAAGAAGTGTTGAACTTTGAGGGCTGGAAAACAAAAGGTCAGGAAAACGAGTTGGGTTTTCTTTTTTTTTTTTCTCTCTATATCCGATAGAACAACAGGGAATTTGCACTAGTACATGCATTATGGTGGTACTAACTCCTGAGAGATAGTATTTCATGCATTAAAACCATATCAAACAAACTGGGAGAAGGCAGTGGTGGCTTCCAGCTGTGTAGTCTTGCTCATCCTATGAAGTGATGCTCTTAAATGTCTTTTCCAATCTAAATGATTCTATGAATTACAGAGTGTTTCTTTTGTGTGATGAACTTCAATAGAATTGCAGATTCTGCAAGCTGGGGCTCTTAAAAAACCTTCATTTTCTGTTCCTTTTTGGGTTTTACCACATTGGGAAATGTTTTGGGTCTCTCTTCTGTGTCTTGAAGAACAAATGCTAACTATGAGACCTTCTCTCTCTCTCTCCCTTTGCTCCCTGTATCAAAAATAGCAGGGAAGAGAACACAAAAAGCAGCTGATCAGAGTAATTTTGTTCCACAAATGACAGACTTCAGAGTAATGTTTTTTGTTGTAAGACATTGTATTAAGATGCAAAAAGATTGAAAAATATATTTTTCAGTCAGGAGAATGTTTTCATGCACTCACTCCTTCAGCCCCTGGAGGGTATTATGTATACTTGGTAGCAGTAGTAAAGTCTGCTGAAACTTAGAATCATACAAAAACTTAGATTGGGACAGATATCTGGAGGTCACCTAGCCACACCGCAGAACAAAGCAGAGCTAAGCTACAGTCAGGTTACATCATGCAGCCATTTATCTAGTTGAGTTTTGAGTATCTTCAGGAACTGGGAATTCTACAGTTTCTCTTGGAAACTGTTCCAGTGCTTAAACACACTGTGACATATATGTATACATACACACATACATATACATATAAAGGTTTTTTGTCTCTCCTTATAGCCTTTTCAAATTTCCCATGATGAATCTTGTTGCTGTTGCCTCCTGTCCTTTCACTGTGCACCTCTGAAAGGAGCTTGTTTCACTCTTCCCTGCAACTCTCCTTTACACAGCAGAAGGCAACAATTACACTCTCCTTTAGCCTTTTCTTCTCCAGGCTATAAAACCCCAGTTCTTTGAACCTCTATTCACTAACGCTTTTTGATTCCTTCTGTCCATTCATTTATACCAAATGTAGTCAGAAAAATAAAACCAAACCAGTCTGTATTTGCTCGATCTAGTATGATAGTTATGCAACTCTGCTGTATATTTTTTTTTCTTATTTTGAGTGTATGTGAGGTAGAAAGCTATAAAATGAGTTGTGACCTATCCGGAGATAAAGCCCAGGCTTCTGGCTACTGACTGAAGTGTTCTGATGGATGAGTTGAGTCTAGGTTTTAATGACAAGTTAACCGTTGTGTGGAAATTTCCCTTTTTTAATTTTGCAGTAGGGATTTATCATTAAACTTGAGCAGCTAGAGTGTCATTCTTACCTTTGGGTATCGGGGCTTAAGAGTCTCAGAACTGCAAATCTCTGAACGTGTACTCTGTTCCTCCACTTAGGAAAGAAATGGGCATAATTTGTTGAAAAGAAAAAGAGAGTAACTGTGGTGCTTAAAGCTGCTCTAAAAACTGTAGGCAAATTCTTTTTCCATTGCTGAGTCTGCCTTATTCTTTGGAGGTCTCCAGTTTTGTCCTTAAGAAGATTCTATGTTATTCACTGGCTATACTCCAAACATGATGATAATTTTGCATCATTGCTATCGCATAGGATCTAAGAATTATGTAGGACCTAGGTACCATTGTGGTAGGCACCGTATGTTCCTTTGATGGTTTCCTTCTCACTTTTTTCATGCATGATCTTCCTCATTCTCATGCATTTTGCTTGGCATTAACTGGGAAGTGATCACTTTTTGACTGATGGGCTGCATCACCTGTATCAGATCTTAATTTTAGATAAGTGATGTATGTGACCTCTTTGGTTCTTTGTATTTGTTTCAATGTCTCATAGTGGTCTCAATATGCAATGGCTTGTGGCTATAAGAATTAACCTGTAAACACTGAATTCTTAGATGTAAGCTTCCACTTTTACTCTTGCACTCAAAAATCTTGACCAATTTAGTTTTGGTTTTGGAATCTTTGTGTTTGTACTTCTACAAATGTTTGGTGGGGTTTTTTTTCATTCTCCCATTATCTCTTAATGGTTAAATGTATATGGTACAGAGTCTAGAAGGAATACAATATACTAAAAGTGAATATTTCTAAAATTTCTAAGGCTGTTTATACGTGGGTATAAACATGACTGAAATAATGTAAGTTTCATTACTATGAAAATGTAAAGTAATATCAGCTTGTCAACATCAGTGTTACTCAGAAAATTCATTACAGAGTAAGTGCTAAAAGTTATTTTTTACTTTAAAGCCTACAGCAATTTGATACTGATTTTTCATTACTGTACATACTTGATGTTGCCTCTTTTAGTTTAAAGTATCTGCTTACCTGCTTATAATACCTTTCTCTTCAGCCTTTGCATGTATATATATATTTTTTCATGTACCCAGCAAGTGCCCTACATTCATGGATATTTTCTAAGAATTATGGGAACTTTTAAATCAAGTTGTAGTTTATGATAACTCAGATGACCTTGCTCTGTCTTCCTCACCCTCAGATTCTTGTGTATATGCTGTAGCTTGATCACCAAAAAAGTTCTCAAACCATTGTTTTAATTCTTATTTGTGGTATTTCTTGCAATCTTTATTTTCTTGAAATTAAAAAGACCACAGTCATGAAGGATTTTAGACTGTGAAAGATGAGAAGAGAAAAGAGTATTTCACAGGAATTCATACTTCCATGATGTTAATGGAGTCCAAGTTAATGTCTAAAATTTGTAATGATCTCTTGCCAGCAGAATGCATGAAGACAATCAACTGCATGTAGGTTGTGATTCTTTTGCAAACTGTATTTGTGATACACATAGCAAAACCTTTTAGTTTGCATTTCAGTTCTCTTGCTCCAAGCAAAACCAAAATGGCTTTAAAAAACTTGGTAACAATAGCTTAGGGAGAATTAACTAGAAGTATGAGGGAAAACTTATAATGCATCTTGAGAGATCAGAATGAATGTTTAACTTAAAATATATGTTATTTGTGACAACACCAAAAAATCCTGTGACGGTGGTTAATGAAGGTGGATACTCGGATTGATCTTGCCTAACTGTAGCTTTCTATGAGTCATGAGGCAGTTTACTCAGAGACAAAGGTAGGCATCCCAATGAGAAATTCATCCCACCTATCTGAGACACCTGATTTCAGATGAAATGCATCTAGAGGTGCATATACCTTACACTGACTATAAAGGGAGTACAGTAATTAACTTAAACTAGATGCCTATCTTTTATAGAGCTAACTGTAAATGTGTTAATGACATACAGCTAAGCAAAACTGCGTGATTAGTCTGTCAAGATTAGTATGCCAATGTAGGACCTTAAAGCTGAGAAAATACATCTGACAATCTAGTGTTAATGGACGAACTCTTATTGCAATTAGGGTGAAATTTCTTACATTTAGGGGCCCAGCAAATTTGCTGTTCTCAGATTATGACCAGAAGAACTGTTGCCATAGCAGCAAATTTCTGCTTTTGAAGAAAAGAAAGGGCAGTGTAACACATACAAAAATAAACATAAACTTTTTTAAGTGGAGAGAGGATACCAAAGGTAAAGACCTTATAGAAAGTAACTTTATGGAAGAATTTCCACTGTGTCATCTACCTTCTACCAAAAAAAAAAAAAAATTGTAATAGCACTGAGAACGGGTTTTCTACAGGGGTGGAGCAAGGACCAGACAGGGAAACCATGATTTCTTGTACAAGAGAAGATGTACAAGACATAGTTCACTAATATCTCCTGAAAAGAATTAAAATTAGGTCAGCACAGTGGAATGAATGTTAAAATTCAACTACATTCTTTGCTATCCCATGGCTTGTCCCTGGTGTTAGTATGTTTGTTCACCCTGTACTATGCGCTCATTTTCATACCATCTGTCTGTTGCATAATATGACAGATACAGAGGCTTAAGAGGCTGAGCATTTGACAGGCATTATGGAAAGGACATGAGGAAAATGAGGATCTATTCTTGATCTAGAAGAAGAAATCTATTTTAGAGCACTTGGGTTTTATGGGAAAAGTGAGTTTTCTAAAAAGCACAATTTCAATGCAGGTGAAAAGTTGGAAATAAAGGGCGAGATATGTTGTGGAAATAGAGGAACCAGGTTGCCATAGTAAACTCTTGGAAGCTGATAACCCTTGAAATTCAGGTTATAGTTAGACAGCCACTATGCCTATTACTGCATACTGATGTTAGTCTGATATGACCTGTCTTATGCTTATTTGCTGCTTTCTCTATGTTGCAGTGATGCTCAATCTTGTAAAATTACGGTAGATAAGAACAACACTAAAATAAATTCTTGGAATAACTTATATCCTGTCCTCAAAATCCGTAAGCCATTCAAAACATTTTGTTCTTTTGTACTTTTTACCGTAACTACCTGTTAGCACATATGATGATGTTGATTTGAAGCATTTACCTTTGAGCTGATTTCATCAATCATACTTTAGTATTTTCTCAGTTTATGCTCACTTTATTACTCCATAGCCTGTTTCAACCAAAGTGAAACCTAAAGAAGAAACAGAAAGCAAAAGACCAGAAGAAACCTATCATTAGCAAGGGGAACTGTACAAACAAGTGCTAGTGTGTTACTTTGCCTATTTCAGTACTTAAACTATAAATTGGCCTGTGCTCTGCTCCTACAAAATATTCAGGCACTGAGAACTTAGTCTCCCATGCCTTGGCAACGTTTATGTATGCTGAAGATCAGGTGTAATAGGTTGCCTGTCCAGTTGTGCAGATATTTGCTGTGAGGTCCTCAGCATCTTCACAATTGTTACAATTTTCACCCATGCTTCCCCTTCAACACCCTGCAGAATACAGCAGGCAGAGACTAAACTTCCCACATTACTAATTCCAGGCATTGTATGTTTTGCTTAAAATTTTGCAGATCTTCCCAGTAGACAAGAAATCACCATGTTCACCTGGAACCGAACTTTTGTCTACCCACTTTAGTCAAGGGAGCAGGGGATGCCTTGAATCAGTGTGGATCAGTGTGTACAGTGAGACTGAAGTAGATGATGCTTGAGAGAACCATGACTCCCTCTCTTTGAGAAGCTTGGCATTATAGAAAAGATTGGTGTCGTGAAAGTTGTCTAGACATCCCTTGTGAACCATTTGGAACTTAGCATTACGGTCTCCTAAAACAAGATGTAAGATCATTATATATGAAGAAACTATACAGTATTTATATGTGGGTTTTGAACAATCTGAGAAGCTCAGATTTTTTTCAAATCATTTAACAGGATTCTTGATTACACCGCCCTGTAGGATTCGCTTGTGTGGTGTAGATGCTACTACATTAGAGGACCATCATCACAGGCTTTGTAAGTTCAGGCCTATACCTTCTTAACTGGCAACTAGGCTTTCATTGGATCAATGCCACTTTCTCTTCTAAGGCTGCTGTCCACAGGCTGCTTGATATTGTAGGTTTGAGGCCAGCTCTTTAAAATTCCTCTTTTCTTAATTTCACGGTCTGCTTCTTATCATGTAAGGCTTTGGCAATTATTGTCCCATTATTAAAGGACATTTCTCAGTTTGTTATGGACCAAAAGTATTTCTTTTGGTTAAAAATAATTAATAGATGACATTTACCAGACTTGTGCATATAAGCATCTGTCGTGGTTTAACCTGGGCTAGCAATACAACTACGATAGCCGCTCACTCACCCCCTCCCCCTGCTCCCCCAAACAGGTGAGAGAATCAAAAGGGAAGGAAGAAACTTGGATTGAGATAAACACAGTTTAATAAAAGAACAAAATACTAATACACTACTGGTAAATATGTATATAAAACAGAAATAAAAGATACTCAAGGCAATTCCTCACAAACTCCATCCACACCAAGCAGCCAGTCCCAGGAAAGCAGCACACGATCCCCAACAGCGAAAAAAGAGGAAAAAGGCAGAAAGGCTCAGAGGCTGCAAAATGGCAAAAGCCGAACTAAACGCCCTGCACCAAGAATTCCCTCTGCTCCAACAAACATAGCGAAGAGAAGACTGGAACAGCAAACCGAAAGGTCCCAACTCTCCTTAAAGACGAAGCATGATGCTAATGGGATGGAATACTCTTATTGATCAGTCTGGATGTCAGTCAACCTCTGCCCCACCTCTGCCCCACCTCTGCCCCACCTCTGCCCCACCTCTGCCCCACCTCTGCCCCACCTCTGCCCCACCTCTGCCCCACCTCTGCCCCACCTCTGCCCCACCTCTGCCCCACCTCTGCCCCACCTCTGCCCCCTTCCTCATTGCCTCACACCTGTGGGCAGACCCAAGCAATTAAAAACATTAGCTCTGTGCTGGGGTGTTATCTTCTTGTTCTCAAACTAAGTCCAAATAATGACCATGCTAACTATGAAAAATAAAGATTTCTAACTGCATGAAGAAATTTAACCCATTTTCAGTCAAAACAGCACAGCATTCTTCAAAGATTAGCATGATGGTTTCATCATCTGCATGTTTAATTTTAGATTGTCTACTAGATACAGAGATACCACCTCAAATACCAGGTGGTGTTTGGTGTGGTCATTTGGTTTTTTTGTGGGTTTATTTATTTTTTGTTGTGTATGTGGTGTTGGTTGGTTTGGGTTTTTTGGGGTTTTTTTGTTTATTTTTTTTTCCTTTGTGTATGCAGATATTCTTCTAGAAAAAAATATTCATTTTAGCAAACTGCAAGCTCTGTTTAGTCATCTGGATCTTCATTTTTGAGAATTTTAATTTTCTCAGAAATAAATGAATTTCCCAGACTTCTATGAATTTAACCACTTCTCCCAAAACTTCCAAAAGTTCCCCAAATGGCTTTACACTAGTGCTGCAGAAGCTCTGCTGAGATTTTGTGTTAAAGATATAGCAAATAATAAACCTAACAACTGGTAAGGGGTTTTTGACTGGATTTTAGTAGAACAAATTTTGTCAAGTGAGACGAGGTATCAGTCATCTATGGTATTGCTTTTGAACAAATATATTTTTTGGTCATAAGGAGTTCAGGGTTTGAGATTTTTATTTGGTCTTTCTGTTGTTGGGGGCTTTTATGGTGTGGTGGTTGGTTTTGGAGGGGAATGTTGGGGTTTTTTAATCTGTTTTTTGTTTCTTTTTTAAAAAAAACAAACAACACCTTACTGATGTTTGTACACTAGTTTCTGTGAGAGGGTGACTGATTTCCACTGAATGAGGGGACAGTCAAAGCTGTCTAAAGAAAAACTTATCAGTAGATTTTCAGGTATCCTGGCATTTTTGAAGGTCATTCTATTTCTCGGTTACGTTCATTTTTAATTGTTAATGAAGACATAGATTCTCAGTTTCCAGTCCATAGCTGTGAGTGATTAATGTGCAGGAACTGGAAGGTGTGGCTGAATGCCACAGCTAAAGAATGTTTCACAGTCTGCTTCTGCTCCTCTATCATGTTATGGTGCTTTCTTTTATACAATTAAAACAATTCTATGATTTTCAGATACAACAAACTTCTGAATTGTCTTCTGAAATGTATTCTGCTACTCAGCAGGAATCTTCGGAAGTTCTCTCCAGCTGAAGCAAACAGATTTGGGTACATTTGTGCAGATCTATAAATTGCCTTCTCACCGTCATGTGATTTAGTTAATACCATGTATTTTTCCTAATATACTGAGTAAGATTCATTTAGAAAAGCCAAGAGAGAAATTATGTAATTAAATGTGCATAAATTTAACAAGAGCATAAAATCTTTGTCTTAGGAGGGCTGTTTTTTTTCCTGAAACATATCTGAAAAGTACACAAATGGGAAGACCAGCTTTTTCTGCAGTAATTTTCAGAGAACCGCATGGGTAACAATTCTACTTATGTAATGAAACATATCATTTTCTCTACCAGTGCCAAGCAGAAATCGAAATGACTAAATGACACTTAAATGCATTTCTACAAAACAAAAATATGAGGACTAAATAGCAGATAAATGGTCAATAACCTAAAATGAAAGTGGATAATGCAGTATATATATTTCAGAAAGAACTGTAGTAAGTTTTTTGAACGGCTAATACCTTGGTTTTTTAAAATGCAAGAAATAAGACCACAAAAAAAAAAAAAAAAAAGTAGCTTTTGATACTGTCTCCTAATGCACTTCCTGAGGGTATTTAGAAATAGTAGATGATTACATTTGAATTAAATTTCAAATTGATGGGACAAACACTAAATTTATTTTGCTTGCTTCCACTTGATTTTAATAAAGCAGCATTTCAGTTTGGGTGAAATGGAATAGCAGTAAGAGAATGGAAGACAAGGTTTGTTACATGGAAGACTCCTCTGGTCATTCATCACTTACAATATTTTACATTCCCCAGTTACTTGCCTTGATTTGTTTTCTCCTTTGTATACTGTTTATGGGCTAGGATATATTCAGTTACCAAAAAATTGATGCCAGATCATACCTATCAAAAAGCATTTTGAGCATAATTGTCATTTACATGTTTACTACCATCTAAGAATTTTAAAAATATTTGCAGGATAATATTTTCCTAGGCTAAAAATAGTCACTCTGAAATAACTTTAAATTAGTTATACAAGTATTACCAATATCACAGTAAAAATTTAATAAATAAAACCAGTATTATTAGGAACTCAAATAGTGTATTTTTCATCTGTTGGAAGTATGAAGTATATTCTGAAGCTATTATTTTATGTCTTCTAAAGTAATGGACAGTTAATCTTCTCCTCTTTAGCATAAAATCTTGTATTATTTCTGAAAACCCAAACTATAGCTCTGTCTAACAACCTTGCTGTTTATGAGGAGGAGAATATAATATCTGTCCCTTGTGATTTTCCACTTTACATTGCTGCAAAGCCTGACATTATTGGTTTCCAGTTCAGAGCCAACACCTGCAGAGAGCGCCTGAATCTCTGATAGGTTATTTCAGTTCACAGGCCTTAAAAGGATTTAAAAATCAGCTATTCAGCAGTATGTTCAGGAGCAAAAAACGCATTTAAAGATGTAGTTAATGAACTTATATCTAAGTGCCTAACTCTTATTAATTTATGCAATGATAATGCGATATTTTTTGAGAACATAAGCCTGTGTTCGCAAAGCCGTATCTGCCAGTTTCTTTGGCAGTACCTTTACATATTGGAAAGCCCTGACTTTTATGAGTCCTTCTAATTAGGAGTTTTAACTGGACTGAAATAAATTCTCTGTGTATAGTTACTAGATAAAGCAAAGATATTCAATTTGTTGTCCACAAACTCCTGTGGGACTGTGGGGTACTTTCAAGGAATTCAGAGAAATAAATAAGAAAAATAGTCTTAGATATGCCTAATGCCAAACTATGTGGGAAATAATCTATAAATGGAGAAACTATTTGGGCTGGGGAAAAGGAGGGTAGTGCATATTTAAATAATAAATTTTTGAAAGCACTGCATTTATCTGATGTATTGTGGAACTTGTTCTTTCTGGTGCAGAGAAATATAAACTTCTAGAGGTCTTCTTGAGACCCCAAAGGTTTAGAATAATCCCCCTGTGCCATGCCAAATTTCTACTTTTTTTCAAATTAAGAAACACCGTCTCTCACTTAGACTTGTTAAGATAATGCTTGAAAGCTGACAATGATACTTTACTGATAGAAACAACAACCAAAAAGGGATGTGAACGACATAAGCTTTCACTATTTCTGTACTTATTTATTTAAAGATAGCTGTTTGAGTACTCCAGAAAAACAGGTATAGCTTGGCAGAGCAGTTGTCATCTATTTTTCCAGTTGTTTTATTCATGGTTGCATTAGTTACATCCGAGGTTAACAAGTGTTTTCTTTCCTGTTCTGCCACAATGTCAAAGTCTTTTTTGTGTTTTGTGGTGGGCTTTTTTGTGTGTTTGTTTGGTTTTTTTTTTAATAGTGCCTTCTTTCTGTAGCAAGGACTCCTATCTTCCCTGTGTTTGGCCTGGAGACAGACTGCTTGCGTGAAGATCAGTTTTGATGATTACGCAGGAGTCTTATATAGCTAAAAGCAATATGTAATTCATCAAATTTCCCATTAAACTGCATTTCTAGATGTTATATTCCTAGCTGTTTTACTCTTTGGTTCAACACATCTGTTAAAAACATACTTGGATAACACTTCTTTTTAAAGATCCAGTGGATGCTTAGTTACAGCAAGATATAGTAAGCCTGTGTTTTTACCTAAACAAAAATGTAGTAGCCTGTTGAAAAATTGAAAAAGTAGTTGCTTAAGCATTAGACTATCACAAACATTTTTGCAAGGTACAGCTGGTCTATTTGTGCATGGTTTTTATTTTGTCCATTTATTACTGGTTTAGATCATCGTTAATTTATTACCTGCTTGCTGAATGTGAAGAAAATTCCCATTTTCACAGAATAAATTAAATACCCAAAGAATTCAGGTAGTTCAGTAACACGTTCTCAGAAGGATCTTCTGAAAAAGGTAGAGTTGTTGCCATATAAAAATTCATGGAAAATTTTTCAGTTCCTACTGGACAACCTTGTTTCATTTCCCTCTTTTCTTGCTTAACTAGCAAGAACCTATTCATCATCATAGACAAAGAATGACATTTTTCCAAATACTTTGTATAACTGGGGAGAAATTACTATTTTACTTCATCCTCCCATGGAGGATTTGTCCTTTACTGTAAAGCATTTTTAATGCTATTTTTTCTTCCTCAAAATGCTGTTGCTTTGTTCACTGATGCCAGCAATCTGTGTGTAGACCTAGGTGTCTTCAAGTTTGGTGTCTCAATGTCTTTCTAAGATTGCCTTCGTGCTTTGACTACTCACCTGAATCACACTGTGGTTTTGATGAATGTTTTTCAAGTAGCTTTTAAAAATTGGTAATTTCAACATTCTCAATGAGTAGTGTGTTTAAATAGAGGTGTGCCTCTTATGGCATATATTTTTTTTTTCTCTTCATGTTTTATTATGTTCTGTACATTACCACATATTTAAAGTTGCTTTAGATCTGCAGGATGTTAACTCATGGTATTTGGGATTTTTTTTTTAATTTCACATTGCACAAGTATTTAATAATTATTTCCCTATGCCTATTAAATATCTCATCTGAGGTTTATTTTGCACTTAATTTAGACAATCCACAATCCTGTTGCAAGGTATCTTTTTTTTCCTACTTCACTTTGACTGTCTCCAGATACTGATTGCCTAGTCAGAGTAACTGAGGCAAATAATATTTATTTATAAATATAATAAATCCTGTAGAAGTAATCCTTTTCTCTATAAAGTATTCTTTTATTGTAAGATCGTGGTCTGATATCTATTCAGCAAATAGCAGCAGTAGAGTTGAACAGCTTTTAGACACTGATTGTTTGGATACTTACTTTGAATGTATATAATGTGTTTTGGCTCACTTATATACTATGGTTTTGGTCCATGAACGAAAGTTTTTTAACACAGGGGCAAAAAAGAATGAATAGCAAATACTGTGTACTTACTCACTCCCTTACTTCAAATACAATTTACAAAGAGTAAGTGCTAAAGTGAGGATTCACACTGTCTAACTTCAGACATTTAGCTGTAATATCTATGTTAATAACTGCTCTGAATATTGTCAGGCAAGATGGAGAAGCAGAAGGGTTTGTAATTGTATTCCGAACGTTTTATTAGAACTATTAAACATACATATGATGCGCAGAAGAGGAGAAAATGCAGAGCATGTACAATGACATTGGAGAAATGTTGCGTAAACTACCAAAACATTAATGTTGTTAGTGAATTTAATAAGCTGGATCAAATCCCTTTGTCTGAAGTGTTGAAAAGCACTCAAATTTTGGACTGCTTTTCCCACCTCATCTGCATTAGAAATCAATAGCCTTTTAACAAGATTTTAATCAATCGCGACAATCCCTTAGAACACTTGGAATAGAAACAATTAAGTAAATAAATATTTACCTGAAACTAGGATACAAAATGTAATTACTGTATTGTATTTTATAATACTGACATTGACTGACATGGCACAGAATTTTCAGTAAGCATGACTGATCAGTGTTTCAAGTTTATTGTTGTTCTGACAATATGTAACAGGTCTAGTAGCATAATGGCCCCATTTTGATTGGTTAATACTATATTACGGTCTTGGACAACTTTTGAACTGCAATCAACTGTTCTTAGAACATGCAGAATTTCCTTCAGTAAATCTCCTTTGGGTCTTGATTAGATCTAGTGTTGTTTAGTGGGAACACAATTTGAGATGTGTTACCTGTTAGAAGTTTCTCCTGAAAGGCAGAAGATGGGGAGGAATTCTGAAGAGAGCAGTAAAATAAATAAAAAGGTCATAAATATGAATAAACTTCGCTATATATGCTAATAATATTTTGGTGGGGAGGCTCGTGGGATAGACATCAGTCAAGAACACAGAACTGCTGCTAGAACAGTTCATGTAGCCTACACATGGCCACGTTGCTACCCCTGGCCTTTCAGATGAGGACAGGAATCAGTTGGGCATTTACTTGACCAGGGATAGTAGGTTTTACTTATTGTGGTCACTAAATGTGATTCTGGGAAGCATCACACATATCATACTACACTTTCTGCATGCAGCAGGTGTAGCGTCTAGGGGAAGGGCTATAGCACATGGCCCTTGAGTGCTAGCAGAAAAAGCAATGTGATCTGCAATGGCAGGAAAATAGAGAACCATTGCTATAAACAGTAAGGATATTAACACTCTTGCTGTAATTTCCTTTGGCAATTTGAAGGCTCAAACTTGATGTTGCAAGGCGGTCCTGCAAGATCTCCATTCACTTGTAAAAGAGACGTATCACTGAAACATGGTATCAGGTTTTTGACAGCACACTTTTTTGTACTTCCATTACTGGCATCAAACAATCTGTAATTTTGCCACTGTGGTACTGTCTAGTTCATCTGGAGCACATGCCTTACCTTTTTTTTGCAAAGGCTACACATCTCTGGTTATAAAGATACTAAGACAGTATATTGATAACGAACTGGGATGAAAAGATTCAGGTGTCATTGCAATACACTGAGTTCTGCACTACCTAGAAAAGTTTGTCTGAATTTGTTTTAACAAGAAAGCCTACCCTATTAGAATTATTTCCTGGACACTCTTTGGAGGGAAGCACAAATGTAATATACTACAGTCTCATAAATAACAAATTCTCTTTGTAGTGGCATCGATACAGGCATTTATCATTTTTTTTTTCTTTTTTAACCATGAAAAGTTATTTGAAGTACTTTATCAAAAAGCCGGTATGGTTGTAGGACCTCTGCATACTTTTTAAAAATTATACTTCATTCCCTGGACCGTAACTATCAACAGTCATGATTAGTCTTGTAGCATATTATTCTGCCCTGTCTCATATCCTGCCATATTTTATATGTCATTTGTAACTTCAACCAGCTGACTTTGAAACATCAGTAGTCCTGCATTTGACTAGTAAACAACCGTTAATATATTAATAATAATTTTTTTATTCTGTCAGATGGTTTCCTCTTTAAATAGTACAGCAAACTTTTTGTGTAAATGGGGCTTCCTAACTGTACCTGAATATACCATGTACCTGAATTTCAGTAAGCCTGGTTCCTTTCCGTTTCCTGATCAGAATATATTTGCATTCATTGATATGTGTCCTGTTCTCCCTGAAATACCATTATTTTTGCTTTGTTTTGGAGATGCTGCATTTGGACCAGGACGAAAGGGGTGTCATTTCATGTAACTGATTTGCAGAGGGAGATGGGAAAGAAAGGTCTTGCTGAGTATGGAGGAGCTGTGGGAAGAGAGGTGGTTTGCAGCAGAGCTGTGGGAAGAGAGGCGGTTTGCAGCAGAGCTGCGGCAAAAATCCAGTGCTATCGATGGTTTTGCAGCAGGTTTTCCCTGAGCTGTGAAGAGGTGGTGGCAGGCAAGGTATCTGTTGCAGTGCAGAGCAGGGATCCTCTGCTTGGACTTGGCTCTGTAGCTGGGCTGTGTGGGTAACTGAAGGCTCCGTTGGCTCCATATGCTCACTGCACTCACTTGAGGATGCCTGGCTGTGCCCAGCAAGCAGAAGCCTCTTATGGAGAGGAATCCAGGGTGGAGGCAGGAGTGTTTGATCTGCTTCCACCTCACTAGGGAGGCATTACCTTTATTGCTGAAGTTCCTGATTTATAGCAAGGAGTTAATTACTATATTAACACCTGAAGTTCTCACTCATATTTGCAAGGGCAGAAAACTTGCTTAGCAAGAGTAAGGACTGTGTGAAGGCTGGATCTCAGACTGCCTTATGAATTTGCAAGCCAACACAGTAGAATAATGCTGAATTTATTCTCATGATTACCAGGAAATAGTCTTTACAGGTTTTGAGGTCACAGATTTCAGAATATAGGCTTTCCCATGTTCATGCATCAAAGAGAGGAACGAGGAGAAGACTCCGAGAATTGTCTGTAGGAATATGAATTTTGCAACTTGCTCTACCTCTAGTGGTATGGCACCTTTGGGACTTGAGATAGTATTAGCTTGGCATCCCAAAGGCATGGAAAGGAGCCCAGAGGAAATGCACAAATTTCCCATCTGGGTTAGATCCCTGCTGGATTTTAATAGGCAGATCATTCTCCTCTTGCTTAGCCCTTCATGTCTGCCACTAACTATTTTAATAAACAAGATCTTTTAGGCACAAAAACTCCCCAGTATTTCGAGTCAGCTGCCTCCTGGATTTATTCTGAGATTTATAAATACACCTACAAGCTTCTCAAACTTTTTTTTGTCAGTTTCATAAGGGATAACTGATTAATTTCAAAAGAGGATTAGGTCTTTCAAATATTTTTTCCCAGCTGCCAATTAGAAATGTGTATTTCTCCATTTTTAGCAGCCTTCTTCCATATTTTAACAGTAATTACTATTATTACCTAGTAGTCAATACATAACTTTTTCATATAGAAAGCATCCCACTTTCCAAACCATAAAAAGTCTTTCAATGAAAAACTCTTTCAATCGCAATACACCTCCATAACACACGTTGTACAATGCATGTTATTCAAAAAGTAGGAAAGGGATCGAATGATTCTTCTTTCTCCAGTATCAACATAAAACTGCATTATATATGTTTGGAGAATCATGGTTTTGGCCACACTTAAGCTTCCTGTAATATTTTCTGTATTCAACTTCCCACTTAAAACATGTATCTGTGACAAGATCCTGGTAACTCTGCAAACTCTTCAGATAGTCACTTTCTAAAGAATAACGGGGGATAATTTTTTTTTTTCATATAGTTTACTGGATGTTCTTTTAAAATTATCCACAGCATGACAATTACAATTTTCTTTTAGGTGCAGTTGATTGTGTTTACTAACAACCTTTAAAAGTTCTCATGAGAATACATTTTAATCACTGTTTCTAATCCTATTAAAAAAAAAGAAACCTAAGGTAAAAGACACCTACTAATATTATAAATAACATGAAAGGTAACTTTGACCTTTTTCAAAGCTCTTAACCTGTGAGGTCATAAGCTGGATGTGGAATTACTATTTAAGAACTCCAGACTTTGCCAGAGTCCTTGAGGAAAATGAAGGAAATAGAGAACTGATATTCCTGGCCCTCAAAATTTAGGAGAACTTGGACAGAGTATGTTGCTTCTAAAAGGCTTCAGCTCTTTATCTTTGTTAGAGAAGAGCAATAAAGAATAAATAGTTCCTTTTTTTTTTTTACCCTGTTTATATTACCTATTGATATGGTGTTATCTGAACTACAATAATTGACTAGAGAGCCATCATCTGTTAAGAAATATTCTTCTTGATTATGGTAAGAAGAACATTTAATCTTCTTTTATTAGTTAGAGTTAATTGAACTATTAATATGAGTAGCTATTATTCTTCATATTTTTCAGTTGGTAGGTTGCCAGTTTGGCTCTCTGTTCCACTGTAAAGTGCAGTTGTTTCATCAATTCAAGTGTCATCTTGACAACAGAGGGGGTCAGACTCAACTAGTTCAAAGCAGCTTGACACAACTCCACTTCTAACTTGGTTTATGTTTGAAATGCAAAATATTTCAAGGCCCCTATTTTGATTTCAGTTCTGTGTGAATGTTGCTTGTTAGGGTCTCAGTCCAGTGCTGTCTTGCAGACAGAAATCCAAAAATAATAACTGAGAAAGATGTCTCAGTGAATGTCAGTGAATAGTACGAGCTCTGATCATTATTTAACAACTAAATTCAAGTTCTCTGCTTTTCATTTTAAAAAGATCCATGTTTGTGCAATCTGCTTTTGAAGATATGATGGTAACAAAGGAAATGCACAAAATGATCTAAGTTTTGGTGAAAGGTAACTGTGAATCAAAAGTTCTTAGACAAAAGATTTTTGAAAAAAATCTGCTTTACATTTGATAATCTGAAGGTGTTTGATGGGACTTTTTTCAAATTGAAGTTACAAAATCCCAATTAGAAATAAACTAAAGGAGCAATAGTACCACATGTTAGACCAGTATGGCTAGCAATAAAAGGTAGTAGATCTAGAAAATGTGTTGAGATTAGAATGAACTTGGCATTACAGATAGGAGAGGAAATGAGCAGTAAGAAGCATTTGTAACTAAAAGATTCATGGGCAGAATGTTCTCAAGAATACTCTTATGTTGGATATTATCTCTAGTATGCAGTGACGTTGTTTTTTGAAAAATCATCCAGACCTGAAAGTTAAGAAATTGAGTAGGAAGAGGGATAGAAGAGGACCACGTGTAGCTCTTGATGTCTTGCAGATCAGGCTGTGTGGCCTTTTTGGGTGGATAATCAAGTTGTCTGTTAGTAAATGCAGGTTTATGTCTGATACTGCTCCTAGTGAAATATTGACAAGGCTCCATTGGTTTCAATTTAACAAGAAAGGTCTTATTTGAAAAGTGTAATTGAATTCTATCTTGATATGACTTCTCTGAATTTTCACAACAAAATTATTTCCTGTCTTGAGGAAACTGGGAAAGGAAAAGATCTGACTGGGTGCTATAGATGTAGTTTCCTCCTGCTTAGGGGGAAAGTGCTCTCAGCGTCTATAACTCATCATGACCTAAGAAAGACAAAGCCTTATTTTTAATGCTGTAACTAATGCCTAAGAGAATATGTAGTTGGAGTTTGTTAATGTCTGTTTCCCCTTCCTTTTTGCTCCCTCGCTGAAAACTCTGAGCATTCCCCTTCTTTCATCCTCTGCACATTTTTTTCCTTATCTTGTCATAAACGGCATAGATAGGATATCCAATATCCTTTGGTGTCGTACAGTTTGAAGGCATGAGGATGCAAATTCTTTTGGAGAAAAACACTGTTTTCAAGGGTTACAACACAATGTGAAAATCAGCAATACAGTCAGCTCCAATGTTCTAAAACAGCATGTGGAGTATTTGGATATTGTTACTCCTTCCAATCTTTTTGTCAGGCAATAATAGGATGTGAACAGATACTGTGTGTTCTCCAAGTGGAAAACTACAACCGCTCTCCGGGTAGTCAAAGTGCTGTTTGCTTTAGCTGAAAAAAATGGTAAATTGGAAGCATGGAACACATGACCTCAAATCAAAAGTCTGAATGATAATATTTAATATTCTTATTTCAAACTGCAGGCTGAATTTAGACTAGCAAGGAAGAGCACAACTGCCATTAACATGAATCGGAGGTTTTAGGGTGTTTTTTTTTTTTCTTTTTTTATAGGCTGTAATTTAGACCTCAGGTTCATATGATCTGCTGTTTCTTGAATAGAACTATTTTTCAGTCTCTAGTTATTCACCAATAATGGCAAACTGATTTCTACTAATGAAAACTCTCAAATCGTCCTTCACAAGTTTTTACTGTAATTTCTTTTTTGGCCTTGGGCTTTGAGAACCATACACTAAACTGATGGTAAATTAGCTCTAGAGTAAAGAACAAAATCTTACACTTAAATGTGACCCTGCAATAATTAACATGGTGCCCCAGAGGGTTCCATGTATTGTGATACTCTTTCCTCTTCAGGCAAATTAATGGTCCTTGTGATTCCTTGTAGATTCCAGTGTTGTTTTTATGCAGATGACTTTGCCATCTGCATTAGTGGGCCATCTGTCACAGACCTTCCAGTTGAACTACAATGTAATTTGAACCTTGTGCAATCGATTGCTGAAAAAATAGATTTAAAAAGCTGTTCCCATTTCATCTTGACTTTGAATTCTGGAATTTTTTTATTTATTTTTTTTTTTTTAACTTGCCACTTGAGTAGAGTCCTTTTTGGAAAATTATTTTGTTTGTTTCTCTTCTAGACATTATTTGTTAGATTTTTATGCATTTGCTTGACTACTTTATCAATTACTCTTGAATAAAACAAGATTATTTCTCTACATTAGTAAGAGATTATGTTCTTGTGAAAGAAGTATTAGTTTCCTGTTTTTCATTGCTACAAATTCATTCCAGCTATCATGTATGTACCATAACTTTTTGTCAGTTTTACTTAAAATTCAAAAAAAGTGCCATATTTCCGTTTTATTTAGCTTTTTACTTTTGAGGTTTCCTCAGGGACCCATGCATAGACTGAACTGATTATGCTAAAATGAAGTTTCTACCTGTGTTAGTTTATATTTACTCACATGTCTCTGTAGAGACATACTTACTTATAAGACTCCAATGCCTTGTATTTTACATATCAGCATCCTTAACACTAATACATTTAAACATTCAAAGTGAAAATTTTCTAAATATTGTCCTAATTATAATTTGTTTAAATAGTAGCTCACTGATATTCAGTGATCTGCATTATAGTTGTCATTTTTATAAAGTCCTAGATGTACCGAAATGGACATAAAACATCTGCACACCTGATATACTTCTCAAACTATTTTTTTGTTTTTCTTTTCCTCTCCCCACTGTTTACTTTAGGTCCTAACTTTGGAGGTTGTCATTAAAACAAATGCGTGAAGGTCTCCTCAGGGTTTTCATCTTGTTTAAACAAATTGAATTGATTTAGTGTTCCTATTACAATTTGTTAAACTTACTCAGGCTGTTGGGGGCTTAACATCACTAGGCTTTATTATAGATTACAAAGGGTCGAAAAAAGGGGAACTGCTCAGCAGGTTGTTTTGACGTTAATTCATGTATAACATGCACAAAATGTTCCCTTCGTAGTAAATTTTTAAATCCTGTTTAATCACATATCATTTTACTATTGTTTCAGAAAACAAGATAAACTTTTACAGTTTCCTTACATAGTTCTTACTTTTAAATTAATAATCTCCATTCGGTAATTTCAGTAAGCATCCTTATTATAATAAACACTAACTATAGAATCCCCATTAAAAAACTTTTATGGTATTTCTTAGTCAATGAAGAGAAGCAAATAACCTGAATCTCTTATGTCCAATTGTAAAGTCATCTGGAAACTAGGAATGCTGGCACCACCTATGGCATGGGAGATGGCATGCTGAAAATTAATGATTTTGAAAATTAATTCGAGCCAGGATAGAAAACTGCTTTGACACCACAGTGATGCTGAAGCTAAAGGGCTCGTGTGACTTAAGACATAAAAGCAGAATAATACCAAAAAGAGGTGGGAAGATACTATAGTACCTCTGTATGAACAGGACAGTAACTGTTCTTAGAATACTAGGTTCCTTTTTGGAACCCATAATTTGAGGAGGATGCTAAAATATTAGAGAGGTTCAGAGAAGACCCACAAATGTGGTGATAAGGCTGGAAAGGTAGGACTTTGTCTCTCTAATGGGAATCAGTTCAAGGAAATCCTGTCTGTGTGATGCAGAAGAACAAACTGATTGCAGTAATCTTTTCTCTGCTAAATAGCTATGAACTGTTAATTATTTTTATGATGAAATGTTATTAAACTATTGTTCCAGAAAATTCCTTAAGAACAAGGCATTCTTTGAAAACTGATACGGACATATTTAATCTGCTAAGTTTAAAAATTGCTGATTATTAATCTTTGCTATTTCATGGTTGATAATCTTTCCCGGTTTCATTTAAAAATACACTGGGTTAAAACATTTTTTTTAAACTCCTTTTAACTATGTTATTGTATTGGAATGATCTAAAAGGTTTTAATTGAGTAACTTTTAAAAAATGCTCTAATTTACACTAAATACAATAGAAAATGCTTGTCTCTAGTATATTCTTGATGAAACCATTCTGATGATTTATTACTACAATCTATTATCATAGCAACTGTTCTTTGATGATGCGCAGAATTGGAACAATTCTGATATAACATCTGAAAAACCAATACATTATATGAATTTAATTTAGTAGTGTGTGAAAGTTTGTGTATGTTGTGGTGGTGGGAGGCACTTACTAATCTGTAGTCAGTGAAGTAACATGGACATTTCCAGAGGACAACTCAGATTATGGATGGGCCAGTTTACACAGTGAAGATGTTTCTCACAGCAGGCTTTAAGAGTCCTGATTGACAAGTCTCAGGACTTTGAAATTTGAAAAGTAAGCCTAAAATTCAGAACCCTATCTCAGAAGTATCTAGGTAATGAACTCTCATTGACATATTTTTGTTTGGATTCCATGTGTAAAAAATATTACAGATCTGAATTTGAAGATATGTATCCAAGGTTACATGGGAGTAAGAAAGTAAATCTCCAGGTTGATGGCCTAACCATCAGATAATAATTGTATACACCCCAGTTCCTGACTGTCCCTCCCCTCCAATTCTTACTAATGTCTTGTTACTCTAAGAGAAAAAATGTAAATAACTTAATGGTTGTGAGCTGTTCTTGAGAAGGTAGTGATATCGAAAGGGTTTAGGGATCACAGTGCAGAGCCAGAAATATAAGACCTACTGAAGTAATACTGTAACAAGCAAAGTTTCTTCGTTTACAAGTAGGCAAATAATGAGCAAAATAAGTTACGCTGTATTATATTGCATTAATGAGACCAATATTGCTATGCCCTCCATGCTTTAAAACAGATGCTGAAATATTGGAAGATGTTTTTGCAAGAGCCACAACAATGATTCAACACCCGAAAATCTGACTTGGAATGAAAGACAAGAAGCTCTGAAGCTCTATCTATTAATAGTTATTTTATTCAAGAAAAAACTGAAAGTAAATTAATTGTTTCTGTTGCTATTCCCATGAGAGAAAATTTCTGATGATAAAGGGCTCTTTATCTGATAAAGATATAAGAAAATCTTAAGATTAGGTACTTAATGCATATCTTACAAGGAAAATTTGGGAAAGCAAAACAGCAGGTGCATTTTTCACTGCTTCAAATATTTAAAACTGAAGGCTTTTTTACTGTTTTGGTTTTATTTTTGCGGGAGTTTTGGTGTTATTTGGCTGTTTGGTGGTTGGCTTTTTGTGTTTGGTGGGTTTTTTGGTGCTTTGATAAAGTACAGTAAATTCAGAAAGTTATAGGATTGATTATGTGCATGTTTGTGTGAAACTGTATGCTATATGATGCAGGTGTCAGATGACAACAGATGACAATAATCCTCCTTTCTTACCTTTAGAATCCATGACTGATTCATTTTTTATTGTGTGACTTGCAATAGCATCTAGAGAGGCAAACTTAGATTTTTGGGTATTATACTGTTAGACATTAAGCACATGTGTATTGAAAACACTGCTCTGGTTCTAGAGATTTGTCAGTCCAAATAATTAGTAATGAACAAGCTCTTTGCTTCAGTTAAATATATTAATAGTAACTCTTACATACGTCTGGAAGGGTTATCTGTGGAGAACGAGGGTGGGAGTTAGCTCATCTATAGCAACAGTAGTTCTGGCAGACATGAAGAGTGCTTGCAGGAAGATAAAGTGTGTGCCTGCATTAGAACACAAGAGTCAAACTGACTCTGAACTGCTTCTTCACTTGGGTTCATTCGACATCGTTTTCCCAAAGTAGCCTGGTAGATGTAACTTTTCTTTGATTTACTTAAACAGCCCAAGGTTTTAAAACTCGCAAATGATTTTCAGTAATGTTGGCTCTGTCTACAGAAGGAAGACAGATTGAATATCATATAATTATATTTAATAAATATATAGATATCCTATGATATTTAATTTATGGTTCAGAGTATTCCAGCTATTCAGATGCTAGGCTGCTGATAAACAGGTGTGACTTGTACTGAACTGCCTGCAACTACAGACCGGATTATCAAAGCCTGTTACTCATAAAATTCATAGACCACTGAAATATTTTTCCAGAAGTGAAAATATACTAAACTTCTGTGAACTCTCCCTCACTACCCAGCTTTAAACTTGGTTACTGTAATATGTGAATAAAGTTCTATTCTTATTTTCCGAAACTGTGACGTTAGAAACAAAGGTCACTTGACCCATTTACATTCAAAACTAAATTGAAAACCATGGATTTCATAATGTTCATACTGGAATAGGTTAGCTGATCATGTAAATCACACTGAGTCCTTAGGTAATGCTTATTAGACTATAAATCTGCTTAATTTGTTTTCTGTATTTTTTTTCCTAGTGAATTGAGATGTGACTTTTGCAAATCTTCAAATATCATATTAGCAGTTTGCAAATTAATACACTATTAGGCGGTAATTTTGCTTTTTCTTTCTTTCTTTTAGAGTGATGTTGTCTTATGGTTTCGGTAGCATGACAAAAGCAGTAAAATTCATCAAGGGTGAAATTCACTCCTGGCAGAAAGCCAAAAAAGGGAATTTGTTCCAATTATGTTGTGCTTGAGACCTGCTATGACATGGTTTTATTGAAAAAATTATGGGACTAGGATTCTTGAAGAATTATTCTCAAATGATTTCTGGTATGCTGTGCTGATACCACTGTAATATCAGAACATCTCAGGAAATCAATTAATTTACAATCTGTAGGACTCATGAGAAACGATTATTTTCCTAGACAGAATTGAGTGAGATTAAAAAGTTTTCCCAAGGTCATGCAAAAAGTTACTATTGAGGTAGGCACTCACTAGAGCCAAAAGGAAATCAAATTTTTATTCTGTTAATTCAGACACTTCTTTGTGGAATATAGAATGAGAGCAATTGAGGATTCCTATGAAAAGTTATTGAAAATTTGCATCTGGATAAAAGCATTGTGCTTTGTTAAATTATCTTGACTTTTCAACTTGTTTATTACTCAAAAACAAACAAAAAAACCCCCAAAAACAACAAACCAAAAACCTATACAAAAAATGGGAAAATTGTCTACTGGCATAGAATAAATGTTTGTTTTGTTTTGTTTTTTCTAAACTGAGTTCGTGAAAAATCATCAAATCTGTAGGTGTTCCTGCTAAAAAGAAAAAAAGAAAATAGCTTTTTTCCCCAACATTTTGTTGAAACATTTCTGATGAAACAGTTCTGTTTACTGGTCTTTGTGTTTCACAGCCCAGTTCCTTGACTAAAAGTTCATTCTTATGTTTTACAAAGGACACAACAAGAGCTATATGATTTTAAAAGAAATGAAATTATGTCTGATTCAGAAGGAGAGACTTGTCAAACTTTGATTCACAGTTCATTTTATAGCCATTGTACCTAGTCTTGTTTTTGTTTTAGAGGTTTGTCTTTTTTCAACCTAAATTCTAAATACATTGAAGCTGCAATGCTAGGCAATACTAGTGCTCTAGTACGGAAGTAGTTTTAATTTTAATTCATATTACCAAAGATGCATTGTCTATTACTGAAAAGTAGATTCTTCATACACTTATGTAAAGTAGAGGTGAAAATGACCTATTAGGTTGCCATTTCCCTACCACTGCAAGAGGTTTCCATTTAACTACATCCTGAGGCATATTTTCTTTATCATTAGTGATGTATGTATGCTATGTAATTATTTCAGTCCAGCCCTTTGGGATTTTATAACATTTTTGACAGAAAAATCTAACAATGTTTAAGGTAATAACACTGGATAGATTGATTGTCAGATTATAAATATTTAACGAGTTCCAACAATATTAATCTTAAGGACATTATATTTCTGTGCTAATGAAATGCTAGAAGGTGGCAAAGTAAAGAACACTGTGTAATTCTTTGCATCTCCTTGTGCTCAAATTTCTTCTTTGGAATTGAACAGTAATTCCATGACAAACTAGGCACAGACTAATAATCAGACTTGATAAATGTTTTCCCTATTTTGACTCAGTTGTGAAATGCTGAAAGAAAGCAATTTTAATCTTGATTGAGTACATCTTTTGTAAGAATCGTTCAAAGCTCAGTTAAAGATGTTTGCAGACCTTCCAAGCCTTTCCTGTTACCTTTAAATCCCATCATTTTCTTTCTGCAAGTTCACACGGTTATCAGGACAAATCTAATATGTTTGAGAATTATAGTTGGAACTTGGAATGCATTTACATTATATAGTTCTTATACATTCTAATTTCATATATAGTGTTGGATATCTATGAAGCATCAATTAACTATGAAAGATCAAAAGAGCAGTAAATGCTGGAAAAGCGATATAGAAATGTCTCCTGTTTTTACATCTGTTTATATACCTTTTTATAAAAAGATCTTAACTACATACTTATATTGAAAGTATATGTATTTTTAGAATTGTTTTGTGACTTTGCTGCTTTTATTTGCAAGAGATTTCCTTCTTTTTGTAGCTATGAATCTGCACTTAGAGATTGAGCGTGAAGGTAGTCATGGGTAGCAAAGTTTTTCATACATTTTGAATTGCTTTTCTGCAACAAAATGTTCTCTGGCAAAGTTCCAGAAAACACTATAACACTGACAGGAAGACTGAGCGTCTCCTGATTTGTTAATACATGCAAACTTCTACATTTGTCTCCCTAAACCTCTCCATTATCCTCAGAAATAAAGCTGAAGTTCCTGCTCCCATCCCATTGCAATCACAAGGAAGGACAGTGGTTTTGGTTTAAACCCCAAGCAACACAGAAGCTAAAGGAAGCTGCAACCTAAATGCAACTTTGGCCTGTGAAATGAACCTTTGCATTCTAAAGCAATAGATGACTGAGGTAATTAATAGAAATATGGATATTTCCATGGTTTATCACTCAGTGTCAATATATGTGTGTTATCGCAGTATGCCAATATGGGCTTACCACTGAATACTTGCATAGTGGAAATATTCAAATCCACTTAACTGGATAAAGGTTAATCTTTCTCTCAAAAAAAGGTTTTGATGTTCAAAGAAGAAAAAGTATATAAAAATAGACATGTACAAATTCACAGGACTGTGCAGGCAGAAAAAAAAAAAAAGGGTGCTTGTCCAACTATCTACTCTCTGTGAGATTTGGAAAACTGTGGTAATCAAGGAAGGATCCCCTTGACTAGAAAAAAGGCAAATGTCACACCCCATCTTCAAGGTGAAAGAGCAGAAGGTGGGGAATTATGTACTTGCTTCACATCACAGGGAAATTCTGGAAAAGGTCCTCCTCCAAGCCATTTCGAGGCACAATAAAGGACAAGAAAAAGACAGTGAACATTCAGTGTGGATTTCCCAAGAACAAATCCTGCCTGACCAACCTGATTGCCTTCTACAATGGGATGACTGATTCTGCGAATGACGGGAGAACATTAAATTCATTTATCTTGACTTTGTCGAGGCTTTTGACAGTCTGCTGTAGGATTCGTCTAGCCAGCTAGGGAGATATGAACTCGCTGCATGGACTAAAACTTATGGTAAAAACTGCCTGACCTGCTGGCTTAAAGAGTAGTAGTCAATTATTTGAATTCTGGGTGGCCCATTATGAATGGTTTTCTTTGGGGATCAGTACAGCGGTAGAGACTGTTTATCATCTATACTGCGATGACATAAGTGTGTACCAGTTAGAGACCTGTGGATAACATCAGAGTGAGCAAGCAAATCCTAAACCTAGGAGAGAATAAATCCATGTATCAGTTCAGGCTAGGAATTGTCTGCAGCTCTGGAGAAAAAGACCTGGGTATCCTGGTGGACAAATGGAATATAAATTACCAATGTGACTTCTTAGTAATGGGAGTTGAACATATGCTCGGTTGTGTTAGCAAGAATGAGGCAGTGGAATTAGAGAAGTGAATATTCCCCTCCATTCAGCATTTATGATGATATGCCTGGAAAACAGTGTCCAATTTTGGTTTCCCCAGTACCAATGTCTAATTGACAAAGTAGAGAAAGTCCACTGCAAGACTTTTAAGATGCTTAGGGGCCTGGAGAATATGAGGTACAATGAGAGGTTATGAGAAGAGTGTTTGTTTAGTCTAGGGAAAATTTAAGGGGAGATCTAGTTGCTGTCTACCAACATGTGAGGGAATATTACAGAGGAGAGGGAGCAATAGTCCTCTGAGAGGTGCACAGTGAAAGCACAAGAGGAAACAATTGCAAAATACAAGGGAAATTCCAGTTAGATATAAGGAAAAAGAATCACAGTCAGAGTGTTTAAGTACTGTAACACTTGCCAAGAAGAGACTGTGAAATCTGCATTTCTATGAAATTTACTGTCGCAGGTAGCTAATTTTCTACATTACAGTAAAACCAAATGCTTGAAACAGAAAGCTTAAAAAATAAATCGTCAGGAAAATGCTTCCTTTACATAAAAATGAAATAATATGGATATGACTGTTCATATTCAAATGCAGCATATTGTAATTAGCCAACACTATATTTCTCAAGGGAAAGAAGCCAAAGCACTTAAGTATTATTTCAGATAGATTTCAATTTGTTATGATGAACATAAATATTCAGTTGCTGACATATAATGGCCAATATTATTTATACAAGCTTAGCCTGCATTCCTGATGTTATTAAACAATGTTATGATGCTTATTAACTTATTTAGTGCATTGGAGTATTGATCTGTCTTTTTAGAAATTTGCAGTGGAGTTTTACTATGAATCACTCTGCACATAATCATAACTCTGGGTTTTCACTGCATACAGTTCTTAATCTCAATAGACTTAGCAAGTAAAATAGTCTGATGAAATACAGTAGACTTTCAGTAGCCTTTGAGCTCATGGACCCAACTTTACTATCTGTACCAATGCCATATACTCCAGTAGTCTTTATTATTTGAGAAATATGTCCAATAATAATACTAATTCTGTTGGTGTATTACTTGATTAATATTTGTAAAAGTATTTTAGGATTATTGAGGGTTTTAAAAAACTGTTTGTCTGCTCTTCCATTTCCTCTGTATTCTTCTATAACTTAAAATGAACCTGATAATGCTAGAGAGAAACCAAAATGTAATTATGCCAAAATACCACTTCTTCTAGTTTAGTATCATATAAATGTCAGATTAGCTCCCTAGTTTGACTGGCTGGTCTGTAGACTCTCTTGCATGATAGAGTGTATCTAGCCAGTTTATCTTATTTTCATGAATTCAATAACCTATGGCAACAAATAGGTTTACAAACACAGGTATAAAGAAAGTGTTCTCTCATTTGATATTCAGAAAATATTCAAGCATAGTGTGTCAAGAGTAGGTGTAAAGTTAAAGCAGAAAGGTTGACCAAGGATTTTGTAATATTCAGATTGAATAAATTGCTAAATGTCTTTCAATGAATTGCAGAAAAAGCCAAGAAAAATGTGTATTCCTATTCTACATCATGTATGCATACGATTCATCAAAGATACGACATCTGCTTTTTACCTGCCCTAGACCAGTCTAGGGACAAATTATTCTGTTTACAGAAGAATTTGTGCAACTTTTATGTGCAGTTTTTATGGATTAAATAAATTCTGTGCAAGTCTTATGAATCAAATTCGTTGATTGTAACGTCGCATATGTGACATTAAAGTTTATGGAACAAAACCTTCATTGAAGTATTTTATAATATTTGCTATCCTAGTTAAGAGTAACACACAAAATATAGAATTTAAACAAAGAATTTATTATGTAAAATTCTCCCTTAAACGAGTCACAAAACTACCAGAAAATTTCAGGCTTCTCTTTAACTGTTGTGGGAGCCGATCGAACTCTTGAGATGTTTTTCATCATTTGATCAATAGATCCTTACATTCTTTTGAGAAGTATGTTCTTCTTGTGTGTTCGAGCTGATGTAAAATTTCACCCTCAGAAAGACAGAGATTAAAAGAGCAGGGATTACTAAATCCCAAGAGGGCCCTTTCTCCTGCATTCTTTTTCTCAATGATGTTATTGTGGATTTATGTATCTGTGACCCAACAAGTCAAATACTTGACTGTGCTTACAAAGCAGAATGAAATTCTCAACAGCATGTTGATATGGATTTTCTGATTGTACTTCAGAAGATGTTTAGCAGTTCTAAATAAGAATAAATCACATGCATATTTTACAGATCTTGAAAAAGAATTTTAATGTATAGCTTAAGTAAAGATACCTAGATATATTTGTTACGTGCTAGATTTATTTTGCACATATCAATCATAAATTACTGAAATATGTAAATAGAGTAAGTTTAGAAGAAAGTATCACAAGTTGTTCCTCATTTAAAGATTAAGTGGGATTATTGTATAATTTTGTAAATTCACCTTGCTAATAAAGCAAAAGCTTTATATATAAAGCTAAAGTTAAATCCTGTTGCCATAGCAATCTACTCTCCACGGAATGAAACTCACATTTCTATATTTAAAACTTGTTTCATCCATCCTGTACATTTCCATTTGTATAAACCCTAAAAGCAAAAGTATTTAGTAAACTAATTCTCCAGTAACAGGCCTTAATTTTGATTACATAACTACATAAAGTCAGCTTTTTTGCTTTCTTTGTGAAGGAAGGGATAGCAATATCGAGCTTTGAAAGGAATACAATAAATAGAAAATAACGTAAAAGTCAGTTTAAGAAATTAAGGATAAAAATGCAAAATAAGAAAGAAGCGGTTAGAAAGATGCCACGATGAACAAAAGTAGGAAAGAAATGCAAAAGCATTGTTTGGTTTGTTTTTTTAGGGTAAGAGGGCTCTACAGGGGCAAGGAAGGCAAATAATCTTTTCCTACTGCTTACATTGCCATAGCTTGTAGAGTACTGTATAGAGAGTTGCATTGTTAGGAGATAGCACAATATAGATCATCCCTCATGCAACAGTAAGGTGGGGTTTTTTTAGTTGCTCTTGGTGTGAATGTCATCCTAAAGTCAATATGAAAGAAACATTACTTCTTATTTTCCTATTAGATAGTTCCTTGTGATTTTAATACCATTAGTACTTCCTTGCCTTTAAGCAGCGGTGTTTCGTGTGTTTCAGTTGTGTCCGAAGTCTGCTGTAGCTGATATATCAAAACATTCAGTTGTCCACTTCAAGCAATAATTGTGTGAAAATCTATTTCATTAAATTTGATTATTTCAGTAATGGAACCTATGTTTCATTTTTTTCTGCTTGTTTTTCTTTTTGCTATATAACCCTTTTTGCATACTGCTAACCAACAGATCCGTAGTTGCCTAGATCTCTTCTGGTTTTTTTTTCACGTGTTCTTGAATACAGGTCCGTTATTTGTGATGCTTTCACTGTTAGATACTACACTAATCTGACTGTTAAAAATTCTAATATGAAGAATACCTGCTCCCCCTCACCATTCAGCTGGATGTACTGAGCCTACTTTTGCTTTTATTTTAAATATGGGCAGTTTATTTCTCATCCTCATTCCTGCTAACCATCTTTCACTTGCCCTCATGTTTATAGTGGTCTTACTGTAATTAAGGTAAGGAATTTTAGTTTCAGGACCTTGTCATCCCAAATTTCAAATGTTTTATTAAGCTGTGTGCTTTTCATCTTCTATAGAAATCTTTACTTCCTTGTATTTTTAGGTTGTTGACTGAAGAACTGCTTTAATTTTTAGTGCAAACTCAAATTCAGTGTTATTTCTGGCAATTCTAATTTTTTCCTCTACATCTTTTGAATTCCAGTCATCTTTGGTAATAATTTCCTTTCATTCTTTTTTATGGGCTATCTGCTTACTTCTCAGTATTTAGGAGAGGTTTTTCAGTTAGAACTGAAGCCTTATAACATCATTTATAGCATAAGTTTCAGATTGCTTTTTTCAGTTTTTAAATACATTTAAATATATTTAAATTCTTGAACTTCTCATTTCAGAACACTTCACTAATTAATTCCAGCAATTTCATAAACTTGCTCCTTCAGAAATACAAGAAATGTAGTTACAGAGCTAGTACCAGTTTGTGACTTTAGGGAAAGCTGTTAAGAATAATCCAGCACCCTGTTGGCTAGTAAATTTGTCTTAGATCCTATATGACACTTTAACTGGGTAGAAGAGAACAGTGTAATAGAAGTTTCTATTTCTGGCTGGTAAGTTGTGGCCTCATCACGCGTATGGTTTCTGTGGAAACCTCTCTGCACAACCTCAGCAGATGAGGCTGCTTGTGCTGTCCCATATAGGGGTACCAGGCCTTCAGCACCAGGATGACTTTGCACCTGTACCCAGATATATTCTACCTAATTTTTAAAACCCTAAACTGAGATCCTTGTTGATGCTTTTCAGTAAAAGATGGGTGCTACCACCAGGTACTTGTCCCATGGGTAAGCAGACTCACAAACTTATGGAGCTTCTCTCTCTCTTTCCAACTACAGAGGAAGGCTAGGTTGACTAGCCTTCTGATATTGATGTCTCAGCTAAATCATCAAATCAAGTAGAAAAAATTTAATTCTTCCTATTCTTTCTTTCCTACAATCCTTGAATTTTAAATAGAAAAGCTGCTTTTTTCTAGGAGGAGTAATTGTACAGCTTATGACTATTAGAATCACTGAGCAAACTCCTAGTGTTTATACAGACGTGTCTCTCAAACCATTTGCATAATGTAAAAATATAGTTGATGCTTTGTTTACATTACACCAAGGCTATAATCCATAATGAAATTACATGAGAACTTCAGAATCATATAGTGAAGCAGTGATCACAATTTCTCCTGAGATCATCTGTGATAAATCAAAATTTTATTTGACTCTTTGTTCAATTAAAAAGATTACTCACCCAGTCCATATCTATTATTTGTATCTCAAAGCAAATAAAGTCTGCAGAATCTACATAAAAATGTAAGACTTTTTCTTCTTCCAAATGAAATGCTTTTAAGTATATTTGGATCAAATTTTCAAAGGATATACCCATAAAACTTTCCGAAGGAAACACAATGGTTTTAAACACTTTAAATCAAAATAAGTAGAAATACATTTTGTGACTATCAATCATTTTTAACAGAAGAGTCTTCATGTACAAATCAGTCAATTGAATAATGTTTATATCATTTGTCAAATAATATGTCAACTATTTTCTCATAAATTCTCAGGTCAGTATTAGTCATCTCTAGATTCTCTCAGTAAATCACTGTCATTTTGGACAGAGGCTGATTTTAGAATATCAGCTTTTTACTTGGAGGTAAACCTGATTCTAAAAAAAAAAAAAAATTCTCTCTCTCTGCTAAATATAAAGGATGGAAAGATATCTGGGCACAATGCTGAATTTTGATTGACTTCAGTCAAATTAGAGATATCCTGTAGATGAACACTGAAGTGCTGTGTTTTTTTTGTTTTTTAATAGGTAGTGTAACAGAAAGCAGGATGACAGCTTGACTTAAGTGTTGTCATTAATCTGATACTGTGTAAGCCACAGGATCACAACAGTCCTTATCTAAGTGTTCTGTATGCAAGCACACATATGTATATCGAAGTGTAAGCATATGTTGAAAAGTACACTTTTTATCATTTTTTTCACTATTTTTATATGACACTGCCATACCACCTCTCTATTTTCAGATAAAAATTCTATGCTTTTTAATTTTCTACACTTAAAGAAAGCAAGAAGAATAATATTTCAATTATTTATGGGTCTTGTAATAAAGTTTGTGTTATTTGGTTACTCTTTTATGCTGCAATTAATACACATAGTGCTGAATTGTGAAATGTCTTCTAATTGTGGAAAAGGGCTTACTAATCTCCCGAGAGTGGTATATCTTTTGTGTGAGTAGCTTTTGTAGTTGGTTGTTTCTTTGCTACATGTAAGACAGAAAAAATAAGCTATCTTATTCTCCTGAAATTAATTTCTTTTAGTCTTACCAATGGTACAGAGGAATTTTTTTGTGTGGTATTGAAGATGTACCACTTCCTCAACACCTGCTGGTTTAAATTACTTGGAGACACTGGGAATATACTTGCTTTCACAGGTATTTCTAGCAACTAATTACCTGTGAAAATTCATTTGGTTATTTGTAACTTGAAATGACAGGAGTGTTATGAGAGCAGTAGGTGAAATATATTCCCAGCTCACCCACCTCTGGTTTTTAATTCTACTGATTGAGATTTAGCATATAGACTGTATTGCTGCTCCACTGGTTACTATATCAATAATTAAATCATTCATGTTTGATTTCTGTATGAAATTAACTCTATGTTATGTTGTATGTAACACTTATAGAATGGTATTCCATTTTATGGTGGGAATAATTATTCTAGTTAATTGAAAGGAATGATAATGGCATGTGCTATCCTGAACTTCTATGATTATCCCTTCATATAATCAAAATCACAGTCTCGTTTCAATTAGCATAGTTCAATAGAATGGTTATTCCCCACAAAAAAAAAGTCCTGTAGGATTAAAATATTTTGTGGCCATCTGTTCCATGTCATCAGATTCTACCTAACTTTTGAACTATTAGGTTGTTAGCCAAGGATACAGAGTACAGAGATGCTTTTCTCAGTCTGGCAGGAAAGCTATATAGATCTCTTTTCAATTCACAACCTATGAGAATTAGTATCACCCAAGAAAAATACAGGAAAAGAATAGCAAAGATAAAAGAATTAGATTATACTGCAGTATTTCAATTCTTGAGTACATAAAAAAAGACAGGCTTAAAACTGCAAAGAAAAGGCCCCAAAATGGACTAGATTTGCCACACATGATTCATGCTTTTCCCAACACAGCATTTAAAAGAAACATTTGATTCAGTAGAAGTTATGAGACTGTGAAATCACCAGTATTCTCTGTTGTGTGCAAACTCTGCTTGGCTCCAAGCTTTGTAAAGTAATGCTGCAAGATGTTGCACATCTTTAACATTGATTTGCCCATGAATATATAGATTACTTAGCAGATATAGATAAGTTGTCTATCTTATGATAAGTAATTTTTCCTAATTTTCAATTGTGAATTAAATCATGCATTTAAAAATTATACTCCAAACGTTTTAAATGATACACCAAAGACGTGTTTTTGATGGTGCACCTTCTGTCTATATTCTTATTTCAAAGCTGTGTTGATTGCCTGAGCTTTATTGTGAATTACCTACCTGCTATCCATAGTTCAATGTTTAAGTAGGCTTTTGGTGTTGTACTGGATCAATATTTTGGAGGAGCTACTTTTGGCATAAAAATAAAAGCTTTCACTCTTAAAAAAAACCCCAAAAAACAAAAAACAAACCCAAACACTTTAGGTAATTTTTGTTACTTTGTCATAATTTTTTTACTCAGTAACTTTGGCTAAGCTCTGTGATCCCTGTTCACAGGGCTTTCATCTATTGAAGCAGACCAATTAGGCATGTGCACAATTTTAAATTCATGTAAAAGTTCCCTCCAAAATGAATAATTCATTGTGACTACATATTTTCTTCATAACAGGGTGTATAATATGTGGTACATCCAGGTGTCTTGGTTTCAGTGGCACTTCATTGCAAATGCAGACATCCACTATAGCTCATCTGCTTGTTTAGGTAAGCTCAGGGCATATCATCCATTTTTCATACACTCTACTTTCTATAGGAATCTAACCTGCACAGAAGGGCCAGAAAGCAGCTGTGGTGCACTCCAGGCAACTCCTACCTTGAATGGCTGGCAGGTCAGATCTATTGGTATGGCTGTATACCTGTTGCATTATTGAGCTGTAGTCTGAGAAATTATTTTCAAAAGGATTTTCATGGCTAATCTCATAGTTTTAAGTGGTCAGTTATCTCCTGCTTCCAAGTCAGAAGTGGTGAATCCACGTTGTGCTACACTGTTTCACTTTATAACTTCACTTTTTACCATCTAAAGGATCTTTGAAGAGCCACTTTTTATTTTACTATGTAGATATGCTCGCAAAAATGGATGACTTCTTAGATAATGAGGTCCAACTGTAGAGAGAGTACTTGGAATGTGAGCAACTTTTTACTGAATTTGCATTTTCTGAATCTGTGTATTTAGAGGGAAAATACTGGTGAGAGCAGAGCAGTGAATAGATGGGCTATCATTGTCCTGTCCTGTTTGTTCTGGATTCCAAACTGATTGCAGATCAGTTAAGATCAGCAATTTAATTCTTAGGAACAGAGGTTTGCAATGATCCTGGTTGAAGGCTAAGTTCATAACATCTGAGTTCACTAACAAGGGTTCTCACTTAGATACTTCCCTCATTTTCCCCTTTCATACAGAAGCTTGTTTGTTGATATTACTTGAATTGTTTTCTGTGTCTTTCCCTTTTTATTGCAAAATACATATATCATTAACAATATCTCCAATTTTACAATTTCTCTCTTTTCTTTTTTACCTTATCTCTTTCTGAAAATGGAATTTTTGGAAGCTTTTCAGCACTCAAAGGTCTCATGTTATCCTCGGGCTAATGTTACTGATTTCTTTATTGATCTACTCTCTTCTTTGTCTGCCTTCCATTTTTAAACTATCACAAAGAATATCTATCCCTTTCTTTTACTGGTTAGACAACACTGATAAAACCGTTCCCCAAAATAAGCACAATTGATGCCATTTTTTGTTTGGAATTGCTTGTTTGATCTGTCAGTCATCCCACCAATTTCAAACACAGCTAGAAGTAAAAAGTTGGACTAGAAAAAGATAGAATGAGAATGAGTGCTCTTTAGTCTTACACACTTTAAGGCAAGACCATAAATACAATGAGATTTCTGCATGACTTAATAACTGAACAAAAATACCATGCAAAATTTGCTTTATTAAAATGTTTAAAAGGCAAAAATACTATTGTATGCAAAGAAAGACTGATTCTGTAAGGGAAAAAGTTACAGGTATTTTAAAGGAGGGAAGTATGTGAAAGGAAAATAAAAATTTCTGGTGCCTCAAACTAAACAGGTATCATATTTCCAACATTTTCTGGTTACTTACCTGGAATAACTCCATGGTTTGCACCTAATTAAATGCAGTTATGATTTTCATATGATTTTCCATTGTATGTAGACAATAAGCAGGATGGGATTGCAATTAGAGTAACGGAAACAGCTGTGTTAGAGCTCTAATTTTAAAGGAAAAACAACTGTACATAAAAAATAATGAAGCTGAAGACAACTAGCTCACCTGTTTGAGCATATACAGTAAAAAAATGTGCATTTCAGTTGCATCTGCACACCAACTAGTGTCAGTCAAAGAAAAGGGATAGCATTAAAACAGCTACTTTAAAGTATTTCAAGCAATCATTAAAACATGCACAACATGACACCATCTAACACTTACCATTTCTATCCCCAATTTTCTTTCCTGTCACTGTGTAACTCTTCGTCATTTTGAAAATTACACTGTAAATTCCTTGGGGGCAAGTTTTGTGTCTTAATATATTTTGCAAACTGCCGGCAGTCTTGGGGTGCTGTATAATAGCATGTTGGATCTCATTAGTTTGTGGATGTATTTTGATACAAGTAACATTATGTGTTTAGTTTGCTAACCAGGTTAGTCAAATCAGGTTTTTTCCCATTATTTCCTGCTACCTGCTTCTCTCTCTCTCTGTGTAAACCTGTATGCACACAGACATGCACACAAATACCTCTTGTAGGTCCTCAGTCCCACATATTTGTTAAAACAGTATAGTTCAGGGTTCAAATGGACAAGATTTGGTTTCAATGTGGCTCAAGCTTACAAGGAGACACAGGTGCTCAGTATCTCAAAGGATGTACTCAGCAATTCAGCCCGCTTATCTCTAACTCAGGTAAGACATGATTAAATCGGAGCAGCTACAGCTAGTAAGACCATGAATGCCCACCGTTTCTAAAGTCTCAGATCTCAGCTGTTGGCTCAGTGGGAGTTTTGCCTTGTGTGGTACTGAGCTTCTTCATATCTCATTGACTTCAGTGAGAGTTGAAAAGGGCTCCGCAGGTGATGGCAGGTACCAATGGAAATTTAAATGCCCAGATCACTTTGAGTATTTAGATATTAGCACTAAGAAAGAGTAATCCTATCTCATGAGTGATACGCAGCATTTTATCCTTACAGCTGCCCATCAGTAGGTTGTCCTCAAAATGGGCAGCATATGCTTTCTCTTCCCTTCCCTCTCAGTTTGGTGATCTCATCGAAAACAAATGTTTGGGGTGCTTTTATTTTTATTTTTTTTTTTCCCTATCGAATTGCTTTCAGAGTGACTCCCTGTGTGATCACAAATTGAATAGACTGGATCTGAATAATAGGTCAAGGACGGAAAAAGGGGAAACTAGTGGTAGCATCCTGCCATTAGGTGTTGTTCTATATAATCTGAAAGCACACCCAGTGATAGAGGTGAAGGACAGAGTGATCTCACAAAATTCTGATGATTTATTTGTTTAACTGCAGATAGGAAGACTACTTTGGTTAGAAAGTATCAGTATGTTGGTGTTATGACAGTTTTGTCAGACTACTGCCTTGACATTAGATTGGTTTATATATTTGGAAATTTCATTTACTGGTGTTTTGTCTACAGAGCCTTTGGGTAATTCTGAATTTTCAGAAATGTTAAATAAATCAATTGAAAACAGCTGAATCTTCTGCTGGTAGTTCAGAAGGCCTTTGGATCATCTTTTCATTCTAAATAAAGTTTCATAAGTTTGTTTCAATTTCTTGTGATACTGTATGAAATTGCAAGTTTTCAACAGTCACTTTAATGAACTTCATCAGCTTTTCCGTTCTGTCAAGTTAAAAACTACTATCTTCATCAATTATTAGTAAAGTTATAAGTAGAATCCAACCAAGTTCCCCAGATATTCTAGATCTCATCCATCAGTGACCATGGATAACTCAAGAAAGCACTTGTTACAGGATGTTCTGTCAGCTGTTCTCTGTATTGTGGTACCTTTTTTTTCCTTCCACATTCAAGTTAAAGCCAAAGTGGACAGTATCACTAACTGCATTTGCATCAGGATTCTGTAGATCACTTTCTCTGATCGTAATGAAAGCCAGTAATTTGCACAACTCAAATATAGTAGCCATGTTAGTGGCCCTATAATGTATTCAGATTTTTTGAAGGTAATGTATTTTTTTTAATCTTCTATGTAGTTTTTTTCTTTTGCAATCTAGCTTTTGTAAATTCAAATTTTAGATTCAAGACCAAAATGTTCTAGAATCAGAATCTCTTTATCTAAACTTCACTGTTCAGGGTGATCTGTAAAGCACTCTGTAAACTGTGAGCCAAGTTAGTTTTTTCCTGCATATCCTTATGTCTATTGAATGTGCTTACTGAAAACATTTCAATGTTGTTTCTTAATACTGTGATACAATTAATTTGTTTCTTCTGAGGACAACCTTTTTTTCTTCAGAAGAAAGCAACAGTATTGAATTTTTTATAATCTAATTACTTGTCTACAGATCGCACATTTTCTTGCTAGAAGGACCAGTTCCTTGAAAGAAAATTTACTTATTTGTGTAACCAAATAGTTGGTATACTTCCTTTAGATTCAGATATACCCAAATACTAGTGGATTATGTTCTGCTTTGATAAACGTAGAGTATACTGTTTGTTCACCCAAATAATGCCACTTAAATTCAATCGCATCTTGCAGTACACTAACTCTTCTGTACCACTGTGGCATCTGCACCTCCAACTTTGAAGACGGAAGATAGTTATACAGATAACTATTTCTGCTGATTTCTGATTTTATTTCTTATTGATACTCATTTGACTTAGTGAATGCTGAATAAATGAAGACTGGGAATAGTTTGCAAGCCTGGATTCATTAGATGATTTAATTCATCCATCTAAAAGTTATTTGTCACTCTTACTCACCAAAACTCCCTTGACAACTATTAGATAGAAAGAGGAGCTGCCAGAAGGTTCATTGCTTCCATCTTAAAGACCTACAGGTGAATCCTAAGCAACAAGCTCAGTCAGCCTGTTTTAAAAATTACTAAATTTAGGTGTTCTGAAATATTTCCTACATATCTTTCTTTTTCTTTTTTTTTTTTTTTCCTCCAATGCTATTTCTCATTGTTTATTACCTGGGAAGATGTAGGTGACCCAAATCTTAAGACCAAAAAAAAGTTATTTCCAATCTTTAAAAACAAATTTGTGGCTTTCTTCTGATTGACATGAAATGTTATATTTTCTATGATGAAATAGCCTCAAAACATGCATGAACCACAGATCAGATCCTCTCAGACTCCTTACAGTTCAAATTGAGAGGAAAGGGCAAAGAATCAGTTTTAAAAGTCAACTACTTGCACTTTTGTCTGCAATTTGTCCAGGGTCTGTAACAGCCCACACAACTTAGAATAGCTAAGAAGATGGTTTGCATGGCTGTGAATCACTGAAGTGTAGTATAAACTGCTTTGTACTCCCCAGATCAAGTTTATCCAGAGATGTTCCTTGCCAAAGAGGTACACAGGTAATGGAAAGCGCAGTACTCCAACAGAAACGTTACCCAAAAATCCCCTTCCTCCAGTTCTTCTTGTAAGCACAATTCCTTTTCTGTTTATGAAGAGGTTAGAGTGTGGGATTAAATTTGGCTCCAAGCATACACGGCAGAAATAGACTTTTGTCCCATGAGTGAAAACTTCCATGCTGTCCAGAACTGCAATAGCAAACACTTCTTTGTTGAAAGACAGAAGTACACTATTCCCCATGCCTCTCTCAAGAGGAAGAATACTAGCAGTATGAAAATGACACTTTTCTATTTCAGCAAGTTCATATTTCTAGTACTTTGCCTTCAGATCTCTGCAGATAACTCACTGAGTTCTCTAGGCAATGTTGATCAAGAAAGTTATGTAGAAAAAAAAAAAAATATTAACCAGGACTCATGGTTTACATTTTGCAGATCTTAACTGGCTTTGTGTTGAATGTCAGTGAATAGTGTTTGGTTGTTTTTGAAATGATGCTTGTCTCCAATGAAAAGAAATCAACGGTATCTAAGTACTCTTCAAAAATCTCCTATGTGATCAAGTGAGAGCCTTACCAGTATATAATGTTGCTCTGTGCCATTATTAATGACAGTCTTTGAAAAGCAACCTTTAATACTTAGTGTTTGTAAGAATTTAAAAATTAATGTTCTCACTGTACATTGATGTGAGAGAAATTGTGGTAAGATAACTACTTAATTTATTCTGATGACCATTTTAAGAAAAAATATAACCTTTATATAATATTTTCAATTTATTCACAAATTTGAGAATAGATAAGTTCATTTCGTATTTTAATTTTCTGCAATTTTAGTTTTTATTTTTGTTCTTGATATTTTATTCCATACTGGGCATAACCACTCAGATAAATACACCACCTTATTAAATAAGGGCACTTTTTATTTTTATGAGAGGGGTGCAACTACTATCATATTCACTGGAGAGTTTTGCAGAGAATATTTCTCAAGAAATTCTAATTGTAAAATCTAATTTGGACAGACTTCACCTCAGCAACATCCTATTTTCCTTTCACTGTCACACCAACTGAGATCAGATACATAGGGTTTTATAGAGTTTTGGGGGTTTGGAGGTGAATCGTTATCACTAAACAAGATTCTAAAACTCAGATTACTTCCCCATTACCTACATTGCTTGGCACCCTTTGTGAATTGTGGGCTTGCCAGGAAACAGGGATCCTGCAATGGGAAAAAGCTGAAGTAACACCCACTAGACAGGCCCAGTGCTTACCCATCCTTCTTACTGTCATCAGTCTTATCAGTGTTATACTGGCACTCGTAGATTGTGGTCATCCAAAGGTTGCTTGGATTGAATTGCGAAACAGTGGAAACTGACCCAAGATCAGAAAGGACAAACATGTTCAGCATCTTGAGCTCATCCATCTGTCCTCATTGCTGTAACTAATTTATTAGAAAACCCAAGTTTTTGCCTTGGTCGCACCAAAGGCTGGTTGCAGGCCGTGTGAATACCATATTGTTTAATTTATAAGGTGGCAACTTAATAGTATTTGGCAGATTTAATCAGTTCTTTAAGTAAATAAATAAATAGCTTCTTATCAGTGAAGAAAGGAATTAAAAAACAAGCACAGAAAAATATCACAAAATGCACTGAATTTTCCTTTATTTGCTTCCAGGCACCATTCAGCTCAGTGCATAAGAGAAGGGAATTGTTTGAGAAGAATGAAAATATTCTAGATGACAAAATCAGAATGTAAGACTCAAAGAATAAAGAGGTTTATTGTTTCCATGCAACTTTTTCCAGCTCGATGAGAGATTTCTTGATGCACAGTGTTTTGTAGTTTAATATTGGGAAAAATAAAGTCAGTTTAATATTTATTTACATAGTCATGTTTGGTGATAGAAATACTTATAAGTGGAGCTGCCTGATTGTTGCTTTAACATGCAGTACCAGAATTAAATGTGTTGATATGTCATTAAGAAATTTATATTTTCTTCTGAGGAAAAATCCAAATGATACAAGTTAAATATATTAACACAATATTTTACACTCATGCTATATCATTTATTTCCATGAGTTATAGATGACCTCCTAAGTCATGAGTGATGGAGCAAAACAGAGCTGGAAGTGAGTTATGAAAAGTCATCAGTAGAAATAAATGGTGTATACAGGATCAGCCTGCTCTACAAGTTCTCTTTATGGAACACCAATTTTCATTGTAGACTGTGCATTGATGGACTGCAATATTTTATATTAAGTGCTGAAGCAACATTAGTGCCTTGGTTTAAGTGTGAGTGCCTGATGGTATTACCAGTGGTTTGGAAGTAAGTAATAAGCACACATGTAAAGATAAGTAAAGGGTTGTGCTATGTCTTTTGCCCTTGCACAGAAAAAGAGGAAATAATTACAGATAGACAGGAGGAAGAGATTAACAAATTGTTCTTAATTTTTGGTCAGCTCCTCATCAAACATAACCAAGACCCTGTTTCCCAGAATTTGCAGACAGCTCTGTATCAAATGCAGAGGAAATGGTGGAGAGCAGGTGGAACCAGAGGAGAAATGGTTCTCCTCTGGGTAATGAGTTTAGAAGAATCTACTCTCATTCTGCTGGCTGTAGAAATTACCAGGGAAGATAATGAAATTCCAGGTACATTGTAGAGAGCTGAATTGTCTTTGTGTGTATCTCCTACTCCTACAGCATTCTATTAACACCAAAGAGTTTACGAATGAAGAGCTCAGTGACTCTGTCTTCTCTGTAAGGTAAATGGAGATAATTCACCTGAAATATGGGTCATCCTCTAAGAGAACCTATCTTTGTATCTTGATTACGTAGGAAATGTGGATGACCTAGCTGAGCTTCAGTGCCTCCCAGACACAATAGATGCAAAAATAACTACTGGAAAGTATATGCAAAGGGTGAAAGAATGTGGGTAGAGAGAAGTAACTTTACTTTGACCAGTACGAGATTTGTGGATCCTGATTGCCAAAAATGGGAGGGTTAAAAAAGGGGAAAGTTATTACGGATGGAGAAAGCTGCCTTAAAGAGAGGCAAGACAAAAAAAGAACTTGGTCTATATGGCTTCCCAAGGAAGAATTGCCTTGCTGATGATCTAGAAGTACAAGAAAAAGTAGGCTAAGTGTTGAAAGACCATTTAAGCTAGCAGGAAAAAAAATCTTGTAATAAGAACTCCTGGCTGGAAGCTGAAGCCAAACAAATTCAAATGAGAATTAAGGCATAATTTGACAGCACCAATGGTATTTAACCTTCAGAGCAAAAAGCTAAGGGCAGTGTTTGATTCTCCATCTCTCTGCCTTCAAATCAAGACTAGATGTTTTCCTGTAATACGTTAATCATAAACTACTGAGCTGGTACAGCCAAAAATGAAATTTAATGAACTATGATATACAGGGTCAGAATAGATGATCTAATGGATCCTTCCTGCCTTGAACTGTATGAGAAAGTTAATGGAGCTGCACATTTTAGAGACAAAGAATTTGTCTTTCATGTCCATTACTCAGCACTTCTTTTTCTTATTTTTTTTTAACTGGCCTGTGTAAATTCATGTAGAGCTGGCTTTCCTTTGAAAGTTTTATTCCATGTGTTACTGTACTGAGATACAAAAGGCCTATCAACTCCTCACATTAAATTTGTTTTGCAAAATTATTTCTGTTTTCTAGAAACATTAATGCCATCCTTGTCACTAGTTAATGGCAAACAAATACACTTGGCAATAGGGTCTTTGCACTGACATGTTTGTGTCCCTAATTAATTCAGATGTAATCATTCACTACATCTTCATTCCCATATTTCTCCTCCTCTATGTCTCCGAGGTTTTTTGGTAATTAGAGGGTTGGAATTATGAATTCTCATAGTCTTATGGGGTTTTTTACCTTCTTTTTCTCACCTCATCTTTAAGCAGAATTTTATTCTCATGTCTCTTCTTGCCCTGGAGGTCTGTACAACCTCCCTAGTGCTATCCTTACTCCTTTTCCTATCTAGTAACTTAATCCCAGATTGATTCATTATATTTCTCCGAGGCTTACTATAGCAATTTTTTAGTTGTGATTTTTCTCCTGATACACACAGCTCTACTTTCCCCCCTGTCTCTTTCATGTTTTTGTCTTCCAGAAAGACTGGAAGCCCTGTGTTTAGAATTAATATTCTTTCTTGGGAATAAATCATGTTTCTCATGTAAGTACTACACTGCCATGCATTTGATTACCAGATGTTCATATTTTGAATATCATATTTCTGTAATGGCATTTCCAGAAACAATATTCTAGTTACACACTGGATGTAGAGGCACCTCATGAATATTTTATAACTCTGCTCATAGAAGATTCTCCTAAAGTGTCTTTTATAGCTTAGTTTCATGGTGAATCAATTGTCCCATTGCTGAGCAAGTGCTTTTTAACCACTATTATTTCTATTACTTCTAAGACTCAGCTCTCATTGTTCCAGTACAAATAATTATACATGCTTTTGGATTGTGTTGGGTTTTTTTGTTTGGTGTGGGTTTTGTGTGGTGTGTGTTTGCGATTGTTTGTTCTTTTCTTTCTCTTGTGAGACTGTCTCTCCCTCTCTTATTATTGCTGATTTGGTCAGGATCTGAACTTTCTAAAGGACAGTGGGAATTCTAGTTTTGGGCAGTGTAAATTTCAGTAACTGGGCTGAGCTAGTGAGTCCTTTGAATTCAGTGTCATAACTTCGATAGCAGGCAGTGTCAGATGCTTGATTGGAGAGTGAAACAGTTGTTCAAAGTGAAAGTCGTTTGTTTTTAAAACATGTCAAGCCCTAAGTGGCTTACTTTTTAGCGTGCAGCATATCTACTATTTATACATTAATATTTTTCTTTTTGATTTTTGGACCACACTAATTTCTGATGTCTTTTTATAAAAGAATTAGTTGTATTCGTCTTTGAATTGTATTATATATGGAAGGTGTGAACTGACATGCATATCCCAAACCTAAGTATGTCAAAATTATTTTCTGTCTCCAACAGTTAAGGAGGTATACCTCTCTCCCAGCATCAAATTATTACATATGACATAAGGTGTGTTTGATAGTTTTTCACTGATTTCTTCTTGCTTCAAAACTCAATTATTTAAAATCGTAGAAGATTTCATTCTATTTATTCCCTTCTCTGCAGCTGAATGATTTCAAAGCCCTGATTCTCTGAAGTTTAAAGTTAGGTATAATTTTAAAGCATCTATAAATTGGCAAATTTATTCCTAAATGTGTATTAGGGATTAAAAATTCAATAGCTAAAGCTTACAAATAGTAAAGCATTTAACAGGATGGTAGTTTGGTTCTGGAGTAAGATTTGGACCAGCAGACTGAGATGAATGAGTTTCTAAAAATTCTTTATTTGGGTCCATCTTTTAGAATGCTTGGAATGGAGGGAAATTTTAGCTTGTAAACCAACTGTGAAGTACAAAATAAACTGTAGATAAACTTCAGATGTAAGCTGAACCCATTGTGGCTTCCTTTTAATGGCTAACAATTAGAATCTTGCTTTTTATCAATTACAATTGCTAACGCTTGAATCTGTGAGGAAAAAAGACATGAATTTCCTAGCATTAAAATTTAAAGTACTTTCGTTTTGCAGGATTTTAGGTAGTGGAATGCTTTTCATTTTTACTAAAATGTCTACAGGTTTTGGACATTTCAATCAAAATAACTTCATTTACTAAAATGCTGGGGAAAATAGGTTTTGGTGGGAAAAGTCTTTGTGGAAATAGCAATAAATTTTGAATTTTCAATGACAATGTTAAGGAAAACTGTATGTTTAACATAAAATACAGGAAACATGGACAGTTTTAATTTTCAGAGGGAAAAACAAGTATTAGAATGTGGACCCTGAAAATCCTTAAATATACATCAGCAACAGCAATAGAGACAGACAGAAAAATTACAAATTTGAAATATTTGAAGTTCACCTTTTTATAGAAATCCATAAACAAGAACCATATGATCCATAAAAAAATATTATATAATTCTTAGATATTTTTGAAGTTTTAAATTATCCCTAGATTAAAACAAACAAACAAACAAGACAGTAATGCCTAGAGCATCTCAAGAATGCAAAACAGAATCACTACTTGTCCAAATGTTATCTCAAGTAGAGAGTTGAGAGCTATGAGTATACTGGGAATGCTGTCCCAACCACATGAACATAAAGTGAAGGGCAGCCCCAAGTTACACAGAGGTTGGATCTGCTCATGAGGATGCTTCACATTATTACATTGCATGACACTGTTCTACTTGTGTAGGAGATTACTATAACCATTTTGGCCATTCATTTGGGACATTTAGGGCAAAGCAGGACTAGCATCACTAACCTAGAGTATAGATTCTACTGCTGCCTGAAACTCTCACTGAAATGTGATGAAACAAAGATTGGAAAGATTCTCAGTTCCTGTGGAGCAGAGATTGGGCTGAGACCATAGCACTCCTATCCACTCACTTTCTTTTAGATTATTTCTAATCAAGATGCTATTTTTTAAAACCAGGGGAAAATTCTGAACCAGATAATCAGACTCATATTGTCATGGGAAAAGGTATTCTTTGATATATTTTTCATCAGTAATCAGCAGAATGGAAAAACAAAGCATCACCTTATCAGCATTGACACGTAATTTACACCATGTAAAAACTGGATTCCCAGAATGAAGTATATTCACATTTTTACTGATGTGATTATCAGAAGTGTTTCAAATATCTTGCTCAGACTTTCATTTCTTCATCCTAACATTCTACTCTGTCATTTGCCATAAATCAGGAGGACAGGTAAGGGCATAGAACAGAAGCATAAACCTGATGTTCAGCTTACCCATAAACTCAATTGCAAACTCAAGATCAGAAAAGAAGTTCTGTCAAATATTTTTTTTTCTAATTTCAGTAGAGATGTGGAAAAGTATGATTTTGTGAGAATAAAAGACTAAAATGGAAAAAGATGAAGTGCCTGCCTTTTTCCTACCATGCATGTGGGTGTAAAGCTACTACTCAGATTTAGCACTTATATTAATATTAGGGACGTATTGATAAAAATACGATACAAATTAATTCTGTAATATTCCATATTACTTTTGGTATTTTATTTCCCGATAAACAGAGAATAGCAATACCACTAATACCAATCACAAGTCCATTAACTAGTGATTTGATATTGTGCATTGAGCATATTGTAGGTGAGTTTAAAGTTATTTAACTTAAAGGGATGCTGATGTTCTCTAATGCAAACATGCCTGTTGGATGATGTGATCTAGGCTTACCTTCTTCCTCAGTCTTTTTAATACAGTAGTAAATCTTGAGAGGAACAAGTGTGTGCGGTAGTCTGTCAAATAATTGTTAAAGAAACTTTGTTTGCTTGAAAAACATTGTGGAAAATATGCTTAATTTCACTGCTAAGAAATAACACCAAAACCTGAAATCCATTAGTGTATGTAATCATAAATATACAGGAATGGTGAGATTATCCACTGAAACATATACATAAAAGGAAACCCCATTGAATATTTCCTAATCATTCTTAGCATTTAATTTTTTAAATTATGTTGGGCACCAAGCTGATGTTTTTATAGAACTACATGTCACAATCACAGGATCTTACTTCTATTTGTTAACATTTTTCTTCTAGATATCCTTTGTTTATTCGGGTTATTACATTCATCTATACTAAGTGTCATCCACTGTGAGAGTTTGCAGTCAAACCATCCTTCCACAAATCAGGGCAATTCATGACACTGAAGGTTATCTGAAGCACATGCCAGAAAATTTCATTTAAGGGTACAATTGTTTGGGAGAGAAGTAGAGTTCAGAGGCAGCTACTTTCTGCAGTAAGTTTTCCACCTCTGGCAGTGGGCAGTAATACAGATTATATTTTTCCTGTGGAGCAGTAACTCTTGACATGGAGTAAGTACTAAGGGAATGCAGATTCACAGCCCGAGTTGTTTGCTTCTTCCTTTGCCTACTTAAAAAAAACTAAATGAAAAGTACTATTTTCAGCATTTCCTTTTAATTTATAGGGATTCTTCACCAGGATAATAAATGCCACATTATTTACTTCAGAGGATTGAGAGGATTACTTAGTTAATGTTTAAAAAGCACTTTGAAGATAAAAAGCACTATTGAGCGGCTTAAGACTTGCTGAATAGTTAATTATCTAAAGGTCCCATTCTCCCCCCTACAGGTTATTTCAATGTAGGGGAGAGTAAACTCTGAGCTTCATATCATGACTTTCAAAGCCAAGCTTTTAAAATATTATTGGTTCCAAATTTTTTTTTCAGTGGCCTGAATCTGATTCCTTTGAAGTCAATGGCAAAAGTTCAACAGATTCCACTGAAGCAAGATGTAGCTGTTCAGAAGCAAGTTGAAACAATTGTTAGAGCCCCTGTCCACATTATTTATATTTTGTCTTAGTGTGCATATATGTATATGTGTGTATATACCTACATATATTCACTCGCACATATATACATGTGTACACACACAAAGATGGTGGTTTGCAGGTGAGTAAGGTATGTTTTTTGATTTAGGACTTTAGGCATATGGAACTCATTCCTTTATAAAGACACACTTCGAAAGAGATGCACTGACCTTGGTGGGAACCTCCATAGGCAAAATGGATCCCATTACAAGATTTGAATGGAACAGATGAATGATCTTAGCAACAGTGGGAAAAAATTTCTTGAAAAAGCTCCACCTGGCTGCTGTTCTCTGGCCACCTCACAGCTAATGCTGATACTTTACATGAAGAAATAGAGAAAAATGAAAGCGTTTCTGAACCAAGCATTAGGAGTCAGTCCTTGTCCACACCAAAATCATCGAAGGTAATTACCAGTCCTTCCTTCAGTATCTTAACTGCTAAAAACATCCTAAGTGATCAGTGTAAGGTAAAAGTTACTCTGTATGCTGAGGACAGGAATCTCCCTTTGGACTAAATAGTTTGAGAAACACTGTTGTGCACATATCAGATCTTTGCTGTAGAAGGCATCAGTCCTCCAATCACCAATACATATATTTAATTTTGCAAACATTAAATATCTCTTCTGATCTGACTGATTAGGAGTCAGATGTTAAGTATTTGTTAATACTAGCATCATTATGGCTTAAATTCGTCAATACATGCCATTTGAGAAAAAGTCATGAGAGTTATATATCTAACTGGAGTTCATAATTGATTCTTCCCTAAGATGAAGAACAGTATCTCAACCTGAACTCATTTAAATTTGACCTTTTAATGTGCTACAGCAGCATACAATCTTATGCACTTAGCTGTGTTGGCTCTTAAATCAGGGTCTAGATGTAAAAGGTCGTGCTGAATCCTTGAGTTACATTTTTAACAAGAACTCATCTTAAGTTTTTTTCATTATTAATACCAAGAGCATGCAGGGATGGTAAAAGGAAGGAGCAAAGAAGTAAGAAGGGATTTGATTAACAACTTAGTTTATGTATAACCTATTCTCTTTGCAAGCACAAACTAATCTGATGACAGGAAGCACGGCTAAAGAAGTGATGGCTTAAAGACAATGCTATGAAATAAAAAAGTAGTTGATCTTTCTAGTGAGACTGTAAATCTTGAGTTAAAAAAGGAATGTTTGGCCCATGTGTGTCAAGCATTTCCAAAGTACAGAAGTTAATTATAAGTTTATTATTTTATGCTTCTAAAATATTCCTGTCCCACAGGATCTCAGGAAATATGTGTGTGTGTTTACAGGAAATTGTGGAAATAGTGACTCATCTTCTCAATAATTTACACAGGATAATTTCTTGAAAAGCAAGATCAGCAGGGGCTTTTTTCCCTGATTGAAAAGAATTTGGTTAGCTACCTCTGGATGCTCTCAAAACAAGGAGAATTTTCAAAGTAGAATCTAAGTGATGTTTGCTCTTTGGCAATACAGTTTTACTACTAGTTGCTCCAGTCCTCTAAACCACAGCCTCGTATCTGTTACTAGAACTTTTAAAAACTTAATTTCTGACTGATATTATATTTTCCAAACATGTCTGTGTTAGTGTCATGTATGTAAGTGTCACAAAACGCTCCCCGCACATGGAAATCACTCAGGTTTCCCCAGTCCTTCCTGGGGTGTTTGTATGTACTCTTTGCGGGCCATGGTGTTTTTCTTATGTGTGATTTGAGAGGCCAAAGGCAAGTGATGGTCAATGCATCTAAAAAGTGATTGAAACCTAAATTGTATGTTCTGTCTTTGAATACTGCAAAAAGGAATGGAACGATGTCACTGGGGGAACCGAACACTAAACATTGTGATGCTGCTAAGTTCAGTTTAAGTGGACCAAGCAATAAATAGACTGTGTCAGAAAAAAAACTTTTCACACATATAAACACAATTAAGTGAAACTCACCCCAATTACCAGCCCAGTGAGGCAGCCCAGCAAAGCCCGGGGACATGTGCCACTCACTCTGACCAGTCTCTGTGCCAAGCTCTTGGGCAGAGGCTCAGCACCAACACATCGCAGTTCCACCTCAGGAACTCTGCTTCCACACTGTGGGTGTCCACACAACAATGTTGCCCCAACCCCAGCCTCTACTGCCCAGTGTATTTATAGCCAGATGTTGACACAAGCTGCCAATCGGATCACAGTACACCCTTCCAGCAGTTCCAGGTACCATTCTCCTGTCAGTTGCTGATCCACAGCCCACACCAAGGCTCATTACACTCAGATCCTCTTTGCATTGTCATGTCAGCTACAGCTCATCATGCTAAGGCCTTGTTTGCAGTATCCTCTTGGCCACAGCTCATTACACTCAGTCACTCAGCTCTTGGTCAAGGCAAAGCCATGATGCTACCATGGTAAATGAAGGACATTTTCTCTATACTTCCATTCAAAGTAAGCATTGATTCCTGTTAGATGGTAGTTTATGAAACTCTGGGATGGTTTTCTGTATCACAGTTCTGCAATCCGTGTACTAGAGCTGCCTGTGGATAGTCTAATCCATGATGTAAGTTACAAGACCTATTTGGGTTCCTCCAGTTTACAGCTGAAAACCATAGCTCCAAGGGGAACAAGAATTACATATAGCATTACATATGACTGCATTCCCTAGTGCAGGAGCTGCAAGAAAGGGCATAGAGTTGCCACAACAGATAAAACATACCTGCAGGATATTGTTATAATGATGTCAGAAATATAACGAACTCTTTCAAGCATTTCTCATAGACAGCCCTGCAGAACCTAACAATATTTTCATAATGAAGAAGATTCAGGAGCTTTGTTGCTAAAAAAATATAATAGAACAGGTTCTTGCAAGTATTCAAACATAACATGATGTCCAGCATAATGAATATGCTAAAAGAATAGCCACAGGATACAGAAAATGTTCTACAAGTCTGCTCCATTAATCTTCTAAGAGAGTGAGAATCTGCTACAACACTGGAATTTTCTCTTGCGATTTTCTAATTTAAAGCTTATTGTAGTCTTCCTTTCGTTCTTAGCCTGCACATAGTAGCTAATGAAATTTGACCATATAGACAGAGGGTGAAATAAAGAATATTAGTACTCATCAATTAAAAAAGCAAAATAAGTAATTGTGCATTTTTAAAGTATACATGCAAAAAGTACATTTCTGAACTGCAGAAGTATTTCAAATTCTTGCAGTGACCTGTATGACCTTCTCATCAATATGCCCCACATGAATAATGCAGCCACTCCAAACTCATGCCATTAAAAACTGTAATAATTGTCTGACATACACATGCAACACTACGCTGGGGATCAATTTGGTCCAGAGTATTCCATTAAAACACAAAGTGAGTTTCAAATGTATATGTTAAAATGAAACATCAGCTATAATGGAAAAGGAAGCAGAACAGAGTGGGCTTTAGGTATTAGTATGCATTTTCCTTTAGAGAACATTTTGCCACGCTTGTACTATACGTAATGCCATTCCATATTTGATGTACAATCAATCTACATTTTATTTTGCTTTTAAAATTATCCTATGAAAAGTACAAGGCAATCAATGTACTGTACTCTAGAGAGATGGTGGTATTGTTTGAATTGCTATTGCTATTTAATATTTAGTTTTCAATAAAACCTTGACTGGGGTTCATTGTATTAGCTACCATACAAGTACTTAGGAAAATGTGGCCTCTAATCTAAAGTTCAGCATCTTGTTTGAATTATAAATCTGTGGTAAGCTTAGAGGAAGACAAGTAAAACATATTAAAGTGGCCTGGTTATTATTTGTTCTTCATGCTACCCCTGAATATTCAGAGACTGAGATAGCTCCACCCACCTTCTTGGCATTCTCATTTCAGTTCATATAGCAGGATACCTAAGAAATCATTCTATTGGAATTCATGTTTTCTAAGTGATTCTAGAGACCTTTGGCACTGCACAGTAGAGTATTGGACTTCATATAACTTTAAAAGACTGTCTTCATACACTCTGCAGACTTTAGCCCCTTAGTTTAGCAGTGAGGAATTCAGTCACAGCTACGTGAAAATAAGAAAACTATTAGTGGGTATGTTTGCCTTCTACCAAGCACGAAATCTGCCCCTATATATGTACTTGACACGAAAAGTGTATTCCAAAGTGTATAAGAGGCAAAGCAATAGTGGATCAATGATTAGAGAAGGTCATTTAAGATTTCAGAAATCCTGGATGCATGTTGGCTTGACCGAATGTAATGTAATACAGTACATAGCAGATTTCAGCCTGCAGTAAATTTTGTAATGAAGTGGTAAACAGGGATTTGGAAGAGAACTACCCACAGTTCTGTTAATAGCATTGTAATATTGTTGAATATGAAAAGTTTCTGAAAGTTTCCATCGTATATAATTACAGTACTTACAAAAGCATTTCCCAACACAGAAAAAAGCTAAACATAGTAACAGCCAACCTGTCATTCTGCCTCCTTTTTCAGCATTCCTGCTTTTCTTGGAGGTCATTTTTAATGAGTATGTACAAGCACCTGAAAAAACAGGTGCATAAATTAACTACCAATTAAGGTAGGGTTGTTTTTTTTAAAAAAAAAAAAAGAAAAAAAAGAAAAAAGAAAAAAAATTAATTATTAGTTTCTATATATAAGTTCACTCATTATCACGCAGTATGCCTGCATGTTTATCACATAGCAATTACTGAGGCTCCAAAGAAAAGTGATGTTTTCATTGTGTTGCAGTTTTGAAATTGGATACAACATGAAGCAAAATAATTTACTTTCAAATTTATGTGTCAGTGGGTACAGTTGAAAGAATGTTATCGTGATTTAATATAGCAAGTGCTTAATTATTTCTGTATAACATTCCTCCCCCTTCCCCCCCCCATTTAATATCACTGTGTGGAGTGGCTGTTGACCTACTTTTCAATTAATTGTAATGAGAATACAAAATTGCCTTTAAAGCATTGCTTTTTTTTCATTGGATTACCCATGACAGCTGAAACGGTGAATTCATAATTGATAAACTTTGTTGCCACCATCAATAGCGAATTGGTGTTATTACCCAAAATCTTAAAAAATAATAATGGCATCAGGAAATACATAGAATGTTTGGAATAGGACTCAATAGAAAACATCACATTCATTTATAAGACAGAAAGAAATTTAATATCTACAAATACCAATTAAATGCCCATGTCTTTGGGTGTTAACAGACTAATTATCCTACGAAATATGATCAGCTGATAGCCATGTATTTTAGTCAACTTTGTTGGAGTTTGAGTAGCATAATCAACATTGGGCATTGCACCCATAAAACAAGGGAAAATGTTTTTCTTTCCATCAGACAAAGAACAGAAGAGTGAAGAAAAAAAGCAAGGTAAAAAAGACCTATATGCTGTAAAGAATCTCACTCCAACAAATCACAGGTACAGCAAAGAATGTAGATGCTTATAGTCACAATGTCAATGCAGGCGTTTAGATGCTCGGACTCCAGAGTGGAATCCGGAAATGTAAGTGAAATGCCATGGGTATCTGCAAGATTTAAAAGGTAAGCTATGAGCCTCCAATTGGAATCCCAATGCGACTAGTAAATTATCTAAGAAAGAAATGCTGAGAGGGTGAATATAATTTCTAACCTTTCATAACTGTCCACTAAGGACCAGCAACCCCTATTCCTCTCCAGTATATAGCCATTTAATCTTTTGAAATTTCAGATAGGTTTACACTTTGTTTAAAATTTAACCACTGGAGTAGAGCAAAAAGAAGACAATGCTCTTTTTATATGACAAGCTTTGGTTCAACTACTCAGTTATCTTTTGGGAACTTAACTCCCACTGAAACCCAGGAGAATTAGGTACCTAATTACTTTTGTTAATGTGATGCCTAGAAGTCAGAAGACTACACAGAACACTTAAGACCTAAAATCAAGGCTCTCCTCTGCCTGAGGGGATTCAAACTCGATATTCTCAGAGACTGAGCTAGTCCTGCATACACACAGAGTCAAAATACCAGTCATCCAGGTGTAGAATTTAGCTACCATCAGATAATAGCAAGATTTTACAGCAGTATTAGTTTCATCAATTGGTGGTTCAAGAATTTTAATGCCAATAAGAAACACAGATGGAAACTAAAGTCAGCAGATGGTAAATACTCCCAAGTACCTGTGACCTGTCTGTTATGCATTCAAGCATAATTCCTTTTTCTTTTTTGCAGAAACATGTCTCAAAGTAAATATTATTAGAGCAAATGGATGGCAATTATGTTGCTCCTGACATCTCATAATACAGCATACCTACCTACAACGTAAGTAATATGCAGACTGTAGCTTATAGCATTAGAGACATTTACTGTATCCATTTCATTCAGCACTGTAACAGCTACAGACTGTATTCAGCACTTGCTAGCAAAATTAGTCTCAGCTAACTGAATGTTGTCTCTTTCCATTTCATTATTCACCACAATTTGTTGTTGGTACTTACAGTATTAGCACCACATGAATTACCTTAAAGTAATTTAATCAGACAAGTTCTCCTGTCACTTAATATTGGTCAACTCAGGCTGCAGTGAAAGCATAATTTAGCTCGATGACCAAAAATTAGAGGTGATGCTTGTAATATAGATTACATTCTTATTTTCAACTTCAAGTTGTTTGCCCTTTAGGAGGTCTTTTATCCTGTGTTGCTCACATTGATGACAAGGGTTAGCGGTGGCCATTAGTAGCTATTAGTACAATAAGGCTCATAGGTACTACCCACTGCTAATTCTCAGACCGGTTATTATTCCCCATAAAATTACTTTTAAGTATACAAGTCAAGTATGCCAGTATTCTCACACACAGCCATGGACAGTCCATTATCTGCAAATACATAATAAATATGCAGAACTGTTTAAAAAAAAATGAAGGTATATATGGTTGTGGTTTTGGTTTTGTTTGTTGGGTTTTTTTGGGTTTTGTTTTGTTTGGTTTTAATTATTCCCAGTCTTTTATATATCTGGATAAAAGAAAGACAAATGACAGAAATATATGAGAATATCAAGGAAGAATGCAACATAAATCAGATTTCTGTCCAGGCTGATGGAATTATAAGATCTCATATCCTGAAACTTGTATGTAAGAATTTATTCTTTAATGTGAGAGGTTATCCAGTGGTTTGTTGGGGAAAAAGAGCTGTGAAGAAGACCTAGACAGCACCCAGCTACATTGTGTTTTGGTTTGGTTTGGGTTTTTTTGGTTGGTTGGTTGTTTTTTTAAGATAGTTTAAAATGACATTTTGCACCAGGTAGTTAAGTCCTTGGTTAGTTATGGATGTTCCTGCTCTTTCCTGCAGGTGTTTTATTTCAGATGCTGAATATGCAGTACTGATGAGAAATTTCTGTTGCTTTTGGCTATTAAGTAATTGGCAAAAAACCAAGCCCGTGAGGGGTTGGTGTTTCGCCACTATTTAACACTTTCAGAAACTGTTGAGGGTGTTTTTTGACCTTTAAAATCTGGAAGGCAATGCCACAGGGAAGTGGAATTTTGAAAGCATGGTGCCACAGATGAACAAAATATACCCCAAAGAGATTGTGTAGATGTTTTGCATCCCTATATATACCTACATAGAAAGCATTTAAATAGTATATTTCTATGTAACTAACTGCATATTATTGTGCAATGGACAAAAATAAATAGGACACGGTTAAAGTGTAAGCTGTTGACCAGAGAGCAGCTTATTTTGTTATTGTTTCTGTCAGGACACCACAGACACTGATAGTACTTAGATACTTAATATTGGGGTTTACTTGGACAATTTAAACCAAAGACATTTAATTTGTGAGGCAGTTGGGGCATTAACAGTTCATATCAATTTAAATTAATCTAAACAATGGTATTAAGGAGTCAGAGTGATTTTAAAAGACTAACAAACACAGTTTTTCACTTAATAGTTTTCTACAGAGAATGTTGATGAAAACCGGACCCAAACATTTCCTGAGATCAAAGTATTTTACTTATGATTCGCTTTGTATTTTTTTGTAGCCAGGAACAAATATATATATGGGCACTTTCAGTTTGTTTTTCTGTTCCAAAGCTGTCAGTCAACTTTGGCAGTAGGAACCATTAGGCAGATGACTGGCACCTTCATTGTATTTCTGTGATCTCATAGCAGGACCCAGGATATTAAAGGGAGATGAGGCAGAGAAGCTGGAGGTGTGGTAGATGAGGGATTTTCCCAGCAGATTTCTGGGCAACTAAGACCCAAGTAATAGAAAGAAGCTGTCAGGATATTAACGTAAGTTGTTGGGGGGGGTTATAAGTGTCTTTAGGGATACAATTCTGACAGTTATTATAAAGAGGAGAGAAAAAAGTCTGTTTATTTCCATGTCAGTCCTTGTGCATGAGTAATCTTTGCTTAACTTTTTTGGGAGTTTTTTTGAAATACTTAATCTTAGTCCTTCTGAACTCTCTACTTTATATAAAATATAAGTGCAAGACCTATGTTTCTTTTCATGATGGAAATGATGGAATTCTGTCTGCTTAAAATGATGATTTTATCTGTATATCTTTATATGCAGTAGCAAAGAAATTGTGTGTAGAATGAAGGAAAAAAAAAAAAAAAGACACAACAAGGAAGACCTGTATCATTCTGCCGATTCCACTCCAGATAGTAGAATACTGCAAATGATGAGAACTCAGATGCAGAATCTCAAAAGGAAACTTTTCCTTACCAGGAACACCTTTACATCATACCATAGAGACAGGCATGATGCATACCAGGAACAAGGGTACAGCCCCAAAAGTTGGAGTTGCAAGTAGATATTGTCTGTTGTTTTCTCAGATATCCTGACAGTTTACTAGGATGTTGGCAGGTTACTAGAAGTAGAAAGGCACTTGCTTCTCAACCCCTAAGTACAGGGCTCCTGTGCCTTTTCTGTTTGACAGTTTATAGAAGGGGAAAGAGCAGAGTGGAAATGTGGTATCTCTGGGTGCTCCACCTAGGATAAAGTTTAGTATAGTTACCCATCAAAATACAAAATGTTTGTAGTTCTTGAGAGATATATTGGATGAGGAAGCTGATTTGTATGTTATGCACATAAATTTAAAGACAAATGATGCTTTTGCCCCCAGTGGAAAAGACATTAGAAACTTCAAAGTCTCACATTTATTTGAGCTTCCATCTTTCACTCTGAAGTCGACTAAATGAAGTCAACATATCTAACAATGCTAAGCAGCAACCAGTGCCAGAAGAGAGTTTGCTAGCAACTAATGAATAGCAAGAAAATATAAAAATCCCAGGCAGCACTAATGGTCCTCAAATAATCTTATGTGAAATAGAAATGATGTAAGAATCTTGAACTTTGAGATTTGCAGTTTCCAAACTCTTCAGTGTTGGGAAATTCCAGAGCATTTTGTGGAAAGTAATATAGCTGTTCCATAACGAACCTTTTAAAATATTATAACACTGAATTGTTCTCATTCAAAATATTCCAGATTTAATGTCCACACTTTTGCATTATGTATTTTTAATTTTCAATTCAATAAAACCATGTAAAATCAAAACAGCTGAGTATTTGAAATGCTATGCATATCAAAATCGAACTGACACTTTTGTCTCTGAAAAGAGCACACTTGGGGTAGGATAAAAATGCAAGCATTTTCAGCACTTTTTTTCAGAATCAATAGAAAATTGATTTGTTATGTCTGCATTGTCCCAGTCTTCTTCTAGTCTTATGTGTTTTTGTGACCAGCTCAGCTTTGGAGGTTATAGTGTTATCATATACAGAATGTTTGAGCATTGATATGCATGATTGCCATGCCTTTCTCATGAGTTACCTTCTCCAGCCTTTCATCTTCCACAGATTTTATCAGAGGTCTTTTTTATTCATTTTTACTTCATTGGTGAAAGTACTGAATAGCTTGAGGATTTATACTGATATCTGAAGAACTCCACCAGAAATGTTTTTTCTAGTCCTTCAATTAGTAAGTTTTTGTTCTGTTTAGTGTAATATCTATAGGCATTGTATTGTACTAATTTACTATCAGATTGTTTTAAAGTACTGATTCAAATGCTGTACTAAGGCCATTGTATCTGTTCAGTTACTTTTATCAACTAAATCAGAAATTTTGTCAAAGAATGAAATCAGGTAGTTTGACAAGACAGAATGTGTGTAAATTCGATCCTGCCACTTTTATAAATATGGCTGGTGTTGTTTTCTACCTGTAATTTTTGTCAGTTGACTCTCATATTAGTGTTTCCATATTTTCCATGGGATTCATGCCAGGTTAACCAGCCTGAAAGAAACCATGGTCACCCTCCTCTAATTTTTTTTTTTTTTTTTTTCCATACTGATGCAGCGTTAGCAGTTTTCCAGGCATCTGAAATTTTCCGGTAGCACTAGGAAGACAATGATCATTTGTACTCTTTAGTACATTCTTGTAAGTCTTTTGGGTAGGGATACTCTGGGCATCTTGATTATAATATATCCATCCTAAGTAAATATTGTCTGACATCTCTTCCTCCATCCTGCTTAGATGATTTAAGCATATTGCCGAACTTCATCCAAAACACGATACAAGAATATTTCCTGAATGTTCATGCATTTTCTACCTCATCTCTAACAATTCCACAGTTTCTGTCTGAAAAGGTGTCTTTTTTTTTTTTCCTCCTAGTATAGGTGAAAAGATCCTCATTATTTTCCTTGTAAGTTGTCAGCCATATATTTTCTTAATGTCATATCAGTAAACTCCAAATTTGTTTCTACTGCTACTGATAGTTTTCTATTCCTATTTTTGTTATGTTGACTTATATTAAAAGTTGCTGCCTTCAGCCAGGATTCCATCAGGCTTTCATCAAAGTTGAAACCATGGTTAAAGCAACTATTTTTATGTTGTACTGATTATTTTGGCCTTCCATTATCTCATTTTATGGATTTTACGTTTGATTCATTTTTTCTATGACTTTTTCTTCGTAGTCACTTCATTCATGATTTCCAGCAGTTTAGGAAAATTGCCACAAGTAAAGACCAAGGGTGTAAATGTGTGGACTAAGCAGCCTTCTTTCCTGCATTAACCTTGCCCAACACAGCATGCTTTCTCTGTCACATGATGCTGTATTCGTTTCTTTGTCTTGCTTTTAAAGATATCAGGTGATGATCACTGTTTCTCAGGCAACCACCAATCTCCTATCTTGAGATTAATCTATTTTAATCCATGATTTTGGGGGCCAAAATGGTTATTTTGAGTTGGGTGAAGTGTTATTTCTTGGTTTTTGTTGTTGCTGTTGTTTTGTTTGGTTGGTGGTTTTGTTGGTTTTTATTCAGTAAATATTTCTTTGCACACATTATTGACAGATATTTTAAAAAGAACTTGCTCACTTTCTGATAGTCCAGAACAGATCTCTACCTTGGCATTGTTATCATATTCCTTAAGATGCATTTAAAACCTATGCTTCTGATTTACCAGTAATTCTAAAAGAGATAGATGTAGAATGCTGAATATGTAGAATGTTTCTCCTATTTACTCTTCTTTTACATAGTCTACCTTTTTTGAATATGCAATAACCAGTTATATTAGTATTTAAGTCATGAATCATCACATGAAGTCTCAGGAATGCCAGTTATGTCCAATTCCTTTTCCACAATGAGAATTCCCAGTTCCTTTTGGTTCTTATGGAGCTTCATAGATCTTGCATATAAATGACTGAAAAATGTTCTCGTTTTCTTTGTACTTTTTTTTCATATCAGTTCGGTTTATTCATGAGGGTGCAGATTTAGATCTAGCACAGTGATAACCAAGCTAGCTGTAAATGAGGTAGTTTGGATATCAGAAGCTGTCAAGTTGAAACAGCATAAAATTTAGTTGAGGCTAATATATCCAGATATTTTTTGAAAGCTCACCTGAAATTAGGATTGTATTCTATTTGCCTCCTTACTTTATAGTATAGATTATTTAGTGCCATCCCAGCTGCTTGAGCCAGTCTCCAAATGCTGGTATGTCTCACAACAATTTGACCCACAAACTTAAGCTTTCTGCTTCACACCAGTTCCACTATCAACAGTAAAGTTTCCATATTTACACTGGTAGGCAATCTTTCACACTGCAGAACACATATCCTCTCCCCATCATGATGTCGTCTTCAAAGACATTTCAATTACTGATAGTTCAGAAGCCTCTGAAGATGGAGGATTCCCAGCACTGACGGGTCACTAAGACAGTGAAAGAGGCCAGGGCTTAAGAAAAAAGTACAGTGATGCACAGATGTGCAGTGATATTTGAAAATCATGTGCTAGCCTTTTAAAAAATGTACAGAGTGTTTAAAACAAACAAACAAAAAACTAAAGTCTCTCACTCTCAGACTTCCTCTTGAAATGCATCACAGTTTTTCCTGTTACAACGTTCACTTCCAAAACTCTCTAACTGCTTCATGCTCACTCTAAACATGAGTGTCAGATGGCACTTTGGGCCAAACATACCTTCCATGTCTTTACACTTCTTTTGTTTTAGTGTGCTTTTTGAGAGAATGATACTTTTGCAGAAGCTGCAGCAGAGATGAATGTGTTTTTCAAAGCTCCTCAGATCCTATACTTCACCATTTGCTTTCCACTACCTTTTTTGAGTTCTACATTGGGTAAACACATGATCAATGTGTCCAGCTTATGGCAATTATTTTCACTTTTCATTCACATCTCATTTGTAAGGTGGGGACTATGCCTTAGTGTAGTTCAAATAATTATCAACCTGCTCTGATGCCAAGAATAGGTGAAATAATGCAAAAGGAACTCCCATAGTCTGTCAGTAACCATAAAAATAACGTTTGATATGTTCTGATTACTTCATTATGCGATTAAGACCGTATAGGCTAGCAAATGAAAACTGATTTCAAATAGAACTTGATATTCTCCATTTCTGTAACTATTTCATTAGTACTACATATTCCTGAAAAATTCAGTATCTTCCTATTAATCCTCCAGCCTTACGCAGTAAGTCTTACAGCTTATCTTTAATTAATTAGAGTCAAGAGTTTCAGCTGCAATTGTTCTTGAGTTGTGTGTAGTGTCCAGTTCTAAGGCAGTCCATGTTCACTGCCATATTTGCAGTCACTGCCATTGTGTTTGTCCATCCCTAGGTGGCTGATCCAACGCCTGCTAAAATCAGTGGAAGGGCTGTAATCAGCTTCAGTGGACTTTCATCATCTATAGCCAGTCTCTTCTGTTGCTGCAGGTTTTTTCACCAAGTTATGTAAGCACTGTTACTGATATAAAGAAATTCCTTGGAAACAGAGAAATGTCTGTGATCGAATTCTACAAAACTTTATTTGACCAGTTGCAACTGAGTATTCTCAATCAAAAAACTATTTTCTTTTCATTCTGAAGACGTACCAGTTTACCAGACAGGCAAATGAAAGCAGTGAGTTAGCTTAATATTTGTACAATAGTTTGTTAATGTAAAGCCACATCTTTGGGTACCTTTGCTCAAGTGCGGAGAAGAGATAAAGAATTTTGTGGGAAAGCAATTACTCCTTTCTTATATTACCTGTTGCTTCTTTTGAGTTCCAGCAAGCCACAGTGAAAGACATAATTGAAATAAAGCTCAATCACAAGAAAGTATTGGATTGTCTTGCCCTGTCCTTTTTAAAAGCTAGATTCAGGGCCCTAGGGACCTTGCAAGAACAAGCTCACCATGGTGACTTTAGTTCTATTTTTTTTCTGGACTAAACCTGATCGCCTATTGGGACAGCACATTTTTGTATTTTGTAGAGTTTAGAGCTTTTTTGAAATACTTGAGAATGTATGATTTTTAACTGTACTATTGTCTTTATGACCCTAAAAGGTCACATCTGTTATATTCTGCAGTCAAAGCAGCTCTGCAGGGAATCTTCTCTCTGACACATGCCAAATTATGCAGAACCTCATCCATCTAATTGCATGTCATGTACAGTGATTTTTAAAGAGTATTTTTAGGCCCCAAGACTGCTACTAACCTTTAAAAAGTGCTCAATCAATTTGTTGTGCCACCTTCTATCACCTGTTTATTTTTTCATTTGTATGACTGTTTAGTTAAAAAAAAAAAAAGAAAAAAAAAACACCAAACAAACAGAATACCAAAACCAGCTTGACTGATTCCTTTGTGCATAAGCACAGAAAAATTTGCACCATCCACATTCAGGTGAAAGGATCTCCTCTAAACACTTACATTGTTATGGCTCATGCAAGGCACACCTATGGCTTAATTACAAGGCCATCTTTTACAAGAAGCTCAAAGCTATTAGCCCTTTCATGTAGTATTTCCTTAAAAGGTTCTCTTGCATGGCCTCCTGGGTTCTTGTACTCTTGTACTGCTAAATATTCACTTGTAGGACCATGTTTTGCATGGTTATTCAGACTATCGTATTGATTTTGTTCTCTGTAAAAAGTGCTGAAATGTAAAGGAATCTTCACTGGGATTAAAAGGAGTACAAAGTAGATACTGAATTTCAATGGCAGCTGAGTTCTTCACTCACAGAAGCGAGTCTGTAAAAGCCTCTGCCAGTATCTTTCCTGCACTTTTGAGAAATTTGCGAATTAAACTTCAACATACGACAAGGTATTTATTACTACAGTTTATACTTTTAGGAAAATTAAATGTGCATACATATTTTATTTGTATGAAATATCCACAGGGAGTTGTGTGTTTTTCTAACCATTTTAAATTGACTCCCTTTGTTGTGTGTTTTTTCTAACCATTTAAAATTTATTTCCTTTTTGCCCACCTTCTGCAAAACTAAAATTGCTGTACATTTCAAAGATCCAATAATTCTTCTTCATACTCGAGGTTACTGATCAAGACATATTCCTTAACATAATACTTGCTTGTCAAAAATTGTGGACTCCTCCAAATTCATTAAGTCAAGCAAAGTTCACATGGAATATGATGGTAAAAATTTTAATTCCAGGCACAATATGAAGACTTTGTATTTAAAACAAAGGAAAAATTGTTTTGAATTTGTCGTTTGTTACATGCACCCCAAAGAGGCCAACATAAATATTCGCAGGAATCTGTGAGAATTACAATCTAAGAGGCTTGCACAGCTGAAGTAAGAATGTTTCATTGACATTAATTCTTTCTTATCTTTGTGCAATCAATAGAACCAGATTTATGGGTTTTTTTAATTCTGCCACAGGTAGACAGATTTTTTTACTTTTTAGTACAAGTTTAACAGGAGTATAAATATTTCGAAGTGTTTGCAGTTTGCTTTTATTAATTTTAATCCCTGAAATACTCGTCCTTCATACAATGAAACAAAATAACTGTCCCATCCCCTGTGGTAATACCTGTTTTGATAGAGGTGAAATTTGCATAGAGTATAAATTAACAGACTACAATACTCTGCCCAACAGCTTCGGTGACTAAGACACTGTGGAGAAAATGCTAACCATTCTTTTTCGTAAAAAAATGTCATGTGGCTAACTAGGATTGAATAGCACAAACTATAATTTGAAACGTATGAAAATTCTCTGGTGCATACACCAATTCACACAGTATGTTCTTCGTAACACCATTTAGGATTTCCCAGTGTTACCTGATTTGTAAGGAGAAGTCCAGCCATGTATAGTAATTTTAGTTTTTCAGAAGTGGAGCATTTGCCATGTTGCTTTCTGCAGACATGGACTATACAGGGTTCACAGGCAGAAAAGTGTACCATTCAGAAATATGAAGATGATGAATGTTTTTCATGTGCTGTTTATGTTCAATGTTAAGGTGAGTTTATTCAGACTGAAATGTATTTAAGTTCACTTTAGAATGACTAAAAAGAAAGATCTTTCCTCTCTAAAGCCCCCCATAATGGAATAACGACAAGGGTAAGGGCTGACATGATACGGATAATATCACAGTAAGTGTGATTGTACTGAACATCTTTAAAGGCATACAGAAAAATCCACATCAAACATCAAGAGTCCCTAGACCCCCCAATTGCTGTATTTGGTTATGAGATGTCTGAAGTTCTAATCCTTCCTAAGAACTAAGAAACAAGTAAGGTCTTTTCCTTCCACTTCCAGTAAAACAGTAATAGAAAATTCTTTCTCTAAGCTCATCTTGCTGCCTAACAGCTGTAGTTTTTTTCACTATCTTTCTGTAGCACTGTAATGATGTGTGCTCTATCACACACAGAGTTGCTCTTTCTCTTAAGACCAAACTAAGTAGTATTATACTTTTGTATAAATAATCAGAATAACAGTGTCCAGAGATGTTTCTGTTCCAGACAGCTGCTATTTTCTACTTTAGGACTGATTTTTTTTTTTAGCAAAGTCGTTAAACCATTAAAAACATATTTTATTTCCATAATAAAACTCTATAATTCTTTAGGAAAGCATGAACAACTCTACAGCACCTATACTGTAGGAGCACCTCTCTGTATTTTTTCTCTTGTTCACACAAATATAAGTCAAATAGTATTTCAGATGTACATACTTCTGGAAAATAATTGACTGAAAAGATTAGTAACTCTTTATCATCTTGCTGTTCCTTAAGAAACATAATACCATACGTTTACATTGCAGGAGTTAATAAATGATGGCAAATTCCTCAAGGCATTATCAAACTGTGTGAATTTGTGTATCTGATAAAATATTTATTAGCTGCAGTCTCTTCCTACACTGATTTTTCTTTTCATTTATTGCTCTAGGCCCTACTGTGCAACACTAGGTGATCCTCATGGGCATATGCCCCCAAAAGAAAGGCAATCATTATGAAATATCCAACTTCAAAACCACAGGCTGACTGAATATTAATTTTTGTTGTGGTTGTTGTTTTTTGTTTTGTTTTGTTTTTTCTTTAAGTAAACTGCCATACTATATAATTATCTTTTCTAGCTCATTTACTTGACCTTTTTAAAAATTAAACAGAAACAAAATTTCATTACCTAAGCTGATAATATATACTAATTTCTATTGAATGATGTCCTAAGCTTTTTATACTTATATTTAATCTCTTCTCATTGCTGTATAATTCCACAGAAACTGATTTGTTCTGATTCTTCATTCAGTATTTACTGTTTTGGTAGAGGTCTGGTCTATATTATTTTCCTCTTCTATAAACAACCAATCTTTCAGCACCTTTGAGTAAAGTAGAACTTTCTGGTGGTGGCAGAGAGAGCCTAAAGATAACCCCTCCTTCTACAATGTTCATTTCAGAGTTTCGTTTACCCCATCTGCCATATTATACAGGTTCACAGGACAGACAATTATCTTCTGGGCTGTGATCAAATATGCTTTGCAACAGGGCTTTGCTTATCTGAGCACCACACAGCAAATTGTCAGGATCCCTTTTATAATTTGAAAATCTGTGTGTCTATTAAAGTAGATCAAAATTTCTAAAAAAGCATTCTGCTCAGGAAAATATCTCATCCTTGAGTTTTCTGCATTTCTGTAGGGGCATAAGAAGTTTTGGAGGAACCTGTTTTCAATAGTTTCACCATAGGAAATTATATTTATATTGAGAAAATCAGAGGCACTATTTTGTCATTCCATTCTCTTTAATATCCTTCATAGATTCTCCATCTACATCAAGGATGTAGGCCAAAATAGGCCATGGAGACATTGTGTAAATAATATTTTTTATAATATCCCATGTTCTCTAAAATGGAGACATCTCCAGAAACAAGCTAAATTGACATATTGCTGCAAAATGCAAACAAATGCACATAGGCAAAATAATTCTGAATTATGGCTTATAAGAACACACATTTCATAAAGAACGACACAGACAAAGTCTCAGTGCAAAGTCACAGACTTGTGAGGTCTACGTATTTATTTAGATTCATACAAATAAACGAAGAGGTGCCTATGCTGAGCCCAAGGCATCCTTGACAATTATGAAAAAGCATAAGCAACATCAAGAATGAAGCACCCTGCAGCAATCTCTGCCATCCACAGCACTGTGTATGAGACCTTACAGCAACAGGAGATGAACAGAAACCGTGCCTCCCCCGCACCTTTTCTCCCCAAGCACCCTTCCAAAGAGGAACTTGGGTGCAGCAACACATGATTCACATAATGCTGCTGTTTGGTTATTTCATTACTGAGATTTTTCTTTGCACAAGATAGATAGATTGGTATCTCCTGTCTTGTATGAAAAGTGAGAGACAACAGTTTCCATTTTGTTTGTTCTGTGGTAGTGAACAAGAAATCTGCAGTGAGTAATCACTGGCTAATACTTTGTTATAGATTCATCCACAATGTTTGATTCAATATGCTGTCTTTTAATGTTTTTTCTTTGTAAAATCAATCAAACATGCATATGAACAAAAGATACAGCTAGAATAAATTTAACATCAGTCACAAGATTCCTAAATGATATGTGAAGATAAAGAGCTCTAGCCTACAATGTTAAACCAGTTTGGAGACATCTGAATTTTAAAATTGAAATTGCTAATAAAACAATAGTCATACTTATGTTGTTCCCTGAGCTTGGACCTGGACAGTGATATAAAGGGGGCAGTATTTAGGTATTAAGTGGTGATATGTTTCAGATTCTAAATTATTTAGACCCTCCAAGCCATTGAAATCAGTGAAGCTTTGTCCACAGCACTAGCCGAGTATCTAAAGTGTTGTTTCTTTTTAAGCTGGCAAGCTGGCTGATCATATATTTAAGTAACTTCATTAGGAGAGTGCTTCTCTCTTATCAGTTAGTGGCGGTTCAAATTTTATACAGAGCAGAATATTCTGTCATTCTGTCCTGGGGAGTACTTCTGTAAGCTGATCCTTTCCCCTTGCTTGCCCATTCCTTCCACATTCTGAGAAGAGGCATGAGGGAGCCATGTCATGTTTAACGTGACTCCATGAGGTTGAGTTAGAGAGATGTGTCTTTTTGTCTATTTGATTCTAAAGGCAGTCAGATTCAGGTTTTGATGTGCACTTGGAGAAAGGTAACTACTGCACACATGCTGTGAAGGTGTCTGTTAAGATGAAGATTACTCCTTTTTCATCTAAATACTTACCTGTGTTTGAAAACTACATAGAATGAGATTCAAGTTTTTGAAAATTATCACCTGTTTATTTGAAGCAGCCAAGTAGAAAGATTTGCAACAAAAAATATTAAGACATAAGCATTTAGTATGAATGAAAATGTCTGAGTTTGAAAGTATCACAAGAAAAAATATAAAGGTTAAAAAAAATAAAAAAGGCCATGTTAATGAACAAGGACCTGACTGATAGAATTAAAACAGATAACCCCGAGGAATTTGGGGGTTTTGCAGCCAGACTAGAAGGGTTATGTTCAATAGGGTACAGCACGGATGAATTGTTGGCAGGTAACCTTCAGTTTGAGAACAGAAAGATGTCAATGTAGTTACAGCTCACTGCATAAGCACTTCCCCCTTATTATCCCAACAAGAAGATCACAAGAATACTGTACCCATACAGATACCCAAAATGAGGAACAGTAACCACGGACTATAACCTGGACTCAGAATGACAGAGGTTGAAGTAAGCAAGATTATGAGGCAAAATACTGTGCTATAATCATATGACCAGTTTTTTTAACTAGTTCATTGTCAGCAATCAAGAGAAATCTGGGAGATGTAGTAAAGTCTTGATATCAGCCATCGATTCTCCTCCACGCTCATTGAAGGGATCTTGACCAGGCCACAGAGAACTTGGCCAGCCCAGAGATACACATCTTGGTGCTTGTGAATATGGAAATAGAAGAGCGTGAGTGAGTGCAATCCAAGAGAATGAGTGTGAATGACTAGAACCAGGTTTTTTTAAAATAAATATCACCTTCCACATCAGTAAGGTTTTATACTTAGTTTTTTTACATTAAATTCCTACAAAAGCAGGCGCTTATTGTTTCCAGAGACCCGCTTATATTTTATGAGGCATGCTATACTGTTGTGTCCACAAAGGAAACTAAGCCAAATTTGATTCCAATGTCCTTATTTTCTTTCTTTCTCTAGAGATGCCAATGTGCTTTGCTTTTCATACAGAGATGGAGAGATGATAACTAAATTACTTTCTCCACCTGTTTACATATGACACCTTGCCTCTAGACAGATTCCTTAAGGATTTATGGGAAGATGTTCAAAGGTAGAAACAGCAATTAGGTATCTAACTTAACTGAGAAAACTACAAGAACTTTATTGTAGAAACTGATAAACACTTGCTTTTCCATAAGGAAAACGCAAATAAATTTATTTTGTTTTTATTTTTAATATGAGCCCATGTTTCCAACGAAAGCAATGCTGTATCTGCTGTAAATTTTTTTCTCACTGGAAGCTTACATTCGTCTATGCAATTATAATTATAGAAGAAGACTAAACAAGATGAGGGCAAAAGTAGAATTTGTGATTGTAAATGCTTTGGGTAAAGTGAGGAAATACAAAGAGGCAAGAGCACTCTCAGCATTGTTTACCATACTCATTTAAAAGCACGATGATATCATTTGTCACTATTTTGAGACTTAAATCTCATCTTACACATGCTGTTAACCTTTCTAAATAAAAACACCAATGACTGTTATCTGAATGGTAAAAGTAATGTAACTTAATATTTTATAGAGAGCAGGGTTTAGATTATTTATTAATGTTATATTTAACATGAACTATTTTTTAATCCCATTTGCACTTTCATTGGGGAGCGTTTTGGAGAGGAAAACAAGAATAAATTCCACTGTATTTGCTGTAGCTGGGTCTTTAGCTTAGAAAAAAAATGCTAGAGGGAGAGAACAGAGTTCACTTATGTTTTGTTCCCTGATCACTTTTAACTGAATCAAATAAGCTGAAATAGGAAGTTGAGGTGCTGGATGATGCCTCTGGCCACTCACAGTTCCAAACCAGAGGGCTACAGGTAATTTGGAAGTTACAGGACTAACTGTTTGCTTTCCAACCATCTCCTGAAAGACCAGTTTTCAGTTAATTCCTGGAAACATTCCTAGAATAAACCAGCTCCAAGAAAAGAACATGATTGATTCTGCACCTTTTGCATTGTTCTGGCAGCAGAAAAGAAGTGGAGAGCTGAACTAGTAGGCTGTATCCTTGACTGACCAAAGTTTTGCCAAGAGGTGTTGGAGATATAACTATTCTGGCAATCCCCAGATGACAGTGAGATTAGGAAATAAATTTTCAAGCAGTTTTGTGCTCGAGGCTGGTCTAGTCAAAGATCAGGAGAATGAGATGACTTAGATTATTTGGGTTCTTTTCCTAGATGGAGTTTAGGCAGGCCTCAGATCCTTGCCCCAAATCCTTCATGGGCACCCGCACCAGGTCTGTACACTTTTGATAATGAGACTAGGTTAACAAAGCACTGTCAAGGTTGATGCGATAATTCAGTAACCTTTGTTTTCTGTAAGAGAACTGCATTTTACAGGATGAACTGGCTAGAATTCTTAGAGCAAGAGGCACAGAGAGTTTTGAATAAAGAGTTGTCAGGATATTACAGATGGGGTGGTAGTGGTATCCCTAGGGGGTTCTTATGGTTTCTATTCAATGGTATTTTATTTTAATTCTGTAAAGTAGCATTCCACATTGGGGTTTCTGGTGGTCAGCTAAAATCTTCTTTCTTGGCAATGTATATTATAGATGGCTGAGTAATTTTGGGTGAGCCACACAACACAATGCAAGGCTGTGTAGATATATTTGTGCTTGTTCTGAACCAGTAATCATAGGTGGGAGAAGTTCCTTAAATATCATTTATATTCCAGGAAGAAGGCAATATTACAGTGTAGTGTCCTCAGCCAAGCTAAGTACACTGAGTAAAGCAGCACACAATCATGATTATCCTATTTTTAAAACACAGGCTACTATGTGCATATTAAGTACACTCTAAATGTAGTAACACAGTTCACTGAGCCTGAGTCTCTACTGTTAGGCATAGTCTAAAATCATAGATCCTCTGTGGAATATTGAAACTTGTCTTTTGATGGTGCATTACACTGACTTTGCACAAAAGTAAATTATTCTTAAATCTTGCAGGACAATATAGATTTCATCCCAGTTTATTCATTCATGGTGAATTTTGCTTTGATAAAATCACTCCTGTGTATACTTATTAGTAACATTAGGGATATTGTGGCCTCAACTACCACCAGAGTTCAGGCAGTATCACCAAATTTTTATCTTTTTTTTTGGAATAATATCTAGAAAGCTAGAAGCTCACATTACACTGTGAATTAAAATGTGAATTTCTGTAATTAGGAACACAAGCATAGTAACTTTAAATGAAGGTCATACCCTTATGAGGAGATTTATAATGAGGGTGACAAGTACACATGCTGCTGAAACATAACCCTCTGAACTGTACTTCATAGAAGTTGTAGTAATGATTCATTCGTTTTGTGGGTTTTTTTAATTAATTCAGTGATAGGTGAATTCTCTTGTCTTGCCTTTATTGTCTCTTTATGACATTTGCCACATAATTATCATCTTTTAATGTTTCATAGGATCTCCCAACTATCTTCTGTTCTCAGTAAAATTATTTTCACTGTTGGTCTATAGCATTATGATTAATTCTTTAAATAAAATTAGATCATAATATTGCAGCACAGACTTCTAATGCTCAAAACTCAAAGCTGTAATAGATTGGCATTTCCCAGGTTTTCAATGCAAAGTCTTGTAAATTAAGGGTTTGTAACTGGAGTTGTACTGCAATCTCAAGTTGCTCCCTTCATCAGATGCTTAAAGAGTAGTGTTCTGAACATCAAATTTTTTTTATTATTCTCAGGCAAGAACCTTCGTTCATGTAAGTTTGAGGAATATTGATCAAATTAGATTTCTGGTTAATTTTTAGTTCTAAAAATTCTTCAAAGGGGAAACCTCTTGGAATCATTTCAATGCTCTCTAAAATGCTCGGTGTGCTAGCCACTTGTACTTCATTGTGTTATTTCAAGTGGTATCTTTTTAGTTAAATATATTCCAGCTACAAAAAGTTAATTCTGCTTGTAGTGACCTTAAACTATACACATTAAGTTAAGCATTTTTCTTCTGAAACTGTTCCCATAAGTTAGGTAAGATCAAGTCTGAAAAATATTTAAAGGGTTTCTCAATGATTCTTCTAGTTGTATAGGTTTCTGTGCTATTGCACAGAACAATATGGATTTAAATAGTTTATTTTGCCCTAATTTTATTATGCATTTAAATGTTTAGTTGAGGACATTGATCATACTGCCACAAATGGAAAGAACATTGTCCTTGTATGAGCTGTGTTAATATCTAGTTTTCATAGTGCTTCACAAAGAAGCAATTATTGAAATAGTTCAGTGCATCAGATTAAAAAAAAATTACTACAAGTTGAATATTAGTGTTATGAAGCCACGAAAGACTTAAGACAGCAATCCTGAAATTTATTGTTAAAATTCATCCAACATAGAAGAGCAAAAATGTGGTCCTCTCAGTGGAACTAACAGCATGACAAGAAAGGATGAAAATTATATCAGGCCAGAACTTGCAAGTGCACAGACCTAGCAGCTTTGAAAGGATCATCTCAAAAGTAAATAATTTCAACTGTTTCAGTTTACTGTGATATAGCAAACAATGTCTAAAATCACCACTTCCCTTAAAGAGAAGCTCTGCAGTGGATAACATTTTATAAGACACTTTATGAATTCAGTTTATTACTTGAAAATTCTTACATTTATGTGTATCAGAATACCGATTCAAGTTCTCTAACATGAGTTACATATTTTCAAATGAGCTGAATTGTAATATTGGCATCGTTTTAGTGAGACAGACACAGCCATGACACAGTATGTTTTCTCACAGCAGTATCTGTAATTGTACACCTTGGATACCACTTTGGAATCAGATCGTCCTAAAACTGAAGGAATATCACCTGTCCCATGGCACACTGACATAGGGTGTAACTGGTGTCTGCATGTTTTGCTGGGAATTATTGGTGGCTCAGCTAAGATTCAGCGATGAAGTGTGTGTTTGCCGTATACTTTCAAATGAAATTTGAACAGGTTTGCTTGAAGTATAAATGAACTCAGTTCACTTTATAGTGAAACCAATGAGCACCAGTCACACTGTTATTTCCTGTATCTCACCTGAGAAAGGATAATAGTTTCCTTAGTTTATTTAACTGAACCACTTGTGATTTTCTTTTCATACTACTAATTACCAATGTCACCTAAATATTTTTGAAAATGTGAATGTAGGCTAACCACAGATGTACGTCTACTAACCATATTCTTTTCCTTTCCCAACAATGATTTTGGCCAACTTCATCTTGTGAATTTCATCTGACTCTCATTCAAATCACTGCTTCAGAACAATTTATTTTTTTCAGCACTTCCTTTCATAATTCATTGTGATATTCTAATTGCTGTGGTACTGTCTTAAATTTGCAACAGGTGAGTCCCTTCAAATCCTTCTTTGCTGTTTACAGCTTGGCTGATACTAAATCTTTGGGGAAAGAATATTCCAAATGACATTTTTGAAAATGGTCCAAAGAAATTAGAAAGTCTGAGGGGAGTAGCGTTGTGAGTAGATATCTAATATAAAGGCATATTAAATGGCAAAGAGAATGAAACGGGCAGAATTTATTCAGCAGAAAGATGTCTTTTACATTGTTTTGAAGGGTTATGGATGCCTTCTATATTTAGCAGAACTAATGGCCAGGAGTCAGGCCTGGCTGTAAGGTATTATGCATGTGTAAGACTCTTGGAGAAACCAATTGAGAATGGAAACTTCATTTAAATGACAGCTTTTTTTAATCAGTCCTCTTCACAGCTGTCTTATTGAAAGGGTACAAGAATGATAGCTGACCTTCTGGATACAAAAATGACATTTTAAAATATGAATTATGTCCAAATTAATCCAGTTATAAAAGGAAAATATATTATATAATTTCTTTGTCTTTGGTGCTACTGTTTTGCAGTGATAACCTGTCTCAGTCAAAGTCTGTGGGAATTTACAATTGATTTTAACTCAGCAAAATGTGCAATCACTTCACATCGGAAAAAGAGTGACTGAAGAACTTAAGGTATCTATTGTATGGTTTTATTTTTTGAAACTATGCAAACAGAGTTCCCGATGTATTCTAAAGCAAAACCAACATATACTGGGCCTGAGTTTCCTGAATGTTATAAGTAGCTTTCCCACATTCTGGTGGCTAGGATGTACACTTGGGAAGTGGGAGGCACAGATTTGAATTTGCACAGGCTAAGGAGAACAAAACCACAGTTTTTATGCTTTTGAACAGATTAGCCTAATAGGTGGGCTGTTTTGAAAAAGGCAGGTATCATCAGCCAGCTAAGTTCCAGAAAAAGTGAGTCCCAACTAATTGTCTGTCTGCAGAAAATTAGTCCAGTGTATAGAGCCCACATGGATGGAGATCCTCAATATGCCCCACTGTCACTGGTACATTTGGTGGGTTTTTAGGCTCATTGCTATGCTCACAGTAGTTTATCGGCTGGAACTGGGTTTCCCCCTCACTCACTGTAGGGGTTTTGTGGGCCAGCCTACCGGGTTTCTTGTGTGTCTTTATTTACTACTGAGGGGAACCCGAGTACCTAACTGTGACTCCCTGGATCATCCTCTTAGAATCAGCCACCTAAGCTTTTGCTGCTGCCTAGGTTGGAAATACTTTGTCCCTTTCTTTTCATCCTAAGTTAATACTCTTGCTTTAAGGAAACTGTTTTGTCACTGTTTATTACTACATTTGTTGCTCCCCAAAAAAACGATCTCTCATGTACTAGCATTCTTGCAAATGCTGGATGTAAGTCAGATTTTTCTGGAGCCATTTTATCAGTGGTCTAAGACAAGAGATTCCAAGGTATAAGCTAAAGGCCATGGCAAATGGCCATAGAATTGTGCAATAGAATTCTCACCTAAAATCTTTTGAAATTGGTATTTTCCAGCTTCTGGAATATGAAATATGCTTACATAAGAAGAAAAATGGGGTGGGGGGGGGGGGACTTTTTAAAAAATTCTTTAAGGTAGAGAAAAGGCTGTTGGTTTTTTTCCCCTCATGGCTAGATTTTCATTTTTGACAGACCCATGTGCTAACTTAGCTATTTTAATGGAATTTTATAACTACCTCCTTCATGCTGTCCTTGATAATTACAATCATCACCATCAGTTTTGTGAGCTTGTAAATGTGAAGGGATTCGTGCTGTATCTCCTCCCACCACTTGTGTCTAACAGTATCTTTAAGAAGGCATTGGAGAAAGAATATGGTAGCAATCTCACTATACAGAAATCTGTATTTTGTTAGAATATGCTTCAACTAAATTGCAAAGAGCATTAACTTCCCCTCTTTTGCTTGCTTCTGTAGCATAGTCTTTTACTAAGCTGATGCTTAGAAAAAAAAACTGAGACAGGCGAGAATTGCTCTTGCTTTACAGCTGCAATACCTGTAAGAGGAAAGGGAAATTCTTGCTCTTTTTAAGCAATGTGTGTTAATGGCAAATGCATCACTTAACAATATCAAAGGTTTCATTTCAGTAGTTAAAACAGCAACAAACTATGGAAAACTTTTTTTCAAAAAAAATCTCAATATAGTTATAACCAATGTATACAAGCTGCTATGTTGAGAAAATATTCTGTGTTATTTTGTTCTTTCATGAAGCAACAGTAAAAAATGGATTGGGAGTGGAATCTAAACCCACAAGTCATTAAGTCATAGTTCCATCAACTTCCATTTATAACAAGTTTTGATGCAGTAAAAGTCAGTGTATGCAATGGAAATTACCCCAGTGTGAAAACAGTGTGCTTGACTTTTCATGTCCTCATTTTTCATAAAAACCACTGTACCACTGTAGAATATAGGTATAAAATGTTACTGTATTGATTTGAGTTTCTCTACTACCTAATCAGCCACAAGCCATCAGTGTGTTGTAATAACAGCAGGTCAGAGCATCATGTATCTATTGTTTCTAATACTATCTCTTCTAGAAGAGCTACTCATGCTCTTTTATAGCAGCAGGTTCAGTCATTTTTGCCAGTTAAACTGTATTGGTAAACTAGCATTTTTCAAATACCTTACTGACAGAAACACTGGAACATCATTTAAGGCTAGATCAAGTTTCAGATAAATGTTTTCTCATCTTTTCCTGATTCAGGGATGTAAACTCCAGTCATCATTCTTTTTCCAGTAAAGTGTGAGAGATAATTATGGAGACCATAGATGTGTGCAGTATTGAGTACAGCTTGCTAAATATCTTAACAAAGTTTATTTCACTGGAAGGTATTTGCTAATCAAATGCAGATAATTTAAAATATTCTATGTCTATATTTAGCTTTTTAAAAAAATAAAATAAAACAAGGAGAAAGGGGCCATGAAGTAGTCTATACCCGAAGTGTGCCTTGCCATAAAATTAGCATAATAGTTTTGGATTCCTAACACCTTCCCACTCCAAAATCTATCCATTTATTGCAATGAAACAATTGACCCTATTTACATAAAAGTTTCAGAATCTTGGCTTGACATGTTTTTCAAACTAACAAAGCCTTACTCCATACACAATATTTTTCTATATAGCCCCCATTTTGCATAATTGCATAGTAATTAATGTCTTATAAACAAATTATGGCAGCTATATCCATCGCAGTAGAGATGACAGAGTTGTGTTGCTGCATTTGGCTGTTTAGCCTAGAGCCATATAGAAATAGTTAATGGAATTTCATTTATCACCCTAGCATTTAAATCATTATAAATTTCCCCATTAAAGATTCCTGACATTCTTATATGACAGTAGATGAAACTGAGTGACATAAGCCTCTGCCCTCTTGTGGCAGATCAGGTTGGTGAAATAAGCTAACGATTAGAGAATATATTCTTTAACTCCAACAGTGCTTCTACAAAATGCTAAGAAGTTTTAAAGGTTCAGTTCTGCAGGCACTGAAATCTTTGCCTACTCCCATAGTTTCCTAATGGAGCAAGGACCATGGGGAGAAAATGATGGGCTTTTCTGATTCAGGTCTGCTATTCAAACTCTGCTTTGAAACCAAGTATTTTCAAATATGAAGAAAAAATAAAAGAATCCCTGTGTCATGATGATGGGTAAAGCACTGCTAGCGAAAGATTGCTCAGACATTCTGCAGCTTCTCTGCTGAGACTAACCAAGCCAGTTTATCATTGTAAATACCCTGGCATACCCTGTTTACAGCAGACAAATCATCAAATGCAGAAATAAGCCGTAACAGTTCAGTCCTATCTTCTAGAGATACCAGAGTTAACTGATACTTAGTCAAGGTGAACTTCAAATGTTTAACAGAGAAAACTAGTGTATGAATATACTCACAAGGAGCCTAGGGAGTGTAATTTGGACTTTTGACCAAGGAAGAAACTTTTTCCTTCTTTGTTGCCCTAGCAGAAAAGTATTTTTCCAATTATATTTTTCAAGGCACTTGCTGATTCAGCAAACTCCATTTCTCATTTTGAGCTTCTGACATAGTTTGTGGGTGGTTCACCATGAAAAGGTATAACAGAAAGAGAGGAGTGGCACAGCTGAGAACAGCAGTAGAGGGTCGTGAGAAATCTCTGGAGACAAGCTAAGGAGTTATATCAAAAGCCACAGGAGGTTACAATAAATAAGTGACAATGGTTAAAATGCAGAAGCACAGAAAAACGTAGCTAAGGGAGACTAGATGTCAGGTTTTGCTTGTCTGTGCAGAGCTGCTCTTCTAATTCACTCTTGGAACCAGATCAGAAGGGTCTTTTTAGCTCCAATTCAGTACAATAAAAGGCTGAGTAACTTTCTGAGGGAAGAGAGATAGATAAGAAATAATCTTGAAAGAAAACCAAACCAAAACCAAACAAACACAAAAAACCCCACCAAACTACCCAAACAAACAAAAAACAAAACCCAAAACCAATCCTTCAGGTTCAGCAAGTAGAAAAATAAGCTCAGGCTAAGTATAATGTTGTAGTAATGTATTTACTGTCTTGGAACTTTGTGATATAAATTAACAGATTTGAACTACAGCAATAAGTTCTATTTCAACCTTGTATTCAATGCTTTAAGATCAGAAACCCCATTGTTTAATTTAATGAGAAAAATGTGACACTCATTTAGCAGTTGATTGTTTTTGCTATAATGTTAATCTGTACAGTTATAAGGGTCTGCCTGTTACCTAGGTTTTGAGCTTGGTAGTGCAGAGATCACCCCCACAGATGCCTTAATGACCACAAAGTAGTATGATGTGCTACGTATTTAAATACTAGCAAACACGTCCACCATAAATAAAACCATATGGTATACAGATATCAGACTGCCAAAGAAAACTGGCTGTAAACAAGGTAGCACAAAAAAACCCAAGCAAACAAAAAACACAACACCAAACAAAAACAAACCTGAAAACCACAAGAATAAAAAGTAAAAATAGGAAACTAAAAAATACCAGTTCTTAAAGTTGGCGGGGCCAGATTCACAATGTCATAACGTCTGTCTATCCTTTTGTAATGCCATGTCTGCTGAATGGCACAGTCAATACTAGGGAATATTCTAGGAATCAATCAACAGAATGCTATTGATTTGGGGACATATCAGGAAAAACAACAACAAAAGGCGAAACGAAGGACAATGGAGCTTTTGCCATGTGTTTGGCAGAATTTCAGCTTTAGTATTTCCGCAGTTGTCTGTAAGGGCCTTCTGTGCATGGTAGCTCCCACCAAGCAAATAGCATAGAAAGCGATGGGTCCTTCTGTAAGTGGAAAAGGAATGTGCAAATGCACAGTAGTCCGTGTGAGACATGCTGCGATGGAGTGGTCTGTTGCAGTTCATGCAGAGCCCCAGCAGACAAAAGAACACAAGGGGTGTTGAGTGGGTGTCAGGACTGGGAGGGCCCTGCCCAGGCGTGAGAGTGTGGGTGGGAAAGCTGCAGAGAGGTGAATGGGAAAACAGAGGAAAGCCAGGAATTACTGGTGTCTGCAGTGAACTTGGCCTTAGGGTTATTGCTGCCTTATATATTTCATTGAAAACAAAAAAATGAAACATTGTGGATTAGCATCCGTGTAGTTGTGAGCACATTTATTATTAAATCCTTCTTCTTCATGTCCTTTGTGTACTGCTACCATGAGCAGACAGCCTACCATTTCTCAAACATCTGTTTTGAAAGACTTGTGAACGTTTGCTTACAGTAGCATGTATTTAACGTTTAAGCACTTTCAGCAACTCTTTGAAACAATTAGCTCATAATGAGCAGCTTCATGCTAGGAAACTGTACTAAAAAGCTTATTAAAAACTTTAAAATGTTAAGACTTTGACTTTAACAAGAAAAAGGCCACACAATCATTGGCTCACTCTGGGGAGATTTGAGGTGTTGTTTCTACAAAGCAGGAAATAATTGCTGCAAGGAAGTTCTATTTCACTGTAAGCTTTTGTGCAAGAACAATGTCTGAAGGTACATCAAAGCCTGCAGAGGGGTGAGTGCTCTGTAACAGATTCCTGAAACATCATATGAACAGAGCTTTGACATGATACACCACAAAAGCTATGTGGGATTTTCTTGGGCTTTTTCATGAACGTTTACCTCACTTCCTTCATCATCATCAGGCTCAAGGTGCTGCCTTGCCAACCCAGCTGTAAAAACTAGAGTTTGACAAGATACTCAAGACAGGAGAAAAGACAGAAAGTGTTTCCTGACAGCAGCTGTTCCAGAGAAGGGGGCTGACAGTGAGGTCTTGCTACAGGGGTACCCCATCAAAAAAAGGAACTTGCCTCATAAGCAGGGCTTTTCTTTGTTTTTCTTGACCACAGAATAGTGTGGCCAATATATGAGAACTCTGACTTCTTGAAGCTGTCCTTGAAAAATCAGCAAGGTTTCCTTGTGGAGATCCCTGCCAGAGGTCCCAGGAGTCCTAAAAGAAACCCTCAGATTAAAGTTCAGCCTTGGAACTGGAATGCTTTAGTTAGCTGAACCCCAAAGATAGAAATGGAAATAAATAAATAAAACCCTCTCTCCTTCTTCCCCCCAGACTTTAGGTCTGTTTATTTTTGCCCTGAGATGTAAACTCTTCTCATCTAAATGAACCTAATCTGTAGTTGGCAACTTCTGGTCACTTTGCAAAATGAAGAAATACCTAAAATGGTTCATTTCAACTGTTCTATTAGAGGTATTGTTTCACATCTCATATGCATAAGAGGGAGTTAGTGTAAGGCTATTACAAATTTAGAAAGCAACAATGTTATGAAAAATATATGGAGTGCACATGCATAACTGTTCAAAGCCTACATTTTAATTATTTAACTTTTAAAAAAATCCATACCTCTGCATGCTTAAAGCTAAATGTAAGCTTTCAGAACCTCAGTGCCTGAGAGGCCCATCTAACAGTTTCTATTGTGCTGAAGACTCTGCAATTGCATACTATGAGATGTTGTGTGCCATGAAGAGCTGATACTTTAGGCAGACAAGAGTGATGAAAAAAAGCTTATTTAGAGATTACAGATGAAAATATGAGGGTCAGATAGAATAAATGCCCTTTGTAAGGCCACATGGGTTTCTAGCCAAACTAAGAAATAAACCTTGCTCACATGCTCTGTCTTCTATAAAGATTGAGTCACTTCAGTTGTTTACTCAATAAAAATCACTCAAAGCCTTAACAACAGGTATTCTTTAGCAGAATGTACAGCTTGGTACTTGTACCCAATGTTTCCTGGCATAGTCAAGGGGAGTTTTATCATCCTCTGAAATAAGAATAGTATTTCAGCCATTCAGTTCACCACAAATGCTATTAACGTGTTAATCTTCAAAAATAAATGAAAGGTTTCCCAGCACAGAACTTGCTGATTGTTCAGGGTTTGAGATACATCCTTGGTAGTTATATACCTGCCCTAGTACCTTGGATCCAAATGTATCTACACTCACACAGTAATTCTACCCAGAATCAGATCTTGTTTTCTCGAGGATTCAAGCATGCTGCATAATATAGCTGCTAGTAGAATGCAGAAACTCAAGACCATTAATCTGTTATTGATAGGCCACTTGGTCCAGAAGTAGCCATGGTGCTCCCACTAACAAGAATAAAATTTTGTCATCACTTCAGTGGCCTCGTGCACGTAGCTTAGACACTTCACTCCAGCATCTTGCATCTTGGTTCCTTTTGTCCTGTGTATGTGAATTGCAGCCCCATAGATCATATTCTGTGCTACTGAAAGATATTATGAGGAAGCAATGAAACTTAGAGACATTCATTTATAAGAAAGACCTGGGGTGCAGATATTTGGAAGTATCTCCCTTTTCACAGAATCACAGAATCACAGAATGTTAGGGATTGGAAGGGACCTCAAAAGATCATCTAGTCCAATCCGCCTGCCAGAGCAGGAACACCTAGGTGAGGTTACACAGGAAGGCGTCCAGGCGGGTTTTGAATGTCTCCAGAGAAGGAGAATCCACAACCTCCCTGGGCAGCCTGTTCCAGTGTTCTGTCACCCTCACTGAGAAGTTTCTTCTCAAATTTAAGTGGAACCTCTTGTGTTCCAGCTTGAATCCATTACCCCTTGTCTTACTGTTGGTTGTCACCGAGAAGAGCCTGGCTCCATCCTCGTGACACCCACCCTTTATATATTTATAAACATTGATGAGGTCGCCCCTCAGTCTCCTCTTCTCCAAGCTAAAGAGCCCCAGCTCCCTCAGCCTTTCCTCATAAGGGAGATGCTCCACTCCCTTCATCATCTTTGTGGCCCTGCGCTGGACTCTCTCCAGCAGTTCCCTGTCCTTCTTGAACTGAGGGGCCCAGAACTGGACACAATATTCCAGATGAGGTTTCACCAGGGCAGAGTAGAGGGGAAGGAGAACCTCTCTCGACCTACTAACCACCCCCCTTCTAATACACCCCAGGATGCCATTGGCCTTCATGCTCAAACACATTTGAAAACCTGTTATAAAATATGCATTGAGAATCACAGCAATAAAATGTTCCTTCACATTCTCTAAACAGACAAAAGAGTTCTTGCAAATTATGCAGATTTTAAAGACATAAATCAAATAACCAATGCGTCTTCAGTATACCTTGTTTTCTGTGATTACCAACATAATTATAATAATTGCCCACTGTATTCAATACATTTTAGTAATATTCTAATTGCTATTATGTTCCTGGAAATGTCATATTTCTAGTCTTGTAAACTGTCAACAGATGGCATATGTGCTTGGCATCAGAAATTATATAACATATCAAAGAAAAATACCCCTTTATCCTTACTAACTTGGCTAATTTTGGGTGAAAAAAAATTTACTTTAAAAAAATTTCTATTTTAAGTATCACTTTAGATGATGGGTTTGCATAATCATGAAATTAGCACCTGTGAATAAATTGAGCAAAATTACCCAAATTAGAATTTGACCAAATGCCATGTGAATATATTTACTTTCAACTTCGCCTGCTTCCACAGCAGATAGAAAAATCAGGTACATACAACACCCAATACCACAACAATCCATGGCTTCTGTTTTGAAGATTATTTTGTCTAATCAGTTCAAAACGTAGGCAGGCTGAAGTTGTATCTGGTGGTAAAAATGCAGTGTAGATATAGCCTCTGTTAACATCACCTGATTTACGGTGTTATTTAGTAGGTTTGGACTCAATTTTTTAGTTAGTTCTAATCAGAAGATTTCTACTTCTCTTGCTGGGGATTTTTCATAGAGTCCTCCGGATACAAAGGACAACTCTGCATATCCAAAATTCTCAAGCATTCAGAGAGGAAAAAAAAAAATTATAACATTACTTCTTATAGTTATGTTTTAAAGTACATTTGATATAGTTAAAACATACATATTAACACATAGTTAACAAATTATGTACATGCAAAGCTACCATTGCTGTTATTGGCAGATCTGATATATAAATGGTACAACATAGACCACTTGTGGATTTTTGTTAGCTTGCTTTGTAATCATTTTAGAACAGTTACTCTTTAAAAGAATGCTATGGCATAAACCTTCACTAAAGTTACAGAGGATGCACCACCATTCTGCTCCCCAAACCACCTTTGATCCCCAGTAACAATCTGGGATCCCCAATGGCAATCTGGGATCCCCAATGCCAACTGGCTGCACATGCATTTTGAAATCGTCAGAGTGCTTTATGTGGAGGATTGATCTGAGTAAGAGTGTGGGAACCGTTTTCTGGAAGCAAACTCAAAAAAAGTTGAAAAGAACATTTTATTTAAAACCAGCAAAATTGAGCTAGGGAATGATTGAAGACCATTTTAGCAGGGTTGTTGTTGTTGTTCTGGGTTTTTTGTTGTTTGTTTGTGGTTTTTGGTTGTTGTTGGGTTGGTTTGGTAGTTTGTTTTGGGGTTTTTAATTATTATTTTATTATTATATCTTGCTTCTATAATGGCATCAGAAGACCCAGATTATCTGAAAGAGAGTTCATGACAAGAAGTCTCCTGTACCAAACAAAATTTTGAAAAGGTGCCTCTGTTTTTGATGTCCAAATACTGGATACTTAATGTAAGAATACTATATTTAGTATACACTTATACTTAGTATAAGAATATTTTTAGGGGATGAGTACCCACAGGTACCTCATCAAGATCAGCTGCATTTTGAGAACACAAACCACTTTGAAAAATCAGGCCCCAGTTTTGCATAGGTTGGGCATGACAAAATTGAAGGCCTACTTTTAAATCTTTGTAATTATCTCTACCTCTAGAGTTAATAAGCAATTAAGTCTATCTACAAAAATTTCTGAGGCAAACAGTTCCATTATTTTCTGTGTTAACCTGCATGGTAGCCTTTGCCTACAAAGCATCATGTCTTAATAGTGAAGCGTTTATTTTGCTCATATGCCTTTTGTTTTGTTTTTAGAACATTATGCAGTACCTAAAACCACAGGAATACAATTATTCTTTGGGTTTTTGGGAGGGAGGTCTAATTAAGCAGGTCTCCACTGTTACAGGCACAGCTGTGAAAGAATTGACTGTGACATCCCAAACTGAAGGCAAGGTCGCTCAACAGAACATTTTGTTTATTATTTGAGAGTAGAATCCATAACAAAAGAGATCATCAATGTCAGAAGAATATAGATACCATTATTTTCTTGGTTTAGGTGCTTTATTTTTTGACAAATACAGTAAGCTGTTATTTTAATGTCAACCTGTTCTTTTAAAGACTAAAATAATTACTGAGTAAGCTTCTTTGATGGGTTAGAGTGGATTCTATTTAGTTAAAATATCCCATAGTTCTCTGATGTGTTAAAATGACCCAATTTATGTATATACTTACCAAGAAAAAAATCTAACTGAACTATCAAAGTGAAGTGAAGTGACCCAATATCAAAAGCTAAGTGAAGTCAAGGGCCACCCTTTTCTGTTTTAATTACTGTCATTTCCTCAGTTCCCCACTTATAAAAAGTTTGTATTTCCTTGTTCACCTCTTTTCTGATATTTTACAGTCAAGCTGATTCAGGCAAGGACAGTTTGCCACAAAGAAAGAGATACCCATCTTGATTTTGTGATGCAAATCTTAAACACTTCAGTCAAATGCTCTCAAGTTCCTCTGTCATGAGTCAACGGCAAAGTCTCATTTGACTTCTACAAATGTAGGTGCAGATGCAAGAGATCCATTTCATGATACAGGTGTAAACAACTGAAAATATTTTCAACAGGAAAGTAGGACTTCAAGGAACTGAGAACTCTCAACTTTGAAATCTAAAATGTATTAAGGGAGCTGTAGCAGATTCAGTCTCCAGGCTACTATAAAATGGAGTCAGCCTGTAAAATAGTCTGGGACCTGAACAAAGTATAACTAGCTCACTTAGAAGTATTACAAGTATCATTTTTTCATAATTTTATGTTTAGAACCTTCCACATTTCCTCAGATTCATTTAACCCAGAATGATTATAACTACACGTGTGAAAATGAAGGTCAGATGATTTTACATATTGAATTAAATCATTTGCATTTTAGATATATTTCTTTATTTTTAACCCTGTGCATTTGATTTTATTTTTTTTTCCCTTGAGACTCATCTGCTGCCAAGTCTTTTTTTCAGCCAAGGAATGCAACATTTGAGGCCATGGAGCAAAACTGCTGATTTAAAAAAAAAAATTAAATAACTGTCAACCCCACTATACAGATAAAGGAATTTTAAATGGCCTGAACTTCATAGACATGGAGAAGTAAGCAGGAATAAACATGTAAAAGATGGAGAGACTATGATAAATGTATGGGATATGATTATTGTTAACATAATCATCTATCAGCTAGTCTCTGTTTCACTAGGCTGATGCGTAAGACTTCACATTTTACTTTGAAAATAGTGGATTTACCCTGTTCTTTGCATTAGTCTCGTCTATATCTTTTACTGTCATCTCTTAAATCACAGTGAGTTTTTAAGCTGGTAAGAGGATATTGACCATTCTGTAATGTCTGGATAAATAAAATCCCCATCTAACATTTTCTGAGCTCCTAAATGAACAAAGCTATGTTTAAATGCAACTTTCAGGAAAACAAAGAAACAATCAAAATTGGTAAGGTATTTCTTAACAGGGTACCTTGTTCTCATTTTCCTGGTTATGAAAAAGGAGATAAAATTTGCCAAAAAATCCTAAACTGGAATTGTGCCCTCTTCAGTTAAGTTGCAAAATTCCGTTATCTTTTTACAGTCCTTACACAGGGCCAAGTACAGACCTTCAACTATGATCCCATAAGTCCATCCATCACCTGCCATTTCCTGCATCCTGAGCACTGAAAAGAATACATCTCCTTTCCTTCAAAGCTTCATGTGAAATGATGTCATGCGCTGCTTACAAAATGGACCGCTGATATCAAGGCAAAGGTTGTCCTGTAAATTATTTTGACATGGGTATATTTCTTCATATTTGCTGTAATGCAGTTTACCTGAACAACCTTCTGCAACAACAGTGGCAAGGATAGTAATTTTTTAATCATGCTATCTGAACTCTGTTTACAACAGATCTAAGAGTAAATAACAAAGTTGCAATAGTCTAATGACTTCTCTACATGATTATTACTACTATTGGCAAAGAACAGAAAAATAAAACCTTCTATCATAGATGGATTTAATGAGCCAGGTAAGGTTATTCAGTGTTACCACAGCAATCAGACTGACCGTATATAAAATACTTTTCCATGAATATTTTTTCAGCCTGAAGAATAATCAGTTATGCATCGAAATAGACTCACTAACCATTCCATGTATCTTGCATTACAGATTAAACGTACTGTTTTAAATCCCTCTGTTTTGAAATAATTATTGCATCTGGAGTTCAGCAGTGCAGTAAACAATGACAAATCCCAGGAAACAGGGGGCTGAAACTCTATACCAGTTACTTCAAATTACGGGAGTTTAATATACGATGAATGGCTCCTTATGGTTTGTATAATACCATTGGTGTGAATAACAATTTATGCCATAATATCTGACAGGTTTCTATCCTGATATTTCAATCTGTTATGGAAAACAGTAGTGAGGGCCAGTTTCCTTCTTGAATTTATAATATTTGTAGGATTACTGTAGAATAAGTGATTGGTAACTATGAACTATTAATAAAAGGAAATAAATACACTGAGGAATTTTGTTGACACACTGTAGTACATAAAACTATTGATGCAGAGTGAAAGATAGATTTCCCTGAAGTCAATGGGAATTTTGCTGTTGGGTTCCACATTGCCAACATTTGACCATCAGTATACAGAGTCTGGCTATTTTTACCTTAAATTAATGAACAGTTCATCTGCTTCCCTATCCCTCCTCACTTATTTTCTTCTCTTCCTACTCTCCCTCTCTCCTTACCTCTCTTTGGTTCCTGTTCTATATCTGCTGCATCTGCCAGGCAGTTAAATTTTAAAATAGCTTTTCCCTTTGAAGTGCTAATGTCAGCACTGCTATTTCTATAGAAAGTAACTTCACTGACTGTTGTGGTTTGCTTTTTGTTTTATGTGTTTGTATGTGCATATGTAGGGTGCTACGTGATTTTAACAGTGAAGAGCTGGAAAAAATGGAAAGAAAGAAAAAAAAATCCTAATTAAGTTTTATTTATAAAAGTTAAATCCCAGCTGTTCCACCTCAGGTTGTGATTTTGTCAGATCTCACAAGCTAAGCAGGTTGAACTTGGCGAGTAATTAGATAGGAGACCTCTGAGGAAAACTCAGAGTGCTGTATTTGGTGGCACTAAAGATTCAGTAGCTGCCACTGTTCCTTTTCAGTAAGTGTTAAATCATTGCTTACGTTGTTCTTCCTTCATTCAGTCCATTAGTGCCTACTAGATGTGACAAGTCTGTTTCAGAAAACCTTTATACTATTTATTGCCAGAAGGTAGAAGGATGTTCTTCTGAAAGGACCACTTTGTACACACACTCTTTTTATAGTCTTCAACCATCTGCTAGTGGCCAAGGATAGGAAAGAAGATGAACTAAGCACTGGAGACAGAGTATTGGACCTTTGATCAGTTCCAGCATGGCATTCACAGGCTTTTTTTAATTGCCAGAATTTTCTTGTGTATTGAACACTTGAGCAATTGTTGTCTTCTTCAGGATGGTTCTTTTTGCTGTTGAACAGAATATGTGTGTGTTTATTTTAAAAATCTATATTTATTTACAGTAATGACCAATTGCCCTAATGTGACCATTATACAATACGCTGTGCATTTATGTAGCAAAGTTTAGGAAAAAAAAGTATTCCATACTTGGGTATTAACTGAAAAGAGTTTGGGAGTCCTTACTGATACTGTGAGATTTAGAAAGCTCAGAGGTGTCCATTTGAAATATTTATGTTTTGTTCTTTCACACTAGGAATGTTTCATTCATGTGTGTTGCATCTTCCATGTAAGTTGTTTCATTTTTTTGCAGGTATAGAAAAAAGCCCACTGATTAATAATGAAGTCACCAATTACATGTGCACTGAAAAAAATAATAATTTGCACTATCTGGATTATCTGTGACATTCGCTTTGGGAAAGACTATTTGAGACAACTGTTTCCTAGTCTGTATAAGTCAGGAATGTACTCATACTTTGGTGAGTTGATCAGTGGGTCAAAGCTCAACAGGTTGTCCTCTTGTACAGCTGCTTATTTGAGCTGATTCTGTTTACAAGAAATTACAAAGTCCTGTTTCCCTGAACAAGGTAATGGACTATTCCTTCACCACTTGCTCCAAGCCACTATCAGCCCACTACCCCAAAGGCTCTCTCCTTTCCTAAGCTTTTTTCAAGGCTCTGGGTACAAATTCAAAAGATAATTACCTACATTCTCTCTTATTTGTTCTCTAGACTTGCTGGACAGGGTATGTAAGTGTGTTGGGAGGTTACAGACACCTAAATCTTCACATAAAATTTGAGAATTAAAACTTTTTCTTCTGTATAGGAATGTCTTTTTGATTTCACAGGTCTTTGGGGTATTTGAATGATAGCTAGATATGCCAGTTTCAGCTCCCAAAGCATAAATAATTCTTATGAGCACCTTAAAGGAAGGTGTTCCTCTGAAAATGTGAGGCAGGAATTCTGTAAGTCAATTAATAATGATATGTATATTTATATTTGAGATTTATCACTTTAATAACAACATGTATATTTACATCTGAGATTTATCACTCTGTCACACAGCTTTGTTATTGTGCCCAACGGCTGGTCAAAATTTGGGGGTGTGTAGACTATTCCCACTAGAAGGAGAAACTGCTAATAGAGATTGATCTTTTCTCAGTGCAGTCTTGTTTCTAAAAAGCAACATAAAAAAATAGTCCTGTTGCCTTGAGCATAGCAGAAATTACACATATGGAAAAAAACTTCTTTTTTTCAGAGGTTCAACCTATGACAGTCTGTGCCAGCAATCCAAACCCTGTCTAGGTTTTCTCCTAGGTACTTGTTCTTTCACAGTAATTGACAGGAGCCCCTTCTACATATTGGCTGCGTCTGCATGTTTATGTATGTCCTACATACATAGCCCCTATTTTTTTTGCTTGTATTTACTTCTTGCTTAAAACAACAAAACCACTCCACCCACTTCATTGACATTCTGAGCTCAGTCTTTCAAGCTTTTCTTTTGTACAGAAACATGTAATTGTGTTTGGGGTTTAGAGACTACAGTCATTCTAGCTACTTCTTTCTGCAAAGGAGCATAATGACTTCTTGCCTCTATCTTAAATGAAGAGGGACGGCTGTATCCAAGAGCTGCAATGAGGTTTACCTGACCTATTATTTTACAACATTATAAACCACCTTCCGCATGAAACTTCAAGGCTAGCAAAACAATAAAGGTCTTGGTACAGCATTGTGGTGTAGTGACTTTTCCTTCCAGTGATCTCATGTCTGCTCCTCCAGAAACTGGAAATGCATTGAGGTTCTAAAGGGCACGTTTGCAACACCCTTTACTCTTTGGCTAATTGCACAGCTTCAGGAGGATGTGCAGAGATGGTGTTCTATAGACACTAGCTCTGTCTGCACCTTACCCTAGCTGCATATAGATAATTTTGCACTGTTTTCAGGGTGACAGAACTACAAAAGCAATTTTAGTTACAGTCTGCTCTGACAGAAGGTACAACTCAGCTGCAGAAGGTACAACTCAGCTGGACTAGCAATTCAGAGTAATGTCTTTTTATAGATCATCTTATTCCTTGCTGTCACTGTTCATTCACCCTTCCCATTTTCTCTCTTTTTTTTCTTCAGTTCACTGGCTCTGGTGACACAGTTTAGAACAGTGCAGTGGACATATGAGTGAGGGTATTTAAAATCAAGGGCAATTTTAAAAATAAGAAATAGAGTATATGGCAAAGTGTTTCAGCTACAAAAATCACCTACACTTGTTTGGAATGCCCTCCGTAACCCTTCAGGAATGACAGAATTGCCCCATTTTTGGAAAATAAATTTGTCATCTTTCAACACCATTGATGTCATCTCAGTAACTTGTGTCTATCACTTTAATGTTAATAGGGATTTCTAACAGTCTTTATGACTTCAGTGAGAAAAAGTAATTTCCTGATAATTAAAATGTCAGGAATTACAATACTCCATTACTGAATAAACATGAGAGAAGATGCACTTCTCTGAAGTCTTTCAAAGGTTGGTAGTGTATTGATACCAGATGCTGCCTATGTCAAGCCCTGTGGTTTCATATGATAAAGCTCCAGTAAGTTTTATGCAGATTGAAATCCACATTTGTCTAGATAATCTCACTGTGTTACAAAGCTGCAAAGAAAAGGTCTTTGGAGAATAAGCAAATGTTGAGTCAAATTCACAGTTAATGAATTCTAGTGACTTGAGTACAGAAAGGTAGATCTGCCCCATTTTTTGTCAGATGTTTAATTCACTTAAAAATTAATTGAAAATCAAGGCAGAAGACATTCTTTATGCTTAGAGTTTTAGTCTGTGCTTCAGACTGAAACAAATACTGAATCATAATTCAACTGAAACCATAGTTTCTGTGTAATGGCCAGAATTATTCATAAATCATACCAACTTCATGAACCTTAGTGGATGAAAAATTGTGACCAAACTTTGAATATTAAGCCTTGAATTAAGCAAATGTCACATGGCCTTCAGGCCAAGGATATTTCATGTGCTGTACTGCTATATTTTGCTTTTAGTTTTACTAAACCAGAATTGGTCCTATCATAAAATATACTTCCTTCAATATAATTAATTTTCTAGAAAACAAAATCTAGAAAGCTTCTATGTTTGTATTTCATATAAGCTATTGTAATTGGGAATTTCATGTCAAATACAGTGAACACTCAGAGAAAATTCAGTGAATGAAATCCTAGTCCTGATGGAGGAACTAGCAGAATTTTTTTATTTTTGTGTGATCAAGATTCCATCTAAAGTCTTTGCTAGACATGCACCAAGACTAAATGTCTAGATGTGACAGCACTGAAACTTGAAGTGATCCACAGTATGAACACACATTACTTGAAATATTTCCAATGAATCTGTGTCCATATAAATTCAGATATTGCAGTAGTAGATATACATTCATGTGTAATAAATCTGTTCATCTTTTAATACCAACAAGGCATCAGCAAGGATGTTAATCATTTTCTAGAAACATAAAGTTGTACTTCAATAAATAAAAACAATATAACAAATCCAGGCTTTGGAATTCTGAATACTTTTATAGGTGCGTAGCTCTACAAGAGTCACTGAGATGACTCATGAACAAAATTCCCCATGCAATTGAGTTTGGTGATGAGTCTGAAGAATTTCCAAAAATACTCAGAAGAAACAAATAAAAAGCATTGAAAAATAAGTCCTTTTTCCCCAATCTCTAGCCATGGTGATTTTTTTTTTGGCATCATAGTCCTAGGTCATGTGTAAGTGGAAATCTAGCACAGCAGACAGACTGGACTTTCACCAGGGTAGCCATAGGAGTTTTTCTCCTCTATCCTTTTAATTATACGGTACCTTTATCCCTCTATCACAAGCATATGACACCTCATCCACCATCTCATTTAAGACCTTTCTCCAGAGTTTAATGTCTGTATATGGGCAACTATTTAAATGGAAGAGATGAAAACTAGGACAGAAATTTTGAAGCAGATATGGACCTGCAAGAGGAAGAGGGCTTATGTTGAAAAGAGATCAATGCATAACAATGAATTTGCTAGGATCTTTAAGAATCAATCTTATTTATTTCAGTACTTCTTAATTTCACTAGTAATCTTGGGAAAAAAAGAAAATGTGAAATCTACTGTTGATTCCAAACTTGTCAACAGCCAATAAATTGTGTTATAGGATAACAAAATTTAAGATTATGCACTACAGCCTAAGAAAAACTTTTGTATAATCTGGTAGTTCAAGAGTCAAAATCTGTACAGGAGAAAAAAATGTCGTTAGTACTGAGTACAGGACAAGCTATAAGCTATCAATACAGAAAAGTCATGAAAGAAAGGTAAATCCTGTCTTTATCAGTGTTTAAATGAGGATGAGAGACCTAATGCTATTATGCACATTACTAGTAAGAGTTTACTAGAATGCCACTTATAAAACTCTGTCCATCAGCGTTTAAGACAGATTAATTCAAACTCTAACAGGTTGTAAATGTCATCAGGGAAATACAGAACTTTTTTTCATTAAAAGTGATGAAAAGAGGATCTGGTTCAATTAAATAAAAACTGAGTGTTGTATATAAATATATCAAATTGTGAACCAAACAGAATAACACAGAAGAACATTATTGAGAGAGAAACAAATGAGACAATTTCTAATCAGGGGAGTGATGTTCAGGCACTGCCTTCAGTAGGAACAGTGACACTGATTTTAAGATGAACCACTGGATTACAGAAGATATTAGATAATGTAGTCTGCTGAAAAGCAAAGAGTTTTTGATTGGTGATTCAGAGGTTTAACTTGAATCCCATGCCTTTTTTACTTTTTCCTGCTAAAACCGATGTACTCATGTGAAACTCACAATTCTGACAAACTGATTTTTTTTAAGCAGAAACTAGATAGTACAGTTCCATTTAATATTATGCAATTATGTTGGAACACCAGTACTAAGTGCAATGAAGTAATATGGTGGCTATAGCCAGAAGCAGTCAGAAAACAATGAAGAAAATTAAACAAACACCAGAATTAAAAGAAAACTTCATTTCATCAGAATATTAATCCAGGACACACACTTTTAAAACCAAAATCAGAAACAGCTCTGACAAATCTTCAGCAAATTTAATTGGCCTGTGACAAATATTGGGATAACTTCATATGCTTAATTTTAAAAGTTCAGAAGCAGCCTTGTCCATGTTGTTATCCTACAGTAAGAATGGCTTGCAATACATGGGGACCCTTAGAATTCACGAATGTGAAGAAATTGTGAAAATTTTGAAAAGAAGGAAATTAAGATATTTTTTCTGTACAGAAGACAGATAAATATTATTTTAAAAAGAAAATTCAGCTGTAATTCTCGAGAGTTATTGTGCCAAATGGGTAGTTTAAATGCAAGCATTCAAGTATTAAATGTATATATTTTAGTCCTGCTATAAGTACAAACCACAATGCAACCTTAGCTGTAGAGTTACAAGTAATTACTCTTTTGTATACAAGTAACACAAAATCTACAGCATAATGAGAAAGGAAAATTAACGTGCCATGTAAACGAATTTTTTGCACAAAGGCGCTCTACCTTTTATTTTCTCCTTCCTCCTTGCACAGCTTTAATTCTCATTGTCTATGATTATGTAACTAAAGGCTTGCGACAATTTGGGGGATCTCTCTATGTAAAGCTTACGAATTCTGTTTGATACTAGGGAATCTCTACATATAGCTGTGTCGGGTTGAAAATTCTTTGCTAATCTAAAATCCACAAGAGATGACAGGAGAAATTTTTGCTCCTGGCACACGATCAATAAAGAATTGTTAAACTTTGATAATATCCTATTCAAATACAGTCCCTTGAAACATGATGGTACTACCAGGTAGGTGTTTTTATAGATGAGGTGAGGAGGTAATAAACAGGTGATAAATCATCTGTTCTACAGAAATTTCATCACCTGATAAGGGAACTACCTAAGAAGATAAGGTGGCTCTAAGAGCACGTGTCTCTTGCTTGGTGTAGACTAAGTACACCTGGTAGTATGTATTGGAGGGGGATGGTGGACTTGAAGGACTTCTACCTGTATTTGTAGTGGAAAATACCGGCAGAGAAATGCAAAGGGGCTTCAGCCTTTAACAGCTGTTCTGAAAACCTTAAAATCTGAGTGGTTGCTTACCCCCGCTGTGAAGAAACTGCAAATCCAGCATACCGCGAGTTTAAACAAATGGTACTTTAAGAAATCACCGCTGCCCCTCAGCAGAGAGCGCACTAAAAGCCCCGTGTCAAGATCGGCGCCGCAGCACCGGGGATGGAGCCGCTGTTGCTGCCTCAGCAAACCGAAGCAAGCTCACATGCACACCGGCGCTGCGCTGTATGGGGAAACCTGGCTTTAGCGAGTGGCAAGTGGCCGAACAGTTGTTTTTATCAGGGCTGGGGGAAATAGGGGGCTGGATACTTTAGTGCAAATAAGTCCTGTCCTGCTGATGTGGTCACCGCCATATGGATGCTCAGTGGCCTTTCTGCCAGCAGGGATTGCCGCAGGCAGCTCGGGGCTGTGGGGCCCCTCTCCACGGCCAAGGCACCTGGCGGGCAGCGGGCAGGTGACTCGTGCGCCTCCCGACGGCGGCCTGTTTCCCGCTGAACTGGGGAATGCCCGGGCGTTCAGCTGAGCGGAGACTGAAATCCGCTTCGTGGCGTTGGAGCCTTTGCAACTTCCCACGGCTACTTCGGCCCTCCCGACCGCTGCCCGCCCGACTCTCGGGCGAGGGCCCGCGTGCCGCGCCCGTTGAGCCCTAACGGTTCCCCGCGCGGGAGCCGCGTGAGTCGGCTCGCGCCGGCCGCCGAGCCCGGGCTGCCGGCGGGGCGGTCGCCCAGTCACCTGCCCAGAGGACTGCCCCTCCCGCAGACCTGGCAGGGCACGGGTGGCTCGGCGCTGCCTCCCCTGCCTCCGCAGCCCCGCGCCGGGGGGTGAACTCCGGTGCAAGGGACGCTCCCGTGCGCCCTGCCTCTCCCCAGCCCCCGCTCCCCTCCGCGTGCCTCCTCCTCTGGTCACCGGGACTGATGAATTAATCATGATGTGGCTGCTGTTAATGCATTTATGTGGAGCGGGCTGTGCCAGCGGCTCGAGGCGAAGCGCAGCGGGGTGAAGGAGCGAGGAGAGCGCCGGCCCCTCCGCTCCTCTCCTCTCCGGTGCGGAGCCGCCGCCAGCCGCGCGGAGCCGAGGCTGCGGCCGCACCGCTCTCCATGGCTCCGGAGGAGGTAATGGGAGTAGGGACTCGCTCCCCCTTCCCTCGGCAGTCCGGGAAGGGGGCAGGGCTGGCGGGTGCGGGGGTGTGGAGCGGGCACGGCGGCGCTGGGAGGGCGGCTTTAACTTGCCGGGAGGGGGGGAAGAAATGCGCATGTTGGCGCGGGGGAGGCTTCGCCTCGCGTCCTAAAGGTTTCCTCCAAATCCTGCCCGTGGTTTAAAAACTGCTCTCGTGGCATAACTGAGTGGGAGCCAGGTTCACTTTTATCGCCGCTGACGCTGTCAAAAACGTTGTGGGTTCAGCAGTAACAACAGCGAGCCCCCTCCCTCCGCCGGGTCAGCCGCTCCGTGTGAGAAATTAAGCGCTGATAAGCCATTAGCTTCATCTTGCCCGCTTGCGCGAGAGTGATGAAGACTTACTAATTAATTTAGATACGAGGGAATGATCTCTGAAGGAAGGAAAAAATACCCCGTTGCACCTGCTCCGCCGAGACTTGTCATCTGAATCTGGAGGAGAGCTATAAATCATGTAAAGTGTTCGCGGTGGAGTCGGCTTCTGAGAGCTGTAGGATTATGTATCCAAATGCTGAATTTATATTTCCCACTAGGAAAAGACTGAAACTCAGGTCAGATATAAACTACATCATTTCATTTAACACTAAACTGCAATTATTTATTGTAATTCTAAAGGAGATTTTTCTTCTGTTCTAATTAAATAGAGAGTACTATTAGAGCACGTAGTAATGATTTACACATTATAACCTGAAATCTCTTGCAGGGTTGGAAGCGGTTGATAGTATAAGGATGATGCTTTAGAATCACATATGTACTCTTATTTTTGCTACACATGGAAAGTCTGAGAATAACCAGCCTGTTAAATTTGACTTTCACGTTTTAGTCTGTGCAAAACCATATTTTCCAATATACATACTGAAGGAAACTTGGACTAGGGAGACCACAGCTTTCATTGAAACAGTTGACTTTCTCAACTACAACAATTAACATCTCTATAATGTCCGCTTTGATTATTTCTGTCCTTTGAAGAAACTTCAGAAATGTGATAAGCTACTTCCAGGAATTTTGCTTACTACCTGTAAGGCAATACTGTAATAGTTCTTGACACTTGCCTGTTAAATAAGCTGAACTGGGGAGAACTACTGTTCAGTAAGATATTTTTGTTTAGGAATATTTATTCCTGTGGCAGGTATTTCTTCATAAATTAAGAACTGGGGGTTTTATGCTGATAAGATCATGGTTGCATCTTGCAGAAATCATTAGTACTTTTCGTTTATGACATAAGTGAGTTTTCATATATTTGACTAGTTTTGTTGCTGGCAAAACTAGACTGAGGTTTTGTCATTTCAGATGGAACTAATTTAGATTGGGGTTAATTGCTTTAGTAGCCTAACATATTTTTTATAATACTGTAAGTGGCAAATATTATTAAATTATTTTGTTCCAATTATGTAAAAATATTGCTTTCTGATTAAAAAGATGTGTTATAGACACTGTACGTTGCATTAGGTCATGGCATCAGAATGAGGGAATTAAGGAGCTTGTGTTCTTCAACAGGGCATGTGATTTGCAAGTTTCATAAGTTGTGAACTTATTGCAAAAGTATGTGTACGTGTGTGGCAAAAGAGGGCTATACTAGTAAAATAAACTAATAATAACCCAGAAATCTATAAGTGAGAACATATGAGCTAGGCTGATCACTCAGTATGCTTACTTTGCAAACAAGTGTGTATGCAGTGGTTTTCATATCACTGTTCCACAGCAACAAAATAAGGGAGCCAGAAATAAAAAGACAAAAAATTGAAAGGTGACTAGTCAGCAGAGATGGAACATTTTTAAATGGAGTCTTTCTGTCAAATCCAAGACTACATCATTGTTGAACTAAATTATACTCACATATACAGCAGTTTGTGACATTTAAGGTAAAAGTGTCAGTCTAGTCTCTAACAAACCAATTAAAAGAGATTCTGTTGTTGAGGATTTGGTTTATCATGGAAAAAGAGATGGTAGAGGTCAAATGACAGTCAATAAAGGTGGACTTTGTTGGTTTTATCTTTGAACTTGGGAAAGGAGAGCAATTTGTTTTCTTCTCTAATTCGTCTGTCTCTTAACTGGAAATGGCTATCATGAACAACAGTCCCCAAAGTGGCCAACTTATACTAAATGGTGGACATTTATTGGTCTGAGATAGCACTCAAATAGGAATACTTTTTCTCTGTAACTGGCATTGTTCTGGTCAATGCTTTGGCTATCTAGGTTGTATATGGATAATATGGAAGTTCTGAAAAATTAGGGGTTTGAACAGATTCTGGCATCACTTAAGTTTCAGTCCAGCCTACATTTTTAAGTGAAATTTATATGGATCAAGTTACATTGGAAAAGCATTTTCTTCTTTTCTAACGTAAAATGAAAAAATCATTTGTCAGCCAGAAGGGTGTAGGGAAATGTGTTTACAATCACCAGACTTTACTGTGTGTACAATAATGACTTGATTGTGTTTGATACAGCGGATTGTGGGCTTGGTGACTTCAGCGAATGACAGAGCCACCTACATTTTCAACATTTGCAACAGGTTGAGTGTGCTTTTTCTATTATGAAACCATAGTGCTGCATGTTTCTTGATGGAGATAGCTTTGAAAGGAGCTAAATGGAGAAGAGCTATCTGTCTGCAACGTTGCTTAATGTTCTCATGATGTTATACGAATAACTATTTGGCAACTAGTTCATATCTGTAGGCATGCGAATGTGCTCTCTCTATTTTCTGTAGCTGTTTTTGAATTACACACTGCCTTAGGAAAACTTTTGAATGGGTTGTTCAATGATTAATATAAAAGTAGTGTGTTACAAGGGGTGTGAGTAGCTGTATGTCCCAACAGAAGCTTATGTGAAGTTTTCAGATAGCAACATGAATATAGAAAGGATAGTGCCAGCTTTTGAGGTGTATATGCACAGAGTGCAATCAAATTCCTTTTTTGGCTGTTTATATGGAAAGCAGAAATCCATTAAACTGGCAAGGAGGACAAATATTTAATGAAGACTTAAAGAGGCAATATCATTTCAGTATGTTTGCAATGCACTGCTCTGTTTAGTTGCTGATTAAATCTTTTGATCTCAAGGACAGCTTCTAGTCATATGCTTACATGCAGTGTTCTATAAAAACATGTAATCCAGAGGGGTAGATGTTTAAGTCTTAAGACTGTTTTCTCTTAAAGATTAAAAATTACATGTAGTCCTCTCAGCCCCAGTTGAACTTTAGTAGCAACAGTGGGAACAAAAAGACTGGGAAGTGGGGTAGCAGAATAGGGAGCAGTTCTTCACTGTAGTAATTTGGGGCTGAAGAAAAAGCCTTTTTGAGTTAGGCAACAATCTTACCTAATCCTAGTCATAAAGTGACCACAGTCTACCTTAAAGACGGTTAAGTACTTCGCACTTTTGCTCTTTCTGGAAAGATGTTTCAAAACCTCTCTCCTAATGCTTAGAACATTCTTTGAACTTCCAACCTAAAATTTTTCTTTAATTCCTGATTTTTTTTATATCTCAATATTGTTATTTAAAGACAATCCCTGTTTTGATGTGTAGCCTTCGATAAATTATAAACATTGATCATATGCCTTTCTCAGCTTTTTATGTGCTAGGATCAAACAAGTAGTTTTTTAGTCTATCTAGTAAACAGAATAAATAGGAAGATACAGGGCCTAGTAACTTGATTCTCCTGAATTCTGAACTTGCCTCACCTGCATCAAATACCTTGTACCTGAAGTGCTTCCTCAAAGCTAATGCTCCGCTTGGTCTGCTGAAAATACTTTATCAGATGTTAATGAAGATCAAGTTTGTTTTACAGGTAGACCAGACTGGCTTAATGTTCTTGCAGTAAACTAAACATGGGGATGTGATTTCTCTCTTCCTATTGTTCTCAAATGATAAGACACCATGTAATCACATAAATTCTGCTATTTGTAATCATGTGGTTTTTGAAGAGTCGCTAAATGTTTTCCTGTTTTTAATATACCTATCCCTGTGGTCCTCCAATTTCTTCTGTAAGTTAGCGAGAACTTCCCTTGTGTCAAGAGTGCTCCCTGTAACCACTTTTTATCAAAACATCTCACTTTTGGCCAAGTGCAGAGACATGAAATAAGATGAGTCTGAAGTAGGATTTTACATAAGTCCATTCAATATGTCACCATTAGGCAGTTTTATATCCATCTTATGTTACACCCTATCTTTTCCATCTCAATAAATAATTGCTAATGATACCATATCAAATTCTTTACTGAAATCTAGAGAGACTGGACTCTAGATTTCTTTTGTCTTAATATTTGTTTTTAAAAGTTAGTTTATTTGTTCCATACTCATATGTATTTTTAAAGTTATGTTGAAATTATCCTGATTTTTTTTAAATAGCCTACTTATTGTTAATAACCCTTTAATTAAAAAGAAAAAAACAAACCCCCAGCTTTTCATACATTGAAGTCAGGATAACAATTGCCTAGGTCACTTGTTTCTCTCTTCTTACTCCTAAGCACCAAGTTTTCTACTCTCCAATATACTCTTCACTTTCATCTAGCTTTTTTTTTTTTGCTACTCACTGTTTAAAAGGAGTAGTACCCTACACGTTTCTGCTGATGATACTAGGTCCTTTGTAAATTCTCTACCCTGTGGCAAATCTGTTAATAATCCAGGGAAGAAGCATAACTTAATAGCTCAAATGCCATTGCACCTTAGTCTTTGAGAACAGGGGACTGATTCAACCACTTTTTTTTTTTTAAATACTTAGTTTAATTTCCTACATCAGCTTTGTGTCCCTACTGCTACTTTCCTTCCCCATTCCCTCCTTACAATTACTGTCCATTCTGTTCAGCTGCTCTTGAGACTTAACAAAAAAAAATGGGATAGAGGTAGAATATAGTGGGATTTACATGATGACATGAGCAACACTTGAAAACTGAGTCATTGAATTACTACTGCAAATGCACTATAGAGGTGGAAAGTAGTACTTGTGATTTTGTAATTTAAAATTTACTTAAGTTATTCTGTTAAATAACAGACTGGCCTGTGTTTGTGATGAGTAAGTTTGTTGAAATTACTTAAAGATATTGTAATTCTCGAAATATCATTTCAGGAAGACAGCTAGTTCATGTGGCTTTGCAGAAGAAAATTATGTCTCGCTGCTAGAAAGAGCCTTGAGGCCCTTTTCTCAGTTACACATCCAGGTTTCCTAGACCTCAACACTGAAGAATCTCTCCAGGATTCTGGTGTGGTTTGTGTTTTGTTGGTTTTGTTTGTTTGTTTTCCGAGGTGTTTTGCTTTCTTTTGTAGACCTTTCTTGCCTGTTAAAGCGGGTTCCTATTTTCAGTCCAGTCCTTATTTCTACTGGTATCTGTGAAACAAGTGATGGCTACCAGAGCTTTATCAGTATTCCTGCTGCCTACAAAGTTTTGAATGAGAACTGTGGAACTGACCAGAATCTCTTGCTAATGTTGCTGCAGGACTGCACCTCCATCTGTAGCCTCAAAAAGCCGTTCATGCATATTTAGAAGTTTAGTTTTTCTAATTATTAATATAAGAATCTGTTCTGTTGAAATATTGAAGAAATGTCTATAGGGGAAAAATGCAGTTAAGCCCCTTTGGCTAAAACTAACAAATACATTAGGAAGTTTTTAAGCCTAGAGAAGAGAGGTAAGCCCTTCATATTAATGAAATAGGTATTTCTAATTGAAATGTGAAGTGGAAAATCTACTAAAGGGACATATGTGCTGCAATGACTTAAATAACTTGAGCTGGAATAAGAACATGGGTACATTTCATTAATTAAGTTAAAGTGTGGTTTTGAAACAACTGTATTTTTTAAGTGTTTCGTTAAAAAAATACAAACAGTATTTTGCATTAACGTTACTTTCATTGCATTTTGACATTGTGTGGTGTGTGTTTTTTTTTTTTTTTAACATTTCACTGGTGTTGATTTTGCCTAATCCCAAAGTGTAACAAGATCTCCATGGAAATATGATGGTGTAGTATTACTCTTAATTAATACTTAAAATTTTTAATTGTACATAAGAAAGCAGAGTGTGTTGTGTAAGTGATACATTGAAAATTTAGGATAAGATGTTAACATTATTGTGCTAAATAGCTGTCGTTTGTCTTTATATATGTAATGGAGCTGCTTACCCAAAGATCAAATGGATATATAACCACAGAATCACCAAACTGGTGATGGTGGAGGGGACCTCTGGAGATCACCTAGTCCAATCCCCCTGCTCAAAACAGTGTCACCTAAAGCATGTTGCCAAGGGCTATCTCCCGTTGGGGTTTGAATCTCTCCAAGGATGGATACTTTACATCCTCATTAGGCAACCTGTTTTAGTGTTGGACAACCCTCACATGAAAAACGTTGTTGTTTTTTTTCTTGTGTTCACATGGATTTTCTTGTGTTTCTGTTTATGCCTTCTGCCTCTTATCCTTTCACTGGATGTGACTAAGAGTCTGTTTGTGTCTTCTCTTCTCCCTCCTATCAGGTATTTGTACATACTGGTAAGATCCCTCCTGAGTCTTTTCCAGGCTAAACAATCGCAGCTCTTTCAGCCTTTCTTCATATGACAGATACTCCAATCCCCATGTCATCTCTATGGCCCTTTAATGGCTGCACACCATTATGTCCATGTCCTTCTTGTACTGGGGCACCCAGAAATGGGCGCAGTACTCCAGATGTGACCTCAGTGCTGAGGGGAAGGATCACCTCTCTATGCCTGCTGGCAGTGCTTTTCCTAATGCAGCTCAGGAGGATGTTGACCTTCATTGCTGCGAGGCCATTTTGCTGGCTCATGTTCAACTTCTTGTTCACCAGGACACCCTCATCCTTTCCTGCCCAGCTGCTTTCCATCTGGTTGGTCCCTAACCTTTTACTAGTGCATGGGCTTATTCCTCTCTGGATGAGAAATGGGCATTTCGTTTTGCTGAACTTCAGTTCTCCAGCCTGTTGAGGTCCCTCTGAATGGCAGCACAACTACTCCCAATTTTGTACGGTCTGCCAACTTGCTAAGTGTGCACTCAGACCCATTTTTCAGGTCATTAATGAAAATGTTAAACAGCATTGGCCCCAATATCAAGCCTTTGGGGTGCACTATTAGCAAGTGGCCTCCAGCTGAATTTTGTGCCACTGATCACAATCCTCTGAGCCCGGCACTTCCACCAGTTTTCATTTCACCTGACTTTCTTACTTAATCAGTAATATGTAGATTACTACTGCTGTGTAGCTAGGATAAGTAACAGATAAAAATGTCTTTTCATCATCTTCCCTTGTTTTGATTTAATAGCACTGGCACATGTGTGTACACACACAGTAATTGGCAGTTGTCCTTTTGTGTATGTTTTAGTGTATGAGTGTGAATTGCCCATACCATGTGTTTGACACAGGGACGATAGTGTTATTTTATATGTCACACAGACACTGCATTTTTTTCATTAAATCTATTTCCCTTCCTCATTTTTAAGGGAGAAGGACCCTCTAGGCTTGATATAGTTATGGAGATTTTGAAATGTGTAGACTTGAAATTGATTGTGAAATAGGGGTGAATTAATCAGGCTATGGCTGAAGGTCATGAAGCCTGAATGGCCTTTCATACAGCTGAAGCAATTGTGTATCTTATCTTAGAAAAATGCAAGCTCTTTTAAATATATGCTTGCTTCAGATGGCTAAAAAACTTGAGAAAAAGTGCATCTGTATTCTGCATTTTGTCTTGTTATGTCACACTCACCTGCTTTGCCAGCAGCAGTGAGCAGAAGAGACACTGGACTACTCTCATTGTAGGCAAAACTTAAGATTTCTAGAGAGATACTCAGGGCTCTGTTTAAGTTTTGTCTAGGATCAAGCTGTTTGTCTCAGGAAAATTTATTTAATATTGCTTGAACAGAAGAAGTTTTCTGTTGGCTTATCAGGTCACTGGTACATTTGCTTCTAGCTAAAAAGCTGTATTTTCTTTGTGTGTGTAGAAGAGCGAGGAAGAGAAACGTTTTCATCAAATGAAGGCCTTCAATTTACAGAATACTGCAAAAGGTAGTACTTAAAATATTAAAACTGCTGATTCTCTTTTTTCTCCTCCTTGAAATGAAGATACGGTGTCCTAGGGACACAGTGATGAGCTAACCATACTTTCGACTTAATACATCGATACTGATTTTGAGAAGCAATCCAGTCTTTGCAATTTGATTCCGAATTCACATCCTGCAGGAACTCCATTAGAAAAATGGAAGAATTTTACTTCTCTGTGTGATGCTGAGGCATCTCAGGATGCCTCCAGAATTTGGAGAGAAAATGACTCTTGGCATCTAAGCTGCAGTGAACAGGTGGGAATCAAAAAAGCGGTAATGGGCACCTGTGCAAGTACACAGCTCTAGCCTTTACCAAAATCAATATAAATGCATATGTTCATCATCTGAATTTGAGAAGAATAATTGCTTTTGTTTTTTCTTCTTTTTGTTGTTATATAAAATTTCCTGTTAATGCTGTACATCTGTTTAACTTGGAAAGGCAGAGTGAATACTTTTCAACTGGTGCTAAAAAAGGCACAGATTTAATTATTAGGTAAAATGTTACGTATTACCTGCAGAACACTGGAGAAAATTATTTATTTTTTTTTCCCTACTATGACTCTCCAGAGTGCTAACCAATCATTTTTGTATACATTTAAGTCTCTGCAAGTAAAGTCTTACCTTTTTGTCATCTTCAAAAGTGTTTAAAGGGAAAGAATAAACTGCAAACAGAAGGCTTTCCTTTTTCTGCAGGGATTGACCACAGAAAATGTGTTCTACATTTGTATTTGTTTACAAGAGGATCTTAGTGTATACCTGAAAAAATGTGAAAGTCCAAAAGCAAGATAATAGGGAGATAGATTGTGTTGATAAATGGCAAAATATCAGTTAGTGGAGATATTGGGGTTTAGACATGAATGAATAAAGTAATCCAAATATCGAGTGTAACTTTTTCATTTCTGAATGGAGAGAAACTGGACCACTTCAGTCCTTGTCATAATTTAGTATTTATATAGTGCTTATGAGGTACAAAACTTTTTGTAGATACTAATGATCTTCATTACACCCTGTGAAGGACATAGGTGACGGTGATCTTCTACAACTGAATTATATAGGGCCAATATATTTTAGACCTAGAAATCTGATAGGAGTTCGAATTTTGATATAAATTTGTTTGAAGTGTATCAGTATCCAAAGTCAGCTCTTACAAGGTATGCTTTCATTTTTAAGGAACAAAGATACAGGGTTTCATTCTGAACTCTTGAATAACATCATGTCTCTTTGGTAACGGAGTCTAGTCAGATGTAGCTTTTCCTGAATTAATGTGTTGGCTACTATACAGAATAGTTTCTTGAAGGTTCATACAGAACAGATCTTTAATTTACAAAGATTATGTGAGATTTAGCTTCCATTTTTATGGAAATGTGGTTACATATGTGAAGAGGGAGCTTGTCTTTCCTGTCTCCACCCTCCTTGGTTGACAGACTTTCCCTCCAGCAATCAGTTGACAGCAATCAGTTTGATTATTTCTGGAAGGAAAAGGTTTACAGCTTTACTTCAACAGTAAGATTAAAAGTAGCTGTCATCTCTTTCCTTGGCTTAACTAGTTAAATCATAGCCATTAAAATGCTATATTACTCAACTAAGCTGTTCTGTGCATTTTATACAGTAAGCAGATCTTATTAGATAAAAGGTGGTCAAGCCTTGCAAACAATAGTTTGTAACACAATATAAAAAATTAAATTTTGACTGGAACTTTAGAATTTTTATTTATTGCTTCTAGGCAAACTAATTCTTTCAAATAAGACTTACACAGATATTGTAAGGAAATATTTTATCTTGTGACCTTGTCATATATGAAGGAAACATAGATCATTCTCAGGATAAACAACTTCATGTCTTTTAACAGCCAGATTCTTGAGCATCTTCCAGATTTGCCTCACATTAATTCCCGCATTGCCGTGTTTCCCATTGTATGATTTATAACGGAAAGTACTGCCAAGCTAGAAAATCATTTGCAATTGTCAACTTTGACACTTTCTAGTGATAGATTCCTGAGATGCAGTATGAAAATAAGCATTTAAGATTTTTTTTTTTTTTCTAGGTTACAACAGTTTGGCATCTTTTAGACCTAAGCCTCAAACATTAGGTTCTGTGAGTCTCAAAAAGATCTGATTCTGCTTCACTTGCACCACATGCTACCTTTAGTTTATTCTGTAAATAAATAGCTCTGTTGAGTTAGATTGTGTTTTGTTGGGGTTTTTAATCTGTTTACTTAATTTACAGAATTTTATTTTACAGCTTTGATTTTGGTCTGCACTATTAAATGTTGAGTCTTCCAGTAGTTCTGGTAACCTGTGCATAACTGATATTCTGGTTGTTATATTCTTTCCTCCCCTCCTATAGTAGATTAATGAAATATCCCTACAATGCGTAGACTTTTTTGTGCTTCTAAGGTTTTCTAAATTCAAAATCTGACATGTGCACTGGAGAATGAAGAAAAAGAAAAGGCTTGTTATTTTCATACTCTACTGCATTCTTATGTTAGCTCTAAGTTTCTGGATCCTAAAGTAAGATCCATGCCTGTACACTGCAAAAAATCCTGAGAGATAAGGCCTCTTTAGCAGGTTAGGGCTAAATGTTTTTGTTGTTTTCACCCTTTTTATAATCTCCCCTTAACAAAATTAAGGAAGTTTAAGACATTTAAATAAATGTTTGATGGCTGGATTTTTATGCTTGTAGTTATCTTCTATCTCCTGATAGCATAAATAGTGCCAGCGATAGAAAACAAAAATTTCAAAACTAAATTTATCTTGAAAAGAGGGCTGTTATGATAATTACGTATGGAGTTTTAGAAAATGGAAATAATAGAAATCTTCACTAAAGAAAATTCCTCAAAGTCAGGTAAACAGATATTCAGAAAAGAGCATTGTACCTCTTTCCTTTTGAATCCTTGTGTAGTCATATGCACAGAATGTTGTGCTTTAATACTCAAAGGAATTGTTCTACTTTGCTTTGATAATGAAGCAGTTTCTTTTAATCAAATGAAAACCAATACATATACACAAGCATCAAACATAGCTCTGTATTGGCCACTGGGAGATATTTAGATTTGTGCTAGCTTGCACTAGAAGGAATTGCTGTTAGAGCATTTTGGTTTGGTTTGTGTCTGTAAAAACTCTAATATTCAGTGTATAAAATTTCCATTTAAAAAAAATCTGATAATATCATATATACTGATGAAGGCAATTAACGGTTTGACCAAATGTAGAATAATACTATACATGTTTGAACGTTATTCCTGTACAAATTGATCATAATACTTTACACTGTAAATAAAGAAATATGGGCTGCTCTACTGTTTCTAATTTACTTTGTGTGATCCTAGGGTATTTTCATTTATTAAATGGAAATAATTTTATTATATGTATGCGTGAGGAAGGAAATAGCTGTCTAGGTCTTTAATTGCAAGTATTTGTTTTGATGGAGATGATTTTGCATCTGTCTATAAAAGATTCCTTGCTGAAAAGGTTTGGTGAAAGAAGAATGTTAGGACTGTAGAGTAATTTTTAAAAATTATGAATCTAAAAATGCTGATTGTATCTGCAAATAGCTAATTACATGTGCATTAGTATTTTGACACAGTCTCTGCCTGTGCAGTTGATCCTGGTCCCATGAAATGTGTTCATTGTGCACAGTTAATAATAGCAGCAGATAGTTTTTAAGTTTTCAATGGGAATGATAATAACAATGCTTATTTTTACAATCTTCTTGTAATCTTATTTTTTTAAACAGATGGAACAACCAAAGCATACACAATGAGTTATATAGGAAGCTTTGGGTAAGACTCTGAATTAAGTTTTGGTTTTGTAGCTATTGAATGAGAGATGTTCAATATGGGTCTTTACTGAATAGCATGCCTCATGTACAGGGGTTTAAATCTACTGTAGTCTGTAATTCAGGTGATCTTACCATTTAGAAGTGGCTTTTACCACTAGAAGTGTACTTACATAAGGCACGAAGGAATTTTAGGTATCAGTGTAGCACTGGTCAGAAACTTTTGGGGGGAATCTATCTGTTGACATACTACTTCAATGGAATTATTCTGATGGAATTATTTCCTACTCCTAACTGACTTTAAGGGAGCTACAGGTCTCAAGAATCCCAGCTGTAAGGCAGAGCTTACCAGCAGGAAATCTGTGTAGCTAAGGGAGTTTGTTTCACCTAACTTGATGAAAAATCTCTTTTAAGCTTGAGGAAAACTTCTTTCCCCTTCTCCAAATTATCTAAGAACTTTTGCCTCTTAAGTGGAATTATTTCTTGTACTACGGCAACTTCAGAATTTCTCAGAACACAAATTCTATCTTTCAGTTATGTAAGTATCCAAGTATAAAATACCTTCATCTTGACCTCTTAATGTCTAACTTATTCTAATTTTGATGCTGAGTAAATACCTACTTAGCTTTATTACATTCCCGTTTAATGTGGGATGGCTCTGAAAAGTGAGTATTGAATATTGCAATCCAATTTGTAAGGTAATAAGGAAAACATTTTGCCTATTCATTTTACAAATTGGTCCCTTTTTATTTAATGTCAAGCGAATGAGTTTAGGAAGGCTGAGTGCAACGGAAGGGCTATAAGTGGTTTTCCCCCCAAATAACTGGACAACGCTTTCTAAGGCCCATTCAGCATTATTCTGACAGGTATGGCAGAAGAAGATCCCACCCACCTTTTTGCTGATGATAAGGTTTTTCTTCCTCACTTTAATATATAATGCAGTTATCTTTTAGAATATGCTTTATTCTGTGTTGTTCAGTGTAATTTAGTCACATTTTCTTTATAGTTACAGTTTTTACATTTCTTATTAGTGCTGATTTCTTATTAATTTATCTGTTTTTGTTGTTTCTCATTAAGTGTAATCAATATCTAGTGCAGATTTCTTTTTATGCAGCCTTTTTCCCATTTTTTTCCTTTAACTTTGTGGTTCCTTTGACACATACTTATGCTTTATTTTCTGGCTTCTCGAGTGTTTTTTTTTGTTGTGTGGTGGTGGTTGGTTTTTTTTTTGGTGGGCTTTTTGGTCTGTTTCTTTATTTGTTGTTGTTTATATTTTATTTTCCTCACACTTGCTTCCCAGTTTTGTTTTTGCTCTCTGCTTGTCATTCTTCACCATCTTCTAGTTCTCTCAGATTGGTTTTATGAGTTCTGAAATGAAACCTCAAACCCTGTTGAACTGCAGGTTTTGATTAGTGCCGCTTCGGATGGAATTTTCTTCTGAAGTGTTTCACAGTAGATGACACCAGTTTGTCAAAACTCTGCCTGTTCACCAATATTTTGACAAAATCAATAATTCAATGGTTCAGGTGCTCACCTGGTATTTGGATTGCAGTAAACTGGGCAGAATCGGGGCTTTATCTTGCCACATTTTGCTTGTATGTTGCACTGGGTAAATATTTATTTATTTATTTTTAATTAAAGTTGAGGAACTTGTCTTTTTTATGATGCAGCAGAAACTGTCTGTAGAGTATAGCATCATATTTCTTGGTGAACAAATCTTTGGCTAACCAGCTTTAAATGCAAATGAACTTTGGATTTGGGACATTTTTGTGACAAAGCAAAAAAAGTTGGCAGTAACTGGATGCCAAAGAATATAGGTGCCTGTAGTTCATGTTTTTGAAAGGATCTTTAGTATATTATCATTCATTTTTGTGAATGATATCCTTAACTTAAAAAAGAGGGCTGCACCTCAAATCTTCTTCTTTATGGGCAGTGGCCTCAGGGGACAATTTCACTTTTGATCTTGGGTTAGTTAATTAATGCCTGCAATGTGAAATAGTTTCACAAAATGAGTGAGGAATGAACCTTTTTTTCCCTGATTTTCCTCCAGCATCTGAAAATGGATGGGCAGGTATAGTGGAATGTTTATGTTCAGATTCTTCCAGGCAATACAATTGTTCTTGGTTTCCCATTGTCTCCTGAATGCCTCCTCTGACAGCTGGAGAAGTATAATGACATTGGCATTACCCAAAAGCAAGGAAAGCTGTGCTAACGTGTGCCAAGAGCATCTGAGAGAGAAGGCTGTGTCATGTCTGATTCCTGTGAGCTCCTTGGACAAATGGGCTTGCAATGGGAGAGCTGGGAATTATCTGATTTGCTGTAGTGTGCTATTTGGGGAAAAGACCTGGGAAGTATTTAGATGTCAGTAAAGCTGTCTAGTTAGTAGAGTACACTTGAGGGAAGTAAAGAAGTAGAGATTTGAATGTCCAATAGTGCTGCTACCAGCACAGTCTCAGAACTGGCTGGTGACTTTTGGATGCTCTCAGTTTTCTGCTACCAATTGGTATGCTTAAAAAAAAAAATTACAGAGAACTGTTATTTAATATTTCTGAAAGTTAGAATGACTTAAAGGAGTCACTTTTTCAAATACTGGCTTCATGCTTAAAGAATCTAGTCCTATATATTCATGGATTTTAATATAGGTTGACAATGCTTTTTCATAGGCTTGCTTAAAAGTAAACAGAATAAACTGCTTTACTCTAATGATCTTTTTTCTCTTGTTTTTCACTGAAGACAGGTAATAGACCTCCTTTACATTAGTAAATGAAACACAGTGGGTTTTGTCAGGTTTCACCAGACACTTTAAAATGAGTATTTGCAAACATAACATTAGTTCTGGTGAAATCCATAGATGCGTATGTGGTTGAAGCTGCAACTGCTTAAATTGAGCTTGCATTGAGTACTTTTGGAAGGGGTGTTTGTTTAATATTAGAACACATTCCATATATTCAATTACTACTTAAATAACACAAACGTTTTTTTAAAAAGCCGATGGCATATCAAATTTTGAAAAGGACCTCAGCTTAAGAAAAGCAATATATTGAAACTTTTTTTTTTCAGATTAAGAATGTTTTAAGGAGCTGGCATAGGCAAAACTTCTAATTACTTTTAGGTGATATTTGGATTGTGGTATTGAAAGAGAAACAATACAGTCACATTTTGTACAAAAGAACTTAGATTAGTTAAGTATTCAGGCTAATAACTGTCAGATGTAGTTAAATGCAAATATGTAGTATGACCCTGAGGCAAGATTAAGGGTATCTACTTAATGGAAAAATCTTGGAGCATGCTGACCAGAGAGGGGTGGAAGGACCTGTTAGAAGAATACCTGGTATCTACAGCACTGTTTCACAACAGCTGTCCTGTAGCCAGGGTAAAAAGAAAAGGGAGTGTTATACATAAATATGTTGAAGTCATAGAAGTTTGAGATAACAAAGTTAAACTGAAATAAACATTTTTATTTAAATCATATTAAGTCAACAGATACATAACACTTCTTCCTTGTCTCCATTCAGTGTATTTCACTGAGTGGCCATTTTATTTCTTAAGAAATAGGTGTACACATTGATCAATATATTTTAGGGTTAATGTAGTTTAATATTCCTGAATTTTGTTATATTGATGTAACCTCAGATCCTATCTGGCAAATTAAGGTGTACCGCATGTGTTTGTCTGAGAATAATTACTTTGTGTGCTCAAGTCATAGGTTCTCATTATCTCCCAGTGAAAATGCAGACAGGTTAAAAATACTGTTGTATCTTCTTGCCAAGTAGTAGATTTAACCTGCTGCATGTGAAGCTGTTATTTTGAAGATGATAGTAGAAAGTAAATAGAATATAATAAAAATGTGATGTACTGTTCTTTCTAAGGGGAGCAAAGAATATGGAACATGTTCAACAACAGGGTGGAAAGATAGATGTCTGTGTTTTAATGCAGGCTAGGTAAGAGGAATGTCTGGGTTTAATCCAGTGATAGATTAGGTTCTGTCATACTCTCGTAGTCTGTGCTCATTGTATTTGTTATTATGTGGTAATCCAGTTTATCCATATGACATGAGTATAGAAGAAGACTGTCTTTGCCTGCAGAGCCCAGTGCCGTCCATTTTCCTGCCTGACTCGTACACACCTAAAAGTGATTGTGCATTGTGCTCCATTTCTAAGTATGGCATTCTTTGCCCTTCATCAGATTCTGTATTTGGCACAGAAAACACAGGTACTGAGAGTCCGTTTTGCATCTACTGGTCTCGATTTTAATTGCTGAATCAAAAAGATGGGACTCAGATTGGTTGTCAGTGAAAAAAGTGATCTTTCTGCTGTGAATAATCAACAGCTGGACAGCAGCTGTGTGTGGAAGGGCTCAACTGTAGAGCCTTGTTGTGAAAAGCTAGTGTTTTATCATCCGTATAATTGGTGTCTGAAATCCATCTGCAGCTATGTGTCGACAGGTAGCTGAGGTCAGAAATTAACAGTCTGTAGCAGCAATAGCAAATTCCTGGCGAAAAACATCAATGCTATAAGAATGTGATAATGCTATAGTGTTGATGTTGAAGGAGCCTTAAGCCAAAGTTTTAGTCCCAGAGCCTTGGTCAAATTCTAGTTTAAATATATGCTATCTGCCTACCCTGACTATCTTACTTTGAGGATGTTCTTTAACATTAGAAAGTGGGGGGTTTTGGCTGTGGCAGGTGCACATATTTTCCCCTGCTTTTCATGTGTGGTCATCTTAAATGAATGCTGTATTCAGTGATTTCTGAGGCCAGTGTAAAGAAACAACACGTGTTTGGCTTGAAATTCATGCTGTTTGCTTTTAAGTAGTCAGCTCCCTTTTATCCCTCTCTTTTCTTTTTTCTTTTTCTTTCCCAAGCATAGTGTTTTTGGTTTTGGTGGAGTTTTGTTTTGGTTTGATTTTTTTTGTTTGTTTGTTTTTGTGGAAGACAGCCTGCATGCCCTAAACATCACCCTGCCATTCTAATTCTTAAATTGAAACCTTGATTTTTAGATTTTTATTTATCATCTCAGCATATATGCTGTCTTTCCCCTCTATTTGTCAGAAAGATTAATGTGAGAATAGACTATTAGCACAGCATGGCACAGGATTGTATTAGCTAGTTCTTGTTTCTCTAGAAAGAACTCCTATTCCTTTATCGTATGTTTTCTTTTAATTTCTTGACAGTAAGAGCAGGATCCCACTAAAAGAAAAAAATATCTCTTTGGAAAGCTAACAAAGGAACAATTCCATATAACAGAAATGTCACAGAAGAGTGGTCATACTTTTCATTGCTCGAACCTTTAGAGTAAAAAGCAGAAACTGAACCAGTCATTTAGTGTGATTCTTGGATGCTACAATTGCAGTAGTTGAGAGTAGTTGTGTACGTGGGCAAACAGGAAAATAGTAAAAGCACTTTAGCATTTAAGGGTATATACTGTTTGAATTTGTCCCTGAAGAAGCATGGGGTCACTATTTTTCACACTTAGGTAGAATGACAGAATAATTTAAACTCTGTTTGTAACAATGCTAACTGAAGCTGATAAGCCACTGCTTTTCATTTAAGAAGTACCAAAACTAAGGTATGTCACTCAGTAAAATAACAGTACATGTAGCAGAGGGGGTTAGCTGAATAATTCTTATGAGAAATGAGGAAATGACACAGGTGAAAATGAGCCAGATGCTCATGCCCTTGCGTAAATGACTACTTGAAGCTCGAATTCAGACACTGCTTTGTGAGAGCTCTTTAGATGGAATGGTAGATGAAGATGAGTAGTCAGAAACAGAAAACAATTGCCTGCTTGTGTTCTGTTGTGCTAAGAAAAGTGGAACTTAAACACTCTCTGTAAATAGGCAAGATTGCATCAGACACCCAGTTCTATCATCTGTTTCTTTCCTTAATCAGAAAAAACTTTGAGAACACTAATTTTGTGTAGTTTTTTAGGTCACCTGCAGACAAGCTGATCCCACCTTTAAGCAATAACCAACTCTTTTCCTGCTAAAATAATCAAGATAAGAATGGAAAAAACAAGTGCGTCATGCTTTGAAGCATTCTATCTCTGATCTGAGTAATTGTCCCAGGGGATCTCTAGGGAACTTCAGTTTTCTCATTTACTTTTTAGAGCACCAGGAGCACTTTAGTCTGTTGGGGAAGCAGTTATTCAATCTGCACAGTGCACTCTAACTCACTTTTGAAAGTCTTGCACCTGCTTCCACTGAAATGCCAGCAAAGCCAGTCTAGGTATTGGATGAGTAAAGGACTGAATGTGCCTCTTGCATCTGACAAGAACTATAGTTGCAAAAAAAAAAAAAAACCACCACACCTTAGTCATTTTGAGACTGGGAAGGGATTAATTCTTCCAGAATGGGGTGTTGGTTTTTACATTATTATATAAACTTAGATGATTTTGAAGCTGTGGGTAATACGGTCTTTTATCTAGGCTGGCTTAAAAGTATAAGAGTTTGTAATCTACAGCATAGGTAATGTGCAAAATAATGATGTGTCTCTACTAAAAGTGTTGTTTCCTGTACCATTTTTGACTCTTACTGTATATGTGAGTACTTAAAACTTGTCACAGAGTTATCATTTAACATCTGCTTCTCTTACATCTACTTGGTGACCCTTTTTCCTATTCCCATACAGTTTTTACAGGAGTGTGTTATTTGTGTTCATATGGTGTATATTTCCAGAACATAGATACTGGGTGTTTGGGTTGGATTTTCTTGGTTTAATAGTGGTAGAGCTAGCTTAGACCTTATACAGTTTCTTAAAAATTTATTGTGAGCGCTTCTGTCATGGATTATAGGCTCATACAAAAATTCTTTGGTTGGACAAGACCTCTGGAGTTTATCTTGGTCCAGCCCTCTGCTCGAAACAGGATCAGCATTGAGGTCAGACCAGGTTACTCAGTTTTCTCAGTCTGGTCTAGAAAATGTCTGAGGACAGATATTGTACGATCTTTTGGGGCAACCTGCTCCAATGCCTGAGTGTCCTTATAGTAAAAATGCTTTTCCTTATAGGCGGTTGGAATCTCTTGTGTTTCAGCTTGCATCTGTTGTCTTGTGTTCTCCCACTATGCAACACTATGAAGGGCCTGGCTCCACTGTTGTGATGACTTCCTTGTAGACAAGCTCCTCTGTTAATAGTAGCACTATAGATGTTTAAGTACTCTGCCTCACTTAGGAGACTGGCTTCCTTTCTTATGATTCTGTTACCAGAAGGGTATTGGAGGCACTTCATCCTGTATGTCTAATCATCTCTTTCATAGATGTGGGTGCTTGAAGAGAAGGCTCAGGGAGACCATATCAGTGTTTATAAATATCTGATTGGAGAGTGCAAAGAAGATGGACTGTTTTCAGTGGTGTCCAGTGAGAGAATAAGAGACAATGGGCGTAAACTAAAACACATTAATTCCATCTGAACATAAGAATACTGATTTTTTTTGGTGTGGGGTTTTTTTGTGGTTGTTTGGTTTTTTTACTGTGGAGGAGGTCTGGAGTAGGAGTTTTTGAGTGTGCATTTGGAGTTGTTTATTATTTGGAAATAATCTCAAACAAGCTCATACAGATAAGTAAGTTTTACATGATGATAAAGAGATGAGATGCAAGTTAGTGGAAACCAATTGAAAAATATCTAAAATACTGTTGGAATAAAACAATTTTTTAACACTGTTCTTAATTAATTGCCTTTTATTCAGCAGTATACATCTGTTGAAATGTGAATAAAAGCTCTTGACAGTCTTGTTTCCTTCTGTGAATGCACTAAGTCTAATCATTTCAGTAACATTAAGCATTTCAGTAAAACTTGTGGGCTATGTCTCCAATCAGTTCCTATTGTTCCAATAGTAAAAAAGGTAAAGTATTCTGAGTCAGTATATAACCAAAAATTATTCTTGTTTTTTGATTACATGTCTCTTAGATTTTATAAAGCAAGTAAGACAAGTAGAGGTTTATTCTGTTAGGTGTACAAACCAAAACACACTTTGTTTAAGATAACTATTCAATTTCAGGCTGAACAAAATTTTCCACAGAATGAAGTAATTTGAAAATGCACTCAGTTTTTAGAAGCGTTTTAAGATTTATGTAACTGAAGATATTCAGAATTACAGATTAATTACTAAATTGCAAAAATAGTGTATATTGAGGGATTGCCAAACATTTCTAACCTGCTGTTTAAGTCCTTTATTTCCAGACAAGTGTGTATCATAGAATCATAGAATGTCCTGAGTTGGAAGGGACCCACAAGGATCATCGAGTCCAACTCCTGTCCCTGCATGGGACAACCCCAAAATTTGTACCGTGTGTCTGAGGGTGTTGTCCAATTGCTTCTTGAATACTGTCAGGCTTGGGGCCTGGGGAGCCTGTTCCAGTGCTCCACCGCCCTCTGGGTAAAGAATTTTTTCCTAATGTCCAACCTAAACCTCCTCTGGTACGTCTTCCTGCCATTCCCTAGGGTTCTATCGTAACTTGAACAACTGTTTCTTGCCTGACCACCACAACAGCAGCAGATTATTCCCTTCCTCCTCTCAAGAGGCCCCTCGAGAAACTCACCTTCCCCTGAAGTATCCACATCCTGTGCTACTATTACTACTGTGATTCAGCACTAATACAATAATTTATCTAGAAGGAACATATCTGGAAGATGGCCTGCCTGAAGCCAGAGCTTTTGTTGCTCATAGACCATCCTACCTTGATCAGCCAGAACTCAAGCACAGAATATGTCACCTGTGCTAGACTCCTGTGCAACACAAAGCATGAGGTGTAAAGGAAATAAACTACAGTGTAAAAGTGTTAGAATTAAGACTTATGACCACATGCAAGATGTTTTTACTCATATGTTTGTACTGTTTCACTCTGTATGCAAGCAGATGTCAGCAAGAGAGTAAGGTATACAGAAGTTAGCCTTTTTTTTTTTCCAAAAAAAAATTTTCTGCTGCATTTGGTGTTTTTTGTTGTTTCTTAGTTAATTTGAGCATCAGAATTGTGTTCTTATACAGAAATAGAATCCACTTTGTGCTTTATGACTTGTGTCGGGTCTCACCTGAACTTAAAAAGAAGAGTTTGTTGCTAATGTCAATTGGAATAGCCTATTTTGCTATCAGAGAATCACAGAATATTAGGGACTGGAAGGGACCTTGAAAGATCATCTAGTCCAATCCCCCTGCCAGAGCAGGAACACCTAGATGAGGTTACATGGGAAGGCATCCAGGCGAGTTTTGAATGTGTCTGGAGGAGAAGACTCCACAGCCTCCCTGGGCAGCCTGTTCCAGTGTTCTGTCACCCTCACTGTGAAGAAGTTTCTTCTCAAATTTAGGTGGAACCTCTTGTGTTCCAGCTTGAACCCATTACCCCTTGTCTTACTGTTCGTTGTCACCGAGAAGAGCCTGGCTCCATCCTCGTGACACTCACCCTTTACATATTTATAAACATTAATAAGGTTACCCCTCAGTCTCCTCTTCTCCAAGCTAAAGAGACCCAGCTCCCTCAGCCTTTCTTCATAAGGGAGATGCTCCACTCCCTTCATCATCTTCATTGCCCTGCGCTGGACTCTCTCCAGCAGCTCCCTGTCCTTCTTGAACTGAGGGGCCCAGAACTGGACACAATATTCCAGATGAGGACTTACCAGGGCAGAGTAGAGGGGAAGGAGAACCTCTCGTAGCCTACTAACCACCCCCCTTCTAATACACCCCAGGATGCCATTGGCCTTCTTGGCTGCAAGGGCACAGTGCTGGCTCATGGTCATCCTGCTGTCCACCAGGACCCCCAGGTCCCTTTCCCCTACACTGCTCTCCAACAGGTCATTCCCCAATTTATACTGGTACCTGGATTGCTACTGCAAAGAGTCTCTGGTCAGATCATAGATTGAGATTAGGATCTTGTGGAAAATCCTGACGTTACTAGAGGACCCAAAATTCACCATTGGCACGAATCCTAATTATTTTGTCAACATAAGGAGCTTGCTAAGAAGCTTTAAAAGAAAAATTCCCGTGATACAGCAGATGTGATAGACCTCAAGATAGTAATTGATGAAAATCATAGAATCATAGAACAGTTTGGGTTGGAAAACACCTTTAAAGGTCATCTAGTTTGTGCTCCCCTCCCCCCCACTGCGCAATGAGCAGGAACATCTTCAAGTAGATCAGGTTGCTCAGAGCCCCATCCACCCTGGCCTTGAATGTTTCCAGGGATGGAGCATATACCACCTCTATGGGCAACCTGTGCCAGTGTTTCACCACCCTCATAATAAAAAATTTCTTCCTTTTATCTGGTCTGAATGTATCTTCTTTTAGTTTAAAACCATTATCCCTTGTCCTATTGCAATAGGCCCTACTAAAATGAAGTAGTGCATTTCATAGTGGGAAACACAGTGATGTTGCAAGAGAGACTAATAGTTGCATGAGACACAGGCAACACTAGGAAGTTTTGGCAACAATCATAGTAGGCTGAGAGATTTTTGGTCCCAAGATAGGATTCAGAAAAAAAATCAACTTTTTGCTGCCTTAAAGAGATAATACTGATAAATCAATCAGTACCTCAGAGGTAAACTGAAGACTGTTTAGTTATGGGTTATTTCTGTATTTCTTAAAGCTTATTTGGGAAAGTAAACTTGGGGGGTTGTATCTCATATTAGAATCATTTGGGGCTGGTGATACCAAAGGCCATATTTAGGTAATGCTGATCCATTAGAATTCAGAATGTTGAAGCAAACAAATCAGAGGTAAATGTTTCCACAGTTACACAAACATCTATCTTAGTGCTTTGTAACTTTGGCATGTAATAAAGCTAAAATTAGGAGTTTAGGCTCTGCAAAGTCAGTGGTGGCTTCAGAGGCTGATTAAGATAGAAACATTGTCTGCATTGATTGTACAGAGGATTCTAATTTCATGCAAACTTAAATACCAAAGAACAACTCTTCAATTAAATTATGGATCTAGGGAGACGTGAACATTCCATCTATCCCTCCCAGAACCTGGGAAGGGAAGCAGTTTTCAATAGATTGTGTGTCGCAGTTGACCCGCTGTAGATTCCCTGAATTGTGTTTCTGGGTTTTGGTTTGGTTTTGTTTTGGTTTTTTGTGGTTTGTTTGGTTGGTTTTTTTTAGTGCAATGTCCACCACCCCTTCACCCCCTGACTTAGTTGAAGACAGGTCAAGTGCTCCTGCCTCTTGTCCTAGTAGACAGAACTTTTGAGTATGAGAAATATGAGATTGAAAAATTTGCAACCCTTTTCCACCCAAAGAGGTGATCTTAGCTATCACCATGTAACAAGCCTAAAATGCTTTCACTGGTCAAAATGGAAAAAGAGAATTTTTTTTTTTTTTTTTTTTAACCCGTAGCTGTTCCATATTATTGTCTGGCTAATTAATGTATATAGGAAATATGTTGCATGTCTGTAGTGACATGTCCTAAGGCAAAGCTCTGGAAGAGACCAGACTTTCTCTGCCTGGAGATATCTTCCCTACCTGTGAATTAGTCCTAGGGAAGCTAAGAAAATCAACATAAATGCTGAGACAGCAGAGAGAAAGTCTTATACTGAGATTTTCCTATCATACAATGTCTGCCATGTAAGTTTTCACACAAAGATTGTCAAGCTTCTACTTTTACTTTAGGAAATATGTCTGCAGTAGATGGGATGGCAGGGTTTTTGAGGACTTTATTTGTGGGAATAGTGAAAGCTAGAAACAAAAACTTCCTTTAGGAAGTTAAACCTCTAATCCTTGATTATTTGGCTAGGATAGTGACAGTTAATCCACTGGTACCATTGAGAATTATATCTCTTTGTCTGCTTTTCATTTTCTCCTTGGGTAACAAAACCCAAAGAACTTATATGCTTTTAATATATCCTTCCCCTGCCAAAGAAGTAATGTTTAGACAGCTCCCATAGGGGTAAACTGTTTTGCCAAATCTTTTATATATTAAACAATTCAAAACCTCTCAGTAGCCATAGCATTCTTTAGGTTTTTTTGTTTGTTTACTTGTTTGTTTTTAGGTGAACTCCTGTGTATGTATAGCACCCAAGGACTTCACATTGTCTTGAAGGGAGTGACATTTTCCAAAATTAAACCCTTTTTTGCAATTGTGCACAAAGTTAAGCCAACTGCCTAGAGAAACTATCTCTATAATAATACTCTTCAGTTTTACTGGAATGTCTAAAAATGAAGTATTATACGTATCAACAGCCTAGATTAAGTTTCAGGCGTGAAACTCATGGTTAGAAGGCATCAGAAGCAGTATGTGTAATGGACTGATTTGATAAAGGATTTTTTTAAAAAACCAACCAAACAAAACCCAGTCTTTGAATAAGAACAAATCTGGCTCACAAGCATTGCTGGTACTATCAAGTGTCCTCTTTCAGCCATGAAAGATATAATCATGATCTGAGATAGAAGATTGCCTTATTGCCTTTGGATTTTAGCAACATATTTTTAGATGAAAGTGAATTTTCATTGTTGTTCTCTTATTATTTATTTATAGTGACTCAGTGGTAGGTAAGATGTTTTCCTGTATTGATAAGCTTTGCTAGGACATCACTTGCTGATCATTTCACTTAGCAAGTTTTAAAACTTTGATATCCTCAGCATTAAATGTAGATTTAAATGAGATTTTATTCAGGCTTTTTGTTTTTGATGCATTTCCCAGAAAATTAACTGCAAATGAAGATAAATATAGTCAGGTTTAGAGATAGGTATATGTACAGGTAGATGTTCTTGAAGAAATGTCTTTAACCTAAACTTGAATTTTTGTGTTTCTAAAATGTTTTTGAAATGTGGTTATTCTAATTGTTTCTTCAAAGAGAGAAGAAACTCTCTCTTTCCCCCCCAAGCCACTGTCATAGGAGCACTGTTCACAACTTTTTCATTTTTTTTTTGGTAAAAATATTTTTAGAAGCAACAAAAAAAAATCCTGAGTTGAAAAATCATAAATTCACAGTTTTTCCTCTCTCTTACAATCCTTACAATCTTACAAACTCTGTTTTTAAAAATGCTTTAAAAATAACACATTTAAAGTCTTTCCAAGTGTCATGATTTCTTTTTTACATTTTAGCATTTGGTTTTGGGAAATCTGAAGCAAAATATACATATACAATAATATGGCAGAGATATGCTGCTTCCTATTGACACTGTGCAAAATTTTACTCGATCACTTTCTGTTTCAAATAGATTGTAAAAAATATCTTTTTTACATTTTATATTGACTTGGTTTTAGTTTGCCGCTCTTTTCCTCAGATTTATCCTTTTGGGACACTGGATATGGCTCCAGGCAGGTCCTTTTTAGCATTTTCTAATTGGTAACACAGCAGTGAAACTGAAAATGCATATCTTAAAATGAAAATCAGGAAGGACAGTGTAGGGCACAGATCTGAAATACAGCATACAGTATTACAGAGCACCTGCTAGTTGATGATGTTTATGTGCTTGAGCAGTTGGTGGTGCTTAAAACTGACATAGCACATTGAGGTTCATCAGTTTGATAGCAATGAGTCCCACGGTCCATGCTGTGGGCTAACAGAGGCACTGAGACACTGGCAAACTCTAGTCGGGAATGAAGTGCTATGGCTGTAATTGTCACAGACAGGGATCCCTACCAGTTCTACAAGGAAATTAATATATAAACTTCCTATTATGCATGTTTTAATAGCCTAAATGTAACAGTTAGACTCTTTTTCCTTTTCTGATAAATATATATTAAAAATGATGTGATGTTTTTGAAATTTTGCTTTTTCTTCCTTAATCTATTTTTCAGAAAAACAAGCTACATTAAAGGTGTTACAAGCATGTCAGGATATTCTGAGCTGCTTCTCTTAGTGGTCTGGTTTTAAACATGATACATACACAAAGGCATCACTTCATAACTTCAGACAAGTAACTAATTTTGAATAGAAACTTACTACTAAAGTTATTTAATAGTATCAGCAGTGGTAAAAAACAGTGCGTATTGTTTCCATAAACAAGGCTACCCTTCATATACTCCACAACAATTTTTTATTTATATGTATATATACGTCTTCACTTACCAACTCTCAAATTAAAATATAGCTGACGAAGCTTGATGACCATAACATTTTTTACTACAGACTGAGGTATTTTGCAATGGTTCAGTGCAGGGATAGCTAGAAGATTACAGATTTTAGACACGAAATGATACCAAGTACATTTTAATTCCACCTTGTTCAATCCCGATCTTCAACTTGTTGGTTGGTTAGTTGGCTGGGGTTTGTTTGTTTGTTTGTGGTTTTTTGTTTGTGTGTGTGTGTGTGTGTTTGTTTGGGGTTTTTTTGTGTGTTTGTTTTGGTTTGTTTTTTGTTTTGTCCCATCTATGGTGACCTGTACAGATAGTGCTGTGGCACAACAGAGCTCTTAAGACATTATAGATTAATATTTTTAATAGCATCCTAACTCATACGTGTAACTCCCGTTTGTAATTTTGAAGTCCTGAAAATGTGCCATAGAATAGATCATATATTATAGTCATGGTTACTGGAGTTATCCATGTTGTCCATTGTTAACATTATAGATTACTGTACTTTTAACTAGTCATATGTCAAGGTTTTTCAGCTGTTCTGAGAAACTTCTCATGCTTTTACCACTTCCCATAACTTTGATCTCTCATTAAAATTAAATAATACTAACAGTTGTTTTTTGAAATTCTTGCTGCTTTATAATTGTTTCTAAGAGCATCAAAGACTAGAATGAAATTGATATTCTTAGAACTTAATTAAAATGTTGTTTTACTGCAGATACTAAGCATAACCTTCATGATCAAACTGTGCTTCTGAAAGAAGTCATTATTAAACCGCAGAAAGAATCTGCACACATTTAAATACAAATAAATATTTGAACCAGACTTAACTTCACGCTTTAATTTACAACTTCTTCCCTTGAGCTTATCTGTCTGCTCAAATGTCTTGACATTTGATGGCTTTTCCATGCTATATTCACAATCGTGTCAGTTTTAATGGGAAATATTCACAAGTATCCATGGATAGGTATACTTCATCTCATCCTGGACTGAGGTCAAATCAAGTAAATCCCTATGTCTGAACATAAGCCACAGAAGTCATTAAGATTTATATAGGTTATAAAGATGTAAATACAGTTTACTCCACTGAAGGAGGAGAAGAGTTCCTGTGTGTATGCTAATGAATTCACACACGTGTAGTAGCTCCAATGTAAGATGTACTGAAACTGTTGCTGGTGCACTTTGCAGATTGATGTAAGCACACGTGGCAACTTCATGTACATCTGCTAATGTTGCCATGATTGTAGCTCTTACATGAGCTTTTAGTGGTCTGTTTGGTTTATAAACTGTATCTTTTGCTACTAGACAATGTCAATTTTCAACAAGCCCAGATGTAGACTGGCAGTGTAATCCTATGCTCTCTCTAGAGATAACACTGAGTGCTATACAAAAACAACCCTTGAATGACTGAAAGTGAGGAATTTGGTATTTTTTTAACGATATATTTGGTTTTATACTCGTTGTTAATACTTCTTGTTTTTTACCTAGCAGTACTTTTTCTTTTTTTAATGGTCTGGAAATATTCCATAGGTAAACAAGTACCAGCAATGCCATGTCTCATGGGCAGGTAGAGAGCAAGGTAAGACTTAGAACCAAACTGTGTTTGGTAAGTTCTATGTTAAATAATAGTTTCCAGTAAAGACTTTTTCCCTTTAATTATATTCAGTTCCTGACTATGTGAGAACACCTATAGTGACCATTTTGAAGTGTCCAAGTTAGCCCATGTTGAGCATCTGGCACTTTTTATAAATAAAGTGTTTGCTATATTAGTTTTTTGATTGAATCTTATGGGCATTAGGTGAGCTAAACATCTTAAAGCTTCTTGTTTTACTTCTTTCAGGCAAAATTTAGGAAAAGAGAAGATGATGCTTTGATATGTTTGGGTTTTTTTTTTTCCCCGCTATGTTCCTGCAACCTTCTGTTCTTTTTAATTTAGTTTTATGCCAGAAAGTTCTTACTCAGGGTGAAACAAGCTTTATGCAAAACACTGTGTGCTGCTTACATCCTCATAAAAAGGTGTTGGATTTTTGCACAGGGATAACATTCTTTTGCACAACACTCTCAAACAGAAAAAAAAATCAACTGGTGGCTTTCTTGTGACCTTTTTTATTGATAGATATTTTAAGAACATGGTTAGTAATATACTGGTATTTAGTAAGTGGCAGTTGATGTTGCAAGGAGCAACATCAGGAGTTCTCTGATAAAGGATTTCATGTCTGAGGCCACTCTTTGACAGCACTGCTTGCTGTAACATTTCCTATTTTACTTTTGTCTGTGGTGTAGTTCAGATAGATCTCTAGACATTTCAGCAGGATGCAGCCCGAATACATTGTTTAATGGAAATTTGCTGCTTCCATTTTTTAATTTTTGTATCATTTTGTTTACCTGTTTCAACATATATCTCACAGGCAACAGTTAAAATCAATGAAGTATGCTAATTTAAGAAGTAATCACTGGAAACCAAAAATATGACATAAAGTTAGCTAAATATTTATTGGAAAGCAAATGGCATAGTTATAATTTTTCATTACTTTTGATCTTGATTAATCATGCTTTATTTTAGAAACTAATTAACTGACCATATGTGAATTTATGTTCTGTGTCTTGTGTGTACCAGCTTTATAATCAAACAGAAATCACATTATACTAGAAACTCTTGTAATGCAATTGCTAGCCGAACTTTACCATTTTCCCTTTATTACAAATGCTCATTAAAAATACAAATATAAATACTATGAGTTGATAAGGGCTTAGTGGCAGTCTTGGTGGCATTCAAACAGAGCAGACAGTGCTTTGAACATGAAGGGCCTGAAGCTGATACCACCTTGCTTTTGTTGTGCAGGTTGCTCCTTTCCTCTCACATGTCCTAGCACAGAGACTCACTGATTGTCCATTAAATACATGGAGGCAATAGGGTTTTTTCAGCTTTATCTCTTGATAATCATTGTGGAATCCTAAGAGGAGTAAATGCTTAGTGAGAAAAGAGGAGATGAATGATACATGTCTTAAAAGGAGTCATGGCCTTTTCTGTTCTTGTCTAGCCAGAGAAAATTCTTATTTCTGAGAGCTGGACTACAGGGTGAGGAAAGTCCTAGACATGTCATTAAGCTATTGATTTTACTGTGTTATTCAGTGAGTTTAATAAGAGTCTGAATTGAACAGAGAAGAAGGAATTTCATGGAGAGGCATATCAGGCTTCTAACACTAATTTGTATCAGACAGATTCTGAAAAGTAGTCCTCCTAAAGTAAGCCTCATAAAGAACCACTTACCTTCTGGCAGTTTATTTGAATTTTATTTCTTTAATTTTAAAAGACAATCTCTGGATCTTCTCCTCACCTATTCCAACATTTATTTCTCTGCTCATGTTTTCCTTGAGGTGGCAAATATTTTGGGAAAAGAAATAGCAAGGCAACTTGTCTGTGGATGTTTCAAGACATTGTACTTACAGGCAGGTGAAAACTTGAAGATTGACTCTCAGCGTGGCTGATTATTGGCAGCATGCTACAAGTATTCCAGAGCAGAAAATATTTCATTATAGGTGCAGCCAAAATCTCAGTCAAGAGGTGCATTTCAAAGAATAAATAATAATGAAGTGAAAAGGTATTTAAAAAAAAAAGTTTACTCTGGAAATGTAAAGGCTTTCTAACTCTTTGGAAGACTTAAATTTAAAAGTTTCCTAGTTTGTTGTGGGGTTTTTTGGTAAGGTAACTACGTGTGTCTGGATTTTGATTCTTTATTTAACTCTACCTTGTATTCTCTCCAGACAGCTTAGTAGCTCAACCTTATTTACTATTAAGAAACTGAAAAAAATGGCTGAATGGCAGGGAAAGAATACCTATCTTTAAAGCGAAATGTTATATATTTTTTCATGAAGTCTTTTTGTTCTATTATCTGTCCAGGGGATCTTTAGTTTGTCACTAATGGAAAAAAATGTATTTAGGCTTCAAAATAACGTATATGTAATTTTTTAAGTATTGTTTTCTTCAAAAGCAATAACACTATCAGACCTTTTTCCCAGCAGAAGTGTATTATAGAACTTATGCTGAGCAGACTAGACATTAATAGAACTAGTGTCTGGGCAGGAGAGCTACCTCACCTTCTGCAACAGCTAAACTAAAATCGAGACTGTTCATAGTAGAAAGGGGTGCACCACAGTTAACTTCTTAAAAACAGTCTGCTGTGATGGATTCATGTATTCTCTGTGTCCATTGACTTGTCACTCAGTAACACTCTCCTTTTGGAACATGACCCTTTGTTGTCAATAGCAGCTCTGAATCCTTTTATTACCTTATTAAGTTTGATAAGGCAATTCAGTAGCTAGTAGAAGCTTACTGTTTCACGTCTAATCTTCACTACCAGAAGTGTGGGAAAGTCCTCTGCTTTTCAGATTTTTACTACGCTTTCTAAGCTTTTTAATGCCAGTTGCCTTTCCAAGCAGCATCTTCTATTGCATTCTTGCTCTTAGGGTATTTTTTAAATCATATTTTATTATGTATTTCTTGTCCAAAATTGCAAAAGGTACATTTTTTTACAATTATGTCAAATCTCCATTTTTAGAGGAGAAGGTGAATATAAGGCAGAGATGGACAAGAGCTTAAAAGTTGCAACCACAAACTAAATATCAATAAATGTTTATTATGTTTTGTTTAAACAATTTGGGCATGGCTTGTAAATGATCAAAAACATGCTTGGATGAGATACAGTTCCTTGTGGAGTGAGTTTCTGCTCCGAGTGGGAAGAGGCCTTTCAGCTACCTCTGGTAGTTCTACTAAGGGCTTTGCCACCTGAAGATTTCTCTCAAAAAATACTCACTTTTACTGATGTATTCTATTTCCTTATCTGCTCAGATTAAACAGCATATACTTAATGAGTAGCAAGATTTGGTTCCCAGCCACTCCAAGTTTGTCCTCTCTGAACTCAAGGGGCTTAACAAAATAGTGAAATCTCAACTGTTGGAGGAAAACTAATGTTTTTGTGTTTACTGTATTACAATGTGTTTTGGAATTAAAGCCTGGAACCACTGGGTGGGGCTGTACAAATGCCAAAGACTTCTGCCTGCAAGTGTTTGTAATCTAAGCATGAACTAAGAGACAACAGACGGGTACAAACCAAGGAGGAGAAGTAATATGAGGAAACAATCAGAGGTCAGAACACAGTAATTCAGCAAAGGAGCAACTGGCTTTTGAAAGTGAAGAAAGCAGAGAATTTAAAATAGGGCAATGAAGCAGCCTTGCTGATACTTTCTAGAATGTTTTGTGTGCAGAAGGGCACCATAGGAGAAAACTCTGCAGTGCTCCTGCAAGTAAAGGGATGGACAAGAGAAACAAGTTGCAGTTGGATGATGATATATGAAAAATGGCAACAGACAAGGATAGATTATGAAGCACTGAAGAAAATGAGAAGCAGAAGACAATGCAGATTTTTGGCCTATATTGCAATAGCTTCAAATCCTTTTTTCTTCTTTTAAAGTATTATGTTGTGGAACATTAGGGTTAAAGCATCCATCCTACATATAGTATATCATAGTTTATCAGAAAATTTGCATGTTAATCTGGCATCATATTTTCTATCATCTTTAAGCTGCAGTAACTACAAAATCCAAATGATTTAAAGATTGAAGCCTTCTGAGAATACATCTTATTCTTTCCTTTTGTGTGTCAGGTTATTGAAAATTTCACTCTGAGTGGCCACTGCCATGCTTAATTAGCAAGCACATCAGAAGAGAAACTGCTTCTTCATCGACTGTGACCAGGAGGTATTAACAATAAAGCCATGTAAACTCTACAAATGACTTCTGGTATGCTTAAAACAGCAGAAAAATGTGTTCACTTCAATGTCCCTGGGGCATTTAGCTTTGTATATTAGACAGCAGCTTTTACTGGAAATGTGAGCACAGAGCTTGTGAACCTGCAAAAATCTATAGATAATGTTCCAGCTGTTTGAAAAAGCCTACACACACTAATTAGTAGACTGTGCTCAATGTTTAACTCATCGAGTTCAAAATTTTTTCTGGAGGATACAAAAACAAAGAAGTGATTGTTCATTTTTCCACTTTTCAAAACAGTTTTTCATCTATTTTTAGTACCTTTTTCTTCCAGGTATCAGGACAAAGCAGCCCATTTGCCATGACAGCAAGATTCTTCTCTCCCTACCAGCATGAAAATTTTAATTTGTCAAGTAAAATAATTCTTGTAAAGCAGAAAAAAAAAAGTTAGAAGGCTTAGTTAATCTGTATTAAATTCTGGAAAGAATTGATGCCATTGCAAATAAGATGCTGCTGTTTGTTCTGTTGTTAATAGAGAATTAATTCTACATCCTAATTACAAATAACTGGGATTGCCGAGTCATGCTTGCAGATAAACTGTTATATTGGCCTTTCAGTGCAAGTCAAGATGCAGACAATTGTCAAGAGCTGGCTGGCTTGACCATAGAATCCTCATTTGTGTAGGTGCTAATTTGTTTATCATTAGATCCTTTGGCTTCAATGGACCTAGGCCCTCTGGGAATACTTTGCATCGTAAGTTGTATCAAAGCACAGCCCATCTGTGGGGATGTGTGTCAATACATACATATGCATACATGAAAGCATCTCAGTCCTTCTGTATAAAAATAAAGTAAGATTCCTAAAGGTATTTAGCACACAAATTACACTGTATTAGAGAATGCAGTGTATATTTGTGCCTTGATTAATTATGAAGTCTTCCTTAATTTACTAATTTAAGAGCACTTGTGATCAGTTTCTCTCTTTATAAAATTGAAAACCAACACTTTGTATGCCTAGCCACAGAGATATGTGTGCATTGTTATTATCTTTATTAATTCAAGAGTGCCATATCGTGCATTAAAACTGGCAAAGAATTAATCTTACAGACCAGTGTCAGTAAGAACTTTTTGCTACATTAGTGGGTGCAATTTGTAACAGTATTTTTGTAGATTGCGTAAGGAAGCTGTGGAATTTCCACCACTGGAGATTTTTTAAGATCAGGCTATACAAACATCTGTCAAGAATGGTTTCAATATAGCTGATCCTGCCTTGGGGCAGAGAGGCAAACTAAGTGACCTGTTAAGGTCCCCTCCACCCCAGTTCCCTGTGGTTCTGTGGAATCGTGATACCACATATTGTAGATGTGTATATAAAAGTTACTCCGTTATAAAAGTTTATTTGTGGTATTTTATCCGACTCCTGTTTCTTAACCTTGACAGATTCATGTGTATAAATAGGAAGGGAGAATGGTTCCTAGTTAATTATGGAAACTTGAAATACCACTTAATTGGATGCTGCATTTTAAGCTGCACCTTGAGCCTGATGAACAACAGTACAAGGAAGAGATGAAAGCGAAGCAGAATAGATCAAGACTTGAAAGTTTGCTAAATCAACCTTTCTTATTGAAATATGTTTTTAATGGAAAGTACCTGTAAAGAGAGAACAAAGTATTCTTATGGGAAGTTAATGAGGAGGAAAGATTGGCATGCCTGAGAGGAGACTCGAATGATAGAACTGATAGTGGAGAGGTGAGTTTATTGGGAAGTCCCAACTATGCAGAGTGCTGAGGGTTTACAATTCCTATTAAGTTCATCATGATCTTAGGGAGTGTGAAAGAGTTGCAGTGATGAGTACTGCTTTACACAGTGCCACGCATTTCCCATTTGTGCATTTCTGACTGTGAATGAAAGAGCTAGAATTCCAAAGGTAGACTGCTGCAAGGAAACAACATTTATTGAAGAACACTGCTTTTATTTTTTCCGGACAATGATGGCATGTTTGGCAGAGTTGTTTGCCTTTACTGACTGGTTTTACAAATAACATGCTTGTTCAGACTGTTCTGTGAAGTTCATGAAAATGTATGTTTGCAGACTCTTACTGTATGCCTTGTCCTGTTGATGGAATGAGTGGTATGGTTACCTTTAGGACTCAGATGATAGCAGATGGCAGCAGAAATGTTTATTCCTATGCAGCTATGCCTGCAATTAGTTATCAACTTCTCAAGCTCAAAAAGTGAAAACCCAGGGGAGATGGTAACTACATTGGAGTTGAAAAAGTATACTGTTCTAGAAGATGCTTCTCTTTTGAGAAAAGGATGGAAGAGCTGGTGGATAAGGAGGAGAAAACCCAAGCATTTTTCCTGAAGTGGTGTGGTCTAATAATGGAAAATCAGTTCTCAATCAGACAAATCAAGTACTTGACTGTTCTGCCAGAGCCCAGATTAGTGTCCTATCAGAGGCCTATCACACATATTTTAATGAAATACCATTTTTGTTAAACATTGAAATGTTTCATTTTGTTTTTCTGTAGAAGGAACATAAATTTGAAATCTTTGGAATTTATATGGCTTTGCAGAAGTGATCTCCAGTACACATTGTAACTACAATTAATATAACCTAGTTGGTATGAGAAACACAGTGTGATTTCTTTCATCCAAACTAGGCTAAGCTTGCTAGGATTAAGTGAAATTAAACCTGTTATGAAAGTACAGCAGTAGCCTCACTGGTAGTACAGATTCAGGTATCTTGACTCTTGAAGTGTGCCTTAATCATAAGTCATCTTTCAAGTCTAGTAACAATTTATATGTGTGCATGTCAGTGTTTGTTGGGTTTTGGCCAATTAAAGACATCTATTATTTTGGGTGATGGGACCCTCCCATGAATATTACTGAGTTTTTATTTTTTAGGTTAATATTATTTGCTCTTATTATTTAATATTTCTGTGATTACAATACTTATCTACTATTAAATATTAGCTGTTATACTACTGTATAATGATGGACTGAAAGTATTTAGGTTTTTGCAACTGACCCAATTTTAGAAATTTTTGCCACATTTGCAGATTCAGAATACAAGCAAATACTCCATTTATAGAATGCTTATTAAAAATGAAGTAGCAATTTAGTATAGGAATAGTTAAGAGGTCAGTGAAAGTCCCTGCAGCACGGGACTGAAGTATTTCCTTTTGTTAGTCATACTGCATACCACTTTCCATTAGTGAGATAAAAATCTAGTGACATGTGGGTAACATAAGCTGTTACCTTAGGTATCTACATGCACAATTAAATTCAATTTTAATTAGACATATTAAAATAATAAGTGCTGATAATGGTAAGCATATAAGCAAATATTCACTTTCAAATAATACAATATATGAAAATATTTTGTTGCCTTAAAAAATGTTTAGCATACTTTTTTTTTAAAGTACTTATTAATTTTATATGCCTCTGTTCTTAGCTGTTTGGCGTAGTTATTATCAGGTGATGTGTACCTGACAGATCTCATTAATATGGGCTATATTTGTAAAAGTCTTGTGTTTGTGAAAACTTGGACTTTGATATTAAAGATTGTCTACTTAGAACAGAAAAACTGAAATATACTGGAAGTTTCTGAAAAAGTTGCCTTATGTTTCCATCTCCATGGAGTCTTGAAATGTTGTTGTGTGCATATTTCTGAATCTAATTTTTATAGAACATGACTAGTTTGAGCCTTTGTGGTTCTGGGTGCGCATTTGTCTCAGTTAATCAAGTATTTAAGAATGTGCGAGCAATTCCAATGGATTTTGAAAGGAAGCTATTAACATAAGCCTAGAGGTTTATACTTGGTGAAGTGAGGTCCAAGTGCCAGTTACAACAATCTAGTTAAAATATTCCAGGACTTGATGTGGACGATAGGTCAACTGAGGAATATGTTGCTGAAATTGCAGCATGATATGTAAATAATTATATACATATTTGGCTTTGCTAACTTTGATAACAAAATAATGCAAGCAAACCCTTCTAGACTTAAGTATGGCTTCTTTGCCTCAAGGAATTCTAACATGTGCTTAAATTCAAGAAAACGCCTAAGACCTTTGCTGGATATCTCTCTTCAGTCATGTCTTGAATAGAGAGAATAAATTAAAAAGTAGTTCCAAAAAGTTAGTTGAGATATTGACAACTGATCATCAAGAAATAAGTTGTGAATTACCAAATGGTCTTTTGTGGATTGTGCTTCAAATGTGTATTACATTAGAGACTTCTTATGTTTATCTTCTCATGCTGAAAAAGATTACAGCTGTACACATTTAAGAAGTTATGTACCAACAGGTAAGGACTCACTCTGTTTTTAAAGTCAGTATTATGTTAATGCTTTTCAAAGCACTGTGGAACCCTAAATACATTGCAATCCTCTTGACAAAGGCATAAACTGCTAACATTTTAATAGCATCAAAACTATTTTCTGCTGATTTAGGAAAGGAGAAAAAAAGTCAGTGGTTTTTATTACTTCCTTACTTCTGGAGAACCTTGAATCTGTATGCATTAATATACTTAAATTTTATATGTGACCATTTTAAGCAAACTTTAACTATGACCATTGTACTGAACAGGTTATTTCACTGATTTCAATTGTTTTAGTATACATATTTTACTTGGAACTTTCAGTGAAGTTTGCTAGTGGAGCAAATTACCAATGTACCACCAATTAATTTTAAAAAAAAGTTACATTGCATAGAAAAAAAAAATAAAAGTTTTGTTAGAGAAATAGCAAAGTTCTTAGTTACGGCAAACAAGCTTCAGGAGTTTGGGGGAAGAAAGGTTCAGTGCAGGTGTGATTTTATTTGCAATATAAAGAAGAATCAGTTTACACCAATTTGGTTTGGCCAGGTTTTTTTTAGAATGGAAATAGACACAAATCTTTTAAAGCTTCAGTTTCAAGGTAGAAATGGCAGTAAAGTTGAGCACGTTTAAGAATATTCAAAGTCGGATAAAATGTCTTCATTCTTCAGAACTGTGAAAGGACTGTGAAAAATGAGAAGGTTCACGGGGTGTCAGATCCCAAAGGGACAGCTAAAGACTGTTTATATTTAAAATGGAGTTTCTGTGATGTCATGTCTTTGAAGTAGCTTCTGGGTAGACAGATCTTGGAACCGCTCCTGCTACACAGGACTACCACCAAGAAATATTTGTTCAACTGTGCTCTTTTTAGGACATACTCATGTTCTAAATTCATACAGTATGAATTTTGTTGCATGGGCAGTATGTTTTATGGGCAGATGAAACAAGCATTTTGTTCGGTATTTCAGCATTGTTGGGGGTATATATGCCTTTCACGTAGGTGTGCTTCATTCTTCAATTGAGTTCTCGCGCAGTGTATTAACTAATTCTCTGAACCATGCCTCCTTTGTTTCTTGATTCTTCTGTAAAAGAGAACTCTTTTGGGCCATAGTGTACTTTTTTCTACAGACTGCTAATAATCTGTAAGTACGTGTATATTACTTTTGCAGTGGTAGTTAAGGGAATGTAGGGATACTGCTGTCTATGCAATTATTTAAAGAAGTGCTAAAACCACAAATGCAGCAGTTACTTCTGTAGAGTACCTATAATTTGGGTGCAATCTTAAAGTTAAAATCTCAAACAGTTGGCTAGCAGAAATTAAAGACTAAATTGCATTTTGCCATTTGTTATTTTGTTTTGTTTAATGGTGTAGGAATACCTCAGACTATTAGACCTTTTGGTCTCATTTCTTCTGTTGTGCTTAGTAGTACCTGTTTCATGTGTATTTTTGGTTTGGTTTTTTTTCTTTTTTTTTTTTTTTGTGAAACTTTAAATATGGTACAGCCATAAAGCTAGTAATCTAAAATATTACCACAATGGCATACATGATGAAGACAAGCAGTGGAAGTACAGATAGAGGAAGGAAAGCTCAAAATTTAAAAAAAAAAAAAAAATCAGGATACAATTTAGACATCTGTTTCTTAATAATGCCTCTAAATAGCAACACATCAGTCAGTTAAAAAAATCAAACAAACCACCATGGGAAGGTGGAGCAGACTGTGTGCAATTGGTGACTCAGAGAGTTTTGGCAACCAGGTCTCAAAAAAGATATTGTGTGTGTATAACCAGAAATTAATACAAACTCTCTAACTTGGCCAAATCTGAGAGAAATTTTCATGGGCTCAGTAAAATGCTGACAATGCTTTGTCATATTACAAAGCCCTATTTAACAAAACAACACTAAAGCTTCTCAAAGAGCAAGTTGCTGTATATTTTTTTATAACCTGAACGAACAACGTGATATTCACCAGCTTCATTCTTGGAAGCAGCTCAGCTCAGTAAGTTGCCATTTTCAAGGGAAAAAAAAATCTCCTTGGGCAGGCATCCAAGTGTGAAGAATTTCAGCTGACAGGTTTTTGGCAAATTTACATGCAACTGGAAACTGGATTTGCTAATAAATGGTGTTGAGCCATGTTGGTGTGAATCATTCCAACAGTAATTAAAATGGCAAAATAGGTGGGACTAGGGAGGGGGAGAACTGAAAAAGAAGGAGGGAGGAATGAAGTGCAGGAACAAAAAGAGAAAGGTGAAGCCATTAAGGTAAATGCTGAGAGTGCAGACCAAGTTAAATACGAGAGATAAAGATCATGGAGAGCATCCAGTAGCTGGATAAAGGTAGATGATAGGTGTCATTTTACTGTAAACAGATGTCTGCTTAAGTGTTTTGGAATGAGGAGTTTCAGAGAAGTTGCATGGTCAACCAAATAACAAAATGTCAAGAGATGTGTATTCACTGTGAGCTATGAAAATGGTAGCAGTCCAAAAAAAAGCAAATTTAATATTATAATTTTTTAGAAAGAACTAGAACAAAGTTGAGAACATCTTGGTTACAAGAAGTTTCACAGTGGTTCACCTCCACCTTGAAATAGTTAAGGAGGGGAATGAGTAGGATGAGTAAAGGATGATTATTAAATCTTTCAAAAAAGGAACAAGTAGAACTTCAGATTTTCAGTCTGGGAAGAAGAAAATTGAAGGAGACTATGACAAGCTTATCAGCTCATGAGTGATGAGTAAATAAATGATGAGTGATTGTTCATTGACTCTTCTACTGCAAGGACATTGGGCATTGGATGAAACTAGTAGGTGGTACGTTAAACCAAAAGAAGTATTTTTTCATGTTTCATGTAGTTATGCCATGGAACTCCTTGCCACAAGCAGAGTTTACCTTGATTTGAAAAGTAGTAAGACTGGTTACTGATACTATCCATTAAGAGCTATAAAGCTAATAATTCTGTCTCGGAAAGCCACTGAAACTGATACTCACTGGAGGCTGGGAAAGTGTGCTTGGAAAAACCATTGTGTGTTTGCCTTGGTTTTGTACACTCCCTTACACATCCATGATGGGCCACTGCTAGAGAGGGGATACAGGACAAGTGAAATGCTTGCTCTGACCAAGTATAACCTTTCTTAGATTAAGCTTAGCAAATGTTTCAGTTAAAACTACTGTGAAGATGAGAGCATGCTTCAATTTGCATGTAGCTTCAGAGATGGAGAGCTAGCTTTGTTTCTTTTGTGTTTGTTTTAATTCGACTTAATCTGAAATTAACATCTCCATTGAGATGAATGGGATAGCATTTCTAGATCTTTGTTGTTATTGTTACATGAAAGTATGTCACTTTCATGGCTAATTATATTTTCATTTACTCAATGCATATATTCATTTTTTCTGCATTTAATCACATATCAGCTGTTGCCATGTATTTAATTCCTATACTTCCTTTTCAATACATGAGAATTGTGCTGTAGAGTTCAGTGTTTATTGGCAGAAAGCTGCATTGGACTACACAATTTTTAAGCATAAGAAAAACAATATGTGGTATCTTTTATTAATGACCTGGATGATGGAGGAGACATAGGTGACACTAACCAAGGAAGGGTGCAAGCACACTGGAGGACAGGACTGGGTGTCAAAATGTTGTTACTATATTCAAGAAATGGTTTAAATAAAATGGGCTGAAAGTTTAGTAAGGACAAGTACAAGTAGAAATAATCAAAAAAAAAAAAAAACCAAAAACGTTTAAATGTGCAAATCCCAGGTGTGGAGCTATTGACTAGCTAAGAGTGCTGCACAGAAGAATTTCATGTAATCTGATGGATTAGAAACTGCTTGAGAATTAATACCATCCAAGCAAAAAGCAAGAAGCATGTAAGGATTATTTACATAGGCCATAATCTGGAAGCCAAGTGGGGTGGTTGGTTGTTCTCTGTGTTAGTGAGGTCTTATCTAAGGAAAGTGGCCTAGGATTCGATGTCATGATCAAGGTGGATATGCAGCAACAGAAAGAGTCTAGAGATCAGTGAGAATGGTCTGAAGTCTAGAAAACATGACTCACAAGCCAAAATTAAATTAACTGTGACTGCTATAATGTACCTGCTTAGGTTTTCCTCTGTACAGTGTAATGTCTTCAGAGTCATTAAAAGCTGTTACAAGAATTCATCACTTAATCATGTTACTTTATGCCCTGGCATCTATAATATGTAGAAGTATCAGAATTCATAACTTTCTCTGTTAGCTCACTGTCTCTGTTAGGTTGCTTCATATTTTATATTTAAAGCTGCTTCTCCTCTGGCACGTGACTCCAGTCTGTCATGCTGCTGTTTTCTTGTCTTCTGTAAGTCAGCCAGCTTTGCTAACACTTTCAATATCAATGTCAAGCTGTATGGCTTTACAAACACAGAAAAGCCGCAGGGGTGTGACCATCTAAATGTTCAGCAGAGAGAGCCAAGACTTTTTTTTTTTTTCTTCTCTCCGCTAAAACATGCTGAAAAGAACCCCACAGATCAAGCTAGGGAGCTATTTCTTTATCCAGCTCCGCCTCACTCAACATTTTACTCCAGCCTTATACAATCTGGATATAAAGCTCCTAGGTGTGTAGCTCCTGGTGTTCACTAAAGTTAGTGAAACAAAAAAAGTTGTACTTTGAGGTATGACAGTGGAAACTGGTCATTTAGTCAGAATGGAGATTTTTCTCTGCCCTTCTTTGTGCAGAACTCAATAAAGTAAACAAATGCATCCAAACCTACTAATAATTATTTAGTCTTTATTTATATGAAATGTCTTTTGAAAATATATTAAAATAAGTCATTACATGTTTTATATTATTTACCTCCTAGTTGTTATGATCCCAGAAGTGCAGATTTCTCAAATTGAATGGTTTCCCCTTGAGCTCTTGTAAAATCTATTTTATAGTAGATTGCTTATTTAAGACACTAAATACTGTATTTTGAAGTTCAGATTAAAATGTCCTTTTTCTTTCTTGGATGTTCTTTCTTTTTTATTTGCGTTACATAGGTTTTCAGTAATATTGAGTGGCAATGACAGTCCTAGATTGTGTGCATTGTTCAGAGCATAAAACTTTGTCAGTTTTAATTTTATTGCCTTTTTGTTTCACTGAAACATGTTTTTTTGCTGAACTTGCAAGGGGATGAGCAAGGGTTATCCTAGTTCATTTATGTAATGTAGCGAAGTACAAACTCCCGAGAAAGAAAAATACTACTTTTTATTATCACCTTATATTAACAAATTATTTATGTTTGCAGTCTTCTGTTGACAGCCACCTCTGAACTCTCTCTTTTGAGAGGGATTGACCAGAATGAAACGCACTGTTCCTAGTCCCTCTGAACCATTAGTTTACCAAAATATATTAAAATTGTACTGGTATTTTTTTCTCACTGCTTTTGCCTACTAATAGTGTGCTTGCCTTTGTCCACTACTGTGCATCAAGCTGGTTTTCACTGAGACTTTTGAGTGTTTCACAAAGAATCCTAAGGGTCGGTCTTTCCAAGAAGTCTGAGGGATCTAGGTATCCATCTCTAATTTGCAATTCGAATTTCAAACAAGTTAGTAACTGAAGCTCTCTTAGGCTCCTTTGAAGCTCTCAGCCGGTATCTTTTCCTGAAGAGATGCATGGTGCAAGGTTCTGAATTAACCAGATGCTAAAGATTTACTGCACATTCCTACCCTGACCTTGTCTATTAATCCACATTGAATCTTTGCATTTTACTCAGACACTAATAGTGAACTACTTTGTCAAAAGGTCAAGTAAACTATGTTGACCTGTTCTTCTCCCTGTGCTATTTAGCTTACGTGGTCAATGGAATCTAAAAGCAATGTAAAAATTTTGCTCAGAAAAAAAAGGGTATGCGTTGGATTATATGGGAGGGGAGGTGTAATTTAAATAAATTTATTTGCTTTTTTCATATCATGGTTCCCTTCAATTTTCTTAATTTTTTCAATGTAATTTCTCCAAATTTATATCAATGACTATGACTTTTTTTAGTATTGTTCATAGCTTTAAAAGAGTTATTTTTCAACGTGGGAGCTGATATTACTTGATAGTTTGTCAACTTTATAATATAAAATCCTTGCAAAACACCTGGATATATTTCTAAACATGCATGGTGATTTAGCATTTCCTTTATGTTCAGCTGTAGCAATGCAACTCACCATTACAATCATAAGGAATCCATTTTATGGTTGCCTTCACTTTTGTGTCATCTGGACATTCAAGGTATTTGGAATTGCCTTTGTAATATCACTGCAAGGTGAGAAACACAATTCTGAAGAGCATAAGAGGAGAGAGGGGAATATTTCATAACTTACATAACTTTACTATACAGTAAATTATTCTATGACTGACTTCTATGGGACTAAAATTAGACCGGTGTAAATTCTTCTGAAAAATTTCACCCTCAAGGCTTGTGTTCGAGGGGAAGTTACTGTAAGAAGGCTGAGTTGTGTGTTTTGAAACACATTGGCTGCTGAGCCCTGACTCCTCATGTGAATAATCTCAGAATTTGAGGAGTCGCTGTACTTGGAGAACATGTAACCAACTGTAAATTCAAACTCCATCTCACTGTTATGGCATCACTGTGCAAGGTATGTTTGCTCCAGCCTCCCACAGGTAGATGTGGAAATTGAATTCCAATTCAGTCTCTACTCCAATCACAACCACGATACCATCCTTACCACTTTTGCCTTCTGGCCAGCCTGCACTATAGTACAATTTAAGTTTTTGTAAAGTTTGATGTGTTGTAACAAATCTAAGTTTTTCTGTGCTTGAACAGCCGTTCATGTTTCCAGCATATACACGTGTATCTGTTTGCAATAAACTTCTATAATGTACATTTATTAGCATCAGCTGCATTGCTCATGAACCCAAGTAATTTAACTTCTTGAATCTGACTACATTATTTTCTATTACTGCCAGTTCTTTAATTGTCTGTGGGCTATATGTGTGTGTGTATTTGCACAGATATAGAACCTAACTCTGGTCATTAAAATGATTAATCATGTGGGTTTGCCTACAGATGCTTAGTTTTTTGCTTTTTGTAACTTCCATTGCTTTCTCCAGTCCTTTCCTCTTTCACTACCAGCTTTATGGTGCTTTTAGTAGAAGTTGGTTACATGTTTTAATTTAAAATACTTCACATCCAATTTTTCTTGCATACTTTAGAACACCGCAGATCCATAATGTTTTATGAAATAGGTTGGACTTCATGATTTATTTCTCTTGCTACTTTTAAATATGACTGAAACTTCATTTCTGAAACATTCTCAGACTCTGAATCACAATTATGAGAGTCTTTTTTTTTTTAATGTCTGGGGAAATGGCTTCATTTTATGAATGTTTTTGATGTGCTACTCTCTAATTTCTTATATAGTTTGGTAAGCGCCATACTATAGGAATTGAGATTCTTTCATGTTCAATAATTGAACCTCTTATTTCTCACACACTTGACACTTCAGTATTGTTTGATTGTAACATCTTGATTCTGATCTCAAAAATTTGCTCTGAACTGTTTGTTATCTATAAAATCTGAGTTAGTGACTTTTGACTGCAATTCCCTTTAAGGCATCAGAGGTGTGACAGCTTTCCAAGTACATCCATGTCAGACTTTCCCCCCTGGACAGAAAGGTTCTGGAAAAAATTTAACCTGCTCTTAATATTAATGTTCTCTTTGCTTGAAATGTATTTAAATTGATAGGTGCGGTAAAGAATAAGTGGGTGAAAATATTTTAGCTAAGAAATGTCAAACTACAAATCTGAGATGAAAATTCAGCATTAAAAGTATAAAATAATGTACACAACTTATAGTTTCTGGATGAAATACTGTCCTCCTTGAGAGGAAAAGCTGTTATCTTGCTTTAAAACAGAGTTTGCATCGATAACCAGTAGCCTACATTGCTTACTTGCATTCCCTATTTTAGCATGCTATAAACAGAAATACCTATTCCATATTTTATAGTTACAAATTCAATTTAAAATCCAGATTTATTTTCCACTGTGGACACATATTTAAGGTAAGAGGACTGATCATTTCATAATCAGAAAAAATCCTTTTTTGCCACAAAATTAAACATGATGTTACTTTAAATAGAAGTATACATTTTTCAAAAACTCAGCTAGGAGGAAGTAGTATTATGACTATGCTTTGCAAACTACTTTATGTACAGTGACTAAACAGTGAAATACTAAAAGCTGAGAGCAGGAGGATGGATATGTTGTGGTACGTAAATCTGGGATTTCAGCAGAGATCTTCCTTCCCTAACTAAATTTTATGTTAATCTTTTTTAATTATTGCGTGTTTGTGAGGGTTTTTTAAACTTAAAGTTTTTATGACATGGTGCAAGATTTGGCCACATGTCATCAGCTGCAACTAGGTAGTCTGAAAATGTTTGCCAGAGAATTGTTTCCTCCATCTTGCTGAGTTGGAAAATGGTTGTATCAGTGTCTGAGAGCAGGCGACCTTCAGTAAGTTTTCAGCCATCCTCGAGATACAAAAGCTTCAGATGCTCAACATCTTTAATACTACACCACCATTTACATAGGAAATTAAGATTCTCTAGTCTTGCATTCAGCCCTATCCAACTCCATTTCATTAATGGAGTAAAGTACTGTTCTTAGTGAGTGAATAAAAGCAGAATGTCTTTCTGATTTTATGTGCTTTTCGACAGTCTGATTTGAAAGTGTTGGTTTGGTTCTTTGCTTTGTTTTTTTCCTATGAATCCCACTGGACTTGCAAATTAACTGGTATTCAGGTGTTGACATTTTTTCTTCAAAAGGTTTAAAGTAACTTCTGAGCTACTGCTGAAGGATGCCACAGAAAACCTGCTGAAAATACTTCGTTAACACTCTGGAAAAAACTCAGAATGCATTAAAAATGGGAAAATAATGTACTCAAAAGTAAAATGTACAGTGAAATAATTATTTTTTTTTTAAATTTCACCAAGCATAAGGCCTGCTGAGTGTGCTTACAGGGTAAGAAAAACAAGGATCAGGTTGTACAAGGTGTATATTTTATGTTTAAATCTATCACATAAAAATACTTACATCCTTGCTTTATACAACAGTGCTCTCGTGGTAATGGGGAACATGTGAAAGAGAATTGAGGACTGATCCTCAACTTTTTAAAATGTCCTGGGGAAAAAATTAAATGGATTAGAACAGTATTGAAAGTATGGGTTGTAAGCTGTATACTAAGAAAAAAATTATTGTGGTCAGACAATGGTAATCATTGATCACAAAATCAATCACCTCCTCCTACAGAAAGTAAAGGTCTTTTGCCAGTCTGGAACTGAAAGAACAAAATGTTGTGCTTTATTTTGTTGGCTCTTTTATTTGGGAGGGAAGGAGACTGAAAGGGAGAGGGAGAATGCAAGATAACGGAAGTAGCTTTTGCCTTTATGCCATCTTAAAGTATTGGTCCTCAGGGAAATGTCCAGTTGTTGTGGCAATATAAGACCAGTATGCTGTCATACTGTATCTTTTTGAATAGCTGAAATCAAGGGGTTTACAATCAAAGTACATGTGCTGTACAACCTAAACACTGGTAAGATAATGACTCTGAACATTCTTACACTTTATTGCTCTAATTAATATGCAGTTACTTATGAAAATATATCAGAGCCCCTCCCTATCTCTGCCTCTTTCTCTTCTCTTACAGGAGTTTCTAGCACTTTGCCAACTACCGAAATACTGATAACACCATTCAGACTTAAGGATAAAAATATTAAAAGGTTATTATAGGCTATCTGGCTACAACAGATGTTTTCCAAATTGATGGTATCATTTTAAAAGTAGTTTTTACCATCATAGCCTGGAAACACAATATTTGAATCTGGGAAGGAATCTTACCATGCTCCAGTTCAGTCTCTGACCACATCTATTGTGGCTCCTCCTAGTCAGAGTTTCTAACATGACAAACCCTTACCATTTGTCACAAGTCGCACAGATTTGAAGTCTTAAAGTCCAGATCCTGAATGTATGTGATAGCTCCTAAATATGATTTTACCTTTAAGACCTAGGTGAAAATAGACAGAGCTTGAAGGCTCCAAAGAATTGCTGTAGGCACTCTCAGCCATCAAAGAGCCTTTCTCAGCAGTTGGAACTGATTTGAAGTGAAGCAGCATTAAAGGAATAGTGCAGAAGGCTTATTTGGGTGCAAAGTAGCACTGAGCTATGGGGGAGAAGTGATGCTGTATGGCAGGGAACATGTTCAGCTTGAATTAACCATGCTTTTTGATGCAGCGGTACTGCAGGTATTTTTACCCTGGCTTTTCAGGTTTAGAGCACAGCTCTGGTGTTTTTGTGGGGAGACCTTAAGCTTGTAGATGCAGAGAGTTTTTGCACAGGGAAGATGTCATATAATATAACTGGCTTGACTGGGGGAAAGGGGAGAAGGAGTTGCTTTGTTTTCCAATGAAGTTTAAGAGACTTTGACATATGTTTGTAATCTTTAGTACTTTCACTTCGGTTGGACTACTGACATGCCTACAGGTTCAGGCTGTACATCCAAGTTTGAAAGATTGAGACTGCAGAGAAGCTCTTCTAAGTTCTGCCTTTTCTAAGTGCAAAAGGCAGACAGGATGCCTACTAAATCTCAGAAATCCTGGAGATAAACATAAGAAGTGTTTGGTATTAGCTATCCACTCTCTGGCTTTTCAGAGTGGTGAGTATTCTTTTACTGTATTTTAACACATCACTTTGACAGTGGGAACAGGTCTGATAAGGAGCGAAGGATCTGATTTCTACTTTTTCTCTGATATCCAGATAATAAATTTTTACTTACTCTGTGTTTTCAGACTGTCATCTTTGACTCTCTGTTTTAGCCTGAGGAGCAGTGCCAAAGAGGCATGAGTTTGGCAAACTGGGCTGTTTTCTGTGTTGCACTCTGGTTATTAGGCAGTTTCAACTGTGTCCTCAGTTGCTTTCATTGATGTGTCTCTGCAGCTGCCTATTGGGTTGAACATGCATATAACCCAAATTGGCTATGTGTTGAAGACATTGAATTTTTGTTCAAAAAGAGTATTACATATTTGTTTCTTTTCTCATGTGTTTGCCTGTTCTGTATTATGGTATTATATTTACCTTCTTTGTTAGCAAGGATTTACTCACCGGTCTGAGTTTCCCTTTTTTACTACTTTCTGTATTAACCAGTTTTAAGGGTTGTTAGGCAGTTGCTTTCAGTGGTCTCTGACTTCAAGTTCTGCGTGTTTATTTACTTTGAGGAAAGGTAGGCTATGAGGCTTTTTTGGTATAATTTTGAATTTTCTGGTGCCCAAAATCTCTTAGCATACCTAAACTCAGTGTGGACCGGATATATTTCTTAGTTTTTTGAAACCTATTATTTCATCAAATGTTCATACTCAGTTTTTTTTGTCTCTGATCCTGATTTTGATCTTCTCTCTTATCAGGGCCTATGCCAATACCCACAATTTCAAAATTAGATTTTCAGCCTTAAATCAAATGTCTAGGTAATTTATGTTTCCAGCTTTTGTATTCCCTTACATCATCTGTTTAATAGTCATTTTTTGGGAAAAAAAAAAAAAAAAAAATTGCTCCTGAGCTGTTTTTTTTATTTTTCTCTGCAGTATTTTTCACAATCCTGAGTTAACTAAAAAATATTTAAAATATCAAATACTTAAGAACTAGTGGTAGTCAGAAAAATAAATATGTCCTTTGTTTGCATGCAGTAATGAAGTCCTTCTTAAACGTTGTTCATTCAACCTTTAAAAGGCCAGAGTATTTCAATTCTGATGGGCCTTTCAGCTGCTTTGTTTTATTGTGGGTGCATTCTCAGCTCACTTCATGCCAGTGCTTTTCAGTATAATCCTAAACGAAGAAGTTGACTCCTCCTCTTAGTGTCTGACTTTGACATTAGAAGGTCTCCAATCTCCTGACTGTTGGATAGTAGGACTTATTACCAAGGGAAGGATCGGTTTATTTCGTGCCTTGTATAATGGGGATATACAACAATTATATGGGACCCAATACAGCAATTCTTATCAGTCAGCATCATATAACTACTTCCCAGGGTCTGATGCCAGAGCCATGGAAGAGTTCTCCAAAAAGATATTATAAACAGAGGGTAAGATACTAAGCTTGGCTCAGCAGTCTTGGATGAAGTGCCTAACTGTGGGAGAGCATTCAAGGTGGGGACAAAGGAGCTTCCTTGCCTGCAATTCTTCTGCTTTGTGGCATCTCTCCCCGGTGTGCTCCTCACGTCCCTGCTGGCTGTCCTAGCTCCCCACGCAGCTGCCCATGTCTGCTGAGCTCTGCCTAGAGGGCACTCACCTTGCCTTGGGGCAGTGCTGAAAACGTAAGATACAGTATTGACAAGTTCTGCCCAGAAAAATCTCTCCCATGAGACTTCTGTCTTCACTTTTTGGAGTAGTGAAGTTGTAATGCTTTGGAATCCCCACCAGTTCAGATTAGCAGGTTGTGAGGTTTTTGTTGTTTGTGTTTGTTTGTTTGTGGGGTTTTTTTTCATTGTTGGTTTGGGGGGGCGGATTCTTTGTTTTTAATGCCAGGAAACTGAGCTCTTTACAAGAGAGCATAACAGGTTCTAGGATCACCTGTTTGTCATAGATGTCCTGTAGGAATTTTAGGAATTTGCTGTGTTTTACAACAGAGAGCTAACCTGACCTTGTCCCTATCGAATACTTCTGTTGCCATCTTGGACCCTCTGAGGAACCTTTTCCTTTGAAAGACGGGTCTCTCATAAATTCTCTGCAGCAAATTCTAATTTTAGTTCCTAAACATCAGTGAGGATTAAGTTGTCTTTGTGACAATGAGTGTGGGCAAATGAATAATATTCAATTAATTATAGCAGAGGTAGAGAGGTTGAAGGTTTGCCTTAGCGAGATCTGTAGAAATAAACACAAAAGCTAGTTATCAGCCACACATCATTACATCTTGCACCTTTATAATTACACATTTACTGCTTATTTGGCTGCAGACCTGGCATGGCGTCTTTGTTACTTCTAATTATATTAGTTCTGATGTATCATTAACAATTAGAGGTGTAAGTTTAATTCAACAAAATGATAATGCGATTTCATTTGACATATGCCAGTGTGATATGTGGAGTGATTAGACATATGAAATTGGCCTTGTCATCTTTATTAGTCTGACCACTATCTATGCTTTACATCTTAATAGGAACTTTTTTTTTTTAATGTCTATTTAGAGGTATGCTTAGAATGTACCCAGCTTTATGGACTAAACATATTAAGGGCCTGTATGAAGTTGTTATTCAGTAACCTTTATGTGGATAGTTTGAGTATGATATTTTTCAAGATACCACAAAATATAAATATGTAGGTTACAGCTGTAGAAGGTTTATTTAGCTCAGAAATATATTGGTGTCTTTATAATGTATATATTACTGTATATATGGTACTGTTATATATTTTCAGTCATATTATCATCAGGCAATTTTCTATCTTGAGTTATCAGAAAAAGGGAATTAGAAAATAAAATGCTAGCCTTAGGGAAGCAAACTTTTTTCAAAACTCCTGTCTGCTAATATCACCTGTCAATGATTTAATGTGTTTATAGTTTACGCTAACCTTTCTTAGCTTTCCTTTTTATCCATTATAGTCTGTGTACCTGGTAGAAGGGAAGCCTGCAGCCAATTGCCATTACTTTGCACCTCCTATCTTTACTTGGCAAATAGCTATTTTCTCTTTTATTTCCTTTTTTATTCCTATAAGGTAGCAAATGTTGGATGTTATAAAACTGCAATCTCATTAGAAAAGGTTCATTCAAATAAATTCACTGCTGATACTAGGACTTCAAAATGTTAATGCGTTTGTCTTTCTTTGGAATAACGTGTTTTTCTACTGATGCTTAAAGAGACACCTTTCATTTCCAGAAGAGTTTTTATGACAGCAAGACAGCATTTTGGGACATTCTGTGGGATCTCGTGGTAGTACCTCATTTACGAATTTTTCGTATGTCTCCCTATTAAAAATATGTCCACAGCTTGAGTAAAATGAAAGTGAACAGAATTCTTAAGTGCATACAATAATGTTAATGTTCTTTATCAGCAATATGAACTGCTACGATGCTTGTTTAACTCTGGCATGTGTGGTCCTTTTGTACTTTCTTAGTCCTCTACTCCTTGTATAACCAGAGACCAGTGGAGCTCTGTTGATGCTCTGTTACAAAACTCCAATGTCATATTTTATTCACAATCATCTTTTCTTGCTTTCTCCAGTTTGCATCAGACATTTTCCACCATTACAGGTGGGAAGTATTAAATATTCTTCATGTCCAGTCTGTGTTTAGTCTTGCAAACAGAGTAACTTCTCCTAACAGATTTTTACAAAGCCCAGTAATGACATCATGGGAATGTTATTTAGTTATTACACTTAATCTGGCAATGGAGTGTAGAGCATATGCGTAGCAGATAGGTCTGAAGATAAAGGGTTATCACGTGCTGGGATAACTGTCATTTCACACACAGTCTTTAGTTTCATGGAATAGTTAATTTGGGATTCTTCAGAATCCTCACTGAAACTTTTTAGGACACAGGTCTAAATGTATTCAATTCCACCTATTTCTAATTAATCTAATGCTAGCATAAATGTAATTTCATTGCTTGTAATAAAATTAAGGTCTACTCACAATTGTTTCTATGTAGCAAACTTTAAAAAAAATTTTTTCACACTCAGAAATGTGCTCTCATTGTCTTCTGAACTCAGTCTAGACATATCTGACCTGTGTGGATAGAAGTAGCTGAATTCTGTTTTCCTTTCACTTCATATTAAAGACAATACTTTTTTGTTCAACCATTGGATATGTGCCAGGTATTTTTAAATGTCCATTATTTCACGAACGATTCTATAAGGCAGAATTAAGGTATTATGAAGAGAACTTTTGATGGTTGTATTACTTCTAACATTTAATGCTTAGAATTAATAGAATTAGTCATTGCTTTGTTGGATTTGAATATAGATATTGGATGTTATTAAGCAATGTGTCCCATATGCACTGGCTTATTCATTTGCCCGTTTTTCAAAAATGTATAAGCCATACTGAGAGCAGATTTGCATTTATTATACTATGTAAGTAGTTCTACTTTTACCAAAGAAAAAAAACAGCCTAATTTCAGATCTTTGAAAAATTTTAGAACTGTGTTGTTGTTACTTAGAATTATTTATTTGTACATGGATACTTTACACTGGCATAACTGTCACCACAATATGATTTTATTTTAAAAAATTACTGAAACAGTTTACCTTATATAGCCTTTGCTTGTGAATACAGTTTGGCTGCTATAGCTTTTTTCTATTGTCAGCATTAGAGATGTTCCTAATTATAGAGATATAATTGAACTGTTTGTATGCCAGCAAGCTTTGAAATGTTTGAATTGTACTCTTAGTGGCTAATCTTTGTGTTGAGTTGATATCTAATAGGAATAAACAGGAAAAGCAGTACACTTTTAAAATCCAAATATATTTTTAAAAATCAAGACAAATATTGATGCTTTGTTATACTAGTTCTGACCACCTCCCCTTGTTGTAGTTTTCAGTAGTGAACAGGAATATTTCTGCACAAATACCTTGAAACAACAAAATCCTGAGTTTGTACTTTATTTCCATTTTGGGGGTAGGCAAGCAGGAAGAAGGTGCTTTATTCCATGAAATACTCGAATCTTATGCTCAAACATTGAGGAATCTCTTTGCTTTTCAGTTCAGCATGTAACCCAAGTATAAGTTACCATAACAGATGAAGTGGCACAAAGTTGTAATTGGAAGGGGAATTGGAAGCCCTGAGGTTTTTATTCTTTCTTGGACTATAAACCTGTTATATGACCTTAAGCATATCACATAAACCCTGACTTTCCAAAGCATTTGCCCTCCTGAACTGGGTCTATAGGTTGGTCAGTTGCAATTTCCTGTAAGGTGAAAATGGTGCCTTAATAGGGTGCAGACAGTTCATTAACACAAAGTGCTGTGAAATTCTCCAATGAAAAGCATTACAAGCAGTGGAAAGTATTATTAGGAATTAATAATATTATAAATTAGTAATAATAATATAGTTAGGTTTGCCCTATGATCTTGTACTTTACCCCAAAGCAAGATAAATCATAAACCGCTTCAAAGTATTTTTACAATAGAGTGCAGCCATTAAGGGTCTTTAGAACATTTCTGCAATATTAAAATGGCTTTTCAGCCACCATATTAGTTTCTTCAGTCTAGTCCAAGGTTTTAGAAAAGTAAAACAAACAAAAGGCCAAGATATTATTTACTTAATTAGTCCTTTCTGCAGCATGAATTTCTTTCTGAGCTTCATTTCTGCTTACTAAGTATCATATCTGTTGCTGTTCCTCATGTTACTAAGCAACGCCAGCACTGCCAAATAATAGGGAAACAAACATGTAATAAGGCACTATAATTCTGTTCATGTATCATGGGGTTAATTTCTTAGGAATACTCTGAGATTCAAAGAGTGTGCAGTGCAGAAATGTAAAATATACTGTTTTCATTATAAAAAGCAGTTCACATATTCTAAAAATGTGCATTTAATTGCATAAATGCAGAAAAGCAACACAAAAAATATTCAAATAACATTCCAATTATATTTGATAAATCATCTTTAAAGCCTTTACATTTATGTAGCAATTATAACCTAACCACAGGATCTAACATTTTAGCGCTTCATCAAAATCAATCAAATATCTTAGGCTGACACTGGAATGTCTTTCTGATGGAATTGCTCCCAAAGGCAATTTTGATCTGTTTAGGCACCAGTTTTACAGCACATTCTGAATTTTATTATTTCTAGTAGTATTTCCTGGGTAAGGTTTTGTTCTAGCAATGACTCTAAGAAATTTCCACTATATAAAGCAACTAATTAATTGCAGACTGGTTAAACTAACATACTTCTTTTTAAAAATGCTACTAACACTTTGGTCCATAAAAAATGCAGAATCTCTTCTGTTAATTCCTTTCTAAGTGTGTTTCAGAGAGAACTGGTGATTTCAGATGGTAAATCAAACAGAGTCTCACTGACATCACATGTAAACCTGAAAATCATTTGGAAGACCAATCTTTCCTTGGTTCTAAGTATGAATTTCTCATTCAGCTTCCAGGCTTCTTTGAATAACAATATTTGCACCTGATTCTTAGGTGCATGAAACCAGATAACTATCAGTTAATTAGGGATAAAACAGTATTAGTGTGTTGGGTTTTTTTAAATAAAAGACAATTGTGAATTTTAGCATTTTTTCATCTTTCACCAGATCTAGGAAGAACACACCTCTGTCTATACTACTGCAGAGTCCCCAGTCTCAAATACTTTTGTATCTCTTTTTACACTGGTTTTAGTTTTTCAGAGAAATTCCTTCTTTTTTTCTCTCCCCTTCTGTTTGTTCTTTGTTTAAGCTAATAACCTAGTTAGTCTCAAGAACACTTCTTCTCAAAAACTCTAAAAATATTTTTATTTCTGGTTAAATAAAGCTGTCTAAAATATCTGTCAAGAATCAGTTCATAAAACTGTTTCAAGATGGGAGAGTTGCAGAATTTAAATTAGATAATGAACTATATGTCTCCACCTTGGTGTTTGCAAGGCATTCCTTGCTTGACAGACATTCAGGCTGGTCTTACCTTAGTTTCAAAGTGCTTGTAATCTAATATATGCAATTGTATATACACTATAATGCATAATGTGCTGTGTGTGTCAGCACAAAAAAGGGTAAACTGAAAAAATTTGTAACATGTTTACAAAAAAATTCCTCAATCTTCCCCCCAAAAAATTGATTCTAAAATGAAGATGAATAGAATGTAAATTAACACTGTGGCTTTAGAACAGGTTAAAGAATAACTGTTTTCTGCTCCCTTGCCATCCCCCCCAAATCCTAGCCTACTGCTGTGTATTCCTACTTCAGAGAAGAGAGGAACTGTTCGCAAAACCATCTTATGTGTAGCTCTATCCTTACTCAGAATGGACTATTTAGGAACTTCGTGAATCACCAAAGATTTGGCTTGAAATTATTAAAGCAGAGCCACTATCTACAAACATGCCTAATGTTTGAAAGCCGGTATTTCAGGAATCAGCTGGGTCTGATGCCTCAAATTGCATGGTCAGTGTTGTACAATTGATGGAGCTGTTCAAAACCAACATTTGCTGCCATTATAGCAGAGTGCATTTTGATTCCTCAGCAGCACTAAATAGCATGTTTACAATTTCCCAAACTAGCCATCCAAAAGAGTAGTCATTCTGAAAAACGTTAACTCCAAATGGTTTTGGTATAAAGATATAAAGGTGCTAGAAAGATATAAATTGTAATTGCCTGTAATTGCCGTAGAAATGTTTGCATTCCCTGCTCTTGAGAACTGTGAATAGAATTTCCATGTGAAGTTCTTGGTTAAAAATGTGTGACCTTTAAAATGAAGCTTCCTTTCAGGTTTGTAAAGGAGAACACTATTTTCTTCAGTCTCTGATTACAAAGCAAATTTGTACTTGGACTTTCCCAGTATTTAATAAGTGTATGCTCACACACTTTAGCTGGTTGAAGCTGTGCTCTTTCTGAAGAAGCAGTTGCCCTAGGTCTTGCTTGGACATAGCAAGCAATGTTCTCCACAGATTTACTCACTAAAGGTCATAGTTTATTTTTAATGGCAATTTTGGGGTTAATATTTGCTATCTGTCTGTGAGTGTAGAACTCATTCAGACTAACAAGAGTCATTCCTTAGATATCCAAGAACATGATTAGGTTTTAATAAGATTTGGAAAATAGATTTAATGAATCTGCTACATTGCCTAGACTGCTATTATCAAAAATATTCTTATGTTAGATGTTTAAATCTGTAAAGTAAGCCTCAAAGTAAACAATTTTTTAAATAGAAATACTGAGTGCTCCTCAGAACCATGACAAATGGGAATTGGATGTGTTCTCTAAGGTTGTGTCTAAGAGGTGAAGTACTGTGACCAATATATTCAAAAAAAGAAAGGAACTGACAGTGGAACTGAAGAAGGAGCTAAAGTTGTAGTATTTCTGAGACTACTTGAAAATATGAGCCATAATTCAAATGGATTCCAAAAACAGTTATTGTTTTTAAAATGACTGCTGCTTCACTGTATGAAATAGCTTGTTTGTTTCTGTACTCCATGCTGAAAACAAAAAAGTTAAGGATGTACCTATTCTACATATCTTAAAAGGTCATAATTGCTCAGAAATAGAATGAAGTCAAATAATCCTCTCAATTAGGGTTTTTCCTGTAAGATTTTTCAGACACAGAAACAGGCGATCCAAGCATAGTAGTTCTAGTGCAGGTGTTAAATTGATCTGAATTTTTTTAATCACTGCTGTTGTGATGGCAGATCTGTTAGCAATCATCTGTTTCAAATAAAATATACAAGAATTACCCAAGAGATTTTGAATGTTAGCAGCACAGTTACAGTGACGTTTTCTTTCACTTGCACATATGTGCCTGTGCAAATGTAAGCCTAAAGATTTTTTTCAAATTTTTAAGAATTTTTAAGAGATCTAACATTCACAACTTGGTTAAAATGATCATATGCTATGCGGATTAAGAAAATTATTGTATCAGGCTCCAAACAGGTTTTCCTCCCTGCAAAAGCTTTTAGGTGCCTAGAAAGCATCTGGATATGTCTTATAGGGATCTTTGGATGCACTGCAGAATGTTATCTGAAGATTTGATTTTGCCAAGATTTTCCCAACACTTAAGTGAGTATGCTTCACAACACCTGGATAGTTGCAAAAAATCCACCTTATTTATTATTTCCACACTGATCCAGCTCAGACACTTCATTCTTGCTTTGCCACAATATTAGTTTTCTGCTTTAAAGGTCTCAGATTACAAAATTTAGCCTATACCTGTGCTTTGTTTTCTGTGTCTAAGTAACTGGAACTTTTTTAGTATGATCCATAGCTCACTGGAAACCAAATGATTGCACCGCCATCCAGTGCTTTTAGATTAGGATATACTATTCTAGCAGAGAATTTGAGGAAAGACATTTACATTCAAAAATGCTTTGGAATTATTATTTATATCATATTTTGTATGGTTTATATGGCAAGTAGTATATATGGAAGAGAACTAGGGAAATCAAAGCAAGCAAATAATGGTCAGGAATTTAAAATCAAATAAACAATTATAATGTTATGCTTAGGGGAAATAAAAGCTATTGAAGGGTATAGTGTCCATCATTGGTCACCCGTGGTTAAGGAAATAAATGTGGGGGTTTTTTTGTTCTTCTGAAATAAAGTCAGGGAAAACAAATAATTTTGTTGTGATCACAGATGAGATTTGTGAATTGAATTATGAGCTGAATTTCCAACTTGCGATGGGTTTAGAAATACTGATTTCTCTTATTTTATTTTGTAGATGCTTCAGAAACTTGCTGTGTGTTTACCACAAGTTCTGCCAGCCAACTTGAGAGGGGACTTACCTGTTCTTTCATTAGTCAAGCATAACATTATCTTGAACTAATTATTCCTCTCCACATGGCCTTCCTACTAGTGTCAGCTTATCTTCTGCTGACTCATGCTCATGGTGCTCCTGTTGAGAATGGGGCACTCTTGGAAACACTGAAGTCACAAGTAGGATTATTCAGCAATAAAAGTGAACACTACTCAGCACAGGTGAGACCTCCTGGCACAAACCGACAAATACCTCAGACAATCATCATAGGAGTTCGCAAAGGAGGGACAAGAGCTTTGCTGGAAATGTTGGATATTCATCCTAATATTGTGGTAGCAGCTACAGAAGTCCACTTCTTTGACTGGGATGAAAATTATGTGAAAGGAATAGACTGGTATAGAAGTCTGATGCCATTTTCTTATGGAAATCAAATTACAATTGAGAAAACACCAGGCTATTTTACATCACCACAGGCTCCAAAAAGAATTCATGATATGAATAGCTCCATTAAACTGCTGCTTATTCTAAGAGATCCCACTGAGAGAGTTATATCTGACTATACCCAAGTGTATTACAACAGAGTAGAAAACCACAAGCCTGTTCAGCTTTTTGAAGATATTGTTATTAAGAATGGAGCACTTAATACAAAATACAAAGCTATTCAGAGAAGTCTATATGATGTTCATATGGAGAAGTGGCTTCAGCATTTCAGTTTGGATCAGATTCACATAGTGGATGGCAATACTTTAATCAAGGACCCTCTTCCTGAATTACAAAAAGTTGAAAGATTTCTAAATCTTCCTTCAGGAATTGTCTCTTCTAATTTTTATTTTAACCAAACCAAGGGATTCTACTGCATTAGAAGTGATGGAAGGGAGAGATGTTTACATGAATCCAAAGGGCGTCCCCATCCTCTTGTTAACAATACTGTTTTAGAGCAACTGTATTCTTACTTCAGAGAGCATAATGCAAAATTTTACAGAATGGTTAATCATTCCTTTGACTGGCATTGATGCATTTGGAATCAATGTTTCTTAAAAAGGGCCTGAAACAAACTCGTTCAAACATATATTTCTAAACTGTAGAGATTCATATGATGAGAACTTAACATACTAGTTATATGCTTCACTGGAATAACACATCTGTTAACTCATTGAAATGGTACCCTTTCTGTTGGGAAGAAGAAGTTTCATGTATTTGTGTGATTACTATAAGTCATATTCTGATCTTCTTTCTCTCATCATGTAAATACATTAACTTTAGCAGACTTATTTCAGATATCTCTGTTACAAGATTTGTGCTGTTTTGAAAAAATGACTGCTTCTAATAGTGTAAAAACTGTAAATATTTGAAATGGTGTTATTCTAACTGTTCTGTATTTTTTGTTGTTAGTAATTTTTTATATCACGCACAATGATAGTGGCATTGATTTCTAGAATTTTTCATACAGTAAGTTAAATTGTATGTCAAAACAGGGGCTTACATAGTGGCTCCAATAAATAATTTATCCTCTGTTAATATGCTGAGGTTCTTAATTGATTAATAATAAAAGGAATCTATTTCACCTATAATTTTGAAAAGGTGAACTAGAAGCTCTGTATATCATTAGTATTAAACCATGCTCTTACTATCTCGGGTTTACCAAAAAAATTTCTCCAAACAAAGTAAGAATATGAACTGTTTGAAGAAGCTTTAAGTGAGAGTTCTGAATGTAAAGAACTTAAAATATCCCAGGTTGTTCTTCTGTACAGTTAAAAAAGGGGGAGGGGAATTATTAATATCAGCAACTGTACAAATACTTGATTAGTTGCTCTTGAATGGACAAGCTCTTCATTAGTACTACCATATTAATCATGTTTGTATTCTGTGACTAGTTATTCTGTTGCTTTCCTGGCTTTAGCTTACATATCTCCATTGGCACATGGATTCTTGTTGAAAAAAAAAAAATTACTTGCCCTGCAAAGCATGCAGTATTTTTATTTTGTTATTTCTAATGCAGACCATGGGATGTTCTCAATGTTAAAATAACATCTTGTCACACTGTATATCTCAGAGACAGTGTTCAATATGTTAAGTATGTCATACTCAGATTATATATAAAAACCACACCCATCTATACCCCTGCATTAGGAATTTTCTTATTTTAATTTTTTTTGTTTGTTTGACAGTATTGTGCTAGTCTCTTCTCCTTTTTCATGTAAACATTTCATTATATATCAATACCAAAGAAGAAAATCAACTTTAAATGTTAAATATGGTGCCAGATGGAACTACAGATGCAGATGTGCTTGTTTGACATTGTACGTTGCAATCCAGAAACTCTGGTGCAGCCGCTGGCAGAAGCATTCGTCAGCTGTGTTCCTCCTCAGGCTTCTCTGAATGCTGGTGAGCTGTGGTCGTGTGGGCCCACACTGAGCACCCCAGCATCAAACTCCACCTAACCATGGTGAGGATGCTGAACCTGGGTCCTTCTGTCTAGGCCACTGTTCAGCCTACAGGAGTGTATGTTCCTAATGTGGGATTGGGTCGTCCACTTCACAGGCTAGAAGGTATGTATTGCAGCACCAATTTCTAGGCTTCTAATACTTTATGGGAGGACTACTTAGATGTTAGGCAGGTAGCAGTATTCCACTGAAGCTGGACAGAATCGGACCCAGCCAGATTATGTGGAAATAGCCTTCATCAAGTATTCCCTGTTAAAAAGAATATAATTAATTTATTCTTTATCTCTTCAGCTACTTGCATGTGTATATATGAGAGAATATTTTTTTTCTGGTCATATAATTAACCTCTGAAATTATCTTTCTGATGTATGATTATTTACTACAGCTCTGATTTCTACAGATTGTTATTTACTACTTCCACCTTTTCTGAGATTGTGGGTTCTTAATCATTAATACTGATCAGATCCGGGCAGTACTCAGAAGTACAAAGTTTATCTTAATCAGGTGTGGAAATACAAATGTATTTCTTTCAAATTAGCCAAAACCCAGGATGTTTATGCTGGTCTTATACCATCTCTACAAGGACAATGGGTAGGCAAACTGTAATAATTACAGTTGTATAGCCTAACAATGCCTTCTTTGTTATTTGTCAAGTAAAAAGTTAACCCAGAAAAATTCTGAACTCTGAATCAGCAGGGTGATTTTCTGTTGGACCAACACTTTGTATTTTGTGGGCACAACATTTTTATCTGATAACAGAAACCCCAAATCCAGAATCTCTGTATTGTTTAACATAGCCTGTTCTTTCTGACCAATGCAGTCTCAGTGATGAACAAAACTCTAATTTCAGAAACACTAATTTCAGAAATACAATATTGCAGGTAGCAACAGAGCAGCAGTGTATATCATAGATTGTAGTTTTTCTTTCAGCATCGCTTTCTGTTTCTTATACATTCCAAAACTTTCCATGTTCTTGTTTTGCTTCTTTTCAATGATGATTCCGTTTAATAGAATCAAATAAGAATAAGGTTAGGTTTTGTTGTTGTTGTTTTCAATAAGCTAATTTTAAAACAATGTATACTTTAACAGCGGTTTCAGGTAGTTGCCAGTAATTGAAAAGTTCATGTCTATATGTCACGTTTCATTTCATAGACTTAGAAGAAAAAAAAAAAAGGAAAAAGAAAAAATCTAATGTCTTTCTACATTTATGCTTGCAGGCATCAAGTCTTTCTCTTTCTTCTGTGAAGTTTACAGCTAATCTTTAAATAGGTTGAACACAGGAACAGTTGGCAGAAGCTGTATGCATCTTTGAAAATGCAGGTCCCTTCTGGAATTTACATTTCAAGGAGAGCTGATCTGTATGGATTAGTGATGGATATATCTACTTGATTTGTTAGCACTCTTCGTTCCTGCTCAGCATTTTTGGGAAGGACGGAGTTCATGGAATGAATGCAATTATTATTTTAGAGTTTACTAATACCAGAAGAAATATATTACTCACATTATAATTTGGGTGAGGGGTTAGATATTCTGGTTTTACGTAAATGAAGATTCTCATCTGAAGTTTTGTTAAATAGTCTACAAAGATGCAACTTTACATAACAGAATTCAGTAAATATAGTAGACTGTAATTTAAAATTAGAAACAGTTTCCATCAGTTTCTCGTTTTGTGCTCTGAAAAATATTATCTCATGCAGTCCCGGCCTCCATTCTTACTGTCTTCAAAAGATAACCCTCCTTCCCTCATCCTCAGGAGGGAGATCAGATGAAATAAGCCATACTTTAGTAATACTGAAATAAAAAATACTCAATTTTTGGCACTTGGAATTCAAGACTAGACAAATTGTGGAAAGAACTGGAGGCTCACAATCAGTTTAAAGATGTTATTAACTACACAGTTCTCAATTTAAGAAATTACAAATATCTCTTATGAATTTCCACAGTTGGTAGCAAACCATAAACTATTCTTCTCCAAATTGGCCATCAAAGGGCTTTCATCTCATTACCTGATACTCAAGAGGTGTTTAAGCAACCTTCCCACATGAAATTTATTTCTGTAAAGAGATCATGCAGTAATTTCAAAGGTTGTTGAGAGCATCCGAAACAGATGATATAGTCATATGTGTAAGACTACTACAGAATTTACGATGATTTGAGCAGCTCTTTGATGTTGTTTTGCATTCCACAAATATTAAACTTTCACTTTAAACACTGTTTCTTTCCTTTTTTAGTTAAAATGCCACAGTTATAGTTGCTTTGATCTCGTATCACTGAGAATTAGCAATATTAAGCAACTGCAGCTGTAATTGGATCAGTTTAGCTTTTGCCACAATAAGCATCATGATCTTGCTTAATACCTAGATGAGTCTAATATTAGTATATTTTTAATATGGGCTATATATAACCTAGAGTACATAAAGAAAAAGCATTGGGAAACTTAAAAGCTAGAATTTTGCCCCAAGAAGCTCCTAGTACTTGACTAACGGGAAGGAAACAAAGAGGTTCCTCTATTGCACTCACCCACATTACTTTGCCAGGGCTGGATTTTTCATGGTATCTAGCTGCTCAAAGGCCTTGGGCTGACTTCTGCTCTTTTCTTTCACAGTTTAGCCTTGATAGAGAATTTACAGTTCCTCTTAAAGAATACCTGTTAAAGCAGAGACATTTTTGGAGGATCTATAGGCAATATGGTGGAGAACTTTACAGAAGGCATACACTTAGTGCGCATCATTGTATGCTGCTACACAACAACTCCTGCAGTATCCTTTTGATACAAAGACAATAGATAATCCTATGAAATGCATCTAAGAAGGATTAGATTGGCTACTAAAGCGAAGTGCATTCACATACATAGTTTTCAGTCTTCATTCACTTTTCAAAAGTGCATCAAAAAGAAATGTAAAAATTGGGATGCTTCCAGCAAGTTTGCTTATTGCCAATTGCTTATTGTCAATTCAGATGCTTTCATGAGTTGGAGAAAAATTTTAAAAGTGTAATAATCCCTGTAATTTCTTGTTTAATCTATGTGGTTAAAAACAATAACACAGGTTATTACTTTGCCTTATAGGAGCACAGTTTAAAGAAAAAAGAGAGATACAACCTCCAATACCTTGATTCATAGTAAGAGTTGCACAATAACAATACTCACGATAACATTTCCTTGCAGAGAAAAAAACATTTAAATTATTTAAGGAAAGATTATACTCCTGTAGATTATTATTTTCCATACTTGTGGATTTGATCCTTCATTTCCTTCAGAAGTCTGAATTTTATCATAGAAGTGAACAGACACACTGGAATTAAAATCAGTGATAATTTGCCTGGCACATTAATAATTACCAGCAGTTAATGGCCAATATTCTGTTACTGGCCAAACAATTTCCACTACGATTATTTCAAGTTTCAGTGTGACCTACTAAACTGTTTGGCTATTTTAAAATACAAATTTAAAAGTTAGAACCAATGGTGTATAAAAAGACTCTAGTATCACTCTGTGGTTACTGAGGAATTGGCATGTCTTTAAGGTTAATTAACAATTACATGATCTTAGCACAATTCATGAAAAATTTTTGGAAGCCAGGATACTAACATAACTGCAAAGTATAAATTAGTACTGGAAATTGAGTCTGCTACTTAGGGAAAATACAACAGGTTAAAAATCAGACCGACATGAATCATACTATCCTGCTAAAATAGATGTGATGTAAAATGTACAGTATCTCATGTATTAGCTCATGTAACAAGCACTATGAAGTCTGTTTTCTGATGCAAAATGGTCTTTCACTATTACATTGTATGTTATTTAGTTCCATTACAAAAACCTCTCAGTAAGTGTTAAAAGGAAAAACATCTTAATGTAAACTCTTTACCAGTGGTACAGTTTTTCTCTCAAAGGACATTTCTCTGGTTCTGTATTGTTTCCTCTGAGGTATAAACATGGTTTGAGTCACACTGCAATAAAAGTAGAGAGATATCCTATCAGAATTAATAATACTAATTTGGTTTATTACAGTTTTCAGTGAAAAACATTTTTATATATGGACTGATGATAGTTTAACAATATCTTTGTATTTTCTATCTCTTTATTAGATAACATAATTATGTTATATTTTTTCTTATTCTGAAGAATGTTACTCTAAACTTTTACATTGTTACTCTAAAGCTCTGACTTACAGATTTAAATCAGGTGGCAGTAATAAAAGGGAAGCACAGGTAATTAAGAATCCATTCCCTTTGCCACTCAGACTGGCCACGATTTTCTTACTTTTTAACTCTTTTTATGTGAATATTTTGATCCATCCTAAACTGCCTATTAGGAAAGTATCAGCCAAACTTGCAATAGGAAAAAATAAGGCAAGGGCAACTAGAATGCAATAAAACCTGAGCTGAAGGCCCTCTGCTGGTAAATATCTGTTGGCATGATATGGCACAGTTACAAATGAAAATTATTATTTGCCTAATAAGACAATGCACAGGAGTAAGTAACATGCTACTCCAGGGATTTGTCTAGGTATTCTACATGGCTGAATTAATTTTACAATCATTAGGCTATTAGAGACATACATGAATATACATTTTCAAAACACAGTATTTCATTTTATTAGAGAATACTACAATACTGTAGGACAGGTTGTATATATTATGTCTATCCTTGGGTGAAATGGGCAAATTGGACGGGAAGTAACAGTTCTCTAAGTATTGGCCATTTTTAAATTCCTTATGGAAAATTAGCAGCACTAGATGCAGCAGGTTTGTTGTTGATTTGACAAGGACTATCAGCCTAGAAAAATGCTGTGCAACTGTCATGAGAAGATTGAAGATACTTTTTCTATACTCTGCCAAGATACAAATCTACAGCTCAAGACAAGTGACACAGATGGAACACTGTAAACTGCAGGGAGTGCATTGCTGCCCTGAGTGAAGGAAGATTAAAGGCTTATAAACAACATATGCTGTAGTTACACATGCACACAAGCATCACACATAGCTTGCAAAATATACTCAGTCTAAAACAAAACCAAGCAGAATCTACAGCTGTGCCCTCAAGTGATCCTGCTGAAGTCATACTGAACCAGGGACAACAGTTCCAGTATGAGCTATCTGTAACTTATTACTTGCATTAATAAACAGAAGTATGGGCCATGCTCTAGGCATCTTCTGTGAACTAGCACCATATACTGCTCTTAATTTTTTCACCTTGCAGACAATGGGTACTGTATTCTCAGATTCAAAATAAGCTTCATTCATTATGTACTTGCCAGACAACCCGTGATTATGTGACTGAAGTTCTTTGTCAAGTGTGCATATGACAAAAACGAATTAAATAGATGAACAGATTTTCTGGAAAACAATGGCTAATGGATTGCATACTTAGGGCTTTTTTATGTAAAGTGAGCATAGCAGAAGAGCGTTTAAGTAAACTATCTTTTATACCTTTCAAAAATAAACTTTCTCTTTGTTTTCATTTCCTTTAGGGAGGTAAAAGTCTCTACATTGTTTAATGATATACTTAGAATTTTAAAATCCAAATTCATCTGAGCAGTTTAAAATATTTTGTTGCAGTGTCTTAAATAAGAAATTACCATTCAAAATTTACTACATTTTTAGTATCATTAGAAACATGTTCACTGTAGTTCTTTTATGCCTTGTGTCACACCCTCCTGCCTCTGCCTTGAAACAAATATTTTCATAGTAAATGCCCTTTCTGCCAGCTGATTTCAATGTTATACAGGCAAATTTCACAGTATTAATCACTTGCATTAAAAATACAAAAATTAGGTAGAATGATAGCTAAGTCTTACATTTCCACATGAGTGGAAAAAAATGGCATACAAAATAAAACTATGGTCACTTAAAATGGGTACCTGCTGAATCATACTGGGTATTGTGTGTTCCAGATCATATAGAGAGATCAGGGCTGCTTCAGCCATCCAGATGACTCCTTGCAACATCTTTTGTGAGTCTAGGAAGAGTGGTTTCCCACTTCCATCAAATAGACATTCGGTCTTCAATCTGAGAAAATCTTTTTTCCAGTTATTAGGGTGCTTGTGTGGAAGTGAACGATTAGGTGCCTTTTTTTTCCCCTCAAATTACCTGCAGGGCAGATTATTGCCAAATTGCAGTATGTATTCCATTGGTAACAGCAAACTAACTTCGGAAGCCCGGTTTAATTTATTTTACTAAGTGCTGGGTCCTCCATTATTGTTGTCCAAAACCCTAGTTGTCACAGATGGTAATTATTCTACACAAATATAGTCCCCAGAAAAGTATTAATTAAATATAGTAATCCATCTTTCTGTAGATACTATTTCAGATAACAATAAGCCAGAAAATACAGAAGCTTGTTATCTTATTAGGGTCCGTTGTCCATGATTCCTTTTTATCAAATAAATATTGGGTACAGTGATATATACTTGTAAGACTCCCTGTCCTGATCATCTATATATTATGATCAAAGGGAACAGGATTATGTTACCTCACTTTAAATACTAAGACCCAGGATGTTTATTTCACATAAATGCAACTTTCCTCTCAGTCATCCACTATCTTTGATTTTCTTCTCTATCTATAAATACTTCTTTGTGGTTTTGGTTTTGGTTTTTCACCTGTTAATGAATTCTGCCTTTTCTCTTTCATGGAATAAATAGTTTTGATCTTAAATTGAGTTTTCCTGATTTGAGAAAATTAAAAGCTGAAACATATACTATGGCTTTCAAAAAGAAATAGATTTTGTCTCTATGCTGTGTTAGTATGTCAGGGGATCAGAGTACAGACTTGCAAGCAATTAAGACAAAATAGCTAATCCTAACACACATAGCAAGCGTAATGATTGAGGCTATTTTTTGGAGGACAGGAAAAAATTCACCTTCCATTTTAAAAAAGTATTTATTTAATATTTAACAGAAGCATTTGGATTCATGTGATCCACTGATGTAAGGTAACACTGACTTCAGTCAGCTACAGTGACTGCAGTGAAAATATTCTAATTCGTAGCTAAGGATTTAGCCTGAAATGCATATATGTAGAGAATGCTACTTCAGTCTTAGGTGGCTGATAAGCAAAATGGAATAACTGCACTTTCTCAAACATAGGTACTTTTATCGCTTAACACACAAATTAAACATTTGATAGTAATGCTAACATAGAAGCTATTTCTCTCTTGATTTGATTTTTCTGTAGAAATTCTAGTCAGTGAGTTAGTTAATGACAAGCAATAAACTGCATTCTCTAACTTCATATATAAATGAGTATATTTACTGCGAAGAGAGAGGGGGAAGAATTCCTTTATTTGCATCCCTGGCCTCATTCTGTCAACATATCACCCAGATTGCTGGATACACACAGAGATGCATTCTGGCAATGCTAGGAAGGGACCTGCATTTCCTGCTGTCTATTTTAACTTATTAGTAATAGGATGATGCTTCTGGCACATCTAAAATAAATTAATACTGGATTAATTCAATTCAAAAAGGTGTCAGGAAAACACATTGCAAATTCACTCATCACAAACTTGAGACCGATATGTTTAAAAAAGAGTACCATCATAATCATGTTTACATATATAATTGCCTAAAGCTGAGCCAAATGATAGAATATATTCTAACTCTTTCCAACATGCCTTCAGAGCTGTTTAAACCACCAGTTCATAAAATAAAAATAAATATAGTATTTTCAATACTAAGATTAACAAAAATAAATTATTTTAATTAGTTTTGTCTTGCTTTAGAAAGCATTTTATCTGAACTACCAAAAGATCTTTTTATTGTTGCTGATTCAAGTTGTACTCATAGACCATTTCTTTGTTGTTCACTGATGATCATTTAGATTGTTTTGAATATCAAGGAATGACAGTGCAGCAGCATTTTTTAAAGTGGTAATAGGCTGGGCAAGAACTGCCAGACTTTACATAATTGACGTAAATGTAGTACTGGTTGAAAAATGTTATAAGACTATATCTGACCAATGCCAAAAGTAAGACCGATAGAAAAGTCTGAATAAACATTTTAGCATTTACAGTACCTTTATGATAGGAAGATCAAAATAAACAAAACAAATGGGAGACTGATTCTGTAGCCTTTGACCAGAAAAAAACTCCTACCTATAACAGACATGATGCTTGAGCTAAGGCTGCAGATCTGGACCATTGATTTCAATGTGCTGTATTCTGATATTTTATTCACACCTGTGTCTTCAATAGGAGCTCTGATACAGTTATATCCTACTCAAGGTATGTAAACCTGTCAGAATTTCACTACATATGAAGATGAAGTCGGATTTACTCGTCTTGTAGTCATGACAGGCAGATGAAGTACAGATAGAGTAATAAAGATACCTTTAGCAAAAGAGTCTCAGCATGTTTAGTAGATTGCCCTTTGTGCATTTTACAAATGAAGAGCATAAAAATCTTATTGCTCTTAAAGTATTTAATATCTTATGATTTAAAATAAGCAAGGCTATTAGCCTCTCAAAGATTCTCAAAAACACTTGGAAGTAAGCTGAAAAGGTCAAATTAATAATTTTTTATAAGCAGCGTCCAAGGCAAAGAATGATGACTCTTTAATAAGATTAGAACATTTCCAGTCTTTCTTCCTTAGTGTGCTACTTTAAATCGTAACTACTAACAGTGAAATAATTACAACTAAAAGTATTGTTGCACAAAGCTTTCCAGTTATAGGTAGAAAGCATATTTTTAAAAATACTAAATTTGTGACACATTTGAGCTCTGGAGGGAGAACATTCTGCACACCTAGTACTCCAGAGGAAATGGTGCTGTTCACTCTCAGCTTACTCCATTTCAGAAAGCCCTCAGGCATAAAACCTCTCTCTCCTAACCATCAAGATTGAAATGGAATACGGGGCATCAGAAGCTCAAAAATGCCCTTGGGATGCAATCTTCTTGGGACTTCACATATTAACATGAAAAATCTTAAAGCTCGGGCTACCAGACAGCTGAGACAGATAGCAAAACACTGTGAAAGAGTCATGTTCCCATCTGTATCTCTCCTTGCAACAATAACACACAACTACATAGTGAACCAGCTTCAGGCAACAGATCATTTATGCAAGTTGCCCAATGTACTACATGTATTTCTTTAATCTGGCTGCCATTTCACAAAGATATGCATCATGATTATCATCAGGGAATTCAAACAGAGCTTGCTCTCATTTACATCGCAATAATGTTAGCAGTGGCTTCAGGTCCTTGAATTGCAGCCTCTGGTCAATAACAGCATGTAGACTGCACAACCTGCTGCCCTGCAGGAATGGTACCTCATCACAATTCAAAAGGCCTAGGGAAATAACACTTTCTTCAGACCTCCTGCCTGAACCACTCATGATAAATTAAATCTGCAGGGATACTGTCTTAACTAATCTCATCATTTTATCATGTACTTCAGTCATGTAAATGGAAAACAATTGCATGTCTTAGTTGCAACTAGATATAGATTATGCTAATGATATCTCAGGCCATCTTGCTCTCAAACTCTTGATAATTCAGATTGTGCTTTTCATATAAGTTTAGGAGCCAAACCAGACCCTTGTGAAATACAATGCTAGGCAAAAACAGGCAAGGAAATAACAAGGTTCAAAAGCATGTTTGCACCATCTGCTCTCCCAGGTGGCTTTGAAAAATAAGCCAGTTCCAAAGAACTGCAAGACTGAGAGAAATCACAGGTTTCTTTACATTATTCGGTTTAATTTTACCTTCCATTTTAAGCCTTCAGGTGTTCTGATGTCATACATCCACACTTTTCTCTACAACCAGAACACATAGGCATTTTCTTTAATTAAAAATAATAAGCCGAGATACTCACACTGATATATTCCCAAATTTCCAATAGCTGAAACTTTGGAGAAAAAAGAGCAATTACCTTGAGACTTGCACTTCAAATATGGGAGCTGGCAAAGTTGGAGAGAGATTCATCACACACTTCCTCTTCTTAGCTAATTATCTGGAGAACTATATGGATCCCCAGCACTATCTGCATCTGCAGCATCAGAGACAAGATGATGCAAAAAGGTGGTAAGGTAAACAGTTGTAAATCACAGGGGACAACTTCTACTCATCAGATCCTCATTTAATTTTATGCTGAATGGCATAATTCAAAGTCAAATTCTTCTGCTACTTTAATCTGAATCTGGCTCATAGTAGGAACTTGTAACATTTAGATCAATCTCTATGAAAGAGTTTTGTTAATCTAGGGGATATATTGTTGATAATACTCAGTGATACATGTTCTTTATATTCTGTCTAATTTCATAGCTAATATGATTGTGTTTTCTTGACAAACTATACCTAAAGGTTAGTAAGTCTGTCGCGGATGGGAAATACATCAAGTTTGCATTTATAAACCCATTAACAAATGAAAGATTTATTTTTTATAAATGCTGGAAAGCAAGTGTTTTACAATAATCTTTTAGTTTATCCTCAACCAAATAGCTGTGCTCTGGAACTTTGTAGAAAATTACAATGTGAAATCTGGTGGTCTTTGGAAACCAGCAGTGTATATGCTGGTAGATCCTAATCTCCATCCAATTCATATCTATTTCAATTTATCCACACCTCAATCACTGTGACCAAATAACTGAAAAGAAACTAAATTGTTCCAAAGCTTTCTGTGAAGAAGGAGGAGCAGTTTTCTCTTCAAAGCTCCAGGATTACTGGCCAGCTGTGAATTTACTTTGCCTTCCTTCAGCAGTAGTTAAGTTGGATGCATGTTTAACCAGGGAAAATTTTGCAAAAAGGAAAGGCGAGAGCTGTTGGGACAATTTGTGATGCAATAGAATTTTAAATGAAACTAAAAATGTAGAAAAGCCACGTTCCCTTTGCCTCTATTGACATGAACCACTCTTAGCATCCTTTCCATACATAATCCCGCACCAGTCAATACATAGTCTTAAAGACTGTATAATTCCCTAAGCAGTTCCCTGAACTGTGCAAATGGAGCACAGCCACACTCTGGCTACACATCTGCTACAGGCATAACATCCCCATAGACAGGTAGCCTGTTCTCTGTAGTGGTGTATCAGTGGTGGTTTATCAGTCTGGTCTGCTGATAAACCTTGACAAAGAAAAATGGAACAGAAAACAAATTATCTTCCAAACTTTAAAAGCGATGCATTCGTGTGTTTCAATTATAAGGGTGGGGGAACCAAACTATTGGGAATACCCAAGAAGGGAGAGAGAAAAGGGCATGTATTTATTTACTCCAAAAGCAGACATTCAAGAGAGCCTCTGTACTGAGAGAATTTCAAACCGCACAGTAGAAGTCAACATTAAAAGCATTCCCATCATACATAAGGCATATAAAACAGTGCCCATGTTTCATGTGGAAAAAGTTAAAATTTATTGTGGCAAGATGCAGATTTACTTGGCTGCTGGGTGGGTATCAGCAAATGCTAAATAGATCTTTATTTTAGAAGAGAAAAGAAATAATATGTTAAACAGTAAAGAAAAAAATGACGTATTATATAAGGAGAACATAAATAAAGTGAGGTACTCTTTCTCATGTATTTTACATAAATAGTTTGAGTGTACTGAATCTCATCCACTACATTGTTATTTTTAGATATGTCAGATGATTTTTTTCCTCTCAAGATTAATCCATGTTGTTTGAATACTCATTGTAGTATAACTAGAATACTCATGGTTTTAGAAATATTCCATATTATAAGAATTATCTCTCAATTACACTTATTTTATATAATGTGCTTCTAATGATAGAAAATGACAATATGAACATTAACAAACATGTTGAATGAGATGCTGAGCCAATTTTTCAGACAAACTAAAGCCATGGTGGCTGTTCTTGGATTTTAAAGATACATCTTAGCTGTGTAAGTTTCACCCAGTTAATTAGAATGACTGGCAGCTTGAGCTGACAGCCACAATTACTTTTTTTTTCCTGCCACAGCAATAGTTTCTTATTTTTCTAGAGGTAGTTGCTTGTGTTTCTTGTGGGAAAACAAAAAAGAAAAAATAGCACTTCAGAATTAGTTTTTCTTGAAGAAATACTACCTGTTTGCTTTTGACTAAAGCTAAGTTTTAATCACAAATATCTAATTTATTCAAGTATTTTTGTGTCTATCTGTGTATTATCCTTGCTCATCAGTGTCAAACAGGCATTCAGGATTTTCTGTGTGGCTGAAAAGAGTCTGGCACTAAACATGCATTTTTTTAGTTCGTGTAAGAGTACAGTGTGTATTTCTAAATAAGTATTTTAAAATTGGTTATTTCTATGTAAGTATAAGGAGAATTGGTACTGACTGTAGGCTCAGTAGAATTTTCAGATGTCTGTTTTAAATTCAAGTGTGTGTACATGTGAATATCAGGGTCTATGTCTATAAAAAGCCTCTTTAAATGTTCAAAATCCTAATTACTTTTTCAAAAGATTCCTGTGGATTCTTTCATTCAGATCACCTTTCAATTTTTAATTTACTTTATTAAAATCTTGATAAGTCATCATATTGCCAACTTCTCTATCTGGAATTCATTAACATATCAGAAGACAATTTATCAGTCACATCTCATATATTGGTTCTCATACATCAGTTTGTCATTTCTCTGCTTTTATTCTCCTTTGCATGAACTAAGAAAATCTTATTTCAAATTTTTGTTAATCCAGGACATCTCAATTGCAACTATTTAAAGTAATCTAAATGCTTAAATTCGCTAAGTTTACGTATTCCAAATTTTAAAACTTTTTTGCTTGATAGATGAAAAGTATTCTGAACTACTGAAGTATAGAAAAAGGTTAAATTTAAGATTCATCAATGCTGTCAAAATCTTGCAATAAGAGATTAATAACTGTCTACACACAGCTAAGAACCATTTAGCTCTAACAGTATTAACAGTGTTGATATAGCAAGACTTCTGTGTTCTGTGCAGTCTTGGACAAGTCACTTAAGCCTCCCTGAATCCCAGAGCTTTTCTGTAGGACATCGATCAGAAGGACAAAATAGTGCCCTAAGTAAACACTCTCATTCCAGCATGCATAAGGCACTATGGAAAAACTACAGGTTGTCCCCCTTAGAAAATGCAGTGTTCCTGTTTCATAGAAGTGTAGTGAAGATGAATCATTCAAGATTGTAAGGCAATCAGGCACACACAAGACCTAAAGCGGACAGATAAGTAACCACACATGTCTGAACTGATATGATCAAAGTGATACTAAAAATGCTTTTGGTAGCTGGCCATCTGCCTCTGTTAGAAGCCAGGCTCTCATCTGCACTTACATTCAGGTGAAACACATAGTGTCAATCTGCATCTACGCCTTTTCTAAGTTTCCCCTGACAGAAAAGAGCTACTGCATAAATGAGATTCAATCTTAAGACACAAGGTATTTTCTGCAGGAACAGAGGTATATTTTACAAAATTCAGTTAAGAGTATGCAAACTATCATTAGATGAGAACTCCATGTGGACTAACAGCAATTGGAAAGTCAGTAAGACTTTATGTCAGTTAAACATATTGTCTGAATTTTGAAAAACACAAACCAGCCAACTTTTGTGCACAATGGTTTTAGCAGATCCAAAATAGTCTCATGTTATAACTGTAATATAAACAGAAGGCTGATCCATAAATATCTGATGAAATCCCTCACTGAGGATAATAAAAGCTATATGATGTTGTAATAGTACTTTTGCACGAGTGAATATAGAAAAATTTATGGAATGAAGACACCACCTAGAAGCAGAAGGTGCTGTCGATAATCTATCTTAACATTTTGAAAGACTGCAACTATAAAAGACAGTTGTGAGCAACTGTGAGCAATGATCAATATGAAATTCATCTCACTTAAGTTGCTTACATTGTAGCTACTTTCATGTAAGCTTATTGTATAGATTTGTTCAGTAAGAAGTAATATGCAGCAGGGGAAGAAATATTCACTTGTAGAACACAGTTTATCTGATCTATTTTAGACATCTATGCAAGATAATACAAAGTATGCCCTAAAAGTATCTATTTCCATTCATGGAAATCTTCAAAAGAGTTAACATTTGCAAATATTTACAGTGCAAGCATTCCAGTTTGGACAGAAGAATCTTACCCAAATTGCTGTCAATGACAAGAGCAAATGAAAAGTGTTTATCTGTAAACCTGGATGCAACTGTATTCATCACCACTCTGGCAACCAAAAAAGCTGTTGTGGCCATAAACAATTGTGGGAGTTCAGGTAGAGTTCTTCTCTTTAATTCATATACCTCCTACTTTTTATATGCCATTATGCTCTAGGTGCTTGTTCTTGAACTTGTATTTGATTCATTTAGTAGTGTTCTGGAAAGTACTCAAAGGAAAAATTTTCTACTAATTGCTGTTAATGAACCCTTAAAAGGTGGCTACAGTCAGCTCCTGACTTGTCTCAGTGACCTCCTGAAACAGCAAATGCCAATGAATGATTATACTCCACAAAAAAATACAAAAAAAACAAACAAAAAAACCCCAAACAAAAAAAAAAAAATCAAACAAAACCAACAACAACAAACCCACAAACAAACAAACCCCACGTCCCTTTGTCCTTTAATTTCACTTTATCTCCTTACTTCATACTTTGAGATAAGGCTAAAAAGAAGACAGTAGTCATGTCTTACTAATCTTCTCATCTCAATCAAATCCCTATTATTCACTTTATTCAAACTGAATTATCCTGATTCTTTTCAATCTCTCTTTGTTCCTATAGAAGTACTACTGTACCTTTAATCATTTCCTTAACACCTATCTGGGCTCTTTCAGTCTCAGCTTTATCTTTCTTAGGCAGCTGTCAAAGAAGGCACTGGGATCACAAACATGTACAGAAATAAGGGTAGCAGTTTCTTACATAGGCTTCCTCAGATTGCCAGTGAGCCTGTGCACTTGTTCATTCCTTGAACTTAAAAAAAAGACGTTCTTGTATCAGTTTATAGACAATAAACGATCTCCTAGATTACACAATAATATGAGCTAGAACTTGTGAAAGTTTCAAATGACAAACAAACTTATAATGTCTTGTAAATATAACGTAGTCATGAAAAAAAAGCATCAGTCTGCCAAAGCAAATATTTTACAACTCCAGGGGAGTACTGTGGGAAAATATTGCAAATTGTTTGATAGAAAATACAAGCCTAACAGTCACAGAATCGAGAGCAAGTATAAAAACCAGAATGAGTTAAGAGAAAAGAACAAGTCATAGGAAATAAAAAAAAAAACAGTAGAAAATTAGTTGATCTAGGGAATCTGCCTAGGTGGAATGGGGAAGAGTGGTAGGAGCAGGATACTTCAAGAGATCAGGGATATTTTACTCTGGCAAAAGTATCAGAGAAAATTCATTCCCACAAAGCCTATATAAAATTTTGTTCTGAATCCTACGAAGTTTGTCTAAGAGACAGACATCCTTTCTGCCCTCTCCCCTTCCTGCCAAAGAAATGCACAATGAGACCTTTTAATCCTTTATATCAAGTTGGATGCCAACAAGAAAACATTAAGGAACAACTTTTCCTGGACAAAAACTGTCTTTGTAAAGTTTTCATATAGCATTGATATTGAGATTATTCATATAGCATTGATAGAGTATTTGGGCCAAATTAATGTAACTGTTGATATCAACCTAGTTACATGAGAGATATGTGTGAGTCAAATTTTCTTGAAAAATTTGCAGCTATTTCAAGTCAAAGAAAAAGGAAGAGACTAAGCATTCCATCAGAAAGCTTCTTATAAAATTCTGCATGACTGCAGGAAAGAAAAAAAAAAAAGTTTTCAAAGAACTGAAAACAACTTTAGGAATATAGATAAGCCAAGTTCACCAAAGCAATCATTCTCTTTCAATCAAAGGTTTTTAAATGTTTTTTTGACAAATTTTGTAGCACTAGGATGACATCAAGTGGCTACTCAAGCCCATTACTCCACACTTGCTGGAAACAGTCATTATGACATCTTCTCAAGAAGCTATTCCTACTGTGTAAACACAATTGTATTACCAACAACTGCCTTTATTTTAAATTCAATTTTTGCATGTCTTAATTTTAAGTCCTCTGTGATTTCCTCAAGTCTCTCTCCAGAATTACTAAACCTAGAAGCCTTCCAACTCATTAAATGAATCTCTTTTTCTGATTTCCAGAATTGAAAGGTATTAGATGAAATATAGATGGTTTTGGCTTTAACAGGTTTATTAAACTTTGTAATAACTGGAATAATTAGATTTAGCTGGTCAGACTTTAACTAGAGGGAAAGAAATTCATCCAATACCTTGAAAGCGCTTCATGGTATAAAAGGCAGATTATTAATAATCAAAAGAAATTTCACAGGTTAATATAGTGAGAATAATCATTCACTGAAACAACTTCCTCAGTGACAGGGTAGAGTCCCAATCGCTGGAGGTTATCAAGATGCAGGTAGACAGGGTGCTAGATAATTTCATCTAGGCTCCCTTTTCCATGAAAGGTTGGACCAGATGATCTTTCAGCGTCCTATCCAACCTGGGCTATTCTATGATTCTGTATTCTAGACAAATAATAGCTGTAGCTTCTGATAAACTTGTATTAAGGCTATAAAAATATGATAACCAGTTTATAACTAGTTAACAGATAAACATTTTAAGCATCTATTGACTTTATTCATAATATGACTCACTACAGTCTGTATTTCTCAATATTTTATTCCAAGAAATGTCCATCTTCAAACATGGCAGTAAGGATTATAGTCCAAAACCGAATTTGGAGACAACCAAATATCTGAGAGTATAAGATAATTTCTTCCCAACATGAAGAATGTGGTCCTAAATGTTTACATATTTCCTTCCTAGCTGTTGCAGAGAATTTAAGAAAGTCTTCTCAAAAGAAAAAGAAAATCATTCATAAATAGCAGGAGTAATGGAACCTTCCTATGAATTCGTGTCTTTTGACCTCCCTACCAAGCTTTACTCACCACAAGAACCTTACCCTTATTCTAAAGAACCAGGTGTATTCTGCCTGCTTTTCCTTTAGTGGGACATTATTGTGACATTATTGTGCATCTAAGTGCCAGTTTCCACAGATCTCATAAGAAGTGTATTTCAAATTCACTTGAGAATAGCTTTCATTTCAAATGTTATTATGGGTGCAATGACCAGATGAAGAGAAACAGAGACAGTATTACCAAGTGAGCCTTGTGTACTCAAGCAGTAAATAAAAAAAAAAAAAATACCCAGCGCCCCCACCAACTATTGCCCTAAACAGATATAAATTTTATCAATTTTCAAAGTGTCTGTTTCCATTCTTTCTCTTGCTCTCCCAATGTCCTATATTAATTTATTGAAGGCTAAAAGTCTTCCTTTTGTTTTTAATTTTTTCCCCCAGTCTAAATATACTTGAAAAAATTACGCACTCTGAAGATGCCTTGCAAATATACCTACAAGAGTTTTGTCCAAACATTGTCTTGGCAGCAGTTTCTACTCTGCTTGCATGTCAACCAATATCTTCATTCAAATACTCAAATGACACCAAGCTGTCAAGCTCTGCCAAGAGTTCCTCTAAGTTATGTTGTCACGTTTTTATTTAAAAGCTCTGATTGACTCTTGGAAAGATGTTTTTATCTGCTGTGGAGCCCACAGTAAGCAAATCAGTGCTAATTCCTGGAAAAGTAGGCCTTAAGGAAGCTACTCGTCTAGAAGAACTAGGCTGCCCTTCAGAGTCTGATGATCATTCGAATGCCCTCTGGGACTCTTTTAACAAGACAGTCATGTTGTCCTGTCTGAGCTTTGGATTTCAGAGCTGGACTTGATGAGGAATGACAGGTCTTAGTCATGGCAGACTCTGGAACCAATAAACTACTTTTAGATGACAGACAGAAAACCTGCTCTATTTAATCTGTGATTTATGGTACTGGGTATAATACACATTTTTTAAAAGTATTTGTCCCTTAAATATTTATGCATTTTTTGCCTCAATCATCTATTCATACTGAAAGTAGTTTCAGAACAATATAAGCACTAGGATTGTAGGTATTGTCAGGATTAATTTAACCAGTGTTACAGTACTAGCAACTTAGTAATCACCAGGGGCAACATAAATGCTTGATATTGTTTTCACTGAAAGTCACAGTAAAATGCATGAGTTTTAGCAGGAATAGACTTGTGGTCCTAACATTCTAAGTACTTTATTTTTGAATTTTAAAAATATTTCCTTTTAGTAAAACGCTGAAAATTCAAACATCTGTAAAGCTCAGGCCATTATCCCTTTGAAGACTTTAAACTATTGCTGGCAGTTTAGTCTTACAAGTAACTGGCCAAGTGTTTCACTGAAGTGGTTCATTTGGCTTTTCCTTGTGGTATTTCCTTTCTATGTCCACCTTTTGTAGCTCTACCAATTAATTTTCTTTCCTTGCTGCAAGATCAAAAGGATGCTCACTCATGACTTCTTTGATTTTTCTTCACCTAGAATATTGTTGGCCTTTCACTTTTAGGACAAACTAGAAAATGAACTGTAAGCTTTGAAAGTATATTTGATTGTCATCATGCACAGATAAGAAATCATGCCCCTATTTCAGTCATAGACTGAAAATAAAGAATACAGAATTAAGCACTAACCAACAGACATCATTAAGTCATTGGCTGTAGAACACTGTCAGAGAATGGAAACATGGGGCACTCATCTAAAGTACTTTATACACATTACTTCAAGTAGTATTTTATAAATAGCTATAAGCATTAAATCGTCACAGCACAAAACCTAAAAGATAGACAAGGCATCTTATTTCTTAATAAATGACAGATATAATCAATTAGAAAACCTGTTCTTGTTGTCAGATGCATGTTCCAGTTTCTGTAATTTATTTTTCCAGAGTTCTCATTTATTTTCTCTAAATTAAGGCTAATAGTGTGCAAGTATCAGGCAGAGAGCATGAGCAAACACAAGAACAGAAAAGAGTGTGCACATGTGCACACAGAAACTGCTGAAATTCATTTCCTATAGGCTGGAGCTACAATGATGGAAATTATCTCACAATAAACAACTGTAGCTACTTAAGAATCTCTATTTGGGTTCCTTTCTAACAATAATTCAACACGTTTGCTGATACTGACATCATTGGGAAATTCAAACTTTTCCAAGTAAAGCAGCAAAGGAACAAAGGAATTGTAATGCAGCATTCAGCATAATGCCAGAGAGAGATGCTTTCTTTCCAAATTCCAAAATAATTTGCTTCCTCATTTTCTTTCAGCACAGAAAACACTGAGGAAGAAAATGTGGTCTGAGTACCAAACAGGATGTTTGGGTACCTTCCTTTTTAAGGATGGGAAAGGACTTCTACTGGCAGACAAAAGGAAAAAAATTAATCAGAGAAGGTAAAACAATGGGGAAAAAATAAGTTACTGAAGCAATCATATTGAATGCTAAGTGCTTTGTAAACATCAGAATTACTTTGTTTTGATTTGTTTTAATGAGAAAATATCCAAAAGCCCAAATAAAAATATGTTAATGCATTATCACCTAGCAACTTGAGGCTTATTTTAGGTTTATTTTTTGAGGGTCAGATCCTTACCTGATGGAAATTCACATAGTTCCACTAACTTAGCTGTAACCAGCTGAAGTTTCATGAGCTATGACCTAGCATCAACAGGAAACATACAACTTTTATAACTGCAGTACCTGCCACAATGATAACAAATGGCTTTTTCCTCTCTGATGTAGAGTGCTATTACGACTTGAGGTATAATTAGTCCCAAAGGAGGAATAGGGAAGAGGAAAACTTTTAAAATCTATTTCTTGTCCTACTGACACACACAGAACTCAAAATTGTCAATTAAAGCATGTTGTGAAGCAACTAGATAAAATAATGTAGTTGTATGTGCTTAATTAATGCAATCCTGCATTGTTAATCTAACCATCAAGAATGCTTATGCTATTGCTTAGTCAACTGCAGGCAAATGAAAAGCTTCACAAATAGCATAATACAGGATTAGACTCTTTAATTGACAGATCTATGTTTTCCTTCTGTTACTGGCATACTGGTACCTCCAGCTAAGCTTGGCCTTAGAGATTTCACACCTAAATGCTCAATCAATGCTTTTATAGCATCTTCCTTTGGCAGCTAGTCTTGTTTCCTCGTCTTATATGCCATCTTTTCGCATTAAGAAGCCATAGCTTGCTATCTAGTGTTGGCAATAGTCTGGTTTTGAGCAGGAGGTTAGACTAGCTGACACTCAAAAGTCTCTTGCAACCAATATTTCCAAGATTCTGTGAATACGTACTTGCACTAAGTATAGATTTCTAAACTGATAGTAAATGTTACATGAAAAACAGTACATATAGTAATTGGTTTTTAGTGCAATTTACTCATCAGAATACAGTCAATATTAGTTTTGGAAGCCACAGGATACCCCTCCCACTTACTAATCAATGGTTATTATCTCAACAAAAAGTTATTTTGACAAAAATTTTGGTGCTTACACTGAAATGTCATTATTTAAATGAAAATATTTTATTTGAAGAACTATTATTGTGTTGCTTGTTAATATCTTAAGAAAGAGAAAGATGACAATTTGAGGCCCTAAATGTTGATTATTGGCTGGTATCATCTGGTGAAACACATAGATATTTTAATAGTTATTAAGACAGGCAAAAAGATGTTTTATATTTTCCACATCATGGGAAAGCAATCAGACCGAATCACTTAATTTGGCCACAAAGAATTAAATTCCCTACTCCTTTACATTTCATCACAATAATTTACACGTGTTCAAAGGGTATGCAAATTGTTACCAAACTGGACTGGTTTCATTTAACACCTAATTTCACTTTGCATATATGCAAATTAATACATGAGGTGCAAACCAGTGGAGAATTAGGATTCAAGGCAGAAAATTATTGTCTGGTGATTAAAATTTCATAATATACTTATAGAATGAGAGTTCATCTGAGGCAATTCCTAAGAGTACGACTAAGCACACATGAAGATATTTGAAACTCTTAGTTCTGTCACCTGTCAAGAGGACAGAGGTTTGGGTTAGCCCAAGGATGTAAACTAAATAGGAGTTATTCCCAGATGAGTGTCCAGAAATAACTTTTCACAGCTGTCTCCAACTCTTTACCACTGAGATGTCCTAGGCAAACTAGGCAGCAAAAACAAAGTACAGCAGAACTAAGAGCCCAAGTTTCCTTGTGGACTTTGCCGCCAGATCTGAAGAAATTAAGTACTGCCAGAGTCAAAGCAGTCTTAACACTCAGGGAATTTATTTTTACTTAATTTAATTTATTGCCAATTAATACAAACTTCTAATCACTGATTCAGGTACTGGGAAAAAAGAAAACATAAGTAATTAAACAAAAACTTACAGAAACATTTTTCTTCCCTCTTCCCCAGGCTCAGCTCAAGCCAAACTCCCCTTGCAAGTCTCAACTTCCTTTATTTTCAGCATGAGTTATGTTCTGTCTATCTCAATTACCTCAGGGAGGTGACCAGCAGTGCAGGATGCTGGCATGAGGTGTGTAATGGTTTCTTTCTGCAACCCATTTCCTGGGCTAGGAGAATGAGGTACACAAACAATGAATGAAAGTAAAAGCAAGAAGAAATTTGTGTTACAGGAACATCCAGTCACCAGTACTTGTAAGGAATAAGGAAGCTTTCCCCTGGGAAGACTAAGTTGGCACAAGGCTTCTCTATTTTTTTTGGCCTTCTTTAAAGTACCAAAAGAAAAGGTAAAGTCCCCAGAAAAAAGCTGTCATGCAAATTTGCTGCAAGCAGAGTATGAACCCCAGCAGGCAGATTCCAAGGTAAAGGTGAAAAAGGACTTGGCTTCAAACTTAAAAGCTATAGGAAAAGCCTGTAGGATTCTGAATGAGAGCTAAAAGGCTGTCCTGCAGCTAGATGTAAAGAAATGTCAACCTCAGAAAAAGTGAACATCTTTCCATAAAGACAAAGAACGTTTTCCACAGTATAGAAGACAATGTAGAGAAACAGAATAGATAACAAATAGCTGATGTAATCATCAGGCCAGGAAAAAGCTAAACAGTCATAAAATTAATTTGCAGTTTCCACGCTAACAGGAGTGATTATATGCTGTAATATGAAGCACTTAATTTGGGTGCTTAAACTAAGAAACCAAATTTCTATGCAGAAACACAGAAGCTTCCTGGACTATAACACTCAAGCATTAATTTTCTTTGTGCTGCCCTACAAAGAAAACATAAGGCTGTGCTTTTGACCCTACATCTGCTTCAAAAGGCAGGCACCTGATATCACTTTATTCTTTCTCACTAACAAAATGAAACTGACATCTAGTGGCAACACCTCGACAGCAATGACCTCCAGGAATTTTTGCTACTGATTTCTTCATTGCCAGGATTTCACTTATTCATGGCAGAATAATGTGAAAAATTTCAAGAATTATATTTACATCAGGAGAGTCAGTCTAGATGGAAGAACACAAGATTGTGCTGATACATCCATGCTAACTCAAGTTCCAAATGCAATAGAGATGAATTACTGCATTATTCTGCCCTGGACAACTTACTCTGCTTTATCAGCAAAGCAACTAGCCTAAGAAAACATTGATCTTGTAAAGCTATAGTGCTTTTGAGATCTAAGCAAGCACACAGTGCTGCATTGTGCCATGTGAACATTTGCCAACAGTTGAATTTATGTGAAAACAGGGAGGTCGTTCTAGGCTGACTTCTCTGGTTTGGACCAAAATATAAGCAAGAATTGATTGGTTGAACACATACCAGCAATGACTGAGGAGAAAAAAGGAGAAGAAATTGGAAGATTACTACAACTAGCATGTCAGTTTAGTTATGTGTATATGTCTATGAATGGTTGCAGCTGAGTGGCAATGTATGAGGAGATTTTACAGTCTCTCTGCTACTTCCTCATCAATTAAAATTGCATGCTGTACAGGACTGAGCAAGGAGAAAGACTGTACAGTCTAATTCATGCAGATGATACATTTTGAATGACCATTTCTGCTTATTTGTATTTTCAGTTTTTCTTTTATATCACTGTAAAAGATAAGACTGTATCCAGGAAACAACTCTGGAGGAAGAGGTGAGTTATCTACTCTAAAATTCAGCACCCAGCCAATGTTAAATAGCCCATGTCTTTTGAACCCTGAAGTTCATTGCTACATAGTTTTGGGTCTCTAAACAATTAAGAAAAAAAAAATTACCAAAACTGTAATCAATGAATGTAAAAAGTAAAGTCTCAATATGAAAATTTTCTTCTGACTGTATGTTAGATACTGGTTTTGTCTATTACTTTGGGTTCAAGAGCCAGTGCTTATAGTAGAACAATACATATTTCAGTTTTTCTAATTAATGCACTATACAACATCTAGCATAAATATTAAAAAGATGCTATAAAATATACTTATTTCTCTCTCTAGAAAATATAAACGGACAGTGTATACATCGGCCATCTCAGGCAAATATAAATTTATCATAGGTGTAGGTCAGGGACTAAAACCACTCATGCAGTGTTGATGGTGAAAATATTCATGAAAATATGCCATGTCACCATTTTTTCTACAGCTTCTCTGGAACTAATGCACATCTATACTGATAATTTCGACAAAGGAGAAAATGCAGACTGGCTTCATCTTACTAATTACAGTTTGCAGTATCAGGCCCATACCAGTGAGGAAATCAACAGTTGAATAAATAGTGCAAAACTCTTCATACTCCTGTCATGGGAAAGCAAAAGATAGTGCAACATATATATCAAATTAGGGTAGGCATGAAAGAGACCATGAATCTTTTAAGTATGAACCTTAAAATTTACAACAAAGTTTGTGATAAAGAGCAAAAGACATGAAGACCCTGTGGTGAAAGAGGCAGGGCAAGATTATAATATTTAGACACAAAAAAGTTCATAATATTTAAATAGAAACAAAACTATATCCTCCTCAAAGAAAACTGCAGTGTCAATGCAAATCAGAATTACAGTACAGGTTCTGGGGCTCAGACATCCTGCTTCTTGTGTAAGGAGAGTTCTGTTTATACATGTTAAATATCAAAACCAAATGAACCTCTCATTCTAGTCTGGTTTTTATTGTCACTAATCTCTTGCTGTTCTAATTTACAGGACCTCAAGCTATCCTAAATTTGTCCTATTTTTTCAGTGTTTTAACTAAATTCACCTTAATGACAGCAAAAGGAATAGCAAAAATTCTTTTTAAGCAAATCAACCCAGGACTTTGCTGAGCTGGCAGATCTTCCTGAGCTCTCATAGCTTTAATTTTAACACTGAAAGGCTAATCAAGTTGCATTTTGAAACTCTGTGAAATGTTCCTGCTGCTAACTACATACTGGTTTTTATAGGGGAAAGGAGGAATATTTGCGTAGATCCTTCTCACCTAAACTTGGCAGAATGCCTTTCCGCTATTAAAAGTTCACTTAAAGGCTTACTTCTATTCACTTTCGGTTTAGTTAAGGTCATTATGCTCAAATGAAAGCAGGTTCATTGCCCAACTTCAGCTCTTCTCAAGAAGTTCAGCTTGGATCTGGGAATATACACAAAGCAGACATCTAACACTAGAAATATTAAAAAAATAGCTTAATTTTCTGAAGACCCTACAGTAAACAGAAAAACTCTGTACACTATAACATTAATGTGAAGCATGTTTAAGGAACAAAAGCCAATTGAACTGTCTTTTGAGTCACAAATATTGCAATATTTGAATGAGACAGTTACTCAGATATTCTAAATGAATTGATTCCTCTATATGCCAGGAAGCATGTGTTCTTTGACTTTCACACCCATAATCATCTATAATACAGACATAAAACACAAAAGACCTATCTGGCTTGATTATGAAATTCTCCGAAGGAGAACCACCAAACTGAGGAATGTAATTATACACATTTCTTGCATCTTTCCACTGATTTTATTCAAGAAAAAAAATAGTGGAAAAATCTGAAATTTAATTTAATGTTACTAGGACATTTTCCAGTAGAACTAGGTAGCGTATTTCTGACGTCTTTTAAGAAATATGAAAAAAAATGAAAAAACAAACAAACAACAACAACAACAAAACAGTAGATCTCTCAGCTCTGTGTATGTTGTTAACTGAAAACACAGGGAGTAACCCAGAATTTGTCTTTGTTTATTCTAGGTTTACTTGGGACTGAATCTCAGTCTTGTCCTGCTTGGCTCTTATAACGGCTCTTACTTATCTGCTCCTGGTGCAGTCATTGGAGGCATCCTCTTAAGCTTGAGGACTGATTTTGCTACCTGTACTCAGGCTGATTAATACCTTTCAAATTGCTACTTGTGGAAGAAAGCAGTATTCAGATACAAGCAAGGCAGATAGAAGCTGAGTCTTATCTAATCTTTACTGCAATTAAAGTCTATTGAAAAGGGTAATGGTAATATTCTTTTGTCCCTCAAACACAGAGATACTGTGCATAACACCTGAGATATGGGAAGAAAGGCTGCTGTGTCAGTGTTAATTCATTGTGAATAATACAAAAAGTGAGATGTTGCCTGTGGCTGAGCACACAGAGGATCTATTCTATGGGAGACTGGAAATGAAGTGTTTGCTTTAAAAATTTTCCAGCCTGTAAGCTACCCAATTAAAAGTTTATTACAAATCAGGATGTTGATATAGATTCAGTATCTTCTTGACTGCCTCAGAACAGCTAAAATAGTCTACTTTTTTCTCTTTTCCAAAAAAATATATGTAGCTTTTCTATTTTCTTCTAGAAGTGATACCACCTCTTCTCATTGGAAGAAAAATGAGTGTAGTGGACAAAGTGGGGAAGATAAGGAAAGCTTTTTGGGTGGCTAAGTGAGAACAAGAGGAGAGCAGAAGAGATCAAGGAACATTAGAAAAGAGACCCAGAATGTGTATGGGATAGCATTTAATGTACTGGAATTTGGAAAAAAATAAATGAACTAAGTATGGCAAATTTTGAACAATATTAATGTTAAGTTCCAATAGCTTCTCAGAAGGACTCTAGACCAATCTCCAGTTCAAAGCAAGGTCAGCTTTGAACAGCTGAGGCTGTCCTACCAGGTTTCCCAGGGCTTCTCAGGGCTTATCCAGTTTGCCTCTTAAAACCTCCAAGAATGAAGCTGCACGATCTCACAATTCTTGACAGTCCTCATGGTCAAAATTTTTTCTTTATATCAGGTCAGAACCTCTTCTTTCAACTCATGTCTGTTTTCTCTCATCCACCTACCATGGACCACTGTGAAGGCCCTGGGTCCAGCTTGGAAACCTTGAATTCTGAAGCTGCTGTTAGGTCCCCATCAAGTCTTCTCCAAAGTGAAGAAACTGAGTTCTCTCAGCCTGTCCTCATAGGGAATGAGCTCCAACCCATTTCTGACAATCTTAGCGGCCATCTTAGTGGTCTTCCTTGTATTGGAGGACCAAAAACTGGACAAAATATTCTAGATGTGGTCTACTGAGTAGAGGGGGATAATCACTTCCTTTGAGGTACTGGCTATACTTCTGCACCTACATGCAACCAATGGTTTTTCTAACCCAAGGAACTCTGCTAGAAGTTGTGGCCAAATTATTTCTCCTTTTCCAGTGTTGCAAACGAGCTCTACAGTGTATTTGTGATGGATTATTTTCAGTTTTCAGTGACTATATGTCATATCTGTGCCAGGTTACAGTGGTGACATAGTACATAAACAGAAAACTAAGCTTGCTGTTAATTCAGCTAATGACTTAAATTACTATAATTATTTCATAATTACTGTGTTTGTTTCCTCCATGCCATCAAAACTTTTTCTACAATTTTCTTGTTTTAAGCTTATTTGAATCCTACAAATATTTTAGATGTTTCAATTTACATATTATCCAATAAGATTCTGGAACAGCATCTGCCTCCTGCTTATAACAGCTTGTATTCACTAGTTCCTTTCCTGTCTTCTAGGCTCTGAGTCTTACTACATCAGAAACAGCCACTTTGGACATTGGGCATCTAACTTCCTGGCTGTTTACACCAACCAGATAGAACAACGTGAATATTCTAATAAGATACTCAAAGCCCTAGAAAGCTTTGCAAATGGCCTTTTGTAGGATCTTACATCCTGTTAATAGACCTATGAATTATCATAATTTGTACCTGGCTTGGATTTGGACATAGCAGAATGGCATACCTAATGTTTATATTTAGGTTTGATATTAAGAGATTAAAAATAAAACCCTGAGATGCTTTAGATGGCTATTTCATTTCACTTGGCTGTTACTGCCATCTAGTGATGTAATTTACAACCTTCAAAACTTTCCATTTGGAAATTACATTGCATCAGATGTATATGGAAAGATGCAACCATATTCTAAAATCTATGCTTCATTTACTGGCTAACATAATGCCCTATGCTGGCATGCAGTTATGTGTATATTCAGTTTTGAAAGTCAATGTTTTTCCTGTCTTCCCTATAAGCATGCACTTGAAGACCCAGATACTTGCCTAAGAATAAAACTGTTCAGAGCCATAGTAGTGGTTTGTAATGTATTCAGCTCCTTCTCTTCTGGGAAATTTCCCTTGAACAGGCCATGTTATTTATGACTGCAGTGGTTGTTAGTAAATTGTTCATAATGAACTATATGAATATAAATTATTAAAATAATAACGGTCGAGTAAAGGGAGCCAATTTCTTCCTCTTTTCAGTGAACAGAAAGTGTTCCATCATTGTTTTAAAAGTAATCACTTCCCAGATCTCCTACGTACCTAACATGAGACCATGAAGTGAGAAAACACCTAAGAGTGAAAACTGACTCCTAGGATATTACTGGAGGCTGAGGTTCAAATGAGAATAAGGCACACAATCTTAATCATGAGGGTAAATTGCCTATTAGAAACATCTATTATTTGCCTATGATTTGATGTCTTTAAATTAATATTAGACTTTCTAAAGAATTTGCTAGAGCTCAAATTGACAATTTAATTCATGTGAAAAGATGGGGTTTTATAGCCATCTGGTTTTAATGCCTAAGTAGCAAACTGCTTAGTGATTTTCAGTATTATGTGCATTTATTTTTTTTTCTTAGATTATCTCACTTCCCTGCATGGTCATCCAATTCACAGTGCTTCTGAGTTTAAATCAATTTATACATTGAACATAAAGAGAAACAAACCAAGTAAAACAAAACCAACATCTAAGAATCTCAGACTTGACATAATCACATCAACCATAATTGAATGGCACATGAAAAGCCTTTCCATATAATTCTACCATGGGACAGTTCAGACTTTGACCATAGCTTATCACAAGTGCCTAGAACACAGACCAAGCACTGAGGGTTCAGTCACAGTGAGCTCTGTTAACACTTTCTTCACAGGTTGATCTTTATGTTTCTCCACATACTGCTACAGGCCTCTAGGGCACATTTTTATACTCGTTTTGATGTCTCTCCTTCATATCTCCCCTAGCTCTGACACAGGAAAAACTTTCTACAAGTGTTGCTTCAGCTCAGCTAAACAAACTCTATGTGATCTGCTTCAAAGTCTGTGATATGGGGAGGTGAATAACAAGGCAACAGAATAGACTATATATGCACTTTATTGAAGAACCTGTTCTCATCAGCATCCATTTAGAGGACTATTTAGCCTACATATGCTAAGCGTATAGTCTGTGGAATGTTGACGTTCTTTAAATTAAGTAATGCTTGGGTCCTTTATTCTAGCAGAAACTTGTATAATAAGCACCTTGACTATCATTATCATTGTGAGCTGATGAATATTCTGTTTGAATATTTCCAAATAGCAAATGTCTTCCTGTATTTTCCAGTTCTCAATGTTAAAATGAACATGTACATTTAATTCTGAGTTTGGACTTAACTCTCTGTACAAAATAAAACCTCATAATCTAGCACAAAGATAATCCTATTGTCACATAAAGAAGAAACTTCAGTTCCATCTTATTTAGTGCTAATCAGCTTCAAAATCCCAGAGAGTTTCATTCTGAGATTTTTAGCTTTTCATAGATAAATCTCATTGTAACAACACAATCAGGAAAATGCACCTCTGATAATATTAACTATGCAAACTGGAAAGAAGAAAATGCAAGTTACACATCGTATTCTGTACAGTGGATGTCCATTCTCCCTGGAATCTCCACAGATTTAGATACTATTAACAAATATACACTCTACCATATTACAGTGAGATATTCAAAATACATATTTCCAGTCACTTGAGTAAACTGGAAGAAAATCCTGCTTCTGAAATCAGAGAAGTTTTGGCATTGTTAATTAAATACATAGATTATGCTGTTGAGCATATCTATGACTTCATGCATTCACTCGATCATTGTCAAAGTAACTAAGCTGATGGACCACTAGCAGTTATAAGTTATGCTATTTTGTGAGCCACTGAGTTAAACGTCATATCTAAAGCAAGAGATGACTTCAGCGGATAGAAAAGTGGGCATTTTGAATTATCTTTTAAAGAAGCCATCTGCTAGTGTCAGAAATCAAAGCAAGGATAGAAACTGGAAATCATGCTCATGCTGAGAATTTTTATTGTCAAATACTGTAACCTGCCAGAGCTAGGAAATGGGATCAAACAGGTGCTTTCAAATCAATGTGTTACTTAGAACTGGTCCAGCAAAAAGGAACATTCAGTATTTAACTCTGAAATAAAATGATGATAGTAACTAAGAAATCTTTTTAAAATCAAAACAACTGTTGGGCTGTTGCAAAAAAGAAAAATACAACAGCATGGGATTAAGTTAGACATAAGGTCCTGAACTGATCTACTAGTTCATCACTACCAAAAGGGGGGGATCTTGTTCCTCCTGCTTCTGGCTATATACACTGTTCTTTTTCCTTTTCACATTCTGGTTGTTCTGGCTCTCCCACGCATCATACCCTGAGTTAAGTCAATTCAACTTGTTGAACCAGAAGAAAACTAAGCTAAAAAAGAAAGAAGAGTGAATAGTTTGTCTATCCTTTAAAGACTTGAATCAATTTATCACGCTATCAGTTAAGTGCTAGAGCTGGTGCAAGGGTTAAGGGGGCATCACGCAGCTAGGAAAAGCTGAGGGAGAATTTACCTGTTTTCAGAAATGCAAACTGTTAGGTTACATCAGTCACGAAGTGTAACTTTTGTGCCTCCAAATCCTGCTTATTGCTGAAATTCAGCTCCACTTCCAACCCATCTATACAGCCTTGCTCCCCACTGCGTTAGTGTACTTGAAAAAAAAAAAAAATCAAATGAGCCATATTGGAACTGACATAATTACAGGAGCAGGAATGTTTAATCAAGGTATTTGGAGAAACTAGGTTAGTCTACAGAAATCATACTGGATAAGTTTGCCACTAAATCACAGTCTCCCTCAAACACAGAAAATGCTTCCCCCCCCCCGCAAAATAACAAAAAATATTTCTATACAGTATTCTCATTTTTCATTCCATTTCTCTTTCATCAGTGTTTTGGACTACATCAGTCTTTCTTGAATTAAGGACATGTCAATGATAACGGAACACGGCCACTGGAAGATAGAACTGGGAAATCATTTGGTAGAAGGACAACTAGAAGGTAAGTGGACAGCATTAGCCCAGTATTTAGCCCACCTTACTACTAATCTTTACTGCAACTGGGAAATTATCTGAGGTTTACAGTTTGAATTTCTCAACAGAAGAATTGAGCAGCAGGTAAAATTATTTCGTTCTAATGATAATTGAAGAAACTTAGCTGAAAAGGATTACTATATTGTGATAAACTGAAAAAACAAGACTGAGCTAGATGTCTAGTTTCAAAATAGTATAATCTTATTAAACTGATTCATTATTTGCTGTAATAAAGGCAAATTTATTATAACTAAGCCCTCATAAAGACAATATGTCAAAAATGATAGAATAACCACCTATGAGATTATAGAATTCAGCAATAACATACCCACTATGCTCACATTCTTTAGAGCCTCTGACAAAAAGGAATTAAACACACAATCATAATGAAAATTTTACCTTATCACAGTTGGCTATTTTCATATATTAAAAAAGTAATAACACAAGGTATTTGGAAATATTTTTGTTGTTAATACACCTGACTTTTTTAAGCAAATCTGTACATAACAATTGCAAAGAGGATTAAATGCTGTGACTTTTGTTCTAGTTTGGAAGTAATGCCCTCAAAAATAAAAGACAGGACAAAACATCTTTGCTTTTTTTCATTTTGCTAAATGTAATACTCAGGAAGTTTTGAGCTGTCAACATTAGAGATGTGATTTGACTGTTCAGCTACAAAGTTCAGGACATGCAGCAATCAGCTGTTGTACTAGCCCACCAAAAACATCAGGTCTGCATCATTTATGATCATCTTTAGGTCAATTCACAATTAAGTCTCCTTCAAACTGTTGAAAATGGTTAGGCTAACTCAGATGTGATCGTTGTGCTGGAACAATCTCAAGATGTATCCCTTTTCTCCTACAGATATAGCTCAGTGTTACAGCCCTATCACGTAAAAAAGATCAACTAATACCACTTCCACAAAGATCAGCTTTCAGGTGGAACAGATGTAAGGAGGTCTCTACATGCAGCTTCCTGCTTAAAGCAGGTTCAGCTTTGAGATCAGATTAAATTGTTTGGGGCTTTATCCATTTAGCTATTGAAAACCTCCAAGGACAGAGACTGTCCAAGTTCTTGGGCAGCCTGCTCCAAAGTTAGTGCAAATCTGTCCTGAAACAGGATGACTAAACTATTTCCTTTGCACGGTCAGACACTATTGGGCAGTAACAACACTGAAAGACTATGCTGAATTTTGGTGTAGAAAAGATCATAAAGTCGGATTCCTGGCAAAAGCAAAAATGAAATAAATTGAATAGTTAATATACATTCAGTACAGAAGCCATGAGGGATACAAGAGAAAGTATCCCCTCATAAATACTCTGAAATACTGATCACATCTTTCACATCTTTGACTTTATTCCTCATAGCCTGATTACCAAAAAAGCTTTTTTTTTTTCTGCTTACCTTTTTTTTTTTTTTCCCTCTGGCCTACTCCTTGATGAGAGGTGAACTGGGAAATTCTGGACAGGTTCATATAACATCCACAAGGCAGTTTCCTCTTAAAATTCAGGTAGCCATACATCTGAGTAAAATGAGGCCAAAAAAAGCAGGTCTTAATTATTTAGTTCAGTAATGTCACCTGGCAGACTGCATCTGAAAAAAAAGTAAAAAATGAGCTGGTAGGATCAAAATTACTTTGATCTTAGAACACTCAACTGAATTATGAAACAGCTACCTTTGTATTTAACTATACACAAATGCTTCTTCTCAATATCAGAAACCAGGTTAAGGCCCAAATTAAAATCAAGACCAAGGCACTCAGAGAATGGTCAATATATTTTTAAATAATTTCCCATCTAAATAACCATTTGAAAAGAGCAAATCATGACTATATATTACCACCTTCTGTAATTGCCCATTTCACTCTCTTGGGCAGTGGTTAAGAGAAATTAATATTCAGAATTAACTCAATCTTTTCCAAATTCATCATTTCATTTTTATTACAAAATACATTATATAAGACAACTGCAAGAAATAGACAATGGAATTTTTAATTATTTGAGTAGGATTAAATACTGAAATCCTTGTGCTTTCAGTGAAAAGTGATATACTATGAAAAGGGAAAAAAAATTATACTGAAAAGTTTGGAACTAAACATTGATATTGGTTTGCATTTCTAATTTTGCAGCCATCAGTGGTCAACTGGAACACATTTTTGCTCTAACTCAGCTGCAGAGGAGCTGCTTTGGCTTCAGTCATTTCAGAGCGATACAAAGTATCTTTATGGGGAGAAAATACTAGATAATAGGTAATTATCCAATTCCTAATGAATAGCTTAAAAAGAACCAATAATGAGAAACAGAAAAAAGAGAAATGCAAATCAAGATCTTAAGGTGATAGATGGCAGCCGGGAGGGGGCCACATGGAGGGGGAATTACCAAGAAAAATAAGGGTCCCATCTTTTGATATTTCAGTCAAAATTAGGTAATCTTTTGAAAGACAAACTATGATAAAACTAAATCACTAGGCTTGACAGCAGAGGTGACTCAGTAAAATTTAACAGCTTATTAAATTATCAACTCATATTAAACCTCCTAAGGCTTCTTGTCACCTGCAGTTACATTTACAATGTTTTGCATCAAAACAAAATCATACTTTTTAAAATTTCAGAGCACCTTCTAGTGTAATTATAACAGGGGAGAGAAAAAAAAAAAAAAAACCAGAATTAAACCAGATCTTAACTCAGGGAGAAAAGCAGAATAATCCCAAGAGGGTTTTCTTTTCTAAGGCTTAACATCCTGAGAGGGAGTTCATTTTAATGAGAAGATTCAAATCGTTTCACTACATTGTCTCATAAGATGCATTGTCTGGCTATAAATTGGAAAGTGAAAATGTTGATGTTCCCATTCAAAAGAGTAATTTTTAGACAGTAATTCTGGTCATTTTTATGTTGTCCTGAATTTCACTTGTGTATTTCTGAGTCTGATCTGAGAAGTAGTATGCAATAGTTTAAGAGCAAGAGCACATCATAAATGGCTTTTGAGATTATTTATAGATTCCTTATGATAAAGTTTTAACAAGTAAGTCCCTTCTGCAAAAAAAGGATAACTTTTCACCACAAAAAAATGTCAGTGTTATCAAAGCTCTGGTGTGAATACATTTTGACAAGCTTCAAATCCTTATTTTTATTGAATAATTTTAAAGATATGTAGATACTGAAAAAGCGGTTTCATTTTCTGTGAATAAACCTTTTCAAAATAAATTCAGTGAAGACTTAGGCAAAAAAAAACATTAAGGAAGATATAAAATATTGAAAGGTCTTTAAACCCCGCAAGGTGAAACTGACTGAAAAAAAAAATCTATTTCAGAAAACATTTTTAATAGTTACTCTGCCTCAATTTTTTAGTCAAAACAATGTTAGATATTTTTGTGATGTGTTTATGACACACACAGATCACCCAGCATACTTCAGAATTAGGCATAAAGAGTTAAGATGTGAAACAACTTTTAAGGAGTGAATGCTTACTGCACAAAAAGGAAATATTTTTCTTTTTGCTGTTTATCAGTCTCCCCAAAAAAAAAAAAAAAAAGTTGGAGCAGATGGCACAGAGGCTTCTTAGAGATATTCTCAGCCACAGATACAGCCAGGCATGGATCACATTTGTTCAGAAACTGAAGTAGTTTGCCTCTTTCTCGGCTTTAGAAGCTCACAGCTCTGCTATGAAGGGGAAGAAGTCTGTCACAATACAACTAATGATCGAAGAATAGACCACTGTGCAATCCTGCACTGGATGAATCTTTTGGGACAGATGAGCCACTACCCAGTACTACTTATGAGAATCCCTCAAAGCAAAAGAAAAAAATGTCTGTCTCTATAACTAAGGAAATGTCAGCAGCATGAAAGAGAGTAAAACCAGATCTGAACAAATCCATGTGGACGTATGTAGGGAAATCCTGGCCTAATTATATCTATTTAAAAAATAGATATTTTTTACTTCAATAGAACCATGACTTTTTCCTGATGTCCACCCATTTCTATCTGCCCTTAGTATATAACAACTTTCTTTCACATACCCTATATAAAGTGGTCAAATTTATGCACATATGAAGCCAGCTTTCTGTCATGCTAAAAGGGCAAATCATCATATCACTCTCTCATTAAAAGTGAGGAAAACTTTTACATGTGAATACCTTTTTCTCTAATTCTTCAGCAAGCCAAGACTGAATCTTGAATACCTAAGTAAGTAAATTTTGGACCTTATGCCACTGCAGTTGTCATGCTGATACAAAGGCACAGAATACATGTCTAAAAGCTTTGGAAATTATAAAATCCTTCCAAAATGCATTTATTCTCACACAGTTATTCATGATAATTCTTCTTTAGCTTCATATCTCAGTCCCCTTCACAGTGATAGAAAGTAACTTCTAGCTAATCTAATATTCCCCTGGCTAAATAAAAGATCCAGTCATTTTCACTTGTTCTTTATATTGCACTTTTCTCTCTTTCTATTTGCACACTCTATGATGTCTTTGTTTCATTAAGTTCTGGAATGCACCAGGAGAAATTTCTTTTTCATCAGAATGGCAAAACTGTTCACTGTCATCAAATTGTGAGATAACAGTTTTCAGATTTCAGTCTTTAAAGAAAGTTCCATGTCCCATGCAGCAGAGAAAAATATCACACTGTAATTAATTATTATTTTCTTTAAAGGCTCCCAAAGGAAAAGAAATCAACTACAAACAATTGATTAAATCACAGATCTACAGAAAGAACATGGTTTTAGTGCAATACGATACAGCAGTTTCTCTATATGGCTTCTGCAAGCTATAAACACTTAATATTTTTAATAACTTTAATTTAAACAAAAAGGTTGACTTTTAAGAATAATATTGTTCCAGAATAGAAGAAAATATATTCAACCTTTTTCTACACACAGTATATGCTAATAAGCTGAACACAATGTTTAAATGGCTCTGAAACTGTCACAGAATAAACATGATGACACAAAACATGGTCCAGAGTCATTCTGCTGCAGGGCCGAAGTAGCTCCCTACAGGGTTGAACAAGAGAACCTTATCATAGTGAGTGAGCTTCTGAGTTAAGGTTCTCAGAAGTTACTAGGAACATAAGTGCTTCATTTCCACATGTACCAAATTTCATGCTCCTGAAAATCAGATCTCATTAAGAAAATTCTGTATCAAGACTGTTTAATAATGGGACCTCTTGGGGGGGCAGCTGCAGAGGAGACATTGAAAATCACTAGCAACTTCTTAGTATCTTGGCCTTGGTTGTTTATTAATAGGTTTGTTGTAGGTCCCAAAAATGTTTGCTTCTAATTAGGTTACAGATTGCAACCTTGTAGGATCCTGGTGCCTGCTACATTTACAGTTATGTTATTAACAACTTGCTGAAAGAACATAAATTCAGTGTAAACATACTCAGTTCCTAATGGAAGAACTCTGTATGGTGAGAAAGGCTGAAAATTTAATATTTTTATTTAACTTTTTAATCAAGTGTAGATTTCACTTCTTATTGAATACATGCTTTTCTTTAGCTGTTAGCAATGATCCTGGAATTGTCTGTTCTACACCAAACTTGGGGGGAGAGGTACCCCAAAAATAAGCTGAAATATAAAAGAAAACAGATAGCAGCTATATTTCTAAATACAAAAGAACAGACTTTACCATTCAATAGCAGAGGAGTTGGTTCAGCAGTCTTAAAGAAGCACACCTGAAGGATGCTGTTCCATGAGTTTGATATGCTCTAAATTTTCATTTCAAAACAGGTTGTGTTGTTCAGGAGATTAAACTGGCAAAACCAAATACCTCTCATTGAAGGGTTTTCTGTTCTCCATCAACATTCGAGAGAAAAAAGCTGCTGCTAAGCTGGGCAAGTGCTCCATTTCTTTTTCTGATATAGAAGGTAACTTTCAAAATAAGTACTTTCAAAATATTTATTGCCACTAAAGACAGAAACTTTGGAAGAAAATTTTTTTTTTTCTTCACAGTTCAAAGTACTCTGTGTTATCTTGTCTCCAGGTACATTTATACTTGTACTTCCTACCATGAAGGTGGAAATTGATGTACATTTGTTATGAACTGGCTGACATGGCTAACATAGACACAGTTATTTCCATTCTTCACACAAATTAGCAGGCTGATTTCACCCTAATGTTTACCTCAATAATTTACCTCAAACCACTAAACTTTAGGGAAAGTATGGATAATCAAATCTATTTGAGAACACTATGCATTAGTTACTGTGAGATAACCAGCAGGTGATAAGAATATTACTTGAATGACCAAATTCAGTTTACATTTAGCTAGTACTTGTTAAAATTCTCTATTCTCAAAGCAGAAATGCAATGCTTCATGGCTTATTTTAGTTTTGGTTTTAGTTTAAAAATTATCCCATAAGACTATATCTCAATTATCTCATAACCGTATTTAAACTAAGATCTCAAATCATATAAGGAAGGCACCAAAATTATAGCCTGGAACATACTATTTCTGAAGGAACAGAAATTAAAATAAATAAATAAACAAATAAAGGTGTTCTTAGAAAATAGACTAGAAGACTGTTTATCACAACCACCAAATACTAGCAAGCAGTCTACAGCAAATATGTTCAAGTTAGTATGCGCTACTGACCTAAACATTAGATCAACAAAATCTCATGTCCTGAATTATAAACTCTAATCACAGCATATGGAATGTGTGGTTGATGTTTTTTCAGCAGGTTGCTACAAGTAGAAAAAAAGATCCTCAAATATACCAAACAAGTCTGAATTTTAATCTTACTCCACTTAATTATTTAATCTTGGGGACTATCTGAAAGTGAGCATGAGGCAGGAGCAAGAATTTTAAGTCTGACTAAGACTGGGAAGCTGCATTTTTGACATGTTCAAATTAGAGACCTGAATTAAACTTCACTTTTAAGAAGAGGGATGAACAATAATAATAATTTAACAAAGCCTTTGATCGGGCTACAGAAAATGAGATGATACAGTATTTGCACTCAGAAATCTTAGCAAAAATAGGTCTGCTGTAACATTACTTGAAAAACACAGTAAATAAAATGTAACTGCCTGTAATCAGTTAAGAACTGTTGACCTCTTCATATCCATAACTTTAACATTGTGTCATACTGTTTTCACAAGAATGCTCTCCAAACAGTTTTCAAGGTTAACTTTGCTGTTACTCCCTCTGGCAGGGCAAGAAGATAATTCTGTCTCCTTGCTAATTTCTTTCCCAGCTTGTTTGATATCAGTAACTTGTACCAATGCTAAATGAAGTTTTCATCTTTTGTCAAGGCCAGTGTTTGGTCTGTCTGTTATATTTCTAAAGCTAATATTGATACTTCAAAGGATGTAGAAAAAAACATAGGATGCTTCTTGTTAGTGAGATTGCTGAGAATGTTCTATGCCTTCAGTGACAACATTGTAGGGCAAACTGCTGCATTTTTCCATTTCAATTTTGGAGTAATTAAAATTGAAGAGGATTTGTTTTAACCCGATCAAAAGTATTTGCCTCTGTGGCAAATTAAAAAAATCTGTTAGTCACTAGTTACAATGTCAAACACTGAGATATGCATTAACTGTATAAACCTTAAAGTTTTACTTTTCAAATCATATCCACAAAAAAGTGTTCCATTCCTTATATTACTCACATTAGTAATTCTACTGAAATAAGACTATGTAATTTCTTTTTAATTTAGGGGTTGTGATGCTTTTCGACACAGGCAGCTTCATTGTTGACAAAAGAAATAGATCCAGACTTAAACTGAGGACCAGATGTAACAACAGTTCAGAAATCCCTTTTACTGATGCACATCTTTCAAGTTTGAACAAGCTCCCAAACACTAAAGTATGAACTTTTGTTCAATGTACAGAACAAAAGCTTTTGAGCTTGCTGCTGCAAACCAATATAATTGGAACCCACAAGTCTTTACTCATTTACACTAGCTGAGGATCTGGTTTACAGGAAGGTGCATTACTTTACATTTGAGGCTAACAGATTGTTCAGATGCACTACCACCATTTCCTAATCACTCAGGAAAATGCTTGAAGTACTCAAAATCTTGTGAGCCAATCCACATATTCACAGCTAAAAGAAACTCTCACATTTTATTAACATGTAGGTATTTTTCCACACACATCTGAAATGCATTCTTTTTCAAAAATGTTATCTAATGACAATAATAATGTGTAATCTATGTGGAACTATTGCATTACCTGTAATTTATTTGCCTGAGTTCTTATTACAGTATAGCTGATCCACACTTGCTAATGTTTTATATAAACAAAAGGCCTTCAGCTGGTAGACTGACATAAAGCTACAACAACAATAGCGAAATAAAATAACAGACAGAACCCAGTCTGTGGGGATTGCACACTGTTACCAGTTACACCATCCTGGGACAAGACACAGAAAAATTACTATTATTCTGGCTATTTGTACTTTGAAGATGTGGTTCTGCAGTCAGGCCAGATGATCTTGCTTTTACTAAAATGAGGAGTCCTTATTTCCCCGTCTTTTTCCTACACCTTGCTAATCTGGCTGAAAGCTACGTTTTGGTGAATTAATCTTTCATTAAAAACTAACTAGTCAGTTGAGCTGGGTTATGTAGAGGTACACCAAAAGCCAGAGACAGCACAGAATAAGCAGCAGGAGCATGTGGCTGGGATTCAGAGAGAAAGCAGAGGTAGCAGTGAACTGTTAATATTGTCTCAGCTGATGTCAAGAAAATCTTTAGAAAGATTTATAACTGAACCAATTAAGAATTTGCTTCCACCAATATCTTCCTCTAGATTTCCACAAACATGAATAGTGAGGTTTACATTTGAACATGCTAGATTCCCCAGTATTACACTGAATTCATTAGTACTTCAACTAGTGTACTAATGAAGCACAATAAATGAAGACAGCAAAGTCACCTGCAAACAAAGACAAATTGAGAATAATTTTTAAAACTGTTCACACATGCTTCTTTCTAATGAAACACAAGGTGCCAATGGTTCAAAATCTTCTATCAATGCTCAACTTCAAACTTTTTTTTTTCCTTGAAGTCATGGAGTCTGCGGGGACTTAAAATGAAAATTATTGTAAGAGTATACCTACATGGCTGAATTAATTTGAGTGAATCACTCAGGTCATACAGGAAGATGTACTTCAGATGTGAGAAACTAGTAATGCAAAGCCAATTTTTTAGACCATTCATTCCACTGAACATATTTTGTAGAGATACTGAGGCTTGCGGCATCTTATCATCCCAGTCATAATATTAAAATAAGCTCAACTGTCTTTTCCGGGGAACTGTAGAACGAGTTGTTTGTCCTACTGAGGGCACAGGGAGTTGTCAGATACTGAGCTGCTTGGCCTGTTTCTCACCAATACTCCGGGGAAGATACCTGCATGCAAAAGCATCTTGCAACCTAGACGAATTACTTAACATACAAATAATGGAGCAACACATTTTAATGCAAGGATACCACTTGCGAGGGAGTGACCAGCATCAAAACTTTAGTAACAGTTCAAATTTAGCCTGCCCTAAAGTGCAAAATTAAAATCAATTATTTTTATTTTCCCTGTAAGAAAGCTGGACAGGTACCCTAGTAGCCCAGAGCAATCTGCAGTTTAAAACAGGTCTGTACCACCTATGTGAGAAGTACAACTGTCTGTGTTCAAGTACTACCAATAGATCACCCATACAAACATATAGCTAAGCATGAGTTAACAGTATTAGAAAAAAGTAAAAGACACACTTTCAGGAAAAAAAAATATCCCAAATAAAATATTTAAAAGAATTAGAGCCTTTCTTCCTTAAAAAGAGCAGTATGGAGCAACTGAGGGGTAGAAAAACTTTTATTTGGGTATTTTTGAAAAATGCTTATTTTGGTTATATCAAGTGGAATTTAAAAATAATCAGATGGAAAACCTTAGTTAAAAACATCAAATAATTCTATTAGTTGTACTAAATTTCTAACGCATCTGTACAGTTAAGCTGGGTTTCAGCTTTGATTTGTATAATACTGGCACTTCATATATCAATCAGACAAGAAGGAAAAAAACAATGAAGATTTTAAGGCTCCTCAAAAGTCCAGTGTTTTCACTAGGAATCTTTCACTGACTTCGGAGAACACTGAATCAGATCTCTGGATATGAGTTTATTCAAGTTTAGTTTCATAAGCTGTTTCCTGCAGTTTGCATACAATCAACTTTCTTCATCCTACTTGGCCCAGAAAAATGTTTTGAAGGCCAGCTACTGTATCTTGCATTCTTTTAGCAGTTAAGATGCTTGCCAACTTTATTCTTTCAGACGCAAAATATGCAAGGTTTTTTTCCAAAGTCTTTGACTATTACCATTCATGTCCGCAGCTTATTTTTTATATTTATGCTTTAGCTATCTGGGAACAGCTCATGTGTCTTCATTTTAAAATGATTCAGTAAAAATATTATTTAAAAAAAAAATAGAATAATGCATCTTGTTACACAATTAGAACTTGGCATTTGCAAACAAAAATGCTCTTTCTCTTTTGCTTATATAAATGAACATCTTTTGCAAAGATCACTCACCACCTGCTTTTATGCATTCAGAGTATTTTCCTGAAATGAACCTGCACAAGTCCTACTTTTAGCTAAACATCTAAGACTTCAGGTACTGAACAGTGAAATAATTTACATTCATTTTTTAAAACTGAATCTGGTCAGAACGTTACTATTTGAAGCTTCCAAAGCAGCCTAACATCACATAAATACTATGTACATCTTCAGTATTTTTAGTTATGTTTTCCATTATAAAACTTATCTCAAATACTACAAACAATAGTAATTTAATTACATGTTTGTCCAGGTGAGTACGCTGTGTTACAGAATAAGTTAAAAACTTGAAGCTTAACTGGGTCATAATTTAGATTCAGCAGTTTTGTCTGTAAAGACCTTGGCAGCTCTCCTGATCACCTGTTAAGAAGTTGTGTTTTCATTTTTGTTCAGCAAAACACACAGGGCAATGTAGGGCTGTAGTTTCATTGAAAGAAGTTCATCATTAGAGAGAAAGACCCTGAATGGATTAATTAAGCACATTACAGAACAAAAACATTTAATTCTTGCTCGACGCAGCTAAGACCAAAACAGAAGACAGGGAGTAGGTGAAAACAGTGAGAAAATTACTCTCACAAATGGGTGCTGACAAATTAGTAAGCACGATGAGCAATATGGTCAGACCCACAGCAATCTAGTCATCAAGAAAGTTCTTGTAAGTATCATGGCAAAAAGTGAATTTTAACAGATTTCTAGAAAGCTAATCAAAAAGCTTTGTAAATGTATAAGCAAAGCCATGTGGTGCAGTAGAAAGCCAAAGATTCTTGTTTGAAAAAGTAACAATAAATGTTGTCATCCTTGGTTAATTAGAGGCACAAATCACCTTCTCAGTAGTGAATCAAAGTAGGCTGATACAAGTACTGATTGTGTATGAAAGGCCTTGAAAGCAAAAAAAAAAGCAGCTCCTGTTTTATACGATAGGAAAGACGACGGTAAAAAGGCCACAATCCACTTCTAAGTAATGTTGATGTACCTGATATTTGGGCTTTATAAGGGAACTGAGTATTGGCAGGACAGAATTCACATACATGGAATGCATGAGCCAAATGTTCTATTAGTCCACTGTCCTGGAATATAGAACTCTTCCTATCAGTTGCTCAGTGTAACAGCAAATCTCTGCAAGATATCTTCTGACTGCTCAGTGCCATGTATCTTACCATTTTACTTGAAAATCAGCATGAAGGAATTTTTCCTCAGATGCTTTCTTCAGCCCTCTCTTGCATGTTCCACTGAGAGTTATGTGGCAAATAGAAACTCGTGGCAGCCCTCAGCTTTCACAAGGCATTGTACCTCCAAATATTCACATTAGAAGTTATGAATGGTCATTATAATATAGTACTTCCTTATTTTAGGGGGCTATAAACAGCAACTTAAAGCCAAATACCTCTGTATCCCTGCAGGCAGACTTGATCAACATAAGTTTTTTTATTAAAAAAAAAAAAGGTAGATTCAGCAATACCCAATAAAATTTTGTGACTAAACCCCCCCCACCCCAACTTTGAATTTTCTTTCTTCTTAGGGAAGCACTCATGTGGTTTTTTAAGTGAGACTTTTTCCAATACACTGAGGTGTATTGGAACCTCTCTCCCACAAGTTACGTGTTTGTCATGCCTGAATGAGTCAGGCAGTTGGACTAGATGATTGCTCTAGGTCCTTTCCAACTGAAATAGTCTATTCTATTCTAAATTTATCACAAAGGCAGAAACATTGAAAAATGAAAGTTCTATACAAAGTTGTATGTGTCATAATTAAAGAAAAAGGTGCCAACAACTTGAGGTCACAAATAAGTTTTTGCAAAAACCCACACACAACTGCTCACAAATGAAGAAAAAAAATCCTTTTTGCACTCTTTAAGACATCACCTGAGAGCTCTGCTGTAAGCTGATGAAAAATTTGTTCCAGAGCTTCACAAACACTATGACCTCCCTTTTGAAAATACAAGACAGTTGGGATTTCTAGTCCCACTAATTCTAACTGCTCAGAGGGGGTTGAAACAATAAATATCCTCTAAGATACATAAGTGCTACATAATTCATTTGACTGCTTCTTTACTTTTTTGGTTGGTGTTTGTTTGGTTTTGTTTCAAACAGCTATTAATGGCCATGATCCACAAGTCTACACATATGCATGAAGTTTGCATGGATCTTTTTATAGGAAAAGGTCATTAAATATAAACAGTTATGATACCAAATTACACATACAATGTATACAATATTGGAGACATCGATCCTTGTATGCATTAAAATTTCAGGCCATTTATTTTACACTAGATACCAACTTTATGTGGCTTTCAGAGGAATGCCTGGATTGAGTACATTTCAGAAATCATGCCTCAAGGTTTAAAGGGATCAGATCACCTCCGTACTTAACAAAAGCAAAAGATCGTCTAGTGTGTTCATTATTTTTTCTAAAATTTCAAAGTTGCCTGCTCCTTTTATATTTCTGAATAAAACACATAATTTAATAAAGGTTTGATTCTGCAATCCAAATCGAAACCTGCTTTGATTGTGTTATTAAGAGAGACTGATAAATTATAAATCAGCCGTACCAGGTATTTTCCCAACCCACAAATAAGTAATATCAATTATAAACCACAAAAATCAAGAGACTGCTCCTTCACACACAAGGGAGAAATCCTATTACTCTCAGTGAGAACACTTATCTGAATAGCCACTCCTGTTCATAAAGATGGAAGCCTCAGAATCCGCTCCAGATTTCATTACCGTCTTCTGTGGATATAACGCTTAACTAAAGCTTCACACACCATCTAATGTCAAAAAACAACATTCTCAAGTCTGACGATGCTTTTGCCCTGCTTTACATGGTCTATCTAGCACTCAAGCCTAAAGCATAACCAGTGCTTAAATTCCAGCTGCTAATCCAGCAATTTAGTATTCAATCCCCTAGGAAAAAAAACCTCTTTCTCCCTCTCTGTCTCACTCTCTATTTATCAGAACACATACAAAACCAAAACTGACAATTCCTCTAGCAGGTCTATTATATGAGAAGCTGTCCAGCACCACTCTGAACAGTCTCTGGTTTTGTGCAGGTTAGGTTTGCTCTTCCCAGGATGACACAACTGTCTGATAGAAGGCAGAAAGCCCAACAGAGCTGGAGTAAGCACTGCATATTATAAATCACAAAACATACAATACTTGCTTCAGGATACAACTAGGATGGCTTCAGGCCAGAAGCACAGAACCTCTCTGAAGAGAATTGAAAAATTCAATTTATCTTTTGTAATAATCTAAGGAAATATTCATTCCAAACTAAAACCAGAAGTCTTTTATTTCAATGCACTGTACACAAATCAGAATGTAATGACTGTTTGTTATAACAGGAAGGAACAAACTGGACCTGAGGTTACAAAATGAAAATTAGGAGACTTTGACAAATCTTCTGATACTGAAAGAGCACGCTTAATGACTTTCAGGAGTGTCCAAACTTATGAATAAACAACAGCATGTAACAATCAGTATTGTGGCTACTTGTGACACTGTAGTTCTCAGAATTAATTTGAACCAACTCCATACAATTTTAGCTGATCAGTCCAGACTTCTAATATATAAAATAGATCATCTTTACATAGGAGATCAAGTGTTATATAGCATAATAAGAGTCTTAAAAGAAAGACGACAACTTGAAAGCAAATGGTTAAAGAATTTGTTAGCAAATAGGATTAATATGGTGAAAGATATTCCCAGCCTTGGCATCCATCAGGGAGCCTCACTGGTGCCTGGATAAGCAGAGGAAAGCCTTGTACACAGACCTTGATATCTCTCCAGTAAAGTCGTATTTGCAGTGAAGGACATTGATAGAGATACTTTAAAAAAAGTGTGCTGGGGAAAGGCGGGGGTTAGACAGAAAACACAGCGCAGGCTTTGAGAACAAGAAGTCCTCTCCCAGAATTACATTGTCCAAACACCATTGACGTACGTGAAGGAAAACACAGACGATAAATTCTCATTCTCAGCGCACATTTCAAGCCATCACTTTAATTATTCCTATCAGTCCTGTTGTCCATTGCACTCCCATTTCTACCTCCCCCAACATATGAATGATACTTTCCATGTTTTCAGCAGTTTTACAAAGCAGCGCTTTTTGTGCACCCAATCTGCAGGTGCAGCAAAGACCTTGGCAAGGGGCAAACCGATTATCACTTATGAAAACAGATACACTGTATTGTTCATACTTCTTCAAGGTCTTCAGCAAAGCATAAATTCTCATGAAAATGAAGGTTTTGCAGTTCAAGCATCAGACAGCTAACCAGGTAAGTCTCTCTATTGTTTATAGAGATGATTTTACAGTATTTTGTAACTTATAAACTTTCTCTCTCTCCCTCTCTTAGCATTTGTTTGGAAATTCAAACAGGTATTTTCACAGCTCTTAAATAAAAAAGCTTCAAATGCTGTGCAGTAGTGCAATATACTGAAATCAGGATATTGTTACTGAGTTGTAATTCATTTTCAGGTCAATTCTACAGAGATGGCTCTTCAGGATTTCTAAGAACTCTACTTTTTTTTTTCATGTATTTAAAAAAATGAGGTTGCACTGATGAAATTTAATATCCTAAATACTGTTAAGTCTCTGCTGAATCCTAAGCATAAATGTTCATTGTATCATGCTTGAACCTCTGTTCTAGCCTGCACTAATTTTTAACAGCCTTATAGTTCAAAAGAAAAGGCACTGGGTAAAGAATATAATTTATTTTTATTCTCCTTAATCTATACATTTATATTCCAGGTTTACTACTGACACAAGTGGAGTGGATCTTGATCTGACTCGTTGTTCCTTTTTCCTATGCATATACTTCTTTGAGAATTGGATCTAAAGAGGCATAGGGCATGGGAAAATGGGGCGACTGAGGTACTTCACCATTTATTTCAAACAGCATTGCCAAGATGACTGTGGAAATGTATAAAGAAAACAGATGTATGAAAAAATGAAAGGTTAATTTGTGAAACTCTCACTTAACCATCAAAAACTGAATAAAAAGATACTGGTGTTATTTATGCTGATATAATGGTTGTATGTTGGTTTCATACTAAAAATCTGATTTATCACAAGAATAATATTTTAAGCATTTATCCAACTACAGTATTTAATACATTGCTTGTTTTAATGTTCCATCTAAAATACATGCATTGCTAAGAAGCTACTTCTGTAGTCCTTATTCCCATAAACCTCCAATTCAAAAAGAATGGGAATGTCGTCACACAGCCTGCAAAAATGGAACTCTTTGCACCTGTCTCACAGTTGCTGGGAGTCAGTCTTCACTGGATTCGGTTAGTGCTGGCGTGTAAGGTGTGTAAGGCCCAGTGACGCAAATGTTACCCAAATGGGCTGTCTTCAATGTACTATTTATTCTTAGGACTTGATCCTTTAAGTTCCTAAGTACCTTTTACATGATGCCTGCATGCATGGAACTAGAAATTCCTCTCTTTTAAAAATCAGACAGTTAATAATAAATCAAATAATAAACATTCTAATTTTTTTTTTTCTTTCACCCACAGGTGTCTTGGAAGTGTAGAAGTTATCCTGGATTTTTTCATCCATTAGAAAAATGGTCATTAAATACATTTGTAATGTTTCCGTCCAATTACTTTTACTCTAAATAGCAATGTATCACATCAGTTCTGGGGAAAAAAACCAATACTATTATTAAACTATGTAACTGTACGTGCCATATGTCAAATAAAAATCTAATGTTTCAGTCACAGATCAAAAGTTTGAGTTACCCTGCATCACAAATTCTAACAAGTCTTGTAAAGCTATGCACTTAGAAAAAGCAAAACTAGGTGCATTACAAGTTCTTTTACTCGGTGGTTATTATGCTACACTATTCAAGCCTAAATGAATATTTTAGAAGATACTGTTTCATTTACCTGTAACATAATAGTGTCAGAGGACTATTCTATTTACACATCACTTTTTTCCTTAAATTAAAAGGCAATAAAAACTTACACCCACAGCTAGCATCTTTGTTCACTGATTTTATAGCAAAGCTTGTGGTAAATGGGATGGAAGTAAACAAAAAGTACATTCTTTAACTCATTTGTGAGAGAATGAAAAAAAATTTTTGAATATAAGAAATATTAAATCCACTAACTATCATTAAAATCAAGAGGAACCTCCAGAATTACTGCACATAAAGGTGGAAAAAAGGCACACAAATCAAACAAAAATATAAATAAACAAGAGCCAAATCCCCCTAAAACTTATAGGTTTTCAAATTCCACAGAGATTTCATGTTAATATAAAATTTTTTAAATGTAATTTTATCCAAAAAGTGTGTATTTTACCATTAGTACATCTCTTGTTATAACTTAGTGTCTAACAGTCCCCAGAGCCCTATGCAACAAGACTACAACTGATGGAGGGGCGGGGGCGCGTTGCTGGGTTTTTTTCAGACACAGAGTACAAAGTTTAAATTAAAAGCTAATAGGAAAAATAATGTCATCTCAGCTATTACCAAATATAGAGGAAAACAAAGTGCTTGAGTTTGGAGAAAAATCAATAAATACATCAGGCCAGAGACCAATCATACCAAACATGGTAGCAGCGAGACAAGCAGCAAGATTGAACTGAAAGAGTAAAACATGAATGTCAACAATAAGATAATTTTAATATGTGGTATCTTTTGTCCTTTTAATTTAAAATTGGTGTATTTTTCAAAAATAAATTTAGAATAATTAGATAAGCCACCTAAAAATCAAACAATAAGCACAATGTTTACATTGACTCACTATGTTATGGAAACCATTTCAGTTCATTTACAAAAACGGGGTGGGGGGAGAGTGCATATGAACTGATAAACAAGCACCTCATTCTTTTTTTTTTTTTCCCCTTTTTATGCTTTTGGTTTGGGTATTTTATTTGTTTGTGGGTTTTGTCGGTTTGCTTTGGGTTTTTGATGTTTTTAAAATCCTTTGAGCCAAGTGAACCTAGTTCTTGCTCTTCTTAAGTACCACTGGTTATGATCCCAGCTTTCATGAGTAAAGTCAAAACTTTACAAACCATAACATACCTCTAAATGTTCTCAAACTCCACATTTTTTTAACTCCAAGACATCAGTCTTTGTAAGCATATATCAATTGATGAAACAACAGGACATACAAATGATAAAACTCAGGACAGATATTGGGAGCAGAGCTAGCAAATCTGGAGAAGGGATGGGACAAAGATGGGATAGTGAAGCACAGATTATCTACAGGCTTTTCCACCTCTATCCAGTTTGTGCTAAATCTCTCAAACACAAACCATAACCCTATGCTTAAACACTTTGCTGAACAAGACTGAAGGGAAAGTGAAAGACATGGCTAAAGTGCACACCTTTTTCCTTTTTCTTTGTGGCACAGTGTAAGATCCAAACTAATTATCACAAAATAAAAGAAAAAAAATTTTAAGTAGGAGCAGTAAACCTAGGAGGTGAGGACTGCAGGATTCCATTCTCTAAGGCTTAAATAGCAAGACAGAACCCTACCTATAAACGTCCTTTTCACCTCCTAAAAACATCAAGTTAGGATGAACTGACGAAACAGTGTGATGAAAATAACATATAGAAGTACATGCTACATTATTGTATAGTAAATACTCCATGGAGTAAAATCAAGGGCTGGAAAAATGCAAGGAGCATTGCAATACAAAGAAAATCAGTATTAAGGATTTTACTCTTCTACAACTGTATTATGGTTTGTACCACTGCCTGAGTTAAATGGGCAGTGAAAGCCTTAACAAAATTCCTTTGCACAAATATACTCCTACTGTTCATTCTGTTTGTCATTTCTCATGTCACTGCTGGGAAATGGGAAAAAAATGGGACATGGGAGAAGGGAAAGTGTGAACTTACCTCTATCTGCAGATAAAAGTACAAAATGTCATTACTAAAATAAAACAAAATTTAAGTCAGGTAGGAATAAAAGCAGTGATCAACACTGACACTACACCAGCTGCACAAAGAAGGAAGCACCAAGTTGGAAAGAACTTTTGATTATTTATTGTTCTAAAGCATTGCAAATCTACCTCTAAAACAAAAAGAAATCTAGTAAAATTCACTACTTTAGGGTTTAAAAGTAATTTCATGACCAACTTTTCTCCCCAAATAAGGTATTTTCCTTTTTATCAGCAGAAACTTCCATAGAACATTGTCATTCTATAAGAAAACAAAGATTACTAAAAAGAAGCTTTGGTTGCATTAAAACACCAACATTTTGCATTACAATGACAGGAGCGTAATCATGTCATGCTCCACATAATGTACAATTGCTCCTCTGTTCTGTAACAGGTAAGTGAAGCAGATTTTCCCTTTTGGAGTTTTTTTTGCCATTTTTCGCCATGTGAACCGAGATTTGTTTCATGATTCTGTGTTGTACTGGTTTTGAACTAGATAATTCATATGTATTTTATGCAAAAATTGATAATATCAGCTTGTACTTAAACATGATACTTAAGCTAATTTAACATGCTGGAGGTCTCAATTCTCAAGTCAGATGTACATGGAAATGACTTTTCAACTGGCAACAATTTAAAATTGGAAACTATTTTTAAATAGGAACTAAATTATAAAAACAAATTATTAAATTATCAGCTCAATAAACAATCTAAACATGTGCATGTCACAGATATCAGGAGAAATCACTCAGTAAGGCCAGATATATCATCTACAAATCCTGGTTATGCATACTGTCCTGCAGAGTAGGAATGTTATGTAGGAGTTCTATATTGTACATCTACAGTTTCAGCAAAGCAACAGCCATGTGAAGGTGCATTTATCTTAAACATGCACAGTTGTCTTCTAATTTTTATTACATTGTCCATTCATTTCCACAAACAAATCTCCATGGCCAAAAGAGAAGGCTCACACTGCTGTATATACAAAGAATGTATGCTGTTTATCGCTTCTACATATAAAAAAACCCACTTAAGCCACCTGGTTTTTCACTGCCACTAAATATGTGACAGAGGTAATGAAACCAAGCACATAAAACTATAAAGGTTAAATCGTGAACCACGTTGAATAATAATTTAATTTCAAGGTTTTTATGGTAATATTTCAATTTAGAAAACACTTATCTAATAATGCAGAACAGCCTTAAAATATTTAGCAAACAGAAGCCAGTACAAAATCTATAGAATCTACAGAAGATGGTACCAAATGTGTAATATTAATAAAGTATAATACTGCAGTTTTACAGAGTTCTTCTATGCAGCATGTTACCTGTAGAAACATCTTGTAAACACACATAAAAAAATCAGGTAATTCCTGAATATTTCTATACTGGGTGGGGCGGGGGGAGAGGGTGGTTTGGTTTGGTTGGTTGGGTTTTTTTAAATGCTCTAAAGCACCCCCAGGAACTAATACATTTACCAAAAAAAACCCCAACTATATTGAAAAAAAATAGATTTAGTGTATGTTAATGCAGTGAATATTAAGAAATTAATCCACTGTCTCCAAATAAAGAGCACAGCACTAGGAGAATCAGGAATTAGCTTAATCTAAATTACAATGACCACACATTTAAAACTTTCTGGCCAACTAAACTTTCCTATTTGTTATGGTGTTGCATTCTGTAATCACAACTTAAAAGCACTGAAAATGATAGAAGGGGTGACATCTCAATCCCCTTCTTCCTGCCCTGATAGTCTCTTCCTGAATTTGCACTGCCTATGGCAGTTTTCCAGCCCTTCCATATGTGACTTTCGCTTAGTAATGCAGTAGTTAAACAAACAAACGAATGCCGTTTTCTGTTATGATAGTGGCTTACACATTAAGTCCTCCTCTAATAGAGGAATCCGAAAAGTGTCAGTCCTAGCAAAAGTTAAGGAGCAGGAGTGTACAACCAGAAGCTAAAAAGACTGTAAGCTATTAGGTCAGGTCACTTATAGTTGTGGGATAGTTCCCTAAGGATCACAAATAGTTGAGACAAATCAACTGGAAGCCAAAAGCAGATTTTCTGAAGAATTGCTGCAAGAAAAATTCAATAGTCCTAATAACATCACTTCAAAATAAGTCTCTGGGGCGTGACAGACAATTCTCAACTAATCCCATCAAGTTTTGAGCTGGTAGAGAAAAACTAGCCTCCAGCTGTTTAGTATATTTTGCCACTTAGAAATAATTATTTTCTTAACAATTTCTGCTTTAGTTTACATATTGGAAGATGTGAATAAACATTGTGGGTTTCAATTACATTCGAAGCATTTTAACATAGAAATTTTTTTTAAAAAGCCCTCCCAGAAGTCAGGCTAAATTAACTTCATTGCGAAGTTTTTCACTATCGTTGTCCACAGTAGTTTTACAAGACACAGGGAAAAATATCTTTTTCAGTGCCTTCGTATTTGGTAACAATATTCATTACATGACCAGTTTCCTGCAGTTCCTATGACTCCCTGTTCCTACTTTTGCCTCACTGTATCTGAGCTTTAAACTAGATCAGAGAGCCAACCTGCCTAGGGGGAGAAAAAAAAAAAAAAAGCCAGACAAAAAATTCTGTTTCCCCTCCCTCCGAAGGAATTAGTTCTCTCATCTGGTTCATTGTGTACCTGCAAAACCACCTGCATCAGTATAATGAAGGAAGAGAAGCAGAAGTTGCTTAAGTTGGAAGGACACTCAGGAACATCTTTGGAATTGCAGTTTGAGGAAAGAGTGTTTACATTTCCTCTGTACAGATTTGCCCTGGAGAAAAGAGCCAAGACCCAGCTAGAAGGAAATATGTTCATCTCTGCCTTTTTCAAAAACTCACTGACACATGTAGATTTAATTCATCTGTAACACTACCTGTCAGCACAGGTGTAAGTTAGACAGGGAAAGCAACAAGGAATCATGGTCTGTACATCCAAATACAGTATTTTGTTACAAAAACAAATGTGGTTAGCAGCAACATACTGTATCATGAACAATTAGATTCATTCTTAACTGAAACTAAAGGTAAGTATTCAAATTTATGTTACAGCATCTATGTAAAACTTTTTTTTTTTTAAGATGCCAAGAGGTCAGTTTCGTTACTACATGTGAACAGGAAAGTTGTGGTACTATATGGAGAATTGTGCAGATTAAACAGCTCACTGGCACTGAAAAGGAACAGTCCCTCCTACCTTCTCCCTGCTTACCTTGCACCAATTCAAGCTAGTCTTCTGACCCTCAGTTAGCTCTTAAAGATATCCCAAAAGTGGAAAACTCTTGGGTTTAGGTTTAAAACAAAACAAAACCCACAACAACGTCAAATATTTTTCTTTGTTAACTTTGTTTTTTAGGGTTTTTGTTTGGTTTTTGTTGGGTTTTTTTGGTGGGTTTTTTTTTTTTTTTTTTTCCACTGAAGAACTGCAGTTTAATGATAATTTACATACCAGATACGTATGCATAAGGGGGCGGGGGAGGGGAGGAGGGGGAAGAAGCCTGACTCAATACCTGACCTAAAATAGCTCCGTTTGGGACTAATCTGTTCTGTTTGTGTTTTTGTTGGTGGTGGTTTGTTTGGAGGTTTTTTTATTGTTTTGTTTGGGGTTGGCTTTGTTTTGGTGGGGGGTTTTTTGCTGGTTGGGGGGGGGGGGGGGCGGGGAGGGTTTGGCTTTTTTCCCCCACTATATCAGACAAATGCTACAGCAATTTAATGAGATCTCATTCTTCCAACTTTCAATACTTGGACTTGTCACACAGCACTGAAGCATTAGGTGTGTATCTGTTCTTTTCCTCATTAAAATTGATCCAACTTTTAGTAAGTCCTAGGTGTACCCTCCCACGCCTCCTCCTCCTCAAAAAAAAAAAAAAAAAGGCACCACTTAGATTTCACACAGATTCCAGAGACAACCTGTTGAATGTTCTGCAAAAACTGTCCCCGTTCTGTGGCACGCTTCAGCTCGAGGGTGCCGAGAGCCGGGCAGACCTTTTCCCTCGGCTGGGGCCCGGGCAGAGCCGGCCCCGCGGCGCTCCAGGCGCTCCCCCTGCTGGTGCTGCCCCGGGGAGCGCCGAGAGACGGGAGTGGCCCCAGCGAGCTGGAAATAACGGCAGCAGACACGGCGTGTCAAGTCAAAGGAGCCGGGGCTTACAGAAGCACATGCGGAGAACGGACTGGATGTTTATGAAGCATATGGGGAGACAAACTATTGCTGGGAGGAAAGACTTTTGGACCTTTAGGTTTTTTGTGTTCTCTTCTGTTTCTGCAAACCATCTCTTTCTATAATACACCCTCCTTCAGAATTTGGGATCGCAAAGCTTATTCTTGTCAACAAAGTGTATATTTTACCATTTTTGATAGTGAGCTTTATTACACATCTACATCGTGGATCTTGTTGTGATGTTTTGTTTGTTGGTGTTTTTGTTAGTTTGGGTTTTTGCTTAATTTGTTTGGTTTTGAGAAAATAAATATTTGTAAATATTAAGCAATCTAATAGGAGCCAAAAAGTTAAAACATACTGGAATTACTCAGTCTTAATTCTGCTTCATAAAACATGCACTACAATGCAGTCTGAATTCAATCTCCTTGGTCCTATAAATTCTTACTTCCCTCTCTCTCCCCCATAGGACCACTCCTCCATGCTGCAGGATCAAAGCCTTATCAGCTGTAGATACAGAAAACCGTAGAACAAGTGAAGGAGGGAAAGCACAAAGAGAAAGGAGAAATCTTACATTAAAGAAAGGTTAATGACCTATCAAACAATTTATTTCTTCTATAAGAGACAGATTTCCTGTGAGATGGGTCAAGTCTTCTAAACAAATATCTTTGCTGGATTTTTGTGTGTCTTATGTCAAAGGGGATAAATTAAGATTAAGCACTATTTGCATTTTTATTTGAAATATTATTTTACATTAAAAGTGAGTGGGAGTTGTGTTTGGGTTGGTTTTGTGAGATTTTGTTTGGTTGGTTTTTTGTTTGTTTTTCCAATTACCATACAATATCCTTTAAGGAAGAAAAGCATTACCCACTGTCAGAGGGAGGCTGAAAGCAATAATAGACTACCCCTTTATTGGACCACAATGCACTGTTGAAATTAAGCTGTTACTTAATTATTGCTGAACCACAGACGCGTAGTACTTAAATGGAAGTGAATGCTTTTAGCCCATGAACAGATTCTGCTCTTCAGTACTGCAAAGTGCCACTAGGTGACGTAAATCAGCATCATTATCAGAGGCCTTGCACCAGTGCAAGCAAGCAGCGTTCAAAGAGTACCGGAGCAAGGAGCAGAGGGCATACTACAGAGTCAAACTAGTCTAATCAGAACATCTAGAAAAGCTGGCAAGGAGGAAGCCATGAAAGCAGAAGTCATATTCAAAAATCATTATCTATTTACCATTGAGTTACATATGCATTTGTACATTGCTCCAATAAAACACAGTCACTATAGAAATTAACAAATCAGGTCATGTAGTATTGCTATTTCCTCTTGGCTGACTAGAGCGTTGCTAAAGAAAAGCAAACCTGTATTTATACCATTGCAACAGAAAGGCTTTTTACTTTAAAATAGCTGAGAAGTTTAAACATTTCCTTTACAACACTACTTTTAAAAGCATAATTATATAGATCCACAGTAAATTTATGCAATACACAAGAATACTGTATATACCTTTGTTCGAGTTCTCTTTTCCCAAATAATCCATAATACTTCTGGTTTACTGACCACAGCTAAATGCAGAGGTGGTGTTTCAGAGAAGTGCCCTAAGCGATTCACAAAACTCTTAAGATGTGCTATGACAAGGTAGCTGACTCAATGGTTATCTTCTAGCAAAAGCAAACCAAATCTCTATTCACCACCCCTACGCTCCATAAAGTGTTATCTTTTTGCCAACTATATCCTGAACTGGCAACAATGTAGTGAAAGATGAATGACTCTAATGCACAGGAAGCTGCTGGAGTAAGATGGAAGGGACCATCACTGGCAAATAGATGAGCTTACCTTGATTATCAGACCAAATTCTAATAGATAATGAAAGAGGGTGTGTCTAACCACAAAGGATGTGACCAGAGTACTTACAGTTTTTACATTAGTCTATCTAGAGAAAGTAATTATACCAACCCACTGACTGTAAATACACTTGTATTTATTTATATAAAGCAACAAAACTACTCACTACTAAAAAGAATCATCCTGCTTCCTCTCTTCCATGCTGTGCTCCATATATTCCTCTGTGCAAGTTACAGAGCTCAGCCAACTTTTCAGTGGACGGCTTAGCTCTCCCAGCTGTTAAAAAGCCACTTCCTTTTTTTTTTTTTTTCCTTTCCTCCTGTTTCCTGCTAGCTTAGAAACCTAAATGGACTCCCTGATAGATCAGAGGGTTACCTAAATTCAGAGCATGTGGGTAAAACCACGCCCAGAAAAAGGGAAGACTGAAACAACGCCCTTCGACAGCAGAGAGCTGTTAGTTCTACTCAACACATTTCACTTAGTTAGGTGTGTCCTTCGTGTGAGGTAGAAATGAAAGTGGTACGTGACATTTTTATCTGATGAATGCGCTTAGAATCATTGTTCAAATGATTGAATGAACCTGTCCCTAGGGTTTTTCAGTGCTTAGATACTTCCACTGCTAGCACATTGACAAATCCTAGTACAGCTTCTAGGCGTGAATATTTTCCATAATCAAACCAATACCACGAGAATAATTGTTGCTTCGTAGGACATGTTCTTCACAACTGATGCAATGACTAAAAAACATATTAGTTACTATGAGACAGTCCGTAAAGTTATTTCAACAAGAGACTTAAATCGACAAAAGAAAACATAGCTATGAAGTGATACCACTGAGATCTCGATCAAGAAAGGCAATAGGCAGCAGTAAAACATGAGTCTGTTACTCCTCCACTACACTTTCCTAGCTTGCTATTTACACTCCGGGTTTCGGTCACTATGTTTTTTGTAGTCTATGTGTTCACAGAAAGTGTTAAGCGAAGATGGGATAGATGTTTCATCATAGGACCTGCCAGTTGTTAATTGCTAACCAGGAACACGCGGCAATTACCCTTTAAATTGTAATTGCTTTCATGTGATGGTCGCTGATGGCATTGCAATCACTCCATCAAAGCCCTTTGAATGGAGGCTTTGCCTCAAGCCATGTTCTGTATCTTAGATAAATCATCAAAATAACACTTAATGCATGAACATTAGCATTTTTAAAAATGTAATTCACTTCAACCATATGTTTTCTTGTGTTTATCACCTTATCATAGCCACTGACGCTCCCTCTTGGAGTTTTTTTTGAGCTCCGTTTAGTTTTATTCTAACATTGCAGCGTCGAACGATCTGGAAAAAAAAAAATAGTTTGTTACCAGGACCCCCAAAACACAAACAAACGAAAAAACACTAGAGTTTAAATATCAACTAAAGGAAATAAACCAGAAAGATCTTACAGAAAAATAATCATGTTAAATAATAATAAAAGCTTATAAAACCAAAATGCATAATGGGTTTCTAACACAGGATAGCGCTATACATCTTTTATATTGCAGTCACATGCCAATACAGGAAAGTTTAGTCATGAAGTCATCAACTTCTGTTTACAATAAATGGGCCAATATTTACAACATGGGCAGCCACCAGAGCGATTTTCGTTTTATGTCTGCACATGGTTTTCTGCTAACAGTGATACCAGCACAAAAATATTGTTGCTAATACATTTTCTTTTACCCAAGAAGCAGCAGAAGTCCTTAATAGTAAGTCCGTGGTGTTTACAATTATAAATTCAAACTCCTAATATAATTTTAAAAGTGATTGCATTAAATGCAAAAATATCCTCAACAGCAAAAAGTTCTCAGAGCAATTCTGACACAAATCTATGAGAGTTTTTATCACCAGCAGATAAAGCAAAGGAGATTCCCCACCACTACCCTTTAAAAAGATACTTGATTTTCAAAAGGAGCTGGGCAATATGGAAGTCACGACTCCTAGCCCTTAAGTACAATTTCAAAGCCAAACTACTTCAGAGGATGTAAAGAGAAATTACAGAAAGACTTTCTCAAGTGATTCAGTCCCATGAAAAAAATGGGAAGGAAGCATCACCAGCCAAACCATCATCAGCCAAACCATGGCATGAGTCTAAAAGAGTGCTCTACTACCAAAATACATTACCTTCCTGTGTCTTTTGAAATCAAGCCTTTTTTCCTAGAAGCCATAAAATTGATTATTCCGATCTAGTCAGATAAGAACATGTTCAATGACTGAAGGATTAAAAAAAAACATCTACACACAAATAAATCCACAAGTTTCATTAACACTAAAAAAAAAAAAAACCGACATAGTGGCAATCCTTTTATTGCTTAAAAACATAAGCACAATAATAATTAACAACTAGAAACAATTATATAATAAAGGAATGCTGTCTTACTGATGCTTCTGATTAGATGTCACCTGTAACATTAAATATTTTACAACAATTCACTTCAGAAATTGCCTATGACTTTATCATTTTTCCAGATCAAACTTTCTAGGACTAATTTGCATGTTTCTTGGCTTAGGGGAAAAAGCTAACTTAAAGTGTATGTAATGGTCCGTTTCAGACAAATCACCCTGAACACTGCATTGTTTCCCAGTAATTTTTCTATAACTTTAGACTAAGGGTTCAAGACTAATACCCTTTGACTGTTATCAGAGCAGACTACTTAGCAACAGTCGCCTTCCTGTATTTGTTTTTTAATTTATTTCATCCGGCAAACACGGAAAGAGAATTTGCAGGTTTCTCTGTGATTTTTTGGCTTGCTTTTTTTTTTTTTCATTAAAAAGGAAAGCTGTAACTTTTAACTTGAATCCTAATTGCTTTTAAAAACTGTAGATTGCTGTGGGTAGAATTAGAAGCACCTGAAGACAATGTAACTGTCATCCCTGTTAGAGTATTCAGACAAGGTCTTCAGTAACACATAAATATCAGGTATGCAATGTAATTTCTTTACTTCCAAGCATATGTTGTCACGTCCTAGAAGTTTCATGCTGATAAAAGAAGAAAAACAGACTGCCCAGATGGATATTCAAGATTCTTTTGTTCTCCTTGTAATAATGAGGAAAAAAAATTAACTGCAGATATATGTATGAAGAATATTGAAAGTCGGAGTCCAGAAATTTCTAATGTCGTGCTTTAGTACACTTAACAAAAGACATGCAAATCCCATTACATGTTATGGGAGAAAATAACATTCCTGCCTGAGGAAATACAGAAAACTTCAGAGGAAAAAAGAGCTAGAAAGCTAGCACTGACTTTTGCCATCTCACTCCAAATACGTCATCTTTCGTAAAAGGTCACATGAGGTTCTTTGAAGTGTAAGAATTAAATGTTGTCTCAGGCACGTTCAGCTCTGCGTGAAAGCTAGTTCATTATCTCTGACTGTATGAACTCAAGCAGTAGTGACTGTTTACTGAAACAACCTGTAAATGTGTTAGTCTGTGTTTGCAGAGGATAAGGACTGTGCCATCCCAGGCCCACTTCGGACTGCAGAAGTGGTTCTTTTCTCACCCTTATCTGAATCATCCTTGAACAGACTGCCTCTGAACAGAGTTTACACTCCTTTTCTTTATAAGAACATCAGAACTGTTTACTTTGAAATGCACAGATTTCTTTCTTGGGGTGCAGGGAAAGACTTGAACAGATATATTCAAGCCAACTAGTAATTTTCTCAGTGTTTCTTTTTCTGTCTGATATCCTGAAACATAACTGCTCCTTGCTTTTTATTTAATAAATTCATAGGAATTACTTTATTCTACTGCCTATTAAATAATGCAAAACTTCCCACTCTGTTTCCTACAAACAACCTAACAAATTGCCATGCTAATGCCACTGTGATCTAGTTTCAGATATTCTCTCCCTGAAGACTTCTTTAAATCTCTGATACTACATAAACTGAAGTCAACAACTGTACCTCACACTTCAGAGGAAGCTGAGAGTCCTAATTGCAGCACTCTGCTTCATGGACAGCAGTGAAAAGTATTTAACCCTGCATTTCCAACTAACTCTTAGTTGAAACAATATCTACCTACCCTGACTTGATAGAAGAGCAATCTGTTACTCATAGGCATATTAGGAAGATACTTGTTTCAGTGTTTCTCCATAATTTTTACCTGTTTGCAAGCTCGAGGACTACTCGTTTGTTTCTACCTCAAGTCTCTCTCCTTTGCTAGTAGACAGGCAAGAGGATTCTGCCAAATCTTGCATCGAACAGACAAGGAGGATCCAAATTTGGGTTTAAGTCTCATAAAAGAGGTCACTCTGTGTTCTCCTTTGTTACCAGTCCTTTCTGAATCCTCATCCGTCGTACTAGGAGATAAAGATTAAAAATCACGGCGTGGTTCAAGAGTCGAGGCCATCTTGGGCAGCACAAAAAGCACCGGCCATGATGCAATTATCAGCAGCTACGTGGTCAGGAGACGACTCAGAGCTGAACTTGGCGCCAGGTCAGGGAGCCTTGAGTTCCCCTAACTACCGTGTTCAGAGATTAGGTGGATGTAACAATTACCTGAAAGGGGAGATTAAAGCGCCTCTCAATGGTGCCCTTTGTTCTCGGCCTCATTTGATGCTTTGCGGCCTTTTCAAACTACGTCGCGGAAGGCGCTTTAAATGTTTGCCCCCAAAACCGGGGCGGCTTCAGTGAGCGGGGAGCGCCGGCTGCACCGGCAGAGCCGGCGGAGATGGAGAAGGGGCCCTTCTCTGTGGAGTGGCTGGCGCAGAGCAGCCGCGGCGGAGCCCAGCCCATCGCCGCTGCCCGCCGGCCGCGCTCCCCGCCCGGAGGCACCCGCGGCCAGGAGAGCCCGGCGGACCCCGGTGAGTCCCGCCTCTCTTCGCGGGTGGGTCGCGCGGCGGGACGGTTGGTGGCGGCCGTTAGGCTAACGGTCCCGCGCGCGAGGCCGTCGCGGGGCAGCCGTCGCACGTGCGGCCTCTGCGCACGCCACGGCCCGCGCGACCCGACACCCGCAGAAGGAAGGGTCCATCCCCTGACGCCCCCGTCCTGTCCCCGCAGCCGCGCCCCGGGACCGGGAGGCCGCGGACCGCAGCAGCCCCAGGCTCGAAGCGGAGGCGGGCGGCGGCGGCGCCGTACCCGGGCGGGCCCGCACGAAGTTCTCGGCCGCGCAGCTGCAGGAGCTGGAGCGGATCTTCCGCGAGCAGCGCTACATCGGCGCCAGCGAGAAGCGGCGCTTGGCCGCCGTGCTGAACCTCTCCCAGAGCCAGGTGAGCGCGGCCGCGGCGCCCCAGCGCGCCCCTGCCCCCCACCGGAGAGGGGAGACGGGCCCGGCGCCGCCTCAGCCCTTGCACCCCTCCAGTAGCTGGTAGCATTGGAGGATTTATCTCTGAACAGAACCAGCCCCACCCAGCCCATTTATTTCCCTGCACCAGTCTTGCGTTACAGTCCTGGTCCAAATCTGATCTCTGACTGGCTTACTGTGTGTCGTGGAGTTGTCACAGCTTGATTCCTCCTCATGCAGAAAGACGATTACTTTATACTGCATGTAGACCAATGTTATTATCCCTAAATCTTATAACTGTTAATATATTCCGTTACTCTGATAGTAAAACTGACTTCAGGATGTATTACTATATGGAAAAGGGACAAGTGAGTTGATTCTTGACTCTTTCTTTTCTTATCCTCAGATAAAAACCTGGTTTCAGAATCGTCGTATGAAGTTTAAACGTCAGACTCAAGATGCCAAGGTGGAAGCTCTTTTCTCAGGCTTATTTTTGCCCTACCATTTTTACCCAGATATTTCTATATCCAGCTGTTCTCATGGGATGGATGTCAACATCTCTTCTACCTCTGCAGTCTCCCTTCACTCAGCTGTACCAAGCACTGTCTTGTCATTACCTTCTGTTCCAGCTCAGTCCCTTCAGCCAGTTTTGCCAAGTCCAGCTTTACTGTTGCCTCCCAGCCCAGGACTACCTTGTTACTCTTCTGTAATTCCAGCGATTACTCTAACCGATGACCACAAAAGACTGAGGTTCCAGCCATATCTTCCTTCCTGTTAAAAATGCCAGCTTACCTGTAATCTGAATGAGAGCTGCCAAATATCCCTAAGAGTAATTACTTCACTTATTTTGTGGTATTAAACAGTTCAATGATCCTTTTTTAATCGAATTTTGGGGTTTATGTTAAAGGAGAAAATAATTTACCTGTATGACAGAAGTAATACTGAGAGTGGAAGTGGAAGACTTGAAACTTCCCTTTCTTTATTCCTGGAGTCTTCACTATGTTGTCTTGAAACTTCTGTGAGTTTTCCAATCCAAAGGTTTGTTTTCAGAAAACAACTTATAATCACATGATTATTTCCACTGAAAAAGTTGAGTACTGTTTACCCTTAAATTTACACAGCAATTATATCATGTAATAGAAAAGTGTTAAAAACTTTGGCCATTCTAGTTAAGTGTGATTTTCTTGTAAGGAAAGGTTTCTGAACTACAGCAAATGCTTTGAAATGAATCTCTTTCCCTGCCCATCATAACCTCCTTGCCAGAAGATGGTTAGACTACTTTGCAACTGTCAAGGGGCAGTGGGGGAGTGCGAGGAACCACACAAAACAAAAGAAAACCCACACACCACCACAAAAACCCCTCCCTTCCATGCAGATTGCTCATAAGAAATAAAAGCAGGCAGTGGGCAAACAGGGCCTACAAACAGCCTTGTGTCATGCCTTCCCTTCTTCCCCTCTCTGCCTTCCCATTGATGTGTTGTGGAGCTATGGAGAGCAAAGTTGAAATCAGTCCTTGGTAGACAACAGGGAGATTGAGATACAGGAGGGGACATACTTCCATCCAAATTCATGCCTCCTGTGTCTTATCTCCTGTTTGATTATAAGTTCTGGTGAAAAAGCAATCCCAGAGCAGTCATAGCAAACTTGTCTCTGAATCTGCTCTCAAGCATTCCTACTTTTCCTACCCGGGGGAGGACAGGAGGCACTTGAAGGAATTTCTCCTCTCCCAACACACACCTCAGTGCTACAGCAGGACAGCACTGCTCTGAGGTGCAGCTAGGCTGTGCAAGGAACAACATTCTTGAACACAAACTATACAATGCAGGGAAGATGCAGCATGACTATTAAAGGTCAGCCTATAATTTCACACCTTCTATTAAAGAGCTTGATTTACTGAAAAAAATTTTAAAAGGTTCAAAATATGCAATTATCACGGACATTTAGTGGTAAATCAAAGACCAAATTTGCAGGTTAAAATCCCATTTAGATGAGACAGTTATGAACCCAAACACAATTATTCTTCTAAGTGGTTTACAAAGTATTTGTTTTGGTAATTATAGAACTTTAAAATTTGATACTGAGGGCTTGAACTGTTTAATTCCTGTTCAAAGACACACTGACTTAATAATTGTGATTAACACAGCTGATGCTTCGAGGTGGAAGATGGGAATGAAAATGGCAAAGCAATAAATTTATTAATATTCAGAGGAGAAACTCACCAACAGTTTATCCTTCTTCCTTCTAGAGGATGCACTTAGCCAAAAGCAACAGGTAAGATTCAGGTTCCCAAACACACTCAGCAACACACAGACTGTATCTCAGCATGAGTGTCGGAAAGTTAGATCAGATGCATTAAAAACCAGAGTTCAGGTGACCATAGTTGTTTACATTGCACAATTGCAACCTTTATAGAGGTGGCACATACAACCGTGCATATTATATACATGGAAAACTGGGGATGTGCAGTGAAAGCCAGAATCTTAACATGCCCATTTCAGACTAAACTTAATAGCTTTGCCCTACACCACAGAATTTTGGCAAAAGCAAGCACCTTCAGCAGCTTCCTTGCAGTTTACCGTATGTAGAATGAAGATAGATTACTGATAGTTAAAAAAAAAAAATAGCCTATCAGACAAAAAATTACTAAGTGGCATCACATCCAATAAAATTTAATACCAATTAGTACAAATATAAAATTATGCATTTTCACATTTAACTTAAAATAAACACATACTCTTCCAAATCAGACAAGAGATTCTGACCAGAAATTACATCACAGCATACAATTTTCTTCTTTGCCTGCCCCTTTTTGTTTTCACTATAATGCATATACAGGGTGGCATTGCTTGTCCATTGTGTTCTGAATAACTGGATGGAAGGAAGGATGAGGAAGAAAACGTTGATGGTAGTATGGCAGCTCATTTGTAATAAAGCGGTAGGTGCTTTGTGGTGCATCGTATCTGGGAAAGGAGAAACTGAACTGCACAGCAGGCACGGGGGTAAAAGGCAGAAGTCTCTGGTGCTGTGGAGCAAAGGGGTAGTAGAGACCATCCTGAAACAAAGAGGTTGGGGTTCCCGGGGGACAGCTGTAGAGTGGAACTGGAGACACAAGGCTCTGCTGGTGATCCTGTATCTGCCTCTTCAGTTTCATCCTCCGATTCTGAAACCAGGTCTTGATCTGAGCAACAAAAAGAACAGGGTGGGGAATGGAGGAGACAAATCAGAGACTTTGCTTAAAAATAAAGTGCGAACTATGAACGACTGTATCTCAGATGCTTTTCCCATTTTGCATCACTTGAATTGACAGACTTGGAATGATAGTTTCGCATTAGTTAACTGAAGGCAGAGGATCTTGGAGTGTAGAGGGTGTGTCCATACTCAGCGATTTTGGAATTATGACTTTGAGTCTTTAAGACCCTACATAAGCTTTGCAAAGTCTCTGCAGATCACTGCACATCAAGGACAGCAGTTTACCTTATTAAGAAAAAAGAAATGTAGGAACACTGATACCTCCCCGGTAGAAAGTGCCCAAATTCCCCGAGCGTTAATTCCTTAATCCCCGAGGGATCCCACTACCCTTCCCACAGCCCCTGCTGAACTCAGCTGAAGACCGACCGCTACGTCTGCTCAGCGCAGGGAAGGCCGATGCCCCTGCCCGACGGGACCGGCAAGGATGCGCTTCCTCCAGGACCCACCTGGATCTCCGAGAGCTGCAAGGAAGCCGCCAGCTTCCTCCGCTCCGAGGCTCCCAAGTACTTCTGGCGCTGGAAGGTCTTCTCCAGCCGGCAGACCTGCTCGGAGGTGAAGGCGGTCCGCGCCCGCCGCTGCCGCTCGCGGGTCCCGCCGGGCGCCGCCACCGCGATGCGCTCCCCGCCCGCGCTCTCGCTCTCGTAGCCCGAAGACTCATCGGCGCTCAGACAGCCGCCGTCGGGGGCTGCAAAGAAGGAGAGAGAGGGGCAGCAGTGAGGCTTCTTCGCCGAAGGGGAGGTGCCTCCACCTCCCCTCGTCCTGCCGGGCCGTAGCATTGACAGGAGTCGAGGTCCCGTGTGTTCCCCGTGCCCGCTCCCCTCTCTCCTCCCTTCCTGTACCCTCCTCACCCACCTGGCTCCGACGGGTACAGGTCGGTGTGCTCCCGAGGACTGTCTTGGTCCCGCTCTGCCGCGCAGGGCTCGCTGTCCGCAGGCTGGCTCGGCCGCGGCACTCTCCGTCGGGGCTCGGCTCTGACCAGGAGGGGGGTACTGCCGAGGGCGGTGGGGGCGCAGGGAGGGGGCGCGCAGCAGATGTGGGGCCTGACCCCATGGGGCTTGGTCTCTGCCAAAGGGAGGTCGGCCTGGTTCATGGTTGAGAGTGGCTGGAGGACCGTAGGGCTCGACCCACTCTTATATGGATGTTCTGGTCCCGGGTGGGCTCGTTTGCAAGTGTGAACCCACATCAAAGTGGGAATCGAGCAGAGATAACAGCTCCCAGCGAGGAGGAAAGTTCACACGTCTGGCAAATGTCTACAGACCCTGGCTCCAGCGTGTCTGAGGAACCGGGGAGACCCCCTTGAAGTGCAAACCTGCCCCTCTCCCCCGGCGGGCAGGGCACGAGCAGGCCCAGCCCCGCAAACGGGCGTTTAAAGATACTGATAGGGCCGATAACAGCGCGGCTTCACCCACCCCCTTTTTCAGCCGCGGGGTCCCTCATTGGGCAAGTACCCTCATTGGGCAGCCCCGAGACTGCCCAGCCCGGCCCGCACCGTCGGGGCGCAGGGGTAGTCCGGGGCAGGGATGAGGGATAACATAACATAACGCAGGGCCTGCCAGCCCCACCGTCGGGCACCTCATCTTGGGAGAGACCGGCCTCCCTGGGAAAAGCCGTGGGGGGCCGCTGTCAAGAAGTCCCTATCCCCAGGGCTGAGCCCTCACCCCTGAGGACCACGGCCGGACTGTGGGGTTAGCAGGGCCGCGGGCCCTCTCAGCTTGAACTTGGCGCCGTCTGTCTAGCCAGAGATCTCCCAAAGAGTTTAGCGATCAAAACACTAAGTGAGCAGCAAAGCTCACACCTCATCAGCTTCAAACTATCCCAATCCACACATCGCTTCTCGAGTAGGACGACGCCCTCATAATGCAGCGAGAATACCGAGACATCCCCCCAGCAAAGCTTGGTTGGGGAAAGGGGCATCCTGGCAGTTCAGCCCGTGTCCGGACTCTTCTTGTGTCCAATTTACACTCAGCTTTTAGCCACCTCAGTGAAAAAGACCACACCGACCACGACCCCATCGGCAGTAGCAATACTTAGATAATCCACGTTCTAACAATCCTCGATGCTGTCTAAAGAGCAGGGGAAATGATCGCCATCCTTGTAGCTGCGTGAATGCACTGACAGGACTTCAGTTTCCAGTAAAATCCTCAGGGTTCCCATCAGGATGCACAACCGAAAGGAGAGGGCACCATAAACCCAGGTCTTACAGGGCGGGAGCTCATTTCTTTCTAAGAATAGAGCAATAATCTTGGTTCCCACACATAACAGTAGATGTGAGTTTTCTTTCCAAAGGCGGGGGGGGGGGGGAAGAAAGTCAAACAACTAACCAAACCAACTCCCCTAAAACCTCCTAAATTAATAATGAGAGATCAGAGGAGAAAAATCATATTTGTGCTACCAATTTTCATTGTTTCAAGCATTCCCATAACTCAATGGCCACCAGAAAGGACAGTATGTTATCAACCTCCCCCGTCCCACCCCGAAGGGTCACACCAGTTATCCCAGCTCTGGCCCCAGGGCAGTGATAAAGCCTGGGCACTAAAGCAATGCAAACATCTTACCAAGCCCACAGAGCCCAGGAGCTGGATTCCTCCTGGAGCTTTGCTTGCACCACCATCCCCTAAGGGCAGGGATGGGAGAGGCTGTATTTGCCTTGTCACAGCCCTGATAGAGAGATCAGCCTGTTCTTCATGGGGTGCTGGGCACAGCCACTAATGGAGGTTCAGTTACTGCTGTTGTAAGACTGTCATTTTGGCTGATATGCACAAGCCAGCACAAAAGCCCAAGCAGTTGAACACCAAGCTGGAGCCCAGACTCCCTCCCTGGATCTGAAACTCATACCTGTGAGTGCCACTGACCCAATCAAAACCAGTAAACAGAGGAGCACTTAAATCCCATAGCATTTCCTAGACACACTTCAGTCAGAGGGATAGGTGACTCACTGCTCCCCAAAAGAGCTAAGTGCCTGCACATTCATTTTAATAACTTGTGAGTTTAATAACTATTCCTGAACTATCCACCTGTGTATGGTCCCTCTTTTTTTCTGGAGCAAATGTACCACCATACTTACTGTCTCCATCTTATTTCAGAGTATTTGTGAATAACACCATGTGTGGACAAATTCAAGCAGAGGAACTCGGGCTCCATCATATAAATTCATCCACAGCAAGTTGTTCCTTATAATGATAGTGTACCATCTGCAGAGCCTGACTGCCCTGCCAAAACCAAGTTTGGAAGTAGTACCTGAAAACCACTGGGATTCAGGAGCTCCTAAGCTGAGCATACATGCCCAACAAGCAGTGTGCTCCTGCCAGGGCTGCCTTCCCACTGGTTCTCCAGCAGATAAAACATGCTGAGCAAGGCAGCCCTGGGTCCCCTGTGCCCTGCAGTTCCCACATCTGGACACACCATGACACTCGGGGACTCTCATCTAGGGAGAGACACTTGCCAAAATTAAACCAAGCATGAGATGACCATTCAGTGCTGTGCCCAAAGAGACCAGCACGCACACTTGTATTTATACATCGTGTGTCTTATATAGAGGGAAACTCTTAGTACACCTGAAAGGCTTCTGCTATTTCCCCTGTTATATGACTGAGGCTGTAGGGAAACAGCTGACCTGTTCCACTGTTTGCTGAAAGTCAACAAAAACTGAGCACTTTCCGCCCCGCCCCCCCCCTTTTTTTTTTTAATTAGAATCCAATCTTAATTGCCTGTTAAGGTGTTTATACCCAACCCCAGGATTCCACAACCCCCCCTACCTCCGGATGAACATAGCTGCATTTGTGGACCACAAAACCCAGGAACAGATGGGGAAGGGGTGGGAGGTGTTATGTGGCTGTTGTAGCTCCCATCAGAAAGAGGTGGCAGCTTGAGAAACTTGGAAACTATGATGACCCTGGGTGGATAGAGGCTTGGCAGCTACAGCTAAATTCTCCCCTCTGCTTTCAGAAAAAATGATGCTTATAGGAGACACAAATTTACTTCCACTCAATTCCTTTTTTATCATTTGAAACTTTCCTATCATTCAATTACTATATGACCATGATCAAAAATAAATCCAAGTTTTTAGGGAAATTAATGTCTTTTAATGTCAGAAATCTGTATACCCAGATCTTGGGGATACTGTAGAATCTTACAAATCATGTAATAAAAGTACACATATTTTCTATTAAGAACAAAGTGGTCTCGTATCTTCAAATCATATTTCAAGTATTTATTATTCTGCATTTGTATGTAAGCATTAAAACCATGAGAAACATGTTTGCTTCAAGAAATGCAGTGATAACTTACGTGCACTTGTAACTCAATATGATGCCTTGAAATTTAGATACAGCGATTAATGCCAGGATGCGAGAATTACAGCTAAGGTCATCAAGACAAAATGCTCTTTTCAAGTGAATTTTACAAGACTTCTAGGGGAAAATGGTAGATCTCTCTCTCTTGTACATAATGGGAATATTTATTCTGGGGCTTTGTGCACACACATGAAGTATGAGCCCAAAACAACAAGCATGACTGTAGCAGCTCTGCATACATGAAGGTATCACTGGGGGAAAGGTTCGGCCCATTTTTTAGCCTGCAACGTTTCCTGCATCAGTTACTAGAACCTCACCTTTTACTAGAAGCTGAAGTACTTGTACTCCAGAATGGTGTTGGTGTTCCAAGTCCTTCGACACACCATCCCACCTGTTTTTATGTGACAGCATAAGAAAAAAATGGCCACAAATTGGAAAACACAGTAATAATCCTTATCAAGAAAAATAGTTTCTAGCATAATTTGGCAAGTCCAAACTTTCCTTCTACTAGCTATGCTTGTAACAAGTAGTCCATGAAAAAAATGGTGTACTGGGCCATCTATAGTAGCATTTGTCATGGAGTAAGAGCTGATGCACTAGATCACCAGACCCTAGACTTGCTGGGCTACTCAGTTACTGTCTCCATCATATGCAGATCTTGTATTTCTTTCTGAAAAACACGAAGATATCAAAATCTGCTCGCCAAAACTAGAGAAGTGGGGACGATAGAGGATGCACTAGGAACAACTGCAATGCCATCCCACCCCTCTAGGAAAAACGAACACACACGAAAACCACAACGACAACAAAAACCCCACACACCTCCAAACCCCCCAGAAACCCAGTATTTTTAGCTGTAGAAACAGGCAGCGGTTTTTTAGGAGAGAGTGTGCGATAGCCCTTCAGAGGTAAGTAAGCTGACTAACTGCAGGGAACGAGGTTAACGTTGCTGGAAGCGCAGGGCAGACACGATACGTTGCCTGCCCTACCCGGGACCAGAAAAACACGCAGGACTGTAGCCTGTGGCAGGGCCGTAGCCTGTGGCAGGGCCCAGCCTGGGCTCTCGGTCTAGGCCGGTGGGACAGCTAATCCCTGTTTGTACCCTCCGCTGCTCCCCTTTAGAAATGCTAACTAGGTTATTCAGTGCCTCCTTTGATGTCCTGATAGGTGCTATTAGATAGCCAATTAGGCATCAACGAGATCGATTGTTTCGGAATAGATGCTTTTCTGTTTGAAGTACCTGTGAACACTAACAGGGCCATCACCCAGCCGCTCCTTTGCCCACGGGAACAATGCGGGCTAACACACAATAAATGACAAATGCTACTGACTCACTCGGCAGTGCTGCACCCGCTTCAGCCAGCTCATACGCAGCAAGCCCAGGTATTCCCATTCAGCAGCTGTGGGAGCAAACACGCACTCTGCATTAAAAACAATTTATGGGGAAATCTCATTCAGTTCTTCGCGCAACTAATGGGCAAAGCGTCTAGATAAGTTAAGTACAAGTCAGCTTGAAACAAAATAGTACTTGAATTCCCATGCACACCATCACACGTTGCCTGAGGACTTGTAACACCTTCACAGTTGTTCAGAATTGCCCAGGCAGAATAGCTAAGAACTAAAGCAAGAATTAAAGCACTTAACCTACCTGAATACCAAAGAGTTGCCGTGATTAGGTCCCTACTAAATACCATTAGAAGATAACGCTAAGTCGAAGCCTAAGAGTTTAAGAAAAAGCTACGAATAAAGAGTAGCAAAGTCTACACAAGAAACGAGTCGAGACTAGAAGACCTGACCTCTCCTCTTTCTTCCTACCCCCGCTTCGGTGGGATTTATCAAGTTAATTGTCATCTAATTGCGTATCAAAGAAAGAGATAATGGGCAGCAATTAGATAAAATGGCCTGCCAGTGCGAGATCTCTCTCGATTAGCACACAACGCCGAATAATTTCACCTGGTTTGTAAAGAGGTCCCTGGAGTGGCTCCACCGTGTCTGGGAGATGCAGGGGGGGAACACCCCGACCCTGTTCCCAGTCCCCGGTGGCTGCTCTCGCCAAATTGGGACGGGCGTTAACGAGCACGAGCACAGACGGCTCCCTGCCATTACCGCTGTGCTAATTCAATCATGTTTCTCCCCCTCTGCGCACACACTGCAGGGGAGAAAGGCTTTGAAGTTAGTGCTCTGGCAATTTTCCCCTCCCATCCCCTTTCCCTCCCCAGGGAGCCCAGTTTCCAGGTTATACAGCCTCTTCCTCGAGAGTCGCCAGGCCGGGAGTTCCAACAGTTTCACCATACGAGCATTAAACTGCTCCTCCCCAGCTAATCGGTTCAGCTTTTCCATTTGTAGCTGACTTGCAGGCAACGCTTTGTCTTGCCGGATAGCATTCCGGTACTGATGGCTATTGTGATGCGATTAAAGACACAAAGAGGAGTGTTAGAAACGAAGGGGGCTCTCAGCCGCGCCGGTGGGGCAGCCCGGGAGGTTCTCCGCAGAGCGGCCGGTCAGGGGCGCGGTCGGTGCGCCCCTGGGGCGTGCAGCGGGCGCGGTGCCAGGGCAGGATCGCTTTGCTCTCCGGTGGTGCGCTACCAGTGTGCAGTGGCCCTGCCCTGACAATAATGCACCTTTATTACTGCCGGGGCTAAACCACAATGGATGAGAAATTCAAACAAGCAGGAATAAAACATGAAGGGTTGTCTGGGTTTATTTCTCTCAGATCAAACATAAAACTTGCAACCAAGTCTTAGTAACGTATTTCGACCACTTTAGCAAAAATGAAATGATTTCACATACAGTTTTATAGACCGCTGAAATGCAGTAGTTACCTTCTAGGGAAAGACGATTTTTGCAGGTAGAAGAGGAATTATCATGTAGATATTCGGAGGAATCTGCTACTATTGGGGACTCAGGCAAGCGAGCATCACCTCTCGCGTTCATTTGAGCAATTGTCGAGAAACGGGCAATATTCGCAAGCTAGCGCTGCCAAAATAAGGCATTTCGTGTGGTTGTTGAGTATACATGTGGCCAAGGAGTCATTATGTTAAGTGATCATTAGCACCTTTTCAAGCAGAGCCCGGCTTCTCCCCCATCAGCCTGCCTGCAGCTCATACTCCCGCAGACAGGACGCCCCGTCAGCCCCGCTCACCAACCGCGCCCCTAGCACGAAACCCGCCGGCCTTAGCAGAACTGCAGGAAGCCGCATACCCGCACCCCACAAACAAAGCCTTCATCTCCGACATTGCCTCCATGGCCGGTGCTGCCCGGCCTCGCAGCCCTGCTTGTCCCAGCGTGGTCCCCATAGCCTCCGTGGGCTTAAATCGTGGCAGGTTGCAACATTACATGCTGTCCCGGCGGCCTCAAATGTCTCTGGCTTGCTCTAAACATTTGCACGGAGGGGAAACTGCTCCTCTCACCCCTCTGAGCACCGCTGGGCCTCCGTCGAGCTGTGCTCGGGTGGGGGCAGTCGCAGGGTCAGGCCGGCTCTGGGCTGCGCTGCCATCGCACGGCTCAGCCCGGCCCGCCCGCTGCGCGGAGCCCGGTGCTGCAACGGCGCCGGCTCCGCCTTACCAGCCCCGGGGCTGGGAGAGTGAGCCCGCGGAGGCGGGCGGGACAGACACCCTACACAAGGCTCAGCCGGAGCTGCCACCGGGACGTTTGCAGACTCCGATAAGGTGTGCTCCTGTCGTTCCCTTATTACCCTTCGCGGGGCGGGGGGGGGGGGGGAGGAGGGGGCTCTCTGTCTCCACGGAAGCAGCTCCCCTCCGCGGGTGGGAGCACTTTGTTCTCCTTCTGTCCTCCTGAGCCCTTTCATCTCTCTCTCATTTCCCCCGGGCCCAGCTGCCATGGTGGCTGTCCCACTTTCCCTTTCACTCCCTCCATTTGGTCCGGGTTTGGGGCGCTCCCGCAGGGCTGCGGGCAGCCCCGGGCCCGGCCGGTCCTCTTGGAGGGTGCCCCCCCGATATCGCCCGATCTGGCTTCTGACAGCACGAAGGGCTTTTGAGTGTTCTTTTTTTTACAGAGTGAGCAAAGCATCTGGAAGAGAGGTAGGGTCCTCCTCTGTGGCGGTACAAGATTATAAGGGCATCACCTAACCCCTCTACCACTAACTTCCTGAAAATGGGATAGCCAAATCGAGTCTCATGCTTAAGACCTTTTTTTTTTTTTTCCTAGGTAAATTGTATATTTATTGAACTTGACTCTTTTGCTGTTTTAAAAACGTCACTCTTTTAGAGAAAATATTCACCATTGCAGACCTCTTCCTGGACACATCCCAGTCCCCTAGTGACATTTGAAAGTAAGAGAAGATTGCAGGTGTTTTGGTTGTTTGTGGGGGTTTTTGTTTGTTTGTGTTTTTTTTGCGTGTGTGGGGTTTGTTTGTTTGTTTGTTTGTTTTCTGAATCAATATAGCCATTTGGTAATACCTGGCTTTGAGAAATAAGTCTCCATTCAATGAGAATTTTTATCTCATGTGAAGAAGTTTCCTTAATCCCAAACTGCATCATATTCCTGAAGAGATCTCAGCAAGACTGATAGCACCTGAGCCCTTATTAGTTTTCTGAAACTCTTGCAGCAGAACCACATTAATTGTGCAATTGCAAGCAAATGTAGTATCTCAAAAGGCTAGAAAAGCAGTATGGATCACAAAATAATTAAAGAGACTTTCAAATGTGACACCTACTCAGAAAATCAAAGGCCACAACCTTCAGCTGCACATAGTGTTGCTTTTTACTAGGCAAGTGTATCCAAGTCACAGATTTGCCCCTGTATACAAAAGAAGGTGTTTTCAAGGATGAGTGACAGAGAACCTTCAGACCATTCATTATGAGAGCCCAGATTAGGAGTGCACAGGAAGTCTTCTAATAACCACAGAGATCATCTCTAAAGTGATGGAAGTTTTTATTACTCTTTTTGTGTTAGTTAACAATTGACTTTGAAAGATTTATGGCAACATACATCAGTCAAGGATCATTTCTCAGAGCTGTTTTTCTAGCCTGAAATCAAGCCATTTTGATCTTATGTTTTCTAGAGCATTATTCAAATTTTAAAAAGTGCATAGCAGAACAGAAAACAAACTACTGCCACTTAGGGAAAACTAGCTTTGGAATGTTGTATTTCTTTTGATAATCACCCTTGTACACCATTAGGTACATGTGAGATGACGAGGTACTATTTTGTTGAGACATTTTAGTTGATAAGACATTTCAAGTCTAGATCCTTTCCAATATCTTTTTAGGCAGGAAGCCCTCACTAGTCTACTGAGGCCACACATGAGAGTGTGAAGATGTATTTACGTATTTATTTATACAATAATGTTTTGGATCTTGAAATCATAATCTATATGCCCTTTAAAAGGCTGCAACAGAAAGCATCTCTTCTGCTGCTATAGCCAACCCAGTATTAAGTATTAGTAACAGGTGCATGCACATATTTGGTTAAAAGAAGAGTCCCATCAGATAAAATGTCACCTGGGAAGTAGCTGAAGGGGTTGGATACCTGCTTTAGAGGACAGGGTGAAACTCACATTTTGCACTCACCCTGAGTAATTTGCAGGGTGCCAGAAGAGATCTAGAAAATGAGCCTGTGCTTCCTTTAATGAAGAGGAACTCTCTTTTATGGAAGGATAAATAGCTCTACAATCTTTGTGGAAGGAATTCACGTGAAAGATGGAAAAAATTAGGTTTATTAAAATATTCCATTTATATTAATGTTTGTCCTGCGTTGTATTTTTATTTTACACAGTTGCCTATAAATGCAGGGGCCTGAAGTCCAGCATCCAGATTTTCCAGTGTGTCTCTGTAAAATATTTTGCTCAGTACTGCATCATAACTCCACCAGGCAGTTATAGACAAGGGCAGCCCTGATAGTTATCGTTAGTGCAAATCCTCCTTAGTCATAGTCCATATCAGAGGGTCAGACACCCAGCAAGAAAGCTCTGGGATCTCTGTACCCTACAAAGCAGGGTGCTCCCCAAAAGCCCACAGGCTGTGCTCTACAGACGCTGCTGAGGTCCAGAGTGGGTGCTGGCAGTGCCGCCAAGGTGAAGCCCCCAGAGGCAGCCCCTTGCTGGGCCACGTACGTGAGCGGCAACGACGCAACACCACTCGGAGGTCCGTAAGGGAGAGAGGGGCTGCAGAAAGGCTCCGTCCTCAGCTCCTGCAGCTGCCGCTTGAGCTTCATTCGACGGTTCTGAAACCAGGTCTTGATCTGGGGGAGAGGCCAGGACGGAAGGAGGTAAGGTTACAACGGCACACAGCCCCTGCCGTGGCCCACGCCCAAGCCGTTGCCCACACCGTTGTGCCCCCCATTGCCCGTTTTCCCCCTGCGCTCACCTGCACCTCCGAGAGCCGCATCCTGCCCGCCAGCCGGCGGCGCTCGGCGGCCCCCAGGTACTGCTGCCGCTGGAAGGAGCTCTCCAGGGTGCTGAGCTGCTCGGCGCTGAACGCCGTGCGCAGCCGCCGGCCGCCCCTGCCGCCGGGCTCCTCGGGGCCCGGGCACTCGGGACCTCCCTCCGGCGGGGGCTGCTCCGCTCCACACGGCCGCCCGCCTGCTCCTGGGGAGAGGGGAAAAAAGGATGAGCCAGGGCCGGGAACCTCGGGTGTGCCCGCTTGCCTCCGGGCAGCCACTGCACTGCCTTTGTTGGGGCCAAGGGGAAGCACAGGGCCCGTCCGCCCTCCCCCTCCCAGCGCGGGTTGCCCCGACGGCCGCGGGGAGTGCGGTTACCTGCAGCGGGGGTGGCCGCCAAGCGCTCCCTGCTCCTGCCGCCTCTCCCGGCCCGCGGGCCGGCGGACTGCTCCTTGCTCCGCTCGCTCCAGGACGGGCTGAGGCAAGAGCTGGGCCGGTGGCTCGTGGAGGATGCTCGGTGCGGGGAGCCCTCGGTGGGGCTCTTGAGGGCCTGGCTGCTCTGCGACAACCACTCCACAGAGAAAGGGGCCTTGGTCATCCTGCCTTGTTTCAGAGATGCCGGGAAGGAGGGTGCAGGGAGCACCGGCTCCTCCTTTATACCGCAAGTCCCGGAGGAAAACGTTGTTTGTGTAAATACACATCAAAGGGCCAGATAAGTATCATCTAATTGCCATCAGTCCTCCCCCCCAACAAAAGATACCGTTCACACATTGCCACAGCTCGCGGAGGCTCGGCTCCGCTGTGTCTACCCCTGAAGAGTTCCCTCCACCGTCAGTGATTTACAGCTCTTGTTACATCCTATCCCGATGCAAATGGCATTTATAGAGTTGAGCGGCCTCAAACGGCGCTGGGGAATGCACCCCCGGGGTTGCCCACTGGGACCATCCCCAGACGCTGGCGGGAGAGGGGACGCTGCTGCTCCCGATCCCTCTTCCCCTAGAGCTGGGTTTTTCATTAATCTTCAGGCAGAAAATCCACTGTCTAAAGCGATCTTCTTAAGCCTGCGCCTCTCTGGGCCAAGCACTGTGTTCCCGAGACAGCCTGAGGCACGCAAGTGGATAAACTCACTCATTGAATTCTCCTGGGTCTGCAGAATCAGGTTATAAGTACCAAGCACGGGGAGAAGGGCTTGGAGAAGAAGATTGAAGGCTGTTCGGTTGTAGCAATGCGCCGGCTCTTGGCTGCTTATATAAAGTATGTTAGAAAATAATCCAAAAAAGACAATTATTGCCTTAGAATTAACATTCTGCTGAGATTTCTGCCGAGGTTTCAGGAATCATGTCACATATTTCCTCCCAGATGTCTTGCAAGCTGTGCAGGTCACACAGGTTTCTCTGTTATCTTACTCTCCCTGTCTTTCCTCCTACTACCTTATGCATGTCTTTCAGAAGTGTTACCATACATCCTTGGCTTTTGTATACACCAGGAACACTTGGCTGCTGCACTAATGCCTCTGTAGTATATTGACAAAAGGTTCCTGGCAGTTTTTCACTGTAGGATTAACCATGAATTCCCTCCCCTCACCATCACCTTCTGTGCAAGAACAGAGTGGGACAATTGCACCACTGATAACTCCTATCACACTCCTGCCTGGCATCAGTCTGCCTCCAGAAATCATGACTGTGTGTCTGATTTGTCTGTGCTTGTCACTGTTTTTGGCTTTACACTCAGCCTTTACCACCTGCACGCAAACCCAGTGCTCTGCTGTCCATTTACCCTGTGATTTGCTCTGATATTCTGCCATTCCTGCTGGATTTTTCAGCATTCACTTTGTCTGCAATGACAGTTAATGTAACCATGATTCTATCTATTTCTTAAACTGCCAGTGAGGTAGAGGCTTGAAGACTGAACCCCTCCTGCTTAGTTTATATCTAAATCTTTCAACATATTCAATTTTAATCTTGCAAAGATATTTATTTTCCTTTATATTAATCCAGTAAAAAGTTTTACTCAAATCCTCTTGATCTATCCTTTTCTAAAGTCAACATTTCAACTTGCTATATCCATCCATCACAAAATCCTACAATTTTCTGCTTACTAGAAAATTGTTTCATTGAACTACGTTCAAGTTTGACTTGTAAGCCCCCTCTAAGCTCAGTCTCTCCTTGCTTGTTCATTCTCATGGCACAGTTAAAGTTCTTCTCTGCACTACCAGTGACATCACTGTTCAAGAGTTTGTCTCTGCCCAACAAAAATACAAATACTATTGTCACCTTTATTTAAAGGTGGCTAATAGCTGAACTAGAACCTTTGTTTCTGGCCTGTGTAGGTAGGGATCAACATTGCAGCCTGCACTGCAGCAATAGTCTGAGCCCATTAAACAAGATTTGTGGAGGAAACTAAGGGAACTGACGTAAAAAAGCCTAAACAAAAGTTCAAGCATTAATGCCTCCTACACATCTGTTACATACCTAAAGAAGCCCAGAAACATCTCCAGCATGGACAAAGCCCTGCAGGACATAGATATTTGTGTTTTTAAACTGTATGAAAGCATCTGATATCTGATGACTTAAAACTCCATCCATCTATCCTTCCCAAGCATTTTCTGATTAACATTGGAAAATTTAGAAACTTTACTTGACCAAACTGTACAAGATTTGTTTTAAATTTCCTCTGGTTTATAAAAAAATCCTTTTCCACCCTCGGAATATTCCATGCACAGGTTCTTAACTATAATTTTCATTAGATAATTGTGAAGACTACTCCACCACAAACCCAAGGAAATATTTTAAAATACCAGAAGTTCTAAGCATTTACATATTAGCCAGTCCTGGTGCCAACACATTTCATAGAGCAGACCAAGCAGGCAGGAGATGGAGAGGAGACATACAGGAATCTGCTCTGTTAGCCGAGTTCCTAAATGACAAGTCCCCTTGAGATGGCTGCACTTAACATGTGGCCTGGCAGCAGTCTCTCCAGTCAGAACTGGGAATACCAGTGCCACCAGCTGAAGAATCCTGCCAAACTTCCTTTGCAATCAGGCAGAATGCCTTTCTCAATGACTAAATTCTCATGAAGATCAGAAAAAGGAAGTGTAACTTTCCTGCAAGCTTCCTTCTTGATTTAAATATCTCTGAATACTTTAACAGCATTCTGCCTCACAGATGGGGCAAGATCTCATTTCAAAGAGATAAATATGTCTCTTGTGCCCAGAATTATTTCAGTTCTTAGTCCTTACATAATACATATACATATAAATAATATACTTATCTAGAACATATATACTTCTATATCTATATACAGATATTTTAAAAAAGTATAAAACAGTCTATCTATATTACGTTATTTTTTTCTAGCTTTATTTTATGTCAACAAATAAATGTACTTGGCAAGCTGTTGGATAAGACAAAAAGAATACATGACATATGATGGTGCTCTAAAAGATAGAAAATCTCAGGTTTTAGCATCCACTGATATGTCTGTTGCATAGTTTCTTTACACATTTTAAGACATTTTTACCATCTGAGCTGCAAATTACATCTTTATACACTGCTGGTTTATTAATTGCATTGTATTGAGGCTAATGCCACAGCTGAAAGATGGTGTCAAATGTTGAGCTCTCAGATACACAAATTGATCATGTTGTGACAAGGTTAAACTAAATCTCATTTCCATTATACATAAAATGTAGAAGTATCATGGATAGATGGCAGATGACTTCTGGATGTAATGACTGCTACAATATTTAACAGCTGCTAGCTTAATTTTATCTAAAATTCTTAAGCTGCCTTCATTCTATTTCTACGCATTATTCATTAGGTGTTTGTTTGAAAACCTCCTGCTAAACTGTTATCCAGAAATGCTATGCTTCAAATCAAATGATATTGTCACTGGACTGTAAACACGCTCATGCTAAAGTCCTCAGAAATTTGTCAGGGAAGAGCAGGAACAGACAGGACCTTTCACTCTGCTGCTACAAGCAGGTAGAGACAAAGAGCTCTGACATACCAACATGACTGCCACTAGCAGAAGTTTGGAGATTCATTTACTGAAGATAATGACAACATTTTATGCAGATGCTTGTACAATATACAGTTGCCCTCTTTGGGGAGTCAGAACCTTCCCCATGAAAATAGGGGCCATCAGCTTCCTGAAGACCAAAGGAGACTGAGGATCATAACGCCAAATGTCAAGCCGGGTTGGGCCAGGCCATTCTGTGGGAGGTGATGTAGAAGGAAACATTTTAGCATCCAGGGGAATGAAAATGAATTGAGATTTGTCACTTGACACTGACCCCCATATTTCTTGTGAGCTGCAGCTGCATTCAAAGAGGCCAAGAAGTGGCTTTATAGATGTCTTGCTGGGACAGGTAGGATGGAATAAAGATAACGGTCCTTATATGCAAAGTAGCACCACAGAAATGCACACACACAACAGTGATTTCAGGCTGAGGACATTCTGCAGAACTAGCTAGTCCTGCTTGGATGCTTACTGGGCAGTTGATAACAGATATATTTTGGTATAATAGCCCTGCCTTTGAGAACTATTACAATTGTTGCTCCACATCTTCCATCCCAAAGGCCAGCTCTGCCCTAGTAAGCCAGCTCAGAGCCCTGCAGAGGGGCAGGACTGTGCTCTGAGATATCCCCTTCCCTAATGAAGCTTTGAAGGAACTGAGGAGAGAGTAGCTGAGGGCTGCCAAGTACCTTGGGCTCCCCACAGGTACTGGAGAAAACTGCCACCACTTGACCTTGCTGGAGTGGGGGTACACAAGACCAAAGAAGAGGACTGTCATTTTGAAATAGCAGGTGACCCTTTCTCATAACAGTGGAGGGTGAGACTAGAGTGAACGCGTGGTCCTTGGGAGTAGCTTGGTGGTGATGCAATTCAGAGAGTTAAAAGGGCAGCTTACGACACACAGAAAGATGTGGATTCATCTGTGGACAGGCACATTTATTTCCTGTGGAGGTCTGTCCAGTGAAGCAAGGGCTGCTGGCATCTACTACACAATTTATATGGTCTTTGTCCTGGCATGTTTATCCAACCATTGTAATTTCTGAGAAATCACTCTGTAGGACTTAAAAGCATTACAAATAGCCTCTAACCAATCTCTTCATTATCAATTATTACAATCTTTCCTCTTTGACAGAAATAAGAGCTACTTTTCCATGAGGAATGAAAAGACCATATGTGCAGAAATACCAGGAAAGCCTGGATTAAACGGAGTGATGATGCATAGAGGAAAATTAAATGTCTCATCTTGCTTGGAATTGATCTAAATCAACCCAACACTCAAAATGCCAAGAGCTCCCATGGCTCCTTTACCATAAGGTTATTACCAGCTGCTAAGCAGAATCAGTGAAATGTTTTAAAACGATATCTATTCTGCAGAGAGCTGCAGTAAATATTAAGGAAGAAAACACATGTTATGTTTTTAATAGTTTCTTACCCAAATTTAAGCTTATTAAATAAGGAAGTCAAAGTCAGTATGAATCAGGACAACATCTAAAACATGTACTGCTGTTGTTACCAAAGCAAGGTTCATCAGTAGTAATTAGACTTTAAAACCTATTAGTTGAAAGGAAGCAGCATGAAAAGAGGCTTTAGAAGGGGTTTTATTTTCCAAAGTAGATTGGAATTGTTAGGTGCATAAATATGCTTTAGGATCTGGGTTTCATTAAAAATATGTATTATCTAGGGATATGAAGTGCACCTACAGAGAATAATATGCATATGCAAATTCACATAAAACCCACTGGTTTTAGTAATTGTTCAGATCACTTGGACTAACAATCTGATCAAGATCGCAAAATGTCACACTTAGACACTCTGAAGACACTCTGAAATCTTTTGAAAACCTAACAGAGGCTTACTTCACATTTTAGATCAAGGCCCTTTCCTTCATCAGTCTTCACTGAAGGATAAATTTTTTCATGATGGTTACTTCTAAAGTTACATTTAACAACCTATTAAACATAAAACTAATAATGCATTAAATCAGAAATGTTCCATTATTTTTAATTTTTCTCACGAATACCTTCTAAAGAAATGTAGCTATACTATGACTAAAGCATTTATCACTCTTGAAAGCAACTTTTCACTTTAAGCTATTAAAGAATGACTCCTTTTTAAAATTTTTTTTTTATTAGCTTGATTTTAGAGTTAGCATTTGAGCATGATGACTCAGCAAGAGAATGAGCTATCACAGCTGACAGCCCTGGGTCATCTATCACCCTCTATGCCCATTCTGGTCTGTGCCATACAATGCTGCTTTGAAATGCATTCGTCCCAGCAGTGAAAATATTTTACTGACTCGTTCTTCCCTTAACTTGCACCTAATATAAATAAGACCTTTGTACTGCTCCAAAACCAGTCTGTTCAAATTAAATGAAAAAAAAAAAGTTACCTTTTTTTCCTGACTTCAAGGCTCTTCTGTTTCCTGTTTCTAGTTATTTCTTCCCCTCTTCTGTGTTCTTCACTCTACACTGTTTCTTCCTATTTTCTTTCAGTCACTTCCACCAAGTATCCTGCAAAAGTTAGTGTTAGTTGAGGAAGAGAATAACTTTGGCAGGATGCAGAACTGTAGCAACAGAGCACAAATGATGCTGTCTGCCTTCACTACACCCTAGAACAGGGACCACTCATCCTGACATCCTCTGTCGCTTTACTGACAAGGGAAAAAGTGGGCTACAGTGAGCGAGGACAGGAATGAGGAATGAGGAATGTAGTTAGGTAAGATGATTAACACTGTACCTGTAATGTGTAATTCAATGTCTATGTTTGCTCCAAGCAATACAGTGTACTTCCTTTGACAGGTTTTACGCAAATGGGTGCATTACACACCAATAGAAGGTATTTAAGATTTTAAATTACGAAGTTGTGTGCGCATGCGTTTCTTTAAAAGATAAATAGTAGCAGCTGAATGTAAACACATGTTCGGTTTAAAAATGGAATACAAAAAATCTCTGCCATTTCGTGTTTGCCTCTTTCTAATGGGCAGAATTCAGGCAGACCGTTTTCCACAGTACCTTTGCTCATAGTGCAGCATGTACATCTAGAAGCCTGCAAGGGTCTCTCGTGCCATCTCCTGGTGATATCAAGACTTCACATCCAGGAAACTGCTACACAAGGGGAAAAAAGTTGCAGAAGTTTAGCTGAGGCAGTGATAGAATCGTAGAATCATTTAGGTTGGAAAAGACCTTTAGGACCATTGAGGTAAACCTAACACTGCCAAGTCCACCACTAAACCATGTCCCTAAGCACCACATCTACACATCTTTTAAATACCTACAGGTATTTAAATACCTACAGATGACGACTCAGTTCTTGGCAGCTAAGGCAACTGGTGAGACCTGCTTTCCACTCTCCCCCAACACATAGATGTGCATGGTGGGCTTTTACTCCTCTGCTGCTTTTAGAAGTCATCACTTTTCCACTGCATTAACGTATGTATGTAATGGAAATTCAGTATCCCTCTACAACATGTTTTACATAAGTTCAAGTAATGCACACCCTAGCAACACCTACTCTTTTGCTATGTATCAGTGGAAAAATGTAAATAAAACCTTGAAAATTAAAGTGACTGTAATACAATGAAATTAACAACCAAATTAATAACATTCTCTGATTGCAGGTAAGTGTTTAAATTTTATGTCCAATCTACTTTAGTGAGAACACAGAGTGACTGAAGATCAGTGCTGAGCCACTCTCTCTTCCCAGGGACAGGATCAAGTGGGCCTGGGCACTTACTACAGTTTGATCTGATCTATTCTTACAAATTTACAGGAAAGGGGATACTACAGGCATGTTACAGGTCAGCAACCTGCTCCAGTGCTTCACATGGATCTTTCCAATGGAAAAACTGAAACTGAATCACCCTTGCTTCAAAATTAATACTGCCTCACTTAAGCTTCACAGAGCATGGAGAAAACTCAATCTGTAGCTATTACAACTTTTTACAGTAACATTTCACACACAGTTCTGCTCAATCTAATCTTGTCTACATAAGTCCAATTCTTTCAGTCTTTCTCTGTTTATGTTTTTAAACATATTTTTATTATGGTCCTCTGTCCTCTTTCATTTCGCCTGTATGTATCTTAAGTGCAGTGCCTAAATGGTAAAGTATTCCTGTTGATGGTTCACCAGTGCCAAAGAGAGAAAAATAATTACCTTCTGTCATATATGACTCTCTTATGGAACACCTCTGGGTTTCCTTTTTTTTTTCCTTTTTGAAAACTTGACACACAGATTCATGTTAAGTTTGTGATCCATTACGGTCCCCAGAGATTTTTTCTGAAGTTCTGCAGTTATTTTTAATTTCATTTTTATCCTTCAGAAATGTAAGACTTAGAGCTTAAATTTAAACCATCATCACGATTATTGTGAGTTCTAATCTTGTATGCTGTGTAAGTATGCTGGATTTCATTAGTAGAAATTCCAGATACAATTGGATCCAGGCCTCACCTGTAATGATACGGTGTAGAGCGTGAGAAGACTTTGTTACGGTAACCCAGGATAGTTTGCCTCCCCCATTTGAGTATGCAGAATCCCAAGCACGTCTTATCGTGTTGTGACTGTAACATGGAATAGTTCACTTTTTCCCATCACAATATGTAGAGTCCCAAGCACATTTTATCTTGTTACGATAAGCCAGGATAGTTCGTTTTCCCTCATCCCAGCACAAACCCTTGCACAGCTGCCAAGTCGAAGGTCAGCTGTGGATCTTGGAACTCAGACAACAGCACTTGCATTACATCAGTTTGCTAAAGAGCAAAACAGGACATTGCATATGTATATATTAATCAGCATAAGTTTTATTACCCACCTCTGAGGTGCTTTTCCTTGAGAATCACTCCCGAGCAGGGCTCCACTGCATTGAGTCCCCATTTGATCACTGTCAGTGCCCCAGGATTCCCACAGTGGTAATGCTACGCTTTTGATAAACCCAAAGCTTTTACTTAATGAGACTTGTGCCTCATCTCTGAGGGATCTGTACCTGCTTTTTGCTCATAACATATGGATAGTCCTACCCTTACTACATCCCACTCAATTTATCTTCACAATTTAAAGAACACTGGTATTCATCCTTTGAAATAACATATTAACTAGTTGTGTACCCACAGTATCATCATCTGGATCTTAGTGACCTAATATACAATCAGGTCAGGTGGGCCCAAGACTATTTAATTTTTGCTCATTATTATAGAACAGATTTAATCAGAATGTAATGTTCTCATACATCGAATTAGTTTGACAGCCTCCCATTCTGTCCTGCATTCCTGTTTCCTGGCTAACTTTGATCATAATATGCACTGTTCAGAGGAGAGTGAAATAGCAAGCACTTCAGGCTTTTGCACCATCTGATATTTATTCAGCTCTCATAGTAAGCAGAGAACTCTTATTGTATAATAGAAAATTATTTAAGAATTCAGTTTTACTGTTTCACTTTTCCTTTGGTGGCAATAGCATTTTATCTGTCCATTTTTGTTCCTAACCTGCTGTGCTGTTCTTTTATATTTGTTCTTGCCAATGCAGCCTTCTTGTTCCTACTTTTTTTCAGTATTCTTTTTTGAAATTTTTTCAGGTCATTGATGAGCCCCTAGTGCTGACACTGCTCTGTCAGTTTTCTTTCCTTTGCATAAGGATATATTGTTGTTATACTTAATACGGCCTGTTTTAGAAACCTCTTTTTAGAAACTCTCAGCCCTCCTGAACTTCTATTCGCTTTAGAATTCCTTCCCTTGGTTCCTTATGTACCAATTCCTCAAATTTATTGAAGTTTGCTTTTTTTGAAGACCACTGTTGTTATTCTGCTTCTCTCATCCCTTTCTTTCCTTTCAATCATGAACTCTCTTGTCTTGTGGTAACTATAATCTCAACTGCTTTCCACCTTCAGATTTTCAACTAGTTTCTCTCTATTAATCACAGTAAAATCTTAAATAGTAGCCACTGTTAACCACACTGCAGTCATCCAGACAAAGGTGGATCTGCCATTTAGCAGAAAGCTGGAATTGTTAATTCTAACTTGTATTTTAGAGTTATGAGAGTACAAAATCACATTGCAAACCCCAGTGGAATCTTCTGCCACAAATTAGTCATTTATTGGTAATTAAAATAATTATAAGAAAAAAACTTTTGGGGAAAAAAAACTTTTACAATGCAAATGGTAGTGGGGACAGTTAAAATGGCTATCTGAAAATTTCTAACATTTATAAATATTGACATTTTTAATAACTAAATGAAGACAAAAAAATTCATAGGTGAAGAATACCTGTTAGTAAGACAAATCCCAAAGATGAGTACTTGATTAAGCTTGATTTATGGGACTTGAGTTTTCAAATACTGTTCAAAACTGCATTTCTAATGCTTTGAGACTCCTCCTAAAGCTCAACATTTATTTTAAAATGATTATTTATAAAGCATATTTTGAGAAATAAAATATTCTAACAACAACAAAAAAGAAATCTAAACATAATATGTATTTTAAATCTAGATACGCTTTGGATTGTATTTAAGCAGGTATGAGGGAGAAAAATGATTTCTCTGCACTCTTGCCCTCATTGTAATATCAACGATTGAAACAATCAACCGTATGTTTAACACTGAAAAATTACTGTTAGCTTACCTCTTCTAAAACTATCGTCTATTAATTTGTTATTTAGAAACAGATTTCCTAAAATTTTAATCCTTTGCAAATCACATACCATACTCATAGAAGAGTCTCAGTAATGCTTATGAAACCACTCCCGATAAAAAGAGGATGAATGTAGAAAACTACAAAAGGACAGTTTAGAAGTGGTTGAAAAATTTCAAAGGAAAGAAATTTGTCAGAATCATGAATTAATGCCTATTTATTAAATATTTTTCCAGCTTCTTGGTTTGGGCTTCTATAGAATAATTTATAGGATCCAACTGAATTCATCCCTGTTTCCTGGCAGGCTTCTGGAGGTGCTGGAGATGGAAACCTACTTTCAAATGCAGCAGGTGTAACTAGGACACAGCTCCCAGTTCTCTAGCAGGAGGCTTGGAAGCCCCAGGGATCCTGGGGACAGACACCTGCAAGGGGACACAGAAAGAGCACCAATGCACAGAGCAACTGGAGAGGCTCCCAAGGAGCAAACTTCATTTCAGAAATTCCAAGGCTCACAGTTGGAAAAATAAACAACATAAAAACAAGATGAGAGAAGTGTGGAAACAATGAAGAAGAACTAGGACAGCTGGTGGCAATATTGGCTTAAAGAAAAAACTCCATTTTTTTCCAAACATGCTAATTTGGTATTGGAATGGAAACATGGGGCCAGACTGCATAGTCCCTCATTTATGCAATTCAATTGCTGATGCCAACAACTTTTTGCCAACTAGATAAAACTGAACTTGCTTCTTTGACATGTTTTGTCCTGTGTTTTCTTTTAAAAAGACATTCCCCACAAAAGGAGAAAACTTCAGTCCAACCCTTCCTGCTTGTTAGTCATAAATAAGCTGTACAGTTATACGCTAGACATAACTTTGTTCTGAAATCTGTGTCACATCAGATGTGCGTATATCAGTGTTCATGGACAAAAGCAAATCAGTTTCCTTGTAAAAGAGTGTGGGGTTTTTTGTGTTGTGGCGTTGTGTGGTTTTTTTTTTTCTTTCTTCCCAATAGCTATTTACATTTTTTGAGGTTGTTTTTGGGGGGTGGTTTCTAAATACAAAATCTTAAATATCTGATTGATGAAAACACCCCAAAGTAGAACCATAACTCAGTACTATGCATTTATAGCAATAGCATTTATAGCAATGCATTTATAGCATTTATAGCAATTTATAGCAATGCATTTATAGCAAGGTCTGATACACTCAAGCATTATACAGAAGACATAAGATGATTTTTTAATTCTTGTATAGCACCAGCTATTGTCATAGAATAAACATAATATTTTCTAGACATAGTAGTTTCTTTAATACTGATGAAACCGTAAGAACTATATGAGCTAATTATGATGAGTGCAAAATATAAATAAGTAAATTCACAAAAGCAATTTCAATAGTCTGGCAACTATATAAAATGAATTTATTAAGATCATGTGATTAGCCAATTTCGTGGCATTCTTAAATTAGTAAAGCTTATGCTACTTGAAATTTTACTGTCTTTCAGAGGTAAGGTGTGACTTTAAGTGAACGGTAATTTTTAATTGAGAAAAACAAATAACTACTAATAAAAACAACTCTTTAAAATAAATGCATATAGATCAAATATGTTAAATGTATGTCTGCAGATAGTTACTAACATTCTTAAATCACCGTGTAATATAAAGATAGAAGGTAAAGATTAAATGCTTTCATACCTAGCAATTTTTAGAGAAATAGCAACATATTTTACTTACTCATGGGTAAGTCAGAATACTACAATTAATGACATGCTAAACCTACATATGGTAAGTAACAAAATAAATCATCTTAAAAGTAGAACAGATGCAAGAAAACCCTGTTGAGGACTGAGCTCTCCACTGTTTAAACGACAGGGGCACAAAAGTTAGTCTGGTATTAATATATTAGTATGAAAAAGTAACTGAGGTATTAAATGGAAAATACGGATGAACCTTGTGTTTGACTGAGAAAGATGAGGAGCAGGTGGCCTTCGATGTATATATTGCCATTATTGACAAGAGAAAAAGAGAAGCTTTCCTCTTAAACATTGAAAAAGCTACAATTTAACATGTGCACATGCATTTCTGTCAAATACAATAGTACAATTTGCAAAATACTAGACATGTGCACATTCCCATTTCTTACATCATTATCCTTCTCCACCACTAAAATATGCCAAGACAGTTCACATCTGCTCCCCACATCTCTCAAAACATTTTTGTTAAAATTTTTTTAAACACAGTTCTAGCAAATCACTTTCAGGACGGAGTTGATTTTAGCTGTTTCTTGCCCTTCCCCACTTCTCTTCCAATACTAACATTGTTCCCTCTGGTAGAAATACTAGAGTTTGTAACTAATTTTTAGCTTTAACATTTTGGCCTGGCATAAACCTGGGTATCTCAACAAACTTTCAAGCAATAGCATTACATTTCATTGCCATTTGGAAGGTCTTATAAGCTCTATAAATAGGTTAGCACCGAAGTTTTACAAGATGCAGATCCAAATTTCACAGTTATCTCCTGTTTAATTCTGCTGGAGCACTGTGATCTACAAAAGCAACCTCAGGAGCAAAAGCCATAATCAAATGTGCACATGTACATATGTACACAAATTCGCAATGTGATTCTTGTGCCAAATACAGAAAGAATAGCAATTTCTTGTTTACTGTTTTCACAACGCCATGAGGGCAGAAGCAGAGCAACAAAGTGGTAATATTTAGATTCAGATCTTACTTTCATTTGGAAACAGGCTAGACCAATGACATTAAAATCAAAACAAAAAAAAGTTGCAGCATGGCATTCCTCTCCTTCCTCAGTATGTTTGAAGAAAAAGATGGCCAATTAAGTCAATTATAGCTTTCATAATACACAACGTAAAAGCAAGAGACATCAACAGTCAAAGGACAGCAGAAGATCTGTGTCCCTGAATTATATGCACACTGTGACAGGGTACAAGTGCATTATGTTTATATAAAAATATATTCAACATTTAATGAACTATACTCTGAACTCTCCTAGGCCAAATTTGCAACAGAAGCTGTAATTTTAACTTATTTCCATGGTATTTTTTGATATTTGCTTGTAGGCTAATTATTTTTTTATGCTAAAGAACAGTGACAAAATGAATCATCCTTTTCATCTATAATCTCTCTTTACTTTTATTTTTATTTTTATTCTTTTGATCTGTCATCCAGTTGCTAGGGAATCAAATGTCATTAGTCAGCATTTTATAATTCCATGCTAAGAAACACAACCATTTCAACTTGAGATAGAATTTTAAGTCTCTTCACTTCAGTATTTGCTTGGGAATTGGTCCAGGAGATGAAGTCAACTGAATCCAGTTTTAAAATCTACACTTGAAATAGAACAGATGAAATGTAAATAATTACTGAAATGTTGCCTTCATTCTGCGCAGTGTGTCCTGAATTTTTCGTGATTGTTTGTCTGCTGGTATCTGATGGAAGTTGGCACAGTTGTCAGCCGCCAAGGCGGAAATGTCTGCATCTTTAAAATGAGTTATTCTTTGTGTGAGGTAAGACTGCAGCTTGAAATCTGGTGCATATGTATAAGGATTCTCTTGAAATGCATGAACTTGGCTCACAACTTTTGCAATATTTCTTGAAAGAGAATATGGTAGAAAAGATTAGTTTGTTTTGCTGATGATTAAAAACAAACAAACCAACAACAAAAAGCCCCAAATAAACTTTAAAGGCAATTTCAAAGGCACTGAGTATTCTCTTCTATAGCATGTCTCTTTAGTTAGATGTCAAAATGACTGAAACTATTTAAAATGCTGTGAAATGTTGAATTAGATTTCATTACCCCACTAGACAATACTCATTTTTAAAAAGTTAGGTGACACACATCATAAAAATAATTACCTAAGTTTAGTCCACTTGTGAGCTCCATTTGTCATTGTGAATCCTCCAGTTTCAAGTTGTTGGACATGCATAGCCAAAACATGGGCTGATGGAATTGTTGGAAGTGTTTTGAATCTTTCTCCTTCCATCAAGCACAGGCTGTCACTTTTTAAAAACATCTAGTGTAAAAATACACACAGATAAATCTCACGTTAAGTATTGGGGCAGGTTTTACAAGAAGTTCTCCATTTATTTAGGACTATGTATTTATTTGTCATGAATTTTAATTTTTAGCATTGAAGTTGAAGACAACACTATGAACTAATCTGGTGGCAAACATTTAAAAGTACACAAATAAAGTAACTTCAATCAAAAGATACTTCATACATAATTTTAACAGTGCTAAATCTCATCCAAAATTACATTTTAGGACTTCAATCTACAATTCAAAATTGTATAGATAAAGAAAAGAATGCCTGTAATAAACATTTCAGATTTTTCAAAACAGGTTACAGCCACAAAGCTCTTACAGAAATAAGCAGAAAAAGTATCTAATGTCCTAGCTTGCTTTGAAATTTCTTTCTTGATAGTTAGTCACTTAGCAAACATTTTCAAGAAATATTGAGATGAAAAGTAATGTAAAATTTCAGATTAAGAGTCAAAAGTCTTAAATTAAAATCTCCTTCATATACAAAGTAATAATTATGGCTTTCATCCTGCAGAGGTACTCATTTAAGCAGATCTTGCATCTTCTCCAACCCCAAAGTATTTTTACATTAAAGACTTCATACTGTACCTCAACAGCCTTGAGTTCCTCCATTATTTCAGCTACTTTTGCAGGCAAAATTTTCCAGGCCTTACAATAAAACAAAATATATTTTTGTTTTTCACATTAATGTCCATATTGGAACAAGACTATGTCAAGCAAAGCAGTTACAGAACAGAGTTTTGAACTTACTGGTAACTGTCGTATAATAAGATTTTCCAAGCCTGCCAGAATTTGCATTGCAGTAGCAAAATTTCTTTGTTCATAGCAGCATTTTGCTATAAGAAGAAATCTTGATAATAAGCTCACCTGCAGCTGAAAAAAAAAACCTCTATAATTATATATAGTAAATCTGCATAAATCTACATAATAAAATTAAATGAGAAGGAAGAATAAAAGCATTTTCTTTTTGAATTTGTTATCAAAATTGTTGACCATAGTAACATTTCCCTCCAACACAAAGTTTTCTCTTTCCTGTCGCCAAAGTGTTGTTAAAGTCTGACATCTCTTCAGGCAACTCATTTCCTACATTCTATTAGGTTTTGACACCTGCTACTACAAAATATCCAAGACATCCAAGACCCTCCCCTTGTGACAACAAACCATATTGTTAACTGCCCACTTACAGGTATATTTCAAAATATTTCTTGCAGCTTTGTTACATAGCAACTAATAAACAGTAACAATAAATAACCATTTCATAATTAAAATACAATAAAACAGTGACAAACCTTAGATGTGTGACATGTTACAATTTCAGCAGCAACCCAGGTGCTGATATTGTCTGCATTTCTTAATAACTGTAGAAGGTACTGGTCTTGTACGCACTTTGACAGAAACAGATTACAGACTTTGAGTGAAACTGTCTCAGTAGAAACAGCTCTATGGGGAGAATGGGGAAAAAAAGGCAAAAATAATTCATGCTGGCTTTGGTTTTTCGAAGAAAATCTTGATTGCGAAGATGCCAACTTCTAACCATCTGAAATGATTTTTCAGTTCTTTCAGTCTTGATCTTATAATATTTTACGAAGTATGTAGTGAGCTATGTTATTTTTTTCTTCCTTATACTTACAGGATAATTATATGTGATTACAAGACGAGCATATGCAGTATACATTTCTGTACGTAGAGACACCTTCACCACTTGTTACTAAATAAAACAAACCATGCAGTCTGACACAAAACAACAACCAGAAATGCAAACTCATTAAAAACTGCAGTTACATAAGAAATTGAGCCTGATACCTAACGGCACCACACAGTTTGTTTCCCGTGCCTGAACCCCAAATCAGTATAAACCAGCTGATTTAGCCTCTGCCATTTAACAATCTGTGAAATATGATCTGCTTTAGATGTTCATTCCTTATCTTTACACAGAGAAGTCTACTACAGGTAGTGCAATTAACAAGTACTAATCAGAAGCCAGCTGAACCCACTGAGTATGTGGGAGCTAGACCATAATCAAATATAATTAGGTCCATGTGGCTGGATGAAAACATTAATTACTGTTGAGCAAGTAATTTAAATAGATTGGTAACCACTCTAATAACTATAGGAAAATTCTTATGTGTTTGTGAATACTGATACTTCATCTACCTAACAGTAAAAAATAAACATTGGACAGAGAGGTTGTGGAGTCTCCATCCATATTCAGAACCTGCTCTAGCTGACCTTGCTAAAGGCAGAGGCATTGGGCTACATGATCTTGAGAGATCTCTTCCAACCTCAGCTATTCTGTGACACTGTAATGGTCTTTGAGAGTTGATATACGTACACACATAGGTGATCAAGGAGCCTGTTTCAGAAACCACTAAATTTTTTTTCCGCCAAAAACGAAAACTTTGAAGCAATCCCCTCAACACAAGTCTTCATAAATATTTTGGCCTGACCCACTTTAGATTTCAGAGAAATCACCTTGCAAATGCGACCTACCACATACATACACGCATGTAGGTACACAGATATACACATGCATAAAATCTCCTGAAATTCAAAATTTTTTAATAAACAGACTATCTAGTCTGTCAAAAAGATATGAAGTTTTAAAAATGTTTTTCTCTTCTTGGACATATTAAAGGTGTAATACAGTAAATTACTGTGCACCAACAGAATAGAAGGGCATTTAAAATAAGCAACTTACTTTTGGACAGAAACACATTTGTCTTTAACACCAAGTGCTCTTGAATTTAGAAAGTGTACAGGATGACATTTATGAAATACTTCCTAAACAAAAAGAGGAAGATATATCTGTTGTTAGATGTAGCAGTTCTTTTGAAATGCTCAGGGACAAAAATGACAGAGGATTTCCCCTCCCATGCCCCCAATAGAATTAGCCATTCTAAATTTTACTGTAAAGATTTCAAGAAAAAATTGAAAGTCTTATGAAATAAGCTAGAAACAAGGTTAGGAAATGGTAGAGAAAGGAAGCTGAGTATAAAGTAAGAAGCTCAATATTATCTGTACTCTCAAGTAAATCTAGACTTTTGTACCTGTTGCAGTAACGTCAGCTGACAAAAAAGCTGTTGCACACTGTATTCTATTAAGAGATATGGTCCCACTTCATCTGCTTTAGCAAAGGAGCCTGGGAATTCTTCTGTAAAACTGTTATAGCATGGCTTTGGCAAAACTGATGAAATAGTGTACAGTCGCGCTCTCTGATATTGTGCAATTGGTCCCATACCTTTGGAAAGTTTCCAGTTAAAGTTCTGTAGACAAAAAAAAAGGTAAAGCTTTGACTGCTCTGAAGCAAATTTTATGTCTCCCCTTGATTTAACTTTCTGGAATGTTTTGTTAGAGAAACACCTTTGTGGATGCAAAACTCTTCAGCTAACCTTCAAGGTTAGAGAAGACACTAATTTGTTTATTCAAGATTGCTATTTTAAGCTAATATAGTATGCACAGTCAATGAGCCTGAGTAGAAGGTTGCCAGATCTCAATCATTGGTATTTAAAACAAACTTCTGTGTATTCAGGCTTGCTGCCATAAAATGGTTTATATTCTGAAGTCCTATATTTTATATTTTACTTCTTACTAGCTCTATTTCTTGCACTCTTTTTGCTTAGAATCAAACATCCCTTTCCAAAGAAATATTTAGTTTTCCATTCTTTTCCCTTTGTTTATCTTCCAATATCATTATGATGCAGTGACAACAAAAGTCCAGATTTCTGTACTCTGCTTGCCCTTTATTAGTTGAATCCCCAGTATACCCCATGGAATTCTGCACCTTTATCAGGAGGCTGATTCTAAATTCAAATTGCACATTATCAATACATTTGACTTTCACATGTCATTTTGGTCACTCTGTAGAGAGATCTTTTTTCAGGAAAAGCCTACAGTATGCTCCAGCTTCTGGGGTTGCTTTTCACTAGGACGCTGTATGAATCAGTAAATACAAAGGCTCAAATGTTTCTGCTACAAGCTTTGAAGTTCTAGCAGGAAACCCCCTCACCGCCCATTTTCCTGTATTTATAGACTTAAAAAGATATATGCCTAATAAAAAGTATTAATGTTTGACAAAGGGCAAAAGGTTTCCTAGTAACTATGAGAGATACTAGTATCAAGGATGAAGAGTTCAACTCAGAATTTTGATTATCTGATCTACTGTTACTGAAACAGCTGACAGGGCACAATTAAGGCTTAAGATGACTTCCACAGTTATAGAACTGTTTACGCCTTAGATACTTTCAAAAGAAGATTTAAAATGCAGGTACATAAATTTTACTTCGGTCTGAAGACATGCCTTTCTGGAAACATCTTCTGAGAGCTTTTTACATAGAGAATGTAATGTTTTTCTGTCCTTCTCGCTCTCCTCTTCACACTTGTCCATGCTGACACACTGATTAGCATTGCCACTCTTCCTGGCAGAAGCATCCTCAAGCAATGACAACAAGCGCTCACCATAGCCATTTAATGGAACAACCTGTAATTGCAAAGCACTTTAACAGAATATTGAACTCAATTTCCCATAAATTATAAGGAAGACATAATATTGCTGTAAGATTCGTGTCTGTCCAAAACTATTGAACGCAGCTGTCAAAGATAGCATTTTTTTTCCTTTAATTGTAATTAGGACATTTTTTTGGTAGTAACAATCTTATATATACCACAACTCACTTCAGCTGATTTTTTTTCTTAAAGCTTCTACTGAAATTCTGACTTACCTTGGAAGAAATAAAATCTTTTAGGGTACACAAAAGATCAGTATTTGTTGCAAAGTCTACACTGTAGCAGTCTTCAATCCAAGCCTGCAGGATGTAGAAACTGCGGTTACATATTTTGGTAAGTGATGTGGAAGGATCCAGGCTTGCACTGGTAAGAAGGAAAAGGCACTTGTTTCACAAAAATTGATATCCCATTCCAATTCAAAACTAAGTGTTGAAAAAAACAGAAGTATTATTTGGTATTAACTGTACTATCCTAAATTCTTAAGTTTCATGTCTCTAGAATCCATGGCTCTATGGAACCAAAGCTGTGGTTGTACTTACAACCCCTCACTAAACAACTGGCAAAAGTAAGACTCAGAATTCAGAAGAAAAAAATAAGCACATTATTGCACTTGCTCTAGTTTCATTCCTACCTGTCAAGAGAGTCTTACAAAAACAAACACCAAAATTCAGTTTAATTAAGTAGTTCTTTCCAGAAAAAACTGTTGGGAGGAAAGTCAATTGTACTTTGATACTATTTTTCACAGGAAATTACTATACCTGGATAAAGTCCTGCTGATCCTATCAATAAGAAACTGCAAAAATTCTTCTTGTGTGCAGAAATAGCGAAATGTGTAGAGAAACTGCTGTACATAACCTTCTAAAAATGCATTTCTGTGAAGCACAAGAAAAACTTCAGACAAGCAGGAACACATTTTCTTCTTGCATTAGAGTACAGCAAGAGCAAAAAAAATCTTCCTCAAAACATCAAGAATTAATAGGGATTCTAAATTCTCAAGCTCTACTTAAACCTTGATTCTATTTTTATTTTTACATACCAAATATTGTGATTGCCAACACTGAAAACATAATTTGTTTAAAAAAATGTTTCTCTACTTGCAATTTTGTGAAGAACCATATTGACATTTCTGTTACCAGAAGTTACATTCTAAATAGTATGGAAGAACATATTTAATTTTCTTTTTTTTTTTCTATCATCTCAATTCATGTTGGTTTAAAATACTTTTATTACAATAACAGCATAAAAAGTAAATACTTTAATCAAGAAAATATTTTCTGTAGCTCTAATTAGAGCAGTAGTTGCCTTAACACCAGAATATACTTATTATACATATACTAAAAATCAATGCAGTTTATTTTTATACACACACACACACATATTTATACACACACACTCTCAGGGTCTTAACACAGGTCAATTGTCACGTCTCCCTAATGGCTTACAGCTACCATTAAAGTTTGGGCTTGATGAATGTGGAAGCTCTGATTCCAAAACAATTTGTTTATTTTGTGCAAAATATTAACTACCAGGAAAAGCAGCACTCAGGATAAGTAACTGGGTCTCTGAGTCAGGATGAGCTGGGAGAAGCAGCTGGGAGGAAGTTGCTCCTTCTACAGTGGCACAAGTCTGACAGAGTCTCTCAGGCACTTTCTGTCCTTCATACTACTATGGCTCAGATACCTTAAACCAACACTGCCTTCACCTTAGCTGAAGGTTAAAGGACATCTTTGTCCCCTTCTAAGCCATGAGATAAGCCTGTATCTTGATCAGTCCCAAGGACTGGGGCAATAATCTGTAAAACAAACTATATGTTTTCACATCCAGACCCTATTAATAAGAAATATCAAATTATATGTTCTGAAGAATTGTAATATTCCTGGCAGTAACATAAAACCTTGATTCCATGGCAACTATCAGAGCAAAACCTCAAGTACAGGATAAAAAAGTTTAAAGTTATTAGTTTTTGATTTATTATCAAATGCTTCGAGTTTTAATCAAATCCAAACTTAGCAGTTTGGCTTATTTCTTATCTTTTGCCATTTCCGTGCCCATTTTCTTAAATAAGTGTTCACAGAAATAACATTAAACTTAATATAAGAGGGGAGATTTTCTGTAACATTGAATAACTAGGATTTATCACAGAGACTATTTTTTCCTGAATTAGCAACTATACCTCAACCCACTCTCAATTAAGGATGTGCAAAATATACTATACCTAGAATATAAATAAGCCATTAAACCAAGCGGTGTACCAGCCTGCAGAACTTTTATTCCATTTTGATCATTACATTGGTGTTTCTCTGTGTTATAATAAAGAAACAATGATGACTCATCTGTAGGTGCCACATCCACGGTGTCAGTTCTCCCGTTATGAATAACTGTAGGCAGCACACAGGATTCCACACCCCACTGCTCTGCATACATGATCTGCTCAAAGATGTAAAGCCATGCAAAAAAAAAATATAGGGAAATAAAGAGGAAAATCCACACAAAAGGCAGTCAACTCAAAGCCAAACCACATTTCATATAATTGTGGGGTTTTTTTCCTTTTTAAACAATGCTAGCAGCAATTACCTTTATTTCAATCATTCTTTTAGATCCTACTTAATTTGGGACACAAAACATTTCACATTTCATATACTGACTTGAGCAGCCAACTACACTGATGCAGTAATGAAATGACAAATGAAACAAAAGCACAACAAAGTCTGACTTGCCTGCACATATTTCTTCACGAGTTCAAGAAACTGCACTTTTGATTTCATCTCTTGCAGCTGTACTCTCAATTTGGGCAACACAGATTTAGTTTCAGGACCTTTCAATTTAAAACACATAGCGTAAGAACTTCAATGACTATGACTTACAGAAAAAAATCCTTAAAAGTAGTATGCACCCACTTCAATACTGGCAAGTTGCTGTATTCTTACCTTTGCTGCTTCTTTCTTTCTGCAATAGTTTCTGGTAAAACTTTATAGTCTTTCTGTAATTTTTTGTCTCCATCATTAGCAATTGCTCTAGTTCCTATTTAATGAAAAAAAGGATTCTGATTAGAATGGTAAATGTAAAGTTCTCATAGGAAAATGGAACTTTCAGAAGAGAATTACTTTGTATGAAAAAAACCATCCAGACAGATAAGAATATGGTATTAACCAGGAAAAAATACCTTTAACACCTGTGCTCATAGGCAAGTTACAGCAGTCATCACCTGTCCCCAGAAAAGCATTAGTTATGCCACGGTTCTACAGCTTAAGAACTGGAGCTGGTTTGTGTATGACGGGACCACATCTGAATCTGTTTAAATATGCCTTTAGTTATAATTGCACTAATCTGATTGTTTTCAAGAGCATTTTTAAAAGTTACACTCAGAAGTCATCCAGAATTGAAAGTGATAGCTTCTGAAATCAGTGCATACTCCAGAAATGCTCTGTTAAGCAGCTGACCCCAAGAATGGAAAGTCTGACTGAAAGCAATGTTTGCCATACAAGTATAATTACATTATTTTATACAACCAGGTCAGAAAGCAGACAGGATAGGTGCTCTATAAATAAAGGATATGTCGATTTTGAAGTTAAGCTTACATATTTTATATTTATGCATTTTACACAATTTAAAAAATAAAACTAAATTTCTACAGAATTATAGAACTTAAGCAATGGATGGAAATCAAAGTATATAGGGCTTCTCACAGTTAATATAAAATTTAATGTAAACATTTATATTTGTTTGCATATCAAAGGTTTCATTATTTTACCAACCAATGAAAATGGGCCATCCGCTTTGGGTTCAGCTTCTGATTTATTATGAAACAACAAACATAATTTGTGCTGTGTTTTATAAAAGTGGTGGCTTTTGCACTTGGGTGCTAAGCTAACTGCCAGTGACCCAGTTACATGAAACAGCATTTTGAATGGACTAAGTTCACTGAATGCAGCAGACAGAACTCCCACAAGCACAGTGATCAGAAAACACATAGCTCAGAGCTAACATATCAAACAGATTGGTAAATAGGTTAGCTTTAATGGGATGGACTTACTAAAAATTAATTTGAGTTTGAGAAAAACCTGTCACTGTTTTTCAGAAAAGCTCAAAAGGTTTAACAACATAGTTCATTAGCAGCAAGTCACAAAAGCCCTGTGGATTTACTGTTACTTAGGCATTACATCAAGAATATAGTAAGCACAGAAAAGTTATTACCCAGATTCTGAATTGGAAACTGCTTGCTTTTACCTAAAGGTCAGTCTTTGCTTCATCAATTAAAGCGAAACCAAGTTGATTAAGGGACTATGAACACAGAAAGGGAATCAGAAAGAGCAGTTGCTCCTTGATGTTTGGAATCTGATGGACAGAAGTGGTTTGTTTCCTGAATAACTTCACGTGAGTAGCAATTAAGTCTGTAGCAAATTCCTAATATATTCCACAACATCTTTTATTTTAGGTAGGTCTAGAATATAAACATTTTTGATGAAGCTACACATTCAATTTTTCTGCTCCCTCTGAAGAACACTTAATTTGTCAGGACACTTTTGTATAGAACATCCCTCAGTCTAGGGAACAAAGTAATGATAGAGTGACTTTCCTTACTTGGGAAAATTGCAAATTCCAATCTGTCCTTGAGGCATAAATTTTTTATATGCTGAAGGGTTGCTCCACCAAAGGATGCAGAATATTGGCAGAAGGGAAAGGAAAAGAGAAAAGGAATGGGAAAGGGAAAACTGTGGCCAGAATATGCAAAACCTTCACTAGAAATGTCCTACTCACAGGCTGGGTGCACCGAAGTTTGGCGGAGACTCTTAGAAATACCTTATGGAATCTAGAGGATAATTGAAACCTAGTGCAGGCACAGGGGAAAAGGGCAAAGGCCAAGGGTGAAGGCTTGCACCTGCAAAAGAACTGAAGCCAGCTTGTCAGACTACAGAACAAAAGCTCTTCTCATTGTGAGGGCAGACCTGGACACCTTCTGAAGAAATGGCAGCCCTGGTAGCTGCCTTCCCTTCTTGCTCTGCTGCAAGGACTTGGTTTGGTTTGCCTGGATGTGCTCTGTTTGAGGGTGCAAAATCAGCAGCTCCTGGACTAGAGGTGATGTGAGGCAGGGGACATATACACACTTGCCTAAGGACTTATTTTTCTAAATGCAGGTTAACCTTTGCTGACTTTAAGAACAACAATGAACTATCTGATAAGCACTTGCACAGTAAAGCATTAATTATTTTTATGACATTTGAAAGTGTCACCTTGATCCATAAATATTCTATTTTTTATGCTAGCTATTTCACATTTCTTCCAAACGTAAGAGTACATATTACCATGTTTTTCCGAATCAATATCTTGCTTAGTCCTATTGTTAATATTGTTCATCATATTACAAATGTTTTACTTTCTGCATCTTATTAAATCACAACCTATCTAAGGTACAGACAATATCCAAGAGGCTCCAGTAGAAAAATAGAAAAGTTAATTATTTTCACGGCAGAATATTTGACTCTGTCATAATACAGTTATATGTTATGGCATTCAGAGTTTCTCAGAACCTGCATGTTCTCAAACCTACTTACAGGTAGGTAGTATAACCTTAAAAAAAAACTAAATAAATTTAATTGCGTTTAGTTTTAGAAGGTGAATAAAGAAACATTTGAATCATATGAATGTCTACATTGGAGAGATAAGTGTATTAACAAGATGTATATGTCTGTACAATTGTAATTTGTGTGGTTAAACTCTCATTCAGTACTCGGTTCCAGTTGCAGACTAGACTTGAACTGACCAAGCAGACCTACCCCTATGAAAGGGTTGTACCACTAAGTCAGGACAAATGTAATCAAGCTCAAATGTCTAACTGTCTTTAAACATTCACTCTTTGAAATAGCAACTCCTAAACACTGCTTTAGCACACATTACCACAAAGCTGTACGATCAGCTCAGATTTATTGCTGACTTTTAAAAAAATCTGTCAGAGACATGGGGCAAAAAGTAGGTTGATGTAATCCTTGCCAGACAATGAAAACTAGACTCCAGTTAATCAAGTAACTAGTTTCTGAAATAAAACTGGTTAATAGATGATTTAAACAAAGAAAGATATGGTGGAGACAAACAGCCCTACCTTGCAAGAGAGGCAGAACTTTCCTCCAGCAACTCAAACCACCTTTCTGCTCAAAACAGCCACTTAGAAGCCTTCCTTTGGACTTCATAGTCCTCCTGGACTGGATATGGTAGACATGTTTTTGCCACCAGATTTTACAGTGAGAAATTGGTAACTAGCATAATTAACTTTTTTTAGCTTCTACTTTGACAGAAAACTCATGTTAATTTTCACATTGAGTCTATTTTTTTTTTTTTGTCAGTGATTTGGTTCAGACAAGTGCATCATTCCCTTGAAATTTGTACAGCTCTTCTTCATTGTTTATGCATTAACAGTGTTAACACTTCATAAATGCCAATGATTAATGACCAAATTTACTTTCTAAATAACAAGTTCTCCAAGTATAAACGTATAAATGTGCATGTTCTCAAATAAAACTAGTCAAAACCACCTGCAGCTGTTGGCTACATTCAAGTAAAACAACACACATGGATTTATAATGTTAAATTCTACCGCTGTCAACAGTACCAGCAACATCCATATTGTTCAAAATGAGATATGAGCTGGTCTTTGCCAGCTGCTGGTATGGAGACTAAAATCATGCTATACATTTTTCACAGTTGGTTTGTAGTATTTGGTTTGATGAATCAGACAGCAAAGAGACAGCAGAAAGAAGCTGCTTATCCACATGTTGATAGTTGATTGTCTTACAGCTAAAAATAATAATTTCCTGATGGGTGCAATAGTGCAAAAAAATAGATTTACATTTAATATTTTTTCCCTGTCTTTCTTATATGTATTGACCAGTTAAAACTCATAACAGTCCATCTTTTTTTCAACAATATTGCTAATAGTTTATTTCAGAAATTGTCATGACTGATGGAGTTCCGAGAAACAGCAGGATTTTGGAAAGGTTTTGTTTGCTCAGGTTAAAAGTTCAAGATTACTGCAATTGGAGCATTATGATTCTATAAGCTTTTATTTTAAACACATTTGGAAGAAGCTAGGTTTCACAGGAAGTCAGTGTTGTAGTAACACCTGCAGGAAGATTAAATTTGTTGATGCTATGGCAGTGAAAGAAATAAAAATAGTCATGAGACCAAAAAGTAACTGATATTTCAAACTATCCTCTGTTGAATCGTAGTAACAAGACACCTTAAAATCATTTTTAATTAAAAAGAAAGAGCATTTACTAGAATATTATTAAAAATATTTAAAGATTTTATACCTGCCTTTTAAATATAAACAGTACAACATAGAATATGCATATCTGCACGTATTAATCCATTCAAAACATTTCTATGCTGTACAAGAGTATTTAGCTTCTGTTAACCTTCTTTTCTGAAGAAAATGGCAGGATACAAACTGAATTTGACTTCAGAATCGAAAATGATAGTTTATAATTGTATTCCTTATAACTTGGACACAAAGGGATCTCACAAATTAGGAAGACATTTTATATGGTACCAAGCTACTATTGTCTGCAAATAATTATTCTTGTTTGTCCACCTGGTCTCATATGTAGTCCAGACCACATACATTATTCCTGCATTTCTTAGACAGAATAAGATTAGAGTCTAATTTTGGTCCAGCTCTTAAGATTTCACACTAATTTTAGATAACACAAGGAAGATTAGTTCATGTATCCTCAGAGTAGTACGCATCTTTTTCAGCTATTGGGATGTGCATTCTCTTGCCCTCTAAATGAATTATTTATTAATTGCTGAACTGAACAAATTGCACTTCATATCAATAGTAATCTTCCTCCAGTGGAATGTACTGGGCACAAACACAATATTATTTTCTACAGATATACGTCATGACTGTCTTCCCCCCAGCTCTTGTATGATTGTTGGGTTGGTCAAATTCTTATGCATTAATGTAAATAGGAGCAATGTATAATAGTACGCATTAATTTCATAAGCAAATTGCAAAGCAGACTGTAAGCACCATAAATCTTGCTTCATTTTTGTTATATGCCTGTTAAATATAGAAAACAATTGCTAAGTACTGAGAAGATTCATCCTTTTGAATCAAACTACATTGCTGAGTAGTCTGTAAAAATCTTTAACTAAAAAAGACTGCCTGTTGAAACAGAAAAATCTATTTAGATGCTTATGAAAACTTCTTGCTCTTGAAAATCTGTTCCTCAGTCAAGAATTAGTCCTTCAAGGAAGGGAGATTTTGCAAGCCCATTTTTCTCTAGTTGTCATGCTTACACAGGATGAAACAACTCTATAGGATTAGAAATATTAATAGGAATTTTTGAGTAGATGTAAATTTGAGAGTGACAGTCCTAAATTCTTATTTTTTACTTTTTATTTTCTTTATTTTTATACAAACCAATAGTAGCTGAAGTTTCTCCTGCTATTTTTCACTATAGACTTACACCTGAACATTAAGGAACAACAACAACAAAAAAGAAGTAGAACATTCTCGATGATTCACGTTTTAACTTGCCTAATAACAGAAAAATAGTTTTGTTTTTTTTTTTTTTTTTTTACAGAAAACTGAAGTGGCATCACAGTACTTCACCAAAGAAAGCATGTAAATAGATCAATTGTGACTTAAACTGGCTATGCAGAAACAAAGAAGTCTAGATTGTGTTCTCAGCTGTTCAGTTCTACTATGTCATGCTCACTTAAAAATAAAGCAACAAATTCAACTAACTGCCCATAGGAAGGAAATCCACAAGAGCAGTGCAACTCCTGCTTCATCTTTATTAAACATACATCTGGCAGAAACAATAAGTAGATATCTATCCATTCTCGGGGACACAAAAAGATTCCAAGTGTCCCTGTACTAATAGGTCTTCCAGTATTAATAACTCATTTGCTTCAATTTTTCTATTCCCTTCCCAAGAACCAGCTCCAACTACATAGATTTCTACAATCTATATATCGTCTTTACTCTGTGGCTTTGATCTTGAAACGTTTACAAGAATATTTACAAACTGATGCTTCTTATATCTGGATGCACAAATGCAGAAATTAAGTAAATGCGATCAACACAATATTTACAGGAATGGAAGACCTTGCCAATCTAAAACAACCCACTCCCCTGTCCATGCTCTCCCATAGCCCCCAAGCTGCTTAAAAGGCACAAAGCCGCACTCAGAATGATAATCAGTCATCTCCAAGAGATGATGTGAGCAAATAACTGCCATTCTGCTGACCTAAGAAAAGGGCTTAGAGCACATGACAGAGAAGACGTCTTGAGAGCCTGAGATACACACCAGTCATAGCCATCCTTGGCTCTTTTCTGTAATATTACCACCATGGGGTTGGTGCATATGGCAGAGGGTACTTTTCCAGTCAGCTCCAGGAAGAGAAGATGGGTTGTAGGTCAGTGATTATCAATTTCATGCCAGTGATCTTTATTTTGGAATACTTACCCTCACCCTGGTTTATTGATAAGACGTCACAAATCTTGAGGGTTTTAACACACTTAAGAGTCAGAATTTAAAAGAAAAAAAGGGGTTTCAACTCACTATAAATGCAACAACTATCATACTTTTAACCAGCAAGTAAAGAGGTATTTTAATTATTTTAAATCAATGTACTCACCACTTTTTTAGCATCTATATTTTGTGACTCACTTGATTTCTGCTTTCCAAGATTTTTAATGTATCTATGAACTTCTGAATCAAAACATTCAGCTCCATAAAATGCACTGCTCCAACCAGGACTACAGCCATGAAAGTCAGGTAGACTGGGAGACACAAGGTAACTTTTTCCAGTTGCCTTTATCATGGTCTCTTCTTCTGGTCCTATACTTTCTTCTGCAAAGCCTGGGCTAATGCCACAGCCACTGCTTTGTAAACATTGTTGCCCTTTCTCTATGTGAATAGTATTCTGTAGCCTCAATTCTTTTTTAAAATTATCTGAAGATGACTCATCAAAATCCATTTCAGCTACTGATGAATTCATAGGCTCAGCCTTCATGTCAAAGGTTGCTTCCCCTTCTCCTAAAAAGGGTGTATGGAGGGAAAAGAAATAATGGTCATGTGCTGTGATGCATGCTTTGTTGAACTTAAACAGTACACACACAAAATAGAGGTATGAGACCACCTATACCCTCAAACAGTGGTGTTACGTGGTTATTTTGGGTCTGTGCTTTTTTTCTCAACTACACATTGCAAAATTATAAAGGTTAAAGACATTTCAGAACTATTAAGCTTTGGTCAATACATTTCTGAAAATTCAAAAATACATTCTGTGTATATACAACAAGCATTTAAACAAAGCATAGTACAGAAACTTCAAAACAAAAGTTAAATATATCAGACCTGTGCACCCATTAGTAAAAAGCTTAGCTCTTGATGCTTTTTTCCATTCATAAGTCTTGAAGCTTTTAGTCCATACATAGAGAGGAAAAAATACTTGATACAGCCAAAGCAGACACAGATGTTAAACCTTCTGCTCCTACAGGACGAACTCCCTTGAGCTATGATGGGACTTCTTTGCAGTTATTCTAATGGTTACTACCAACCTTAAGGGACTGAGGTGCAGTGAAAGGTTGGTATGATGCTGACAGGAGCTTTTACACCTGACAGAAGTCTCCCTTTTCACTTGAGCAACTTTCCAGGGCTTAGACATGCCACCTTGAGTCAAACAGACCTGAATTACTGGTGCAAAGAAGTTACCTACCCCATGAAAAAGTCTGGCTTTACATCTGCAATCATTCTGAGCCAAAATGGAAAACTAACATAGCATGACAGCAGCCAAGTGCAAACTTACAAATTTATGTTTTGCCATAAAAGTTAACAATGTAAGGAGTATAAGTCATTCTGTAAAGAACACCCAGTTTGACTTAACTCAAAACAGAGAAGTAACCAAGTTCAAATGTTGAAATTTGGCTGAACTACCTTGAAAAAAAATGAAACTGCTACAACAGCAACTACATACAAGCTGTCCATGAATACACCAAGCCTAGAAAGGGCAATGTTTTTCTGTAATAATGGTGTTTACCAGTCCAAGCTCAGTTTTGATTTCAGTTATTGAAATATGGAGTATTTTGTAAACCTTCAATCACAAAGTTTGTCAGGGAAGATGCAAAACTCACACTGAAGAAGTACAAATAAACAATCCACTAATATAATCTCAATGACTGCCCTGAAATGGTGTCATGTAAACAAGTTTGTGATCAAAAAGCAAAATTATCTTGATTAACAAATCATCTGACCCACTGATCACTTTGCTATCTATCTTTGAAAAGGCACGTCAGTGGATAAAATAGGGAAGTTGAAGAATTCCCGGGAGAGGACTTTTTTTTTTTTTCCTATTTGTGAGAATCCTTCTGATAGTTAAAAATGCTTATGTAAATGCGAAAGAAATTCAGTTTCTAGATTTCTATACAATTCCCTTCCCAGAATTTGTAAATAAATGTATTGACAATAACATTTTTTGGTTTAATACATTTTATTTCTTTTCCTGCCTAGTTTTGTTTTAATTCTGATAAGTGATCAAAGAAGGACCAGATCATTGAAGGCTCATCCTTCAATCAATTCTCAGCTTCTTCAGTAACACCTACAGAGTCATAAGCATTTTCTGAAGCTCTCCCCTCTGCCTAGCTAAGCTTGTTACACTGCACGGAGCTGACTCAGTGTGACTGTCCTTTCCCTTCCCTCCCTCTACTTTGAAGCATGCCAGTAGAACTTCTGTTGGATGAACACAAGAAAACCACAGGCAGCGGTTAGGACTCGGGAGTTTTTCAACAGACATCTGTGTAAATAACCCTAAGTAAATGAAACGGGCATTCCACTCAGTGACATTGGTCATATGTGAGCTTCTTATAAAAGGTCCCCAAGGCACTAATGAAGTTCAGATTCACTGATAATGTTCATAAGTGCCCAGATGAATGTTTTCCTGAAAACACAAAGTGCCAGTCTCTTAAAACTGGAGACATTGGTTCCCAGCACACACAAAGATCTAGAAACATGAAGTCCCTTCTCACCTTCTGTCTGATCACTGCTTGCCAAAAAACTATCAGATTTCTTCAGATCTTGGAATACATTGCCACTCTTTGAATCACCTGCCTCAGTTATGCTGAAAATGCAAGAGGATTAGGAAAAAATAATATTTTATATCCTTTCATATTTACATCAGTAAAATGAGTTCTCACAAATTACTACCATGTATGTGAAGGGCTTCATGACTTTTATCTACCTCCTGAAACTTGCATGTTCAGCTTCAGTTGTTATTTTATGAGAAAAAAAAGGGTTCAAATAGACATTAAAGCACACTTGAATAAGATACAGAGATTTTCCTTTACAGCATTTGGCAAAATTCCAACAGAAGTATGAGAACACACACAATCAGGAGGCATAACTCCATGCACAACTTAGACTGTTATCCAGAGGTTGAATCCTGAGTGAAAAACCCATTACGGTAAATCTCAGTCTAAATCATCCCTAACAAGAATAATAATAATTTTAAGTCAAAGAAGTTAACAATTAAAAACTGCTATATTCTTTGTCTAAAGAATGTTAAGTAAGCTGTGTCTCAGAGATATTCTGAGGCAGTTCTTGTGCACGATCTAAAACCTAGACCTGTATTTTTACACTGGATAATAAATGATGATTTCCTTTTCACTCCTTCTTTCAAAAACTTTACTTTGTAACAAAAGTTCATGTAGAGGATGACCTCTTCATATATCTCAGTAATTCCGCTGCAACAGGTTGTTTGTCCTGCTGTAACATTCAACTCTGGGGAACTAGGAGCCTAACCTCCAACCAGTTTTCAGGGACTCCTTGAAAATCCCAATCCAAACAGGAAATAAGCTAGCGTATCAGGGTCTGATATCTGGGGTCTTAGTCTGTTATCTCTGAAGCTTGCTGTCGAGATAATACATCTTTTAATACTGAAGTTTTTCTACAAGTACCCACCAAGTTGCTTTGCCAAAACTTCCAGTTTTTAGTTACAGACTATGACAAAGAAAACATCCATAACCATCCATATATAAATTGATTACTGTTTACAATAGCCCTCAGTAAGAAGTTTTTATAGGTACGCTGCATTTGGAGGCTGCAATAAAACATTTTTATTATTTTTCAGGTAAACATGCCTTAAAGATGAAATAGTAAAAATGAGAAATTAAGCTGGTGTTTTCTCACTTAACAGGCTACTTCAGAAATACTGCCAGGAGGAACATTTAGTCAAACTAAATCAGTTAAGTAAAACATTTCTAGTAAAGCTAAACTAATTTCCTTGTTCCTAGGTGTGAATAGATATAAATAACTAAACTCAAACAGAATAAGCAAACTGAACACTAAGAAGAACATATTTCACTTCTGATTAAACAGCCTCTTTCTAACATGGCTATGAAGCTCTCCATCACACTAATGGTTGAAAATAACATAGATCAGAATTAGGTCTCCATTATTTAGCTATCCTAAGATGGAGTTACAGACAAGCTTAATAGAAAATATTTTCTGCTAAGTCATTAAGCACTATATGCTATGGGGAAGACCATGAAGTATCTAATAGACTGGGAAATTAATAGTTGGCAGGAAACAAGTAAAGCTACCTGAGGAGAAGCAGGATATCTGGTTCCTGCTTATAGGAAGTAGGGAGAAAAGCATTAAATGGAACTGTAAGAAGGAAAAAGTTGAAAAACACCTACCATAAATGTGAAGGTCTTTCTCCATTTACTACCTGATAGAGATTCTCCAGTAATTTTTCATCCCAGTAGAGGTCACAAAACTTCTCGCAAATTTTATCAGAGAACATGCCAAACTTAACTTTCTTTAAGCCCAAAATGAAGTTACCTTGTTTAAAAAAAAAAAAGAAAAAAGAAACAAACAAAAGAGAGAGAAAAAAGGCATTTCTAATAATATTCTCACAGATCAATGATAATAATATACAGAAGAAAATGTACATACCCATGTCAAAAACTTCAACTCCATTTTCTAGATAGCCATCAAATGCAAACTCCTCTTGTATAAGATGAACCACTCGCTGTAGTAAGGAGTCACTTGTGCTGTTCTGCTGGGGTAAGACTTCAACATTAGAGACATGAGAGTTATCTTGATTCTCTAAGGTACATGGTATGTGTTCTTGTTCAGTGAAAATACTGTTTACACTGGCAGCACACTCTATTTCTTGGCAGTTGGTTTGAATGCCTTGGTTACTTTTATCAAACATGTTCTGTGTATTAGCAGTCTCACAGTTTTGCACTTTGCAAAGGGAGGCATCATTTTCTGCTTGTGTGCCCATTTTATAACTTGCAATAGTACTTGAAAGTAGCACTGGCAAACTCTGACAGCAATCATAAGCAATTCTTGAACGAAGAGGTTGATTTGGTATTTTCTCTGACACAGCTAAATGTACTGGCACAAATGTCAAAACCCTTTTCTCTGAGTCCTTTTTGAGAATTATGTTATTTATGTGAAGAAAACTGGGTGATGTAGGGCAAGCTAAGGAGCTTGAAGGAACTTCAGACAAAATATTCTTTTCCTGTAGAATATGTGAGGAATTGGATGGTGATGGTAGTGTAATCATAGAAGTAAATGCATTGCCTGACTTTTGCTCTTCTGAACATATCTGTGATGAGTGTCCTGGAACTTGTAAATCACACTCAGGTATTTCAGGTGCAGTTTCAACATCTGTGTCCTCAGTAGCACAGCTTTCAGAGACTTCTATATATCCTGATTTGTTGTGGCCCACATGTTTTTCTTTTCTTTTATCTTTCTTGAATTGCTCAGAAACTGGTGTGTGAACCTCTCTGAAAAGGAACAAAGAATTGTTTTGAGGACAATTCAAGTAGATTTAACAATGAAGTAGAAAGTTTAACTTACTCTGCTTTAGGATATACTAACTTTGTTATATTTGCATTTTGCTGCAGAATAATAGGCTTAAAGTGAGTTGCAGGAGAGGTGAATGCAACAGGTAATGTAGCTTTTTCACGATTTAGGGAAATCTGGCATGGTATTGGTCCTTTAACTGCTACAAGTTTACTGTCACTGGTAATAGGTACGAATCCTAAAAAATAAAAAAACACAAAGATGAACCGTATGTAAAATATAAATCTAAGGTAAATAAAAATCAATTTAGACAGAAAAAAGTTTTGTATATGACTGAGTAAATCTTACATAGACAACTGAACTAGAGAATATAAAACAAAGTAAATATGTCAAAGAGCCTAACTGCTTACCTAGACTTGACTCTGAAGGGTCGATTTCATGGCTTTCATGTTTAAATTCAAAAGCAACATGATCTTGAGAAGAAATTACTTCTTTCTCAACAGCCTAACAATAAAAATTGAAGTTCAAACTGAATTTATTAGAACGTCATATTTTTATATTCTGCTCAGCACATTACTTTAAAAACAAAAACCAAACCAACAACAAAACAAAACAAAAAAACCCCAACCCCATATAAACCTATAACTTTAGGATCTTCAGTTTCTGTGATATGCAAGGCAACAACTTAGTGATGCCAAGGCAGAGAATTAATACAAATTACACACAAAACTCTAAGGACTGGTAGAACTGTTTAGAAATCTTGGTAACTCTCTACCCAAAAGTTCTGATTTGAAACAATCAAAGTTTTGAACAAAGCCAATTCCATGGGTTGACTGGATGCTGTGTGCCTTGTATCTACATATTCGAAACATTAGCAGAACACAACAATTACATTTTGATGTCTTCCATTCTGATAAGAGGAGTTGTAAATGGAAGAGAAGTAACTGCTGCTTCTTATCTCTGAGCTCTGACACATACAGATTGTGGAATCAGGGCACAAATTCTTGGAAGTGACCACTCCAACAGCAAGAACTAGAAGACAGCAATACTTAAAGACTACTTGCAAATAAAAAAGCAAAAAAAACCCAACCTCCAAAAACCCCCCACAAATCTAATATACGGAACAAAAATATTACTGAATACAATTTACAGAACTAATTGAAAAAATGTAGAGAATTTTAAAAGGTGGCACTCTTACCTTAAAGACCGATTTGTTCAACAATGCCAAAATGTTTTTGCTGTTCATACCTTGTTCAAGTAAATAACAATGGCATGTCTAAAAAGAAAAAAAAAATCATAATTTTCAGTCAGTAAATAAGTTTTCAATCAAGTGACGTATTCTTGGACAAGGACAAAGTCAAGATAAATAGTCAATTAGAAGTAATATAAATTTAGGAAGTATTACGAACCTATTCTGAGCACCTTATTGATTTCAATGTAAATTAAAAACACACCCCTCTGTGTCCCTAGGGAGGTAGCTTTACAAAACACAAAACCCAAGGTGACTGGTTATCATTTAATTAGATATCAGTCTATTACAAAAAATAAATTAATATTTTGACATTCAGATCACTAAAATAAGATTTTAGACACAACACATAAAATTGTTTAACTCTAGTAACCTTAATTGCATCAGCTAGAGAAGGTCTTTCTTCAGGGTTTTTTCTTGCCATATCCAGAAGAAATTTTTTAAATTTTCTTGGCAATGCTAGTTTATGACTTGGTGGAACACTGTATTTTGCAGCCATCCAGAGAACTGCAGCAACACCATAAATGCAGACCTATTAGAATACCATAAGAGACAGAAAAGATGTAAACAGACCAAAACAAGATTTCACCTCAAAACCAATCCCAGCTAAGTATCCAAAAATTCCCCTCATTCTCCCCCAAAAAATACTGACTTGAGCTTCCAAAGTATAGATCACATTTGGCTGTTGAAGACACTGATGAAAATCCCAGCCCATTTCAAAAACTAGTTGTTACACATGCAGGGCCAATAATAGTAGCTAAATTTCCACTGTTGAAGCAACAGACATAATTTGCCTTATGCTTTGTCTAGGAAAACTATTCAGGAAAAGAGCTGGGTTTTAGAATAATTTTGAGGAATCCCTTTCTCATATAAAAACTTAGATTGCTACAAGCCTTAGAGTTCTACTATAAAACCTGGACAGCTGCAATTTACTTAAAAAAGGTCATGATAATTCAGCAGTAAATGGCACACAGTAATTAAGAGCTAGCCAGTACGAGTTGTATTTTGTATAGATTACACCTATCAGAAGAATGAAGTACTGTGTATTTATTTTAGCAATTATCATGCTACCTGCAGCTAGATCAGTTGAAGTTGCCACGATAAGGGACCTTGAAAAGTACTTGATCTTCACAAGCTTTCTTGTTTTATTTGAAGAATTACAATTTTCAGACAGAGCCTGATTCAGACTACTTAATGCAGAGTTTACATACGTTAGCATGTACTACAAATGCAATTCTGACACAGGTAAAACACCATGCTTTTTCACATCGCCTCTGAAAGATATAAAAATGCTCAGGGGACAGAAACCTAAGCACAGTACTAAACAATGTGGTCATATAAAACAACATTTTCTGTACTCTTTCGAGCAAAGTGAACAGCAATGAACACAACATAATAAGGAAGTTCACTATAAAGAAAATAACCTGTGAACCATTGGAACTCTTGAATAAATGCTACTAAAAGGTACAAAGTATTTGCAATAGGAGAAAGCAGTTCCACCAAAACAAACAAAAAAAAGTCTTCCCCTTAGGCCCAGAATTCCAAGAGCTCAATGGGATCACAAATTTAACCTAACTTTATTTATCTAGGAAAAACTTGCCATCCAATCCAGCATACTCATCAAAAAAGTTCCTTTTACTGTGGTAGTACAGTTACTATGACTGGCACTACACAGTCTCTATTCCCATACCATAATTCTAACTAAATGTTAATAACAACCAAAAAGTTATACAAATATCAGAAAAAAAGCCAAAAAAACAAGTCAGCTTATTCTATGTATAATGCTGTAGAAAAATAAGGAAAAAAAAATTACTCCAGATATTCTAGAGAAAAAGAATAAAGCATAAGACTTTAGGATTATTAATTTATACTGTATGGTGAAACTGCTATATTATATTTCAGGGTTAGTTTAAACTTTTGAAGCCTTTGAAAAAACTGCATGTTGGATCAAAGCAGTTTAAGAAGAAAGAACAACTTTAAAGATGATATATAATAATTTTCTAGTTACAGATAATTTTACAGAAAGTCAAACTTTGTCTATAGTAGGTTATTAATGATTTTTTTTTCTGATTCATGACTACTATGTCTCATTTTAAAGGACTCATGGAGGCACAAGGTACGTATTAGCTAGCCTCTTTTTCTTGTTACATAATAGAAAGGTACCATAAATTCTGTTTTCCTAACTCTCTTAAGATCACTGTTGTACAGCTTGCAATTCAGATGCAGTTGCAGGGGAGACAAATACCTGCTATTTCTTAACATTTTAATAACCTTTGGTCTGACAGCTCCTCGTTGCTTATACCTATAGCAAAAAACTCTAGGAAAACTGTATTGGTAAAAGACGTAATTCATAACGTTTCCACAGTAATAATATGCTTACAGTGATTTTTTTTATCCAGTCTTCCAAATGAGAATAATGTTTGAGCTTTAGCCTAGAAAGTCTAAAATACCGATCTTAGTGTGACCTCTAGAACATGAAAACATGACTTGGAAGTCTGTCTCACTGCTAATAAACAGGATAATTAAGCTTTACAGAAAATTTTTTGAATAACAGAGTTTTGGCAGGCAACAGATTTTAGCAGGCAAAATTATTTCTATTATTTGTATTTTTTAGAAGCACTTAATTTATGGGAGATCAATATATTAAAAAACCCACAGATAACAAGAAATATTGGGAGAAAGGAGAAACATCAGAATCTCAGAAGACTTTAGCTTTCTTCTTCAAGCAGCAGAGGGATGTAATTATCCTTTGATAAATGCATAGCAACCTACATAACCTACCACATTACCTTCTCAGTATCTACATCCTCTTCTTCAATTTCAGGAGCTAAATAAAACATATCACAAGATTCTAAAAGAGAAGAGAAACCAGAAACAAAAGGTAAGATATTTGCTTTCCTCTCCACTCCCCTCTAGAAGAAATAGAAGCAGAGCATGCAATGTATTAGTTTACCTTCAGGTTTTGGAGCAGCAAAGAGGACACTTCCATGGCAGTCAATCAGCACGGAGTCCAAACATAAGACCACTGCAAAACAAGCCACAAAAGGGCAAGACATAATAAATATCTGTTCTCGTAACTATTTGACACTAATAAAAAGAATTAATTTTAAAAATAATTTGCAATGTCAGCAATTACGCTACAATAAATTACGCTTTAAGTAACACTAATTCCGGAACAGACGATACCCAATAAAAAGACAGTAGATGTATAATCACCCAAAGCAATTCCTGCAGAACAAAGACAAGAAAGTTAAAAAAAAAAAAACACAAGAAAAAAGGACCACAGTAAGCAAAAGGGCTTAGAATACTGGAAGTTCATTCTTTTTACATCCAGCATTGAAAAGGAAGGGCAAGGAAGGAACAAAGAAAAAAAAAAAAAGACATCTAGATGTACTCTAGTCTTCTCATAAGTTAACAATAAAAGATAGTAGATTTATCCTAAGTGTTTAATCTCCCTCTTCCCTCCTCCAACCTCACCAAAATACAGGGTCATTATCTGGAGACACTGAGACATATGTGGCCAGGTCAAGAACTCCTCTAGATTGGATAGGATACAAATACTTAGAATCACACACTCCCACTGAAGAAATGTTATGTAGATTGGTATTTGCAAAGCCCTGAAATTTTCCATAGTTAGAAAAGAAATAATTGACTTCTAAAACTATTTGAAATGATCTGAGGTCTTCAGGAACTTAACATTAAGGTCATGAGATCACACTATATGAATTCAATGATGAAACACTTTTGGTAGGACTGTGTCTATCGGTTTGATATCTTCAAAGCACACTGTAATTTAACATGTCTCAATATAATAAGCAAGTTGGCTAGCAGTGTAGTCCTACCTTTGTATACTACCATGAAATACACTTTTTTCTGGTTAAAACCAGAGTACTAGGAGAATAGATTCTTATAGCAAATAAAATAAGAGGTTAAAACATTAAATTTATTTTTTATTAAATAAAATACTAATGAGGCCTAAGTAAAACAAATACTAATTTATTATTAAATAATACATTGAAGAGGTCTAAGAGAGAAAAATTTTAAAAAAACAACAACAACAAAAAAAATCACCCTTTTGCTTTTGTAGTTACCTGTACAAAACACACCTAAAGCCATTAAGCTGTTCACTGTGCTTAGTGTAAAGGTTTGCCTGCTACCTTCAATAATATTTAAGCTGGATCTCAACACGTATCTTGAAAAGCAAAGCTTTCCTGAACAGGAACCTTTACTAGTTATTTCTGCAGAAGCAGCTCCCCTGAGAACTCTTCACGCCCACTGTCTTTGCTTCTCAAGAGTTAACGCCCCTGGCCCTGAATCTGCAACAAAGTTCACGCGAACCAGATCTCAAGGAGTTCAGCACAGCAGAGAATTCTCACCTGGGTTATCTGAAGTGCCCATAAGCAACATCCTCTGATAAGAAGATAGGAAATAAGTAAAGTCTCAAAGGAGGGTACAAACAACTTTTGTAGCAGGATTGAATTAAAAAGAAAATACATGAAGAGGATAGCTTTGTGGTATCTTTTCTTACCCAGATAATTCCCATTTAGGATAATGAAAGAGGTGTAATCGAGGAAGGATTTGGAGGAAAAGACTAAGTGAATAAATAATAAACAATACAGCTTATTCCACATTTTATATATTTAACTGTGACTTACCAGCTACCAATCTTACTCTACCAGTGTTAAGACAAAGGATATTTTAAGAAATGCTTTATATGATATCAGCTTCACTTTAGTAAGTTAATATTATTCAAAAGGAATGCTGAGAGAACTTTGTGTGTGTGTGTGTGGGCACTGAAGTAGTAAACCCACTGTAAGTCATTCCACAATGCACAACTACTCCCAGAACAGGCAGAGAATCCTCTCAGAAATATTTCACATCTGAACACAATAGTCAACTTCAAGGTAGCTTTACTTGTCAAATACAGTATTTTAAGTAAGGTGCGTTCCATTTAGTGGTTTGTATCATTATGTTCACTTTTACAGCCTATGTAAGGTTCAGATCACAATTCAGTCTTTAGTACTTTGAAGACTTACACATTCCGGGTGCATGTAAGTACGGTAACAGAGGCCGGCTAGGCACATTAGATTAGAATCCGAGCCTTTATGTGCAAACATTAGGAACATGGTATGAGGCTGAAATGTGCAAACATTAGGAACATGGTATGAGGCTGAAATAATCCTTTTGTTGCAAGGTATATCAAATACTTAGTTTTAAGGGTAACATTGCTTAAAGTGCTCAGAAATCTCTAAGGGCAATTTCCTCTTTAACAGTTTTATATGATAAAAAAATAAAATAGCTGAAGCTGAAAATTGAAGAGGTGCAGTAAGTTTTCTGTACCTTACTACCCAGTTGTTTACATTCAGTTACAGACCTCAAACTCATCTCTGTCCAAACCCTCAAAAGAAGGCTTTTTAAATCAAGAAAAAGGAAAAGCAGGGTGGCAGTGGCGGGAACCTCTGCTCTGTTTATCAGAACTGCTACGGATTTATTATTAGTATAAGCTAAACCAACATTCAGAATGCCTATGGAAATTTAGGGTGGTCTCCTCCCAAGTCATATACAACATACTCCAATTCTGTCAAAGTACAGTTCCCCATTCCTCTCAGAAGTTGACTTCTCATAATTCTTCTATAAACTGAAGCATAGGGAATGTGGAAGGAGTTATGTCCCTGGGCACTTTAAATTGACAAAGCCCCGTATTGTCAAAAATATGTCAGGAATCACTTGTCACAAAGAAATTCAGGCAAGAGTGGAAGCTTTACGTTTACATACATATAAAACTTATTTCCTCCTGCTTTCAAGAGACAAATCCCAAGTGCTTTTCTTAAGTCACAGTACAGTTTCTCCATCCCCAAAATGTCTAAACAAAATTTGTTTCATTGTTTGAAGTCATAAAGATTTGTTTCCCCTGCAAAAGCCACCAAAACTCAGAATAAAGAGAAAAGCAGACATTCTTCTATATATGGAAGAAAATTCCAAATTGAGTAAAAATTCGAAGTCACAATTTAAAAGATCATACCTATTATTTTTTCTGTACACAAAATGAAAGTCGAGATGTTTTTATCCACAGAATAAAGAAAACATTAATAAAGAGAACATAAATAACTAAAAAAATATTTCAAGATAATTAATGTAATACCTGGATAATCTATGCAAGTCTGCAGAGTACATAAACACTCATGACATAAAGCCCAGAGTTCATAGTCTTTCAGAGGTTTACCATACCAGGACAATAGGAGTTTTAGAGAGGTCCACTGGAAAAAAAAAAAAAAAAAAAAAAGGTGAGGATGCAGAAAGTTAATAAAAATCATGATAAACCAAAAATGTTTACTGACGCAATGAAAAAGTAAATCCTAATATACAACACTGTCACCTGAAAAGTATTAAGGTATTCATTGCACTTGCCAGTAACGAACTACTAATATTTTTTATTGAAAAAGCATTGCAAGTTGGCTGTATAGATGAACCAGTAGTTTCTTAATTGCATAACAAAGGTGAGATTTCAGCAAGAATAGAAGTGTTTCAGGAAAAGTAGGCCGTTTGGAAATTCCTTCTTATCATACTAAGGAAAGACTCTCTTAAAATGCCAAAGATGACACATAATTGTAGGGACACCACCTAGACTTGAAAACATAAAAATCCAATGATCACCACCAACAAAAAAATTGCCACATTCAAATACTGATTTACCCTGACAGATGCATTACAAGTCTTACCTTAAAGATTTCATCAACATTTCTTGTTCTTCTGTGAAAGATGTTCACAATATTGACAGAATTAATGACAGATTCATTTGAAGTCCAAGCATGTTCTGTTTTTAAACACCAGATGTTCAATTTGTAGCAACAGCATTTGTTTTTCTGGCTATCAGTTTAGCTTTTGATACCTGACATAATACATTAATGCGACGAAGATATTGCTCCATGGAAACTTACTGTTCTTCAGAGAATCCATGTTTTACTTTTTTTTTTTTTTTTTTTTGGTGAATGTAAGAACTTGACACTGATAGTGCTGCACAGGCACCTTCCCCATCAAGTTCTGCTAATAGAAGAGCTTATCACTACTGATGCCTCTTGACATCAGCTGGACTTTACGATCTTCATTCAGCTACCAAAAGAACAGTAAAAAATTCACTGTAGGTAGAAACCTCTGGGTTAGAGCAGACCCATCCAACTGTTTTAAAAAACAGCACAGCACATTTTCTGTTGCATATGCAGCCCTAAGATAGTAAACCATCTCTAAATGTCAGCTTTAGGCCATCTTGCGGAAAAGAACTACCAGATGCAATTCAGGATTAACTCTGGAAAAATAAACAAAACAAAACCAGAACACACGAGACAGAAATAAAAATTAAAACCTCTGAACTGTTCTGTTGTTTTCAGAGACACCTTTATATCCCAGTCAATGTTTGTAAAATTTAAATAGACTAAGGGTCTCTCACACACAATAGTACATCATTACATTTGCCAAATCGATCTCTGCACCGTCATTTATTGCAGCCAATTTTTCATAATCCTGGCTATGAAGTAAAGTCCAAATAGTGCCTCACTGAAGTCTATCATAAACTATGTAATGAACAGAATACTGCATTAACTTTCATCAAGACCAACAAACAGAAATTATTTTCCTGCAATCTATGGGGAGGAAAAAAGGAACTACATTAATCTCTGCACCTGAAACTTCATTGAAAATTTAATTTTTACCAGAAGACCTTCTCAAGGAAGGTAATACTTTAGGATTGCAGTATTTAAATATTCCACCAAGGTGAACCAGATAAGCTATTAATTTTTAACAAGATGTGCCATCAAACACCTTTTGATTTACTTATAATGTTTTATTTTCTGCCTATGACTAACATACAAAAATTAATTTGGTGCTTTTTTTCTCCTATCCTCTACTGAGGAACACAGCAAAAATTAGTAACTTTGGAACAGACAGATTTGAAGCCAAATAAAGTTAAGCTTCATTCTCAAATTTTGCTATCGCCAACATCCTGGAGTGCAAAATTCTTTCACTAATGTGCTTCTTTACTATATCTAGAAAACTAAGCTCCTAAACCGTCTGATAAAAAGACATCAATTACACAGTAGGAAGGAAGAGGTCAGATAGTCAAAAAGAATAAATTATTCTAGAGAACATTCAAGACAGAGCTTCAGAAGCTGTTGACTGATTACTGTGCCTGAACATGGTTGCATTTCCCCCTCCACTACATCCTGGTCCTCATGTGCCTCCAATGTCTTTGCTCACAGACACTTTACAATGAAAGCAGCAGACAAATCTTCAAATTCACCCTGCACAGCTGATATGAGTGGAGAGACATCAAAAGAGAAATTCCACAGCCCAACTAGAGCATTAAGAAGGTTTTGGAATTTGAGAATATTTTTGTAATAAGTACACACCGCTGCCACATGTTTCTCTATAAGAGAGTCTCTCCTCTTGAAGTTTGTGTCCCTAGAAGCTCTAAAAGCTGCAGTGGAGAAAGATGAACTTCCTCTATCGCATATACAAATCACCTGTCACTTCAGGAGAAGGTGATGAATAGCTAGCAAGGGGAAGAAGAACTTCTCACTAAACTGGAGACTGAAGCTAGTTGTACACGAGAAAGCTGAAAGGTATTTCTCATCACTTCTTGGATATCCAAGCTCCCTAAAGGAAGAAATGACAGAAAGATTTAAGCACAGCAAGAAAGTAGGAATAAGCCCTATGAGCAGCAGCAAAAGTTTGAGAAAGAATAAAGTGTCAATGATAGACAACAAAAAAAGAGGATGAAAAGGCACCAGAAACTGAAATTCTGTTTCAGAAGAAAAAAAGGATGTGGGAAAAGCAAATCTTAGCAGAAGTGAGAACCTCTGCCATCCACAGGATGGCCAAACAAACCCAAGTCAGGAGGGTGGGAAAAAAAAAAAAAAACACCACCAAAACCAGTCTGGTTACGGATTGGTGAATGTTATTTAAACGTATGCCCTCATTGTTTCTCTCTGGCAAGCATCCTAAAGAAAGATTAAACTTCAAATATTAAAATTGCTAGCCAGTATTTATATGCTAGTTGTTCTGTGATACTTGTAACTGACTGCATTGCTATTGCCTCACTGTAAGTCTCTTTGCACCTTGACCATGTCAAAAGATTATTTTTATTCCTGAAAAAATAGCTGAGAAGGTCATCCTTCTAGTGTTCTAGTGTCCTAATTATTCCAAATGCTCATCATCCTATACCAGAAGGAGAGAATTCTGGAAGACTTCATTGAAAGACTGAGAGTTCGGACCTGCTGGGGACACGACCTTCTAACATCCGATATAGTCAAGGTACACAATAAGATATGTTTCATCACACATTTACATCTGTGATGAAAAACACATGGAATCTGGTTAAAATAGCTTCCAAAGGAAAAACAAAACACCTCTCAACCTAAGGTTATGAAGCAATTTTTATTTAAGCCTCAAAGCAGGTATGTAACAAAGCGTACTTTCAAATGTCACTGAGTCTGTTTATGTTTTGGTAAACATATAAGTGTAAACTTCCCTTTTTTAGGCATCTGTCTCAGGTTTGGTTGTTTTAGTTTTTAACATGCAAGTCTCTGATTCATGGCTATTACTATCTCCTACAATTTCAAAAAAAAAAAATCCCAATCGGCCACCAAGAAAAAAAAATCTGAAAGTGCGGAAAACGGGTGATTAAAATTTTTAGTGAAAACACCTGTAGCATGCATTGCTGCTTAATTATCTATTCAGACATTCTAGCAAAGCAAGCTCAAGGCAACTGTTCAGCACCTGTGTGGCCTCAAGTCCACTTCATTTAAAGCATTAACAGGATTGTAATACTGACATAAAACCTCTATCACCAAATGAAATTGCACCAAAGAGCAAACAAAATCATAATCCAGTGCCTCTTCCTGATTTTTTTCTTCACGTTCTAGACCTTTTCATAACAGCAATTACCTAATCCAGTTTTTAAAGTAAGAAAATGTTTTTCACAGCAATTTTGACAGAAAATATGGAAAAGCCACATGAATGATTATTGCCTATAGCTACATACTGGTAACATTTTGTTTTATGCCAAAAAGACTGCATTTTAAACCTCGCTTGTTGAAAAAGTGATGTTTTTTCTTCAGTGCTGCAAAGGTTATTTAACAGATCTTTTATTTCTTTGTTTTTACCAGAACTGTAAAACCAAACTTTTCAAAGCATTCAGACTAAGCCAATGTACAAGATTTTATGAACATAATGCTGGAATATTTTAAACAGCCAAAGCAAGCAAGATTTTCATTCTTCTTTTCTTAGTAAGTACTGTTATGGGAATTGACAACTTTTCTTTCCTCCAAGTGTTATTTCCCCAGTGTTAAAGTGTCATTCTCTACCTACACAGCTTTTCACTTTTCTGATGCTTGACTGAGTATGAATGACTAACAGAAAACAAATGTGTATATGCCAGGTTCTTGTTAACCCTTCTAATGTAAAGGCCATAGCATTTGAATCACAGAGAAACATTTAAAAACATTAGAGATGAGACACACCTGATTGGAATGAAATTGGTTAGCGAAATAAAAGATCCCCACTCAAACTTGAAGTGAAAAATATTTATTTATGGCATGCAAAACTATAAAAATTACTGGGAAAACCCTCACAAGATACATTGCAGTAGCCAGACAAAAGCAAGCAAGTATTTTTAGTAATGCTTACTAGCAGTAAAGCACACAACATTAAAGAGCAGTGTTGGGGTATTAGAAAAATATTGTCCACTGGAGAAGTATTATTGACAGGTAAGATAAACTGCCTGCTCTCCAGAGTAGACAAGGTTGATCTTCAACCGGATGGGACTGCTATTGCACTTCCTCTAAAAAACAAGAAGTATTTAAAGAGATGCCAGAGATACTATTCCAAAAGCTTTGTTTGCTGCAATCACACTTATTTGTTACAGAAAAGTAGTGAAAAAGCAGCACTGTTAAGTCTTCCAAGGTGTTTTTTCCATTTAGTCCAGAAGTCAGAAATCACATTAGTTGGGGCTTTCACACTTTTTGTGCCTTGGCAGTAAATGAACAAACTCTCAGACTCAAGTTTTAGCTTCTCAAAAAAAAAAAAAAAAAAGGAAAAAAAAAAAGAGAAAAAAAAGGTATTGGGTAAAATTCTAGCACAAAGAAATGAAAGGGAACTTGAAAGTGTCCAGAGACACTAGCTGTAACTTTTTCACATAAACGATAGCACGGTGTGGCTTTATTTTTGCAATTGTGAGGAGGTAAGACAGAGCCAGAGAATGCTGTTTCAGAAGCCTGAGGAATAAAATCTTTTTCTGCTTCTGGAAAGCAGAAGCTGAACACATTACCCTCTTCCCCCCACCTCCTTCTCTAAGAAGACTTATAATAGAGTCTGCCATACAGTTCAATGACTACTGAAAATGACTGACCCTCCCTCAGAAAAAAAGCAACGATTATCTGGCTGGAAGCTCAGCAGTTCAGGGAACAGCCATTTCAGAAACCAAGGTATTGCTCACAGATGTTGATATATTCAAATGCTTTTTTTCTCCCTACAGCAGTTAAATAATCAAATAAGGTGAGTTTGTTTGTTTGTTTAAGATTAACTTAGTATTTTAACAAGCTCTAAAGAGCATTAGATTTTCATGTCGCAGAACCTGAATATTTGCTGGAACTGATTATTAAAAAAAGAATATAGACCACGCATCTATCAAACCTTTCTTCTACTGAAAACACAGCTATAAAACTTGGGTTTCATAGACAACCACCATCCTGCTGTCTTCATTTCAGACGATACGTATTATGGCACCACTTATTAGGGTAACTGGAATATCAGTTACCTTTTCTTATTCACTGAGATTGTCCTGTGAATTAAGTGGAAGCAGGATAACCTCACTTCTACTAAGAGCCTACTTATTTGGAAGAACAAAATTCTGTTCAAGTTGAAAGAACATTTTTTAAAATTGATGATGAAATATTTGAAGAAAGAGTATTTCAGAAGAATAACCTGAAAACAAAACATATTTTGGTTTACTTTTTTGTATGCCAATCTCAAGTGCTGCTGCAGGAAAAGCAAATGAGGCATTTATTACAGCTTTTAAGTTGTGCAATAATTTTGGGAAACTATAATTCTGAGGAAAATTATTTTCTTCACGCATCCAGAATTAAACTGTTGCCCTGGTAATCCAGTAAGAACAGAATATAGGTCTTATTTTAACAGATGTTTTCCTCCTAAAAGAAGAGACCCTATCAATACACTAAATTTATGCTAAGTGTTGGCAGCTTATTCACCACACCTCTCTAGTTAACACAGAGGCTTAAGTAAGCCCACTTCCACCTCAAAGCAAGTGACTTAAGGGTGGTACCTCTATGTAAATGCATGTAAAAAACCAAACCAAACCAAACCCAATGACCCCCTCCCCCAAAAACAAACAAACAAAAGCCAAACCCAAAACAACCCCAGCTGCAGTGGTTTTATAGTGGTCTGATCTGCCCAGTTGTTTCTGTTGTTTGAATACTAAGACATATTTAGATTTCTGTATACTAAGCAGCTTTCTCACAGGAAGTCAAGGGACTGAAATTGCTACGATCCTTGTTAGAAATACAGGCATATCTACCAAATGAAGCAGGTTCATGTAAATTCAGAGTAACAAATAACACAGCAAAAAAAGAAGACTTTGGAATTATTATAAATCCGATTATTACTTTGCACTCTCTTCTGAATATTTAAGGTTGCATAGTCCAGAGCAGGAAGGGGAGGGGAAAAAAAGAAAAGGATGTGTCTACAGTAAATGGATCTTTTCCCAGAGTCTAAAGAATGCACCTGCAGGATTTAAAAATTAAATAAAGGACTCAATATGCATACAATGAGTAACTCCCTCAAAGAGCAAAACCATGCCGTGTGGTACTTATTCATATTTACTATTCTCCTGTACTATGAATTTAATAAGTGCACATGCTACTGAGGAGAGAAGAAACAGGAAAGTGGAAAAAAGCAGTTAGAACAATCTTCAATGTTGCCCTGATTTTCTTTCACTATGATGAACCAAAGGCTCTTCACACGCTTGACAGTCCTAGGTTACTACTCCAGTGGAGGTGTTTGGGCAAGGTGAAAAGAGGGATGGATGCAGACTGAAAATAACACCAGATGCCACTGCTTGGAATGGCTGGAAGACTCGCTATTAGGCAAGGAGAGCAAGGCTGAGTTGCCAGTAAAATAAGGAAAATACCCAATATCTTCACCTAGGCATAACTGCTGGAAATGAAATGTGTGAAGTTTGTGCTGCTCATTTTTATCAAGCCACAGCAAGGCTGGAGAAGCATCAGCCATCCTGCATTTCTAGGCAGCAGCTCTCCTGTCCCATGGACTGTTCACATCTCTTTTGAGTGTGGCACAAGAGAGAACCATCTAGTCAGAGACCAAACTTGTCCACCCTGAGAATATGTAATTTGAGCAGAGACTGTACCACAGCTATCTATCAACAAATTCTACTATACTAATTATTGGTTTTCCCTCTTCTTATTTGGCTATTTATAAAGATGAAATGCTTGAGACAACATATCCATAATATTGTGCACATATTTGAATTCTATACATAACAAACACAGAGGTGGTAATTTAAGAACACAGAACAGGTACAGCATACGTACAATTTTCAAAAACTTAAATGCACATGTAGACTAAAAAAAAAAGTGGAAAGTTTTCACCTCCTGAAGCAGATGGGATATTGCCATTAATTTCAATGAGGTCAGGTTTACAGTCAGGAACTCTGCAATTTTCAGAAGCACCTGGGAGGCCGACTGCAAGGTAGTGAACTTTATGCATTGACAGTAATGGAGAGTTAAAAATCTACGTATACGTTGGTAATGTTCTCTTACAAATGTAATCTACTATTAAGTATGCTGCTCTAACACACTAGCAAGTATAGTCCATTTGTAAAAAAAATTAAAATGACAGTTAATTTTGCAATAGCATAAATTTCACCATAGCACTTCACTTTTAAAGAGGAAAAAAAGGATCACCATGTTTCCAATATTAACTCTTAAAGTGTGCAGACTAGCAAAATTAGATTTTCCAGGATGCTAAGGGGGTGAAGAGGGAAGCAATCACACAGTATTTAAGTCATTTCATCTCCACATAAGTGACTACAGCAACTATATAATGAAGACTTTATTTTTACTACCTGCTCATTACTTTTGATTTCTGACCCTCTGCCTCCACAAAGATTATCTTCATTATTGTTTGCGCTCATCCCACCGTTGCTTAATTCTGGAGACCTAATTAGGTTTGATCCATATCTGTTCCCACTGGGTTTTGTCGTTAACACTGAAGCCATCTTGTTAAAGTGTGGTAAAGAATTTTCATTGGACCCTTGAAAAGTTTCAGAAGAGTCTTCCAATGCCATGTAATTGTTTAGCATTTTTGTTCCAGCAATTGATTGATTTGGGCCTTTTAGCATACCAGCTGTATTTGGCATTTCAGAGGTAGCATCAGAACAGTCTTCTTTGTGATCAGATGAAGCAAAACCTACCTTTTTACCGTTAATAAGTGACATACGTTCTTCTAGATTCATGCCAGACACCTGTGTGCACACACACTGAGCTTCTAAATGAAGATCATTAACCTGGTGATTCTTTGGTTCTATTTCTGGTGGATTACTAACAGCAAATGAATTAAGATTTCCCTTTGAAAAAGCAACCTCATTATTATTGTCTAGAGGTAGTGACTCTTGTGTTAGGAAGTGATTTTTCCTAGCTAGTGGTCCACTGTTGGTTACAGAAGTAAAAAAGTTATTTGTATCCCCAGGTTCAAGTGGTAGCTTTGGGAAGGTTTTAATTTTTCTCAAAGAACCTCTCTTAAAAATGCCATCTCTTTCCAGGTCAATAACACATGATTTTATATCCAAAGCAAGACTAGCAAAATTGTCAGTATACACTGCATGTTTGTCCTCTTCTTTGCTCTTTTTAGCTTGAGTTGCAAGTTGAGAATGTTGAGTTTTCTTATTATCCAGATCATTTTGCATTTCCTTTAAACCACTTTCTCTGCCAGTCACCATAGTAACTACGGAAGAGTCCTTATGACAGGTAGCTGTCACATCTTCCACTGCAGACGAATCACCTGCTATGCTGTTTTGCTCATTTGAATATATTTTAGATCCCAAACTTCTCTGACACATTCTTCCCTTCCACATGTTATCGCAGACATCTAGGTGCAAAAACAGATGCTTACATTAAATGTGTATTTAAACCTTCTAATCTTTCTTCCTAGTAAATCTTTATATTGCTTTTTCTGCCACTGCTGTTACATATCTTCAGTATGCTACACAAATTATTTCTGGAAAAGTCACTTTTAATCATTAAAAAATACTCTAAATATATTAATTATGCTAATTAAAAGTTGTATGTTCCCTGTTCCCCAGCCCAAATTCACAAATATTTAATAACAACTTTTTGATATCTAGAAAGGAACCTATAACAGGAAGGTACACAAACTTAGTATTTTAAAAATCATTAGATTTGTCAGCCAATCTATAGTCCTACAGTGAATACATTTTAAGGTTACCTTGAGAAGCACCAAATGATTCAATTGAAAGAACCCTTCTTCCAACAGCAGATAGGCTTCGGCAAATACTACTCGATGAAGCAATCTTCAGTTTTTCTTCACATAATGACAAAATGCTCTAGAGAAAATTACCGTTAAATACTTATTTAATAATGAATAGATTTGTGAATTTTAACTAAAGTGAATCATGTTAACTCACACAGTACATCTGAGTTTATACAATGCTATATCTGAGGTCTTTCTTGCACTGTTCATTATACTGTGTGTTTCTATTATGTGGTTGAATTAATTTCTCATTTTTACCATGGGCTGTCATGAAATTATTTAACACAGTTCAAGTTTTAGCCTGCAGTTAGAACACTAACAACTGATAAAAACTAATAATATTAAATGTTATCCTTTATGAATAACAAAATGTAAAAAGCTAGAGTGCAGATTATTTTTGAAACAGCCACTGATTCACTAAAATTAAGTGACTCAGGCAGGATGATGAATGCTTTTATTACTGAAACTACACTAAAAGTAAATCCCGAATTTTTTAAAAACTGCAGAATACAATTAGCTAAAAAGCATAATTCCCAATTAGAGAAAGCAGTCATTATCAGATAACAACAAGAAACACTATTACATATCTCTAACCTGTAGCCTGAGCATCATTTGAAGGCATTAGCACTGGTCTCACAATTAACTACAGACATTCTCACATTTGAAAACCTGTCACTATGGGCAGGAAAGAGAAGAGAGCTGCCTTTCCAAATGTATCCCACTGTGCCCTCCATAACTGTTCCTAGATAAACACTGATGAGACATCATACAGCTCCGAGAAGCTGCTCTTACCCTCCCATCAACCTGCTCAACTGCTCTTCTGCTGTTGTGAATGCAAGGCAGAAACTGGCTCTGCTGGTTCACAGATTGAGGAAGGACAGGAAAAAGTGAGGCAGGTATCCAGCTGTGCTGGAGTTAAGTGAAAAGCCCAGAACAGTCTATGGGTTTTCCCTCCATTTAGCTCCTCCTACTCCTTTCCACTCAAGAAAGGGCCCAGTGGAAAAGGAATGGAAAAGAGAACAGATAGTCACAAAGCGACCTTCATATATTACTCTAAACCAGCCTTGACCGACCCCTATTTTTGGGCTGATTTAAGTAGTCAGACCAGTCTGGGACTTCAGACCAGCTGGAGATGACAGAGGGTGTTACACAATCCCTTTCCTAACGATGCTAAAGGTCTAGAAATATGAGCTAATCGAGCAGGCTCTATGTCAGGAATGGTCTCCTGCCTGGGCAGTCCTCAACCAGGGAGCTACTATTATTTGCTTTGTGAAAAGGAATCTATTCATTCTTCTGTTGTGGCACTCTTTCTGAAAAGTGCTGATTATAGGTGCTATATCATTTAGAATATACACTCAGGAAAAAAAATAAACCAATTAATATCTAATCAAATGCTACTTAGCATTTATATGTTTACAGAAAAACTAGTTAGTAGTAATGCTTTGAACAACACTGCTTTGAATGTGCCAAGGAACAGAAGTTTCCTGGTGCATGGCTCCCTCCATCCCCTTCTTAAATGCAGCCTAAACATCATTTGAGACACCATACAAATTCCACAGCATAACATTTGTACTCTTACTTCTAACGACTCTCTTTTAATCTAAATATTAAATGGGAAGAAACAGTTAACAGAAAATTTAGATCCACAACTGTATTCACCCAACCTTTTTAAAAATCAAAGAACTGTGAAACATGTACATCTGCTTTTCAGGTTCTATCTCCATCAGAGTACAGAGAAAGAAGAATTTCTGCTGAGTTTGGGAAAACCTCAGCTTACTTGCAAAATCTGAGCATATTACATATAAAGACCATCTCTCTCTAGACAGAAACATTTGTGTCACTTTTTAAAACAGAAAAATATGTAGGGCTGTTTTACCTCAATATCTGGCCTATTTTCAGGATTTTCTTCTTGCATTTGTTCCAGTAGAGTATGCAGATCTTTCCCAAATTCTGATTCTGTCTCAGGTTCTACTATATATTCTATTGCTGCTTTCAATGTTGCACCCAAAGAATAGATGTGTGCCTGCATGAAGTTTAAAATAAGCCATTAAATAAGCTACCAGTTTTCTCTCTCTCCTGCAAAAAAAGCTCTGAGATCACAAGGGATGCAGCTTACATTGTTTTCATTTTTAACTTGTAAGTAACAGTTTACTGGAAAAGTGATTTAATTTAAACAGGAGGAACAAAACTGCTTTGGACAATATGCTTGTTACAAACAAAAAGAAATAACCATGTGGGGTCCAACTAGAACCCCTTTTATTCCTCACCAATAATAAGTATCACGATTTTTCATTGGTTACAGCTAAATATAAAACTCAGCCCCTGTGTGCATGCAAGTAATATTTAAATTAGAAGCGTGCTGGAAGATTGAAATGGCACTCCTCTTACTAAGGAAAAAAAAATAATTTCATAAAATACTATTTATAAAATTTTTTGTAAGTGCTATAAAGCATTAAGAAACTGAGCAGCAACAATACAGCATGAAATTACTTGTCTCTGAAGACACTTACAGAAGAATTTAAAGGTGTTTGTCACCTTTGCTTCTCTTCAAGTGCACAGCCTTGTGATGAGCTTCAATAGAAACGGAGGTGAGCCAACAACTTTCTTAAATCTAGCGCTAATGCATCAGATTTGCCATACAACACAGCAACTTCTTAATTTTAGAAGTTTTCCTCCTAAAAAAACCCAACCTCTTCAGATCTGCTTTAGTAGTAATGGTAGTATATCCATAATGGCCTGTGTTTGGTTTTTATGTTCCATTCAGAGAACACAATTCAGTAAAATTTATAACCAAGATAAGTACAAATTTGTGTAAACATTTAAATGGTGACACAGTACAGACAGGAATTCAAGTGTACTGAACAATGTGCTCTCAGGCTTACAAATACATAATTAAAAGGATGACCATATTTGTAAATTAAATCTGGCTGTACTAATGCATTTGCTGTATGCTTTATTATTTTTCATCCTAGAAAGACAACTGACTCTAAGATCAAAAGTAATTTCCTCCCTGCACCCTGCCCAGTTTTCTCATTAAGGTGTATTATTGTCTCTAAATTGCATGGAGAGTGTGTGTGAGCAGGTAGCCTGGACAGTTCCACTTCTCCCCCTTCCTCCATGCCCCCACAAGCCAAAAAAGCACAAAATAGTGCTGACTACTGGATGTAAAGCCTCAATTTACCCTTGAGACACATCAAGATCAGGACAAAAGTCAGAAAAACAAACTATATGTCATCTGATCTAAAAAGAGAAGATCAAAACTTATTGCAAAGCAGTAAGTTCAGTCTCAGGTTCTTCATTATTACACAACTTCACCATTAAGCAGAAGAGGTAACTCACAACTTTCATTTTTCTTTTGAGAATCTCAGAGGAACTCATACAGAAGTTGTTACAATTTTTATTTTGATTTAGCAGAAGAATGAATGCCATTCATCTATTCTAAGAGTAAGAAGGGTTACTTCCTCCTCTGCCCCCCACCCTCCCATCCCCCTTCACAACATTAATCTACTATAACCCACTTAGTGACAGGAGCCCAACAGAACTACACTATGCACAGAATGATTTGGTTTTTTGTTTTTTTTTTTTTTTTTTTGGGTAAGGTAAACCAGACTATATTGGCAAAAGGATATGAAACTATGAAGCCTGAGCAAATAACCCACTAAGAAGGTGATGGGAAGACAGTTATTTCTTCATACTTCCTGAAGTTACCACTACCCCCACCCACACTTAGTTCAGCTGCAGAAAATGATCTACACCCAGGACTAATAAAGCTACACACAAAGGAAGTACAACTGCTACTAATAAATATTTAGAGGATGGTGGTCTTACAGTCTGCACAAGTTAACTTAATTTTAGGTGTAAATTAACACTTTTCTAAGCCTGCCCAAGACTGAAGGCCAGTAACTGCCTGAAAAAAAATTAAGTCTAGATTTATAATTTAGTATATTCTAATCTATGGAAGAAATTTAACTAAAATTCATTCCACAACATCCAAGAATTCAGGAAGATTTCCTTTGTTTCCTTCAGTTTTTTTCATCAGCTTTTGAACAGTGAAAAGGATGTGTAGCGTGTAAAGCTTATTCCTTTATTTTGATATTAAATACTGTTTCAGTAAGCTATATCATTTTGTGTTTCCCAACAGATGGCATAACAAAACTGAACATAAAGTTACAAAAGAACAAGGAAATAGATTCCTAAAAGCATAATACAGCTCTATTTAAAGAACTTCTTGAATAAATGTAACATTGTACTGTGGTAGTTTAATATACTCAATATTAGTAAGTTATTCCATGTACTTGATATGATCTACAAGAAGTGACAAATTGACTTTAATAAAGAAATTAATCACTCCTATAAGAACTGAAGGAAAAAAAAAACCCATAACATACAAGTTATTGACATACACTACACAGACCAAGCAATGTCAGAACACCAGGTGAAATAATGTCATGTAGTGCAGGGACACTTTTGAATTCAGAAGGTACTTCTGAATAGAATAACCAATTTCAGTCCCTGTATACCACTCCTAACACCTGAAATGGGTAGAAGAATTGCTTTATTAGGAAAAAAACTGCTTTTATACTCTAACATCTGCTACATTACTGACACGAAGCTTCACTGATTATACTTTAAAGACAATATATTGCTTATGTGCTTTTACATCATGGAGCAAAATTAAGCAACACATTACATTTGTACTCTGTCAGAAAATCTTGCGGTTCTATTTATTCAGTGTAGTGTTCTATTTATAGAAATGCTAAGGTTAACAAAGGCAGCAGCAAAACCACTCAAAACTGCTCGGTCATTCTTATTGAAAAAAAGAAAAAAAAAAAAAGAGGGAAAAAGCAACTACGCCTTCAGAAACAGGTAATGTTGTAACACTTAGCATGTCCTTAACAACCCACATCAAGAGATGTGATGTAGCCATGAAGGAAGAATTAAAACCAGTTTACCTCAAACTGTCAACTTACTTGACATAGTCTTTGTTTCCCTGTTTGGCATTCAGCGAACAGAATACTTCTAGTAAACTCAGTGAACTAAGGCATGGATGGAAGAGATACTTGTTCTTGCCTTCTTTTTGTTCAGTTCAAAAGTGGTATTTTGTATGTGTCTACAGACACCACTTTTGAGGCTATTTTATCAGTTGTACATCACCTGTATGTTTAAGCCTCTCCAGAAAGATGTATGTCATCCCTCAGCATCCGATTTCATTCACAGAATGTAGTGTCTATTCCAAATACATAGTGCATAAGACTAAGCAAAGAGTTTCTCTCATCTTCTCTCATCAGGAAATGTACCAGAAATAAAGTATTTCTTATAATACAGAAGAATAAGGAAGCATATTTTAATATAATATCCCTATGTACAGCTCAAATACCAGCTCTAGGAGCAGGATAGAAAGATGAGAAATGTTACTTTGAGGGGGAAAAAAATTTTGCTCTTGACAAACTTTCTTTATCCACATGAGGATGGATGTGGACATTATAGGACACAGAAATAGGAAGGGCAGAGCAACATATTACCTCATCCCACTTTTTCCAGTTAATTTCTATTCACTGTGGGGTATAACTCATATGCACTAGTCTGCCTTTAAAAGCACAAGTGTCTTTGAGATGCAAGCAGATATGTTTCAATACCTTCCATTTTGCTGTCCTGTTTTAAAGAAGGTTACTGTATCTCTTTCTGTACAAGGGACAGCCACTCTTGTATTGAATAATGAAAATTTTTTCCCTGAACAGAAAAAGTGTTCTGTTGAGATACTTCCTTTTCTCTGACATCCAGGAAAACCAGTTTTGAACGTGGCAATTTCAATTACCATAGCTTGTAATTAATTTCTTAGGTCAAATCATTCATTGTAATTAATTTCTTAGGTCAAATCATTCATTGGGAACTACAACATTTTTTCCAACTTGAAACGTGCTTTAATGTAGATCCCCCTTTTACCTTTCCCTTCTGCTAGCTCCCCAAACACCATCACCTGCATAAGAAAAATGGGAAAGAAAATCCAGCTATTTAATCAGCTTTCATGGTTAATATTCCAACATATATTCCAACATTTGTTGTTAATATTCCAACACAACCTTAAGTCTCCTGTCTGAACGGGAGCAATGAGAAGATCAGTTTGTGATCGTCCACTAGGTGGGGCGTTCCCCAAGCTTATGCATCAAATCAGCTGCTTCTACTTTCCACATTGCTTAGTCTTGGGAAGAAAATTTCACTTTCCAGGAAAGGAGAGCAAGATGGTAAGTGCAAAAAATAAAGCAAATTCTTAAGTATAAATATCTAATGCTTACTACTGCTCTCAATGAAAACAATCTCACAATTACGCTAAGTTTTTTTTAGTGTGTTATAAGGAAAGTAAACAAATAGGAAAGGGCACCAAACAATTTTCCTTCTCCTGGGCAACAAGCAAAAATTGGCACTGTATTGGCAGTTAGGAATTTTCTTAAAGAATTAAGAGGGTTTTTCTTCCCAGTGAAGATTTTTCCTTAGTTTTTGGAAAAAACTTCACCTGTTTTAAATCTAGCTAAGGAGAACAGTGTTTGAATTATAGGAACTGTTGCATTGAAGGATAATAATAGCTGATAAATAGCATCCATTTCAAGAGAGATCCAAAAGGAAAAAAGCAAACAAACAGAAAACCACACCGAAACAAAACAACCTCTTCACAATTCCTAAAGATACTTTAAAGTTAAAGAATTAATGCAACTTGTTACAAAAAACCACACATAGACCATGCTGGCAAGATTGCACTACGGTATTAGCTTTAAAAAAGATGGAGGGAGAGGGAGGAAGTCACACTAGGAAACTGGATCTCCACATTTGGTCTTAAAGACTACATCTACTCCTAGCCTAAAGTTAGTAAGCGTAACAAGAATCATAGGTAAAATCATAATTGTATGCATCACTGAGAAAGCCATCATGGAAATAACATGCCCTTTAAAAATCAAAATGGTAACACGAAGAAAAGATGTTTGAGAAAAGTCACAAGTATGATTTATGGTCCAGAAAGTCTTCCTTTCAGTAACAGGCTAAGTAACCTCATGTGTTTCAGAGAAAAATTCCAAAGGTCACAATCATACAAGTAGCTTCAAATCAAGCTAACTTCTGATACTGGAGCAGTTTCCAAGACACAAAGACATAACAAGGTGAAAAAAAGTGAAAAAAAGAAAAACAGATAAAAATTCCAAAGGTGAAGATACTACATATTTTAAAAGTGTTCAGGCTAAGTACTGGAAGCACTTACCAAGGGAGAGGATAGCTTCTGCCATCATGTTAAAATTTTATATCATGACTGAAATATATTTAAAAATGCTCCTGTCAGTTCCAATCAAAAGTTACTTGGCTTGCTGCATGCCATTTTATGACCATTTAACACTATAGGAAGTGAAATCAGAGAATAGTAATGATCTGCTCTGGTTTTAAAATCTGCAAATCAAAAGATCAGGAGAGGAAGTAAAAGCTCCAAGCCTGCAAAGTGTGACAGAGGTTCTGTTGTATTACTGCTTGGCAGGGCTAAAGAACTAAGCTTCTATAGCGACTCATACTTGCAAACACTACAGAAAAAAGCTGACAAAAGAGCTTTTGAACAGTGACTGCATAAGCATTATAGCATATTGCAATTATGAATAATGACCATTTACATTTTGTATTGAGATTTCACTGACTTCAGAAATGTAGGTCTTCAGCAGAACTGAAAAAGACAGACCATAATAGAACTAATACTTCCTGTAAAATATTTCTAACTAAATGATAAGCTATAGGAGTAGTGTAAGACAGTTTTTGGTTTTGACATTCATAGCCAACCTTTCTTTGCTTTGCAGTTTTTTCTTTTTTTTATTGAGATTGCTTCACATATATAGATGTTTCCACCTTTTCGCAATTCAAAGCATCTAAAGGTTCCACAAATGAAAGCTTCAGTGTTGTTATAAAACTCAAAGTTTTATAAACAAATTCAAGGTAATGCTTAAGAAAATTACTATTTGGAGAAAACATTGAAAAAAAGACATAGGTAAATACTAAATGTACTCATTCTAAAATGCACTACTTTTATGCAAAAAAGAGTCAGACATTAATATACCTCAGCAACAAAATGAAAGGGAAATAAGCCTATTATTTTTAATACTTTCCTTCATTACAAATGGACTATATGCCTTTCTGCATAACTGTAATTACTTGAAGGTGCTGTATTAACTATTAGCTTTTTATTCATTTGGCACTTTGGATGTGTACATAATGAGTCAGCAGAATGTGCTAAAAGTGCTAAACCACTGTAGACTATTCACAAAACATATACTCTAGCTTGAATTGGTAGCAAATGCTGGAAAAACACCATTTTCAAACAAAGCTATAATTGCAGTTTGTCCTTTCTCTACAGTTGCTACTCAGCTTTGTCTGAAAAAATTCTTCCCCAAAAGACTGCTAAAATGACGGGCACAAAAATGCATCTACAGGTCAGATTTTCTCAAATAATCTGCTCACAGCTGAAGTTTTCAGGTATTTCAACTCGCAAATTGCCTTTTAATTTACCTAACAACTGACAGCTTTCAAGTTTGAATATGTTCTTAAGCAAACGTCAGGTGATCAGTTTATATCACAAAACACAAGCAAGGCTTCATGGATACAATCATCTAAAAAGCAATGCTACAACATAAGGAGCAAAGAACCAAGTAAAATCTAAACGCACTTGCAAACCACATGTATCACATATACTATGGTTGAATTCCCCTACATTTTACTATGTTTTGGTTTGTCATGACATCTGTTTATATGTCAGTTTGAACTGAGAAACTCTACCTAGTACATCGTTCTAATCTCATTGTTTTGTAGTTGCAGGCTTCTTGTCTGTAAATGGTTCACGACAACTGTTTTATCTCCATGAAGTTGTCTAAGTTTTATCCACCTGCACCTATGTTTTGCAGCACGAACTTCCACAACTTACTACATCACAAAGAAGTATTTCCTCTTGAGTCCACCTGTGTCCATGTCATTGTTGACACCTACTTCTTCATTTATGAGGGCTTGCAAACATTCTCTCTGTGGCTGCTGCCATGGCACACTTCACAGACTTCTAGCATAACTTCTCCTTCAGGGCATTTTTTTCCAGGCTAAAGAATATTACTGTTCTCAATTGTTCTTTCAAGCTTTTTTTGAAATGCTGTAGCTAAGGAGAATATGTGTGAGTGACAACCATTTTGTCAATCCTGAAGGCTCTGTTGACTAAATCTCAGACCTACGATGATCTAATTCACAGTGAAAACTGAACTAGTCTCAAAATTTTATCTGGAGATTAGGAAGTCATCCATTCTTCTACCTACTTCTAAGTCCATCTGTTCCTGAATCTTTCAGAGAGGCAGTGGTATTTATGAATGTTCTCATGCACTGGTGAAATGGCTTTATTTTCAGTTCATATAAATGCTAGAAATGAATTGTTATTGTTCCAGAGAGTATAAAGTCTCTAGATCCAGTCTAGCAACAACCATGGATCTTTCAGTGACCTGAATATCCATGTAAAACAGAAATAAAATTAATGAAAGAGAAATCTTTTGATATTAAGTAATGACAAGGAATAATTTTGCTGGAGGTCTTCATGTTGTCTTTAAGGGTTCAGGCTTACGTTTCAAAAGCATTTTCAAGCATTCTAAAGAGTAAATTATGGAAATAAGCAGAGAGTGCAACAGAAAATTAAGTTCTGCCAGGAAGACCAGCATGATGATGGGTCCAAAGACATGAGTTTGAATGGGTCGCACCAAAAACTGACAAGTAATTCTACCAGGACTAAGACAGACAACTTAATCCATAGTTAAGAAAGTATCAGTACTAATCAGAGGAGTTTATGTGGAAGATGCTGGAGACAAACAACTGATCGAAAACATTTGTTTATCTTTAACATTAAGGAGCCTGGAGTTATATGACACTGCACAATGATAACAGGAGAAACCAATCTGTCCATAGGTTTTTGCTCATGATGGGAACTACCTGCAAATTTACCCAACACATGTCCTCAGGCTTCTAAAAGAAGAAACTTCAACCACCACAAGAACCAACTGTTAAGACAGAACACCAAGTACTCTTTTCACTCCCATTCTTTCCCTCACAAAACAAAAATCCTTAAATAAGCTGAACTGAAAAATGCTTTTGTACATCAGAGGATAATCTCCCTCAATCTTCAAGAAAAAAATACATCTCTTAGCTTTGATAATGCCTTTTTATAGGAACCTAATAGCCGAGTAAGGAATAAACCTAAAATCCTACATATTTTCATTGAGCAGGTTACCTATACAGTTAGACATTTCTATTCTGAGAACATTTTTCCGCCTAAGAGACGGACTATTCCTGATAAAAACAGAAGTCAGTCTGTGAAAAGTTGTGTTTCAGATTCAGAGGCAAAACTGTAAAAATACCAGCAACGTGCTCAAAAAGCCAGCTAGAAAAGACTAATACGACAACTTCACAAGCCCAACTTCAGAACTCAGCAACAAGATGTAGTTTTTTGAAATAATCAAATAATAAACTCTAAGGTATTTTATACACTAGAAAAGACTGGCCTCATATTCTTCCTTTGGGTAGCTCTTTGTATAAAGCAACTAAAGGTTGATACTTGCCCAGTACTAAGTTCCTGAATGACACTTCAATTGGGTTGATGATGTAAAAGCAAGAGCAGTAGGATTTTGTTTCCTCTTCTATAGCACAGCAGAGGCATAGGTAATCAAATAAAAGTAATTTATTTTTGTCATAGAAGGAACAGACAGCTTTAAATAACACTCAGAAGATAGAATGGTTTAGACTACAGGAGGAGATAAGTTACCATTTGCTGATGACAAGCCTTGCTGCTTTTATACAGAATTAGTCTCAAGAGGAGGCAACGCAAATTAAGGGAAACAGAACTCAAGAAAAAGGGCACTAGGTGTTTCAGAAGACTTATTTCTCCCATCAGATAAAAACAAACCCAAAAACCCCTCTAGGAGAACATATTAAAAGGTTTTTTTCCTCCTGCACCAAGTGCCGAAAAAAGAATAGAACAGTAGAGAGTCTCACAGCATTCAAAGCTACTACTTTAAAAGACCAGGAAGTGGCAAAGGAAAGACTTCCTTTATACCTTCTGCTGTTTTGATTTGGGAGAAAGATGAAGGCTTTCATATTTAGAGAACGACCAACAGCTGAGACCTGAGCACTAGCTCAGTAATGACCAGCTATTGAGAAATACTGAAGTACCAAACTGTCAGCTCAGTTTGGTAGGACCACCATATATATAACTCAAACCTTTTTTCTTTATGTGTTCCCTAGAACAGTAGGTTTCATTTAGCATTTCAACCTGTGCATTTATATGCATATAAAATATTTGTATGTATATGGTATATATCAATCCAACTGCCTTGTCACATTTCACAGGAATATGACATATGAATCTTAACTCTTTAGTTTTCAGCAATAATGTAATAGCTTTTAGCTTGTCTTTCTACTTGCACTAGTTACACCACTTTGTGTAGAATAGTTTATTTTAAAGTTGTTGAAACAATTTGACCCTTTTTGGGGGTTTTTTTTGGTCTTTTTTTTTAAAATAATATAAAACTATAACCTACTGAGAACTGCAAGTTGACAGCTGTCACATTCTAGCAGAGCCAGGCAGTGTTCAGCCTTTTCTAGTTCTGATTCTCTCTCAGGTGAGAGATCAGCAAACCCCACTCCTGCTGTGATAGCAAAAAGCAAAAACAAGTTCTAGATAAGAAAACAGACAGAAGTGTGAACTTCACTTTCTTCTCATTCTCTATCCCATATTTCCCCATCAAGGCTGTATTCAACTCTGTATCACTGTTTCAGTTCTTTTATTTTTGAAAGGTTTTAACCATGCTGCATACCGAGGTTTCTAAACTACTGCATTTTATCACCTCTAAATAATGGAAGAAGTCATTAAACAGAAGCATTATCCAGTCTGCTACAGATACATTAAAAAGAGAGGCAGATAAGACTGAAAATTCACTGATTTCTGTTACAGAGGTTCACTAGAACAGGCAAAATTGAATAGCCACATTATTAAAAGATTATAAATGCAAGTTCACACATGGCAGACATGGGTCCTTCATCTCACTGAAAGCTCATATCTTAGAAATGTGGGGTTCTACATCAATGAACCTCTGTGTCAGACTCAATGGCAGTTTTGTGGTGCAGACAAATAGCTATTTGAAACTGGCTTGAGAGCGCTGATGTTTTTAACCCGAGGCAAACTTATATTGTAGTGATAGAAATAAGGCTATTAATGAACTCACCAATATTTAGCTATTCCTGTTGTGCCTCTCATTGGTCAAATTTCACAAGTCTAGCACTGTACTGCCCAGGGCAAGAAAATGAAATAAGAACCTTTTTCACTAGGAAAAGTTTAAAGCTCTTCATATTTAGGAAGGAATCAGGACTCAGTTTATACTGAAGATGAATTTTTTGATAAGCCCACTATATAGTCAAGTAGGCAAATTTTAAAAGCAGCCTCAAATCTCAATTTTTGCAACTCAGTCTCTTAAAGTTTTTCTGAAGCAGAAAAATTAACGTTCTATACTGCTCTCTACAGTAGCCTCTAGTAAAACATTACAAAATCAGAGGCTAGCCTTTATACTCAAGATGTTTCTAACTGACTTCTAGCTCATGATTCAACAAGAACAAAAAAAGTGGTTAGTATTTGCCATAGCAAATACAGACACCTTGTAGCTTAGAGGAGAAGCAGAAAGTGAGATCTTTCCGTCAATGCAGGCAAGTAACAGCTTTAGTCATCAGGTTTTACTGAGCACAGCTGCATCATGTACTTGCATATGCATTAAGAATAAAAGTGAAAATGATAATAAATGTTCCATATAGAAATCACCTTTACAGTATGGATCCTAACTCTAAAGTTTCTTTCCTGTTCCCTCTCTTGGCAGCACCAACCCTTAACAGTGCAGTTATTAGGGCACAATGGTAACAGAAGTCTGTAAGGAGATAGCAAAGTTAGAGGGGAAAAAAGTTGACGCCCAGGAGATTCTCTGTTTTAGTCCAGTGTTACCTTAGAGACCAACGGTACCTGCTTGGCTGCCTTTTTTGCCCTCGTTCTGTGACAATGCTTACACCAGGAAGAGGAGGACAGAACAGAAGTACCCGATTAAATGCTGCTGCAACTGATTAGCAACACAGTCATTTCAAGGTCTCTTGAGACCCTCAGAATCTGCAATCCTCCCTCCAGCCCCATAGCTGGAGCTGTGGCAGCACTAAAGAAGTCACCAGTTGGAAGGCTCAGCCACACTTCACTGTTGGCACCAAATGACCCTTTCACAGCTACTTCCTTCTTAACATCTTTCTCCCTAAAAAGTCTGTTCTACACCTGACACTGAAGCTGACAGCTCCCTGAAGGGCTAGTTTTTACCTTCCCACTCAGAACAATAACTGAAGTTGGTGTTATTATTCCCACTTTACAAATGGAGAGCAGGTCAGGAAACAAGGCATAACTCTAAAACAAACCACATGAAATCAATTAGTTTTCAGTCCTGTGCATTGTCATTTGGACAAAGCTTTAGATCTCTTGCTATTTGAAATTCTAACTGGAAACCGAAATTTTTAATATTGTTGTTTCAGACACCAGGACAGTAATGCATTTCAGTTTGTTTCCTGCGTTTATTACTGTTGTGTGCTTGTGAGCACCAGCTAAGTTTAGCAACTAATTAGACCTAGTCACAATTCCATTAGAGGTCTGGATCAGTAACTCACCAAGCAGGAAACAAAACATCTCTTATTGAAATAACTGTAGCTTTATTTGATGGAATTTTTTTTTTTTTGGAAAGAGTTTGAGGAGGAAGAAGTCATCCAGTAGCTATACAAACCTCATTGTGTGCTTCCATTTTAGAAGCCACAAAATAGGTCATGCTCAAATCAAGTGAAACCTTTGGCTGACATAAGTATTTTTAATCAGCTGAGCTTTGACAGTGGAGTAACAGCTATCAAAGATCATCCTGAACATGAGTAGCTCCAGTACTAATTTTTTGCTTTATATTGAAATTAGACAGTTTCAATACAAACACAACTTTCCATTCTTTCCAACAAAGCAGCTGCAAAAAAGCTCCTTCAATAAAAACCAACACAGTAGGGTCAATATCAAGGAAGAAACAGGCAGTAACACACAAGATTTAACAGTCCTGTTAAAAAGGCAACTTACTAGTATAGTGCAAAGAATATTTAATACTGAGAAAGCACAAGGGCCTAGAGTTTCCTCAGAGAGATGTCTATACAGTGCTATTCTGCTATTGCATACCAGGAGGTCACAACTAGGGTGAGAGGATAAACGAAAGTATCAATACCTTTGAAAAAGATAAGACCTTGAAGTATTAGCACTGAGAAGAAAAACAGCTAGCTTGGAAAAATTACAATGTTATAAAACCCTTGTAACAACTAGATAAGGATTAACTTACTGGAGGTCTTACAAACTGCAAAAGCAAGCAGAGGTCAGTATGGAATCTCTGGCAGAATTTGATCTGGTACTAAAGTATTTAAAATTGAACCAAACTCTAAAAGCGGTAAGAGGTAAAGCTTTGAAAGTTTCATGAATACTCAAAATACTGTAGCTGTCAGACAAAATGCACACAAATCCCAAGGAAAAACAATACACCTCTCACTTAGTATTCTCATAGTCTTCCCAAATCCCCATTTCACTTTGTTCCATCCCATTGGTCTTTGAACCTCTTTCAGTCTATCAATTTGCTGTATGCGTAAGAGTTCAGCAACTCATAGAGGAGGAGAAAGGGTTGGGGGGGAATGCAAGTTTGCCAGATCAGCAAATAATTCCACAAATTTTGTGTTTCTGTGTCACATCTTGGAGGCTTGTTAAGGGGTGAGGGATAGAGAACATATTTCTGTAAAAACCTTAAGTCCAGCTTCAGCAGTACAACAAAAAGAAAGAAACAAAAATTAGTCACCTTTGGGTGACTTTGAGGCTTGCTTTCCTCAACCACATCTGAATATAAAGACTAACACACTTGCCAAGTTTACATGCAATACTGGTCACCTCCTAACCACTCCCCACCTGCGCTGGCCCCCTGTTCCCAAAGATTCCCAAAACAACAGCCTAGGGCTGGGGGGAAGAGCAAGCACAAAATTGCTAGAGCTCTGCTGGCCTATATAACTACATTAACAAATCATAGCAACAGGGAGAAATGTTGCATCTCTAGTCTTCAAAGACTCTTCTGTTTCATATTCTATACTACCCTTCCTGCCTTATCATTCTCATCCTACTTGTAGGACTCCATGCTTCCAAGGTTCACTTATCATTCCCTCCTCTCCCTGCCAAGAAAACACAGAGAACTGTAAACATGACTATGAAGGCTATAGCAACAAAGAGTAAAAGGTATTTCTATCGATCTGTAAAGAAACACAATTTTTTTTTTATACCTTGAATAGAACATGTTGCTAATTAAAGCATTTGCATTATCTAAGAATACAAGCCAGAAAAAATACTGTATTTAAAAAATGGATATTAAACAATCAAGCACTCCTCCAGCATCCAATAAGATAGTTGACTTGGGAGGCTAATGAATTAGTATAAACAATTTAAAACTAATTTAATTTAACTGTGTAGAGCATTTGTGCATTGCAAAGCAACAGATAGTCATTTGTTTCTTCATTAAATCAAAGATAAAATTGCTGATTACCGTTCCATGAATTATTTTATTGAAGAGGACAGCAAACAAATTTTATATTTAGTCATAAAAGTTCATAGCTAGTCCCCAAACAAGCAAAAGTAGCCAGTGAAGGATACCAGGGAACATAACATAAACCAGCTGTGCTTTAGGGCAACACATTATTTAGCCAAAATAGATTCTCGCATTTTAACAGTTACCAAACAAATGTTTATACAGAAAGTTAATATAGTATTTTAAGTTTACTTTTTATTTCCACAAAACATACCTAAACAGCACAATTTATTATTCACAATCTTTAAAAGTGTTAATAATATACGTTGAGAATGCTGAGCATTTGGTACTGCCAGAAATACTAAAATGATTAAACCCCTCTCTACTTCACAGATAAATTTATGAACTTGCCTCAAAAGTGTTACCGGTGATATCAAATTCTGGCGGAACAAAGGCACCCTCTGGATCATCTTTGAAAACAAAAAGAAATGTGTCATATTAGAAATTAGTAGTCTTGTTCGCTTAAAAACCAAACTAATTTGATAATACAAACAATTATATACTCATATCTGATTTGAAAGAAACTATGTATATAGCAGTATTTTGGTTCACTCATATCTAACGTACAAAAAGCTTGTTATCCATGTTTCTAGTAGTGCAAATAAAATGAAATGTTATTTTCAAACTTTCTGCAAGAAGATACCATACTTTTCCTACTAAGAAACAAAAGAGACAAAACACCCCCAAAGAGGTACATTTACCATACCTAACCACTTCTTGCCTTCATATATTTACGTTTGCACCAAGTTATGACCTAAGCTGGTGTGGCTCAGCTGTGGCTTGTAGGTTTAATTTGAGTAATGGGACATTTCCATTCACCATTTTCCACTGCAGACCTAGGGCATAAGGGTTCAAGCAGCAAAAACAACCTGAACTGCTAATGGCCTCTTCATCTAGAGGCATCTTGACCTTTCTGCTTAGTTTGTTTTAATTATGATAAAAGAGTTGAGGAAGCACATTCCTCACCTGCATGCTGCTTAGCATAGAACTGAGCTACTGCAGCAGCCACTTCTTAGTGAAGAGGTGGAAGGAAGAAAGGAACATCTTAAGAGAGCGATGCTGCTGCATCTAAGCATGCATGTAGTATCACACTGTACTGATGTCACTTGAACCCAGTAAAGAACACCAGGGGATTTTAAAAAGTGCCTGACTAAAAACCCTACACTTCACTTACACATACAACTCACCTAGTCTATCCTTCCGTGAAGCCAATGGATGATCGAGAGCATTTACAAGCAAAGACTAGAAATTTCCCCTCTCAACACAACAGGGAGAAAACCAAAAAAGTATGCTCACCAGAGCAGCACACTCAACATAGCTTTCACTCTAATAAAACTTTTGGGCCTGAATTTTAGAAGTGAAATGCAAAGCTCCTTTTGTGAAAATACTAAACTCGGTTATATGGTAGAGAGAACCAGAGAAGACTTTTTTGACATACTCATATATTGAAGCTACCTGGCATGGCTGACTATCTAGATGCCACTAACCGATTTACAGTTTCTCACTATGTTGTGAGATTCTACTTTCCCACTAAAAAAAAAAAAAAAAAAAAAAAAAAAAAAGGTATGGAACTAATTCTGCATCCCCCCTCTGCTTTTTCCTGATGTTTGGAGGGCAGAAGGGGAAGGGAATTAATGAATAGAAGGTGCTTGGTCCCTCCCCATTCCCTACCCCCAGACTAATGCTCCTTTTAATCTCTCCACTATTTTTCCCTTTCTTTTGATAGAACACTTCAAAGGCTGTACAAGCATATAATTTTTATCACTGGTAAAGCTCACTGTATCCTTTCAACTGAATGTTTACAATGGAAACCTGTCTGATTTGAGAAGACAAGAAGATACCAGAGCCCTTGGCAGAACATCCTATGGAATGTCATTTCAGTGCCACAGAACCTGCAGGTAGCAGAACTCTGCTAAAGCAAAGGCAACAGGCTGTTCATTTTCTCTCACTGGCATGGAAATCCAGAGGTTATAATTTTCTTCTAGAAAAATGAATCCATAGGCAACAACTATAGGGAAGCAAAAATGATAACCTCTCCAAGTACCTATCTAAAACTGTATTTTAAACAAATAGTAACAAGATCTGATGGAAAGGGGAAGAAAAAGAATCAAAGACACAGTGGAGTGTGTGTGGAGGAAACAGAATATATACATAGCTTTTTGCATTCCTAGGAAATAAAAACCACAAACAAAGAAACAATTTATTTAAAGAGAACTGACTAACATGACTTTAGGGAATAAGGTCTTTGTCCATTTGCTTCGCACAGGAATTTGTTATCCCACATTTTAAGCACTTGAATATTGCAAATTCCTGGATCGCTTGTTTGCCAGTTATTCAATTAGAATAAGATACTTAAGAAGGAATTGATTTTTTTTTCCTTTCCCAGCTGCAAGCAAATATCTCAGTTGAGGGGTATTTTTCATCCAGTAGATTTATTCTCTTCAACAAGTCTTTCACACACCTTTACAAATACAAAGCCATTTTTTTTCTGATTTCAAGTTATGACAAGCTCCTTAAAATAAAGGAAATTGATTCCACATTACCCTATTAACACAGAACTAAAAGTTAACTCATATTTGAGGAATTTAAGCACAAAACAAATACCACAACAATTATGAAGATATATTTTCATCTTTATTAATTACATTTTATGTTACATGTTTATTTGAAAAACTACCTTTAATTGCAAAGAAGGCAATAAATATTCATTTGTTGCAAACTTCCCTTACACCATTTTTTCTAAATACTGCAATTTTGATTTTGACTAAAAGAATAAGCACTTCTTCTGACATAGACTTAAAAATAAATTAAGTTAAAGAAAACACAACAGACCTGAATAGTGTGTATATGGACTATAATGGTGGTTCTTGTTACAAGCTGAAAATTTTAAAAGGATCATAGAATAAGAGATTTTTTGTTTTGTAATATCCCTAACAGGCTCAAGACAAAGACTCTTGAGATGGGTCATATGAAAAGTGAACAGCAGCAATAACATGTTTTTTTGTCTGTCATAAATCAGAAGTCAGTTTTTAAGTTAAGCATCCCCCCATTCACCTGCTACAATAACTGAAGGCCTTACATGCTACTACACACTGGGTTTTAGCATATTAAAATTCATTTCTCAGTCAGTCATCACACTTGCCAAGTCTAAAAATTACGACTCCAAAAAAAAAAAATAATAGTCCTTTATTCAGGAGAGAGCTTTCCTTTCTGACAGTGAATAGGCACTAGAATTGCCCCATTCTTTGTGGCCACAATCATCAAGATACATTGAATGTCAGATTTCTCCAGAAATAGAACATACCCATGAAATGAGAAGAATTGGAAGAAAGCAAGAACGTGCTTTACATAGGTAGAGGCTTGTGCACACAGATACACAAATACATAACCTACAGTGTTTAAAATGGAGATAAAAGCCCTGGATAAGTCTTAAATAACCAGGACAAATCTTCTAGGCAAATTCATAAAAGCCTTTGTTCATCAATCACAAAACTGACCATGTAGTTTCATCCAGACCTATACTCACCCATTCTTAAACAAGTTTGTTTTCTCTTTATTTTAATTACAAGCCTTAAGAATAGAATATAATGCTTTACTACAGTCTCTCACTATGAGTTTCCATAGTTCTAAAACAAATGGCCTGTAAACACAAATACTTACCACTGAGCTGTTCCATGAAGCATACATTGCCATTGGTGTTAAAAGCCAAAGTGTCAGGAGTGATGCAGAGTGTCTGGAAGATTGCAGAATGGGCAATGCTCTTCAGAGAATGGCAACACTCCAGGCAAATTGCCCAAATATCCTGCTCAGTAAGACAGCTATCCCGCAGTGACAAGATATCAGCAAGGGACACATTCTCCTGCCAAAACACGAATTCATAAATTACCCTGTATTTCATGACACTACTTTGTGTATCATAGATTACATTTGACACAACTGGCTACAAGTAATGTTTCCAGCAAGTTCTCAGACTTTCTAGGACACTGATTAAGACCCCAAGTGCATCACTTTGCTCTTAACACAGAGTCTCTCAAGAAGCACATTTAACCTGAACAAAGGTATCACAGCGTGTTAACATCAAAAGACGACTTACTATGTGAGCTATGTAAGTTACATAAACACTACATCAAAGTTAGGGAAACAGACCATTTGGAGGTAAAAGCAGAGAGACTAAGTTAAAACATTTTGTTTAACCCATGTCTCCCTTAAGCTCTCCCAGGTGCCTTTGGATAAACTGCTTAAAAATTCTCTTCACAGCAGTTTTCCCTACCATCTGTGACCTGGGAAAAAGTACTCTTTAAATTAGCTTTTCTTAAGAATGATAGCATTGTGAAGTTTAGTGGTGCAGACCGTTTAATAAACACTCAAAAGCCAAACAAGCCATAGAAAAAGTGTTCTTTGACTTAAAACTAAGCGCTTTGGTTGTCCTGGGCCTCCTTATTACACCCAGATCTCTTAGTGATCAAAACAGCTCATGGATTTCATTTCTAAGTTAGGGTCCTAAACTGTAAGTCAACTTCTTTGACCCTGTCATCATAGTGAGGCTATGAAGAGTCCAGTTCCAAAAAAAATGTGGCTCTAATGTGGCTTTTCTGGCCAAGATGTTCAGAAACAATGCCTTTTTCAAAGCAGCTAGCCTTCTTCAGTACATTTTTTAGAACACAAAACTAATCCATTACCTATAGGTACAGCAATAAAGCTTTCATGAACTTAAAGGAATGACAAAAAACATACAAACAAAACATCAATTCCATCTGTAAAGAAAAATAAGCTAACAAAAATGTAAATATCTACAGAGTTTATTTGCAAAGCTATACAACTATTACACATAATAATTTCTCCTTTATATGTAATAATTAAGAATAAAGACTATACTTCTGAATGATGTTAAATATACCTTGAAGATGTAGCTGCACATTACTTAGAATACAGAAAATAGAAAGTATGTCATTGTCAGCAAAACAGAATGTGAAGTACCTTACAGCTCAGAAAACTGTAGTGCTTTAAACTTTTAATCCCTTGGAAAATACAGTTATAACTTTCTTTACGTATCTCTGTACTGGAGAACATCAGTGATATTTGGATTACCATTTTCAGAAGGGTTAACAGTTTGTTAACACGTTTTTTCGGAGAATTAAGTAGTACACTCATAATATCCTTCAAACAAGGACCAATTCTTAGTCCAAAAATTTATTTTCCTTTTTAGTTTAAAGTATAATACTTAACAAATAAACAAAAAACAGGTAGGAAATGAAACACACTATTATTTGTGAAACTTAATTTCTATTTTTAATATTCTAGTTTTCATCAGCCTAGGGATGCATCAATTTACTAATGGCAGAATTACTACAGTGCCTTCCAGCACTAATCATGGACCCCAGTCTCATTGAGTTCATAATACATAACAACAAACGGCAAGAGACCTTACAGTTAAAGTACATGAGACAAAAGATCTCATTTTCTCTGTGGTGTGCTCAGCATCATATGTGTAATGCTGCCATCAGATTTTGAGGGTGGATGAGGAAGTTTTTCACAGCTTTATGGGGAACTTCTTCCAAGCATTAAATGCAGCACAGAAGTTCTTGTAACTGAAAACAAACACGTGACAAGGAGCTGGACCACAAACCATTAGGCTTTGAAGCTGTCCAAACTGACAGGTAGGATGAAGACAGGCTTGGAAAGACGAACTGCTTATTCTATGATCAGCCAAAAATAGTTTGGAAAAAAAGAAAAAAAAAGAAGTAGTTCTATGATCAAAGCAATGAACCAGTAAAACTTGCAACTTTTAAAACAGCTTCAATAACAAATTCCAGTCACAATCAGAACTTGATAAAATTTATTTTGAGCCAAGCTTTGAGGTTGAGCTCTAGAGCAGATATTAATAATCAGTGGAGATATCTACACTTTAAAACTACAGAACCATCTTTGTTGTGTGATTATTTGGGGAGTAAACAAAAGATGATGATGATGATCTCATATCAGACAAACTTATTTTCCTTACGGGGAAGGGAAAGTTAGGTAATGGAAGAGGGGGGCAAGAGGGGGGCAAGAGGGGGGCAAGAGGGGGGCAAGAGGGGGGCAAGAGGGGGGCAAGAGGGGGGCAAGAGGGGGGCAAGAGGGGGGCAAGAGGGGGGCAGGCAGGCCTATGAATGTTCACTAGTTTCCATCAGCAATGGATGGCTAGGTAAAAATAGAAAACAAAGCAAAATACCACCACCACAACCACACAGTAAAGCCTTCCTCTTTCCAGTGCTCCAGGACATGAAGTTACATATTTCACAGAAACCATGTATTTGTCAAATGGCCACACTACCTTGACCTTTGTTATTGAAGCTGCTATTGCAGCAAAGCAAGGCCTTTGTAGAAAATGTAACATTACAAACACCAAGATGTGCATTTGATTAGTTTCCATCCCCAAAGCAATACAGAAAAAAGTTTTGACTGAGTGTAAAAAAAAAAAACAACAACATCCTTTTAAGACTATAACACAGGAGTTTATGGCAAACTGAAGCTTCTGGTGGGCCATGTCTTCAGTATTTTCGACCACTGAAAACTGGTTCACTCAAATGACCAGAAAACTCATGTATTATGTAACAGACATGCTGATGCCTTTTCTCTCTTGTGTCATTATCAGTAAGAGATGCTTGTAAAAGCAATTACAGTTTAATAACTACAAAAAAAAATGAACTGGTCAAATAACCATGCTTTAATTACTCACTTTAGTTCTCAATTTTCCCTTATATTTTCTTCAGAAAACAAAACCCAGTTCAGTAGCATACAAAATTAAGTAGAGGAAGAGAGAGCAGGAAGAGAAAATAAATTAATTGGCCACAGACACTTCTTAAAAGATTTGAAATGAGATATCAAGGAGTAGGAGATGAATAAAGTCCTAGTAAAGAAAGGCATTCAAAATACACCGTAACCCTCTGTATTTCCTACTCTTCTTCACTTCAGGCAGCTTCTTGCTTCACATACTGTCTTTTGTAAACCACATATATCAGACACCAACCTTATTCTTTGTACAGTGATGAGAAGCATTGGCTCCACCAAATGACTAAGCAGTTGAGAGTTATGTATATCAGCATTCACAGCTCTCTGGCACTTAAGTGTTTTTGCCAAGATAATTCACACAAACTTCAAAACAATCTACTCCAGAATCATGGAAAATCTGGCAAATACCACTCGTTAATTTCATCACATTTGACAAAAAACACTGGCTTACCTGGGTAAGCTCACTGAGTACTCTTCAAAGCAGCCCTTTTTTATTCTCTAATCACCAAATAATAGGACATGTTCATTCTCTCAACAAGAATATTGAAAACATTTGTGTGTCTGGAATAACTAAATAGAAGGAACTAGTGGGAATCCACAATCAAAGTATATATTGAACAGGTGAGTAAAATGGGCTCAGGTCTTCCCCACACTGAAGAGTTGACCTTCAGTCTTCTCCTCCTACCCTGAAGAAATACTCTAAATATAAAGCTAATGTGTAAAATGTAGGCCACTTCCATCTTCCTTCTGTATTTTGCCCAGGCCAGTCTGAGAAGGCCCACTGCACTGAACACTACACATGAGGGGAGGAAGAGCCAAACTGCTGAGCCATTAGATGGCTTATGAAAACTGGAAGGGACTTTTCACTTCCAAACACACTTTTAAATCCTAATTCAGCTTGGGTTCTTAACATAGCAAATAATAAAGCTTGCAAGACCTAGTTTGGAGAACAAGTGGGTCACAGCTTAGCAAACTTTTACTTGAAAAAAAAAAACAACAACAACCAACAAACAACCCATCAACAAAAACAAAACAACAAATCAAAACATTTTGCCCATTCACTGGGGGTAAGGAACACACTTCATGTGGAAACATACAAAGAAAGATGAGCAAGAGCAATAAAAAGCAAGTGCAAATCTAAGTACAAATCCAGACAAATGTGAGGACAGAACTGGGTTTAGCTATGGGTTATTTGGCATAGCAACTGAACAAACAGATCAAACAGGTTTTTTTGGTTTTGTTTTTGTTTTGGTGGTTTATTTCCCAGAGAGAAAGACCTTTTTACACAGGGCAGCAAGATATGGTTGTAGAAAAATCGGGTTGGCAGCTACTGGAAACTCTTTTACCCATGTAAGAAATTTCCCTTTATCATGTGCGACAAGGACAGGTACTTCCCGACTGCAGCATCAGCCCACGGCTACAACGGGAGTTACGAGACACTCCACACTCGAGGACCATGACTTTGCTGTTGTGTGGAAAAGGTGCAGTGGGGACGGACTAAGCTCAACTTGGTAGCTGGGACCATCGGGCAGGAGAGACCAAGAACCCGCGGTGAACACGCGGAAAGGGAGCGGTGGCGCTGACGCGGCCTGGCCGCTCCCTGCGGGGCGGCTGAGCCCCCGGTTGTCCCCGGGGCCCGGCGCAGCCGGTGAGCTGTCCTCACTGCGCGGGCAGCAGACGACGCAGGGGGGCCCGCGGGCCGCCCCCGAGGCCGCCTCACTACAGGTGAGCGCAGGGGCGGCGGCGGCTCCGTCCCCGCACCTGCCTCACTCACCTCATCCTCCAGCAGCGTCGGCAGAGGCTCGAAGTCGTAGCAGTTCACCTCCTCCTCCTCCTCATAAAAAACATCGTCTGCGGCGCCAAGAGCCTCCATTCCGCCCGGCGAGGGAGCAGAGGCTTCACCTCCGCAGCCTCCCCACGCGCCCGGAGCACGGCCCTCGGCCCCCGCCGCGGCTCATCCCCACACCCGCCCGCGGGCTGCCCCCGCCAGCGGTCGCCACAGCGCTAGCCCGCACGCCAACCCCGCTTTAACCCCTTCCCCTCCTGGCGGGGTCCGGCCGCGGGGACGCCCCCTGTCTCCCCCGGCGGCCCGCCGCTGCCCGGTTAAGCGCTCGGCTGGGGCAGCGCTGTCATGGCAACGCGGCCCGCCGCCGCTTCACCCGCACGGCGCGGCCTCACTGCGGCGGCGCCCTCCCTCCTGCGGCGGCGCCCGCCCCCGCCGCCCGCCTCAGCCCGGGGCGTCCCCGGGGACCGACTGCGAATCGCGGCGTGTCCTCCGCGGCCACCTCCCGGCAAGAAGGCGGTGGCGTGGCCGTGGCCCCTGAGGGGCGCGCCCGCCGCAGTGCCGGCGGCGGCCGCCGGGGCCCCGCGGAAGCCGGGGCCGATACCCGGCTCAGCTCCGCTCGCTGGGCGAATTGGGGCGGCGGGAGGGAGGGCTCGTGCCGGGCGAGGGGCCAGGGCGGCGGCGTTACCAGGCGCCCGAGGTGCTGACAGTCGGTATCGCCGGAGAGCTGCTCCCGCGGGCGAGCGATTTCCTCCTCCGAGGGGCACCTCGGGCCGGCGTAAACCCCCGCCCGTGTGCCCCTGCCTCGGCCTGTCGCCGTCGCCTTTCAAATCGCTGGATATACCGTATAAACCCCAGCGTGTAAAATCAGGCAGGTGACCAAGGATTTGCATGATCATGGCCATAACTCCTGACGCAGTTCAAGCCACAACACGCACAAACAAAAACAATCCGGTGTTAGCCACTTTCTGTCCATTGGCCCTTGCCCAGTTTTGCTGTCCACAGGTTCAAGATCAAGAATTCCTCCACAATTAGCACCACCTGCATAGGCACATGCTTTTGTTTAAAGTAAACACCATTGGAAGCTGCAAATTATGTTGTGTAAACAGGCTGTAGCTGTTCCACTCTCTGCCATGGACGGGGAATCAGCATTCGGTAACAGACAGGTAGCCGCACGCGCTGCACGAACCCCTGAGCAGATGTGTCCTGATGTAGCTTTAAGCATGTGTACAGCCACATCAAAATCTAACATCTCCATTGCAACCAGTATGGTGGATGGAGAGAATAAACTGTTTTCCCCTGTAATTAAATTCCACAAATACAGGTACTTAGAAAATAATGATGCCATTTTTATTATTCTGCTTTCATGTATTCCTCTAATTCTATGTCAAAATTGAGTACGTTAATGAATTAGTCTATGCACAGAACATAAAGCAAAGCCAGAGTTTTATATTCTATTTTGTATGTAGTACTCTTTGGAAAGGATTAATACTCTATTAAAATATACATTAAAAACACTGTGAAGCAAACAAAGATACTATGATTAACTGCCCCATAAAAGTCCTCCTGCAGCAGTTGGAAGATTTCTTCCAATTAAACATTAATTGGATACATTCCACAGTTATGGCATGCTACTGAGAAAAAACCCAAGCCCAGGGAGATTGGAATCTTTCACATATGTGCTGTCTTCTTACTAACATTTTGAACTAAATGGATGTGAATAAAATGTTTTTCATGATTACAAATATTTCTAATTATATATACATACAATTTGGTAACTCAGGCTTTTAATTGTGAACAAATATTAAAGCATGAGACCTGTCTCTCAGTTTCTTTGGTTAACTTACTTGGTCTGCTGAAGGAACTATTTATATCAAGTGAAATATGTAAAAAGTGAAAAACAAATGAAATAAACATAGAGGGAGCAAAAGAGACTGTACTCCAAGTTATAAATTACAGCAGCATGGGATTCCTCCGTAAATGGAAACTTGTAGCAGAGTTAGCCTTATCACAACTGCCTTGATAGGCAGGACATAACAATCACGGGAACTGATATGGTTTGGTAGATATTTCCAGAAAGAATTGCTATACTAGGCCTGTGCTCTCATCAGTAATTCTGTTGTTTTGTTTTCCTCCTTGGTCTCACGGTTGAGCAACTGTCAAGAAAAGGCATTGTAACTTGTTTGATACAGTCATGTAACAATTCTCACACTAGAGTATTCATTATTAACATCTGCAATTAATCATAGCGTGTGGGAATTGTTGGAGGATGTGCAACACTACACAGTTCACCATTAGAAAAACCCCCACGTGTAGATGAAGCTGTCAGTTTGTCTGCAGTCATGTTTTCCATTTCCTTCTTTTCTGCAATATTGCTTAAGAAAGTTAAAGTTCTTTAGAGGCTTATCTAGAGTATTAGTAGGCGTTTTTTGAAAGACACTTTATGGATATTTGAGTGTCTGTGGAAATTACCTTGTGAGTCTGAAGCTGGCTAAACATACAAATCAATATCATATTAAAACCAGAAATATCTAGATCAGCAGTCAGGTCCTCAAAGATAAGGGTTCTAAAGAGGCAGAAATAAAAACATTATTTGCACTAATAATATTCTATATCCTGAAAAGAAATAAAAAATGTTAGCATAGATTAAATATACTGTGACTAAAATTGTTTTGGTAAAGGATAGTTGAGACAGTTTTCATTATGTAAGTACCAGAGAAAGGTTTCATTTCCATTTGATCAGATTTTGAACTGAGATCTCTTTAGTAACAATCACACCAGGAATCACAATTATTAGAGATTTTGGCTTCTTAATTGTAGACTAGAGATGAAAAACTACTAAACAAAGGTAAACTCCACGTACAGTGTAGATATTATATTAACACATGAGAAACATAACCAAAAATCATTGAATCAACACAGAGTTTTGTGTCTTCGGCTTGGTGTATCATCACAGACAATACAGGAGTACTGAATCAACTACATCTGATTTCAGTCTTCTCACTGTTTTAGCATGCTCCCCTTAAGCTCTATCTAATTTGTAGCAAATGCAGTTTGTAGTTCTCACATAAGCAGTGTTTGCAGCAGAACAGCTGACTTATTTCTGTCTCTGACCACAGTCGATAGCAAATGTCTAGAACAAGGTAGTTATATATTATGCTCTTCCAGTACAGTCTCAAAGCCTCCAAGGAGTCACAGTTCAGATATTCCCTAAGGCAGTGGTAGTGCCTATTGATGTAAGAGACACTGGAATGTTTTTCCTTAATGAATTTGTCCGTTCACTTTTTGAGTCTGAATAGTTTTACTATCTACCATATCCTATTGCAAAATTCCTCAGCTGATCCACATGTTGCATAAAGTCTTTGTTTCATTTGAGGTCCCTAATGTCTTGTATTTGAAAAGGTGGTGGATAGATTCCCTATTTATTATCTTTCTATCATTTATGGTACTGCAGAGTTGTCATATCTCCCCTAGTTTATCTTTTCAGGTTGAAAGGTCCTGATCTAGTTGCTCTTTCACAGAATAGAAATTATTCCATGACTTTCGTCGTGCTGTAGCACTTCACAGTACTTTTTCTAATTGTGTCATTATGTAATTAAAAATTATGAAAGGGAGGTAAGGCGAGGGAAGGCAAGGCAGGAATTGGTAGACTCAAGAGAGTTTTGAAAATGACATATTAATGACTTGTAAACTTAAAGGAAGTACTTTTCTTAACCATGATTTACTGATTTAGTTATGAGTCTCATGCCTTTTATTTCCAGGTATGTGGGTTCATGGGATATTGTACAAAAATAATTCAGTGGGCACCAGCCACAGAGAATACATTGATGGGAATTCAGGGAGTGACTGCCAGAACTTCTGTCTCTGCAACATAATCCAAATACAAGCTACAAGAGAAGGAAATTGTGTGGGGTACTACTGTTATGCCACTTTGTGCCATTGGAGATGTCTTTCATGTTCTTTTGTAGGTTTTTGCTTTTCATTATAACACTTTGGTTATTCTTTTTAATAGACTATATAATCATAATTGACTATTCAAATTTTGGAGTACCAGCCTTGTAGATGAAAGGTACACATTTGTTACACTACAATTAGATTGTACATTCTTCTTTTGAGAGTTTTCCTTTAATAGCAGTTTGCCTGAAGGTTCTAATTTTAATTTAGTTTGAGTGAAACTGAGGGAACTGAAGGATTGCAGTATAAAGAATTGGGTTTTGTGTCTGTATGACTTACGTCCTTTTCAATTGTTTGGTTTTTGTTAATCAGAGATCACTTTAATGCCATGGGCTTTAATACTTTTACAGTCTATGAAACTACTGTTCTTCCTTTAGCAGTTATATATATTTCAAGACAGAGAAAAGCTTTCTGCCTGTTGCCAACTGCTGCTGCCTTTGTGGAAGCAGTGAGACAGCCTTGTAATAAAAAGCAAATTATGTGTTGCTGCTATGGAAAAACCTGAAAGAATTCAAAGGTAAAGACACTGCAATTTTTAAACCTGCCCCACTGCTGCTATGAGTCGTGTATGAGCATAAATCTGCTTGCCTGAAGTGGCAGGTTGGTTTGTATTCCAAGTACTTCAGAATCTTACAAGGGCAATAAGGATGTATTAGCTTTGCATTTCTGAAGAGGATCAGAAAATTATATGCATAGGCTGCTTACTGTATAGGGAAAACCATATATAGGTATTCTCTTTTCATGGGTTTGGATGGCAGAAATGTAAACTTCAGAATCATCAAGCACAGTCTTTGGTTATTATAGGTGCCTGTCACATCATTCTTTTCACAGAAATACCAAACTCCACCTGTTCCTACATGTTAGGAATCTTTTTATTTCCAGCCTCTACTTACATTCATCTGCTTTTGCCCCAACATTGTCATTTATCTTTTAATCTCAGTTCCTGTTTACAGATTACCATATTATGTGTACACCTGCTGCCTTTGACTTCATTTCCTTCTTTTCTAAGTAGTACGTTTTCTTAAAACTGTGTTCTAGTCATGATTGCTTTTCTACTACAGTGCACTTTTGTTTTCTCTATAATATTGATAAAACTTAAGTTCATCTTTTCCTCAGGTGCTTAGAAAATCTATCTTTTCATTAGAGTCTGCTTCTATCTACCCCCTCGGTGTATTTCTTTATAGAGGCTTGTGTCTTTTTTTCATCTTCATAATCTTTTTGCATGTCCACTGTCTAAAGACTTTAATTTCATACTAGTTTCATTTGTCCTCATATGAAAGACTATCAAATAATTCTTCACTGTTCTCCTTCAGGACGTCTTTCAATCATCTAGCATAGCACATTTTCATCTGAACTACAGCTGCATGCCCACTTCCTGTATTCTTTCTACATGAATTCTATTGGGTGGCAGTCCAGGCATAGATAGTTCCCATCACAAGCTACTTTAGGGTAATATGCTTTGCATTTAGGCATCTCCACTTTCTTTGTCATTCTTTAAATATCTTATGCTGTTGCAGTTGGATATTACCTTCCTGTACCAGCTGAAATGCAGGGAAAGACGGCAAAAGTAAAGATATAATTCAGCTCCAATTGAAGTCAATAGCAAAACTGTCATGGCACAATTTCCTTTGAAGATAACCCATTGAGATGCAAGATCAAAGAATTGAATTGTTTTTATTCGTATAAAAATAGGAAAATAACCTGGTATTGATCCAACATGCAAACGCAGAGCTTTCTTTTCACCACTGGAAAATTAGGACTAGAGGAGGTGTGAGTCCAAAATCAATCCAATGCTAAGTGTGGTATTTGGGAATTTCTGAGTCATTCTTTCATAAATTCAATTAGATTACTAGGTTTGTCATAGGCAGTATCTATCCAGAAATATATATGTGCATGTGTATTCACACATATATACATACATAAAGATTGATGATAGGATTCTTTCTATTGGTATTACTCTGGAGCGTTCGATGACTTCCTTTATCTCAGTGTCTTTGTACATCTCAGGTATTCCCACATTAGGCTTGTATTGCAAACTGGAGACCACTTTGCTTGTTTCACACAGTAAAGTGAGGCACCATGAAAATAAATCACTTCCAACATTACTCAGTAGGCTAATATCAACTGGAAATTTAAGCCGTAAATCTGGAGAGCCAAATTTACAGTATAATTGCAAAGTATTCTCCAATTGATTCTGAACTGCTTTAGTTTTGACATTATAACATTGTCTTCATAACACAATATTGTCTTTATAGTACCTATTGGTCCCCATGCTCTTTTAATTCGTTTTAGTGGTGTTCATGTGGAAACATTAGAAAAAGGTGCTCAGAAGAACATTTTAAAAGATAATGTGCATAATAAAGTCTAATATGATGCTTATGGAAATTTCACACTGGAAAATAAGCTGCAAGGTAGTACTAGCCATCCTTCAGAGAAACACCTCAAAATAATTAACTAAATCTTAAATTCCTATGAAAGAAGCATAAAAATTAACTATGTGCGAGCAGAATTTTAAGCCTGGGATTTCTTCTATTTCTCATGTTTGGCTATTTCCTTAAGTTTTCCTCTACAGAGATTAATGAGATCATTATGAGCTGCTCATAGTGGAAAGAAAAACACTGACAAGATAAAGTATTCTCCCATCCATGAGGAAGTGAATCAAACTGCATTGTTTAAATCCTTCTTGAAGTTAATGAATCAACAGGAAAAGTCCATCCTGAAGACCTAAGGTCTCCAAAACAGCCACCTGGTGTCCCCAACAGCTATGAAATCCACAAGTGTCTTTGTTATTTTCCTTTCCTCAGAGACATGACCATGGTTATCCTGGGAATCTTTCTCAAGAAAATGTAAGGACAAACTAGAACATAGATGATATGATCTACTAGCAACAGAGATAGTAGACAGTATTGACAATTTAATCTTTTTGATTTACTGGGACTATTTGTCTCCAGTGAGGATTTAGCTACTGTGTTTCATGCGTGGGTCATTGCAGTTCTTTCTTCCTGACCTTAAATTGGAAAGACATTCAGAAATTCTACCTGTGCAAGACAAAACAATCCAAGTCTTCTGGGAACATAGCAGGTGCTGTTCTCCATATTCCTTACAGGTCCGCCAAAATAAAAACATTGCTAATCCAGCAACTTGTTCTCCATTCTTAGTCTAGGAAAACAACTGCTTTCCATGGAAGGCCAAGGGCTGCTGTGCTCTACTGTGAAGCTCTCAGGAGCTGAGACCAGACTGTTCTTGGCAGAGGGCCCTATGTTATATTACTTTGTGCCAGACCTGATTAGAATGAGTCTGATCACAATCAATTTCAGATCACAATGCTGAACTCAATCTTTCTGCCAAGCCCTTCAATCAGTAACAAAGATAGCTGAAAGAACTTTCAAAGGTACAGATGATCCTTTAAAGTCACTCGACCTCACAAGAAGTGAAGAGCAGAGTTTTTTTTACAAACAAACTGAGGCAAATCTCATACAGGGCATCAGAAAATGTTTGTTGAAAAACACAGCAGGAGCTATACTGAAGCTATTAAAAATGCAAGTTTAATTTCTAAAATAGTTCTGGACAATTTTTTTTTTTCACATGATGGTCTCAACCATAGAGGAAAAGAGCACTCGCTAAGGTTGACCTCTGCTATGTCAGCTTGAAAATGCTGTGAGTAAAGTGCTTTCCTGGCAGATGAATGTAGTCCTTTACACAGGCGGACTTTGAGTTTGAACCCTGGTGCCCCACACAGGTGAGTGCCCTTTTTGCATTCTGCAACACTTCTATTTCCAGTCACCCTAAATTAAGACTTGTTTCCAACTTCTCAGTTCAGCCACTGCACTGAAAAAATCAATTATTTGCACTACCTGAGTCTCAATATTGTAATTGCTATCTAGATAATTTGCTGATGGATGCATTAGTAATATCTATGTATTGTGCCACTGGAGACTCCTTTACACGGAGAATGCTTCTCTGAGGAGAAGCAGTCAATACCCAGAATCTGGCTGTGAAACTTATAAATACCACTGGAAAACATAGTTGAGACTGAATCTTGTACCTTGCAGATGCAGAACAGCAGGAGGAGAGAAACTCTTACCGAAAATCTCCTCTTACCAAGAGAAGGAAGAAAATAGGTTTGCAGCATCCCAAGAATACAGGGCCTGAAGAACTGAGCTGCAGTCTGGCTACAGGACTGCAAATTTGTAGACTTCCCTGCCTTGTTTTAGAATTAATTCAGGGGCAGAGGTGACTGATTTGCAAAGACTCCTAAAGATATGGTCCTTAGCTATGTGCTAGTGGAGCTCCAAATAGTGTTTAATGAGCCGGGAGGACAAATTGCTGAGTTCAGCTTGAAATCTATAGTAGCTACAGCAAGTATATGTTTGAAACATTTGTCATTAATTAGGCATCCTCAGTTACCTCCTGGATGAAGCCAAAGCCATCTTGCGCATCATAAAATCCATGAACTGCAGTATATGCCTCCAGAATTTGATAATCCAAATGAATCAACTGGGAAAAACTCTCTTCCAATCTGTTAGAGCTATTGATTCATCTGGATCTATAATGTGTTATTTAATTTTAATTCTCGGTGAAGATAGTTGATTTATATTGAGGGAAAAAAATAGAGGAAATATTGTGTGTAGCAAGCAGTTAGGTACATGAATAACCCATAAAGAAACTCTCACAGCACACAGGGAGAAGCAGAAAGAGTACCAGGTAGTGCTAGTGCCTCCATCCAGTGTTGTGTAGGGTTCTGCTGATTTCATGAAAGTTTTTGACTCTGAATTGATGTCTCCATGGACGCTCCTTTCAAAAGGCAGGAAAGAGTCAGCTGCTTGTATCTCAGAGGCAATACATCCCAATTCTAATCTGACTCACAAGCATAGGTAAATTATTTCAATTCAGTTTCTTGAAATAAAACACTATTTTTTTTGGAGCATAGCCAGGAAAAATGCTTAAAACAAAATAAAATCACCTGCATGCAAGATTCCCTAATTAGGCTTCCCTAACACTGGCCATTCCTTACTACTGCATGGAATAAAAGGAAAACTCTTCCTATCATGACTTCTCTCTGAACAACCCCATAAAGCCTCTGCTGCTTGGGACCTAAACATACAAGAACTAGATTCACTTACATGTTCTATATAACAACCTCCAGTTGTCTCAATGCACCTCATGGCTTCTGGGTTCCCCATATGTGTGTAGTTGCCTGGTTGGCACAGGACCAGTGGAATGGCTTCTGTTCCTACCTTGTGCAAAAGGTTATCTGGGTATGATGAGAGGACTTGGCCTCCAGGAATGTCCTCCTGAAGCCAGAACATCCTTGGGACTGCTCTGACCAGTGTAAAGCCAAACTACTGGACATTTTTTTGAGCCTTCAGGTATGACAGAACCAACACAGGAACATCCACCCCACCAAGTATTCATATGGTGAACACAAACTATGGCAGAGCCAATACCGTGCCCCAGTAACACTGGCCATAGTAGTGATTCCTTCAGTTTAGAAGCAACTTTAGAAGCAGGTAGTCAGACCAGTGGGTAATCTTATTCTGGGGAAGCAGACTGGCACACAGCTGTCCTAGGCTTGAGGCAGAATAAAGTAAAGCCTAACATCAGTCTGGTGTGCCAGTGCCCCCTGGCCATGCCAGGCATACCTCAGCTGCAGCCAACAGCCTGGCACTGAGGCTCAATTAATCAACAGGGGTTATATAACGAGCACAGAATTTCAGCCAGAAAAAATTCAAATGTATCTGCACACGAAGTCCTCATTGTCCAGTCTGGTCACTTCTGTTCTGCACCAGATGCTTCTTGTGAGAACAATATTCCAGCTTATCCTCAAACAGTATCTGTCCCTGATCATTTAATCAGTATTTAAAGCTGTGTCTATGATGTTATTGATCCTACTTGTGCCTCTAGCTTGTGTTTCCAACAGAAAATCCAGCACAGAGCGAAAGTGCAAAACACTTTCTCAGCATCCGCAAGAAGAAAAAGATGCATTTTTCTCCTTTCTGATTTTATGGTTTGTTGTATAATAGCAATAATCTCTATTGCTTTCATATACTTGCAATAAATGGCTTTTGAGATCGATGAAATGTCTGAGCTTCACTTTAGCTATTAATCATTCTCAGTAGCCATTTATTGCTTCATATATTACAAACAACAGAAGTTATTCCCTAAGCCTGCCCAGATAGCTGAGAACTGCAAATTTCAAACCTAACTCTGAGAGACAGATTCACTGATGGCAATTCCTGTGTTGTCTTTTATAACAGTAAGTAATAACAGCAGCACTGTGCCTTCCACCTGCAGATTTCAAAACCTACTATACAATGCATTAAGGAAAAATGGGCCTTCCTCTTGTAGTTGAAGCGGGGGGAAGAAGGTGAGGATAGAGGTAAGAAATATCTGTGAAGATCTGTTCCCAGTTTTTTTCTCATTATCTGAGACAGCAACATTGATAAACTGACAGAATACCTGCTTTTGGTGCCATCTTGCTAGCAAAGCTCCTTGGGAGTCAACCCTCTGTCTGCAGCTAGGGCACAGTACTGACTGCCCTGGGAGAGGGGCTGTGTTGCTGTTCTTGGTCAATGCCAGCAAGTTTGGAAACAAATATTCACTCAACAAACTTGCTCCACACGTTTCCTAATCTGACCAATCTTCAGTCCCAATCTTTGCTCCTTATACTCCTTCTGCCTAGGGCCTAATCATGTTTTTTGGGTAATCATAAAATAAACATGGGCAGTGGCATCAAAGGAGAGAAATTTCCTGTAAGTTTGGGTTGGAAAAACGTGTTCTAACCCTGAGAATAATGGTGTGGGTCCTTGACAAAGTATGAACTACGATGAATTTGAGCATAGTGTGCATTCTCTTGTATTAGAGACTTCTGCTTTGACATGTATCTGGCTCTTAGATGCCTCCGCTTTGATCATCCATCATCCTTTATTCCAGTGAAAATACAGAGTGTATTTCTCACTTCTGTGGAATTTCAGATTTGTTTACGCAGGTGATGACATTGGTATAATTTCTTTGCCTATACAGGAGATTTACCAAGTTTGATAAGAAACCATTGTGACTCTGGTGGCTATGGCCACTTTGAATGTGAGACATCATCTGCTAAGGAGAAACCAGGCTGTTCTCAAGACATGGCACAAAACATCTTACTGTTGCCACACACAGCCTAAATTCAGCATGAGGTCAAGGTATGCATGAATCCTGGCTGTCTGGGAATAGATGATGTTGGGAGCTCAGAGAAAGAACCCCAGACAACCTTGTCTCTTCCATATGAGTTACATTACATCATGATAAGGGCAGATGGTCAATAGGTCTAAATGCCAGGTCCACCAGCAACATTAGCAGCAAGCACATAGGGTGCATACAATAGTATCAGTTTGACAGCACTACAAATATATACCTCCTTACCCTAAAGATTTGCAGTCAGATAATATGAAAATGGAGTGTTCTCTCACTTGCCTTTCTTTTCTACAATATCACAAAACCAAAGTGGGACTGGACTGGATATCCCAAGTTTTTTGTTTGTGCTGCAGCAAACATGAAGAAACAGAGGGAAAAAGCAGTTTTAATGGTTGTGTCAGAATTTTGATAACAGGCTCAGCTACTGCCTGTTGTTGTTATTTGTTCATTTGGTTTTTAAACAACTAAAGGACAGAATTCACTTTCTTCTCCCAAGTCTGGTCTAGGTACTCTACTCTCCAGTGTTACATTATCTTTAACCTTGCTTCATGGTTTAAAAACTCTTCATCCATATTAGCCACCTCAATTCCCAGTGTTTATTTTAATGTTTTCTACAATTTAATAATGTTCCATTCTGCTGAGTCTACTTCTACATGTAAAATAGGTCTATACTATTAATGACAGCAATTTTGTGTTAATGTAGCACACAGTTGCAACAGGCACTGTGTGAAAATAACAGCTGAAAAAAATTCTGCATTAAAACTTCCCTGGTTTTCAACAAAACCTTTGTCATGTTGTATTTCCATTAGGCTTACATAAGATGTTGTGCCACCTTGCAAGGTATCTATGTCTTAACAGTGCCTTCTTATTCCATTAATTACTTCTCTTTGAATATCAGGAACCATATCTTAATAACGGAAGTAGGGATGAGTTGCTCTTTAATCTCTCTAGCTCATCATCAGAAGATCAGAAGGGGGAGAGTTGGCTTCTGTTCCTTATGCATCACTGGCTGAATTGTTTCCACATTTCCAATCTAATATAAATTACACTTGTGTAACTCCAGAGGATGACAGAAGAGATGCAGGACTGAAACTGAGAGTGCTCTCGTAACTTGCTCTTGGAAGTTTCAAAAAGTATTACCGACCTCCTCTCCTACCCTCCCTTACTCTCCCACTCTACTTTGCACAAAAACATTTGCTATGGATGTCTAAGGTTGTTGTTCAGACAGCTCAACAAGGTCTTGACAGCTCTCTTCTGAACTGAGGGAAGAACAGATATTCCATGAATGCATATTAATCAAATAATATTTTACCTCTAGCTACCTAAGGAGGAATATAAATTCTTTTGCCTAAAGATAAAAATTGACTTGGTATGTGAAACCGGAGATCCAGTTAGTTCAGTATCCTATCTGCTACTAGCCAATGACATACGCTTAAGAATATAAGAACACAGCATGTACAGAATTATCCTTCCCAACTTCTAGAAATCAGCATTTTACTGTGATTATGAAAAGACCCTTGTTAACTGGTGAAGAGAGCACAGGACTCGGGAAAGATGAGTTCTCTAAAGGACTCTTCCTTTTAATTGCTCTTTGCCCTCAGGCAATTCACAAAGGTTGTGACTCAGTTACCAAGTGAGTATGAAAATATTCATTAGACTTTGCAAATTTGTAAGGACTGAATGCCCTTATAAAGCTGTGTGTCACCACAGAATCACTTGCTACAGAATAGCCATAAAAATTGCTGTTGCCAGCATAGGCGAAATGTGCCATGAAAAGTGGCTTAGAGATGCTCTCACATCTTGAAAACCAAATAACCAAATGAGGTTGTAAATCTCTGATCCAGGGAAATTTGTACAGAGTAGAAACAGCAAAGATAAGCTAGAATTATGTGGTTGTATTGAAGTAACTTTTAAAATTTATACTATAATAAAAATAATGAAAGAGCTAGTGAGCAGAGAACAATAGCATAAGCACCTTTTGAACAAATGTTCAATGAAAATTAGCACTTGCATGATCTTGCAGCACCAAAAACAAAGACAAGGACACTAGTTTTGCATTGATTTGAAAAAGAAAGGTTTTCTAAGACTTATGTCCAAAATTTTCTACAGCATCTGATAGAATTGTGCTATAAATTCTTTCTTCTTATGAAAATTATAAGTTGGATGAGTTTTTCTTTATTTGCAAATTGATTTCAGAAACCTCTAAGGTATTCCACTGTTATGTTTTGGAGAGATTATTTACCATGTTTCTATTTTGAAGATGCTATTCTGAATCCATCAGTATGCCCACTTGTTTCACAGTCGTCTTCCATCATATTTTTATATCAGTCCTATGTAATTACATTAGTGACCAATTTTGAAAATCTAGAAAATAGAAATATAACTCTATGGAAAAAAACTATACCTCATGTTGTGGCTCTTAATTTCTCTTTGTTCCTCTAATAGAAAAATAAACTAATTTACTCAGTGAATTGTACATGTAAGTGGAAAAATATGCATGACTTTCCTTGCTATATTCCAACAAATTGCATATTATCTATCAATAATATTATCCAGTTGTGTGGAATATTAAATAACAGATTGGCTGCTTTCCGTGAATTTCATCAAATATTTCTTTTGTACTTAAAGTCTTACAACTTCAGTGAGAAAAAGGCCAATCAGAGAAATTCCAATACTATTGTTCACTATGTCAGATAGAGCAGAGATTTTAGATGTCTGACATAATGGAGTTCTGTCTCGCCTCATTTGATAGGTTGTCCTCTTCTATATTGGCAGCTACTTGATACGGTCATAAATTTTCCTCTAAAACCTCCAATCATCTTCCAGGTTATTGAAAATGTATTTTGTTTTGTAAGAAACTATAATTTATCTAGTGACAAATTGCCACAAAACCTTTAATATATTTGTAGACTAGTATTTTTCTCTTGTTCTTTAGAGTGTCAAAATCAAAGCTTATATCCACTGCATTCAGTTTTGCTCAGAAAATGTAAGAATTAATGGTAAAAATTCTATTATTGAAAAGGTTCCCCTTCAACATCACTTGCCATAAAAAGGTATACACAAGGTTTTTTTTGCAAAATATTCCTTGATCAGCAGCAAAGAAATTGCTTCCTATCGAAGTCTGAATGTTACTATATGGCAAAATTCTCATCAGGTGGGCTTTCCTGTACAGAAGAGCTGACCAGAACAGTTCTTTTTCAAAATATGTTGTTCTAAAAAAGCTGTTTACCAAAGTAATAAGTTTATATTTTGAGTGTAGGAATGATGTGTCAGAGGGAATGCATTCCACTCAATTTTGTTGCGTCAAAATCTCTGTGAAGAACTGGAGATGAAATTTGTTCTTTGCCTCAGACTTTTAATAGCAGCATGAAAGCTATTAAATAAAATGACTGTGATCACAAACATTTGTGCTACGTGATCTGCCTCCATCCACAGTAAATCACTGAGTCATCATATTGTGTTGCAAACTCATTCATAACATATACTTCCCAGAATATTCTTTCTCAGATCAATGGGCTCATATTGTTTCTGTTTTCTATTAGGCACAAGAGAATTCCACCTACAAATCCATTCCTCTAAGTATAATTTAATTATAATTTGCTGTGTGCAAGGGAAATAGTAGCAGGCAAGTTAAGGAGAAGGATAATCCATTCTTATGGTTGTCAGGGAAGTGGTCCAGACCATGAGTAACCAAACTCAGAAAAGAAATTCTGTCATATCAGCCAAATTATTTTCTTACCGGGAATCTAAAAACCTTAAAGTAAGAAACAGTATGGCAGAAAAATGCTCTAATATAACATCAGCATAACTGGAGAAAATCAAGGAGAAGTTAAGAAGAAGGTGCATATTATGAGATATTATAGCTGCATAAGCTCACAGTGGTTGACAGCTGTTTCATGCCAAGGTCTGTACTAATAGTGGACTATCAATACAATTTTTTTTTTTTTAAACCAAGCCAGATTAATTTCTAAAATTTATTTCATGGACTCAAACCTATCATCTCAAAGCTATGAATTACCCAGAGTAAGAATAGACCTAGGCAAACTAGAGAGAGTTTGACAGAGAGGACACTTTTCTACCTTATGATTATACCAACAACTATTCCTCTTTGTTCCAGTTTCTGGAAAGGGATTAAGAATGCCTAATCATCATTCCCATGGCACTCTGAGAGGTACTAAAGCCAAATAAATATTACATTTAATTTTTAATAATGTTCAAAAATTAACTCTGATTTTATTGTGCATCACTGAACCATCACAGGAGAGTTAATCTGCAAAGGTCTATGTATCTGGGATGGAGACAGGGACAGGAGAAATGCTCTTTGGCATAAAGTTCTATATTATGTATTGCATATATTATATATTGCATTTCTCCATACCATGACTAGTGGCCAACAGTATTTAAATGTTGCTTTCACTAACCTCTAATTAAATTAATTGCAATGGGTACTATACTCTCCGCTGTCTTGGGTTGTGTAACCATACTGTGGTCAGTGAAACTCTGTTGAGTTATTCAGCAGAAAATCAGGGCTACCAGCCTCCAGTTTATTGATACTCTTCTGGTCTTTTAAAGAGTGAAATGAATACAGCAGTGTTTCCGTCAAAGAACTCTGTGTGCTGCGTATTAACAGTCTCCATCTTGGTGGAACAATAGTATCAATAATGGACCAAGTTGCCTCTCAAGGCACAAAGTTTTGTCAACCTTTTTACTTCTTAAGATAAATGATATTCTCATTAACAGGTAAAACGTTACCTTTATATCAGGTTTAGCTGTTATTGAGAACATCACAAGTGAGGACCTGCAGGACAATAGGACAGAGGTTGCAAGAAAAGCCTTTTACAATAAATCCCTTCCAAAAGGAAAAACAAACAAACAAACAAGTTTCAGTTCCTGATGATGTAGAAGTCCCGGATAGCATCCAGTAACCAAATCAGCAGAAAAAACTGCAGCTTAATATTTCACTTAGAGGGAAGGAGCTTTTTGATTCCAGTCTGCCTTCCTTCGAGGGTAACCTAGTGCAGGTGCGTTACCTTGTTTCGTGCAGCAGAGGACACTGTTTTACACATCATCACCTCCCTGGCCAGTGTGGTGTGGTAACACAGCCCTTACTTTCATCAAGCCCTGTCTTCTCCAAATACAAAAGAGGGGTTGCATCAAGTTGAGGATAAAGTGCCATGCATGCCAAGGATGAAATATTATGAAGAAATAATTAATATAAACTACTGCAATAATAAAAGGATCGAATGGAACTTACATGTTAAACATGTGCAGGTGCGTTGCTTGACCTGAATTGTGATCTGCATGAGCATCCTGAAACTTCCATCCTGTTCTTCCTGCTAACATTTACCTGCCCACCACAGCTGAAACGTGGGATAATAAGCAAACTGCCACTCACTCTTCATCAAATCTCTAAGTTCAGCCATCTGTATGTTCTGAACCCAGAATGCACAGTTATGCTCTGAATTTCTTGGAACTTAATTGAATGATTCTGAGTACAGAGACATGAAAACCTAGAAGAAAAATGTATTTATAAAGGTCATTAAAAGATTTATGTCATGCTAATTGTTTCAGTGCTTAACTTAGCACATCTAGGAAACTATTTAACTAAGTTTTCTTTGAAAGATCCCAACTATTAGCACATTATAACAGGTCTAGAAAATATAACTGTATTCTCAGTTGAGGTTTTAACATAAATATGTCATGTTGACCTGCCTACCTCCAAGTAAGATGCTGAGGAATAAATTTATAATTGTCTTTACAAAAAAAAATCATCAGCATAAAAGTTCTGGAGAACTAGATTTTTTTTTTTTTTTTTTAACATATTTTTCTCATGACCCACTTTTGAACCAGTCCGTCATTATGTGGAGCCTTCATATAGATTTGATTAGGAAACATCAATCACATTATACCTTTGATGTTGTCATGGGTTTTTTTGTTAAAACAATGATAAAGGAATATTTTCTGGAACAGGATAGTAATTAAATGACAGAAGACAAAACTTAGGATTCTCTCCTTCCTATTCCCAAGGTGCTTTCTGGCAACACCAAAGCTTCTCTCTCCTTAGATTTTTTTAAAGTCATATTATATGAGCGTTTTCTACTCTATCTTGGACTCTTCTGTTCTTCCTCTCTGCTTCTCTTCATATTTGGCTGTCTCTTTTCACAAAGTCACTGCTCAACCAAAATAGCAAACAGACCTCATGCTCACAGGCAAAACTGGCGATGAAATACTATGGTATTACTTACTTGTACTGTGTTGTGTAGAACCACAAGCACATATCAAGGTTCTGTTGTGCATGAACAGTAAAAGCATATCAGGAAAAAAATGATGTCTAGCTGCATAGATTTCAGTCAGATTACATCACCATTAAATTATTTCCCTATGTCATTAACACTTATTAAATTGAAATTAGACTTGTGAATAAAAGTTGCTAGATATTTTGTACTGTTGCAATGGTAAAGAGATGCTGTGGGTATAAATCTCAAGGAGAAGAAAAGGCTATCTGAATGGTCTATAGTCTCACAAATGATGAGATAATTTAGTTTGGAAGGGACCTCAGGAGATGTCTAGTCCAATGCCCTGCTCAAATTAAGGTCTGCATTGAATTCAGACCAAGTTTTCTAGGGCTTTATCCAATCGTGTCTTGAAATCCTCCAAGGATGGAGATTCCACAGCCTCCCCAGGCCTCAGTCCAATGATTAGTTATCCTCATAGAGAACATTTCAACCAAACATCTATTCAGAATCTCCCATTTCCATTTACAGCCTTTGCCTCTCATTTTCTTACTGCGAAGAGCCTGTCTCCCTCTTGGTAACTTCCTCATAGATATTGGAAGGCTGCATAGAATTCTGCTATGCCTTCTCTTCTGAGTCTAAACAAGCCCAATTCTTCTCATATGACATGCTCCAGCTGCCTGGCCATTGTGGCGGCCCTCCACTGGACTAGCTCTTCATTTCCTTCTGTCTGTCTGTCTAATGTTTTTTCAAGTTCTGCAAGGGAGGCAGATATATCTGCACCTATTCTAAAGGAAACTGTGACACACTTTTATCACAATTAGTTGCAAAGCGGAAAAAATGTCTTTCATATCACTGCCATAAACTAGAACCTCATAAGCAAGTGAGCGTCTCTAGGCAGAAACAAAGAGCCGCTAACTCAACCACAGACCTTATGAAATCATCACGGTTCTGAGTTGAACAGCACTTACCTAAGGCTTTGGTCAGCATGACAGCAAACTGTCTTTACTGTGTTAACATCCAGGCTGCTTCACAGAAATCTTCACTACTTGTGGTAAATATGAGGATCTTCCTAGTTAATCTGGTGAAGCTAAAGGAAAAAGCTTTTCCATCCTGAAAGCTTTAAAAAAAAAAAAGTTTCCATTAGAATATATCCCTTATCACCATTCACCTTAACTTCAGTCAATTTATATTATGCATATAGCTGTTGTCCATCTAGATTTATATGACTACCTAATTGCTGGTAATAAAAAGATATAAATCATCTATTCATATACATACACAAAGTTATAAATACATCTATTGGTAACAGAAGGATTTCAATGTACTAGTTTACACAGGCTGTCCCCCAGCTCAGTTCTATAAAATTCAAAGACTGAACTTGATCTATCCATTTCTGATCTACTAGACAATGTGTGTGTCATGTGTGAGACTATTTCAGCCCTTGGGAATTATTCCAGTGAGTCAATCACTTGGGGAAAGTGTGATTTACCAGAGGCCTGTTTTTGCGTTAGTTCAAAGGTCTATTAGCAAATACATGGAAAAAATGCAGCTTTTGAGGCATACTACTTCTCAATTCTAGAGGGACAATAAAGTAGAGGACTATAAAGTGCTGTAATTCAAGGCATGCAGCTCTTTGAAGACACGAAATTTTCCCTTTCTAGGTACCATTAGCAGAATTAGAGTCATAAAATGTCCTTCTTTTAGAATCTGATCTATCTGGCCCACCAGTTTTAATTAGTAATAGTTCTACTTAATAAATAGAACTCCCAATTTCTTTCAAGGAAGGCCTTGCCAAGATCTGAAAAATCAGGGTTTCACAGGCTCTCTTATGGTTAGGACATATCAGAGAGAAGAGTGTTATACAATATGTCTGAGACATTAATTACATCTCTGTAGGCCAGAAATGGGATGCAAGTTTCCAGAGGTATGAGAGGGAAGTGGGAAGAGCACTCATTAATGGTCCTTGTGTGAAAAATCTAAAGCAGTCTTTTATGGCAAGGAGGTGTGTGTGTGTGGGGAGATAAAAAAATCAAAACACAGCTTTCCATGAAAAACAATCCTATGGGAATTATTTATTTAGTTCTTTAAGTAACTCATAGATGTTGCAGGTAGTATTTTCTGGATTACTAGAATTCTGGACATTATTTCTTGCTTCTGAAGTGCTTATGCCTCACAGAAATAAGGAAAGTTGCCTCCCTGCTTTTAAAAAAGGCACAGCTGCATGTTTCACAACAAAATGCATTAAGGCACAAGATAAGTATCTTTCCTTTTATCTTGCAATGTGTCAGGCATACCCCAGGCATGTAACAAGTGATAAATAAAATAACAGCATAAGCGTGGCTGGGATTAGAATACTATTACCGCACTCTGGAGTCTCTGTCATGGTCTTTCTTCTCACTCTTGGCAATCTACTTGCCAGTTCACATCATAGTTTGAGAAAGATCTGCCAGGATATCAGCTACATATGAGAGCAAGAAACTCAGAATATATTTTTTTATTAACTTGCTGTCTGTATGGGTGTATCTCAATAAGACCTTTGAATATAGCTTGTGAGTACTGGCCAGTACAGAAAGAGAGCACAATTTCTAACATTCCTTTCCAATGAATTCTTAATCTGTCTTCTGGGAGAAAAAAGAAAAAGGCTGATATCACAATACATATCCTCAATTTTTTCCTGCCCTTTCTCTGCTCTAATCTTTTGTTTGCATATGACTATATTGCATATGTTGATGGAAAAGTCTGGTGGGAAGGTCTTTTTCTAGTAAGAATTATCTAGATTGTAGAAATTTGATATATAGGGGAAGATGAATGTAAACTGTGTAATAGATCCTGGAACTCACCCTGGCATGGCACCAATGGAGTTAAGCACAGCCCCAAGTGCTGTGATTTCTCCACCTTTGTATTTTATCTGACAGTTCTCTTTCTCTCCCTGGATTGTCATGTAGCCCTTTTGCTCTGTCTGTTCACATTACACAGTAGCTCCTCTGGTGTCTCTCTCAATTTTTTCCATACAAATGCATTCCCCATGATACATTCAAATTTGTGCACAGAGGACTTTCTTAGGCTCACTGTTGCTTTGGCACACTTACCTTAATGCATAAATAACGAATATTAAGAACATAGATTAATAAATAAATGCCCGACCAAAATATCGGGAGAATCTACACAGCTTAACTTTCACAATATGTCTTAACAGACTGCCAGCATAAATTTTCCCTTGTGGAGGACTTCCAAATTCTTCCATAGCTTTATTGGTTTCAGTGTTTATATCAGCAAGTGGATGGATGGTAACAAAGGCTTTGATAAGGAAATAGATCCAGATTTGTAAGAAAAGACCATTCTGCCTTCAGGCAGAGGCAGACAAAGAAAACATTACTTTGTATGGCTCCTAATACTACAGGTTATATTACTATATAAATAAGGACTTAGTGCATGCTTTAGTTTCAAAGGAGAATTGGCAGATAACATTTGATAACATCTCCTTGAATAGCTCTTTAGTGCTCCTCCTCTTTCCCTTGATGACTTTGGATGTGATTTGAGCTGACACCCACAGTTGTGTGTTTGAATAGCTCTCTTCAGTGCTAGGTTACAGTTTACACATCAACTTCCCCGACCTAAAAAACATGAAACTCTTGATTATGTTTGTCAGCCCATCCTGAGTTTCTGCTTCATTATGAAATTTATTGAAAAAGAAAGATTGAGCACTTGATTTCCCTCTTTCAGATCTCTTTCAAATGTTACAGAAAAACTTACTGAATAATATAAATTTCCCCCAAAGGATTTGTGTCTCTCCATATGAGTAATAGCTTATAATACAGAAAAGTCTGCTTTAAGAACTTTGCACAGCTAAGTTATCTCTTGTTAATATACAGTTTTGGCCTCTTTGGTTTTAAAATATATAAATCCAATATAAATCAAAACACATATAAAAAGAATTATATGATCTGTATACTTTCCACTGCAAATGTAAATATTTAAAATGCATGAATTCTGAAAGGAACAGCTTTGATTGTTATTGGCTGAAAAAGCAGATGGTGCAAGGATACATTAGTGTCACAGAGCATTACCTTCATCCTTAGGAGCAGAGATGACATCTCAATGATGCACTGGACTTTTCTTCATTGCTTTCTAGGTGGTTCAAGTCATAAAACGTAAACTCTGTTTCTTGCTGAAGTTGTTCACTGAAGAAAGTAATGTATCTCTGATTTACTCTTTGCATACAGATTGCTTCTCTAACGGGAAATTTCAGCTTGAGACTGATAACACATTTAAGTCTCACCTAAAACCTTAAAATAGAGTGTAAGTATGACTTAAATTATGCATTAACCTTGAGTTAGTCTTTGCAAAAGCGTAAACTAATTTTCTTTAATCCTCACACACTAGACTTTTATCTGTTTTCAGTTATAAGGAGGATGAAGGCTTGGCATGTGAAGACACCTACCTGTTTTTTTCAATTTGCTCTTTCCAGAGGCCCAAATATTTTTCCATCACATAGCTGTGTAAGGTATACTTGTAAAAATAATTCCTGAGTTTTCTAATAACAATATTTGCAATTATCCATACTCTACTGTAACATCATATGGAAATCTCTGCCAGACCCAGAGTAAATCCTGTAAGAGTCACAGTGCCTCACTCCAGGCTCTGCTGGGCTTTCCCCAGCCCAGAGAGCATCAGCCAGGACGAGGCAAAGAGGCAGCTGCCTTCGCTCCTACCCAGCTAAGCTTTTTATTAGAAAAACCAACCAACCAAACCCAACAGACAAACAAACCACCAACCTAGAAAACAAAGATGAAGAAACCAACGAAAGGGATCCTATTTATCACAGAAATATATTTGATAATGATAAAATTATTTATATTAAGCAAATTTTTTTCAGTTCACTTTAAAACAGTCTCAGGACAAGATACTTTGCCAGAGAGACTGTAGGAATATTAAATATTTATCTTTTTCTGGCTTGACTCTGAGGTCACCCTTGCCTCTTACACCATTGCCCATCTTCTCAAACACACAGGAATAGACAAGTCTGCTTGGAGCCTCACTGTGTGAGTGTGACAGACTCAGGAAGTGTTCCCACTCCAGCATGACATTTTAATCTCCATTAATTTTTCACCTACTTTAAAAGAGACTCCTCTGGACAAAGTTCAACATTCAAAGTCTGTGTAAGCATTCCCTGGATTTTCTGTTTAGCCAGATGATGAACGTGTGTCTGGATGGCACCTCATAGAGAACAGCTGTACTTCAGAAAGAAAAAAGAGCCAGATGACCTCACAAGACTTTCACTCATCTAACTGCTGCTTCCTGATCAAGGTTAACATGATTTATACTAAACTGCCATCTGAGGCTGGGCCTTGATCCAAGCATGCACACCAGTCCACACTGACCTTTTTCTAAAGAAGATGCTGAAAGTGCAGGGAATTGCCCATGGTATAGAGAAATCCTCCACACTTCTGGCTACCTCTAAATTTCCCATGGCTTTCAGAAGAGAAGGTGTCATGAAAACACACCTGTGGCAACACAATTGCACCTACTCCAGGAATCCCCTAACCAGTCCTACTGGAATTTTTTGTCAGAATTATGGGAACATACAGGAGCAATAGGGAAAAGAACTTTAACTTGGGACATTATTTGAAAAAAAAAATTCTTATTTAGCTCCAGGAATGTGTTAATCTGTAAGTTAAAAAAATAAAATAAATATTAGCAGTACTTTTTAATGGTGACCCGACGAGCAAAATTGATGAGAAACTGTAAAACTGAAATTAGCCACCAGAGGGAGCTCATTTGGTTAAAAATGGTCAGTGGCTTCATTTACTTCGGCAAAAATACAGTAACGGGAAGTTTACAGACAGTTTACAAACAGACTGTTGTTTATATATTACTATGCATTAACAAGAAGATGGCAGAGAAGTGTTTTGGGTGGGGTTTTTTTTTTCCTTTAAAGGTTTACGTTGATAACATAGAAAAATATATCAAATGAGAAAGTATTTCTACAATAAGTTAATTAGTGGGTACGAGATAATTCAGACTTGATGCAAAGGGCCTGTGTGACAATTCATGACCGTAGCAATGCATATGCACAAGAGCATTACAGGCAGCCACAGTGAGCACATTTGGATACTGTTCTCACTATTGTTCTAATGAATGGGACCAAAACAATCCCCTTTGAAGCAGTAAACATGCACGCTTTGAATAATCCTTTCAGCCCTAGTCAAAATTCCAGATGAGCTTTCGGAGTCTGTGAACACAGGCTGAAAAAGAGCAGCTTATTCGCTTATTTAGTATTGAGATGAGAGGAGACAAGAGAGAAAATGCGGTCCCAGATACCCTTTTTTTAATGCATCCGGTTGTGACTCTGAAGTTGTGAGTTGCTGATAAAAGGGCAAAGAAATGAGGAAATACCTTTTGAACAGACAACTCAGAATATCTGGTAAGCAGGCATGGACCCCAGGTAGGCACTTCATGGTAAAGACAGGATTCATCTCATCTACTTTAGCCTTCAGAAAGTTAGACGTGTGGTATGATCCACTTGCCAGGTTGTCTTTATAGTCGTGAAGAGAACAAAGCTCTCAGAGAAGGTGGTGAGTCCTGCCTATCTCAGGAAGGGATGAATTTTTGATTGAAAGTGCTCATAAGGTGATAATCTTGGTTTAGATAACTAATATTTAAATAGCTATAATTAGTAGAGATTAACATTTTAAATGCTTGAACTGCTTAGTAAAATACAGGCTCTTCGTCTTCTAAAAGCCAGGTTTGTCAGTGAAAGTGTATGCTACAGATTTCAGCTGATGCTGAAATAAAGGTCAACATTGCATACTGCCTGTCCACTGCAAGTGCCAGCTTAGGTACCAGGGGATGTTGAGGTCCAAAACATTGATAAATGATGGCATTCTGATTCCTCTTGTATTGGTCTGTCCTGGAGGTAAGGCTGTGTCACAAGGAAGTCCCATACTATACTTTAAAAAAAAAAAGCAGAATATTTAGAAATCTAATGTTTTGTGGCTTTTTTTTCCCTTTTCCTAGAGACAACTTAGACAAGCGGAAATAGGCTGGTTATTTGAACAGAAATTAAATTAAACACAGTGAGAAGTGGCAGCCTTCCTCTTCTGTGTGGGTTAATGAGACCCTGTAGGACAGCAAGAAGATGGTTTTAACTGTTCTGATTAGCTTGACCTAAAAGCCACTTCATGATTCATAGACAGAAAATGTAATTTAAAAATAATCAAATTGATGATCGAATACAGACTGTTTAACAAAAGAGATTTTTAAAATACCATCTTCACATGATCTTCTGCTCCTTCCAACCCCATGTCAGGTTTTATTCAATATAATGTGCTGGGCTGTGAACAACTCCCACCAGAAATCTTGTACGTTTTAACACATAGGACACTTTTCCAACACTCTTTCAAGTGACATCTTTAAATGCACTAGATATAAATTCAGGACAACCATGTCTCACCCTTTCTTCTCCCTCCTTCCTGATCTGCAAATAAGTTGTCTCTTTGGGGGTGCCCTGTGCTTAGCTCGCTGGTGCGATCTGCCTGGGAAGGAGCTTGCTGAAAGCCTTCACTGCATGGGAGTGCACTGCTGGATGTCTGCTTTGGGGAAGCTGTCCTAGAAACCTGCTGGGAATTCTCTTGTTATAGACGAACACTGTCCATGCTAGATTTTTCTCCTGTTGCTAGCTATTTTTGTTGGTGGTGGAACTTCATTACTGATGGGGAACTACTGGTGTTTTAATCAGGGGCATCTCATTCTAATCTCACTGCTGGTGAAAAGGGATAAAAAGGAGACATTTGATCCATCCATCCTTCTAGCAAAGCAGAATTCTTTCTGTTGAAAACTACAGAGCCAGAGAGGTAAGACTCTTCAGATGATTAGACAGAAGATTTGAAACTCGGTTCTATAAACAGTAGTTTGAAATGAAACCTGAGCTGCAAATTCTGCTATAATGAGAGCAACAGGTTGGACAAATGAAAGATGCAAGATGCATCTGGAATGTGAATCAGCACATTAAGTAGTCTTTGTACTTATAAAGCACTGCTTTTATATGTGTTAGAAATACACTTGGACGAGGAATATCAAACGGGCATAGGAATCAGTTCCTTTTTTTTTTTTTTCCCATTAGTACATGGCCTGAAGTATTTTCTAAGCCAGAAAAAATACATCTCTTTAATGCAGTCATTGTCCTACAGCAAATTGGTAGAGATCATCAAATCATTCATTCTACTGAAGGCCATTTCCAATCTCTCTCATTAGCACAATGTTCAATCCAGTTAAAGCTGGGTCAAACTAAAGTGACCAACTAATGGACTGAAACACAGCATTTTTTTAATATAAAAGTTCCTGAACTCAAAAATATAATGTCTCAGATACAAGATCAAATGATAGATTGTAGCATTTTCTTGAGGAGGACTTTAAAAATAGATTATAATGTATCCATGCCTGATTGTTTCTGGGAGAAAAAAATGTTATAAAGGGATTATGTTGACAAGATACAACAAAGACCAAGTTAAATCCCAAATTGTAACTTGGGAAAAATGAAAGGCTTTTTTTGTGTGTGTGGGGGGGTGTGTGTGTGTCTGAATACAATAAAATTAGTGATAAAGGGTATGACCCCACCAAATACCATCCAGATCATATTTAAATTTGAAAGTAACAATAAACAACATGTAATCTATGTAGATTTTAAACCAATAGAGGCTCTGGCACAAATTCCTATTTGCACATACGATGCCAAGCTTATCAGCAAATGATTGGTGAGACTTGTAATATTCATTCGTGTAAGGTATACTTTATACTTGCATGTGCGAAACAGGCACAGAGACTCATATTTCAGTCTGGACATGATTCTGGCAGTGCTCTTCTGAACTTCTGGCTACTAATATCTATACTGGTCTCACAAACGAGTGCTCAGACAGAGTTCTGCAGGGGTCCCGGGACACGCTTAGCACGCATCTGCAAGCTCAGTTACAGGCAGACATTAGGTCGCTCTGCCAAGCCAGTGGGAGGCAGATGAAATCTCTCTAGACAAGCTGGCAATTTGCTTTGCCTGAGGTAATAGACTGTGCAATTCACTCTGTGGACATATGCAGGGTGGACATATGCATGACCATGTAATTTCTCACTTCAGAACTGTTGCTTAACTTAAATAACTTTCACAACGAGGGGCGGTGGGAGAAAGCCTCTGCTGTTCTCCTTAAAATTGTCTTGAAAATTGGCTGAAACTGACCCTATAAATATAAGTTAATTAGTGAATAGAAATGTGAGTGTGGTTTGTTGATCCAGTAACAGCAACAAGAAAGATACACAAACTACTATCCAGTTCTGGTGCCCACTGTAAAAACAAAACCAAACCAAACAAAAACTACATCACAAGAATCACAATAATGATGGTAGAACTGTAGGAAGTACCAAACAATTGAGCAAAATATATTTGCTTAGCTTATCCAACAGCAAATTAAAAGTTTGATTTTAAATATAATTACTTCTAAAAAGGGGAACTCCCGCTCTCTAAGAACAGTCTTAGTAGCGATCAAAAATACTTACTGGAAGTGGAAGACAAAATTCACAGTGGAAAGACAGAGCATATTTAATGTTAACTACTGAATCAAGTAATGCTGAAAAGTGACAATTTGCTTTCTGGAGGATACACTTCAATCAGAAATGGTTATTTGGCTTCTGACATATTGTTCATTATAGGTGGTCACTTCTGGCCTTCAAACTCCATGAAAATAGGAGTTATAAGTGCTTGGTCTCAGGAATAGGTAATTTAGCAATACTAACATTTCACTCTTTGCTAAGAGTGGCCACAAAATGCCACAAAGAGCAAAGAGGAGAGGTGGCTACACTCTCTCTTTGGCAAATTTGTGCCGATAAATCCTAACCTTAGTTTATATTAATGCTTTCTCGAAACAATGTGGAGATTATAACTCATGGGGAAGATAAGAAAAGTTGGACCTCACTTTGTCCATAAAATAGAATCAGAGCTTCACATAATAAAAGGTAGCCAGAGAGCTGGATTTTTAGAGGTATTTAGTACAATGTTTCTCATCAGAATTGTTTTTTATTATACAACTGTAAACATTATATATGGCCATGATATATCAAATTTGGGGCCTTCCTAAGACCTTAGAAAATTTGAAGCCATCAGTATACCTAGGGCTTAATTATGCATTAACAACTTCTTACTGCAAGAGAACATTCATGTTCCCAAAAGCTAATTTTATTGTCATACATTTCAACATATAGCTGTAAGAAAATGTTTCTGCCCTTGAAAAGCTTACAATGAAAATTTGCTTCTCAATTTAAGGTGCTTTTTTTTCTCCACTCATTTATAACAATAGAAATGAAATGTTTTCCAGATTTCATTTGCCCAGTATTTGTTGGAAAAAATGTCTATTTTGTTCAAAATTTTATACTGTGGAAAGGAAACCTGTGACAAATGGAATCCTTTGAGAAGCTCTACTTATAATAGCAATGCCTGTTGCTCTCTTTTTTTTGTGGGGGGCGGGGCGGGGATGGGGAGTGGACAGGGAGGGTATTTTTATTTTGTTATATTTTGAAGGGAAAATATAACTCCTTTGTCTTGAATAATGACCAAGTTATTTGTCTCCCTGTTCAGTTTGTTTTATTTGGTGTTTCAGGAGGAATGACTTACAGTTCAGAGGGATTAAAGTTAAGATCATCACAAGCTTTTATTCTGGTGAAATAAACACATTTCTCTGTTCTTCCTCACCCGCCAGCACTGATGATGATAGTTATGATGACAACTGTCAGGACTATTAACGTACATTGAGGAAAGGATATAGCAAAGAGCTCTTTGCTATTGTTTTTAGAAAATGTCTTATACCAGTAACAAAATCCAACAGGCAAAACCCCCAGTTTTCACAGTTACAGCAATTCTATCATTCAAATCAAATTTGTGCAGTTTGCCTGCATGCTGGCATCTATCCAGATTTAGTGAAAAAAACCAAAACAAAACACAAAAACCTGATCACATTTAGGAATGAGATTTTTCCTGTGTACAACAGAGTTTCTTGCAGTGCAGTAAAGGTCATGAAATTCAAGTAACTTTTTGAATGACCCAATGTCCTGGTTTCTACATCTGTCCATGTCAGCAAACTCCAAAAAGCCAGTGTGAGAAAACCTCTTGTTCAAATTTCATGCTTCCTTTGTATTGCCATTAATGTGACTTTTCAGTGTCTCACAACAGACTAATTGGGCTTTAGTGGACTAACACTCCAAAATCTGTAGGTCTGTACATTACTGGGCAGCTACATTACTCTTATACAGACAAGATGCCCAGTTTTGCCCTTGTTAAGTTTTACAGCAGTGTTCTCTTCAATATTAACAACTTCCCCCTCCCCGCCCACCGTGTTGCCAGGTCAAAAAGAGATGAAAACAAAAATGATATTTCCATGCCCGCGAGACAGACAGCAGAATCAAGACGACACTGCATTGGTGACAGACTGAAGAAATCTTGGCTGGATAACGCAAGGCACAAAACAAGCCAATATTCACCCTTCACTACCAAGAAACAGATATATGTGATATTTCTCCATATTCTACTCATCACATTTGCTTACCTTAGATCTTTGCTCTCTATAGCAGTTCCCACCAGTGTTAGTAAATTCTGACCTCTGTCGTGTAACAGGAACATGGGCTTTTGTAATCCTGGAACAGTTCAGGTATCTGAGGACAGAAAATAAAGGTCAATTGTCTCTTTGCATCATTCCTGTAAAGCACAGTATTGTTACAATGGTCTAGGTAGTTCAAACTAACCATAAGGAGTGAGTCTGCCAGAACTGCTTTTGCAGATCTGAATTCAGCTCCAGGAGACAAACAAATACAAACAAATCTTCATGTCAGGGGCAATGCACAAAAAAGGGTCTCTTTCATGATAGCAGACTATTAAACTAGACATAAAATAAGAAAGGAAGGGGAATGGGAAGGACAGAAAGCAGTTTCATCCGTTATTGTGTCTCCCTCTTTATAACTTCAGGTTTTCATTAACAAAATACAATTGAGCTCCTCATTACTAAAAACCCTTTAAAACACTCACATAATTTTCCTCTCCCCTGTAGTTTCCATGTAACAGATGCATGTGCCCATTAAGTTGTATTTTACGATTCATCTGGGGTAGCTTAACTGAAACATATCCTTTTGTTTGCTGCGAGAACAGCCTGGGTTGAATTTTTTTGGCAAATTGATTCTTAGTGAATGACAAAGTAAGGACTTTAGTTCCCAAAGTTACAAGATTATTTCTTCTACTGCATGGCAACCCAAAGCTTTGCATAGCCAGGTTCTCACAAGCTATTGGAGTACAACCTTAAGGTCACACATCCTGACTCCACTTAATACATTAACAGAAAACAGTCCCATAGTACACAGCAAAATAGGTTCAGCTGTGGGATGGCAGCTTTAACTGACAATTTGCAGGTGGCTCTCAGTGGGTTATAGCTTCTCTCTAGCCACCAACTCACTAACTTATTTTTGAACCCTTCCTAACGTGTGTGAATGTTTCACTTCTGCAAAGCGATGCTGAGAAGAGTCCAGAAAGCTATAGCTGATGCATTTAGCCCTGAGTTTCAGCAGGAAGGTGATGGCTAGAATAAAAGTATAGAGGAGCTTCTGCAGTGCTGCTGGGGTGATGGGTCACAGCATGCTGTAAGGTCATCAGTCCTGACCACTGCACGAGGAACACCTGGCACTAACAATGTGAGACTGTTTTCAGTGAAGACAGAGTGAATTAGGTTACCTTATATAACAAGGAACTTACATTTAGATAAAGCACAGCCAGCTGAGTGCTGGGAAGGACCTAGCCAGTTATTCTGTTGCTCAAGGTGTTTTCCCTTTCTCTAGCATAAGCTAGAGAGTATTGAAAAGCAGAGTTATTCCACTCCATTACTTTACACATCTGCAACATAAAAAGTTCTGCAAGCAGATCTCCAACAGACAGGTCATTAAGGTTTACTGTGATCTAAAAAGGCAATAGGTTTATAGACCCTGTCATATACTATAGTAGAAGTTACTTTTTGTATGTTATTGTTTATATAACAAGTCCCAGGATGCTTCATGAAACTTCAAGGCTCTTGCACTTTATGTTTGAAATACTGTGTATACAGTCATATACTTAGTAATTTCATTTGTGTTTGTTTGTTTGTTTTTTTCAGATTGACAGACTGTGCTACATTAGCTCAGCTTTCATTGAAAAATACGGACTTCTAGAGGCAAAGCTACCTTAAGTAAGGCTAACAAAGTAATTCAGAGATGTCCGCTTGAATCTGCAGACAGAAGCACTGTTCTAAAATCAGCAAGAATCACATCTGTTCATCTCCCATCTATTGAACTTCAAGGGAAAATAATAGAAATTAAGTAATATTTTTTTCTACAATCATTTCCTCAGAAACAGTACAGCAATAAGTGTATCCATTTTAACTCCCTTGTATCATATGACTATAAGAGTATGCATCTATCTAATCAAATGCCTTTTTTTTGCTCTCAGTGACATATTGTATCTCCATAGTAACATCATATAAATAAAAGTTCATTTCATTTGGGAAATTCTATTTTTAATAAAATAATTATTTCTCATTTTCCATTTTTCTTCAAAATACATTCAAAAAACAGATATACAAAATTTGTGCCAGGACTTAGTTATTGCAAGTATATTGTGGCACAGTCCAAATTACTGACAAGGTGTTTAAGATCAGGGAATAATTAAATGAAAACACCTTGCATCCAAATTTGAAATCACTCTTTTCTGTAAAGTATGCAAAATCTCCTGATAAAATATCTCACTTGTTAGGCGGTGCTAAGAGTCAAAATCATCTCATGTCTCCTGGATGGCAGGGTCACCTGAAGTGACCATCTCAATTAACAAATCACAGTTTTACATCTTCACTCTGTTCTTTGCCTTGGTGTGTCTGAGAAATTAAATCTTCCAGTGATTAAGGATCTTTTATCCTTTACTTCTACTAGCATAGATCCAGTTGGTTTTATGCCAATGTTATAATTTATGCTTCAATAATTCTTTTCTTTCCCTTGTGTTACTACCCCCTGCAGCCTTGATTTATTTTCTCTAAACAAGCCAAGATCATTTTTTATCAAACTTTATTCTGCTTTCAGCTGTTGTTACATATTGTCCATCTGTATTCTTCAGCTCAAATAATAAAAGACCTCTACCAGCAAACTGGTTAGTAGAATACCTTTTTTTTTTAATACAGGTAACCAGAACTGCTTATTGTGTTGTAGATAAATTTTAACTACTGCCTGATTTTTTTTAGCTTGCTTGATATGTCTGAGCAGAGTTTTTACTTTTTCCATTGCCTATTATATTAGTGACTCACAAGTATGCTGTGATTGTCAAGTTTTGAAATGTTTAACCCCAAATGCATCACTATTGCTTTCCCTCCTAAATGCATGGCTTTGTTATACCTCCTTTGTTCAGTGAAAAAATCTTTTACTTACTATAGCTAGATATTCCTGCATTCTGCCATTATTCGTAATATTTGTTCTAAAGCCTATTTCTGGAAGGTCAAAATCTCCCATAAAGATAGTAAATCTTCCCTAATGCTAATATTTCTCTTTCTAATAACATTATGGTGATCTTTATCCAGCACAAATTAAACTCTAGGGGCCTAAAGCAGACATCTAACATTATCCAAACCTTTTTATGATCCTTCCTTATTTTTTTCCCTCAAACCTATCCGTTTTATCGTGTTATCTCTCTTTTTCTCTTTTTTTGGCTTAGCATCTTATGAATATATAATAGCCTTTTACTACCTTGCCTTTTACTTCTTGCTTTTCTGAACAAACTGTACTGTTCCTATTTGTTTTGCACCCTATCATTATTATCCTGCCTTCAGCTGGGTTACCCTAATTATATCTGGCTTGACACCCTGCATCATAATTCAGGTTCCTCTCTATGTTGTCCAGATTATTGTAATTCCTATACCAATATTTCTATTGCTTCTTAGTTGTCCCACGTGATTTCCTAGCTAGGTCAGGGGTATTTTGTCTGTGAAATTGCTCACCTGACTACCACTGTCACCAGCTTGTTCTCCTTCAGATTCCTCAAATGGCTCTTTCCTTGCAGTGTCTTCACTGACTTTCTGTGTCCCTACCTGTGCATACTGAGCAGCCAGGGATGGAGCAAAACAGCCCAGAAAGCAAATGTCCACCCCCTTCCCATATGAGAGTCCCACAGGTGTGAAAGGACCCGTTGAAAGGAAGATAAAAAGAAAATATATTGAAATTCAAAGTTGATCATTTTGAAAGAGTTTCTCTTGCTCATAAGATAACTCATGTGAGGAGAGCACTGGTGGCCTCTTCCTCTCCCCCCACCAGGTATTTCTTCTGCTGAGGGTTTCCATGGTCTCTGGCATTGGTCTCCCTTCATCTTCTGCTGTATAGGAGCTGTGTTTAGAGGATGATGTAGGTTTGACAGAGCACTGGCTTTGATGTCAGGAACAACAGAGACACAGGTGCTTCCCCAAATTTCCTTAACACAACTATCAAATATTATCAGTTAATAAATATATCTCTGAGAATATCAGACTTTCAGAAATTAACTGATACCTATGATGCTTCATAATTTCATTGTAATGGGCTATGGTAAATTCTTGTCAGTAGGCAAAATCTTGCACTGGCAGGAAAATGGCAACAAGTGCAACAGCTTTTTCCCTACCTAGCACCCATATTTCTACACTGGAAAATGTGAGAAAGTTGTTATATTGCTTACAGATGTTGCAACAACTGTAGAGTTGATTTTTTTAAAATTTATTTTTTATTTCTGTAGAACTCTGTGACAAAAATACCTTGCAATTCAAATGAAGAAATATATTTTTAAGAATCCAAAGATCTGACAATGGAATACAATCTCAGATTCTGGAGAAGAGGGGTTTCGTAAAGGACTTGCTTCCCAGGCAGAAAATACAAACTATGGAGTCAGATGAAGGCAAATAGAGAAGTCATAGCTGACAGTGAGGATAAAAATGGTAGAATTTATTCTTTGTGCAAACAGTCAAGCAGGAAACATTGTTTTAGTAGGAAATGAACGGGACGAATCTGACCTTTGTTATTCCGGCTCCTCTGACCTAGTAAATCGGGCAAGTACAGAAATAAGGATTACGGCTATATTTGCTGCCACTGGAGCAGCACAAAACAGCCTTGGTGGGGACGGAGATCCAGCTGTAGGACTCTGTTAATTAAAATAGCCACTATTAAGATATGTACTGTCCTTAATAATCAGAGCTATGCAATTTGTACTACTGAGTAAACAAATCATGCTTTAGAAGTTCCCAATTGGCTATTACAGTCTAGTCTGTCAACTGTCATTTAGTTACAAAACCAATTTTCCATGTAGTTTATTTGCATAAACAACATTTTTTCAAAGAGCTTCATGGAAAAAGAAATCACATTAAACTAAATTAGGTTAAAGCAATGTTAATAATCTGACAAGCTCCCCAAAGCCAAACTAGTCAAAGATTTTTTTCAAATTTCATGCTGAGTTTTTTCAATGTGTTCACTTCTCTAGGCAGGCTTATACTGTGTTAAAAGAATGATCATTACCGCTTCTTGAATCCTGTTAATTATGCATGCGTGTGCAGGGTTATTTGTAATTGGTCCCTCTCCAGATATTCTCTCATTTCTGTCTATTTTCATGAAAACTTAAAAAATGTCCATGCCAACTATCAGTTACTCACTAATTTCTCTCTCTGTTTATATATTTCAGGTGACCTATACTGACATCGCTTAGACTGGACAAATATTATCACACTGATTTTCTTTGGATGGACAAGATGCTTCTGCCAGCATTGAGTTATTGAAAATTCTGCCCCCAAGATGTTAATCTGAGCAGAAACTGTAGGTTAGGTAGGCAACAACCCAGGGAATCCCATTACAGTTGGAGCGGCTAAAACATTGCTTTTTGCTGAAAAAGACTGAAGGATGGGCTTGCAAAGTCTGTGGATTTCTGTGGAAATCTCTTTTAATGTGCACCAACTGCCCTGCAGGACCTGAAAATATTGTTAACAAGTAAGTTTTAGATAATATGTGATAGCTTCTATAAAATTTGCATTGCTCTACAATCCCTAGTGAGCTTTTAGATTTTATATTTATAATGTCAGGTGAGGTTTACTGAAAGAGAAAAAAATTGAAGCCGCTAACTAAATAAGTATAGCTAGATGCCTATGCACCTTTCTCTTGATAACACTGATGGAATGAAAATTTGTCAGCAAAGATGGTGTTTGCAGGTATAGCAGACTTACAAAGAACAAGAAAGGTCTTAAACTGCCATGAATGGCTTTATCTTTGGGGAAAAAGAGACTTCTGGTTTTTATGGGACCTCATTTTTTCACATGCCAGTCAGCATATGCTTATGCAATCAAAACTGGTCTTGTTTATATTTCTAAATATTTCAGGCCAGCATTTTCTTTTCTTCCTCAGAGCTTTAGCTGAGCTGCTCTTGCTTGACTGCCTCTGAGCCTGCATCTGATTCCCGAGTGAATGTGCTTTCACACTGCTCAGATAAAGGGCTTTCGCTGCAGTCGTGACTCGCATGGGGTTGGATATTATACCTTTCTTACGTCTAGACCTACAGAGATGACGACATGCTGATTCATCTATGAATAATCAAAGTGAACTCTCAAACAGTCTCAAAAATAGACTTTGCTCACTTCTGTTAACCCCAAAATGCCTGAATGATACTGAGATGTGGGGAAAAAAAAAAGTCATAATATATGCTGTGTAGGGATGTACATATGTACCATAAATATGATGAGACACAAAAATAGGGAGGGGAATATACATTAGCTAACCGGAGCTTACATGTCTTTTTGTTAAGGACACAGTCAGTTACAGCTTTCAGCTGAATAGTTCATCCTTTGATTTCCAGTGCTGCTATTTTGACTCACAACTCTCTACTGAATTATATGAATTCAATTTTGTAGTATTAATTTCTTATTTACACTACTTCACATGCATTAAAAATCGGAGAATATTTTCTTTTTTCTTAAACTTCTTTAATAAAGTCTACTCTTTTCCTTGAATAAATATTTTTTAAACTGAAATTAGATGCTTGAGCACTGGCCAGTGAGGATTGTGGGACATTGGACACTTGCTAGCTTTTATAGGGTAGGAGCCTATGGCATGATGCAGTAGATGGGCAACTTGCAAACAGCTACAAGTCTATTTTTCTCTCTCAGGCTACTGTCCCAACAGAATTAGGTGAGCTTGAATTGAAAGACATTTATTTCTATAATGTTTTCATTTGAGCATCTGTAACAGCGAATAAACTTTCACAGTTTGTCTGGGAGACTGATGCGTGTCTTTTGCCTAAAAATCTGCCTGTAGACATTTTTTGACCTCTAACTCCCAATCGATGTGTTCACAGATTTGCCAGCATCCATAGTTTTATGGGAAAAAGTCATATCAGGCAGCATCTGGAATTTACTGTTTATGAATTGGAAGATTTTATCAGTATTTGAGCCTAAAAAAAGTTAGATATTTGGGGTGTCACCTTAATTTTGTTATTACTTCTCAGATGATTTATCTCATATTCCTCTAATGGTCAGCCAAAATGATCACTGTGCTTTTGTTTACTGACTGTTATAATTAGCTTTACGGTTTAGAAAAACATCTTCCACCCAATAATCTTTTATATTAAATTAAAAATGAGAATTAAGGTCTTCTAAAGAACTTTGAAGTAAAGAACTGGTCTTTATTTAAAATGCATGTTTCTGTGAGGCCTTTTGCAGTGCCGACTTTTTTGTTTGTTTTGCAGTTTACAGAGTGAAATAAGGTGACCTTCCATCGCACAGACTGTGATGAAGCTTAGGGGTGGCCTTGGGCACTGATATCAACAGCTCCTCAAATTAGTAACATTATTGTCTCTCTCAAAATTAGGTCATCTGAGAGCCAAGTCCTAGTTCATGCCTGTAGGGATATTACATACAGTATATTTCTATATAAAAATATTTAAATGGAACTCCTCACCCAATATTTGAAGAATAGACTCAGATTAACAGAAATCAATTTTCTACAAATGCCAGGAAAGTGAATTATTACTTTTCATGAAATAATATAGTATCTAGCTTATGCTGAGATTCCATGCCGTGACTGTGTATTGTCCCTGTATACATGAGAAAAATACAAAATCACTTGCTGACCCTCGGCTTTGTATTTAATAGCCATGTGACATATTCCATGAAAACTAGCATGTGTAAAGGATCATGTTATTATATACAGCTGTTAAAGACCTCGAAAGCGAACAATGTGCTACTGACATATAAATAATACCTTCTGTGCACAGTTAAACATTGGTGCTATTTTTGCCAGATTTTAAGCTCTTTTGAGGCCAACTGGAACAGCTGAAATAGAACACTGAAAAAAAAAAATGTTTTGATGCTGGGGCACAGATGGCGGTAGCCCAATGTGTCAAAATAAATGTTTCATTTTTGCTGTAATGTGGGAAAAATAGACCGTGTCAATTACTCCAATAATAATCGCAGGTGCGATAAATACACTCTGGAGCTAAGAAGAGCTATTTCAGATGGGCATTCAGAGAAATTCTATGTATCCTACTTCCAAAAGCCTGGAAAGGTAAATTACCTTAGGCTAATGACTTACTGCCTTTGAAAGGGCTCTAAGTGCCGCAATCAAGCCTGGAGCTTTAATCCTTTATTTGGCACATGTATTTCACAAACACATGATTGCTCCTTCTGAGAGACAGTCTGAGAAGGTGCTGCAGAAAATGGGTCTGTTAACTTTAAATCAATGACATCCATATGTTTAGGAAATATAGAATGGCTTGAGCAGACTTCAGTGCTTAAATGTTAGTACACATTTTTCTAGAAGGCTGTGATGGCAAGCGGAATAAACAGGAGAGTCAGTCAAATGTAGGCAAGTTTTTTTTCACTGCTAACGTCTACCCAGACATTACATGTCACTGGCATTGAATGTCCACATCAAGCTGGATGTATCCACCGGTGTGTGGATCATTCTATTGCATTTGTAACCAACATTTACCTTTTGAAAAGGAGCAATCCACCAAGACACTCCACTAAAATGGTGAAGTGCTCTGAGTAGAAAATTCAGATAACTCACAGATAACAGAGTACAGGAGAAGATACCAGCTAGTTAGGGGTCAACATTCAACACGGCTTCAACTGTTGATACTCTGCACCACTTGGGCATAACTACAATGCAGGGCTTTGTCTGTAAGATGGAGCATAGTTACAAAGAGTGAATGCTAATCCTTATACTATAGCACAACAGTAAAATGATTCATGTTCTCTTACCCAATATTTTACTTCCCATGCGAAATTTAAATCTGCTCCAGCTGGTGCAGTAATAGTTCTCACAGTCTGCATGGCCAGTCGGGGAGGAGGGAGGGAAGCAAAGCAAAGCAGAGCTGAGTAGATTTACAACTGAATCTGGAAGGCGTCTCTCACTTTCCTGAGACTCTGCACTTCCAGGTAGCTCCACAGCTTGCTGTTGCAGAACTGTGGCTTTGTATTTTGTCATCCATAGTGAGATTGCTGCGTTTCTGCTGAAGAGGTTTTTCCCTGGGCACTGCAGCACAGAAGGCAATGTATAGTTTTGGACTGTAGGGGATCGGCAAGGATTGAGAAGCCTGTGAATACTATTGCAGTATTCATTGTCTTAATCTAAACCACCTCATTTCTTTCATGCCCTTTTTAACCTGCTTACAATGTTCCGTGTACCTCAAAACATTACTTTTCAGTGGGGTTAATTCTGTTTTCTAGAAAAAAAAATATTTGGACCAAAATAACTTACTTTTAAAGAACCACTGAGGCTGTTTCTCTGCTTGAGGGTGAAGTGCTCAGTGTGGTTTTTATATGGGTGGCCCAAGAGAGAGGAGTAAGAAGAAGGGGAATATGGTGCACACAAGAGATAAAGACTGAAATTGTGAGTCTGTAGGCTGAATTTTAGGTTTTAAAAATATTTTTCATGCGCATAAACCCAGGATGATAACTAAAACTCTGACCCACAAAGACATTTCAGGGAGTAAGAAGGTCTGTGAAGTTTACTTCCTACATTCAAAGGTCCAGGGTGAGGAGGGACAGAAAGCAGCCAAGAGTAGAAGACAGCCTGATTCCTCAGGTTTGCGAGAAGGACATTCTCCAGAGGGGTGAAAATTATTGAAGCACTTCAACTTCAGGTTGTTGTGACAGCTGGCATGCAACTGCAGCCACAGAATCAATTCCGTCTACATTCTGATTTAATTACAGATGGATAAATTAGGGTCAGCAAGAAATGAAGCAGCAGACAATGACTGGTAAATGACCCAAATAAACTAAGCCAACAAGAAAATTTCTAGAGAGACATGTTAGAGCCACAGAATTTGCTAGAGGCATAGAGAAGTTGTTGGGTGGGTTGTCAGCATCCCTCAAGTTATTATAGACAATTCTAAAGTTAAGGCTGAGCAATTCAATCTCTCTTATGTATGAGAAACACAGCACTTACTCAAGAAAATTACAGCACTTATTCTGAGTACAGAATTCAATTTCCAAGGATTAATAAGTAAACACCTTAATTAATGTATGACTTTAAAATAATTAAAACAAGTCCTTTAAGAGATTGAACATATTTTTCAGTCTTTTATTGTCCTGAATGATCTTCAGAATAATAATTATGCAAGCGTTTCATATTTGCAATCTTCTACACCAGCCACAGTCAAAAGAGTGGTTATAATTAAATTAAATTATTAATAATTTCTGCCTCTAATTGTTATAACTAGATAGACTTCAGTCTGACTCATTTAACTCTTAACTAGAGAAACTCATCAATATCTTATGGTTTATAGGGGAATTTCCATTTGTGAACTACACGCATCTGAAATATTTTGAATTTGAACCATGTCTAGAAATATCACATAGTAGTATGCTTTGCTTGTAAATCAAGACATTTCCAAGGAAGAGAAATTTTTAAAAGGAATTTAAAGTTGCTAGTTCATATCAGGAATGTAATAAAAGGTCTAATTTTGTCCAGCCTGTGCTTAATTGTGTTAAAAATATCACTGTTATGAATCTCGTGCTTCTCTCAGACTAGTTTTACAAGTGGCAACTTCTCATACCTCTGGGGAGATACAACGCAAGTGAAAGAGCAATTACAGGTACTGAAAAAGCTTCTGAGGTTTTAAATGGTTCATTCCTTTTCTGCAGGGTTGGAATACCTGCAGCACTTAGAAAATTGTAGGTTCCATTTAAAACCAGTAGGAAATAGTAGCAAATACAAGCAATAGTTCAGATGAGAAGGCATATTCTGAAAACAAGTGTGGCTTGCTCAGAACAGAGGGAGGTAGTAACAAGCACTAAACTGATCTCTCTAATATTCTCCACAGTTGATTTATGTGTGTGTGTGTGAGTGTGTGTATATATCTCCACACATATACATTATATATATGTGTACACGTGCATACATGCACATATATATAGTTCAGAGCTATATAACTTCTAAGTGCCAGTGAAAGGAAAAATAACCTCTCTGCTTTGACCAGTCTTTTCGGGTCAGCTTCATCCTCCTGCGAGTGCCAACACTGAGGCTCTTTCCAGAAAGGACTCGCTTTAGGAAGAGACCATCTGGATGTTGTCTGAGCCACACAGAGCAGAGCGTGAGAGGGAGAATAAAAACCAAGAAATAGCAAGAAGCTTTGGGTGCAACACAGAAGTGGAAAATGAAGAACTCAGGCAAGACCCTTAAAAGAGAAATAAGAAATGATACTTCCTGGTAGATTTGCACAACACTGGTGGTTCTGGGGAATGTTAAGGGAGGATGATTCCAAGTTGGCTCTGCTGCTTATGTTCCAGTTATCATAAACAATCAGTTATCAGGCAAATAAAATAAGTACTGTGAGAAAGAGCAGAAATTGCTCCAATCACTTTGCTGCAGGTCTATAATCAGAACAACTCTTGCTGTATGTGGATGTTTCACAAAAATAATATAGAAAAACAAGCAGAGCTACGTGCTGCATGGCAGAAGCAATTTCAGAAAGGAAGAACAAAGAGGACACTGCAGATGCCTGGCACTGAAGTTACACAACATGCCTGAGAAAGGACCTGGGTGATCATACCACAGGGCCCAGCAGGCTGCAGCAGGCAGGAGAAATGGAGAGGGTGGAGGATCTGCAGCTTAATTATCTCACTAGATAAATCCACATCTAGCAGGAGAGTGAAAAAGACAGCAAAGAGCATTTCAGATCACAGCCATGACACTACCCTGTCAGCACAAGACCTGGGGCTGTCAGGTAAACTGAGGTCAGCACTGAACCTGTGCTGCCTTCCCAGAAGGACAAGAAAAAGTAAGTGGAATAACAGCAACGTGACTGAGTGCACAAACCAAAGTCGGGCAATGAAAAATAGGAGCATATGAGAAGAACCACTGTGCATGAGGCTGGAAAGAGAAAAAAAGGAAGATCTTTCAACACAGCCCAAGACCGATTTCATCCTGTTCATCACAGTTTGAGGTGCACAGATATGCATAGGTACAAAAGCTGTGACTTTGTACAAACTTTGTACAAAATCATGTCTATCTCAACCTGGAAAATGCCATTCTCTGTGTAGTCAATTAGGATCCTAACACATGGTTGCTATACCTTTGTTCCAAAGACTAAAGGCTCAGTCATTTTACATCAAGATCAAGTAAGCATGCCAAATATGGAAGATGCAACTTTGGACCTAGAAGCTGGAATAAAGTTGTGGGAAACCTTAGAGATCCTTAATTTTTCTACTATGGAAAATTTGAAATCTGTAATTATTTTACCAGTTTTACCAGGGAGACAGAAAAATAGATTATAAAGAATGTATTCTAATATAGGCAACACCCTGGGAAGTTTGCAAAGAAGGAATTCAATAAGAAACAGCAGATTCTTAATGCAGCTCAAAGTATGGCCATTAGGTGCTAGAGAGGAGATAAGGAAGAATTTGATTTAACGCAGACTGTTATAGGACATACCGATAACATCTAGTTAAGCAAGCACCACCGTGGTTTTAGTCAGAGGTTAATGGAGCTCTTCATTTAAAGGAGTAACCAAGAATTTTATTATGTTGCAGAGTATAAAGATTTTCCATTCAAATATACAGTTTACAACCTAGCATCATAAATGTTAAAATGGCACTTAGAATGAACAGTGCCGTGAGGGCCAAAGTCAATATGTTTGAGTACAGTGCTGTTTCCTAGGTTCTACATAGGCAGGTTGGGACACTGTCCTTTCTATTCACCTCTACAATACCTATATGAAAGTAGGATTTTTCTGAGGCTAAGTCTACTGAACATCAAATAGAATGTAAACTGCCTGAAAAATTTTATCCTGTAGTTCCTATAGCACCAAGGTCAAAAAACTGTGTTCGAAGTGAAATATATTTCTGAAAAATACGCTCTCTTGAGTAAAAAATTTCAACTTACCATATCACTAAGGAATTGTTGTGAAGTTAATTACTTTTGCAGATTAAAGGGCAAGTCCTATTTTCAGTTTTCAGATCCTAATCACTGGATCTTTTCATACCTTTGCCGCTAGATTAAAGAACCTTCTGTGTGGTGGTTTCTGCCCATATAGGTACCTGTGGACAGTGATCAAATCACTTTACTTTTTTCTTCCTCTTTTTCTCCACAGCTTGAACACATTACGTGCCTTTAGCTTGAAGCATATTTCCAGTTTTCAGCTTGTCTTCAAGGCTACTGTCCAAACATTATCCAATCTTTTGGCATCCTCTCTGAATCACGACAGAAGCAGGCTCACCTGTGCAGCCCCCTTAGCCCTGCTCAATTCACTCCTTTTCTCACGCAGGGCTTGCGGTCACTGTCATGCTCACACCATTTCAACAGGTACTTGTGCTCATTCAACTAGCCATTGCAACACCCTCCTTCCTCCCCTTTATACCCCATTTCTCCTTCATTCCCACCTACTCTTCCTCCAGGTCCTTCCCACTGTGGATGCATACTGGGACATGGGACCCCATGCTACGACAGAAAGCCTCCGTTTAATGAGGTTTGCAGTTCATCAGTTTTCAGATTAGAATGTGCCTTTTCTGTTCACTATGCATTCAGCCCAGCACCCATGGAAATCGATGGAAAGGTTCCTGCCTGTAATTTCAACTTTACAGCTTATTGCTCCAAAGTGAAATAAGTTTGACTAAAGACTGCATAAATTAAACACCTCCTTGCATCTAGCAGTGATTACACAAGGAAGGAAAGCCTGTGCTGAGCTGTTCAAAATGCTGCTTTGTTGGTCTCTTTCATCACTTCACTGATTTAAATTCAAACCTCTTTAGATCCTACATAAAATATATTATTTTTTACTTTGTCTAAGTAAAAGGACTTCTGCTAAAGATTTTTTTATCCTACAGCTCCAGGGCCTTTGAAATCATATCCTATATGTTTTGTCTTTATCAGCAGTTTCCCTGCGTCAATCTACAATGAACAACGTAAGCCACTTATACCACAGACTGTTCAAGTAATTTTGAATTTGATTGGCATATTCTGATCTCCCTGGTTTTGTTAAGCAAGCTGAACCTTAATAACACACTGAGAAGATGAATGGGCTAATGAAGCACATTGCATGATTTGGAATCATTCCCTTACAGGTAAAGTTCTGAACCGCTGACAGCAAGAGGATTTTTTTTTTTTCCATGGTTACTTTTCACTCTTGCTGCAATGCTCTGTTATGCAGCTGTCTGGCTCTGTGTTAGCTATGTACTGAAAAAAAATAACGTCTCATTGTAACACTGATGATTAGCTTTCTGTGTAATTAGAAACTTTCCCTCTTTTCACTTCAACATTACAGAAACATTTTAAGTGCATGTCCACACTGAATGGATCCTTAGTCTAAAAGAGTCCAGAAGTGTATCAAAGGATGAAGAAAATATTTCCACAGTACAACTGTGTACATCTTGTTTTTACCCAGGGGAAAAGCATTGTGGGTGAAGTGTAGTTACTTTCAATGTACTATAGCCCTTGACTGTATGTCACGTTGCTTGTGCTGTGCTGTCAGGTGGAATACAACATTGTTATAATGCTAGAATTAAGGCTTCTGTACTAACTCAGAATGGCTGGGGGTTTGTTTTGTTTATTTTGCAGCACTTAAACCATTCCCCTTACTATTCCAGAAGAGATTAGCTGGTCTTTTAATTCTCTCTTCCCTGCTTTTTTCTCATTTATGAATTCAGGGAAAGTTTGAATAGGTTTTACACAACATAGAGAGGAACCAGCCCTCCATGCTGATGTCACATTCTCACACCATCTTGTCAAGGGGACTGGGGCTTTCCGGCTTCTGGCTTGGGCAATGCGCTCAGGGTTAGCAATGAAGTACGAGTTTTTGAAGGCAAGGGACCTTCCTGGGGCTCACAGCAGAATGACCTTTGTATAATGACAGGGACTAAACCTCACATTTGCATTGAAACGCTATACCAGTGTGTAAGAGCATCCAGCTGTTGGCTTGAGGTGGCTATTGTGCAGTGCCAGAGACAGAAGTACATACATCCCTTAACGGCCAAAGCTGGCACATCCTACAGTTTGGAGGGACTGGGTATGCGATGCCCCTTCTCAGCAGCCCCAGGCATCCTCCTCATGGGAGGCTTTACAGAAAAGGTTCCATTGCAGGGGAACATGGGATTTACAGGCAGCCCATGCATCAATGTGAATTATCATAGTTTAGGTACAGGCTTCCTAGAGACTGTAACGAAGGAGTTCTTGAGTTCAGTCTGCTCCTTCTCCTAACGCTCCTACATCTTCATAGTGATGACAACACTTAAATACTTTGGAAAATAACCCCAAATAAGGGGAATCTCAAAGGAAATTCTCTCAAGCCACTTCTTCCTTTCTAGCACTCAGCACAGGGAAGAGCAGAACACCAGGTTCTGTGTTATTAGAAGGCTTTGACCTCAAAGTTCTTCTGAAAAGGCTTTCTTTAAAAGTTCCAGAAAAAAATAGGGAAAAGAAGGCTTACAGTCAAATGACTGGATTAACTCAATCACACATTTAAAGAACACTAAATATGCAGAATCAAAGCCAAGGTGTTAGAAAGCAGCACACACTCAAATAGTTAAAAAAAAAAAAAAAAAGTCAAATGGCAGACCAAAGCTGTGAATGTAAGTTCCAAAGGCAACCTTAATTCTAACATTTCCTCAATTTGGTGTGTTTGGCTTTCAGCTTCACTAGTACTGTGTGAAATCTGTTGTCTTTTTTGTGATAGTTCCTGGATTTTGAAAGAGGACATTTGAAATACAGAAATTCTATCATGTGGCATACAAAATATTTGGTTAATCAACAGCTTTGAGCATCTGTGAAACATTGCACAGATTTCTGATGCTGATATTAACAGAATAGCTGACAGCACTAATACACTGTCATTTTCTACAAGGACCAATATTGCAAGCAAATAGCCATTTTGCTAGTAGGTTTTCAGATGTTTACCTGCAGAGGAATCACAAAGCTTGGCTTACATACCCAACCTGGAAACACCCACAGACATAATCGTTTCACCCTATTCACCCTCTCCCCCATTAACAACTTGGTCCCAGTTTCTTCCCAGCCTCCAAGTCCCTCTTTTCAATTTTGTGATCCTGCTTTCCGTCCCAGCTTCAAATCAGCCCCCAAGTCAGCTTGTTGCAACTTCCTACTCATACCAGCTTCTCTCCTTCTGGTCAGCTTGTTCCATTCAACTCAATCCACCGCTAGAAGCTCAATTTTTTCTTTTTTGTTTCCTCTAGCCCAGCATTTGTCTCCCCTTATACAAATCAGATAGTTCCCTCCTCCATTCCATTGTGGCTTCTATGAGGTGGAGGCAAAATGGACAGTTTGGCAGAAACAATGAGAAGGAAAGGTCTCTGTTTTCTATCTTAACCCTAGCTAAGGGCAGCTAAAGTCAATAATTTGTAGGTCAGGTCCACTAGAGCCCCTATAGTCTGCAGCAGCCTGTGACCAGTGAGTGTAGGCCCAGTCAAGGCATACATGTCCTAAGAAGAAGGGAGACTTTTCACAGTAGTATAACAGGATATATTTAGTGGCTAAAACTGGCATCTGTACTGAACTAATTACTTTCTAGAAACAGCAAAAAGTGCCCTTATCCCTTCTTAGAATAGCCATCCTTCCCAATTTTTCAAGTACAGGGCCCTGAAGACAGAACTATTAAAAAAAAATGAACAAAAGCTGTTATTGTGGACAAACACGCTTTCCTCAAGCCTCTTTGCTGATAATATTGCAGCCATTTTGGCTGAACTCTTTAAAGTCATCCAAGGGCAGTAACTGCTGAGGGTATAAATCAAGTTAAATGGTTAACTTTTGGCTATGTTCTAATTAGTAGAGAACAAGGTCTTACAATGGAAAGAATTAGGGAATAAGTGACTGTAACTGCTTACAGCTCAGTAACAAATGGGCTAACAAAAGAAAGTACTGTGAGAAGAATATGAATAATGTGTAAACCCCATGAAGTTTTATCACCTAATCTTTCCCCAGAGTTTTCCCCTAACCTCAAGATAAGCTCCTTCTGCTGCCTTCCTCAGGTGTTATCGAGTACGTGGGAAACAAAGAAAGAAAGGAATGAAAGCACAGACTATGCTGGACAATCTCACTTGACAGTGTGCTGCAGGTTAAGGGGAACAGCTGGAGCAGAGTGACAGGCTGATGGAAACAGTCAGTCGTTTTATTGTTCAGACTGCAAGGCACAACAGAATTCAAACAGATCAAAATGTAAGAAGACAGTAACACCTGTGGGGTATACAGGCACCATGTTAACAAAAAACTCTTACCTCTCTGGCGTGGCCAACTGCATAACGTTAAGACAGGATATTGTCTGAGGTTGAACCGTTCTAGAGCTTGCAAATCAAATTTCAGCCTGCCTTGCAGAGAAGTGAGCCCTATAATACTGTCCTGAATTCACTGATACTTGCTTTTTTTCCTCCTGAAAAACGTAAGTAATAGGCTGGCAGGATAAGGGAACAGGGATTCACTTGCACCTTCACAGACCTAGCAACAGGGAACAAAAAGCCATGGTTTACATAGTCAGGGCAATTTGTAGGACAAGCTTTCTTAGCAAATCAATTGCTAATTAAAAAAGGTCAGCTGGGCTCAGCAAAAGAAAGCAAACAACCAAACCAAAAACCTCCCCTCCCCGTAGAGTTAACTGCCTAGACAATCATGTTACTACTGAAATTGCTTGACTGAAGCCAGGCAGTCAGCCTTTAAACCCAGCTGATGGATCCTGATTGAACCAGCTGTCTCCTACAGGTTCTTTCTGAACTAGAGGATACTGGTACAGGAACTTGAATTCATGTTCTGGAGAGGAAAGTGCTGAGCTGCTAATGCCTTAATTAGCCTGACATTTCTTGTCATAGCCAACAAAAACTCAGTGAGAGTACAGGAGATCTCCTTTACAGAGAACCATACCCACCTTCCTTTTCTCCGTGTCCATGCAAAGAAGATTCTAGCAAAGAAGATTCTATGTTAAACAGGTTACCGGCCTGATCCTGATGACTGTTTTTTTTTGTTGTTTTTTTGGTTTCGTTTTCTTTTTAAATAGTCAGGTAGACAAGCCTCCTGTGTCAAACATCTCTTCATTGTAAAAAGGCATATGATTTACAGAGGAAGCTGTAGTCACAGTCAGCTTTGTAAACTGTAATAGTGTCTCCCCAAGAGCCATTTCAGATTTTCAGGGCATCCAGGATGCTTAGACACATGTTCCGGCACAGGAGAAAGCAGCTCTGTGACAGAGCGTCCAAAAAGGTCTCCTCCAACTTGGGCTTTTCTGGTCATTTAACTTCGTTGTGCTGTGTCACTCTCATTTCAGCTAACCAGGAATTTTAGGTAAGCTAATTTTGCCTGGATTTGGCAGATGTCTGTAGGCAGCAGATCTACTAGGCAGGTAGTTTCAGTAGGGAGCTGGAGGGAAGTAGGAGTTATACTGCTTAAAGCCACTTCCATTAGGTTTACCCGCCTTCAGCCCTCAGTGTTCGAGTGGAGGTTGCCTGGTTGCCTGTGTTGTCTATCAAAGGTGGTCTTGACTTTGCTTTAAGCACAGACTTTGCTTTTCGTTTAGACAGCAAGAATGCTTCAGAGCCACACCGAAGGCTCCCTTGGTGGGTTAACATCTGGATAGGGTGCCCACAGGGTAGCTGGCAGGCAGCTGTGTGGTGAAGGAGAACATGAGTTTATGGCCACTGACAGAGGCTGCTCAGTCATATCAGCGCAGACACAACCAATAGGGTCCTTGGGAATTACATATATGATCAGGCATAAAGTGCTGAAAAGGTTTGCTTTATTTTAACACCAAAACTCTGGGTAGGAATTCTTCTTGTAAACAGTCTATGTGACTTAAAATGGAATCACTTAGATGATCTGTAATTTGATCATGAGAACTGGAATTTCTATATGCAGAGAAGAACACTACAGCATCAGAACGTATTTTTATCCTGGTAGTACTGTAATAACAACCCTTCAGATTTCTGTTGATTGCATCATTCTCCAAAAAATCACTTATTTGGATAAAATTTATTTTGCTTCATCTCAGACAAAGTGAACAGTAAAAATCTGTCCAGTCATTTTTATGTCACCAATGAGTCACCAAAACTAATGCTGACTTTGAAGCATGTTACATGGATATTCTGTGAGGAATTTACTAGGACAATGTATCTTTTATACTGCAGTTATTTCATTGATTTTATTTTTATAGGAAAAAAACCAGATAAACTAGTAATGGTTCACTGACTATCAATATAATTCACCAAAACCCCATAATAAAACAAAGCCAGACTCCCAAAGCATTTAAATTATTTCATTTATCTTAAGGAAAAAAAAAATCAAAAGCACAAAAAGCATTTTGGTCAAATTTGATGTTACAAAACATTTTTATATTTATTTAATATCATGTTCTCCTACTGTGTATTTTCTGAAAAAATAATATGCAAACAGATTATTGCATAACACATCTTTTCCAAATTAGCCCAGAAATATTCACTGAATTATCTTTTTAACACAATAAGAAAAGTGTTTTAATATTTTACGTTTAAATTCCAGAGATTTTTATCACATAAGATATTCTGTGGAACGCAGCACCTATTTACTTCTTTGTAAGCCGTTATGAAGATGGAACTAGCCTCTCAGACAAAATAACAGAGGTGATTAAAACACAAGCTGAATAAAGCAGCTCACCGAGTGGGTTCTTGCAGAGTAAGTATTTCACTTGGCTGTGTGTGTGGAATATTTTGCATAATGGTCTACAGACCTCCTAGGGTTTTGCTATTACAGAATATACATATATGTAGTGCTGAGACACAGAGAAGTGGCATTTTACATTATGTCTATGCTTGTTTAGGGCTCACTGTCTATATGGAATGAATAAAAGTAATATTAAAAGAAAATAATGATTTCATTAAGCAAACAAAGAAAAATACTGTATTTTAGAGACAGTTCAAGCATATACAGCATATACATAATAAAGCTCAGGCATTTATTTTTTTGTATTAGCTAAAGAAGCAGTCATGAAACTGTAGTATATTGGCTTAAAACTTGACAACCACCTAGTGCATTCTTCTTGCTCACCTTTTAAAAATACACAATCTGAGATGGATACATTGCACTGCTGGAGTTTACAATATATATTTCAAATTTACAAAAATACAGAAAAACAAGATTTCTTGCACTCAGATACTGAGCATTAACCCTTTGAGTACTAATTCCCACCTGCAACACTGCAGAACACATTCATCTGACTAACATGTTTTTATAACATTCTAACAATTATAATTTTCATCTTTATGTACACTATTAGGAAATGTATTCCTACATATTAAAAGAAAAGGTAGAGAATAATAAACTGCTAATAACAGAAAAACAATGGGTTGAAATATGTCAAGATTTCTGCAATATATACACAGAGAATTGCAGACTGATGATCTCTCAACGGAATTTTCTCTTTCCTCTCTGCAGAAATGTAGCAATTAAATACGCCTGTGTTAAGACATGACAGCAAACTTTCTCATGTGGCCGTACAGAATTGTGCTTTTTCTCTTATTTATGGATGCACTTTCCACTGTAGACATTTTTCTCTCAGCTCTATGCTCCTATTCATTTTCTGTGATCCATTATTATTCTGCACCCTTCCCATTATGAAAAAAAGCAGTTTTAGTTCATATTGGGATAATTATGATTCAGTTCTGTACTGTGAGTAGATGCTTTGTGTCCAGATGTTCATGGAAACATGAAAAAATTTCTCGCCAAGAGCCTTGTTAATAGAGAATGGTACTGACCCTGAAATGCCCTTCAATTCAGCAGAAATCATGAACATAAAGGACTTGTCTGAAGGTCAAATTTGCATTAAAGGATGAAGACAATCTGAAATTTGCTAGGGGACAAAATGTGTTTTCAGAAAGCAAGTGGTGAAATTAATAGATGGACTCTAAGAAGGTGTATTTTTGGAAAATGACTGAACTTTCTTCTTTCCTGGCAACTCTGGACTACATTGATCATGTAACTAAATAGACATTGTCATATATACAGTATCTCTGAACTAGAATAAGCTATTTTAAGAAAATAACTGTAGTCCTCAAAGAGTTAATGATAAAACTGCTCTACCCTAACAGATGTTGAAAGATTATTGTGAAACAGCTTACAGATTTGTTCAAAAGGCATACTTTACAAAGAAGTGTAAAACTTGTTACGACAATTGCTATTACACCGCATAGTGTCACATACAATGAGTAGTGCATGCTCTGTAAAGACATTAGAGTGGACCCTTATCAAAGCTATCATATAACCTTATACAAAGGATTGTGCCACTTAAACTAGTGCAGAGTGATTTTCTTTTTCTGTAGATTTATAATGCTCTAGATTAATATCAATAGGGTTTTTCACAGCCTTGTACAACACTTTTTTTTTTTAAATTTTAACACATGTAACACTAGAAAACAGCAAATGGTATACCCTGACATATGTCATGCAAAATACAACCAATACAGCACCATAGATGTAACAGAGACATTACCTAGCACTTCTCTCCAACAAGAAAATGGATGGAACAGAGACTGTACACTACACAATTTTACAGGCCATATGCTACAGAAGATCTTAAGAGGCAGTATCACTTTTGTAGATCTAAAAAGCTCTAATTTTATAAAATCCTGTTTATCATTTCTATCATAGTCACTTTTGATTAAAATTCATGGCACAGTAATAATATTTTGCTACAAAAATAAATAAGTAAAAGTTTAAGATGCTGATATGTTTATAAAGTGTCTGAAGTTACTACAGAAGTGAAAACGATGAATGAAAATGATGTAATTCTAAAGAAATGTTGCTCTGTGTAACAAAAGGATATTGCCTCTCATATTCAATTGTCTAGACTTCATTTTCTAATTATCTTTCAGAATAATTTTATAACTTTCTTTTAAAAATAACTTCACTTTAAAACTATCACTATCTCTCTCTTTTAGACTCATTAAGAAAATGGAAATAAACATGGAAAAGCTGTACAATTTACTGATGAGCTACACAAATATGTCATCTTATTTAGTTTGGAATAAAAACAAAGATAACAATGGTTTAGGGGGAGAAAAACACATTATGATGGCCCATGAACTACACAGTAGTTTCATTTTTCCAAGGACCAGTTTTGATGTTTCCTGTACTATCTGAGCTGTATATCATGGCTTCATGCACATTTCCCTTGAGAATTCCATTGTGATTCGTCGTATTAAATGGCAATGACTGTGTCCGTGGATGCATTTCAAAATGAGCTGGATGGTGCACAGTGTCACTTTCTGGCATTTTAGCGCAACTATATATTACAGTACTTGCGTCGCTACTTTCAGGCTGGTTGACAGTAGGATACGGATCGCTTTTTGAACAGCAGGCCCGTCTGTGACCTGACTGGCTGTCATGAGTACTGTGGGGACTGTCTGTATGGGAGCTGTGGATGCTGCCATCGATACTTGAAGGAATGTGATAGGCATATTCTCTTTCACCTGCAGATCTGTGCCGACTGAAATAACGTGGCTTAGTTCTGCTTTTCAGACATCTATGAATGTGCATATTGGGTCTGAAGGTTCCCTCGTTGTGGACATGAATGTGAGCTTCATCATCGAGTAGCTGATCGCAGTGCATTTTTGCACAACATGGTGTCACAGGCGAAAGGCAGTTAACGTGATTTTGAACGGCTTGTAGGTTAGTAAGTTTGCAGTGGCTAGCTGCTGGATGATTGAACGCAGCTGTTTTGTTGGGACATGGCGATTCCTGGAGACAAGGTGCATGAACTTGAGTGTCACCGTTGATGTTAACCTTTGGGCGCACATTAACCTGGACAGAATAGGTGTTTCTTCTAGATGGGCAACAGGACCACCAGCAATGCCACACATCATCTCGCTTTGCACAGTGATGGATCAGGATGAAAAGCCCCAAGGTCACACAGAAGGCTCCGTAAAGACAGCTAAATATCATATCCAAGAAATGACCTTGAGATACTGCAAGGGCTCCAAAGGTCCAAGTGGCAGTAAACAGGAACAAAGTGAATGCTGCAGCTCGCAGCTGAGCCTTAAATGAATGCTCGTTTTCCAAAAAGGAAGAAGAAATCATGGAGCAGGTTGCCTGGGGAACGGACACAGAGTCTGTAATATGACCATGGCCCACCTCAGTACTTGGCATTCTCTGTGGATCTTCTGTCTTTTCCTTTAACTCATACTTGCGTTCAGGATGGCGCTTCAGTTGTACGTATGTGCAGAGAAAGTAAACACAGGTGACTAGCACAATGAACGCTACTGGGCCATAAAAAGCACCAAGACTAGGTTCCCATGCCATCCAGCAACTGAAAACAACAAAGAAAAGAGAGTCAAGAACATTTTATAGCCCACGTTAGATGTGATGGACAATGGACTGATATGAAACTGGGCTTTCTGACTGACTTGTATGACCCAACAGTCTCTCAGAAGTTCAGATATATTCATCATGGAGAAAGGGAGTGTGTCTTTAATATCAATTAAGCTGAGACATCACTTTCATGTTTTTTAATAGAATAAAATGTCTAGTATAATTTACAGGACATTAAAACTGAAAATTTCCAAGAAATGTAGGTCAGTTTAGAATCTAGGATGCAGTGAAGTATAAGACCATTTATGTCAACCCTTTTTTTCTACAACTAAAAATGTCAGCACTAATATTTTGATTAAAAAGCAAATGAGGCATAGTTTATACAATCTTTGTGAGCAATAGAAATGTACAGATTTCAATGGTTTGTATCAACTAACATTGATACAAACTCCTAAGCCCGAAGATTATTGTTAAAGAATTTTCCTATTACCAAAGTAGAGAATAGCCTGAGTAATAAGAAAGGCTGAAAAAAGACTTTTGGTTGAACAGTCACAGATTTCTGCAGTGAGTGGACCCAAAAGATGTATGTAGTTTCCGAATTCTGCAGAGTTTCTGAAATTCCTGGGAGTTAATTTACATCAGTTTGAATGCCCTCAGAAAAATGAATTGTGATACACTGGTAGTATAATATTACTGTAGCATGGATCTTTATTTGCTTTAAGTAATATGACCATAACTGTTTTAGAGCAGCTTAAACTAGTTCACAGGCCAGTATGAGCTGAATAAGCCTCAGTCAGCTGCATAATTTAGTAGCAGTCTAACAGGACCATCCTGAGGATGAATGATCTAATCAAATAAACATGGGAGAAGAAAATACTTCTGACTAAAGAAATCCCAGACGGAAACTGGGAGAACTTGGGTCAGGGAAGAAGGAATACTTGCCTAGTTTTTACTCTTCTCTATGATCTGCTTTCAGCTATGGTTACAGACAGTCTACTGAACTGGCAGTATAAGGTAGTACAGCTATTATTAGGTTCTTATATTCTGAATATTGCATGGATTTCTGGAAAGAGGAATAAGCGACTTTCCTTATCTGTTGGACTAGTACAAGAAGTAATGGGCTTAAACTGCAGCAAGAAAGGCTTAAATCAGATTTTTCAGAAAGTTTCCTAGATGTTAGGATAATTATGATAATAAACTGTTGGAATAAAGTGTGGTGTATCCATTATTGGAGCATTTAAAGCAGCCCAGAAAAATAACTGTCAGGAATGGTTTGGGTATAGCTAATTTCCCACTGGGTCAGAAAACAGGCCAGGTGATCTGTCATGATTCATTTCAGCTCTAAAAGTGACACTGTGTGACACTTCATACTCATTTAGGCATGTGTGATTGGTTGCAATCCCTCCAGTACAGCAAGGAACCTTCTGATATCACATTCTTGTCAAGCCAGAAATCATCTACCACTTACTCTAAAAAGGACAGAATGAATTTTTCTTGCAGGCTGAGAAGCTCTCAGCTAAAAAGAAGCAGTCCCACTGGGTGTTTAGCACAAGAAACTGCAGCATAACCACTTAAAATTTTTAAAATCAGAACCTTAAACAAAACACACATACATTTATTGATAAACTTAGAGACACTCCAAGGAGTATATATTTTGCTGTCAGGCATGCACATGAAAAGATTCCTTGAAAGATATCTGTGAAAAGACAGGTAAATTACCACCTATGTTTAATTGGATAAGCAGAGAGTACGAAGCCACGTGAATACTTGAAGTACGTTTGAATGCTGCATATTTGATGCAAAGTGGAGAATGGAACGCTCCCCAGTGGAACAGTCTCTTGGGATGCTCTTATTTCAAGTGGAATCTCAGTACGCATCACTTAAAAAATCAGTTCTGTAAAAAAAGTTCCAGTTTGTGCCCCTACCTTTACTGTACTAATACTATTAAAAATGAATAAGGCACATAACTCACTATGGTGTTGTTGAGCTGTCTTTTTACTCAGTCTTATAACCATCCCTCACCTGTGCCTTGCTTTCTGTTCAGACTGTGGTACCAGGTATTGATTTGCTATGAATAAACATGATTAAAGAAGTATAACCTCTGTAACTGTGCCAAAATGAAACGTCTCACATTTATGAACATAAATAATAGAGTCTTTTAACATACTGCTGATTTTAAGTAATTGTCTAATTGGATAAGTTTGAATAAATATATGAATATGAGTTGGGCCCTAGGCAGAGCAGTTAGCCATGTTATGTACTAATTTATTACCAGAATTTAAATTTCAATTACCTATAAAAATGCCTTTAAGGAGCCAAATGCTCACTTACAAACCATTCTCCTTTGTTTCCACTTTTCTTACCCAGAACATAACTAGTTTCAAATGTTGTACAATAGATGCTCAAAGCAGCAACTGAGTGATGTCCTCCAGTGTATTAATACTAGTGCAGGCAGAGTCCTAATATACCCACTAGTGTGCCAGTCATTGCCATGCTGATAATTTACACTGAATGTATTTAACTTTGAAGTCCGATTTACTTTCTGCTACACTTTTACAGAAAGACTTATTGTATTTTACTGATATTGCATGTTTCCTGACAGGAATTAATAAGCTGTGATGCCTGGACAGCTGGTGGAGGTATACGGAACACTAACACGCTAGCACACTAGAGGGCTATGTCAAGATTGCAAGACATTGTGCTTGGAATGTTTCCAGGTGGTGAAAATCCAAAATAATTGGGTTTTATGGGAGAGATGGGGGCAGAGGAGGGTGTGAGGATTTTCACTTTTCCTTTTTTCATATAATTATTTCTAAATTACTTTAAATAAGTCACCTGAAGGATATCAAGTCAAGGTAGATAATGAATTGGAAGTCTTGATTAATTACTAGCTCCATTAAATATGCTATCCATTAGGTATTTTAAATATTCTTTTATTTACTCAGATGTGAATGAGGAGTAATTCTATAAATGCAAAGTGTTTCTATTTACTGTAATGGAGCCAAATTGGTAGAGGTAAAGCAGCAAGCGCCAGATTAAGACATTGCTCTTTCATAGCTATTATTTAATAAAATTTCATAATAAATGTCATCCCAAATGGCATCTGTACCCTTTATGAAGTTGGTTACATTTATTGGCATAAGAAAAAGAATATGTTTTCCTTAAAAGTTTGATGATCATAGTTTATACTTACTATGGTGCATTGCCTTCAATCCCATAATTATTGATATTGGTTGCTGCTGTAATCCCACATATAATAAAGGGAACTCCACCACTAATCAGGTAAAATCTGTTGAGAGATAACAACAGATATTTTAATTTGCCAAATTTGTAGCTGAATACTGCTTTTTAAATAATTGTACCTTCTTGAAGTATCTTGAGTATACAATATTGCTGAAACATTAAACATGTCCCTAAAACCAGAAAAGCAAAGAATAAAGTATCATTACAATAAGCACTGTAATTTATGAAGTAAAAAGCAGAAAACTAATGCTTATATGGACGCACTTTTAAAAATCTCTTACATCTTTAGTAAAATTAGTTACTATTGCAGTCATATGAAGAACAAAATATTGTATAATGAAAGAACCTACATCCCAAATGAAGTTATTCCACTCGCCTAGATATTTCTATTTAATAGTTATTAAATATGTAAGCATTATAAATTAAAAATATTCAGACAAAGCAGCTGCATTCACTTTAACCTGAAAATGTTCCCAGGGAAATTCAGTGAAATCACAGAAACATTTTCCTAATTCCTGGATGACAAGAGAAATGGAGTTCAGTTGGGCAAAGAGAAAAGGAGCAGTCCACTTGGCAATTTTTTTTTTTCTTTTTTTGCATGCACAGAGAAGCAATCTGGAGAAATCTGGAGGATTTAATATCACTTTATATATACCCCACTTTTCAGTCATTCAATATCCAGCCTTGGAACTGCATTAAAATGTGAGGGCCTCTAGGACTTCAGGAAGATCTCATAAATATCCAAGAAGAATGTTAACCTAAGTGTTAATAGTTCTGTAAGGACGTGTATTCTAAGACTGAAATAACACAGTTCCACACCCCTTAACTGGTTAAATGCCACTAAACTACTTGGAAGTAGCAGTCATTCCAATGTATTACTATTAGGCTATATCAAAGTCCTTGAGGACATCTCACAGTAGTTGGCATCCTGCATTGCTACGTCCAAATTCAGCAAAATAAACCATCATCACATTTTCCATTTATATAAGTAACACAGAAAATTATGCATGGAGCACAGCACTTCCACCGCTGTGGTCTCTGAGGTAGAGAGCACGGGCCCTGGTACGTGTGAGGTTACAGCTGGAAGGAATGCTGCTCAGTGACAGACGGGAAAATGTTCCACCACACCTAAGAAGCTCAGATGGTTCTCTGAACATCCTGACTCGTTTCCTCGTTTAACCAATGCTGTTCTGTCAGTAGACAAAATTAGTTTCTTTTTAAGCCACTGTTCTGGTGTGGGAAACAATGCAGGGATACAGATGCTTCTGTCACTGCTATTATGCTGTCTGCCAGGACCAAGAGAAACCTGATAACATGTGGGACATATTCTGATCAGAATCTGGCCACTAGTTTTCTATAATGTGTTAGAAATATTGGGCAATTTCAGAGTCATTGCAAAGCAGGATTTTTACAGAAACAGAGATATAGTAAGATTAAATAAATCAGCTTTTAAATCAAACCCAGAATTAGCGTTAGAAGTTCTTAACCTCTTTCCCCCACCTCCTTGTGAAGCAGAATTGGAGACCAGACCTCAGAAAATTTCACGTTAAGTTTTACGGTCAATCTTTGTCCTAATGGTCTAAGCTGTAAACAGAGCAGAGAAAATCATTCTCTACATTCACGAGAAAGCCCTTAAGATTTTATAACTTCAAAGTCACTAAATATATATTTTTTTCTTCAAACTTGGCTTATTCCGTAGAGCTCAACAAATTCCAATGAACAAGCTGCTTCCTTACAAAATCCATTCATTTACTGCAGTTTTATGATTATATATATCTTTTGACTTCAGCATGTTGAATAAGCTAGCTAAATTGCTTATTATTTTTAACAAAGACATGTTCAATGACGTTTTTGAAATTCAGGAAATGACTAGGGTAAGCAATGAAGCATAGAAAAGTTAATCTCAGTTTATCTAAGAAATAGGAAGGAGCAGAAAAATAGGAATACGGAAGCAAGTATAGGAAACTGCACTTCAAACTCATCTGAAGTGATTACACCATAGAATTTACCTACAATGCAACCTATAATTTAATTTTTTGCAGTGCTGCCACTTCCTACAGATTGGATACACATATTTAAATCATGTCCTTTTTCTAAAGTCTCATACAAAACAGTATTTGGATGTTAGTTAATCTATTTGATATCTCACACTTTCAGCAGGCTGCTGAACACTACAACAGTGGCATCAGATGTTCTGGAAGCACTTAGCTACACAGTGCTTCAGAAATGTGGCAAAATCTAGCCAAACTCCTGCCCTGGCTCATTGCTAAGAGAAACAATATACATTCTAGAAATGATGTGAAGTCAAGTGGTTTCAGTGTACCTGAGGTGCACTGTACTGATATCCAGCACAGCACACTGCTTGCCCTGTCTCATTGAAAAAAAGAAAAAAAAAAGTAAAATAGCAAATAGAAATGACAGTATATACAAATGATTCTTCATGGGTGGATTTGAGATTCTTGAAGAGTGAAGGAAAAAAAAAATCTGCCAAATAGAAGAAAAGTCAGCAAGAGAGGAATGGGATTAAAATAGAATGAACAGAAATCAAAGAAATGGAAGTAAAATTGTAAGAGCATGAGTGCATACTCTTGCCCATTTGTCTGAGCTAGTGGATATCTTAAACAGTATATAAAGGAGAAAAGACCATAGTGGAAAGTCACCAGAGAAGAAACATTGTTCAAGAATATCCACATACATGTTAGTTGTGAGAAAGTACACTTAAAATTATGAAATTTAGACCAGTCTTCCAAACATTAGTTTCTACGCAATAATTAGTTTTTATAAATTTTTTCTTTTTCACCCAGACGAGATGACTACAACATGTTTTTTGAAGAGAAATCTGAAGTAGAATTGATAGAGCATGAATAAAAGTGAAGAAAATACAGATAATAAATAGCTATTCTTCATACTTTCAGAAAACTATTTATCTAAGAGAATCAAAGTGCTTTGTAATCTTAATTTAGCCTTACAGCCCCCTGTGTGGTCGATAAATGTTATTATCCCAGTTGTACAGATGAGAAAACAAGCAAGGTGAGATTAAGTGTTAAAAGTTATGCAGAAAATCTGTTTCGGAACAAGTCTTCCTAATTCCCATCTTATGTTTAAACCCAAGTCACCTCTGTTACTGTAAATGAAGGGACTGGGAAAATCATGGCTTCCAGGAGTTTGTCCCCAAGCCCAAGAAACACAACTGTCTCTCTGAGAGTTCAAGCAGGAGCAAGAAGAATATAATCTTATCTGAAGGATCCCCTGGTTAGGATGGTTCTCTCCCAATATTCACTAAGCCTTGCCAATGACTTTCTGCCTGTTACTCCCTACGAAGCCTGACTTGTGGAGGAGGAGCCCAGGTATGTTGTTCCCTGTGTAGCCCAAATACTCACATCCACTGGTATTTCATATAGCACTGCCTGGGGACATACACAGACCAGATTTTCCAGATCAGTTAAAGTGGTCTGAGTATAAGGATTGTAACTGGAGAGATGCTGGGTTCTGCTGCTTCTGTTGCTGCATCCAACTTTTGATGTCTTTTAGCCACACAACAACAAAAGAAAGAGGCAGTTCTCCTGTCCAGTAATTCTCATTCACAGAACAATATAATAAGCAGTACTGTACTGATAAACCTCATAGACTAAGCTAGTACATGCTTTTCAACCATCTTTTTTCCTCTCTCAAGTATATTTTTTATTTTGAAAATAATGATCAATCTTTTTCCTAAGCTGTTTGCATAACTTACATTTGCTACTCCTTCTCATGAGTATCTTTTGGTTTTTAAGCTTTAAAGTTTTATATTCTTTGGTTCAGTAACCACCTTTTGTCTTCCAATTACCTTTTCTACTTCTGAGTTAATTTTCTAATTTTTCTCATTATGCCAGTGGACTCTTCTCCTCTTCACAAAAGTACATGCAGTAACTTAGGACCCAGAGCAAATTTCATCTACGTGCGATTACTCTGCCACACCATTCAAGAATGCAAATGGTGATCCTCAGGCTGCCAGTAATGAAACTGTAGGCAGCAGTAAGAAGACAAAATAACCGTGCTCCAACAGATCTTACTGTTACGACGGAGCGAGCTAACACAGAGGGTTTGATTGTGGTCAAGATAGCCATGCAGGCAAATATTTAGAGACTGGGAAACCACAGGGAGGAAATGAAAACTTTTTTCAGCTAAAATTTGTTCTTGACAAACAGTTAATTTGTATTATAACATATATAATACATACAGTATATATTATATATATAATTTCAAAATTGTTTTACGGAGAAAACTGTAAACTATCTGTGGGAGGATTTAGGGCTTTGAAACAATTGCCAAGCTGTTGCTTCAAACAGCCCTTGGGAAGAGTTTTTTACATTTGTGTATTGCTCTTGCTGGCCACCCAGGGATGTCCTGATGATTCCTAGTAGGCTTTCACATCAGCAAACATTTATTTACTGAAGCTCATTCTACCACATCTCACATCTTCACTAATATTGTTATCCAAGCTAATTAGATTAAAGCTAGCCTGGTAGGCCTCAGCAGGCTGCACTCACACCTCTTAGCTGCAGTGTAGGCAACACCTACAGCCTGAAAACCAGGCTGAGCAGTCAAGTGCAAATGATGTACAGTAATTTGTGGGGGGAGGAATCGCACTCACTGAACGTTAGAGGGAACCCCTAAGTTGCTGCTGCAGCTGCCTGAGACCAGTAAGTACAATGCACTGGCATAACACATCCTATTACATGCACTGACATGAATACAAAAAACCTCAACAGAGCAGCAGACACTGCTTGAGGTGATGTCCCTCTGTTGACATCACAGCTTACTATTTTTCAGCTTCCTTTCAGCAAGAACTCCTCTTGTAAGGCAAACCTGACCACAAAATACTGGGAGCTACATAGCCAATCTGATAGAAACAGGATAATGTCAGCGGGAATGACTGCAATAGCCTGCAGGCAGCATCCATTTTGCTAACTTAACATAGAGTATATTCTTCTAAGTTTATTTCCATAAATATTACTCAGTAAGTCAGCAAGTAAAAGGAGACTTCTACCCAGTGATGAATTTCTTCCTTGAGTGTCTGGCTATTCTTTAGCCCAAAATTGGTTCCAGATTAAGAATCTTGACTCTGGAATGAATTCTTCCAAAAAGGACCAGACCTTGGCTTTGTGGGTGTAATGCAAGACTTATTTTCATTTTTTTTCTGCAGAGGTTGGCAGAATGGCAGTGTATAAGGAAGTGATTTAATAGCTTCAAATAGTCTTTATTACAGACATTACTTGATTAAAATGTATGCATATGTAAAAGTATTTCTCTCTGCATGCACAACTCTAGAAAGGTACATGTTAGATATATAAAGGTGCCAGTAAAACATTAATTTATTTTGTTTTCCCCAATACAAAAAACCATTCATCTATTTAGCTTTACTTCTAGGACACAGTTCATATAGGAAGAGATGTCTATCTATTAGCCACTTGCAAAATAAACACGAAAATAAAAGAGGAGTCACAGCAAGACGACTTCCCCCCTTACTTTTCCTTGAGCTGGGGTTTGATTTTAACATGTTTGTGAAAATAATCCGTATAGATAATGGTCATTAACTTCTCAGCTAACCAGATGCCACAGATCAAGTACCTGGCAGGCAGGCAGGCAGATAAATAGCTGCTCTGTAGAAAGCTGAATTTATGAGGCTGATTTTCAAATTATTCTTCCTGAATTTTTCATGCATCACATCATTTCCTAGTATTTTTTTCCGAGGAATTTTGATTAAAAAAAAAAAAGATGTAGAAATTATGGGATTTTGAAAATGTCCTTTTCATTTAAGAAAAAAACCCTGTCATTTTGAATCCTATTCACAGATAGTCTGGACTTACAAACATTTAGAAATACCATGTTAGTTTTGCTTCTTACTGAAGAGAAATAGCCTATATTTCTTAAGTGTTTTTCCCTGTCTGGAAAGAAGAATATAAGCATGGAGAATACACTGAAAAAAAAAAAGGAAAAACAATCTACTGATAATGCTAAAATAAACTTCAATAGTGCAAGTCAAACTCTAGAAGGTAAATAATAGCAGAAATAAATGTTGTGGGAAAACTCTATTTAGCACCTCTATGTGGCAATATTGTTATTATTTTTAACTGCCTGTTCATGGTTGATTTTTTTTCTATAAGATATTTCACTCATTCAGAATGGAAGGAACAAAGATCACTGGACAGGTAGTTATTAATTTTTATATATAACCCCTCTTTCTAGATCTTATTGCAAACTAAGAGCTTCACAATCATTAATTAATTAATCTTCATGTCCTTGCGAGAATATGTATAATCTTCTCCATTTAGAGGCAGAGACAGAAGCACACAGAGGTGAATGAAAAAATAATTAAGAAAAGTCTCTGCAGATTTGTTTGCTCAACTTAAGATGTCCAGGCTTCCATTTGACAAAACCAGGCTCTAATTTTTGCTAAAATTGACCATGAGATAGGAGTTTAAACACTTTGCTGGATCTGCCCTTAGAGACTCATAATATGGGAACATGGGCAATAAAGTGAATGCTTTTCATTGTCAGAAGATATGCAACCTCACCTACCAAATGGCTTCAAAACCTCTTGCCCCTTTCATGGGAGCCCACTGCACCACATAGTCAAACTAAATTTCTCTTCCTTTCTGCTGTCGGATGATGTCTCATGCACTGCTGGGTAGGTAGTGTGAGAGTTTAGGCCCTGCTAGTGGAGGAAGCCAAGAGGATGTGCTGAAGCTATTTCTGTTCAGCTTCCTTGGTTAATACCCTTCATGGCTAGTGTAGTCATCATGTCTACTTTGGGATTTTGCAGAGGAAAAGGAATTTACAGTCTGGCAGTAGAGTTGCAGTTTGCTTTACCACGACCCTGTAAGACAGTCTGAGCCAGCAGAGCGGACAGAGAAACAAAAAAGCTTATATCAAGAAAATAAAAAAAGTCAAGAACTCAAAAAAAGGGTTTAGAGAAAATTCAGAAGAAAGAGAAGGGAGTTTCATTTACATAGCGAGACCTTTTTTTAATTTGTTTTTATTTTATTTTGTTGGAGAATCCTTTGGCGGCTCTTGGAAACCACAAAGAGATGATTCTTACAGTGCATTCCATGCTGCAGATTAGCTCTATTGACTTATCGACTTCTACTCTTGCTCAGGCTTAATGAATATATAACCTAAGTCAGGGCAAGGAGGTACTCATGCTGAATTTACTTCTGAAGGAAAGAAGCAAGTAAAATATTAAGCAGCATGTTGATGAGAAAGAAAATATATTTCTTAGTATTTCTTAAAGAATCTATGTTTTAAAATGCTTAAAAAGAGCATGGAGCTCATAGAGAGAAAACTGTTTATATTAATGCTTGGATAAAAATAATAGGCGGAGAATAATGCTCATGCTTTGAGTATTTTCTATTTGCCCAACCATTTAATTCCCAGGGAACACAACGGGCCTTTCAATTCTCTTTCCACAGTTAATTTCTAGTTGTAAAATGGCTGATACTCTTGTTCTGAGCAATTCATTGCTACCTCATTTTTCCAGGCATTTGACTATGGCGTAGAGCTGTTAGCTGAAATTATTTTGCAGTTCCAGCCTACTGAATCAAACACAACTGCTTCGCCGAGCATCACAGTACACCTTTAGAAAGTCAATTACCATCAAGATGTCCTTCTGCTTTTCAAAAGGGTGAAAAGAACCATTAACCTATCAACCCTCATCAAGACAAGAAATTCTGATAACAGACTATATATGACAATGCCATTTTATAGAATATGAAAATGAAATGAAAAGTAAAGCATGTAAAGATAGTGGTAAGTACTGTACCCTTATATTGTCACATATTTAATACTTGATCCACGTTATATAAGTATCAATGTTTCATGACTGTCAGTAGAATCGCCTTGAATTTTAAATACAAAATATGGATTTCTTTGGTTTTACTTGATGTGATATTTCATTATGCCTGCCAAAGGAATCAAATGAAATGACTAGCAGGAGGAAATACATTTAATTTCGATCAACTGTGAAAGTCACAGGGGGTTCTGGTCTATGTTATCCTATGACTAAATTTTGCAATAATATTTTTTAAAAGGAATTTATGTCAATCTCATATTTTATTATGGCAGTCACCAAAACAACTCCCAGAATCCTCCTGTGTTTCACGCATTGTTGAGCTTGACAGTTACTTTCTCTGTAGGCAACATTTTTTTTGTCAAGAAGAATGCTTTTTCTTCTGCAGTAATTTTTAAAAATTTCAAATGGACCAGTCAAGTCCTTGTCTTTTAATTTTTACATCACGTGAAAATACAGCATTTTCAGCTTTTGAATTATGAGCACCTTTGAAGAATTTAATGAAAGGTTATTTATTCACTACTTCATATATTTTTGTTTTAGGTATAAAATCTATTTGTTGTATTAGAAAGAGATATTCCGTGACCTTACTTTTTATTATGAGCTATATTGCCAAGTTAGAGCTGAATAATTTCAACTGCATGAGTTTCACAGGTAATGTGTGAAACTGTCCATTTTCTAGAGAAAAATGCTCTTAAAATTATTTTCTGTTAAGTTCTTTCCCTGTATACGCACATAATGATTAAGAAGATATTCATGACCAAGCAATTGATGTCATTAAGGCAGGGACTTCACTGGTAGACCCAGGTGGCTTATTCTTAGATTTGCTCAGCTGAGCATTCAAGACAGATGTGTGCAAACAGACGATGAAAAGAGAATACAGCAACTTCTGGGAAATATCTCCAGGGAGGACGCATTAATTCTCTTCTCCTAAATTCATATAGTCTTTTCCTTTTTCTCTTATATAAATCAATGATCTTATTTGAAGGGCAAGATGTTTGCCCACAGTGTGAGAGGGAGCTGAAATTATTTAGAAGAAAAATTACAAGAAATACTTCAGAGACGTGAATTTCCACAAAAACTGCATTTTAAATTCGCACGTGTTTTGCAAGCCTTGTAGTAATATCTTGTGATACAATATTAAGCCCTGGTTCCAGAGGGCCTCAGCTTTCTCTTCTGAAAAAAAACAGAAATCTGATTTCCTACAGATTTTTCTTACTATTGTCTTTGGCGTCTAAAAAGGCACAAGGTCCTCTTGAGATATTTCCCATAGTTATACCATCTCTCTATCATTTCAGCCTTCTCTTATTTTGAGATATTTATCTTCATCATTCACCTGTCCATCTAGTCATGTGAAACTTACAGAAGCTTGATCTCTACCCATCTCAGGTTGACTAACCAGTTATTAGACTAGGAAAGTCTCAATGAGAGTCACATACTTAAAAAAAGCTGTTTCTTTAAGTTTCTTTAAAATAAACAAAAATAAATTCCCATTTTTCCATTACAGATGATTATAGGCAAAAGGTGAAAAATGTGAACTGTAATGGTTCAAAAACTAGGAGATAAACAGGAATCTTAAATTCATTGTTTTCATAAAACATTTTTTTTACACTGATACCACAATTTTTACTTTAGTTTACTAATTCTTAAATGATGAATGTTGACATTACTACTTACAGAGAGAAAATAGCAGCAAGAAACCACAGCTCCAACAAGCTAAAAAGCATTTTTATCTCTTCTGCTGGGCCTGAAACTTTTCAAGCACCTTATAAAGCCTGTTTGATTGATACAGACCATTAAAATTACATTTTTAAGAATGTTATGTTGCCCCATGAAATGGCCCTTTCTGCAAAAAAAATTTACCTTTCTTCAATGAAAATTAAAATTACACCTTCACACATAATTGTATGCAAAACTGATGAACGCATCAGCTATTGTAGTTTCTGTCACATAACAGTGATTGGTTGGTTACTGCTACTCTCAGAAATACTTTAAAATTACACATGTTCGGACACTGTGTAACAGACATTTTTAGTGTTTAATAGATTCATATTTAATGTATTCGTATGTCGTTATAAAGTGCTTTGTTGTGATGTTTACAGAACAATGGTAAATTTCATCTCTTTGCCCACAGTTGTTCAGCATATCCTATGGATATTCTTAAATTATAACCACCCACAATACTCAAGACATATTTATCCTATCTGTTTCAGATAATATATAAAGGTAGGTCTATTGGCTTTTAAATATTAAAACTTCAAAGTATTAAAGCATTCTTACTGTTTCTGAGGATTTTACCAGTGAGGTAATAAACTCCCCATCTTTAAAATATTTTTAAGGACTAGGTGGTACATCACCAAAATTAAACAGAGTTAGTGTCTCAGGCTTCTGCTCCTCTGGCTTTACAATTATATGCTAATCACAATTTACTTCTACCTTCCATCTGTTTAAGTAATTTGGTTTATTTTCAACTGCATCTATCTAAAATCTAATCACACAGCTAGAGCAAGATGTAACCTCAGGCAAAAGTGAGAGAACAAACAGTCTTGTTTAAGACGTGAAGAAACCACACACTAAATAAAAATAATATCATTTTGATTATTAAATCTTCTTGGTCTACAAGAAGTATTCAGTCACAAGCCCAGAGGGCCATTTAAAATCGAAAAGCATTTACACAGAAGATCCATAGAAACCACAAACCCCTTTCTATTGAATCTTTCCAGCTACCAAGCTTTTGTCATAGACAAATCAAACCCACATTTTCAGAGAAAAGATGAAACAGTTTCCTGAAAGGAATTGTTTCTGATGTGAAAAGCATACAAGCGGGTTTTGAATGCCTCTAAAGTCCATATTCAGTGCACGGTAAAGGAAAAAAACTCTGTGCTTTATTTTGATTCCCATTTCAAAATATTTCATTTTTTTGTGAATAATATTTTTAGGGTTTGCCACAGGTCATGAGTTAAGGAGGGGCCATCTCTGAAAGTTAAGAAAAATTAGTACCTCAAAAATGAAAGACATGATTTTCATTCACATAGAATACTACTTTCAATCACAAAGAAAACCATACAGAAACACTTTTAGACGAAGTCAGTTCAAGGCACAGATATTAACATCTTAAAATACACCCTAGTTGACTTGACACATCGATTCTGAAGGCATTGCATTTTTGCTTTATCTACCAAGACTGCACAATGAGAAATCTAAAAAAAAGTATTCTGTGTAAGGTGTCTGTATCAAAGTTAAACATGAGCTTTTTTTTTTTTTTAATTTCTAGCCTTATATTGTCTTTGTTCGCAAGTACTTGCTCAGAAAAAAATATCTCAGTACTTATACAGATCAGCAGATTAGAATAGAGTACCTGCCTCAAGAATTAACTCGCACTCCACTAAGACTAGAGTTATTGAAAATTTATGCACCAGGAATTTAACATAGGAAGCTTCAAAATATAGCTCAGGTAAAAAACCCAAACTATCGAGATGAAACATTTCAATTTTTTTCCAACCAAAAATTATTCTGAATATCTATTACCTAATCACCTCTAAATATTGACTTCAATTTTGTTTTCAGATTAAGAAGATATATCAAAGATGTTGGCATCTCCCATGAGTAATAAGTCATATATTAATAGTATCTGCAACCACTACTTACAACTCACCAGACTCATACAGAAAGAAAACATTAGAAAACCAAAACCTATTAACTTGATTAACCGTGAATAACTACAGTCTTTGACTTGGTAATTACAAGGTATTCCAAAATTTTTTTAAAGCACATTTTATTACTTCCTGTAGTTTTCCACTTAGGAACCCTTAGTAATGACAGCTTCATTTTCATGTATTTCCACAATAGCATATTCCTCAGTTTTGCCATTTGAAAGAAAGCCATGCTTCCTTTTTTTTTCATAGCTTAAGTATTAGTTGAATGAAGTAATTTTAAACCCATGTATCAATGACTAATGTATTTGGATATTTTTCTAGAACAATAACAACAACCTTCACATAACTGAATTCATCATGTTTTTGTTAGGGGATAATAAAGTCCCCTACCTTCTTGATGCTACACACATTGACTGGTCAGTGTACACTGACCAATGTGAGCAAAAAGCTATTATTCATAACAGTATTCCCTGAGGCAAGAAACAAAGTTTACTTTGGTAAAGTGAACTACAAGTTATTTGGTACAGTGAACTATTATACCAAGTGAATCTGCTCCTTTAAGTGACAGTGAAAGAAAACCATCTGTGAATACTCAATAATCAGGTGCCAGGACTCTCTTCTGTGATGGGGAAGACAGATTCTCTTTGCTTGAATTAGATGATTAAGGGCAAGCCGTCACACTTGAGTGCTGTGAGAACTGGATATTCAGTATTCTGGTTATTAGCACAAATGGTGCTAATTTCCTTGTGATGTAGGAATACTTTCAATTTGAGGGGGTAGAAAATTACTTCCATCAAAATTCTATTTTATTCTTACTTCTGCATTTTTTAGAAATTTGTTAAACTTCTGGAAAGGCTGAGAGTTGGGACTAGAGAATAAGAATCAGAATCCTCATGGACTGTGGCAGAATGAGGTGGCCACTACGTGATGAGTTTCTTTTGCTATACCTCATATTCTCTCATCAATAGTTCAGATACACTATGTGCAATTTGATGGTAATTTCTTGTGTTTATAAAGATGATATTTATATATTTTACATTATGTAGCCATGAATTTTAACTTTACGTTATATACCTATGAATTTCAAGGATGTTCTTTTTAACTCATGGGGTTTTGTACATGGGATTAAGAGCAATTTTTTTTTACTTTATTTCAGGCTAGGTTACAACCTTTACATTTCATGTTTGTGGCCAATTCAAGATGAAAGCTAAAAGGAAACAGAACTAGGATGGGAGGAAGAAACAAGATCCTGGGAGATTTTCAAAACTTGACTGGATGAGGCCCTGAGCTAACTTAGTTTGGATCTGCTTTGAGCAGAGAGTTAAACTAGATGACTTACAGATGTTTCTGCCAAACCTATTATTTTTATGATTCTATGACTGATTTATTATTCATTGTTATCTTTTCAATATTATGAGGGTCCATCCATACCAGCTGTCAATGTCGAGAGAAAGGCTCTTTAAACTTCTGCTCTTCTAGTTTATATCACTCTGTAAATTGAAACATATACACTGTTCAGAGTAGACTGATTCACAGGTGAGTGAGCATAGCCTGAAAATTCTTCCAGTTAGAAGGCTATGTGCCTAGAGCCAGACAGAGTTCTTTGGGAAAGTACAGTGCATTATTAAAATATAACTGAGGTAGGACAGGATTGAGGTCAGAAAGAGATCCCACTTCACATCCCATCAACAATGCCTACAGCTGTGACTGTAACCAAGAATACTTGCAACAAAAGAAAAAATCATGCTTTATATAAAATCTGTTATTGTATCAGACAAGTAGTACATCCATTAATTAGGTAATTGTTCCTACTGACTTTGGTAAAGCTCCGTATGAGTGAGATGCAGACTTGCATGATTTTGTACTACACAACCGCATTATTGTTTTGCAGAAACTAATCTACCCTCTAAATAATCTTAGCAAAGTTTCATCCTTACAATTTGCAAAAAGCAAAAAGCTTCCTCTTTTTTTTTTTCTCTCATGAAGAAAATCTTCTATTAGGGTTTATGCAATGTTATCCACTTCTACAACTTGCAATTTATCATCTTGACAGATATCCAGGTAGCCAAGAACTTAAAATCTTACCAAGTAGGTGTTATTAAATGTTACATGTAGCAGTGAAGCAGTAAAGCATGGTGGAAATAAGTTTCTCTCATGGTTCTAGACTTTTGGCTTCTTTCTGAAACACTTTCTCCTTCATATTCTATAGGATGTAATTCAACCTGCTAATCTAGAGTCAGCAAAAAGCATTCTCTTTTAATGCTATACATAAAAGAATTATTATGGATAACATTCCTATTAAATCATAGAAAACTGTATTCAGTTAATGACTTGACTCCATAAAAGCGTGGAGCTTTAGATTTATTAGTAAAAATTCAGGTTGACATTTTGTCCTCAATTCACCCTATTGAAAAGTAACAAACAAAGGTACAATTGCATGAGCTCATGAGTGTCAGCCCCAATTATTAGCTTTAACGTCGAGGTTTTTTGCTGTTGTCGGTTTTTGTCTTACTAAATTGAGCTATGGGAAATATTATATATATGATGATGGCATGGACATTTGCTTTTTCCTGTTGTTTAAAAACTGACATACACAGAAATCTATTTTTGGTGATCTGTATCCCAGATTGTAACCAGAAGCAAAAACAAAGCTTTTTCCATCATATATAAAAAGGTCAAAGGGTAAGTTTCTAAAAAAATCAGAGAGTTTCTTGGAGCACTGAGCCAGAAGTGATCAGGAAACTTTGAAAGAGAAGGAGAGAGAGAGGAGAGTTATCTTTATAAATAATAACAGAGAAATATTAATTAAAAGCTAGAAATGGCTTGTCATTTCCAGAATGCTACTGTGGAAGTAATGTGGAAAAGGAGATCTGAAAAGGAATGAACAGCAGTCCTTGCCATCTTCACAAAACTGTGAGCATCTCATTGCTCAACATTCCTGGTCAAAAGGCTACCTAGATTTGCTAGGTACAACAATTGTTATCAGATTTGGCAATGAATCTCAGAAAGAAGTAAAGTGTCCTTTCTAGATGGAAAACACTCAAATGCATGAAGGAGTAATATGGCTAACTGGTTGCTTCTTCAATATCACGAATGGAAGACTGTGTCTATATGAGTAGACAAGTATAATGTCATCCTTTTATGAGACAATAACAAGATTATGACATGTCATATTAAATAGTCCAAAATGCCTTACATATGCATTATAGCCAGCATGGAATAGCTATTCTGAAAATAACAGTGGCAGTAATTTGCCCATGATTCCTGTCCCTTATCTTTTTGATTAATGAGAACGAGTTTCACTGATATCAGTTATTCCAGAAATCAAATTCCAAAGTGGTATGCATATGCCTTGGAAAATACGTCTTGGAAAATATGTCTTGGAAATAAACTGTTCCTGTATAGGTAGCTTTTTTTGGAGATGTCTGTAAACCCATCTAATATGAAGAAGAAGCAAGACCCTATGTCTGACCACTCATGACTCACATAATTAGCAAATACCACAAATTCAGGGACCCTCCCTAATCAACTTATAAAACAAATGATTGCAAAAGTAAGACTGGGAGATAAACTAAAGCAATAAATATAGCTGAAGAAATTGTGATTTGCTCAGACATTTAGAGGCATAAATTTGTGGATAATGTTCTTGGTGAATTACCTATATCTACTGACATGATTACTTGTAATAAGCATAGCTACCAGTCAAGGCATGTTGGAAGATGGAACTACTTACATTTCATACATTTTCCACAAAAATCATATAGAATATTTGAAGGTAAATCTCTGAAATGTCTAATTTCTTGGCATTGCTTATAAATATTGAGAAGCAAACACAAATGATCCTCAGTAATCATAGTTCTCCTACGTCCTATATCAATAGATAAAATAATAACTAGGTACCTATCACGACCAAAAGATAAATAAGTCAGGTGTCTGGGCTCAGGTTTTCTTTCACAGAAAATGTAAGCCAACAGTCACTTTCAGATAAACTGTTAAAATCTTGAATGATTATCTGAGCACCAAGTGTTATTGAATAATAATGGCATCACCCCTTTTTCTGAGTACTTAATCAATATATACATAAAATTGAACCTGGACATTCTATTTTGCTAAGGTATATTAAATATTATATACTTTATATTTTAATACGTTGTTAAAATTCCTGAGCATTTACCAATTTTTATTTGTAAGTAGGAATAAGCAATAATTTCCATCTATGAATCAAAATCTTCCTGTGATTAAATATGTGTAACTCCCAGTGTTTCACTGAAAACCCGTTGTGTGTGTGTGTGTGTACATTTCAGAGCAGAAGCTGGCCTAATTTTTTGTTATGTTTTATATAGTAACATGGTACCTGAATAAAAATACCTGGAGGATCAGCAGCCAGTTTCTACAAGACTCATAACATTTCCAAACACTGAAGGCATATTTGGAACACATTAGTTTCAAAGTCTCTTCTGTCAGAATTTGCTTGCATAATAAAACACGAGAGTTTCTTACAAGACCAACAAGGCTGTAGGAATTAAGCAGTAAATAAAGGTTTGAAAAATGAGAATACTGTTAGGAAAAAAATGCTTGTTTTAAGAATAACAGAATTGTAGGTCAAGAGGTCATCTAGTCCACTGAAAAGCTCTGAGGCAGGGTCACATTAAACATCTATCATGACAGGCTTGACTTTATCTAACATATATTAACAAATTGCTTGTGACAGAGTTTCCACAGGCTCCCAGGTAACCTGTTTTGATTGTCAACTATTCTCATAGTTTAAAATCATCTTCTAATATCCACCTGTTTACCCTTACTGCAACTTAAGCTTATTATTTATTGTCCTGTCCTCAATAATTTCAGAAAATTTTGTTAGTAATACATTGTAAGCCTCTTACCGGTGTTGTTATTCACACTCACAACTAGCAGTGAGGGTCCACAACTTTCAAGTTATTTGAGCTCATGTATTCCTTTATTCAAGTTTACAATTCTCATTGCAAATAAGGAGTTAGAAGCATTCTTTAAAAAGTTTAGAATGACGGTTTCGAATGAAATCACAAGGCTGGAAAGTCAAGCTCTAAACAGAATATGAAATATTATGATTTTTTATGATGTTACTGCACAGACACTCTCTTTTTCCTTTCCCACCTTTTCAGCTGTGGAATCTCTAAAGGGGCATGTCTCACCAAGAGGGAGGTGATTTACCATCCCATTAAAACAGATCAGGAATAGGGTTTGAAGTCCAGAAGACAGATAAGCATAGCTATGGACTTTTAAAATACATGACAAACTTTTTACCTAACTTGAGTTTGCTTGTCTCTTACTTTACTGCAGGTCAAGATTTTTCTCTTTGCATTTCATTTATTAATATTATCACCATTTCAGGTGTACTCATGACTTCTCTTTTCCTTTGTTAGAATCTGATTGATCTCTTTGAGACTTTCTACAGTTCTCCCAAGATGTATACGTTGGTCTGCACTTTGTTTCAAGACCCATCCTTTGCTTAGTTTTCTTTAAATCTTTCTTTGGACATTTTTTTTGTTTCATTTTCACACTGAACCCCTATTTTATCCTGAGTCAAAATTTCATTTCCTGATGTACCTATTGAACTCCTCTGCTTCTCAGTTTCTATACCTTCAATCATTCCACTGACTTTCTCTCATTTACAATGTATGCTGTTCTGCACAGACAATTGTTCAACTGCCTCTGTAAGATACAACATGTATTCACGGCACTTTATAACAGTGCAAAACAAAGGTTGAAAAATCAGATCAATAGTCAGGAAATTCAAAATGCAAATTCTGAATACCCTGGCTGTACTGGAAGTGTAATTTTTCCATGTAAAAATATAAAGTGTTCAGTAGAAACAGCAGAGAAAATACTATGTATGTACAAAACCTGTTCTATATGAAGACCTGCCTTCCCTCTGCTATCATTTATGAACCATTGTAAAGAACTCCACACTAGTCAGTTTTGAACTAATTGATCCAGAAAATGTTACTCTAACCCCAACAGTCATTGTCTGGCTTTCAATCTAATGTAGGAGGGCTTTATCTACTCTGGTAGTGACTCTTAGTATGTACCTTATTCTATATTCAGAATATTAAAATTATAAAAGTTACATAGGAGAACTTTAATTTCTCAGTCTGTATTAACCTAGATGCTGCGATTTATTTTTTTTCTGTTTATGTTAAACAGAGAAGTGATGAGTAAAGCAAAAAGCAAAACTCTGAGGCACTGATGTATGAGATGCAGCTTTGAACAATAAGCTGCCTTTAACGCTATAACTTATGCACTGTACTCCTGAAGATTATTTCACTACTTACAGCCTTAGCAGTTGAAGCACAACTAAAATGGAACCAAAGCCTGCTCAAAGTTCTAAACTACTGTAACATTTTGAAAATCAAATTAAAAATACTCAGTCATACTCCAGGAGGATGCTAACTTTAAACATTCCTATTTTAACATCTTAAGTGTGATTTTCTCTTTAATGTCTTCTCATTTGGAGTTTTTAATTAAAATTAAGTTGAAAAGAAAATAATCATCCACACTTCCAGTAATGGGCTTCAGCTATTTAGGACATACAAGGTCAAGGAGATCAATGGAAGTATATGTGTATTTTTCCATGGTCTCCCAACTCAAAACCAAGTAAATCAATCTAATGCAATGTTTCCTCCCAAGACTTTTAAGCCCTCCTTCCAAACAAGCTTAAGCCAGAGATTATCACATGCATTTGACAAGAAGTATGCGTGGAATGAGTCAGGTCCGAAGCTGAGTTTACAACAGTTACAGTTAAATACGCTGCGGCATATTTAATATGCGTATCTGTAGATTTCACCAGTCTTGTTTGCCCAAGGACTATAATTTTATTTCCTTGAACTTTTCCATTCATTAAAGAAAAATATTCTGAAATTCTAAAATCATGCATTTAAAACTGTCATTGCTAAAAACATATATGTGCATAAAAATTTATATTTGGCTTTTATTCTTAGTTTATTTTAAGATAATCTAGGTACTTCTTATTGTTATAATTTGCTCTTGAAATCTAATAATATCTTTAAGCCAAAATTACTTCATGGAATAGTGGCAATGTACTGGTAAATGCAATACTCTAATAAGACCTATGCCATACTATAATTTAAAAGCTTAGTTGTTGTATGGTGCTGCAGCTATTATAAACTATTGAATAATTCTATATTATACTGGTTGGTTGCTTGCAGTGTTCTAGTTTCTGTGACATTGCAGTTCATCAGTCTGCACAACATACTCCACAATTCTTCATGTCTTATATTTTTGTGCTCTTGCAACATTGCTGCTTTCATTACAGTTAAGCCGGATGCATACAGACATTCACTTAAAAGAGAGGTGACCTGTTACAAGCTTTAAGTTCCGTCTTTTTCATGTAACAATTTTCATAAGAAAGAATTTGCACCTAATGTGACTGGCTTTATTTAAATAAAACAAATGATTCCTTTAAAAATTTTCTTGATAATAAATAAGTACAGTCATCCACAAAAGTCAGGTAGCCTTTTCTGTAATTGTGGTGAATACTATTTCAGGCAGATGGGAATGCTTAGTTCTTTGTCATGGCAATAGGCACATTTGAAATTATCTTATGCATTTATCTTTACAGCTTTTTGCATAATCAAATTTAATCTATATGACAACAGAGAATCATCTGAGAAAATATTTAGCTCTTTCAGATCTGATAAAGTTTTCTACGAAGCCCCCACTGGAGTTTGAATATATTATCTTCAAGGATTTTTGGAACTTGCAAAATTTCCAATCAGCATTTTACATTTTGCCTGGAGCAGCATATCAAAGCATGGAGCATTTTATCAAGCATACCCTACCCTCTAACTTATCCTCTACAATTATGTATATGACTAGCTCAAATTCTAGAAAGTGTTGAGGCAAGGAATAGTGTGACAAGAATTCGGAATTTCCAGGAAATACCTAGATGTGAACTCATGATAAAAGCAGCTGAAAATTCAACCTAATACAGTTCTGCAGATCAGCATATTGCAGTTACAGCCTTTCAAATCTGAAAATATCCTAGGAATCATTATAAGTCTGCCTGAAGCTCTCAACTTTGCAAGCTTGCAAACACCTTAACGCACGTTGTTAAAATTCCTAAGTCCCAAGACCATAATTCCCTTATTAAATGACCAAGTATCACTTAGATATTGTCGTTTTCTTTTTTAGCTATGTTTCTCAATAGCTTTACAACAGGGAGAGTTTCAGTTGGAAGTCTTGATATGTGACTATGCTGTTTAATAGCTTGTTTACAAGAAATAAGTTAATATACTTTTATTTCGCAATAACTGTAAACCATTTATTTTCATCTATACTAAGTAGTTCACACACTGTTCTTTAAACATTGAAGATAGAACTTCACCTTCTACCTCAATATCTCTTAAAGATCTGGTATTATTGAAATTCTGTTCTGGAAAGTGTCAACATCATGTGTATCTCACTTGTACTTTAGCTAATGAAATTATGGCAGTAATAAAATCCTTATTTTACTATGAGTGTAGTAGAACAGTAGTAGTAAAAGCAGAAGTAAAATTAAATCAAAGAGGAACCTGTGTTCCAGGCATCATTCACTTAAAGCATTTAATACTGAATTTAAGTCAGATTTGGAGAATAATTTTGCCAACTAGAAAATGTAAAAAAACTTTTGAAATACTTTCAATTTGAGGCTTAATTCACAAGCCAGATGAAGTGAAACTAAAACTAAAGCAGGTGGCTCTGTTACTATTTTGGTCTGAATGAACACAATAATTCAGTCACTCACCTTGAAGGTGGAAAAACCAAGTTCTAATCACTTCTCTCATTTGATTCAGAGTAAGCAGGAAAGTACCTCCACACTATGACACCATACACTGGCAATCCCATGCTGTTTGCAATGAATATTTACATGGTGTATACAAAGTGCAACAACTTACTCAGGGTACCACTGACAATATATTGCTTCTGTGAATCTCCTTAATATTTTAATATTTTGTTTTTACTGAAAATGTTCTTGTGTGCAGCAATTAATTCAAAGCTGAATTAAACATTTTCTTTGACCTAAGATAATTTTTCCCTGTATAATGGAAATGCATTTAGCTTCAGGCTGAAATTGAATAAGAAGAAATAATGAAAATGTTTCCCTTGTCACTATTTTATAGCCTTTTCCACTGCAGATCTTGCAGTGACATTGCTAGCTAGCAATAAAATTGCTCTGGCTTTGATCCATGACTCCATCTGACCATACATCAGCCTTTTTAAGAGTGACCATATTAAATAGTGTATAATATCAACAGCTTTTATACTCCAGGTGGCAGAATCTTGTCATTCTGGCTAAGATCTCAGCTTTACAATTTTTTTTTTGTGTGTGTGTGTGTGAACTTGCCTAAACTGGTAGGCTATTAGGACAGAGTATAATCTGACAAATAAGATCAACAATTCTGGTGGTACTGTTCTATCACTACCTGTGTCATCTTTGAATGTCTGAGTTATTAAAATTGACTTCAGAATACGGAATTGTTGAAAAGATTAGCTCTATAATTAAGCCTTACTAAAATTTTTAAATAACTCTTACCTTTAGATTATTTTACTATCCAATATAATAATATACTAGTTTATATTGATGTTGAGTGTGAGCCTTATTTTGATGAGTAAAACTAAAACAATAACTGGAAGGAAACCACGGCTTCTCTTACATTCAATTTTTCTCAAATGAAAAAAATTTTAAATGATATTTCAACAACATAGCCTTTCTTCTTCCCAGGAAATATGATAAAAATTGAAAGAAGAAACATGGGAATAGTGATTTGCAGATAAAATATATGAAAGCAACTGTTACACACCATGTTCTTTTTAGGAACTTATGGTATTGAGGCTATAAGCACACTTGCAAATACATAAGGATTGCAAAAACTTCCATTGTTCAATAATGAATCCAACTAAATACAGCACAATTAGAAAATGATCTAAAAATATACATGGGAAAAGACAATTTTCTAGTCTCAGCTTCCAATAACTAAAATAAGAAGTGTTGATGATAATATCAGAGATATTAGTTAAACTTTCTGATGACTGATACTGCCCCCATCAAAATATTCTGTCCTCTAAGCAAAGGATGCAATCGAGTATTTAAATTATAGCCAACTTCCAAAAGCATGGTATAGGCTTTCAGTGAGACTGTTGGCTTACTGTATCATGGTTCATCCAACTAGTGAAAACCTTACTTACAGGAAGACATCATTTTTGCTTGCTCTCCAATGACAGAATTGTGTCTATTCTAATAGTAAAGAGTGAAGTACAGAGATCTCCTCAGGGCTTCCAAGAACTCTACCCTGTGGCATTTCCCATGTATTTCAACATACACAAAGTACAGAGAGTTGTTAAGGAAAAGGCAGATAACCCCTTGGGATAATTAGGCCTAAATTTAAACTTTACAGAGAACGTTTAGTATCTTCACTGAGAGAATAAAAAACAGACTTCCATGGATCAAGATTAGAGGAATTAAAATTTAAGGGCATACCATAAAGAAGAAAACAATGGACTGTAACTGATGCTTTTCATCTGACCTCTTTCTCTCTCCCTCTCTCTCAATCACTGTTTGATACTGGAAGACATGAATTCGTGAGAGCCAGTGCTGATGAAAAATGCACTAGAACTTAACTGCATTTCAGAGCTGCTGGTGTCAAGGGGACAAGTAATGTCTGTGTCTGTCAGAATGTAAATTAAGTCGCTTCATATGATTCGCACTCAAGATCCAGAAAAGAACGCAGCCAAGAAAATGACGTGACGTATTTGGCAAACTTGACATTTAATAGGTAATTTGTTATCATTGTCAAATTTTGATCCTCTGTTACACTGCTATTATGCTGCAATAAATTATAGCCTGCTTGTTATGACTGATTGCGGAATTTTTCCAGACCCTAAGAGTAATGCAGATCATTGTCTGAAGACCCTTTCAGCTTCAGGAATATTAGAAACTGTTAGTTCTTTTTATTCTAGAGTTTTTCTCTGGTAAAGGACATAATCTTTCTTTAAAAAAGCTAAATAGATATAAATAAATATTGAAACCAGTCTTTATAGCTGGCTTGTCTTTAGTACCTCCATTATGGTGCAAAACCATCATGTGGCAATTTTCAATGACATGAATACTGTGTGCAACTCAAATTCAGGAAATGGCCTGCTTTACTGGTAACTTATTCAGTAAAAATTGACACATCATCATAGAATCATAGAATGTCCTGAGTTGGAAGGGACCCACAAGGATCATCGAGTCCAACACCTTGGACTCAATTTGTGATGGATGTCACAACACTTCCGGCCAGGCTCTCTTGGGACCTGCAGTTATGCAAATGCAGCAGTATATGGCAGTGGACCCATTCCTGCTCATGAGCTGGTTTCCACCTTGTCAGAATTCAGATCAAGCATCTAAATGTTCATCCTGGGACAAGCAGGGTTAATACTGTGAACAAAGCACTAAGCAGATACCACAGGGGTCATGACATCATGTGAGTTTGTAAAATCTCTTCGTCGTGAGGCAAGAGACTCGTCACAGAATTGGTTGACGCAAGCTGAAGGAGAGGGTTTCCCTGTATTTGAAAGTTTAGCATGGTTTCTCCTTTTTTTCAGTAGAAAGAATTTAACATAATTCAGTGTCACAAAGATACTTAGCTACTGTTCAGCTGGATACTACAGATTAAAGTTGAGGTATCTGAGAGAAATAATGAGCCAGCGAATGACAGTGAAGCACTGCTGCCCCATCACAGGACAGGGGGAGGATGCAAGTGGAGCACTATCGCATCTTGCACATACGTGTGAGCAGGGTGTAAGTTGTTGGTCATCACTATACCACAAACATAGCCCACAAGGAAGAGCCCTGTTGTTGCTACTTCCAAAACATCACTCAGTACTCTGGAAGTGTATGGATGATGTACAAATACTTGCCCATAGACAAGCTCATATAGAATAGCAGACAGACACACACATTTATATATATGCACACACACATCCATTAGCAGATACTACCGTTCAACTGAAGCACTTCAGTTCTCACCCACTATATCTAGGCCTGTTCTGTGGGCAAGTTAAAGGACAGTTTCTACAAAGCAGTTAGGACATTTCAAAATATATGAAATATGCAAACAGCTTTTTCATTCTAAAAATGATTCCTCACTTTCAAAATTATTTAAAGTTGAAAACAATAAGATAATGGAATTGAAGCCAGTGTTATTGAGTGTAGGTGCTCTGAGTGTGCTGCTGAAAACTGATTTAATTTTCCTGAGTGATGATCTTCCCAAGATTCTCTATGTTCATTTTTAATAGCCATAGTACTTAGCCTAGTACTTTGAATACAAAGAGGACGCACACTCTATTCCTAAATTGCTGCTATGTCTAGATATACAATTTTCGTAAGGCATTGCAGGAGGTACTTTTCCTAGAAGCCACGCAACTTCAGTAAGAACCTTTTTAAAAGCTTATCAAGATACGTTACACAATAAACAAGATGAAGTTCAGCAGAGACAGTAACATCAACTGTTATCCAATTCGCAGTTGATTCTGCAACCACATTTACGCACATTAATGTTTTTTCATGACAGATACAGGATATTGGACTCAGTAATCTGAAGTTTGCCATATTAGTTACTATGCAAAATGTTCATTGAATAAAAAAGGATGCAGGCAATTGGGTGTCATATTTGTACGTAAACCTGACATAAAGGTGAATTAATTATCTGTCTCCGGCCCAGCTCTCAGTCTAATTATTTTCTCTCTTTCTGGAAATAAATGATTTTAACAGAATATCTTTCAGAAACATTTTCTAATTGGTCTGTACTCTTATCTAATCTGTATGTGCACAGAGCATCACATGAAAAATGCATGCACGTGTCAGGTATAAAAACTAATACTGTGTCTCAGCTTGGGCTGATAACAAGTTTTGTACATTGCAAGTAATAGCTGAACCTTGCATACCTCTTTGTCTTTGCTGGCAAAAACTGACTTCAGATGAGTCAGAAGCCAAACTCTGCCAGGTTTAACAAGTGTCCACAGGGGATGAACAGATAGAATTATTTATTTCTATTAAGAATGCCAGAGAGTATATTTTACAGGAAGTAATTTCATTATCTGTTGAAGTGCTAGCGTTCGGCATTGCAATGCAAAAAATTCAATGATGAATTAATTTGATCCACCTCATTAGCATCCAGGCACATTTAGTGAAAAATGCCAGAATTGTTACTTGGTTCCAGTCACCAAAGTGATAGGCTCTGAGCTTTAACTCTATAATTAACAGATAATATATATAATGTATAATATATACTATAGTGTATCATGCATAACATAGAATGTATCATATAGAATATGATTAATGTATAAAAAGAGGTAATATTCAAAATCATATTGCCATTGAGAACAAGTTTCAGTAAAATTTCACTGCAGAAAGAATTCAAGTTTGATCACCATATCTAGAACAGTAAAAACTAATAGAGAACCACCATTTTACGTAACAGGAAAGCTCAAGGAAAACTAGGAGGAAAAGATCAAGTATACCTCGTATGTCTTACATCTGCAAACGAGTATGCAAATAGCAGGTAGAGAAACTGAAGCAACTCGTAATTACAAGCAACCATTCTTTGCTACTAATGGGTAATGTCTCCTTTTAGACATTTTGGTATTTATTTCCACTATTTCAGATAAGTTTAAGAGTGGATCAAGCTCCTTGAAAAAAATGCGGTGAGAAAATTTTTACCATTTCTCGGTGAATTCCATGTCATATATTTATGTATTAATTTTTTGCAGTAGTTCTCACTTACTGACTCACAAAATATATCCTTATGCCTCTTATAGTAAGTGCATATACAGAGAACACAAAACCACTCATATATGAACGGGAAACCCAGTCTATCATGTATTAATACATCCATTACCAGAAAGGACTGAAGGAGAACAGTATAGTGTAAAGTTCTTTCCAAACACGTTCATATGTTTGTGTTCAACAAACATATGAATGTGTTTGTCAAATTAGGTCTATAGACAGGGATTACTGACAAACTACCTCCTTTTTGAAATGGTCTTGCAGACCATATTATATGCACTGATGGTCCTGACATATGAAAAAGCTTAACTCAATCTCCATTTGAAAAAACTGCTGCTGTCAAATGGAAACAAAAACACTTCCTCACACTATCCCAGACCTGGACAAACTGCAGTGTTACCTCTTACGTACCTGAGGCACAATATGTAAAAAGGCTGGCATCAGTTTCTAGATACAGGAGCACTGTCTAGTTAAAACATTTCCTATAAATGACTACACTGAAATATAAGCATCCTAAATGGATTTTATGGAAATATTGTGATACAGAATAATTCTGATTTTAATTTTATTGAAACCAGAAAAGTTAAAATGCCCATTAAAATTATCATTATCTTTCTAAAAGAACAACAATTACTAATCATGAGTTTGCCATTTCCTTGCTTAAAGTGATTTTGAATTTTCTATATACTATGCCCATTTTCTACATGAAATGAAATTGATCCTTACTTGTTTGAATTTAGTACTAACTATTACGAAATCATATTAGACATTTCAGCGCCTGTGTCTCTAGGATGCATTGTGCCCTGAGTGAGAAAAATAACTTTGAATCATTTTACTTAGCTATTAAACAATTATACTAATGTTCTTTTACAGCTAAAAGGTTTATCATTTCTATTACTAAACTTAAAATACCTACTGTTTATTTCCACTGTCTGAGAACCTCAACGTGACTCATACAACCAAGATCCTAACTAGAGTAATCTTTTCCGTTACCTGATTGTCTATTGTTTTCTGACTCAAACAAGATTGGAATTTGAAGAACATACATTATGCTGGGTCTATGTAACCTGTAACAATTATCCACCTTAATAACCACACTGCAGTATTTGAAAATTGGCAATTATTCATTTTGCCATGAGTTAGTAACTGGATGAGTGAAATTGTCATTTGTGAAAAATGGTATAGTAAATGAGGGATTAGCAATGTCACACTCTCCGTGAAAATATGTCCTCTTGCTTACACCTAACAAAGTTTATGTTCAATATGGCTCCTCTTCCCTTCACTATACAAATGTTATGTTAACTTAAATCAATTTCATCTCTAGAAAGAAAATGTTTTAAAAAGCAGAAAACTAATTACGTTAATAGAAATTTCACTCAACAGTCAGTAAAACACAATTCATCTTCCTATAGACTTTTAACAAGTTGACACAACCTCACACAGCTACCATCAAATGCTACTTAATAAACATTTTGTGTTTAAAATAAAATAAGCTAAGTCTGTTTAAAAGAATACGCTGATCTGGATTTTTCACAGGAAAGCCATAAAAAATAGAATTTGTATTTCTTGTCCTTCACTATAAAACTAAGGTCTTTACTCTAAATTGACCATTCAGGCTTTTCATTTTCTGTGGGGAGAGGCACCTCCATAAGACAATATATTCTGTCTTCACACCAACACCCAAGACAGATGGGAAAAATTCTCTGGAAGTTCCTCTCTGTCTCAGTCTCCCCCCAAAATCTATAGAAGGACACTGAATAACTTTGGCTAATACCTAAATTTTTGATAGCTAAAGTCAAAAAAGATGAATCTATTTTCTCATGCCCTTGGTCAGAAATCCTAGTTTGCAGTAAGTGTTTTTCTTTTGTTGCTGCTTGTTTGTTTGTTTGAGTTTTTTGTTTGTTTCTTTTCTTTCTTTTTCTTTTCCTCCCTATGCAGATTGATTATTTTGACTGGAAGTTTCATCATCTCATAGGCATACGGTTAAAATTCTTACTGCATTACACGTGCCATGCTGTCAGAGACATGTTAGTCTGCTCCATCTAGAAAGCTGACAGGGAGTCCAGACTTTCAGTCGCTCCTGTAATAGCATTAGATCTCTGATGTGGTATGAGGAAGGTTGTTGTCCGGTTAGTAGGCAATCAATACAAGTGTGGGCAAAATTTACAGCAGAATAGATAAGGGTAAAGGGAGAGTCATTATAGCGTAGTTTCTGATGATTAAATAATACCCTAACCCAGAAGCAAGCCAGGTTTTTTTCCTCCATAAGAAACCAACAGGAACATTTGAATTGTTCCTGTTCAGATAAAGGTATCTGAACCTAGCCAGTACCAGTTCTGCATATTTCTGTCTCCTGAGTAAACTATTAGCATACAATAAATATTCAGATTTTTATATATACCCAAGTAACTCAGTTCTTTATGGATCCTATTTAGAGTCTGTAAAAAGTAAAGAATATGGAAAGAAAATTTGTTTAAAATGTACATGTTTTAGGAATATTTTTTTTTAAAGTAGAGCTAATATTTCATACCTGAGTAGTGGTTGCTTTGGATAAGAAGGTTGGTCACTGTTTTGGCATGGCTGAGGTTTCTTTGTGACTTGCTTATAAATATTTCTGGCAGTTACTCCAATCCACAGCATAGTAGAGAGTGTAGAATAATGTAGTACTATGCCGACCTGAAAAAAAGAGTGGACAGTTAAACAAGGCAGTAAATGGATCAGTAAAACAAGAGATTTAGAAGAATCCTACTGCATAAAGGTACAGGAAAAAGATTTTTTTAACTGAATTTGTAAGAGCATCATTTTTGTCTTTCTCTCTGGTTATTTCTAACCAGGGAAAACACTTTTAAGAACCAGATGGGAACTAGTATTTAACCTATCATAGATAATATCTGTGATACCAGATGGTATGTTATGAAACCAAGACTGTAAAGACATTTGTTTTCTAAGAACCTGATTAATGACAACTTTTTACATCTGAATTTAAAGTGATGCAAAGCTTAGATTGTGTTGCAAGCTCTGTTAGCTCATCATGACAATGCAATTTAAAAACTAATGAGAGGTCAGCATTTTTGCTGCTTTTTGCTACTATTTCCTTTCATTTTTCAGGAATATCCTGTTGTAGTTCCCTCTCAGTTGCATATAGCCAGGGTTGACTTCTTGTAATGGGATCAAGTGCTATTTGCCTAAAACCGGATTATTTTTAGACATATTTTAAGGCACTTATAAACTTGGCCATACAATTTCTAAAATTAAATGAAAGATCTTGGCATCCTCCCTTAAAGGGAAATACAAAGACTCAACAGTGTTATTATCATTTTGTCTCCAAGAAACTGGTGTATTTATCTTTGAAAGTAAAATAAAGTACAAACACCTCTAAAATACTAACATCTCTCTTATATTAGCAATTGTTATTAATTACTATGGAAACACTAATTGGAATTTTATCCAATCTCCAATGCTTTACTACATCAGCTAAGTTTCCATCTGATTATATAAAATGAGGTTACCTTTGAAGCAAGAACCTGACATTTTGCAGTGACAAGTAAAATATTGCTATAATTGGAAAGCACATAAATGTTTAAGGAATACAGAGAATTGCTGAATAAAGCTAACACAAATATATTATAATGATTTATTTGAACCGGTGTTCATTTTTGCTCAACTTAAAACAAAATAATTGATGGGTAAAGAAAAAAAATTCCATGAATTTTGTTTATATTTAGTAATGTAGCACAAAACTTGAAGATAGCAGCAAATATCATTAACAGAACACTCTGTAATTTTCTCTGGGACTTGTCTGACACATTAGACAAGGGAGTATTAAGCCTTCATAGCTGTTGTCGCTTGAGGTAAAAGAAGCAGAAATAAGAGAATGAGACAACTTTGTACCATCAGCTGGCAGACGTTGCCAGTTCAGTGGCTAGTGCTGTCTGGACTTAATTCATATGCAGCTTGCAGCATTTCTCTAGGGATGCAGTGAATATGAATATAGCTGGGAGGAGAGTGAAGGAATAAGGCAGGAGGTAGGAGAAAGGGAAGAGAAAGGAGGAGAAAAAGGAGGTGAGAACTGTGAGAAAGAACTGGAAAAATTCTAGAGATTTGATTTATAACCTCTTTCTCATTTCAGCACAGCACTGCTACTATGTATTCTGTAATTATTCTGCACAAGTACGCCAAAGTGTCCACAAGAATATGAACAGCAGGGATGAATTCCATGTGAGAAGGCACCTACATGTGAAATTTTGACACCGTATGTGGTCATATATACACAAATGATGAGCCACTTAAGTGAACGAGATTACTAAAAACAGTACAATAAAACAATTTTATTGAAGTTTCAAGGAGGCAACTGAACTGAAAACATCATTGCTGTGCCACACCTTAGTCAAATTACATTTCTTCACAGCATGCTTATATTTCAGCAATTAAGTTCCTTGTGATACATGGACAAATCAAACAAACATGGACAAGAGACAGAAATGTTATCTTCTGTACTAACTCTTTAATAATACGGCGCTTTCTTTCTCAAAAAAAGAATTCCAAATATTTGCATTTCTTGCTTAAAGGAAAAGAGGATATATCTTGATGACACAGGACCTCCTCCTGACTGACAGATTTGAAGGACAATGCTGACAATCTGGAAATAAAATGTATATGACATAACAAAAACCTGGAGTTTGGAAGGATGCACTGAGCTGTTATACTAAATTCCAAAGGGAAGTGTACCCTTTTCTCTGTGTGGTGATGATTTTGCTTCTTACTTCCCATCACAAAATATGCTTTCTGGACTAGAATTTTTGCTTTTTATTCACCCATCAGTGAAATTTAGTAAAGAAATGCTTGTCACAGCTCGTCTTGAAAATTCAGTGTTTCAAAGTGGTTGGCTTTGCTCTCTGCCTCTTACTTCCCCATAACTCCACATTGACATCAATCATGCCATGGAGATGCATCTTCTTCACTGTTGCACTTAGGGGCTGTGGCTACTCACTCTTTTGTCCCTTCAGTAGGAGCACCTCTTTCTAGCTCTCTTAAGCTAAGAAGACATCTGAGTCCTATGCTAGAAATACACAAGATACCAGCTCAACAGAAAGAGGAACAGGGCAAACAGTTTTGTTCAGTAAATTCTCACTGAACTCTATGAGCACACGTAAACATCAGGTTTATGCACTAAAGAACCAGAGTATGAATTCACCTGTATCTTGTTATTGCATTTGTGCCTCTACATTTTAATAGGCCAATAAATAGATACACATTAAATACCACTTAAAACTATTTTCACTGTAAGTGGAACTTTCATACTTCACACAAATTTGTGTGGGAAGAGTTAAGTTTTCTGGACAGAACAAAGGATTATGACTGAATATATTACAATGATGACCCTTATTCATAAGAAGATTTTCCACTGACAGGACAAATGGTACAGAAAGAACTTGTCATGCCATATGCGTTGAAGCCAGCATTGCACCTAAATCTATTTAATAGCCACAGATATGTGGGGAAAATTTTCTTGTTTCCTTGGACTCATTTTTTCCACATCCTTTGCTCTCAGAACTTATTTTTGTAAGCACCAGCCTACTGAATAGAAGATTACTCTTTTCTACAGTAAGAAGATGCTGTCTGTATGTGCTCCTTCAATAAATTTCAGTACCTTAGAGGTAACTTAAGTTCCACACCATGCAGTTACTATGGTAATGACCAGAATACACATTTAAGCAAAGCATTTTGGCAGAAAAAGCTCTCTTCATCAGCTTTAACTCGCACACAAATTTCTTTGTTTTCCCCTTGATTTTAATTTAATCTTTTTTTTTTTCCCCAATTGTAATAATTTTTGAGATAAGATTGTCCTTTGTCAGCCAGTTCTATTTAAAGGATGATCCGAAAATGCACTGACTTTCCAATTAAATCATAAATCCTGCACTGATAGTGAGTGTTTTCACTGAGATGAAGGTATTTGGGAATTTCTGTGCAGTCTATAATACCAACGGATGTGAATATCTCATGATCTTAAAAACATTTAGCCTTAGAACAACCCCATGACTCCTCAATAGGTAGAAAATTTAGAGCAAGAAGTTGAGACCCAGAAGTCAGGTACCTGAGACCAGGAAGGACAATATTCAGCACAGCATGCACACCTAACTCCATTATGTGCAGTCTTTAGCCATCATAAATTGCTGCTAATAAAGTTCCTAGCCACCTAATTCCTAGTCTTGCTTGTCCATATGACTAGCTCTGTTCCTGTCTCAGCAGAGCTGAATATTGCAGCACCTTTCCCACCAAAGACCACACAAGAACTCCTAAAAAGCATTCTTGCCTTGAGACACTGTAACTGGAAAACTTCATCGTAGTAAATTAATTTTACATCCATTCTTTCAAAAAAAAACCAAAACAAAACCAAAACCAAAAAAACCCCAAACCAAAAAAACTAGAGCAGAAAGAACTGCTCTTTTCCTCATCTTTCTGTAATACTTTTTGTATCTACAGCTCCCACCTGAGACATGGCACATAGCCTTAGGACCTCCTTAGTTTAACGGAATTCAAATCCAAATTTTAGATTTGCAAGGATAGTATTGTAACTTCCATGCTACTGGCTAGTATAGAACAGGCTTTGCCTTTGTTGCTGAAGATTTACTGCCTTACAGAAAGGAATTCACAACCAGCTTCACATATGACACTCATCAGGGAGAAAGAAGATCTGAGCCTTGCCAAATGTTACATGGAAGCTTCTATTTCATAAACCATGTATGAAGTTCTTGGAGATGTGATCAAAGTGCTCATACCACTCAGTGACTGGTCACTAGGATAAAAAATTATGATTCTGTCTCACTCCCTAACTTTTCTGTCTCCTCAGTTGTGTGCCCCTAAGCCTATTCTTCATACTCCAACACGCTGAGCTGGCAGTTTCATCCCCTAGTATCCACAGCCTCATGACTATCATGTTCTCCTGGAAAGCAAGGCGCCAAGAGATCGAAGTCTTTCTGACTAAGGGTACAGAATCAATGCCTCCTGCACACGGGGAGTGATCCAGCTACAGTAGTGTCTCCTTCTGTCTCATTCCTCACATGAAAGGAATAAGCTTCCTTCTGCCCTTTGAAGGAAAGTAATCTGAGACCCTAGCTCCGCAAGATGGAAGGGGCTGACTACATCATCCACTAGCAGGCTCAAGCACCTTCTGGCTAGTGTACCATCTCTGACTGATCCCATTCTGCAATGCCTAATACAACCTTTGTCTTGCATGAAAGATTTTGCCTTAAGCTCAAGACTGTGGATTCTACATTCACTGCCAGCATTCAGTCACACCAAGAATCAGTGTTGTATGTAATCTAAACAGTCCATAGATATAACCTCATTCACACAGGAAATCTGTGAAGAAGCAATCAACTCTTCCAGACCAGTAATCTAACATCAGTTTTCTTTATCAGTCTTAAAGACTGCATAGCACATACACAAGTGAGACTGCCTATAGAAAAATCCTCTCTGAAACAGGTATGCGGGTTTAAAAGGGAGTTTTAGATTCCACATAAAAATAAACATCCTACCATCTCTGAAAACAGTAATTTTTGTGTGCAATACTTTGCCTTGAAGCAGATATGAAAGTTTCTTTCAGCTATCTATCACAGAAGATGGGTCCATTTCCATAGCATTAATTCCTGCTGCTTAAAATGAGACTGGGACACCTCATTTAGAAGGAGAAGTTATCCAGCTGAAGTTATTTTAAAATCACCCTTTTGACTTGGCTAAGGATGTTGCAGTGAAATTTGTGTGAAAGTTTTAGGGATAATTACAATAAGAAAAGTGGAGGTTCACTGGCTTTGACACCACATTTCAGTGATTAGGACAGAAAATGCTTGCACTTGAAATCTTCCCCTATGCACTCAGGAAACAAAAAGTGCAAATTACATTGCAGCAGGGTGAAGCTGCATTTCGAATTGTAGCGGATGGAAAGATACCTGTGCTATAGCAACACTAACGGTGTTACGCATGGCATATAACTGAAAAAAAGGAGAAAGAGACAAAACTGATACTTGAGGGACACACAAGCCCCAAACAGCTATATAAAAATACGTTTCATTAAGCTGAGTGATTTCAAGTATTGCTATATTCCACACACAGAGAAAATGAGTGTTGTCCATCCCACCACCACTTACACAAGCAATGGGAAATGTTCAAATGTGTGAGCTTCTTAGAAAACTATTAGTAGGTCTGACCTCCCTTCATCCTAGCTTTGGCATAATGAATATTAATGCACAGAGTAATCCTCTCAGAGTTATCACAGGAGAAGGCAGGCACTGGGACTCACAGAATTTTGAAAAACATCGCTGTCAGTAGGCAAGAAAGGGTCTGTGGTGGGGTACAATGTCCTGGAAGTGAATGTTTGTTCAGCCTGTGTTACCAGCTGTAGAGGTCTTGTCTTAGATTGTTTGGACTGTTACATCCATTAGCCCTACCTAATTATATCAGACATTTTCTAGCAGGAACAAGAGAACTATGTGTGTCTTGTGTGTCCTGTATCTTTCCTATATTTTAACTGCAGATGATATTGTCTGTTGATATAGCATGGTGTCAGATAAATAAATAACTTTATGAAACTGCTTAGAAGGCATATCTGAATGGATCCATTCAGTTTCTCTAAGTGTGCATGTTTCTCAGCAGCTCAGGATTTGGCCCTATACCATAGCAAGAAACAGTTTTCACTGATAATGCATTTAATGAAGATACTCCTGTAGTCTGTGTATTACTCCTAACAGATTAATAATAACTCATTTATCTCAATCAATTTTTCATTATCGCTGTTAATACTTCATTGTTACCATGCAATCTGCAAAGTAAATAACGAGACAATGATTGTAACAACAGATGGTCATTGTGATGATGTAATTACATGGCCATGGCTGCCCTACAAACTAATCTGCTACCTTCACTTGCAAACTGCAACGAAAAACAATGGTAAGCGATTCTACAATTTGCTGGAACTCACAGATTAATTATGACAAAATGCCCTAGATATTGTGAGATATTTATCTCCGACTAATCTAGTGGACAACTGTGATATTTAAATGAATACCATGTAACATACATAGGTCGACTTCACACATAGAATGTTACAGGTGCTTACAGAACTACATATGCTGTTTATTGATGGTCCTGCACAAGTATACACAAAAGGCTTCCAAAGCATCCCACTGAAAACTGGAGTGAAAACTCTTACTCTAGTTATGCAAGTTTTGCAGTGACTCTGATGTTGGCTGATGATTCTAGCTGTTTACACCCATTCAATCCAACCAGAAGAACCAGATAATTGAGAGGCAAAATATCTGGGAGAACGTTGGTTTTATAAAGTGCTTTACTACAGGTAAATGCCAACAACATTCATGAGATCTGGAGCACTTCTACAAAATCTGAGAGGAGAAATATTTAAAGACAAACAAATTGCAAAAGCTCTCATCAGGAATTACAGAAGATGACTGAAATGACTCTATTTACGCACTCTACAGACTCAACCTCTATACTCAGAGCAGCTGAAGCTGTGCCCTCCCTGTGTATCTCCTGGTACTATATATCCAGAAAGGATGAAGCAAGAGAAGTGAAATAGTCCAGCAGCGCAAACTGGGGTCCATAAATTGCAAGCGTACTGGTCTGCTTTGTCTCCTTAGATTGAGTTGTAATTAAAAGACATAATCATAGTATAAACTTTAAGTCGCCCAAGTATATATTTAGGGATCACTCAGTAAAGTCAGGACCGCCCTCAGAGAAATGGTATATATATTACAAAAAAGCAGGAGTAACTTTAGTTCCACACATTCAATCCAAAGGTCAGAAAGGACATTAGAAATATTTGGGAGTCATAGTTTTCAACTATGCTATAGAACAGAGAGATACTATGATTTTCAAGTATCTTTTAAAAATAAGGGAATCTGAACTGCAGAGAAGTTAATGCATTGGTCAGCCTCCCACAGAAGCTCAAGTGACAATCAAACCCTGAACACTCCCAGTGCTGGACTTTAAAAGACATGCTTATAATGATGACTTATTCTGAAGAACTTAAGATCCAGGAACAATATATGAAAACAAAGAGTAATACCAATATTATATTAAAAGATACAGTTTCAGGTTTTCATTCTATTAGTAAGAATTACTAAGGCATATACTTACACCTTGACATATAATTGGATATTTAATGCGATTGATTCCACCAGCAAAGACAGCAAACGTAAGAGCAGTATGGAAACAGAAGTTGAGAAGCATGTGCCATCCTTTTCTACTTATTCGGATTGTGCTGTTGAAAAATCACATTTCAAAATTAAACCCCAACATATCAATTATGAAAATCAAGCTTTGAAAAAAATGTTAAGTAGAATTAAATTCTCTGATTCTTTAACACCTACTCACCAATATACGTATAGGAGAGAGCCTGATTCATACAGCAGTGAAATCCATGGTAAAAGGTAAAATAAACGGTAAAAATTGTAAAGAGTCTATTGACAAGCATCTACTGACTTAAAAGTTTCCTCCATCAAATCAAGCATTTAAAGTGGAGTAATAAAAGCAAAAGTTTTATTGCATAGCTTCAGATATGCAGAATTTTAACAAGACATCTCTAAAGGATTAAATGGAAGCCGAAGATCAGAAGTCATTGCATTAAGTTCACTTAATTAATATTTAGCAGCTTCTAGAGTACAATACATTCCTATTCCTTTAAATTGCTAATGTTCTTTAACAGAACTATGCAGTTAAAATGGCATTTATATAAATCTTTCATATAGAGGAAAACACAAGTTTTCTAAAACCAAGAAGATTTAGAATGCAAAGAAAGTTTCTTTTATCCAACAATAGTTACCAGGCCTTCTAACCAAACTTGCTCTCGGAAGCCAACACCACCAGTGCAGCTCTCCAAAGTGCTGCTCTTTGACCGGATTTACCAGACAGTGGTTTGATAGTGCTCCTGGTTTTATATTGACTTGTCAAGTTAGAGATCTTAGGAACAGTGTGTACACCATTTAGATATGTGTCTCAGGAAAGATACAGCTTGGGAACAGCTTGAGAAAAACTGGTATAAATCACTTTGCTGGTATTACAATCCACTAGTCATACAGATAACTTTAATTTATCTTTTCAGTGAGGGTGAAAAGAAACGAAGTATCTCAGTGTAATGTTGACCATTTAACACAAGCACTTAAAATTAAATTCTTACCTGTGATGGACAATGTAGGTGATAATGGAAGCAAACAGGCACAATAACATAACTGCAGTACATGCATATACCACAGGGTGCAGAAATTCCCCTGGGTACTGGGGGAAAGAAAGCACTGTCTTAAAATCCTATGGAGAAAGGAAAATTATTTAAAATTGTTAAGCATGTGTGAAACCCTTAGATTTCATTTCAAGATGTCCTATCTTTTCTAGCTGTTCCCTCTGAAGATCAGAAAAACAAGATGATGAACTTTCTATGTAGATATACTTCATGAATTTACAATAACATCAGTCTGTTCTTTCCTCATCTGCATATACTTTGCAAGACAGAAATTAACCTTTTTGTACAAGCAGACATATCCTAATTAAAAAAAGGCATCTGAAAAAATGCGCAGAATATTACATCTTCCAGGCATTAGCAATATCTGTTCCTTCTCATAACATGAACTTAATGTGTGTATTTTACTAGGATTTTAAGTACAAAATATCAAATTACCATAAAGGTCTCTAAATGGCATACACATGGCTGCAGAAGAACCAAAGAACTATAAGCCATGAGAATACACTCAAAATATCCACTGACTGACTTGCTTTTATATTCAAATATAATTCCCAGTTGATACACCTCCTCTTACTCAGTGACCTTCACACTTAGTTGCAAACACCCTACTACCAATATCAATTCAAAAGCAGCTTGACAGCTATATTAACAGCAGAGTAAAGATTCCTTTTGGACCTGCTAGTGCCTGCCGACACAATTCCTCATGAAAAACATAATGAAAAACTTTTAATCTATTTGTAAAACTAACCACATCAAATTCACATTCTAAATTATTTGGTCTCACAAGTAAGAAATAATAGAAGTACTAAATTTGCAGGCGTGGTGGATGGGAAAGAAAAGGAGCCCTTTATAGAAAATTATGTCTTCAGACCATCTGGATTAAACCAAACATTAGAGGTTCACTGTAATACATTAAGCCACATCTGTTTGTGGCATCACATTTCTGCAAGTGCTATAAATTAGACACATGGACTGTCACCTGAGTGCAAACAGTGTCATCTACACACTCATTTCCATGGGCAGTGCACACAAAAAAAGAATATACTTCCTAGCACAGAAAAAGCTAAAACCTGAAAAAGTGCTGAATATGACAATCCAGCAAATTCTGACACTGAAAATACTGGCATACATTTAAAAGACTTTTTTCTTATTTGTCAGGTTTTGGTTGCACTGGAAGAATATTCAATACATTATTTTCCTGAGGTGAAATATCCCCTTTGGAGACCAGGACTCTAATGATAATACATTTCTTTAATCACATTTGCATGGAGAGAGCTGATTTCCAGCACCATTATTTATGTATATGAACTTGTCCATGTACAGGCAGCTAATGCTCATGAGTATATACAATTATTAAATCAGGGGGGAAGGTACTGTTCCGTTTAACTTCCAGAAAGGTCTTTAGAAATAACAGGTGCCCTAGTAGTCATCACTTTCCTTCATGCTAGCTTTAAAGGTCCCAAGATTGATTGCACCAGTTTCTCCAGATGTATATTAATAACAGTTTTAAATAGAGCAGCTTACAACATATATTAAAAAAACCCAAACCAAAACAAACAAATAACGTATGAACAAGATGGCAAATATATGTCATCACATCCCATTTCTCTTCAAGTAGTTCCTCAGCTTGCACAGGTACCTCAGTTAAATGCGTTCAGTCACCACGTGTCCCACACACAAGTCATCTCAGCCCTTCCCAGTTCACCAGGACTCAAAGTCAGAGGTGGAGTCACTTGCCACACAGGAATTCTTATACTGTCTCCTAACATCTCTTGCTACTCTTCTCTCAATCACAAGTGGAATAGAAGAGGAAAAGAACTCTGTCTTTTGATATGGTAGTTTTTTAATGTGATAGACCTATGCTCCTGAAGTTTTTTTTTTTTTTTTTTTTTTTCTGGTATGCATGAGTATACATTCAGAATGTACTAAATTCACAACTTTCAAATAATTATTTAAAAGTTTATAGTCTCAGAACTGCCATTGAATCATTGAATCTCCACTCAAACACCCTTTTTTTTGACCATCTCTTCTCCCATATTTTTATTTGCACCATCTTCCCATTAATTCTTTTACAGAGTGAATTCCTTGAGGTAGACTATTATTTACCAGAAATGTTTGGTGCATTTTTCGTTCATAGTACTGGAGTAATAATGTAAATACTGGACTATACTCTGCTTAAAATGATAAAATATTTAGTTCTAGCTCTTACTGATATAATCATTTTTTGGTTTATCAATTGTACACGGTCAAAATTTTTTATATGCACGTGCTTCAGTTCTGTACATTAAGAAAACTGTTACTATAACTACTATAGTAGTTATAGTGTAGTTATTTAAAGAAATATATACTTTTAATATTTCTGAAAAAGTACTCTGAAAAAATAACAAAGTTGTGAAAAAGGAAACACAGCAAAGGTACACATTTATGTAGCAAAAAATGAAAACAATTTTACTTCAGGTGGCATCATTCAGTGTACTAAAGAACTAGCTGTGAACAGTGTAAGTGCAATGATCAACCAAACACTATGAGCAGTGGAGCAGTGTAAAAGCAATTGCCATATGTCCTACAGGAACACAGCTATTTTGCCTGCAGAAGAATCAAGAACAATCAGCATCTTAAACCTAATTCCATTTTAAATTTTTTTTTTATTATTATCTCTTTCCTAATCTTGTACAGTAAATAAGTGGTAAAACTTTTAAATATCATAATGCATTATTGCATTGCCAATTTTAAGAGCTTTGTATGTTGGAAACTGATTTTGTTATAGATATGTAATAAATTTATCTTGTCTACTTTTTGATGATAATTAAACCTTACTGATCCATCAACCTCCTCCGAGTAATCCTCCGTGGAAGACAGCATGCAGAAAACAAAGTGTTTTTTTCATGCTATACACAAAGCAGCATAATTGTATGTTACATTTTTAAAAGGTAGGTTTGATTTTGATTCCTAGAGGGGATTCAAATGCTGATGATATTGAAAAACAGCAGGAATTATCTGTAGGAAAATGAATACACACAGGACTTTGACCATTAGAAACCACTGTCTACAACTACAAGGCCAGTGAAATGTCATCTAATGAGAAACTGTCATTCAGTCACCCTTATAAGGAGGTGTGAAACCAGTTTCTTTCAGCTGTAAATGGCACCGCAATATATAAGGCACAATAGAAATTAGTGATGGAAATTAGTGACGGAAAAGACTTTTTATCGGATATTCCATCCAACGATCATAATTATAAAAACATCAGAGTACAAATGACATTGTTTCACTATTACTTGAGACTTCATTCAAAAAAATCAACAGAAATAGACGCATCTACATCGATCGGTTAAAACTCAATTGAAAGTTTAAAGAGGTATAGACAAATTACATACCAATGGCAGCCCTGAGACATCTAATGGCAGATGCTGAGAAAGCTGGGGGGAAGAAACAGTAAACCAATCCTAAAGATCTGGTACCTTCACAAAGTCACAGCTGCTAAAAACACTCTAGCTTGTGCTGGAAATTTTTGAAATCTATTTAATTATATTGGCAAATTAAACATTTATTTTTAATATATTGCTTGTAATAGTATGACTTCAGAAGTATAGTCTAACTGGTTTTTATGTTTAAAGCAGGAAATCTGAAATTGTATTCCCCAAAGAAGGTGTATCAAACCGCCACAGAGAAAGCGCATTTGAACAATCAGTTACAGTAAGATTTAGATTCCTATTTGTATTTAGATTCCTCCTACTTAAAAAAACCACAACTTGAAAATTACATGCCAAATATTAGGATGTTTAGGAGCACAAGAATATTGGGTCTCTATGGAGAGCTGAAAACACTGCAATGCACAGTGAGCTGAGAGGTTGATGTGCTGAAGGGCAGGGTTGCCATTTGGCAGGATCTTTGACAGGCTGGAAGAATGCATTTACAGGAACTTCATGAAGTTCAATGAAGAGAAATAAAAAGTTTCCTGTCTCTGGGACAGAGTAACCCTAACAGCAGTACAGGTTGGGGGACATCTGACTGGAAAGCAAATTTGCAGAAAAGGATTGGAGGGTTCTGGTGGACAATAAATTGAAACAGGCCAGTGGTGAGCCCTTGTGACACATAAGGTGAAGTGCATATTGAACCATAAGCACAGAATCACAGAATGTTAGGGATTGGAAGGGACCTCAAAAGATCACCTAATCCAATCCCCCAAGAGTGAAGCGAGAGTGAAGGCAGCAGGCTGATGGAAGTGATTATTCCCTTCTATTCATCATTTGTGAGACCAAATCTTGACCAGTGTGTCAAGTTGGGGGCATTTCAGTACAAGAAAGACATCGACAAATTGGAAGGAGTCCAGTAGAAGCCACCAAGTTGATAATATGGCTCAAGACATAGATTCTAGGTCTTTAACTTTTGTCTCCTCTCTCCCAAGGGCTGGTCCATTTTACTGAGCTGCTTTATAGGCTGGACACCTTTACCTTCTGGTTGAAGCCACATCACCAAGAATGCAGGATCTTTTTAGTCAACAGAAAGCAAGAGCAAGACCTTGAGCCAGATGCTTGATTTGTTATAAAGAAAGCATATTTTGAAGGAGACAAGCCTGCATTTTAGTCCCCAGTACCAAGCCTGTTTAAGCATTTTACAGAGTGAATAATAATTGTTATTAAGCACAATTTAACAAAAAGTAGAAGTAATCCAAGGAGAAAGGAATAAAAGCCGGATCTTGCTCTTATGAATGCTCTAACTCCAAGGCTTTATGCAAAAGATTGGCACATTTAGGAATGTTCTGAAAAAAGTGATCTTTTCTGGGAAGCTGGACTCAATACTGTCCATATGGGCTAAGTATTCTCTGTTAGGTGAGCAGGACATGCCAGCTAAGGACTTAGGTATATGCCTCTTTGCCAGGCCTCTGAATGACAGCAGAGTCTAGAAATATAATTAACTCTGGGAAGCATCTATGCACATGCAGAGGAATCTAATTCCAGGGAATTTTCAGTTTCTACTATACCAAATGTTAATTTTGCAGATAGCAGACAAACTTTCTGGATCACTTTCATAGTCTTTGGCACTTAAACTGCTAATGTCTATTCTGTAGGTGTTTAAACACAAAAAAATTTGAAAAGTTCATTCTTAAACCTCTTTTTATAAGCAGCTTGATTTTTCAAAGTACTGAACCACCTCTCCACAGCCTGTTACGAGAAAACTGTGTGTTCTCTATGGGGAAAATGTCAAATACTGTAATTATTTCAACCTTCTAAATGACATCTCTGTAATACTTCCCTGACTCACGAATTAACTTCTCAAAAGGCTTAAACAGGTTGTTTAATCTGGAGAAGACCTGAAACATGGAAGTTTAGAAGACTTATTCCAGAATTGAACTTCATGAATAGGCATAAGAAATTCTGTAATTTTCTCCAGTCACACTGAAAATATTGAAAATGTAGCTTTTGTGGTACTGTGATCCTATCAATTCCAAAAGACTTAAAAGATTCAGGGAATGCTTGTAAAACAACAGGAGAAAAATCCTGTAAACTCTTATTATAGCATCATCCATTCCTAGTATCTTGCCTCTTCTCAATTTTTCATTCACACCGTTTTCCAACGTTCACTTCCGAAATAGTTTTAAATTTGCTCTGTTTTTGTCAGCTCTGTCTCCTTGGCCCTAATTATCTCACATAGTCATCCACTGAACGTATGCTATTTTTGCAAATAATGACTTCTCACAGTCACAAAGAAAAAAAAATCCAACAAAAATCCCACCAATGTTTTTTGGAGTAATGAGATACATTGTGACAAAACAGGAAAGGAGTTGTTTATGATTTTATGTTCCTTTAACTTATTTCATGATTACAATTAAAAATGCTAGCAATATGTATTAATCCATTTTATGTTAATTGAGAACTAGCATACTTAGATTTAAGCATTTTACTAGTGTTTGACAGATTTGAGGAAATTACTATTGACAAAGCAGTCTGAGGGGGAAAAGGGAATGCTGTATACAATTACCGTGATATCCATCACTATTGACTTGCCGTTCTGTTCTAAGAAAAATGAAAGGAAGAACAAAGGACAGCGTATGTCAAAACATATTTAGCAAATTTTGAAAGTCAGTGTTGCTGTTGGATATTTTTGTTATCTCCTGAAGAATTTTTACTCAGATATACTATGGCTACAGGCCACTAGATTGGTCATGAGAGACACAAACATTGTCTTGAAAAATTTAAATATTGATATACAGCTCAGTTCACGAAAGAGCACAAATACATGGTATTTATAGAACAAATAATTAGATACACCAAAGCTTCAGAAAATATAAATTCACACTTCTACTCCAAAACAGAAAAATCATATTGCAGAGGTTCATAGTTCAAAACCCTAGAGGCCTTTGGCCTCCTCCAGAAGAAACTAGAGTGTGGCTGTCTCTCTTCCTTCTACAGGTAACAGAAGGCAAAAAATGGGACTTTTCTAAACACACAGGGAAAGGCAGGAATATAACTTGGGAGTTTAGTTCACAACGTTTTACTCTCATTGCTAGGACACATCATTCAAAAGCTGATCAGAAATAGATAACGCTGTATTTTGTCTGACATTGCTATTTTACTTCCACCCACTGGCCCAACCCAGTGCAGAGTGGAAGCAGGAGAGCAGTGCAAGGGAAGGAACTCATACCTCCTTTCCAACCCAACCTCCAGACTCTTCTCCCTCGCTCATTGACATCACTTGAACAACTGTCACAGAGAGAAATGAAACGACTCTACATGAATCCTCTCACTTCAAGTATGCTCATGCTTATTAATTATCAATCATAGTTGATAAATCCTTGATTACTGCCTTTCTAAAAAAGGACTCTATGAAATCTTCATTTTAACCCTTTTACAGTTCATAGGCAGAAACAGCTTTTATGAAAGCAGTTCAGGGAACTTTGTCTTACTGTTTAAAAAGATTATGAATCAGAATATGTGCTGTACTATCTATAAAATGGACAGTTGGATTAACTGAGGCTTCTATTTCATCTTGTTCCACAGCAGGATATACATTATCCTGATGGTAATGCAAACCTTCATCACTGTTGCTTTATTGCTGCTCTTCAGTTTACAGATGCTACTTTAGTTTTCTGCTATTACCCCCAAACATAATAATAAATTATGTATTTTTATGGTTTAATAGATTAAAGAATTATAGATTAATAACATGTATCATGCTTTTGTAGCTAATTTCATTGGCTACACACCATATGCCATCTAATTGGAATTTGCTGTCAGTTTGTTAGTATTTTAAAACGTATTAGGCACTCAGGTGTGAATTAAGAAGATACACATAGCCGCTTTATATTGTTCATACTAGAAATTAATAACTAAGCAGAACAATGAAATATTTTTTCATTTTTATGAGAATTGAACTGCCCAGAAAAGTGTAGTCTCTAACAAATAAAACAATCCCTGACTTTATGCCACAAAACACTGATTAAGAAAAACAATTTGAATGAAAATGGTTGCACATAACAAAGCTACAAAAGTTTTCCAATAGCAGTTTTGAAAGACAGCTGTTGGAAGACAACTTTTGTTAAAATTACTTAATGTCAGGCATCTTTTTTCTTAAAAGTGACCGCGAAACATAAGCTAAGGAACATATCACATTGCTTGCTACCATATCAATTGCAAAGCAAGGATGAGTCTAAGATTCTATTTTCTTGTCTTGCACAGACAAAAATGGAAGATGCACACAGGAAAAACAAAACCAAAACCAAAGTTCAATTACCGTAACAAAGCAAACACAAGACCTAAACCAGAATTACATACCAGATGCAAAAGCTGCAGTAAAAGGTGCCTCAGTTGCCTTCGCAGTTGTAGAAAACCCAATCTACTACATTTCATCAGAGATAAATGTGCTTTACAAACCAAAAATCGACTGTAGCCCATATACCAGATTATTTTTGCAAACAAAATGAAACCACGAAACTGGTTACCTGCAAGCAATTAGTTAATATTTAATAACTACCCAAAGTTTAAGAAGAACAGGCTGAACCCAAGCTGTTGAAAGAGGAGGAGGCCATTTTGGGTGTGGCACCTGCAAAGTCAACAGGTGCTTGCTTAAATTAATTTAGAAAAACATTCTCAAAGCAAAAATATTTTCACATTGGGGGAAACAAGTGGATGAGGGAAAAAAGGGAGCTCACAGAAGATGGAGAAAATGAGGTATATTTGATGTTGTCAAATCTTAGGAACGACTCTGAAATTCTGAACAATTCTGGAATGGGTGAAAAAATGTTCAAGTAACTCTGAGAGAAACCAGTTCTTATGAAGTGGACGATAATATCCGCATTTAACTGGTGGGTGCCACAGCCTTGTGCTATGATTGGCTGCCATCTGGGCTCCATCTGACAGCAGCAGATTGGTATTCTCTGCACACGTTCTCACAATTCCTGTCGTCTATGTTTGCTGTCCCTTACACATACACACAATACACTATTTACTCAACTATAAATGTTTCTGTAATGTACACAAGCAGCATCTACAGTGCTATCATGCACCAGCATTCAGGATCAATCAGGTATTAATAATACACATCTGGTTAATCTTTTTACAACTGGTTTATAAGAAATATTTTCAATGGTGCGAACATTTTCTCACCTATATGTGTTAAAAACCTCTAATTTTTTGTTTGCTTTCCTTTGTTCTCAGAATAATAACAGGTCATTACTGCATGCATAATATTTTTGCTTTCACAATGCTAACTTTCTTTTAAGCAGGATAGTGAAATAACTGCAATGGGAACTGTAAGTGTGACTGAGAACAGACCAAAGCAGGCTGATGTGTTAGCACTACACAGAAATGTATTTCTTCACGAACAGCAATTTCATAAGACGGCTGTCAGCATTGATATACAAACTAAAACTCCTACAGGATCAACAAGGACAGCACTGTCCTTACTTAAAAAAGCAGAAGATGTTATTCCTCTCCATTTATTAAATGATTCAACATTGCGGTATGCCTGCAACTAATTAGTATGATCAACACAGTGCAGGACAGGAACAAAAGCAGACCAGCCTCTGAGATGTGCTGATGTAAAAAGCACACAGGCTATACATTTTTAAACCCTGTCCTATAATTTATAACCATTACATACTAATTGTTCCTTGATGGAACTTTCATTTGTAAGACTGAATTTAACGTCATTTCTGATTAGGCCTGTCTCTGGATATTAAAACTGACCACCAGGTTTATTCACTTACCAGTAGTTAAATAACTTACTTTCTTTAAGACTGTCTTATACTAAACATTATAGAAAACAGAAGGTCAGTTACTGACAAGTAAGAATGATACAGATGCACATAAAAATAACATATATTTATGGCAAAAGAGACAGAGAGAAATATAGGTATATTTGCTAAGTCATATACTTACCATTAGCACTGCAAAGTTACTGAAGTGTGTACTCTGAATAGTGGTAATATTGCCGGCAGAACTAATTATGTGGCACCCTTCTCCCCACCAGCCTCCATGTCCATCTAGAAGGTCAAAATCCCAGAAGGCTGCAATCGGGTCTATACCCTGTGCAAAGTGCCTCAGCCCTATAGTAAGAGGGCTGGTGAGGTTTCCAAAACTGCACCCATCTGCAAAAGCAATAAACTGAATCAGAGACATGGAGTGCAAAACCCTTATTGATGAATGCTGTGTAAAGAGATCAGATATGCTAAACTGTGGGGGAAAAAGCAATAGACATGTACTCTTAATGGTCAAAATCAAAGGTAGAACTCACATTCAGAAAGTTCTCCATAGTATAAATAAATCTGAATATTTCAGTCCTATAATGTGTCCGAATGATCTAATCATCCTTCACAAAGTAGATTTTTGGTTTTTTGTTTCAGATTCTTCAGTTATTACCAGTGTTACACTATTGCCCATGTAACTGCAGAAATGGCTCAGTTTCATGGTATGATTAATACCTGAGATAATTCTGCACTTTGAAAGTCACATTTAAACATCTTAAAAATGTTAATAGAAATGAGAGCACTATTCAGTATCAAATAAAATTAGTAAAATTGCCTGGGTGAATAATTAATCAAAATAATGACTCACTAGCACATACAATACATCACATTTAGACAAAAGCCTTTAACAACATCTGTTCTACCTCCATCGTATCAGAAAGTATACCGGTGAGTATCGATACATGCAACAGGGCACTACTCCCACCCTAAAAGCCTTATTCTTATCAGTGTCTAGGATGTTAACATTGCTATTTTCATTGTAAAGAGTAAAACAAGATTCTCTCCTACAGCACTGTGCTTTAAGAAATAAGCATCTGTAATAACAGTGCCAACAAACAGTAGTCCAAGATTGGCATTCTAGTCATACAGCAAGTGCATTTCTTTATTTGCAGGATAATTTGAATAAAATAATGCAGACAGGAACAATTGCAAACATTTGTACTAAAGAAAGAGACTGTTTCCAGCCTCTCAGCATACTGTATAATATACCCCGTATTCTCTACATAATCAAGTACACCGTAGCTTTTAGATTAAAGGAAATAATGCATAACAACTCCTCACCTATTTTTGCGAAAACAGCTGGAGTGGCAACCGTCCTACGTTTCCCATCATCTGCCAGATTTGATGAGTTTCCTGTGCTAGGAAAGAGTTTTCCATTCCGAAAGACAATAAACTGTAGCTTGCAAGTGGAGTTATCAACAGATTGCCAGGCTGAAGACTGAGAGAAGACAGACTGTGGCAAATGAACTGAAGCTACTGCTACGGCATTCTGTACAATGAGAAAAAAAAAGAAACATTTAAAATGCAAATCACAACAGGGTTGCTTTCATGATGTTTTAAACTCCTGTACAAGAAATGTGTGCTGCCTTCCTTTTCCAACAGACTGGAAGCAACCAAAGCAGCACGAGCTGTAACCATGGGAATAGGATTGGTACAGTGCATATTAAAAGAGAAAACGTTTTGATTGAATGTGAGAGTCTATATGGTCAAGCTCCCTGCTGCAGAGGTGAGAATGGTTCTTACCGTGCCTGCTAGAGGGTCCATCAACACTGCAGATCTGATTTAAAGAGACAACCTCTACCAGGTTTTCTCCTTCACTTAAAACAGAATCAGACAACTTACATTAAAACATTTCTCCGAAAGGGTATTTAAAGAGTATAAAAATAATTTTATTAATACAAAAAATTACATCAGCAGAGAACTGCAACTGCAGTAAACAACACATTTTATGACTATGTTTTTCTTGCTTCATATAAGGAAAATCAGTTAACTCAGTGTTTTAGTAATGCAGGATTAGAAAATATAATGGGCACTAATGTAACAGAAGAAAACATGATGGCACTAGCAGAAAATGAATGAAGACTGTCAGATCACTATAATGGCTTTGAGTTGTGATTGTGTTATACACCATTTTACAAGCAGATAACTCCCTTACAGCAGAGCTATAAAATACACCAAACATTATGTTCTGAGGACTTCACTCATCAAGCATTTTTTCCTGACAAAGTAGCAAACTAATCATTAAAGATGGAGATATTTACATGAAAAAACAAATGATGAGCAATGGGAAAATAAACAGGGAGTCTGTCCTGAGCCTTGAAGTGAAAAGTGTATGTATTTAAAAACAAACAAACTACAAAATGCTCTAATTTGCATTTCCCCCAAGGGCAAAGTATAGCTTCTGTGCACATAATTTACATAGATTATCACACAGTTTACTCATAGCACATGTGCGCTACCACCTCGAGAAGTAAAACAATAATCTTCACAATCACGTAAACAAACATGACATCAATATATATCCATGTGCAGGGAGAAATATACATGTGAGAGATAAAAGGTACAACAGATATCAGCAAACTAAAATAAATATTAGAAGCATCTAGCAACCTCACAATAAATATGGGAGAAAAGCATGAGTACTCTGTGATGTCATTGGGATGCTTAAATAAACAGATAAAGGCTTCTGTACAATTTTCTCTTTATTACCATGTGTATTTTGGAAAGGTTTATGATTTTAAAAATAAAAACTTAAAAAAATCATTTTAAAAATAAGTATTCAATCTAGGTGATGCCACTTATTAAAAATACTCAGGAAAAACAGAGCATATATCAACAGGACATTTCTACATTAGATTTAAAAATTACTGTGAAGGCTTTAATTGGAATTAACTGAGCTAAACATCAAGCACTCTTCCTTAGATCATTTCCACTGCCTAATTCACTAAAGCTGTTCATAATTTGCTTTATTTTATCTTTCTGAAAAAGATATATTTTACTCTGTATCCCAAAGTGTCTGTATATGCTGAACCTCTGATGATCTCTTTTTGGCCATAAAATTGTTATCAATAACTATGTACAGAAATTTTTAGAAATTTCATTTGTCAAACCTCAGATCACTGTTGAGAATGTATCTGGAGATGTACAGAAGTGTAAAAGAAGTTACAGTGTGATTAACTTCATATTTATACTAGATTTGTATCATTATTCTGTGCAGGAAAAAGCAACAGCAATGACACATTAAATTACACTAATTACTTCTTATACACAAAAAGAGAAAGCTAGAAGCATCTGAATTAGGTTATGATAATGAAATCAACAGTTAAAGGCACTGAGATAAGCAACAATGTGCTATGACTCGACAAGAGCAGTCCTATTGCACAAGCCAGAGAAAACAACAAGTTCAGAGCATTTATGCTAAGAGGGGAAATTGTCTAATTCATTGTGGTTCTCCAATTTCTTCTCCATTGTGACTCACTGATACCAATGGGGAAAAGTAAGTGTGGGGACAGAGCTTGGCTGTGAGACTGGGGAGGTGCGGAGAAGAGGCTGCATGCATCTGGAGCACGGAGAGCTTGCCTGCAGCTCTGAGGACAGGTTACACAGCTGAGGAAAGACCACAGTGATGTCCATCCCTCACCTGCTCACTATCGCCCCGTCTCTGCCCATGCAGAGAACCTTCAACCGTGTAGCATAAAAGAAAGGAACTCGATCCTGGTGCCCAGGTCTTACACACAGACTACAGCTTTGCCTCACAGGGGCGAAGTCAAACAGAGTGAAGGAAAGCTGTACACAGCCTACACAGGGATTTAGTGTGGACTGGTTGTACGCCTTGGGCTGAATGAGTAAATCGCACACACACAACAACTTCAAAGTACTTACATGACAGAAAACCACTTTTACAGAAATCTATTTCCTCATTAGAGTTCAGGAGAGTGTTTTTCCCTGTTTGTCTCCTCAAAATGTACCAAGATTATGAATACCCATAATATCAACTATTTAATATTATTTGCTAAATAATGCCTACAGTCACTTCCTGGGATACAATTGAATTGTGAGTACTGCCCTATGTATACCTGTTATTTCAAATAATTGCTTCTGAGTGCAGGCAGTCTGGTAGAGCAAAGGGACAGGTTGTTTCCTGAATGGATACATGTACATGTAAAGTCAAAATACTCGCTGCACAACAAATATTTACTTTACGTAGAAATTCCTCAAAATTAAACTTCAAACTGTCTGCTACAGCAAGATGCCTGCCAACAAGTTCCTGTACTAGGATATTAATGAAAAATGCACACATTGAGAGTGCCCACACATTCACAATGCTGTTTAAAAACATGAGTAAATATTTGTGAACAATCTTTACATCTAAGTTATGTGAGAATCTTCTTTTGAATAGCATTACTCATTATTCACAGGAGAGGGATGATGTGAGCACTCAGGCAATCCCTGTTATTGTGGTTGGAGCATGACTGGAGGCTCGGTCTTGGATTGTGCTAATTTTACGTATAGTGATGAATAAGTCAGTTCTCTGCTCTTGCCTCCGTTTCCCTCTCACTTAGTGAAATAAAAATGACGGTAATTCTTCTGCTCTGTAAGGTCCCTCAAGTGCAGAGATGAAACACAATATGGCAACAGATTATTACTAAACCAAACAACAGTAGCACCAAATTTGGAGTGAATGACTGTGCTTCAAGTGTTTCATAATCCACATAAATCATCTTATTAAAAAAAAGAAAAAATTGGACACCATATGACCACATAAGAACTAGCATTTCCAAGTGTACTAGTGGCAGCATCTCAGGAAGCTGCTCCACCTCTAAGAGGGGAGAAAGAGCACTAGAGACAGAACCACCATCAAGTGTCCTGCTGAGGAGCTGCAGCTTTGCAATGACACAGGTCAGCACCAGTATCGCATATTTTCCCTGGAAAAGCTTAGAGTCTGTGTCAGCAATTTGCTAGTTTGGATTTAGACATTCTGTGCATGTTTTCAAAACAGAATGTCAATAATCCGTTCATGACTCCATTTCACTTTCAGTCCAATCAACTGGATTGGACTGACAAAAAAGGAAAAAGGAAATCCTGAACATACTGTAGATTTTTCCAAGGAATATTTTTTTCTGCTGGAAAATGCCAGTGTTTTAAAACGAAAGTTATCCACAAAGATCGACCCATTTGTGCAATCTGCCCAAAAATCTGCTGTGTGACCTGCAGCCAGAGAAAGAGGGCTTATCAGCTCTGAATGAGCTCTGAGAAATTTTTGGGAGGGCTCCTAGGACTCCTGCCTTCCAAGTTTTCTTGGAAGCCAGGAAACTTTCCAAAAAGCCAAATGAAAGGTTATTTTGAACTCTCTGAATCATATTTTGGAAACTACGGTTTTGTAGGTACTTTTGAAGTTTCGTTTTTTTGTTTCCATTTCAGAGCTAATTTTTTCGTGCATGGAATTTTTCAAAATATCTCAGGACAAGAAACAGCACAAATAAATCCAACTGTACCCAAAAAGTTTTAAATTTGAATGGAAAACCTAATTCTAAAGAAGAAATGGTCCTCAGGATATTCAGAGCTACAAACTCTTGACATTTTTGCAGCTCATGCATGTGTGACCCTTATTAAAAATGTTTTAAGGGAAAAATGAAAGATTTAAAGTGAAGCTTTTTCCCCAGGCATTTTTATTCTGGTCAGCAGTCCATTCCTTATAATCAATGCTAGCATTTACAAGGAGTTTTTAAGTGTTTAGGGAAGACAGACTCTTGCCTTAGGTGCCTGTCTGATATGTTGGCCCTTCTACTTTCTCGTTTCTTTAAAGAGACTTGCTTCCATTTTCAACATTGCTTCCCCATTATCTTGTTCTACTTGTCTAAAACTTAGCATAGTATTGAGAGACCACAGCCATTATCAGATAATCGTTATCAAGGAAGATACTTCATAACTACTGTGAAATCACATAAATCAAATTATTTTCATTAGCTCTTCCTTGCATTTGCCTTGATACTAGATTGACTTTGAATTCAAGCACATTATTTCTGTTTGAGATAAAATATATTTCATAGGAAAGATTCTGATTTTGAGTTCTCAGAACAGTAATAAGGTACATTTTTCCAGTTGGAAATTTCCTTAACTTAAAAACCAGCACCTTAACAAGAGGTCAGAAGAAAACTGGAGGGGGAAAAAAAAAAAAAAAAAGAAAGAAGGAGTAAATGAAATAACCTGACTGCCTGGCGGAGAACTGGAAAAGCAGCTTCACTTCTTCCAGATTTTAAAGAATCTGATGAGGTGTTTCATAGATTCAGACACAAGATGCCATATATTATCTTCTTAAAGATCCAGGGCATTGCCAAAATGGGCATAAGCTACATAAAGTTACAGCAGCAGTAAACAAAAAGTAAAAACTAAGGTCTACAGGTAATAGCCTATATTACTAAATATGTACTAACTGAATTAACAGTGTGGTTATCATAATAAAATCCAGCAAATAAATTAATTATACATACACAATGGATTTTATTCAGGTCCTCAAACAAGACAGCAGATCCTTAGGAGCAACTGAAGATTTCAGTTTCTAGTTTATGCTAAAAGTTTGACAGTTAACAAAAAATTGCAAAACTTTTGTTGTTGTTGTTATTTTCAGCTGTCTCTCTTGGTAGATATTTAGATAATATTCCATTGGAATTATCTCAGTACATGATATATAAGATAAGGACAGGCATTTGGCCTAGTGCTCTGAGGCTGCAGGTAGACTGTACATGAGTACTGAGCTCTTTTTCTGGTATGAAAAGTATCAACAAAAGACTCCCAAACTATGGTTATACAAGACACATACTCAATGACAAACAATTTGACAGGTCCTAAAAGAGATACAATTGATTTTTTTTTTTTTTTTTTTTTTTAAATGGGAGGGTACGAAGCAAGGAAAGTTGGAGATCCCCAGCTGTTTTCACTCACCTACATAACCTTGCTGCTGATTTGCAACAGTTTAAATACCATTTTTAGACTGCTGTTAGAAAGGCTCACAGATGACTGACAAGTGAAAAACAAAATTTATGTAGATTCCTAGAGAGCAATAAAGAGATACTTCAAAAAAATGCAAGATAAAATCACCTGGCTAGTAAAATGAAGTTTCTAAACATGTTAGGATTATTCTGTGATAAAGTCACTATGTAGTAATGCCGCAGTCTGCGTCCATTTCAGTATCTGGAAAACTAAGTACGGAGTACAAGATACCTCTATTCTAGCCAGGCATAAATGCTGCTTTAATGCATAGTGAAAATGTAGCCTCTACAAGAAATATAGGCAAATTGTATGAAAAGGTACAAAACCATCTTAATGTGTGTTTAAAGTTCTCATTAATTAATAATAAAGGTTTTCCAGTGTCATGCTATAGAAATGTTAGATTTGGCAAACAGCATGGAAATTTTAGAAAAACTGATAATATAAAATAATCTTGGAAAACCTGATTTTCAGCAACCCATTTGTAATAAAAAGTAAAAAAAATCCTAATGTGGAGACTACATTTATTTTTTATTTCAAATTTGAAAACTTGGTAAGCTCAGGAAATTCACTGATAAAAGTTAACAGGATTTACAAGATCAAGAATGGATTAGCAGATCAAAAAAAGACAATTAGTATAATCAGAAAGCCTATGAAAAGGATAAAAACCACTGATCAGTGAAGCAAGTTTCAAGAAATGAATGGATACAGTGATAATTGCCAATAACGTTTTGCATACAGCAGTAAGTTCTTCAGGTCTATATTAAAAAATTACAAGAAAAGAAGTAGAGCAGCCATACAGAAAGAATCAGGAAGACATAAAACAAATGAAAAAAATCAAGTAATACATCTTTTATTTAACATCAATGAAAGTGTTGATGTTTACATGGAGACAATATTAGAATCAATAACGAGAATGAGAACATAAAGATTACCGCAAATGTCAAAGTAAAATTCAGTAAGAGCTGAATATTGTCATACAAAAGATAACACAAAGGGAGAAAAGGTATTCATTGAGGCTCAAGTGACTCACATCTGCAATAAAGGAACATTGGGCATGGAAATGATACTATGATGTTTTTGAGAAACAAGAAAAAATTCTGCACACATGTAAGAGCTGCAGACAGTTCGCAAACTTGAAAACTGAGCCAGTTAATGTAGATACCTAGTTTAGAAATCTTAAAATAGGCACATAAAAATAGAACAATTAACCAAAATCACGCACAATAGTAAAAAATAGACATAGGCATACCTATCTTCCTACTATTTGTCCTTAAAATTGAAGAGATCTTTACCACTTAAGTTACAAGAGCTTAGCTGCCTGTACTGCATGATGGTCAAGACCGCAAAATCCATTAACTACTGACACTCAGAGCAACATTCCTAATATACGATCCCATAGAAATGGAATCACCCTAATCACTACACTACCATTCCTAAACAAGAATCCCAGATTTACTCTACCTGAAATAGAACATAAAACAAAGATATCCTTCATTTGGGGTAGCATCAGTAGTAGCACTAAGTGGGTAACCTTGTGGCTCTGAACAGAAGACAAAATCCTTTCTTCACACTGTTGGATCAGCTAAGCAACCTCTCATACAATCAGGCTGCAGCTATAGGTAGGGCCATAATACGTAACTCCGATATTGTGATGGCTTCAGAGAAAGCCTTTGAAACATCAGTTGAAACAACAGTTGAAACAGGTGATTCTGCAAAAGCCTCAGAAAACACAATGAATCTGCAGACAACCTCAAATGTTATTGGTCCAGTACATACAATGTAAGAACAAGGATTAAGAACCATGTTTGTAAATGACTTACTGCTGATAATTTGCTAATATACTTTTTGTGTATCCAAAATTCCACAGCAGCAACCTCATTTTAAAATCTCCAGGTTTTACCCAAGTTTTCACCTTTTATGGTAATGCATCTTTTGCACACTGCAGCTTCATTTTTAAATAGGATGGCTTCTGGCAGTGCGCTCTACAGGAAGACTCACCCTCTTAGGAGTTTGGTTCACTGAGCCCCTCAGGGGATGCATTAGCTCCTGGAAATACTACCTTTTCTTCTGAGCAGCCTGGGATGAAGGAGTATTTTTCCTCTTTATTTAGAAGCTCAGTTAATCTTCAGGCATTAAATATGTGAGATCTTTCTGGAAAGATGATAAGCGTATTTGATTTTATTATTACATTGATGAGCCTGCTGTTTTAATTGTTGCAGATGCACTCAGAGGATGGGATGGGCATATGCTAAATTGTTACAGTTTTTAAATAGAAAGTCACAATAAATAATCTTGTGAGCCGTCTAGGTGGAACTTTCAGCTACATAATTACAAAGCTATCAACATGGATCTTTGGAAGGGCATCATAATTATACAGAATACCTAACTAACCAAATATCTTTTACAGCTCATTGACCACTGAATTCAATTATACATAAGCAGTATCAGTTCAGAAGAAGGAATCACATGAATTCTAGCTTCAGTATACCAGCATATATGAGGGGTTTTGCCATTACCACTCTTAATCTATTTTTTGAACAAGATGAATTGTGCTAATGTCGGCCTCATAACAGTCTTACTTTCTGCATGGTCCACAGCCTAGTAATTATCATACATAAGAAACTATTATGAATAAGAACAAAGAGGCTACTCAGACATAAAGTGTTAACAAAGATTTTTCTTAAGTTGAAGAAACACAATTTGATTAAAAGGAGAAGGGACACTAAGTGGCTTACATGCTTAAGAACAACCACTCTGTACTAAACAAAATTCACATGCATTATAATGGAGTGCAGTACATACCATTATGGATTTTATAATTTTTCCAAAGTCTTAGATAATTTGTGTATATCCATTTATTGAATATGAGTACACAGTGATGCAATCATTAGGTAATATAGTAATTCAAAACAACTGAATATTGCAACTACTTAATCACAGTAGATGATAGGATTTCTAATTTCAGTGATGTGGTATTCACACTTAGTTAAGCTAGATAAATATAAAGTTCATTTAGCAGCATAAGTGGGAATGTAGTAAAAAAGATTAATTGAGAAATTTTTAATAAACTATTTTGATATAATTTTCCTGAGGCAAACTGAGGTTCTACATCGCATATAATGTACAGTAGTCCAAGTATTAAGTATTTTTCTGGTGCTGCCTTTTCATAAAGATGACTGCAATGAAATGCTGACATTGCTGCTTGATGACTACTGAAACATTGCTCGTGTCTGATAATGGAGGAACACCGAAACTGCTGAAAATAATTTTTAGCAATTTGGGTCTTTTAGGAAGTGAATTTAAAAGTTCCACACCATGAAACGACTCAATATTCTGCAGATTTTGAATTATTTGGATATTATCCTCAGGAATGATCCCTATTGCCTGTAGCCATTCAACAATTCGGACCCAGCACTACTCTTACAAGCCGTAGCTTGGGCAAGGTGTACATTTCTAGAAACAGATGCAAGATCACTGCATTCCTTTGCTCTGCTATATAGAGACAACAGAGTATTTGAAGAAGTGGTAAGATTACCTTTTCTTTAATTCATGCATGCACAGCCACACTTTTCTTCACTCTGTTACAAGATACAACTTCACTGTTCTCATTATAGTCAGGAAAGTATGCCTCCTCAAGAGGAGCAAATATGGTTTCTTCCCTCCTTCCATTCCCAAACTCAGTTTTCCATTTTGAAAAACTGATATATTTTAGAGTCCAACTGGCCAAAACAATCTGCTTCCTTAATATCAGTCACTCAGTTGATTTATTAGCTTCTACAGTACAGTCAGGATCTGTTGTAAGAAGAAATGTAAAAAAAAAGTGAGTAAAGTGAATATAGCTACACTGCCAAAAGAGAGGTTCTGAGTCACAGAAGTGTCTTCACATTTGAATGAAAGTACCCAATGTCCCCAGGCCCTTGAATTGCACGTTTGTAATGCGGATGTATATCAATGATGGCAAGTGACATTTTAAGAGAATTCTTATTATTGATATGTTGAGTATGAAGGAGAAGACACACACTTCACTACTGCTGGTGCCTGTAGTTGTCAGTAGCTGCTGCTCCCCAAAGCTCCCATGCAAAATCACATACCCTGCTCTGTAAGTCTCGTTTACATCTTCAGGATTCTGATGCACCCAGTGTGGACACAAAGAACAAGATATTGAGCTGAGTATGACAATGAAACGGTAAAGTCAGAATTTAATCTTTAAAGTTCAGTTCTGGCCAAATGCTGTGCTGAACACCTAGTTAAAGTACACCAAACATAGGTTTGGTGCATATGTTTGTGTGTGAAATAAGAGACCATACATATTAAAGTAAAGGGATTTATACATGGCTACATTTACATGAGCTAATTATCAGCACTAGCAGGTAGAAATTTGTGCCACAGTGGTGATGTGAGCCTTTGTTTCTGTCTTTCTTGACAACTGAACCGAAAATGAATGGAGGAAAGGAGGTCACCTGGAAAGAAAGTTGTCATTTTGTTAAGAGTAGTACCCTCTTCCAAGCCATTCTGGTTTTGGGTTATATATAGAAAATGTGTATTGTCTGAGTAATAGTATATTCCTCCATTCCTTTTGTTAAAGAAACAATGTAAGTTGTCCTTTTTGCAAGTAATATATTTGCAGATAGGTTTTCCCCAACCATCTAAATTAGAGTCATGAGGAAGCTTTGAAAATAAAACATTGTGGGATGCGTACTTAAGTAGGTTATACTATAGTTCATGTGAAAATCTATTGTGTCGGTTCCTTGGTTCAGCAAGAAAGCATTCACAGTCGAATAGAACACTTCTACCTCCAGCTGAATCACATGTACTCTCATTGTCCTCATCACAGATTACTAGTTTATCTGGACAGACTCCTTAGCCCAGAACGCATCTGTTCAAACAAGTGCTTAGGGACAATCTATCTTGATTTCTTCTACTAAGTTTTTCTAACGGATTTGTCACAGACTCATGTGAACACCAAAAATATTTGCTAGCATTATCCACAGTAAAATGCAATAACAACCGCAATGAAAGCAAGGTCTGAGTGAACCTTCCATCAGACTATGTCTCCCCCAATCTAGTGATCACTTCATACAGTCCTGTTAGTTGAAGAAGGTTGGAAGAAACCTAACTGGTATTTCTTAACATTTCACAGATGCTAAGAAACCACCTAGGCACGTGTACTAATTTTTATTTGTTACTGCAAAACCAGTAACTTGACATAGTCAATGCTGGGCATTTAATTTCTAAAAGGTCATTGAATTAAAATGTTAATCCTCTAGTCAAATCAAGTTTTGTAGCTCAGCTGCTACAAACCAGTGATGATATTCTCCTGATTAAGATTTTAAAATACTAACATACATTATCAGTTCTTGTCATCAGTCATCATTACATGGAAACTTACAGCTCATATTGGCTGAAGATGGTTTTATATTTCTGGGGCAGTATGTACTCCATTGCTGCCACTCAAGTGTGCACCTTTACGTTGAGATGCCAAAGAAGGTCACTTGAGACTTCTTACATAGTGCATGAACCCAACTGAGGTCTGCACTAATCCCAGGAGGACGATCCTCTCATCCCCATTCAGTGATTTTTGAGAATGAAGATTCTTAATATAATAGATTTCTAATATAATGGATTTCTGATATAATGGATTTCTGATATAATGGATTTCTGATATAATGGATTCCTTTAAGTACTCGGAGAGGTGCTAACCTAGCTAAAGTTAGATAGGATGAAACTCATATAGTAATAAATTAAGTCTTCTCTCCCCATTTCTTAGATCAAACAAAAGAAAATAACAGCAATCTTAGTTCTTCCAAATGCAAAACTGCTTTCAGTTTGCAATGTACTACAGAAGAGGATGGGAAAAGCATAGCCTTCTCATTTTGCTCATAGCTTTTGAATTATAAGTTTCCAAGTATTAGTGCTGCAGGGCCTGTATACTGAAAAAGTAACAGCAACATGTTAATTAAAAATAGCGGTCTGTATGCCATGAAGTGTTCACTTCTTAAATCTTGTAAATTAGTTATATAAGCAGCAAATTTGCAATTTAATCAGTAGAAAATGAATTGTTTTACATTGTTATATGTAAGCATTTGCAACGGTTTGAATATTTTTGGTCTTTGCCTCTTGCTCTACTGGTTTTCTAATCTTTTTCAGTAAAGGTCAGTTCTTCTGGCATCAGTATATTTAATGTGTTCACAAATTTGTACTAAAGGCCTTTATTCTGAAGGGCTTCATTTTATTAGTCAGACACATCAACAGTGTGTATAATTCAGGCTTTCTCAAGGGCTTCCACTGCCAAATTTGACTGATTTTTTTTTTTCCAAGTGTGTTATCATTCTTGCTGAATCACTTCCAGTCTCCTATTAAACTGATATGACTTTATTTTAGGCAGTAGCAATGTTCATTTTCTAACAGAAAAACTTAATATGTTCACCATTTCACTATCTTTTTCCTCTGGACTACCCAGTTTTACTTTCTGTATTAAGTGGGATGGGAGAACTTTGCTGAATCCTGCACATGCATTTCTGGACTCTTACTACTGCTACTACCAGATGCCAATATGAGTACCTGAGTGTATGAATTAATTATTTACGAGCGAGGATCTGAAAGAAACGTGCTCAAGGAGGGAAACGGAAAGAAAATCAATACAGAAAAAATTGAGTCTCTCACGCCAACTGAAGGACTAACATCGTGTACAAAATTAATAACTAACATCATTAGCTGAAAGGCATTGTAATTGGAAAAACTGGCAGAGTCCCAAATTGTCTATTTCAGCAACAAGAAAGAATTACATTTTTTTATCATCAGGAATTCTGAGCCCTGGAAGCTCTGTATATCTACAGTGGTATGAAAACATCGCTCCTGAGGGCATAGACTCTACTAAAAACTGTATTCCCATTTTTCTCCTATTTTTATAGCAAGTATGAGGGCCTAGAAAAAAATAGAAAAGACTAATTTAGCAAACTAATTAACAGACTTCTCCAACTACACCTAGACTTACTGTGTTTTGTTTCTTTCATAACTAGACACATTACCTGAAAAGCATTAAGTATATGTCACAACTTAAACAAAACGAAATAACTTCAGTTAACATCTTATTTTCTTCCATACATAAACAACACCAAAAAATTGATTGGCCACTTTGTGTTCTTCTGCCATTTTAAATTTTGATATTTCCTCATTTCTTCAACAGATCTACATTAAAAATGCAGTGACAAATACATTAATAAGAAAACAAACCCATATTCACTAGTTATAAATATCTTGCAGTCTAGCTCTTAACTTTATCACATATTTGGGGCTCTCTGAGGGACATAGCAAAAACATACTCTCTGTATAATTCTGACATCCTCAAGCTTTTTAGATTTTTTCTTTATTGTCTCTGCTCAGAAGCAATAAGCCAAAAATGATGCAGTCTGCATGTCTGAACAACAGCATTTTCTTGCTTTGTAACCTTGACATGGAGAATGCAAGATACTTGTATTTGCTAAGCCATGGTCTATTCAGCATCATTGTGTTAGCATTACTCACCAAGTGGAATTAAAAACTGCACTACAGTTACCATGACGACCAGCTGTCTCCTACATACAGCATCAGTTTGAATTTGTGCAGACCATTTCTAACAATGATTTAAGTCAACAAATTCAGTATTACCCTAAGCTAAAAATCTGGTTTAAGAACAAATAAATATTTTCAGTTTCATAATACTACTTAGCACAATACACTAATTCCAAGTATGACTTCAGAGATCTTCAGAGAGTTGCAGTGACTTTTCTCAGAAATTAAAGGTGAATGGTAACATCCTGGTCACTATACAGTTGAGGATCACTGAAGTTATTGACCCAATGAATATGTAAGAATCAATAGTCAACAGGGCATTCTATTATAAGCAGTATTTTAAAATTTCTAGTCAATCACCTTAGTAAAACCGACTCAATATAGTAAGTGATGGAAGAAAAACACTGTACTATTTTGACAGATTATTTTCATTTTGATTTTATGACCTTCTTTAAACAGTGCTGCTAAGAGAAGTAGCATGTGATTTATTGTCCATTGCATATGGAGAAGAGAAGGTGTAATATTTATAGAAGTGTTTGTGGGGAAAAATGCATTAGAATATTTATTTAATAATTTTCTAAAATTTACATTTGAATGATGCTGTTGATTACCTTGTGTTTTATCCCTAACATTATCAGTGTACACTCACTATACAGATTCTTACTAGAAAATGAAATGTTATCCACATTCATCCAAAAGTATCAGCCAGCAATTCTCCATTGGGAAAATAATCTGAAACTTGGAATATAATTTCTGGGCCAGAGAATTCTAAAATTAGTTTATTTTCTAGTAAACTTGCAGGTTTTTGCTTTGTTTTGGTTTTAACAATCAATGTAAATACAAAGACAAGGCCCAGTTGTTTTTGAAACAGCTGACATATAAAGGAGAAAGGGAACAGCAGTATATAAAATTTATATCATATTTACAATGTCTGCTGACACATCATACAGTTGCATACTGGTCATCAGTATGAAGTAGCCACCTGGCAGTTTTCAGGTCCTTCGATCACCAAGCAAGCTTTCAGTAGACAGCAGTCAGTTTTGATAGTCTTTACATAAACACATAATAGCAATGATGGCCAGGACTGCTTGCGGAACAGTAGAATGAATTGTTATAAGGAGAGGGAAAACTAGAATGTCCATAATGACATAAAAGCACATATCAATTTTGCATTTGTATATTGAGTATTGGGAGAGAAGGAAAAATAAATGCTGAAAAAAAGATGGTTAAGCTATTAAAAATGTAATGTATATATAGTCAAACTAAAGGTAATAAAGTAATAACACTATTTTTTATGTAAGAAAATACAAAAAATTAAAAGACAGAAAACTTAAATAGAGTCTATATTTACTAAAGAAACTGCTAATGTTACATACTGAAGTATGTACATATTAATGACACATCCTACACTCACTCAGTTTTCTGAAAGCAAGTGCCAAAACTAAACATTACTGCAGATTTTCCTTTTGCTATATGACAGAGCACTTGTTGCATCACAGAACTTAAAAACATCAGAAAAGAAACTGGACAAATGAGTGTAATGCATTTAAAATACAAACATTCAGAGGCTATAAGGAATTTCATGCTATTATCAGAAGTTTTAATCTGTAATTGAGAGTTATTGAATCCTAACGCTGAGAAAAATACATGATAAAAAAAAGTTTTAGTTTGAAGATAATGTTTCCAGTTTTAAATAATTTCATTTATGTGGGAATGCTGGTCAGAGGACAAAGGCAGAAAAATATGTATAATCATTGAATTGTACATAAAAGATGGATGAAGGAAGTAGCACAAAAATGCATTCGGTCCTAGATCACTGTAGACACATTTGTTATCAGTGACAGGCAATGTGAAATCAAGCACAAACTGAAATCAAACCCTTCTTTAAGTTTACACTAAACAAAAGTGACAGGAACACTACATGCAAGAAAGAAAAATAAATGGATTTCTATATAACACTTCAATCTTCAACAATGGGAACACATAATGTTTAAATGTGAAAACAGAAGAATTGAAGGCAGAGAAGAGGTAGAAAGCAAGAGAAGGAATAAAATATAACCTGGGGCTCCAAATTCGCAAACCCAGACAGGAACACATTTTTTTGCCAGCAAAAAGGCTGCACAGTCAAAGGTAAATGGCAATAGGAAAACAAATATGATAGTTACTGGAATTAAACAGATCTGTAACAATCCATTAACTCCTAGATTGAGCTGCAATGTAATATCATAAAATAAAATACAAATTAAAAGTAAATCAAGATGACAATATAGGCAGATGTGAATCATTTTGCCCTGAGGCTGAGTCTATACCCTTGTGTAAAAGATACCTTAATGGGGTTGAAATAGCATTGCTAACAATTAATGGATGTTTACGTGTTACATTTCAAAAAAGTATTGATGGAGCCATTACATCAAATGAAGATGATCATTTATTCTAAAGTCAAGGGAAAGGTCTTTCAGATATCAGTTTAAAAAACAGAAAAAAAATAATTCAGTGTCACCATTATGTTCCTCTAAAAGGACTCACCAAAATTTTTGAATAAGCTTACCAGATCCATACTTCTTGAGTACAGTAGATTTACAGGTGTGTCTGTATTAACATCTTAGTTTAGATTTGGAATACTGGTCTGATATCCAGATATTGTTTTCACCCTATCACATTCATATCTGAGTGCCAATTTCCAAGCAAATTTCCTGATGGCATCTCTATTGCCATGCTTTCACAAAGTACTCTCAGAGTGCACAATGTATATTCCATTTGGATGAAACAGTCACAAAATATCTTTAAGATATATGCAGGATAGCATTTGAAAAGTCCAGGATAAAAGCTGGAGCAAAACCCCAAAAGCAGCTTCACTTTTTTACTCCTGATTTAGATCTGCAAAAAGTAAGAAAAGCCTTCCCTTTGCCCTGAATACATAGTTCATTAAGAAGGAAATAACACTAGTTTATTGGAATGATAAGGAGGGGAAAGCTAATGCTTGCGACGCCAGCAGTTTTTCACCTGGTAGGGAAGTTCTGGATTTGATTCTGAGGCCCAAACAGACTCCAACAGCCCTTGCTAACCCAAAAGCTGAAGACTTGTGATGACTTAAGTTTTGTCTTCATTCTACTCCCACTACTATTGTTATGGCAGTTCCAGCAAGCAGAGATTTGAATAACCCTCTTTTATCTACAGAGGCTGGCATTTCCTTTCTGAATATAAACATTTTAACAGAAATATATCGCCATTTTCATTGCTGATCAACTACTCTGCTGTCAGCCTCTTAGTCCTTAAAAACACTAACCTTTCCAATGTTTTAAAGTATGTATTTATTTGGTTACATTTTAATCTAATCCTGAAATATATTTTCATATGACTCAAGGGAATGACAATAATTTAGAAATGCACATTTTGAAAGAAGTAGTGATATCTGGCTAGTTTGTGGATTGAATCAATGAACTGAGTAAAAGAAAACCTCTTCTCAGATACACGTAAAGGAATGGATACAATTTTGATTTGCGTTTTCACTCACACAGTGAAAATAAGATTTTCTGTTATGCAGATAATAAAATATTGTAAGACTTGGCTGGCTAATGCAATTTAGCCAATTCAGACTTTGTGTTTTAGATAGGTGAGTACATAATGAACTGAGAGTTCCTGAGAGCAGTCCATAATTATCTAAGGTGGAGAGAAGTGGACAGTAAAATAGACTCTGCAGGTAAGAATTGCTGTGTACACAAATTTGAATATCTAAAGCAACACCTTTGTGTTTATTATCTTTGTGCATTTCACTGATGGTTTAGAATAGAAATTTATAAGGTACTCCAATGGGTTTTAAAAAGTGTCCAATGTTCGGTTTTTTTGGTTTTTTTGGTTTTTTTCTTTTCTACTTTGCTTCTATATCCTTTTTCACTCATGATTATAAGAGCTATCAGAATTTGTCTCCCTTTTCAAAAGCTTAATCAGTCTTTACAATCTAATAGTGTGCACAGTGCTCTTCTGCTACTTAACACACTAATATTTCTGTTGGTTATGGTTGACATAAAACCCCCACCATGAAGTAACGCACTTGTTTCAGTGCAGTCCAGAGGTGCTTGCTCCATAGTTTGGTATATTGCAGTGATCTTCTCCAAATAAAGGTGCTACAACGAATGAGGGTGAATGAGGAATTACGTCATCGCCCATTTTTCTCAAATATATTTTCTCTTTTTCTTCTTTCAAAATAATGTCAGACACATCTACAGTACTATACCTGTGTACTCAGGTTTTAATTCTGAAGAGTTAAAAAGCATTAAGAAGACCTGGATCTAAGGCCTTTACTTTTTATGAAAGAAGGAGAAAAAGTCTCAAACCAGTGAAAACATATTTTATGAAATCTAGGGTTTGGTTATACAGTGGGCAAGCACTCACTGCCATTGCACTTCTGCAATGACCCTTTGCAAATCGAACATCTATCTACAGAGCAATAAACTAACATTTTAGACTTTTAAAACCAAATAATGGTGTGTTCAGGCCTACAGAATGTACAAATCAGTGTGCTTCTCATTAATGTAATTAATATTTTGAGTTATTTAATTATATTTATTGAAAAAGATTCTTTCAACATTCTTAAGTTTGTATTTCTACTTAGATTGATTTCCATAATCATATTTGATAAGTATATAGGCACAATTTATACTAATAATTCCATGGTACTTATTACAATAATTTTGACAGCTACAATAAACTTTATGCTTTCTTATTGGGCAGTATTGCTTCCTTGGAAAAAATCAAATTATTAAAACAATTGGTTATGAACCTAACACAGCATTATTTAACAATAGACTTCTTCACTTGAAATTTTTAAAAAAATGTTACACTTAAAGCCCTGTTCTATCTCTTTAAAATGCATATAGGTAAACACTTGTATAAAGTAACATATTAAATGTAAAACTGAAAGTTAAACAATAATTAAAAGAAAAAATTCTTTCCAGGTTTTTCTAATAAAACAATTTCTTACCAGAGCTGAAAAAGTACTTTTTCATAAACTCGATTAAAAAAAGCAATAGATAAAGATCATGTATATGCGGGGCATGTGCAATACACAGTTTGCAGTAACTTGATACCCTGCTGAAAACGTACCATAAGCTTTAGTCAAATAATGTAGCTGGATTTGCACCATGCAAAAGCTTCACCTAGATGTAACTCTGACAGAGTTTTGCAGTTAGCTGTATAGCACACATCCTTTCTGTTGAGTGTGAAGAAGAGGTAGCAATTTAACACTATGAATATTAATTTTCACTTGCCTATATATACCTTGTAGAAACAAAATCATCCAACAAAATGAACAGAATGCATGCAAGTTAATCTCTGCCCATTGTTTTAATGAAAGAGGAAACATGTACTGTTCACTCAGGAAATACTAAAAAATGGCATCTACATATGATATTAACAGTTCAAGAAAAAATGCAGCACTTCATCAGCCACTCAAATATACACTGCTATGCAAATTTACAGCAGTTAAGGATTTGCTGCAGCTTTCTTTCTGCTTCTCAGTGAACATACGGGAGTTTATAAAAATATTGCATCATTTCAAATCCAGACTCTGCATTTTCACTTGCTGTAATTTTCAGCAACAATTAGGATCACTTATCCTAAACATTGAGTGTGTTTCCTGCTTAATCAAAGCACAACTTGCACTGGTATTGAAAGAGGGGGAAACACTGAGTGTAGGCTAAAGTTTGTGTAGATAAAATCATTTATTGTTGAAAATTAAATTTCTTTACTTTGGCAAAACATTGATGGAGAGGATGGCTACAAGGATTATGACAGGCTAGAGACTAAATTTATTATATATGTTTAAATCAAGAACTTCCCGTGTGCATCCTTTTGCTTGTGTGGTAAATGACCAATTGATTTTCTCATCTCTATTCAGCAGTAAATAACCTCACATACACTGCAAGGTGAGGCAAACATCCAGAAAGTCACGGTTTTGTACAGATGTTTGTGTTTATCTCATAGAAACCAGCTGTCAGAGTCACACCATGAATAGTTGAAACAATTCAGGAGTGCAGGCTTCCTCTCAGTACAGCAAGGAATTAAAAAACGTCTCTGATATGAAATAAAGTTGCCTTTGAAATTGTTTTTTCCGCAGATCTAAAAAGGGCATCATTTTTGTTTAGATGCTTTCTATTATATTTGATATACACATAGGTTCTGCTAGCGTCCATACTGTCATTACATCATTCCATTGCAGGTCACACCGACATATGTCCAGCATTACAGAGGTTCAGCCCCTTTCATAAGCTCCTAAGCCCCTCATCCTTTAGCTCCCACGAGCTAAACAACTGAAATTCATTAAAACCCCCCCCACACTCTGAATTTAAGTGGAAAGTTCAAAAGCAGAATTTTAAAGTCCTTTATTAAAACTTAAAGATGAGACAACAAACTATACAGTTTACTATATCTTTCACAATGGACCAGTTAAAAGGGAAAACTGCGCCTATACTTATATATTGTCTCATAGTATTCTGATTTTCTGAAAACGTGGATCAAAGGAGCACCATTCTCATAGGAATACACAATATTGAATCTCAAAATGCAGTAGATGTCAGACAAGAATTTTGCCCACTGCAAAATATTTAATGTGTTGCATGGAAGCTTATATGACAAGAGTTAAAAGAGAGGGATTGTCTCTATGGAAACACTATGGTCAGCTTAATCAGTAATGGATAGTTCAGAAATGAACTATCCAAATGTTACAAGGCAGTCCAGTAATACAATGATTTGAAACTAGTGTCTGCAAAACCAAAATGAAACTATAAAATGGTTCACGCAAATTTCCTGGGAGATTTTACCAGCCACAACCACCACAGTGGTGATTAAACCTTTAATTGTTCTTTGACCCTACAGTACATAAAGGCCCCAAAGTTCCTTTCACTATACTGTCTGTTTCAAGAATTAGAAGTAAACTGTCATAGCATAATTCTTGACAGATGACTTAATTTTATATATTTAGTACAGCTAGCTAATTTCAGCTTCAACTGCTGAGTATTTGAAATGAAATTCCACTAAAAACCAAGAAAGGACTATGCGCAAATGTCATTGTTTTAATCAACAGCTTGACTTAATCATGTTTATTTGGGATGCAATTTCTTAGTTCCACACCAAGCCATTATTTCTGATTTTGCATTTTCATCAGCCCAGATATAGCACAGCAAAAGACAGAGCAAACTGGCTTCTGCTTCTCCTTGTGCATCACCAGACTTGAATAGTAGTGTCAGTCACTTGAAACTACAAAACTCCGTTTAATACATCAGTGTCAGTAGTGGCCTAATCTGTGCTGTTAAAAAAAAAAAAAAAAAAAAATAAAAAAATCTAGGTTTTGATCTGAATGTAGAAACTCATACTTTAAAGTACTTCACAACTGGTAATGGCTTAGTCCAGAAAAAAAGTTTCACCATAGGTAAAGATTCAAAATGCTGCACAAAAACATATTAACTGGTCCTTATTTTTATAAGGAAGAGCTAACATATCCAAAGATTGGGATGAATTAAAACAACAGAACTGAAAAAAGGTCACCCAGAAGACAGAAACTGGACTAGGAGAAAATGAGAGCTAGGAATAGACAAAGTATATGCAATTACATTCTTTTGCTGAATTAATTTTGCTCTTGTCCCCCATATCTCTTCCATCTCTCTGTTGCACTGAGCGATAGTTTCTATAACTGATATACTGCGTAGGGTTTTTACAGCTGCCAGCAAAGATGGTGATTATAGTGTGTGTGCACAATTATCTTAAATCTCAAATCCAACATTTAGCATGACTATTTTTACTTTAAATGTTAACTACATTTTTATCTGTCTTTTTAAGTACACCAAATATTTTTACAGGTCTGCAGCTTGGGGATAATGCTACTTTGGCATAAAGAACATTACAACTATTTCTCTTTCTTGTCTTGTTTTTTGCGTGGTGCACTTAAGGTCTAACAAATTTATATCATGATAGATTTTACTAAAAGAAGCACAGAAGAAGGAATCTTGGCCACACAGAAGGGCAAATGAATTTTACTTTGACTTTGGTGGGACTAGTATTTCATCCATTCTTCTGTTTCTCAAGATTTAAGAATACCATTGCATAATTAGCTTTCTTCTGATCTGGGTTCAAAACCAGATACTTCATGTTTCAAAGTTTAGCTTTCAGTGAGAAATATGTATTTATTATGTTCAATGATAATTTGGTATAAAGATATTGGAAAATCATTCCTTTGTATTTAAAATCAAAATATTTTTTCTGAAGAAGTCTGAATGCCTCTGTATTTATTGAGGGTCTGATGAAAGGTAAACTTGAGATATCCCCACCTTATCAGTATTACAATATCTTGCACTATTTCTAACAGACCACACATGGGTTTTAGGTTCGATATGCACATGAAAGAAAACCAGGATTTTTATAGAGTTACAAATAAGTAGACTGTGCCTTGGGGAAAATTATCCTGCTTGTACAACTGAAAATTTTATTTTCAAATGAACAGTTCATGGTGTTCCCTTTCTAAGAATTTATAATGAATTTTAAAAAATTAGGAAACACACAACATTCGAGATCAGGAAAACAGTGGCAGAGTGAAAAAGCGTGGTTAAATCTTCCATCAAACCTAGCACTTAGGCGCATGAAATAATATGGCATTTCTTAAGAAAAATGAGAATGCTGACACAAAGTTAATAGTAGAAGCCTTTTCAAAGAGAGATATTTTCTATTACACATCTGATCTGTACTTGTATCCAAAGATTCTTAATTATACTGAAGCATAGTTAGAATGGGTACTTGGAGAAGTTCAATTGCTCGCATTTTAACTGGAAAATTTTGGACAAAAATAAAACTCTGAGCTGCAGTTGTATACCTTGTTTATGAGAAAATCTAAATTGATGGGCAATCCACACCCTCATGGTTTTCTGGTACTTAAAAATTCAAAACTCTATTAAAAAATATTCTATTTGACGCCCACATGAGTTCTTTGTGAGCTGCAGTTTGATTTTCCTTCAGTTTTCCCATTGCATTTACATCATGCCAAATTAGTGGGCATATATTTGATTTATCTAAGCTTTGCAGATGCAGATTTAGACCTATAGGTAGGTCCAATAGGCTGCATGAAATAACCAGTAAGTTGTGTTGGCAACAGGTACTTCCTAGGGTACTAAGCTGACTACACCTGAGTCAGAAAGAATCATCTATGTGGCTGATTAGGTCTTTCTGAATGCGACATTCTTTTCATATGAGTTGCTTTCTTGGGAACTACAAAATGAAAACTGGATCACATCACACATTTTTTTTTTTATTCTTTTTGCTGTTATTTACATGATGTTTTAAAATTTTGGTATAGTTTCTGTGTATGTTATCTATTTGAACTGGTGCTTACATCTATAATCAGTCTATCCATGCTTTGTCATTTTAACAAAACATTCATATTTAAAGTTCTCCTCAATTGTCTAAGAGATAATGGTTATAGCATATACATCTGATTTTAATTAGGCAGAGTACTAGATAGTCTGTTACATGATTGGCCAGTTAACCTCTGCCAATGCCCATTTTAAGATGGATGATCTGTTTTCTGATTGAATATCCTTGTCACGTGGTAAAAATTGTTGTCCTCTCAGTTTTCTCCAAATAAAGACAATCAGACTCCGAAGTTTTCAAACTTAGTGCTCTCAGCATGATACTACATAACTGGTGAGCATTAAAACACTTGGGCAATTAGGAGATGTGATACTAAGTATTTCCTAATAAGGTCAAGCAGACCTGCAAACACCTAGCATTTAAAAAGACCAAGAACATGTTACATGTAGTCTTGCTTATGGTGAGTTCAGGAAGTATCTTGAGTGTGATACTCCCTCACAGAAGCTCAAACAGAACCATATGATATGTTTAAGTATCAGTGGAAAAGAAATCTGAGGATAGAAAGGTTAGTTGCACAAAACAGTTGCATGTCAGAGAAGTATTGGCATACACCCAGTAAAACCACCATAATTCCTAATCCTAACAATGCTTTGGTCAATCACTACATAAAACAAAGGCAATTAATTGCAGATAGCTAGTATACAATGTGAGTAAACCAGTGTAAAGCTATCTGTCTCTCATATTGATAGCAAAAGTCTTAATCTAATGTATATGGTGTGAACAGGCATTTGCAGACCTTGTGATACAACCTTCCTCATTGGTACTACAGACAGGTGCAGTAAGTGATGGAACTGATACAGTCTTGGACACTTACAAGGCAACACCAATAGAGGATGCAAGATGGTACGGGAAAGGTTTAATGTAAACTTTCACTTTGGGAATGCAGGTGCAAGTCACAAGAAGAAAAAGCAGAGACAAATGCTAGGGAAGTCAGGGCTCATTAAGCCAAAGAATGGTGACAAAAAGGGACTGCAGAGTTGAGCCATGCAAAAAACCATTTTGAGCCACTGCTAAGTACCTCTGCTTCCACCTAACTGAAGACCACAAGTATAAATTGAACTCAAATCATCTCAAGAAGAGGCAGACATATGAGTTTTTTTGACATAAAGCCCTTGTTTTGAATGTTCAGTATAAATACTCCTAATCACTTCTGAAGACACTGATGCCTTTATGCTTTGCCTTAGTTCAGTAATGACACATCTTGGTGAGAATATCAGATAGTTACACCAGATAAATACAGAATACAGAGGCATTGATATGCAAACATACTCACTTGAAATTATATGTCACTGAGCACTGACTGGTCTGTGCAGCTCTGACATTCAATACTGTTACCACTGTTGCAGGTGAGAGAAAGCTACAGGCTTTACAAGTTTTGTGGGAGAAGTAGTAACATCGAGCTTTTCAGATTAAGCAAAGATGGAGGCTTTCACACTTTGAAAAAATTCACATCATATATATATATATATATATACCTATTTATAAAGCTAATAATTGATTAAAAAAGATTCTAGCTTATCTGTGCCAAAAAATGTGACTCTGACTTCCGTCAGCATTCATTGAGCAAAGGCCAACTACTCCAACATGCACTGTGTACAAGGTATGGAGCAGGAGGAGTTCAAGATGAACTTGCTCTACTTGATTCAAAAGTTAAAACCAATAAAAAACTAAGAAGAATTTGGCATTTTGTAGATAATTTGATTACCAGTACCCATACCTGGCTTGAAGCATAAGAAGGCTAATTATGCTCATTCCTGAGATTATAAAATGTATGTATTTAAAATGTTCTTAAGCGCAGAGACTTGATAATAATGGTGCTGTTTAATATATATGTGTTGTACTACGAGCGCCTTAAAACATCACTGGCATACTTCCATCAAGGAAAATATTACCTTATTTGCTTGTAGTACATTTGAACAATGAATATAATTGTTAGTTCCTTGTATGTATTTAAGATCTCATTTTGAGGAATAAATACTTAAAGTTTACATAATTTAACACAAAATAAAATTATCACCAAATTAAAGAATATTGCCATTACAAACATAATTACCAATAGCCATGATTCAGCAAAGTTTATCAGAGCTAAACAAACTCAGTATGCGTAATTGTTTTCAAAAAGAATTTTCCGCTGTACTTAGTACCGATAATTGAAAAATTTCTGATCTCGGTTTATTAGCTACCAGTAACAGCAAGCCTACGTCCAGAGGAAATGGTGCTAAATCAACCCTTTTCTTTGATATCTGCCTGGCAGATAAAAACCTAATCGCACATACCAACACGTCTTTCTCTTCATGCAACATGATTCTGTGAAAGAGCATGGTATAGAAGCTACACTGGCTTTTGACATACTCCAGTAGTATCTCAGACACTATTTTAGTCAGTTGATGAGTTGTAATTTATGCAAACTGACTGTAGATATTTTTCATCTACTATTTGGATTTTTATGATATTCACAATAATATAGATATTTATTATCTTTATAATGAAAGTGTGTAGAGCAGAAGTAATAATACTAATACATACAAATACTGAATAAAAGGAAAATAAGACTTTTTTTCAGAATTTAGGTGTGAGACGTATTCTGTTAGTTTTTGTTTGATCAAAGCATTGCTTTGTTGGGCATGATGGCAAGTAACAGCTTTTATGGTTGGAATGGCATGGCATAGGACATCTTAAAAAAAATACCCAAATACCTTAAGAATTGAGTTTTAACTGAGGAAAAGAACCTTGCTACCAAGAACAAAATACAAATCAGTCATATAGTCAGTTTGAGTCACCATGCAGAGCCAACATAAAGAATAAAGACACAGAGATGTGTCTTGGTAGGTACGTGTTTTTCTTTTGATATATTCCAGACTTGAACAATGCTTTGAACTGATTAAAAAGGTTTTAACTTGGCACTGCAAACCTGCTTAGACTTATATATGATATCATTTTGGAGAATACGTGAAAAATACCTCAGTTTAATGTTGATTGTAACACACCTCTCTCAGCAATGCAGTGAAACTCAGTAACCCACTGAAACTTAGTAAAAAGTGAGAAGACATAGCTACAAGTACAAAAATAAGGATAGAGGAATTTCTTCCTGACTATTTAATGAAATCACAAATGAGGTTTTGCAAATGAGTCCTAAACATGGGAGGCCAAGAGCACACTCTGGGAATATGGCAAGTCAGATGTTCTGAAGGACATGTGCTTCATAGCTAAGAATATGGTTTTGCCAACTTGTTTGCATGTTATGCTGAATTTTTGCATGGTTAGGTTAGTGCACCCAATTACTCCCACAGAAGCAATAAAAACACATGTAGTAATTTATCTTATTAGAAGAAGCTGTGTTCATATACTACAGATAATGTCACAATTGCAGAATTATGCTCTTTAAAAATGTTAACAGAGAATAGAAGTGACAGGTGAAACTAAGTGATTTGCTTAGCCAGCAATGCTGAACTTCATCTTTTAACAAAGGGAAAGTCACAGATCAGAATATAAATTTCAAGCTGTGAATTGTGCTATGCTTCACAAGTGGGAAACAAAGCCAGTTAAATTTTAGAAGTTCTACTTGGTGGATATTTGGACATTTCAAAAATTCTTTTGATTCTCTGTCATGAGAGTCATATTTTCTTCCTTAAGGATCACCAAAACTGAACTGGCCTAAGCAGCTAAAAATAGTATAAAGATGATAAAGATTCAGAACAAGAAGAAGAAAAAGCACGTGAGGATGAATACACAGTTCAAATATGGAGCCACCAAAGATGATGTATTTGTGCAGAGGCAGAAAACCAACCCAAATATAGATCTTCATAAGAGCAGTTTTGGTCCTACTCTGAATTTATAGTGCTCTTGCTGAGTAGCTGCTAAAGAAATACATGAAACACTTCATGATGAAATTTCCCAAACAATTCTGAAAGCACAGAGGGAGAAGACAGAAGCCAAACTTCAGAATTTACATCATCGTGTGACTGTGTTCAACACTCTCATGGCTACAAGGGAACAAAGTGTCCAACCTTTTCTAGGGGCAGGAAGCTGGAAAAAAACCCAATCATTGTCATTATTTATGTATAGAAGTTGGGGGTTTCCAATTAACCACAGTTATGCTGAGTCTTCTACATGAATTCAGAGTCTTTTGTCAACATTCCAGTATCGTGCTAGCAAGTTCTACCTTGGAGCAACATAAGTGGATTTTTTTTTTTTTGTAAGAGCAATGTTATTCTAGCTATGTCTACTCTCATTGCCAGTGCCAGAATCACTGGCTGTGACATCAGTCTCATCATGTCAGCAAAAAATTTTCATTTGGTTCCAAAGACATGACATAGAGCTTTTTTTGGGAACTAGTAGCATACATATTTTGATATAAGAAGAGGAGTTTATGCATTTGATTTCTAGGAGACCCTAACACAATTCAAGATCCATTTGCAAGATATCTAGGTAAACATATCTTAAATATGACTTCAAGATCCCAGATCTACAGCACTGTACAAAAACAGTAATGAGGCTGGATTTGAGAAAAGATTCAGTTTGTCTACGTCATTTACTCATTAGAGCATTTTGGGACAAGCTTTATAGGAGGACCCAGCAAAGCTCCTGTGTGCTTGGCTAGGCAATGTGCCTACCTGCCTCATCATATTCTGTCTGTCTTTTTGCTGCCATGATGAGACTGATGTCACAGCCAGTGATTCTGGCACTGGCAATGAGAGTAGACATAGCTAGAATAACATTGCTTTTACAAAAAAAAGAACAAGGACACCTGCACTTAATACCAGAAATCTGTTTTTCCTTCAAGCAGAAATACACCCCAAATATGTTGTCTTTATATTCAAGATATAAAAGCACAGGTTCAGAAAAAGAAAAAAAAAGATCCTAAAGATCAGGGAAGACCACAAGATCTGCTTAGGATTCAGACTGAGCAGGATATACACACTTCAATGCACGAATGTGCTGACTGAGGCGTATATTTCAATTCACACTTCTTTTTATTCGAGAGAATTTGCAATGTGCAGTCTCATATATGACTAAAGTAATGCAAAATAATTCATGCCGCAATATCTTGCTATCTAAAGATAACCACTGGTAGCAGTATTTGTGCAAAAGAAAAAAAAAATCAGCCAATTTTAGCTCAAGACTAACTTAATGTACTCTGGGAACAAGTGTAGCACAAATATAGACAGAAAACATTTCCTCATCTGACAAAAAAAGCAATCAAACGGGAATGCAAAATTTCTATTACAGAACATTTACATGCCTAATTCCATGGCTTCCCTTGAAATATTGCACTTGTCAGGAGCATAAGTTTATGCCATTATTTGAATTACTGTAGCTGTTCATACAGTAAAGATCAGGAAGTTCATATTGTATATTCTGAAGTTAAATTATTTACACAGTTTTACAAAGTTTTGCAAGATTGGCAAGCGTGACCTTGTTAATTGCTTCATATAAATATTTAACTGTCATGAACTCATGGATTTGTCCAGCTTCTCAATGGACTAATTCGCAATCAAATGCAACAAGAACTAAACATTGTAGTAGACATCAGCAAAACAAAAATCTGTTGTTAATAAAAGAATACTTTCCAACCCTATAGCATCTTCTAGTCAAACATTTGAAAGTGTTCCATTAACATTTCACATAGTCATACAAAGTAGTATTTATCCCTTAATTGCTCAGCTTGTACAACTGAGTCTCAAAGAATTCAGGTGATTTCAGCACCATCATGCAGAAAATGGCATGCAGGCAAAAATACAATCCAGCCTACCTGCGTGCTAGTCTAAAGCCTTACCCAAAAGACAACAACGTGTGCCTTCTGTCAAACTTAACAGCTGAGTGACTAAAAACTGTCCAACCATAAAGATCTCTAGAGGTTCCATTAGTACTGCTTTACTATTGCTCCCTGTCTTTTCCGCCTCCAGTCCCTTATTCATCTTTGCAGCCCTTTGCTGACTCAGTATGTCAATGTTCTTCTTGTACAGGAGACCCAAGACCTGGACACAGAACTCCAGCTGTGGTCTCACTAGTGCTGAGTAGAGCATGTGATGCAGACAGACTGCAGTATCTAGCCGGGGCATTCATGATCTCATGCAGTCTAGTGATCCTAGTCCTGCTAGAGCGTTGAGCACACTAAAAATACTTTCATAAGCCTCCTTAGGGAGATGGATGAGTAGACAATAGAAAATTTAAGCAGCGAATGCAACTAATGCTAAAAAAGCGCTAGTATTCGAGCACTAAACTTCATATCATTTTCACAGAAATGCACTGGAATGGGCCTGAGGGCTGTTTCTACTTGAAAGGCTGTAGACAAAACAGTAAACTCCTACTCTTTTGATTAAGTTGTCATAGTAGAATCACAGGATTTAGTGAGGTTTCTGTCATTGATCTATAAAATGATGACTGTAGATCAAAGACCATCTTCAGTCCCCACATTCTGAAAGCTTGGAATGAATTTGTGATAACTGTCAAATAGGCACTGAGATCTGGATCTGAGAGAAATGGATGATTGTGAATATACTGCATATAGGTTTTCACTCAGTTCCAGAAGTCTGAGAACACATCTCCTCGTATTTCTTTGCTGTTCATCAATGTCTATCCACCGTTCAGTGCTACTCGTTAAAGTATTGCTTAAATAAGAATATTAAAATGTTGTGAAATGACAGTTGTACAATTTAAAAAATGCATAATAAATGCAGTTGGAAGAAACACGGGATTTTTAATACATATTTTGAATATATAGTATTTGGTGAATCCTGACATTGTTTTGCATAATTATCTAGATCAGATGACATTTTACCACAAAGGCTTAAAAAAAGAAAAAAAAAAAAATTACCTGAGAGTCTGGTCTGGAAATCTATGTTTTGATTGAAAAAATCCTCACTTTAAATATAGAAATAACTACAAACACTCCTATTGAAGTCATTGGGTGGCATGGATTTGTAATAAAAATGCAGGATGGCCTCTAATGCAAAGAAAACAACATAAAATTCCCCAGGATTTAAGAATATTTTTAATAATCGCCTGTAAATTAAAAACAAACAAACACACAAAAATACCCCAAAAAAACAAACAAAAAAACCCCCAAATCTCAACCAATCAAATAAAAACAAACAAACCCCCACAAACAACGAAGTGGGGAATGATAACAGTAATTATTGTCAAGTGTCTTATAAAAAAAAAAAATCAGCACGTGCTTCACACATGCTATCCAAAACCAGGAAAGCATCGCAAAAATATAGATGGATTCTCATCTGATGAGTTGTACTACATATTTACTATATGATGCCACATATACGTTATTATTCTTGAATAATACATTTCCTGTAGTGAAATTTTCACAGACTAAGAATATGAAGTAGTATACACATTATCATGTAACAAGCCCCCAAACTCTCATTGTTAGAGAGACCTGTAAGTTTAAGGAAGCACTTCAGAAAAAAGTAATGAAAGTAATAAAAATTTGGTGTCTTCACCATAATAAAAAATACATATTTGTTTCAGAGAGATTAAATAAAAACACATATAAACTGTAAGAGAGTCTCTTTATGACCTTATAAAACAGATGTTTACACTTCAAAGAATATTTGTGGAAACAAACAACCATTGATATAACCAAATAAATAATTTTTAATGGCTACAACACATGTATGTGATATGTACATGACCAAGTACAAGTTTTCAGTTAATTTTGTGTTCATAAGAGAAACTTCATTTTCAAGTATTTAGAAGTAAACTCTAGATAGCCTTGCAATCCAAGTAAATCAGTTCTACATACTGCAAAGTAAAAAGAGAGAGCAAATTCCTCCCTTAGGGTTCATAGCACTAGAGCAGCTGTTCTGCAGTCATCACTGCAGTCCATAGGCTGTAGCAGTCACAGCTGTTATACATTACCCTAAACAGGCATCTTGGGCAGTAGATTAATGTAATCACAGACTTAATGGTCATCTTCCCTCCTCTTGAACTTATCAGCTCCTCCTTACTGTTACAGGGGGAAAAAAAACACTTGGAGATTTTCCCAGTGTGAACAAGGAATACAGAATTCCTGGTGCGCTTTCAGTATCTTTCTCCTTAGCAAAATATTCCATATGTACTGCCATGTGCATTGCACAAAACAGTGGAAGCTTGCCTTCTAAGCAATATATTTAGCCTCTATCATCTTCATTTTCCCTTTATTTTTCTGTATAAGCAAACTTGGTTTTTGAAGTGTACACACTTTTAAAACTATATTCTGGACGTGTATTTGAAATATGCTCTCTAATCTGCTCAATAAATAGAATAATTGGCCAATACTTATTGCTAATCTGCACACGCATTTCATACCAAAGCTTATTTAAAATTTCTGCCAACAAATCAATTATCTTTCAGATTTCAATTCTATTTTTTACTTATTCATTATAATAGCCTCCAATAATTTAATGCCCCATGTTCAGACTTGTTAGAATCTTTCTAGCTGATCTTACAATTTCTAAGCAGTATCTTGGTACATTTCTAGTTTCCACCCTTCTCTCAGTATTGCACATGCCCTTAGAAGACTAATGATATTCTCTTTCTCATTCAGGTTTCTTTCCTCTTTTTTTCCTCCTGTCACAAATGCTGTACTCAATACATTGATCATGACATACTTCCCAGTCATTTAGCACAGTTCACTAAAGTCAACATATTTCAGTTTATGAGCTCAGATTTTTTTTTCGTTTTAAATAAAGTGTAACAATATTCTATCAGTATATTACTTTGATACAGTGTCTTCTCAAGCTATAAATAAAACACATATAAAAAAGGATAGTACCAAGAGTGTAAACAATATTATGTGCAAAGGAATAGCATCAATTTTTCAGAGATGGTGATGGATTAAGTTGCTAATTAACAACAGCCAAGGTGCATTAAATCAACCAAGAAAATGTTATTAAAAATTGCAAGTAGAGGAAGCATGAAAGCGTCATTCAATAACAGAAAAAGGTCAAATCCCTGACAACAGAGAAAGCTAAAAAAGTTTGGGCTTTTTGGGCTTTTTTTTTTTTTTCTGTCTTTAGAAAGCAACTAATTGTGACCAAGCACTTGGTATAATTTTAATAAAAAAAGAGACAGCACAGCAGACAAGAAAAATTGGAAAGAGAAAGGGCAAAACAATATTTAGATTTTCAGCTCAGCAAGAGTTGGCAATTTAAAACCACTCCTTGCACTTTTCCCCCTCCTTTTCATACGTAACGTGGTACTCACAGATGAGTGGATTTAATCGGAATATGTGAAAATTTATTAGAACAAATTATTCGAAAATCAATTTCCAAGCACCTGAGGATAATAAGGTAATAAACACACAACACAAATTTGTCAAGAACAAATCATATTAAACTAACCTGATTTAATTTATTTTTTTGGCCAGAGTAATTAGTCTAGTGGATAAGAAGGAAGAAATATTTGCAATGTATCTTAACCTAGACAAATAAGGGAAATGCAATCTAGCTGAAAGTGCTAAAAGATGTGCACACATGATTTGGAAATAAGGAATGCAAAAAACAGGTTTTGACACGAGATTACAGCAGAAAACATTTCTGCTTGAATTCCAAAAGGCCTGTTTGGGTCGGTTGCCATTATATATTGTCATGAATGATTTAGATATTGCCTAGAAGACATCAACATTCTGAATAATTTATGAATAGATTATTCTAAGAATATATTAAATTTTCTTGATAAATTCTGGAACAACAATTGAGAAAGTTCTTGAAAGCAAATGCAAACTATTACATTTTAAAAGAAAACATGAACATAAAGATGATATAACTGGTTAATTCAACAGAAATAGAAAAATTTAAGTCATCTAACTTTCATGCTCAAACAAATGGATATACTGTTCGGAAACAGGTGACAACAGGTAACTGAAGTGTCATATGAAAGATGTAAAATGTTACTATTCCATTTTATTTGAAGTTTTTGAGGCCTCAGCTAGAGTCCATAGTGGGGTATCCTACTTTCAGAAGACAAATGATGAGATAAGATGACTCTTGATGTGATTCGATTCGTTAAATATATTTTTTTAAAAAAGGCTGAAAAGCAATATGATAATAAAGTGTGTTTCATATTGCATGTGATCAATAATTTTTATTATATGAAGGGAAAACTGGCTTATTTGCAAAGAAGATATATAGTAGTTCTGATATCTGGAAAACCTTTTCAAGTACTGGAAGAAATAAGTTCATTGGTAGTTGTGAGAGGCTATGATCATCAATGGCTCTAATGAAAATAAATAAATTTGTCAGGCTAGTCTACATATACTTGAAGTTGCCAAAAAGGAGGAATTATGTAGAAGTGATAGCAGTCGCTTGCTGATTTCTTCTTCCTCTGTTGTTAAGCAATATGATCTTACCCAATTTTGTTTGTTTTAAAGATTCTGCTTCAGCAAAAAATGAAATAACTTTTCTAGAAGAGCTTTGTACTTTCCAAGCCAACAGATACCACAGTCAATGGACAGGTCAACAGGCCAGAGATGGAGAAGGAACTAATTATCTAGCTTTTGGGAAGAGAATACTTAAAAGAAGGATGTAGTACTGCTGTTGTGAGAAAGATTCCCACCTAGGAACCCCATACTCTCCTCTCATTGTTCACTCCTGCTACAGCATCTAGAACCAACTTACTGAGAGTCACTAAAGCTGAAACAAAGCCAAACCACATAAGAAATCCCATTATTTGGCCGTTGGAATGAAATTTGTACTGTTTGCTTAACTGTACATTTTTTGAGGTTGACATTTGGAATTAAGTTTCTTAAGAGGCTGCTACGGCACAGAGTACTTTGGTCACATGATGCATCTTTTTAGTTTACAAGTAGATTATATGCTGCAAAACCATTACCAAATGTTCCAAATGCTCCAACTCCCAATTTGATGTCTGGAATTTTGTTGCAAAAGGTACAGTCTAATTCAGAGAAATACAGAGTACCTTACCACCTACCTAGCTCAGGCTCTTGCTTGTCTAGCCAAGTATGCTTAAATGATGGAACTAAAAAGACTTTGAAAGACTCTACCTTGTAGCTGAGTATGTATTCAAAGTACTCATAGTCATTAAAAAGAAACAAATGAAAACCAACAGGTACTTTGTTGATTCTGGGAGTGATTTTTGGTAACACTATTTAAAGACAGAAATACAGAGATTAGAGTATTTATATTGGAAAAAGTAGTGCGTGACAAAAAGACTCACAACAGGAAAAAAACTTCCACTTTAAAACCTAAAATTCTGAATATAGCATATGTCTGTAATTTAAACAAATGGAACTCCTTTTTCAGTTTTCGTTAAAATATTTGAAGGTCATCCTTCAAGAGATTGAAGAGGACATGCGTCAGACTGAAACATTAAAAAGCCTTTGATTGTATTTAGGTTCACTAGATAATCTGGTGACTAAAAGACATCTCAGCATCTGCACTCGAAGCACTCAAATCTTCATTAAAAGCATTTAACTTAATTTTAAAAAGTTAACCAAATGATAAAACACAGAATAAACTCCAACTTTGAACACAAATAGTCATACTGTTCTATAGCTACCCCTCTACTGCAGAAATAAGCACTGTGCTAACTACCATGAGAAGCTCTTTGCTTTACAGTTCTTACCAGTGAAACTACCTGTATTCTGACCATAAAGACTCCATCCTGTCAAAAAGTAAATTCAATTTATCCCAGCTGCAGTGTGGACATTTATGAATTTGTGCCAGCTTGTGTATAGAATCATAAAATGTCCCGAGTTGGAAGGGACCCACAAGGATCATCGAGTCCAACTCCTGTCCCCGCACATCACAACCCCACAGATCACACCATCTGTCTAAGGGTGTTGTCTTGAACACTGTCAGGCTTGGGGCCATGACTACCTCCCTGGGGAGCCTGTTCCAGTGCTCCATCACATTCTGGGTGACAAACCTTTTCCTAATGTCCAACCTAAACCTCCCCAGCACATCTTCCTGCCATTCCCTCGGGTTCTGTCATTGGTTGCCAAAGAAAAGAGACTGGCGCCTATCCTTCCTCCTCCTCTTCTGAGGAAACTGTAGACTGCAATGAGGTCTCTTAGTCTTCTCCAGGCTGAACAAACCAAGTGACTTGAGCCATTCCTCATACGGCTTCCTCTCCAAACACTTCACCAGTTTTGTAGCCCTCTTCTGGATGCTCTCCAGTAGCTTAATATCTTTTTTGATACTGTGGCGCTCAGAACTGCACAGGTGAGGCCACACCAGTGCAGAGCCTGGCTGGCAATGCTGTGCTTGATGAACCCCAGGACACGGTTGGCCCTCTTGGCTGCCAGGGCATACTGTTAGCTCATGTTCAACTTGTCATCGACCAGAAACTCCAGATCCCTCTCCACAGAGCTTCTTTCCAGTATCTCGTCCCCCAGTCTGTATGTACAGCCAGGGTTGCTGTGTCCCAGGAGCAATATGCGGCACTTGCCCTGGTTGAACTTCATGCAGTTGGTGATTACCCAGTCCTCCAATTTGTCCAGATCCCTCTGCAGGGCCTCTCTGCCCTCAAGAGTGTCAAGAGCTCCTCCAAATTTTGTGTCATTGGCAAACTTACTAAGTAATCCCTCAAGTCATGAGTCCAAGTCATTTACAAAGACATTGAAGAGCGCTGGCCCTATAGGTCTGTATTGGAATAGAAAAACTAACACAATCCGAAGGAAAAGATTATGTATATTACAGATTTTGTTTAAATATTTTAATACATCAGTTACAGCTTGTAAGAACATCTTAATGTTTTAAGAGGCATGTTCCATATTGTGTTGTATTGCCTACACAAAGGAAAATGCTTTATTGCACTTATTTGCAAAATCCGAAGTGCTTTCAACCCAGACAATTCTAATGAATTCATGTATTTCCTGGATACATTTTATAAACTTACAGGTCCATCATGCAAATGGTTACTTAACACAAATTGGTCTAGGCCTCTCTTTCAGAGTACACATTACTCAAGGAAGAGGTAATTGGGAGAGAAACATATTATTATTATTACATGGTAATAACTCCCCAGTGATTTCTACATAACAGGTAAATATGTTTTATCTTAGAAACTTTATAATTCCTTCAATGCAAACCATACATTTATCAAAAGCTAAAATACTGGCCTTTTAGAGGATAGCTTTTTGTTCAAGGAAGCAGCTTTTGTCTGGTTTTGGAAATATCTTCATAGGATTAGCTATGCACTATATATATTTTGAGTTCTTAACCTGCACAAATTGTTGCTTAGTTCTTTGATTAGAAAGGTAGATTTGGTTACATTTCAGATAGGTATCATTTTCTAAGCATTTTGAGTTGTCCCAAGACATCTCTGTGCCTTACTTGTTTGGGGTTATATAACAAACCTTTTCTTTTTTTCTTTTTTTTCTTTTTCAGCTGAAAATAACCCACATTTTTCCTCTGGATCCTTGCAACATGATGTTTAGCTTTGGTGCTAATTTCATTCAATGTTTATTTATGCATTAAAATAATCTGTGGTTTTGTGTATACATATATTTAAAATAATTTGTAAGAAGCAGCACAAACTACTTCTGTAGGTACAGATACCTGAACGATGCAGCAGAAGACCTAGATATTGCTATAACATAGTCCCTCTATGTCAGTCAACAAGGAAGTCTGTGTGATTAAGGAGAGTTCCACTTGAGAGACCACAATTCACATATTACCAAAAATGGCAATAGAATACAGAAATAAGTTACTTAACTTGAGATAACTCTCAAGCACATGATAACTGAGAAGACATTCTGCAACATCAACAGGATTTGGCAGTTAGGGTACATTTTAACAAATCTTCAACTCAAATGATGTTCCCATCATACCATATGGATCTCATATCTGGAAATTCATCACCAGTGCCAACAAATGTCAAAAAGCTTTCAAAGCAACTGCCTTGGAAAATATTATATATATTAACTTAAAACAATTTATAAACATGCCAAAATTTCTCAGAGTTCATCAGCCTTCCCTCCTCCCTGTGCTTGTCCTGAAAGACCATGAAAAGATTCTGAGGCTCACATGAAGAATGAAGCCTGGGTATTTCCTACGGCAGGGCAGCAAAACAAAGATGCAATGCGCCAAATGAACTTCTTTCCAAATGAGACTTGGAATAGAAGTGGATTTAGCAACACAGAAAAAAAACTTCAACAGGACAGTGGTGGCATAGCCTTATTAGCACCATAAGCAATATTTGACTCTGTGGAACAAAAATGTTGCAGAAACACTAATGTTAGACTGGGGGAATTGAAAAAAAAAAATCTGACCAATTTAGTGGCCTCAGATGGAAGGGAATGATTTGACAACAATTGACAGAAGACAGAAACACTCCCCCCCAATCTGTTCATTACAATGTGGCTTGTTGACTCATGCTATGAGGAAACAGGGGAAGTTCTCCTGAAATATTATTAAGTATTTCTAAATACAGTATTTCTATTTACTGCATAAGACTTCAAGGTAATATTTGTAGTTATTGTATGGCAATATTGAAGCCTGCTTTGCATCTGTTCTTAAAAGAATAAAGTCTTAATAAATTCTGTGGAAGTAAAATATAACATTAAGATACAGTGGTGTTATCTGGGACCAATACTGTTCAATATATTCATCAATGACTTGGATGAGGGAATTGAGTGTACTATCAGCAAGTTTGCTGATGACACCAAGCTGGGAGGAGTGGCTGACACGCCAAAGGGCTGTGCTGCCATCCAGTGAGACCTGGACAGGCTGGAGAGTTGGGCGGGGAAAAATTTAATGAAATATAACAAGGGGAAATGTAGAGTCTTGCATCTGGGCAGGAACAACCCCAGGTTCCAGTACAGGTTGGGGAATGACCTATTAGAGAGCAGTGTAGGGGAAAGGGACCTGGGGGTCCTGGTGGACAGCAGGATGACCATGAGCCAGCACTGTGCCCTTGCGGCCAAGAAGGCCAATGGCATCCTGGGGTGTATTAGAAGGGGGGTGGTTAGTAGGTCGAGAGAGGTTCTCCTTCCCCTCTACTCTGCCCTGGTGAGACCTCATCTGGAATATTGTGTCCAGTTCTGGGCCCCTCAGTTCAAGAAGGACAGGGAACTGCTGGAGAGAGTCCAGCGCAGGGCCACAAAGATGATTAAGGGAGTGGAGCATCTCCCTTATGAGGAAAGGCTGAGGGAGCTGGGGCTCTTTAGCTTGGAGAAGAGGAGACTGAGGGGTGACCTCATTAATGTTTATAAATATATAAAGGGTTAGTGTCACGAGGATGGAGCCAGGCTCTTCTCGGTGACAACCAACAGTAAGACAAGGGGTAATGGGTTCAAGCTGGAACACAAGAGGTTCCACTTAAATGTGAGAAGAAACTTCTTCTCAGTGAGGGTGACGGAACACTGGAACAGGCTGCCCAGGGGGGTTGTGGAGTCTCCTTCTCTGGTGACATTCAAAACCCACCTGGACGCCTTCCTGTGTAACCTCACCTAGGTGTTCCTGCTCTGGCAGGGGGATTGGACTAGATGATCTTTCGAGGTCACTTCCAATCCCTAACATTCTGTGATTCTGTGATTATCACATGGAACATAATGGAATAATCTAAAGTCATTAATTCTTTGGCATTTCTCTTTAGAATAAGATAGAATGAAAATTTACTTGCCATAATAAAACACAACAAAGGAAATATCTTCCTGCTCAGAAAATTAACTCAGAGGTCATTGTAGTGTTTTCATTCTTCCCTTTTTCTGAGAAACCATCATGTTATCTTCTCAAGCAAATGGGAGAAACACCAGTATTATCTGGGGACTATTTTTACAACTAATGGATGTCGTTTATTAGCAGTCTTCTCTATATGAGACACTTGAGCTTTAGGATATATCATTATTACAGACTGGAAGACAACATTATGAGTAATTACAGGCTTCCAAAATCAAAATCCATATTTCACTCAAATAGCTGAAGTACTTATTAATTAAATAATGAATGATATAGAACTAAGCAATTGTTGACATGTGGTGGGTTTTTTGACTTTTAAATACAATTTAGAACATTCAGAAGATGACAACCAGAGAAGTCTAAGGATCTACTGCTACATGAATCACCATTTCTAGTAACAACCTCTGTGTAGGAGTTTTATATATTGTTTACTCTTCCTGGATACAGAAGACCACTGTCAAGGTGTTGTAACTCAATATATACAACTTATGGCCTACCAGAGTGAAATGCACTATTTTGTAGTTGCTTGTAAAATGAATTTGTCAAAGGTTATAAAGGAGAGTTTAGTCCACTTTTATAGAAAAGCAATTGTGTTTTATGATATGTTGAAGCAACCATCTATTTGATATAAAACATGTCAGTTTTATACAAGGCAAGCTAGATAACTAAAAGCACTCCACATAAAAGTATCAAAAGCTTATAAAAGTTGTTATGTTTAAAAAAATATATATTAGAGTTGCTAGTCCAAGAGAAGGAAAATATGAAGAGAACTAATTTTGCCTTTTCCCTTTCTAAGCCGTCTTCACAGGCAAAAAGCCAATAGCGCAAGTTTCATTGCCTGGCTAGCTGATGAATTATGTCAACCCAGTCAGTGAAGAGATTTCCGCATGTGGACTCCTGACAATCTGTGGACAAATTCTAACATGTATATAAAAAAGTACTAAGAAAAATAAATTCGTAGATACTGTATACCAACCAATGGAAGTAAAGTTTCTTACTTTGTCTACACCACCGGTGAAACTATGCTAATGCCCCAGGAAACAGAACAGCTGAAAAATCACTGGTACTTGAAACTGAAAGATCACATAGAATTGTATACATGATGCTTCTACATAGCATTAAAATTAATTTCCCCAAATAACAAATAGTAATGTAAATATGATAGTCTACATTTCCATTTCCTGATCACCTGAAAGAGAGTTCTAGTGCAATCTTAAATATCTCTAAAATGCTACCCAAATAAAATCAAATACTCGGATTACTCAAAAGAGTAAGGCCTCATCTTAGCTGCCAGCAAATCATAATGAAATATCAGTGGAGTGACAACTTTCACCTGCAACAGACCATGACAGCAATATTATTTAAACTGTGAAGCTATTCAGGAACATATTTGCAAATGGCCAAGATTAAGCACAGTTTTTTTATACATTTGGAATTATCATACTTGCATATACAAATATTTAAGTGTAGATATATGTGTGCATGTATAAATCAAAATTCTTAGGGAGAGTTATAGAAAATGAGATAATTTCTACAGAACCCAGGAAATAGTGTATCACTGAATATTTAACAAATATTGTATTAGCGAGTAAGCTTAGTAACTTCAAAGCCAGTGCAGCTGTTTTGCAATACTTGAAAGATTATTTTTAGCTACTCATGTTAAGTAGTCATTTCTAGGAGCCTACAAGAATTGAACAATTATTTCTAATTTAATAATTAATATTTTACTGATATTAATTATTAAATTCATTTCTCAACACAGGAACACTATAAGCTTTCTTTAAGTCCTAAAATAAGAAAAGTCAAGTACATAGGAGAAGCAGCTCCTTTGACATAGTTCTGTCATGACCATTTACAGGCAAGTCAGTGTATATCAAGTCTTTCAGCTAAGTGCATCAGATCACACAAGATGCTGAATACCAGATCTTAATTATACTATTTTGAAAGAATATGCAACTTTGCAATACTGGAAGTGCTGTAATTTTCATTCGTAATAGCAAGACTTGCAGAAATCTCCTCATTTTCTATTCAGAGGAAGTGTCTCATTTGTTACTCACTGAAACATAAATATTATTACAGATTCAGAATCCGACTTTCACTGAAGTCCAGTGCTCTACTGTCTTCTGTAGCTGAGCTGTTATCAGTACAAAAAAGTACAGCAGTATGTCCAACAGTCACAGATCAAATCCACGCTTCACCTGAGGTTTAAGACATAGTTTATCCTAAGTCACAATTCTGCCTTTTTCTCTAAGAAAAAAAACCCCAGTAATAACAACAACTCATTATAAGATATTTCCCTAGACAACACTATGAAAGAAAACCCAGAGCAGAAAACTGGTGGAGGCTGGAGAAGTGTTCTGAAACACTCTCTTCAGGCTAGCCCTGTTCTGACACTCTTCCCTAAGCACTTGCTTTCAGCCACTGCCAAAGACCACATAACACATCGATTAATCTTTAGTCCGGGCCATTTCTATGTTCCTAGTTCTTTACCAATGTGTCCTAGGTTCAGCATCAGTTAGTTAAGGAGGATATTGATACAACCTAAACACAGATCTTTATGGAGGCTTTGAAATTCATGGGTTGTATCCTACAAGAATAAATGAGCACAGGCCACTTAGAAGACCTGCCTCCTCCCATAGTAAATTCACAGGTTGTGACTTCAAGACCTTCAAGGGAACAGGAGGAGGATATTCTGCTGTGAAAGAGCTGTGGCTGTTTTCACTTCAGGCTGTTTTCACTATCTGCACTGTCCAGTGCAGAAAAACATGCGCAGACCGTAGCTGTGACAGTCAGGCATGTTTGTAGTTGACAGGCATCACTACAGTGCACTGGAACGTATTCAGGGAAGGATCTCATGGTAAAGACTGTATCTGTTAATTCACTTCTGAGGGAAAGGCGCATACGGAAACCACATACAAAAACTGCAAAGGAACTAACAGTTGGATTTAATTTTGTGAAGATAATTGACATCGGTTTATTTAGACTACAATGAAACTGTCTTTTACTTTTATTTGCTTTTGTTTTTACTGGCAACCTAATACTGCTTTGATTAGTATTTCCTTCCCTAGATACAGGGACACATACTCCACTCAGTAGTATTTTTACACAGGTGTTTAAAGTCGAGGAAAAAGTTATTCTAGCTACATTTCAAGTGTATGTATGTCTGCACTTGACTCCCTCAGCATTGACTTCTGCAGCTCTTTCTTTTGGAGACTTGATCAGTTTGAACTTTCAGCAAGATGGTAAATACAGTATGCGTTTATGTTCTTAACCGTTCACATAACTGACTGAAGGTCAGGCCCATTAGACTCAGTTCAGCTCACATCAATTATCACAACCATTGAAGGTGATGTAACTATGATTCCAGCTAATTAATTATGTAATATTGAGATAGAGTGCTTAATAAGGCACAACATGGGAGAATCAAGTTAACTCTGTCTATCTTTGTAATAATGCATTTTGTCATATAAACAGTCCAACAGCCTACGATTTGAAGATTTGTATTTGGGTGCCTTTTTCTGATAGGCAAATGTGTTCCTTTTGTGGCAAAATATCCTTCAATGGCATTCAATGTCATTGCACTAAACATATCCTAATATTGAAAAAGGTAAAGCTTATTTTACATTCTAGAAATAATCCTGAGGTTCTTAGGGACATGGTTTAGTGCTAGATTTAGGTTGTGGTTGGACTTGATGATCTTAAGGGTCTCTTCCAACCAAAATGATTCTATGATTCTATAATTTATCACCTGTAAATGAGAAAATCAGAGAAGTACCCTCCAAGCAGCATCTAGTTAATAACCGTAAACAAAGTAGTATCTATCCTCGCATTCCCAGAAGTGTTAATTTTCACTGTCTTTGCATAGCTGCAGACAATCAGATTCTTATTAATTTACAGCGATGTTCTAATCAATTTAAAACTCCTCTGAGATTTTGATTTTACCACCCGATCATTTGACAATGTGTTAAGTGGCAGAAGAATACTAGTAAACTTGAGACCTAGATTTTGTCCAAGAGTAAATATTCAAGGTAGCAAAGCAAGGAATATTCACAACTGAAGGGACATCCCAACAATGACCCCATTTGAGGGTGGCTAGTTATAACCTGGACCATGCATGTAGTCACACAGTCTTACTCCATCCTCCTCGTCACACCATCTGGAAGGATACAGATGCTGGAATTTGGAAAATCAGAATGCTCTTTCTTCCTTTCTGGGGAGGACTGGGAAAATTCCCGCTCTTTTTCTTTCTCCCAAAGCTTTGGAATCAGCTAAGCCAACTAACTGACATGGTTAGATGCAGACTCAGCTCTGCTTGAAATACATATTAGAGGTGAGCTGGATGACACCATTAATCTCTGATGTATGCACCTGCCCAGAGTTTCAAAGCTAGACTACACCGTATTGTACATTACCATTAAAATTTTTTGAAATTAATAAGGGAAGAGTTTGAATCAGGAATCAAACCCAGAATAAACCTTAATTTGATATTCAGTGTAAATGTAGCACTTACAATTTTAGTCTTTACAGATGGAATTTCCACAGATATAAACTGATTAGTACCATTGACAATCCGTATGAGTCAAAGATGTGATTCTAACAATCTTCAAGGAAACAAGACCTTACATGGGAAATTCTACACATTCTACTGATGTCTTTACATAAAATTTTTAATTTAAAATCACTAGCACAAGTGACCAAATTTTAATGTATTTTCATGATGTCTGTGCAAAAGTATTAATTTTAAATATTACCAATTTATTAATTTCTTACCCATTTGGAATGCTATTTAGCAGACACTTGACATGAAATGAAAGTTATATCTTCTAAACATAAATGTACTGCTACAGAAGCATTCAAGCTAAAGTACAAGGCGTGCAAAACCCCTTCTATCAAGCTTTCTATGACAGATTAGCATTCAACCCTTGCCATTAGCAGGGTGCCATTAATTACGCTTAGACAGCACAACAAAGACAACAGGCGCTTGTAGGAATGTCATAAAAAGGGCTTCACATAGAACTAACAAGTGATTGTTATGATAGTGCAAAATTATATACAGTCTGAAGAAGAATGTATTTCTTGAAAATTGTTAATAGTTATAAACAAGTAAAAATTAGCTAGTATCCCAAATAATATCATAGGCTTTTAGACTGAATGCAGTAAAAAAGTATAAGCACAGATGCGTCAAGCTGATCCAGATTGAGAAAATAAAACATTTCAGTAAAGATGTTGCAACTTTATCTTCTTTAACTGATTTTAACTACATTTTTTTTCTTTTATATACAGAAGAAAGTCTTACATTATGGATAAATAAATAGCAGCTTGGAAGACATTTTTCTAATCTGAACATGCTAGTTACAAAAATGTTGAGTGGTATTTATCAGCAAGGAATAGGGGAGGCCTATGTTTCTACTAAATTTGTTACAAAAGATGGAATGATGACTTAATCTGCCCATGGGACAAGAATGTGAAATACAATTGAGCTGCTATTTCAGCAAATAACTCAGTTTTCAAAAATGAAATATACTCACCCTGGCTTTAACAAAAACATTATACTTTTCTTCCAGGTTCCTGGGACACCTGACATGAGAGCCATCAAAAAGAACTGCAAGTCTATCATGTGAAAAAGTACAGAGATCATTACAAAGGATCCCTTATTAAAGTCTGGTCGACCCTTATTCACTTGAAATCTTTTTCATTCTGTGAATAAACATGATACAGGCCATAACAATGGAATCAAAGGAGCTGTGATGGTAGCAATGGGAAAATACAGGCTTGAGCGGTAGGTGATGTTACCCAAGGTTCACATTCTGTAGCAGCCTTTTTCCCCCAAGAACCTTATCATATGGTTCAATTCCACTTTCTAAAAGGACAATATTTAAGGTTCCTGCATCCTAAAACAAGAATGGAAGCAAACCACCACAGATCCCTAGAAATTTCTGTGATTTATCTTCATCTACTATACTATATAAGTTCTTGCTCTGGGCATTTAAAATAACCACGATAAAGTAATGATCGATATTAATACTGATATAGACATGAAAGATGAAAATATATAACTTCTGGTTTTATGCAGTGATAATGATCCCCAAAGTATTATTTTTTGGTGAACTATTAAGATATATTTTAAAATCAATAACAAGACTGACATACAGTATATATCATGAAAGATCCATAAACACATATTTAAGATTCTCTTCTTTCACTGGGATAGTAAATGCAACTAGTTCTTACAGTAGAGTAAAACGCGCCAGTTTAATTGAATGTATACCGAATATTCGGTTCCTCTGCAAGAGAGGTTAAAGATAATATCAGGGTTTATAAATCACTGTCTGTAGATAGAAAAAAACAACCTTATTTGTAAGGACTACGATGGCTATACAAATGAATTCACAGCTGCTTAGATTTTTTGTTACATCTCCCGTATTTCTACAACCCGTGATTACACTCATCATTCTTTAAATTTTCTGAAGCAGGAAATCCAAAAAGACCCCTTCATCTTGGCCTTATTATGAGAGACATAGGAGGGAAGAGAGGAATAATGTCCTCTCTGCTTGAGTATCTCTCATTTAGTCTTGACTGGAAAGCACTTGAACCCTTGAATACTTAAGTCAATTCTCTTCATATCAAACAGGCTTCATCTTCTCAATTAAAAAACCAACCAAAGAAAAAACCAAAATAAACCAAATATAAATAATACTTACTAGCCCTCCAGAGGTTTTTTGAGACTAGCTGGTTAACCCTTACATAATGTTTTAATAATTAATGTATTGTGACATGTTCGCTTACTATGTATAATCACCACCTACTTTAGAGGAGGTTTGCCCACTGGCAAGATGGAATTATTTCTGTGTTTAATGGAAGGTTAAATGAAAGCAAGAAAATGCCTAAACAGCTATTTCATATATAAGAATTTAAAATAAGTGTGATATAGATTTGGATTGCAACTCAGTGATTCCCCCCCCCCTCCCCCTTATTTCACTTCAATCCACTTTTAAAGCACATTCTACAAGAAAGGAAGCTTTTATTCCTGTGGGAGATAAGAGTAAGAGCGAAAATGGAACAGATCCTGGAAACATTAAAATTAATGAAGTCTGAGAAATCATTATGGTTATAAACCATGAGCCTGACAGTTTTAATTCAATGCTCACAAAAACTGAGAAACAGTTAAATAAACTGAAGGACCAGATGGTCTCAGCCTTTAGGGAATTCATTACAGACAGATAAATTGGGAAACAGGAGTCAACAGTCAGAAACTAAAGATATTCTGAAGTGTTTTGAAGGGTCTGATTTCTGATGAAAAACTTGAGAAGATCATTTTTCTAGAGAAAACCCAAAAATAAATGGTGTTCCTGAAGACTGTTTTTCTAAGAGATTTTTAAACGCTTACATTCAAAAAAGTTCAGATTGGGTATCTCTATGCCCAAATACAGGTACTTGAAATGAGTTATTTTTGTAAGAACGGGCACCAAGACTTAACATTGTCAAAGGGGGAGGAAAATTTCCCCCCTCTTTGGTTCCAACTGTAACTTTAACTTGTTTGATAAGTAACTCTAAGCAATTAATGACCAGGGTGCCAAGTAACCAGATTGAACCATTAAAGCAGGGCTGTCAAACTCATTTTCACCAGGGGCCACATCGGCCTCGTGGTTGCCTTCAAAGGATCAAATGTAATTTTAGGACTGTATAAATGTAGGAGTAGTTACATTGCATTAGGGATTTAAATTAATTGCAGTATATTATTTCGTAAGTTCAGTGGCTACAATAAAGGACAAGTCTTTAGCCCTGTAAGGTGAATTTGCATATTACCTTCTCTCTCCTACTTATTTTACAGCTGGTCTTAAAGAAAAAAAAATTCTCACACCTGCAAGAAGTATTATCTACTTCGCGGTTGTATTGTCACTACAGAAGAGAGCTATATTCTTCTTCAGGTTGTACAATGCCATGGAGATTTAAGATTAAGGTAATAAAAATCTACTTTCTTTGGTAAATACAACAGCTACCACTATCTTTCAAAAAAAAAAGTTTTATTTTCAAAAGTAGCTGAAAATAATTTGAAATTATAAAATTTTATTTTTTTAATCTGAAAAGGATATTCTGCTAACAATGTGGCATTAATTTAAATTTTGTATGTCAGTGCACTTTGAGCTTTAAAATACTTTTTTTCAAGAGTCTATAACTGCAAGTAAGAGTGGGACTTTCAGAGTGCAAGTAGCTATACTGGTGTGTCCTCTCCTTAACAGGAGGGCAGAAGTTGGAGAAAGAGACAGCTTCTTTCAGTGTTATCTGCTAGAAACAGAATTGCTTAGGAATTCTCACATTCATACTACCAGACTGAATCTAGCTCTAAAACTAATAGCAAACATTTTAATCACCTAGCCTATTCAATCAATGTTACACATAAAATTACTTATATTTTTTGTTTAATTCTTACTATTCATTTGTCCACACAGAAGTGAAACATCACAACTGGATCTTGCAACCATATTGCCACTCTCGTCAGAAAAAAACCCCAAAGGTCAAATAGATATGAAAACTGAATTACCACATTTCAGTCTTTAGGGGGCTCTCTTTAGGTCAAAACTCAAGCATTTTAGTGAGCTAGGAGGTTGCCCGGGGGCTTTGGCTGTTGTTTCTTACATATGCAAATGATTCCACTTTCTAGGACTTTAGTTGGGACAAACATATCTGCAGTTAAAATATAACAACATAAAACTTAAATTTATTTCAACTTCTTGCACAGATAACTATAGGCAAACAGAACATCTTTCAAGTCATTATAATCTGAAAAATATATGGGAGACTGGAAAAATTATGCTACATTTTCCTGATTAAAAAAAAAGTGTAATTTATTTCAGATGTCTAAGGTCACTGATGATGGCTAATGCATCAGTGACTCAAAAAAAAAAAGCAGCCTTTTTAAACAAATGTAGACTCATCACTAAACTGATGATAACATCAAACTCAGTCATATAAATCAGTCAACAAGAATATCTACTCAATTTTGCTTCTAAATGATACAAACTGAAACAAATCCTAATACATTCTTCTGTCTCTATTAAGACGCAAAAAAACCAAACTGTGTATTAAAACTATCATTGTGACTTATAAAACTGTGGATGAAGAGTCATCTAGTAGTAGAGCTAGTATTTTAATTTGTCAATCAGATTCACCACGAAGAGATTAGGATAATAAATTCAGCTACATATGTGATGATATTGTCTGGACTGCTTCCTTTGTATGACTGCTTTATCTATTTAGCATCTAACAGTTGAACAAAGCAGGTTATGTTCTGTTACATGGGGTGGAGCTTTTTGTTTGTTTGTTTTCAAAAATGCTGCCAAACAGCCCAAAATTCCCCAAATATCACAAACCAGGAAGATTATTTCTGGTTAGTGGAATACAGGGTAAGAAAGTGAGAGTTTGGGAAGAGGTTCTCCAGTCCCTCTATAATACTTTGAGCTAACAGCAAGAACAGATGTAAGAATGAGTAAGAATTCCTGCTACTTCTGCAGAGTTAGAGAACTGTGGAAAGAAGTTGCGTCTTAAAGGAAGCTATTCCATAGTGTGGTTTGTGTCTAGTAAGAGGAATAAGAAGTCAGAAAACAAAATTAAAGCATTGGAAGCCTCACCCCAATTATGGCCTGAGAATAGTTACAAGGGTGGCACACAAGCCCAAATGGGTTCACCATCAAGAAAGATTATATATACCATTCTGGAAGACATTAAATATCCATATAAAAGTAACCGACTGTTTATTTCAAAACTGGTGAAAAATGTGACCAGTTAGTAAGTAGGACAGTTAATACTGAAATTCAAACACAGAAGAGAATCGTATGAAACTCCCCATTAAAGGGTATCCATTACTTTTCCACAAAAAACCCCAACAACCACCAACAAAAAACCCCAAGCACTGCAAACAAGAATAAATTATATTGACAAAGGCAAAATGCAGAAGATCCAAGTTAGGATAAACTTCTAATTTTTAATTTTTGTGTTGGCCAAATATGCAGATGATACGACAGATCTAGAGAGGCCCTTCACTACTCTGTTTTTTGTTTGTTTTCATTTACCAGGAAGGTTCTCTCTCTTGAAAAGGAATGCAACAGAACTAGTGAGGTTGCTTGGGTTCAGTATTGGCATCACAGGGTACAAAAGTAATATATTGTAATTTAAATCCCTGGAAGAGACTTTTCACCAAGAACCTCTTTCACACGTACATACATATATATGTATGTATATACATTCTATAACAAAAATCTAAATAATTCTACAAATGACTTTTTTTTTTTTCACTGCTTTCCCCTGTTTAGTATGACCCATAGGCTGGCAAATGAGCTTCCAGTCCTTACATTCCTCATTGTCACTTGTAATGTCTACAACTTTGTCTCTCCTAGAGGGAGACTAGATGACTTTTTTTCTCTCCTCTTCTTGCCTGACAAGTAAATACATGCTGCCACAAGATTCTAACTGAGAAAAAAATTGCATGTGCATTGAAACGTTTAGAAAAAAAGGTCCCCAAAATTTATATATCACTTGTGTTATTTTCAAACTTTCATACCAAATTGATTTTGGTAAAAGGGACTAATTATTTTTTCTTTTCTCGATGTCTTTTAAGACAGAAGTTTAATTTATTAAGACAGATAAATAACTGCTGGTTCCTTCTTCTCTTATCTCAGTATTTTTCTCACAACTTCTTTATATATTATGGTAAACCATGAATCATTAAAAAGTGAATTCATTCCAAGCCTCTGAAAAGACATGGAACTAATCTAAACGTGAAACAAAGGGCAGCAGTAAAATCTTCTGCTCTATGAGATTGCTAGCTGCTCACCATGTGAAAGTAGGTAGGGCGTACTATAATTTGTATATGTAAATATTTTACATCAAACCTATGCCAACTACAACAGTAAGGAAATAATTTCCATAAATAATTTTCTGTAAGCAGTCTTGAAAACAGCCATCTGACATCAGACAGGCCTAAACCATGTATAGATGCAAGTGATTTCACAATAACAGGCATGCTCACACCTGGGTCCATCAATTCTTAATGTGGAAAGCAAGGTAGATATTTCCAGAGACAAAAGGCAGTGATAAACTTCTCACTTCCTATAAAAAGTTGTGTATCTAAAGCTCAGATTTATTTCTCTGATAACAGTTCCGATTCTTGAGGCTTTAAGAAAGGTTGTATTTTACTTTATAACATGATTTTGCCCATCACTTGGACTTACCAATACTAAATCTCTTTGATCCTGATAAGGTCAGCTCAGAATGAATCAGCCACACCAAGTAAATAATTATTTATTTCAGCCTCTCCACCTAAATTTGATCTAGTGAACATTTCAGAAAAAAGAAGAAAAAGTCAGACCTCTTCTAACAAGATTAATGACACAACAGACCTCTATGTTCTACAACCTGCAGCGGTAAGAAAAGAAGAAAGCACCAGCATAGAATCGTTGCTTGCCCTTCATGCCAATGTCAACAACATGTACAAACAAAGAGTGCACACCAGCCAGCACATGTTCCTTAATCACAGTCTGTTTTCAAGAAAAGGATATGTGATTTATAATGTTGGTAATACGAGAAATTTTTCCCAACACATTACCACATTACCAATAATTGGGAAAATAAAAGGTTTAATATTTCTCTTCTGCTGACTATCATAAATATCTAACAATTGAAAATTATTAGTCTGATATGAACTAACCTTTGTCAAAGAAAAGCAAAAAAACATGCAAGTGCTGATTAATATAATTTACCACAATTATACTGAATTGTTGCAAATAATCAGGGATCAAAGAACCTACAAAAGGATTAGTAAATTATAAAATAACAAAAAGAAAGCTATTCCATTGTTTAAATACAGGATTGTGGAAGATCTGATTGGCAGAATGACTGGACAGATGTTTTTTCAATAGCTATACAATATGTGAATCCTTGTACTCTCTTGGTCAGTTCTTGTTAGCGATGCCAGAGAGATTTTACAATTATTTTCTAGTAAACTATGCACAGTAAATGCACTGTGACTGTGCAGATTTTATCTTATTACAATAACACTTCTATTTTGTATATTTAGGACTGAAGCACATTGTTATCAAAACACTCTGAAATATAATGAGTTAAGTTTTATCCAGCTTCTCTTATGTCAGTGGTAGTAGTTATTGTAATTTAGGTATTTATAAAAGTTAATGGAGCAGTTGCTGAACTATTTTTACATGGTTTATATTGCACATGTTTAAATTATGCAAAAACTTTGCTGAGTAAAAAGATTCATAGCAATTCAAAAATAACAAGAACTTTTGGTTCAGTGTGTGCTATGTATAATTTTTTTTTTCCAATCAGCCAATCTAGTTGCTATTGAGATTGTCTCTAAGGAGTCTGTTTAATGATAATTCATTGAACTGCTTCAACTTGGAGGAAAATAATTAGTCCTTTCATAACAAAAACACCAATGATGCAAAAGCAAACAGGTGAACACATAACACATGAAGGATGCTTGGTTAATGTTGTACATAACATGGGTGTAATATTTTGACTGGTTTTCCAAGCTTGCTGCAAAGATTTCAGTGCAAGTTAAAGAATTTACTATACCTGTGAAGTTTGAAAGGCTTATCTACACATCTTTATCTTGGTTTAACTGTTGGACAATCACGGAAAAAAGAAAAAGAATAGAGTTTTCCCAAAAGGGAACTGAGGAAGGATGTAAAGGGTAAAATTGACAATCATTTTCATTGATTGTTAGAACTTTGACCACTGTCAAAATTTATACTGCTTTTTAAAACATGAAAGCTAAAGTCAATTGAACATAATTTAATGTTTTTAATTGTATTTATTTTTAAAATTCCTTTATTACTGAAATACAGGTTCCATATGGCTCTTCTCAAATTCTCCCAAACCATCTGGAAACACTACTTTCTACCCATTGAAGTCCTTCCCATGAAGGTAAGCTGTAGTACTGTTATACAGCAAGAACCATTATTTCCCCTTTTTTCCCTTCATACCGGACACACATGATTTCTCATACCGAGGCCACAGGTCAATCTATATAAAATTACTGGAGCAGTATCAGTAGGTTAAACTCTTAACTATATTGCTAGGAGATAGTACCATGCCTTTCTCACAGACTTCTTGAATCAGAATTACATCCTATTTCACTGAAAACATCAAGAATCCTTGCTGTTCATTATAAGCCAGATTTTAACCCGCAACTGTATTTTGAGAAACCTTGTTAAACTATGCTTAATTTTTTGACAGAGCATTATCTTATGACCTAGACAGCTAATAAAATCCTCCTCCTTTTTTTCACGATGATGCATGTTACCTGTCAAAAAAATTAGGTTGTATCTCCATTACTCCAAGCATACTGTATATTTACTAGAGCTAAAAATGGACTCATCCTCCTGAAGCAAGAAATTTCCCTTGTGTCCTCCAAGCAGCTGTAATTTTTATCTCAGCATCAATCTGTTTTCAAAGCACTTGGCAAAATCAGTTAAAACTTACACCTTTATCTATTTTACATGCAATATCCAGTGCATGTACAATTTTAAAAGCATACATACATTCCTGAGTAGAATGCTAATAAAGATATTGCAGTGTTCAGAGCTAATTTGATTCTCTCTCTTGAAGTTACAGGTCATTTCTTATAATATCTTACCTATATACTTTCAACATTTTAATAACTTTGTCAATGTTATACTGACCTTTGTCAATATCTTATATTGGGCTACTTGTGAAATGGAACCCATGACAAGATTTTGTCCCTAACAATGTGAATTAGGTTTTCATTGTATTAAAAAAAAAAAACCCAAACAAAAAAAACCAACAAAAACCCAAACACACAAAACAACAACAAAAAACCAAAAAAACTCCAAAAACCAAAAAACAAACCCAACAAACAATTGTATCAATGCTAAGTATAATACAGGCTTTCCTAATTCCTGTTTTTTGAAACTTGAGATCGGAATCACCAGACAGTTCAACATATTCTGCCACCTGAGAAACCTCTGTTGACTTCTTTGAAGACAAAGAAAAACATGGAACTGTTTGGCCAATAAATTTGTCCAAAAACTTCCCCCCAAACTGGTTAGCTAAAAGTTTCATCAAGTAGATGCATAAGCTGCCATTATTATTACTGTGACAAATGTAATTTGGACTCTTTGTAAGAAACCTTATCTAAAGGGAATATGACTACCATCAGTAGTCATAAAGGTTTACAATTTTAGGTACATCTGGATAAAGATACACAGAGAGAAGTCATGTTCACCAGTTATCATCATTAACTAAATTTTTTCTGAGTTACTCTGTACTGGAGGGTGGTCGCAAAGAACAGTGACTATATGAAATCATTGTGTCTGAGTACCAAAGCTTTGAGCTTCAGTAAACGTGGAGTTAGCTGTGACATCTGGAGTCTAAGGTGCTCTAAAGTGCTTTTACAAGGACCTATATATTCTCAGTTATTTTATTTGTGGAGCTTGGGGAAATTGTTAGGTGACATGAAGAGTCCTCTGCAGAGATTTACACTGAGGCAACTGTGTATTACCTGTTGCTACTGTCATCTGTCAAGGTAAGTGCCTCTGCTCAGTTGAGTCTTTATGCGCATAAATGCCTTTCTAGCAATTAAAATGTTTTATTTTGATTATGGGCTAAGTAAATACCTAATACAAGAAAAAGACAAACTGCCTTTTTCCCCCCCCCCAAACAGACATTTTTTTAAATTTCCCAAATACAGTCATGATACACTGTATGTCCACTATTTTATATAGTATTGTATTTGTATTACATTTTGCTCAGAGAATCATGGGAAGAATATTCTAACAATCAAAACTTATTGAAACAATTCAGCAAAAGTTTTTACATTCATCATGTCTAAAATTCCTGCTGGATTATTTTACATTTTAATTGAAACATGCCACATTCAAAACAATTTTAACCTTGGGCAATCAAATACCAATTTTTATAGTTCCTGAAAATATAATTATTTTACCAAACTTTCAGTTTATATTACAAAAAAATTATCAGAAAAACAGTATAACATAGACCTTTCAAATACTTTGCCTAAGGGAGCCACACAACACTCAATAGATGACATTCTGTCTTTACATGATAATAAACCACCAACTTCTTGGAAATTTCTGCACTGCAAAAATGGAAATCTGTATTCAGCCCTTGCCAGGACCATCTTTATAATGAGTTTTTCTGCCTATTATAGAATGGCAGTCACCTTATCTGCAGAGGATAAGCAGAAGCATCACAAGCAGCTGAAGGGCAAGATGTGCCTGGCAGCTTCTTTTGCCAAAAGAAGAAAAAGGAAAAAAAAAAAAAAAAAATCAAAACTAGCCTAAAAGAACTAAATATTAGTCCAAGTGATAAGTAGTGCATTAGTACATTATTGGAAAAAAAGAAACAGAATACCCGATTAGTTTCTAATGCATTGCCTTCCTCTAGAGAAAACAGAATCGATGGAAAAATAAATCCTAAAAATAAAAAAAGACATAAGGAAAGAAAAGAGAAATCAAAATGCCATAGTAGAGACTGAAAAAGTAGTGAAAGAGAACTAGGTGAAAACAGTTCTGATTATCTTAGTTTGTAGTGATTATTCTAGATTGGCCCAATCAATAAGCAAATTCCTCACGGCCAAGGCCTTAGAAGGTCTGATTTAAGTTCTAAAGAATTCTTAGGCAAGGATAAAAATATAGCTAAAGATTATTTTTTAAAAAGACTAATTCTTCAAAACATTGTAAGAAGTAGTATTTAAAAAAGAAAGAGGATGGCATTGTGACTTCATGTCAGAGCACATGGATTTCATAGAGCAGCTGGTCTTTAACTCCTTCACAGAAGATTCTGCTTGTACTAAGGATTTGGGAAGTCAATCAGGAGAGACAGCCTGTCCATCCTATGGCAATAATCACTGAAGCAGGATTTAGTACTGTAATGCTCCTGTACTTTGCCATGGATTGGATAACAGGTACAGATCTGACGGATTCACTACTCTAATTCTCTTCCTACTCTACAGGTCTCACGACCTGTAGGAATACAACAAATTTCAACAACTTTGTCTGAATACAGTTATAATGAACCTGAAAATGCAGACACTTCTTTCAAATACTATGAGATTTATGCCTCTTTACAAACCATAGCAACATAGCCAGCAAAGCTTTCTGTGATTTGGCAGGAAGGAGTGGGATTTTCTCCAACAAATAGTAACCTAACTGAATCAGCTCTAAGCATTTATCTTGCTGCTTAAAGGTTATAAGGTGCTTGTACTACAAAATAACTGTTTAGGAGCCAATTCCACACAAAAATATAAACCAATATGACAAAAGCAGCTGGATATCTTGACACATGCTGTCGGCAGCTTTATGAAAATTTTCTGTACCTGAGGCTCCTCACTGATAAGTTTTTCTTCATTTAGGTCTGTAGATTTAGGTGCTTTTTTACTTTACAGAGATAAAATTTGAGGAATTAATATGTATTTTTATTAGACTTTATGCTGTGCTCTGCCTGGGATGGCTGCATGACCCTGTTGTACGACATAGCTCCAGTAAAATTATACTTACTGCATTTTCATTTTATTGCGGTTTAGAGATAAAAAAATACCTGAATCACTGCTTCTGTCCTTTCATTTTAATTTATTTTTAATTTATTTTTGTTTAAGGGTACAAGAGATGGTAAAATAATTAGTAAGAAAGCTACTATTCTGTAACAGTATGAAACTGTTGATAAAGCCAATCTCAAAGACGTTATGGCCAAGCAAGTCACCCTGAGCATTCCTTCAGACTCTGAAATCTCCCTAGCAATTTCTAAACATTGTGTTTTGTAAATATCCATTTCAGCTGTTATATAACTTTTAGAGCTACAGGAATGCCATGTGATAAAAAGTGTGCAGCATTTTTCAGGATGTAGTTCCACAGTTAAAATGATCTACCTTATTTCTTATTGGATAATGAGAGGTCAGTCAGGCCTCCTGCACGGCTTTACAGAAGAAAACACTCAACTAGAATGCAATAACAAGCTGAAATGGAGAGAGAGAAGAAAAATATCTACGTTTTCAAGACTGATGAAGCAGAGACAAAGTTATCCTACATGGCAGCAGTATTACAGAACGAGCCTGTTACACTCCACAGGAATTTTTTTTTAAATCTGGAGGGTGTACATGTATTGAGAATGTGAGCAAGAAAAGTTAGAACAAGTTACTAATAGTCTTAATTTGAAGTAAATGAATAAGCTGTACTTAGTTCTGTTGATACTTTTCCTTCAAAACAAAGCCATAATTCAATTTAGCCGAATTCATTTCCAAATTAATTAAATTCAGCTGAACTGAATTAAAGCTACTTTGATTCTGGATAAGGGTCTCTACTTCGGGTTTCACTTAAACTCTTTCAAAATTCATTCAGATTAATTTTCCCTAGTGTGCACACAAAGACAAAACCCTTAAACTGAGTACAAATGGAAATGAAGCAATGACACTTGGAGTGCCACTAGAAACTGCTGTTTCTCAAATAATACATTCAAAACTTATTTTTAATGAATTTTATGCATAATTTCAATTTTGATGCATTATTTCAACATACACGTATTGAAACCTACAGAGGAAATAGGCTTGTGCTCTTCTCAAGGTCTTTCAACTTAAGTAAAATGGAGTTGGTAACATTATTTCTTCTTTGCAAATTAGCATGGTGTATTTTCACAACAGCACAAGAGAATATACCAGCAGAGCTAAAGACACAACATGAGAAGAAGAGTTCTTAAGAGTTCCAGTGCTAGAAAAGTTTTCATACAGTTTTTACTTCTTCATAGTTGTGTGAAGACATCACCATAGCTGTATATGAAATCTGTAGCCTATTGCCTTCTTGCACTTATGATGTTTAATTTAGTGTCCTAAAGTTGTGAACCTCACTCCAATACTTGTTCACTGAGCTGAATAAACATTTCCCTGACTCCTCAGGTTATATAACAACTTCGCATGACACATCTGCACATTTTGCCTACAGAAGGTGTATTTCATTTTTTCATTCTCCTACCCATAAGCCCAGTTGCAGAAGACCCATTTCATTTTAAAGGAAGTTTACTCTCAGATCCTAATGATTATTAAAAACTTCCATTATTTGGACTGTAATATAAGGCAAATCAATTTTACTATTGTACCACTTTCAAGGATACTGTGAAATCAGCAAATAAACCATAGCTTGTATCAACTGTATACATGTTCCTGAAAACAGAAGGCATACTGGAAAGAACACATCATCTAGATACCCTGATCTTCGTAGGGGTAATAGTGCTTTAGAAGGAGGATTGCCAGGGCATGTCTACTACATAAGCAACTACTACCTGCATAAGCCTGAACAAATACATTGGCATCTATCAAGGATGAACAGATAATTACGAGAAGCATCTGGTCACCAGTTCATGCTTGTAGTGTCTCAATACTTACAGAATTACCTTACTTTCACAGATGTTTTAAGTATATACTAAAGCATCTCTGAACCTAATGATAAAGGGAAAAGATAACATTTTAAAGTTTCCAAATGAATATATAAAATATTGCCCTCCTTACATTGTTTTTTATGTTTTGTTGTTGGTTCGTGGGGTTTTTTAAATTTTTTTTTTTAAAGTCATAACAAACTGGCTAAGATATTTCCAGGAATTCATGGATCATTTGTCAAACTAAATACACACTCCTTTTTCAGTGCAGTGATTCCACTGGGATTATATAATGGTAAATCAGGCCCAAACAGGAAAGTAGTAGGTTTTCTGAGTATTTATTGCAGTGAGTCTAAACCTCTTTGGAAGTTCCTCCATTAAAGAAACTCTAGCAGTTGCACTGCGGAGGAAAACTTAATGCTGAAGCTTGATTCTGCCATTTGATTTGAATTGTAATTTGACAGAATTAAGCTAAACTCTAAGGGTAAGATGCACTTTATTTCAAATACACTACATACATTCTGACATATACTCGCGCTAGACATTTACTTACTATGGACTTCACTTAAATCAGACATGAAATTTCTGAAAAAGATTAAAATATAGATGCTGAATCAATCAAGTACACTGAAAGCACACAGAGAGTGAAAACCAGTGTTCTGGTGAACAGGAGCTGTTAATAAAATAGTTTGGAATGCAAATGTAATCCTATTTTATGTGGAAGTTAAGAACGTACACATTTAAATGATCAGTACCACTTAAATAATATATTTGATGTTCTGTGGCATTTCTGGAGATCATTGCTATGATCAGAAGTATAGCAATACAGGCTGAAGAAACAAAACAAAGCTGTAAATAACTCTTCAGCTCAACGAGTCTGATAATTACATGCAACTTTGATAGACTATATTTAGCAAGAGTTTGAAATCTGTTAGACACTTTATACAGTACCAATAAAAGTGAGCTTATGAAATACAGGAGGCTTTCTGTAACATAATGCCACAGAAATGTGATGTTTTTAAAATATATTTTTAAATTTTTTTTTGAAGTGTCAAGTTCTAAGCTTACTCTTTTTCTTTTAGAGTAGGAGCATATGCTAGTCAGTGAAGCATACACTACACAGCTGTTACATCTACTGTATGACCTGTACATATTGAATTAGCTGTGGTGGTTTTCAATTCTGGTTCATCAGACATTTCTTCTGAGGGGCTTTAACCTAAATTTAGCAAAACAATACAATTCAGTGTTATCTTGTGTGTCCATAATTCATAGCCTCCAGCCTGTTTTGATCTAAAACAATTAGCCAACTTTTTTTTGTCTTTCAAGCAGTACCATAGGATGTATGAAAAAAATTCACTACAAGGATAATGGCAGACAACCTCCAGGACTGCAGTTTGATAGTGTATGAATACATATTTGCATGCACACAGGAAGGATGTAAAGAGACGTGGGCATTTTAACAATCATCATCACTTCCGTTCTCAGGTTTTCACATTTGCATTCATGGTACATTAAAAAAGACAATTAATTCTACATTTAAGAACATATAAAATTCAGTGAATAAACAAAAACTTGTGTGGTACTGTAAGACCCAATCCATTAAGATGTCTTAAAACTCCATATATATGTGTGTGTGTATATATATATATATATTTTTTTTTTTTTTCCAAAGAAGAAACTGATTTCCTGTATAGACAGCCTTCTGGATACAGTCTGTTGTTGAAGAAATCCATAAGGCATACAAAGGTGGATATAAAAGAGAAGCACTACTGTGTTTCCTTTTCTCTATAGATTTTTCTCCCAAAGCATCTAGCCTGTTAGTCTCCCACTAGAGGCAGGAAATGAGGCTAAATTGGGCTTTGGACTGACCCTTTGCGGCTCTGCCTATATCACTAAATTCAACACTCTTTGTTACCTTTTGAAAGAGCATTAGATTCAAGTTTCTTACTGAAGTAATGAATCTTTCTAGCTATTGTATGTACAATTATAACTTCTGATTAGTGTTTTTTAAAATTACTTTTTAGTAACTTATTGATACCAACAGGAGAAAGTGATACAAAGCTTGGATGAAAAGTCATTTAAAACCATTCATTTTTCTCAAGTTCATTAAGGAAATCTAATTATATTTCATCACGAAGTTCTCTCAGAAACAAAACAAAGCTGCATATGAGTTTCATTCTCTAAAAATGACAGTGAAGCAAATTAACTCCACTTAGAATGACCATCTGTGTATAAAGTCACAAAAATGAGTATCTATTTACAATTCCTTTCTCTGTAAAACAGAACATAAGTGCTTCATTAGAAACTAATCTGGCATTACAACCAGTATGTTCTTTCGCTGATGATTTGGAAACTCAATTAACACCTGAAATCTCCTTCGCTTATAGTTTGAGCGTACAATAACAATAATTTAGAATATTGAGTTAATTCTTATGTAAAATTATGGAATTTTGAAGATGTGGTTTTTATAACTCACAGTCAGGAAGTTATGCTATGAATAGATCTGTATTAATCAGGTCTGTATGTACTATCCTAAATAACAGTTCAGCCACTTTACAACCTTTCCTTTATATATTTAAGATATACTATCCCGACCATGCAAAGATAAATAATGCATGAATGGTTCCCAGTATGAACATGAATCAGTGTATCAACATCCATTTAGCTTAAAAAATCAATTTCTCATTGAGATGGGCTCAAGAAATACTACGCACATCTTTGTAAGATGCTCTCTGGGACAGTAGTCATGCACTCTTACATTCTATTTTAAAAGTGTAACACATGATGTTCAGTCTAAAATGGCAGGCAAGAATGAAGAATTACAATCTCAGTCAAGTCTTGTAATGAAGTGTTTTGGTGGTGGTTTTGTTGTTGTTTGTTTGTTTTGTGTTTATTTTTTAAACAAATATACAACTTTCTCCTTATCACCCATCACCAAGTCTCTCCCACTTCCCACAGCCTCCAACCAAATACATTTTAACAGAGCAGAGAATGATCTCATGAGGACCATAAACCCAGCAAATTAATTCTAGCAAACTCATTCTACTAAGTTAACTATTTTTCCCCTCTCCTTCCCTCACTCTTTTCTATTTCATTTTCCACCTGTATTTTTTAGGAGGCATTCCCAAAGTTCAGAAAATAGATCAAACTCGAATAGCTTGTAGACACCACAAACATATAATACTATTTGTCCATGCTTGCACTATTCCTTCCAGAATAGTTGTTGCTATCCCTATGCACACAGAAACCAGGACTCCAGTCTAGAAAATAATGAAACTTGCTAAAAATTCTGTTATAAAGTTATATATGCACAGGTGTATGAGTATGTGTGCTTGTTGATACACACAAGTTCACCACTCTTTTTGTACAGGAGAGAATGCCAGAAATTTACCCTGATTTTTAAAGCAATTATAATAATACCTCATATGATTATTTCATCTATGTATTTTTAGTGAATATCACTGTTTTACATCAACAACTACTGCAAGAAAATTTTTACTTCACAGTTTTAATGTATATTTTTAGATTGACCAGTCAGAATATGCTAAGTGCTTTTTGATTCACCGCGATACACAACATCTTCAAACTTCTACAAAATGATAACAGTCAATGAAATAAGGAAATACTGAATCCTTTAAACCACCCCCTCCCTTCCCCCCCCCCCAAAAAAAAAAAACAACCCACCACACAAAAAACTTGACATATTTCTACTAGTTTTCTCATGCTTTTTTTGGAAGTAACAAAACAATCAGAGGTGAATTCCATCTCCCAGTTAAGCTCACCAAAACCACAGAAACAGCACTTTGCTCTATTAAGTAATTCCCTCATAAACAGCAAAAAGCAGAGTAATATTAGCAGTAATATGTTAACTCGAATTTCACCTCCTGTGTCATGGAGACAGTTCTGAAGCATACTAGTCTTTTCATGAATCAATTCATTGGTATAGTAGTCACTTTAAAAGAGGCATTCTGCATAACTGCACCCCTAGGTCTACACTGTGTTTAAAATATAGAGGTAACAAACCCACTTCCTGGACTGAAAATTTGCATTCCATTGCTGACTTCAATTACATATGCAGTAACAACTGTCTATCTAGCTATATACATATATAGTCTCTGGAACACAACATAAAAATTATAGTGTTCGTACTACCACATAGAAGATCACACAGATTAATTCCTATACATGCACAAAACGAAAAACCACTCAAAAAATCTTAAATACATGACCTTATATACTGCTGCATTTTCCCCGAGCAGATTAGATACTTAAATAAGCTCCAGCCAACACTGTCACTTTTATAAGGAAAAAACAAAACCTTTCAGGGAACACCTTTATGCTATGGGCAGGGTTTGAAACCTCCAAAAGAGACCTCTTCACCCCTGCACCACTAGCCATTTCCCCCTGATTACCATATACAGCTGAGACTGAAAAGTCAGGAAACAATTAGAGTTTCTAGGACAAAACCCCACATTCAGAAAAAAAAAAAAAAAAAAAAAAAAAAATCCAGCCATTTCACCTGCTAATCATCAAAGCAATCTATTTTAGTGAACTCTTCATCACCATCAAACCATCTGTATTCTAACATAAACCAGCAGGAATCAAGCCAACCAAGAAAAAAAGAGAAGAAAACTGTTAAACACACTTCAGCAGTTACTGAAATTATTGATTTAGAAATTGGAAATGCCTTCTGAAACTGCAAAAATAGGTATCAATTGATTAGCTTAACAACCTTGTAGTGAAAAAGATTTTAAGAAACAAAATGTAATTATTGATTGGAGGTTGAAGTATGTTCTCTTAGCTGGCATCAGTCTTCCTCAGTGAAAATAAAATAAACATAAGAAAGAATTTAGAAAAGAGTAGTTTAAAAATTCAACTTATATACAGTTGTATAAAAAATATAAAAAGTTGACTATTAGTATATTAAGAAAATTAGGTTTGGGCTATAAATGTCAATGCAGAACTGGGAATTTCACTAGTACACAGTATTCTACTTGTTCATTATTACCTTTGTACCATTAAGTTAACTTAAAATATGTTCTAACAACTAATGCACTATGTTATTAACTGTTTCAGTGTCAATGTGTTTTTATCTTAATTAATGTGATTTATCTTAATTAGTTTACAAACTACTATTAAACAGCAGAACACACACAAACGAGTCTGATAGTTTATAATGAAGGAAACTAATCTTACAGTGCCCTTTGGGAAATCCCAAAGAGAACTTTTCTGTAACAAGAGCAATGGTGCAGAAAAGTAGAAGAAAAGACTCTTTTACCCAACCATTGTGGATAAGAGTGACAGCAGCTCTCTTAGATATATATTGACAGCATACATAAAATCAATATGATTCACAACTGACCAGGAGCAGAAGCTTGTTTCACAAGAAATCAAATGTGAGTTGAAATAACAGAATTTTATATAAAATACAAGTTAGTAATTCTCACAGGCCTTTGGTCTTTGTATTTATTTTCTTCAGGCTATTCAGATTCCTTTTTACTTTTTTATACATATACAAGTTAGAAGTACAAACTGTGTATAGTATTAAAGGAGAACCAGTTAAATAACTTTAAGTTCTGAACATAATGCATGTCTCTGAAACATCAATACCATACACAGTGAAAATCAGAAAACACTTTGAAGTGGCTGATGTTATTTGAAAAATAAGGTTTTTATCTGCTAAAAGGTAGGTAGCAAAGGGCATGATAAAAGAGAGGGACATGACGTTGTAATCACACATTTAAAGTTTGTTTTAAGAACCTATGAAACAAAAAAAGTGATGCAATATTTTTTTTTACAATAAATTTTTCCTACTTTCAAAAAAAAAAGTATATTATTTTATCTATGCTAAAACAGACGTAAACAAATACAAAAATTGTAGAAACCCTTCTGTATACCTAACATAATTGATGTTTGTCACACATGCATGAATAGTATTTTCACACTGTTTCATTTTGTTGATGTTTAGAAAGATCTGCAAAAGCAGGATATCCATCCACATTATAAAAGACCATACGCAGAGAAAAGAAGGTATATTGAACATACAATATGAAACTACAAATACGAAGATCAAAGATGTCCTAGTAGGCATAAATATATAAAGACATTGAAAAGGAATAGTAGTAAGAGGTATAAATATACAAATGTATGATTTGATCATTCTTGAAGAAGAAAGAGAGGGGCAGTTTGTCTGGTTTTGATTTTGAAATTAAAACCATCTAATCAACTGAACGTCAGACATCTCAGCTTTTTCCATAGCTAGCACTCAGTGTACAACCTAAACACACCTGCAAGCAACTTAATGCCTGCACAGAAAATACTAGTTTATACATTATATTGCTCTAACTCAAGATAAATGGAAATTCTTCCCAGATATTTTCTTAGTACTATATGCTTTTACTTGGCTTAAATTTTATTTTAAAACAAGGAGAAACCAACAGCTACTTTTCTATACCTCCTAGATATTATGTCTATGAATGGAGAAGAATATTAAAATGTCATTTTAAATTTAAAAAATATAATGAATGTGATTATTCAGAATACTCAATAAATAGATACTATATGTTTGGATAGATTCTGAATCACAATAAAAACCACTGTAGGAGAAAATTTAAAACTATATTTTAATGATTTAAAAAAGTAGAATAAATATAAAGTGACAGAGCAGGTAAAATATAATGAATTTTTAAACCCTTACATCACTTAAGATACCCCTTTGTGACAGTACCAACAACCTACCCACAGAGAAAGAAGAAAGAGAGCTAGAATGGTCATTGTAAAATCACTATACAGAATTTACATCCAAGGAAATTTTCCCATAAGTTCCCAGAACAAATTATCAAATTAATATCAATATTCAATACAAGAAGAGCAAAATGCTTTGCATGCTAAGACACACAAATAACAGAACTGGAAAAAGAGATAAATGGGCAAAAACAGTTGCCAAACGAAAAGCAACAGGGCAAATTCTGATATATAACATGAAACGTCTTGATCTGGATGTTTAATCATGACACATTTTACAATACTTAGAGGAAAAAATATTTTGGAACCAAAATGAGCTATGATATTATATACTTCAGCATCGAACCCAGTGTCTCACTGTAATATGGCATACACATAAAGCTGAAAAACTAACTTTCATTTTGTGGTGTCCTGCTTCACTTGGCAGAGTTTTCTTTATTGCATGTTTTCTGCAGTTGTAAAAACTACAGATTCAGAAAAAATAAAACAAACTTGTATTAATCTGTATGATACGAACATACTCAAAGTTCATCATATTTGATGAGGAAAGTGCTGTAATACTGTCTAAGAAGCAATGTGCACTGGGAAATTAGAGAAAATCATGATGCCAACATAATTCATGCTACATTTATTACACCTATCAACTTACCAGTTATTACACTCTAGAAAACAAACAAAAAACCCCAACAAAACAAACAAACAAAACCCCCAAAAAACAAAACCCCCAAATTACCCTAATATCCTGTGGCACACTGTAATACAGCAGCATTTTATCGGGCATGTTGGCTGGTATTTTGTTAATATGATTAAAGTGTTTATGGAACAGTTCAATGTGAATCTTCTCAACAGGAGACTGAAAAACATTTGTGCAATTTTTTAAAGTAGAAGTTAATGAAAGAATATCTGGACTGGTGAACATCTAGTCTGATAGACTGGACTGGAAAAATTAATCAAAAGTAGCCATCTTCTGTGCAAGTTGAGGGAAGTATTTTAATTTTGTATACATTTCAATTGAGTTCACAAATTCTATACATTATTTTGAATTCTAAATTTCCTTAGCTGGTCTTATTGCCTTGAAAAATTCTGTATGCATGCATCCCGGAAACAGAAAAATGTATCTTAAATGGATAAGCAAATCAATGAAATCAGTAACAATAAGCACATGCTTAAATGAAAGTAATTTGCACAGCCAGGTTCACAGGTGATTAGAATATGCACACCATTACAAATTGCCAGTGCAAGAGGAAGGTCCCTATTAATGAAAATATATGACCTAAAGAGTTAGAAGAGAATGCAGTGTTTGCTTTTATTTCACTGAAAGAGGACAAAGTATTTGCTCAAATCTTAGTCAAAATTGATTGTTGTCACAGAAGTACTATAGGAACCCATTTTGGAACCTATTGCTGGGTACATGCACATCTTACACTCTGGCTTAGGCGCTTCCAGTGTAGATTGTAATTATTATTTATATAAGAATTAGGTTTCGCATTAATGAGCAAGTTAATTATTGCACACTCTACTAAGCATCTTCCAAATGGATATGATTGATTATCTATAGAGATTCTGAACATTTCCCATATAGTGGATTGTAGGAAAGGCACTTTTATTATAAGGCCTGTTCTCGGCACCTTCAAACTTTCCCCTTCACAATTCCTGTTTGGGTTTTTAATTCTGTGCTTTATGCTACCCAAATGCCTTGTCACTTGTTGGTGGAAATCTTTGCATTAAGTTATTTTCTGCACTCCTGTTAACTCCTACATATGATTTTACTATAATTCCACATTATTTGTATGATCTGGCATTCAAAGTTTATTTTATGCAAGAAAAAAATCTTTTTTTTTTACATACTGAGACAAGAATATTTCTAAAATTGTATAATGTCTCAATGTGGTATAAGCAAGCAATCATGGGATTTTTGAACGCACTTTGATTTTTTTTCATGGTTAGCATGCCTAGTTCCGATCATAGTACCAATTTAACATTTAACATTTTATCATACGGACATCACCTGTAATACAACCTGACAAATCAAAAGGTCAGTCTGGCTTAAAGCATATAAGAAATAAATGGAACTGAAAAGTTAAATGGAATGCATGGAGACCATTATGAGAAATTCAAATTTCAGAAGACAGGGATTACATGTGAAAATATAGATTATTGAAACTACAAAAATTAACTTGCTAATTCATTCATGTGTCAAAAGAATAACTAAAAAGAAGAAAAGACTTATTTGACAAGACTTTTCAATGAAGCTGAAACTGTAAATTATGTTAACAAAATAATTTCCTTAAACCCCAAGCATGAATACTGAATCTACAGTCCCTGACAAACTACACATTTGATTATGATAGTAGAGGAGGTTTAAAAATTCATTTTATGTTGGAGTAACTTTAGTGAGTCAGAGGAATGGTTAACTGTATAACTGATTATATTTGCACACCGAAGATCAGGCTGGAACAGAGATTAGGTTCAAAGCATGCTTCAGGTCAGACATAAAATGGGAACCAGGCAGGGGGTTCATAATGAATGGCACTAAAATTTCATAAGCTATTCTCACGTTGTCCAAGCTCAAATGTTACAGCAGCCTTGTTGATGGGTCATTATCCTGATATCCTTATACCACAGCCAGGTCATGAGACAGAATTACGCCTCTGGAGCATTCCTGTGACAGGATCTCAGTCTGAGTCCCAGGTTGAGAAGATGCCCTCAAGCCTACTTAAACAGAGGTGAAAACAACCGCTGTGTCAAAATACAAGCCACTATATAAAAAACTAGGAAGATATACATGAGACATTTTTTTAACCTAAAAGAGTCCAGCCAGGCAGCAAAAGCTCCCTACTAACAGCAGGAATGGGATCTAAGAGAAGGCACCTCAGTCTAAATCCTAACTGAAGAAACTTGATCTGCAATAGTGATGATTCTTTTCAACCTTTCAGATTGGATACTGGCTACAGAGTCAGAATTAGATTTAAAGATAAAAAATTATGTATTGAACTGCAATAATATTTGGTTTAGGGCATTTGGAAACACTGTAAGTTAGTCTATAAAAGACCTACCACATATTTCAACCATAGGTGGATATAGGTATATTTTAGCAGTTATCTCCTGAATGTCTCTGAATGCTGGATCTCTTTCGGTGCCTTTTAAATTATTTAATTTTCAAAGTTTTTTTATTTTTTAACTTTTTCCCTTATTTATTCAAGTTCTTACTATTTCTTCCCCTTTCAGGGGCTCTTAATCCCATAATAATCAGATCAGGTTAAATTATGTACAGACAAACACTGACCAAATTTGTATTGATTTCCTACCATTGACAGGAAATACCACTATGGATCAAGTACAAAAGCTTTGATTGTATTATTAAGATAGTTTGTGATCATCTATTTCAGTCTCCTTCCATCAATTGCCCAGAAACTGCTTCATGAGTATGCGCTTTTTTGATTTAGTAGTGCAGTTGGTTAGCAACAGACAGACGGCATAAACAATCGTTTATGCTTAGTAAGCAGATGATTTACAATATTATAGATTAGAAAAGGGCTACACTTTTTAGCACAAAAATATATAAACATTCTCTTTTAATAAGCTTTTAAGGATACCTTTTCACATTTGTATTAGAAGTAAACTAAATTTGTAATTACCATTTGTAGTCTAATCTATTTTCACCAGATTTTTCTTTTATTTATGATTAATCCTATGCTAAATAGAGAAAGATGTTCTAAAGAGTCAGACATGAGTATTACTTTAAAGTATAGTGACTAAACATGGGTAACTACAACATGCAACTCCCAGCTCCATCACGAATTCTCTATTTTCCTGAAGTTTGCATAGAACCATCAAGTGTGTTTACTGGTTGCTTCCATTGAGCAAATGCAGAAATAATTTTGCTCGTGGGTGACGATAAAGAATCCCATTTTCTGCTCTCAGTTACAGTGCTACAGATTATTCTGTTAAACAATGAAAAAATGCAACTAATTTCAGAATTAACGGTGTGCTTAGCTTAAAAGTTTCAGAAAGCAGCAATGAATGAAAACATCTTGCTTTTCTGGATTAAGTTAAATGAATATATTCTGTCTGAATTTATAATCTGAGTACACCTTGGTATTGAAACTTAAAGCCACAAAACTAACATTTAGCTGAATCTACAATTTCTTGTATTGTGCTGTTACAACATTTACAAATTCATATATAGGTGATAATTGGTGATCCACCTAATAAAGTCACTTCTGTCAGAATATATATAATATAATTCAAAATTACTTTGCATGGTAATAAGTTTACTTTCTTTCTACTAGCTTCTTCATGTAGTCAGTAGAATTTCCCTTCTGTATGTTGTATAAAATCAGCTAAGTTCAAAATACATTAGGAAAGATTTTGCTGATATATTTATATTGTGACATTCTGCCAACATTTTAAAAGGGAGCTTCAAATAAATATTCTAACTTTGCATATTTGGCACATGCATGCTGATTCTTTATAACATGAGAGAGATACCAATGCTTGACCATCAAACTTTCAAGAGATTCATTTACTGTAAATGTTGGTACTCAGTTTCTGAAGGAATACGAAATACGTTGGTAGAGCTGATAAAGAAAACTTTCCAATTTCATGTAATCCCATGTATATTTCTATAGCAATCATGCTATCCCATACATTGCAGAGTGTTGCTGGGCTGCTTCTTGCAGGAATCTTGTTTCTTTTAGATCTCTGACATTTGGTTTTCATTTTATGGATGTCAAACTCTTCTCTTTTCGGAGACAACTTTCTCTTTCCTATAGATAGACATGTTAGCAGTGTCCACAGAAGAAATGAACTCCATTGCAGGAAACAAATTTAACCTGTTCTACCATTATTAAGATGATTCCTTTTTACCAGAAGATCCTGAGAGCACAAACTACCATAGCACTGACTGCATAGCCCATGCAGAAGATTAAAATGCACCAAAGGGGAAATAATGTCAATCAAGATACTTTCAAAGCTCAATAAACTAGTAACATTGGTCCAGAAAAGCACCATTTTGTCAGAGTAAGTATTTCAAGAAATAAGCCTATTAAACTGAGATTCAGCTGAAGGATAACAAAAATTTAACTCCGCAATACTTAAATTTAATAACATGCTCAGCCAAATGCAAAGTTCCATTTCCTGCTAGATCAAAATTTAATTGTTCCACTTCATTATTTGATAATAACAGTACGTTCTATTAAAAGGCTTATTTATTATTGCTTTTCTTCAGCTACTACTCAAAAACTCCATCATAACACTCTCCCTCTATATAAAGTTCAGAAGACAGAGAATGTTATATTATTGTTATAGCATGCTTTTGCAGTGTAAAATCCCATGAGAGCACCTCACTAAAAATTTCCAAATTACTTTAAAGCTTGTTTACAAATAGTAAAGTTTGCAGAACTGGACCCAGAGATAGAAAGAACAAGATATTTACTCATTTCTATTCATATCGTGCATTCCTACATTCCATCTGTTTAAATTAATGGAACATCCATAAGCACAACAAAGTATGCTACACCAGTTTAAGGTGAGTTACATGTAGAAATTATTAAACAGTTTACAATGCTAACAACACATAAAATATACATTTTCCAAATTGGTATTCTGCTTAAAGGTACTACTGAAAACGCACTGAAATAGGTAAGTTATATTCATGATTGTACTGACTTACCCTGGTAGAAGAATTCACCAAGGATCCATTCAGATTGCCAGTGTTGCACTTGAAATTCAGATGTTGATCAGGATGGTAATTTGCTTCCCAGCTTCCCATATCAAGCACCACTGACTTGTCAGAATTTGCAGATACTTTCTGAAAAGCAGTGCAAGTCATTCCCGTGAAACTGGAAGGCTTGATCATAAAGGCCTCCAGAGCAATATTACGAGATACCTGTGAAAACATCGAGAGGCAGATAGGTTGCTAACTCATTAAGCATAATTATATTCCTATACGTGCATTGTGCATTTACTGTATGTATTTTACAAAGGACTGGGCACACACAAAATTCCATACATATTCAGAAGGTAAGAATTTTAAAAACTGATCTAGAAGTCTACAATGGAATAGTGGGTTTTCTTGGATCTCCTGAGGAACAGATCAGTTATACCAGTTATTATTATATCAGTTTCACAATTGTATCATTATCAGCTTCCATAGAATCAATCCTGATTTAAAGCAATACAGTTATAAAGTGAACCAGCAAGAGCAGTAGTAGGAATTATTTAAAAAAATGAATGAGGATGTGCTTTGTACTTCAGAAATGAAACAGGAAACTTCTTAGCTATTTGGTGGATGGATTGTTTTTTACAGATCTTGTTCTATTAGAATATTGAACATGACTATGTGGTTTAATGCAACACCATGTTACAGGTCTTTGGCCTACCCTTTAGTGAGGTGATGTGTCTGGAGGGGGATTGTAGCACAGTGCAGAGATGTGCATCTCCAACCTTAAACTAGTACATTCATTTCAGCACAGTCCTGTGCATGAGGCACACAGCTCATGTTATAATCAGGTTGTTGATCTTAGATGGGCACATTAATTGGGCTATATGGTTTCTGCTTTCAGACATAGATTGTTTAGTGATCTGTGAGTGTATTTTGTACACTGATCGCAATGTAAAGATACCCAAGTGAAGCCACAAACTATTATAGCTGGTTTATGAGAAGGATAAATGTACAAATGTGGCACTTTTATATTGCTGTACTTTGCTTCTGTTATGCAAGCTGACAACATAGAAGCACCTTAAATCTACCTAGTAAAAATTGGTGTGAATCCCTCAGAATCTGAGCCTTCATATGAGTTGTGCTGACAAGAAATGACTTCACTGAAGAAAATCACATCAATTCATACTAATAAATGGACCTAAATAAAACATTTTGCATAAAAAAAATAAGGGCAGGATAGAGGGTAGCCTAGCTGTGTAGAAGTAATGGTACCAGAACAAATTAAATCTTAGTGCGAGACACAGTGCATGACTTCCTGGTCCTCGTTTGAATTTATGAAAACATTTTCAAATGTACCTTCTTCAGTCACTGATGATTCTGCATAAGTCCAAAATAAAATTACCGAAGTCCCATTAAGCAATTTATTTTAGTTTTTGTCAAAATTAGACAAAATCCAGATGCTTTCAGTATATTTTTATAATTTTTATATAAAATTAGCCTGAGGATTCTTTTCAATTGTTTCTAAATTCCTAAAACATCCCTTTTTTTAGACTAAATTTCTGTCTCTTTTGTCCTTGCCTGAAGGTGATTTTTTCCTACACTTGAATAAAAAGGCCAAAGATCATTAAGAATCAATTATGGTTTTTTGTATTGAAAATCCAGTGGCTGTTTATTCAAAACTCCTAAAATCTGAAACTAGGTTTACTTGGATAATTTTTTGTCCCATCTGCAGATAGCCTTTTAGGGAGCTAAAAAAATTACTGCTTGCAGAATACTATTATCTACATCATGAGAATCAAGCTACATGACTCAGTTAAAACTCCTGTGTGGTAACAGGTTTTCTTTGATCTTGGGAAAAGCCACTTAATTATTCATAACTTCATGTTTCCTGCTGTAGAATGGACATAACACTACTTCCCGATTTCACATTTGTGAGGTAAGGTGGGTGTTGTAATGGGGATTTAAGTGATTGCACAAAAGTGAGCTGCCCTATTTATTAAATTTTGAATATAAAATCATTTAAACACTTAGGATTTTCCACTCCCAAAGTATACCTGTGAAGACCTGACAATGTTCAAACAGTGTGGACATACCATTCTCAGCATATAGAAACAGATGGGTAAAATGTAAGGTAAAACAGTGTTCATTATGTAGGATCATAAAATGAGCTACGAAATGGGTACAGATGAACTCGGAGGAAAATTAACCATGGAGACAATCCACAGTCAGGTACACATTACGAAAAGCCACAAGCTAATCTTGTCTCTAAGCAGTACAGATACAGAAAATGATAATTTGGTGTCCATTTCCTAAACCTCAGATAAAGGCACCACTTGGCAGAAAGGCCAAAGGCGATTGTTGCCTGGGTGGGCTGAGAGCAGCGCTGAAGGCTGCAAGACAGAGCGCAAAGAAAAAGCCACGTTGCAATTAGCCTAAAATATTCTGATAGTCTCAGCGGCTGGAGAATGAAATGGAAACTCTTCAGAAGTGAAAACTATCGCATGTGCCTGACACAGGACCATTGAGATAAGTACTATCAGCTAGAAGTCTACTTTTCAAACTGCACATCTGACATGCATCCACAGAAATGAAATAAAAGCAAGAGTAAAGAAATGCCTCGGAGCAATGCTGAAGGGCTATGATTTTGGGGGTGCTGAGGCGTATAGATCCACCCCAGGAGCTCTCAGTTGCCCAGGGATGCCCTGGGCACCCCTCGCCGCTCTGGATGTGCCCAGTCACTACCGACCACTCTTCCCGCAGTGTTTTGTGTGCTGTTTGGCAGCGAGGGAAACTTAAGGCGATCTAAATAAAGGTATCCATCCTGGTGTTTTTCTGACCTTCAAAGTAGTCATTCCACAACCTCATGGAACTGGAAAAACATTTTTGTCTTCCAAAAATGAAGTAGAATAACCGTCATGGCTCCCAAGTGGCTTTTCGATGTATAGGAATGCAGTCATGCATGTATTATACAACTGACACAGTTTAGAGAGGTTCCTCTTTTTGAGGAATTGTATTATAAGCTAGCAGCTACCTAAGCTTTGGGGGTTTTGTTTGCTGTTGTTTATAATAAAGAAAACAGATGCAGTTTCTGTGAGACAGTTTGCTGGCTGGCCTCCCAAAGGAACAGAAGTGTTTGGTATTGCATGAGATGACACCAGAAAATCTACACAGCTTTGTTTATTTACAAATTGCACTCAATAGTAAACTAATTCTCCTACAGAAAACTATAAGAAGCAAAAAAATAAAGCATGGCAAAAAGGTTAGTGACACAAATCAACATCTGAGGACAGAGAATTACTGTTTATAGTAATGTCGACAGCTTCCTGAAGCAGTGATAAGAAACAAAAATCACCTGTGGCACTTGACATTTAAAAGAAATTTAAGTATAAAGTAAGAGAGCCGTCCTGTCATATTGCAAAATATTATTAAAAGGCACATTATTGGCTTTATGTATTTAATATAAATAAATATTTACAGCAAATTTTATTCTTTTATGTAAACAAGAGTTAAATTTAAAAAATCCTTTAGAAAACAGTCCAATATATTTTTGTCTTTGAAAGACTTATTTTCTAAAAATATACAGTGAAGGAATTAAGGCTATTATGTTATTTGGTTCAGCCTCTAATTCCTTTATATTTTTTTAGCTTTTAAACCTTATTATTGTAATTGTAACTAGCACTGAATTAAATTTTAAATAGTGTCTTCATGTAAACGTAGTGGACAATTAAGAAAATAACAAAGGTGGTTTAAAATCAAGCAAGCAAGCAAACAAACCCAAGGAGCGATAAGGCTTTAAAATTCAGCCTGGAGCGGAGAAGACTCTGGGGAGACCATTTTATGGGGTTCCAATCCAAACTACTCCATAATTATGTGGAAGTGTTTATCTAAAATTCTAAAAGGATAAGTTTCAAACTTCTGATTTAGATACATTTCTGCTATTTAGATATTGCAACTCACAAAATTACAGTTTCTCAGTATCCAAATGACAACCCCTCACTATCTTAATGACATGTTCATGTAGGTGGAGGCCAAGGAATAAGAACATTTTTTTCATACTGGCATAGCTTGATTCTAAAAATCTAAAACTAATCACAAATTAGTCATCTTTATGACAAGATATACCTTTTTTTGATAATTTTCTAAATGCTTTAAGGAAGTATTGTCTAGAATCTTCTCTGAAAGGCAAAAAGTCTTCAGCCAACAAGGGAGCTTGTCTTTTCTCTTATCAAAAATTTCACTCAGTCAAGTTAGACATTTCAAAATAAACCCATATGCTATAAAGACAAGAACAATAGAAACTAAAGGAACAGTAAGAACACTAGAAAATAGTGCTGTGAACAGCCTATTGTAAGAATAAATACAATAAATCAAAGTCAAGAAAAAACACTTTTTAATACTACAAGTGATACTAAAAAAAAAATGGTTTTGTCTTCCAAATAAAATCCAAGAGAAGAAAAAAAAAAACCCAAACCACAGAATCCAAGTATATCTACATAAATCAGCTGTGCTGTGTATCTGGCTTACTCAATCTCGCTCCTCTGTATACTAGGTGCTTGTAAAAGTTGTGAAGAAAAATGACATCTAAAAAATAAATTCTGACAACAAAAAGCTTTGTAATTTTATGAAATACCTTTGATATAACTTGAATATTGCTGGTCAGGATTTGACTTGCAATGTGTTCCACACATCGTACAATCCTGGTGCAGGCTTTGTCTTCTTTTTGAGCCATCCACAACACATGGTCATCAACCAACATCATATTACTGGCAATTTCAATAAGAGCATCCCCAACCTGGAAAAAAAAAAAAAAAAAAAAAAAAAAAAGAAGGTATTGTCTGGAAAACTCTCAAAAATAAGAAAAGAGTACACAAGAGTACAACTGAAAGCAGGCATCTTATTTCTCTTAGTAATCATCATTCAAAGACAGTTTTGATTCTATCATGAAAATTAAATGGACTGAAAAATAAAGACTAAGAAAAGAATAGTGCAACTGACTTCAAGGAAAAGCTTTTTTATTTAGAATATTATAGTTTATCTTCAAGATACACCACAAAAATTGAGTCCATAACTGGGTGATAAATGGAATCCCAGAATTATCACCCTCTTTCTTAAAATAATTAAAATTGACCATGCCCCTCTTCATGTTTAATGAAAACACCTTTGGCGGGGGGGAAGAGGGAAAATATATTTGAAAGACATTTTTGTTACAGTCATAGTGGGGTAAATTTGAGGTATAACTCAGGGGCTGATACAAACTTATCTCATTGGCTATACAGAAAGTGTGGGCTTGGAGCTTTGGATGTTTTAATTCACTCTTGTGGCTAACCCAAAGTGATAAATCTTTGTTTTGCTAGATGACATTTTACAGATTTTGGTAAGTATGAGTATGTGTTTTGAATTTTTATTAGTATATTACATTTTAAAAGAATAACCATCCCTATTAATATTTTTGTGATTATTTCAAATTTAAATGAAAATATTTACTTCTAAAATTCTAAAACTTGAGTGAGATTTCAAAATTAACATTGCCATTATTTTTGAAGTCAAAGATATGCCAAAGATATACAAGGCTGTCAGAAGTAAACCTGAATGAAATGTATACAGAAGAGAAAAAATGACTGAAATATAGCTAGAGAAAAGTCAAACTAATAGAAACAGAAAAATAAGGGAAATACAGAGATAAATCAGTGGGAAGGAAAAAATATAGCAATGGCAAAAAAGGTTTAAGGAATGACTGCAGTTATGAAGTTAGTTCTGCATTTTCAATAAAAAGTACATAAATTTCACATGCATTGCAAGGGATATGGAAATAATAAGACTATGTGTGAAATTTTATGTGACTGTTCCTGAAATATTTAACCTATTTTTGAGAACATAATTACTAGATAATTCTAGATAGCTTTTGGCAGCGTGACAAACAGAGCTATTGATACAATGAATAATAATAAAACATATTAAGACACGGGAGTGATTTGTGAGAAATGATTAAAGCATACACCAATCAGCTAAGCAGTAACTTACTGAGGGCATAACAATAGTCAATAAATATACAAAAGGAGAGAAATAAGAAGAGGGAGTAATTTGTATTATAATTCAATGCATTAATGAAGAGTAAAGGCATGGCATTAAAAAATACAAAAAATTGGGCTAATACATTTATATCTTCCTGGCAAAAATTTGTAGTATATTGCAAATATGTCCCAAGTGCAGCTGTTGAAGCTCATTTGCTTGAGAGGCAAACCACCAGATGGGACAAAGTACCACTAAGTTGTATAAAAATAAATAATCCTGTGCTGACTGGGAGAGGCACTCCCCAGAGAGGATGTACAGAAACTGTCCTGGTTTACCTAAAACAGTTACTATATTATTTTGATAAATCACAGAAAACCTCCGTGTATGTACTTTCATTAATTTCTAGTAGGTTTATATAACTGTAGTTTCAGCTGCTAGTCAATTCCAAAATAATATACTTTTGTTCATGTGTTGCCTTGTATTACATAACGTTCAATCCTATTTATAACTACATGCATGCAGCCTCACATGTGAAATTACTGACACTTTAACTTCACAGGTGCTTTTGTACCTTGAGAATCATAGTTACAAAATAGGTATTGGTAAAGAGGAATTTAGTGAACTAGAGAGGAAAAAGTGTAAAGTTCAAAGTAGAAGAGGAAAACAGAGATGAATTAGGAGAAATGTTCTACATTATGAAAATAAGAAGAGATTACGAAGTAACAGATGTAGAGATAAATGGTGGAGATGGATAGGTTTCGATACCAAAAACCACAAACTGAAGCCTATTTGAAAGGTGAAAGAAATCAATTAAAAGATTAGAGTTTTAATGGATAATGCATCAGCTGCTAGGAAAATACAGACTATACGGTAAATCCAACCGTTTCTTTTGGATGGTAAATTTTTACTTTGTCAGAAAGCTGTAAGATCTTATCAGGATTGTGAGTTGAAATACAGCTGAAGCTTAGAAACATGATTCTTGGAGAATACTTAATAATACACTTTCTGTCTGGCATATAATGATGGAATTGGAGGCTTTCTCAAATTGGTATTTAAATGTTAACTGTTACAATCCCCAGAGCCAGAATGGAATGTACATTGCCAAACCAAAAGAAAACAGATGTTTTAACTATAGCTATCATGTGTACAAAAATTACAGGTTATGAAATGTTTACACAAGCAGTTACTCTAAAAATTAACTGTAAAAACTATGATGAACATTGCTGTTCTCTGTAAAAAAGTATTTTTTCCATAGGGTTTGTATAACTCTCTGATTGGATTGCCCTGTAAAAATGCCGTGCATTACGCTAAAAGTTTCTGTAGGAAGTTGCACTTAAGGACACATCCTCACATGAAGTGATACACACTTTCAAAACTCATTGAAAACCTCATGACAAAATGGAGAAAACTAAGCATGTGTAACTCCAGTGGACAGATGGAGAGGCACCTTGAGTTCATCCTAATATGTTAGACATTGCAGAAATTAGAATGAAAACGAAAACTAACGAAGTGGCATATTGAAAACCAATTTTTATTCCTAAGCAGCAACACCTTTGTCAGATGAGATGGCTTAGCTGTCCTTTTTGGCATAAAGAAACATAACACAGTATATGCAGAAGAGTTGCAATCAGAATATCAGCAATCAATTTTAGAAGCTACTCTTCAGTGTGTGCCTGCATACATTGAGAACAGGGCCATATGTGACAACTTCACTTCTGATACTTTTTTTTCCCAGCATAGAGAAAATATCTTACATCTTGAAATTCATCCACGAAGACAATTAACTTTTCCATTATATAAGCCAAATATATTACATCCATTTTATCCGCAAAGTGGGAAGCACCTCTTGTGTAAGCTGTCAGCTGGCGGGAAAATTCAAGCACGGTTGTCAAATTGATGTGCATCTGAAAATAGATCAGAATTGCTAGGTGTAATAAATCAGCTACTTTTGTTCTCTTTTAAAACTGGAGATCACATAGATTTGTATAATGCTTGCTATAATTTCACATGGATTTATATGCATTAGTAGTACCATGGGCATAAATTTCAGGGGCATATGAATGTATCTTCAGCATTAGGTTTTAAATTTCATTACTGTTATCTGAAGACACCACCACAAAAGGCAAACAAAAGAGATTTTGGTCTGCTTTTTCTAGACTGTAGCTAACTGGCCCCATAGCATACTATACCAAGCTACTAACCTTGCCTTGCCTGTATCTTTAGATTGTCATGACAACAGTATCAGTGAGGGTTCATATATACAGTGGTGCATGGTGGGAGAATTAGGGACAAAGGCAGTAAGTTGAAAAAAGAGAAGTTCAGACCAGTTACAAAGAAAATATTTTCTGCCTTGAGGACAGTCAGGCATTTGAACTGGTGAACCCCCAGAGGTTGTGCAGCCTCCATCTTCTGAAGTTCTAAAGACCCGACTGGTTAAAGCCCTGAGAAACCTGGCCTAACCTCATTGCTTACAGGAGAATGGACTGGATTCTAGAGACCTTCCTAATTATTTTATTATCCTATAATCGCATTGTCTCTCTTCACATAATGGTTATTCTTATTTAAATACAAACACATTTGAAAACAAACTACTTTTGATGTTACCTAGCACTACTGACTGGGAAGAAATGATCAAGGAAACTGAAAGTTGTAAAAGTTAGTATGACAGTTACAAATCTGTGCCTTCCTCCATGCTGTTCCCTGTTAGGCCTTTTTTTCTCATTACTTTCTACGCAGTTACTTTTTTGTCCAGTTCTTTCTTTTACTTATCCATAAGAAACTATTTAAGTAGAATTCAAGCAGAATTAACATCTTTCTTGTAAAAATGTATGGGGCGAAGACAAAGAAGGAACTGAACTGAAGCATTGATGACCCTGCCAACATTACTGATGGTCATCTAGACTCCAGGCACCCAGAGGAAAAAAAGAAAAAAAGGCAACGAATATTGTACACTTTTTCCTACAACTTAAGTTATCAAACAAACTGTCTTTCAAGTAAAACATTTTGTTAAAAGTCCAGCTATCCCAGCCTTGTGGCTGAACAGACATTCCTTGTAAGCTATTCAATAAAATCAGTACCAGAGAAGCCCCAGATTTCATAACGTTACCTGACTAAAAGCATGAAGAACTTGAGTTACTTCTTGTGAATAAGGACATTCAGAATAGTTTTCTTCATCCCAATGGCCAGTTCTATTACATTTACGCCACGCCTTAGACTCTTCTGCTCCATTGTGAAAGGCAATGGAGTTAAATGAATACTGGAGACAGGGATGGTAAGCAGTTATCCCAGCCAAAGTTTTGGGCCATCTATGAACAACATGATAATAAAAAATTACAACATGAAACTCCTTGTTTAAAGATAACATACAATATAGCAACATTATACAGAATATGTAAGAAAAAAGGCTGTTTAAAATTAACGTTCTTTAATGAATTACTCTGCTTCCTTGGAAAATGTCAAAATTATACAGGTTTGAGTCTGGCTGGTCACGCATTAATTCTGCATTAATTCCAGGAACATTTGTGATGTTAAGGAAAAAAATATGGATGGAATGTTGCCTACATTCACCTTTGCAGACTACAGAAAGCAGAGCAGTAAGTCCATAAAGCAAAAAACCCCAGACCCCTAGTACTAACTGCTGTAAAAGCTAAATGCTCAAAATGTACCTGGCAACCTTGGCTTTGCATTTCAACCCAACACTACAAAACCCTTGCTGCCACAAAGCCCTGCAAAGCAGAAATCCCTGTATATATCAGAAACCAATAAACAAGATTTCAGCAGAGATTATGTCTCACAGAGGAGGAAGGATCTATCCCTCAAAAATTAACTATTCAGGTACACATGACTTACGTAGTGTGGTTCCAAAACAGCCTTTGAAAACAAACTATAAATCAAGAGCAGTCAGAATTCTATTTAGCTCATGGGTCTATTAAACAACATTGGCTTTTTGTATATCTGCTGTATTCTCTAGAATGGCACAACTGGGATCTACTTCTTTAGATACAAAATCCATTGTCATTTCCAGCCTAGTATGGGCATAGCAGGATAAGGTAATTGGGCGAAATCAAACAAAACCAGAAGCATATTATCAGCAAGACAGCATACCTGGAAAGGATATGGTTCCTACTTTAATTGCACTGATGTAATGACTGAACTCAGCCAATCACAGAAAGTATCAGTGAAGTCACACCTGGACAATCACCTTTTGCTCAAACATATATATCAGCCCCTCTTGGTTAGACAGTGCAGGTCTATTTGGACACTGTTACATAATATACTGACAGGTTTTGGGATATGCAACTTTTCCTCATTTCAGAAAAATAAAAGGTAAGAAGAAAAATATTTTTATGTGTCATAATCAACTCTCACTGGAATAATTCATTTTGTGATGCAAAAACAGTTGATGAAGAACAACCCATGAAAGAAGCTTCACAAAAAATCAAAATATGTACAGTAGTATATTTTGCTTTTGCCTCTGGGCTGAAATATTATTTTTACTAAAACATTCGCATTAATGCAATTGGGCCACACTAAGTAGCAAGTTACTTCAAAAGTAAAACTAAAGAGATAATTCTGAAACTATTATTAGCACAGGTAGCAGAATCTGGCCTTTATGAATAGGAATGACAGGACATAACAACATTATCGTTTGCATTGCAGCATGAACTTACAGAGAGCTGAAAACAAAAAAAATGAGCAAAATATGGCCATCATAGAGAAAAACTCTTACTACATAAGGCCAGTTTGTTCTGACTCACAGTGCCCAATTCTTACTGCAATTGTGCAATTATAAATACCACCTAGGTTGGTCAACTGAAAGAACCACACTTCCCTAACAGTTGAGGCTTTTTTCCTTTTTTTTCCAATAAAAGAACTGTTCTTTCTAGCGTTGCTTTTGTGCTTCAGGTCTTTCTGCTTACATACTTTCTATGCCAGCAAAACTTCAAAGACCTTTGTAAGAAAAATTGCTGGTGTGATAGCTGTATCTCTGAGGCTAAACCTTTGGAACAATTTCGAGTGCTAAAGCTCAGCCTGATAAATTCTCTATAATTTTAAATTCATTCTCTCAAATGCAAAAAGAACCTATGGACTCCGCATCCTTTTAATATACATTTTAAAAATAAATTTATATGGATTTCTAGAAAGATGATCAATAGGGAGAGAAATAGGCACGCCTGTTCTTTTGAATTCTGTAAAATGACAGAAATGCCCCTGGTCTTAGTTTGTGCAGTCTGTGGAATTTATATATATTTATTTATGAAGAAATTTCTGTCATTTTATGGCAAGAACATGAACTTCATAAACTTGTCATATGAAAGATTCAGTATGTGTTATCTGATAGGAAGTATATATATTTTAAAAGATCTAATTAAAACACATTGAAGTACATAACTATGAAAAACCACAATGGCAGTTTTTGTGATGGAAAAAAAATCTATAGCTAAGATTGTCAAAGATCTCTGGTGGATTTGAATCCATATATATGGAGAAATAGGTATAGAAGTTCAGCGAATGTGGTATACTCTAAAACTGAGTTTAACACATAGTAAAATAGCTTTGTAGCAAAGAGAAAATGGATTATGTCAGTTGATTTCTCCACTTTCTAATTCAATCCTTTACTTTTATTCAAACACAAGAAATAGTAGTAAAAGGCCTTTGAAAAAGTTTTTAACTTAAAAATAAAGAGAGGCTTTCAGGTCAGAAGTACTTGCAGAAAGTTCTGGCATTTAAGAGAAGCTCCATCTGTCATCTGCTTTTCCTTTCATTAACTATTCAAGCTGAATTCTTATTATAATTCACTTGGTAACAAATCACTTTCTTGATTTCTCAATGGGAATGCCATCATACATCAGTGTTATTGTCAAGCAGGTAATTGTTTTTGTTTGAGCTTTATGCACATCACTAAAGTATTTCAGAGCTAACTGAAAACAATACCAAATTCCACAGAATCCCTAAATTTTTCTTCAGTTTATGAGGATTAAAATTTAAAAAACTTGTCAGCATATGTAGGTAAAAGTAAAGATGAAACAAAAATTACACTTAGTCAACAAAATTGTGCAGACTCTAAGATTCAGATAGCAGGTTGGATGTGTTTTCTAATCATGTGATATGTTGGTGGAACTGTGTGTGTCCTTAAGCTCACCTCAAATGATCTATTTGTTTTGCTAAGTAGTTTTACTTACTATTTTGATTCTCTTCAGTGAAATACTTTACTGACAGTTTTATGTCATCTGTTACCTCTAATCTCAGCTGAACAAAACCACCAGAACTGGAACAGATTAGAAAATACTGAAGATTTAATCTTCTAATGCTTTAATGCAGTGTTATCATATTCTGCAATTTAGAAAAGACTAAGAACAATTTTGAACCCTCTCTCATTTAGCTGTAACGAGCCTGCATATTTCAAAATTTTCCATAATCTCACACTGAGGAATCAGAAAAAAGATTCTCTTGACTTTCACAAACTGCTGCTGCTTTTGAAGCACTAGCTGCTATTTCCCACAAAAATGACGCAGTGCTCCTCCTTCCTACTATATTACATAAAAGTGACAAGTAAAATAAGTGACATCTTCATAACTGACACTGAAGTATCATGTAAGCATGAAAATGATCTGGATTCACATTAATATATGAAACATACTCCAAAACCTCAAAATCATACCTGAAATCTCCCTTGTTGTTAATAACTCTTTCTGCAGGGCAGTAGGGTGCAGCTGTTTCAAGTACCACAATTTCTACTTGTTTCGTGTTATTTCCATAGGAATTGTTGACGAGACACTCCCAATCTCCAGTTGCATCAATGTCAATGCTGGACAGGATAAGTTCACTACAAAAATAAAAGATTAATTATTGTATATACTTAATTATATAGAGACTGAGTCACTGGTTTTCTGACATTAACATATCTTCAGAGATTGTATATGAAAATATAAAACCAGCTTTTACTCTATGTTATGATAGGAACAGACAATATGCGAGTGATTGGTATTAAGATTTTAGCAGCAGTAATTTGGGCTGACCACTCAGATCATGACAGGCCACAACACAAATCACCAATCATCACACAAGTATAACAGTTACATACCCAATATTATAATTTGGGGGGTTTTTGTTGTTTTTCTTGCATAAACAAACACTTGAAATTCAGAAATGCATTTCAAATTGACAACGCAGTCAATTCACAGCAATTGCAGCTACTATGGTATTTTAACAGCAGAATCTGCTGCTCCTGTGGTGGCACAGGAAAAGTTTTCAAAAATAGCCTCTGACTTTGGAAGCTGCAAATAATTTTCCTGACCAATAGAAAATGAGATGATATTTCTGATATTTCTGTCAGTACTTTACTACTTATGAACTTCTTTCACACTGCCCCCCACCAAATATGAAATGTAATTATTAACATCAATAAATCAAGGTTGCATTAACTCTTTATAACGAGTGTTGGACAAGTTAAATATAAAGACATTTTGTGGCTTCTGTTACAACACAAACATTGTGCATGACTGGACCACAACAATATTTAGCTGCCTAAGATAAATATTCTGTGTAGAATTAGAGAAGGAGGAAATTATTTCAGAAACATTTAAAATTGTCTATAACTGTTCTGCTTAGTATTTTCTGTATATTTAAATCAGGCAAGAAGCTTTCCTTCATCTAATGGATGTAACCCAGACTCTAATGAGGTGAATAAAGCTTAATTTTTCAATTGACTTCATCAGGTATCAAATTTTATCCAATTACTGTAACTCCATAGATCTCATAGACAAAAATAATGCTAACTACTACATCTTAAGAATGTAATATATTAGCTCTCAAATCTGCTATTGGGCTAGAAATAAAATTTACTACAGTTTTAAAGGAAGTACAGCTTTTGAAAGTAATTGGGAGAGGAAAAAAGGTGGTAATTATTTGAAATATTTACTTTGCTTTATGCAAATGGCTTATCTTTGAATATGCCTTGTGGTTTAGACAATTAGAAATTATGTGGGAAGAAATGGAGTACAGTCAGAAAGGGGGAGAATGTACATTACAAAAAGAGAAGCATAGAATTTAGAAGTTATTAAATTAATTTCAAATCCGTATTTAAAACGAAATCTTAAAAAAAATTCTACTGTGGCCTTTGGCACTTTTTAAAGAGCCTGCCTGACATTCTGAAACATATACAGAGAATAATTATAATTTATTTTAAATTTTTGCTCTTTTAAACTTCTCTAAAAATGTCTCTTTTATTAACTTGGCTGCAAGAAAGGATAGAATCCAATCTCCTTGTGTATAGACTACTTCTGATATACATGAAAGTAGACCACAATCACGGGAGGGAGTGATTAGACAGCTGCATATGTAATTTTCCCTTTGAAATATACATACAATGAAGTATGTTTTATTCAAGTACTTACTACAGACCTGTTATCTTCATCCCCAGAAAACAAGCAAACATGGTAAATAGCCTTTGATTCAAGTTAAATTGTTTCAGAATTTTTGTGCAGTTCTCCAGATACTCAGTCAAATTTATCATCAAACAGTAGCTTCAAAAATCTCACTCTGTTCCCATTATTCATCGTTTTGAGCTCCAGGTACTGTAGAACCCCCTATTTTATTTTTACAACAAATTGTAACATGTTTTTGTTGCAGAAAATACACAAAAAGCATTACTGGTCATTTGCACACAGAGTAGCAGAAGATTTTTGTGTCAAAAGAAGCAATTGTTCTCTTAAGAAGTCTCAGATGAGAAATCCCAACAGCAGCCTCTTGGCTGACTCTTAATACATCTTACATTCAGATTCAATTACTTAAGTGAAATTAGCCAACTGATAAATTATTTAAAATTAAATCTTCTATTTCATATGTCACAAAAATATCACATCATCTTTACAGACAGCTGAGAAATAATATATTCCTAGAGCTTACAAAAATTTTCACAGAAACAACAGGCACCAAGACCTGGAGACTTCCCAAGCTAATAGAATGTATGATAGATGTGCTGATTTTTTGATATATTCCATATAAAATGTCTATAATCATTGTTAAACTTACATATTTGATAAAACTGGGAACCACGGTAACTTTAGGTAAATGCAATACTTGAACATGTTATCAGTTTACAGGTAACCAATATGAAGATAAATAAATATGAAAAAAAAGGGTACGTTTTCCATTTACTTAAATTGCTGAAATGTGTTCCATTGCAAATTTATCTGCCACTAAACAGACCTCCTGTCATTAGATGAAGTTTATCAGTTTCACAGAAAAATATTTACTGATACATCATTGTTGCTCCTGGTAGAAACTCAATACTTGAACACTTGTTCAGGTTCTCTAAAAGGATGAATAAATCCTCGCATTCACACTTCTATTCTTTTATGGCCCTTTCTTCAGATGGTGAACCAAAATAAGCCAGAATAGGTTTACGCAATATAGAAGAAGCTGTATAATGACTAGAACATGGAATTGTCTTCTGAATTGCCATCTGGCCACGGTAAATGATGCATTCATTTATATTCCTCTAGGGATATTTTGGATAGCAAGCCCAATGGTGAAACTGTTCATTTACTTACCATCTGGATATGACAAATGATAAATTGATCTTATACCCCTGGAGAACTTAGGGGACTGTATTAAAACAAAATAAAAAGTCTTTTAATTCTCAGAAAGAGCAGTCAACTTGATACTTTAGCATTTTCTCCACTAGTAATCCTTGGCAACTTCATGGTTCTGGCAGACCAAAAGGAAAGAGTAGACCTGTAGAGAATTTTAAACCCTTTTCTTGTAGGTCAGTTACATATTTTAAGCCTTGGTACTGTTACATTAGCATGCCCATAAGTTCCATTGTTTTTCTTACGGTTCGTAGAAAAGCATTCTTGATCTCTCTCAGCCATGGCAACAAGTCTTGATAAAAGGCAAGAACTCTCCTGTGACCTGAGAACGTGGCAGGGCTCTCTGGTTTAGGAGCTTGATAAAAGGACAACAGAATTAAGAGAAGATGGCACCTTTGGCTGCGTAATTTTCTTTATTATCCTGTCTCACAGTAGCTAAAGAACATCAGGCCACAAATGAAATGATCTTGCCTCTACTATGCAGCTTTCTTAGGATGGAGTATGAGCCAGAAAGAGTTCCTACTCTCTCTACATTATCAATCATATCCCACTCCTCAGACGTGTGATAGTTGCTGCTTTTGTGGAAATTTTTGACCTACCAAGACATAAAACATTCAGACATTTACGAGATGGTGTGAAGGCAAACTGAATATGAAGATTGCTGATTGATGAGAACAAAAGGATGACTAGCAAGATTTTCTCAAGTTTTCTTTTGAAATTATAATGGACATCTCAGCAAAAATATTGAAAGGAAGAAAGAGAATATACATTTATTCTTTGTACTTGGAAATTCCATGTATGATAGGACTTCTTTTTCAAACATGATGACTGGCATATTTAAAACTTAATAAAAATGTGCAGCTGATGCAATTGCACTAAAAAGTTGTTATAATATTCAATAGAAGCCCATTGCATTCGTCATTACAAAGCGAGGAACCATAATGCAGGCAGAAGCCATGCTCATGTAATCAAGAAACCTGTGACAATAGATTTCTATTTGAGGCATAGTTCTGCATTGCTACAGCTATGCATAACTAATTAGACAATCAGAAGTAGGTCTCATTATGCAAAGTTACTCAACCATGTTCTGAAGTAATACCTTAGTGACACTTACTGTATGCCCCAGCTGTCATTTGCATGTCAGGAAACAGAGTAACAAACAAAGAGGAGACTTTAACACCATATTTTGATTGGCTTTCTACAAGTCTGACTTGAGTTCCTGCAAGACCTGGGAAGAACCAACTAGTCTTCCTGGAGAAAAATAAAAGTTTATTACTCAAACAGAGACAACATTTAGGTTTCCTAATATTATTCTTCAGACAAATAAACAGAAAATATTTTTTTACAGCTCAGGCAGAAGGCCTGCATAACCTGTCTCCAACCCATGCCACCTTAAATTATTAAAACTAACACAGAATTTTAGAAATGAGTGTTGGTCTCTAGAGTACACTGATGCTTGGAATGCAGACGTTCACAGGGGATGTGAGGTTAAAACGTGGAAAATGAAGAGAGAATGTGTAAATCTAGGCACTTTAACTGAATTTAAATTGCTAGTCTGATCTCTCTGACAAAATTACTTATTTACCCATGAACGAAACAGCTTTAGAAGGCTGATGGCCTTTAAAGAAAGATTCTGTCCAGGCAACAGCAAAAGAAAAGGAAGATTAAAGATTAAAGTTGGTACTCATTTTATGGTAGATGTGTAGCAAATATTTTCTGGTGTAATCAATTTGTCACACACACAGGAAATTCAGTACCCATGATTTTCTATTTCTTCTGATTGAATACAAAAAGAAAAAAGCACATAACTTAATATTTAATGCCATCCCATAGCCACCCAAGAAATGTAATGTACTGTAACATACTTTTACTCTAATTTGTCTATCAGCTAATTTGTTCACATCACTATGGTAGGATAATGACAACAGTCGGATTTGACTTTAGAGATGCCAGTGGAAAGCACCTAATTTTAATGACAATATATTGACAGGGAAAACCAAAAAAACCAAACCCACACACAAAAAAGCTTACTTGCAAAATGGGAGAAAAGACTCGTATGTCAGTTAGTAACCCATCTCGCTTTATTTTCGTTTGTATTGCTCAAATTACTTTGACTGAAATACAAATGTTCAAAAACTTTGTCACAGCCTATCCACTTGTTATGTAAACATTAGCCCAGTGAGATGTGTTTTCTATAGCTGTATGTCGAAGAACCTGTGACCTACCTTTACATGCCATCAATTTGTTTCTTGAAATTGAGAAAACAAATACTAATAAGAGTGACTAAGCCAAACGGTCTTCAGAAACGGAGTCAGAAATCTAAACGGCTCTACAACATACCACAAGAGTTTCATTTTCTTGTGTGGTCTGTTTCTCATTGAGCTTGCCAGGCAGAGACAGACTACCCGCTACTGCACTGCATCAAAGAGTATGCATAAAGATGTTCGCATTTATCTTCGTATTGCTACAGTCCTACAGTCAATACAAGCCAGTCTAGCTAGCTGAGAATGTAAAGTGGGGAGGGAAAAAAAAAAAAAAAAAAGGTATCAACAGCCCTAGAGCACTCAAAGCTTTCTTTTACTGGAGAAACCTTCAGACAGTTGGTAGGTCTGTGATGGCACAGTGCTACAAAGCTATCTGAAGAGAGAATCCCCGGGCCAGGGCTTATTTAAAGTACTTCATGAATCAGTTGTCTATCATTGAGCTGCTTTGTCAGTTGGTGAAAGGTTTATGGATGCTCCAATTTGCGTATTGTTATTAATCTTATTCTACCAGCAAACTGCTTGACTGCAGAATGTATCCAACTGCAGTCTTCTGGGGAAATGGTGCTACACCTGCTGTATGCCTTTCAGCTGCCCTTAAGTAGTCTGTATGCTGCAATGTTAAACCCAGAGGAAGCTTCATTTCATTAGCATAAATCTTGTGATCTGTACACTATCAGAGGTTCTTAGACAAAAATAACACTATGGCAATCAGTCCAATAGCCAAAGTCGCACAAAAAGCTTTTAAAGTAAAATATTTCCCAGACAATTCAGAAGTGTTAACATACTTTTGACAATTATTGATTATTTGATTATATGCCACTGGGACCAGGAAAAACCAAAACCAACCAAACAAAAAAAACCACAAAACCCCCACACAACAAACAAAAGAAAACAAACTAAAACAATACTATATGAATTTTACAATTTCAAATCGTTTGTCAAATGCACACTACTAGAGTAAAAAAGATTTCCATAAGTTCATAAGGAACGCGTCCTACAACATGTCCTCTATGTTGAATAGATTAAAATGCATGAAAAGTAAAAAGTAATTAAGTTATTTGTTTTACTATTTCTAATGTGTTTTGCTTTAAATAAATGGTTTGCTTTACCAGTATCTAAGGTGATTGACTGCGTAGGAGGAGTACATCAGTCTGGACATAAGTCAGAATTGCTCTGCTAATCACAGCTGATGCACAGGGTTACAAACTACTGCTTGGACTGAGAGAATATGTATAATTATACTTTACGTTGGTGTTGACAGCAAAAGTAATTTAAAAAAAGCCATTCCTGGAATGTTTACTCCAAGCTGCTGCTGCAGCGCAGCATCTCCTCAGCTGTGTAGCTGCAGCTGTCTGAAGGGCCACATTAAAATCACTCTGGCCCTAAAAAGTTAGAGCCACACTCTACTGATTCCCCCTGGAGAAAGTGCAAACTTTTGTTCTTAATACTGAACTTCACACTTAATTTCAGTGGTGTGGCTGGATATACCCATACACGGCTGCAGGAAGTAAACAGAAATGGAAGTGAGAGGTCAAAATTTAAAGCAAGGCATCTTGTTAATCTGATCTCAATATCAAAAAAGACTACATCAATTTTTTTTTCAGCTCTGATTTACTAGTTTTCTAGGGTTTTTTTATTCTATCAGCCAAAATACCCGCATATATTTTTCTGTGCAAGTATCTATTTCTCAATCACACTCCAACAAGTAGTTATTCAAATTAAGCCTGCAGTTTTTATGGCACAGCACAATTCTTATATAATTGTGTATTTCTTTAATGGAAGAGGGTATCAAGGTTGCTGCTTTTGCTTTTTATAGTATTGGTATACTTTTTTAACAGGTTATATTTTAAATTATTACCCTGACTATCAGTGAAATGGCCATTGGGTTTTATTCAGATAATTGAAAGACTTTTAGAGAAAAAGCCTAAGATTAATTAATCTTCCAAATTAATTCACAGGAAGATTGTCTTAATATCAGATAATCAAATGCTTAGCCTGCACATTTCATAATATTCTACAATAATTTTAAATATTATCTTCCTGTCTGATGTATGAGAATGTTGCTGGGAAAGGTGCATCTGTTACTACTCTTTTGCTGTCTATAGTGCCTGAAGCTGTAGGCCATTGACTATGGGGTTTAAAATAACCTCAAAAGAATACAGAAACATTGATTCACAATGTAAATAGTTATTTTGCTTCACTTCTTTCCTAACTGTTCGACAAGCAAGGGTCAAACAGAGTCAATTAGGTGAACCAACAAAATATCAGTACTAAACAATTTCTGCTGATTTCCCTGGGCTTCTCAGTATGACCCTCAGCTGCTCATCTCCCAATGCTCATGACAGCAGAACACAAAGTGCCTGTGAAATATCTGCATTTCTGTATCAGATTCTTTGGATCCGTTATAGCTGCTTTTTTTTTAAAAATCTTGTGCATGGTGAATCTCCAATACTTTGCCGTCATTTGGCATATATCTGAACTTCCAATTGTGTATCCAACATAGTGACATGCTCGTCAGTGATACACCATTTTCAGACTATTAACCTGATATCCAGTCCAAAAAACAAGTGCTTGCTCCATATCTTTTCCAGATGTATTCTTTCAAACAACAGTTAAGAGAGTTCAGGGATCACTTGGATTCTTTCCAGAAAAAATAGGCATAGAATTTCTGCCTTTCTCCCAGAATTTCTGGAAGTTTTGTTCTTTCTTTTATGGTATCCTGGCCTGGATCTCAAACTTGTCATGATACCACTTGTCTACTCCTAGAATTGGTTTGCACTCGTATACATTTATGTCAATACTCTTCTCTTAAACCATCCTTATTCTTTGAGTGACACTGTCTCAAGCAAGTTCCAAATTCTTTACTAACAGCTGCACTGATAATTTCAAGCACTTAAAAGTTATTAGATTCAAAACTGCCTTCCTATTACAAAAATTATGATAGCAATTTTTAATCCACAAGGTTGCACTCCTTTTATTTTTCTCCCAGTTTCTTCACTATTACAGTACAAGTGGATCATGATTTGAAACTCTTCCTTAATATATTTATTTTACAGATGGAAGTTTTCGCATAATCTTGTACCTCTAAAAGCAGCTTTTGGAAATGAATATACACATTTAATGTATAAATTTAAAAATAAGTTTTCTTGCTATTACCCCATCCTTGTCAGACCTGAAGGATCACCTGTAGTTCCATAATTGTCTTATCTCAAACATTACTATTTCTTTCAATATTTACTTTTGACCATCTCATATTGGCATTGACTGCTGTCAAAATGGAAGAAAGCACTAGATGCTTTAAAAAGTCCCAGATTGTTAAGCTTTTATTTATTTAAGAGCTGCATTTGGTAGCCATAATTAGAAGACTGAAATACTTAGGACAGAACTTAAGAGATTTGTGGGGGATCACAGTTGAGACCTAATAGTCTGTATTTCCAGTGGCAAATCTGTCTACATAACATAACATAAATCACATCTGAAAAACATATCTGATATAAACACTTACTATCCTAGGCTTAGTCAAGGGCATGTTACTTCTCCAGTTGAAACACTGCTTTTTAGGGGTTCTTAACTTTCTGCACGTTTTAATGTCTTCAGAAAGAGTACTTGTGAACTGTAATGGTCCCAGGGCAGCCATTACAGCTGTTGGAGACATAAGCACTTTTAAACACTCTACACAAGTATTTACAACATAGAACTAAAAAGACTTTAAAATTGTCATTATAGTCTATGTAGTAAATAAGAAACTTCCTGAAAGTTAAAGTCTCTCTACTACTATGGAGTTGCTTGGTTCATAAAACTAAAATATTTTCCTTTTTTTAGCTTAATATTCTAATAACTGTCCTGCTAGTCTCCCGAAATGCTGAAAGGGAACAACCAATTTCGGTGACAACCAACGATAAGACAAGGGGCAATGGATACAAACTGAAACAGAGGAGGTTCCATTTAAATTTGAGAAGAAACTTCTTCATGGTGAGGGTCACAGAGCACTGGAACAGGCTGCCCAGGGAGGTTGTGGAGTCTCCTTCTCTGCAGACATTCAAAACCCACCTGGACACCTTCCTGTGTAACCTCATCTGGGTGTTCCTGCTCCGGCAGGGGGGATTGGACTAGATGATCTTTTGAGGTCCCTTCCAATCCCTAACATTCTGTGATTCTGTGGAACAGTGGGGAAGCTCAGAAAGATGCTGTGCTGCAGAGAATCTGCCTTGTATGTGGCTTCAGGGATATGGATTGTTTCATTGCTCCTTATTGTGATCAAACTGATAATCTAATATTCCAGGCTTAAGAAATTAAGTTGTCTTCATGGAAACACTAGTCACATTTTCAGCTAGATCCATTCACAGATGATAGCAAATTATTTCCATATCAAATTTACATTTTCCTGTGCGACTATGACATTTACACATAGGCATGATGACAGAAAATTCAACACAAGCAAAATCAAATATTATTATCATTGGCAAGAAATGGTAAATGTGAGCTAGCAGCACAATTGAAAACACCTTCTCAAGATGTCCTATAAGGGAATAGCCTCTGCCAAGAAAAATGTCACAGGCCGGAATACAGTTTAAAACTTTAGTCTAATTATTGTAACAAAAACATTTATTTTAGTTTATTCTGCTTATCATAAGAGATAAAAAATACACATTTGGATATTTTATCCTTCTACTGTGGCAGTTAATAAAACAGAAGGGTTTGGTATGATATTTGTGTTGTAAATCTATGGCCAGAGATATCTGGAACTACCCAATAAAATAACCATATAAAAAAGTCTGAATAAGCAACTCCTGGAACAGAGCTTCACCTCTTTGTTCAAAACTAGCTTTAGAAATCTTCAAATTGCTAAGCAGCAAAAGCCAAAGCCTGTCCTTTAGTGCAGTCACAGAAAGCCACAGAGAGTAGATGTTTGCTATGAAGAGTAGGTACAGGAAGGCAAAATATGACGCTGTAAGAAACAATTTTAAAATACTTTTCTTCTTACTCCAAATCTTGTACTTAACATACAATAACCTCATGGAGGCACAGTCTTTCTGACGTTTCACAGTGCCTTGTACAACTGTGACTTAGCCTTAAGAACTTTCACAAATTAGTGTGTAATAGCATATAACCAGCATGTTGACATATACTATTGAAACATACAATAAGCACGCTATTACATATTTTATATATATATAACAATAATTATATAAATGGAGTTATAGTATGCATGGTCAGGCTGATGGGATTAAAATTAAGAAATGCCAAAGAAGAGTTTTTACAGTCATAACTTGACCAATGTTTTCTCATTTCTCAACATGAAGGGACAATACATCTCTATAACTTGTATTTTTGAAAAACAGTATGGTGTTTAGAAGCTAGTTTCAAAAGCATAAGTCTCTTATGCCTTCAGTAAGTTAATTTTGGTCAGTCCCTTGATCAAAGCAGAGGCATGATTGCTTGAGTATTATAATTTTTGACTGGTTAAGGACCATGCTGTACAGTAAATGCGGTGTCGATGCCCTACGATATTGTGAAACGAAACATATAACACAAATAAATGAGCAATTAGATTTTTTTAAACTTTTAAATAGCTGTTTAAAGATTGTGAGTTTAATTAAAAAAATATTTTGTCTTTTTGACAGTCTATATCACATAACTTAGACAAACAAATATGATGACGTATTTAGAGAACATTCTTTCTGAATATCCAGTCCCAGTCCATACTACAACATGAGCAACAAGGTCACCTATTTAATGGCACAGTAAATGAGGTAGGTAGCAGATCAATGATCCTTGTTAAAATATTGCTATGGTAGACAATGATTTTGATTTTATAGTCTGGCAAAAATTAAGCACTGTAAGGTAAAATTCAGTCAAGCTACTTCTAAACTAACTATTTAAAAGGACAGCTATTTTGAAAATCTTAACATTTTTAGACAATTTATTTCAGTTTATAACTATGCTCTACCAATTGCTTATGTAGTGCAAGATATAATTCAGGTGAAAAATATGAGGTGATTAACAGCATGTCTTTCAGTTTTGATATCATGGAAATAAGAAGAACATGTTTTAATTTAAGTGACTCAGCAATGATATAATAGCTCACCCACTTGGCATTACCATACTAATTGGTCTAATAGTCTTTTTTGTTATCCACTACAGCCATACACATTGGTATTAGAAGAAAGCCAGTAGCTGTGAGAATAGGTCAGATCTACACCTCTACGTCTATAGGACTCCAAAAGGGGTCAAAAATCAGTGAGTAGATGAAATTAAAATCAATAAAGCGAAAAACCCCAGTGGACAGGAATTAATTTGACGTCCTTCATAACTTTCATTTGACAGTTCAAGAAGCATTTCAGGTCAATTATATTAATAGAAACTGGTTGAGTGAAAAGATGTTAATGATGATCCAGAGCTAATTAGCATAGCTATTTTCACTTCATCTTCTACAAAGAGAAAGGCAGAGCACAGACACAGAATCAGGCTCTTTTTTGGTCAGTGATGGAAATTGGCAGAGGACAAAAGTATGTGTGCAACAGCTCAGCAGTTTTTAGTGACAAGTCCACACTCTATGATGAAAACCAAAAAATAAACACATAAATTTATAACAATTTATTAAATAAGATTCGAAAGGGAACACTGAAGTAAAACTGGAATGATATGGTCATTGCCAAATATTAGTTGCTACTTCTTTTATGGAAGCCTTATTCTACTTTATTCCTGTTGCAGTTTTCACATCAGCAAAAGTTTCTATAAATCTCTGTGTCTCTCAGGCAGGCACACAGAGGCCCACAGATGGTAAAGGTCATAGAAAGCTGAGAAAAATTTTAATAAGAAACAAGTATGAGATTATTTAACTAATGTATATAGGATCCAGTCCTATTGGATAGTTCCAATATTGATAGTTCTTCACAAGTAGATCACAATTCAATCTTCTACATGGTGTCAGAAAGTTGTGGTTTGGCTGTAAGTCACTCATATGCTACTGAAGCTATTCTAAGTTCAGCTTCTTTTCATGGTTTATTGTGTATGAAACTCTGGTTTTATCTGTTTCAAATCCATAGTTGCTCAAATTTGGGTACTTAAACACAAGAAATATGACTGGCCATTCATAGCCATGAAAAACCTATACCTGTGTGTTCTGGTTGAAGCATGCAATGGAATTGCTTCAAATAAAACAACCCCTGACGCACGTTTTAATGAGGCTTATTGCAAGCCTTGCATCTGTTCGCTTTGCCTACAAGTCTGACTATTACAAGGAGTATACGTTACCGTGTAATTAAGCAGCAGTCATGAATGATGCTGTCTTCCACAAATACGCCACTCTCTTCATCTGTTTCGATCAGGCGACCAGCATGGTACCAATGTACTTGGGTGGTATTGTCAACGTATGTTGCAGTACACTGAAAAGGCAAGCGGTCTCCATGAAAAACCACCTGTCTTTGCGATGGGATCAGCTCAAAAAGAGGAAGTTCCAGGGGCCCAGCTGCAGGAAAAATAAAACAAAAACAAAAAACAAAACCAAAACAAAAACAACAACAACAACCAAAAAAAAAAAAAAAAAAAAAGGAAAAAAACCCTCACAATGAATTCCACTCATTAACATTGTGAAGTGAACTAACTCTATACAATTCTGGCTTCCTAGATCTTAACATTAAAGCACTAATATAAAAGAGATGCCCTCAAACTACCCACTTAAGTCTGATCATGCTGTGAATTCTAGAAATCACATTTCTTTTTTTGGTGTGAGCCCAAATAATTACAGAATTACTAGAATATCAACAGAAAATGGATTTCACAGAATAGTTCACAGTATGAGTAAGGTCGGAAGGGATCTCTTGAGATGCTCCAGTCCAGCCTTCTACTCAAAGCAGGATGACTTACTACAGAAAAAAAAAATAAATCTTCCAAATAAAGAAAAAATACAGCTATTAATATACGTGCAGTTACCAAATATAAGATGACTTCATTCTCAGTGGATGAAATTACCACTGTGCCCAGAACAAAATTTACTCACTCTACAGAGCCTAAAGTATCTCATATGCCTGGGATTTGGATAACAATAAGGTTAATAACAAAAGTTAAACTTTCTCCTGTAGTTCAGCTGCGTCTCTGATTTCTCATTTCCCTGTCCCTACTTCCTTTTGCTTCTTCCATGGTCATCTTTACTCTATAGATTTTAATCCACATTAATTATTTATCTAAATAGCTGTTTCTACTTTTTAATAGTGGAATGCATTTATTTTATGAATTTTATCTCTCCTGCCTTTCCCCAGGAAATACCACGATAATAAGAATTTTGCATATTCTTATTCTAAGCAGAATCTTACAAAAAAAAAAAAAAAAAAAGCTGCCATCATCACGTATCCAAATGCCTAAACACAATTAAAAAATGAAGAGTGTTGTACATTTGGAAGACATGTATATTTTTGGGAATGCTCAAAGTCTACTAATTTCATAAATTTGACAGTGATTGAAGGCTACATTCTCCCATCCTACAGTCTCTGTAGAGACTGAATCTCTAGACAGTAGTTGTTTTCTTCCATTTTTATTTCTAGATCCTGAAACTACCTTAACATAATTCCTGTAAAATATTTTCTATGCATTGTGAGATTAATGTTATTTCTTTAAACTGGTAGCAGAACATTGAAAAGGAGCATTTTTGGAAAGGTAATTGAAATAGAGGCTCTGCATCTAAAGACAGAAGATCATCTTTTATAGGATAATAAGGAATAAAGGAAAACCTGGTTTTCTTTTTTTCGATATAGTCTCCTTAGGCAGGACAAGAAAATTACTACCTCTGATACTTTGTTATCATCGCATAAAATCCTCATGGTAGTAAAAATACTAAGGAGTCACATATGTGACCGACGAATACACTACCATGAACATCTTGCACAATAATTCCTAAAATACCACCTTTTAACCTCAGCCTACACTGCTGAACAATTGACTGAGCCTGGGTTAGTTTGTAACTTCACTACTGCAATCTGACCCTAGACACAGTGCCTAAAGTGTTGCACCTTGGAAATCCTTCTACTTTGATGAGGAAAGAGAATTTTTAAGCTAGACCTTCTCCCTTATTTTTCTTCTATTTTCATTTAAAGGCCTCTCAGCATTAATATCTATCCAGACTGCAGGGTGGTCAGCTGAAAGGTCACCCTTCCACATTTGCACCACTAGTAACTATCTCAAACATCTATTTTTTCTGACAAGTACTTTAACATTTTTTTTTCCGTTTCACTGCTCACCATTTTATCTTCCTCAAACTTTCTCCTCAAAATCCTCCATTGACCATAATAAATACAGATGAACTTAACCATGCCTAAACAGATTGCAAGCCATAATTACTCGTTCTAGAATTGGTAAAAATTGTAGACAACCAGTAGTGTTTGTTACTCTCCTTACTCAGCATCCCACTTTAACACATTTCTTTATGCCATTGAGATGTTGTCCTCAGAACACTTAAATTGTGAGAAGCTGTATTTATAAACCTAGCTTTGGGCCCTCAATACTACCGGGGAATTTAAACGTTAAATAGTATATTACTCATCTGCTTTGAATAAACAGTGAGAGGGATCATTTCTGCTTTTGTATAGAGTAAGAATGCTGGCCAGCATAATACACAGGATTTGTACATGAGTGAATACATGACATTGTCATCTGGGAGAATCACACAAAGGATTAAGAAGGTAGTTGCTATCTACTGAGAGACCCTCTCTAATTCAAAAGGTTGCAAACTTTATGTTGCATTACAAAGTCAATTATGGAATACAGGGAAAAGTTATTTTGTGGAATTTAGCCATAAATTAACTGAATGATTATGAAAATGGAGTCCAGAAAAACTGGACATGTGTCACAAGTGCAACAGGAATACATACTACGCACAGAAAAAAATATTCTCATGAATACAGTAATTTTTATCTGAGGATATTGTATCTTGTCAAATATTTTTGCTCATGCACTGAGTGACACATTGTGTCATGAGGCTATGAAGTAGTAAGAGTGCAAACTAGAATATCAATATTTCTTAAGTCAAGATTAATAACTTGTCTGGCATACGGATGCAGTGTAACACTTCATGTTTATCTCTGCATCTATAGCTGGTCTTTAAGGCTCTCTGGTTATCACTTCTGTTGCTCAGCCTTGGGAATTACCCAACCCAGAAATGGAGTCGGAATTATGTGTTCTGTGCAGAGTTTGTCAATTAATGATCAGAAGAGAAACCTTTTTTAACGGTAGCATATCAGAACAGGAGAAAAGGATCCTTTGATTGACATCAGTCATATCAACAACCTACTCAGTTTCTTTTTCTTTGCAAATCCTTTTGAGTTACAACAAAAATGCAAAGCGAATGAAACATACCTTTGGTTTACCATTAGGGTGGGATATCCTGACCAGCCGAACCCTTTCACAATGTACATATTTGGGTTGACCAAATCGAGAAACAATGCGCAAACTTACTTTCAAAGTGAAACTAGTAAATTTTCTATGGATTATGACATTTGCAGAGCAAGGAAGGTACACTAAAGTACTTCTATAAAACATCTGCTTTTAATCTGCATGATGTCTACCAAAAAATGATTACCAGAGCTAATCTTCAGTTGTTTTCCAGGGATAATCATGATTTAAATGACTGAGGCTGGTTCTGCAACTATTACTCATGCAAAAATTCCAGTTGACTTCAGTGACACAGCTCACAGATATAAGGATTAATTCCATCAATAAGAGTTTCAGGATTAGGGCCAATACCCTTTTATCCTGAATGGTTATAAAATGATTGTATAGTTCCATCAGCATCAGCTGGAAATACTTATTTTAAATCCATAATCCAACAATCCTTCAAATTCAGAATAAAAATAAAAGTATTTACTAATGCCGTACACATGTTTTCAAGCTTGACTTTGAGAATAAACTAAGAAGTAAGACGTAAGAAATTCTGAAAGTATTTGGAATAATTTTGGCATTGATTTGACAGTACTTGAAATATAACTGCTCTGGCAAGCATAGCCCTACACAAGAGAAATTTTCTTTTTGCTTATGTGATTACTGAAGACCAATAAATATATATAATCTCTGATGCACATATATATAAGAATGTGTGTGTATGAGTGTGTACATATGGCAGATACAACAGCCTAATAAGATTAAAAATAATTTACAGTTTACTATTGTGGTGGAACTAATTTAGGTGGATTTTATTTATTTAATTTTTACACACATGAAAAATTTTCCAAGATTCTCCTTCCAAGACAATCCACTCTGCCGCCTTCAATTTTGGAGCCAGCACCACCATCTGCAAATGAGAGGTGTGACTCTCCTATAGACATTTAGATCAAGGGCTGCTGAAGTATTTTACAGTCTTTACCTGTCTTGTCTCTCTAGCCAGCACTAAACCATGATTGCAGCAGAGCACCACAGGAATCACTGATTGCAGCATGAATCTAAAGGTCTAACCCATCATTACAGTAATTACATCTTTATCTTTCACTTCTCAGCAGAAAAGACTTTTGTTGACTGAAGGCCAGTTTCCTTACATGATCTGCTCTTGTATTTCAGATTAGCTCTAGACTAGAATATTGAGAACATATAGAGAAGCAATCAGGTTACACAAATACCACTGAATTAGAATATCACTTGAGAGTCCTCACAGAAAGTGTATCCTTGCACATTTTAATGCATGCAGTGCCTGAAAATGTATACAAAGTTGAAAAAGAAAATAGAAAGTATTTCAATAACCATTAGCTAAAATGCAAAAACAGCAAGGTGGATTGGGGCTCTAAGGAAATGTTCCAATGCATATGCCCTTAATATTTTTATAAAACAATTTATCTCACACACATGCACACGTATTAAGTACTTTCTGCCTTTTTCCTTACAATTCAGTTCTTAAGATTTTAAGAATAGTTCAGTTTTCCTTCTAAATAGGGTCTTTCTTTTTGTTCAGTGTTTTAAAAGATGGAAAGGAGAAAAATATGAGGGAAACACTGCTGTTACTGGACATATATGAAATACAAATGTTTGTAAAAGACATAACATACAATGCATCCCTAACCTGTATTTTAGTAACATTTTAAATATAATGTGATCACATTTAAAATGTATGCACTTATAACAAATGGACACTACTGTTTTCTGGATGAATGATCAAAATCAAATCTGTAAGCACAAAATGTGCAATGTGTTTGTCTAAACACTACAGAAAGTTGGCTAGTCATTGACCAACATGACCAGCACAAGGCACCGGAAGCATGATCGGAGAGAAATGAAACTACGTCCTACCTCCAGCCCCATTTGTTGCATTTTCTCCTGCACAACCTATAATCTGGTAAGCACAAATCTCTACAGCTAAATAGCTACTAAGTGCACGATCCTTGTTACCACACTAGAGCATTCCGTTCAGTTTACCATAGACACAGTTTTCTGCCATCCATTATCTTATCCTCATTAACTGGCTTTGTTTGATATTGGCAGCTTTTACACTGCCAGAAACAGGAAAAAACACAGGTTTCTCCAGATTTCCCACACGTCAGTGCAGTATTACAGTGCTCATGTTTCAGGATACACTGTTGACTTCTGCCTCGATAGAAAATGCAGTTTGCTACAGTGCACCACAAGCTTTTGGGACAGAAAAACAACAGAGGTTGGCATTTTGCTTCTTGTTAATCACTTGATTTATCGTATTGCCAATGGGCTTTTTATTTGAACTGAGTGTGCCTACAGAGTGAGGCACATCCTGCTGACAAAAGTGTGAGTTAGAGCTCTAATATTTGTATACAATCTCAGTGGGAAAGAAATGTGCATGGGAAGCACAGTGGGGGGAAGCTGGAAATGAAGACAAAGTAAAGGAACTGGTCCAATAAAGAGGACAGATGAAAATGAAGAAAAGCAAATTGAAAAACAGTTAAAATTTTGAATTGCTGACGCAGCAAATTATATCTGTTGATATTCACTGAATGGAACTAAAGAAAAGAGAGTAATCTGAATTGCTCTAAAGGCCAGTTCTGCCAAGAAGCGGAGGTGGCAGTACATCAGTGCCAATTTCCATATTGCAAAATTTGCTGACAATGACAAAAGTTTGGTGTAGAAGGTCACAGACAGTGCCATATGCCGAGGAAGTCAAGAACTGGAGCCAAGCTTCAGTTTTAATAAAAGCTTTGCCTGGCTCCAATTTTAAAGTAATATCCATAAAATACAGATGCCAGCATGTATTAAACACATCAAAATAAGATAAGCCTTTTGAGCTTGGGACAAGAAGGTTTTATACTATATTTTTTCACTACCCACTGCAGAAAAGTAGGGCTTTTGTTTGTATAATAGCTTCTTATTTCCATCAACTTCATAATGCCGGCAGGGCAAGGCATATTCCACACCATTTCATCATTTCTTTTCACCCTCATACATGTTTTTCAGACAGGAACATGACATAGATGTATTTTATTTTGCAGCATCTCATAATTAAATCACAAGTTTATGTTTATTTTGTAATGCTAAATGCTACACTGAAATGGTAGCTACTAACCAAAGAGCAAGACTTCAGACATGTGTACTGTTCTACTTTAAGTTACAAATTTTGTATCATGTTTTACTCCTTCAAACTTCTGCAAAGCCATCAAAGCTGAGAAAAAGAGAAGAGAAAGGGTGCATGTCTCACGAGCAGGCACAGCAGAGCCAGTGGGCTGAGGCACAGATAAGAATGCAGATGCTGCTGCAGGGACCTGAACAGAAGTAGCAGTCCCAGAATTTGTCCTGAGTTAAAAGGACAGTGAGGCCAGGTTGTCACAGTCTACTGCTACTGGTGCTTCAGTTATCTGGGTTAACCAACCAGATAAGTGTACACCTTATCTACAAAACAGAATATTATACAGCCAGTGCAGTTATGCCAAGAGGAGCTACAATCAACTTTGTATAACAGCCTTACTGAGGAGCACCTGGATTCCATAACTTCTCAAACTTATCTAATTAAAATAAGTTACACCTGTGTAGAAACTAAGGAAAACTGAGCTGGAAAAAGTACAATTCAAGTCCAGTCACTTTTAGCAAACCCAGCTCATACAGGTTTCAGCCAGCACTCAGCAGGTGAATGACAAGTCCAGCCATGACAAAGTTATTTAACTTGTCTTTTCTCTACAGCAGTTCCTTCAGATTTATAAGCCCATGTGAAAATAAATTAGCAGATTTGCACTGAGCCCTGAGACTGATCTGTGTTGTTCCATTACAACCGTTTTAAGTGAGGAAGCAGTGGAAAAACACTTTTGAATTTACTAATGCTAGCAGTGATTTACTTGGTAGGAAAGTTGTGGAAGAGAAATACAGAGGTAGTAGGTTTCACTTAATAAAATTGAACATAAATGCCAAATATAACATTAATTTGTAAAATGGCAACAGCTATTTGAAAAATTTACACAACAAGAAATTCAAGGTTTCATTCCAGTTAATCAATTAATCAGAAATTTATCTGCATGCAGGTAAAATAAAGCTCTTGCATTGGCATATCTAGCAGAAATTTAAAATAATTGGCAAAGAGTTTGTTCATCAGTGATTTCTTTCTTATCAAATACAACTGCTGCCACTTTTCAATTTCTTATTTTCAAATTGTACCAGAACTCCACTTTAGAAACTAGGGTGCATTTGATTATTTGCCGTGTTCCAAAACTTGAAGACCATGACATATTGACAGCTATGGTACTGGAAGATTCATCAACACAAATTCCTTCACTGGCAAGAGTCAGAAGCCATTGCTAGAAAGCTAATTTTGATGACTCAAATTATCCTTATGGCAAGCAAGCTGGCAGGCTTATGGCTACTCACACTCATTACAGCTTGCAGTTAATAAAAATGGCTCAGCAATGGCAAGGATAAAGCACCCAGCTCTACAAAATATTATATATTGATTAGCTTTATCTAATTGGGAAGTGCAGTGGTAGTACTCGTCTTTCCAAACCTTAAGCACCACTAGCCACCTTCTTTTTATTTTTGTGTCATTACTACACAATTAGACCACGGCAGCAGGAAGGTCTCAAGAGTAACAGTGATTGCACCTAATTGCCCAAAGTCCAGCAGGCTGCATGAGTAGTACCCATCTATGCTGCAAGGATGACAAAAAAAAAAAAAAAAAAGCTGAACCAATGACAGTTCTGTCGAAGCAAGAACTCATTCCAGTCACTGTATGAAATTTTTCCATTCCAAACTCTCCTCAGCCCAGCTGACAGTGTCAGAAACTGCAGCTGTCAACAGCCATTTTTATACATATATTAAAGAAAGTGCTGTATGATGAAATGTGCTATAAAAATGTGAAATATCACTATGGTATACTCCATTTAATTAATAGAACACAGGGTGACAGGATGGATTTAACCCTAGTCTTAATGTACATGTTGCCATGTTAAGAATAAAGACTATATCTTCCAGGATACTCCATGGGCCTTAGTCAAGGCTGGCTGTCTTATCATAGCTTTGCTCATGAGATGAACAGTCAAGTCCTCAAGGCTAGAAGTTTTGAAGATTAAAGAAGCTTCATCTTGATGATATTATCCTCACTACATCTTAGCTAAAATTTCCTTTAGTTATCTTAAATACTTTTTGGAACAAGCAGGCAAAGACAATGTAGAAAATCAGTTAAAATTGTGCATTCAAACCTGCTGATATAGTTTAAGAGTAACCTATAGGAAGAAAAACAAGCTTGGTACATTTTCAGCATCTAAATCAATCAGATTCCATGGGTGAAAGGTTCTGTTGAACTATATTTTCATGCATGGCAACACATGCAAGAAAATATGCAGAAGTAAAACCTCATCTTTTAAGTTTCCCAAAGGACCATTTTAATAGTTCTCTTACTTCACATTTATAAGTTTTAAATTTTTTGCCTCCCACCCCCCGCCCACCTTGCAGCAGTGTCCTAAACTACCACTAAAGAAATCAGATAACTATCTATAATATTAACTGTAGGGCATCATATTCCTATTTTTTTTTCCCAGACTGATCATATTAGGATAAGAAATACAGAATTTGGAGCCAAAAGGTTAGAGCATTGTTGGTTTCATACTACGAAATGGTTATCTATTGAAAACATTGATATTTAAAATTGGCCACTTAGCTCTCATCGAAAATCAATCTACCACATCCATCTTTGAAAGATCAAAAATGTACAGTTACATTATTTGATATATAGACATTCTGTTATTATCCATATTTTGCTATTAAAGAAAATCCTGAATTGCTAGCATTGTAAATTGCAAGAAAAAATTGCAAGAGCATTTAACTAGAGCTAATTGTATCATCATCCATATCTTGCGAAATCTTAATCCTGAGAAAGGTTACTAATGTGAATATTCCTATTTCAATATAATTAGACCTATTCATATAATTAGGCACTCCCTGCAGAATTGGAGCTGAAGTCTTGATCCCGCATATTCTTGAAGACAATGATGTTCCGCATGAATGCAGCAGGCTATCTGTAGGCTGCCAAGCAACTGCAGGACTGGAATCTAAATCTGGATAATTAATCCATCATTCTTTGTACTTGAGATTTTGAGTTTAGTCAGTTACTACATACTGAAAAAACCCCCCACAGTTCAATATTTACATTGTGTTAATGTAGTAAGAATGACTTGTAAATGAAGAAAGAAATGGTTGAAACAATAATCTCAAGCCTATTCCTAAATTTAAGTAACTAATAAATGAGACCAAAAAAATGTTGTGTGTACTATGAGAGAAATAAATGTAGAAAAAAAATGTTCCTTATAAACTTTGAGCCACTATTTGTTGTCACAATGTATTTCAAGTAGGAAAGAAAACTTAAGAACAATCTATGTGCAGATGTATACAATTATCATTTTAATACTCAAAAGGCAATTTAGATAATTTTTGTCACCATATGAAAAAAGCAACTTCAAATCTCATTTCTCATCCAATATCTCTAGCACAAAATATTTGACAGTCTTCTTAAAAGCTGATGCAGAATGAAGTTGAATGCATTTAGTTGATTTCAGGCTTAAATGTGACTGTTGAAAAAAATCTCCTTTCAAAGATACAATTTCCCAATGGGGATGAAGGGAAAACAATGTGCAAGCACATCCATTAAAATTATAAGGACATTTCAACATATTGAGCATCTAAAACATCCCTATTCCACCACTGCTGAGAAAGCAGTTAAAGCCATGCTGTGTTTTAAAAATACATGTCAAGAAAAAAAAAAAAAGAAAGAAAAAGAAAAGCTGCTTCAGAAAATGAAAGTACTTCCTACAGGAAGTATACAAAAGAAAATGTTCTCTTTTTTCCCAATGGTGTTACTTTACTTGATTTAAAATGTCTTGAATGTTCTGAATTTTTTGTGGTAAGATTGCAAAGAAGGTAAGATTGCAAAGAAAAATTACTTATGAAAATAGACTAGGGAGCTGCATGTGGCCCCAGAGAAATATGCCTTGATGTTCTGCTCATATTTAAGCATGAGAAATACAGATTAGAAAATGTGAGAGTAGGTAAGTAATGATGAAAGTACTTCATACTTTTCTATGTCAGAAATGAAAACTTAAAATGGTCAAGAAATCTCAAAGAACACAAGAAGAAAAAGTGCTTAAACAATATAAATGTTCTTGCTTTTTTTTTTTGCTTTGCACCTGCAGAAAGTGCTTTTAACCTGACTCTGCTCCTTTAAAGGATGAATACTCTGATTCTCAGTGAAGTGAGGCAAAGTACAAAAGATAAGGTGCTGGTTAAGTACAAACAATTCCTTAACAACTATATTCCCTCCCTCCCAATATATACTTTACATTTTCTATGAAACATTTAATGAATTGTATTGCAGAATATAGGAACAAGAAAAGGATCTATCCCTTTGAGTTGTATCCCTCCCTTTGAAGTACCCCTCCCAAGGACAGAGTCTATTTCATCATTAAAAAAGTGCATTTCAAGAATATTTTATGTGTCACAAGTTGCTAATTTCACTTATGAGATAACTCTATAAACTAAGGTACTTTACAGAATTCAGAGACTGAGTAATAATTCAAACACTGTTGGACACTCACAACTTGTAGCTCTTATCTTCCATTTTTTCTCACCTCTATTTTCAGTAGGATGGATTTTTATTCTTCTTTAGTGTTAATAATTTACTCAATAGGCAGCCCCCTAAAGCATGCTAGATAAAACTCCAGCTCTGTATTTTGAATATTCATTCCCTTTCATCCATTAAAGCTATGAGTAACTTATGAATCAATCCAAACAACTGCTCACTACAGGTTTGATGTAAACTGTTACAATTCTATTCATCATGACCAGTGGGCACGCTACCCATAAACAGAATCCACATTTTGTCATAATACACACTTTCAAAATAACATAGTCTAACAACCCTTCTAAGCTAGGTGAAACAGGCTGCAGTCGATTGTCATGCTTGTGGAGCACGCAGAGCAACAACAGAATTTTAAAACAGTTTCTGGATACTCACAGTCTCTGAAAAACAGGCTCCTGAGCCTAGGGATGCCACCTTACCCCCATCAAGTTAGACAAGACACTACATAAAAACAGATGCTATCTCAGCCATGTTAATACACGAAAGGAAAATGTCTCAGTTGCAATATTTTCTTTGCCTTTACTCTGTGCTTTGCAAGTTCTATTTCCACGATGTTTTCCCCTGAGACTGCATTTTAAAATGAATGTATCTAACATTTAAATTTTTATCTGTTTCCTTACTCCTGAAGTTTCTTGACTGAGGATGGTATATGAAGAACAGCCATTAATATTAGCTTTGCTGATTATCTCCATTTGCCCTTGTTGGTTGCAATTACGGAAACAACATGTTTTTTTTCAGAGATGTACACAATATAGGTGAATAAATTATGCTGTATTTTAGAACTTCTTTTCACTCTTGTCCTACAATCCTGTGTTGAAGCAGTTCAACATAAAAGGAGATTTTATCACATTCAGTACAACCCAGCAAAAAAAGAAGTGGGAAACTAAGGAAAGTTTAGGACAGAAGCATAATAAAGATACAAGTAACTTATTCATTTCTTCCAAGGAAAAGACTTGTGTAGATCTTTCCATCACAAATAGAGAAAGGGGGTAAACGTAGTTTTGGGAGTTAGCCCATTCCTCATGATAGGGTCAGATGCAAAGGGCTAGGATGAGCTCCGCTAACGTGGCCTGAGCGCCATCCAAGACTATTACAGATTCCTTTACCAGACATACTGCCAGACTGCCTTACAGCAGACTGCTTGGAAAGGTAAGGACAACAACAGAAGGAGCAGGAGAGGTGACATGTGACAAAACTAGCTTGCCTGAAAGTGCTGCGTTGAGATGGTGTGGATGTACATGTGTCAAACCATCTGCTCAAGTACAGCAAAGTGATTTTTGAAAAAACCTAGTCTTCTCTACATTTAGACTTCCTGAGAACTAACAAGATACTACATCTAGTTCATTTAACCTGTCTGCTTTACAAGGAAATAGTCCACGCAACATTATGGTAACCAAGATTAGGACAGTACACTACATAAACCCAAAAAGCTACTGACACCAAAGAAAGAACTAAACTTATCCACTCTCTGCACAGAAACATGCATAATAAGGAAAAAAAATGTAATTTATTATGTATAAATGCATTAGAATCTAAGCAAAAAATAGATTTCTTAATACCCTTTTATATTTACTTACTTTTGACGTATTTTTAAAAAAATTTAAGAAAGGTGACAGCACAGTCCCAATTATTTATTTATAAACACCTGTAGAGAAAATGGATATGCAAATACCAATACTTTCATTTGTAGGAAACCTGCACAAGAAACTGTATTCTGTCCCAGAAGAATTATATTATTTTCTTTGTGGTGTGAATAGATAAATAAATAATGTTTTAAAGCACTATAAAATTATTTTTAAACTTTGACTTTTGCAATATTTTTTGTACAATTTAGTAAATATTTACATCATTTTCAGAAAAATCATTTATCTAAAGATTATTAATATCATGTCAACTACTTTCTAAACTTTAAATAAAATCTAACTGGGGAAGACAAGAAAGCCAGTACTTTTCCAACATCTGTTTTAGTAAGTCAACATTTTCTAAGAGAAAATGGCTTCATCAGAGTTATACATAGTTTGCACAGCAAATGAACTTTTACTAATTTGTGCTGTTAGTTCAATAGCATCAATATATCTTTGAGACAGAAACTAAAATCTAGTATTTCATTCATCAGTGTAAATAATTAAAGCCCAGCTTTAAGAGCAACCTTTAGTAATGCCCTGAAAACAAAACCTCATACAGGTCTTTCTTGAGGAAAGAATTTTGCCTGCAGAATCCACTTCTGCTGATGATGTGCACAAGGGAAAATAACAAAATGCTTTCAGACCTCAGGTGGAATTTATAGCACTGGTATTCGGGAAAATGTAATTTTCCTCCTGTAAATTGGGTAAGTTTTATTTGGAGTCACGGAGAAAAAGCAACAAGGCACTACATGAAGCCAATTTCTCAATAATTTTTCAGAAAGGTGCTCTGTCCATACTGTTTGAATTCATTGCAGTCCCCCATAATTAAGACAGAAAACAAAGACAAAACTGTCTTTTATCATCAAACCGTTTTTCAGCCTTATGTCAACATCGTCAAAATTTGCTTTCTAGGTGAACATTTCTGAGAGTTGGAGATTTTTTTTTAAAGATTTAAATAGCTCTTATAAGCTGTTAATGAGCTATGCAAGCAGAATCCTGTGAATTCCAAAACTGTGCAGTTACTTAAATTGACTCATAAAAATCCTCAAAGCAGGTTTTTAGCTGTTTTCAATAGGTGATTTCTTTGCTGTCTTATCAGATGCACAAGAAAGATTTGCCAGAAAGAAATTTGAAAGATGAATTCTTCTCCCATAAAAATATAAAATAAATCTAAAAAGCTCGTGGCAACCTACCCCCTGTAGCTATTCGGAATTTTTTTTTACTGTTTCCTTTCCTGTTCACTTTGACTTTTTCATTCATTCCCTAACTTGCCTGCGTAGATCTTTGCCATTTCCCTTCTATTTTTATTTTTTCCCTTCCATTCTCTTTTTCTTTGCTCATATTGTGACTGTGATACCTCATGACCTATTCTAGCTTGTAGAAGGAAGATCAGTATCTATAAATATAAATGTCTGACAGTACGTAAGATGTTCTCATGCAGGATTTTAAAATTTTTAAATATCCCTTAATATTTCCTTTAAGATACATTTAATTTTGTTAGCTCTATGCATATTCCAACACATAATCATTCTGAAAACATTCTCAATAGTTGTTATTAATTTTGTGCCAGACAGCTGTCTATTATGCCTAAATTCAAATTAAGTTACTGAAAATGAAATTGCTAAATGTTGTGGGCACCATGAGCTGCCCAACAGGTATTATGATCACTGTGAAGTACCTGGCAGACATTACAGAACTGGTGGAAGGCTCAGCAAATATAATCACCATGAAGCTCTCTGCGGATATTAAAAGTGGTGTCGAGCTATTGGCAGTCATTACAAACCTTGTCAAGTGTTCTGTGGACATTATAAACAGCAGTGATAACTAGATGTGCCTTATAAATTCTGTTCCAGAGATGTGGTAAGGAGTCCTATTAGAAATTAAAGTATGAAATTCTGAGAAACTGCTTTCATTTGCTCTCTAAAATTCACAGGGTCATATTCATTGGCAACCTGGAAATACCAATTAACAGTCCTTAATTGATTTTGCTGATAATTCCAGCATTTTCAGAAACAGGACTTTTCCTACTGGGAAATGGATCTCTATGAAGACGCCCTTGAAAGATATCTATAAAATGGCAGCTTGATATTTAAGAAATATTGCAGATTTTCAAATATTCAGAAATACAGGCTACCGGAAACATCTCCACGTTTCGCTCACAAGAGCTCATTCCTAATTTGCCTCCAGACGGGTATGTGTGTTTCCTTGACAATTCAGACAATGGAAGATCTGTAGCTGGTTTCACATCCTTTCACATCTCTCCCAACTTGTAAATACCTGTATTTGCAGTTGTTGTTAAAACAATTTTTTTGGTTATTATTCCAGTCAACCTTGATCCCCCTCCTGGTGTAAAAGCGTTAGCAACACTTGTCATTCCTCTTGTGGTTATTAGGATAAAAGTTTGAATTTCCTTTTGTTTCTGTAAGACTTCAGCAAAGTCACTATCCCAGCAATTTTATGTCATTCAAGAAAGTCAAAGATTCAAAGATTCTGTGATTAATGAAGCATGTGTGAAATTATATATCTTATTATGGAACCCAACAGCATAATGTTGCGCTTAGATTTTTTTTCTCTGCAGTACCTGATACTTTTAGAATCTCTGGGTTTGCCTGTTGTTTGCTAGACAGTTTTCAGTGTGAGAGGAATTTTCTTATTCTTGTTTGTTTGTTTCCTTTCTCACACCACATCCATCATGTTTGCTATGGTGGGAAATCTTTTTCAAAAAGCAATTCACTTATAGATCTTCAAACACAGAATTCACCTACCTGGAGCTCACTCTCAAAATCCTATTAATTTCCCGGGCATAGTGCTAAAATGTATAGTTACAGTTTAATAAAAATGAAAAAGACAAGAATGAAATCTGACATTTATGCCACACTATCAGTGAAATAACTTGAAAAGAACATTCTATAAATCCCTGCAGGAAAGCTCAGTTTCATGCAACATACAATGTAGAGCTACCATCTTGGGTTAATGTTTTAAATAACAATTACATGTTACCTAATAGGACAGCGGTATTCTTGCAATACAATTTTTTTAAAAAATTCATTTCTGGTTTTTAACATTTTCTCTGAATTCTATTTCAATTCGTAATGTTAAATGGAGTGCAGCTCACCACATATCAGCTGGCTTTCCTTCAGGTTACGAAATGACAGTCCTTGTAAAGCACTGGGGTAAGCACAAACTGTTTCCTCCGCTATTCGAACTGAAGCATTTCTGGCCCACTGCAAGACCCATTTTAGATTACAGTCACAAATTAGTGAATCGGTGTTGAAGTGTCTAGAAAGGCAAAGAAAGATCACAAATGGTACAAGTGTAATTTTCACAAACATACTTTCTTCTGTTAGAGTCCAATTATCTAACTCCAAATAAAACTAATTCTAGATAGATGCCTAACTATGGATGTATATCTATAGATGTATAACTATAAAGATACCCTGAGACAACTAATATACTTTGTCCCGCTGTTAATGACTTGCAAGACATTATGCCAAAATTCTGGTTTTGGTTACAGAACAGCATTCACTGACTGCTGGATTAAATTTGAGTATGTGCTAATGTAGAAAGTCAGACTATAGCATGCTTCCACTTACTAAAAACTCTTTTCAGTAGAAACTTGACCATGGAAGCATCCAGTATACACTTTTAAATCTGAGAGAGCTACATTTAATGTAAACAGCTGGGAATTGTTACAACTGCAGGAAAATATTTAACGTGAAAGTTTTTGTGTATTTAGTATTATTATATGATGTCATGCATGAAAACACGGATGGTATAAGATCATAAAGGAAAAAAAAAACCAGGGATGCTGGTCAGGATGGCTAGACTGCGCTAGTCAGGAGCGGGTTCAGGTTGTCAATGCTAACCATTTCACTGGGACAGGTAGAACATGGCAGCTCATCAACAGCAAACCAGCCATTGATAACAAAATACTGCATATTTTACATTTGAAATGCATTGCTGGGAACAATCCTGTTTGAATTCATATTTAACTCTGCTATGTATATCCTAAAGTCTTTCTCAAATATTTCAGATTTTGAACCTAAGGAATCATACTTACAGTGCTTTCAGAGCCAGCAGCTCAGAAAAAAGTCCATTCATGAGACTTGAAAAAATATTCCCTGACAAATTCCTAGAAAAAAGCAAGTTACAGTCAGTTCTAACAAATATAAGAAGAAAACAAAATTATTATAAAGTAGAATTTTCCCAATGCTAAGAAATTCTGCTTTCTTGATAACACTAAAAACGTCTTTAAATTTGTACATTGCTTTCTCGTAAATGACAGCAATATTCAAATCAAATCATACATTTTACTTCTTTTATTTTCACAGCAGGTATAACTACAATTCACTTGGTCTAATAAACGGGAATATTTCTACATACTTAATATAATAGAATTCTAGAATTTAAGTTAAAACATTCAAACAATGATTATAGTATACGTAGAATGCCACTTCAAGGTAAAGAAATAAAAATGGTGTCTTAATTTAGCAAAGCTCAGAAGAATTCAAGCACTTCCTTAAAACAGTAATGAGTTTTCAAAGTAACTACACAAATCATTTTATTACAAAGGACTTTAAACAAAACTGACTTTTCCCATCTTTAAATTAAGGACATTTCCATTTTAACTGCTGTTTTATATTTCTTGTCTTGATGGCTGAATGGATTAAGCTGAATACTTGCAAACAGATTCAATTTAATTTCACCTAGTTTAACCGTATTGCTCTGCCAGTGCTTTAATTATATAAAAGGTAAAAGCATAACGTCAAGTAATGCTGTCTTTTTCTATACCATTAAACTGAAAAATTAGTGCAGTACCCAGGATTGACATCTCATACCATATGAATTACCTGCTTTTGAAATCCTGATATATGTTTCTTTCTAGCCAGTACCTGAAACCTACATGTCTGAACTCAAGGATGGCTAGAAAATTTCAGCTATCAGTAAAATTTCAGATCTCTTCACTGGAGATTCGATGTTACATATAGAAAAGAAACAAAATAAACAAACAAACAAAAAACACACACACAAAAAAACCCCCACCCAAAACATAGACTGGCAAGGGAAATGGTTTCATTACTTTTTCATTTAAAAGAATGGTTTTATAATTATTGATTTTAATTCTCCTATGTCTACAAATTAAAGAATGTATACTAAACTGAGGATACAAATTTCTCACCAGTGAGGAATCTACTAAGGTGCAAAAGATCTGAGGCAGCGTCATAAAGAAAGAAAGAATAAAAAACTCAAGAACCATGCATTCTACAGAAACCTATAAACATAAGTATGGACCAATGATTCAAGAAACAAGGGGAAAATACAGCTAATTTATAAATTACTTAAAGAAAGTTATAGAACATTATTGAAACAATGACTAATCTTATTTTTATATACAATTAATTTTTCACCACTGAAATAATGAAAAAAAAATTAACATGAATACTTCAAATTTTCATGGTAGATTAAAGCAAATTTCAACTAATACACAAAAATAAACAGACTCAGCTATGTTAAGTGAAATTATTTCTCTTTATACTGAGTAACAGTGAGGTGTGTTGATACAATTGAACTCATAGTTAAGATTTTGTCTAACAGTGCATCTTTAATACAGTCGTGGTGCAAAGCTCTTGGAAATGGAAGCGCTTCGAGTATCTCTTCAAGTGTGAGTATGTCTAAAGGTGGAAGTGAATGTTTGCATGTAGCTAGCTATTTTGATACCTTTAATATTTTGGATTAATCTAGAGGAACTAAAAATATTGAGCATTTCACAAAGACTCAGTTACCTCTTGACTTGAAATTAAATGGATCTACTGGATTAAATGGACATAAGCCCTGACAAGGCATATGCTGAAGCAGTTCAGTGAACTGGGACATTAAATGGACTAAATCAGAAACTGATAAACCTCCAATAAAAGGAGGCTGAGGGGAGACCATATTGCTGTCTACAACTACCTGACAGGAGTTTGTAGCATGGAGGGAGGTGGTCTCTTCTCACAAGTAGCAAGTGATAGGACAAGGGGAAATGGCCTCAAGTTGTGCCAGGGGAGGTTTAGATTGGATATTAGGAAAAAATTCTTCACAGAAAGGGTTATCAGGCATTGGAACAGGTTGCCCAGGGAAGTGGTGGAGTCACCATCCATGGAGGTGTTTAAAACACTTAGACAAGGTTCTTAGGGACATGGTTTAGTGCTAGAGTTAGGTTATGATTGGACTCAATGATCCTGAGGGTCTCTTCCAATCAAAATGATTCTATGATTCAATGACATTTACGATGAAGTAAATCAGAAGCAGTTCCGCTAACATGAAAGCAGTTACAGCAGTATAAACCTTCTGACAGAGGACAGTCATGCTAAACTGAAGGACAGGGAGGGCAACCTGCCCAGCCTTGCACGGACTGCTGCCAGAGGGCAGAAATACAGGGGGTTTCTTTTCTCTGCCTCACTCCAGCGCAGTACGACAACATTTCCAATCTGACACAAATCCCCTGTTTTCCCTTAAATAGCTATCTAGGCTTTGTACAACAAAATAAACAGAGCATCAAGTCTGAAGTTTGGTAATTCTGTTTGGACCAAAGGAAGGCTTTATGTCTGGTCAATATTTTAGGAAAATGGGAAAAACTGTAAGTCATTCCCACAGCTGATGTAGCAGCTATGTGCCTGTCAGTGACGCCCATTCTGTATCTACTGAATCCATGTACGGGCCCTGTCAAATCCAGCAAGATATCTGGCCAGAACTGACCTACACTGTGTTAACCTAAAAATTCCTGACTGATGTTCCACTTCGAGATTTTCAGTTTCTTTTTATCATGACAGAGAAGTATGTACCCTTTCAGTGGTTTTGCCAAGTGCTGGAATAATTGAGTTCCTGACAGTTCAGAAGTTAGCACAAAGCCAGCAAGCCAATTTTTCATGTTCTTTCATATTCTTCTGATAATGACCTGGTTTGAAGTTTCCATATTACTACCAATAATTAGCAAACTAGGGTCATGTTCACAGTCCTGTGTAAGTCATAAAGGGATAGATTTCTGTGCCCAAGATATACGTAATTAGAATATCTGGATCTCCAATAGTGGGAATAGCTTCTCTAACAAAACTTTCAGAAGCCTTCTTAAATCACCCCAATAACATGCATTACTGAGCTAGATATCTACAGGACCCTGCAAATGCCTGGTTCTGTCAGATGGTGTCATCTATACTATATATTAAAATATCTCCAAATGCATAGTGTTGTGAAATTTCCCCATTTTAGATATCCTAAAAACCCACTCTAGCTTGATTTAAAAGAACATTTGTTCTAAAAACATCTGTATCACCTAGTTTGCAAACATTTCAAACATAACAAATTAATGCACTCCAAAGCTGACAGCACTTACTATGCCATTAACTTACTACATTAACAGAAACATGTGCTTTCTGTTTTATCAGAGGCAACACATTTTAGTCTCACATATATGAGCCTACACTTATTTTTCATATACCAAAGATTCCTGTGCTTTTACAGAAATTAATGAAACACTTTTGCAAAAAGCTTTAATATAAATGACAAAGGCCATCAAACAGTCAAAGGGAGTTAGGTGTCTCAAAAGACCATTTTGAGGCAAAATACAGGTAGAAGCAGGAGTATATGAATATGAAGAATGCTTCACTCTTATAAGCAGTATTCCAAAGTAAAGGATGAATGCAAGGCCAACAGATTGATCTTCCGTGCAAAAAGGCTGGGATAGAAGGGGTAAAAAAGGACAACAGAAATACAGAGAAGGCAGGTTACGGTGCATATTTTCTTGATGTTACTGAAGTGGGGTCTGTTTGATTCACTGTGTAACTGGTTCTGTAAGTTATCTCTGGCACCAAGCAAAATTAGTTGCTTTGATGTCAGCAAGAAAATCATACGAGAATTTATGGTGTTATATTATCATAAAGCTAACTGCTGATGATGATTCAGAGGCAGGATGAAGAACGAGCCAGATGTACTTTAATCAAACAACTGGAAGTAAAGAGGAAGTCCTGTTTCAAACTTCCAAAAGGAAGAACCAGCAGTAGGCACTTGTTGAAACAGGTTTAAGGCTGCAACATTTCAGAACCTGAAAGGCTAACTTAAGGGGGATTAAAAACAAAATTGAAATCCAGTATATCGGTACAGCAGCACCATCTCAATCTTCCACAATTCTTGATATTCAGATTAAATATAAACAGAATCAATGTGGATGGCAGCTCCATCACCTAGCAGGAATATATTTGCATACATAATTCTGGAACAAAGCACTGAAACATGGCCACTGAGGAGCCAAAGGAGATTTGGAAAATTTGTTGCATTCAATTATGTCACTCCTAGTTAGAATATATGCACCTCATTATAGCATAAACACACCCAAGGAGTAATACATAAGCCAAAAAAGTTAAGGTAATATCTTAGAAGACATAAGAAATCTTTTCTTATATTGTCTGAGGCACTGCCAGCTGCATTTGTCACATAATGTGAAAGCATTTTGGAATCATTTTCCAGAGTATAAATCATCAGATCCAAGAAGGTGGAAAAATTAGATCAGATCACAACTCACCGGCTGCAGTAATTTCAGGAGCTGTGTGAAATTTTAGATTTCATTGGTAACTTGAAAGTCAATTCCTGTTCACTGAAATACACTTCCTGACTGCAATCTGAATAAGTCTTATTTTCCACATTATGAAGAGACATACAATGTTTGTGGCTTCTGTAAGTGTGCATGTTTTTAAAACAACACTAGATTATACTAGTAATTAATTTTTTTCTAAATTCAAGAATCCTGTAGGTTGCCGTGTAATGTAATAGACTGCACAAACCCACCAAGCTCTTTGAAGAGCGCTTGCATTATCCCTGAAAGCTCAGGCAGTTCTCATCTTTCATTTTAGTGAAATGTTTAAACATACCTTCACCCTGCTCAGTTTAGATATACGTCTATATCATTTGGTTAAACATTCTATGTTGGTTTGGGGCTAGAGCTGATTTTTCAGCTCTAATTCCTTTTCTTCAAACTGAATTAGACTTATAAGATTGAGTGAAGCACACTGTGTTATTTTATATCACCTGGTATTTGTACTTACAAACAGTATTTAAAACCCCTCATCTCTGTGCTTCACAGAAGGTGCATGGAAAGATTTATGTTCTTTGCTCCTTCCAGTGGACTCATGGCTCTCCCTACTGGTTTTGATAACAGCCTGCAAAGATCCTTCTGTACTTCATCTCTGTTAAAGTAACACAGGAGATCTCTAATTACCACAGCCAACAACCGCATAAATCAATGCATATGTATATGTCTTTATAATCTAAACCACACTTGATGGCTCTGAAACCAATTCTGTGTTTAAGAACTTGTCATCTTTTCCTTGGTACAATTATATACACTGATGTTACGTTAAGTAAATGCTTCTTCATACCCTTTTCAGAGAACAGCTTTCTCATATCCCTGAAATGACAAGTAAACACAGTTCAGAGGTATCAGTAGAAACAGAAAGGTGACTGACTGTATTTTAAACATGTTTTTAAAGTTTGATTCTGGGAAGTTTATATGAACTTCCAAGAGGAAAAACGTAAGAAAGTGTTAGAAAAGTACAAGGTGGTGTTAGCTTGCAGTCAACGAACAATCACTATTTCTTACATCAGAGGCAAACTGAGATTCCAGCTCAAATAATTACTGTCAGCATCACATCATTATATGAAATTTCTGAGACGGAGTAACAAATGATACTATGAACAGCAGGGAACAGTTTGTTCCTCTTGATTGAGATTGTGGTTGTATTTCTTCACAAAATAATCACTGACCCAACAAGAGTAATTGTACTCTTGACTTTGGTTTGGTAAGGAGGACAGTCCCTACAAAAAAGAAAGTGATAACTTTCGACATAATAATCATTAACTGGTTTACTTCAGATGAAAGAGGTATTTGGACTTATGTATTACTATGCCACTGAATTCCAAAGGACAGACTTAAATAAAGTAACTGTGGAGAACTACTGAAGTACATGAACTGAAAACCAGGATAGCGTCATTTGTTAAGTCAATGGTAGAAAGGTGATTTAAAACCCAAATAAGAAAAATGGAAGATAGACTAAGTGGGTTAATCACCAAATCTTAAATGTTGAAAAATGAAGTCAAGTTATAAAAAGATCAAGAAGTGGAGAGACTATAACGAACAGGAAAAGGTTGACAAAAAACCAGGAAGCACAGAAAGAATTACTAAAAATCAAGTTAAACTTTGTAAAGTATACTAAAACAAGGTGAAAATCAATAAATAATTTTCCTTTCCTAGTAAACTAGTGATCTTTTTATATGATTACATGACACATATTCAATAGATGCATATTCACTTTTTTCCCTATTTCTGATTTGCCAACATTTTTTCCATTTTTCTTTCTTTCAAAACTTACTCAGTTACTGCATCAAATACAGTGAGACCAGATTAACAGGTCTACAGTTACCATAAAAATATTTTTTTCCACTGATGCATGGATATAACATCCATGAAAGCGTGAAGAACCTGGCATTAAGTGCATTTATTGTAAGACACTAAGATAATGGACAGGATAGAAGGTAGGGGAGTGAGACTGCTGGTGTTCTGCAGAAAGAGTCTTGTGACTGATTGTATTTAGTACTTTCTCTAATGACTCTGTCTCAGAAATGTAAGCATGTGAAAATGAAATCTAGTAATAACAAAACCAAGGATTGGTCAATAATAAGAGAACTCTCATAAGGGAAGAGGTGAATGTTCTTGAAGATGAAAGGTCTAGTAATTTCATTAAATAATATTTTTCAAAGTGAACGGCGTAACAAGAATGTAACTTGATAATTATACTTAATAAAGGTCTGATTCAAATTTCTGCTATAAACCAGGGCCTCAGAAGGAAAACAGTACAGGAATTCATGGATCTACACCCACTTGGAAACCAAAGTTAGCCCCATCTTGAGGAAAAGGTACATGTTCACTTAGGATGCACAAAAAGAATAGATGCAAGAAAATATGGCATTAATGATAGGGTATAGGGAACTGGTGAGATTTTTCTCTGGATCTACATGCCCAGAAAAGATTTGCCAACACTGGGACAGGTACACAGGTTACTAGAATGAGCAGGGATATGGCAAATCTGTTTTACAAAAGGAAACTGCAATGGTGAGGTTTGATCAGCCTGGCATCTAGACAGCATTTAGCATGTATATCGTGCCTCTTTCCGATATCTCTGGTATCAGTGAAGGATGTGTAGATACACTGCCACACTCTTTCCTGGTCTTCAGAGGAAAGGGATAGTACAGTCAAACACTGTCACAGAACAAATGTTGAATGCTCACTGTTGATGAATTTCTGTTCCTTACCATCACAAGACTGAAGTTCTGTATTTAACTTCTAATTAGCTTTTAAGATGGAGTCTGGAAGATTCATGAATGGAATTTTTAGACATGTTTTCCTGAGAGAGCAGGGATTTGAACAGTTTCTACTGAGGTTGTTCCCAGCATCTAGAAGCACCTTCTATTTAATAAGGTGACTTCACCATTTTGAATTAAACAAACATCCTGTCATAATCTTCCTCTATAGTCACAGTCATGTTCACTGTGAAGAACAAAAGAAGACCCAGCAACCCTCAATAGGTTCTCAATTGGCATCTCATCTGAGATGAGTAAAAAGAGAGGCAGTCTGCACCTGTTCATCCACATGCTATCAAGGCTCTTCCCATCATCTATTCTCACTTGTGTTCATCAAAGATTTGCCATAGTTACTCTCATTAATACCATCAGTAAGCATGACAGCTGTCAGCCTTTTACCTGGTGTTACTTTGACCTTATGTCAGATCTTTATAGAAAGATTTCCCTGTTTTTCCAAGGAAATGCCAAAACTGGTTGGAGAGGAAGAAAATAAAGTATGAGATTTGCAACACACTATGATGCAGTACAGGAAATTATTTACCATTCAGGAATGAAGACAGGTGTGATAGAAGATACAGAACCCTCTTGTGTTTGGCCAAATATTCATTTAAATCAGGACTCTTCCTGTGAATTGTCCCTTTCTGAACCAGGGAAGTCGCAGTCAACTCACTCATTCCTAGTACTTGCCTGTGCTGTACCACACCTTTGGCCATTCCTTTTTGTCTTTTTCTGAACCTTTTCTAGTTTTGGCAATCTTTTTGAGATGAGCAGACTAGACTTGCCCACAATATTCAAAATGCAGGTTCTTTCCTTTTTGTCATAGTACAATGGATGTTCTCTGATTTGTTCTCTCATCCTTTAATAATACTCTAATATATTTTTAAATTACATTGAGCAGATGTTTTCATGGCATTATACACTATAATCTCAGAACATCTTTCCTGTATTTTAATGGTTAGCTGAGAACAGATTGTTTTTTCTCCTTTTCATCACTTAATACTTATCTACATTAAATATCCTCTACCTTTTTACTGCCTAGTCATGGCATCCTGTACATTACTTCTGTTCTTCTTCAAAATTGACACTTGTCTCTAATTCCTTGGTTAATATCTACTAGCAAACTTTGTCATTGCACGTTTTATCTCTTCTTCCAGGTCATCTGATTCTCCCTAAAACTGAAAAGCCTGGGTACACTATTATAATCTCACGTTTTCTAAGTGCTCTTTCTAGAATAGCCTGATAATCTATTGATCACAGAGGCTTTCTGGCATGCTTATGGACATGTAAGTTGATTGCTTTGCTCTCTAGAACATATTCTAGGAATAAACTAATGAATCAGAAAGTGCCATGATGAATAAAGTGTGCAACACAATACCTTAAATGAACAACTTAAATGGACATTTTGAAGCAATTTGAACTGATATTCCTAATTTACTTGGTACTTCATACATTTCTTTCTCAGTACATGCTTACTTTTTTCTTTATTTGTGATGGATAGAAAGACCATTGTATCCTTTTTAACCAGTGTACATCTCATCTGTGTAATTGACCTTTAACTGTTTCCAAGATACACAAAGAGAAATGCATTCAAACAGAAACATCACATTCAGCCTCTTTTCAAAGTGGAAATGAAATATATTCAATTTAACTCTTTCAATTCTGATAGATTTCACAATCAGAAACATCATCTTTAAAATACCAAGTCATACGAATCAAAGGCTCAGGAGAGGAGTTGTTTTAGTATGAAATCTATCATTTTTGTATAATAAAAACTTATTGCCAACTGTACTTAGGTAAACCATGTAATGGTTTAGATTTCTACTGTTTAAAATAGAAGTGGTATTATACTCACAGTTTGTGAAGACTGTTAAGTCCAACAAACATTTCTGGTGTTAAGCAACCAATTCTATTATTTGAAAGGTCCCTGAAACAAACAAAAAAACCCATGAAACATTATATATGTCTTATTCATGTGTACACCAACATAGTCACATACAGCATCTTTATTTTTAACATGAAAAACGAGAGAGAAAATATTTTTCCATAATGTAATATAACTGAATTAAATAGATTTAACAACTTTTATATTCATATTATTGACTAATATTCCACAATTAAAGACACCATACTGGAACTTATAATAATTGCATTAAAATGTGATTTTATGTATGTAGTAAATAAAATTAAAAAAAATAATAATAATACATTTCCAATACAAAGGATATTCTTAATCAAAGTTACTAGCACCCATTTGTTTACTTAGAAAAAATACTATGTATTTTTTTGCATGCAATATCCAGCCAAAAATCAGCACATTTTACATTGACACATTTACATTGACACATTTTACATTTACATTGACACATTTTACATTACTGCTTACTAATGTATCATCTCATTGACAGCATCCTTTATTGCTGAAGAAATCACAGAAACCAGAAGACAAGTAGTTTTTCAGCTAGTAAGAAAGTTAGTCTTGATAAGCACTTGGCAAGCCCTTCTAAGAGCAATACTGTGGCTGTCTCAGCCCACAAACAGTACAAGGGATTATGTTCCATAACTCTTGTCTGCCAAAAGGTGAATGGATGCTTGCTGTACAAGTCATACATACAACATAAAGTATAGGATACTTACAGGAAAGAGACAAAAGTAGGTATCAACAATTATGCTGTGATAACAACATGAATCCTGCTCCTTGGTGCATTCTGAACTAGTGTTTAATTTTTTGACTCAAATTTTCCTTCCTATCAAGTATTTTTTTAATAATTGGAGTAACATAAGAATTTCAAATAATTATACATCCATTAAAATGTTAAATTGATCTGAATATATTTTTTGTTTAGAATCAGTGGTAGTCTTCTGATTCTTTTGTTACATTTTGCACATTCCCTATTTTTCTGTGCTTGCATGAGAAGACTAAAGTAATCAAACAGGAGAATAGAGGTTGTGGTTTGACAAATCCAGTTATTGCTTTCCTGGAGACATATCCAGTTAGCTAGAATGTGAAGGCAATATCTTTAGAATTCACTACAAAGTCTGCTTCTATCAGACAAAGAATATAGTGTTATACAGTTAAATGATGAAACACCACATTAGAATGAAAATATTTCTTAAATGCTTGTCAAGGACATTAAGTAGGTAACAGCTGAGAAAACAGTGTGGAAAACAATATAGTGCAATAATTGCATATTAGCACTATTAATTAAGTTTTCCTAATGAAAGCTACATAGAAAACCTAAAAATGCAAGTTTAAGACAAACACACATAGTTTCTATTAGAAGAGGTAAATATCTTTCTATTAGAAGAGGTAAATAGTAAGCAAGGGCCTACCTAGAATTCTTAAATGGGTAATGCTTTATTTCTGTCTATGCAAAGTTTAAACATGTATGGAAGAAACGCATCACTGTGTGGGGCATAATTTGGGTAGCAAAAGTAAATTTCATCTATACTATTCAAAACAAGTGCATATTTCTCTAAGGAGGCATGCAGTAAAACAGTATGTTTCACAAAGCAAAGACTACATCCCCTTTTTCTCAAAGTTTATTTCAAAGAGTGTTATTTTCACAATAACTTATATGGCGGTGGCTGAAATCTCTGTCTTGTAAAGCATGTTTTCTAAAAAAAAAACAAAAATAGCAAAAAAAATGACAAGACAGCTCGCTGCACATTCCTCCACATTAATATATGTTATATTAGGCATAATTCAATTCGTAATGTACATAGCTGGTGTTCTTTTTTAGCAGTAAGACATTTAACTTACTAATGCTGACTTGTAAAATTTATGTTGGAGAAAACAAAACTCTCTCCTGTTGAATGAGCAAGTAGCATAATTTTAGTGCTTCATACATTTTCCATTTTCAATGTTGTGTGTACCTTTTTAAGTAAATCCTTGAAATAATTCAGTTTGTCTCTCAAATACAAATTATAACAGTTCCCCAAATAATTCACAGAAAATACTTTGATGTTGACAGCCTGCAATTTGTCTGACTTGCCATAGCCTTATCTCTTGCAGTTGTCCATATCACATCAGCTTCTGCTATTCACAGTATCATTTATGTTTTACATGTGAAATAAGATGGGAATGTAAAGTACAGTCTTAAAGTAATCATCGTATTCAGCATTCAACAGGAGTTTAGCCTATTTATTCCTTTTGCTCAGCTGTCTGCTACCCAACAGTTACACAGTGAAGGAGAGCAGAGATTTTCTTCTTTATCATGAAACTCCATCAATTTGTAGCAAACATGTGAGTCTAGTAATGAATTGATTCCTGTCTTGAGATTGTTACTCATTCATATCAGTAACAAGGGGTTTTTGAGATCTAGCATGATGAATGTCAGTGTTGCCATTCCTAGTTTGCTGAAGAGTCTTTTCCTCTCACTTTTGCCAGTGCTCTTCCTCGACCTGTCTCTCCTGACCGACCCAAGGCTCCACCTGTGCAATCTTCAGATGTACAGCCCATGGCTTGCACAGGTTTCCTGGTTTTCCCACAAGAGGTCAGGGTTGTGTCATTAGAGTGTGCGGCCAAAGCAATTAGCACTCATTTTGATCATTTCAGAGTGGGCAAGAAAGTTTCAACCTAATGTTCTTGTTTGCATCAAAAATGCATATGCTACTCTGATTTAATCATTATTATGTCATTTGGTTTCTATGCAAATGCACTAAGACTTAGTGGTTGGTGTTAGAAAATACTGATACCTGTATGATGAGAGATGGAAATCCTTAGCTTAGTTTGTGCAGTGTTCCCTGTATGTTGCAGTTAGGGAATTTAACCTCAGAGAAAAGAAGCAAAAGAATTTGCGAATTTATTTTCCTGTGGATTTGCATTCCCTCTCATCTAAATCTTCCCATCCCATGAAAACAATTCCTGTTCTCTCATAGTTTTTTCTCATCATACAAAAGACGACACACACAATGGCTAGGCAGATTTCTGACACGTGCTGATGTTCTGGTTAGCTAGTAATTGGACATTTGGCTGCTGTCGCTTGGAAAATCATAATTAAAAAAGGGTTCATCTCACTTTTCATTTAAGCTGAGCAAAGTAAGGAGGTCTGCAGTCCTCGTGCATTAAAAGTAAAAAGGCACCCTTGTAGGGTATTAGTAATATAGATATTGTTACACTCTAAAAACATAGTTTAAAAATCAGCCAGAGCTTTTAAAATACTATGAGAACATTTTCAGAGAGAGGAATGCAAGAATGATGGACAGGGAATATAAGGCATAAGTCTTGCTTCCTTAGTAAACCATGCTAAAAATAAAAAATACCAAGCAGAGTGTGAGAGGTATAAAAACAGTAGACAAATTCTAAAGCATGACGAAGTTTCCTTTCTAAGAATTTATTTTACAGACCTGGTCTGTGATAAAAGTAAGGTAGCCCTTACATAATGAAAAAACTTAGTGTAGCACAAAGCACTGTTTACACATATTCAAACCACCTAGTTTTGTTTCTGATTAATGCCTATAGTGATATATTATCTGCTAAGTCATTAATTAGGCATGGTTTTTTTAACTTTGTAGATATACTTGTTAGGATGTTTGTTGGAGACCAAACAGGCAATTTTAAATGGGAAAAGGTAAAAAAGAAGGAAATGGGAAAAAAAAAAAAAAAAAAAAAAAAAGAAGGGAAAGAAGAAGGAGGCATGGTAAATTTAAAAAGCACAGTATGTGATTTTCTATCTTGCTTGGTGGCATATTTGAGTTGCCCAAGGATAGAAATGTCAATACAAACACAATTTTCAGAATAATTCAAATGGAATCAACACTTACAGGCGCTTCAATTCTGAAAGTCCATGGAAGGCCCCTGGCTCAATTGTGCTGATCAAATTATTCTTCAGATCTCTAGAGAGACATAATAGGAGTAGCAATTAATTTTCACTTTACCTACTATACTACTGTTATACACGAGTAGTGTGAAATGTAATGCAATTCTAACCTTTATTTGTCTTAGTTAAAACCAAGAATAAATTTCTTTTAAATAGTAACACCGAAAACATTACATCATTTGCAGTTTATAAGAACATATTTTTCCAAGTAGGATGGTTAAGTTTAGATGTTAAAAAAATATCTGCTTAGTACTTTTCAAAACAATCTTACCAGCCATTCTTGCCCCAGGAAATATGTTTTAATCAATGAGTGAAAAAAATAATCAGTCAGCAAAGCAAGAGACTTTTAGTTTGCTTATTCATTGTGCTGTGCACTTTACACTTAATAAATTTCTCATTTCCACCTAATGTAGGCAAAGCAGCTGTCATGTGAGACATAGGTCAAGTTTCTGCCCTGAAATACAAGCAATTTCCCATATTTGGCAGATAGGTTGTTCATTTTGCACTTGGTAACAATCTAGAGGATCAGTTGTTGCGCAGATAAAGAATATTTCACTGGCATTAGTAATCTCATCTGTTCTTGGCACAGTACTTGGGGCCATGACATTGCTCTCAGCTCAGTTCCCACAGCGGCTGACTACTGAATTGTCCCAGGACTCTGTGGTGTGACCCCAAGGAAATGCTTTCAGTTCAATTAGATAAGCAGGCCTAGGAGATAAATCGTGTAAATTCTTGTAGCGTCAGTGATCATCATCCAACAATTTGCAATTCATAGGGAATGACTGATAGTCATTCCTGTTTATCAGACTGACCACTTCCAGCACATTACAGCGCATACACTGCTTGACTCCACCAAAGTATGGATGTATCAACAGCCACATGAGTCATCTTCTATTTCACTGCAAATAAAATGCACACTAGCTAAAATCTTGGTTGCACTGACTGTGATTGCCCTCAATAGGGCAGAGTTCTATGCCAAATGTTTAGTTCACAGTAGATAACATTATATTTTACTTTCAAAGTCAAATTCATAAATATTTATGTATTTTGGTATTCATTTTTGCAGATTTTCTGAACACACTTCCAAAAATTTGTGTGTCATACTCATTTCATTTTAGTGATGATGATGTGTGATCTGTCCCTAACAAAGATTTCAGTCACATCCTTAAAGGTCAAGTTCAGCTTTCAGCTTGCAACATGCAATATTCAGAGTCCTTACAGAGGTGATAAGACATTCTGATTGCTTATGTACAAGATGTTTTGTCTGACATATATGAAACATAGAGCTATCAAATGCATGGCAGATGAAAACTGCAATTTTGACGGAGAAAACCCCTGGAATTCCTTATCATCTCAGTTTAGAAAATGTATCTAGATATCCAGTAGCTTTGGCTGTAAAATCCTAACTGTCAACAGGGTTCAAGACAATCACTTAGCATTTGTTAAAGTCTACTCAGCTTAAAGTTTACGCTGCACAATTGGCAAGGTATGATACACAAGTATCATACAAGTACAATATGGCAATGTCGCCTGTCCAGTATTTTTCAATTGCCATTTCTCCTTTGTTCCAGCTTGCTCTATGTAGTGCTTTCATCATTATATGTATTGTTCCTTATCTTGTGACATTATTGGAAAAAAAAAAAAGCAAAGGACCAGGAGAAAGGTAAGAAGGGAGTTATTAATATTTAAATAAATTTGAAATCAAACAATAGGCTATACTTTAAACCTTTTTAAAATGCGAACACTGCAAAGCATACAGATTTAATTATTAAGAGTATCTGTGATTAAATAACTTATCTGAAGTTACAAGAATTCATAAAGCTAAGAAATAATGTTAGAAAATTTTTAGCCATGCATGTCTGAAAACGAGTGGTTTAATTTCTTAATGGTTTTACCCTATCTGGTTTTACATATTTCAAAGTTCCTCTTTTTCTGTTGCTGTTTTCACTAATAAACCATTATCTGTTCATTATTCAAATAAAATAAACTTGATAAAATATGCCAGTCTCAGTCCACAACAAATTTAATAGATATTACAAGAACTTATTAAAACTGTAGCAATTATTCCAGTTGTCCAGTACTGATGTAACTCTTGAACAGCAATGCATGAATGTATGCATATATTGATACTTTAAGCATACGAATTACACAGCATAGGTTATTCCTGTTCACCTGAGCCACAATGGCAGCCCCTCACTTGTGGCTAAGGTAGTGAAGACCATAAAATCCAGAAGTGCTTTCTTTTCCCTGCTGCTGTGCAGTATGGAGTATGTCTGCACTGCCTGGGAAAGGGAGTGAGTCAGAGCCTCTGAAATTCCCCATAATCTCAAGAAAACAGTAACACTCACCAGTGGCAGGGAGAGAAAATGTAACGCACAAGAGGGGAGAAAAAAATAAGTGTCAGTTCAGGAGACAGGTAAAGGTGCCAGAAAGGGGTAGAGCTTGGGCAAGGACTTTGATGGCGACTTGAGCATTCACAAGAAAGCTGCACAGTCTATGACTAATTTTAGGCACAGGTCTAAGCTCTTTCCTTTCTCTTGGAAATCATGTAAGCAAAAGTATGGCAGAAATGCTGACATCAAGGTTGATGCTTGCACTGATTCTTATCTGGCAAAGCAGACAACAACCCCATGGACGACACAGAGAAATTAGGGGTTACAGCCACCCTCCTACGGGTATTCTGCCCTTCTCCCTATTTCCTAATCCAGGCAAATCAGATTTCTTCCTTGCTCTGTCGTCTTCTACTAGATTTGGATGAAAGATTTGGACAGTAGTTGATGTAATCACAAATGAATTAACAGAGGATTATGTTTGTTATAATGAAAACACTAAGAATCAGAAGCAGCTTTGTATTTTTCAAAATTTTGTGGTTAAATATTTTCATCTTAGTTCTCTGGTACCTGCAGCAGCTACTAGATTAACCTTTCTTCTGCCTTCATCTGGTCAAGAAATCGTGACAATTCCTTCAGATACTTAGAATTTTCCACACCCTCTCATAAAGAAAATGGTTTGTACGAAACTTCTGCAGTCCCTTCTCCAGAGTCCCATCAACTTGCAAAGACAAGTCAGTATGTTTGGTAAAAGTTATTCTACGTCAGTGTATTTTCCTTTGGTGGTTTAGGATGAGGCCAATGCCTCATATTTTTTTAACCTTCAAATACTCAATGCTAAACAGTTTGATCTACTGTGATTCTGTTCACACCAAACATCTGGGCTTAGCTTTCTTTGGGCAGCACTACCAACACCGTCTTCATGAATGAAGTGTAGTTCCTTTTGCTTGTACAGTATGTTAAATATGTAACTACTCACGTCTAAGGAAGTTCTTTAACTTGCAAAGTCCACATCGAAAAGATGGAAAGGACATTGTTCTCATCACAAGAACTTCTGTAGCCTTTGAACTTAAAAGACAAACAAAACCCTCAACCCCATACTACAGACCCTTTGGATGTATGCTGACTTACCTCAGGATTTACACCGGGACACATTTGAAAACCACTTAGAGGCACAGTTCAGAGAAAATATCCACATTTTTAGGTAGGGGAACCTGACGATTGTAATAATTAATTTTTATATCAATTACCCACATTCTGTGTTAACTGACAACTCATCTAAACGCTCTGCAAGTTCTAATTAGGTGATCATCTCTTATAGCCAACAGTGGTAACAGCTCTCAACAAAGAGAAAAGACTCAGTATGAATGGCAAACTCTTGGCAGTTGAGTTTTAATGCCAGTCAAAACAACCAAGAGGGCAAAACAACTTTCATTTACTGAAATCCTCTGTGTGCTAGTTTGTGGAAACTCTACTGTTTCCCCATAACTTGTAACCACATAGGAAAAAAACAGCATAATCTTAAACTATCACCTACACGAAGAAAAAAGGCCAGTTTAACATTAGTAGAAGCCAGAGCATTTCATGGAAAGTGTCCATCAGTTGTACTGTCCCAAACAAAGACATCTGGTTTCCTTATTTTGGAAATTACACTTAGGTAGGTCATTTTAGAAAGGATATTCTCAGAAAATTGTAGATGATTATACTGCCCACAATCCTGGGACTTTCTTACCAATTAGTATTATTCCGTAATGTTTCCATATACCTCTGGCCTAACAAAAATAGGTGCTTTCTTCCTTGTTTCCTTGGAGACTAAAATGTCATTGAAATAAATAAATGAAATTATCACAACTGTTAACCGCTTACAATTCTTTATTCTACATTAGAAGAATCTGTTTTCTTGCCTCTCATTTGTATTTGTTACAAAAATACTTTTACTAAAATATTAACTTCTCCTATTTTCTAATCTAGCAAAGAGTTTGTTATATTGAAGCCTTATAGCAATGAGTATCAACTTTCACTGGGCTAAATAAAGAACCCAGGGTAAATTTGGTTTTATGTTTACATTTTTTCCCCAAGAGCTACTGCTGAGGTTTGGCACACCAAGCAGCAGCCCAGCCTGGGCCACACACATGCACACACACATATACACCATGCAAGTGATCTCTATCAACAATCAAAAGTAAAAAAAAAAGGAAAGAACCTTTGTATCATAATATTGAATGACCACAGTGTGACCCAGTTAAAGTCCATAAAGAAAGCATTTTCTAACTAACAGTTATGGTTTTGCATCATTTCTGATGCAGCATTCTAACTTTAAAGTATCTATTCTGAATCTGAATGACGTGTCATTAGTGGTGTGGGTGTATATATCTAGTGGCGTGACCTGAAAATAAATCAAAACCAAGTGCCTTGCACACATACAGATAGATGGAAGCTACATGAAGTTAGCTGTAGTCATAACAACTGCAGGACTTGTACCAAAGCTGCACAGCTGCACAAAAATAAAATACTACAACATTTATTGAAATATGTTTCCCCTAATCTTACTACAGTTGCTAGATATACTTGCTGCATGGTACTCTGATCTTCACTAGACCTGAATAGTAAAAAGAACAATTTAGCACGGACTATGTTATCATTAAAAAGTAATCTCAAATGGTTACAAGTAAGTTAACAGAGGAGAGGTTTTTTTTCAGTTAGAGGTGTGAACTTACATAAATTACATACAATAACCACTAAACACTGTCTTCCTACATGTATGTGGAAAATTTGCATTTATATGCAAATAATAGTCCCACAGGTAAAAACACTCAAGGCTTCTTATTACAAAGCATCACAAGCTGCTGGGAGCTTATCATTTTGCACATTAATCTTTAAACTGACTTTTACTTACTAAAGATATTTAAGAGGTATTACCTCAACAAAAACATCTGACTTAAGGAGGGGAAATCTATGTTTGAAATATTCACTTCCTGATGGCTTAGCTGAGAGGTAAATGAGACAAGACGAAGAGGCTACTAATGGGACTTTAAAAGAACATGTAATAGCTGCTCCAGGCAGCTATTAGACATCTTCTGTGGCCAAATACCCGATTATCTAAACGTGTTCTTGAGATTCTTGATGCTTCAAGTTCACAGTATGCACTTACACAGTATAAAGCACAGTGGGAAAAATCGCTGAAACATACACAGTCTATTAACATAAGAATCGATTTATCTTAAACCACATTCTGACAGTTTGGGCATTTTGTATCAACATCTATGCCTTCAGACACTGCAGATTCTTCCCCCAATTTACAATATATATACTGTAGATATTTTGAATACATATTCATATCAAGAATGCTCAACTAATTCCAGTACTTCGTTCAAATTCCTGACATTGAAACATCTTTCATAAAAAATTATAGGCTGTATTAAAAGGACATCTGTGTTTAGAAAGCTGTCATTATGGTGCTGCAAACTTTCCAAAAAAGCTCTGAGAAGAGCAATCAGTTGTTGAGCAGACGCCAAATACCAGTGAAATATGACTGACTTTCCACATTTTGCATATTATTATGAAACAACAACAGGAAAAAAAAAAAGTCACATCTTTCACTTCTTTCTCATGTGAAATAGGCCAGCTGAACTAAATAGCACCTTTGTCCAAGAAATGTATGCAGACTCAGGACTGTTCAAGAAGATTCAGTCTTAAAACTTCATCATGATAATGGTGGCAGCAAAGAGGCACAGCCAATGACGAAAACCCACATTTAGTACCTATCCCACAGTCCCGATAGTGACTATCGGGGTTAGCAGTCCTGGATACGTGAACAAATAATCAAGATGATATTTGTAAAATGTGTTTGAAGACATTTCAAATGTACCCAGCTGTACAGTGTGTATCAGCAGACAGTGACTCTATTATACTTTGATGGACTCAGTATAATCAAAACTTATTTTCATCTTCATTGTTGGTGAGTGCACTGTTGGTCACACACTGCAGAGTGAGAAACACACAGGTTATGCAATATCCATTACCTGGTATCGTCATCAATAACTAAAGTGCTCCCATGAAACTCCAGAGCTTGCTTTTTTTTTTTTTTTTAATGCTGAGAGTGAATATTTAATCTACTTTCCAGAATCAGAAAAGTTATGATTTTGTTGTAGTTAAGTTTCAAGACATAAGGATAAATATTTTTTTAGATCATTCCCACAAGATAATAAACACAAATGTGTACATTAACATGGACAATAATTGTCTGCCTTTGCAGACACAGAGGCTACAGGTCTTCTGTTTGTTTAACATGTTAATGCAGCTTGATTATGCATTTTCCTTTAATTTTCTTTTTTAATCCAAGCCATTACTGTTTGGATTACCTAAAACAATAGACACAATGGACACTAAGGACTGAACAAAAAATAACTGCTGCCCGTTCAAGGTACTAGTGAATGATCGGAAGGTTCAAACCAGTTACTTGATAGCAATACTGATATATATAGAACAACAGAAAGGTCATCACATTTTTGGTTTTTAATTTACGGATAATGACTCATTCACACCAAATGTGCTGTGGTAATTTGGCAGTTATTCATTATTTAGGAACATACCTAAAATTGTTAAACAAAGTGCCAATGATGACAGCTGAAACAAAACAGATACAGGCATTATGGCAGTTTGCTTGTTCAAAGTATTCCACAGAATGTTGTATTTCATTTTAATGGTAATAATTCTAGAAGAAGAATATAAAGCTCAGAGTATTTTAATTGAAGCAGCAGTATGTCAAATAAGGAAAAGTGAGTAAAAAGCTTGGTAAAGCAGTATAAATTCTAGTTTCTTTGTAAATATAGCATAAATCAATCAGAATCTTGGATGAGGATGCAAAGACATTTGGTACCTACCTTGAGTTTAGTGTTTTGTTATTGATTGCTCAAAATGAAATGCATTTTCTAATAAAGAACAATCATCTATGCTTTCCAGGTACTTTTTCCTTGGCCTGTTTTCAAGAAAAAAATATCCGCAAAATATTCAAATTCCAAACACACGCAATTATTCCTATATATGTTTTCTTTTCCTGGAAATTACCACAAAACCAGAGACATATGATAGGATCACCTTATGTCGGAAAGTTATTGGCTATTTAAGTGCAAAAGCACATGCTTGGCAGATCTAACCTGGGGAGTCAAGATGGAGTGGCTGTGACACCCTGCAGAAGGAGTCCCATGGATCAGTTCCATGGGGCTAAAACAAGACTGAAAGGTCAGAAGCAGTAAATGTCAAGGGAAGTATATAAAGTGGATTTTGGTCTCCACAGCTTTGCAGGCACCTCTGCAGTGTCAGCAGAAAATACCTCAATAAGTGCTGGCACTCATGCTCTGGTGTACAGCAATAGATTTGGCACAACCTTGATTATGATAGGAGAGCTTCTGTCTATCCATAACTAGGTAGAGACACAACAAGTTCAGAAGCCTTTGGTGGCTGAAAAGAGCCAGAGGTCTCCTTAATTTCTACACCCACCGGGACTTCTCTGTGTGTTCATGCCTAGAAGGCAGTTCACCATGAGTTAGGTTTCTTGACACATTCTCCACTCCTTTTGACAAAAAGCTAACCAAATCACTGGGGAGGGGTTTGGGGCAGGGGGTGCAGAAAATCAGTTCTGAGCTGGAACATAGGAGGTTACACTTAAATATGAGAAGAAACTTCTTCACAGTGAGGACGACAGAACACCGGAACAGGCTGCCCAAGGGGGTTGTGGAGTCTCCTCCTCTGCAGACATTCAAAACCCGCCTGGACGCCTTCCTGTGTAACCTCATCTGGGTGTTTCTGCTCCAGCGGGGGGATTGGACTAGATGATCTTTCGAGGTCCCTTCCAATCCCTAACATTCTGTGATTCTGTGAATTCCAAGCTGTGAGAAAACTGTTTGCAAAGGAAGTGGAAAATTAGGGAAAAAAGTTTCCTAATTTTTTTTTTTTTTTTAATGAAGTGCACAGTTCAGATAAAAACTTTCTACTGAGAAGGTGTAGGAATTGTTATTCCACATTCTAAGAATGCACTTATTTGCCTCTTACAGAGTTCTAGCAGTATGTGTTCAACATTCTTAGGTCAAATTCTAAACTCTCAAATCAGAGTTTAACAACATGATTACAATTTTGAAAATGAAATATTGGAAATCTATCCAGTCAGAAGTGCATCTGAATTACTTGTCCATAACAAAGTAGAGTGATTAACATTTTTACACCAATCAGACATATCATGGTAATGAAAATTTGTTTTGTTAGCTCTGAGAACTATAAAATATACAAACCATTGTATCATGGAGTTTCAGGTGTTTTATTTTTTAAATGAAATGTCTGATTCTTTTTCTGTTACTAAATCAATATTGACTTAGCAAATTACAAGCACTTCATTATTGAATTTCAATTTGAACTTCAGAGAAATATTTTCTTCTATGGCTTAAAACATCCAAAGAAGAAAGAATTCCATCCTTAGCTGTAAGGTAAGTACCCGCAGATGGCCCACAGATTAGCTTAGAGTAGTTTTGAGCCAAAAATAAGACAGTTTACTCATCAGTGTAAATCAATAAAATATGAAACATATTTCCTATACTGTTTATTTTATTGCAGTGTTTTCATAAGACAGAAGTAGAACGCTTCTAAAAATAAGATGATTCAATTATGAAGTGTCAAGGAGGGACTTCATCTTTCTGCCTGCTTGCTACTTCTATGTAATCTCATTAAAAAAAAAAATCTTAATAAACAGTATCAAAAAGAACATAGTCAGTGTTACATACTGAATCCCCAGGGACCTGTAGTCATTATTTAGCTGATAGGAGATGGACAGGACAACACTGCAATAACCTTCACCCGTCTCCAGGAACAACTATACTCAAAGCCATTTTTCCCATTTACCTGGGTCAGGGCAATACCCAGGTACATTCCAGCATCACCTAAAGCAGGAAGCCTTTTCCAGAAAATTTAAACTGTCAATAAGATCTGTTTTAATGATAACAGGGTAGGGTTGTCTATAAGCAGTTTAGCTCAGAGGAATTAAACCTTGGTGAAAGACTGGTCTGGGAATCCTTCCCCAGAAGCCTCTGGTTTATATATAATAAACAGAGGCTTTGATAATAACTTAAACAAATTTAAGTAATTTTAAAAACAACCACGTGTGCCAGTAAGAAGGCATGCAGAATCATCTTCTCCTACAGAAATCAGGGTTAATGAGTACCCTCTTCGATGTCTCTGAAGAACTTCTTTGAGTATTTTCACTGGATAGATTTTACATTCGTGCTTTCCTACAGGTACTTGCAGAATTTTTCAAATACTTTTTGCTAAAATTTAATATGAAATACAGATGAATGACAGAGCAAACTAGAAGGTTGAAAAGTAAGGCGGATCTATATAAATGTACAATTTCCACATATTCTTTAGCTCACTGCCATATACTTGATATGCTATACGATGCATATGTTGTGAGATTTTCAAGTAATAATTATTTTAAACAAACTGAACAAATTATATTTCTTCTACCCCAAAACTGGCAGACTGATATCAATTTCAAGCCAAAACTTCTATAAAAATAAGTTGGCACATATTTTAAAACTTGTTCTTGGTGGTCCCTCTTGAAACATTCATTTTCAATGGTTTCCACGCTTTGTTGGGTTTTTTTTTAGTGCTCCAGACAAAATTACAGTTATTTAAAATAAATTTTCTTTTGTTTACATAAATGTCTTGGTTATTCTGCTCTAGCATATGCAAAGATAATTTAAAAAAAAATAATCAACACAGCCGTAATAACACACAATAGTAGCTAGGGCCACAGGAACACCCATAGGTCTTCAAGCCACGGAAGTATAGCAAATTATGGAGGAAACAGGAAAGGAAGCACAAAAAAGGATGGGGGGAAAGAAGGAGTATGTTATTTTTGGAGATAATTATCACTGAACACTGTTAGTTAGATACCTTTCATTCAGTTAGATACCTTTCATTCAGTTAGATATCACTTCCTTTTATATCCTTCTCACCACACAGAGTAATAAAATTTCTTTTCCCAGCTTGTTTTTCATACCTTCCTTCACAGTATCTCTTATCCTACCTTCTTCACGTTGCCCCTTCCTCAGTCCCTCAAAAACAGTGCTTTGTTCCCACAGTCTTCCTACATAAGGCCAGGGACCCAGCTATTCTCTCCCACAAATAACTCATTTTATTCATCAAAACCTCTCTCAGGCATGAACAGGGCAAGAAAGCGCACAGGTGCTGTGAGGAGCCACAACCCAATTTCTCTGCCCCCTGCCTAGCCTGCTGTGCCATGCTGGTTTCCCAATGGGTTGTTTCATTTTAAGTTAGTTGTGGAATTGAATTAAGGACTGCATTTCTCAATAAAGTGCACGTGTTCTTTTGAGAATAAAAGCATACAGAGAGTGGATTAATCAGCAACAGACATCTCACTTTAAAGCTCAGAATCATGCCCATATATGATAAATCCTAATACAATTATCTTCCTACACAAAAAAAACCAGTTAATACCTTTCAGTGCTGTCAGAGCTAGAAGTATTGAGAAAGAAACTTCGGTGGCAGCAAAAGCACTTTATGGTGGCTGTTTTAACAGATGTATTTATAAATCTGCATTTGATACATCTTAAAGGATGACAGCATCTGACACAAATCATGTGTTATCTTAATGAAATCACTAGATAAAACATCAGATGAGTATATCAAACAGCTGAGATGGCTGACTGTACATCAGACTAACTGAAATATTCGTGGTCCTAAGAGGAAGCATGAGCCCAGATGCTCATCAATTCAATCAAGTGACTTCCTGAAACACAGCTAAATTCATGTTACACTGTCCTGGTTTCAGTCAGGATAGAGTTAATTTTCTTCCTAGTAGCTCGTATAGTGCTGTGGTTTGGATTTAAAATGAGAACAATGTTTATAAGACACTGAAATTTTGTTTGTTGCCAAGCAATGTTTATACTATGTCAAGGACTTTTCAGTGAGGAGGCTGAAGATGCACAAGAAGGTGGGAGGAGGCACAGCTGGGACATCTGACCCCAAGTGGCCAAAGGGATATTCCATGCCATATGACATCAATGCTCAACATATAAAGCTGGGGGCAGAAAAAGGAAAGAGGGGATGTTCAGAGTGATGGCATCTGTCATCTTCCCAAGTAACTGTTACACGTGATGGAGCCCTGCTTTCCTGGAGATGGCTGAATACCTGCCTGTCAATGGGAAGTAGTGAATGAATTCCTGTTTTGCTTTACTTGCGTGCAAAAAAACCCCACATTGTCCATGATTTAAATAACTTCATAAACTAACTTTGCAAGTTAGTTTATTTTATATTCCTGTCATTTATTACTACTAATATTGACTTTTTATGTAGAACACCTTATAATTTTCCTAATGTGCAATGCCCCAATAAATCTATTCATGACTGTGTTATAGCAAAAACAATCTTACTGTCTAGCCAACCAGCTTGTTCAACTATACAAGAAAAAATTTATATTGCAGCAAAACGATGACATAATAGCAAGTGTACAGGCAAAACTCCTAAGAAACACTGCAAAATGTTTTTACATACCTGCATTTTAAGAGGTGTATAAATATAGTTCATTACAATAAGAACTCTTACATGTAGTAAATGTATCTAAACCAGGCTGTGATTTAGATGCTTTTTTTTCCAAAAATAAAAAATCTTCTTAAAATTATTATCCAGTAAAATTATTTCTTGAACAGATTATTACCATCACTTGCAAACAACTCTTACTTCTATAGGCCTGTTATGAATTGTTTAGATACTAGAATAATTAATGTAATATAAATGACTATATAAAGGCAAAAATGCCTTGGTTATATGAGAGATGTAAGGAACACAAAGATAATGACCATTGCTCCAGTAAAATATGATGGCATGGAGAACTCTTGCAAGTATTTCAATTGCATACTACATCCAATTTTAATAATTTATTACTGATCAAGTCAAATTAAACCTTGTATTCCAAATGTCTCCTGCATCTCTTCATGAAGGAAACATTCACAGATAAGGCTTTACTAGTCGTTCATAAACTAAGCTTTATATTACCATACATCAACAGGACTACACGTTTCTTATTCTTTCAAAGTCTCCAATATGATCAACAGAACAATATCCATCTATGGGAAATTTAGAAAGCACGGTAGCATTCATTATTTTACGTTGATTTAATTTAAAAAAAATATTATTTTATTTGAAAAAATATTTACTGTTTAGCATTGAATTTGCATCACAGTATATAAACCTTTCAACTGGTCTTCTGCAGAAGCATCTCTCCTCAATGGCTACTTCACTTGTCAAGAAAAAAAAAAAGCTGAACTTGGACCCTGATGTGTCTCTCTCTTACTCAAAACCACTAAAATATTTGTTCCTATAGGAGAGATTTATTAATGGGGAAACAATGCTGTTTCAAGGTAGCATTTCTTTTCTAAGTTACCATTGTTTTCAAGGAATTCTAAAACTTCTCAGTGAACACCCAGCTAACAACTCTGCTTCACACTGATTTCAATTCTAGGTAATTGCAAATTAAAGTTCACTGTTAACTATTTGTGAACTAGCAGAATCTGACATTTTTAATAAAAGATGACTGTGTCATCATAACAGATGGCCTCATATGAAACTGCCTTATCAGGGAGCAGGTCACTCTGGCTCTTCCTAGGTCAACATCAAATTTTGAATTCATCCTTTTCCTGAGAACTGTGAAAATAATTCAGCTCAACAGATCACCAACAATTGCCAGAGAGATGAATAAATAATGCATATGTTGTTCTTTGGAGATTTTTCCTTTTGTATGTTTTTTTCATTTAGCCAATATTGAGACATATAAAAATCTGTTCTATTTGTACAAGCGGTATCAGTGAAAAATGCTCGGACACAGCAGTCAAATCAAGTAAAGTATTCACAAACAGGAGTATAAACATTTCTGAAAGAAGCAGGACTGGATAATCTCTTCTTCAAATCAGTTGGCCTGAATGGCAGAAATAATTTTCAACACTTTGAAATACTCAAAGCATATCAAACTCAGAAACAACTTAATGCCTAGCAGAACCACCGTAATATATACTGGCCACCTGAAGCATGATGGGAAAAGTGTTGGCCCAGATACAAAAAAGCACTTAGGCTGTCTAAAGTGAAACTCAAGTGGAACATAGGTACTAAGTACAAGAGTGCAACTCGCAGCCCCCTCTTCACCTCCTACATGTACGAATAGCTGCAGGTACCTAAGTCTTCACTTTTCACATTCCTGAAGCACAGAAATGGTGCCAGGCAAGCCAAACACCTCAGAGCTGCTCTTGTACAAAAGCTCTTTTGGGATTTGCAGACAAGACCTGCTCACCTTGTGTCTCTCTGCAGGGCCAGGCAGGCTAAGGGGATGCATTCAGCAAAGCCACAAAAACGAAGCACAGCCCAGCATCCCAGAGAAAGGCAAAGGGCTGAGGAAGTGTTGCCATCCATCTTTTCTATGACAACTCAGCAATTAGAGCTGGAGAAATGGAAGACATTGTTCCAGCACTGTCCTCGCCCAGAAGGGATGTATGCCTACACTTAAGACACACAGGAGCTGAAGAAACAGACAGGAGTCTCTGTTCCCTAATAACAGTATTTCTGTATTTTATCAAATGAATGTTTATAGCAAAATCCATTCTCTCCTTGTTGATGAAATACCCTTGGCACTTGGCCACTTCTTTTTTTCTTTCTGGCCCCATAAAACTTAAACACTTGGTTGTGTACTGGCACAGCTCCACTTCAGCCAGACCTACGTCCCAGTTAATGACTTTCCCACAGAGGTACCAAATGTGTGATGTGCTCAGGCTGAGAGGCTGAACCTGAGTCCTTCTCTTCCCAAGCAGATACTCCAGCCAGTAGGCTAGTACAGAAAGAAAAAAAAGCAAAATCACTTTCTTTTATGACCAGGTTTCAAAAGAAAATATGGAGTCAGTTATGCGTATAAAGAGAAATGACTCCGGAAGAACTATTAGGTTGCAAATCCCAGTCCCGCCAAGGCTTCTAAGGCTGTACAGGAAAAAAAAAAAAAATCATGTCACGCTTCAGCATTTCTGTAAGTCCCTTTGTATCTGTCTAGTCCCTCAGCATGATGGTTGGTTTGGATCCTCTTCTTACACACCTAATTCTACCCACTGACTGTTTAAAGAGCTTAGGCCTCGGACGAATAGATGGGAACTACATTTTGAAAGCTAAAGATCTATGCCACACAGGACAGTGCTCAGAACTACTAATTCTACTACATCTTTTTGCTGATGGGAGCCTTAATGACTTCCTTAGCTAGCAAGCTGCTAAATTTTCTGTTTAAAGGCTGTATGTATTATTTACTATGCATTTGGCTGGGGTTTAGCTTGTTTTTAGCCTTTTTTCAGATGGCTTCAAAGTAGGCCAAGACTAGAATCAACTTTCTTTTCAATCCAGCATGCAAAAAACAAGACAGTATTAGCAAACTGGAGCTAAGAGCATAATTAATGTGACACGTGCTCCCTTCCAACACAGAGAGCTAAGGGAGGCATTTGGGATTGCAACTCAAAACTCTAAGAAGTAATGGCACAGTGCAATACTCCTACGAAACACTGCAGGCAATACTTTGAAAATAAATCACTCTTTTTAATTTCAAAAAGACATAGAGCATAAGGCTAAATATGATTTTGCATTTCCTTTCTCATACAGAGCATTAAAAAAAAAATTAATTCTGGAGAACAGTTTTCCTGCGCAACAATATACACTATACAATATGTATATATTCCACTCTTATCCCTTCCCTTCTGCTGAAAAGTGGTGGGAAAGGGCGACTCAGAAAAAACATCATCCCATATCTGTCTCCCACTCAGCACACACTAATCCAATTCTCGAAAATATCATCACAGTGTCACAGCTCATTACATTCGGCTGCAGGATGAGAACTGAGCTGCACCACTAAATGTGCACAGTTTGTGTTTACCAGCAAGAACACTGTATGTAGTGTTGCTTACAATATACCCCGTAATATGGAAGCATTCTTGTTGGCAGCTTTGACAATTTATCTATTCATATAAAAGTGAAACAGAGGCTGCTTTAAACTGTTGCTCCTTGTTCTACTGGCAAAAGAAGAATATTAAAAACTATCACAGTGAAATCTCTGTTGCCATCAAAAGGTCATTGGTTCAACAGACAAACAACCTAGTGTTAATGATTTAGCAAAACATTTTTCACACAGATTACATGCTCATCCATCAATATATAATATTTTTCACCTCAGGAAAATAAAATAATTTCCTTTAAAAATGCCAATTACAAAGAATTGTGTGCAAATCAAATACAATGCCTAACTAATTTGGCTTTTACCTAAACAAATTAATTAAAGACACAATTAAAAAAGAAAAAAAATGTTGCCATTGTTTGGAAGTAGCCTTATTAATGGGAGAACTGTCCTAAAAAGCGAAGAATGTTGTTGTACAATTTGTTCAGCAGCCTCTTGATTAGAATAGAGCTATATGCAGTCAAACATATAAGTCTGGATTTCTTCACTCCCTTGTCTCTTTTTTGAGCATATACATGCATGAGGGAGAGAAGCTAAGAGTTTGATCTCGACTTCATGAAAGTAAATGTCCACCACATTCCAAGTAGTATATGAAATAAAATAAACATTACACATTATTTCAACCATTCTAAATTTGAGATAAATGAAACTCACACAATAACCAAAATAGTAAAATGCAGTTAAGACTATTTAACTTACTTTGAAAATCATTTTTTCAGCTCAAGAAAAGTATATAAAGATTATCCTGATTCTGAAATTGTCAGCATAATAAAAAAAAGCATGTGCATACCTCTACCGTGGAACATACAGAACCACAAAATGAGAAGCTTATCTCTTTCTCTAACTGGAAGCCTCAAAACAAAATATCCCCCACATTTTCTGAAAATAAAAGTATATTTATAAATGTGCGTTAATAACATAATAACCTCAAATGCAGGGTGCATATTGTTTTAATATTATATTTGCAATATCCAGCACTATTTCTGATGTTACAATGTACTGTATTGTTTTCAAGTAATTAAAATGTAAATCATTTATCAAACACATACCATCGAAAGTGAAAGTGATAATAGAAATGTTCTTATGCGGGCTTCAAAAATATTTTGCGGATAAAGTGAAAACTTGCAAGTTAAAAACCAGGAAAACTCATCATCATCAGACAAATTTAGTAGTTTTAGTTGCAATCATGTATGTATTTCTCCATAATTGATGACGAAAACACACTTGTTTATTATGTATGAAATATAAGATTTATAGTGTATTTAACTATTCATTTTATTGCATTTAAAGTGCTAGGTTGATGACTGCTGCTATTAAAAATAGTGAGCATTGAAAATGTTGACAGGTAGGTGAGGTTCTTTTTTGTTTTGTTTTAAATGAAGGCTCATCTCATGTAGAGTAGAGCTAAATATAGACAGTCATTCTAACTCTATGTAACATAGGGGTGTCTGATCCAAAAGGATGTGTAGGTAGTATAAATTTAAAATCATTCCCTGACATACTACCTACAAGTGCAGAGAGCAACAGAATAAGATAATACAAAAAATGACTTCCATACTCCAATAGATTCAGAGCGAGTATGAACTGAGCTGTGCATGCTTTTCAGTAGAGGATTTTAATTGTCTGGTGGAAAGATATTGGAAATAACACATTTCCATCTGTGATTTTATTTCCCACTTCTGTAATTTGATTGTATCATTAATGTGGGACTTTTTCAGAAGGTATCATACTGCAACTCCTCTAGAAACTTTTGTCAACATTTGGAGTAAGTTGGTACTCTTGATTTACTAACAGTATGGGGTAGTACTAGTCTTGTACAAGTTAACCATCTAAAAACACAGGGCTAGACATGACTAAGCACTGCCACAATCTACCAAACTGTTAAATCTGTCCATTTACATTTAAGTAAAATACAGAGGATGACATCCAGAACAATTTCAGCAGTTGGATCAATAAGATTTGAACTAGAAGTATCCTTATACTTTTGTATATTTTTGGCTCAACAACTTGTTTCCAGGAATGACAACAAAAGAAAATATTTTATATTTATCTTACAGAAGCCTCTAGCAGATCCCAATCAGGGCTGGAGCTTCTTTGTGCTGTGTACTTTTTTCCCATTCTTGATGCATATAGAATGACTGAACATAAACTCATCCATATACAATCATTTGCAGGATTGGCCACAGATGTTATGTTCCCTGCTCTAAAGAGATCAGAACAAAATTCATACGGGTTTTGTCACTGACCTTTGAGAGACCAGAATGAAGTCAAAGAAATACTCATCTTACAACTATTTCAAATGCAATAGAAACACAAAGTAGCTGTTGAAACAAAACTTAAATAGAACATGATTTAAACAAATGAAAATGGCCTAGATTGCTCTGATGTTGGAGGAGTGTTCATTTTAAGCTAATTGTATAAACTCTGAGTATTTGCCTGGGCACAGTCTCTTCATGATGCTGATTCTACTAAAAAGCTCTTTCCCAACCCATCTATTTGTTCTGACTTAGCTAATGTATTTATGACATCAGCATTTAAGGATCTGCACAAGATTTATAGGCTACCATAGCATGAACTCTTGCCAGTAAAGTCTTAATTACTTTCAGAAAAATGGGGAAAGTGATGACCATGTTTATTGTTATAACCTTTTTTCTTTTGAACTAATCAATATGGCTTAAATGATTCACCAGGAAGACAAAATATCCATGAAAGCTATACAAGACGGTAACTATTGAAGGAAGTATCAGAAATTTGCAGCTTTCCCAGTAGCAGAAAAAGGCTGTTCCATTTCTGAAAAGAAAAAAAAAAAAAAAGAAAAAAAAAAAACACCAAAAAAACCCCCAAACCACCACAACAACAACACCACCACCACCATGACAAAAAAACCCCTGGCATGGACCAAGATTTCTGGCATTTTTAAACGTCTGCAGTGTCACCCAGAAAACAGATAACTACTGTATAGTGTAGTAAGATCCTTAGTCCAGCTGGTCCATTTTTTCTAAACTTTAAAAACCATTTCCAAAAATACAAAGCGTTTTAAATGGATTTCAATGGTCTCTTTCTTCTTTTACATAAAATCATTCAGAAGAAGGATGTCGTCTTAAAAACAATCTGCTGTCCAGGTCTACCATCCCAGGCATGTCCCTTGGAGCCGTTCCCAAACTATCCACAAAGCACTAGCATTTCAGCAACGGGAATGACAACTTCTTTTTAATTGTTTGAGATCCTGCAGGCTTCTATCTGAGAACAAAGCAAGCACATAAAGCACATTCTATGGCCGTGATTCAAGTTCTTTTGAAAATAAATGATATATTGAAACAATGCTATGTTATATAAAGCAGTCTGACACTGAATGCTCAGCATTACACCAAATCATAGCCAAGTTCATTTCCCACCCATGCAATTGGACATACTAGAAGTGCAATAAAACTTACATAAAGCATTTTTTTCATTATGTGAAACATAAAGCATTTGGTTGAAGTTTGAAGGGACTTCACCATGAAGAAAAGTCTGTTTAGCAACGGACAAATAAAATAATGAATCCAACACAAAAGTCTATTTGATAGTTGGTAGTGATACATTTTAATAGGGCAAAAACAAGGGAGTATCTAATGAAGTTCAAAAGCAATGTATTTAAAGCTGACAGAAGGAAGTACTCTAACACAATATGTAATTAACCTACAGTCTCATTACTAAAATATTTCATTGAGGTCAAGAGCTTAGTAGGATTCACTAAAAGTATTAGGAATTATATGTCTAATGAGGACGTTCGCATACACATCAGACAGAATTTCTGAGGACACAGTATAAAAAGAGAAAGTTTATTGTATGGATTGGTTATTCTTTAATTGCCTTTTCTGAAGATTTGATAATCTTATTACACATCTGAGCTGAAGTCCTGATTCGACAACATGGGTAACGGAGCCACAAACTTTGGTGGAGTAAGATGCTCAACTCTGGCACTGGCAAGGGGCAAAACCTTGGAGAAATTGCACAAATATTCTGATTTACTGCATGATTATTTAAATTCTTCTAACTAAACTGGTAAAAGCCATAATGTAAATGCATTCAGAGCACTTGAAAACTGCTTAACTACATGTAACTTTGTTAGTAAATTACAGAATTGAGCTAAGCAAATTTAAACAATCTCTAAATGAAGTTAAGTTTGTATATTTATAAAGACACAGTATGTCTTCCACATAGCCCTTCAACAATAGCACTCAGGTAAATCTCTTCCTTCATTTATCCCTTCTTAGTTCTTCTATCTATCCATCTATCAGTTATTAATACTTTTTACAGGTCAAACAGCCCAGTTATAATGTAAACTTGGTGATAGATAATTGATTTTGTAATTTAAAGCAAGGGTTTGAGGTGTTCTCTTTTTCTTTTTTCTCTGAGCTGGCATGCATTTCCCAAGCAATATAGAGAACATCACATTTATTAAATTAAGCCTTAGGCTTTCAGAAGACTTTACGAATGGTTATGTTTGTAATCTTCAGTGTTTATTTTACTATGAAACTAACACATTCAGCAATAAGTCAGATTTATTGTGAAAATAAACACATTAGGACCTTATAAATAGCTGTTAGAAAAGTTCCGTATGGTCTGCCAAAAGCCCCGAATGATTGGTTCATGAACTTTTCTTCTGTATGCTCTAATGGCTTGAAAAAATTGTTTATTTTTGACTGGTTATGAATAGATGGGGATTATATTTCATCTACAGTCTCCATTAAAGTATCAGGATTTAGAAAACTTCTTCAAACTTTTAAGAAACTCACATGAAAAAAATAAACTGTTGACAGCAGATATACGTAATGGAATGGCAAAAGTGAGTGTTATTTTAAAGCTGCATTTACACAACGAGTTTCTCAATTTACCTGATTTCTCTAAAAAGAAAAAAATAAATTGTTGCTCAAAGATAGTGCAAGACTTTAATGGTTTATCTAAATAATTGCCTATAGCGACTGCTGCAGCATGGGTTAATGCAGAAAATTGTCTCTGCTGCATCAAGAAGGATCTTATGTTGCCTTATACTTGCAGCAAATATGCTGCAACAAACACAGGAGTCTTTCGGTGAGAGGCTGGATGCATACCTAGCTGCACATTATCCCTGCATCCCTGCTGCACTTTCCAAACCACTCAGACCTTTTCAGATCTTTCCAGCACACAGTCTTTACACAGAGACCAAGATACTCCCTCCTAAAACCAGGATGGATAATTGTTTCTCTAAAATGCAGCCATCTTTCCACAACTGTGCAGAAAGATCAAGGCCTTCATCCTCAAACCTTAAGAGAATAGCTGCAAAATTATGTTCCAAGTGTTTCTGTGAGCATGAAACCAGCTGTCACTACTTTAATCAAAAGCATACTTGTGTGGACACTGTATTAGAGAAAGGTTTCTTGATAGTGCTAGCTAGTAAAAGGGAGGGCCAGAAAACATTTTGATTTCATGACAAATGGAGGCCTGGTGTTATTTTTCTCATTCAACAACAGAAAAGGAAATCAGTTTCTCAGTGTTTTTGAAGGAAATAAGAGAGATGGAGAACAGCTGAGAGCTCAGCAGGCAGGATGTGCGTTGTGATAGGGAAGGGCCACCATTGCACTGTGTGGAGCAAACATTTGAATGTAGCACTTCTCCGATACTAGGCAAATGCCTTGTCAATTTTAATTGTCAAAACTGTTCCTTTTTGTACGGATAAAATAAACACTCTCTGCATTTGACTGGTTCAACAGAAAACATTGCCAAGTCACTTACCTCAGATGCAGCAGGGAGTCCCAGTGATCATCTGCAATTCCAGCCACCTCTCCCACTGAAAGTGTCACCAATCCATTTATACAAAAATCTTTGGGTTTGAATTAGAGAAAATACCCTTCTCCCAGTGTTTAAAACAGATGTAGGACTCTAATGTCACCTGATATCCATCAGAAACTAGCTGACATTCCAACTATGGAAAAAAAGTACAGCAGAATTCCTCTGAAGTGAGCAGAATTACCTCCTCCTAAGTAAAAGGGTCTTTTTTTGTTTGTTTAGTTACTCTTACGTGCTACAGCAGATGTACCACATTTTGTATTAGTTTCTGCTTGAATGAATAATGGAGACATGAGCACTTGTATAAACAAGAAAAGGTATTTAATGAACATATTGTACATACTAAAGAGGCTGCTTTCTGTTGGAAGAGAGTAGAATTCATTCTTCCAAGTGCATGAAAATCCCATATTAATGATGCATGAGTTTTCTATGAACTGGGCCAGGCATAAACTGCCAACTGCATTTAAAACACTGAATCAAACCTGATAATTGCTCATTTCAACATTTCAGAAAAAAAATCCAACCCTGCACAGAAAACAGAAGATGTCTAAAATGATAGTATTATTTTTACATAGTTTTTCATTAGAGATCATTTGTTTGTATTTCTATTTTGAAAATTTGAGCATGTGAGTCCCAGATGAATGTGTTCCTCTAGAACTGCAATTTGTTTCATTGTGTTTTCATTCATCTTCATTCTCTTCATGAGCAACAGTGACATTTGAAAAACCAAAAGAAAAGGACAGAGTAGCTGGAACCTCGTACTTACTGCATATTTATAGCATTGGGCACATTGGACACAGTTTACTGAAAGATATTATTAGATTTGTCAATGAGTGTCCTGCTGCTTTTTCAGGACTCTGTGGGTTCTATCTATGAAGGCAAGTGCTGAGGCTTTAAATGCCTGGCTGCAGTCAGAGCCTTGAGTGAAGCACTTTGGCTTGCTACACAATAGGAACACAACAACTACCAGACAGGGTGAGACTCAAAGTCCACCCAGCCAAGAGTCCTGTATCCAACTGTGGCCAGTAGTGGAAACTCACAATAAGCATTTATGAGGAACAGAGTGACGCTTCCCTCATGTACTCTCCCAGCTTTGAGCTGGATGCACCACATGAATTTCATCATCATTTAGTCATTGAGAGGAGACAGTGGCATGCCCTGATACAGGGATTACAGAGACAGCATGCTGACACGATAGAACAGAGCTGATACAATGGCAGGTTGCTATGACTTTTCCTGTGGTTATTGGGAGGTCAGAAGTCAGGCAGCAAGCACAGTAGGTGAGAGCTACGTTGTCTCACTGAAATGGTCATCAGCATTCCAGAACTCCTTCATGCACGAACCTTTGCAAAGAACTTCTCCAGCTCTGGTGCTTGAGCACCATGTTCATGGATAGGGGAGGCTGTACCAGTTTTGAAGGCAGCGATGGGCTATCAAAAACAATGACATAAATTTGGCTCAGTAGTCTGAGACTAGCAAGTCAAATGGACTTGGACAGATATTTGGGTGACGACAGCCTGTGGATTTCAACCATAGTGAAAGCTGAAGAAATACTAGAATTCCCAGCTGTCACTCCCAAACTGTGCAAGTCTGTTCCAACGTCTACTTCCACAAAATGCAAATACTTTGGTTAATCACAAGTAATACCACCTGTCATCACGCAAACTTCCCTTCACGCAGGACTGTGGGGAAGGTAGTTCCCCATTCATGCCTTCAATGCACAGCTTTTCTCAAAGGAAAATGGTGACAGTGATGCTCGCTCTCTTCTAGTTTAGGAAACTCACACCTATTTCCAATCCATAATGTCTTAACTGTCATCAGCCTTCCAAATAACCTCCTCAACCAGGTATTTGGTATCCACCTTATAGACTTTTCTTAATCCCTGACACTGAAGTTTTCCAATCTAGAATTAAACAGCTCTTCATCAAATTAAAAAAACAGTCACAGCTATATTGGTGGTGCATTCAACAGCCATTCCTGACTTGCACACAACCACAAACTGAAGTCTTAAGGTTATAATTTGCCTCTGTCATGCAAAAGAGTATGGCTAAAACCGTATGGCTAAAACCAGTGATAACTCAGCACTATTTTATTGCCTTTTTTTTTTTTTTTTTTTAAAGCAAAGTGTGTGACAAGCAGGTTTACCTCACAGCAGATTCTCCACCAATTGGCTGAGCAGCTCTGCATTTTGTTAGTACAGCTCCATGGTCAACCAGAGACCCCAGTACACAAACACTCCCTTCATGATTTCTCTTGCACAGGAATTTTCTGTTTCTTCCTTACCACATTGTTCATTATCTTTGTACAGAGACTTGTGCATCTACTTTAAAATCTATAAATATTAAGTATTTGAACAGCAGCCCTTTAAGGGGTATTACTGTGACCTAGAAACACAAGCAAACAGGTTCATTGCAGTAATTAAAGGGCAGCAAATGATCTTTGTTTAATTAAGATATCTTACTGGAAGGAATAGGTTTCCGTGCCTCAGTCATGCAGCAGCAATGTCTAGGAAACAAATTGCTAGAGGCCAATTAATTAAACAGTTATGAAGGGACAACATGACCTTTTATTTTCCAAGTATTTAAAATTATTTTTTTTAAAGACTGAATAATAATCTAATTACATACAAATACATATAAAATATTATCAATTATACATGCTTTATGATAATAGAAGAGCAGCAGAAATGCTCTAAATTTTATACTGCTGTCTTACATAGCCATTTATGGGCTCTCAGCTGAGAGACCATCATCATTAACTCAATCCAATTTCACATTGATATATTTGATCCTATTAAAATAAACCTTCTGGCACAAAAGGCAACTTTTACTGTTTCTTTCCAATCAGCCATGAGGCAAAGGGGGCTTGTTCTATTACTGCTTTAATCAATAAGCTTTTAAAGTGGTGTCCACTGTGTTCCTCGCCAACGCTGCCCTCTGAAGAACCATTCTGCAGTTTTACTCAAACAGCAATCAAAAGTAATTTTCTTTTACCGCACAGAGCTGCACGTTTTTTCTGTGCAGCATCCACTTAGACCTCGCCACCAGCAGCATTAGCCAGATATAAGTTGTTTATATGCCTTGAAGTTTTGCATAAATAGGGAAAGTAGTAGACTTGTTCTGGTCAAACATACCGGTAATATCAAAACAGATTTTAAAATTCAGCTAGTTAGGAGAGACTAAAGGTTAAATATTGACAAGAAACTAATAAATCAAAATGTTTTCATTGACAATATCTTGTCTCTATGAGCTCAGCAACAGTAATTCTGCTGTGTCCAAAACCTTAGCAAACTGCAGATAAGGCAGTATCAGGACCAGAAAGTAGTTTACTCAGCTGCTCCCTTTAGTGGCTCTGCCTAAGGAAGTACAATTTACGGCTCAGACTTCTTTTCTAGAATATTATACAACAGTGCAATACATCACTTTCAAGAATCAACTGCCTAAAACAAAAGTCTACACCATCAAACAAATAGAACAGTTTTATATAGGCAAAACTTCTTGATTTTACTTAATTTGAAAGAACCAAGCAGGCTATTTTACAGTGTAAAACTGGAAATTTACATAGCAAGCTTGCCATACATCTATTGAACAGTTAGCGGATGTTTTCATAATAAAACTACTAAAAAGTACCAAAAGTATTCAAAGCATTGTGGTTCCAGGCATTTTTGTAGGCTTACATAAAAAAGAGGGAGTTACACCCCACAGATTTCTGAATTTGTACAGATGTTCTTACTTCTTTCTATTTAATCAGGCCATGCCTATTACTTAGCAGAAAAGATAATTTGAGAGAAGGTATTTTCATGCCTTAATCACATTAGCCAAGTTCCAAATGAATTGCTACCTTGAGGCATCACTTTTACTCACAGGCAGCAGAGCTGCTCAGCTTTTCTCGCTTTCTTTTTTTAACATGATACAATCATGTGTGTCAAAATGTTAATTTATGAATAAAATTCATAAATAATAAATAAAATATAAAGCACTGATGCTAAATCATTTTTATAAATACATTTCAATCAGTACAAAATTAAATACAAAAATGTTAATAGGCAAGAAAGAGTGGATATATGGCACGTCTAATGTAATGTCCACTCTTTTCACAGATTTTGGGACACAGATATATCACCCTATTCACAGGTATTTATAAACATTACTGCTATTTTCTAACTCCGTGGTGTTTCTCTGCTTTTATGTGGACTTAAGAAACTTTAATATTAGTGCACATTTCAATAGTAAAATGGTTATATATCATTTTCTCATTAAAAAGTCTATCACTTTAGACAGTAGAAAGACAGTATTTCTTTGGCCCTCTAAACAATGACACCACGAACTGAGTTAACTGACACATTTAGAATTTGACTATAACTATTAATCAAAATAAAACACTCGTAAAGGTTTTCTCTATTAACTTCTGTTCAGCTGTGACCGAACATGACTGAGACAAAGCCAAGACATCTGTGGGATTCATTGCAGGAAGGAACACTGCCCTTCATCTTGACCCTTTCTATCTCTGCTTTATTTACAAAAAGAACAAATTTCAAATACAATTAAGTTTTTAGTTTAGAAAAGCCAAAGGCAAATTTTAAATCATAAGTCTAAAATATGTGGTATGGGTGAAACTCTATGGTAGTAGAAAAACTAATATTTAGTCAAGTTTTTAAAAAGGAGCAAATAAAAAGCATGTTACTTAAACTGCTGGTGTGTGTACTTCATATTATCTGAAAACCAAAGTGCTGAATGTTATTAAAGCCAAGATACAGAAAACATTTGGAAGGCTGCACAGAGGGAAACTAGCAGCTGCCATTCAGTTTCTCTTAAAATGGGCAGACATAAAATCTTTATGAAAAATGACAGGAGTTAAATCCAAATTTCAAAAAGATAAGTGGGCTGGAAGCGAAGGAAAACTTTTCTAAGTAGATGAAGGTTTAGGAGGAGAAAGTAAATGAGCATTAGCCAGGTAGCATCGGGTTGTCAACTGTGAACAAGTTAAATGAGTGAGATGCAAAAATTCTGAACCACAGTGAAGATGAAAATTCAATAGCCTGAAATATTCTATATTGCCATACAGCATAATGAATTTATATTGTCACTAGCAGGAAATGGGATACAAAGTTGACATCAGGTGTTAAAGGTCAGGAAATACAAATCAGTATAATAGCACTTTTGTCATATTTTCCATGTTACATACTATCAAGAATTATTTCCCACACAGTTTTTCTCCTTTACTGTAACATTCCATGCACACACAATTTCCTGCCCCAAAATCTAAAATATTGTTTGACGCAGTGGAAAATCTGGTATCTACAACACCTTAATAAGATTAGTGTTAGTGAACAGCCAAAAAAATAAAATGTTTCAAACTCTTCAAGGTATTGTAAATAGAGAATAGCTCCAGCATAAATTTATAACTCTGTTATAGCTTCAGCCATAGCTGCCCTCAATGCACACATGAGGTGCATCGCCACATTGAGTACCATATTTAATGTCTGCTTCTGCAAAATTTATTTCTCACTGACTACTCAGGGAATAGAAATGGTTGTTAAAAATTGCATAAAGATGATAAGAGGAAAACAGAAGGCAAAGAAGAAACACACCAATTATTTTAGCTTGACAGTGTCACTATCCAGAATATTCATCTGTCCGAAATTTTCAGACATCTGAGAGTGCACATAACAGATCTGACATGTCCGGGACACATTGAACCCAGCAGTGCTTGGCTTGCACAGAGGTTAGCACATACCTGGAAACTTGACCCACTAGATTTACTGCACATACACAGATTAAAAACAAAGCACATGCCCACCCAGTCCATGGATCCATATTTTTGCCTGAGGTTTTCCAGAAAAAAAAAGAGAGCCTTGCAACATGGCTGTATCTTTCCCATACTGCACAACGAGACTTCGGTGACTCCTAAAGTCTCCGATACAGCTGTCCAACCCCAATTATGACATCTCTGACAATGATACTTGACATAACAATGAATATAACTATATTAAATACAGTAGAACTATATTATAAATCAACCTGCATTAAACAAAACTGACTGGATTTTACATATTGGGAAAAAAAGCTACAAATCACTTACAGTTTTTTCTGTTAACATTGATTTAACTTGTAAAAGCAATAATGACCATAAAACAGAAATATATACACTAAATACACTTCCTCTACTATATCTTTTGGAGTTTTAAAGTACTAGCTTTATATACAGTGCAACTACTCTTGGGTTTTTTTTTTAAGCGATCTTGTTGCCTCAAGAGCATGTTCCCACACAAGGAGTAGTTAACTGTGCATCTCCACTGATTTACTACTGTGCGTGCATGCACATCACACTAAGAAAACTGCCCACAGCCCTGTTCCTTAACTAGTGACCTACTTGCTCTTCTCACCTTTGGGTTAACTGAGAAAAAATTTTAGTTAAACTGTCACAAAGATTCAAGGCTAACTATGATCTTCCATTAAGCAGCTGAAACACTTCAGGAAATACAGGAAACTCTTCTATTTTTAAACTTTCAGTCTTACACTGTGTGACAGCTCAGAGGCAGTAAAATCTGCAAAATTGTATACAAATTTTTGGACATCACCAGAAATTCCTTTTTGTATGAAAAAACAAAGAGGCAAAATCCAAAATATTTTAAAAGCAAATTGAAGCTTGGTCTCAGTAGGGGATTTTCTGGGCAAACATTCATTAGAACTGAAAGACTTGCTATCAAACAATATCATCTCTAAGAAAAGATGAGCTTGAACAGCTTCCCACATCTGACCACCATGGGTCATTAAATTCAGTAGAATCTCTAATCCAGGGCAAAGGGAACCACAGAGTTTACATGATAGGAAAGTTTGGTTAATAAGTGAGATAATGAGTAGCTAATACAGAGAAATCCAATTCCATCAAGTTAGAAGACTTCGCTACTCAGATGTCTTTGAAATGTCCTTGCCAGGACTGTGGTATTCAGAAAGACTGAAGAGCCTCCATGCAGTACTGTACTCATCTCTCTGTGTATTTACTTTGCTGTCACTCACCTGAAAATTTATTATCTCTGAATCATATTTCTGAGTGCTGCCAGGTCCAGCAAAGATTCAGCACACATGAAGCTGTGATGCTGCTTCTGAATTCAGAGCTGTCAAAGCCATATAGCCACACTCATACACTGCTCTGCTTGAACTAATTCATATTGTAGAAATAATCTGAAACTCAGATTATCTACTCATGGACAAACCAAAGCTGTTGATATTTAAAGAGAGGAGCATTTCCAGGGATCAGTAAAGTATTCTGCAGGAGTCCAAAAGAAGGAAAAAGGAGCTTAATTGACAAAATTCTCACAAAAAAAATAGTTGAAATGGCAGGGCTAAAAGACAGAAACAACTATTTTCTCATTTACTTAAACCATTATACATAAGGCTCCAGTCCAGTGAACGGAGTGATTGCTACACTGTCACACAGCTTTATTATAGTAGCAGGGAACCTAACTTAAAGCAATACTTGGTGCCTTTTTTTTTTTTTCTTTGTAGCCTTTTGAAAAACACCAATCATTTTCCCGAAAATGACTTCTTTTTCTTAGAGGTAGTTTTTTCAAGTGATGAAAGCACACCAATAGAGAGAAAGAGTTACTTATTTAGAGAACAGAAGGTAGGGGATTTCCCCCCACACCATTGGGCAACATGGCAGATTTCACAAATTGAGGAAATGAGCATAAAATTAAACACGTTTTCTCATATAAAATACTTTAATGGTATATTAACTTATATAACCAAGACTGTCTCGATAAACTTTCCAATTATATGTTTGAAGTATTCTTTAACATTGACATCATTAATACTGATGAAAATTAATGGGAATTCCACAATGTTCTTTAGTGCATCAACAGAACATCCCCCCAGGGAATTATTAAGGAATACCTATATTTAGCAATAATATAAAAGAAAATTGTTAGAAAAAAGCTGCCACTTCAGCAGCCCTTATTAATACTAGAAGCTCAGTTCCTTCATTTTTCTTTAAAGGTCTTGCAGAAGAAAGGCAAAGGATATTTTTTCATTTCTTAACATGGCAACTGGAACTCTGATTTGGAATATAAGATTCCAGGAAAGTTCACTATAACCAAAGCACAATCAGCAAAAGAACAGATGATATACAGTGCTTCAGTGAATAATGCTTTTCTGTGGTATGGCTGGAGTGGAAGAATCTTCCAGCAGCTCTAACTAAAACTGAATCTGGATTACATTCATCACCCTGTTAACCACTATAGGAAAACAGGCACACACTTGTTCAGGTCTGAGGTTCTGCCTAGAGACCTTTTCCTTCTTTTTCTTTCATAATTTAGGAAAGATTCTGTCTTCCATTACTTCCATAAATTTCCATTTCTTCCATACTTCCATTACTTCCATAAATTTGACCAGTAAAACAACAGAACACTGGGCAAAAGACCCTGTAGTGCAAAATCTATCCAAAGGGGTAACTTCAACAATATGTGAAGTAGTACTAGCAGATTTTCCCCATTTTCAACTGTGAAACCTTTGGTGTTCTGCCATCAGTCACTTCTCCTGTGGGACTTCAGTAAGAAGGTGAACTCATTGAGGGGTGCTGGGAGTACAAAGAAGGCACTCGCACACTTTTCCATACCCTGTGTTCTCATGTGCCTCCCCAAATACATTCTTTTGTGAGTCTATATATATATACAAATATATATATAGCTAGCTAGGACTAATTTAAAATTTCTCACTTAGACAAAGCACTATTGCCCAAGTGGTACACAGCTGCTTCAGTCGTTCAGAATAATTTGCAGGAGGTTTATTTCACATACAAGTGGACATCTTCCCTGATGTCTGCTATACATTAGCCTATGAGTACGAATAAAGGGACTTTTATTGCATTATGTTCCAAGAGTTTCCTTGTGAGAAAATGTACAATAAAAACAACAAAATAGCCCAACAATAATACCACTTCTAGTGTATGTATTTCTGGGAATTGTATTGCAAGCTTAATAATGAACAGTCTTTGTCAATGGAAATCTTGCTTCTTTTGGGAAATCAGGGAAAGGGAAATGGTAGGTGAGTGTATTTTGCCCATAAACCCATAGTCTCATATGTATCTACGGACATTTTTATATTTACATATTGAATTATGTATATTACATTATATATTATTTACATAATGCATTCTATTAACAAATTATTTATATCACTGTAATATATGCCTAGCTGAAAGCTGTAGCCAGGAGTTCTTAGTGTTCATATAATCATAATCTATGTAATAAACTTTTTTAAACATCTTTGCTTACAGTGTTTTGAACAGCTGCTTGAATGGGAAAATATGTAACTTCCTGCTACAGTGGTGCACTTTAATTCACAAATTCCTGATTTTATTTTCTTGAATTCAGAGCACCACAACTACACTTAAAAAATAATTTTAAAAAATCCAGAGCTAATTAGTTTTTAAAACAGATACTTATTTTAAATTTCCACCTTATAAAACTGCATTGTAATGTGAGAATATAAGCAGATGAGAAATTATTTACATCAGTTAACTGTCCAAATACCTTTTTGCAAAGACAACAACAAACGTGCTCAATATCACAACAATTAGTTCCAATATAGCTGTGTGTCTCGTAACTAACAACAACAAAAAAAATTGAATTTAAAGCCACCCACCAAGCTGAAAATATTTAGAGTTACAACTGTAGCATGCTATAACAAAGGATTTCACGAGCTTTATATCCTTATTGCAGACAGCTTGTACATTAAACATTTGATGATGTGAGAAAAACAGAACACACTATGTGCAAAAACCTTCCGTCTAGCATAGCAACTAAAATAAATATTTCATTGAAAAACCCTCAAACCTGTAAGCGAATCTACTTTTATTACTTACACAGTATCGGCATTATCTTCTGGGTGGCCAAGTATGCACTAGGCAAAAGAAAATGAAGAAGTTTTGAAAAAATAGAAACTTTCTCATTCCTTGGTGTTGGACTACTTGGTATACTAAGCCTTTTCTGAAAATCTAGGTTATACTTCATTATCTTGTAAAATACTGCACACACACACTTGGCACAAGACACACCTAAGAGTGTTTGTCACACATCAAACTCTCCGGCATTTCAAAACGTTTAAAAGGCAACCTACTGACATATGACAAATTTCCACAGACAGGAGCAGCTGCATGGCCTGGTGCTGTTGCCACTATTAACCTCAGTTACAGCTTGAGAGCTGAATTAAGTTGTCTGCCAGCAGTTCCAGCTGGCATAATACATTACTATGTAGTGTCGTGCTGCTTAGCTACGGTCAGTGTTGTGACATGCTGAGCTCCATGTGATTATCCTCTTTTTACAGATAAAGCTTAAATCCTGGAGCTTCATATAAAGCACCAATTTCTTTAAGTCATAGACAATCCAAGGCTTATCAGTTCTAGTTTTATATAAATTTGATCAAAATAACCCATAAACAAATTATCTCATCTCTGCACACATGGCAAGACTTGGGAAAAGGATGGTCCAAAGACACAGCTAAATGGCATCTTGGGGGCAAATGGAGTGTAATATCTTTGTATTTCCTAGCTTTCAAACTGCTGCAAGAGCTGAAATAGTCCCTGGAAGATCAGCAAAAACTCGGGCTAACCTCTCGCAAGCTATTTTTGGATGGCACTTAATCTCGATTCCACAAAGATGCACGACCCCATCCCAGATCCAGCCTCCATGTTTCCTGGATTCTATGTAAGTGTTATTCGAAGACACATTTGCAGGATAACAAGAAGAATATATGCTTGTCTCTGACCAAATTATATATAAAGTAACAAAAGTTGTAACTTTACTAATACCTACCCTTTCAAAGCAAAGATGCCCAATTTACTGTCTGCAGGCACAAGCAATCTGCCCTGGTGTCCTGTTTTCTGAGGTGGGTACCCACACAGGGGTCAGGCTGCAGACCTTCTCATCCCATGGTCACAATAAGCAAAAAACAACCTGCTTCCCCCAATACCATTTAATAGATATCTGCTGTACCAGAAATTGGAGAACCACAGAGTGTTCATAAGCTGTATTGCTCTGAATATTATATTTACTTCTAACATACTAAATTTGAAACTGTATACAGGTATGACTTCAAACAGATTTCAGAATTTGATTTTAAGAATAGTGATGGAGGAGTAATTCCATTGTCAAGGCTCGTTTTGAGACTCTGGGAAAACTTCACAGTGGTATTTTGAAAAACAACTTGTTATTCGAGAAATTATTTCTTCTCTTCTCCATAAGTAAAAATAAGTTTAACGGGTCTTTTTACATTTAATTGTATTATATTTCCAACTTCACAAACATGATTATGAGTATTACTGGGAAGCCTTATTTAGGACAAAAAAACCCCCACAAATTACAAGATGTTTCTTGTTCCATTTCGAAGTGTATTAATGTCTCTATTCAGTTTCCTTTCCTTAGAAATAGAAACGTATTTTAAGGTGAAAAACTCTCTAAAATTAAGACGACGAAGCAAGGACAATCTTCCCAAGCAAAGCAAATTAATAAAATGGATGGGACTTTATACAGTCCCTATGGTTGTTGATTGCATTTACCACATAGTTCTGAAAACAGGAAAGGTAATCCTTTCATCAGTATTATACTAAACTCATACCTAAGCAATGCTTAGTATGTTTTGAGATTTTCCTGCAAGAGTAGCTTTTTACTCATACGCTATTTTTAATGGCATTGACCTTCATTAATTCCAATGATGAATCAAAACAAGGAGGCTGTTAGCCGTGATCCCATGTGGAGTCAATGAGAAGCATCCTCACCTCGCTGACCTCTCGGGATGCAGCTGGACAAGCTGCTTTTACCTGCTCTGAGACTGGGCACACTTTTTCCCCCATTGCTAATTATGGCAGCAACTATAATGAAACATTATAACATTACTGACTAGTTCCACCACAACACAGTGCCTGATCACATTTAAAATGTTACCTTCTTTGCAGTTAGAATAATTCTCATTGAGCTGTTCCTCAACCTGTATCAAAAGCTCAGAGAACAATCAAGAAACAAACTCTTTATATGCTTTTCTGAAAGCAAAATAAGTTTTAAATGGAGGGTTTTGGTGGTTTGGTTTTTTTTTTTGTTATGTGGAGCTTTTTGGGGGAGGAAAGGGGCGATGTCTTTCAATTAATGTGAATGAGAATCTTTCCCAAGCAAGCAAAAGTGTAAGGAATGCAGAACCAAGCCCTTGAGGTATTTGGGGGATGGTGAGGGAAACAAAATTAAAAGTGGCTGAGGTGTCTCTGTTAAAACTGTCAATTTTTTTACGCACATGAACATTTCCTCATTAAAGATTCATAAAGACTTTACAGTTTTAATGCACATGTGGCCAGTGTAACAGTTCAATAGCCAGAAGTCTTAAAAAGGAAAAAAAAAAAAAAAAAAGAGAGAGAAGACTTTCGGTTTTTAATGGACTCCCTTTTCAAGGGAGGTAGACACCTCCTTTTTTATACACCAAAGTAAAATTGCTGCAAAAGCCTGCCATCCTAAGAAAGGTCTGAACATATGAAAAACAAATAGGCATTCCTGTTGAGTTCATATTCAAAACCGCTGCTCATTTCCTACCTCTGAATTTCTGCGTTTTCTTGCCCCAAGAAAGGATGAAATCGTGTCCCTTGGTCACAAACCTTTCCTACAATCACCTGGCTGTTTATGCAGCCTACAAGCACCTTGAATGGCACCTAAGCTAGAAAGGGTAGTAAGGCAAAAAAAAAAGCAGGAAAGGATTAGGGAAGGGAAAGAAGCGCCCTGGCTATATCAGGCTGAACATTTGAACATATAAGGCTCAGCACTGGATTTCTGTATATCAGTTTAGGATAATTACAGCTTCAGCAGAATCCACATGCTATTTAGGAATGCACTGATTTTTTTTTTTTTGCTTTATGATCATTTTTTCTGGTGCAGGTTATATTCATGTTCTACTACAGTCTGTTGAACTTCAAAGGTGGAAACATCTCTTTAAGGGCAGGCATAACGGGGATGTGTCTCACAAGCTGGGTAATGTTGACATCTCCCATCTTGTTACTTTATTTTTGCTGGAAAGGTGAAGAGCTTTCTGCTGCTCTTTTACTTGTCATTTTTCTTCCATGGTACAAATGATCTATTTGACTTCTCAGGGGTTCCTTTATTTTTCTCTTTGCCAAAAAGCTATCAGCACCTGATAAAAAGCACTGACTTTAGATGGAAGACAGACAGGCTTCAGCAAACCCTCAGCAAACTACCCAAGCTTGTATCGGGGACTGAGAGAGGACTGAGTTACATATTATTAGACCTCTGGCATAGTTTTGCAAAGGAAAAGTTTTGCAATGTAGAAAATAACTTCTTGCCCTGCAGAGGGAATACAGTTTTTAAATTTTAAATTTATTAAATTTACTTTTTTTACCCCCAAGACACTCCTAAATAATTTTTTCCAACGCAACACAGACCATCCACTCACTGGCCAGATCCTGCCCTCCCCGCCTTCAGTGCCCTGCAAAGCATATCAGAAGCATATTCTCTTTAAGCAATGTGACTCCCTCTGCACTAGCTGCCACTCATTCCAGGGATGAGGAACACAAAACAAACATCTAAACACAGGTTTCCAGCAGTGTCCTAGGCCAGGCAGGCCTAGCCAGCATAGTCAATAATACCCCATGCCTGTCATTTAAGCAGAGCAATTAATTTTTCTCCTTTTTCAGCAGCTCTTTGGTATCCTCCCATCTCACTGTGTTAGTATCAGCATCCCCTCACTCAGTCACAGGTGTCGCATATTTACATCTTCCCAAGCTATCTCCACCATGGTGCCAACCTAAATTCTCCAACCCCACTCTTTCCATCTTGATTTTTATTTAATCTCATACTCCATTTCTCCCCCTTCTATTGTCAACTTCTCTTTTACACTTTCCACTAATCTTCCTAAAAGCAGAGGACTTTGTCAGAGTGTTTTAAGTTTTAGTACCAATATTATCATCTATGAAGATCACCTTGATCTCCAGTTTGGTTGAGCATGCATGGTTCCCTGATATTGGTTAATGTGCCATTTGGCTCAGTGCTGAGCCACTTCAGTACAGATGAGGAACTCAAAGGGTATTGCTCCGCACCCAATCTAGGACATGTGAATCCCTGACAAAGTAGGCAGCCTTTCTATACATTCAATTCCAATTCCGTCTAGCTTCTTGTCACAATAAATCCAATGCTAGTGTCCCTGTATTGGTAAAATATTTAGTGCTCTCTGACTTTCATTCCCCAGAATTATTTGGCAAGAAAATTCTCTGTATCCCAAGATAATTATCTCACTATTGGCTTCAGGAAGAAAGAATATTTTTGTAGCGAATGACCACATCTGTACTATGTCAGGCTTAGTTAGAGATTAATAATGGGTACTACTATGCTGCCTATAAATTTTCTTACAATAAATGCCAGTCACAAAAGTATGCAACTTAGCTGGGAAGACAGGCAAAATCCAAAATCGATCAATGTTAGTTTGTTCAATAATACTCAAACTTTGACTCAATACAAGCTTACTTTGTTATATATGTTCTTGTGATTATAACTTGCTTGTTATTAAGTATTCCACAGGAGTATACAAAATTTATTCATATGCTTATGTCCACATCTAACATGGGTAAAGACAATCAAGTTGACAACTATACTGAAGGATATTGTAAACAGTAAGAACAATTCTCATCATGAGACCTGGATTTCTGGGAAAAATAAAATATGATATTTGATACTTCTCAGTATCAGGTATTTAGCACATCACCATGAGGAAAATTTCCAGATTCTTTATGATGATATTCTATAGCCTACAGCCACAGTGACCATTAAAACATTATTTCTTCAAAATCTTTTGACAAGTACAATCAACATGAAAAGACAGATAAATCTATAGTCCAATTGTAATTTGTTATCATGCTTAATATTTCTCAATTCATTCTGCTAAGATCGTCTACTACTGTCTTCATCTAATCTGACTTGCTTGTAGCAAAATAATTATTTTAGCTATTAATTCTTTTATTATTACACTCTAGTAAGTCATTCAGAACTCTGAAACTGAAGCTTTTGTTATACCACAAGACCAAACTCAGACATAGGGCAATCTTTAATTTTCTTTAGGGTTTTTTTCCTCATTTTTCTAAATTTTAAAAATAAATTTTTTTTTGCCTGATTGGTTAGGTTCAAAGGTTTACTGCATTTGCAAAATTTATCTTTCTTAAAGTGTCAATATGATATTAGCTTTCCAGGTGAGAAACTTCTTTTTTAATGAAAAGTTCTGTATTGAATTCATTGTGCAACTTTCAGATGTTCGTTTATAGGCATACTAAACCACTGATACAATAATTCCACCATCGTATACAACAACTTGGTAATCAGAATGCTCACACTCCAGTCCCAAATTAATGAGGCTACCATTTTTCCATCAGTGCATTTCATTCACATACACTATTGTTAATTATAGTCCAAAGCCACGTACATGTCTTTTAACTCCTTTCTCTTGTTTTCTTTATGTACACAATTCCAGCAAGTTACTGCAAAAATGACTTTTACTGGGAATTTCCAGTGTTTATATATGATACATACACACATATAATGTACCAAGTGAACGTTGTTAGATCATTGATTTCATTGTTTAACATAAATCTCTGCACAAATGTAACATGTATTATTTAAAAGATTGCATCTCAGCCAAATGAAAACAGACCATTATTGAGCTGTGCAAGACCACATCTGAAACAAAGGGACAAATCTCTGCCAGATTTCAAGTCTGAATATTTCAAATCTGAACATAACAGTGTTGAGGGAGGAGAGGGGAGTGGACAAAAATCTCATTTTTGCATAATTTCTTTAAAACTTGGCCAAAATAATTTTCCATTTGTCTTCAGAAAGAACTCAGCTGTTTTTTAATGAATATCTGTAAGAAGTTAACCCCTGGCTTATCCTAAAATGAACCAAACAACCAAAAGGTCTGATGTATTATTTGCACTAGAGATTAAAAATATATAAGTAGAACCAATCTCCACTAAGCTTTCAGAAGAGACTTCTGTATAGATAAAGAGACAGGACATCTCAGAACTAAAGTTTTGACCTTTTAAATGTTTCTTTGGTATTTTGGAAGATATTTAAAGGAGAGTTTTGTATAAATAATCTCTATAATTTTACATTTGCCTAAAGGACAGTAACACTACTTTTAATGAGAGTATCTGTTACATTCTAGGAAAATACCATACACAATTCTACTGAACAGTTATAAATATAGTGCATAAAACATACTTAGAAAAAGTTGTATGGTACAGTAAATTAGATGTTTTTCTCAAAAAAAGGAATTTATGACCCATATTCATCATGCAACCAAGCAAAGCAAGGATAGGTACCCAAACGTATAACTGTTTACAATATTAAAAAAACCCCGAACAAACAAACAAACAAAACCCAACACCACACACACACACACAAACCCCAACAACAACAACAAAAAAACCAAACAAACACCACAAACCAAACCAAGCCACAAGTATGCAAAATGTGTAGAAACTGGACAGTTAAGCATTCTTCTCAGCAAAAATCATGCAGATCAAATGATGCCTGATGTACTTGGTGCTGATGAAACTGTGTTATAACAAGAATAAAGTGAACTCCAGCATCCCTTCAGAGAGAAGTTTGTTTAGTTTAAGGATACTTCTTTAGGTCTGGTAATAGCCACTTAATTTTGAGATAATAATAATTGATTAGCTTTTTAAAGAATCTTCAGATATAGCTTACCTGCCAATAACAGACAAGAGAATCATGAAGCAGGAAGCACAAAACATCACAGGGTGGTCTATGTATGTATATGTATATTTTCCTTACCCAAACTGTAACCTTCACCAGCAAGGTGTGGTAAGCTCTGGTCACTTCTATTGCCTCTCTGAGAGGAGAGAAGGAAGCAAAGAGGGATCAGAGGCTAACAACCTGCAGCAGTGCCTCATATTGTGTTTCCATCAGCCTCTTCTTGCATTGTTCCCTTAAGTTTTTTCTCTGGCATTGTTAGGAATGAAGTAAATAAGCAGCAAAACAGCCACTTGCAATTTAATCCTGTAAAGTCAGGTAGGATAAAACTAAATGTGTACAATTTGGCAAATATAATAGTACTAGAAGAACACTCATGTTCAGTGCTGTAATAAAATGAAATAAATATATGATTAGGAAAATGCAAGCGCATAAACCAGAGAATAAAACTTACACATTCCCAAACTACACATAAAGAAAAGGCACAGAATAGTTGAGAAATGCCAGTAAAGAGAACATGAATTGCTTTGACTTTTAGAGTTCTGGAATGTAGATAGCTTGCTGAGTAATTGGCTGATTGGCTGTTCTGCTAACTTTCTGGGTGAGTGATGCAGCAGGCAGGCTGCTTTCCTTCAGGCTCACCACTGGCAAATTGGCACTGATATTATACATACATGCACATGCTTTTTTATTTTTTAATTTCTTTGAATCCATGCTTATCCTGTCTCACGCACAAGTTGGAGGCTTCAATGGGAAACGAAAGGTAACTACATTTATAACAAATATTGCCAAACTGGCAGTATTGTTCTGATCTATCAGTTCGTAATTAACGAACCTGAATTTACCCTAGCAACTGATGCAAACAGTACACTCGTGTAGCTCTAAGTTAGAAATTCACAATTATTGATGCTGTTCTTAATGTCAGAACATCGACTTATGAGCTAGTGGTAGTACTACCAATATAACATTGCATATAAAAGGATTGGCCTCAAAGTTGAGGTTGATTCAAGCTGCCCAGTTCTACTATTATACTATCTCTATACTGAAACAAGAAAAGGTACCATTTCTAGTTTTAGTTCGGTTCGTGGACTGAAGTAGGAAAGTCAGCAGCAGCTCCTCCCACATATTATTCTTTTTATATTATCCCATTATTAAAGTCGACAGTAAAATCTGTAAGCCAGTATAAAAGGTTCTTCCACTCATTCTGCAAAACTGATAATACCTTGCGTGATTGTGTCTGCTTATTGCTGACTCATCACACTTCATTAGGGTTTGTTTTTCATATATACCATATATAATCTTCTAAATGCTATTGAACTACACAATGACTTAAACAGGTCATCAGAAAAGCCTTGGTTTCTGAAAATTTTCTTCATTTCATGGATGCCTGATTGTCGCTCACAAAGAAGTGTACATGCTGTTTACCCTTCCCAGTTATTTTATAAGCTTTAAGTTTTGTGTAAACCTGATTAATGAAATTAGCATCTACATCTGCTTTTATGTGAGACTAACTTACCAGGAGAACTGGGCAATCAATGGGATTTCTTCATAGTGTACCACCAGTGACTTCGAGTAGTGTATACTAAAGGAAGAGATTTACAACCTCTGAAACATGCAAGCATTAAAATAAATAAATAAAAAGCACGCAGCTAATGCTCCACAGTTCATTAAAAATGCACGTTTTAGTCCATTGAACATCAACCTCAGTAAGGCACATCAGGTATTTAAATAAATGAATTTGCTAGGTTCATTTAGCAAAGGAAAGTGTGGCACATCACATGTTAGCATCTTGCCCAAGTCAAAGCAACATCAGCAACAATGACATGCCTATACCAGCTTTTGCATACGTTGGCATGAGCCCAGGGTCCTGAAGAGTTCATGCTCTGGTTGCTGGCAAATGCTCAACTTCATGTGTCCAGTACACATCCTTCATAAATTATGGTTCTATATTCTTTGTAGACATCAGTCAGAGAGATGGTTTCACTTCTCAGCCTGCACCTACCTTTTTTCTTATGACGCTTGCTAATGAAATGGCTGCTCAGCAGCACACCAGCTATATTTTCTGAAGAAACATAGGCTCTTCCTGTGAAAGAGAGTGGTGCCTTAGGGAACGGCACCTCCATAACACAGAGCTGTGAAAGGCTGCAAGGGCTACTGAGAGGCATTAGGCGGGCTGAAGGTATGGAACTTGGCTTAGCTCACTTATGTGAGAATTAAACTCATTCTTTTATTGAGGAGAGCCACATGTTTTCACGCTTTACCGGATTTGTGGAGGAAACGCACCAAAAGTAAATAAGAATATAGGACTTCATGCACACTTATGGAATTGAGTAATTATACAGGTATAGACTACATGTGAAAACAAAGTACCTGTCTTGCTTTTTCAACACAAGAAAAATCAAAGAGATGCAATGATGTGAGAACACAAATACAATGCCAAAGTACAGATTTTTTTTTAAACTGTGCTATAGGATTCACATGCCTAGGAAATGAGTATTTCACCTAAAACCTGATAACTTTGGGGAATTTTCAAATGGGAGAGACCTGAAATGAGAAAACAAAACTTTAGGAAATGAATCCGCTAGCACAGTAACTCAACACAGGGGTAAGAAGACTAGAAATTTCCTCACATCAGTATAAATAAAAGAAGAAAGTCTGAATAAAGACTAACCCCTTCCAAACAGGTGTCTTCCCATGTTCCACATGCAGCCTCCACCCTTCTGCTAATATTTATGATTTTACGATACTATTTTCCTACTTTTGTTACATGTTTTTCCTTTCATTGTCACGGCTTAACATAAATTAGGGCAAGTAGAAAAGTAGGAAATGGCTGAACGAAGGAGAAATTATCTCAGAGGTATTAGCTAAGATGAATTTTCTCCTCTTACAGTAAGACAGAATCTGAATACATGAGTAGGTAGGTATACGAAGCCAAGGAGCAACCACTGTGCAATAGCATAATCAACAGGAAAAAAAAAAAAAAAAAGAAGAAGAAAGTGAAATCCTTCTTTTGCTTCTGAAAAAAAAGCATTTAATTTGATTTACACAAATAAACTACAAAGCAACTATCAGACACCACTGGTCAATCACCTGAATCCAAGGAAACTGAGAGAGAAGGCCTGTAGCAAAAGGTCTGTATTTTATCTTCCATCTCTGTGCAGATGACAGTTTGAATAAAATAGAATTTTAAAAAAAAATGTTCACTTTACTGAATTCTCAGTTCTAGAGAAAGCAAAAAGAAATAAACCTCCCCCATCCATTCAGTAACGTCAGTATTCAATTTGAAAATAAGAAAAAAAGGAGGAATCAATTCAATGCCATCAGCAGGAAGCTTTAAAGTTTCACTCTACTTCTCTAAGTGACAATTTGGTCAGCAATGGCGGGCTACACATGACCAGAGAATGTAGCTTTGTACAGACTTCCTAAGCCCTAAAATTCCAGTGAATTTCCCAAAGATATTTACTACATGTAGATGCTCCAGAGAGGTCTTCCTTGTATTGAGCTGTAGGAGAGTTTTACAACATGAATGTTAATCTAAGGTGAAATTGTACTTGTCTGAGTATTCAATAAACTGCATTCAAATCCAATTTTGATACTATTAAAAACAAACAAAAAAAATAAATAAACCTTTGCAGATAATAATCTTGCTTTTAGATACATTTCAGGCTTTGTGCCCATACATATTTTTTTAAAGATGTATACATTTCATGGCTATTTTCATGATGTCAATAAGAGATTATAATATTTTTGGCTTGCTTAGACAAGGAAAGTGAGTATTACACCACTGTTTATAAATGCTGAACCCTAGAACAAGAAAGGGATTAGTTTAAGTTAAAGAATAACAGCACTATAAAATCGCATGGATAAAAATAGGCTATAAATACATTTAGATCACAGTTAAGAAAAAGCAGAAATTAAAAAAAAAAAAAGAAAGAAAGAACGATTGGGAGCAGCCTTCAAATTGTTCAAAATACAGTTTGAAACTGATACAGAATGCCTGGACAGGGCTTGCTAGAGTTAGAAATTGCATCTTGTGACATGATTTTTTGCATATTCAGAGTTGAATTGTTTCTGCAAGGACCAGCAACATTTTTATATTTCATGTCTGATGCAACAGAACACGGCTTCAGGAGCCTCCCCTGCTCCTCCCTTTTCACTAAAAAAAGGCTAAGAGAGCCAACATTGGATAGTTCACACTGGCAACCTGAACTGGTCCACTAGATAAAAAACTTCCTGTATTGGTATACCGTGCTGGCATAGTCATGGTTAAAGTAACTGTCAGGTTTGGTCTGTTAAGGATTTATTGGTTACAGTGGCAAAGACATGTAAAAAGAAAATTTTTAAAACTCCCTTGTGACACATTACAATTTCTTCTCCACTGACACATTATAAATTTTAGGGACATTATTTTGAACTGAAGTTTCAGTGTTCTTAATGGAGTGCTGGAAAGCAATTAATGGAGTGGCTAGTTTATGGTGTAGATGATGAGAGGGAGAGTTCAACAAATTTTCTTTTTATCCCTGGAAGCTCAGCCTGGCTGCAACCCATCCTGGTCTTACATTCCTAAATATTTTTGTAAGTTCACATAGCTCTGTACAGTAGGAAAACTTAATACAGTACTCAAACATCACTCAAATGAGAGAATTGTCCCTTGTGAGGCACTTGCACTTCTCAGAAATACCTAAAAGCAATGAATGGTACAAAGGGGAAAAAAGCTATCACATTCTCAACTTGGCTGCTGACACAGTACGGAAAACACTGTTTTGTTCTGAACACAATGTACTTTAAATTCCCATTTCAGCTGACAAGCATGCCTTTACAGTCTTTAAAAAAGTATTAACTTACTTTGCATTAAAAAACAAACGTGAATATTGAACATAAAAAATGGAAAGAATACCTGGTGAAAATATAAAATGCACCATGTGTCTGAGAGTGGACACTAGCTAAAAAGTTTCTTTCGTTGGCCATTATTTATAGCATCATATCAAAATGCTACAGTTACGGTTGAGAGGGTAGGTTTTTTAATAAATATGGGTTTTTTTTCAGGTATCTACAACTAAAATATTTTTCCTGATTTAGCATGTTTCGTATTTTTTCATAGACAGAAATTAATTGATTTGAGGAGTTTCAAGCTGCCCCTTTGGCAGTTTTCTGGGTTATAAAAGCATGATAAAAATATTTTATTTATGCTTCAACAAGTTGCTTGCATTATGCTAACTCAAGTAGCTTATTTTTAACTCAAACTGCTTATTTCTACAAGATGAAGCTCACTATCATCACATAGAACAATTTTATTTTATTTTTTCAAGTTCACAAGCAAATAAAAACACACATTTTTATTCCAGCACAATGTTCCTCTCTGTATTCTCCTCAGCAAAACACTTTCTAAAGTAAAGCATAGAGGAATTTTGTAATTCTTTTTTTCACAGAATATGTGCATAGCTCAGACTATACAAACATCCTCTATAGCTCTCCCAGTCACTTTCTATTTCAAGAACGAGGCAATTTGTGTTAACACAAGACAGCTTATCATGTGCTAAGTCTGCATGCAATTTTCTCGTGAGAACAACCATTTTGTACCTACTTGACACACGCAGCACTATACTACACCCAACTAATCAATTCTGTCTATATTAAGAAGTGGGGAAAAAAACTGCCCACAGCTGTTATATTACATCAGCTTTCCTAACTACTTCAGACAACTCATTTTGGGGATTTTTTTTTAACTAAATTGGCATAAAACATCGTGCTTCTTTCTGTTTCTTTTCAAGTACTTTTTTTTTTTTTTTTTTTTTTTTTTTACCTTCTCAGAGATCATGGGGAAGTACAAGGGTCAGAGAACAAGCTATGGTTTCTGCAGGCACCCCCAGGAGTTTTGAGGGCAACGAACTCCCAGGGCCATTGGGTACCCTCAAAGGATTTATGGACTAGCATGACATGAATGTGTAACAGCCTAATAGCATCTTTTCACCAGAGACCTCAGGTGCTTGTCTATAGACAGGAACTTTTGGGAGAGTAACTTCTGTGTATTTGTGTTTTCTTATAAGTAAGCAAATGATAAATGTCTGTCCATTGCTATCAAGTCAGAGATAGACAAAAAAAAAGGTATTAGTAGACCCCAGAAAAGTCTCTGGGAGGGAAGGATGGAGTTTGGAGCTTTTCTTCTGATACTGACTTTTCCCTGAGCACACCATGACATTAAGGAGATGTTCCTATTCAGAACTTAAGGTCCAGATACTATCAGATGACGCATCAAACCTTGGTCTCCTCAACAGCAAACATGCTAAAGACCGCATTGCATATGAACAGAGAATATACTATAATATTTTTTGGAGTTTGAAAACATTATTCCCTCAATAGCCTACAGCTGAGAGATCAAAACCACAAAATACTGAACATAAGGAGACTGCTATCAACTTACCTCACAGCTCACTTTGCAAGATTAGCTCAGTTATCGATCAACTAACACTAATTTTTATCAGCTTGGCTTCCCAGCATGCTGCTCTGACTTCATACAAACTGCCCTTGAACAACATTTCTGCTTTTCCTACCTCTCCAGCCAGTCTGCCATTTCTTTATAGAAAAATTATACAGCTTGCATTGGTCCTAAGTGGTACAGTTCAGCTTTATCATTCTAAAAAGACTCTATTGTGCAAATACAAAGCTGTTGAAATGAAATACTGACATCTATGACAAAGATACTCCTGAAAATGCTATGTCCCAACAAAATGTTTTTATTTTGTCATGCTAGAATTACCAACAGAAATCTGTTTTGTTGTTACACTCGAAAGTATAGCAATGCAACCAATGACATCTTAAATATCTTTTCTATACCACATACAACCAGCAGCTGTCAATTTCATGCCTAAACTGAAACCAGTTTCACGCCAGAACTGGATGAATGTAATCTCACATTAGAATGGCATAAATGCCCATGACGCCAACAAGCAGCGCCTGCGCTGGCAAGACTTACAACTCACTATGAAGTATGGATTTAAAAGCAAATACATGGCCTGGTAGCCCATGTTGTTTCTATCACAGGGGGAAAAAAAAAAGCAAACCTATCACAAGAACCAAAGAAATTAATGCGGCAGTTTAGGAGGCAAACAAAAACCAGGCTTACAGTAAAAAAAACCCCAGGATATTTTCCTGTTGTCTCATCCTCTAAAATATGTGATGTTTAATAGTCTGTATTGTGCCTTTGTACTGGAAAATAACAAATGACTAGAGGAAAAAATATATTATCTTTCTGTCAGATTACATTACAAGTGCTTTGATAGTTACTTCATGCTTGTAAGACTTACAGTACATATGCCTATTAGAGAGAGGGTAAGGTAATTTTCCTTTTAATTTCTAACTCCAGTGTTTCTGACAGTCAGTATAACAGTACTCAGCTTTTGCATTACTGAAGGAGTAACATTCATAGAATATAATCAAAAGATCCATTAAGGATCACAGAATTAAAATGAAAAGGAAATTTTTAATTAAGGTTGCCCAGTTTGACTTGTGACATTGATCCCGCATCTGTTTCTCCTCCTCTGGTTTCTCAGGATTTCTACACAACAATTGCAAATTAAATATCCTCCTCCGTGCAATTCATTAAAATACTGCCTGCAGCCAAGTAATATTTACTTTGAAATGCATTCCACCCTGCACTCCTTTTATATGAGGACCAACAGTCCAGTTTTCTGTTCTATGATGTTTTCGAAGCATCGTTCAGATTTGGTTTTGAAAATACTTGTACATATATTGGTTGTAACTATAGTACTATGTATAAAATTCCCTATTTACACAAACACCTTTAAGGATTAAGTACCTTTAAGTAAAAGGCATAGTAGCTAAAAAGCTGTATTTTTAATTGAATGCAATGACTTAAACATAGCATCTTCCAAGATCAGATGATGGCAAAAGAAATCTGTCAATAAATAAATACTGTCAAGCAATAAAGTTGCCTAACTGAAGCTGTCAGTTGGAAATTTATCCACTATGACTAAGATAATTTTAGCTAAGTAAAGTGATAGAGTAAATTTCTCATTATGTTAAATTTTATTGGTAATACATAAATAATTTTGTATCTTTGCATTATTTACAAGTTATAATTCCAATATTTTAAATGTTCATGAGGAATCCATGTTTGATGCTAAAAGAAAATATCTTCAAAGTGAGGAAGTGAAGATATTCTGGTACTACAATGATCATTTTTGTATCTCCTTCCAGTCTGATATCAGACTCATACCAATTTCACCAATCCATGCCATTATAATTGTAAGACATTAAAACACTTTTATAGAAACTGGATTTTATGGTACTAACTGGATTTTATGGAAAAAAATACTTTTTTTTCCTGACATGCATTGAATTATTTAGCAATAATTCATTTAAATGTTACGAACTTCATTGACAGATACACAAAGTTAGATATTTAAAAAACACATTCGAGTGGACAGCTCTACCTTCTGCCTGTATCATAATAAACATGACATTGGTATTATTGAGTAACATGACCAAAATTATCATAACGACAGAGGACCAAGCACCAAAGAGAGGCAAATTCCCAGAGCTTCCAGGCTGTTACCACCAGAAAGGGAGACTGGCGGCAGCAGATGTGGAAGGAGCCCCAGGATGGGTAAGAAATTGGGTCCTGACCCAGGGATATGGTACAAGCCCAGACAAAAATACATTTCAGTGGCTGATCACGGCATTCATAATCAATGAAAAAATGAGATAGCTAAGCCGTTTCGTGTATTAACCTCTGAAATATACAGCCCAATTTTCTAGTTTTTCACTCATTTTTGTGGTAGAAATTTGTTCTCTCCATGCTTCAGTATGTGCCTTAACAAAATATTAATTTCACAAAAAGCTATTATTATTTTAAATGATAAATTATTATTATCTGGGTAAATCTTTTCTTCCCTCTTTCTGATCTGTCTGCTTCTTGATACATGCTTTTTTTCCCCATTCCTGTATTTGTGAGGATTTTTATTTCTTTAGTATCTCCAACCCTTCAAACCTGTTATTTGCAATAGAATCATAGAATCACAGAACAGTTTGAATTAGAAGGGACCTTCAAAGGTCATTCAGTCCAACCTTCTGCAATAAGCATGGACATCTTCAACTAGATCAGGTTGCTCAGAGCCCCACCCAGCCTGGCCTTGAATGTTTCCAGGGATGGGGCACCTACCATCTGTTCCAGTGTTTCACCACTTCCATTGTAAAAAATTTCTTCTTTATATCTAGTCTAAATCTCCCCTCTTTTAGTTTAAAACCATTACCCCTTGCCCTATCACAACAGGCCCTACTGAAAAGTCTGTCCCCATCTTTCTTATAAGTTCTCTTTAAGTACTGAAAGGCCACAATAAGGTCTCCCTGGAGCTTTCTCTTCTCTGGGCTGAACCCCAGCTCTCTCAGCCTTTCTTCACAGACGAGTTGTTCCAACAGGTCCATGTCTTTCTTGTACTGAGGGCTCCAGAGCTGGATGCAGTACTCTGGGTGGGGTCTCACCAGAGCGGAGTAGAGGAACAGAATCATAGAATAGTTCGGGTTGCAAGGGACCTTCAAAGGTTATCTAGTTTGACATCTCTGCAATGAGCAGGGACACCTTCAACTAGATCAGGTTGCTCAAGAATCACCTCCCTTGACCAGGATACAGTTGGCTTCCTGGGCTGCAGGCACACATTGCCAGGTCATGTCCAGCTTTTCATCCACTAGTACCTCCAGGTCCTTCTCCGCAGGGCTGCTCTCAATCCACTCGTCCCCCAGCCTGTATTGATACCAGGGGTTACCCAAACCCACATGAAAGACCTTACACTTGGCCTTGTTGAACTTCATGAGGTTCACACAGGACCACTTCCTGAGTTTGTCCAGGTCCCTTGGGATGGCACCCCATCCCTCAGGCATGTCAACCACACCACTCAGCTTGGTGACATCTATCTGCAAACATGCTGAGGGTGCATTCGATCTCACTAGCTATGTCACTGCTAAGATATAATACAGATGTCTCTGTTTAGACAATAGATGGTTCTCTGGAAGAACAGTTAATTTCAGCAATTCATGAATTTTCAGAGCTTTCCTTTTTAAACTCAATATTTATAATTGCCTTAGTACTGAATATATTGCAGGCAAGCATACTTAACACCAATTAAAAAACTTTCAGTTGAATTAGCTGCTTCTAGAAGTGACAAAGGGAACTATCGTGCTTAATACAAACACTAGCATCATTGTAATTAGAAAGAGAATCTCTTAATCTGACACTGAAACTAAAAGGGTAACTCAAAGTTCAATGAGCACCAAGAGGAATATGAATTGTTTTCAGTTTCAGTTTAGTGTATGTGCAGAGATAGTCTCACTCCAGGAGAAAAATGATTCCCCATGGCTATTCCCATCCTTCCTCACCTACTGTAATATGCTCAACCACTTCAAACAGTACTGCTGCATAATGAGTTTTTTTGTAAACAATTACAACAAGCCAACACAGTATGAAATTTAACATGAAAAATTTATTCGATTTCCCCAAGATTCCTAGACAAGGAAGCATAACGGTTGGAGCATTTGTATTTTTGCTCTTTTTATATATTTGAGGTGCAATTAAACAAATAACTCATTTGTTATCATTATCAGCTAGATCTAGACAATTTACTAAATACAAGAAAAAGTGGCAGGAAAACTTTAGATGCTTAAAAGGAACTTGTCCTGATTTTGCTTCCTCCATATATCTGCAAATAAAAAAAAAGATAAAACCAAACAGTTTCAATCATGCCATGACTACTTACACAACAGACAGCTCCAAGAAACAGATTTTAAAATTGCCCTTTCCCTAAGTAACATCAGAGCACTTCTTTAAACATGATTATGTGGCATTTGAGATGTATTAATGTGGCCATTTCAGGTCTCCAGATTATTAATTTGTTTTCTGTTGTAAGTACTTGCATAATGTTAGAGGCATTAAAAAAAAAAGTTGTACAATTGGATCCTGGCTGTCAGTCCAAAATATTATTAGTTTATAATAGCTAATATTTGTTGGATTGTTTTAGAAATAGAAAAAGTGAAGTAATTCTAAATTCCATTTATAAAGTTTCTAACTTTGAAGATGTCACACATATTTGTTGAAAATACAATTGCTTAACAATTTCTTTAAGCATATTTCCAATCCTACACAGTGCTGAAGAACACCTCTGTTTCTTCATGTGTGTGTGCACAGGCACATTTCAAAAGTATAGGCAAGAAAAGAAATGAAAAGGCCAGCAATGTAAAGAATGCAAATTGCATGTTTAAAGAAGGACATCAGTATATCAAAACATAAAACCTTTGTGTTTTACCCTTTCATCACTTGAGTTTTGCTAAAGAACATCTAAATACCATATTTTTATACTAGCTGTTTAACAACATGGTTTTTTCTATGGTCTAATTTGTTTTACTTGCCTTTTCTGCCCTTTCATTCCCTTAAATTAATGTGTTATTACTTCAATTGCACAGCGCAATATATAGTTGCAGAATGCCATACTGAAAGTAGGTTTTATGCAATCTTATCTAGTAATAACTGGGGACAACATGTGACTGCATAGCACTGCCACACAGTTGGTAACTTTACAAGACAGCAACACTTAAAAGTACACACAATCTAAATGAGACCTGGTCAAGTAAGACTGATCTATACAGCTAAAAAAAATAAAATAAAAATAAATTTAATGCTAAATTCTTACTAATACTTCAATATTATTGTTCTTTGTCTAGAAACATGTCTATGAATGTTGGGAAAATACAACAGCAAGTTTCTGTAAAACAGTTACTGCTGAAGTATTAGTGCCTGGCATGGTTTTCTTCTGGGTCAACTGTGAAAAGTGTGTAATCTTACTTAGTGATCTTTCATTCTGATTTCCCAAGGAAATACTGCTTATGCAATCACAGTCTGTTTGTGTATGTTTCTTTATTTTCATTTGCTGGTTCCCTCCAAATTGCTTCTGAACCCATTTCAGCCACAGGGGACAAAGGAGCAGCAGTCTCAGAGGTAATTACGCTCCTACAAACTTAATGAAAAAGTACATTTGGTTATGAAACAGAGAGAGAAAGAGAGAGAGACATAATACACCCACTTCAGAAAATGCCAAGTACAAGATCAACCCTATTAAGCACTGGGAAGCCAACAGCAGAGAAGAAGCCATGACCAATTGCTCCCAGCTAGAGGTAACATGGGGAATTATTGCAGGACAGGGGCTATCCAGGCAATTGTGATGCAATGGTTGTGGTGGAGGGTAAGAAAATTAGTAGTGTGGATAATGGCTCAGTTACATACTGTTTTGTGCCACCTGACATCAGCATGAGGGTATAAGATTTAGTTTCCTAGTCTAGATCTTGTCTTCAGGTCCAGCACAGCTGGAGCACCTGGCCCAACCACCTCAGTCCTTGTTCCCAGAAGTATCATGTGAACTATGGCTAGTCAAATATTCTCAAGCACAAAACGACTTGCCACAACTATTACTAATAGTATTATTCTGCTGCACACTGTTCAGAGACTGCAATATCTTTGGAGCAGGGTCCATACCATATACTACCATGATAGTGTATCCACTAGCAAGCTGGTAATCTGCATTAGCTGCATTAGTTCCTTGGGTAATAGTAATGGTTAAGCCCACTGCCCATAAGTTAAAAATAAACAAATCAATAACAATACTTTTAAAAAATCAAACTGTAAGTCACAGGATTTTCTACTAAATATATTGTTTCAATTTATGGAATAACTATACCATCAAATTATATAGACTTTTTTTTTTTCAGTTGTTCAGATCCTCCAAATCACTATTTTAACTAAATGAAAGCCTCTGAATTGCTGAGACTTACTTGAAAACACTACCTCACCATCTCATGGCTTTGAAAGCCCACTTTGCCTTTCTTTTATGGTACTCAGAGCATATGAAAAACTTCTTTAAATGTCTACAATAACTGATGCTCAGATCAATGAATCTCCCAAAAAGACAGGACACTGATTACAGACAGGGAAGGCACTGGAACTGAAACCATTACAAGCTGTCAAGTCTTTGCCCCAGGCTTCAGATCCAAACTGAACTCCCAGCCTCCTGAATATGAAGCTGTCTCAACAAGGCGTATCACAAAAATGGGTTCAAGGCGCCCTCTTTAATTTGTAGAATTTGTGGTCTGTCGATGTCTTCCAGTTAAATTCCATAAAGCTCTTCATATTTTAACAGTTTCTTTATCATACTTGCTACAAAAAAGTTTATTTATTTTCTTACCTACACTTCTGATTTTATTCCAAATCAAGGCTTATATAACTGAGCACCAAACAAAACCCAAGTTTAAATAAAGTTTTTATTCTCGCATGGTATTTAAGTAAGGATATTCACTTTTTAATGCCTCTTGTTAGTACTGCAAAGTAAGGCCAGTGGTGCAGAGGTGCATCACGATCCAGATGTCATAACACATTTGTGAGTCAGCCTTTCCAAACCAGCACAAGGCACCAATTTTTAGTTTCTGAAAACCCAAACTAAGTGGAGAGAGAATGTCACCTCTACAGGTCACTCATGAGTCACTGTTCACACATACACAAAATAAAGAAAAAGCACATTTTGTGAGATGGTGTTTTTCAAAGCATTTTTACAAACTGCTCAGAAAAAATAATATTTCATAAATGTATTTTGATCACTGTTGTTCATATTTTTTCTTACAGACATTATTAAATGTTTCATTTTTAATATTAATAAAGTATTAGTAGGTACAGGATTATCTTTCTATTACTAAAAGGGAAATAACTGTGTCCTCAAACATGTTTTTCCCTGGCTAGCTGGTTGTATTCCCTAAAAACCTAGTATCAGATTTCCTTTTATAGCAGTAACACAATTTAAGACAATCTGAAATAGAAACCTTGTACTACTCATGCTGTGGCTGAAAAAAATGCAATTTTCTGAGAAGTCTGCAGAAACAAATACAAACCTGTTCCAAGTATTTTTTTTGGAAAAAATGCATTTCATGCATAATATGAGTCCTACAATAATCATAGCTTTAGAGAAATTGATTCGATCTTACTCTTAGAATGGACAGTTAAGGGGCAAATAACCTATGTTTCTTGGTTTGTTTGCTTAAAGTTGCATAAAATGAGGAGTTCTAGTTTGAAAAAACTGCTCAGTGAGTCCTCTTGCTTGTGTAACACACTGCTGAGAAATCACCGGAGCTTGGGAGGACTGACACTTCTGTAATCCAACTCCTGTTGTGACAAGAATTGAAAAACAAAATAAGGGGAAAGTTGTCACTAGGTTGCTGGAGTAGGGCTTCAAACCGTTCTCTGCTCAAAAAGAGGTTTTGAGCACTCCATGATAGGAAAGAGTCAGAAAATACAAGTCACTTGGTTCCATCTGAATAGTTACTTCTCCTCTAAAGTTTTCAAGTTCGAGATTGAATGACTTCATTTTCCACAGAAGATAACACTCTTCTGGCTCATGATGCCATGGTAATTACAGACACACATGATTCTTGTCTCTATGGCATTTGCACAACACTCACTCATTTTATCTGTAATGTTGTAAAAAATCAATGCAATAAAATTAAGAAGGTTTAGATGCCAGTGACACTGGAGGCTACACATCTAGGACATATTTTGTTTGCTCACTGTTCTCAATACTGCTTGCAATGTCTTTTCAGGTTGAAGTATTTCTCTAAGTAGATGACTAATGAAGCTTTTAAAATTACATGCTCAGTATCACTCCTCAATGTAAATTAAAAAAACCCAAAGGAAATGTTTTCCTCTGCATCTAAACACTTATGCTTTACTTGCAGTACATTACAATTTAATTGACTAATTTCCTTTCTTGCAATACATTTGTAATCCTATCTCTTAAATTGTTCTGTCTAAAATATTTGTAAACTTCTTTATAAACCTCATATCATTGTTACACCTAAGATTAAACCAGTTAGTAAACAATATACAAATGCTTGTCACTCCATGCCGTTTAAAATTGTCAATATTAAATAATATTTTGTTACATCTCTAACTGTATGCAGAGAAAAGGTAGTATTCCTTTACATAACTGTTGAGACAGCTAACTTTACCCTAACACTTCAAAGTGCTTAAGAGAATGCTCCAGACCTTGAAATACATTGTTTATTTTAAAATTGCAGTTAGAATATTCAAATATCCCAATATCATATACTTACCCACCTTATTACACAACCACAAACAGCATGCACATCACACACATATATAGTAAAATATTAGCTAAAGTTGATTTTAATATGTAATTTTTTGCATATGGAAACATTCATGAAACAGAGAATACATTCATGAATGCAGCAGCTACTTCATATCAACAGCTCTACATAATCAAGGTATTCTTGCAAAGCAATATAAAAATAATTTAGCTTAAGCTGTGAGAGATATTGTAAGATAGGCATGACACAATTACTCATTTCAGATGCACTGGCAAAGTTGACTATAGATATTAAAAACAGCCTTTTAGACTTGCTCATATAATTATTTTCAAATGAATGACTTACATATAAAGTAGTGTTTTACAATATAGCTGTTACTGCTTATTTATTCCAAAGTTTTCCAATGTTTTCTACCTAAATCATTTGTTGCTCCTGAGCACCTCTTCCCCTCTCCAAATATTGGCCAGAAATACACGCTCATGGACCTTTATCAACGTCATTGTCTGCTCCAGTGATAAACACTGTCCAGTTTCTTTAGAATATAATTTAAATATAAAATAGAATTAAAATTAGAATAGAAATGCAATGGAAGTATTGGAGTCCAATGAGTTAAATAACCCAAACTACACGTCAGGTTTATTAGTGTTACCATTACATATACCAGTCTTCACTGTGATAGCATACATAGTGTAGTACAAGACTTTGACGGGATGTTTATTTTAGTTCCAAACTGATGACAGTGCTTTCCTGTATTTTCCACATCCATCCCCATTCACTCGTTTTTGTGCTGTTTCTTAACTTCATGATGGCCTAGAAACTCTGCTGTGCAATACGGTACAGAACATCTCAACTTCATTATCTGATGCTTAGTTTTATATATAAAATAAAATTAAAAGTCTTTTTAATCAAAGGTGGAACTAAGATGATCAGTTACTCACAGTCTCTCCAGGGATCTCAGTCCGAAGAAAGAGCCATTCTTCAACCATAAGATCTTGTTGTTACTCAGAATCCTACAAGAAGTCAGGAAAGAATTTGGTTAATAGAACATGATAATTCCACCGATTAAAAACATGTAATTACAGTAAATGACTGCTCTGTAAAATACTAATCAGTAAATTCTCTGCTTCATTTGCATTTTCCCATCATAGCAGCAAATAAAGATTGCTGAAGTGTAGAGTTTCTTCTTTATTAAATAAAAGCATATTCAAAAAATATGTCAACAAATGAATTTTGGCTTCAACTTGAAAATTGTAACTCTGATAAGTGCCCACGCTTCACTAGTAGATTCTAAATTACCACTGGCAAAGTACTTGTTGGGCTTCCTGGTCAGCAAAAAGGCTGAGGAAGCAAGGGAAAAACTGTTCCAGTAGATCAGAGGACAATAAAGTCACTTTGCAGTGGTTGCTATAGCAAGGATGTACAAAGAATGACACCATACATGGCTGACAGATACAGAGCAAATATTTAATTTTCTATAGGAGAGACAAACAGAAAACCACCCCTTTACCACAAAAACAGACCAGTCCAAAAATGTTTTCCTGTTGCAACCTCTGCATAATAGAAATTCAGTAATTAACCTATGCCTGGCCCATCAAGTACCACCACTATCAAGTACACATGCAAACTGGTTCTGCATAGAAGCTATTGAAAAACTTGTCTAGTCTTCCTCTCCGTGTTAAAGTACTATCAATATCACTATATTTTACCAACTAAGCAATACAAGATGAACATTTGCTCATTTTGAACATGTTACTTCTTAAAAACCCTACAATATACAAGAGAAATGCAATTTGTTCCAGAAGCTCAATAATTTTTTTTTAAACTGATGTAATGATTATGCAATGAAAGAAACATTTGTCTCTGAAAAAATCTAGTTCCAACTGCTTGAGAAATCAGTCTTTTAATGTAACACGAAAAATTATACTTCTCTAGCGCATAAAATTTCATTTCAAACTAAGAGACATAGCTTGCAATAAAGATAGAAACAAATAAAAAACAAAACTCAAAAGAAATTTATCCTCTCAACTAGCAAACTTGAGACTTTGTGAATTGATTATTTGCTTTTCCAAAGTTTTAAAACAATATGTTACATGAGACCATCTTGTCTTGCTCTTAGCATTTCCCATTGTATATGAACAGTAAGTGCTTTGCCTCAGAACACACCTACTACACAAAATCTCAAGTCTAGGTGAGTTGAAAGGTAACACCGACCCATAATGAAACAGAAAATAATTATTGATGTAGGAAAGTTAAAATACTGCAATGTTAGTTAGATTTGGAGATTTTTGCAAGTTATTTCTTAAATTCATCAAGAAATATGTGTAAATATATTTTGACATGATTTGATGGCCCACTGTCAGAGAACATGGAGAACAGAGCAGTTCAGATCTGACCTGTATGTTATTACACTGTGTTGTTACCGAATACACTTGTGCAGCAACATTACACATCACCCAGAACCAGTCAGTATAACTCGCAAGTGGCAATTTGGGATCAATCATGAACACTTACACACAGATATCTTAAAGCGCATGGAAGCCTATCCTTATGACAAAGAGTAAATATGCTTCAATATATGCTATCAACTAAGAAACTCCACGTCACAAGATCCTCCTTCTACTTCTCAGATTAAAAATCGTATGTATGATACTAAATATTTCTCTAATGTACCAACTCTTCACTACCATCTTAGCACTACATTTCAGCCATGACATGATGAAAGACTGCAAACTGTTTCAACTTGTCTTATTTGTCAGATTTTCTGAACTGTTTAGGTGCCCATGCAGTGACTAAATTGGAAAATTGTTACAAAATTCTGAGTATCTAAACTAGAAAATGAAAATACATGAAATGTTCTATTATTTCATTCTGTTCTTTTATTCACCTTCTCTTCTGAGGCTGCACAGAACTTGAGTCAGTGAAGAAAATATGAAGTCCCAAAATTAAAATGGTCTAGGCTTGGAAAGGCTAACATCATAAATTCCACTTCATATTGAGTCATTTGGTTATATGCTGTGTTACAGAGAGACCATCTTTGAGGTGTATAACAATGACATTAGATATAAATATTGTATTTGGACTGTTCTGCATAGCCTGATTTGCAAAGATACATGCACTTCAGAAATTTCATCTGGCTTAGATTCAAGTAGTTCTGTCTTTGAAACATTTTCCTGGTACCAATTTGTTTTTCCAGCTCAGAAAGAGAGGGCAGTCTGAACTTTGCTGGCAACTCCATGAAAATGCAGCACAAGTCAGCAACATGTGGGTCTCCTACTCTCTACCTCTGAATTTCCTTCTCTATGTCCCTAAAGCATGTAGATTGAAACCAGTACTATTATTCCACATAAAACAAACTTTGAGAAATAAAAGAGAACTATCTAACTAGTAATAAATCACAAGATTAAACAGAACATTTAGTTCATAAATGGAACACTCAGTAAACACAGCTCACGTTCTGCAATTCTGCCATCTCATTTAGTCATTCGCTTTTATTTTTCTGAAAGATAAACTGAGTCTTATAACAGATACCACAAAATTTAAAAAAAAAAAAAAAACACCAAAAAAATCCCCGTAGAACTTAACTATGTAAATTTGAGTTTCTAAATGAAACCCTTCAAATCTTTATACCAGACTTTCACAGAGACTTTCACACAGAGATCACATTTCAAAAATTAAGTTTCCTTCAGGCCTTCTCTACACTGCCCACTAAAATTCAGGTTTTATAAACAAAGTAATATGGGCATTATAGTTTAATATCATTCTTTTTCTGTTCAGAAACACCGCTTTAGAGAATCCTGGCATTCCAATAAGGTTTGTGGGGGGGAAAAAAAGAATCTTCTTTAACAATTAATATGAATGATCTACATCTCATTCAGCTGGTTGGTATGCGACATGGGAAGAATCCACCTGTTTTCAATTAGCTTTAGTGATGTCCAAGAACTTGCAATGAGCTGTTATCAAGGAGGATTTGGTTTGCACTGAAGACCGTTTCTGCGAGTACAATGAACAGCTTCACTGAGAAACTTAAATCACATTATTTATCATAGAGCAATGAATCACTTGTTAAACTTTTGATTTAACTCATAACATTCTTCCCTTCTGAGGACATTCGTTGTGGGAAGTGGCTAGAAGGGAGGGAAGTTCTGGTTACAATGTTCAATATACTACCTCAGAGTGAGGCTTAACTACAGATGATGAAAAATCTTTTCAAGTAATCGATGTCTGGTCAAATTGTGGCTCTTATTTTTGATGCTGAAATTACACAGAATAATTTTGTATATTACTTCTTCAGAAAAGTAACAGAATGGATATGAAATGTATGATGTATTGCTGAAATAGGTATGTCTTTTCCCTTGAATACACCCACCTGCTTACAGGGAGATGTTGGGTCTTAGCGACCTGCAGAAATTTTGCAGGAAAACAGACACATGAACAGCATCCTTTTCTTGTACTTACAAATGCAAAGGTTTAGTGGATAAATACATGGGAAAAGGTGCTATTCATGTATTTACTTTTGGATAGTTTAATCATAACTTTTAGATGTAACAGAAACTGAGTTATTTATTTTTTTAAAAGATTAAATATAGTTTAGATTTTTAAAATCAATCACCACCGTGCACCCACTATGATTAAGTATTTATCACATTTTATTTACTCACAGCATTTTCACTTGTCTTTTTTTTCAGATATGCTAGCGAATCACAGCAATACATATTGTTACACATTGCAACTAGACAGCTGGTTTAAATAATTATCAGTTTCTAGCCATGTGCCAAGAATCTCACATTTTCAATATTTTATTCCAATGAGAGAAACACTAAGAAAATGATCACACTTTATTTCAGTGAAACTTTTTTCCAAAACCAAAATTGACTTAAAGTTTTACTTTAATAAATAAATAAATAAAAGATTCCTGGAGCAACCTTCTGAGAAGGTACTTATTTTAAAGTTTAGTTTGCAAACTGTCTTTGCGCTATATATAATGATCCAAACCCCAGGTAACTGGAAGTTAAAACAGGGGTACTTCCAGCCCTAGTCCTCATGGAATACATCTACCTAAAATAGTGCTGAGGATAAATCCACTAGACAGCACCACTCCGATGATCAGACATATTATGAACTGTTTGCTTCCTTCATTGACCTTTTCAAAACTTACATCTCTGCTGCTCCTTTTCCCAAGACACTTTAGGGAGTTTACTGCAGGAAGCACATTCAGAAGACACTAACTCTACACATTTTTACACCAGGCTTGTCCTTTCCCAGCCCTGTGAAACCCTCCAGCAGTATTCCTGCAGGCTCTGAAGGGATATCCTTCAAACACCCTCTCCTGACCTGCAGTGACATCCTAAAGCACGTAATCTATACATGTAGTTTCACGATGCAAATGTACTTCTTTGGTGGGCTGTGACACAGGCTGCATGTTATTTCATTCATCCCGCACTGGAAACAAACCAACCAACCTCACATGTACACAAGGACCAGAATCACACCAAGGAGCAGACTGACAACTGAGAAACACGGACAGTCAATGCGTCATTGCTTCCACTCTCTCCCGAACCTCGTTCTTTAGCAGTATAGGCATACCTAAAAGATGAATTGTTCTAATGGGCTACAAGCCATTTCTCTGATTTTGTTTCTGGTTCTTCCATTTGAATTAAACAAGCCACAAATCACAGTTTGCTTAAATTGATGCTATTATTTTTGTGAAACCATTGAAAGTGCAAAAATACCTAATCCTGTGCAACAAAGTCTCATTCAAGTATAAAGCATGTGCAGTATAAGACAACCTAGTGTCATATTAAAAAAGTATAAAATAAAAAGCTCTCAATTGGAACACAAGCAAACTTCAGCTTCTTACGATCGCTCAAGCAGAGATAATCTTTTTACGATGCTTTCAAAGTCAATAGACTTGGGTTCACTTGACATTACAAAAGAAACAAATTCCGTATCTGAAGCTTCTTCAGTGAGACAGTTCTGCATCCCACCAGTAAAGCCTAAAGACTGTGAGTTCATGCAGCAGTGCATCCACAGAGAAAGCACAACCCAGATAACCAAATCCAGGAAAGACAAGACATTTAGTTGAAGACTGCTATTTCCAAATGCATAGTGAACATACAAGGAAGTGTGACCCATTACTGAAAAATGCATATTTCCTCTGATAACACTCACAAGAAAATAAACAAAAAACACAAGGAAAACAAAACAAAACAAACCCCCACACACACATCCACCAAAAAAACACCCGAACTTCAGGAAAAAACAGAAAAATGTCATCTTGCACCTGATTTTCTGCTGGGCAGCCCAGGAACTGATTCAGACCAGACTTGACTCAGTCCTGTGTCTAGCTGACAGATAAGATGAACAACCAATGTCTAGAAAATTAATCCCTCTGAAATGGTTTCTTTAAGGCTCACTCATGGAGACCAGCCAAGGCACACTGAAGTACCACAGGAGACATCAACAAGGAGACCAACCATACCTGCCTCTGCTGTGCTCTTCCTCTTCATTTCTGTTTGATTTGCCACTTCTCAAGTAAAAAGGTGTGTTAGATGGATATCCAGGATAAAGCTCAGATAAGATTGTACATCTGGGACCTCTGTGTTGGGGTTGTGTTATGAAATTGTTTTTCAAGTTCTGCAGTTTCTCTTACATACTAATTTCAGTTCAAGCAGAGGGTACTATCTTTTATTTTAAAGTAAAAATATAAGTAGTAATAGTAGTTATTCATTTTTCATGGAAGCCTAATACCAGTTGACATGTTGCAGTTTAAGTTTTTTGTTCTCTTTACACATGTTATGTAGTTAGATAGAAAAGGAGTGCGAGCAGACATCCTAGGAAATACTTGGACAAAGCGGTGGGGGAAAATGTATTTAATTTCTTTGTGGTATCAGAATAAAATTATAATCATTTATATTGAAATGTTAGACTGTAAAATGAAAAAGTATTCTTAAAATTTTAAAACCCTTCTCAGTAAACCAGAATATTGTTTATTTCCACGACATCCATAATTAATTGAGAGTTACACCACAAAAATAGCAGGAATAGACAGGAAAAAAAGAATGCCTGCTTTTATGAATGCCTGTCATATATGAAGACATATGGAGCTATCATAAAATTCAGGTAGTAATTGCACTTTTTTTTTTTCCTTCAAACTGAAGACCACAGCTGAGCTACTGCCTAGGGCTTCAACAGATTGAACAAGACAGAAAAATGATTAAAAAGAGTATTGACAGATCACTAGATGAATGGGGTGTGGCAGACACCTACATAGTTTGATAATCAAAGAGAAAGGAGGAAAAACTTGTAAAAATATCCGAAGTATGTATCAATTCATTATATATCACTATTTGTGCACAGTAATTCATAGTCCCTGCTACTCTGTCCAATTTTGAGAGCACCAAAACTCAAAAAAAGCATAAAGATGAGTTATCAGAATACTAAAGATGCATCTAACGGTCTCAAGTGCCACTTCTCTTCCCTAAGGGGATTGTGGCCCATGGTATTCTCTTTTCAAACTAAACAGTGTCAACATTCTTAACCAGAATCATACAAAAATCCTGTAGAAACTAACAAAACCTAGTCACTTAGAACCTCTAATTCTAGCTGGTTTTATCATTATCTTCAGTATGTACCAGCTTTTGTTAAAGCCATTCGTGTGCAGCATAACCAATCCCAAGCATTAGTGAAAACAGAAAAATACTTAAAAATAACCTTCCATTGTAGATAGTATGTTACATGTGGTGAAAAATCCCAAACAGCTATAGCCAAAGAAATAATAATGGTGTACTAATTATCCTTCTAATTAGAACAGTACCAGAAGAACAGATATTTCCAGATCTTGACTCTATTTGATGATGACAAAAGAAGCAATGAAACTACAAAGCACAAATAAATTTTCTTGTAGGTAATTAAATACTTAAAGTCCTGCCAGAAGTGCAAAGAAATGCTTATAGTCTGTCATACATGTAATGGAATGTAGGAGGAACTGTAGCTGACCACTCATGTTATGGAAACACAATACTGCTTTTGTGAAAGATCACTGTTCAATAGCCTCATTTTCAGCAATTCAAAATATAAGGCAAAACTCTTATTTTCGTTGCTTCTGTGTTCATACAGGTGGCTTTTCATCAATAGTCATCTTTGCTGATATAAGAGATTTCTAGGTCACATTCAAAATAACAAAGGCAGATAGCTCTTGCATAAATCATCGCACAAACCGATTTAATTAACTAAAATCACATTCAAGAACATTTTTGTGTAAGCAACATAACAATTCAAACAGTAAACAAAATACTATCATCACTAGCAGGACACACAACTCATCTTCTCCGTAATATTGGTTCAGTGGTATTAATGTATTAACAAAAGGCAGCAGCAAGGTCACTCTCAAGTAGAAATCTTAATACAATTTCTTAACAGTGGGGGAGTTAGAGTACCCGGCTTTTGAAACAAGCCGCCTCTGCTACAGTGTGATATTCATTTACTGAACAGGACAAGAAGCAGCAGGAATCAAAACATTATTAATAGGACTGTAAGTACTTCAGGAAAGAAATGTGGTTGTCTATTTTATGACTTTTGTCAAGCATCAGCAAATTTCTGAACTAGATGATCATTTTAAATAAAATTGGGTTTTCCACAAGAACTTTAAGATGTAAAGGTTATATCTATACAACAGTGAAGATCCAAAGTATCATACAGGATTCTATGCTCGAACTTTAATCAATTGTGTTCAATAAAGTCAACACCTGGAACACTCACGTCATTAATGGATGATGGTGGAAAAATGTTTGACAATACAAACAGTAGAATAAAATTATGCAGCATTTTTTCTTGAAATCATAGAATATTGAACTGATGATGATATAAAAATGTGATGAATCATTACTATTTTACTACATGTATTTATAACATCATTAAACTGTCTAAATAAATCTTGCTTTTTGAAGTTTTGAACGTGAGTGCAAATAACTTTTAAAAATGTGATCTAAAAAGACTAAGACATGATCTTTTGATAAGACAGCATTTCCATTATGTCTTTTAAAAAAGATATAACTTCATTTAAGTGAACTTTTAGACTATGCTACTATACCTACCATGTGCATGGTCTTTATTTGAGAGATAGTTATGTGTGTTTAACTTTTTGTGATGGGTCCTACTGAGTCTAGCAGAATTATTTACATTAATTTAAATTATCATGTGCATTAGTTTCTGAAGATCAAAGATTCTATTGTCAACATTTTCTCTGGAGAAAGGGAGGAATTGTTCAAAGCTTTGTCTACAATGAGAAGGAAATCCTTATGTCTGAACTTTCAATAAAACACCATTCCTAAAAGCATCTGTAGGCAATTGGTGACGGCATGGATCTGCATGTCTTCTTGTTCATGGTTTTGCCTTAGACTCACTGCACAGCTCTCATTCAATGAATATATATTTATAATGCATTTTTGGTGGGAAAAATGAGACTGATACATAATTTTAAAAAAATAGCAAGTTCTTCACTGACTAAGCTCAAGTAATATGCAAATAGATTTAATGAAGTGATTGTTTATAGGTGACTTAGCTTTTGATTTACTTGTCATTCAATTCAGTTGACATTACGAGGAAATTACTTTCTTATATTTGTTTCTCATTCAAAATTTTATACAATCTACCAGTAGCTACAGTGCAAACAAGTCTAGGGGGAGCAAAGCAGCTGAGTGAACAATGAAGAAGAACAATGTGCAGATTTGAGCATTTCAGTGTGCTTGGCACCAATTAGATAGTCAAGAGCTGAAAAGCATCTTTATCCTGTACAACAGGAATTTTTACACTCATTTCAGTGGGACTAAGAAGTTCATTTAGGTTCCCCATTTTGAAATAGTTACTGCAAATATTGTGCCATGGTGATTCATGGCAAGGTCAACAAAACAGTATGCCTTTCCTCTCTCCTAGGCTTATGCTCTACTGTTCAGCCAAATAATCATCAGCATCCCAATCTGCCTTGCAGCTCTCCCAGGTGGGCCAAACCTGTTGTTTACATGACCTATGATACAATCAGGTGGCTTTACTCTACAAATAAATTCTGAATCCTTGTTTACGTTTAAGAATTTTAACAAATTAATTCAACTTTAATAATTTATTTGGTCAATTTTTTTAATATATAATTCAGGTTTTCTAGTTTGAATTTTACTATACCTTTCTTTCTTCTAAGTAATTTTGGAAAAGAATTAACAATTTCTGAGTCACTATTCCTTGTTTATTATACTTTTTATATTACCTTTTTTTTCCTTCATAAGATCTTTTCAGCATTACTCTTATTCAGCCCACTGCTCTTCTTTTAAACCCTGAAACAGCTGCTCTGCTTTTTGCAGTTCTGCTAATTTTGTATGCATTTCTAAAACAGCATTGTAAAGTTTCTATACTATTTCTGAAAAACAAGCTCAGAATTGTCTCCAAAATATTTGTGTCTTGGTTATTACAACAGATAAGCAGTAACAATTGCTGAATATAAACCCAGAAAAACAGTGAAAATTTTTTACTGTAGTAATTTATTTTGATTTCCCTCCAAATTGGTTTGTTTTTATAATGGTTATATCTTAACTCATAGGTTCTGCTGGAACTGTAATTGTGTTTTGTGAAAGAGATATCTGTAGTAGTTTGGGGTTTTTTTTGTAAAGGATGTTGTATATCATCTGATAATTCAATAAAATACAAAACTCATTCTGGGTCCTTTGGGTAATAGATCGAAAACTGAAAGTCTGAAAAAAAGACTGGTCTGACAACATAAAATAATTCCTAGTTGAATTTGAAGAGAAACTGTTTTCTCATAAGGAGACATTTTAAAGACCTACGTTTTCACATCTAAATTGTTTGCTCTATTTTGCCTCAACCAGCAGGACTGCACGTCAGAATACTCCTCTTGGTCCTCCATTTGGTTTTAAAGACTGAGAGAAACAGAGATTTAACTGCTAACAGGGAGTGACAAAGACGTTTTTCTAAAGTACTTCACTCAGCTACCAATATATGCTCTGGCAGAATGAGATTCCAAAATTTGAAACAGTTGGTGATTATTCATATTTAATTCAGAGAGCAAGCAAGTCCCACATAATGCATACAGGTCATCATATCAGTTTACAGTTCTTTTGGTGGTGCTGCAAGGCTTGAAAATTGTTTGAAAAACTGAGACTTGGGATAGCATCCAGCTGAGGTAGAAAATGCAGGACCACAGCTAATTTACGATCTCCAAATCACCTGGACTGGAAGGGACCTCCAGAGGTCATCCAGTCCCACCTCCTGCCCAAAGCGGATCCAGTTAGATGAGAGCTCTGCTCAGAGTGGTGAAACAGTGACATGTTTCTGTAATGGAGACATTAGCTGTTGTGGGTTACTTTGGAACTATTTATAAAGTGGACTACAAGAGATTCGACAATCCCTGTAAAACTCCAATTCAGAAGTTAAATCCAGAGAGCACAGAGGTATTCTGCTTTATACCTACTGCAGAGACCAGATATTTATGGCAAGAAACAAGATTGTCACAAAAAGTATCAGACTGAGGAACTCTAAACATGAGGATACAGACCTTAAGCTTTACCTGAATCTCCTTCTGCTTTACCCAACATGGGTCCCTAACTGGACGAAGAATATTTGTACTGGAGGTTACACAGCAAAATCACCAATGTGTAGCCTACAGATTGAATGTGTTTTATTTCTGTGACAGTGCCTTCCTTTTAGATAATGTTTTCAGGGTCCATATTTCACAAGTAAAACCATGACAGTGACTTCTGTCATATTAAATCCCAGTTCTATATTGCCCACTCAAGTCAAATTGGAAAACTATTAAAATGTAACATTTATTGCAAATAATCTGTATAGAATTTCCATTGTTTCCAGCATTAATTAATATTATTAAAGGGTTTACTTCAAAAATTCCTTATGATAATATATTTCTACTGAGTATATACAAAGAAAGAAACAGATATTTCATGTCTTATTCTAGAAATAATGAAGCTTTCAGCCAGCTTTTTATTTTGAATTTGAAAATATATTAAGGTGTGTCAAATCAGTACACAGAATGATTAATTATTACAGGTAGAGGACTCAGTTTACTTAGCTAAAAGTACTAATTTTGAGCCTAAGCAACATTCTTATGTCTTAATATCTCAAAGAGATTTTGAACTGGTGAAGGGCAACATGATTACCTTAAGAAAATGGGCTAAAAGATTCTTCTAATACATTTGGCAAGGCAGTTCTCGCCCCATGTAATGAATGTAACACAGGAGTATTCATCTCCAAGTGCCTCTACCTCTCAGCTTCCAAGGTAAAGTGGTCAACGACGGTCTCACTTGTGATTTTGTCTTTTTTTTAATCTTAGCTGTCTATGAGCTCAGGTACTTAAAACTATCTTCCCAAGGCTGTGTTGTTCAATATTTGATGTACTTTCCATTTTAGTTATATCTGCAATCTTTGAAATAAAGCTTTCAGCACAACTGTTCAAAACACTGTATAAATAATACAAACCAAGAAACCTAACATTCGATCCAACTTCCATCACACAACTTTTTCCTACCTTGCTTTGTCTTTATTTCTTTCACGTTAGTTGATGTTCAGACCATTCAACCACCTTTTGTTTGATGCTTGATTGTGAATATTCAGCATTACCTCACAGAGTGCATTTCTGCCAAATAGCTCCTAAAACATTTAGCTGTACAATAACTGTAGCTGACTGCATTGCTTTTACAATAATAAACTCTGGCAGCAATATCCACAAGGAATTCCAAAGCCTTTGTAGGGAATCATGTCCTGAAGCTATCACAGCTATGTTAAATGAAGCTCAGTTATTCCTAATGGTTTCTCAATTCATTTCTTTTAGTGGTTTTAAAAGTTTTCCTAAAATCATGATGACAGAATCATTTCTTCATTTTTCAGAAGTGTCTTCAGATCCTTGAATAAATAATGAGAGTGATAACACCTTTCAGGGATGCCTGAAATGACATGAAAGTAGTGAGACCAGTTGCACTTATTTATTTTTTAAAAACAGAGGCTGTCTACGGGAAGAACAGAAGAAATAAAAGGTACAAAAGAAAAAAGCAGGGAAAGGGAAGAGAGTATAGTTATCAGTACTAATGAAGAAAAACAACTAAAGGAAAGATAAATATTGTCTCTTCTGGTACACATACAATTAATTAGCTATTTATTAAACTGGTCCACAAGTGATACACAACTTTAGTTCCTTAGGAAAGCAGCGTGACTGGTTTGAAGTATAATGACAAAAAAAGAGCAGGTCCTTAAATAATTCCTAAAATAAATAGCTCAGAAATTCATTCTTTGGGCAAGACACTGTTAGAGTAATAGACAGTGGGATGTACCAATATGGAAGATGGACCATCCATCAAAGACAAGGTACAAGAAAGTACAGAGCACGACAGACAGTTCTGGCAACAGCCAAAATCAACCTAGTACCAATCCATTTCTTTTCCATTAGAATGCCTTTCTCATTTATAACTGTACTATGTGCAACACACATAGTGATTATTTCATTGCTGATCACCTGAACAAGTGACACTTATCAGATCACCATTCTGTCCTTACTGCATTAGCGTACAAAATGGCTAATATATAGTATTTTAGGCAGCAAGTTGCTAGTACATATACCTAGTCCCATTATTTGATTTAGATTGAAACCATGTAATATTCAGCTTGTTAGCTCTGGAGAACTTCTTAAATAAAAGCTATACAATTGCTGCTAAGTAATCCAATACTCAATACAGGCATGACTTTAAATTCCTATGCTAGATAAACAGAAACTAGGTTTCCTAGATGCTATTTTTACAGTTCTATCTAGAAAGACTCCATTTGTAAATTTACTTCATTTCAGAGTTGTACATGCTGGAGATGTACAACTTGGAAATGTTCCTTTTTCAGACTAATCACTCCTAGAAAGGGGATGTTTCACCTTTCAGACACTACTGTGTTGATATTCAGACATTATCTTGGAATTCAGCAGAGCCAAGATAACTGTAGTTTTAAATTGCTTTTGATGTTTCTTACCTCTGCGGTAATGAATGACACAACAGCTATTGTGATGTACATCTGAAGACCATTGCCATGCGGTGTATAATGGAATGTTTTTTAGTTGTGAAAGTGCTAAACTAAACTGGTTTCATGCAGCCAGGACCAAAAGGGAGCTGTAGAAAAGCAAAAGGCAGTATCTCCTTGTGTCCTTTTTTATGATTCCAATATGCATACTAGAGGATATATAAACATATCATTCCTTCCTCTGAAAGGTACTTTCCTCGGCCAACAGAATTTTCTTAACCTTCTTTAAGGGAATAGATTTTTGTATATTTAGAACGGAAAACTGTCTTATGGATGATGTTGAATGTCAAAGGTTATTTTTCATTGCAAAGCCTTCTCTCACTGGTTTTAGCAGAATGGAACTAAAACTATTTTTATTTTGCAATAGTCTATCTGGATAAGAATACAGGACATGGATAAACACAAGATTTCAAGCTCCCTCCACTTCCAGTGCGAAATAACATACGTATCAAGAACAGTTAAACTGCAAGCAAAAGAATAATTGAAACAAAAATATTTAAACTTTCACATGAGCTTTATGATCAAACACAAGATTCAGAATGGTGTAGTAGAGGCAAAAAATGAGATTATCTTCCACAGGCCCCTAGCACTGGAAGCTGTATTGTGCTTTGTTTTATAAAGCACATCTGAGTATTCTTTACCCTTTAAATTACACTAATTTACGTGAGTGTTATTATTTCACAGACAGTGAATCAAAGTACAAGAAAGAGAATTATTCATGCAGTTTTGGACTTGTGGCTGAGTCAGCAACAAAATCAAATTTCTGGTGTTTCAGGCTACAACTCTAAGCAAGCGACTCTCCTTCTCACTTCACTTATTTCAACCTGAGCATTAGGTTGAACGAGAATTACATAGCTGAGAATTACCACAAGAGCAAAAACTGTGAGCAAGAATTAGCTGAGATGTACGAGTCAACTTAGCAAAGCTTAAGACATCTCCATCTGCACTTGTTTAGGCAAAGCTAATTTCACCTGTAAGACTGAGTTTCTTATTAAATCAGTATATACAAAAACTGACACACACACACACACATTCATTTTACAGATTCCATTAAACCAGTTACGTTCCAGTAAAGCACTAGCTCATGTCTCTGGGAAAGCTTTCTTGGTGCTGTTCCTGTTAAGCGTGAAACAGCTGAAACACCAAGCTCGGCTATGAAACCTCTCCGAGCAGAAAGGCAGCGAAAGCAGTGGTTCCTCCCGGGGACACCCAGCAACCCAGCGATGGACAGGACAGGGCTCTTCTGAGCAGACAGACAGAAAACCTCAAAGCAAAGACCAAGTTCACTTTATATACCACCATCCGACATCAAAATTAGCTACTTTGTAGCTCTTTGTGAGAGATATGCTTTGGGATTTGATCGGGTGATACACCTCAGAGAATAATGTGCCACAAAAAAAAAAGCTGGTAGCATAATTTCAGCAAGTATCTGCAATCCTAGAGGGGGTAACGGTCACTTCCAGTTTTGTCAGCATTAAGCTACACACAGACCACACCAGTGACCACAAAAACTGTTATAGACAAGGTATCATGTGTGGCAGTTGCTCATCCCCCTGAGATCTGGAACCTTCAATGGGGCAGTTGATGGCTCTTTAGCATGTTTTGTGCTCCACTGTGCCTGTCCCCACTTACACACCCAGGGTGGTACCAAGGCGCTGAGAGTCACATCCTCCTCTGCCCCGGGGCAGGGAGACTTCACCTCCACCAGCTGGTGGGGCAGGAGGGGTGGGACCCTCGGACAATTGACAGGGACATTAACAAAGGAGGTGTCCAGAGTAGCTGCAAAGCTTCTGGACTACGTTGTAACGCCCACAGCCAGATCTGATCAGGCTATAAAACAGGGTCCCTGCCGAAGACTCCCTTGGAGCGGTCTTCTCAGAGCAGCGGGTCTGCGAACTGGAGCCCTCCCCTTTGACTGGGACGCTGTGCAAGGAAACTTACCAGGACTGAGAGTGCCTCACCTCCTCATTTGGGTGAGTGGTTATTTACTGGATATATCCTTGAATGAGTCCTTGCCTAACCCAGGCAAATGATTATTTTCTTGTGGGTACTCTGGAGTGAGAGGCCTCTGGTTTTGTTTCTTGTGAGTGTACATATGCACATTGTGGATCTTCATTATTCTTATGTTGTCATACCCCAATAATCTCCTCAACTGATATCCGAACCTGTATTTTCTGTTGTCGAAGTGCTAAATAATTGCACAAACCCTGTTTCTAGTCAGTTTATTGGCTACACTTTTCCAGCTAGAATAAAGTCTGGTTTGGAACTTGTTGTCTGCCTAAAATTGACTTTTGGGGTGCCTCCATGACATCATGCCAGATCATATCTCTGTTAATGCCAGAGAACAAGTGTTTTGCAGGCCTCTTCAGAAAACCAGTATGTTCTCTGTGGTGCCAGACCCTAAGGAATATTCAATTGAGCTTTAAAGGGGCATTCAGTAATTGTAACTGGTATAACTTTATAGAAAATCGGATAGCTTGACACAATTTGAGCAGACAAAATTAAAAGGCTGGGAATACACCACACAGTATTAACTTTGCAAAGTCGAGCTGTAAAGCCTGAAATCATTTTCACTTAGCAGATGCTGTGTACCAAAAGACCTAAAATCCAGTACAAGAAAATCTGACTGCTGATCCACACAGCTCATCATAAACACAAAGGCAGCAGCAAACAAATCCTGCCTGAGAACACGTCTACAGAACTCCATCAAGATGTCAGATATCTGCTGTATTCTCAGCGCTCTCTTCAGTGTACGAGATAAATAAAAAAGATTGCTGGACTTGATGGCATCTTTACAGAGTGTTTTAAGTACTTGGGTTTGAAAAGAAGATTTTGACTGTCAAAATTTCTGAATGTATCATCTCTACACATACTTGAAGGGCATGATGAGGCTGGAAAGTTTATGGCCATTCTTGTAGATTGTGACAAGTGAACCCAGCTAATGACGAGTACTTTCATTTAATGGGTGCCACAGATCGTGACAGTAGCTGCATTTGGAATTGGTGCAGAAGGGTAAAATCAGTTGTCACTTGGTGAAATTCTGACATTGACTTTTATGTAGACACTTGGCTACCAAAAGCAATGAAAAACTGTGGTGGCATTCATTGACTTTTCATCCATACCTAATACTGTCTGACAGAAAGACTTAACTCAGTCTGTCAATTACAAATTACTCCTCTGCTCTCACTCTGATCAAGTAAATCATTTGTGATATTTAAAACAAAAACTCCCTCTATACCTACCTTGGCAGTAAGTCTAATGAAAACATTTGCTGTTGTACAAGGTTTTGAGCTTGCACCGACCTTTTACAGCTGTGATAAATCACTGTTACCATGGTTTGTCTGACCACAAATTTATCTTAAATGTAGATGAAATCACATTTGCAGTTATAGCTTGTACTCCAAAATAAGATGGTTACTCTTGTAAACCTTTTAAAGACTATTTATGAAGTTGATTTGAGAACTTTAATGACTTATTGGTAGCAGTGGAGCCTGAAATCAGACACCTTCATAGCTATAGCATCTGTTTGAGTTCAATTATCAAGAAAGAGGAGAGGGGGGGAATAAGAAAAAAAAATAGCAAAATCAATGCATAACAACTTCCTGAAATACCTTAGTGTTAAACTGAATAAAAGAGTCAAATACCAATCTCATTTGGGGATGTCAACAAAATATGAAAACCATTCAGAATGCAGTTAACGCTACCTGAGCGAACAATACAAGTATCTTCAAGATCGCATAGATGTCACCACAAACACTGATTCTGCCTATAACAGATTACTGCTTTTCAAAATTCCAAACTTGGAGAGAGTTTTTCTTCCATTTATCTCCATACTGCATATTTATAAAGCTAGTGACATTACTCAATAGCAACAAACAAAAGTTATAACATTCCTTTGCACATGACTATAAAGCAACAATGGTAGGACTGCTCTGTATGTTGTACTTTGCTATTTGCCATTTTATTTAAGACATCTCTTTTATCTTAAGTATTATTTCTGCTTTTGTATTTTACAGACTGAAAAGAATCCTTTTAAAAGAGGCTTAAAAAGTACAAGTATGTCTTCATACCTGAGCCCGCCACTTTCAATCATGTTAAATTATACTGATTTAATACTTGAGTCTGCCACTCTTGCTCATATTGAACATTACCAATGAGCTATGCAAGTCTCACTGAAATCTAGAAAATCAGTTTATAAATCTCTTTTTCACATTTCTAGGCAATTGCTCACCAAAATAAACTCTTGGCACAGAGCTACAATATTCGCAGAAAGTCTCCATTCTACCAATGCAAGATATCAATGTGTGTGCTTTAGGAACCATCATCAGAATAAGCTCTTGCCTCCCTCAGCTCAGCACCTGAGGAAGCCTCTCACCACCTACAGTCAAATGTGGAAGAGAGGTCCTGGTCTACAGACAACAGACAGAAGGGGGCAAGGGGAGAAGATGCAGGACAGAGGCAACTGAGGCAAATATTTAACTGGATCAGGTTGAAATTATAACAGTGAATTCACTTTTTATGACTTTCTCACACTTTTTAGATTTCAGTATTCTCTTCAGAAATGCCTGAGAGATAGATGTTTCAGTGAATGTGTTAGCAAGTTTCACCATATTCACCATACCCAAATGAAGAACAGGTTTAGTAACCTAATGAGACGTACCCCACTTTAACTGCTTGATCACCCTTCTTTTAAAGCATCCATGGTTGTAATTTTATTCAAATGATATACCAGAACTATAAAAAGCTCCTTGGCCTACAATCTGGATCATCTCACTCCCATCTGTAAATCATCAGCTAACCACTGACTAGTCAGCAGTTACAAATTTACGTAGCAATTTATTACATAATTTTTTAAAAATATATACAAAATTATTGTGGGCTTTAAGAGGCATTCAAAAATAAGATTAACAGATTTCTTATTTAGTTTGAATATAACTAAAATGACATTGTATCAACATGCTTATACAGTACATGTGATCATTATTTCATATACATTTCTTTAAGCTTGCAACAAAATTTTATAAGCTGTATTAGCCCAAGGCATTTAACATTCATTAGACAAGTACAATTTCTAGCTGCATAGTTTATATTGCATATTTTGTAGCTGCACAGTTTCAGAAAGAATGAGCAGCAAAAATCAACTACATATCACAACTAGCCTCATCCATTCCCAAATTATCACTTAAAGAAGTGAAAATTCCAATATCTTGCTTTCTAACAAGTAGCGTAACTTAAAAAAAAAACCACCACAACAACAACAAAAAAACCCACAAATTTTGCTTTCCAACTGGCCTCAGTACTTTACAACATTCCCTCTGTTCCCCAGAGAAGGCTACCGAGCTTCTAATAGTTCCATAAGCTCAAAATAAAAGTGGAGCTCTTGGCCATCCTGCTTTGGAATGTTAAGTCTGTAAACTAGGCAAAATATTTTATATGCTTAGGGGTGGTTTTGATTCTATAATAAAAGGAATTTAAATTCCTAAATCCTATGGTGTTATTCTGAACCTTCAAGACAGTGTTATAAACTTCAACAATGTGCCTTTATCTTTAAATTCCTTCAGCTTTCCTACTATGTTTAAAGAGAAAGAACTTTCATAAGGCTGATTAAAATTTTCCTAAGCTATATAGTTTCATAAATATGTTTTTATGAAGAAAGAAGAGCTCTTGAACTTGAGATGGGCAGCTTTTGAATCTAGAAATCCAATTTCCTTAGAGAATATCTGAAAGCCACATTACAGGAAGCTGTGGCTCCTGACTTAAGGGAAGTCGAGGGAAGGAAAAAGTAAAATAACAAAATGTGCAGCTGACCTGAACCTGCCAAAAAGCCAAAATAAATATTACTCTGCATATATTGTCCTGAGCACAAGTTCTATTAAAACGGCAGCTCACATGCACCAATAAAGAAAAAAAAAGGGTATGAACTTTGTTTAACAGGTCAACAAAAGAAAAACAACAACACAAGCTAACTAGTTTATCAGCGTTCATGAGGGTTTTCCTAGCATTTAAAATACATTTCTGGATGGTTTTTGGTAGTAAACAACACACAAATATAGGAATTATCTTGCTGATTGAAATATTTTATTGTACGTTGACAACCTTGTTTCTGACCATGTGAAGTACCACACACTTCAAAGGAATGACAAAAACCCCACATTGTTTAAAGTCTGTCCTCAATAAGCTTATTACTCTATAACATCAATTAATATACGCCTGCAGCCATTTTAATCTACTCCAGTGTAAACAGATTTTCTCATTGTACATTTTCTTTTCCAAATTTCCTTTTAAAGCATTATATTAACTGCTCTGATAGTTTCACTCTCTGCATTTAGATATCATTTATATAAGTATTAGTTGGTTTTACCAATTTTTGTCTTTCATACCAGCTAAATTTCCTGCTTCATTTACGTATTTCTATTTCAATCAAAGAACTTTATCTCAGATTATTTAACTTGTTTTTATTTTTTTATACTGCAATGGAAAACTTTTCTGAAAATAACGCTGTTTTCATAAGTAATATTTGTGCCATACTTAAATTTTACTTCCTACACCTCACCTCCTCTCCAATTTCATTAAAAGCTCCCTCTTAAGTTTAGTGCTCATTATATCCTGTCAATGTATTTGCTCTTTATGTTGATGCATCCATGTTATTCACTCTTCGCTTAATGGGGATTATGTCTCTAATCACCCTTCAAAGCTCAGAGTATTGAGCTTTTCCAGTTTCACTTGTGTCAAAAAGAGGTAAGAAGGGCTATAACCAGGCTTTATATAGTCTAAGTGTAAAAGTCTTTTTGATGAGTTTGTTAGAACTCAAAAATATCATCACAATACAGAAAAGGAAAAATGGAAGCTTTGGTAACTTATTCAGTAAATTTATTTAAATAGAGACCTGTTATTGTTTTTAAAAAGAGAAACATTGTTCTGTTCCAATATTTGTATATTTTAAAAGTTAAAGTAAAAATAGGGGGGTTTTTTAATCCAAGAGTGCCTAACAGGCAAATAGTGATTTTTTTATTAGCACTCAGTAGGTACAAGTACAAGGACATGGACCTGTTGGAGATAGTCCAGAGCAGGGCCACAAAGATGATAAGAGGGCTGGAGTACTTCTCCTATGAAGACAGGCTGAGAGAGTTGGGGTTGTTCAGCCTGGAGAAGAGAAGGCTCCAGGGGAACCTTATTGTGGCCTTTCAGTACCTAAAGGGGATGTACAAGAAAGCCGGAGAGGGACTTTTTACAAGGACATGTAGTGATAGGACAAACGGTGATGGCTTTAAACTGAAAGAAATTTAGATTAGATATAAGGAAGAAATTCTTCACTATCAGGGTGGTGAGGCACTGGAACAGGCTGCCCAGAGAAGCTGTGGATGCCCCATCCCTGGAAGTGTTCAAGGCCAGGTTGAACGGGACTTTGAGCAACCTGGTCTAGTGGAAGGTGTCCCTGCCCATGGCAGGGGGTTGAAACTAGATGATCTTTAAGGTCCCTTTGAACCCAGACAATTCTATGAAAATGTAAACAGTTTAAAAACACCAAGTGTGGACTAAATCCTGCCAATCCTTATGTCTGCCAAGTAAAACATTTGGATCTACCTCTTCTCTCCTGAGACATTTGAAAAAAATTTATTTTTTCTGGGTTCAATTCTTAAGCATCTAATAAAAGTATCAAAAATAATATATGACTTATGATAATGACTCGTGTTAAGAAACAGCCCTGCCACTGAAGTATTTTAAAATACATCCTTCATTTAATTCTCTTCTCTCCTAACAGAGAGAGTCAAAATCCATGCTCTTGCAACTATGTCATCATAAAATTCAAGATAATTTTGATATATCAGCATCCATAGAGGTTTTTTATTTCATTATACTTGAAATTTTTCTTTGAAGGTTAATTTGTTGGAACTCTTGTCTTCCTTCTGGGAATCATTTTTTCTGGTCTCCAGACTTTCAAAATATTATTACTGTAATTAACATGTATTTGAAGACTTGGTATTCCTGTGTTGCCTTCAAAGTCTACTGAATACCTTGCACCAATTAACTTATTTGTGGGATAATATGGCTGAGGCAATCTTAGAACCATGTTGATCCAATATAGCCATCCAGCAGCTATCATATATAAATCCACCCAAAAAGGTATGATTTTGTTCTTCAGTAAGTACTGCTGAACTGAACCAATACTTAAAAATCCTTGATAATGTAAGCAGATTTGCCTTCCCTTTTACTTCTCAGATTATTTATGAAATCCAGCACATCCTCATGGTACTTCATAAATAAACAATAATAATGACTTTTCATGCAGAAACATTTGAATCACCATAGCATATTTGTTCATATCCATCACATTCTTGTTCTTAACTGACATTCAGGACTACACCTGTTATTTTTAATACATAACTGACCATTTGAAGACATTGATGTCACTCCTGTTATGTTTATTTTCTCATCAGAACCTCTGTCTCCAGATCAACACTTCGATGCAGAGCGGGGCCACACAGAGGGAAGCTACTTTTTCCAGCTTGGATTCAGACAGTCAGGAATAGACTTCAAAGATCTAAAATCATTTCATCCCAGGCACTTGCAAGGTGTATTATTAGTTCACTTTCATGAGTTCAGTCATGTCATAGTGTAAGCCAGAGATGCACTGAGGAATTTTGTGTACAGAAATAATGTAGAATCTCTCTGAATTTTTGAACTAATAAATAAAACTACATCAAGTAATTTTCAAGTACATGTGACAGGGTTGTGTGTTGGCCAGAGCTTTGAAGATCTGCCTAGTCCATTTGTTCCCCAAAGAGAACTCAAAGATCTTTCAACTATGGAAAACAGAGTAGAAATTAAAAAGGGTTTTAATCCAGACCTCCCCCAGTCATTGCTTCCATACAGTTAGTTGGGGAATTTGGTGGGGTTTGGTTTTGTTTTCTTTTTGTTTGAGAATTGGGTTTTGGAAATTCATTGTGCACCATTGTGCACCACCCCTTCTGGTCTTTCAGCACCCACCACGGTTTGTTCCCATGATGCTGTCTTGTTGAGTTCAGGACTCAAGTGCACTTTGAAGGGAATCCTGCTCATCCCCACTTCTGTGCTTCAGTTTGCAGCACAAAACAGCCCCCGAGAGCACTGACGGGATTTATTGGAAGGTGAAATCAAGTTCAAGCTCTGCTCCAGGAATGCACCTAATGCCTTTCAGAAGGAGAGGAACATTCAGTCTGTGAGACGAGACTAGAGCTAGGCTGAAATTAAATACAAACACACACTCCTGCATGTCCCCAAAGTCCGTATAATGGAGTTCTACAGCAGCATTTAACATTTCAAAGTAAAAACTGAAACCTCTTTAGGATGGACGCCCAATCCTCAGCACCAGCTCTTCCACCCCACGGATCCACAGCACTGCCTGCGCTGGAGCCCTGCACAAACACTCCGGGCTGCCTGGTGCCTGCTCATCACCACCTCTCCCACCCGGCTGCCGAGTGCCTGGAAATCCCAGGCAAACGGCCTCAGATGAAATTTCCAGGCAGATTAAGGCACCATACCTTCTCACCCTCAAGTGTCATCACAGCAGCTTTTACATTTTACATAGTAATGAGGGAAAGGAAATACTTCCTTCTGGTCGCCACTGCCCCCATCCCTCAGGATGTCAGATGAAAGTACAGGCAAAAGCACAGCAGATACTCAGTTAATTTACTTAGACATTACTGAGCTTCCATGCTTGGAAGGAACTTCTTGGAAACACTGAAAACCCAAGACAACTGGCCTCCCCCAAACCTCTCCCTCTCACACCTCTGCCATTCCTTTGGTCAGGCCTTGGAAAGCAATGCAGCAACACTTTTGTTTGTTACCAGGAGCTACTGCCTTTTTATCGTGTTATCCATGACTTTTTATGCATAAAAGAAATAAATTGTTTGGCCATTTCCCTTACAACATGTGCAAGAAATCCAGAATAAACATTCTTCTTTGTATTACTATAATGGAAGAAAATGGTAATAAAGGGATAGGTAGACGTGAAAATGCAATAGGCCTGAAAGAAGAGTAGATTAATCATTAAGCCTTCCCTACACAACTAAAGAAGTATCCATTATTTACTTGAAGGATGATATTTCACTACATTGACAATATTCACCTGAATCTGTATGATATTTAGCAGTTTGCTGCTCTCCTACAAGCTACGCATCACCACTGATCCTTTCCATTTTTCTTTTCATTCCTATAATCTCAAAAATAAAATCCTGTAACCTAAATTCATACTTTTCAAATGAAAGATTTTTAGAGACATAGTATTTGCCTAGAGGACCATCAGTCTAACTCAGCGAGGTGTTTTATTTTGTGGGTTTTGTTTTGGTTTGGGGTTTTTTTTGTGTTTGTGGGTTTTTTTACTGTTCCCAAATATTGAGTGTAATTTATGAACAACTTCAACATATATGTTACCAGCACAAAAATGAGAGTGAGCTATCAAAATAGAACATGAACTTTGATTCCACAAATCATTTGTATCATACATGTAACAAAATTTTCACTTATTTTCAACTACATACTCAGAACAACAAATATCACACATAAAAACAGTGTAAATTTAGCTTTAGACCAGACTACAGATTCTGGTAAATGCTAACATTAAGTCAATTTGCACATTGTCTAGGTGTCTAGAGCAAGGGACCAGCAGCTTCCTTTAACGCCTGCAGCATACATGCCACAAAAACATTTCAAGATCCTGCTACCGAATTCTGGCAAAGGACTTTGCTCTTGAATACTTTTATAATAGTTTGCACATTGTCTAGGAAAGCCAGTCATGCAGTTTGAAGTTACTGAGAAGAAAAAAGCTTGCCGATTTTAAGTGGTTTGGGTTTTTTTTTATTTTTAAGCATACCCTCCCCAACAGCTATGCATCGTATTCTAATTTAATTCCAAATGATTAGTGGTAATGTTTTTACAAAGCAGAAAGCTGAAAGCTAGCTGCATTGTGAAATCCCCTCCAAATATCTTTACTTTACAAATTGAAGCAACAGTAACTTATCTAGAAAGCATTCATGATTAAAGAATCGTCAGCATGAAAGTTTTTCCTTTCCCCTAATACTTTGGATTAGTCCTTTGGGGCTAGAATTTTGGTATAATATAATGTATACCTTTATACCTGTTACACAAGAGATTATCCATCAATAATACAAAAATAATCCTAGATTACATAAGAATTTACCAGTGAATCCTCAGGGTGATTAATATGTTCTTTCAAACAGTTGTGATTTCAGTAGGTATAACATACTTGTTTCACACACACAAGCTGTAGTTGTAGGTTCTCCAAGTAGCTGTAAACTTGACTGAAACCAATGCTAAAAGAGCAGACATCTAACTTGTTTAGCCTGTCTAAAATTTTAACATTATACTTTCATCGTTGTATAAATTATAAAAAAAATACTGAGAAAGACAAAGAGGAAATCTTTTTAATATGGCTAAAAGTTTGCACTTCCTGGTACAGGAAAAAAATAGTGCCAAATTACAGAAAGCACCTTTTTTTTTTTAGGATTTAAAATACAAGGTACAGGGAAAAACTTTAAAAACAGTAGCTATTGAAACATTAAACTTAATGAGTAACTTAAAGATCAAAGGATGGTAACATTAAAATCAAAAAGTTCTTCATGACTTTCATCTCTGCAATAAAGCTGCTATACACTGACTTAGAGCTATACTGCTTTTTAGTAGCATCCCTTTTACCAACACCCACCACCCAATAAAAATCCTACTGGCAGGAACAGACAGGGAAACCAGAAATATAGGTAATTAAAGAAGTGTGCAGACAGTCTGATTAGTTTTAAACTGCAACTTCTTATGCTAATAACTTTTTTTGTTGTCAATATTTTGTAGGTAAGGTGGTGAGGATTAAATCTGAAGGAGAAATGAATTATTTGGGTAACACCAAATATTGAACAAACACCACTAAACTCACTGGCTTCGACATCTCAAGAGTTAAATTATAGTCAGAGTATTTGGCAGAATTCAAAGCAGAAGAACTTTCACAGATGAAGTACACCTGGTGAACACGTTTGCCAGTGTCAAGCCAAAAGATACTTGGAAACTCTCCAGTGTTGAGTATTTCCCAAAAAAGTGTGTATTACTGCACAGTCAACAAAATTATTTTGATACTACCATGATTCTGCTTCTGTATTAAAAATGAGTCACATTTTTACAAGTATTATACTACATTGTCAGCTTCTCCCGTACAGAAAGAAACATTAGAAATATCAAGAGAATCTGTGTATGTCCATACCCCAAAAGACTTAAATCATGGTTTTGGTAGTATTCATAGAAGTATGTGTGAATACATACTACAATTAGCTTTTCACCAGTTCATTTATTTTAATGCTCAGAAGAGACCAATGTGATCATGTCACATAATGCAAAGAACCTCTCGCAGTAAAAGCCACGTCACGCCACTAACTTCTTAATCTAAGAATGAAGTATCCATCACAGTCCCGATGTCTTCCAAAGGTTAATTACTCTCATTTAAATTTCTACTGGCATTCTTATTCTGAATGCATTTGGTTTGAGCTCTCGATGACTCTCTCTCATTACTTTCCAAATTAAATTATCTTTGATATCAGACATCTTTTTTTCTGTGTGCTCAACTATGGGACATAATCAAATAACCTCTTAACCTCAAACAAGTAAAAGAGATTTATGAGAATATATTTAAGGATACAACACATATTTTCTAGTTCTTAAATCATCCTTGAAATTTTAAAATATATTTATAACATCTTTTTCTAGTCATCTTTTTCTCAGTAGCAGCAAACAAAAGTAATACTTACTCCTAAATACTGCTTTTTATTCCCTGCTTTTGGATCCAGGATGATATTATCAGTGCACTTTTAGTAGTATCACACCAGGAACAGATGTTTAACTGATTATGCACCATTATAATTAATTGCTTTTCAGGACACAATTTTGGAACTGTCTTCTGGAACATGCAAGTGCAGACTACTTTCTTTGTTTTGGATATATGGCAATGTTCTTGGCCATGTTAAAATGAACATTGATCTATTGAGTCCAGCTCGCCAAGTGATCCTGGTTACTCTACAGAGCTGCCCCAGGCTGCAATCATTCCTCATGAGTCTGTCTTCTAAGAACTTTATATTTTCCATCTGGATCATGAATAAATATACTGAACAGCAAAAAGTCATCAGAAGCAGGTCAGACAGGAGTCTATTTAGCTCACTGTCCAGTCTTTGACAGTGGTCAAAAGAAGATACATGAATATAAAAACTACAGAAAGCAGCTCTGTAGCTAGCCTACTTTTTATTCCTCATGAAACTCCAATCCAATAATTTGTTGCCTCCTCAGTCCTATACTATGGAAAACACTGAATAACCTTCCATATTCACTTTTCATGTACTGTAGAGGTTTCCAGGATAAAACTCCCTCAGCTATTCATCATTCCTCACACACAAGCTTCTCCATAACTCTGCATGTTTCTGTGCCTTTTCTTGTCCTATTATGCCCTTTTGACATGGAAGAACCAGAACAGTAAACAGTCTCCAAGATGCAGATGCACCACTGTGGGCTTACACAGTGGGAACAAGACGTTTCATACGGTTACTAGTGTTGACTTCTGCCGAGCCCTCATTTTCACAGGGTATATCATAACTGCAGTGTCACTCCTGCAGAGAATAAGTGTCTAGTTCAGAGTCAATCGATGCATAAGTTAAGTTAAAATGTTACACACACCCTTTTACACTTAGCATTTGTCACTACTGAATTTTATCTTGATTTTATATGAATCTTCTTCTCAATCACAGAAACTCAGGGAATCACAGAAACTCAGGGAAAACCACAGAAAAGTAGAGGAAGAAAAGGCTAGGACAGCTAACAGAGTACTCATAAATTCAAGATATCAACTCATATTCTCACCCATGCCCCTCATTCATTATTCTTTGAAGCGCTGGCAAACTGATGTTAATAAAACATTATTTGTTCAGTGATCAATGTCCTTTTCTGCAGAATAACTTCTATTACAATACAGCAATTTCCCTATAACCACATCCTCATTCAGGGCTGGGGAACCCATCAGCATCCCACAGCATCCTCTGTGGCTGCAGGACAGCCTTCGACTCTGACTCGCTGTCGGCAATGGACGCATTTCTCCAGACACATAGAAAGTGCTTGGCAGGGCAGATCTGTCTCTGATGACTTGGCAGGGTCTCCTCTGTGGGGTCTGTAAATCTTCAAACCATTCACATAGATCAATACAGGGAAGAAGTGATCTGAATTTGAAGCATTTTGCCCTACTGTAAGAAACATCAAACCAGTTGATGGGGTGTAAGCACTTTATAACTCTAACCATCTCCTCTTTCAGGGTCAATCTGGCAGCTGTGAGGCGCCCCAAGTGGCCAACACTGGCAAAAGCTTTCCTACTAAAGGCTCAAGGAGAGGACTTGGCTGCTGGTCAGCTCCTGGAAGGTGACTTCCATAATCTACAGGTTTGGGAAAAAAAACAAACAAACAAAACCACAACAAACACAACAACAACCACAAAACAAAAAAAAAAAGCAACAAAAAACCACACACACGCCAAAAAACACATTAAAAAGAAATAGCAGTATGGCAAGAAATCAGGAAAACGGTGCAGAGCAAAGCAGCAAATAAAAGGAAAGAGCATAGCAGGCTGCCCTAAGCCCAGAGACAGGGATGAAACACAGGGGTTTTGTGGACAGCCTACACAAAAAAACAGATATTCAGAGAGCATCAGCCTCATGCATGTCCTGCAGAGATGATGTGTAGAGACTACCTTGAGAAGGGATCATTACGAAAAGACTTCTAGATCAGCTAAAAAGAGTAATCCAGTTTAAAATAACATTGTCAATATTTTTACCTTTGTTTCCCGCCAGTCAACAAATTCAAGCTCAAAATGCAAATTTTTCCACTTCTAAGTTTTTTTACCCATTTCTTTCCAGCCTTATATGAACAGAGTGGTGACCCATACTCTGTAACAAAATCTACTAAACTATCATTGCATGTGATAAGGCTTAGAGCTGTGAACTAAAGAATACACAGAAAGACAAAACTGAAGCTTAACTCAAGCAAAGGGGCTATCAGCAGAGCCATGCTGCAGTCTTTCTGAACAAATACATTGCCAGCATCAATACCAATCAAAATTATTTTTAACAGATTAAAAAAAATAAAAAAGACCAATCGACCAGCACTCTTTATCTTTTAAAGCCATTTACCTCCTCCAAAACTCTTTTTCACTGGCATGCTGTTATTGCAGCTTAATAGGTTTTTCTCTCACTCAGACCTTCTCCCTCTCTCCTTTCCACAGTGCCAACAACTAAACGAAGCACAAAATTTTGGCCTCGACACACAAAGAAAATTGAAGATGCACTTATTCTTCAAGAACACAGAAGGAAGCAGGAAAATCTATCAATCTGCCACGAGAAAACTAGGCCAACCAATGAGAAAACTGACTTCAGGCTTTTATTCACTTTTCATTAATCCAAAATGTTAAAAGCAGGAGTAGGGCTTCATTTTTTTCTCTTAGAAGACCAATGCATTTCCCCATGGACTGAGTTAACAGTAATGATTTTGGTTATAAAAATGTTTTATGACTGGTCTCCTTTCATAAAGTTAAACACAATGTTGATTACATACAAGAAAGCATACTATTAATAGTATGAATTAATTTTACTTCTTGAAATTTCATCACCTCCTTGCCTTTCAGCTTACTGACAGTGACTAACAATAACAAGAAAAAAGCAGAGAGATGGGTTCTCCCACTGAAGACAGAACCCGGTCCGTTTTCCTGAGTTTGATAACCACATCAGCTCTGGCTGAAACAAATTAGAAAGAGTTTTGAGTTCTTGAAGCTAAGAAATAAACAAAAGGAGGACGTTCCTTGCCAGCATGCAGTTGAGCTGTAATACTTCTTGCCACTTCTTGTGAGGGTGCTGGACCGGGCTGTGGAAAAACAATCCGTTTTGGCAAATTAAATACACAGGAACTACAATCCTGAGTTGGGGTGGACACTAGAAGATTCTTCTGGGAAATCTCACACTGTTACTTTACCCTAGGCACCTGCTTTTAAACACTTCTGAACTGGAGACATGGTGCTGGTTCAGCGTTAGTAACTGAAAATTCAGACAAAACAGCAAAGCAGCAAGTAAAAGCAGATGGGAAACCCAGCTGACCCAGTTCTTCAGCTTAAAGCTTCTTCCGAAGCTTTATTAGCTATTCCAATTTCAAAAAGGAAACACCAGCCAACTGGAAAGGCTTATAGACTAACTAATAATATGGAACCACTGGCTCAACATATAATTCAATACCACCATTTTGACAGCTACTTTCAGAGAAAAAAAAAACCAAACAAACGAGACAAACAAACAAAAAAAAAAACAAACCCCACACACTACACACACACACTTCAGTGCTATTTAATAAATGATTACTTGTGGGATTTTATTTAAAACAATTACTCTGCCTCAGCTAAAGTAGTACTCTTGAAAGCTAGCATTAAAAAATTATTTGTTCTAATCTATTCCAAACTAGGTCTTGGCATCTAATCCCTCTTCATTATCAAAAAGCTTGGTAACCAAGTATCCCATTTGTAAAGTAACCATAATAATGATACCAACAGTTGAAATGATTTCTTCAAAAGTGCCTACAGAAAATACAAACGTAGCATTTGATTACAGGGAGATTCAAGCAAACAGCTCCCTCAGTCTTATTAATAATACATGAAAAAGCATGGAGGATATTTTCATTTAAAGTCATTTTGTCCAATTAGCAATACTACTCTATTATTTATCCTAAAATGATGTTGTCCTAGTCAGCAATTTACTGTTTAACTGTGTAAAATTGTTATGAAGACCATTTTATGGACCAATTCACTAATGGACTTTTTATTAAATATAGGCACAAATTAATTAAGAATTGTTTCTGAAAGAGTAGTTTATTAGAAGCAGGTTTGTATTGATAATCAATAAACAAGAAGTACTTTAAAGTGGTAACTTCATTTGCTCTAAATGCAGAAGATTAGAATTTATTACATTTATTTAGCTCTTATAGTTATTTTTTTGCTTCATCAATCTATATTGTTGACTACATTGTTATTTACATGTAATTATGTAGAAAGTGGAGAGAATTATGAATAGTACAACAATAAATGACCATTAATGTGGGGGGTTTTCCACTTTTTAAGCATTAGGAATTTCATTATTCATCCTTTTATTATAGAAGTAAAAGGAAAGACAAAGAAAAGTGTTAGAAAAATTGCTTTCCCTTTTTCTGTGAATCTCATTGTTTCTTTTTCTGTTTAAACTAAAGACATTAGCACTAGAATATCTGCTATAGCTCCATGAGGACCAGCAAGTATATAAATAGGTCAGGTAAGTCTTTATTTAACATGAACAGCAGTTTGCATTCATTTAACACACATTAAGTCATATAAACAGATAAATACGAAACACCTATGATTTACACCATGCCATTTTCTGCATTTTCTGATGTTCACATCTCAAATGTTGTGCTTCTCTGCTCTTCCTCAGGTATACTCAGGGCCCACAAAAAACAGGTCCTCAAATCATATGACTCCACCATGGACTCTAGTAATAAATAAGGCTAATGATGAAAACGTTAGTACAATACAATTCAAAAAATATTTGCCGAACACAAAAGCCTTATAATGATGACATTTCATTACTGAAGGAATAACATATTGTCTTCTTCCAATGGAAAGCATGCTTTGTTTTGTGCATTTTGACTGTGTTTCCTTTCCTGTGTATCCTATATGTAGTATGGATGGAAAATTGTGGCTTTTGCAAAACTAGTATGAATTTGTCCACTGCTATAGCTATAGTTGAGAACAGTTCATTAATGTGATATAATTTAAGATAGAGCTGTATGACAAACTTAAAATGTGAATAATAATAGCTATATCACAAAAGAGATGAATGTAATTCCTTAAGCTTAGATTTGCCCACATATTGAAAAGTTTAGTTTTCTGGCTCAAGAACTGCAATGAGAATAAGAGCACACATTGAGATTTCATCTTTACCACTATAATTATATGTGTTATACACATTTCAGTTTTGTAAGGACAGTTGCAATATTGTTTGAATGTTGTCAGAAAGGTGTAGAGAAAACTGAAAATTAAGTTTTCCTCTTCCCTTCTAAACAATACACAATGCTGGGGGTGGAAAACAAATCTGATCATTGTGACTGTTGCTTCTGATCATCAGCAACACGTTTGGTGGGTCAATATAAAATTACTTCTTGACACAACCATATTCAGACTTCTCTACTCTGCTGGCTGCAGTTTTAATGATAAACTCTGTAAGGAGGCAGAGCTACAAATTCAAACATTTTTCTTGTTTGTAAGGTGTGTAATAGGATCAGCTCCATTTGTCTGGCCCCAATTCCAGGCACCACTGAACTCCAGGACTTAATCCATATCTCTCTGAGCACCCATTTCCTCACTCATTTCAGTTCCACTCAGTAAGTTCAGAAGAGAAGGATAAAACGAGTCAAGGATCAAAGGTGATGAGGGAAGATGTAATGGAGGGTCTTAGAAAAGGAGAAGGAACTGGAAAATGAAGCAAGACTAAAGAAGTGGTGGAGACTGAACTGAAAGCAGAAGCTGCAGCACACAGCAGCGAAAGCGCAGAGGCTGGCAGAGAATTGGAGCATGCCAGAGGACAAAGAGCAGAGCTGATGAGAAGGGAGATAGGTTTTCTTCTTTTTAGAAATGCATTTGCAGTAAAGTGTGCAATACATGTAAGCAGTGAACAAAAACGAGATGCATAAGAGAAGAAAAAATAAGGACAAGTACCAATGCAACAACAATAATAACAATAATATTAACAACAACAATAATAAAAAGGAAATGGCACAATTAAAAGGTTCTGGGAATAAAGGCAGGTGGGTCCAAGCACAGAGAACGAACTATGGAAGACAAAAAGAATTAAGAATTTTTCTCAGCGTGCAAAGTTCCCCTGACAGGACACACGTTCATATGTAAAAATTCAGTCACTTAGGAGTGCTGGTAAATTTGGTTCCTCAAGATTGACAATAACTTGTTTTTCTTCTCCCTCTCTCTCAAATGTGGGTAGGCTTCCTGATGCACCACCTTGTTAGCGCATTCCATTAGAGGATCCTTTCAGTATACTTCCTCTGAAATTTCTGTAAAACCTACTGTATTACTAAAGTTGGTCACAAGCAGGTTATCCTCTTCTTCCACCCCCTGCTCTCCAAGAAATTGATACTATGCACATTAATTTGCAATACAGATATCGAAATAACTGTTGCCATGGAACTACTACTATATAGTAATATTAAGTGTTCAATTCTTTCATTAAATCTATGCTTCTCTTCAAATTTTCCAGGCCTGATTTGGTTAATACTAGTTTTAACCTTATTTTCCATTCTATGATGTAGTTTGTCCATTTCTGAAGTTACAGTACACATAAAAACTTTACCCTCCCAGTTTATACTTCTGTTAATAAAACATGCACTCTCTGGAACAGTCCATCCCATAACACAAAGAGAAGGGTTTTATGGGGAGACATTGTCATTACTGCTATTAGAAGGAAGAAATCACAGTAATTCTTCAATAATCAAGGAGAATCATAAATGTCCATAATTTGTAATTCGGAGGCCTTGAGTTATCAGGTTACTTGAAAACCATAATGATACCTTAATAACACACAAAATCCATTGAACTTCATTTTGTGTTATACAAAGCCTACAGTATATATACTTTATGAGTTTTGATTAATAACCATTTAGGAAGTCAGCCACTCAAAGGAAAGCTTAAAATACAAGTTTAAAATAATTTGCTTACTTATGCATAGCTATCAGTAAATCTAAATTCTATGCAATCTAGGAATAAATCTCAGGTTTTTGCAAAGATTTATGGGTCTATGAGCATAATACCAATGAACCACTGTGTGTTAACTTTATTGGCAGAATGGTTTATACATCTGACATACTGCTCTTCAGGTAAGATTATATCCAACTAAGTACAGAAAAGAAACTGTCAACAAGTCTATAAGATTATAACAGAAACTGCAAAGCAGAATTCTCATATGACTAGCCATACCTTCAGAGTATTCCTAAATCAGTCCCAGACACAAAAACACAGTTGGAACTGATTTTAAGAGAAGAGTGAAGAATGGCACATTGAAACAAAAATAAGAACCAAAGCTGAACTGTGTGTTCCCTGTATTATGTAATTGCCAAAGGAAATTGAAAAAAAAAAAGTTATTATAAATAATACAGAGGTTTTAGCCAAGTTGTATTTGGGAAGTCCAGAACTAGCCAGCAAACTTGTGATTGATCAAAGTTAATAATAGTTGCATAGAGAAGCACATACCCAACCTTTTCATGTTTTGTATGCTTGGCTAGTCTATCAGGAAGACAGAGGAAGCTTAGAAATCAATATGCAATTTTTCCTCAAAAAATCTAAGTCAAAGAGCATAAACAGTGATTCTTGAAAACAGGCACAAACATCACGAAGTAGTGAAAACCAAGCTGGCACGAAGCTCTGACACTCAGACGTGCACAAAGGAAGTCTGTAAGCTTCATATATATGAATGTACATTTCCTGCTGGCTGTTAGAGTAGAACCTCTGGCTCGGTAAGGATGCTCTACACTTTAACTTTCAGATTTATGCCAGCTCCGTATTATAAAAATGACAAAAGACAGCAACGAGGGAAGTAGGGATGGATTATCTGGAACATGGTTGGATCCAACAGCTGCAAAATTTGTGATGACAGAGGGTCCCAAATAGGGAGAAACTTCACACAAGAAAGCAGTGTCATTCTCGCTATTTCTGCCCAGAAACATTCTGGGTCTGGTTAATTGGCAAGGGAATAAATGGGTTTCCAAAGTCACAGGGGCTAATATGATCCTGTTGTTCTACAGAATCAAACAATTAAGATTTGTGATCTTAAACCTCTGAAGAGACAGAAAAAGGAGAACCTATAAAATATTAAACCTTTAAAGCTTCAATTTAACAACATTCTTCAGACCCTTTCCTTCTAGCTATTCAGACTTGTTTTAAGAAATTCCTTTTCCCTTCTTCATCTCTCTCCCCATCACTCACTGCTCTTCACCTCACCTCACATCTTATAATTCTGTCAGGGTATGTATTTTGAGAAAACATTTCAGTATGCCTTCTAAAACAAAACAAAACAAGAGCTACATTTTCAAATCTTTAAAGAACAGTCCATTTTAAGGGCTGACAGTACTTTGGTCCCAAGGGGCAGCAACTTGTGCAGCTTCCTATAAAGGGAAATTCCACATACGTAAATCACCTTCTCCCTGGCTACTACCTTACTGCAACATCAAATGAGAATATCTACAATTCAGAAACAAATATCTGTTCCTCATATCTTCAGATAGTTAAAATTAAATAGGTTTTATGAATATTCGGCCAATCTAGAAAAAAGAAAGAACTGGTGACATACACTAAATCTCTTCCTGCTTAAGGAAAACAAGCTCAGTAGCCAACAAACTGACAAATCATACCATATCATAAAGTCCCAGCATCATTTAGGACTTCTCAATAGGTATCAGATATATACTTATATGATAAAGGTCCCTTCCCACATGCATCGCTGTCCTCCTGTTTGTCTTCACCAGTTTGTTTTCACCTCTGGAAAGAAACTAAGTGTTAAACCACAATACTGCAAATATGCAAGAAAAAAAGGACTTGGTTTCTACATGAAATTACCAAATTAATGAACTGTTCAATACTGCAAAAAACTTATCTGTTTCCAAAAATTCTCCTCCCATTCTCTTCCACAAACTGCTTTACTCAAAGGATGTTACACTAAGAACTTAAAAGTACCAGGAGAATACATGGCACTGTTTCACCTCATGACATTCATAGATTAGTAAGGATAAATAGGGAAAGAAACCTCGGTATGACTTGTTAATTTGCTAACCATTAAAGCAGCCCTTATTTTATTTTGGACATTATTTGCAAATAGAATTCTATTTGTCTTAACAGAAACTTTTTTACTCTGCTCTTGTGTTAAAATTTCCAGTAATGCCATGCATCAGTTGCATCAAAAGAAAGTCATAATTTGGAAGAAGACAATGGAATTCAGGTATAGATTTTCCCTTGACAGAAATAATATAAAGAAAGTATTTTCAGTTATGGTACTTTATGGCCACTCTAATTGAATCTATACCATGAAATATCAAGGAAGACTAGACTAATATCCAAAGATGTTACATCTCTAATGTTTTTCTCTTCTCTTTATTTCGCTCTCCTCAAACATCTGTTCCAGACCTTCCAAGTCTTACATGTATTTTATGTCAGTTCGCTTTATGTTAGGAGTTTCTTTAACAACAGCAAGCTGGCTTTAAGCTGGCTTTTCTTTTTTTTTTTTTTTAAAGAGTTTTTGAGAAGGCATGTATAAATATGTATATACACATAAATAATGCAGCAGGAAACCTGTTTTTTACTCTTTGTTTCTGCTACTCTGAGTGAACACAGGAAGCTAACCAAGGTGAAAATCTTTGTGAAACCCTTTATAATGAGAATTAGCCTATATTTGTTAATCACTCAGTTATTTACAAAACAGAAATACTACGCAAGATCTCATAGCAATAAAGAAAAATATGTTAATTTTAAGATGGGGAGATAAAACTACCAAATAATGTTTTTGGTTCATCCTTTCTTCAATTCTTGCTTTGTTTGCTTTGGCCAGCTTAAACTCTGAGCTCTTTGGAACATAAAGAACATTTTTGTGATCTATTTTTACAGCAAGATGCTTAAATTAAATAAACCATATTGATATGTTCTAAACCAAATATAGGAGTGTGACAGACTGGGCATAAAATAAATATAGTAATATAATAACTTTGAATAAATTCCAGTAGACATGACAAAAATGAATGTGACAAAAGTAATTTTGGGACAGAGAAAAGTGAGGCAATGCTGCTTTCAGAAGACTAGTTAATGTTTGTGAAGTGCTTTGACGACGAAAACCCTTTTGTATGTATTATGGCTATTGATTACCACTGGAGTCATGTAGCCTCACTCTGAAATTGAAATTTTAAGAACATGAGACAACCTCCAATTCAAAGTCAAAAGAAATGCATAGATATGAAGATTTCCATATGACGTGGAATCACTATGATCCATATACTACCTTAAATTTGTTTCATTTCTATCATGACAGTCAAAACATCAGATTTCCACAGGTGTATCTGTGGGTAAGATCTGTAAAAATAACAACTTTTGGTATAAATGCTGGACTTCCTTTTGAATTAAGAGGGAGGATAAAAAATAGTAATGCTATTATCAGAAACTGTCACCATTTGTAACTTCAGAGTATGTTCTGCCCAGTGAGATCAAGTCATGTAACAAACCAAGAGCTTCTAAGAACTAAAAGATAAACTTTTTAACACCATTTGAGGGGGGGAGGGGGCGCGGGGGAAAGTACAGATAGTAAGTAACTACCAATATACTGTCCAGTTTACATGGAATAATTCAGAAAATAATCTAATCTGCTAATTTCTGGAATTTCAAACCGCAGTACTTCCACATTGCAAAAAGTGGCAATATTCCATATAGCCCAAATTTCAGCTAATCAAAAGTATAATAACTAAAATTTCCATTAGCACAGAAGAGAAAGAAAATTGCAAATAATCTTTTTTCTCTAGAGTTACACGTCAACAACCAAATCACACAACTAAAAAAAAAAAAAAATCTGTAAAGTATAGCTTCAATGTAAGAATTCCCAAGTATTAGGCTATAAAGCCTAAACTAAGAAAACTATATCATCCTGAAGGGAGATGACTCCTCCTTGTTGGGTCTACATTTCCATTGCCAACTGAAAGTGAAGTGAGGAGAGCAGATCTCATAAATCAGTGATTCAATAGCTGTATTTTTCATGGAAAAGAAGAGTAACTCCCTTACTCCACCGCTGCCCCGATACACAAGGCACAGAAATACATGTTGCAAATCAATAAGGGCTAGAATTCCTTTTAACAAAATACACGCAAATACTTTGTGAAGCTACAGCTATTTTTTTTCTTTTGATCCACATCAACCACTTGAGTCCCATTTCCAAAACAGTAAAATACTAAATAAAGACAAGGAAACATGGTCCAGAACAAGGTGGGGTGTTTGGGGTTTTAATACAAAATAAAGAGGAGGGGATAGTTGCTTTACTAGCTTATATTTTGATTTTATTTCTAGTGTGATTGTTTATTACTGGGAGCATTCAGACAGCACTGAATAGCTCTAGTGTTCATACAATTTCAGAGAAACTATGCAAACTTCCCACCTCATAAGCTGGAAATAATTGGTCTGAATCTGTCAAGAATATGTGTTTCTTCAGTGACTTCACACTAGTTTGTAGTCACTGTACATGACTGTGTTAGAAATATTTTCGGTGGTGATAATTTAGTAAACATATGCCACAAAGAGCCTAAATAGTGAAATTCAGCCAAGGTACATCGTCACTTAGGTGAAAAAAAAAAAAAAAAAAACAACTAACAAATAATAACTTCTTAAATTTGCTGATAAGCAACATTACCTAACATGTAAATAAAGTGTAACACATCCATAACTTCATCTTTTAATGGCTTAATAGATACAGCAGAAGTAATTCCTCTGTCATACTGGTAGAAGAGTTATAACAGTTTGGCTTTGATTTTCCCTTCCAAAACAAAATGCCACTAGAGAAGCAGCATCCCTATATAATATAGAGAGATATGAGAAGATTACTTAATCTACCCAAGAAAAACAATTTGTTACATCGTTTCATTAATGTGTTACTGCATCTGAGCATACATCCCATTATCCACCTCTATATTTCTTAATTGTTAAAGCAATCTGAAAGGTTATGTTCCATATGTTTCTCTCTGTGGGCCCATAAAACTGAATGGAAGGAGGCAGCATCTACTAGAATATTCTCTTTTGCCCAAGTCTTCCATGCAGCTACATAAACAAATGTGAGCACTAGTGTCTGAGCTTTTTATCATTATTTTCTGCAGCTGGCCAAATCTCACTAGTGTAATTTAATTCATCAAAACCAGCTTATCCTGGAAAATCTTTGACACATTCAATCAAATTGTCATCTGTATGCTCCAGCTACCGAAAATTATTATGACCCTAACACAGACTTGTAAACGGTCTTTTTACATTCAAGATTACCCTTACATTCAAGATTTAGCCTTACATTTACTTGTTGAGAAAAAAAAAAAAACACCACACACCACAAACGTACAAGACAGACAGTAAGAGGAAAGGGATAAGTTTAGGTGATACATGTTACTGTACTTGCCCACGTGAAATACAAAAAAAAGCAATGATGTGTATGTTTTATATCAACTAAGGACAGCTAATCAGCTTTCGGATCAATGGTTATTTGTAATTAAGTTTAAAAAAACTAACATGGTATCTTTCTAAGAAGTATGGGCAAGTGTTACCTGAAATGCGCATGTTTAGGGTGATAGTATCAAGTTTGTTTCTGGTGCCTTAAATCCTATGTCTAATTGACCAAAACCTCCCACCTACTACTTCAAATGCACTACTTCCCCTCTTCGTCTTTTCTCACTTCTGTTTCCAATTCAATTTCTTTTCATTACAGTGAATACATACTTCTGGTGATCTTATGGTTAGCTGGATTCATCTACTGGTACTTACCTTGTCAAAAGAAAAATTTCTTGGGGAAAAAGAAAAACTAAACAAAACTCTGTAAACCAACGCTTAAGAAGAAAAAGCCTTGCAGACATGCTGTGTGTGAGAGTTTCTAGATCTTTAACTAATGGAAAAAGCTGTTGACATTTTATACTTTTTGGGGAGTACAAACTGTAGCTGTACAGCCAGTTATATAAACTAGAGAAATAGCAGTGGATTTATCTCCTAGGCCAAATCTTACATTGATGTAATGATTTTATTCTAAACCAGCCTACTAAAATTTACCTGGAAATGTAGTTATTATATCCTGTATATTAACAAGCGAAAGTTTCCCAAATGAATAACCAGCAGACAGCTGATCAGCATCAAGTCACTCAACAGTTATAGCTAAAACTGAACTGAAGCATACACAGCACATCTGTACATTTACAAACACAAGATCTCCAGATGTTATAAATTACTATCTTTACCAATTGTCTCCTAAAAGTGTTGACTTAAAGAAAATGCAGTGAACAGTGGAGATGTTCACAGCGGGATTTGTCAACAGAACTAAATTCAACAATAAAAGGTCTGTTGATATGTGCATGATGTAAAGGCTAAATGTCACAGAGCTGTTACTGCTTGGGTCCATTACAGGGACATCACTTTCACCTATACTTGATGTTCCAGTTACAAAACATTCTACTACTTTATTTACAATACATATCATTTATTTAAGTTTAGCTACATGCAACAGGCAACAAAACATCATACCCTATTTCCAAGTCACTTGGGGAGAAAAAAGAAAAAACAAACCACACACCAAGCTGTGAGTCATTTTCAATTACCAGGCAGCTCAAAACAATATTGGAGATTGGGTCGTTTCAAACGTTTGTACACAAAAAGACATAAATTCCAAACTTTATTTAGAGGAGACGAGAGAGAAGGGGGAAACCAGATAATTACACGGGGATCCAGAGTGCAGTTTACCATTATCGTTACCATTCATTTATTGCCCGGATAGTTTGAGCCCATCCCGCCACCAGTAGAAAGGTGCACCAGCGAGCTTCATCAGTTCTGCTAGCACTGACATCTCCCAAACCACCACACACAGCAGCATGCAATTTACATCAGGATAAGCCCAGCTTCCCTAGCTCGACCAAAACGCCAGCAAGAGTTTCCAAACTGAGACCAAAAGGGGAAAAAAAAAAAGGCGAACAAACTCTCGCATACTTTTTAAAAGCCAGGCCGGGGTTATTGTCTCAGCGGAGCGGTTCCGCCCGGTAGCTGTCCGGGCGGCGGGCACTGCCACGCTGAGGGGTCCCCCCGCGCCCAGGAGTGCGCGTCCCCCCCACACCCCTCTCCTTCGCGGCACCCTCTGTCCCGTGCCAGCGCCTCCCGCGGGGGGAATCCCGGGGCGACCGCCGCCAGGTGCGCGCTGCCCCGCGGGCCGTACTCACAGGGACACGGTGCGGTTGGGCAGCACGGCGGGCTGCAAAGTTTCCACCAAGTCGCCGCCGCTGCAGACCACTTTGATGCGGAGGGCCGGGCGGCCGGGCCCCTTGGAGCGCTCGGCGGCGCAGAGGCAGCGGTCCACGATGAGGTCGGGGCAGTTCCTGCTGCCCCCGCACAGCCCCAGCACGGCGGCCACCAGGCAAAGGCGGCGGCACAGCCCGCGCATGCTGAGCCAGCGAGCGAGCCGCCAGCTGCCGCGCCCGCCGCTCCGCGCCGCGCATGGCACGCGCCGCTCCGCGCCGCTCCGCGGGCGCCGCGGTCCCCTCCACGCCTCCTGCGCCCGCCCCGCCTCGCCGCGCCTCCCGCTGCGGCCGGCTCCGCTCAGAGGGACCCCCCCCGCCCCTTCCTCCTCCTCCGAGGAGCCGCCGCTCCTTTCCTGCCGCAGCCCGTGAAGCGGCGGCGCTGGGCGGACCCCGCGGCGGGCACCAGGCCCCCTCCTCCCTCTGCCACCCACCGGGCGCAGCCCCCGCCGGGGTCCGGGGCCACCCCCGCGCCCCGCCGGCAGCCGCAGCCCCAGGGAGGTCCCTGCGCCGCTGGAACCTGCGCTCGCCGCGCTGAACCCTCAGCCCGCGTTGGGTGTCCGCTAATTAGGGGGAAAAACAGATGCGCCAAGGACGAGCTGCAGGGCAAAGCGGGTGCCACCAGCCTGGGCAGAGGTTGGAAAATTAGGAGCTGAAAAATTATACGGGTGGGGAGTCTAGTTTTGAAAACAGCCATCTTTCCTACCACTCTCAAGAAACGGGTGTGCAAATTGCTGTTCACACCTATGGTGATGGGAAAGGAGCTTCAGGCCATGGGGAAAGGTCAGTGTAGACCAAGAGACAGGACAGTCCTCCAGCCAGCTGTGCTGGCCAGCAAGCCACTGCTTCTGGGAAGGGCCCATGCAGTTATCTGACTTCATACACCTCAGATAATGCTGTGTACGTGAGCTAAATCAACGGTTTCATCAGTAGTCAATGACTACTTCATCAGCCAGGTCAATTAGCAGATTTCATTCTATTTGTATGTGTGTGTTGTTTATGGCTCTCTGACTTTGAAGTGTTCTTAATAGTATTTTATGCTATATGATTAGTAACTCCCAGAGCAGAGTTTCAGCACCAACTGCAGGCTACCTTGGTTTTTTGCTCGAAGTGAAAAAACTTCCAATTTGTAACAAGGACTTACCTTTTTAATGGGCTTTTACAAAAGGGGCTAATTTCTTGCTTTCTCTTACTTGATGGAGACTCACAACTCACATTTTCACTGCAGGATCTAGGCCAAATTTAGTAATAGTCTGCTGTGGCTGTAAAGCTATTTTAAGAGATCACTAGTTTTTTTAAAACAATACTGTATTATACTCCCTTAGGGAAGATTTGTCTTGCACATTTACAATGCCTGTTATCACTGTGTTCTAATACCTAATTGGAGCCTTAGGCACTAAGTTTATTAATAAAGTGATAGAAGAGCTAGTCCCCATGTGAAATTCCAGCCTAATAGGAAGTTTCTCAGGAGCAACCTCTTTCTGTCCAGTTGTTGACTTAAAGAATAAATATTACAACCTCTGTTTTATTTTTAAAAGCAAAGTGTGTAAGGCTTACTAGCAGACAGCAAAATGAACTGTATTACATGAGACCACTCAAAATTGTAATGGTTACATGCTGTTCTTTACCATAAAGAAACCCTATATAGCATTCCTATTTGCAAATGCTTGTTTAGGTTTGAAAAATTCTGTCTCATCCATACTGTTGTTGAAAGCCCAAGTGGAGAATACACATTTATTGAGATGTAGTATGGGTTTCATTCAGTGTTAAGCTTGCTGAAAAGGAATGGAATTTTTCAGTCAAACTCAGCCCTAAACACATGTTAGCAGAATTTTAACATTTTTTCTGACTCACTGATCCTGAAAGCTTTTGAAGAATAGAGTTTTATTAAGGAATGAGAAGGTTTACTGTCACATTGAAGCCATCTATCACATCCTACAGTAAAGGTAGAAAAGGAGTTATTATTCCTAACATGAGAGATGAAAAATAAGGAGAGTTTCCTTTCCAGTTCCCAATGCATCTGATTTTTTTTCTTACTTTATTACAAATGAAGAAACAAAAATCTCAGTTATTTCCCCTTTCCTTCACTGTCATCGTCAAAGATGAAGAAAGTAAAATTTGTGTTATCATTTACAAGCACAGATGGTGGTTCCTGCCCTAAGATCTCACAGTCTAAAAAGGCCCAATTGAAAAAAGGACCTGGGCAACTACAAAGCTCAGTACTGCTTCAGCTGTCATCAGCCAGCACAGCAGAACTTTTGGTGTTGGCAGTAGCTAACCATTTTCCTAGACTTTGGAAGACGCGACTTCAACACACTAATGATATGCAAACAACTGAATTTCCCGTGTCTTGGGAAGGCAGTATAATCCCAGATTCCCTTGTAAAATGGGATAGAAAGGAAGTTGTGGTGCTTCAACTTGAAAAGCAGCCAACGTTGCACTATGTTTGGGCTCCAAAACTGCCAGTTTTAAACCAAAAGGCAAGCCCACAGCTTGGGTGTCTTTGGACACTTTTACGGCAGATAACTGTGAATAGGACACGAGCTCCTTAGCTGGGCTTTTGTGTGTGCAAAAGAGAATTATGAATTTATAGTGTATGCTAAAGTCAAAGATACTTGGAGAATGTAGTGCCTGTGCTGTTAAATAGAACTGAGTGAGAACTTTGTAATTTATAGTTGACCTTGAGGCCTTCAGTTTCTCTTAAATCTTTTTAAATCTTGCCCAAGGTTATTGCACATATATATATTAGAGGGAACACACTTCAGGATGTCTCTCCTTACAGTTTTTTCTTTTGGTTTGGTCAGCAGCCAGAATGTGATGTGTGCTGGTCTCCTTTTGCCACAGAGCCAACCAGAAGAACTTAAGAAACACTTAAGGAGTCCTAAAATGTCAAGTCCTGCTCAGATGAACTTTCTGGTAGACAGAAGCAAGACCAGAGATTCACTTGAAACATGAAATATTTTCTAATTTTAATAATTTCTTTACAGTTAAATTCTTGCCTTAGTTATTTGATTAAATCACAGAAGTGAAAGATAAATTTTCTTAGATCAGATAAGTAAGAAAATGATTATATGTGGCTATTTTCATTGTATTTCTATTTCTGTGCATCAAAAGCCTTCAGGATTTTTCATATGCATACGCCATGACCTTATAACTGTACTTGAGAGGGAAATTTTATCCTGGGGCTGAGTGTGTAAGGAATGTAAATAAATTTAGGAAAATAATCCTAAAAAAAGCATTAGCCTGAACAAAGATGAGCAATATCAGAAGTTAGAGATACAGGTGATTCATTAAACTACAGGTTTACATTACATTTAGATATGTTCCTAAGCAAAAAACAGCAGCAGCACCTGCTTAGCATCATAGGACAATACACAACAATTAAGTAATGACCATGTGTTATACAATAATAGGAAATATGGGGAAGCAGAATGTAAATAAGTCAATCTGAATTTTGTCAGGATTTCAAAATTGTGTGTTAGTACTGGACGAGAGCCATGGAAACTTTAATAACCACAAACCGTCAGAGCTTTTGTTTTATTTCTTATCCAGAAGTTGGCACTCTGTAAACCCTCTAATTCCTTGAACATTGACCCTTTATTGACAGGAGTGAAACAATGAATCATTCACCCCCTTTCCTCCAGCACCTTGGTATCCCAACACCTTCATCCCAGCATGACTGTATCTCACGCTACTCATCACATCAGCGTAACACAATGTTATGTCTGTAAGCGTTTGCAATGAAATGATTAAAAAAAAACAAGCCTAGAAGAGATACGGCCTAGAAAAAGAATAGGTAAAGTAACTGGGATAAAAACAGTACAGAGCGGGTTTCCACTGGGACACTTGGAATTCTGTGAAAAGACATTATTTGAAAGGTGGTAGAAGAAAAAGGCAGAATGGATAAAAGCACACAATACCGCATTCACGTAGAAAGAACCCAGTGATTTTTAGCTTCACACATAGTGAACTAATAAATCAGTATTAGAGTTAGGATAGTCCTGTTCCATGAAGACATCATATATGTCATTGGTGATTTCAAAATGAAGATAATAAAACAATAAAAGCAAAATTGTTCAGAATTGTTACTAATCATGAGAATTAATTGGATAAAACTAAGTGTGGAAACAGACTCTCAGCAAAATGGCCCTGAATCTATTTCACAGGCTGAGTAATCTTTTAAGGAAATGCGGAAACTGAGTCATTCGGAACAGGAGGAATCATGGCAGGGAATCATGTACTGGGGGGAACAATGCTGTTTTAGGAAGAACTGACAAAACAGGATTTTGATTTCTGCTGTTCGGTGTTAGCACAATGAGAAACACCTCTGTATTGTTTTTATGTTAAGAAAGCATAATGTAGAAAACTCTCAAATATTGTATTGTTTTCCTTCCATTTATATTTTGCATATTTACAGTTATAAATATAGTGTTTGAAATCAAAATGATTTTGACCACTCATGTTCTTGCAGAGTGAGGGGTTTCCGAAAACGTTACATTGAACTTTTCATTGAATTAAAGAGGTTCTTGGAGTCCTCTTGTGAAAAAAAATGTGGCTTTATTCGTTCTGTAGCAAAGACCAATGCAAAATTCTGTTAGAAACTGAGAATGTATCTCCAAAGTTATACATAAATAATAAGCTATCAGTGGGGAGTAGAATAATTTTCACAAAATTTTCAACAGTGAGATAAATAAAAAGTATTTGAAGGGAAAAAGCTAGTGTTAGCTGTTTCTCAAAGCTGAGCCACATTTTTTCCAATTAATATTTCAGAGTTGTTACCAAATAATAAAAATTCCCTTCCCCAACCAAAAAAAAAAAAATATATATATATACACACACCTACATGGGAGTATATGTCAGTGTAAATTTCTGATGATCACTAAATGCAACTCCAACTGCTACCGAGTCCCTCAGCTGCCTCAGAGAACAGATTGAAATTGTTCAGAAATTCTATTAATGTCATATATTTTTAATGTTCTAGCCTTCATCTCTTCATACTGTTTTGTATACTTGCATAGTAGCAGAAGAATAACTCTTTTGCATGGTCAGCCAAAGGAGAAGCAGCTTTTTTTTTTTTTTTTTAAATTTGTACCTTCCGAAGTCTCATATGGAGTAAGGTTCACACTGTGAAACAGCACAGAAAATTGAAATGGTGTCCTGCAGAAGGCAGAGCAGAAAGTACAAAGGGGATGGCCGCCCCCTTCTGTCCCACAGACCCCTGCAGGAATGTGGGACTTTAAGGAGAGCCACCTTTTTTTCTCTCACGTGTGATTTTAAGATGCACTGGGGGGTCATTTTTTGGAGGTTGACATGCACATGCCAGTGCTTCTCAGTATTGTTCATTCCTAAGACACGTGAGAATTCTGACTGACTTACCAGCAAGCCTCAGATCAGAGAAAAACACAGAAAAACCTAGCACCCTGAAAATTAAGTATTTTTCAGGTAGAAATCTATTTCAAGCTTTGTTTTTCTGAAATAGAAAAATGTACTTTTTTCTCTGACATCTCCCTGCATAAAGAAGCTCAAATGAGTCTTTTCCACACCTTTCTGAATTGTAAAGGTCTCTTAGTACCCTCCTTTGTACTTCTAAAGGTGACAGGTTAGGTACTCTCTTCATTGCAGAAGAGACATAAAATGGTAATTAGATATTCCAAGGTCAGGAAGATGACAATGGCCATAGATATAAATAGCAAAGGCAACACCTATTTGTGCTATTTGTGCAACTTCATTAATGGACTTTAAATACACTTTATAATAGTTGTTAATGGAGTTCGGATTTTGAAGCATAGTCAGAGAATGCCAAAATGATTTATGTGAGAAGGGAACTCTGGACATCACCTGGTCCAAGTCCCCAGTTAAAACAGTGCCAGCTTCTAAAGTACATTTGGTTGCTCAGGGCTTGTCCAGTGACATTTTGAATTGCTACACAGATGAGAATTTCACAGCCGCTGCAAAGATTATTTTTTTTTCCCCGCTTAGCTCTTAAAATAATGTCTCTTGCTGCACATTGTATCTATTCCTGCTTTTTCTTTTGCTGTGTACCTCTGGGGAGAAAAACAAACAAACAAAAAAAGTCCATCTGTTGTGTTCTCTTCAACTGCCCATTAGATAATTGAAGACAGCATTAAGATCCTCCCTTTGCTTTGTCTTCTCCAGGCAGAAAAAAACCCCACTCTCTCCCTTACGTATCAGGTGCAATAGCCCACCCAGCAATCTTGCTAACCCTCTGATGAATTAAAGACAGTTTATCAATATCTTTTTTTGTATGACTGTACCATCTTGTGACAATATATGAATGGCGCAAAATGAAAGTAGTTATTACTCTATTTTTTTCCCTTCTTAATCAACTTAATGGCAAGGATATTCAGTAATATTTTTGGGTTACTTGCTATCTTGCATCCAGTGAATTAAAATGACAAATTAACCTAACGTGTATTTCACTGCTGGCTGTTTTATTCACTTGCAGCAGAAAAGGGAAGAAAAACAGTTTATAATCTGAAAGACAATGATTAAAATAAGAATCTCATTGTACAATAGATGCTTAAGGTAGTCAAATGTCACATTGCCTGTTATATTTTGTCCTTGACACTCAGTTATGTGGAATCCTATCTGAATGCCAACAGTAGTATTATAGAGAAGATCTGATGCATAGCGAGTTGTTTTAAATAGCCAGTTCAAAACACAGGGAAAATAAATGACGAAGCTTAAATGAGAACTTTTATTTATACATTAACAGAGTTTAAAAAAATTAATTATACCATGGCTTGAACTAATTTTGCAAAGGATTTAAGTAGATCCATATTTTGTGGTCAAGTTAGAAAGTCCATAGATAGAAGTCCTGACAATAAAAGCCAACAAATCCAATTACCACTAACAGCTGTGCAACAGTTCTGCTAGTATCAATAATCCCTCAGTCCAAATAAACTATAACATGCTTCCTTTTTTCTCTAAATTCCTTCTGTCAAAAACAAATTTCTGTCCCTGTTGTCTTAGAAGCAGAAAGTCGCATCTATTACTTTCTGCCTGCATATTCCCATTTCAACCCACTTGTTGGTCATTATTACATACTATTTCTTTCAAGTTCCTTTGGAGAGCTTATGTTTTCCTCAAACAATTCTCTTCCTCAACTTAAAGGTGCTCTAGAAATTGACCTTTTCTTCTGCCAGGTGGATGCCTTCTTCCATCTATTTCCTATGTCTTTTAGATTTGTCAATAATTCTTGAGTTTGCTTTTATACTTTCTATGCATTCTTGGAAAACTGGAGTGTTGCCTTGGTCTCCTCATTTAAAAACATCAAGAATAACACATCCCCTTCATAATATTTTAGTCAACATCCTGTTTCTTTAGAAGCATTATAGCCTTTTATATCGTTCATCTTGATGCTTTTAATAAGGAGAACCTTCACTGAAATCAAAGTTCTAGATAACTATAGTACTATACACAGCAACAGAAGTGAACGTCAAAAAAAACAAACCACAAAAAACACCAAAAAAACCCAAAACACTTAAAAGTAGTAATATCACAGGCATGGAAAATATAAAGCATGTGTATTTGCAAGTCTTAATTGCTGTCAAGTATAGTATAGATGAGTCACAAAAACATTATCACTTTTAAAGGGCCCCACATACATCTGAATCTTATGGTATCAGGACTAGATGCTGACAATGTAGCTGTTTGCCTTAAAAGTCAGAAATGCTAATATCCAAAAAGTCTACTGTGAAAAAAATTTAACAATGACAAAAAAAGTCCTTCTAAGCTCTCTAAAATGGTGTGATAAAGTTTAAACATCTATGATTAAAAACCCATAAATATACTACTTGAATAAGGATAATATTCAGGAAAATAACTTGGAAAGATCACCAAAATTATTTCTGTTTCTCATTTGTGAAGCTCTTTGTTTTACAGATATTAACTAGCATCAGACACTAAACCTACCACAGAACAAGCTGGTGAGGGCTGTTTTTTAAATCAAGAGTTCTAGCTCCTCAGAATGACTAAAAAGCTATTATTCTTTGCTCTTTTCTTGTAAAATGTACCATTTTCCCACTCTATTTCCTAACCTCCTCTCTTAATATGCAAGCACATTTGGAATACTGAATCACACTCCAGAATGGCAGCAATTGGTATGCATACGGTGTTAAAGGAGTCAGGAAACATTCCTTACCAGATGGATATGGATTTTTGTGAATGCATAATGGCCCTTTAAGAAGCTTAATAGAAAAGTATGAAACCTTTTACAAACAGCATTCCAAAGCAAGATTACCAAAAGCAAGTGCACATAAATAGCTCAGATAATTGGAGCCGTATTCCTGCACCCATCCCCAGCAACAGAGAGGGGCTGCTGACCATGCACCGTGGTTTGTATTAGCTTCTTGTTCTGCGTTGATCCTTAAGTTGCCCTCATCTTCTTTCAAACACCAGAATTTTAGGTTTTGTCCTCTTTGTCAGCCAGAACTGTAGCATTAGTTAGTTACTGAACATAGCTTCCCACTTTCCACATATGAGTAGATTTTTTTTAAATCCGGCACTTGTTACAAAAACAGCTACAGGCTGGTGCAAAGACCTGGGCCCACTGTGCTATACACGTGCCTTCTCCAGGCACAGCAAGTCCTGCCCCCAAACTGAAAAAAAAGAAGAAATCCTGCAGGACAATGGTAACACAAAGAACAGGGCACCTCAATTTTACATTCTTCCCTGGGCCAAGGGTGCAGCTGCTTTCTGATATTATTGAACATCTTAATGGTAGTTTTGATGAGTCTCCTGCAAAGAGCTATCTACATAATACTATTTGTTATCTGTTTTCTTTATCTACATTTTCAAAAACATGCATACAGCATGTGTTTCTCATCATTGACTATGACCTTTGTTTATTTATAGTTTTAAAAACTCTGACTACTGCCAGACACTATTAAAAATAAACATTTTTAATTGTTTTCATGTTTTATCCTCTCCTCCCCTTTCCAACCAAGTCTGACAGGATGAAACATTGTTTTTGCTTGGGATGTAGCTACTTCTATGAGAAGAAAGAGGACTAGAAGGTTGTATCAGAATAGTTTCATGTTCAACTGTCTGGAAACAAAGCAAACTACCATCTCCCAGCTGCCTTTTAGTATAGGTCTCCCCATTCCCAGGATCTGTCTTCAGCTGAGGGGGCAGAAATAGTCCTGAATTGCTCTCCTGCCTTTAGCCCAACCAAACCTAGTTCTTTCTTCCCAGAAACACAGTCTCAACATGAGAGGCCGTCTTCACTTCCCCCGTAAACGCAGAGCCGGACTGTTCAGTGCAAGGTGGGTTTTTGTTTCCTCAGGCAGAGAAAAAGCCTTTGCCATCCAAAATGAGTTGCTTTAACAACTAGAATAAAAGATGGGAAAGTCACAACTGTGCCATACCCCTTTCCACCTTCTTTTTGTCATTTGTGTTTTTATCTTCGGAAACAGACACTTTTGTTCTGGGGTTTTTTGTTGTGCTGTGGGGTTTTTTTGTTTGTTTATTTTTAATGGGCTTAAGAATCTGATTCCAGACCTAGGCAAAATGGGTACAAAATACCAGGGAAAAGTTAAAACGCAACTTTTTGCAGTCTTTCTGATCAGCTGGCTTTTGCAGTTTATCACTCAGACCTGTCTTTTCTGTTAACCTGATTTTGGGGTACAAAGCCATGTTCAGGGAGCTGCGATGCCTCCTTGGCACCACGGATTTTACTGCATGAAGTTAGTCACTAACAGCATTGCAAAGCCTAAACCTTTTAGATAGTGTGATGCTGACTAGGTTAGAAATACATTAATTAAAGGTGCTCCTTAATCTCCTGCAATATTATCTACTGTTAATTCAAGTTCTTTGTGTACCTACCAGAAGCAGTCAGTACCAGACTTTTTTGTTACCCAGCATACCTCCTTTTCTGAAATAGGATTCTACTTTGTTCTATTAATGATGTTTTAGATAAACCACTAGGCTGGATCAATTTCCCAACGTGAACAGGAATAGACCATACTGTGTCTCAGTTTTGCTTTCTTCCATTATTCTTCCATTTGCCTTCTTTAAATTCAAGCTCCTTAGGCAAAGCCATTCCTTAGTAGGTCTTTGTACACTGCCTGGCACAAGGGACCCCAATCAGAGTTGGTGCCCTTCAGCAGGTACAGATTTGCAAAACAGTGTAGGAGCAGAGTCATATAATGTGCTCTGAAGCTGAAAACAAAGGACCACAAAGAACTGCTTGATCTTTGGGTGGAGGAGGTTGGAATGAGAAAAAGAAAGAAAAAAAAAAGTATGTAGGTGGCCCTCATCCTCCATCCCTGTGAGGGTTCCCAGGTCTTCCTTCTCCTGCCTTGCAACTGCATGGTGAGGTAAAGCCTCCCCAGTAAAAGCATTAAGTGAATGAAAAACAGACATCTGACTGGGATACTTAGGGACAGCTTGCCAGATGACAAAGCAGTACAGCCCTGATGGGAAGATGAACACAGGAATAGGGCTCCTAACGTGCATCTTCTCTGGAAAGATTACTCTCTTCCCAGACCAAAAAAGGGGGAAAATATTCTCATTCCTTAGTAAAAATTAACAGTGAGTGAGTGTATGTGTCTGTCTGGGGCAGTGGGAGTGTTCAAAGAAGGCGTTGATGGAAGTTTTCACATTCCTCCCATGTCTGGGGAGCAGGTAGAAAACAGGGAGGGAACAGTCAAAGACAAAGCGATTACATATTGTTTCTTTTTCCAGTTTTGTTTTGTTTGGAAGATTACTGCTCTGTCTGTGAACACAAATTCCTTCTGAATATATTCTTGTATCTCCTTGCTCCTTTCCTGCTTTCTACATTAGACCCCTTCGTACAAGAGGCTGCAAGTGGAATTTCTGATCTCTTCTCCTCTGTCTTTAGCTAGATCTTGATGACAGTAGTAAGTGAAATCAACCTTCCCTGCAGGTAGGAAATTCAAAGTCCATGGCCTAAATCAGTGATCCACGATTCAGAGATTTGTTCCTTCATCTTATCTCAGTAGGTGGCCATACAGCAGGTGGTACAACACCAAAGTATCAGCATGAGTCTTATTCCCTTCTGGGACTGCAGGTATGCAATGCTGATGGATCCAGACTTGTCTGTGCTGACTGGAAAGGTACGATCACTCTTCAAGAGGAAGAGTGATGGAAAATTTGATAGCAGAAATTTCCAGCCTATTGCACCCTCAGTACAATTGTGCTTGGGAACTGCTGCTATGTTGAGGTAATAGAAAAGCTCTGAATTTCCAGAGAAACTGCAAAAATCAGGCACTTCCATCTGCTGATGCTGCTGTTCACACTTCCTGTCTCAAACACACTGAATGGAGGTTCTGGATCACATACAGCTTGTGAACTATTACAAACAGCACGGCTGAACGCAGCCTCCTGCTTCTCTGTTTGCAGAGCAGTCAAACCCTGCTTTCATCTCCTGACTATACCATCATTTCAAAAATAATAATTCATAGTCCCAATTCATAATTCAGAATTACTACTGGGTATTTAGATCACCCAGGCAAATAAAATATTGCAAAGTTATGGTATAATTTAAATTAGTGAGAGCATTTCCACTGAACTCAACATAGCCAGATTGTTAGCCACTAAATCTTGCTGAAATAGCAGAACACTTGTTAGTAATCAAGGATTCCACTGGTACTCTGATAGCCTGATGTCCTGCAAAAGAGAAATTCTAGGAGTTTCCTCAACTATGTCCTAAATAGAAATAAAATATAAATAACCATTCTGAAAAAAAAAGATATCTAACTTTGATTTATGGATTTCCAGTAATGGAAAACCTGCTGTTCACAGAATCACACAGAATCACAGAATGTCAGGGACTGGAAGGGACCTCAAAAGATCATCTAGTCCAATCCACCTGCCAGAGCAGGAACACCTAGGTGAGGTTACACAGGAAGGCGTCCAGGCGGGTTTTGAATGTCTCCAGAGAAGGAGAATCCACAACCTCCCTGGGCAGCCTGTTCCAGTGTCTGTCACCCTCACTGAGAAGAAGTTTCTTCTCAAATTTAAGTGGAACCTCTTGTGTTCCAGTTTGAATCCATTACCCCTTGTCTTACTGTTGGTTGTCACCGAGAAGAGCCTGGCTCCATCCTCGTGACACTCACCCTTTACATATTTATAAACATTAATGAGGTCACCCCTCAGTCTCCTCTTCTGCAAGCTAAAGAGACCCAGCTCCCTCAGCCTTTCCTCATACGGGAGATGCTCCACTCCCTTCATCATCTTCATTGCCCTGCGCTGGACTCTCTCCAGCAGTTCCCTGTCCTTCTTGGACTGAGGGGCCCAGAACTGGACACAATATTCCAGATGCGGTCTCACCAGGGTAGAGTAGAGGGGAAGGAGAACCTCTCTCGATCAACTAACCACTCTCCTTATAATACACCCCAGGTGCCATTGGCCTTCTTGGCCACAAGGGCACAGTGCTGGCTCATGGTCATCCTGCTGTCCGGTTGTCTTCACTAGAATCAGCACAAAGGTTAATTACTGCCATTTCTAGATTATCTACACTTTGTATCTATGAGAATTTGCTTAGCTTCAAACTGCAGACATTGAACTTTTTTATACTTTTAATTAATCAGTAGTAGAGGTATCTACTTTTAAGACCTTATTTGTTATGGACTGGAAAAAATACCTTTAGCCTACACATGATAAAGTAAATAGATTGGGGTTTTATGTGAAGTTTGACATCCTCTTCTCATTTTTGTGATTCCTGTCTGACCATTCCAACATTTTCCTGTAGGAATTGGGAATCTGATATTCAGGCAGTTACACACAAGCTGATACTGTTCCTCCTTAAAACCACAGATTTCTGCTAACTTTGGTGCAGGATTGTAGCAAACGGGCATGAGTGATTAAGCAGATGTTCTAGAAAAATCTCTTAAAAAAAAAAAGAAAAAAGAAACAACCAAATCTTTAAACTAAAATTAGGCTATTCTAAAGGTACTTCATTGTGCTTTATTGAACAGGCTGGACAAATGTTATTTCAGCTATCCTATCAATACAAATATTGGGTTACATTAAGATATGATGTATCCTGGAAAATTTACCACGTGGAAGAGGAAAGGAGGAGCCCCAAAATTGTTCAGCTATAAAGTAAAATAAGCTTTCCCTTTTTAACCAAAATCTGATCTTCCTGTGATAATTCCCTTGCAGGCATAATTACATAGAAGAAAATAGTCAAACGCACAGACTGTGTGTGTGATTGGGGGATCTAATACTCACAAAGTATCATTGGGTGTATAATACTTCCATTCTTATTAGCTGCAAACAAATCAAATAGTTACAAACAGCTCTGACTCTTCTTGTAAACAACCTAGAAGTTACACATACTGATTTTTAGAGGCAGGGTAAAAGTCGTCCCACTTTATTTATAGAGGTGGAGAGAGACAAGGATATCCTTTGGACTACTGCAGCTCAAAACTCAGAAAGTGTTTCCTGCTTCCAACTGTGTCACTAGGAAACAGGAAAAGCAAAAAAGGATATTTACCAAAAAGATATTCCTCTAGTTCGTATATATTATATCAAACTGCTATTACTACTGGCCATGAGAAAAAAAAATAGCTCAACATCTAGTCTTTCTTGACTTCAGGGTATTTATTATCATAGATTTACACTTCTGAAATAATAGTTAACAGCAGAGTTCCTCTGTGTTCAGTGCACATTTATAGGCTAGGAATAACTATTGCAAGAGGAAATAAGCAAGAGGGGCAGGGGACAGGCAAATTAAAAACAAACCCAAAATAACCCAAGGATGTACTGCTTTGGTAAATATAAACTTGTTTTAAATGCTCTTATTGTAAAGAGGATGTCTATATTGGATAAATAAAAATATATTTATTGAAACTTACAGGAATCCATGATGTATTTATTTTCATGTGAAACACAGCCCTAAAATCTGTGAAGGTAACAAGGAGACTTAATAATGCATTCCCCACCCCCCAATGTGTGTTAATCCTGATTAATCCCAATTTTAATGATATTTTACAGCCTGAATTTTTCAAGTTGTTACCACAACACACAGCAAATCCTTAGCATGGCTGCCAAAGTGATCTAATCCTTTACTCCACTTTAAGTAAAATAAAATAATAGTAGTATTCAGTGTTTTCTTCCGTTACAGGAAAGAGTCCTCCTAGCTATCTTTTGCTGAAGATGCACAGCTATGTTAAGGCTCATCAGAAGGATCACCACTTGCTTGTTTTTCAGCATCAGTCATGCAAGCAAAGAAGTATCAGATGGTTTTCAGAAACCATTTCATTATGTCATTCAAAAAGGTACCACAGGATATGTAACCCTAGATGTAGGTGAACGCAGTTCATATACAGCAGAAAGACCAGTCATAAGATGAATTGCGTAAATTTGTGGTGAGTGGTTTTTCAAAAAACAAACAAACCAACCAAGCCTCTTTCCAAAACACAAATCAAAACACCACCACACATGACACAAACCAAAAAGCTGACTGCACTGACACACAAAAATATCAGAATTATCTTTTGTTGGAAGTCAGGTGCCAGGAAAAAAAAAAAAAAAAAAAAAAGCTTTTCGCTTATCTGAGGCTTAATCTGGAAGCTTCAGACAAAGTTTGAAAAATACTTTTTACATAAACATCACAGTCAGATGGCATCTTTCATGCATTTTCAATTTTAGAGACACATACACTGCCACTGCAAGAGTGTCAGATAAACTCATCTCAGTTGGAACTGCTGGACCATGATTCAGTCACGATTTTACAGGTTTGCTGCAATCTTCAGTTCCTTCTCTGTGGAGGTGTAACCTTTCGTATTTCAAAAACCTATTTGAAGGCATGTTACTGCTGTCAATATTTGGACCTAAGTTAATTCAAAGGGTTGGTTCTCCTGGCTGGGCTTTCAGTATGGTACAGTAAAGTGTGCTCTAAAATAAGCCAAGTAATCCAACTTGCTTTGAATGAGGTAAGCAATATATTCTTATTAGTCTATGCTAGATAAAGAACAAATTTGTTTGACATTTAAAATTACTGGATACCTATGTATCATGGTTGCCTGTGAATTCTGATCATGAATAAGTTCAAAATTGTCAGGGGTGATAAAACTTGTGGATGATTGTACAGCTGGGCTGTGTTATAATAACAGTTGACCTTAAAAAATAGTTCTTTAAAAATAATTTCTTCATCTACTCTCTATTTCCCCCCTCAGTCTAAGTATTTGTATATTCCAGAGGATGGTTTAAGCATTAGGAATGTGTTTTGAAGCCAATTTTCTTGCCTTTATTTTCATACTGAAAAAAAAGAAAAGTCTACCATTTTTAAAGGGTACAACTTCAATCTATTATTTCTCCTTTTGGACAATAGGCATTCCTGATGAAGAACTGCAAATTCTACCTAAGCTCTCGCCCCCAAATTAGTACCCGTGTCTGGGTAGCTCCCTCACTAACAGTTTCAGTCACCCCACCATCCTACCTGCCATACACTTCAGCCTTTCATGGTAACACAGAACATCAATTGAACAAACCTTTGCAGAGGGTGCGTGAAAGAGTCTGATGTGCCTTTCTACAGGACGAGTCTGTGGCCACTTCTAAAAGTAGAAGAAAACTTAGTGCTCTTTGCTTCTTTCCTTCTGCCCAGCCCCTTGGTTTTTTTTCCCCTTAATGATCAAGACAGTGATGTTTTTGCTAATATACCAATAACCTGATGTGGGATTGACTCCAGAGCCAGGGAAATGTCTTCAAGTGAGTGTTCAGTTGGAAGGTAGGTGTGCTGGCAAAGGCAGCGTGGCCCCAGTGGGGCACCCCATGTTTCAGCAGAGCCACACTGAAATGCAGACCATGCAACAGCACCACACAGTTGTCCTCCTGGTGCTTTTTAAGCCTGTTTCCAAACATGAACCAAAACATCCAGCATATTTAAGAATTTTCTCTAATTCTACAATGGGAAGTTCAGAAATTAATATACTTTTGCAGAAGATCATACATATATTTCCCCACACCACTTAGGAATGATTAAAGAGTAGGGTTTAGAATTAATCCAGGACTCAAGTTAGAAGTCAATGAAATAAAAAAGGAGGTGGACATTTTAAAACTTGCATATATTTCCTGAGAGTTCCTGAAGTAGTTACGGGAACAGGAATAAAAGCACCAAGAGTGGTGATGAAGCATTACTTCTACCTTTTATATTTTTCATGATCAGGTGGAGGAACACATCCATAGAAAAAAATAAAGGTTTTTTTCCCTTTAGCCTGCATAACATGAACAATCAGCTTTTACCTTATCTCACATGATTCAAATAAAATAATGGCCTTGTATACAACAGATGTATACCAAACACTCTTAACAGTCATCAGTATAGTGGATGCTTTGCTATCAAGTATCAGACACCTAATGCTTGTGTTTGTAAGAATTTCTTCATGGGACTGCCCAGGAACTAGCTCAGAGAAGCCCAGACAGCCCTAGCACATTTAAGATTCAGTTAGCAACTTTGTTAAGGTCCTATCGGCCCAATGTCCTAAAGCAGCCTGGTGACTTGCTGGTTATCAGAAATTTCTTTTAGAAAACAGAAGAAAAAAGTCTACACCATGAGACAGAGAAGCTAATGGAGGTAAGTGCTCATAAGGCCTTCAGTGGGAGTGAAATGCTCCATGTCACTCCACTTACAACAAGGAATAAGAGTCTGGAAATAAATCAGCAAGAAAAGCTTGTCGTTTGCCTATCTTTTTACTTATTTGCTCCTTCTCACTGAAATGAATGGTTTCTGAGTATCTAAATTGGTCTGAAGAAAGAAGGTATTTATGATACATGGGGTGTTTATAAAAAAACAGAATTACTGAATACTTACATATATAAATCATAAATGCACTGTGACACACATGATTCCTTTACTTTTTCAGGCTTTATTCTATCACTCAGTAATTTTTTGCAATACCTCTTGTATAAACTACAACTTGTCCTATACTGCAAAAATGGCACTACATTATTTAATTTTGATCTGGTGTTTGTATCATATTGTGATGGAAATCCTAGCTCATTTTGAAAAGATGTCTGCCTGGGAGCCATGACTTTCCTTCTGTGGTATAGCACAATTGGTCCGGTTTGATCCTCAATGATGAAAACTGCAACTTTCCAAGAAAAAAAACCCTGCTTAAAAATTAGTTCAGTTTGAACTAGTCAAGCAGTAGAAAAAGAAAACTTAAAGATGCAGGTGTAAAATATCTGAAAAATTAGTATAGACTAAAATTAGGCAAACAGATTATTGGAGCTCTGTCTCTTCTAGGATATGCATGTATGTCCTGGCATTCATTGATATCGCTACAGATTAGCTGAAGTTGTTAAAGCACTTTGAAATGTCAACAGCCAGCTTCATAACTAAGACTTAGGTGGGAAATACAGGGTGGGGAAGAGAAATCATTCAAACATTAAAGCTACCGTCTTCTCATTCCAGCAGCTCTCCCTGCTCATGACCCATAGATCTTTAAAATGCCTTAAGTATCCTTAAATTTATTTTTTAAAAAAAGTTGTCAGCTGGCCACAGACCACACATTCCAGAACTGAAGTAGAAAGGAATGTGAATGGGTGGGTGGGGGAGAGGAAGGAAATCAGATTTAGTATTGAAAACAAGACTAAACTGAGAAGAAGCTGATGTGCGCTCGAGCAGTTGCAGTGTGCAAGACTATTTTTGTTCATAGTACCTCATGTTCAGAAAAATAAGTGGTGAACAGCCACTTACTCTTTTACTTTGAAGGTTTTATTTTAAGTTCATTTGTATAACATCATTTATGAGATACCAAAGACAAGAAATAAATTCAGATAAGCTGTAGACTGTCTACAGGTCAAAAAGATAGTTAATATTTCTTTATTCAGAATGAAATAATATCTCAGGAGATACTGATAGGTGAATTCATTTAGCTGAAGGCTAAGCAAGTGTAGACTCACAAAGGCAATGACAATCAAAAGATTATGAAATAAACCAGTCAGTTTGAAGATGGAGACCAAAGTTTTGTGCTACTTACCAGTATAAAACTACTGCAGGGATTTTTGCATTTGTTGTTAGATTAACAGTAGGTGTGTCAGAAAAGTGAGAGTGCCAAACTGAGCTACATTTAATATTATCTGCCTTTACCTTGGGAGAATAGAGAGAAGAAAGAAGCCAAGAAGATTAAAGGGTTATTAGTTCTTTAGTCTGATAAGTAGTCTAGAATTTTTTTCTCTAGAAATTCTGCAGATGACATGGACATAAAAATACTTCTTGCTTTCTGCCACTGCTTAAAGTCTGAGTCAGCCTTTTCTCTGTTCCTGAAAGAATCTCAGTGACAAGACCCCAACTGGTCTGCAGCAGAGTCAGAGAAAGCCCAAGAGAAAAGATCTAGAAAGGTCTGCCAGAAGCAGCATAGACAAAGAAATGGAACCAGGAAATAGATAAAGTAGAAGCATATACTGCTACCAGGACTGTCAGGGTATTTACCTGGATGACAAAAGAAGGAATTGAGATTATCAGAAGAAACACTGTATTTTCTTTTGTGCCAAAGACCTTAAAAAGTTTGAAAATATTTTCTTCCTGTCATTTTTTTAAAGTCTTCAGAGATTAAATTGCGACTTTTTGTTCAACATCTGTGTTGGTTCAGCTGGTTGTGGGCCCTCATATTGGAGTAAGATTCATCCCTCTGTATTGGGAGTTATTGCACACTTCATTGTGGGAATAAAAACAGAACAGAGTGGGCCAGACATCCTGTGATGAGAATATTTGGTTAAATGACTTTAAGGAGGGAAATGTAGAAGTATCTTTGATAAAGTGAAGCGTCAGGGCAGCCCTCTGTCCCCAGAGGAGACAAGCTATGGTTGAGGTGGGGAATGCTGCTGCTAGTCAGAGTCAGCTCTTTCATGGACATGCTTCTCCCTACTACTCAGATGGCCAAAAAGTTCTTCCAAGCAGCCAGACTTTTGACCTGGTCAAAGAACAGCCATTAGTCTGATCAGCACCAGTTACATGAACCGGACTCTTGTCTTGGTAACAGGAAAAATAATATAAACCTCCTTCACCAGCTAAACCGCAGGTCCCTGGAGGGAAGACAGTCACACCAGTTTGTCCCTGAAGAGGCAGTTCTGGGGAAAGGCTGGTCCTAACTAACTACTCTGCGTCTGAGCTTTCTGTATCACCCTTCCTCATCATTGTTTGTACACCCCTCTGTAATAGTGATAGCATTATATTAGTACTCTTAAATGCTTCACATTTTGCCTCAGTAAATGGAGGGGTGGATTCTTGTTTGGTTTTGCTGGCCCTGCTTTCTTTAGAGGAAACAAAATAAATCATCGACAAGGTTTGACTTTGGAGCCGGTTTACATGAGCATCAACACATTCAGCATTTTAAGTTTCAGGATATGGCTTTTGCATTTCCCTTCCCTCAAATCTCCAACACCAACATTTCTGAAAAATGTTCCTAGAGTAGCCAAAATTTCCCTAATTATGGAAAAACTGAATAAAAAACACAACCTCCAAAACCAAAAGGCAGAAGGAGTTGTCTTATTTAATTCGTCATGGATGGTCATAAAACTTTTCACACAGACTCTTTTTTTCCCTCCTGCAATGTCTATTGAACTTCCTCCCATCAGCAAAGAATCAAATACAATGTTTAAGTAACCATTATGATACTAAAACCTATATGTAGCTTACATCCTGTGGGGGGGCATGGGGGAAAAAGTGATGAATCAAACATCAGACATACAGGTCTCAGAGCATATACTGTCAGATTGTAGGTACAAGAGTAAGTGCACTTTTCTGCTTCTATATATTTCTTATAATGAAATTTAGAATAAACACGTACATATAAGATAATAAGAAGTTAGTAACATCAAGCTAAAACAATAGGAAGCAAAGTGATACTGAGACAGCAGAGGAAATGTTTTACTCAAGAAAATATTTTGGTTTGTTACTATTTCCTGTATGTTGTTCTGCTATTTTGGTTCTACTGTTTTCCTCAAATGTTATTTGCAAAGGTTATTCTACTGTTCCCTCATAAAAGTCTCATAAAAAAGGGTGGGGGGCTTAGTCATTCATTTTCTCCTACTAATGGAATTAATCTAAAAATTATCAAATAATAGAAAAAATAAAATGGGCTAAAGGAGAAAAACTAGGAAATAAACTCACAGTTTGAGTTGCATAACTCTCTGTCAGCATAACACCAATAAGCCAAGAGCTTCCTTCAGCCTGGCTCTTTCCTAAAAAAAGCTCCTTTCCCTGCCCCCAAATCAAACTTCACCCTAATGCACCTGAGATTAATTTCCTAAAATGAGGAATATCTTACAGTTCTTTCTCTATGGCACACAACTGTAGCAGGCTCATACAATAATGTACGAACGAAGTTAAATAAAGATGTCATTGTTAACAGCAGAAAAGCATTAGGCTTTGCAGAGTATAGGGACATAATTATTTAAAACCTTATTTTTATTGCAAGGGTGCAGTATTATGGTTGTGTGATACCTTTCCATTACATGTGTGGTTTTGTACTTTATAACAGGAGCCTTATTAATGTATACTCCTTATTCATCTGCAGACTATATTTCTATTCTTTTCAAAAGTCATCTTGCCCTTCATTTAAATAACTTTAAAATGTTTCTACCTTCTATCATAGCAATAACATATTTAATCATAAAAATATACAGTCTAAAACTACCTCTAATTGACTGTAATACTAGATTTTCATTAGCTTAAGAGAAAAGAAAATTGAAACTACTTAGACATGATATGTTTTGATAATTAAATGTTTCTAACAGGATCAATAAATGCGGGAAAGAAGCTAATGTAAACACAGAAAGCCTAGGTAATACACTGTAAAATCTAACAAGAAAACAACAATAAAAAAATAAAATAAAATAAAACCACACAGTAAAAGGAGTAGATGTTATGCTTCAGTAGATAAAACTTCCGAATATCTAAATGTTTCCTAAGCAAAAGCCTTAAGGAGGCAACAAAAGATAGCTAAGAAACGCTATGATAGCTTTTTTAATTGAAAGAAGGATTAAACATCACATATCCAGCTATGTCTTTACTTTCTAATTTTAAAGTTTCATCATGTGGTCCATGGGTCCAGTAGATCTTAACTCGGTATCATTAATGATTATTTGGTGTCTTCAGTCTTCCTGTCACCTGCATTGCTTTGTGCATGAGCCTTCTTGTAATTGAAACCAGTCAGCCTCCCATGTGGCCCGAAGGAATTCAAGGCAGAGTGTTTTCAAAGTAGTCTAAGGGATTTAATTTCAATAACCAATATGAACCTAAATCACCCCAAGTGCTTTGAGTAGTCTCAGCTCAAAATCCAAGTATGCTGAATCTCAGGTGAATCTGTTAATTACATTGGTCTGTTTGCTTAAGAAAGGGCTATTTGGTTTACTGCAAATAAATACCTTCTCAAGCTTCTTCCCCTGGTATTCTTCTTCATTTTAATTTTGGTACTGGGTCTTTGTGTGAATCAGATATTCAAAAGTTTCTAGAACATTAAACTTGAAATTAGTTTAGATGACAACTGTGATTTTCTACAATGGTTACTAAAGATGTATGGAATTACTTCTATATCATCCATTTGGTTTAGTTATCTAAAATTTAAGCTAAAGACAAGGTTAAAAGATGGCATTGTAGGTTCAACTGTTATCTTAGCTGTGATCTTCTCTTCTGCACAAGAAATGTAAGCAAATGTCACTGTTTCCAAAGTGAATGTAGCTGCTGTGGAGATTACTGTTCAGTACACTGCATATCTCTTCTGTAATCTGTACATTAAAGCAAAATCTAGAAAGTGTTACATAAAAATTTTCCAGTAGTGGCTGAAAGCGTATTAGATGCTGTTAAATGTCAGTTGGCAATATAATGTGCATTCTACTGCATGAGTGATCACCGGAGGCAATGCCTTTCACCATCAATCTAAAAATGGTTATGGTGATAAGATAAAGCTAATACTTACACATGTAGGTCTGGAGACAGAGCTCCCTTCTATTTACATGGGGAAACAAATGATCTCAGAGTATGTGTATATTTCAGAAAAGCAAAGAGGGGAATCTCTCTTCCAGTCCTTGCAGTGAGGCTGGGTTTGTTCACATTAAGAAATGACCCTATAACACCTGCCAGTGAAAATATATTCGTTTTTAATTCAGTAAAATGGAGACACTTGTCTTTCAGAATGCAGATATTTTTTGCAGACAGAGACTGGAATGGATTAGTTATCTAGGGTCTATGGAAAATGAAATGTCCTTTAAAGTGTGAGTTAAGTACCACAGAGGTTAGAAGAGCATGTAATTGTAATGACTCACAGCTATTGCTTGTGATAACTCCACGGTGCCATTAGAGGAGAAAAAAAATGTTGACGCGATTATGGCATATCTCGAGAGGATGAAAATGCATATGTTCAGATTGCTGTTATTATTACCATTACTATCACCATACGGCTGAGTAGGCATAACCATTTTGTGCTAATCATTGTACAAAACATACCAAAAAATCTTTAAGCATACATAACAGTCTTAAGTAGAAAAAAAGAGACAAGCAGAAAAGTTAAAGGCAACAAATCAGAAAGACGTAAACTACAAGGATGGCAAGACAACTCAGCCCTATAAGGTGGTTGTTTCAGGACACTAACAACATAATTATTTTCAAATACCTGTTTTTTTGAGACAAGCAGCAAATGACTTGCCACCTACAGTACTTTATGGTAGAAATGGAAATGCATAAGCCTCTTGTGTGACCTCCTCTAGAACTTGTCAAAGTTTCTTGTCACCAATGTTTAAGATTATCCTTAGAATAATCAAGGGGAAAAGATCCCATTTCATGAAAACAGATTAAAAGATTTAGATCTTTTGTTTGTTTTGACTGAAAAAATGTGGGGGATTGTACTTCTGTCTATAAATATATCATGGGTAAATGCTAGAAAAGAGGGGAGAGTTTTATAATATTAGGCACTGTTAGCATAGGAATAAATAGTTGCAGTGTTGTTGGGCAGTCTGTAGCCATGAGTGAAGAAAAAATTCTGGAATAGCTTCCCAAAAGAAGGTTAGTTGGAGCCTGAATTAATTATTTTTAAGATTGTATTCAATCCATTTTATATAATGTGACTTCTATAACAGTTTGGTTGCCTATATTTAATAACCCAAAGAAAGGTGCTGTCCCTTTACTATTTTTGTTGTCTGAAATTGGGTGAAATGAAGTCCCTACTCCGTTCTTTATATATATACAGTTTTATCATCATATCAACAGTAGGAAAACTCTCCTGTAATTAGACAAGAGCAGGCATCAGCCACTAAAATCTGTGGGGCTCCATAGGATGTAAATATCTGCTTACATGGATTAGTGTCATGCAGGATTACAGATTAGTCTCTGACGTGTTTAAGGGGGGAAAAAAAGAGTTTACAATATATGCTGCATTTCTATAGAATTAGTGAGGTTAATGTTAGGCTTCCACAGACAGTAATTCGTCATTTTTCCTTGTGAATGAATGGGTTGTATATGATTAATGAAGCCTATGGATGACCTATGATGGATGTTATGTAACACAAGTCTGGTACATTCCCATTTTACTTACGCTTCATCACTGTTAATGGTTTTATAGCTACCTTGAAAAAATTATGACATAGTAAGATATAACTTTTCAGCTTGATAGAATGGTTTAATACTTTAAGAATAAATATTTAGTCATGCCCTACAAGCTGTAACTTCTATCCTTTAGTCCATTTATTTGTGTATTTTCTCTGCCACATAATTCGTATACCCCAGGTTTTACATTTTCTCCTAGCTTTCCAGGAGCCTATAAACCTTGAATAAGAATGGTATTTCAGGAATCACACTGCATACCTTTAACATGAAAAAGTTTATTTTAAACAAACAAATTTTTTAAAAAATCCCGTTATCTAAGTTGATTTTTTTAGCTTTTTGTTCTGCTTAGACACGTTACTTTCTAATTATATGAGTAACAGTAGGCATCTAATAAACAAAACAGAAGTGTAACAATGTAGTAGATGTTTCCTGACAAGTCTCCAGCAGTACAGAAGTAATCCTGTATCTTCAAATCACATGAAATATGGTTTTAAATAAAATTCACGAAACAAAATCCATCAAACTATTAATGACTGACATCAAGAAACCATTACTTCTTTTTTAGAAATGAGAAATCATTCAGATCAAAAGATAACATTTGCATCCATGAGGTTATTGTACTTTGTTCTTTTTTGTTTAAGTCTGTATTCTATTCACGCCCAGATAGAGATAATAAATTTCTGGTTTAGATGCTTCACTTACAGAGGAGTGTTTCTTACGAGTGAAGGAGAAAAATAAACTAGCTACAGGGGAAAAAAAAGAAAAAAAAAAAAAAAGGAAAATTAAAAAAGAATACATGGAGAATAAGGGGATATTTTGAAGAAAATACCAGATGATTCCTTGGTGGTGTTCACCAGTCAATGTTCATTTCTGCATTGGAGGCTGGCCCCCTACATCACTCACTGACTTAAACGGTTTCATTACTTTGACATTTATGACACTGCGGCATTCAAAAGGCATGTCTAGATGCTGAACTCTCAACTCCACGTAATCACAATGATCCAAATGGCATCAGAGTTGACAGCTTATCCCCCTTGTCTCGTCTGTTACAAGGCATCCGTGAGTGGATTTTCAAGTTGACAAACCTAGCTGTCTTTTACAATTACTTATTTTTCCTTATTTTACTGTTGTTTCATGTCTGAAATTTTTCCATGTGTATCTCTACCAGACTGATTTAACTAATAAAAGAAAAAAAAAGTGTTTTAGTTATCTGGGATGTCCACAAACATATCATAAGTTTTTGTTTAGTACTGTTTCCCCTTCTTAACCTCAGCTTATTAGATATTTTTTGAGGTGGTTTGGGTCAGTTCTATTGCAGATTATGACCGAGAACATTAATTAAGTCCAGAAGCTGACCTTTAAATTAAACATTGAATAACATATCTTTGGGATACCTCTCTGCAGGTGCTCTCTGTTGACAAAGGTATTTTATTTCTGTGCAGAATTTGTTAACCATGTTTTTATTTGGATGTATACTTTTCTGATTGAAATTCAGAAGAGGGAAGTTTGTTTGAGAGGAGGCACGGTTTAGCCTGAGTAATAGGTTGCAAATAAACTGAACACAAAGAGGAAGCTTCCTCCCTCTGAATTTTGGATTTAAAAGATAGAGTGTAAGATTGTTGGAATTATTGACTAAGAGCAATAAGCCACAAAGAATGGCTAAAAAAAAACCCCACACAAAATCTTGGTGTTTAAGTTTATGATGTTATCTCCGTGTTTTTGTAGAGGATGTCAACTTTTCTTCTGTACTTTTCTCATGTATCTCTTTGGCCAAGCCCTATAGCCTGACTGATGTGTCAGTGACATCTGGTACAATGCAGTATTAGTCAGAGAGAGCATCTCCTCACGAATTCTCCAGCTGAATGTAATTCAGTTGAACATAGTTGAATGTAATGGAGAGAAAGAAAAATAAGAAAAAAAGTAAGAGTTAAATAATGTATGAAAAAGTACTTGAAAGATTTCTGAAATTATATTAGAACAATATTCTCAAAGAACATGTGGCATAATGGGTAGGCAATGGTTTCTTACGCCTCTCTGACCTATACAGTTTATTTTTTTAATGCTGTGTTTTCCTGGCATTTTTTAAAAACTCAGTGAGAAGCTTCCATGAAAAGTCTCACCATTAGCAAGTGAGAGGTTGGAAAGGTGTCAATAGCAAACAGGCTTCCAGAGGCCACTTGTGTCTCCTAATCTCTGATAAACAGCCTGCAACCAGCTCCTGGAAATACTTCCAGCCGTGTTTGTAGTAATGTTTGTGCAAAACATGTAATAACAGAGATAAGAATTTTGAGGGCTTACACCAGTCTGTTGAGCAAACAAATGTGGGTCCTCAAGAAAAAAAATGGCTACAGCACCTGACGTAATGAAGAATTTAATGATTAGTCTTATAGTTTTACAATTTATCCACAATCCTTTCCATGTTACTATGGAAGTGGCAGCTGGAAGATGAACTTAGGAGTTACTTGCTAGCAAGGAGCCAGAGGACAACACAGAGCATGAAAGCAAAGCTTTCTCTTGAACACAGCACAGCCCTGGTACCTGGATGATCCTATTAGATACAGCTGAGTTTTTCCTATATACACAGATCCTGGATATCTTCTATTTTTGGAATCTGTGCCAATTTTTCATGGAAAAATCAATCTCCATAAATCAAAAATACAGTTAAATACAATAAAATGCATTCTAAGTAAATGGCAAGTGAATGATACTACCACAACTGATTTGTAAAATATCAGGACTCTTACAATCCCATACAAAGTGCTGCTATAAACAGCTACATATCACAAAGGGCAAAATGGTCCTTTTGCATTTACTGAGGAAACTGGCTTCCAAGTGACAGAGGACGTGGATGTCCTTCAGTACATGAAAATAGATCTGAAGAGGGGATCTTCTACAGGAGAATGCTGAGACAGCCATACAGCAAAGAATTTTATTGAGACAGTTGCAAGTTGTGGATTGACTGTGGTGTCATTGTACGTACTTTTTTTTTGAGAGCTTGGTCTCTGGTGTCCTGTGAACATGTGAGTGTCTCTATTCTCGTTTCACACCAGTGCCTTGTCCTGATCTGAACAGAGCCAGGTTTGAAATTGTGGACTCCTAAACTGCTGAGATCACACTGTGTTAGGTACTGAGATCATAAGACAAAATGGCAAAACACATGTTAAAATATCATCATCTTAGACTACTTTTATTATTTTGTATCAACTCATAATCACGAGTTTGATTATTTGTGGTTACTTCAAGTCACAATAGATTGAGTGAATCAAGAACATAAGGTCTGATATTGAGCTGTGAGAGTCAGTCTTCTGCCTGTTATAATCTTCAATACTGTTGAAAATATAAACAAGATATATAGTTTTTACCATGAATCAACACAGATTAGACTTCTTTTACTGAGATAAAATGTAATAAATCTCCGAGGATACCTTCTCTGCTAGTTCTGGAAGGCTTGCATGGTGATATAAGAAACTTGCTTTTACTTTTTAAACATTTCCCTTTTTACTTTTATGGGAACTACAAAACAGCTATGGTAATGCAAAAGTGCCACTTTCTCAGAGATAGGAAGAATTGAGAAAAAGTAAATTGTCAGGCAAGATGCTGTCTCTAGCACTTATCTCTCACTGGGGAACTTTACAGTTCCTTTTTTCACCTAACGATAAGTTACAAGGCTAATTTGGTTGTTAGGACAGAAATGAAGCTTTCTGCTTGCGTATCCAAGATGCCATCATTTCCCTAATGAGACTTTAGTTGATGTCTCCTTTTTTCAGAATTTTTTTTCTTTTGAAATCAATGTCATAGCAGCAAAAGGTAGCGTAACACACTCATTGGGAATTAGACTATTTTATGAATCATTAAATGAGAATGGCAGAGACAGAGGTTTATTAACTGTGACAGTAAATGCCTTTGACGGTAAATATTTATGACCATACTGAGTTGCAACAAGCTGAAGGAAAAATGATTCAAGTAACCTGTCCATTTGTTGGCAGCAGAGATACCAGCCTCACTCAGTCTCCATGTCCTTCCTGAACACATGCATGGAGATAAATAACCCAGTAGCGCAAGTATGTTAGAGGTGTCACAGGTCACAAGAGTGACTGAACAAAGTCAAAGTCATGGCTTTGTTTCACATTCATATTGATATGCAGAACCAGAGCAGAGCTAAGGAGAAAAGCTTTCACCCTCCTACAGTTTTCTCCAGGCACTATTAAGGTTTATTGCACGATCATTTCTGAATGCTCGTTTGATAGTGCATTGTAAATTAAGAGCACAGAACCCCTTTCAAAGAGTGATGTATTTGAGCTTTCATGAACAGATTTTAAATATATATTTAGAAATAGTCTTTATTATTATTTTATCCATTCTTGCTCGGGAGGTAAACCTTCATTGTGGATGCCATGTAAGTACAATCAAACCGCATTTTACTGTCAGATCAATCTAGAAAACAATCTAAAAATTCTTGTTAAAGAACACCATAGGTTTTATATGATACAAATATAAACTTTCAAAAGTCAAACACATCTAAAAATTGCTGTAGAATTTGCAAGTCTATATAACAAGACAATTTTTAATAATACAAAAATTTTATTTTATTCTTGCACCCTCATCCATGAACTAACATCAAAACAAAAAAAAAAAAAAAAGCTGAAATTTATGTACATGGTTCTCACTGGGACTTTGCTGCACTTACTATTTGATTTTATTTATTCTGGAGCCAGAAGTGGTTATTTAATTCTTTTTTTCACAACTGGTGATAACCTTTTTAATAGCTATCTCTTTGAGAAAGCCAGATGGGTAATTTGAATCAGACCAATGACAAAGAGTACAAAATGCATAGTGAAATTGATACAGATGCAAAGAAAAGTATATTTTTGCATGTGAAGCAGTAATACAGGAGATTCTGTAGCAGATCCAGTGCCTATCAAAATGTGCCACAAAAAAAGTGATCACATTAACATATTTTCTGTGTGTCAAAAACAGGCAATGTATAAGTCACTGTATATGGAATCTTGTTACCAGATGTCAGAGGGGAGGAGGTGGCAAAACATGAGGTTTAATCTCCTTCTTTAGCTTTGCTTTATGTGGGACTCGACAATAAAGACAGATCTTTCTAAAACACCTGGAAAGGCTAGATCACTATGCCTTTACATCTGAAACTTCAAAACAGCTCCTTAAATAATATTTTTCTCTATTGTCTTTTAAAGATTGGTGACCTGTGAGTCTTATCTAGCCTTCTGATTAAACATCAGAACAGATTATACACCAGGCAATTTGTTTACCTTTTTGTTAATTCAGACTCGCCCTGACTGCAAACTGAGAAGAGGATAAGACTATAGGATTCAAAAACTTCTAGCTAATATAAAATTCTGAAAGCCAAAGACTGATCTTAGGTATGCAGAATTGTAATGAACTTTTCTGCCAGACAGTAGCAAAAATTTTGGACACATTTTCAATGTCCTAAAAGTTAAATCATCCAAACTACCCTTAGTTAGCTAAATTATATTGCTCAAGTGATATCAGCACTTTTGGAACTTAGGCAGTAGGACTACAGGCTGTTTGGTGTTTATAACATGCAAATACCAGAATACAGCCCAGAAGTTCAGACAATTAATAAGGATGAGATTAAGAAGCATGGATGTTCACACAAGTATCTTGAATTTACCAAGATTTTTTGTAAGCAGTAGACCTAGTAAAGCCCATCTTCTTTAGGACTTTCTGCCCTTCAGTCCTATGCTTCTTGACCTTTCCAATAATTCCAGTTTGCTTTTCTATTTCTGCTATGGCATCACTTTCCGCAATATCTACCGTCTCTCTGGAATTATGCTGGCTCTCAGCACCTTCCTTGATTCCTGTCTCCACAAGAAGCAATTTTTGCTGCAGCTGATCCTGAGTGATCAGCCATTTTTTTTGCCTCACTGGCATGTGCTAGGCAGAATAAAATGGGGTTGAGCATTTTCTTTTGTGGAGGTACTAAACCAAGTGTCCTTCCAATGCAGCGTTTATCCAGTTTTCACAAAATTTACACAAACTTCATGTGTCTGAAAATTTTATCTTTACTTTGAATGTGTTCGAAATCAGCCAACACATTGCGAAGTTGTTCAGGGAAACAGACAGGAGGAACACATAAGGCATCATTTCATCCAGAAACAAAACTAAAAAAGAAATGAAGAGAACATCCAGAGTTCTCCTCCCAAAACCCCATCAAAAGTTCTATTTTTATTTTTTCCCCAGGAAGTATTGTCTTGTTTTAATTATTTTCTTTTTTTTTTTTTTATATGCAAAACTGCTATATCTTCATACATTCTATTATTACTGTTGTACCACCTTGTTTATTATGCTACAAAGTAAGGGAAGATATTTCAGAATGTACATGAAGATGTCACAGCCATGCTGGGGTGAGTTGGAAGTAGTCAAAAAACAGGAATCTTCTTTTCAGACTCATTGTTCCATCTATCATTAGGTCAGGGCTTCATTCTGGACATAAAGGAGAGAAGGAACATCAAGATAGGCCATAAGCATCTCCAAATTGAAAGAGCTCAGCTCATTGGAATCAGGGTGATAAATAAGCATATATGATTTGGAAGTGGTGTCAGTGAAATGAATAAGCAGTTCAATGAGACTAATAAACGTTTCACATTGTCATTTAGTATGACAGAAGTTGATGGGGCTGGTGCTAGTTTTCAGCCTATATTATGATTAATTAGGTAGACAAACTACTGGTGTAGTAGTGTTAGCACATTCATAGTAAATGGTAATTTTTCAGGACTGTCTCCTAAACTTTTGGCTTACAAAAACTTCCAATAACTTCGATGGCAGTGTAAAGGAAGAATGGGATACAGCACCGAGATATTTAAGTTTCCCTTCTCCTACTAATTGAGAGTGTCTAAATCTTTCTGTTCATGAAATCCAGCATGTTCTTGTTTCTTCTAAATCTGTGAAAACCTTTCTCTAAGTTGTCTGCACAGTTTGAAGAGGAAGAGCAAGAGCAGGAAAGCAGCAGATAGGTTTGCTGGAAATCCTAGGAAGGAAGAGAGATGTTAATAATGTATAGACTTTTTAGTTCCTTGGTGGTTTTGAATACAGGTTTCTCCAGAGTCTTCTTGTATGGTGAGTACCTTAACATTATAGCTCTATCCACCTAGATTGCCAGTCAGCTATGGTGAGTGTGAGGAGCTGAGAAGGCAGCTTTTCCAAGTGAGTGAACTGTGAACCTTCCTGTGTCCACAGGCATCAGATGACAGAGAATTATGAAGGTTAGACTTTTTCCCCTGCTTTGTTCTCTTGTCTAAAGATACAACATTTTTTTCTCTATATATATGTAGATTATTCCCATGTAGAGGAGGTCAGAACTATTCTTCTGTCAGTTACTATATTAACTATGTGCAGGATTTTTTGTTAAATTTTAATTAAATGGAATAAAAGTTCTGGAAGTGCTTATTTCCGCAAAAAGTGCTGGATGTCCCCTCTGATAGAATGGCAGCATTTAATCCCTCTACATACTGAGCAGGACTTAATGTTTAATCATGTACTAAGCCAGTAAATACTGTTAAATTCCCCTACATTTACTATTTTATAGACTCTTGATTGAAATGTCCCATGTTCCAAAATAGAAGTCATTAGTGAACCTGTTAGTTCTTCTGACCTTAATAATGTGTAACCAGAATTAATTATCACATTGAAGCATTTGCTGTAACTTGTCATTTAGTGATTATCGCAGAGCAAGAATGCAGAATCTCAGTGAATTAATCAGTGACCTATATTTTCTGGTGCTTCTGCTTAAATTTAGCCTTGGTCAGAATGACGGAAGATCTGTCCAATTGCATTCTTGTTAAATGTTCTCAACTGAATAAGTCTGGTTACTGTCATTCAGTGAATAAAGGAGTGCTTTCTTCACAATACTGTCACACATGGATTGGTATATTGATGGGATCTTCTAATTCATTCAGCTATGTCCATGCCGGAGTCTCCCCACACCCTGTGTAGGAAGCAGGACCCTGCTGTTCCTAAAGCAATGAGAGCTTTGCCACTGAGTATGCTGGGACCGAGTTTTAAATATAAATTATTAATCTACTTTTACTTCAGAGTGCTCAGCAAGGGAGAAAATGTTTCTCTGGGAGCAAACATGTTTGAATATTGTGATAGACACCAGTAATTCGGCAGTTTAGAATCAATGTGCTGCAGCAATTTACTTCTACCATAATGTATGCCCAGGAGGATGGAAAAAGTGATAAGCTCATGGTAAATGACAGTTTCTAACAATAAACAAAAAGGTTATGGTTATTTTGAGAGAGAACTTTTTCCTCACTTGTATTTAAATCAGAAACAACAAGAAAGCAATTTTTAAATAAAAACACTGCACTGGTATGATATTAATGCCATATAGTTTTATCTCCCCCTCAGCAGGAAAATATAAGGACCATTATCCATAATCAGGTACATTTTGAACACTGAAGTATAACATTTAAGACAAAACAAATATTTATTTGGATCCAGAGTGTGTGTGAAAAGGAGAAACAATGTGGCAAGAATAAAACAGGTTGAGGCAGGCTATGGAAAGTGGAAACAACATCGCTAGGAAAGCAAATCTAAAAAATAAAACAAATATATACTGCTAGCTGCTTTACCAGTAAAGCTACAGAGTTACAGAAAAAGAGAGGGTAAACAGATAGAACAGATTTGCATACTGATATAATCTTGTTTTTAAATATAGAGCCTAGCTGCAAGAAAAAAGTAATAAAATGGACAGTTCAAGGTCTAAATGGAGAAGCTGAAAGTCAAGATTAGAGGTGCAAGAAAAGTGATTTTCTGCACCTTTCATTTATCTACCTTGAAGCTAGAAAATACATTAGATGGGACCCATCTGACAAGGTGAGACAAGACCATTGTTTCCAATAGGCTTGCTAACCAAATGAGCACATTTTTAAACTAGCTTGGGGTGGGTTGGTTTGTTTGTTGGGGGGGATGAAAGGAGGGGGTGCATTTTGGTTGGTTGGTCATTTTGGATTTTGTTGGGTTTTTTTGGTGGGAAGTGACTTAAGTCTGAAGAGAAATGGATAAACAGGGGACAAGAAAGGGTGACCAGGAGGACTACTTGCTGGGGGAGGCTGTCATATATCCCCTGAGAAAGAATCATGAGTAAGAACCATTTTCAAGTGCCAGTACACACATGCCTGCAGTGTGGGAAGCAAGCAGGAGTTAGAAATCTGTGCACAGCCACATAGCTCAGTATTTCTGGAATCGAAGGGATACAGCGCAGTGATGGAGACACACATGCTTTTAGGTAGGACCTGAAGCTAGGTTAGTTTACGATTTGGTCAGGGAACTGGTAGACAAGATCTCTTGGGATGCTGCCCTGAAGGACAAAGGGCTCAGGAGGTCTGGTTGAGCCTTAAGAACAACCCTTCAGAGCAGAAGAGAGCGTCCTAATGGGCTGGAAGCTGAGGACACCTGGCAGGAGAGACAAGGAACTCCTGACTGGGGTCCAACACAAAAGGAATCATACAATGGGTAAAGGTGGGGACAGGCTACCCAGGAGGAGCATGCAAGGCCAGAACCAGGCATGCCAAACATCAACTGGGGACAAAATTGGTGAGGAACATGAGGGGCAGCAAGGAAGACTCCTACAGGGTAACTGGAGCAAGAAGGCAGCTAAGGAAAATGAGGCTGCTCTGTCCTAGTGACGAAGGATATGGAAAAGGCTAAATTGTTCAGTATGTTCTTTGTCTCGGTCTTTACTGACAAGGTTTTCTCTCAGACCTTCCAGCTCTAACTGGCTTGTGGCAGAGTCCAGAGGATAAGTTCCTACCCACGGTAAACAAAAATTGAGTTGTAGGCCCCTTAAGGAAACTGAACGTACCGCATACATCCGAGGTACTGAGGGATCTGCTGCCATCATCACAGAGTGACTTTCTGTCATCTTTGACAGGTTATGGCAGTCAGGGACATCCCTGGTGACTGGGTAAAGAAAGATGTCACTCACATTAAGAAGGGCAAGAAGGAGAATCCAGGAAACTACAGGTTTGCTGTCCTATTACTTGTTCGTTGTTGCTAAGCAAAAAGTCAATTTAAAGTTTAATCAAACTAGTTTTGCTTTTTAGGAGTTAAAATTAAATCAGTGTTTTCTTTAATAGACTTCAAGTGAAAAAATAACCACCACAACCCGTCACCAGCTGAATCCTGCCTTCAGAGTCTCAGTAGAAACATTTCAGGGTTTTGCACATTAATGCAGAATTCACAAATATTTCCTATATTCATATACACCAGCCCAATATTTGTGCATCTTGCATGCTGGAACACACACTATTTATAACTGGACAAAGAGTCATCCTTTGACTACAGATACTGAAACAAACTTATAAAATGAAACAGGGTGGAGAAAGAAGCAGCTTGTCTCCTCAGAGCATACAGTTTACATAATACAGATTTTTACTTTTTTTTTTTCTGAGCAAGTCTTTTTCCTATTTCACTACACACTTACCTGCTTTGTTGAAACGGCTGTATCTTTCCAGCACATTATGAGTGAAGATCACAAATAATATTCGTACAGCAATTTTAACTACTGTACAGAGATAATCACTCTCTTGTCTTTTTCTTTCTATACATACAGTACATTCTTTATTCTTAAAATAGGTGATGACACAGTGAAAGCCCAGAGTGAAAATATACATCTTCTAAAATTAACTATATGAAGATTTTTTACTTGCACTGATTTGTCTTGTAGCTAAAAATATAAAAAGCCTTTCTTGCTTTATAATAAAAAGCTTATTTGCATACTTTCAAAAATTATGGCACCATCTACCACTTACTGGAGTACCTGGAACACAAGAGCAGCTGAGATGGATCGGAGCAAAGACTCACCTAACGTGTTCTTGTCTTTAGTAGTGATCACTACAGATGCTTTGCAACTGTAGAGTGATTATTCTTGTAGTATGTACTCCCAACTTACATGTATCTATGGTTTAGAGACTTCTGGAGTTTGAGGTTGCATGAGTATAATTCTCCTTAATAGCTTTGGTGGGTCTTCTTTCATTACTGTATTAATTACCTTATGGGCCCATTAACAATTTTGCATTTACTAAGTGGGGTGACAATGAGTTCCAAATGACATGTTGTGAGAAACAGTTCCTTTTGTCTATTTTGGTTCTGCTGCCAGACAACTTTATTAGGCCTCCCTGATTGTCAGGATTTATTACTACTCCTTCATTGTTTTCTTCTCCAGGCAGTTCTATGGACACTGCAATCTGACAGCTCCTCAGACATATCCCCCTGTGGTCAGAACTTCCTCAAGCTTATGCACCAACACAAAAACATTAATTTACCTCTTTTGTTTTCACACTTTTTGGTGAGGTTTTTTTGGGTTTTTTGTTTGTTTGATTTTCGAACCCTTCTTGACACGTCTTGCCTGGTCACCACCCATAGCTGCATCACATAATACTGTTACTATACTTTTTCTGCATTGGTATGGAACTTCAGACCAGGGGAATGGTGCATAACTGATGCACAAAGTTTAGAGACATGCCAATTTTGTTACTTCATATGCTATGTCTACATCACTGACATTATCCATTGCTATTATGGTAATACACAATCAAATTCCAGTGCATACAGTGTATCACACAGATGACAGAAGCCTACTAATCAAAATAACATATCTGTTCTAAGGATGAAAATCCACTGTAAATCTATTTGCACATTTCCTGTTAACATCAGTAGATTATGCATGGGAGTAATTATTTTATAGCCTTTGATATAGAAACAGAGATAATTGCTTTCTTAAAGTAACTTAAAGCTTCTCTCTACTACTAAAGTAATATAGGATCCCACTTGGTAGAGCAGGACAGTAGTTAGCTCTTTGCAGCCTCTGATGTAGAAGGAAATATTTTATATGGGTTGAAAGGGACTAGACAAGTTAATGTAAGGGAAAAGAGGAAAAAAACAACAACCCCCCCTACAAGTCCATTGAGGATTACTAAACAGCTAGAAAGCTAGAAATCATGTCTGATTCAGAAAGGCCCCAAATTGCAAGTGGCTGGAGGCTCTCAGAGGGAAGTATGCTATATGCTTGCCCTGTCTGACATTATTTTCTGCATATCTGCTTTCTCTAGGCAATGTGAGACAGATACAGAACTTTGATCTGACCTAATGCAGCTGCTCTCATGTTCCTGTACTTACTGATAACCTGAATATTTATACAACCACTGTCTAAAATGCATGCAGTTGTATGAAATATGACAGCAAATCCTACTGGCAGGTATAACCCAAAGTGTATTGTTTTGGGACTCTAAGTGATGGTTATATTTGTTCAAGTTTGCAAATATATACATGATTTACTTACAGATATCAGATCATTTTGGCATCTTTCCATCTCAAGTTTCATTCCATAGACTTCCTTTGTCCTCTGACTTCTTCCAGGAACATGATGCTTTCACAGTTGTAGAAAAAGAATTTGCTGTTGGGCTAATGCCATATGGGGCTTGGAATGTCCCCATTCTTAACCATCTGCTCTTTTAAAGTAAAATTGGACATTTTCAGCTTAATGAGTGTGATACATTTGTAAAATTGGCTCAAAGTGGAGAGTGTATCCTACAGACAGGTGCCGGAGCCCATAATATTTTAGATTTCAAATCCTTATCAGAATAGAGGGAAAATATCTTAACAAGATGGAAGGATACCCATGAGAGAAGATGAAGCAATTAAAACTTGCTACTTTACTCCCGATGTATAACTAGGTATACCAAAGTGTTATAGAAATATAAATTAAATCTCATGAAACCTAAAGAATAGGACTATATCTGTTCTACAGATGGGTAGAGGACTTGCACTGTGAGTAGGATGCATGTTATAACTCCCAGCTGTTGCTTCTGTATTTCAGATGAGACTATAAAAGCTTATAAAAACCCAAGTCTGTTTTAGCTTCAGTGTGCGTGTGTATTTCCTTCCTAACTGAAGGGTTATGTGACAGCTCAGTGCTCATTTTGTGGAAACCTGTGGTTGTAGCAGGAGAAAGTATTCAATAATAATTGTCACAGAGGAAAGTAACTTACTACAGTTTAATTAAGTTTGTTCTCCAGTTTATGCCTAAAGAAAGGGATTGGATTCTAGAAGGGATGTTCAGTATCTGTTAATGTTATCTATGGTATGTCACCTGTGTATACATCTGTTTATTTGCGTACACATTCCTTCATTTGATTCAGCACTTCTTTAGACAAACATATGGTTCATCATGCGTACACACAGTCCTGTGTTTGGCTTGATGAATTCACAGAGATTTGATCCTCTCTTTGAGCAAATAAATTGTGATATTTCTAAAGAATGGCACATCTGCACTCGAGATTTGGAAATCACATAACAGGATGCAATTTTTCACTAGGAGTGCAGGTGAGGGCCTTGGTCCAACACCTGATGAAAGTGTTAGCCATAGAAATATATCTTTGTCAGCTTCCTGTCCTGACTCTTTTTTTTTTTTTTACAAGTTCACTTAAAATTTCTCTTACCTTGTGAAGAAACGTTCAGTCTTTCCTGAATACTTAAAGCAAACATACTATTTTTTGTAGCTGCTTGTCAGAAGCACACAAGTGCCAGCTACAAAATAACTTTAATTTGGCTGACAAGAATCCACTCCAGAGCACTGTAATATATTTAAACAAAGCAGTTTTAAAACATACAGAGAACAAAACATACCTCTGTTAAGTGCCCCATACACACATTTTGAATTATTTTTATATGTAGGAAGAGATTTCTCAGTTGCACTGGAAAATGTTATTCCAAATAAACACTAAAAAAATTGTGCTGCCCCAGAAATGCTTCTCTTCATATTTTAGACATGTATAAGGAAATTCAGGAGTACAAATCTTTTTCATGTTATGCTGCACAAAACGTTAGTGTTCTCTTAGTGTTATACTCCCTGGTTTCTGACTGATCCACAGAAAACATAACTGTCATATATTTCTTAGAGATGCTAATATCCATGGATGTCAAGGCATTAGCTACTACCAAACAACAGAATAAGAAAGTGTCTGCGCCTTTAGAAGTCTTTAAAAAAATAACGTCAACTTTCTGTTGAATTAATATTATACAATGGGTTTAAAAAGGAGACAATTATAGATTAATTTAATAAATTGTCTTTTCATAGGACTCTGAAGAGTTCCATCATTGCTTATAAAATATATAATCCTGGTGACAGGCTTTTGTCTTGAAAATGTATCAAAGCGATGCTCAAAAAACTTAAATTTCAGAAGCTGCAGTAAAAATGGTGCAGATTCAGAGGTTATTCATGTTCTGAATTTTATTCACAATAGGCATGTAAACTAAATTTTAAAAGAAACATACCTTAGTGATTAGGGTATCTATCTTGAGCTATAGAGTCCATTTGATCTGGCCTAAGCAATCAAGGAGAAATTCTCCCTGAACATTATATTATAGGCCTATTCCCCTTGGTGTCCAGAAGCCAGGAGATCTATTTGAGTTCAGTTTGAGGAAGTTGCTGGAAAATTTATCATTTTTTTCTTTTGTGAAGGAAAAATAAACAAGAGCCTCTGTAGGTATGTGTAACCTGTACAATCTGAGGTGCAGTTTTAAGTCCCTGTTAACAGACAGTCAAGACAACGACAGCAGTACATCTGTTCTGCAGGTTATATGCAGCCAACACACATGATAATGCTCACATACATAGCCTAGCACGTTTCATAGGGTGTGGTCTATAACCAGAATATCATAGAATGGTTGCCTAGTCCAACACCCTGCCATGAGCAGGGACACCTTCAATTAGTTCAGGTTGCTCAGAGCCCCGTCCAGCCTGGCCTTGAATGTCTCCAAGGATGGGGCATCTACCCTCTCTCTGGGCAACCTGTTCCTGTGTTTCACCACCCTCATTGCAAAAAATTTCCTTATGTCTACTCTGAATCTACCCTCTGTTAGTTTAAAACCATCACCCCTTGTCCTATCACGACAGGCCCTACTAGCAAGTCTGTCCCCATCCTTCTTATAAACCCCCTCTAAGTACTGAAAGGCCACTATAAGATCTCCCTGGAGCCTTCTCTTCTCCAGGCTGAAGAACTCCAACTATCTACAAGGTTGCTCTAAAAATCTAGGGAGAAAGTTCTAATGGAAAGCTTTACTTCTCTGTCTCCCTGCAACTCAGCACGTTAAAGCTCAGGCTTTAGTCTTCTCTGAGGAAGAAACGCCAGAAGAGGAGCTACTCTGGGCTGCAGGATGACTGCTCCCAGGAAGGAAGAAAGGATGGTTCCAAATGCAAAAGGCAGGTTGGAACATTTCTTTTACATTTGCTTCTGTAGTATAAATAAACATGAACATAAACAGAGAAAATAACAAGAGGAAGTAAAACCAGAGTGAAACACTCTTACAAACTTTTCTTCCCCTGGGGAGGCACTGAGTGTACAAACAACATAAGACAGATGTGGTGATGCTGGATTTCTAAAGGACCTTCTAAAGTTATTATCCCAAGTATTATATAGGAAACCATATAGAAAATAACAGAGGATAAAGAGTTTCCTGCCTGCATTTCACTGCCAATTTTGTACTGGATGGTTATACACAGATGCTGCAAGAATTTGGCCCTGAAACTGGTTGTCTGCCAGCTGCAACAACTGAAGAATTAGATCAGCTTCTGTACAGTGCCATAAAATGAACAATGACTGTTGTAATACCATATCTTACAGATTCTTCCATGTGTTCATTTTTTTTGAATGATGAATGTAAATATTAAAATGTCATTATATTTTTAAACTTGGCTTTAGTATACTGGAGAGGCTCTGTGGGAAAATCACTTGTCCCTGGTCATGTAACAATCACTTTCCACCAGTCAAAACTCTGGTTACAATCTGTTTCTAATTAATCAGTAAGACAAGACAGGGTGAGTATTGTACTGAGACAATGTCATTATAGTGGACTCACTGTAAAGCACGCCAGACAAAAATATGTTTAGTGCGCTAAAAGCAACATTCTAATTATCAGCTTAAAGCTTGAGTATTAAATTATTTTGGAAAAAAAAAAAGTTGAAGCATAGCATATGGTCTGCATATAGCGAAAACACATATCATAAAATAGTAATGCCTAGGGCAAACCAGAATATTTAGAATTTTACCACAAAATTATCTAATTCTTCCAGAAGCCCTGCAGACTACAGGAAATTCAAAAATGTTGAATATCTAGCTCCTTCTTCAAACCTTGGTCTTTGACTATTCACCTCCAATAATTTCTAGAGCTGACAGAGCTGAAACAGTTTTTACAGCTCACAGAGTAAAAGATGTGATACTCCAAAAGATAATGAAAATAGAGAAATTTAAGAAAAGATAGTTTGCAAAAGTCACTTGTATTTTTTCCACCAGCAGCAGTGCTTAGTTGCTGAACAGAAATCTCTCTTGCAAACCATACTAATGCTAAAGTAAGGGGAAGCATTCATCTATCAGCTATTTGCAGGGGCAGATCAGAGAGAAAAGTTATTTACTTTAGAAAATGGGAGTAATGGAAAGTCTTTCCATGTCCACTTCTATTTTGCTCTTGTTCCTTTTATTCCTGGTATGAGGAACACTGTAGTGAGTTGTGTGTGTCATTGCTCTTTGGGATGCTGGAAACAGAATAGGAATTGCTCCAGCCACTGAGCTTAAAAATGATAGTCAGTGAGTATGTTTGTGAAAGAGGAGTTATGTCTGTTTATCATTCTGTCTTCTTTTGAGGAAGACCAGCGCTATGCTATAATCTCTTAGGATTAAACTCTTCTCAAGCTCTTTCCAAAAAGTATTTCTGATCTCATGGCAAATATGCATAAAAGTCCAGGATACTGTTTCTGTACTTAAAACAAAATAATGGTCTGTTATTTCTAGATGGATAAAGTAGTGAAATAACCCGTAGGGTCATTTAACTTCTGTTTATACTATGGCACAACAGTGTCAGATAAAGCGATACTCTGTGTGCATGAATTTAGCTGAAGGGTTGATGTTATGTTGCAGATTAAAATCACAGATGAAGGGAAGAGCTACAAGTTGCTTTGTATACAAGCAACAGTTAGAGATTTCAGCTGACTTTTACATAGGAAGCAGTTCTTGTGAGTGGGTGGGCTTTGCGGGCAGAAACTCTCCCAGGACTTGAGATCTCACTTGATAATCTGTCTCCAGATGTAAAAATGTTAGCCATTGGAAACTTAATCCAGCAAGGGCCTTCTTTTTCTTTCTAACATTCCATCAATGCAGCACACACTCTTTTTCCTCTATCGTTTTCCTCCCACCCCTCAAGGTCTGCTTCCTTATCAGCAAAATACACAAAAAGGATTTGTTAGAGATTTGTTTTGCAGAATTTCTCATAATTGACACGAACACATTAACAATATATATCTTAATTATATGATAACTGATAACTTCTAACTTTTGGTCTGCAGTAACTTTCCCTGTTGCTGCACTCTCCCCAGAATTAGACTGTATGTTCTTTGGGGATAAGAATTTGTGTGAAAATCCTAGATACATTGAATATAGTTTTGTGCTCTAGGATTTTAGTACTTGCCTTTCTACCTGTAATGCAAGGCACCTAGTCTGCCTTTGGGCTATAAAAGTGTGAATAATAATAGTAATTCATGAGGGAAAAGTAATTGCAACTGAAAGGTCTGAGTGAAACCATAATAAAGGCTACTGAAGCTAAACTAAATAGCATGAGTCATTTCTCAACAGGAACTATTTCTGTGACGTGCACTGAGCACAGGATGCTAGTGCCAAGAAAACTCCTTGTGGATACCTGGGGGAAAAAAAAAAAACCACCACACACAACACAAAACAAACTCACACAACAGCAACAAATACCATTATCAAGCAACAAAAACAATCGAGAGGGATGACGACTGCTAGGTGCCTTTCAGCAGGCATTCTCAGCTATAGCTGTGAATCACTGGTGGCCTGGAAAGTGCTTCCTGGAGGTTATTCAAAATATTTTTATCACCTGGGGTTGGCTTTTTGGTTTTCAGCTTCTGAACTCAAGTAAGTAGAATAAAAGTAGGAGGGAGTATCTCCCGGGTGCTGTGGTTCTGTCTGCTCACGGCACGGCCGGCAGCCTGGAGAGAGGCAGGAGCAGACAGGTCACAGCGGGCAATGTGGGAGCGGCGCAGGGCTCTGGCTTTGTTCTGCAACATTTCTGGGGCAGGGACTTAGCTGACTGTGTTTGCTACCTCTGAACAGCATACCTGTTTCAAACAGCTAACGGTATTAAGTGACAAGACCCCGTTCCAAAACAAAATATTTATGTCACTTGTTATGTTTTATAAACAATTCCTGCGAAGATTTTTATGTGGCTGTTGTAATTACATACAAATACCATAAATATTTTTTCAAAAAATTAAGAGGATTATGATTTCATCAGAATTATGAGCTTCTGATATATATGCAATTGTATTAATCGACATTGGCTATGAAATCCGTGTTGAAGATAAAGTTTTCATACACAGAAACACAATCTATACAATTTCTTAATTAAGAAATAGTAGGAACTTAGGGTTTCATTGCAAATACACTACATTTTGCTGTCAGAAGCATGATTAATTAAAAAAAGGTTTATACCAAATTGTTTCACTTACAATATCTCTACCTGGTGATTAAAAATACTGCAAACAAGCTAGACATTTTCCAGCCATAATGGACAGACTTCGATACTCTTGTTTCCATTTCTAGAGTACAAAGATATCATGGAAAAGTTTACCCAAAAGACAGAAACCATTCTTCTTTTTACTGACAGCTCTGTTTCCCCTTTCTCATCCAAGGAACTTCTGACCCCATGGTAACTATTATCTCCTCTCCCATGCTTAATAAGCATATTTCAAATTAGATAAAGATATGCTACGTCAATTGCCTTGCTCTTTGTAACCTAAACCACAATTCATGGTAGTGGAAGCACATACTCTGTATTTGACAACTAACTTGTTTTATTACCAAAACCAAAAAACAAACCAAAAAAAACCCCAAACAAACACCAACAAAAGAAAAAAAAAACACAACAAAACAACCAAACAAAAAACCAACCAGCTAAACAAACAACGTGAAAGACCTCATGGAGGACATTTTATGGTTTTATATTTGAAAGAGGGAGAACGCAATAAATCAGGTGGCCTCACAAGAATGTGAAAATAAAAGACCAAGGAAAAAATAACCCCGTACAACTAATCCTGCCAAAGAGAAATAGCACAAAACTAATGCTATACAAGAAGCTCAATACGTAAAAAATTTTCTGTGGTTTGCCCAGGATTTGAACTGAGCATCTGCAGCTTGAACTTTAGGTACATGGACAACTACTCCTCAAATAGCATTGACAGTGCAGGGGCGGGGGGGCGCGGTTTGCTGATAGGTTGTTTAGGGGTGTCTTTTGATGGGTTTATCGCATTTATTTTGTCTCGTTTGTTAAGGGAATGGAATTGAGGAAGAAAAGCAACATAGGAGAGTGGTCTAAACATGGAGAAACACTGTTTTGGTTTTGCTTTATTGTGCATTTTTTGTGGTCCTCAGTGTACAGATAGACTTCAGCAGCTCTGCTGTGACTGCCCAGGTATATGTTCTTACACAGTAGCAAATATCAGGTGATTTGAGATAGTGTGAAACCTGTTAAGGAAAGAGAAACTGTGAGAAGTCTTCTTTCCGGCTACTTTAACTATGCTCCTGTGTAAGCTAGTTTGTTGATAATTATGGTTGCCAAGTCCTGGTTAAGTTTGTTCCGGATCTTATGGATTTACAGTCACATATCAGCATTAAAACATGTTTATACAAGTCCTAGAAATTAACCTTAAAGATTTCCCAGTGGTATACTTAAAAACAAAGTGGTTTCGTAAATTCATTAGGCTGTACTGGCAAGACTTCTCATATGTCTGACAATCTATTGTTTATGTAAACAGAAAAGCGATTTCAATGCTTATTTTTACTCTGCCCTTTAAAGCGGAAATAAAAGTAAACATTTTAGGAATCCTGAATTTACTCACTGAATCCCAAAGACACTCTGTGATATGCTATGACTTTCTTGAAACTGGGAGAACCTGTAGGAGATTCTGGTATCTTCTCAATAAAGGTTCTGAGCAAACATGCTAGGGATTCATTAACGCAAGAGAAAAGAACATGCCTGCTATTATTCTGAAATTAAGTAGGCATGAGTATTGTAAACTGAAGTCACACTTTTCAGCATGAACCAATTGTATCCGCTCTTAAACACTGTGCATGCCTGCCTAACTGATATTTAAGCAGACTGCCAATAACATTTTCAGTCTGCAGCTTGTTTTCATTTGCAGTAGTCCAGCTAAAGAAGAAGTGACATAACCCCTCAAGTCCTTCTTACACGCACACAACAGTTGCCTGAAGACTGATCTTTGAGCTAGATTCCTTCAAGCACTTTGTTACTAAACAGCGATATTGTATTGTTCACAGAGCACCCGTTGTGTACTTCTATTCAGGAAAGTCACATGGCATCTCTATGTAAAAGAACACAGACTAATTGGGTAATTTCCTGTTAAATGAGGTGAATTCACAAACGTGATTAATATCCAAACAACCTAAAGTCATCAAAATACTGGTCGTTTAGTGAAATGAGAGATTAGATGATTCTGCTGAACTTTCATGAATTCTTATTCCTGATTTTGACAAGATAATTTGAGAAAATTTGAGTGTCTTTATTTAATGAAGACCATGCATCTATGAAACATGCTGTAATTAGGTATTCATTCTTAATTACAGAAGAGAAAGGGTGTTAAACCTACAGATGTGCAGACCCTGGGAGGAATGTCTTTAACTCCCTTCATCTCTTGATGCAGGCTACTTGCTTTTCCCAATCCATCAGCAAGTATCTCTGCATTGTTGCTCATCCTTTGGAAATTCCAAAGGATAAATCCAATGAATTAACGTGAAATGTTGCCTTAATGATATTTCTGCCAGCCTGAGCAGATCTAAGCAATGCAATGATTTTGTATCTTTCCAGCTGAAACATGGAGGTACATGCGTCTCTTTTAGATGCTCAGTTATAAAGCTTTTGCTTTATATTCAGTTATACAAGAATGGTTACCCAAATGTTACTTCTCAGTGTCTGTCAAAGTTGAAAAAAATGCCTCACAGCCTTAATTTTCTCAGTGAGTTCACTAGTGGCTTAATTAGCATTTGGAGACTAACAGAAACATTTAGCAATGGAACATACTGTTGGGCATTAAGGGTAAAAACCAGTTATTCATTTTAGCACACAGGGAAAGAATGACAGAGAATACACAAGCCTGTTGAGTAATATTTCTACCACTAGTAATAAAATTGAGAAAAAGATACAAGAGAAGAGTTTCAGAACCAGTGGGATACATGGCACTAACTCTCATAGTCAATGCATTCGCGCATACAGAAATTAGTAAGTGAGAAACCAAGTTCTGTGAAGCTTTACATTGAGAATGTTTCACACTAAGTGGTGCATTTTGGAAATAAATTCAGAGTAAGCCATGCCTGGAAGTCTTCGGGACATGCAGAATGCTTTACAGTATTGCTCTCCTCACGTCAGCCTCTGCACATGGGTAAAAAGGGTGCTAAGCCCATCTATGGCAGAAAAATCTCACTGTGCCACAGGCCTCCTCATTTTTCTTTAGATGTAATTAGCAAGTGTTCCTCACTTGCCTAGTCTAGTCTTACAAACTTAGTTACTATGAAAATCTTTTTTTAATAGAGAAAGTGTTCTGCATCTCTCTCTCCTGGTTGCCATCATTTGTAACTCAAAAAGCAAATCACAAGAAGTGAAAAAAATACCTCCTTTTATACTAAGGCCAGTTGAAAATCACCTTGGAAAACACAAATTCTGACTGATTCTATCTATCTATTACAACCCTCTTTGTCCCTATCAGGACTGTTTCCAATCTGGACACCAGCACACAGAGAGCCAGAAGTAGCATTCCTGGGAAACAGCTGTGCTAGTTGACCTGTGCAGCACTTTTCCTGACTAACAAGCTAGCTGCGTATCTCTCCGAACTGGCACCTACTAAATGGGATCAATCGCATACAGTCTCCTATTGTTTTGTTGTTGGAAGATTGGTGGGGTTTTTTGTGGTTTCATATTGCAAATTAAACTATTAACAACAACAAAATATTAAACTGTCATGCAATCCAAATCAATTTCAAAGTTCAGAGAAAAATATTACCTGCTCTGCAGCTTGTCATATGGAAGAAATAATATGTGATCTACTAACCAAGCAGCATAACCAGGATTATAAATCAGTAAGATCGAAATCCCTACAGCATCATCTTTCTGTCAGCCTTTCCCTAAGACTCGCAAAGTTGCAGGATTTCTGCCAGTGAAGTAGCACAAAATGCTGCAACACAGATAAATAAAATATAGTCATCCCATCTAAAAGTTCAGAAATGTTTTTCTCCTTTCTAAAGTATTGTTCCTAAAGTATTGTTTATAGATATTTTATATATATATATATATATATATATATCTTAGCTCAACATTTCTTAATCTCTTCATTTTGTGCTCTCCCCCTGCTTTTTTGCTTTATTCGGCTAGGCAAACTTTCAAGGAGAGAAATGGAGTGTGTCACACCCCACAGATATCTTTCCACAGACCTCTTCATAGATGTTAGCTGCAAGGTTTCAGGTCCTGCTTCACACCTGATTACAACCAACTACAGTATTTCCATTGATGAAAAAAATAAATAAAGTGCTGTCCTTCATTCTAATGGTTCATTTTCAAAAGCACCCAACTTGCATGCAACTCATATATCAGGATAGAGGAAAAGCAGAGGAAGGAATTATAGACTGTTAGCTGACATACAGATGTTCAAGGAAAAGCCTTTTTGCTATTTATGCAAAGATTAAGTATGGCTGAATCACTACATCTTAATCTTTCAGGTCTTCAGCAGTGACGACAGCTGAATCTCTTATTTTTAGCCCCTTTAAATCCTAAGTTTCTACTTCCAGAAGCATTATTAGTATTAGATACTGGTTTTACTTGTAAACTAAAATAACAAGTTAGTATTTTACTTCTTTCACCTGGCAACACACTCAGTTCTCTCACTGGCAAGATTTTAGGAGAAATACTTGTATGTAGGCACTGAGCCTGTTTTAAACTCACATTACTGTTCATCTTCAAACAAAGCATCTAAGCACAGGAATCAACTTTCAATCCTCTACTTAGACAAAATTCCCAAAGTGCATCACATAGAGGTTTTTAAGTCTTTAGAAAGTCAGTGTTAAAGACATAGACCTTAAACAGATCTCAAAATTGGAAAAAGAAAGTACATACATATAGTTAAAAACAGGACTGTTGAAAAATCATTATAGAACAAATTTCCTACTTGTTTAAGAGGTTCCCAAAACAATCCCATGAATAATTGAAATTGCTGTGTTGGTACAGGGCAGGATTTCACAAACCTTCATTCAGTCATTTATTCCCTATCTACCAGCTGTGATAATTCTGAAAAGAATTGAATTCACATGGTACTGAATAGTTCTCTGTCCTATAGAGATGTCTGTGGGTTATCTGAAGCAATACAATTATAGTCGCTGCAATGAGGAAATAACTTTGTGGTTCTTTACACATAAATGAATTTTAACTATAAAATATTCATTGTGGGTTTTGTTGTTGTTGGAGAAAAGAAAATCAACTTGTACAAATGCCTATTTTAACTCAAAACCCAGCTGCTGCTGTTTTTAAAGTTTTCTGTTCTTCCATTTAAAAAACCTGAGATGGGTCCCCACAGACTTTGCCAACAAGGGGCAAAGGGTGCTGGATCAGTCATTTATTCTTAGCTTTAGTTTTATTTCAGAAATCCACACTGAGTTTTTAAGTACATATCATATTCTGAAGTCTTTTCAAGGATTTCACAATTTTTCTTGCTTGTATTTTCCTCAGAGGTCCAAAATCCTACTGGTAAGCCCTTATACTGGCTATTCAAAGGAGCAGGAAACTTTTCAGCTGTTCTGCTGATACCCTACCTGCATTAAAGTGACAGTTGCTCAAAAGTGGGTGATTAAGAATTGATCCGAAAGATGGATCCATTAAATAAATATAGTGGTGATCCTTTTTTATGTAAAATCATTGCCAATCAGTGTAGGTAAGTCGGCTTAGTAACTGCTTTCAGACCACAAATCTTTATGAATGGTAAAATATTTAGTAGTGAACAATAAAAGCTACACAAAAATTATGTGACGTTAAATCCCTAGCTGAATAGCAATAGACAATAAAGAGATCTGCACTTGTACATATAATCGGGTCAAGTTTTCAGGAGCAGCAAAAAGAAAAATAAAAGCAACAAATGTGAGTATTTAAGAATATGCACAGCTATGGCAATTTACAGCTTGCTGCTCCCTCAGATATTGGGGCCAGAGGAGCAGCTATTCAGAGCTTGTTTGCCAGCTCTGAAAGTGCTGGTGGAGGTCGAGACAAATCAAGGCAGAAATATTGAATGCAAATTCTTTGTTGTGACCTATAAAAAATAGCCCATTGTCCTCAGATGCGTTCGCTAGTGGAATAATTCCAACTTGTTCTTTGCAGGCTAAGGCATCAAACAGAGAAAACGCTAAGATGATTTCTTGTGAAAAGCAATTATCTTTTTCCACTGAACTAGAAAAACTACACAGAGTTATTTGAGACATTTTATTTAAATTTGCCTTAAATACAAGGTAGTTTTTTTTATTGCTAAATAGTTTGCAGCTAATTGTTTTACATAATATAGTCACATTTTTTGGCCTTCTACTTCCAAAAAGCTGTGATTCAGAGCTTATAATGTTCAACTGAGTCTGTCTACTTTGTATTAACACTGTTTTCTACTGAGAAATATTTCAAATCCAAATAGATATCTTCACCATATGACTTTTGACATGTCTTTGTGCCTTCGCTTGCCATGATAATAAAGGTCATAATAGAGTCAAAGAAATGAGGACTGAAATACACCCCAGGGGTCCAGTTCTCCATCCTTTTCCCCAGAAGACAAAGGTGCCCAAAGTCCTATTAGAAAATCTGTTCTCTTATTTTAAGAGTAACATACAGCTGCTGATAGTAGTTTGCATTACTAGACCAGGACTTTTACATGACACGTTAGTAACTTTCATGTGTAAGTGTGGAGGTTCCAGCTGAAAAGGACACCAACAGGGTTGGGACTAGTACTAAAGTCTCCAGAAATCTCAGTCCAGTGCTGTGTAACTCTACAGTGCTCCTTATGTTGGTTTGTCAGCGGCAAGTAAGATCTATTGTAAATCAAACCTTCGGACTCTTCTTTTGTTCACCCTACATGTCATCAAATGCAAATGCAGGGAAATCGTAGTGTTCTGGGATGGGATTGTTTATCCCTTTCTTTACTAGAGTAGCCCAATTTTGGGTGGAAACTTATCTGGGGAACAGGTGAAATAGATCGATATTTTCCAAAGTGTCATCTTACAGGGCTCTCATTATACCTCTGCTTACTTATACCTCTACTTATACCAGGCACTTAGAAACCAAGTGATTGTTGTTATCATTATAATCCCTTAGCTGAATCTCACTGGATTTGCTAGGCAGCAACGGAAGCAGTGTGTTACCAGCTCTCAGGTCATGCTATACACACATTTGTATTTGCAATACTTGCTAGATCTTAAGGCCAAAACTCAGTTCTCCTGTCTGCAATGCAGTGTTTTAGCTGCAGTGCAGATCACTAATATCTATTCTCCCTGTCCAAGTCTTGGAGAGGTCAGCTATTATTTTGTGAACATCCTTCTGCAATTGCTTTCCACATTCTAGTGTCTCTTTCACAATCGGTGTGATTAGCCATCTTATTGCTGACCTGATGGCTCGGATCCTTCTTTTTCCTGTGACTTTTTAATGTACCCTCATTGTTGACCCTCCAGACACTCTCCCAGCCTAAGTAGCTACAAGAGTGGCCTATGGTCCCTGATCTCCCTTCTTCAATATGTAGTGGATATCCAATAATCCTTTTTCTTTTTTCTCTGATGTGCTTTTGGGTTCCACTTTACACTAAACCATGTGAGACCAGAAATGAGCTTCTCTCCTGACAGCTGGGTCAGTGCTACCCAGATACATGATTCCTTAATTTTTAACCTGTCATGTTGAGGAGTGCAGGAACAGCATGAACTTGGATGGAAATCATTAGAATAGCAGTGACAGGTTTCTTCCTTGTAATATGGTGCTTTAAGATAGACATTACAACAGAAAACTGGTCTCATTTTTGTGTTTTCTCACTTTCATTTCTTCACTTTCTTCTGAAAAACAATGAAAGCATAAACCTATGCCTAAAATGGTGGAAGACAGGGATTTCTTTTAATCAGAGTCCTGGCAAACATCAACCATTTTCCCACAAATGTGAACAGACTCAGTGAGGCAAGGACTTTTTCTTCTGCTTGCTTTCTTAACTCTTTCCCAAAAGGCCACTCTGATGAGTAGCTCCTCTTTGCACATGGACCTGCAGGAGGTCTGTTTATTACTTGGTTTGATTTTTGACCTGACCATTGATGCACATAATTGAAAAGTGGTGTCTTAAGTGCAGAAGGAAGCAACCCATAAAAGTCATGCTTTTTCAAAAAACATTTGTACCTGTATATGTATAGACATGTATAGATATATATACACATGCACAGAGAGTAAGAATCCTTTTACAATCCATTTCACTCACTGCTGTTGAATACAAAAAGCATGAGCCTCTCCTTCTGGGCAGTTTTCTTATGTGCCTGTAAAAGATGACTACACAGTACTTTCTACAAGTGTAAGTATTGCCAGAAAAAGTTAAATAGTGAGGAATCAGTGTCAGGGAGGTCTCATCCATGGGCAAGCTGGGACAGAGCTAAATGCTGCATTGCACCAACTAAAAGAGGGTGCCTGCCTTCTACCTGAATTTACCCTCTGCTGCACCACTTCAGACAAGGAAACCGAGTCTGCACATGTCTAGGATTATAACCATGACTTACTCCCATATTCTAGTGTTGTGTGCACAGTAAAATTTCATCTTAAAAAACTGGCTCTCCAAAAATGACGAAACTGCACTTATATATCAACTACGTTTTAAAAGGTTTATTTTTATCCATGACATCCACACTGCCTTAATAAAACTTATCAAATCAGGTATTTTCTGATGTACAGTATTCCCTGAAGTGAACTCTGTGCTCAAATGTTTTGCTAAAAATCTCATTATTGGCAGCACTAAGTTTTCATTAAATTCTACACTAAAGATTAACCAGTTGTTTGTGAATACTTAGATATATGGGATATTTCAATAACTGGAAATTGATCACTGAGGTTATATGTTATTCTTTATTTTTCATGCCTGGATAAAAATGCAAGTGTTATTGGAATGAGTTGCTGCTCTTGCAATTTTTAAAGGTTTCCATATCACTCAGTCTTGGCTGCTAGGAATTCCATTCCTGTAAATATTAATGTCACCAGAGTGTGACCGCATGAGAAAATAAACATAACATAGAAAATATTGTGAGCCCAAACAGAGCAAGTTCATTGTGGAATGACTTGTGTTAATATCACAGAAAGCCTTCTTAAGCATATAGAAAAGTCTAGAATCAAAGACTTGAGCCTATATTTTACACATAGCACAGTATGAAGGTGCGATCGATCTAGTGAAAAACCCCAGAGCATATTTTACAAAAAGACATTTTATTAATCTCAACAACGAGAGAAAATATTCTACAGACTCCCACCAACATGTTCAAAACAAAACCAAAGAAGCATGAGCTGAGAGCACCCTCTTCTGATCACTATTTTGTTTTTCAGGTTCTAGATAAAATATCTTCTGCATATGTTGTAAAATTCCAGTGACATGCCCTTTAATCAGGATTACAAATACATATTCTGCTCAGGAGATGAATACAATACGTGTGTTTCAGCTACATTTTTACTTTAATTGTTCTTTTTTTACAAAGGTGAGGACACTTCTTCTGGTAACTCTTTCCCCTTGTATTAATATGTTCCAGTTTGATTTCCATGAGGCCATCCAGGGCCAGAGGTGAAGGAGGCAGGCTGATTTTTTATTTAGCACCTGTCACCAAGTGAGAGATTTAAATTCAGCTGGGAAAAAAAAAAAAAGCTAATCTAATACTAAAAGATTGTATTTACAAAGATGGAAGAAGGAGGAAAGGATGAGCAGAGAATGAGAGTAAGAGGAAGATTAGAGACATACATATTTTTTCTATAGTTGTAACAGCATCCTTTTTACAGTGTTTTCACACAGCCCAAACTGAAAACAGTTCGAAATCGCACTGTCATTCAGGAAAAAAGTAAAGAGCAGTGCTCTGCCCTTCTGCATCACTTTCAGTCTCTGAGGACCAGAGAATTTAAGTAGCTCATGAATATTAGAGCTAATGAAGCCTCATTTTCCCCAGATTGGTGTTTCAGTGTTGCTTGACTCTCATGTCTGGAAGATATAAATTGTGACTGAAGCTTGTTCTGCATTTGAGGCACTTAGATGTGCTCTCTTCAGTGTGTTTTCTCTGGGATTTAAAAAGACACAAGCTCATGCTGTAGTGTTGTGCCTTGTGAGTAGCAGTCAGATGTCTCTCTGACCTGGACATCTATTTCATAAAGTTCGTAGGAACACCCTGTTTCTGAGATTTCTGTTCCTTTATCATATATGGTAAAAATACAACAACAGGTTCAAAAAACTAGGTAGCATGGATTAATGGGCAGATATATCGACACATCTAACCTAATACACTCTTTACCCCATCTATTTAAGTCTCTGAAGCTTTTAGTTAGAGAGCCCTTGATAGGTAGACGTGTGGGTAGGGGCTCCCCTTGGTGTAGGTAGTGATTCAAATCAGAAATAAAACCCAAAGAAGCAAGGGGACCCAGCCGCCATGGCCAACAGTCCTCCCGCACTGCAGATGAGGTAATACATTTTGGGGTGAGTGACCCCACCTCTCAGCAAGACAGGCTCACGTCCCAGCTTGTGCTCTCAGCATCGCACACATTGAAAGCCAATAGAAATTAAATTGGAAGATACAGGCAAAATCCTATTATGTGATAAGGAAACCAGGATGGATAGACACAGCACAGAGATAAGAGGGTCATGAAAACTAACAGCAATTTGGATCTGAGAAAGTGGATGCACTATTCACTGGATGGCCAGATGAGGCTGGTCCTTGTCAAAATATAATAAATTAGCCTCTTCAGCCCCCTCTGCATTTAAGTTTCTGGCATGGACCGTTTTAGACAAACATAGACTGATGACTGCAGTATACACAGGAATGACACAGGACCAGGATGATGCTGAAATATCATTAAAATTGATGATTTTGGCTTGTCCCTCTGTCATCTTTAGTACAGCATGACAGTGCCTCTGGAGACCTGACATTATCAAAGAACAATGTAGAGAGGGAAATGCTACAGCTAGAATACAGGCATATGCAGAGATACAAAAGATACAGAAACAGTTTTTGATTCTGCTGGCAAAGAGCTGCATGGTAATTCAAGTTATCTGACAGGAGAGAAATCCAGCTCAGGCCATTACGTGCACTTGCTTACAGAAAAGGTAACCTACGGGTGACAAAATGATACTCAATCTCTTACTCATCTTTCTGGGAAAGAAGTTGAGAACAAGGTACAATTTATATTTAGCTACTTACTGAATTTCCTGAGACTTTAATCTGCTATACTATTATTTTGAAGATTGTGACATTTTGAGGGGTCAAGACTGTCAGTTCTCATGTTCTCAGAAATGCACCGAAGGGTTGTCAAGGTAAGCCTTACATAAAACTTCAGCAAGGATTGGACCACGTCCCTGTAACCAACTCATAGACTGATAGTGTAGGGTAGAAGCTGTTCCTATAGGTCTTCTTTTCTTCACAAGGATGGGAAATACCACAGAAAAGGACAGTTGTATTCATAAGATATCATCAAAAATACATTGCTGTGAATAAAAAGCACTTTGATTAGGACTGAATTAGCTGAATGCATAACATAGCTCAGCATATGAGTCTAATGGACTAGCATTTAAATGCATAGAACTGTGCGGATGGTTCCCTTAGAAGAGACTAATGCAGTGTTATGTGATTCTTGTTCACCTTGTCATGGCACTGATCCAAAGCAGGTGTTCAATAAACCAAAACTGGAAGTGGACTGAAATGAACTGGCTCCTAAAGAAGCTGGGACATAGAAAATGAGGAGACAATAATCTATTTTTCTGCATCTTTCCAGGATGTATCAGTGGGTGCAATGCTAGCTTTCCCCATGCTGGCAAAGCTCACAAGTTAGTTACTGTTTCTGAGATGCAATGGATGTTGTTGGAAGCAACATCAACATCAGCATGAGGGCCAGGGGCATACAAGCTGAGAATGTCAATATGTAATTCAGGTTTGAAATTCATTTTATACTCTCATGTTAATTTTTTTCTAACTTTGCCAGCTTGTTCAGCTTCCAAAGCGGCCAAGCCCCAGCTAGAGCAGGTGCTATGAGAGCTGCTATTCTGGATCCATTCCTGACCTGCCTTTAAAGCAGAAAAACGACATTCCTCTCCTTTCTGAGAAATCAGCTAACCCCGGTATCAAATCCTTGCACTGTCTGTGTTCCAAAAGTTACCTGCTATGGCAAGCGGTGGGCCAGCTGTGTGTTTATACAGATGAAGTTATCCAGTGGTTAAATCTTGATTAAATTTAAATTCAGAGCAGAGACTGAAAATTAATCAGGTTGTGATTTGTGTGCATGTGATAGTGCTAAAATCTTATGGGGTTATTTTGCCTTCTGAAGTTTCCACTGTCTTTGATCTGGAACGGAAAAATAGGGACCATTCCAGTTTGAAAAGAAACACAGAACGCAAGTTATATGAGTAAACTCACATCAAGAGACTGAAGTGCCCTCAAATGTCCCCCATCCTTCTCTTTCTGAGGATGGAAAGTTTGACTGTCAGATAGGACTGGGGAAAGATGTCTCCAGATGGAAATTGATGAAAAGCTGAATTTAGCAATATTATTAAAGTGGACCCCTGGTTTTAATTATAAAGTTATATAAGTAATGGCAAATCCATCACAGTCTTCAAAATCATGTCAAGTTTATCTGCTTTAAGCACTGTCAAGCACCCACTTCTCTGTAGTAAGCAGAATCCACTCCAGTCTTCAGCTCCCAGGTTGAGACAGCTTGTAATTGCAGTAATCAGCTCAGAAGACTCCCATGACTCAGTTTCCCACTGTTTTAACAAACCCTACTTCAAAGTAAACTTTTCCAAAAAACTTTGAACTGGCTTTTAAAATTAATTTGATCCTTGTGTCAACTGTTAGCAGTCTGCCAGTGAATTTCCTGAGAACATTTATTTAGGATTCTTAAATATTTGTAGGAAAACTGTTGGTACAGCCACTGTTCTGCCTGTCTTGAAATACTGAGATGATACAATATTTTGATTTGAAACATTATAACCTGCAGGAGAAAGCCTTGACATAAGGATAGAAAATTCAGGCTTAAAACATAAGGTATTGTGATCATAAAGTTACATTGCAGACTGGCAGAATATGTTAATGATTTCAGTGGCTAAAATGATGGAAATAGTCTGGATTTGAGAAGCCTGAACTTCAGTGTGAAAAACAGAAGTCCTCAATAGTCCACCTGACAATGCTGTTTTGTCTGATTTTAATTAATCTGTCACTACAAACATGACCTACTTACCATAGTACAAATGTCAGCTTGTAATAGCTTTTCCCTAGAGTCCTCCTTAACTAGCTGTTTGCCATTTACTCATTCAATCGTGAAGAGCAGTTAGTTAGCTCCATCTACTGCTCCACGGAGTGAATTGTACCAGCAGCATCGGTTCTCCAGTAGCCTTTCAGATCGCACTCCCAGTCTTGTTCTACATGCTCAGCTGCACCATGCCACTGGCAAGAGCAGACAGCAGAAAGAAACAAGGTTTACATTTTTCTGTTTATTCTGTCACCAGCTTTACTGTTATGTAGGTTTTCTTTAATCTCTAATATTTTTGGTAATTTCTTTTTGAATTGCAGGGTGACAATGTGGAGCATAATTTTTTTTAATACGTTTTCCCATGCCAAAAAAAGTAACAGTTCCCTTAAAATGATTAGCACAAACAATTGAGATATTTGCAAGGAAGGAAATGGAGCTATTTAAGTTATTGCTGTACTGATAATAAAGAAAGTCGCTGTGCTGAAAATGGGTACTCAGATCAACAGATGTATGCCCTTTCCTTATGCTTGCCAAATATGGTGACTGGAATATTCGGATGGGGTCACTTTTGTTTTAAAATAAATGTTCTGATATTCATTAAAATGCCTTCTTAATTTATGAGAGAGCTAATAAATGCCTGTTTTAAAACATCATCTTTCTTTGTATTTCCCTTTTGATTTAGGTGAAATGTTTCAAATACTCTCAAAACATCCCAAATAGCATCCCAGTAAGCAGGCTGCATGAGATACATACCTACAACATGGCTGAATCAGAGAAACACACCAAATAATTGCCAAAGTGGAAAGGTAGCAAGGATTAATACCTTCAAATGCCTAAAATCTCCCAACATTTTTATTATATTTAAAGACATAGCTCAGTAAAGGATTTTATTTTTATAGTAGATGTACTTTTCCATTAAGAAATACAATAAGAACAAAGAGCTTATTAAGGTCAGAGATGTTTTTCTAGTCTGCACAATGCTTATACACCTGTGAGACGGCTGCTAAACCAGAAGATCAGGCCTGCGGGTATTCCATAGAGAAAGGAGATTTATTCCTTGGAGTGGCTGCTGCCTCCAGATACATCAAAAGTAGTACACCTCCTGCTAATAGCAAAGTAAATTACATGAAGGTGCATCACCAGTTTGTGTCACTACTCCCTTTCACCTGCCTCGGGTCCCTAGTTGTACATTTGCCTCAAGTGGCCTCAAAATATGACAGGATATTTCTGAATTATGAGTCCAGAAAGGTCTCTGATTAGAAAACAGTACAAAGTAAGCAAAAGAAAGACAACTATCAACTAGGAGATGATTGCAGAAAGTCCAAGGTCTTTCCCCTTTCCTTTTCACCAGCTATGAAAACAAAGCTATTTTCCTTGCCAACGGCAGCTTTGAGTGCTTCAACCTCCACTTCAGTCCTTGTTAGCTCAGAAAGAGACATCTCCATCTCTAAATTACCTCTGAGTATTAGCCTTCAATGCATTGTTTGTGAACACCACTTACTGAGAAGAGCCTTTCCAGTTAAATCCAAGGAATTTGATAGTTTCTCAGGACAGTTTTGCATGTTTGAATGGGATAATTAAAATGCTGTTCTTCATTCTTCATACACCATATTGAAAATCTGTTCCCCTGTTCCCTGGGGGGAATATCTTCTACTTACACAAATTCATGTCAAATCGAGTTTCGTTTTTTCAAATTAGTAATTAATGCAGAATTATGCAGAGCAGAATAATAAATAATCTGGCTGTGCAGTTTATTTTTTCATGTAAACATGGGAGACATCAGTGTCTAACTCTGATTACAGTTAGCACATCAGGGGGAAAACAGACCCTGTTATCAACCAATGCACTGTAAATAAAGCTGTCCAGACCTTCAACAGCTTTCTAAAAGAATGTTTAAGGTGAATTATCTCAAAGTTAATTCGAAGCTACAAAACTCTAAATGCTTACTTTATGTGTGTAATAAACATAAATCCCAAATTTAGCGTTAACACAACAGGTAACCTGCAATGGGTGGATAACTATTCGAAAAGATTCAGGATTAATGTAAATTTCAAATTCAAGAAACAAAATACAGAGCTTTACCATATGCCTTCTGTGAATTTTATGGGAGTAAGAACTGGAAAGAGATCTCAAAGTCCAGTTCCACAGCTCATTTCCAAGAAAAATCCCATAGAATTTGTTCCTGAATAAAGGGTTTAAGGTTAAATCTGCAACAGCAGAATGTTAAATAACAATTATAATAGATTTCTTGAATGCATTTGCTTTTATATGAAAGTCAGAAGAGCCACAAGGTACCAAAAGCTAGTAGACTGTTCTTGAAGCCACATTGCCTCAATAAGCCTTGTAAAAAGCATTACTGATAAAAGAAATGAACTTTCAGTACTCAATACATTTAGAAAATGAAAAAACTGAGGGGATTTTTTTTACCTAATAATTGTTTACCAGTGTGCAATGATTTTCAAGGATTTCTTTGTGAGCAGGCGCATATCTAACCCACCCTGGTATTTTGCACTTTCCTTCTTCTCCTGTTCTTCATGAGCAGCTTACTTGTAGAAAGGTGTGTCAAAGAGTGTCAATATTATGGGGGCTTTTTCATGCATTTCTATGTGTGCAGTGTGTCAGATCATCATAAATGCCAAGGTACACAGTCCATAAAAGCACATATACACATTTATACATACATATGCAACCCACACATATATTATGGTCAGGAAAAATGTACAAAAATAAGTGCTTCTAAACTTCCAGACTGCAGTATAAGAAATAAGTTACCATATCAATAACTTTTGTAATATCTTTCAGTGAAGTAACCACTCGGAAAGAATATTACAGTTTTTCATCAAGTATAACCATTCTCTCATGTGGGTCATAATTTCATCTGTATAAAACTTCCATTTCTTCATAAAGAGTTATTGCATATCCAGGGTTTTCTTTCCAATTCAAAAAGTCTTTTCATTTTTACATGACATTTTAATGGCAAGTAACTCAAAAGAAATTTGCTAAGCTGAAAATTAAGCATATCAGATTTTTCCTCTGCATAATATTTACACAGGCAGTTGTGACTGACCAGAGCACAGAGTATAAACATTAGGATAAATAGCCATATTCCATCAGGGATTGGCCAACACCTAAGTATGTCCTTGAGAAAAACATCTCTCTGGATCTAAGCATTTTGGATCCAGTCCATTTCTACATTCTGCCTTGCACTTATTCAGAAAAGCCTTCGATGCCTATGGCAGTCCTGTCTAAAGATGCAGGGAAGAGTCTGGAAGCATATTTGTGACCTTACACAGATGAATATATTGTTTTGTTTGTGTTGATAGCCCATGTCTTCACACCTGTTTCTTGCTATGAAGCAAAACCAATTTGATCTGCAATTAAACATTTTCTTACATGATCTGGAAAATTTATGCATTATTGACAAAGCTAGAAGGACCTGAATATGGAAAGCATAACGGGAAAACAACACTTCATTGGGTTTAGTTTTAAATGTATTCAATGCAGTGCAAGTAATTTTTTTACAAAGTTGACTATTAAAATATTAAAAAATACTTATTTCCCTCTGATAAATAGTTTAATATGGGACATGCATGCTAATAGGAAAGTCAGGTTTGGGTGACAGCCATTTAACAGTGGAAAAGTGAATTAACAAGAAACTTTGTAGAAATACTTGAAAACATAACATGGTTTTTTTATATCACTTTATCCAAATGCAGCTTCTTAATTCTTCTGCAATTTCCCCTCTCATATCCACTTTCTAAACTTTAAAACAATTTTACATGTTCAAATACTTAGAAATACAAGTAATATACCCAATAAAATACATTAATTATGATGAAAGATAACGGGAAAGAAAACCTGGCATAGTTGTCTATGTGGTAAGGATTTTTAACATGTAAGCAATCAAAGATACAGAAAAGTCTTTTCACTACTGACATTGGAGAACCACACCCACTGTGTTTACTTCTCTCCTTTTTTTCATCGATGCTGGTTTTGCTGCTCTTGTTTGAATCAATCTTGTTCATATAATCAGGGTCACTGAAACCGTTAGTGATTGCTGCCAGGACTCCATTCCTCTCTTCTTCAGCCTCCTCATCCTCATCCTGATAGGAAACAAAACAGTAGGTACTTCAGTGCATGTTTCATTGCCTATTTACTTTAGAGCTGCAGCAAATAAAATAATTTTTCTTACTGTGACTCCTGTATCTCACTCCTTGATTTCAAGGGCGAGCACCTACACGCACCAGAGAGCTGCTTTCAGCTTTCAACGTCTCCATTTACAGGAAAAACACCGACTTAAACAACACCTTACTGCAAAAGCTTTTGTAGGACTGTCGAGCAAAGCTGCATTTATTCAAATATGGCCCACCAAGCTTTACTGAAGACAGCAGCAAATCTATGAAATGTGCAACAATAAGCTGTCTTCTGCTCAGGGAAAACACAGGCAAAAGCCACCATCTAGAAAGCAGGTAAAGCAAACCCCGTCTGGAGATGGAGAAGGTGGGAGAGCTGCCAGATCAGCTAGTCAAGATGGTTGGACCCCAAACCAAGCATCCCAGAATACAAGACACTTTCATTCTGTGCAGTTAGCTACTCTATTCCCAATGCTTCGTGATGAAAATCAAATTAACTTAAAACAAGAAAGAAGCACAAAGAAAAGAGGGTCATAAAGACAGACAAGCCCCACAACTAATTCAATACTAAATAGCTCATAGTACTTTCTTTCAAGTCCTGAAACCCATGCTTTAAGTTCAAAGTTACACTAAGGTTAAGCGCATTTTTATGTGCTTCCCTGTATCAGGACAGCTCTTTGGAGAATGTTGTATAAGCCTTCTGGTAGGTTTTGTTTCTTTGATTAGAAATGGCTCAGAGCCATGAAGTTCATGTATGAAATCTTCACCCTTTGAAGTCAGCGGGTTTTCTGTTAACTGACTCAGAGGACACAGGATTAGACATCAGCTGCAGCTTAGCTCTAAACACAAACTTTCTTGAAAGTTCTGGGGCATTTAGTTTGGTTTAGGATATTGCAGAGATACCAGCAGATCCAAGCTACAAAGATTGGCTGCAACTTTGTATCTAAACTAAACATAAACTTGCATAGTTAGAGGAGGGGTCATTTTAATCCAGGCAGGTGTACACATAATTTTAATTTTCTCCTGATGATTTTATTATCCTCCAAATCAGTGAGGGCATACAAGCAAAAAAAAAGGCTAAATATTCATTTGTGAAATGTAGAATCTCTTTCCTCTGACCAAATTGCTTTTTCCATTTGCATCATGAGAAGAAATAGATCAGACAAGGACAAACTTTAGATAAGTTGAGATGTACAGCCCTATGTGTAGCCACACAAAAAGCTCATTTAGAAATATTCCAGCTGTTAAAGTCAAAGAAAGCTCATTAAGCCACCCAAGTGATCTCCATGCCTGTGCAGAATTGCTCTTCTCCCCAGGGTACTTGTAGACAACGCAGTTCTTGAGCCTTTCCTCATCTAAAATTAGTAACGTCCTTGAAAATTAAAGTGGAGTCTGGACAATGTCCTCACACTGCTGTGAATCAGTGCAGCAGAACAGATGGAGCTAGAAAAGGGGATTATTACTGCTTTTCATTTTCAATTTACAAAAAAAAAAAAAAATCCAGTATATTTTATTCGAGAGAGATAAACGTAGCTCAACACAACGTGTCATCCTAAAAATACACTTGACTACAAGACCTCACTCATCCTCCACCCACCCTCCCGCAGCTACATAAGTATTTTGAAACCAAAGGCCAGGATAAAAATCTCTGTATAAAGCATTAAGAAGATCATACCACAAAATTCCAGTCCGAACCTTAAACAATCCCCAGGGTAGTACTAAAACTCAAACCTGGAGTTTTACTTGGGGCCTAACTCTGTTATAAATACCAAGCTCTTCTGCTTCAAACAGTTGAGGCAGCCGAGGGAAGCGCTGGGGGTGGCAGCGGAGCCTTTGTTGGCAGCACCCGGCACTTGAAACAAGGCACTGGCGAAACAGCCTCATGAATGCACTTGGTGCTTCAAAAGTTAATAAAATGAAGAAACCCCTCAGAAGAGTCCTGACATCTTTCTGCTGCTCTCATTTTTTTGAAAGGGAAAAGAGAGCAAAACAACATCTATACTTGAATACCGGCAGGATTTGGGCATTATTCATTGTAAGAGTCTATTTGTCTCTCAGGTAGGGCTGGCTAAAAGTCGTACAGAATCACTTCTACTGCAGAGCATGAAAGGACATTGCATACGTGCCATTTTTCTTTTCACATAACTGCACGTGAACAATTCGCAGGAGGCTGGTGCTTTATTAGACTGTTCTTAACTCCTTTCTACTCCCCAAGAGGCAGTTATTACTTAAGTAGAAAATACCATATATGGTGCGTATATACTTGATTCTGTTTGCAGTGTTACAAGGCAGGGCTTTCACAGAACAGAGACAATTTTACAGAAGTGCTGTATCACATTGCTTGAAAAGGAGAAATCTAGTCTAGAGAAGAACCACCACTGCTAGCTTATAAAAAAAAAAAAGAGTCTTATAAACTGAGACTATCAAGGGACTTTTCCAGCTCACTGTGGAGAACTGAATGTGATGAAAGATTAAGCTGGTTTACATTGTAGAACAAAAAAATCTGTTGCAAGTGTTCAACTGTGGCTTTAATTTTAAATGTCACGCTAAGTTTTCCCTGGATTCCAGCTATCAATGAGAAAATGGCAGCTGGCACCAAGGACTCTGTTTGGATACAAAATCAGTAGCATCCACAAAAGTTACTGTATGTCACCCAAAAAGCACTGTATATGGCACCTGCTACTGTGGCTGCTGTTTATATTAGCTGAAGTGTTTGCTGACATCTAACAGAATTGAGGAAAGTAGTCACTTCCATTGAATAATAAAGATTAAAAATATTTCAACCTAGAGTGTTGCACACATGGAGCCTACGCAGTGTTCAGGAAGACTGCATGATGCTTGCACAGAAATGCCACGTAGGCAGAATACTGCCCTTGAAACCTTATTTTCAGTTTTCAAACTTTCCTCATTTCTGACCAAAAGGAAGAGGTTTAGGTGAAAGACAGAGCAACGTCAAAGAGAATTTCTCTGGTTTATAGGAGAGTACAATTCACACCTTTGCAGAAAAGAGAATAAACTCAGAATTTTGGAGGGGAAACCTCTCCATTTATGCAGTCAATGTGAATGGGACATTTTGTCTGACCTTCCTTGCAGCAGGTTCTTCCTCTGCTTTTGCCATTAACTTTGAAGCTGTCTCTGTGGGTCCTGGTTCACTCCAAGAGTGTGAATGTGATGAGGTCTTTTACCAGTTTATATTCTAAACTAGAGACTCCAAAGGAACAAGATATTCTAGTACCTAACTGCTGTAAAGAGCAAACCAGAAAGCAAACCAGTACAACTAATTCCTATACAAGGCAGAGGGTTACAATTCACTTCCTACATTTATTTACATAGTTCTGAGTGCAAATTTGCTATCAGCTCTCATATGAGAATAAAAAAATCAGGAAGTGAGATTTCTAATTAACACATGTCCACAAGAGAATATGATAATGAGGAGAACACATTTAAGGTGATGATACTCACACAAATTTAAGTACGTGCTAGGCAGTGACATGAGATTTTAGCTGTTGCTTCTGTCCTTGCAACATTTTAGTTTTCACAGTGAGAAATGAGAAATACAAGCCAAGTGTGCTGTCCATGGCACCCCGCTCAGTAAGCAGGGCTTGTCCTTGGCTACAGTAGGAAAAGGACATGGCAGGCATTTTCCTTATTCTGCAAAGTCTTGAGCTGATCTAGGACCAGCCAATTGCCCCTTCCCTTATGTATTTGTGTGGGCAAGAAGTGAGTTGGGCACCTGAAGGACAGCAAAAGGCAGAAATGTGCCTGCAGTGATAGATCATCCCTTTCAATCATTAAGTCCATCACAAAACTGTACCTTAAGGGTTTCTTCCTTCCTCATTTTAAAGCTACCTCCACTTACTCCATGACTTTCAAGTCTTCGAGTTCCCATGTCTGCCTGATCTGCAAGCACTGGTACATGTGCCCCAGATGAAAGGGAATCTGATAGAGGTAGGCAAAGGCAAGGGCAGTCATAAGTTCCCTTCACAGATCCAAAGATGCTTAATCATCCAAGGACTGAAACATTTTATGTTCTTACCCAAACCTCCAATAAGCTTTTTTTTCTGCTCTATGAGCAAAATGACAACCACTTACTTCACAAGATGGATATGCTCAGAGGGAATCGCCACTGATGCTACCTTGCCAAGAAAAATCACTTTTCAGACTTTCCACTCAAATCCTCATTCAAAGTGAGTGTTTGCCCATTTGCAGACATTCCACCATTAGACAATGTCTTCTAAAACCCACTGAGTGGCTAAGCTTTGTGTCCATTTTTCAGTCCTTCTCCACACACCTAGATCTAATTATGGCTTTGAACACATTCCTGTGCATTTACAGAACCTCTTTCTTATCCAAACAGCCAAAATCCCATATTAATTGTTGAACTATGTAGGCATTTTAAAAAAAAAAAAAAGAGAGACATCTTGGTTGATCTTCATTGTTTTTAGGCTTCTCCATTTGAACTCAATATCCTGTTTCTTGAGCCTACCTAAGAGCTTTGCTTAGGCATTTGGGATGCTCTGTTCTGGTTTAGCTTAAATAGTTGACAATCTTTCTTCTTCTGGCTGTCTATCCCTACAGCACTCAACCAAACTTCTTCCTGCTTTTTTATTTTCACTTTCTGTGTTTTACTTTTTTCTATTTGTCCAGAAATTTCATAAGATGCTTTAAATTTTCTTTTCTATCATGCATATTAGATTCAGTTCTGTAATTAAAAGCCGCAAGACAATCAGCTTCCAACTTCCTTGTGATTTTGTTCTCACTGCTTAGGAAAGTAGTGCTAAACACTGGAGATGGAAGATGTGACAAAACTTCTTCATGAATCTGTCCCAATTATTTCAGCAATATGACAATTTCACAGTATTTCAGAGTTGTGAGAAGCTCATTAGGGCAGCAAAAAGTGCTGCTATAATGATGCAGAACAGAAAGTGTATCCCAGTCTGAGCTTCAGCTGAAAGAGAAGGGGTAAGTTGAAGGCTACAGGGATCCAATACACCTAATAAATGAAGTTATCTGGTAGTAAACTGATCCAAGTACCATGCAACCGCAGAGGGTTTAATAAACAAAATGTGACAATTTTTTTTTTTTTCTGTATTGCAATAAGATCAAGTCACTGAGCTCGGTCTGATTTTGTAACTGTCAAGTACGTGTATGCCAGTGCTGGGGAGACAATTGCCTTTGATTTTTGTGATACGTCTAGCACATTGTTTGATAAATGGCCATAAAGTCCATGCCACAAAAGGGAATTATTACAGATGGATGTTTCACTCCATTTGATATCTTCCAAAAAGCTCCAGATATACAAATAATTTTTCTTTTACTCAGGGTTATTTTGTTTTCACTGTCCGTAGTCTAAAATAGAAACTTCCTTAAATACATTTACAGTTAGTACTAAGATAAATCATTCTCTTTAGCACGTATAATTGAAATCTGTTTTGTAGGACAACAATAAAGTTATTAAAGTACCTTTGGAAGTTCCTTTGAACTGAGTTGATGCAGAGTGCAGAAATGAGCCACGGCATACTCTAACAGTGCTCCAAAGATGAAACTGAAGCAGATGCCGAGGTACACATCAATTGCCTTAATAAAGCAATTAGCATTTGGGAGTGAAGTCCTGGCTCCCATCATCAGCGTTGTCATAGTAAGGACTGTGGTAACACCTGTGGAATGCGAACATCTAAGTTCTGAGAAAACACGTATAGCAATGGGGCCCTTCACTGCAAGGGCCCTGCTACAAGACAAGTTTTTCCTGGCTCTGTGAACTCCTAGTATGCCACAGAATTTAATGCGCCGTGTTTTGGAAAGAAGACTTTCAAATGAACTTGTGATTCTGAAGTTAAATGCTTAAAAACACTCATTAAAAAGTTTGTAATGCTGAGAAGACTGGAAATTAACATGAGAGGGATTTTGGTGCCATAGAATGCATATTTCTGATTAACACATTATTATTGCAATACTATGCAAACGCTCAGTGCAGTTGTCACTGGCCTCATTTGATGTGAAATCTTTCTTTCTTCCCTATTCTGTAGGAGTGTTTTTCCCATCCCACCTGCAGTCAGATCAGAACTGATTTGCATTCTTTCCCTTTCAGAATATCCTTTATTTGAAATTAATTATATTTAATCTCTTATAATCCTCTTATTATTCATGTGTTAATTAGTATGTATCATTAGACCTCACAAAAGCCTCACAATTCTGCCTGTGCATGCCATGTGTTTGGAAATGTTGAAATTATTTCCAAAATGACTGAGTTTTTTCATTTGCTTTCAGCAGCTTCCCTTGCCTCTAAGTCTCCTGTAGCTCCCAAAGACATATTCTTAGTTAAAGAATAGCAAGGCTTTAAGGAGAGTCTGCATGATGTACTGCAGATGACAAGCCAGAAAAGCAATTCCACAAACGTCAGAAGCGTTTGCAACTTCTGCAAATGGATGCCATGTACATGCAATAAAGAAAACACCTTAATGATCCAACTATTGGTTTGTTTCCTTTTGTTTTGTTTTATTGGCTTCTCACCTATGCAGATTCTGGCTGGAACTGAAGACTGGCTTATCCAAAATGATACCCAGGAGAGTACAACCAGTAGGATTGATGGTACATACGTTTCTAGTATGAAATACAAGATGTTTCTCTTGAGTTCAAAGTGAAACACTAGTTTTGGGTAACGTCCTGTGGAAAGAGCAGGAAAAAAAAATAATGAATGTTCAATTCATAAAAATTCTTTAAATTACCAACCTGTATTACTTTTGTGTATCACAATGCAAAAGCCTAACAAGTTTGAAAAAAATTAAACACTGCGCTGAAAAATTCTGTTATGAAGAGTCTAAACTGAACTGAAAAATAAAAAAATGTATAACACCAAGTCAGCATATCCAGAGTTTCATTAAATAAATGGAAATTCACTGAGAGTTAGTGAAGGAAAAAATAAACCCATCAATGTGTGGAAAGAATGATTCATTATTTAACACAATGCAAGGAAATTTGAAATCATAAATGTATTTAGCTGTGGCTACTCATAAGAATTACCACAATGAACTATAACAAACTAACACAACAATTGTAACTTTATTAAGTTAGTATGGGTCCTTATCTTATATTGCCTCAAATATCTGTTTTATTTTGCTTTTCTTTCCATTTCCTATTGCTCAAGATATGGATCAAAGGTACTTTCTCTGATACTGCTGATCTCCCTCTTATATTCCCCTTAAAAACAAGATGTCTTTTCATCTTCACTATTCTTTCTTTACATTAGTGCCTTACAGTGTTTGTGCTGTTCTGAGCAGTATCACTGTTGCGGCATAAATTATTTTCTTCTAAATTAGTAATTTGCAAAAGATGGAAGTTTGGGCCCACAGTCAAAGAGAGAATTGGGTTTCTTTAGGGAACAGCACACTGGTAAGTAGAGCCTGAATTTGATATCCAGCTCACTAACTGAGCAAAATTTGGCTATGCTTGGGCAACAGAAGTGCCAGATCTGAAATTGCTACCAGTCCAACAGATCAAAGTAAGGCAAAAGCTTGCTTTTTACTAACTTAAATGTACAAAACAGGCTTCAAAATTAAGAGTTATTTAAGTTTTAAAAATATTATTTTAACAAAATTATTGAACCAGCAAATCAGTAAGAGAGTAATGCTTGAATATACTGTGGTCAGATAGCTTTGGCTTCATCTCTTTTAATCCAACAAATTATGATCTCCAGGACCTGTATTTGTTTACAGTGCTGAGTGCTGTGAGTCAGGACAGAACTACAGAATGGTGAATGCACTTTAGCAACAATATACGCATAGACAGGTTATTTGTACATCCCTCAGGTGCACTGTGAGACATGGAATCAAAGAATACTTTTAGAAGCTTGAAGTGCAAGTAATAGATGCCAAGAAATGTCGTCTTGCTTCTAGGCTTGAAAATGGATAGTTAAATTTTCATTTTTAAAAGTATTGTATAAATTGCATCCAAAGAACAATAAGGTTTCATAGAACTCTAAAAATCAGAAAGAGTCGCTAGATTATGTAGTCTGACCCTAATCACAAATCATTAAATTTCCCCAGTTATTACTTGCATTGAACTCAATCGCTTTGATTGAAACAGAGTCTACCTTTCACACAGACCTCTAGACTTAATCTAAGAATATTTAGACATGCAGCATTGACCATTTCTCTCAGTAATCTGTTACAATTATTAAAATCATTCTGTTAAAAATGAATGCCTGATTTCTAATAGTAATCTGACTGCAGCTGTCTACCACGTTGACTCTGACTTTTCACTAGTGGACTAAATAGCCCTTTGGTAGTCAGCTCTTTCTGCTGAAAGTACAAACGCACTGTAATTAGGGTTCTACTTTGTAAGTTCAACATAATGTGGTCTTTGAGTTTCTGACTGACAGAAAAAAAAAGGATACAAAGATAGACAGTAGATCCTTAACTCTCTCCATGGGGCAGGAGACACAAAGATGATTTATACTGTTATCATCATTTCTATGTGAAAAGCGGAACATTACATTAGTGTACCCCATCAATACTGTGATTTTTACCAATACAATTATTTCAGTAATTTTGCCCACCAAAATTGATTTTAAGCATAAGCAAACCAAGGTAAAGCACTCAAAAGTTAGGAAGCATAAAACTTACAGTCAACCGTGCAACATTACTTCAGTCTGTATAATAAAAGACTATAGCATAAAGCATATTTAGGGATTGTAAATCTGTGCTTCCTAGTGTGCAAGAGCAAGCATTTAAAACCTTAATAAAAACTGTTAAGGATTTTATTAATTTTGCTTGCAATCTTCTAGGCTGCTATTTAGCTAGAACTCAGACTAGATACTCTTAAACAGAAAGACAAGATTTTTCTCTGCAGTGTTTGTACTTGGAACTGTCATTACTGTTGCATGGTTGCAGCTAGCACACGAAGGATTATGTCACAGCCACCATGAGGGAAGGCTGTCAACCCAGAGCTCATGTGAGAGTGCAAAGGGTGCAAACCATCAGCACAAAACAGAATCCTCCACAAAAGTCATTTGTCTTGTCTTTCTGTGCTGACCAAGGGGAAAGATGTGGTGGCATGTACCCAGCAAAGGGGGGCGAAGAGACTGGACTGTGCTTCCTGCAGGTACCACAGGCACCTAGGTGTTCCTGTGGTTCAGCCTTAGAGATTGTCTTTAAGAATGAAAACTCTGAAATAGCCAATACATAATAGCTGTACAGCAATGCCATCTCCTCTTTAGCACCCTACAACTGAATCTCCATTCACCTTAATATAAAAGCCAAGTGGGTACACAGGAAGTTAGTTCAAAATATCAAACCTGAAAGTCACGCTTTGCCACTTTGCTGCAATTGCCAAATGTAGACGAGACCTCTGACTGTACCTGTGCTCTTTTGTGTTATTTTTCCTGGTGTCAGAAATTTCTGAAGTAATGTGGACAACAAAGAGAAATAGAGATGTAACAGCTTATAGCTGAGTAGCTTTTTGGGGAACAAAGAGAAGGCGTTTCTCTAACCTTAGGGCTTTTGGCTTGCCACAATCCAAAGGCACATCATGGACATTATAATAATAATGTCAGCGTTTCTCTAAAGAGTTCAGAAGAGCTTTTATAATGGAAATTTTGAAGCAAACTATATATAGAATTCATATGAGCTCCTTCTGTGATAAACTGAAGACAGTAGTCAAGAAAAAGTATGCAGTGCATACTTATCATGCTAAAGAAATGAGCAACGGGAGAAAATGAAGACAGAAATATTGCAGTCTATTTCCCTCTACATTCTGCCTGTACCAAAAGGTATCTTTAAAAAGAAACAGATTTGCTAGTCCTGTTACGTGAGTTGTACATGAGATAGCAATGCTGTATCTCATTGCCTTTGATTTGCACATCTGACACTGTTGTGCCATCAGTAAGATCAAAAGTGAAACAGCTTCATGTAATCCTAGTGCTGGCTTTACCAGAGTCAACTCAAGCACAGCTCATTAACTCCTCAAAACTGTCAGGTTTATCCCTTCCTTGAGTCTTATTGACCACAAAATGTTTGCATTAAAATGAGAAGATTCTTTTTCTTTCAAGTTTCTGGCCCATGATGGATGCCACCTCAGTGTGTGACTGCTCTGATTTAAATTTGGTAATGTGATGGAAATAATATCTGTGCAGATAGCTAACTCTGCAGTAAAGGCATACTGTTAGCACTTAAAGTATCAAATTACTCTGTTTAACAGTTTCTCAGATGAATCTGAACCTAAATGACTGTCAGTACACATACTCTAAATCCATCAGAATGTGAGGTATTCTACTTGGTCACCTCATAGTGAAAGAAGATTAAGCCGAGTTACCGCGGGTTTATAAAATTTACTAGAGGGCAGAAGAACAAAACTGGACAGTAGCTCTAGCTTGTGAATGAAGAACAACTCTAGATAGCAGAGTATAGTCTCATACCTACTGTAACTCTCTCTACTCCTTAAAAAAAAAAAAAGTAGAAAGAGTTGAAAGAAAAAGTTTCAGTTGGTTCCAGCTGATTACTTTTGTTTCAGTATCAAAAATTATACCAGCATAGACTCTGAGTAGCTGACTAGGTGTAGGTCTAGAGCAGATCTTTCTGAAGGGAAGAAAAGCTATTTTATTCCTCTTTATGACTTGCCTTTGAAGTTTGGCTATTGGCTTCTAAAAACAATATTCTAATTTACAGCGCTGCCTGACACTTTGCATAGACCTTGCCATAATACTGATGATTTTGTTAACACTGTTGCTACACTGCCTGAGAAGTAGATATAAACTTCAACAGGCTTCCTTATCACCCTAGGATTAAAAACAAAAACAACAACACCACCACCACCCCAAAAAAAACACCCACCACACACAAACAAGTATTTTTCTGTGATGTCTGTTCCTGGCTGATGGCAGAACGCTGCATCTCTGCTCTTTCCCGCTGCCCTCTGACCAGTGGACAGTCACAGCAGAGGCACCTGAAGGAAGGACAGATGCTCTACACACACTGTCAGCAGTTCCTAACTTTCACTCCAATGTTCCAGGATGGGAGCATCTTCCCCACAGTTACCTCCTGTGTTCTTTTTGATGAACTCTACTCCAGTAAAAGACTGCTCCACATGACTTTTTATGTAAGAAGCACTCTGGTGTCCTGCACAGGGCTGTGCAGTCAGGCACAAAGAGCACATTCCGCTCTGTCATGAATTATGTATGCCTAAGCCCTTGGGTGCCAGCTAAAATGTGTGATGTACATCTCACAGAAGCGCATCAGTCTAACTCTTCCAATGCATCATTTTCTTCTCTTCTTGCACATTTTAAGGGCACAGTACAGGAAAGCTTTAAATAGCATTTTACTGCCTTAACTATGTGCTGAAAACATAGTTTTCAGTATGCAATTTTTTATTGCTTGTTTGCAATGAACATATGCATTAAGGAATTGGTAGCATCCCCATTTTTACCCAACAAATATGTTGTGCAACTGAAATACAAGTCTTTGACTGATGTAGGATGCTAAGGGCGTCAATATACATGATTAATATGTTATCACAGCTCCTTTGTCCCTCCCTCAGAGAACAGTCATCTTCAGTCAAGATCTTACAAACTACCTCTTTTCCTACTTGTTCTTCAGAGGTGAACTAAAGGAAATGAAAGATCAGGACAGGCTTCTCAACATGTGTTTTACCTTCATGAAAGGGCTTTAAAAAAAATGAGTTTGAAATCCAAATTTGAAATCCAAAAAAGAATGAAACAAACTCTTTCATGTAGTGTTTATATACAGACATTTATCCATTTAGCTTAGCTATTAAAAAAAACAAAACAAAACTTACAAAAAAATTATGCCACAGAAAGCTTTCCAAGTCCTTCTGTATATTTCTGTCTATACTATAAAGAATTTCCCAGAAGTTATTCTTAATATTAATTCCATTAATTGCATTTCCACATGTTTTTATGTTACTGTAACTTTTTCAACGCATTTTCCAAAACTCTTTTCTTTCTAAACTGTTCTACAGAAGTCTCACAAAAACAACTAATGATGGAAAACCTTTCAACATCAATTCAAGGGGAAAACCTTGGTTAAAAAGAGCGATTATATGTACTCAGGTAGGTAACTTGAACATATATATATGGTAACATATATATGCATATGTAACTGCTTGAATCTTAGTTGAGACTGACCAAAAACTCACTAGATAAGATTATACTGAATACAGTTCTGAGATTGTTTGTAAGCCCTGTATGGCAAAGAAGATGTTCTCAGAAATAACAATTCGTGAGCAATTACAGATTTTTAAAGAACTGATAAAAAGAATGAATGAAGTTACTCGGTGTACCATACCTGAAAAAAGAAGAATTGGAAATCCTTGAAAAGTTTCATTATTAACTAAGAAATCTCCTGAGCCTTGGGAAAGTGCAGATGGGCCTGTAGGACAAAGCAAGGTAATGCTTCTATTTTGAGAGAAAGAGACTGTGTCTGATGAATACACTCTGTGTAGGAGTCTGTCATATTTATACAGTCTTAGACACCCTTTAGAGTTTATACATGGTTTATATACTTTTCGATTTTCAGATCACTCATGATAAATGAGAGCAACTCATCAATGGCTCAGTCCTGACCTCCCACCTGAGAAGCTAATAACATAGAGTGGCCAGGGGTCAGAAGAGTTTCAACATTGTATAGCTAACCAAGGTCTGACAAAGCCTTTAGTTTAAGGAGGTGAAAGCAGGATTTGTGATAGATATCAAAACCCTGGCAGTGACTGCAGACAAGGAACAGCAGCCAGATCCTTTTGCAGCCTTTTTCAAGAGGCAAATGTCTTGTCTTTGTGCATCAAGAAGAGGAGACTGACTTTATGCTTTTGTTTCTTCTTTCCCTCTGTTCTGCCAAAATAATACCAGTTAAATATGCCATTTTGCTGACTTCATGGTTTTCTAAGCAGGGAAGATCACTGAGAGCCCTGACTGCCTGACATAATTCTCCCTGCCCTCCAGGCTGGGGCTGAAGACTTGGCAGGAAGATTGCAGTAGTTAGAGCAAGACTTCAGGAAAGTTGCCAGCCAGAAGAAAAACTATCGACAGCCAATTAGCCTCAAGTATTAAATGAGTTTTTGCCACTTTCTCCAATTACAAATGTTAATTGAGATTAATTAGCTATCGCTTGCAGTGAAAATAGAAGCATTTATCAAGTGTGAACACATGGGGTCTGTCCTGTGCCCAGTACTGTTCACTAACAAACATCATGACATACCAAGTGTCTTTTAAGAGAGGAGTGTTAGCACATTAGAGAACAGTATTACAGTCCAAAATTATCTCAACAACTATCAGCCTGAGTAAAACAAAATGCATTTCAACAAAAACAAGTAAAAAGTCCTACACTCAGGTGGGAATCCCTAGCTCCTAAACAGAGCATAGGCAATACGTGGCAACAGAGCAATAAAGGAGCTGGATTACTGGAGAAGGAATCACAATCTGAACAACGTCAAAAATGCACAACAATTTTCTGCAAGAAAAGCAAATATCAATCCAGAACAGATAAAGAAAAACAGAGTTCATGAAATGCATTAAGTAAATCCTCCCCTCTGTGGAGGATTTCTGATGGGAACATTTTTGGGTGCTGCACATCAGCAAAGATATGAGCAATTCGAGGGAGAACAATAGCAAAGACAGGAGATCTAGAAACTGTTTGTACTAATTAAAAAGAGGGGAAAGTGTTGGTCTGAGAAAAGACACATCTATCCTGAAACAGTGAAAGGGCAGCTGAAAAATAGCAGGAAATTTATCTTCTATATCCACATAATGGGTTTGAAATGCATCAAGGGAGATCAAGATTAGACATGAGGAAAATATGCATGTGATAATCACCAGAAAAAAGTCATCTAGCAAGGATGAAGCAGACACTTTGGAGGTTTGTCTGACTTACTCCTAGAAACATCTGTCAGGAAGTAGGCTGTAGATATAGATGATCTTGCCTTGCAACACGAGAATAGATTAAATGAATTCTTAAAGTGTATTTCAGCCTTATTTCTATGATTATTTACACAAAAATCTAGACTGTAACAGTCTTTCATTGCTTTTATGTTTTTCCAATATGAAAGGCAAGCTTTTTATATCACTGTTTATTACTCTGAGAATGCAGGTGGTGCTGGCTATACAGCTAAAATAAAAACCCAGCAGCCACTGATGCAGATGGTTTTAGGCTTCAAGAGCGTATCAGTGTATGCAGAATAAAGACTACAGTTAAAAGTGGTTCTAGCACTTAATTTACTCATGTCCAAAACAAAATCTGTACCAAAGTGAAAACAACAACAAACCCTAGCCAGCAACAGCACTCTAGCTAACATTACTTGAAGTGACTTACTATTATGCAAATAAAATAATGTGATTACTATTACGTGATACATGCTGTTCTATAAGCAAGATTAATCCACAATGTCCTTTTCTTCAATTTACTGAAGTTACTTATGCAGGAATTTTGCTGACTACATTTTAAATTTGGCTCTGTCAGTGGCTGTACATGAACTTGGGGGTTGCTTTGTTGTACAATATTTCACTTGCACAGCAGCTGTACTGTCTGTTCAAGTTCACAGAGTATTAAATCCTGATTGCTTTTTTTGCTGTGTTAGGAAATACAGGCTCTTTTTCACAGGGCTCTTTTCTCATATCTTTAGCCTTTTGAATCGTAACTGTTATAAATTACTGATATTTATAAGGTAACTGTTGTTTTTAAAATACTTTCAGATATCTATTAATAGTGACAAGGAAACGCAAAGCATCATTTTTTCCTTTTGAAATTGATTACATAGTTCCATTATTTGGTTACTTTTTTTCTTTTAACATGGGCTAGAGTAGGCACTGCTTTCCTTAAAAAAACCCCACCAAACAAAACACAAACACCAACCACAAACTGTAGAAAATAGCACCTAATTCATAATGACTCAATAGAAAATTAAGAGGATTATAAGATTCCATTTCAAAAGTACTGCATAGTACTTGATAACATGTCTTTGAACAGGAGAGTTGAAACAAGCAGGTGTGGGAAATTTTAATAGAATTAAGTTGCATGTGTTAAAAAAAAATGTATCATTAAATGTGGCTTTTGATTTTATACATATGATACCTGCCAACATAAAGGGAGGAAGACAGCATCATTTACTGAAAAGAAAAGCACAACTCATTTGATCACGCCTCTTCAGTTATAAGTGGAAATTTGTTTTACTCTATTTAAAAAAAAAAAAAAAAAAAATCTATTTTTTTTACATTTAGAGCCTGGACTCTATGATAGAAGGTGGTTAAGAATTAAGCAGGTTTCCTCTTCTTTCCTGTATGGTGAACAGGTCCTAGTGCCCTTCTGGGTAGAGCAGCACTAAAGGATTATTCTCCTTTGATTGAACCTGACGTTGCTTACCCAGAAGCTGTAAAGAGGAGGAAGGCAAGCAGATGTCACTTATGTAAGTAGCAAGATACTTTGTGATCCTGGAGCCTGCTGGTATGTATTTCATTTCTACTTTTATATCCATTTAGAGAACTTCGACTTTTACCCTGATTTAATACCTGAAATTAGATGGTAAAGTTTCTCTGTGTTGAATTATTAAAGCAGAAATACCCAACAATGGAATACAGAAACTATATTTCTGTGATTCAGCATTAGTAGCATATCTTCTGGTGAAGCTATAGCTTTGAAGGATGTGCGTGTCTTCATTTAAAGATCACTTTTTCAGCTGGCGCATTGACTTGAGCGGAAGAGAAACGGAGTATACAGTGAAGAACGGTAATGAAGGGTGTAAGCGTGACTCAGAGCACAAAGCAGGTTTGGAAGGTCTTGAACTCTCTGAAAGCCCTTTTGAAAATAAACAGGAGCAGACCTTTTCATGATGTTAAGTTCTGCAGAAACTTCCTATAGCAGTTTCCTAAGATCAGCAGGTCTGCAGAAACACTTCAGTGGAAGCTCAGGCCAGGCAATGTCCTCTGCAGCCCACCAGGCTGGACAGAGGCTGCTGCAGACAAAGAGCAGCTCCCACAAACACTAGCCATGAAACCCAACTTCTTGCTTTTGACTTGCCTAATAAAGCCAGAGTGGTTATCTCCAGGAAAGCTGGGAACTGTTCTGAGCTGGTCCCTCTCAAATTTAAATACCCAAATTACAGGCTCTTCTTTCACAAGAGCTCTCCCTGACATTACGTGGAAGTAGTACATATCTTGTTTATCATTCTTTAGATAATGTGTAGCCTCCAAGAAAATGCTCAAAAACTCTCAACATTTACATTAGCTGGGTCTCTGCTGGTAACATCTGGAAAAGTATGTATAGTTTCAAGAATATGATCTAGCAGAAGATGAAAACTGTCATCCTAAGAGAAAGCAATGTGCTCAGTTCCTTAATGCTGCTCTGTTCCCAGAGCCATATTCTAAACTGTACCTAGAAAGTCTTAGAAGGGTGTTCTTACCTGTCTCATATACTGCTTCAGATACTGAGGTAAAGTGATCTTCTACTGTGTATTGTGCCAGTCGGAGTGTGTCCAAACCTCGAACTGAATCATTTCCTCTAGTCCAGTAAAACATGACATCATTGATATTATAACCCCCTGTAGTGATACACAAGCCAACAAAAGTGTTTATTTTACACAATAATTAATCTGTGTCGAGCACACTTATCGTTCATCTGTCTCTTATTTCTCTATCTGAAAGCACAATTAGACATAAACAATGACAGTTCTTGGCAGAACATAATGCCTGTTTGCAACAAAACTCCCAATAACATACTAAGTCTTATTGTCAAAAAGCCGACTTTTTTGGAATTGGTCTTTTTCATATCTTTTGTAGTATAGACAACATAAGCTAATAAAATAGATTAGTACCACATGGTATCCTAAAGGCAAAAGCTATTAAGCTTTAAATACATTTTTTTATTAATTATAGTGCTGTCAGCATTTGGACTGAACATCACGTGTGCCCTTTGTTGCATCCCAGGCAGCTGTTTGTCGATGCTGTGCATTTGATCCTCTTTCCTGTAGAAACGAAGGGGTGAGGAGAGCAGCAGGGCTGCTGCGTGCTGGTGCCAGGCTCAGAGCTGGGCTTGGGTCATCACTTGGGGCAACATTTTGGCTTAGGAGCTTGAACGCTTCTCAGGGGCACCAGCTTAGATGCTGATGTTTCTGCAGGCTCAACAACATGGCACATTTCAGGGGCCCCAGGAGATTTCCTCTTAACCTTCAAGTAGTAATTAGGAGCTGAGACGGTACATGAATCATCTTTCAGAAGGCAACTGTATTTTGCACACACTTGTTAATATGTGGCACAATCATAGCTAAAATACCTCTGTAGCTTTTTTCCCATTATATTAAAAGGCAGGCAATTTTCAGACTAGTGTATATGATTAATTCAAGATTATGTTAATGTAATTTACATGTTAACAGGGAGCATTTGAACATCTTTTCCTTTAGCTTACTTAGATCAATCATTCTTGTATTTGACAGACTTATATTGTGCAAGTTAATAGGTAAGCTTAGGGGACAGAAATGTGAGTAGATGATTATTTTTAGACTCCAGCCAATTGTAAGTAAATTACAGTGTGAGACAATAATGCAATACATTGCACAAGGGTATATGCTGCAAAAAGAACAAAGCTCTAGAATCACAGAAAAAGACATGTATTAAAATAAAAAATAACATTTTAAAAATTTTAAGTTAATGGCTTTGTTTCTTGCAATGACAAAAAACCAAAACAAAACCCCACCATTTCATGTAAGAAAAGCAGGAGTTCAGAAACTTCATTTCAAGGAAACACTGGGCTGGTTACCAATTAAAATGGCAATTTCACCTGGAAATTCTTTCTCTGACCACTCTTTCAATGTAAATTTTGTTTTCGCTATCACTGGCAGTTTTGTGACCAGTTTTCTATCATAACCAGGGTCATTTTATAGCAATTAAAGCCAAAACGCTGCTGTATCAAAAGACTGAGTCAAAACATGCACATCTAAGCTAAGTTCTCAATTCACACTGAGAAATTTCCCAGATTTGGGAGGTGAAAAGTAAAAGTAATATTTCCTATAAACAAATGATTACATTGCCCTCAGTCAAAACAAAGAGGTTTGTAGAAGCAGTTTCTATGCATGACTCCAGGTATGGATTCATTTTACTTTCCTTCATTGTAAAGGAACTGCAGATATTTAAACAAAGTCCAAAGAACTAGATTATTAGAGTGAATTCTTATTTGTATTTTGGGGGTTTTTTGTTGTTTTGTTTGGTTGGTTTTGGTTGTTGTTCTTGTTGTTTACAAGATATTGTATCTTCCAATTTGTACGAGATGGGAGAAATTCACGATGTCCAGATGGGTATTTTCATTAGCTGAAGAATTAGTAGATTTTGGTGATCATTCCTATGAAAGTTCTTCAAAAATACTAGTTCCAAAACTCGTGAAAAATTTTCACGAGGAGAGTCTTCTCAATAGTCAGTAAAGTTAAAGAGCACAGTGCTCCCTCTGTGCAAATTTACTCTTTATTCAGGGGATTAACATTTTGCTAATTATAAAATGTTTTAAAAGTTTATAGAGACAAAATCCTTAAGCCAAGTTATTTGGCTTCTACAAGTAATCTCTTTTCTCTTTACATGGCACTGAGTTTTCATTCTAACTAATTCCTCAAGCCCAAAATATCTCATTTCCATACTTCACTGATACAGTACAAGCAGCTAATGTCAACAGGGTTAACTACAGGAATAGTAAATTTGGGATTAAACATTCATAATGCCTAATAAAAATGAGTTTCTTTACCTTTCAGTTGCTAATTTTAATTTTCCCTGATTGTCAAGCACAAGTTAAGTGCCTTCACATGGCTCTTGACTGAATAAATGCTAAAGGACAAGCTCAAAAAGGAAATAAAATTTCAGAGATGGGCCCAAAACATGAATATGTATTTGGACTGGAGGCCTGGGGGGCGGGGATGGGGGGAAAAGGAAAAAAGTCCTCAGCCGAGTGTGAATGAATGGTGGCATTCCCTACCACACAGCAGAGAGCACGGACTGCCTGGCAGCACCAACTGAGTCAAGGGCCCTTCAAGTCCCCAAATGTCACATCTGCCATATCAACAGACTCAGAGTGGCATCTCTCTGTCTCCTAAGAAATGCCTGTACTACCATCTGAAGTGTTGCAATTGTGGAAAGCCATTACTTGATAATATCATGCCTTGTCTTTGCATTTAGTAAACACTTAAAAAAAAGTTTAACGCTTTGTTTCAGCTCAAATAGTTGCTACATATTTTACATTTTATTTGTAAATGTCAGTATTTGCGTAGATGTGTGTGTATGCTTGCATTCACAACTCTTGATTCCAGGCAATGGTATCTGCAAGCAGTATTCTGGGATGATGTCAGTATTTGTCTATAAATTGACATAGCTTATCTCAAGAGGGGCAAACAGCATTTCCAGCACATCCAAAAGAAAGTATTACAGTGCACAAAAGAAAAGGGGACGCAGCTGAAGGCACACTCTTCCTTTTGCATTTATTGTCTGGAGCTGTTTTCCTCAAAACTAAACACCAGTGTAATGGGAGCATTTGTGAAGACATTACTGTGTTTTCCCCTTGGACAGCAAACACTTTGTGTTGTCGAAAAAGCAGAAGAAATCACTCTAAAAAAAATGCTTATTTTGAATTATATAGGGAATTCTCATCTTTTTAATCCTGTCAAATTTTAAGTTTCTGTGGGACATATATTTCATTCTGGAACTAGAGAAAATATTAAGCTACTCATTAGGCAACGCTGTTGAAGTAAATCCATGTACACTGATTTAACAATATACTCTTCCAAAGGAAAATAAACCAAATTCTAATTCGAATTCGTATTTGTTAAACAGATCTTATGAAACTGTCGATTCTAGAAGGACTCCTATGTGAGGAAGGCTTTCGGTTTCATTTCCTTTCTGTTTTTGTCTAAAATGAAACTTTGCAGCAATCTTCTAATTGATCATTACCAACAAAAGAACATCACCACAGTTCTGAAATGGTAAAAAAATAGAACTAGCCAAATAATGAAAAAACTTTCCAATTTGTGTTGACATATATCTGAACATTTATTTTCATCTTAAAGGATTGGATATCCTTTTACTTATCCTGCACAAAAATACTTTGATATAGTCTTACAAGTAATAGTAAGAAGCTAACTACAAACATGCACATTTTGGTATTTGCAGAGCAACCACATCTACAAAGTATTAGAGAGCATATTTTAAGGGAAATCATGAGAACATTGATTGATAAAATGAGAACCTATGAGGGTATATTTAGTCTTGGTCCATCAATTGATGACATTTTTCCCAGGGCACTGGCACAGAAACAATTGAATAAGTCATAGAAGGAACTGCATATATCCATCTTAGAACAGAACTGGCTATGCAATTACCTTAATGACCTTTTTCCAGTATGAAAACAGTAAATTAATTAAATATAAACTCTATGCCTCATAAAGAAGCCTTATTCTAATTTCTTTCTTCCCTAAAGGAATTGTGCCTCCAGGGGAAATTGTGTCAGGGGGCAGGCACTGAGAGAGAAATAGAAATATATACTCTCTGAAACAGAAAAACAATAAAGTAGTATTTTCTCTGCTGTGTTGGAAAATGCCTGCTCACAGAACTCCCCCTGAAGACCAACAGAATAACTGCAGGGTGTGCTGCAAAAGCCTATGATAATCTCCTGAGATTTGTTTAATCATTAATAGCACAGCAGCATTTTTCAGTACTGACATACTATTTTCAGTGAAATCTCACACATTTATCTTTGTATACAGATACATTTGTAATTCAACAGGAACTGGTCACATACTGTCCCTTGGCTTATTCTAAAATTCCAGCTTCTTTGATAATATATAGTAGCCCCCAGAAAAGATCACATATATTTTTCTAATTGTATAAAAATGATGACTGTCTTACAGCTTTCCAGTTGCAAAGTACACATCTGCTTATCCATCGGATATTTGGTCAGATCCATACTGCATGCAACAGTTGTGGTGATCCTTGGAGAGAAAAAAAATATTAATTATTGGCCATAAGTAAAAAAAGCCATATATACTTCTTGAACTAATATTTACAGGCAAATATCTATTGTGAGGGAAATAAAAAAAATCTAGTATTTACTGGTATCTAATGTGGAAGAGTAATTGCATCCCAAATACGAAACCACTCCAGAACAGTTGAGTTTAGTGGCAGCCTAGAAAGGCCACCCCTCATTCCCTTCTCACTTACAGCAGCATTTTCCTTTGCTGATTTTTTTTTGCAATACATTTTACAATTTTGTTATATCTATCAAAATCTGTTATAAAAGATAAGCTGCAAAAAAAAATAACAAAAATCAAAAATTACAGCTTGGTTTCCTCTGTGATGACTCCATTGCAAAACAACTGGAATGGCAAAATGCAATTAGCAAAAGGATCTATTTAGGGAAGAAAATGAGACCCATGATTAAATTTAAGAACTTAATCATATTAGTCAATAATACCTGTAAAACTACAAGACTATAAATATTCTACTTTTACAAATAGACCAGTTTCTTCAGCATAAAATTATGCTAACCTGGAAAGTTTAAAATATAAGTGTAAGCCAAATACAAAGGTTGGTATGTGGTATATACATACCGCAAAGCATACAAGACTGTTCCATTTGGGTATATTCTTATAAGACGATTCTCAACAGTGATATCATGAAGAAAAGACTTTTTTGAATCAACTATGAAGGTATCCGGTACCCAAAGCATTTCCACAAGCCGACCGTCTAAGCTTAAACTCTTATTACCATCAAAACAAAGTCTCTCATCAGTCCATCGCTGCCTTAGAAATATGGTAGCTGTGTAGTCCTGAAAGATAAAAAAAACCAAAGTTATCATACAGAGCAAGCCTGTATTTTATTCCATTTTATAAAAGTATTTGGTAACAGCTGTTGGATACAAATAGCCTGTGACTCTCCATGTCCCTTTTTTAAATGCTAGCACCCTGATAGCAGTTGTGCTGCTCTTGTACTGCCAAATGTTCCAGCACTTCATGTGAGGTTAACATCATTAAGAAATATTATCTTGATTAGATTTTGTTTGTAGAGTCATTGGAATTTTACAATAAAAGCTGATGGCCTAAGTCTGGGGCTATAAATCAGCTGAAGTCAGAGCTTTGCAAGCAAATAATCTGGCTCTGTATATCTTCAAGTTTTAGAATTATTTATTTAAGCAGTTGCAAACATTTTGTTCATGTAAACTACTAAAAAAATGCATTTTAAGAAAAAAGACTTTGGGAAAAGTTGTGTAAATTCAGATGGACAAAAGGACACAAATTAGTGAAATAGGAAGGGAATAATTTTTTAGCATGATTTATCCTTTCAGCATCACAAGTGAAACAGTGGCAACAGATTTATCAAAACCTTGAATACAGCTCTCAGCCCAACTCACCTTCAATTCAGATATGCCTTGCAGTCTTCCATTAAAATCACACTATTTCTTACCACACTTTTAATCAACTTTTGAATTTATGGTGTGTTTATATCATTATGATACATTCATCTTAAGTTCTGACCTCACTTCCTGCTTTCTAAATAACTGTGAATACTTTGAGTACAGAGGGACACTAATACTCAACTTCTTTGGAAGCCCGAATAATGAAATGGTGAGGTATATTTATATACATATAAACACACACATTTATATATGTAGAACACATTTTCTAATCCTGAACATCTGATTAATGAATCTTGCCTTTTATTTCTATGTACCAATGGAAATTCTTTAATTAGAATACTCCATTTCATAGTTTGTTCAAAAATAAATTATACAAATTTAATGAAGGACAGCTGGAATAAGTTAGTGTGTGACAGTAACAGTAAAATAGAAACACGAGTTCAGCTGTGTCTAATCACAAGGAAAGGGAGTGGCCTCAAAGTCATGCAAATCTAATTTTTCTGAAACACAAAGATTTAGGCATATCATCTGGAACATAAATAGCACTCTACATGCCTTTCATTAAGATTAATAATCAGTAGCAAATTTCTCTTTGTACCTATGAGAGGTGTAATTTGCATCTGCATTTATATACTTATTATAGTGCTATAACCACTATTTGTAGAGAAAAATAAAATTCCATCTCCTAACACATTGCGCAAAGAGAAAAGCCTCAAAATCACATTGCCAGAAGCTGTAAACACAAGACATTAACTTATCAGCAAGCAAAACAAAGATTGAAAAAGCTACAATACCATATTTATTTCTGATATTGTATCAATGCTTGCAATATCCAGACTCATTCCAACTGACACAGGACCATCTGCAAAAAAAAAAAGAAAGTGAGAATCTAGCACACAGTTCTTTAATACACAGTGTTTAGGAGAACTGCCTACAAAATCTTCCACAGTATGATTCATTTTTTTCTAAATGATAACAGCTTTTAAAAAACGGAAATATTCCTCAAACTTAGATTATGAAAGAATTTTAAGGACTTCATAACCACATTATAGTACTTCTAGACTAACAGTATCTTGTTTTTAATAAATGTGTTTTATTTCCTAAATATTACGTGTTTTATACTTTCCCCCCGCCCCAAGAAAAAGGGTACTGAGGAAAAACATTGCACAACAAGGTGTAGAAGGTACAGTCCCCACAGTACATCACACCCTTCTGCTCAGAGGTGCAGAGCGGTGGAAAGAATTCTTCCATTTGCAACATCTGGTCCATCAGATGTTAGTAAACTAAGGAGTTGCTCCTGGCAATGTCACATGGTTAATATCCAGATGGGATATCTGAGTGACTTTATTTACTGTCTATTTAAAAACATATTCTCTATATTGTGTGACTGCATTTTAACATCTTGCTTTTGATGATTAGCAGCTAATTTGTGACTTAAATGCTTTCATTTATAAAGGAAAACTAATAATTTAATTCTCCTTTTAACATTACTATCAGCCAAAGGTTTATTCAATGTGATTAAACACCGTACCTAAGGAGTTGTCACAATGTCATTGTAATGTTAGTATGCTCAGATTCTCATTTCCTTGTGAATGTGCATTTCAGTGTCAGAAGGAAGATCACCCATTGTGCATTTTAAAATGCAGAATTTGTGCAGGGCTTTCATGGAAACATAACATTATTCCTGATTTAATATGTGTTGAATGGTTAACAGAGTACACATACAGGGAAATTCACATTAAATAAGTGCATCTTCCCTAGTAATTGAGAAGCTGAGAGTGCAGTACTCAAATACAGAAATACTTCAGATAAGATCTATGTAGCTGATGGTGCCAGTCACAGACATGCTGCTGAAAACCCCGCTTGGCTCCTTGCAGTGCATTATGTACACAGCTGTTATGTCCCCCAAACGGCATCTAGAGGAAGCTGGAATCCAACTCTACCCCACTGAGTAATGCTAAAAAAAAAAGAGTGGCATTCTGAGTGGTATCACTATATTAGTGGGGGTTTTTTTCACCAAAATAATTTCTATTTGTAATGCATATGTTAAAGTCGTTAAACATCTGGCACTCCTGAAAGAATCTATAAATGCTTTGTTCTGGACCCAGTTGAAAGTTCGAACGTAAAGCTCCAGCTTAAAGCAGGGCTGTAGTCTTGCAGCATCCCCTGATGATAATCTATGTGTTTATTATATACTATAAATTGTACTTAGGGATTAGAAGAAATTGTTCATCTATTGGAAGACGACTTCAGAAGTAACTTTGGAATGAAATTATATGACTGAAATGTTCTCTGACCATTGATCGCTTGTCTGTTTCATTCCATTTTTTTCAGGTTTTGATACTCAAACAATAGATTTTGGGTTGTTCAGCCTGGAGAAGAGAAGGCTGCAGGGAGACCTTATTGTGGCCTTTCCACAAGAAAGATGGGGATAGATAGTAGGGCATGTAGCAATAGGACAAGCAGTAATAGTTTTATACTAAAAGAGGGGAGATTTAAACTAGATATAAGGAAAAAAATTTTATTACCACAAGGGTGGTGAAAACACTGGAACAGGCTGCCCAGAGAAGTGGGAGATGTCCCATCCCTGGAAACATTAAAGGCCAGGCTGGACAGGGCCCTGAGCAAACTGATCTAGTAGAAGATGTCCCAGCTCATGGCAGGTGGGTTGGACTAGATGTGGACTTAATGATCTTAAAGGTCTTTTCCAACCAAAGTAATTCTATGATCTTTATATTATATTTATATATTAATATTTATATATTAATATGCAATGCAAGATGCTGAGAACAGTTTCATTTTAAGAATTAATTAAATCAGAGCAATATTCATATTTAAATGCCAATTTCTTTTTTTGTGTGTGAGGCTAAATACAATTTATGGTGCCTTACTAAATAAGCCAAGTATTAATAACAAAATGAGTCTTCCCGTAATCATCCGCCAGGGTTTTCCCTGAACTTCCTCTGGAAGGTCTCCTGTTGACAGTGTCAAAAACAGGGCAATAGACCAGATGAGTCAGTCAGTTCTTACAGTTCCATATGTTTGGCAGGAATTGTATGCATAACAACAACTTCAGAAGAAATCAGAAAACTGAAGTCAGTCTGTCCTGCATAAGTGAAAAGAATCTTCAAAACACAGCAAAGAAACAACAAAGGTTGTGCCTTGTTACAGCAATGGGTGCGCAATCTAATTACATGTATTTAGCTTTTACCAAAATTTATGTACAAAGACTGGTAGTTTATGCACTTTACAGATATTCACAGTAATTCCATATGGGAAAGCAGCCAGAATAGTGGCAGACAGCATACTTAAAAATTAAATTTGGATCACTGCTATGATCACATTCTGTTTAACTTTGTACCAACAAAGTAAACCACCACTGTGTCACGTATGCATTTGTAACTCTGAAGACCAACTACTTAAATAAATTAGCAGTATCATGAACTGCTCATGCTGAGCTGTTAGTACTAGCTCTTTTTCATTTAGTTTAAGAAAACTTAAAACAATTCTGACATTCAGAAATATCTCAAAAGAGATGGCTTTCTGAAAACCACACCTCATCCTGGCAGCAATATTGGACAAAATACTATGCCACTGTAACAGAGTATTAGAAGGAAAAGCATCACTAAAATAGTTTATTATAGTTTCATGAAAACTGTTTGTCTACCTGATTGCAAGCTTTGCTTTGTTTTAGAGTATTATGGTACTTTTAGACGAAGCAATACATTGATTGTATTTTTTTGGTGCATTTCACTTCCTACCACAAAACATCTTTCTTGAGAAGTATACATGACATGAAGATACCAGACAGATTAAGATAGACTTTCTGACAGATCTCAACTGTAATTGTCGATATTAAGGCATCAGAAGACAGATGCATTTCTAGCAGGCATCAGCTTCAATTCTATTTGTTCACATCAATGATCTTTAGACAGTGATGTAGCTCTGCTAGTATGGTTTGTGGACTAGACAAAAAAATGGTGGGGATAGTAATAACAGCTTATTAAATCATTCTTCAAAAAAACATTTTTAATATAACTAAATGCAAACAATGTGGGAGCAAATAAGGCAGGCAGTATGTACAGGATAGGAAGATATTTTGGCAAACTGAGCCTTTGAGAAGGATTTAGACGTTGTCATAATTTCAGTATGATCTTTCTGTATTTTGCTTTGGCAGAAGCACTATTGCAATGGGGAACAATATACAGAATTAGGTTATCTTGCAATCTAAACTGCACTGGCAAGACTTATTAGATTACTGTGACAAGATTTGTTTTCCACATTCAAAAAAAAATGTGCAGACAGCAGATAGAGTTCAATTGAGAGACAGAAATATTCCAGAAGACAAAATTTGGAATCTTAATATCAAAGCTTGTAACATGAAAATTAATGAACATGTATTCAGCTCCTCAAGAAGACCGGGAGGTGACTTTCCCAATGTCAGTAAGTACACAGAAAATGTAACCAGTGGCAAGTTGTACACATTATCTGACAAAGCAAAATAAGATCCCAGTTTATAGAAGTTAGAGACAACATTTTTTTTTTCTCTAACTGAATTTAATCACTGTTCATCATTTAGAGCCTCTAGAACAGCATTTTAGGGCAGGGGGAACTGCAAACTGTCCTGCATGCAGGAAGCTGACAGTCTCATAGTCTCTCTTGTTTCCGTGGGAAAGGAAGGAAAAAAAAAAATCTACATTACTATCTCCACACTGAAGTTTCCAGTTTTACACCAAGTCATTGATTTAATAAATCACAATTTTTAAGGATTCAAGAGGTATTTTTTCCCAATATACCACTGGCCATACATATTCTAGGCTTTTTGCCTTTCTCTGAAGGATTAGACAATTGGTACATAAAATAGTTTTAGGACTGCAGTTATTCAGTCCTTCCTTCTCATGTACCCTGTGAGCTTGTCTCACTAAATCAAAGGGTCTTAGACACTACTGACATCCCAATATCACATGATCTCTTTTTGGGTAAACTGTAAACTTCAGAGGACTAAAATGTCTTCATCTAATTAAACTCATAGAACTTAATATAAACAACATTTGGGAGAAAAATATGACTGGTCTTACACAGGAAGTTGGACTCAGGTTTAATTAACTTTCTTGAATTTAAACCTTAATACCATGAAATGTATCACTCTCTATAAAGCTAAGGAAGATAATCTTTTTAGTGTGGTTTAGAATAACTGATTCAAGCATGACTTTTTTATATACCACTTGAAGGCAGCTTCCATATTCAAATATACTTAGCTGTGACCTTTTCCTAGTCTCTTTTTAATTAGAACACTTAAATTATCACATTCAATCACAGAACAAAATCTATTTGTATAAAATTACTTACAAGATTTTATGCATCCCTTAACAACTCTGTGAACCTGATCCAAGGCTCACTGAAGTCAGCAGGAATCGTTCATTAATTCAGAGAGGTTTGGCATAGCACCTAAAGTTATAAAATTGGTCTACACAGTTTCAGCAGAAAACCTGATGTTGAAATCAGCTTGTATTGCTCTGATAAAGTGCCAGGGTTATGTAGCACATTTAAGGGAAATAACTCTGCATTTTTCAATTCCTTATGTCAGCTTTCCTACGGAAGACTTTCACATCTATTTAAAAGTCTAGGATGGATATTATTACTTTAGTGGATACTATTTACTAACACTAGTATTTCATATTCCAGTCCAAGGAATAGCTAAAATAATTCTAGATTAGGTAATTTTTTAGTTCATTCATGGAACTTCCTGGTCTACCTCTTAATTTTATTAAGATTTGCTTGATGAACCAGCTCATTAAAATGCTATAGTTCAGGAAAGAGGACATTGTTACTAGTAACTTTCAGGTGAGGGCAGAGAAGTAACCAGTCCATCTGGGATTCCTCTGTACTAAGCATCATGTAAAAGTACCCCCATAATTTGGTAACTGGTATGTGTCAGCCACCACAGACAAACATAAAATGCTCAGTCAATATTACTCGTCTGCAAAGCTTTGACATACTAAGTCCGGTTTCTTCTAATCTGACTTTAGGCACCTAATTTAGGTGCCTAGAGATGGGAATGACAATCTGTACTGGGCATAAAAAGCAGCATTTGGGTAGCAAGGTTTTGGAGGGGTTACTTGTGCAGGAGAAGATGACTAAAGGAAGGTGAGATTAATCCAGGCTTAAAATCTAGAAAAATGTTAGTTCAAATCCATGCAAGGAGAGGATAAGACAATTTCATGTTATGTACAGGCATTCGATTCAAATGAAAAATATATTCCTAATGCCCTTGTTAATGACTTTTATCCACTTAGGTAATTTCCAGTATCCACTTAGGTAATTTCCAGTCATCTGCTAGTCCCAGCACATGGACCAAACACAGACGGGCAAATGGAGGGCTTACTAAACTCGAACTTAGAAGAAATTTCCTTAACTAGTTAATATTTCTGTTTCTCCTAGCTTTTAGGAAAAAAGGAACCTTCACTTTAGGACCATTTGTTTATACCTAATGCTTTCTTTTCAGGACTAAAACACCATTTTGCTAAACATTAAGGAGTTCAGCGGCACTGATTTTGTAAGAGTATGATTGTATCCTGGCAGTGAGCATCACTTCAAAAATCCCCATTTCCTCCCTGAAGAAAAATTTCAAGGACAAATAACTTTGAAATAACTTTGAATTATGTTATGCTAAAACTCAAACTAACCCCTGGCCCTTCACACTTGATAAAAATCACATTTCAGTGTTCCATTATGACTAGCTAACATTAAGCTCAAAGCACTGTAGATGTCAACAAATAATACCGTCTAGTTTTATGACAAATTTCTTCAAACATATTTATGAATGCATATCTGACTGACCACATAAATAAACAGGAACAAGCACACTTTTGAAAGCAAAGGAATCTTGGGGTTGGGGGGGAAGGAGCAAAGTGTCTCAAAGAGGCTGACTTTAAGATATTATTTTTAGATATTTCTGCATATCAACATACACATACTAGGTTCCCATTTTATGCAAATCCTTTCATGCACTTCATACAGCAAACATAGATCTTGAGATTAACATGCATATACATCCTTTGCATTCTTGTTTCTAGAAATACAAGTTTCCTTCTCAGAATAAATCAGCCCTGAATGGTTGACACAATTAGAGCTGTGCAGGCTTTTATAGTAGCTGATAATCTCCATCAGTACCACAATGCCCCAGTTTATGTTTTTGTCATGCAATTGGTCATTACCCTACTTGATTCTTTTTGATCTTCAGATCTGGTTTTGATTGGTCAGTCTCTTACTATTAACATGCAGATGTCATACCAAATAAATTAAGGATTTGAGGGATAAGGAAGGTTAAAAAAAAGTCACAGAAGATGTATACATTACTTAACTGTTACTATGGCTTCACCAGCTATTTAGCAGGTATACTGTAGCCATTGATACAATTCCGAGTAAAGCTAGCTATACTTAAATCTCTTTCTCTACAAAGAACAGATACAATATACACCAGCTGCAAGCAGATAATATCCACAGAAATAAGCAAAATATTATATGAAACAAAGCTACCATAGCTGTGGTCACACAGATGAATATAATCCACTGATTTGTTAAGCTGAGGATTTAGGTGGTTTACTAGCTCTGCTTCTGAGATGAGCAAGAGCTTCTCCTGAACCCAAATCTCATCCAAGCTGCAGCCCACTTTGACAGTAACAGACGGGTCAGGGCTAGGCAGATACTACTCCCTACCCCTTGCTGAGCATACATGCCTTTATCACACAGAAAAATTATTTCAACTAATCCCAAATGACCTTGCAAAAAGCTGCAGATCCAAAAATCACGATGAACACTTCCTTGGTCATCCCAAATTATTCCTACAAAAAAAGACATTTCTCACAAAATCACTAACTCTGCATTTAGAAATGGCATCAACAAAACGTCTTTTTCAGAGTCTCATCCTGTTCCTTCAGCAGTTGGGCCAATATATATCTATCAAAGATTTATGAGACAAGTGTTTACATGCCTGAGCCGTGGCAAGCACACACGGCGATGCTGGAGCTGTCTGGAAGGGCCCGACCTGCTCTGTGTATGACGGACTTGATCTGTGCTTCAGCTTCTCTGAGATTTCCAGGCAAACAAAGACCTTAGCATCACTCCAAACAAAATTCCTGGGAAGAACCATAGCCTTGCTGCATTACAGCAGCTGAGAAAATCTTTGGCTTACATTAGAAAAGGGAGAGACTTAACTCAACAGTGCTTTACTGTTGGTCTAACAACTATCGTAGGATTTTTGCAACTAAATTATGTTCACTATCTACCAAAGCACATCCACCATGTCAGCACCAATGTATCTCTAGTACCAGTATGAAGTAATCAATTAAATAACTTTATGTTCAGTTGCCACTAATGTATTTTCCATTATGCATCATCTCCAGTGATAAGGAGTTAGTTTATTTTTCAGCATTACTTTTATTTTGCTGATAATCTTTTTAGAGCACTTTAAAACAGTCGTATCAGTACCTGAGACAACTACAGTAAAACCAAGCAGATGAAATAGTTATTTTCCCTTTCTCTTAAACCCAAAATACAGATCTTAATATTTTTATAAAACTGATTCAGAAATAGCACCAGATGCAGGGTGTCCTTATTGAACAGATTGTTAGTCTCGCCAGGTATTTGGATAGCAAGAGGTAACATTATGGTCTGAGAAACTCTTTAGTCAGCCATTTTTAAGCAGAATATAAAGGGATATAATAGTCTTCATTTGAAATCCCTCACTTTTCTGAATACCTAACTTAAAAACTAGTGCCTAGCATTCACTCTGCAAGTTTATTTTCTGACAGACACATGGTGCTGAGCACCTTTTCAACATGCAGAATATTTACTGTTTCAGAGTTGGGCAGGCAGGGATCTTCACCTCCGCCTCACAACTCTCCAGTATTTCTGATACATGCAATAGCCTGATTCAAGCAAGGAAGATGCTGAGATTTCAGGTGCTTAATGTTGACTGCACTGCAGGGCAGTAAGATCAGCCTTGGTGCAGCAGACTACATGGGTCTCCTAATCTGGTGACCATGGCCTTCTGACACAGAGAACCGACATTTTCAATTTGTTTTCCCTCACATATCTGCAGTGAAACAGTTCAGGGACCTTTAAGACCTGAGGCAAGAAGCATCTATTAAATAATTCTCTTTCAATCTTGTAGTACATAAACATAATACTTAGTATAGTAACAAGATTTGCCTGTTCTTTTATGAACAGCTTGATATATAAAGCTTTCTTATGTTTAATCAATTTTCTTACAGTTACTATTTAGGAAATTAGGGGAAATTATACTTTTAAATAGTTAAGATATTATAGCTTATCTCATTGAGGACACACGAACATCAATAGCCAAGTTTTTAATAAAGTCTGGAAGTTTTGCTTGTGAATACCTGGAATACACAAGTTCCACCTTGGGCTACAAAAGCTATTACACTGTATCTTATTATATTATAGGATACCATGTATAACTAGGTCAGTCACTGTCAAACGTTAGAGAAAAAGAGTAGAGTGAAAAAAACATTTGCTCTCATTGCTGAGTTTCAGATGTTGCATTATATTATTGCTCAATCTCATTAAAACAGCTTACTTACTATCAAAAAAAGGACGTAGATACTTGTTGTATCCTTTTATTATTTTTTGTATAGTTGGAGGTAGAATTTCACCTTTTCCTTCAGCTTCAGGAACTTGCATTGACCTAAAAGGAATGAAAAAAGGTGAGCACATTTTCAAAAAAAAAAAATCATCAATTATAGGAGAAACAACATTGCAGGAAAATGCTGTATTAGTTTCAAGGTTACTAATTACTGTCTATCACTAAACATTTGTATGCTCACCTTTCACAGCACCATAGGAAAAAAGTGTTCTAGAAAATAATAGATTTTATAACCTGTATTAGTCTCTTACTGGAAAGAAATACCACTTCTATACCTTAAAGTCTTTCATTTCTTAACACATCACCTGAGAAAGCAGTTCAGTCTTCTTTAAGATCTTCTCTGTAAATAGGGCACTACTGTTATAATCTAGGAATGTGAGAGTGGCATTGATTATTTATTTCAGCATTTAAAATTAAGCTGCTTTTACTATAATGAAATACATTAAATTTAACTCCGGAGGGAGACAGAAACCAACCTCAGAGATTAATGACAGGGGAAAAAAATAAACAACAACAACAGAAAAGCCACAAACCAAGAACAGCAAAAAACCCACTACTAAAATCCTGCTTTTACAACACAATTTTTAAACAGGTTACAGAAATTATCCTGTTGGGCAAAATCAGTGAAGCATAAAGAGACTGTAAACCACTCCATTGTTCAGAAATGGCTACAAATACAACCTACAGAAGTCAAACATAAATGAGCAATTACAAATCCCATTTTTGCCCTGGGGCCCCTACAATAGCCTCCTTGGGAGAACAAGCAAAGGGACTGAGAAAGACACATACTTGAATTACAACTCTTAGACCATATCAGGATTCATTTTTATATGTTCCCCACCACCCCCTCTTCACCTTTTATGGGTCTTGCTGTTTAGCAGCTGTGGGAGGGACACCTGGGGTCACTGAGGGGTGTTACGCTTTAAGTAGCAGTCCCATAGCAAAAAATATTATAGCTTTGCTCTTAATTTCTGCCTAACCCCTAAAGTGAGTACTCTGAGAGCGGGAGCAGGTTGTGCTCACCTGTCACAAATTCAGGCTGCACTCTTCATAAATTAAAACACAAGTGGTACTGGCTGCTCATTGCCAATGATGTGAGAAAAGCTGGGGTATGACTTTTCTTTAATTATGAAGGTGATAAGCAAATAATTGATTGAATTAAGGATACCCAGCTGGCTGCAGGCAGAGGTGTTGTCTCTGCTGATGGAGAGCAGCCACCTATATATTCACCAGGAGAGAGTCTTTGTGTTTCTTACCCCACACACCAAAAGTTGCTGGTCACCAAGAGTAACCAGCTCTATCCTTTGGTCCTGTTCCAGCAGATAAAACAGTTGTAGCTGTTGTTGTTCAGCCTGAGGAGAAGGGAGTAAGTACAAATTGATGGCTAAGGGAGAGCTAGTGTTTTGTGGTGTTTCCTAGTCCTAGTAAATTCTTACTGAATTTCTTCTTCCCAATTTTCCCTCGAGCTGCTCCTAAAAACTGTGCTTCCTCTTCCTAATGATGTTTCTGGGCTTCCTGTAGCTTTCTAAAGCTGCTTATTTTTATTTGAACTTCACTATGTTTCTGAGAGAGCTTGAGCTGCTCTGTCAGGAAACTCTGGTCTTCATCCACTAAGAATAATCCAGTATCTTAGACTGGCAAAACTTAAACAAAAACTTAAACACTAAGATGATCTCACTCGGTGTACGTGGCCAAATCACACTGTGGTTTTACATGTGGTGTCTACTGTCTTGAAGAGCTGCTATTGCTGCTTAATTTTTCTGTTCACCAGACCCTATTCCCATGTAAGCAGCTGTTTTTCATTAGCATTCTTGTAACTCGTATCTTAAATATTTGAATGATCCTATTCATTTCCCTCATTTTGACCCTGTTTTTGTTTATTTACTGCTAGAGAACTATGTTTTCACTTAATGTTAAGTGTGGTCTTGAGTAATGCCAGCATTGAAATAAGGACAATTTCTTCTGTAAGTTTTATCCTAACAAAAAAAAAATTAAAAGCACAGTTATATTCAGTTGAGATGTGAATATAAATAAAAAGGCCAGTTTCATGTTGCACAAAAGTGTGGGAATTAGAAATGTATTCAAATTTAAATCACTTATTAAATACTGTATCTGCAATAGATATTTCTGCTTTTGTAATTTACTTATAATTTTAGTTAAGTGTTTAATAAGCTGCATGAATTTAATTTCACAGCTTTACTACGTTGTTCTTAAATAACTTTTACATACTATGAAACAATAAAGAAAAGCCAGTCTTTTTTTCACTGCAAGGGTATAATATGGTTCTGATCAGTATGCAATTGTAGAGTGGCCTGGTGTGTTACTATTAACAGCTATTTTCTGAAACATATTTTAAATATTTGGTATTATTGTATGGAAGTCCTTCCCTTAAACCACCTGTGATACCCTTTGAGAGAGTTCTTGATTTCTCTGATTAATATATGGTGTGTAGCCTCATGTCTTTGATTTTTATGATTAAGTAAGAACTTGTTTGTATGGGAAAGCTGTTGTGTGGTAATTGAGGATGTGAATTAATGGAGCACTGTCTCTTGTTGGCTGTTTTTCCATACAATCTTTGAGAAGGCTTATCATACTGTGTCAATATATGAGAGGAACCTGATGCCTCCTAAATGCAGGTGTGGTGTTATTGTGCTGGTAACTTTGGGGATACTACGAAACAGAATGTCAGTGTTGAAAGTCAAAGAACCTACAGATGTTACATGCCTTAAGTGGTTTTGCTTATCTACATCTTAAGGGAGGATGCCCTGTTTCCTTTACAGTGCTCTTCAACTTGTGTGCCCATTCATCACTAAGAAAGTGTGAGCTCAGAGCTGCGAACATTCCTGTATTATGTTGTAGAGCCTTATGCAGGAATCACAAAGGATAGAAGCAAAAAATTAGACTTGCTCCTCTTATGCATGTACATCTTCTCATCAGTGTATCTAGGCTTTTCTTTTATCCAGTATTTGTATTGTTATATTTAACTAACTGCATAAAGCTTAGTTCCTCCATTTTCTTTATGTATTTGAAATACATGGGCATGCATCCAAGTATGGAATTGCCTTGAAACAACTGTTACAGCCACTGAGAAAATAGGCTTTTATAGAAGAAAACTGCATATATGTTTATTTGATAGCTAGGAATATCTGTCTGTTCTGGGCTGTCAATGTACAATACATGTTTTAAACTCTTCAGGCCAATGACCCATACTTGCTTTCATAAAAGCTGAATTGGGATTATTTAGTTTTCTTAGTTATTCTTATAGCTCAGAAGCTTTGTTTACAGGGTAGGCTAAACTTGGAAGGTACAAAAACTGCTTGTTGTTTAAGATACTTTCAAGTTAGTGTCTTAAAACAATTGGGTAACTGGAGGGGGAAAAGGGAATGTCTGTCCTGAACAGTAGTATATATCACTGCTTAAAACAAAAGTACAGTCCAGACACAGGTATGGGAATATTTTTCCTGGCTCTTTTTTGTCAGAAGTCATGTATCATGAAAGAGGCAGAAACACCTTAGAACTGAGAGAAGGGAAAGCGAAATGCCAAACACAGTCTGAGCGAGCTTTTGAAACATCTCCCCCAGGAAAAGCTGGGAGGGAAAAAAGCTTTTTCCAGGCAATACACTGACAGGTGAAGGGTTTACGGAAGCAAACAAAGGTGTTACTTCTTGTTTCATATGTGACATGCTCAAGGATAGAGACTTGTGTGTGGTCTTTGTAGATAAACTGCAGCAGAACCACTTACATCACTGATTAATTTTCTGCTTCAAAACTGCTAGTACTGTCGTGGGGTTTTGGTTAATTGGTGAGGTGGAAACAGTAGCATTATGTTACCACCTACCAGAACAAATACTTGAATAATTTAAGTGCTCTGAAACACAGAAAGAAAAATCAACATCCTGCAGAATTTTCTGGATTTGGCCCTATAAACTCAGGGTAGCACTCTAATTCAAAAACACTCTTCCTGAAATAAATGGGAGCCTTTTCTGGGATCAAAGAGCACATATTTACTTAAGCTGATTCCTGATAATGATTTGAAGTGTAAGTTCTACTGATTACTCTAATAAATTTGCTTCAATTTTTTCATTTCTACTTCTTAATGAAAATATTTCTGGGAAAGTGACCATCCAGGCAAACTCCTGGATACAGATTTTTGTATGTGTGTTTATGATATGAACATAATGTAATTTAATGTTAAGTGCTGAAAGTGAAGTTAAGTCATTCAGGAAGGGAGAAGTACAAAAGCAGGCTGAACTTCTCAGGGACTTTTGCCTCCTTGTTACTCAGATACTTCTCAAATTTTGTTGGTCTCTTTGCAGTGCCTTATTACTGCAAAGCCATGAATCATCCAGTGATTATAGAGTGTGGCAAGTCGCAGCTGACGAGGAAGGAAGGTGGAATTGGAGCAAGTGTGTGTTCTGGACAAAGATCTCTTTGTAGCACCAGAGAAGGTGGTGGAGATGAATGTTTTAAACTCCCTTTCAGGGGACTGTTCCTCCTGCTCTCACAACCAAGTGGAGGCTCTATCTAAACATGTATTTGTACATCTACTTGAACTAAAACTTGGGCAGAGTCTTATCTTGAGGGATTTGCTGGGAGGATAAATAGGTTGGGCAATTCTACAAAGAGTATTGGCTAATAGACTTTAAATATTTCTGTTAAAGGTGGAAGTGCAAATATTTAACCTGTCTGTGCTTGCGTTTTCTCACTAGAATTACCTACAAAGAATATTTTCCCCTTTTTTTATAGAAGGAATATATTTTAAGTGCTCCATTTCTATCTTAAGCTTTTTGTCATAGCAACTGCACTATTGGCAGAATTACTTGTACAGAGAGGGATCGGTTTCACTTTCCACCTGAATACTACTCAGCTTTCCTAAAGACTCCATTATTTCATCAACAGAGAATAAGATGACAATGTTTTAACCAGGTAATTATTTTTAACACACTCTCCTTTAGTAACAAATGCACAATGATTACTTTATTACCTTAAGCTTACAGTACATCTAGGTGGACTGTGTGCTTCTGTCCTTGGGCAAGGTACTGTGCTCCAGGCAAGGACCATGTGCCCTTCTAAATTTGCTAAGCATCTGATATGATATTCACACTCTCTACACAGTAATCTTTCATTTGAAGGATCATTTACTCGAGTTCAATTCCTTTCTTTTTTTCTCCCCATCAGTCTTGTGAAAAAAATCTGTAACTCAATTAAGGCAGCTGAGATGATTCATGAAGGAATTCAGTCCTATATTTCTGTTATTAATATCAAAGTTGTTCAATCTTTGTAAGAGCCAAGATTCAACTGTCAAGTAGACCTGGCTTTCTTTACCTGGTCAGATACATTTCTAATTATAAGTAAATTGGTTATAAACCAACTGATATTATTTCTTCAATGTGTAATAATATTTTTGCCAAATATTTCTTACCTACAGAGCACTGATAGAAAAAGGGCTCTGAGACTGCAGCATTTAAGACTGTACATTTTCAGTTGTGGTTTCGAAAGTTCTTGTAGCTCCTAAAAAAATAAAAAGCCCAGAGATGATGTTTTAGAACACACTTGCATTTCACATATACAAATTTCACATGGTTTTCAATACTAAAGATATTGTATCTTGAATAGCTGCTCCTATAAATGTATTAATAAATATCTCCAATTAAAAACCTCAAAACTTAAAAAAAGACATGGTATCTGCAATAATTTAATAGAAGCTGCACTCCAATGTACTACAGCTCCTTCATTTTTTGCATCTGTCCTTTATATATTAGGAAAAGTAATCATTTTGAAAAATAATGCAATCACATGCAGGAGAACCATAGACACTGAGTTTTGTCTCTGCTATTCATGCTTGTGAATGAGTGCATCTCCAGCATATCAGTGCACTCCTCTGAATGGAAAATTTACACCACCATACTAGAACACAGAGCTGTTTAAGGACAACATTTTTGCTAAGTGGTTAGTAACAATACCTATAATATCTTTGGTAAGCTTTGTTAATGACAAAAATTGAAATGACATGTTTTACCTCTATTTAGAAAGATCATTTGACTGTGTATAAATAATCACATATAACCATTCACATTCACCAAAATGTTTGGCTGAGGCAAGATGCTTTCTTCTGAATGGGATTTCTTTGCTTTTTCATCCATAATGGTTATTTTAAGTAAACTGTCAGCTCCGTAATCCATTTCTAGATGAAAAAAGTATCAGTCAATACTTTAATGCAGTCATGCAATAAATCTGAAATTCATGGGCTGTGCAAACTTTTGCTGTATTTTGTCAAAGCATTGAAATATTATTTGAAAGCCTTCCTTCAAATCTTAAATATATATATATACACACATGACAGGAACATTGCCTACTCAGAATCTGCAAGACAACTGTTAAATGTCAATAAATAGAAATGAAATATCTTTTGTAAGTTTTAGGAAGGGGCAATCAAACAATACTGTTTTCAATATTCAAAATTATTTTTGCAGGAGCCTCCTGCACTTTAATTTCACAATAAACTAGTAACAAGAAAGAATCTGAAACTTCACAACTTGAAGCTTGGTTTCACCATCTTTTAGTCACCAAGGCAAAATGCTAGCAAAATTTTTTTTTACCCTAAAGTACTTTTCTTTCAGTCTATAGTTCTAGTAAGAGCAGCACTAGTGGTATTTACTTAAATTAATGCAGTGTGAATGGTATATGACTTGTATGTAACAGTGGTGAAGCGACAAAACAAGTTAATGTCTCCAAAGGGAAGTGAAAGCCATTTCAATGGCTTTTTAAATAAGTAAAAATTCTCAGCATCTTGGATACTTTAAGCATATACCAGCCTGGTAAATATTAAAGTCAAAATAAATCATCATATCACACACTCCTACTGACTTCCACAGAAAATCACGCATGAGACATTAAGAGAGCCTGTTATAGGAAGATACAGCACAAACGAGCAGATGGTGTTGTCAGAACATTGCTCTCTAAATGCTGATTCTGTAACACTCCTGGTGCACATTGTGGGATCTCTTTTGCGTATCTCATTTTGGGTTTGGATGGATACTTTCTACATTCGTTGTCTTTATCTCACAGGAAAATATGCTAAAAATAAGTATTATCTTTCTGGTTTCCCAGAAAAGCTTTTACTGACTTTATAAGTACTTCATAAAGCTTCTTTTTTATTTAGCTTTTCAATTGCTACTATGAGCTCCTAATGTGTCTGAAGATCGTTTATAAACAGATTAAGGAAACCTATGGATATTTCTGTACTTGTTTGGTTTTAGTTTTTACAGTACTGAAGATCAAAATGAATGTATTGCTTACTATCTCTTTCTAAAGCAACTGGTTTAACTTCAGATCTCAACCAACATCCAATTTAGCAGTTTTATGGGGAGATGGGGTAGAAAATTAGTCTAACACATGGAAGGTCAAATCCATTCTATGGTATGTGAATTAATTTTGTATTTTCAGGAAGAGAGCATGGAAATAGAAGAAAGAGAACTGGGTAGCTACTGAAGTCTTAAGCAGTTTCACAGCTAATACTTAAGATGGATATATAAATCACTGCTGCATGTGCATACACGCTTGCATGCACACACATTTTTCTCTTGTCTTTTTTTTTTTTAATGGGGCTTACTGAGCTGGTTTGTTCCATTGAAAAGCTTGCCTCTTGGCATGTTTGCACATCTGGACCTTTACTCTGTCATGTATTTCTTTATCAAATCCTACACACAGCAGGATTCCTTCCTGCATATGTAGACCTTATTAACTACTGTATTTAAAACTGCTTCAGCAGGACCCAAAATATTTTCCTCTTTCCCAGAGCCTAGAAAAATATACATAATCTGTTCTCTGCATGGAATATTGAACCATTTGGTTTACCAGACAGGCTACATGCTGCCCAGATTATTGTGCATATATTGGCACATCTTCATGTTCTAAACATACCATTAAGTAATTGAGACGAAGGTAACAAGTATCTGTCCCAGTTTCACATATGACAATCATAGAATCATTTCAGTTGGAAGAGACCCTCAGGATCACAAAATTCAACCATAACCTAACCTAACTCTAGCACTAAACCATGTCCCTAAGAACTTCACCTAATGCCTTTTGAACACCTCCTGGGATGGGACATTGAAGTATTAGAGAGAGTGCAGAGGAGGGTGGTGAAGCTGGTGAGGGGTCTGGAGCACAAGTCTGATGAGGAGTGGCTGAGGGACCTGGGGCTGTTCAGCCTGGAGAAGAAGAGGCTGAGGGGAGACCTGATCACTGTCTACAACTACCTGAAAGGAGGGTGTAGCATGGAGGGTGTTGGTCTCCCAAGTAGCAGGTAATAGGACAAGAGGAAGTGGCCTCAGGTTGTGCCGGGGAGGTTTAGATTGGAAATTAGGAAAAAATTCTTCATGGAAAGGGTTGTCAGGCATTGGAACAGGCTGCCCAGGGGAGTGGTACAACAACACTTCCTAGTTTGAATTAGATAAGATTAGGACTGTAAAATAGTGTTTAATGTTTTGGCATTTCTCCTGGGAATTCAGTATTTATTATCATCAGCATGAGAGGAAAAGTGAATTATGTGAGTTTCACCAACCTCTGAGACTGAAATGAGATGAAGGCAGAGAGTTAGAGGTAGTAGCAGTATCTTAAAACTTCACTGGAGGTGAATTTTGTGGGAATGAATCGAAGGATGAAATGTCTGTTATACTAAATTATCTTATCCACAAGTGAATGCATGGAAAACACTAAAAATTATCAGATATAAACACTTGGTCGTATGGTAGTGGCCATATGCCTGAATTCCAATGGCTGCTGTTGCAGGCATCTAAAACAGCATGTAGAATTATTTAAAAATAAAAAGTCAATAGTGGTTTTATGGATAGTATAAGCTGAATTACCACTGCAGTTTTCTTTTGACTTCTGAATCCAAACTGTTGAATGACAGCACCTTTAATTGTTTGAATGAAAAGCAGCTAGAAATCCAGGAGGGATTCAGCCAGAGTGCTGAAGAAGTGTAACTACCTTCCCTGCTCTGCATTGTCCTAGCTGAGCTGTCCACAACAACTGCAGCACAACCAATGAGTGTATATATTCTTAACTCCATCCTCTGGTTGTTGGATCAATATGAATCAATTGGAGGGAAAATTATGGAGAGCTGAAAATACCAAAGACTCAGTGGGATAAAGGCAATGGATATGTGGAAGGCAGTCACAAGATTCAGAAGTAGAGGGGTAGAGAGATAAGAAGGAAAAATTCTTCCAGGATATGGTCCCAGAATGCCACTGTCACTTTTAGGTTCTTTATTCATTCTTCATTCCTGTCCTTACTTCTAACACACTGACACTTGATGCTATATTGCCATCTTCACTGGCATCTCCAGTTCTTCTGGGCAATCTTCCTGACTCTTCTTATTTCCAAGTTGCATAGGAAATAATTTTATTCCCTTTCAGGTGTGCACAAGCAACAAGTGAAAATAAAGGGATAGTAACTTTTGCTCATCACTTGGAAAAGCCAACCGCACACAACTGATTGACAGTAGGTACGGACAGATAGCATGTCCCTTCATTCCACAAAATGCTATCTGTGTATTAATATGGATGCCTGTCTATAATAGCCCTAGTTTTATGACACTTTTTAAGTATCTGTAAAATACATAGATCATGAAAGAAGAAAATGCAAAATTTTCACAAATAAAGATTTTTTTTCATGTTAAGATTAATACTGCACAGAGCATGGTTTGAGTGAAAAGTAGCAAAAGATTTTTCTAATGGGGCAAGTTAGAAAGAAGGAATAAAACCCAGCAGCAGCAAAACTCTGGGTCTAACTGAAGAACTGACTAATCAGAATGGACTAGTGCATGTGTCTGGGGCACCCTCTTATTTGGCTGACAAAGCTGGCTCTTGGCATACCAGCTAGCTTGTTTCTAAACCCTAGGCACATCTGATCTTGCCTAGCATGGACATAAACTATGCGAAGTCTCCTTGAGCAAGCAAAGTTAGATTTGCTTGGTCCATGGAAAGTAGCTGTCTTGTCATGTTTTCTTTGCAGAGAAAGGCGGTACAGGGGCCATCTGTGGTGACAGTGCTGTGTTAGCAATTGGATAGATGTTAAGTTTCTACTGTGCATATATCTAGCAATAGTTCAAAGTGAAATACTGGATGCTATTTATGCTCTATTCTGATCAATACAGTTGTTGCATATGCCGAGTAATACGAATAATAGCTGAAAATGTCACTTTCTCACTGAAACACTCAGGAAGTTGCTTCAATCTGTACAACGTCTTTCTCAAGTTTTGTGCGCTGAGATGTTTTTGTCAAAGCTATTGTTCAATAGCAGAATGTCATATTTTTAAAATAAGTACAATGAATTTAAGATTCACCAGAAATGAAAATCTGCTGCTTTGGTGTAGCAAAATGAGCTGTAATTGAAACTTCACAATTAAAAATTGCTTGTATGTGTACAGAAGTTGTATGAGAGTCTTTAAAATAATCCTGATAAATCTGTATGACAAACAGGTTAATTTATTTAAATAAATAAACATGGCAAGATTGCAGACTGTATCAGCAACAACTCAGTTGTATATTTCAATATCCCAAGTAATATGCAAGTTAACATGTAATATCACTGTCCTCAAAATACACTGGAAGGCCACTTTAATTTTTTTTTAGTCTTAGTACTTCTAATCACAAAAGGAGTAAGGGCTAGCAGTATGCTGCTAATACAATATTGAGTATATGAATACTGTCCAATTGTTAGAGACATTTGCTGTTCCAGATTGAGGTTTGTATTTCTCTCCAAGTTCTCTGTATTATCAATTTCATACACATCAAAACCTTAGAGTAACTTACATAACCTATAATAGGATTATTCTACATGTTTTTCTGTTTTCATTCTGTGCATTTTAAATAGATTAGTGTGTATCTTGGGTTGGCTGGGAAATGCGTTAACTGGCAGAGATGTTAATATTATATAGTCTTCCAGGAAAATGAATTTCAGATTTATAATTGGGCGTTTAGGATGATAACACAATTCTAGGAGTTACTTTTACTGAACAAGTGTCAGATGTCTTACTTCCAACCATCATAACACTGAACTGAAAAGTTTCAACTATATACAGAAATTGATGTAGTAATAAACATTCATAGAATAGCTTCTAATAAATGTGTTCATGCGACTCAAATATAGCACTCATTACAAGGTCTGCTCATATCTATTGAAAAATCTATAGAATGTGTGCCACGCAGGTTATTTTCTAGCAAGAAAAAAAGGCAATACATTAAACTTATCTCCATCTTGTTCATAAATATGCTTTTAGATAGCTGATGCTCAAAAGTCCAGCAGATCAGTGGCATTTGAGTCATGGTTGATGATTACTGCCATCAGTAATTAGCCAAATGAATCAGAAGTTTGTGGGGTTGTGAATAGTTGGTTGTATGTGTATATAGATGTTTTTATTCTTTTGCTCTGTACATCCCAGTTCTGCTATCTGCAGCTGGACCTCATGTACATCTGCAAATGTTTGAGTCCTCTTGTACCAAACTACAGGTCTCTCAAATCTAGGACCTTTACTGGCTTTTTAAGGTGTGTGTCAGCACTTCAAGGTCCTCACACACCCAATCCCACAGACAGTAAGGGATCACCTTCTGCCACACCAGTCTGTTTGATGTGACAGTCACAAGTCACAGGCCACCCATGTGGCTCCACCAAAGCAGCCGAGAGGTGCTCAGTTTTCATGCAGTTTAAAGAATGAATGTGTTTGAGTAAAGTCAAAAAGGTAGGCAAATGATGGCTGCAAATGACGAATGAAACCTCAAAGGCATGTAAACAAAGGCTTTTACTTTGCAGGAAGGTGCGAACAGCTTTCATGTGATGAACACCGATGGCTTGGGTGGTCTCCCATCTCGGAGCTGACAGCTGCCTGGGTGAGCACTTCAGGTCACCAGGTTTCTAAAAGGCACCCACAAGTGTGGGCTGAAAGCAGATCCTGTGCTGCTGCAGCACTGATACCACACTTCACTAGTTAGACCAGGCTAACTTGTTTCTACAGCCTGTAGCAAAATGGAGCAACGGTTTTGTTTGTGCACTATCAAAATAGATATGATTAATATAACCAGTTGAAAATCCAGAAAGCTGGACAGAATATGCTGGTTTGGATTAAGAAAGTAATAACTTGATTTGAAAAGACAAGTGAAATCATCTCTTTCTGATGCCAGCTTAAATTATTGTTCATTATGGAAGTTAACAGCGCTAGGATCTTCTGGCTCTTAACCTTATAGACCCTTATAGACCCTGATGTCTGTGAGCTTTGCTCAAGTATTCTCATGTTCTATCTAACTATCCAGGACCCAACTAATCTGCCCACGGCTTTCCTCCTTGCAACCTCTGGCATGGGAGAATAAGGGACATCTCGCTATATGTCACTGAACACATGCTTGAGGCTGTGAGGGAAAAATTATAGCCCTGTGGTATCAGATCAGGCTTAATCATATCCACCTTCTTACTGAACATTTTGCAGGATGCCTCAGACATAGGACAGAGAATCAGCCCCTTGTTTTGCAATTAATTTTGTTTGCAATTGCAAAAGCTCACTTGTTTGGGGGGAAAAGGGGAAGAAGGGAGAAAACATACTGCAGTGATGCCTTGTTTTCCATGCAAATTATGAATCTGAACCACAGATTTTTTTTTTTACTGGTTTGTCTGTTCTTATGCACACCTGTAAACCTCCAGAGAAAGTATACCTAGTCACCAAATAACTACTTGTCAGTTTGAGTCCAAGGTTTGTAATTCCCTGCTGAATTAGTAAGTGTCCTGTAAACAGGCGATTTACAAACTAGCCATTTTGAGCAGTGCAACAGGATGAAAGCCTAGGAAGGAGAAAATCAGTTTTTAAAGCATTTTAGGTATTTTACGAGCTAGAAAGCTTTACCGTTTGAAAAGAACTGGCACAAACTAATGTAATTAAAACTATTCAGTAGAAACACTATTAGCAAATGATAATTACAAGAAGAAATGCTTTTAATTGTATAGCCAGACAAAAATGTGAATGTTTACAAAGTTCAGTACACTGGACTCAGCTGCACATGTTTGTACCTGCAAGGCTGAAGTCAGAGGAGTTATTCTGCCCAAGATGTGGAACTGAGCTCAAAGTCAACAGGAATTTGGTCAAGGAGGAAATCACAAGAGGGACTTTGAAAGTATATTGCATTTTTCAATAAAACATGTATTTCAGATTTTTTCCACTAATCAGATTTAACTAATCTTCCCATGTGATAAGTGACTGTTTCTGAATCACCCTCTTTTCTAAGTACATACTGCTTTAGATTTATTGTAATGCAGTCATTAGATTTACCTGGAGTTCTGTCATGATGAAGAGGAACCTTTGAGAAACCTATTTATGAAGTTTGAATAGACACAGAAATTATTAATATAGGCAGGTGATTTATGTATATAATTGGAAGAAAGCCTGCCAGAGAAATAAAATGCTTTCATTTAATTCAAATATTTCCCCTCATGACTCAACACCCAACAGCAGATTTAATCAATGTGATCTATTTTCATTCCAATACTGTACACCTTTTTAAGTACTGGCACATTGTTGATCTATGTATGCATTTGAGGTGAGATGTGCAAATTTGATAAGGAGTTGGGGGGAACAAAATTGAAGCTGGCTCTTAAATGATCTTTCTGGTAGAAGTTTCTCCACGTGCCCTTCACTTTAAAAACAAGTTTTTTGCAGGCTTTTTTTGGGTGAACTCACTTCTCAGATATTATTTATTTCATTAATGGCAATTTGAGTTATTCTGTGATGTTAAAATGTATTCTGATGTATTAAAACAATACCTCAGAGAGAGAACTTTTAAAAAAAAAAAAAAAAAAACAAACAAACAAAAAAACCCAAACAAACAAAACCACCACACTTGAGCGGAGGGAGAGGGATGAGAAGGGAAGGCAGGAGCATCCCGGGGAAGGAGCGGTGCTGGGGAGGGTGCCGCGTTCCCCGAGGCCCAACGCGCCTTACCTGCAGCCGGGGCCGCGGAGGAGGGAGCGCGGCGGCCGCCTCCGTGCAGCCTCACAGCCGGCCGGGCGCTGCGGGGGCGCCGCGGGTCCGCGGGTTCGAGCCCGCTCCCGGCCGGGAGTGGGCGGCAGTGGGAGAGGGCTCCCCCCACTATTGCTAGCTTAAGCCCTCGTAGGTGCTTCTAAGCAGCGTTGTCCCTTCCCTGTCCCTCCTCCTTTGCTCGCTCTCACACCCTTTTTCAATTTCTAGTGGGTCTGTGGGAAACGCTGCTGGAAAGGGCAGTGGTGAGGGACCCCTGCCACACAACGATTTTTGCTGTGCCTCTGTAACAAAGCTTGCATAAAACTTCCTGTTTATTGCCTTGTTTTCCTTCTTGCAATTGTCACATCCCAGCTACCTTGGGTAGAAAAGTCTACCTTGCTCTCTATCTGATGTGGAAATTATCGCAGTATATTCCGGTAGCACTGTTCAAGTCTCTCTAGGAGTGAGTGGAAGAAAAATGTTAGTTCTGCAGATGTTACTTTAATGTCTGACCTTCCACTTCGGGAGCTGTCTGCAGCTTGCAGACAGATGAAAGTACCGCTTTCTCTGGGGAAACACCATTCCACACAACAAGATGAAGGAAATCACTTAGGGAATGTGATTCCCAACCCAGGCTGTGTTAGGGGAAGCAATTTCTGACAAAGTTTAAGATCTACTGTCAGAAATATTGCCTGTAGCTAGGATATGAGGAAAAGGGAAAAAAATCCTTCCTGACAGGGTCACTATCATCAGTACTAAAATATGGTATTGTTGATCTAAGCCGTGGAGGTGGAGAAATAACGTTATTTTGATGACTTCAGTTTCAACTATTAGTGCTGCTTTTTGGGATAAAAGTGTCGACAACTGTTGACAAATGCAAAGGCTGAGAGGTCCCAACCTGGCATCTTCTAGCAGTAAGGACCCTCAGATCTTGCTTCTTAGCACATGCTAGTGTCAGTTTGTGTCAAAAGTAAGCATGTGGGGTTTGTTTTTTATCAAATAATTTGGATTGGAAGGGATCTTTAAAGCTCATCTAGTCTGACCCCCCTGCACTGAGCAGGGACATCTCCAACCAGATCAGATTCCTCAGATCCCTGTCCAGCCTGGCCTTGAATGTTTCCAGGGATGGGGCATCTACCATCTCTCTGGGCAACCTGTGCCTGTGTTTTACCACTCTCATTGTAAAAAATGTCCTCCTTTTATCTAGTCTGGATCTACTGTCTTTTAGTTTAAAACCATTACTACTTGTCTTTTTTCTTAACTTTACATTTAAATTAGTTACTGTCATGTTGTTATAAGAAGCTGTTTTGATGCTGTGTGACTGCATTAAAATCTCCCCCCAAGCTACACATGGGAAGGTCTGAGGCCCAAAATAGGAGAGGAAAAACGTATCTCCCTGTGACAAAAAATGGAGCATGTTTCCCTACAGTTTTGTGCCTTTCTGCTACTGTTATTGCCTAAAGCTCTTATTTGTCACTGCATCTGTGGGCAGGAGAAATTAGAGAAATGTGAAATCCCATCTTCCCTGCAATGCTGAATGTTGATCTGATTATAAGTCAAGAGTATGTGCCGAGCGTGCCTTCTCTGGGGTACCTTCCCCTCCTATCTAGCTTACACAGTCTAGCTGACTGTGTAATATGTACAGTGTTTATCTTTCATCAGTTGAGCAGAAAGAAGCTTGAAACCCAGTGGAAAAAAATTCCCTGGTTGTTTCTATTGCAGAACAGCTGCAAGTGGGAGAAACAGCAAGTTTGGTCTCATGCAACATTTCATAGCATTAGAACAAAGAAAAAGGCTTTAAAGACAATTCTTTTATCAACTGGTGTAGAAGCAATGCTGATAGTTATTTACTATTCCAAATAGTAGTCCAAGCACAGGTTATATCTAATGGACAGTATCAGAAAACCTTGAATTTCTAGGGATCTCTTTCTACCCTCTTCTTAAAACCTATTTCAGGTTCCCACTGACTAGGAGTCATAAGTTAAATAGAACGAAAATATTCTGTCTGAAAACTCAGAAGCAATGTGCTGTTGCCTGTTTCACTTCACAGTGCTCAAATAGAGAACTCTAAAAAAATAGTATTTTAATAAAGTGGGAATTCAGCATCTGTCTGAATTTCAAGGCTTTAAGACAGCTGAGATGCATTTGAAAATCTTGGGCAGCACACATCCTGCTCGCCAAACAAGAGCCTGAAGAATAGCAGTGACTGGGACTCCAGATCACCTGAAACAGCCCCTGGGCCAAGGGTAGTGTCTGTTGGAGACAAGCAAGTAAAAGACAGTGCTAAAAATTCATTACCATGGCCCGAAATATTAAGGCTGCCGGTAAAACCTGTTAATATAAAACTAAAGCTTATGCTGGTTTATTCTTCTAAAGCTTAGAGTGATCCTTCAGATTGCCTATGGTTCTCATTTTATCTATTTTCTGTTGAGGCTATTGCACTCTCAGGGGCTGTACTAGTTTATCAGCAACTGTCACCATGCACAGAAGCCAAAGTGTCCCCCAAGAGCCAGCTCCTGCCAAGCCCTTGTCCCTTTCTTGCTCCTGCAGCAGTGGGACCTCTGAGGAACCAAACCCACCACCTGCCCTTGAGCTTAGTCCCAGAAGGGGACAGTTCAATTATTAACCCAAAGCTTAAGTCTTTGAATAGAGCCATTCATCGACTGGGAAAATCAGCTGACTCCATCCTCAGGCTGGTAAAGAGTAATGAAATTGTTTCAGAGAACAACTCGCAGAAAAGACTCCTGGAACACACAAAATCAGAATGCCTGTGGTAAGAAATCATTTAACTCCTCTGTGCATTTATCCTTCTGCGTGTGTATTGAAGCCCATGTTGGGTAAGTTGTTTTTTTAGTAGGTTATCCTTACAGTTTGTAATCTTAGAGGGTTGTTGTAACATCCGCAGCGCTGATTAAACAGCGTTCTAATCTGCAATGACTTTCAATAGCTGCAATGCCAAGAATAATAGAAAACATAGTGAATTTCTGGTATCCCAGAGGTTTCTGGAGATGTTAAATTCTGATCAGCAGGCTGACTGTGAGATTTTAGGTGCTTGAACTGCTTGCCCAATAACACATAACCCTTATAAATAAGCCAATATTTGCATTATCACTTAAGTATAATATTGATACATAAAATACTTGGCGATGTCATGTATCATAAACCAAAATGTCCCTGTTAATAATTTGATTACATTGACATTTAATGGACGTATTTTTGGACATATTAATGTAAGTGCAAATACCTGGAATACTGATCAAATAGTTCTGAATAAATGTGGCATTGAGTGAGGGCCTGGAAATGAGACCAAAAAATACAATTTTATTTCTAAGCTAAATGCCAAGCAAAAAGTGAGAAAATACCCACTAATCTATAGATTTGTTTTAAATCTTCTCATTTTAATGAGGTAACAGGTAAAACCAATGTTGAGGACTTTCAAAATCTGCTCATTTGAGAGTATCTATTTGGAAGTACTATGAACAATTCTACTCCATTATACAGTGTTCCAGTCAATGTAATGGAAAGGATGAAAATAACACCACAAAAAGTGCTCCATCTTTAGAATTCCTTAGAAAAAATAGTTTTCTTTTTATAAATTATGTGGGAAGTAGCGGATGAGTCAATTAATGTTCTGGTACCTGATAAGGTCTAATCTCAAATAGGAATGTTTGTCCATGAGTCTACATTCTTATACCTACTATGGACTGCATGAATAGTGTTGCATTTTCAATTATTACGATAATACTCAGTGACCTGAGGGCTACATACTCTGCAACCATTCTGGATTATCTGAGTGGAAAGTAATGAAGTATAAAATGGCTCAAATTTAAGATATGTTCCCTTTTTGAATCTTGTTGCCCAGTAACACAACGAATTATTTGAACATTACCTGTAGCAACAGTCACACTTACATAAAACATAATCATTTTTATTTTGTATCAGATGTGTTCGTTTTGGTTTAGACCCATCTTGGGGTGAAATTCTTCCCCTCTTAATAAGCCTTTACTTGCCAAGTGACCTTCTCATTTCACTACTTGCTTTTTTCACTGAAGTCACTGATGCTTACTGGGTTATTTAATGTTCATCTGACTTCCTGTGGGATTACTCACATGCTGACATCAAAGCCTGTTCTTACTGAAACTGGGGCCTCCTGCCCCCTTGCTCAGTCTGGAGCCCTATGGCTCTGTTACCTTAAGAGATGCTGTTGTAGCCAGCCAGGATGCATCTTGCACCTGAACAACTTCAGCTCAGATCATGGCTTTCAGGCACTGTGCAAACCTTTACTCTTCCCATGTAGTGACATAGCACTCCAGGGTGAAACCTCTGCAGGAGCAAGGCATCTTCATCTGAAACCGCTGTTTCTTTAAAGGTTGTTTTGAGAAGCACATATTTTTGGTTGTGTCTCGTGTCAGTTGATTCATAACAGCACGGTTGCATTGTTTTGTTAGCTCTTGCTACACTATAGAATATGTCCAGGTGCTGGCTTTAATGAAGTGCTTATGTTTCCATTATGCCTGGAATAATGTCAATACTCAAGAATTAAATGAATGAAAAAGCTGAGATGAAGACAGTGGATTTGATTATCTCAGATAATTGATTTTCTTTGTATGATGCTGTCAATACCTGAAAAGCCAGGTGGATTATCTGATTCTGTCAAGAACAGGCAGGCTTGTGCTAGTCTTGCATAATCTACAATTTTCCAGTTTATTATCAGGAGGACAGTGGAAATGTGTAAACCTATAGCTGCAATGTCTTGCAGACATCAAGAAGTAGTTTTCACAATCCCCATTGCCACAGGGAGATGTACAGACATTGATGATATGCATTGTGAGCTCTTTGGCCCAGCTATTACATGGGGTAAGATAAATACACTGGAGTGCAGTTAGTGAACCACAGTCATAGGCAGGACCAGGAAAAGCTGTGAGACTCCAGGCTCGCTCTGTCTGGCCAGAAAAATTTGCTGTTGTGTAGTCCAAGAGATAAAGCTGAACTGCTGGGAGTAGGTTGACTTGTCTTCCCCAAGGAGGAGCTAGAGTGGTTACTGAACTGTTCTATGCTTCCTTGTGAAAGAAGTTGTTAGAAAAGTATCGCTTTCTCCTGTCCATGCTCAGTCTACCTAAAGATGCCACCAATGTCCATGATTATGACAATTTTTATCATAAGCTCTGCATGAGATACACTAAAAGCTGTAAGAATTAATCCATTAAAGTTTCATTTCTTAAGTCCTACCTGCTATGTGATCTAAAAGAATTGATGACATAACACTGAAATTGTACTTTCACAGAAAATATTTTTTGCTGCCCAAATGGGATTGCACTGAGCTGTGAATATGTACCACAAGGCTTAATCTGTCTATGTTTTAGTTTATTTCACTATACTCTCTACCAATGACATTAGAGAGTCAAAGTTTAGGGAGATGCTGGGGGGGGGGAAATATTTTACACAAGCATTTCTACTATTAATGTACTCTTGACAGTTTTAATAGCATACTGAGGAAACGAAGACATTTTATTTCTATAGTTGGCTGTGCACTAGCCCGTATTCTAGCACCTACTCATGTTGTTAAATGTGGAGTTCAACACGCTATTGATTAAGGTGTAGTAGCTATGTATAAACACAAAAAGAATTTACCAATATTCATTTTAAAAATCAGTTATGAACATGGAGAAAATATTTATAACAGGCACTTGTCAGCCTTTCATTTACTTAAATACTATGCAAGAAGAATAATAGTGAGGCATAATAGCCTCCTAAATGTCATTTGAATCATATCTTAAATTTATCAGATTAAAATATAATGTTCACTTTTGTCTGCATTATGAACATACTGTGTAAGAACCCCCATTATGTGGAAATATTAACCGATGAGGTCTATTTAGACCAACAGCTGATAAAGTTAAATTTTCTACGAGTGATGACAACATTATTTTTTTAGTTGGAATACCTCTTTGTAAGGCTGTCAGATTTAGAGCAAAATTTCCAGGAAAAAAAACCCACTTTGAATAACTATACACTCAAACTATCTGGCTTTTCCCCTAACAAAGCTAATAGAAAAAAGTTGGAAGTGTCCAGGCAAAGGTACTGATAGGCATTTTTCACCAGCTGCCTCAGTTGCCCCTTGGAGGCCTCCAGCCAGGGTCACCCATCACAGCAGTCCTAAGATGAAATACCCGTGTTCTGAAAACTTGATGTGAGGCTGACAGATTGCTATCATAGCTTAGCATATGTGAACTTTGGGTCATGAAAGAGGATTTCCTCATGTTCCTATTTAAGTCAGGAGTAAAACTTTAATCTGGGTAACAACAGACCTTATTTTCAGCCAGAAAAAAAAAAAAAGGAAAAAATAATCTATGTTATTCTTGGGGGCTAAAGAGTTTTAAATTGAGAAAAAAAAAAAAAACCTGAGAGGTGTGCAATTACGTTCAAATCAGTTTTCATTTTCCTCAGGAGTGCATGAGGAGTTGTTTCAATTCCAAAGATAGAATATCTGTCTGATCTATTAAACTAGAAGAAAAAATAATTCTGAGAACAGAAAATGCTAAAGGCAGTTTAAAGAGTTATAGATATACACGACATACAAAAATCTCCCAGTGGAAGTTAATGCATGTCAACATCTACAGTGGTCTTATATGCCACATTGATTCAAAATCGCACAGTAACTGATGAAATGGGAATGAATTATGTTCAATGTCTCTTTTAATGAACTCAAAGAATTCAGTTCAAGCCCACTAAATGAACAGTCCTTGGCATGTGAAGTGCTGAGGCTCAGAGCCTCAAAGTAACACTGTCTTGTGTGGTTTTAGTGTCTTTCAAATGCTAATCTTTTTAGCTTGGTTTTTATTATTTGGGGTTTTGTTATTCTATAGCCCTACTTCTGTCCTGCATTATTCTTCTCTTCTGGTCTTTAAATGTATTATACTGCAGGCTTGGAATTTAGTGTAGAAATCATCCTTTAATGCTTGAAGTTATGCAATTATTATTAATCCCCTGGTCTGATTTACATTACTCTCTGATAAAGCAGAGTTGTATACAGTAAATTTTACAGTCTAATTCCAAGGCCATAGAAATACCATGGCTCTGCATTGAATGGGGAGCCTGGAAAACTGATGTATTTGGGCCAAAGGTGTGGGCTGAGAGTAAATAGCTGGTAAACAGGAATTGTATGTAATGTGTAATTTATGAGGAGGAAGACTACAAAAACCTAGTTCTTGTGTTTATCCCATGGCTGTCATCTCCGGTGTCTTAAAAGGTGTCTGGGCTGATGCTTTGTCATATGACTTGAGGTATCATCAGTTCTCTTGTGGAGCTTGGGCTCTTTAGGTCCAGATAGGGTTCAGTTCAGGATTCTGCCTTTCCTCTGAGAAGGTAGGTCTGATTTATGCTAAAAGATCCAATCTTCTTTCCATGTTTATTTGGATGAAAATTTGGATAATTCAATATATTTGAGACAAATTATGTGCCAAACCTGAGACTAATAAATTAAATCAAAAGTAATTAGCTGGGAACTCACAGGCTAATATAACAGCATGTATGTGATTACATCATACACTTTATTTCCCTGACCAACTAAATTGAAAAAGAACTCAAACGTGTAGAATTAATTACTTCTAACAGTGAAATAAAATAGTTAAGGCTTTGTCAGCACTGTAATGACAATATGATTATACATATCTAGTCTCTTGACAATGCAGAATTAAGTGTCATAACTTTAATAGCTGATGTGCTGACATTTGAAGAATTTGAGAAAAAGTATTAGGTTTACCTCTGAAATAAAAACTTTTCAGGAATTTTACTAAAAATTAAAACAAAAATAGAAGTAGTTATTACACTTTATACAGCAAAAATTTAAAATAAGGTAACTTTTTAACAACTCCAGTCAATCAGTTCTGCAACAGATGTTCTTCCATGGTTTGGTTTTTATGATACTGAAACATATAACAATATTTTGTGTAGCTGCAAACTTGAAAATTTGAAATTTTGCCTCCTGGAAGTGAAACAGAATATGGAATAATGTCTGCTTTCTGCAAATAAAAATTGCTCAAATTAGTTCATCTACTGCCATCATGTATTAATGGTAAATTTTAAGAAAACACCATTTAGAGTATTTTAATATATTTTAAGTTTACAGTATAATACAAATATGAAATTTGAGGGGCTTGGCCCAAGCTGCAATTCTGTTTTATCAGTTTTGCACATTTTCTTATGGGATATTGTTTTTCTGAGCAGTTTGAGACAAATATGGAAAGAAAAGTGTGAGTTCAGACAAATTTTGTGATATCACACCCTTTTTCATAGATTACAACTATTTGACACTGCTACATATATGACTGTGTTTTACTGAAGTCTCTAATCTTCATTACAGAGCAAAACAGACATAAGCCTGTACAGGAAATTGAGTCTGTGTAGGTGCTATTTTGTGCCCTGAAATTAAATAATTGTTTAGAGAACTATACAGACTACAGGTAGGAAAAAGAAAAATAAACTGGCCTTGAAATAAGTGAAAGCTAATACTTAATGCTTCCAAAATTGCAGGGTTTGTACTTCTTTACAGATATCAGCACGTACTTAAGTGAAAGAGAAATCACAGTTGAATCCAATATGAATACTTTAATTAAAACATGCTCTGGTGATCTGCTGAAATGATTCAAAAGTTATCTTAAAAGTAAGATTATGTATGGTATCTAAAGTAGAGAGGATAGTGATTTCTAAAGTGTACATTATGTCAGAAAAACATCTAGTGTAATATTTTAAAATCAAATATATACTATACAATATTAGCTTTGCTGGATGTATGTGTTTCTGTAGGTTTATATAATGGAAAAAAGACAAATCAGGCAGTTCTGACTTGTTTTCAGTGACTGTGTATCTATGGAAAAAGACATCTCAAACCCGATCATCTGTAATTAAGACAGAATACTTACCATCGTAGTTGCTTTATCAGTTCATCAGTGCCTGTTGTCTTCCTGTACTCGAGAGGAGCCTAAGCAGAACACAGTAAATTTTACTGGTGCAGGTACTTCATATTTTTATTTCCTATAAGTGCAATGCTTCTTATAGTAATGACACACACAGTGGATGGGAGATGGCTTATCACTCAAAGCAAAATCAAGATCATTTGAATTTTTTTTTTTTGAGAGGAAAATGTTTGTATTAATGATGATTTGCTGTTCCTGCTGCGGGTGGCAGTGTGGTACCATCCTCAAACCCTCTTCTGCTCTAGTAGCTTTTCTCATCTTGTAGAACAAATGTGCGTTCGTCCTGTGGTCTCCTAGCCTAGGATATGAGCTCACACTGGTCGCAGACCCAATTCAGGTGAGGTGCATACAGTAGTAGCTGTAATAACAATTTAAAAAGTGAAATCATGAGAAAGATTCGCAAAGGCAAGGTTTGTGTGGATTATTACCAGGGCTGACAATTCCAACCCCAGGAGAAGACTAATTGTTTTGGCTTTTAAGGAAAATGTCTTTCCTAAGGAGCTGGTGGATATAAAGTGTTTGCTGGCTTGGTAGCCATGAAGAGTCTGAGGTCAGCAAGCTGGCACATGTAACCAGCTCATGTAATGTATATGGTTTATATAAAGCCCTGCCACACCTTTGTTTAAAATGGTTGATAAACCTGTAGGAGCAGGGCAGATGTCGAGCTACTGACACAAAGTTGTTTAAGAGCTACAAACTAATGTTGAAATATGTGGACTAACGTGAAATTTTAATCTTTTGCTACAGTATTGACTGCTGATGAGTTCTGCTTATAGACAATGTTATTTACAGGTGCGATGACTGATTTCAGTCAGTAGCTTTATGTAAGTGTAAGTATTTCCTTGTAGCTGTGTTCACATACCCCTTATCTAATGAGCTCTCTCTGTATTACCTGAATAATTCTGCTTGTTTGAATGTTGATGGGTGTTTTGGTAGTTCAGAGTGGGATTTCTGGCATTGTAAGCTCCATAGGAAACTGGCTTAGTTATGCAGTAAAACCAGTTAACATGTTGTTAAAACTTTCTTGAACTTCAAATGAAAAAACTGAAATGAATCTTTCTGTCTGTATTGAAACTAATTCCATTGTATAGATTTTAGTAGATATCCATTGAAATGAAACTACTCATTACAGGAGCTTCACCACAGAAGTCATTTTATTAGTGAGTAATTTCTTTCCATAATAGCATCTCTGTGATGTAATGGAATTGGGTTCTTTCCTAATATATTCTTGTGAGAGTTCACATTGAATGAAACAGTGCATTTGCACTTGTTTATTTTGAAGGGAACTTGAGACAATATTTAATACTAGAAATTGGGGAATTTGTATAATAAACTTAAGTAGACAAAGTATGCTACAATGACTGTTAAGGCCATGCATATATCATTTCCTTCAGTGATCTAACGAAAGTGAAAATTCCAAGCAATAGAGCTGCTGCCTGGAAATACACCAAGAAACTTAACCCTTGCAAAGAAACTCTTTAATGTCAGAGGACCTATTTATTTGCTTAAATACTGTCAATTGAACATTAATTGAATTTTAAATAATTGCTGTTAAACCTTAAATAGACATTTGCTTCAAATCTACAAAGATTTTTTTTAAGAGTTTTGCCAAACTGATCTAGATTTGTTACTGGGACAAATTTTTTTTTTTTCTAAATATGAATTGAATTTAAATATACAAGCAGTACATTTTTACTGTGTGTGAAGGTAAACACAGCATATTGGTATAAAAAATGCTGCGAGTCGTGTAGTTAAAAAGTTCAGAGACCAAAGAGAGCAGACTAGGAAAAATGTTAACATTTTAAAAAGTACTTGCATGTAATCAATATTTGTTTGTATTGTTAACTTTAAACCAGGTCTTTAGCAATATTTCTACATTTATACACCACACAAGCGAAGTGTTGCAAGTACCAATGCTGTTTGCGCTGACCAAGTTGTGTTTAAGTGCAATTATTAATCCACCACATGCAGTTAAGAGACTGAAGATCTCAGTCTGTCCATTAGCGTACTGGTAGAGTTGTGCCCAGTGTCTCCATACTGGGAGAGCTCTCTACTGGCGGCTGGAAGGGGGCTTGCACGTCAGGAACAAGATTAAAATCGCATGTTAGAGCAAATGCTTTGACAAAACCTTACACTATTTAAACTAACATATTGGTGAAATAATTTCATTTTTAAGTAAAAAAATTATTACTGAAAAATGTATTTATGTGGAATAGTTTTTATTTTTAACTGATAAGCCCCATGTCACCGCGGCACTCTAAATTGGTGCCTCGGTGCTCACAGTCTTACCTGAACATCTCTGGACACTCTTACTTTAAGTGACCTACGCTATTCTGCTCAATCTGCAATGTTCATATTCTAGCATCTAGAATGGAAAAAAGTTGAAACTATGAGCACTTATGTTCTATTTTCTGCAGTGTGATCACCATATAAATGCACATATTACAGTTTTACTACTTTTTCATGGAAAATTAGTGTTTTAGCACAGCACACAAAGTAGCTTTGAATATATGAGCTAAACAAATCTTGCACCACAGAGTGGTAAGTTAGACTTCAACTACCAACATGTGTTAAAAAAAAAAAATCTAAAAATACTGGGTTTCACTCTATTTAGAAGTGCTTTATGTGGAAAAGTTTCTGCTAACCACCTCTCTCAAAGCCTTAAGTCACCCCACTGTTTAGGTTTGGATAGATTAGGAAGCAGTTTCATTTGCAATAGCTTTTTTTACTTTTACCATCATCTCCTTAAAGAAAATAAGGTCATATTTTCAGTAAAATTCCTGAAATATTTCTAATTTCTTTGTATGTGCAGCTGTAACTAATTTAAATTACTTTCCATTTGCTTGGGATGGAGGGAGGAAGCATTTACCACTCAGTTTCCTTTCAAATAAGATAGTGATGCTTTTAAGCTTTAGTAATTATATTTTTGAGGTATTTGAGGATAATACAGTAAACAAAATAATTCCCAATGTGTGACATAAAAGCAATAAGCCTCTTAAGAACTATCAAATGCAGCCCTGAAATGTGATGATAATAGCAGAAAATTCTATGACAAATAAAAAAATTTTACAGGGTGAAGTAAATTTCATATAACACAAACTGGTTGCTTTTCACAAGGAAATCAGAGAAACTCAAAACAAGTTTGTTTTGGTTTGGTTCTCTTTTATTATACTGGTTAACTTCCACAGTCAGAAAATACCAAGCCAAATATCACCCCTCCAGCTGGCTGGTTTTAACCTACATCAACTTTAGGTAATGAACTTGAGTGCAGATTATTGGAGAGGACTAGGTCAAAGCAGAGACAAACCCAGAATGTTTCCATAGTTCTCACAGGGCCAAATCTAACTCTAAAAATGCATATAAAGGGACAAGAGTGTTATGTCATCCTTGATGCTGCTGTGCTGGTGCTGACCGTGGTGACCAGGATGGAAGTAGCTCTTACTGCTTTGTCATGGGACTTACATCAAGAGCACATCAAATAGCGTTTACATATGTAGAGAATATTTATTTGGGACAGTTCCTTTGGAAGCAGACAATGGCACAAACTAAGACAGACAAAATGTCTGGATAGATGTTTCCCATGCATTTCTGACCATTTGAACTGCTCACTTGGCCAGCCTGCAGGGCAGCCCTCAGCCCGAGAGGGCTTTGTGGCACAGAGTTGCCTAAGGACATGGACCAAACCGCTCCTGGGTTGCTTTAGGCTATGTCAAGTCTGGTATTGTAACCACACTGCGGAAGAGCAGTGAGCTGTAACTGTTAACCCACGAGTTCTCGTTGACCCAAGATGAGATCTGGTTAGGGTCATCTGGCAGTGAGGGACACAGTGCTTGCAGTGGGTGAGCTGTACAACACTTGTACCCACTCATCAGTACAGCCCATCGGGGTCTATTGCATAATTATACTTACAGCTCTTCAGTGCACAGTTGCACTTGGACAGCCTGGGACAAGCCCCTGTCTCTGAGTTTCCCTGAGAAGTCATTTAAATTCTGAAGAGACACTTCTTTCTTTCAAAGAAATTGCATAAATGCCCACCTGATCAAAACAAAGAATGTGTTGGTGATGGTGAGGCTTTAAATGGCTGTAGACAGCTGAGGGAGGTACAGGCAATCCTGGAAGCACTATGCTGTGGACAGGCTTCTCAAATATCATCCCAGCTCCTCCTTGGTTTGAAAAAAGACAAGAGGCCTGGTGGAGGCATGTGGTCATGTTGCAACAAATTGCAATATTCTACTGCACCTTCTGGGCTGTGTTTTTTGTTGCATTTATCTCTGCTGCAGAGGAAATAAGACCTATAGACACCCTGAATTAGGAGACGAAAATAACAGGCAATCAAATAACAGAATAATCCTGTTTTTTGGGGTTTTTTTGCAGCTGTTAAGAATCTTGAACCAGACAGCAGGAATATTTTTTACATAAACGATCTCTGAACCTTAATGAATCTCATGTCTTTTAAGCGTTTGTCTCAACAGTAATGTGTTCACCTGCTTAGTTCCCAGCAGCCATGCAGCATCACAGTTAATGTGGTCAGTGTCCTATGTGGTGCCACTCAAAGAGGTGACTTGGCTGCCATTTGTTTCAAGTTTCCAATTCTAGCCTGAATGACCAGTATTATTTTACTATTGTGCTGGATTTTGGCTGAAGTCCCAAATTGCTCTTGAACTCAGATTTTTTGAATTGCGGTTGAGGGAGTAGAATCAGGACACAGTGAGAAGTGCCTGAGGGAGGGTGTTTGGCTGGTTGGCATTACGATTTTGCACTACAGGATTTCTTTTGATGCTTGTCTGCTCCTTGCTTTTTTTTTTATAGTCATGTTGACAGTTCCTTAGTATGTAAGGTAGGTTTATAGATTTCCGTTTTAAAATGCTGATTTAGAGAAGGACTCAAGGAAGATAACTTATTCAAGAGTTGCTTTGCTGATGGATTCACAAGGATGCTAAAGGCATAGAAGGCTACATCAAGAAAGATACTGAAATGAAAGCAAAATGGTAAAAAAGGGATTGTGAGCAGAACTGGGTGAGCCTCGAGAGGTAATAGTCAATACGAGTGAAGGGACCTGTCCTTCCCTCCAATAAAATAATGGTAGAGGTGAAGTTGCCTTTATTAAATCAGACTTAACAGATATATCATAAATAGCCATTTTCTATTAGGAAGAGGTAAAGAAAATTAACTGCAAGATTTCTAGTAGAATGCTCATTTATTGGGAGACTTATACAGATGTGTGTTTAAATAAATAATTTTAATGTAACTGCTGCATTCCTGCATTTTGCCATTCCTGTGTCCTAGGAATTTCCAGACAGTCAGCTGGAAATAGTGTCAATCTGCAGAACTTTGTTTCACACCTGAGGGTGAAAAAAAGATGAGGAAAAAAAGTGAAAAAAAAATACCAAAAACAACAGTTGCAATTGTCTCCTTCAAGTAAAGAATTAATTACTAGTGAGGATAAGAACAATATTCTGTAGTTTAAATGAGTGTGATTCTGTGATTTTGGAACATTAGCAAATACTCTAAAAACTAAATACTGTAAAGACTAGCTTTCTGCAGGTGACCAATACCATTTCATCAAAGCAGCTTTTAGATGTATTTTATATAAATCTTGCTACATAAGAAATTGAGACAAACAACAGTTCTCACAAATGAGTGCATCATGCAGTAGATATTCAGCTTGTAGCTGTCCATTGCTGCTGTCATTATCATGTTTTGAAAGGTAAGTATATTAAATATGCACAAAATGCTTGCTAGGTCTCAGTTATTGGCAGTCATTTAGAGCAGTGATGGTAGACTACTGCATAAATTCTGCAATACCTTGATCACTACACTGTAAATGCTGTCATCTTTAACTTACGGTCTTAGATTACATCTGTGAACAATTTAAAGCAATGTTATTACTGTTTTTCTGAAGTAAAACAAACTTTTATACTTTAAATTTAGTTTAGCAGCATTAAATTCAGAATTTCTTAGACAGGAAGGCACACCAATTATAACAAATGGGAGATGCCCTAAATCCTTTCCAGAGAAAAGAAACAGTTATCAACTAAGATGAAAAAGCCTTATGTAAAAAATGAAAAGATAAAATATTTTTATTAAAAGAAGGATTACTAGGAAGTGAGAAAGGGGAGTAGTTAAAAGGGAAAGAGCAGCCAATAGAGGGAGAGAGTAAAGGAAAGCGAAACATCAAAAAATGAGAGAAAAATGAATGCTGGGGCAGGAGCTGAAAGATGGCAATGGGAACTATGTAAGAAAAGACTTAACAGCTTGAGGTTGGCAGTGTTTGTACCTGCTAATGTAGCCCCCTGTCATTTATTCCAGGAGTTCTGTGAGTTTGAGAGGTCGCTTTGGGAGAATGTATTTTCCTATTTTGTACTGCTAGGCAAGCCTGTGTCACAGTGGTAGGTAATGCTTTTTTTCTTGGATTCCAGACTGTTCTTTAAAACAGAGTATTAAAAAAAAAAAATAATAATGAAAAACTGTCAGGGCAAAAGAGGAGCAGAATAAGCTGGGGCTAATCTGCCAGCACTCAGAGGAAAAAACATTTTTCCTGCCACAAAGAACCCTATTGTTCCTATGTTAAGTATTAATTTCGCCTGCATTTAAACCAAGCTGTCTTAAAGTCTGTTTTTCTTACAATGGTAAAGCATGTGCCAGTTACCACAGCAGTGCACAGTGGCCCGGCTCCAGGGAGGAGCTGACCTCTGCATTTTCTGGGGCCGCTCAGTCGTTCTCGGCCTGTTTACATTGATTTTTGGTGGAGGAGAATGTGACCTGCTCTTTATGGCTAAGAAATCTGAGCACTTGTTCAGCACATGAAGGAAACAAGCCCATGAGAAATCTGAGCATTTTGGGAAATGTTGGATATTAATGACTGATATCCACATATGTCCTTCTGGTAAATCTTATTAATGAATCTTCAGTGTATAAAGTTTCGTGTAGGATTTGTCACTAAGCATTGAAACTCAAAATTTCATTTTCTCTGAGCCAGGAAACTTTTCTGTGTGTGAGTTTTTCATAGCTAACAAAACTTAGGCAAGTATCACCATGGGGTGCATTTCCCTGATAGGACATCAAGTCAGGGGGATTCTCTCCACTGACATTAGAATAATTCCTCCTTTATTTAGCAGAAATGAAGCTGCTATTAATGTAAGCAAGCTGTTGTTAACAGATAACTTCTCACACAGTACTTTCAATTATTTCCTCCTATGGTCACACACACTCACACAGTCGGTACCCAGTGAGGAGATGGAGGGGGGGTTGCTGCAGCAGACCAGCCTGGCATATTCATAAAAGCAGAAACCAAGACAGGAGAGTGGAGAAGACTGTCAATACACTAATATGATTCAACAGAACTAAATTATGTGGATTTTTGATCCCATAGTGCTCTTGTTGAGACTGTTTGCCTGTGACTAGAGCCTGAGGACTTTAAGTTGTGAGGAGTGTACCACGAACGTGGGACCCTGGAGAAATTTCTGTCATCTTCAACTTGAGTTCAGACCGTTGCTTGGGATTTCTGCTCTTATATTACAAAATAAATTTAAAACAGTAGATGGTTGTCTTGAAAACAAGTGAAAAAACTCCATTTTTGTTGAGTCAGGCTTAGTTTAAAGAGGTTATGCTTAAAGTTCCCGTAGACATTTGTATATCCGTGTAATTTCTTTAGTCATATGGAGTATATTACCCTGGAACTTTTTTTCAGATTTATAGCTTGGATTAATAGTACTGTATTTTAGCCATATGAGGATGAAACATCTGAAATCTCCAAAGTGTGCTGACCTGGTATATTTTTACACTGTGTGGTATTGTTGCTTGGAAAAGTTCCTTGATGCTAAAAATAATCATTTCTACACTGTTTTCTATCTCCAAGGTTACAAAATCTTTTTAACCTAGGCGTAATTAAGATTATACCTACAGAATATATTTTTAGCATGTTAGACTTTCTGTGATGCAATGTTGTTCTAGCAGACACAGCTGAGTTCAGAGGAAGTCTGCTTCATGTGAGAATGAACAGCAGAAGATAAATCAGTCACTTCTATAGGCAGTTATTATCTTTTGCAGCTTTTAGTGTTGGCCCTAAAATTTTGCTTAATGACCCACAGGTATTAAAAGACTAGCTATCAATTTAGAGAAAGAAGCTCCATGTAAACCTGAAATCAGAAATTTGAAATCTCAGTTAAGATGTTGGCAAGTTGACATTCCCTAACAGGTTTGAAACTAGAATTATTCCTTGAATTAAGTTTTTAGATTTTCTTGCTTTGAAGTCTTTTTAGTAGACTGAAAACCACAAAATGAATGGAACTGGTGTGCCTCTCAGTTCAAACAGTTTCACAGAAGGCTAATAACATGGGTTTTTATGTTGTATTTTAAGTTTATTTAATTCCATCAGGGTTAGGTCACATGAAGACCTGATGGAAGCCTCTGATCCAGACAAAAGAACTGCTATCCTAAATGTATGACAGTACACATGTGGCACATGTCAGATAATTGCTCTGCAGAGTTTTTAAATTAATATCTGCTCACAAATGACTCTTTTGACCATCAGCATCTATCTGTGCCTCTCTGGGTGCAGCAGGTCTCGAGCTGCCCAGCTGATGTCCTGCCTCTGGCTTTGCATCCCTCCCAGAGCATCCTGCTCCAGCTGTGCCACCCTCCTCACCCAAGCGTCACCCAGGGCTGCCAGCGATGGTACAAGCTTTCTGCTTCGTGAATGCGATTGCTGCCATAGAATGAAATATCTGCTGGAAATATCACTGGCAAGGTCTGAATAGGTTGCTAATTCCTTGTTCCAGGCATAGCAAGCATGCTTGGGAAAGGCTGGCACTGTACAATTAGGGTCTTGTCTGCAAATAAGAAGTTATTTTAGAGCCTGCTAATTTGTAACTAAACTAGTTAAGGTACCTGATTTGTGAGTGCCAGACAGTGTGTTGTGCAAGAGCATTTGAAATGTGATATTTTCTTGGAAAATAAACTCATGCAGGAATTACTTAAAAAGACAGTCAAGCGTATTTGTCTAGTCTTTCATGAATCTTTTCAGCTGGGAATACTTTTCGGACCTAAATCTTTTCTTCTCCATACCTTACCTATCCACAGATGTTCATCTCCCTTGTAACTTTTTCCAAAGGATGCTTTGGGGAAATACCAAAATAGTTATTTCAGTATTATCCAGTATATGTGAAAATAACAATCGGAAATAACTATTGTAGAAAACAGTTTATTAAAGAAATAAATTCTATTAAATCAATTATCTATTGGTGCTCTCATAGTCAGGTTGAAGGTTTGAAGAATTTATGCTGTAATGACAGAATGAGAGATACTGAGGTATTTAACTTCAGAAAAAAATACTTCTAGTTTGAAGACTCAACCATCTGATGCTGAGATATGTAGAAAGGCTATTCCTACAGCCAAGACTGTTGGATAAGAATATACTTACAGGTTTAAGTAGGTGAAGACACTGAGATTATACAGGAGAATGCTGACAATACAAATGCCAATTGAAACTGGATGCCAAGTTGGAGTTGTGTTCATGGAAAATGTGGATGAAAGACACTGATGAATGATTAAAGCATAAATTCCAGTGTATAGAACAGCTCAAGGAGAAAAAGGTACATGTGATTTGAAATTATACAGGTGTATTTAGTAAGGGGGCAGATCTGCACCTTTATTACAGATACAGACTGGATAAGGAATGCAGTGCTGAAGTTGATCAGTTGGAGTCGGTGGTGGAAAAGGAAAGTCCACGGAGAGAAACAGAAGGGTTGAAAAGCCATTTCTATGATGCAGTTGATATACATCAATCTGTGCACCCCAAACTGATTCTTTGTTAGTGTATGCACAAATTCTGTTTTTCATAAAATTACAAGTTTCAAAATTTAGGATTGAGTATGAAGCTTGATGCAGGTGGAAATAATCAGACTTAACCTCTTTCCCAAATTTATAAACTAATGCAAGTATATTTTTAAAAGCCTTGCTTTAAACATAGTTACTGAATACTGTCTCTGAATTCAAGGAGAATTGAAATGGTGTGAAGGCTTTTGTATAAAGCATATATACTGGAACCTGTGGAAGTAATAAATGTCAATCACCAGTAAACTAAGATATACCACTTTCTAAAGTTCAGGATTATTTTTGAAATCTGTCCCTTTTCTTCCCATTTTTGTCAGTCTATTGAAGTGTGAAACTGAAAAAGAGAACATGAAACCTCCCAGAGACTAAATAAAGATGACCACACTGAAATGCTTGTATCCAAAGTCATGTAAGGCATACATAAATTCACATGGAGGAAAAACCTCATAGTGAGAATCCAAAAATATCTGAGAACTCACATCTCTATAGATAGTTCTCTGTGATGCTCATGGACATGCATAAACTCAGCACAGGCATGTACTGAAATGAGGTGGAGTGTAAAGAGGGCAGCAGGTTTTTGCAGTTGCAAAGATTTAGTGGTTTCCCTTTTGGTAAAGGGTAATAAATAGTCCAACACAAAGTGATGAGGTTCTTAGGGACATGGCTTAGTGTTAGAGTTAGGTTATGGTTGGGCTTGATGATCTTGAGGGTCTCTTCCAACCAAAATGATTCTATGATTCTGTTTCTCAAAGAAAAACCTACTTTCTGTAGCTCTGGGAGAACATGTTATGCTTCTGGAACATAGCAAAGCAGGTGGGCTGAATTATCATGGGTATATTTATGGTTAACATATGCAAATTAGAGATACTTGGGATTTCTAAGGTGTCTCCCTTTTCATCAGTGTCTTCAGATATTCCTGCTGGATGGATACAGTCAGCTTCTCTTCTGCTATTGATTGAGTGACATCCGATGGACAATGTCTCTGTGCTGCCACTGGTTTTCCTCTGCAGATGCTCGGTTATTAAAGAGCAAATCACTTAACAGAGGGTGAGTGGGTAGTCAGGCTGAATTCAGACATAGAGTAACTTTAAAATGAATACTTTTCTTTTTCATTTTATGCTTTTTTTCCACATTCTGTCTACTTTTATCCTTTTGAAGAAATATTAAAGTTGAGTTACTTAATCTGATCTAAATACATACAGTTCTTTTTTGAAAGTAGCTGCTTTGAGGCAATTTGTATATTTATTGTGTTTTAGGTACCAATGTGTTGCATGATAAATTAAGATTTAACAGGACAGAAAATAATTTGTCATAAAACCATACAGACAAGCTGGTAATAAACCTGTATCCTTTCTCCAGTCTTAAAATAGCAATTATTCAAGGCCTATATGCATGTTGCTAATTTATTTTTCTTATTTTCTTTCTGTAATTGACTAAGTTTGGGAGGTATTTTGAAATTCTGTTTGTTAGACAGGGCAACTGGTGCTCACTATCTTCCCTTATCACTTCATGGTATATTTACTACTGATTTTTCTGACACTTGTTTCTTTATTTTTTTTCTTGTTTTATCCTCTTAGAACTTTGAGGATATTTTTTGTTTGTGGTTTTTTTTTTCTTTCTGTTAATGGAAGTTTTCCATAAGCCTCACCTATTTCACTTTACAGTTCTCCTTTATTGTATTTTGTGGCCCCATGACATGAAAAGTGAGATTTAAGAGATAAAAGTGGCTGTTGGCTGCTCTGAAAAGCTCTGTCCTGTGTAGCCAAAAAGGGCTTCCTGCTCTGTGGGAGCATGAGAAACTTGGGAATTTTTGCTTTGGCAAGCCATTACTAGGGATTGTCTGCCATTCCTGTCAGGTAAAACAATAGGAAGGCACTAAAAGATGCAAACCATAAGAATAAAAGTTCAAAGGAATCTGAAATACCACCAACACTACTGTATTTGCTGAAAACCAATAATAACAGTTTTGCCTAGCTCTATTCCCAGTTGCTTAGAAGAAAAAACATGAGCTCTGTTGCCAGCAGGGCAGTATTGATGTGCTGCATAAGTATAGTGACTAATGATCTGAGCAATAGACTTATAAGGCTGGGAGTTGCCTATGTTTGGGACTGTAGTTTTAATAAAACTACCAAGCAAATTAAAGAGCCTCTGGAATTTGATTTAGAATATTTACAGCTGACATGGGTAAAATATCAGGTGCATGAAATAACCTGGGCACAAAGAGCAACAGGTGTGTTAACTAGTACTTGGATAATGAACAATATGACATGTTAACTTTTTAGGATATACATATTTTATTTTTTTTCAGTAAATGTAGAGCTTATGAAGACTATTTGGTTTTGCTTTTAGTACGTTGATGTATGTCTGTAAAGGTAAATAAAGGCAATGATAGAATCTTTAATGATATTATGAGATAATAGCATTGCAAATATGTTGAACTAATAGAGTGTGGTATTGCAAGCCTGTTATAGAGTTACACCTGATAGCTTGCTAATGAATATGTAATCTAGTTTGGCATTTTATGGTGTTAGAGAATGGGCCTTTGGTACTGTTCCTTCCAAATGCCATTTCAGTGCACATAATTCATGTGGCTTCTGTTATTCTGAGGCTGAGTGTGGGAACTTGTTTGCATGTTTTGCTGAAGTTCTGTGGATTTTTAACAATAATGGTGTTAACTTGTTTCATTTTGTAAAAATACAATTTGCCTCCAATAGCTGTGACTGTTTAGAGGAACAAACCTAACAAATTAGCTACAAAAATGATTCATCTCTACAAACAAAAGCAGGAACTCTTTTTGTTTTGAGCTTCAATGAACATAATTACTTGCTTTATCAGTTTTGTATGATCACAAAAAAACCCAGTAAATAACTGCTTAATGGGTTGATCTGCAGATGTGTTATCTGAGCACTATGACCCCTATATCACAAAAATAATAGAGATGGGCAAAGGTTCTGAGACTTTAACACAAATGGAGAAGAAAACAGCCAGCAGAGATGATGACAAAGCTAGTGGCTGAGTAACAGATGAGCTAGATGGTTGTTTTCTATTTCTCTATTCTTCAAGACAAAACAGTACCAGGATCTCTGAGGAAATTACATTAAAGTGAAAGAGGAACCAGCAATATAGATACAGTGTGATGCAAGAAGCTGCAAAGAAATCAAAGGGACTTGTATTGGAACTGAACGATAGAGGAGATAGTGTTGTTTGCTGATGACTACAAAAAGGTGGAAAAGAAATGCAGTAACAAAGTATCTTAGAGGTGATACACAGGTTTGGGGTGACAAGATCTGTGAATATTGGTATAGAGATAGCACAGTGGCATTCTCTGAGAAGGTTGCAAATATGTTAACCAAGACAAGGAACTAAGATGAAGGAAAGGAGCTTAAGTCATTTTTATAGATAATGCACTTCACAAGTTTAAGGCTAAGGAGCAATGCTTGTTTGCAGCAAGATGAAGCTGAAGGTTTGTTGTGTGTGGTTTTTTGGGGGGTTTTTTTAGTTTTTTACCTAGATACCAAAAGTAATTTTTTCTTCAGAGAATTGCATTCTTTAAAAACAATGCTCAGTGCACACAGACAAATAGTGTTGCTTGTTTGTCTGTTTCTTCGGGGGTCATCCAAGATGTTTACTTTTCCCAGAGGAAGTGTTTTGTTTTTCTAAATTAAGCATTTGAACTTCAGGTATTGCAGAAAAACTTGGAAATGTGGGGAGGACTTGGCCTATTGTATTGTGAAAACTGTCAAGCCTGAGGTGATTGCAGTGTGGAATGGGTGTGCCAAGGAGCTGAAAGCTGGAAAAAAAATCTTGGCATCATTAACACTTTTGGCTATTTGTGTTCTTCTAATGCCTGGCCTCTCTTCTCTTGCCTTCCTTTCCAGAAGGAAGCTGTACTAATCACTTGGATCAACCTCCCTTTGTAGGGAATTCTGCTCCCTCTGGTCTCAGCAATTAAATGTGTTCTGTCTTTCTGGAGACCTTCACTGTTTTAAGACATGTTGCAGAGATGTTGGGATGGAGGGCTGGGTACCTGCTGCCCCCCGCTTCCCAGGATGGCCAGCTGGGAGGTGGGAACATGAACCAGGACACTGGGGCCAAATGTCTAGGGAAGCCTGAGGAACATTCAGCCTCTCTCTGCGAAGGCTAATGTTTACACACAAAGTTTTTCGAAGCTGCCACTCCACTCTGTTGATTAAACATACCCGCAGTGATATGTCGTCATCTGAATGTGCACACCCCCAGGCCTTGACCCTAAGCAAACACAGACACAGATGACTTCAATAACGTTCTTGAGATTGGTGATGGGATGGCCTGTTTCTGTTTAAAGTATTTCAGATGTTTTCATGCCAGTTCTTTCTGTGGAAACAAGCTAGTTATGTTTCTAATGCTTGTAGGTTTGTTCCCAGGCTCCCTGACTCTCTTCCTGTGGCTGTTTCCTTTCTCCATCCCAAATCCAAGTCGTTCTGGCCCTGGATTCCAGTGTTATCACCTCGGTTCCTTCTGTCTCCTGTTTGGTGGAAATGGAGCTAACGTGTCCCGGTGCTCACCCATTCTTGCTTCTTTCCTGAGTCCCCAAGGCAGCATACCTTGTCTGCAAAACAGCAAATTCTGGACATCCGTAAAGTTTCATATTTTTAGACACACACAAACATGCACACAACTTGTGTAAACTTAGAGAAGCAAGTTCATTGAGACTAAGCTCTTACTATAGCTAGGAAGAAGATGGATGTTTAAGACATTTTGTTCCTCTGAAGCTGCACAGGATGCTTGCTTGTGTCCTAGGAGAAGAAGAGTGGTGTTACTCTGTTTTGCTATTCTTACACACTGCTCAAGATGTGTGGAAACTACATCCTGAGTTCTCTGGTTTCCTCTTTTTTTTTTTTTTTTTTTTTTCTGTGTTTTCAAGCTTCCTCCTCACAATGTCTGGAGCCTTATCTGAGCACAAATGCCTGCCTTTGGGGCTGCTTTTTTTTTTCGTTTTGTGTTCTTATGGAAATGACTGCAACACAGAATCTGCTGTTGCCTTTTGCTAGCTTCTAGGTCGCAGCCAGAGGCTTGCCCAAAGGCAGGAGGATTAGCAGGCAGAAACAAACTGCTGTGAAAAATCTTGACCTGACTCTGTGGAAGAGGAAGGCTGCTTTTCATGTCACATGAGGCTACAAAGTCCACCCTTCCCCTCCTCTGTCACAGCCAAAGGTGGAAAGTTTGTTTCATCACCATCTCTTACACCTAAACTGAATAGCTGCAAAGTTGTGAGTAACATCGTTCTCTGCTCCTGTAGCTGCAAAATACTATTCATGTGTTTATCAGTCAGTCACTTAAAGGAGATAATTTTCAACTCATCTGTTCCCTGCAGCTCTGTGGAGGACCAGGATGTTTTTAGGCGTAGCAGACCATAACGGTCATGGTTCATAGCAACCCTTCCCTGTAGGGCCCTTACACTTCAGGTGAAGCTTCCTCTTGTGTGAAAATGCCAGTGTGTGTGTCATGGTCAGTGATTAATGATGGCCCATCCTTCCCCATAAAGGCTTCATCTGTCTCTGTTTGAAGCCAAACTTCCTCTGACCAAAAAAAAAAAAAAAAGAGACAAACACAAAACTGTCACTGGCAGACTTGCATGAAAGAGCTTATTGTAGTTTGTCAGGTACGCAAACAAATTTAAAGGACTTTAAATAGGTCAGTTTAGAGGTGTCTAACACCTCCATGGGAGGTGTTAGATATGGCTTGGAGTCATGTCTTTCTCCTATCTTCTACTTGTTAAATTTACTCTCCTTAGCCCTTGAATGAGCTCTTCAATAAACCCAGCTGCCTGAGCTTCTTATTTTCTAGCTGTAGAGACACTGAGTATAAACAGAGCCATCTGATAATCCTAAATCACAACTATATGTTTTTAAAAACTAAATTTCAACAGGATTTAATTAATTTAATGTGGCAATTTTATATAACTGTTTTGTTTCCTGTGATGACACTCTACCAGTAAGTGTTCTTTGCAGAAGTCAGTGTGATTGGTACATAAGCACAAGTACACACAAGTACTTCTATCAGTATTGTTGTGGGTTTTGGGGTGTGTGTGTGTTTGGTTTTTTTAAAAAGGCAATAGCATCATTGATAAATCTGTGCAGTTGTGGTTCTCCAGGTCCTCGCATCAGCCTGTGGGACCTGCTCTTCCTACCTCTCCTTGGGGCAAGATCTCTGGAAGCTGGTTATGGACACAGAGCTGGATGGTTTCCAGCTGCAGGGCAGTGGGCCCATTTGTCCAGCTGCAAAGAGAAGCCCCAGAAGCAGGAGGGTGAGGTGGTAAAAGTGACACCTATGAGAGGTGAGCAGACTTTGGCACAAGCAGGACATGGTAGCTGGCTGCAGGTAGTGGTGGCAGCCTGTGCTCCAATAACTTTACTCTCTGGGTGACAAATGGGGAAGGTGTGTGGGGAGATGGAAGAGCCCCAGGGGCTGAGAAGCTGGTGGCCACACCTCTGAGAAGGAACTGAAAGAGTCAGGGTGGTTGGCAACTTCTTTTGGAGCCGGAGGTTGACGGATGCAAGGTGAGACCATGGAGTGACATGTGGTGCCCGGATAGGGCCTGAATGTCAGAGGCTATGGAGAAAAGTTGCTGAGACTCCTCCAGCAATGTCCTATATTTCTTATTTGTGTGGAGTCAACCTGGGGGGTGCACAGGGACTCTGCAGGGGTAAAAGACAATGAGGATGGGATGGGGGAGGGCAGTGTCCCTTCAGACCTTCCTGACAAGTAGTCAAAAATTGACTCTTTCTTGAAGTTCCCCAGGAGATGCAGCCAGAGGCACAAGCTCATTCTGTGGGGCAGGTAGGGGCAGGTGGTGACTTGTCAGCAGTTATTGCAATTTTATTTATTTTCATGCTTTTGTTGTTTGGGGGTTTTTTTTGTTTGGTTAGTGGTCATTGTTTGTGGTTTTGGTGGTTGGTGGTTGTTTTTTTTTCCTTTCTGTGGGCTGGAATTCATGTCTAGAAACAAAAGAGGTAATCTCTTCTGAGGACAGCTCTCTTCATGTACCTCACCAAGTCTTTTGCAACTTAAAAAAAGGCAACTGGCCAAACACTTTCTCTCTGCAGCCAAAATGACATCTGCCCTCGGGAGCCAGCAATACAACCCTGCTTCAGACCACGGCCCCGGTGGAGCCAGTGGCCGCCTCCGGTGCTAGCCCCCCGGGCACGCACCGCTTCCCCGGCCGCCTGGGACCCTCCGGCCTGCCGGAGGAGCCCAAGGCCCTGGTAACGCGACGACTCCGAAGTCATCTGTGCTTTAAGGAAAGCAGGAGGTCAGCGCGCAAATTAGATGGATTGAGCCATTTAGTTAAACTAACCCCTCCCACTGCCATGGACCACTAAAGCGCCCATTTTCATGAGCACCTCTCAGTAACGCAGCTCAGAGCCGGCAGAGGCTGAGAGAGGAAGAAGGGGGAGAGAGAGGGAGGAGGGAGCGAGCACCGGCACTGATGGACGAGCCAAAGGGTAAGGACAGAAGCGACCCGCTCACCTCCAAAAGCAGCCCTGGCCCCCGGCGAGGGGGCGCGGAGGGGAGGCAGGGGTCGGCGGGGCGCCCCCGGGCGGGGGAGGTCATCCCGCGGCCGGCGCTCGGGGGAGGCTGTGCATATTCATGAGGAGCTCCTTGAGCTTCGCCAGTCAGGAGGGAGCTGCGGCTGCGGCATCCCCGGGCGGCGCGTCCCTCTGTGCGCGCCGGCGGAGCGCTGCCGGCGGTGGGCGAGGGCTCCGCGGCGGGGGCTCCCCTGGGTGGGTGCCGCCTTGCCGCAGTCCTCCTCCAGGCGACATCATCCTCAAGCCTTTGCACTCCTGGTCGTTTCTGAAAGGACATGGTCCGCTTGTGACTGGGGTGCCTGGGAGGGGGCTGCGGCCGCTCGGGGGAAGCTGGAGGTGGCCGCGGGCTGGCGGGTCCCCGGGCGGTGCAGCGGGGCGGGCGGCAGCGGAGGCTCCGCGCCGGCGTCTGGCAGAAGTTTGGCCGCGTCAGTGCGAGGGATTCCCTCTCTCGCCGCGCAGGGGAAGAGCCGGCGGTGAGTCCCCGGTGCAGCCCGCACTGCCTGCGGGGCCGGGGCCGAGCTCCCGCGGCGCCGAGAACCGCACTCAAAGGACGAAGAGAGGGGGAAAAAACAGCAAATACTCAGCGGAAGCATTGGCTGTTAGAAAACCGCGGTGGAAAGTGGTAGCTCTGAGGTTGGAATAATTGCTATACACGGGGGGCTCACAGTGCGTGGGCTCAGGGCCAGAACAGGCTCGGGAGAGCGCAAGGGAGAGGGGGATTCCCCACTTGGCATCCTGGGAAACACTCTCGCCTCAACTGCGGTCCTGGGCATCGGGGAGGGACTCGGCGCTAGCTGGAGATGCTTATTGCACAGTTATTTTTCTACGAGAAACGTCTTGTGCCAGGGTTTTCCTTTTATAATCAGTTGGCATGGTGCATGTAGCAGCACTAGTCACACAACGCTTGGCAGAAACATTTCCTAGTTTAGTATCAGCTTTTGTCTATCTGGGTGTCTCACCCTCTGTTTACAGCAACTTCTGCAATACGGACCATCTCTCCATACTGCTGGCAGTACTGGGCTCAGTGCAGGGCTTTAAACACAAAACAGGGGCTCCAAGAAATAGGCAAGAACCAGTCAACTGGGGGGAAAAAACAAAAAAAACCAAAAAAAAACCTGGGCAAAAGCTTAGCTTTTGAGTTGAGTGAGGAGCTTAGGGATAACAGTTTCTACTATTTTGATTATTTCTTATTGAAACAAGGTTAAAGTCTTTCATTTATCATTGTTATGACAACAGAGGATCAAAATATGTTTTGGTTTTTTTTTTTCTTTTCTTGGAATAAATGACATGGTAAACTAGAGCTCTCCAAGTTTTTAACTACATAGAATGTAATGAATGGCATTTGAGTGAAAGAAGCATTTTCACAGTCTGACGTACACCAAAATTTAAAGCAAAGACTGGCAGAAGGAGAAGGTTAGCTCATTAGTGTATGCAGTCATGTGTGAGGCTGGAAATTTAGAAATAATTTGCCTTTGCTGAGGAGGGAGATAAGAATAGCTTTGAAACCAGTCTTTAAAAGTTTCATTCCAAAAATGAAATGTAATGCATGAACGGAGATCCCTTTTCTAGTGAGGTGAGTAATCATAGAGAGGAACTGATTTAGCGAAGAGGACCAAATAAGCCTTCTTTTAGAAAGCGTGATTTTAAAGAGACAGAAGGAAACTGAAGAAAACTGACAGTGCTCAAGCTAGTCACAGGAGACGTGGTGATGGTATAGGAATGGGCTGACCTGCAGAAAATGCAGGTTGTCTTGCCTAATGAAAATTGGTGCAATGAATAGCAAGAAACTGCATTTCATGTGTGTGGGAGAAGAAAATACAAGGCAGTGTTTTTGAAAACGCCTCTTGCAGTATGCGTTCCAGAGGCAGCAATCAATAGGTTCAACATGGTGGAGTCCAGGACAGGCAGTATCTGTCAGTTAGAAAAAAGTTTCCACCTTGAAATGATGCATGAAGGCATACCAAGGGCACGTCTTTTCATCAGAAAGGAATTACTAGGGAGTGTTTCAGTGGGAGGCCTGTTTCCTGGGAGTCTTGGGGACTGTAACAAATAGGTTTAAAATCCTACTCTTCAGTTTTAGGAAGCCCATATTTTAAATACTGATACTGTTAGCTCTGCCTTGAAATTTGGATTGATATGCTATTACGACCAAGGAAGAAATTCTGCTTGGGGTGCTACAGAGCAACAGTAATCGGTATGAGTACTTTCTTGGGCAGAAAGCGCGACGTAGTCTGAACAATATATGTTACTAAAAATATACGGGGGGGGCTTCAGTCTGGGGAAAACATGATGCTGATCTCACGCAGACAGCAGTAAAAAGCAGTAAACATTCTAAAAAGTACAGATTTTAACAAAAAAGCTACTGAAATGAACAAGAGGTAGTAACTCTGGTTTGGAGCTCTATATAAATGATGAATTAATCACTGCTGTCGGATGACTGCTCTCTATGGACCACTGATTGTTCCAGCATGGGGGCAGTAATAAAGTAAAATCTGATGGAAAAAAAAGCAAAGGAATGTGAATGAAGATTGTGAATTTAAAGAATACATACTGACCAGCACTCCAAAAACAAGAATGAGAGTGACTGGCTAGCTTACTCAGGTAGTCAAGGCAGTAAATAGAAGTTATTATAACACAAGCATTAATAAATGAAAAGGAAGTGGAAAAAGAGGAAATGGGGAACATCTGATGGAAAATACAGACTGTGAATTGTGGAAGATTCTTTAAAGAAAGCAAAGATGTCAGGGGAAAAATCTAAAGTAAACAGGACCAAGCACAATTCAAAGGAGGAATTCTGTGTGTCTTAGGAACAAAATAATGTATATCTAGCAATTGCATAACCATTACAGAGATGGAGAGAGTAAGATTTTAATGATGCAGAAAAAAAACCCCACAGAAGTGTTGGTTATATGCTTTTTCATATTTGAGGGAAAAATAAATTTTCACATGAAGGAATATTTCATGGAAGTATTACAACTAAGTAGCCTGTTTTGTAGATTAACATTTTTGGGGGAAACAAAGTTTTAAAACAATTTGAAATTAAATGCACCAAGTACTTACTGAGAAGATCTATGCTCAATGATGTTGATTTTCAACAAACTAGAGTAAAACACTAGGGATATCCCAGGCAATGGGAAGGATGCTGTTGTTGACCCAATACCTCAGCGGTATGATGGTGGGTAGCCTAGAGGTCTATTGCCAATTTAGTTTTACATCGGTAAAATAGAGAGAGAGAGATTTCCCCAATAATCAAGTTTTAATAGGCAGTTTGATTATGTTCTTTTGTTTTTGCAAAGGATAAGACTTACTAAAGTAACTTTCGGAATAATGTTGTAGAAATTGATAGCACTGTCAAAATGGATAATGGGAATGAATGGATCAAAAAGGAAATTACTCATCCCAGATGGAAGCAAGCCTAGGAGTTAATGTGGTCCCCTCAAGCAAACGTATTAATCTGCATCCTAGAAAGGAGATAGTCCCACCTGCAAGAGTTTGCAGCAAGAACTTCGAGGAATATGTTCCTTTTGGTTTTGGCATTTGGCTAGAAAATGCATTTATAAGGGAGGGGAGGGAGGAGTATTTCAAGTACTGATGGATCTTTTCATTTGTCCTTGGTTTCTTGAAGGATTCTTTTGTTTACAAAGTAAGTCAGCTGACTTAACAAAACAGTTGTCAAACAAGCCTGATTCTCATTTGGAAAAAACAGACTGTATTTTGCCTTATGCGTGTTATCACTATTAGCATTATCTTCTTGATTTACTTCTTCAAATAAGCCTGGAGGTTCATTGAAGTTCTAGGAAAAAAAAATATTCTTAATAATTGAGTGAATATTGAATAAATCTAGGCTTTAAGTTAAGGGACTTCTAAAGCCTGACTCCCCTGATCGTTAGGAAGCACCTCACAAAAGGGGACCTGGAAAAACTCATCTCCTTAGTTGGTATTTGATAGCAACAGAGTGGATTGTGACTGTAGAGCTGGGAAGACAACTGAAACTTTATCTGATCTGTTTTCCAGCTAATTACTTGCACTTGTTTTATTTTTCAGAGATGGCAAATGTGATTGAAAACAGTAAATAGTAATATCTCCCATGTCTAAACTTATCCACGGCAATAAATGCATTTTTGATGTTCCGATTACAAAAGTTTCCCTATGACTCTCCAGCAAAGAATGAGCTAAGGGATTAAGACCTGGATAACAACAGACCTCAAAAATAGCTATCAAAGGAAATGATTTTTAAACAGCTGTGTTTTCAGAGGTATTCTGTAAGAGGTCTAATGGCGTTAGACATTTTCAATAACAATCTAAAAAGTATAAAATTATTGCTGATTTACAGATGGAGTTTGTCAGTGCTAGAAGGACCAGTACAAATACCAATTAAGTTAGAGGAAAAAGTCAAAGGAAGCCAAGAGTGGTTGGAAACGTAAAGAGCAAATAATAGGCTTCAAGCCAAGCTTGTAAAAACACAGCTAATGCAGCTTTGGGTGGAAAATTGGACATTCAAATCCTGAACAGACTAGAAAGACTTCCAGACAATGCTGTCTGAAAAAAAAAAAAAAAGTAGAAGTATGTGTACATATGTATGTGACAGCCATAACTCATACTTTATTTGTTTTATTAAAGCAATTTTTTTTGTTGTCTGGGAGAAAATTGTGCTCTAGTCAACCTTATTGTGACCACTGCAACCTGTGTTTGCCTTCTGACTTGTAATTACTAGAAATATGTAGAAAACTCTCAAGGAATTTCTAGAGGAGAAAGAATAAATTTAAGAGGCTGGACACCTGGAAAGGAAGGGTTACAAAAGCTGTAATAATTGATAATACTTTTAGCCTTTCCTAAGTTGTATAACTGGCTTAGTAGGGTGCAAAAATATCAAGCTTGGTCACATTCCTTCTTTTCCTAAGACATCTTTGCAATTTTAGCACTTGTGGGGTTGGGAGTAACTAGCAAACCCAACTTTGGGGTTAACACCCCCGGCTAGGTATTCTGTACTGTTTTACTAGCCCAGTGGTTAATGACAGTGCTCAATGCCTGTGTTCTGTGGAGCTGGATTGGGTTTGAAGTGTTGAGACAGGAGCCAGGTTCTCAGTTTGGGAGTTATCTGTTCAGGGTGGTTACAATGTGGTTGAGGATGGAAGTGTTTAGCTTGAACTTTGAGGTGAAGTGAATGATACTGAGATGACTCTGGGAAGCCAACCTATCAGGGATTAGTATTGCTTGAGACCAATCAAACCTAAATTCTGGATTGTCTTCACAAGAGAAGCACTCCTGTTGGTTTTCTGAAAGATGAGCCACATTAAACAGTTTCTTAAATTCTGTTTTCTTATGGCTTCGTCAGCTAATGTGACAACTGGCTTAATCTCTCAGCTCAGTGAAAACTTCCCCGAGCAGAACCGAACTTTTATCACAGGTGCTTCCATCAGCATTTCCTAGCCACAGAGCTGTTGCCAGCGTGCTTGCATGGGGAGCAGCAGAGCCTAAGGGTGCAATTCTACAGTCAGCATAATTTGACATAAATATGTGCTCCTGAAAGAGAAGGGAAAAGGCGGCCGTCCTTGTCCCTAGCCTTATTCTTTTTTTCTGCAACAAACTTTCAACTTTTCTGGCTTGAAAGCCAATGCCAGCCCAAGTAAGAGAACAGAAGGAGGCAAGGGTAAAAGTCACTCAGATTAAAGTTACTGGGGGGGGCTTCACTGTAAGACAAGGAGAGACACAAAACCAGCCCTGTGCTCTGAAACAGTGCTGCATTAGCAGTGCAAATTAAGAAATGAGTTAAGGGAAAAAGTGTGAGAGACCAGATGGAAGGGAACAGAGTCGGCTAAGTGCACACTGAACAAATTCATCTGCTCATGTCCTTTCATGTATTCACTCCCCCCAAATGTGGCTGGAAAGATCCGTTTCCCAGCCTGCTCTTTGGGCACCTCGTCCCTCCATCCCTTGTGGTGCTCTGGCTGTCAATGTTCAAGCATGATGCAGGATGTGTAGCGGTCACTGTTGTCACTGTTCTGTCAGTGCTCAACCACTGCCAGCAGTGCTGTAGCCTCAGCCTGATAGTTCTTGTATGAACCCAATAGGGCTCTCACTGGTTCCAGCTTGGGAAGAGCTTTCCGTGAGGATCTGCAGAGCCGCTTCACTGTCTGCCTTCACGTTGCCTTTCAAATTCCCCTTGTAATGTCAACATACTTTGGCAGTCATCAAGCTTCTGGTATGAGGAGACACGTGCCCATCAGGCTGGCCCGCACTGTCCCATGCTCCCTTGTGCCTTTCATCTAGCTGCACAATACATCTCTTCTGACCAAACAGTAAATTTTACGAGGTGGCTGGATGATTTACAGGTTGGGACTTACACTTTTGAGAGAGCATTTTTATTTTGCATAAGTAGGAGTTAAAGGCTCTTATTTTTATTTGTATTCTCCCCTTTGTTTCTGATCCTCCTAAAAATCTTTGCCCTTGATCAATAGGGTGGTGAATGCCAGATCATTCTTGCGGGAGAGGATGGAAATAAAATGGACAACAAACGAATGAGAATTAGCTTTTTTTTTTACATTAACAGTCTGCAATGTTTCAGCAAAAGCTCAAACCACCACTGGCCTTTGAACTCTATATACTGCATGGAAAAGGTGAATCAGCAGCTCAGGACATAGAAACCACTTCAAGCCCTCAGCCGGTTTGCAGCACTTTCGCACTCGGTTCAGAGGGCTCCGGAGGCAGCAGCGCGGCAGCAACTGCCGGTGGCGCAGCTGCTGAGCTGCTGTGGTTTCCAACGTTCACTTATAGCGATGCTGCAGCTGGGGGCAGGGGAGGCAGCAGCCTCTGCACCTTCCTCCCTGGGCTGCAGCAAGAAAGGGGAGACTCCTCCGAAAGCGAGGGATGGAGGGGATTTGGACATATGCAGCACAGCTGATGGGATGGGAACATCCATGGTGCACAGCAAACCATGGGGAGCAGGCATGCAGTGGGGAGGGGAAGGATGGAGCTCCTGTATGGAGCGTGGTGGTGGGGACAGGTAACGGAGTGGAATTTGTTCCTCTGCTAAAAACTGTCCCTCCCTCCTACCTGCTCTTTGCCTGAATTGCATTGGGCAGCTCTTGCCAGGGAGAACATCTGCTCCTGGCCAAGATCAGCCCTTAGCTGCTGGCTCCAGTTGCTTTGTGGGAAACACACTGGAAATCTGCAATTTTGCCTTGTATTGAATGTGTCCAATAAGCTGATCTGTAGCTTCTATATATTTAGTCTTGTTTTCCAGAAATAGTATAGGAAGCTTACTGTTTGTCAGCTTTGCCTGAGACTGCAGTAAGCACAAAACCAGCTGAAGCTGAAAAGAACTTTATTCTGGTAAAACTAGTGGTTAGGTTCTTGTTTACAAGACTTAGAAATACGGTTGTGACAAAAAAGCATGAAAGCCATAAAGAAAAGAACGTTCCAGCAGTGTTGTTTAGAATTTGTCATTAGCCAGAGATAACTAAGACTTTATTTTGAAAAGACCTTCTTTTGAAGTGAATCAATTGCAAGTTTAATGATGAGTTTAGCAAGTGGTTTGACACATGAAATTAAGTAAGGTCTACCCTGCCTGATGAAGAGGACCATCAGACCAACATTTGTGACTGTGTCGGCCTGACCAGAAAACTTAACCTGTCTGAAGAGTAGCTTGGTAAAAATATATATATATATAAATTTGAAAAGCAATCTGCACTTGTACAAGTGCAAGGTAGAACTATGGCAAAAGGCAGAGGTAGGATAGTCCCTTTTTGTGGCAGAGTTAAGCCAACTGTGAAACTAAGACTGTGCAGTTCATCTAAAAAATAATGTTTTACAACTGAACCTGGCCCCATGCTATGAACTCCTTGTTAAAGACAGTAATTTTACAGTTGCTTTTTAGGTTACAAAGCATTTCTCAACTCAAGAGACTAGTAATTTCTCTACCAATTTAAGGAGCTTTTAGTGTTGTGGCCACTTGGTGTCTGTGAGAATGCTAACTGCATCTCATAAGCCTTGCTGGGAATAGAAGCCCTTCTCTAAACAGGGATCTTAGAGGGCCTCTGCTGCCCGTTTCCTTCTCAGGGGACTGCAATCATAAATTTATGTTGTAATGTACTGCAAACCACATCTCAGGAACTTTTGGTGTGGTGTAGCAGTTAAAGTTTACTAGTATTTCATAGAGATTATATATAATGCAGCAAGACTGCTGTTAGGTAGTCCCTAACTCCTTTATAAAGTAGTGAACCACTCTTTTACTCTACTGGTTTCTCCTGCCTCCACCCCTCAAGTCAGACGGCGGGAAGGAAACACAGGGAATGCTTTCTTTCCTGGTACAGGGCTCAGCTGCCTTTGTTCCTATTTTTCAGCACATTTCTCCTAACCTAAATGATATTTTCCACTTTTCTGTATTTTAAAGTTGTACAAGAACTAGATAGATCTTGTAGTATGAGTCATGTGTGTACTTTACTAGACCAATAATCTCCAAGTTGCTATTAGTGTGGCAAAATATGAGAGACTATATCAAAATGATGGAAGATGAATTTAAGAGTAGGTGTAGCTAGAGCATGCTGATATCTCCCCAGACCCTGGGAGCTCTGCTTCTCCGGAGGATGAGTGTGCTGTGAGCCCTGGTTTGTGAGAGCTTCCCAGACAAGCGGACTAAGTGGTGCAGGGGACTGAGCATCAGGCTGGCTATTTGCTGCTCTCTTGTGCTTTTTCATCACCTGGGGAAAAGGGGCCAATGGTGCTGACCTCTGTAAACTGCTTAGCAGTATATGGATGGAAAGCATTGTGACAAATTGAAATGTTATGATTTGTTATTAGGGAAAGGCTGAGGTTCAACAGACGGAAAAGAATGATGGTCTTCTCCGGCATTACTTGTTTGGTATTAGTTCCCCATATGTTGCGTGCAGACAGCACTGCTGAGAGCTGGAGTCAGCTGTGAAAGCCACAGAGTCAAGGAGAGCCTGGGAATAGTGGGAAAGTAGTGAGATAGTCCTGGCCTTGCTTGGTGTCTATGTGCTGAGAGAAGGCTGAACTCATACGGCTGTGATGTGAGCATGAGAAAATGTGTGCACAAAAGCCTCCTTGTGAGTCTCGTGGCTCTGCTGTGGGATAATTGCAGCTCTCCTGTCTCACCAGGAGCTTTATGGGGGAAGCTGAGGTTAATGCCAGCCTTGTTCTGCGAGCCCGGGTATAAGAACACTACCAGGTCTGCACTACACTAGTGACAATGGTCTCACCCTGTCCTGTCACAGGGAGCTGCTTGGCACATGACAGACTGAAAACAGCTCCAGCACTACCGTTCTCCGTGAGATCTTGGGTGTAAACTGTTTAAAAACCCTCGTTGTGGGTCTGGTAGTAACAGCCAGGGACAGGCTACGTTGTTCCTCTTTTCCTCCAACTTCCAAAAGACCAATGCTGGTGCCGTGCTCGTGTGTGCTGTGCTGCAAGCTCTGAGCAGGAGACCCGGCAACATCCGAGCAGCAGAGCTGGGTGCAGGAGCAGACACCACACCAGCCCTAAAGTCTGTTGACTTTGCTGTTATTAGGGTCTCCCATAACCTAACCAACCCAAGGAGACCTTTTCCCAGCCATGATGCTGGCCTGTGAAGCAAAGGTCCAGGCTCACCATGCATAAGGCAGGCATGCAGCTGAAGAAGCAGAAATACTACAGCTGGCCTGAAGGAACCATGAATGGAAGAGCATGTTTGTGTGAGGACTAGAAGAAGCAACAGAGCAACATTTAAAAGAATGGTCCGTTTTGATAACCCAGGATGTGACTGACTACACTAAAACGGGGTAAAACACTGACAAATGTGGTGTTTGTGACAAGGCTGGCAGCCTGCGCCCTGATAAGCCTCACATGGTTGGCTTGTCAGAAGAAGGCATGGGTGATGATAAAGTCCCTGTGCAGATGACTCCTTGGGGGAGAAAAACTGTGCTCTGATAACAGAAGGATGACAGCAAGGTTGCAGCACATCCTGTGTGCAAGTCCTCCTCTCCCAGCAGGAAGGCAGACTGTGGGAGCTAAGGCACCCAAAATGAGGAAAAAAATTCACTGAGCAGCCACCCGCCCTAGGGCTCTTGGGCGATGAGGTGAGTGAGATTTCAAGGCAAAGGGATCACACCATCGTAATTGTTAGCTCCTAAAGAATGGCAAAAGACCACTTCAAAAATTTGTAGCTTGCCACTGAAGAGGAACCCAAGAGGTGCGGTGAGGACTTGGCATCTGGCACCCTTGGTCCCATCTCACCCAGGATCCTGCCAGAGCACCTGGGCAAGCTCGGTGCCTGTGAGTATGAGGGGAGTGAGAGTGGGTGAGAAAGTAAGTGAGACTGAAATGATTTTCTGAAACACATACCATCTTCCTGTTCAATAAGGTCTTTCACTGTTGCTACATTAATTTCCTATATTATAACTACGTTAAAAATATTCCATTCTTAAATGAGAAAAAGATGTGAAACCTTTGTTTATAACTGGTACGATCAACAGAGTTTAAGAAGTTTTTGTTTTGGCATGATCAGTGGTACAAAAACGGTCCAAATTGAGCTGTGAGAGGCTCTGAGAGCTGAAAGTTGCTGGGCAAAAATATCAGACGAAACAAAATAGGAGGGCAAGAAAAGTTGTTGGATGCTTTCAGTGATGGAAAGTGAGAAGCTGAAACTACTCACCAACGTTTTGCTTTCATTGTTCCCGTCCAAAATGAGTTGACTTCCCGTGTGTCTGTGTAAAGGGTGAGCAGATCGTGGCCCAGGAGAAGACCCACTGCCGAGAGTCATCTGAACAAGAGTGGTGTTGGGAGCACAGCCAGATTATAAATGGATTTTAAAGCTAGGGCTCCCACATCTGCTCTGAGGAGATGTCCCCACAGATTTCTCTTTGCACAGTTACCGTACAGCTCCTATTTCTCCATCAGCCTGCTAGCCCTCGCTTCCAGACTTCATATCTCTTTAAGTGAGTTCCCATCTCTTTGAGATCAAATCCTGCTTTCAATTAGCATTATCGTCCTTACGAGTATCTGAAGTTTGTGATATTTTCCTCATGTTTGTCTTTTTCCAAGTTTTATTGTTTCCTGTGTAGGATGGTGGTTTCCATAGATACCTTGGACATTATTTATCTATCCTGCCTGGATGTGCAGTTCCTCTCAATGAATTACAGTGCAATTTGCCACTTTTGCTTGAGGCCTGTGCACCTTCATCCATATCAGTACCATACTGAGCGTTTTGATGCCATTGTTCTAACGCATCTCTTGTCATCTCGATATGTTGCCTTGTGCTCTTATACAGCTTTCAATCTTTATGATAGAACTCCTATCCCAGGCAGTTTTAAATTAAAAAATGATACATTGCATGTCTATTTTAGGATCCTGATAATTGTTGGAAACTTTAGCTCAGCTTTTCTCTGGGTAACTGTTAAACAGAACAGTGTTCTGTTATTTTTGTTCTCCCTCCCCCTTTGAGAAACGTTATCAAAGGAAAAAGTCTGGCAAAGTATTCAGGACTGGCATGGTCCCGTCAGAGAGCTCGGCTAGCACTGACTGGTATTGTTTGAGACAGCTCTTGCATGAGTTTTCTCTCTTTATCCTGTTTCCACCTCGTCCGGTAGGAAAGCGTTATGTCCTGGATTGCTGAGGAAGATGCTAATGTGAGTCACTGCTTGGTATTTAGTGGTGAGAAAGCTGACCACTATCAGTCTTTCTAAATACTAGGAGAAGCTAAGAAAAATCTGGATGCAGCACAAGTTAATGCTTTCTTCTTCAGGGCTATTCTGCCCTTATCTGGCTATTTACTGCGCAAGTGGGGCTGTTGTGCTGGTTCAGCATCAGAAGTGATGCCAGAGCAGCTCCAGGCCATACCTAAGGAATTACAAAGGAGACCATTAGAGTCACAAGTTTCTCTTCAGCTGATTTATAAATTGATTTGTTTTCTTTCTTGCTCCTTTGTCCCAGAGCTGTTAATAAACAACCTTTACAATGCCCCAGCTCCTGCAGGAGGTGTGAGGAAAGAGGCGTGTGCTCATGTTGACTTGCTGCAAGGGCTGGAGCTGGGCTGGGGATCCTGTGGCCAGATCCTCTGGCTTGAGCTTGGGACCTCCCGTACCTGGGGGGAGAATGGTGCTCAGAGACTGGGAAATGCAGTAGTGGCAGGGAAGCAGCTTTTTGCAGGGGCTTAGGTTTGCTGGCCAGTCCTGCTGCTGAGGGGCTGTGCTCGTCTTAACAGAGCCAGCCAGTGGCTTTTTTCCATGCTGTAAATCTGTCCCCTTTGCTGGAGCAGCTGTGTCACAAGCTTGTCACTTATGCAGCTGAAGTAACCTCTGTTTTGTTGACTTCTGACAGTGGAGAGTGTTGATTTCTCTGTGTCAGCGAGCATCTTTGGACACAGGCTAGAGCATGGGGCATAACACTGGAGGCAAGTGTTATAGAAGAGCTTGGGATTTCCCTGCTTGCACCTCCTTGCTGGGAACAGAGAGCAGCTCATGCTCTTACTCCCCCGGGGGAGATGCAATGAAGTCAGAGCTGTGACGTCCGTCCGTTTGCTGGTTCCAGTCCTGGTGCAGTCTCTGCAGATGCCTTGGGGGCTGCTCGGTCACCCAGAGGTGATGGTGGTTTAATGGCTCTGCAGCAGCTGTAACAGACAGCAGCTCAGGCACTTGTCAGAAGAATGGGTTGCTGTGACAGTCCCTTGTCCTTGTCACTGCTGTGTTTCCATGCTGCCTTATCCACAATACTTCATGTTTGTATTTTGAACTATTTGAGGCAAGGACTTTGGGGCGGGGTGTGGGGGAATAATGAAGGCATACAAATTGAAGGCCAAACTACAGTTTGATTGTAAAAGGGTTTCCTTTCCTGAGCCTAATTCTCTCCCGGGATTCACTGCACGTCTTGGTAATAAGTAAACTGAACTTTAGAGATTAATAACATCCTGTGCCAGCCCATTCATCCAGCTAAACTCCTTTGCTGTTTTGTTCAATGACTGCATGAGGCTCCAGCCCTTGCAAAGTGCTCTTCTGGCCACGAAAATTTAGATTCATATTTAACTTCTTACCTTTGTAACCTCCAAGAAGTATTTCTTCTCTTACACTCAGCACTTTAAGGCCTGTGCCCCGCAACAGCCTTTGGTCCCATGTTCCTTCCCATTGGTTGTCCTGAAAAATACCACAGGGTAATTTGTTTCCTGCTATTTGAAATGGAAATTGTAGCAACATGAGGAACAGAGTGTGATATTCATGCCAAATATCATGAGCTGAATTCTCCTAATGGTTTGTGGGAATCCTAGTTATTAAAGCTGACCTCTGAGAAATCAGTATATTTTTCCACAAAGCTTAGGGAGCGGATGCAGTCCTCAGCAGGAGACAGAAACTATCGCAGCTGTTCCCTGTTCTGTGCTCTGCAATAAGGAATGGAGATACCAGTGCTGACAGCTGGAGGTACGGGGGCAAATCTGGAAGTGTTTAACTAGAGAGTTATCTCTTTTATGCATGCAGCCTTAACCTTCGCTTACTGTAAGGAGGCAGCAGGGCTGCTGCCCTGCCTGCATAGCAAGAGGCCTTTCACTTCATCTGCTAGAATTAGTTGCAAAGGGAAGATGCCTACAGCTTTCTCTGCTGCAAATGGGTACTATATATGTTAAGGGAGGAAAAACTCAGTGGGTACCTTGCAGGTCTGAGATACGTTCCTCTAAAAGAGCAAGAACCTGTGTTGGAAATCACGTGTGCAAGGGGTGGCACAATCCAGATGTAGGCAAAATCCCAGGCACAGATGAGCAGAGCAGCGGTCCCCAGCATATGCACTTGCATCTATTCCTCTGTATGCATGACCTCATCGTACAGGGGCTTTGCCAATGCCTCTGCTGCTGCTGCACCAGCCTGGGACAATGTTTGTGCTTCTGCAGTTGTTCTCCAGTGTTTTTTGGTCCTGAGTGGGAAGTGAAACTTCAGGAGAAAAGCTGTTTGCTTTGCTGTGCAAAAATACTCGGGAAGCTCAGGTTCCCGCTGGCTGCAGCAGCGTGGGCGGCTGCTCTGTTCGCACACATGCAGCACTTTGGGCAACCATGTTGTTTTTTGGAAGCTGGGGAAGTGAGACCCTGAAAGCGGTTGTGTTGCTCAAGGCACAAGGCAGTTGCAGGAATCTGTGATTCAGAGAAAAATGTCTTTGAGACGTGGCAAGGGGCTTAGTCGCCTCAGCCCCTTCAAGGCAGGAGAGGTGGTCAGTGGAGAGGGCATACAGGGAAACTGGTGGCTACTGGGAAGGGCACATTTTAACACCTCTGTAGGCACCAGGCACAGAGTGAGCTGTGGGTGGCATGGGGTTTGGATGTGTTTTCTCTGTGGTCGTTCCCCATGCCAGAACCTCCTGTTGGGGGTACCAGTATTTACAGTGCTCAGGACTTGGTGTTATCCAGGAGGTTTCTGAACTTGCTGACCCAATGTGGGTATTGAAGCGAGGGGAAATGGTTGTTCTGGAGGCTATTTCCTCTCTTTTGCCATGACGAATTTTACATCCCCCTGGTGTGGGTGGCTGATGGGGCACAAGGAAGGGTGGGCTATACTGGGTTGTTGATGTGACTCACACATGACCAATTTCCTATTAAAGCAGTGGCCCTGCTGTCTTTAACAGCAACAACAATAATTAATAGCTGCCTGGGGCTGAACTGGGAACAAGCAACCGAGGTGTGTGAAGATTGATGCTCATTACCAGCCAGGATGCTGGAGGCAGCAAAGGCTGTGACTGCCTGTACAGGAATGAGAAGAGCTAGTGCAATATTGGATTTTAGCGAATGACAGGGTAATTCCTCAGAACCAAGGATAACCATCTCATAACTTGAAATGTATTACTTCCAGCACAAGGGAAATGTATACTGGTCCCAATCTTGACTGAGAAAGAAACATTGCTATGAGAGTTTATGAATTATTATACAAGTAATGCACACTTATTCTGTGTCAACAAATAATGTCAAGTAGCTCTTAAAATAAGTTCTTTCCAAGATTTAAAAATACTTGATCTGAATCAGTGGAGTATTTAAAATAATCAAATAGGAACACTAATCAGAAGCAGCCTATTCACTTCTTATTTTATTCCCCAAAAGCCTTAATCCAACACTTGAAAGTTATGCTAATTTGAGAAATAATAACATCTGTAAGAGATGCATATTTAGGGCAAAAAAGGAAGCTGCAATTAATGCAAATTTAAAGTTGGAAAGTGTAGAAGACAGTCAAAAGAAGTATAAGGAAAAAATTACGGCCAGAGATTTAAGAAGAGCAAATAATAATTTAAGGATATTGAGCAAAAAATGAAGTCTAGGAGCACCATTGGCCCATTGCAAGTCAGCACATTAGAACATCAATAATAACAAAACTGAAAAGGTTGTCAGTGTCAGTGCTTTTTCTCCAAAAGAAAAACAGATGTCTTCACGTCATGTGATAGCAAAGTACATTCAGGCAATAACTTAGGTGATAAGCTGGGGAGGCGGGGAAGCTGTCTTGACCTCACTGGATATTTTCTGATGAAACTTCAAGCTTTGTGGGTAATGGCAATAAATACTCTCTAGTTAAAATACAGATTTGATGGTCCGGTAGCAAGTTAATACCAGAAGTTGCCTGGTAGGAGACTGGTATAACTGATAACAGTTGCTGCTTCTGATTTGAAAACCTCTTTGATGTGTGAATCCTAAAGAAATGAGCACAAATAGGGTACGGGCTTAGAAGCCCAGTAAACATATAAATGTGAGAATTAACTGTCTAGAGGTCATTGTGTCAGTGGTATCCTGCCACTTGTTGGTTGTATCTGAGAATATTGAGTATCTTGGTCTGACTGCTGGGATGTAAGCCAGAAAAATACCTTCCTGTAGAGGGACTATTTAGTGAACAGGCACCCGGAAAGCTGGTGGGGATGGTGTATAACAGGGAGAGGGGCTGTAACTGGGGATGGGGGGGCAGCGTGTGTGCCCTGCAGAGCCGCCAGGGCGGCTGAGCAGAGCACCCAGCACGGCTGGGCACCGTGGGAAGGTCCGACAGGGGAATCTGCTTTGTGCTCTGGGTGAATGGGGTATTTGTTGGTCGGGCAGCCCGGGTTGCAGGGGCTCCTGCCCAGAACCCCCTGGACATCACTCCTCCAGCAGCAAACCCACACCCTTACATGGGGCCATGGGACTCCCCCCAGCACAAAGCCGCTCTGTGCCACTGCGCGGGCGGCTGCGCAAGGGAGAGAAGGGGCCTGCGTGCTGCCTGCTCCTGTGCGTCTGTCTCCTGCTGCTGCTGCTGCTTGGCTTTTGCAGCCTTTAGCACCCATCAGGTCTCTGGGATTGCTATGTGCTTTCCTTCCTTTCCAGCAATACAGGGCTTCTCCGATGTGTCTTGTGCAATTTTCCAGGGTTGGATCCCAGTTGCAACTCTAAAAGCAGCAAAAGAGTGAGGTGCTCCCACCACAAGCAATGTTGTACATAAGGATAGCATATAGCAGGCTGATTGCTGTGGCTGAATTATGCGTGGATGCAACCTGGAGCTGCTTTGGGAGGAGGGAACTGATTTATTCAAATGCATCTGTGTCCCATGAGGAGAGCATATGCACTGCATTGGTCTTTGCTAACAGCAGGGTTTATGAGTGCATCGCCCTCACTTTGCTAAATCCCTGCATTCTGAACTGAGGAAACAGAGCTGGAATACAGTCTAGGAGCCACCCCTGCCCTGAGGCAGGATCAGCCGTGCTGGTAGATAGAGGCTTTGCTTGTCTGAAGACAGCTAAGTGTCTCCCTTGCTCTTCTCTTTCTAAACTAAACAAGACAATTCCTTGAATGTTCCCTCATAGGTCAAGTTTTTAGACTTCTGATCTTTCTTCTTGTTCTCTTCCGGAGTTTCTCCAACTGGTCTACATCTTTCAAGGCAGTGTCCTAAATTGGGCATAGAACTTCATAGGAGGCTTTACCAGCGTTAGATGAAGGGAAGGATTACTGCAAACTACTATAGCTGCAAGAATGTTTTCTCTGGAAGTACTACTTAACTGATTGCTCACCACACTGTCTTTGGGTGATGGCTATTTTCTAAATGTCGTATTCACTCTTGTCCTTACTCAAGTGAGTTGGATGCTTTCCCCAGGCTCTTCCCTATTTATAAAATTTATTTTTAATTCCAGTGTTGTGTGTCAGTGTGCTTTTCACAGAATCACAGAATGGTTGGGGTTGGAAGGGACCTCTGGAGATCATCTAGTCCAACCCACGTTAATTTGTCTTCAAAATTGTAGCAGCAGCTTCACAGGGTATAACTTTAAAGTTATTCTTATTATCATTATAGAAGGTTTTTTGCCCCTTTTTGGAGAGTGTAGTTAAAATACAGCAGAGAGGATGCATCGGTTGGTAGCAAAGTATCCAGGGGTTTGGATGGCCCAGGTTGAGTTTTGTGAAAGCAAATGAAGGAGCTTGCTGCCTTTTGCTCCCAGCTTGGTATTATCACAGATATAGGTGCACTCTTTACTCCGTCTTGCAGCTCACTAATACACGTGTGCACATGGCACAGACTAGTTCAAGCACTCTGCCTTGCTGCATAGACTAGATCCACAGGAGTCCGCCGGGGTTTGAGACTTGTAGGGCTGTGTGATTTCAAAGTATCAAATGTCTCTGAAAGATGACATCCAAAAAAACCACATTGCATTGTTTAGATTATCAGTTTCACTGACATTTCAGTGTTTGTACTTCAGCACTTATAAGTATTTAATCTGAAAAGACATAATCCATTAAATGTGTATTTATAATTGCATATAGCACCACAAGGAGGGTCAGAGTTCACACCAGTATTTAGGCCATGGTCTGTGCCAAATGAATAATTAAAACTTGGAGCAGAGCCTCCCACTGTAAAAACTGATATAAAACCAATCTTGATCTAGAACTTTAATTCTAATTTCAACAGGTTCAGTGTCTTGCCCTGATATTTTTAAATAAAACTTCTCATACCAAAGTAATTCACTTACTGTATATGCGCTTGTATGTATATTCTAAGAAAAACCTGAGCCTCTCACCATCCTAAGAAAAGACTTTTCCAATATGTTGGCCTGAAACAAGTTGTTTACATTACTTTGCAGCAAAATCTTCCTAGGTAACTTGGACAAGAGCATGTTTGAATGAAAAAGGCACATAAGAATGAGTAAGAAGTCAGATGGGGACAGAGCCAATTTCAGAAGAGGGTTGACAAATGAAGCAGTGTGGCTCTTCTGAGTGCTGATGGACTCAGATGTTCAGCTGTGGTGAGGCTGAAGACAGGACTGCCTTTTCGTTAGTGCCTCAAAACCTGATGCACATTCAGCAACATCGCCAAGTGTGTAATTCAGCCTGACAAACTTTATCATTACCAAAATCTCATTTTCACTTAGCAGGAGGTTAATGTGCATGTGTCCCCCTTCCCCTTGAATAGCAGCACTGACTGCCCCCACCCCTTTTGCTGCCATTGCTGCTGACAGAGCCCCGTAGATATGAGTTCTTGCAGTTAACAAATGTGCACAGGTTGCATTGCTGGAGCCCCAGTCTACTGGGCTCTCTGCTGACCTGGATGACATTTGTCTGCAAGCACCTGCCCTGAGGGATGCTCCTTCTGCCCAAGTTGCCCACCCTGTGCTACAGAGCTGTTCACAGGTGCTGGATGCATTCAGACTGCTGAGGGATTCAGGCATGCATCAGCCATGGGTTGCTGTGCTCTTTCAGCTGGCAGTCAGGCAGGCAAGTTGTTGCTCCTTGCTTTAAAAATTCAGTGGTATCTGACTCATTTCAGTCTGTAGTGTTTCTCAGTCTTCAAGCATGCCTGTGTCCCTTTGTGACAGGTCATATCATTCAGTGGCTTCTCAGCACTGAGCTGGGTTTCTCTGGTATGTTTAGAGTGAGCAGCTCCACAGACTATATTCCCATTTGCTGGGCTACATGATTGCGTGAGCATCCAGCAGCTCTCCCACAAAGCCTGGACATGTGCTTAGGAAAGTAGCTACTGGAGAGACTCCCAAAAGGCTGCAGCAGCAATGTGGGTGATCAGCAGCAGATGTAGCTGAGGGGCAGAATTCATAAGATGGTGTCTTATTGTGTCATCTCGCCGAGCCTCATGGGCAGCAGGCATTGCGTCTTGGAACTCCCTTTGCTTACAGCATGTGGTAGGGCTAATTTAATTAAATGTAATCAAATATGGGTTTGCTGGGATTGCATAGGAGAGGTGCTGTGTTGATTTAGCACTGGCTGTGGTGGTAGATGATCATGTGTCTGAGGTAGTACAGGTCCTCACCTCACTTCATTTAGACTAGGACTGTATCATCTCGTGGTGTAACAAGTACGTTACTGTGCAATGCTAGTCTTATTGCAGTGCTGAGCAGAATACTTAAAAGCAGATTATTCTGTATGCAGAGAAGGGTTTCTGTACTATTCAGGTAGCTGGAGAAGTCTGGAAAGACAAAAAGTCCAGAAAGGATCATTGCTTATAAGTTGATTAAGACAATAAATTCCAGGAGGATTGAGTGTTGCAGTTTTGAGGCAGAGGTGGAACAAAAACAGAGGGAATAGACTGTCATTAAATACATTAAGGCTGAAAGTAAGAAGGTTTCTGACCATACAGAAGTATGCTGAGAGCATAAAGGTGATGGTGGGAACTTCCTCTGTTGGTGTGGCACTTGTGCAGTGGAAGAGTGATCGCCTTACAGTACGGCCTCTTGTGATCCTGTCTGTAACAGACTGAATGTAAGCATCCAAAGGAAAGAGCAAACATCAGCTTTAGCTGTTGGGCTAAGCCAGAGTTTACAACACTATTTGTATTTATTGAGAGATGGTGGGTCATAGTAAAGTTATCTGAACTGAGCATGGCTTTGGACTATGCGCAGCTTCTCTCCTTTTCTGCTTGACAATCCTAATTTCAGTCCTTAAACCAGCCTTAGCCTCTCCTTATTGCATCTCTAAAATCAGCTGGCTGTCCGATTCCTTTAAACATTTGTTGCTAAGTCTTATTTGGTGAGCAGGGAGTTGGAAGGCGGGCAGCCTTGGCTGTGAGTGACATCTCCTGGCGCACAGAGCTGCCGGTGACTTAGCATGATTTCAGCTGGAGGGGCAGTTTCCTATTTGCCTTGATGTTCGAAGACACTAGGGAGGATCCTGCTTCCTTGCCTTCACACAGAGCTCCCGCCCACGCTGGTGTGGTCCTTTCTGGGATATTCACTGAGAGCAATGGGGTTTCTGCAGCAAAACTGCTGTTATTTGGAGTGTCTCCCCATGTCATTCTCAGTTGATAGCTAATTCAGAGACAAAATGGACATAAGATCTGTTTACATCCTGGGACCTGCACCAATCACTGGATGGAGTCAGTGGTAGCCCCTACAAAAAACCCAAAGAGACCAAAATTAGAAACAGAGAGAGATGCCTGAGCAGCTGGGCCGTGGTCCAACATCTGGAGAGTGCTTAATGCCTGAGCGGCTGGGCAGGGCTCCAGCGCCAGGCGGCTCTGAGTTTTGGGGTGGGGAAGAAGAAAAGCAGCATCATTTCTTATGCTGATTTATGGCCTTACATGATGTTTTGATCACCACTGACAGTGGGTACTATGCGATAAAGAGTAGAGACCTATCTCTTTGGGTTCTGGCTGGGCACAGAGACAGAAGATTGTGTCTGGTTAATATGTAGCTGAGGAAAACTGCTAGTGGAAGAGAAGTTCTGGGGCCTGGCAATCAGAGGTGCTAGAGGGTCAAGTAGTGCCCCATTTGGTGGAGAACGAGGAGTGATTTTACAGCATTCAGCAACATGAACGTGGGGTGCAAAGGAACGGGAAAAGTCTTAGGGAATAAGTTAATTCTTTAGCCACTGCAGAACCTACAATTATGCCTAGAGCTGATGGAGGTAGCCAAGTGTGCAGAAAAAGGAACTTGTTCAAATGCCTCACTTTTCTGAGCAAATGGCAGGTGAGTTTTTTAAAATTACATTGAATTCTTTCTGAATTTCCAATGTTATAGGTCGCTTTTGGTATTTTTGAACAATCAAGTATTGAAGTCTGTACACTTTGAGTGCTATTTGGAAGGTTATTGCTCTGCTAGGCTACCTTGTGGAATATGCTTATCATTCTGTACCTTTTCTTGTTTGAAATATTTCAACAAAATGCTGCTTGGTAGCATTAGAGTTCACACAGATGGGTGCTCTGGTATGGGATACAGCAATGAAATCACACATACGGAACTCTCAGAGTCCTGAAAAGTGCTCATGATACTGAGCTAAAATTCAGGCAAAAGTCATGTTCAGGGGTAAGGAAAAAATGTGCTTTGGGAAAAAAAATGACTAATTTCAGGTTGCAGGTGGGATGCAGACAATTATCATTATGTCTCTGCCTACAGACAAGGGATTTCTGCAGCTGTTTATTGGGATAGTCCATTACAGTGAGAAAAATGTTCCTGCTTTGCTGTTAATGCTGCTACTTTCAGAGTGTGGCTGCTGAAAAGATACAGCAGACAGACAATACCCCTCACAACAGGAAGTCTGAAAATCATAGAAATGATGCAAAGTCACCCATCCTTTGTTCCTGTGACAGTAAACACCCAACAAAGCCATTAGTGGCTGCCTCCAGGCAACACCTCAGAGTAAGGATGGCAATACTTTACGTGGATGTGCTGTGCAACTGTCAGCAGCAGTTTCAGTTTTCAAGCATACTAGCCTTGTATCTATACTGTGCAGCTAATTTTTCATTTTAGTGTCTGTTTTTATTCATTTTTCTAGTGTTAAAATAATTTTTGTTCAACAGACAACACTCAGTGCTATCATAACCTGAGCCAACTGCCATTTACAATAAGAAGAAAAGTCTCCCAGTTGTCATGCTCTGCTGTTTCTAATCACTTCAAGCCATGAGTTCTGTGGCCTTTTGAATAAAGCTGTATAAAATGCATTCTTATCTCCTGCTGTCTGGTATGTGCACTAGACTATTTTTTTTAAGCTGCATTCTTAGAGATATTGGCAAGCATGCTGTGCCTCTAACAGGCACTCACAAAATGTAAGCATAACAAGCCTCCAAATTTCACAGTTAGCCTCAGCAGATTTACATGAGTGCGATGAGAGGAAGCACAAAGCTCGTGGTCAGTGTTAGGTTTCCAATGGACCTGCCTGCAGGCAGATCTTCAAAACAAGTTCTCTTGGCACTTTTAGGTTCCGTTTTCTCTAGATAGGTGAGAAGGTGTTATTTGTCTACAGCTAGAGATTTCCAGAGTTGCATTGCTTCTTTTCATGTGGGCTAACTTCTGAAAATAACTCTGGGACTTTGGGTCATTTGTAATGTTGGGTAGCAGTATAGTTCTGGCACCTGGGACGACCTTTCATGTGAAACTAGAGTGGTTAGAAGAGGACCCTGTTCAGAACTTGAATGCTTTTCGTATTTGCATGTGTGACACGGGGCGCCAGGATGGATTTGGAGCATTGAACCAGGATCACCCGAGGGCTGGAGAGTGACCTCTGGAACTCCAGTTCTGGCATGCAGGTGCAGAGCAGGTTCAGCCAGCTTACTTTCTTGGAATGTGAAGACAGTTGATGTGGTTGGCTGCACAGAGGTACAACTTGTAATGTACTTCTAAACATCTTCTACAGTACTTGTGTATAAGAAAAAGGGAGATTAGTACTCATGTGACCAGTCCAACAACCAGTGCTTTTGAGTATGGAGCATCAGTGTGGGTAGAAATGGATTTTATATCATAGTAGGAGCAGGCATATCCCCTGGAGTGCCAAAGCAATTTGCTTGTTGTAATTGTTGAATTTACAACTAGGTTATAAATCTGGAAAATATTTTTGCTGATAACTTTTTTAGAGCTTGGTGGTATAGATGGCATTTTTATTAAGCAATTACCAAACTGACTGAGCCTAAGTAGTGAAGTGAGATTTCCGCAGTGGGATACATGAAGGAGAAACCAGAGCAGGAAAATATAAAAGACAGCATTATGCTAGCCCATAATAAATGCAGGTGTATGTGTATTGGTTTAAAGCTCAAGTGCCATATTGGTTGTGAAGGATTTCCATCAGTCATAAGTGGCTTTTTTACAGAATTCTACTGCTAACTGTATATCTTCAAGCAGAAAATGTTAATTTGTTAGGTCATACCAAATGGATCAGTAATAGTTAAGGAATCAGACTGGTAAAAATTTTGCAAAGTGTGTGACTTTTAACTCTGTTATCCTAATTCTGCAAATATAGACTATTTGTAATTTAGTGGTCTTGTGAGAAGTGGCATCAAAAATCTCCATAGATTTCTTAAATATCCTGTGGAGTTCAGATCATATTTTCTATACAGTATTTCCAAGATGCAGGACAGCATTGTTTGAACCATGACTGCCATGCACTAGAATGTTAGTGTTAGACTTCCTAAAGGCATTACCAGTGATGAGGATGTTGTAAATTGTTATAAACATCATAAAAACCTGAAGCACAAGGTATACTAGAATAAAATGTCATGGAGTTTAAAGCCTGGGGTTCCACAAGATTATGTTGTTTATGTATTAGCAACCTGTTCTTTCAGCTTATCAGGGATTATTAAGCCAAATGCACTGTGTAGAAGCAGCTGGTGTTTTCCCCATAGAGATGCTTTTGCTATATGGTTGCCCAGTCACCTGCAGGTATCTTAAGGGCAGGCTAACCATAAGCTGCATCTTGAAGTCCTCCTTCGTCACCACTTGGCACAGAGCAGCCCATGGAGATGTGGCACAGCCCATGAGAGCAGATCAGCAGGGCACCAGCGCTGAGCTCTGCCTCTAGGAAACTCCACATGAAAACATGGAGCAGGAGCCGGGAGCAGGGATGGGCAAAGGCAGATGCTACAGAGTGGTAAGGGACTGTAGATATGTGCCTGAAGATCTTTGGGTTGAGGTAAGATGGACTACTGGGATACTCACATCCTTTTTTTGCTCTAGTCACAGGCGCCAAACCAAAGATGTCATGGACAAGAAAGATTCTACTCATCCTGGGATTCCTCTCTACTTTGGCTGTAATTGCTTTAATTGCTGTAGCAGTGACCCAAAACAAGCCACTTCCGAAGAATATTAAGGTATTATGAGCTGGGATTCTTACAGGAAAACAAGCCAAGCTGGGGGGTTGGGCATGCATGGTACTCCAGGACATGTTGCTGCCCTTGCTGGGTCTGGCTCACCTCTCTTTTTGGCTCCATGCACCTCAACATCTCATTTTACATCTTCATGGTAAATACAGATATGATTTCACCGGGGATCATCTCCTAAGTAATCAGTCCCAATTTTGCTGCTTCTCTGCTCTTGTATCCCTTTGATGAAAACTTTGCACTGAAGCACTACTGAGAAGAGTAATGGCACAGCATGTTCCCACAGCTGCCAGATAGGCTGCTCGTTTCTGGTCCCTCAGTGTGTGGAGACCAGCGTACATTGGGTCTGGGTCAGTTCCTTGGGTGCAATGACAGCTCTGTTTTGCCAACAGTACGGGATTGTGCTGGATGCAGGGTCGTCCCACACTAACCTCTACGTGTATGAGTGGCCAGCAGAGAAGGAGAACGACACTGGGGTGGTGCAGCAGGTGGAGGTGTGTAAAGTTGAAGGTAAGAGGGGAAGAAGGAGCTGTGGGATGAAAAAGGGAGAATGTGACCAAAGGATGGGGGAGGAGAAATCTGGAGGAAGAGGCCAACAGTGCAAACAGTGTTACATCTGTGAGCTAATGTATATCCCACCACTTCCCATGGGGACTTGTTATGTGCCTACCCTTCCTGAGGGGAAAGCTGGACCCACTTTTCCAATTGTTTTTAGGATGCTTGGAAGTAAGTGCTTTTTGGAAAGAACTACATCAAAGAATGTACTTACATAAACAGAAAGTCTGCATGCACCCTTGCTGAAGCACTGATGAACATCAGGCAGGGAGAGGGGAGGGCATGGATTGCTCTTTTTCAAGGCCTCTGTGCAAGCTAGGCACTGGGCTTGTGGGCCAAGGTTGCTCAACTTATGCACGTTGTGGTTTATTTTTTATTCTGTTTAATTGCTGTGTAGATATTTTATGGTTTAGGAAAGCATAAATGAAGCCCAAGGATGCACATAACAGAGTAGACCACTATGGATCAAGAGGCATTGTCAGACCCTGCCTGGGGTCTTTTCAGGCCCATCTGCAGCGCAGGGGAGAGCCATACTGTTACCGAGCTGCTGCCATAGCTGCTCGGTGCTGCAGCCACGCCACGAGCAGCACGCTGAGCATATGGCAACCTGGAGCAAACGCAGAGCGGGTTTCACTGCTGCCCATGCAGGCACTGGTCCTGGGGCAGTCCCCTCACCAGGGGACACATGGCAGGGAGGGACAGTGCATTTTTCTTTGGGTTAGCATGAAAGGGGGTGGCTGCAAAATGCGCAGTGCTGTAGTGTGAGCATACAATACACAAACAAATGACAGCATCTTTCCCCAGAGAACCCAGCATAGTGAAGGGTCAGGGATTTTCAGGCACAGATCCAGGGCACACCCAGGCAGAAGCAGAGATGAGTCTGCAGATGTCCGGGACATACTAAGCAAACAATGCATCTCACTGCAGCCCTCATTGCTAGTTCATAGCCTGGTCCTCACAGAATGGCTGGCAGATGCTGGGCGCTGTGGCCTTTCCCACATATATCAGGCTTAGTTGATACAGTAGGATTTCTAAAGCTACCTAGAAATGGGGTGGTTGAATCTGATATTGCTGCCTGTGATAGTGATATGGTTTAATGTGACTGCTCATGACAGCACTCTGAGGTTATGCTGGGAGCTGGAGCAATGAAGTGTCCTTATTTCTTGCAGGCCCTGGGATCTCAGGTTACTCCCATGCCACAGAGAAGGCAGGTCCCTCTCTGGCACAGTGCCTACAACAAGCAGAAGAGGTGATTCCCTCACAGCGGCACCAAGAGACACCCGTCTACCTCGGAGCAACCGCTGGCATGCGGCTTCTCAGGTACCGCAGGGCTTGTCCCCTTCCACCCCAGCACTGCACTGGGGACCACCATGGATGCTTGGGGTGGGGGGCCTCTTGGGCAAAGTCCTTGAAGATGCTGCCAGTTCACTCTTTGACCCTCTTCTGCCACTGATCTCAGCCCCAAGACTCCCTGGGTTCTTCCCCTGCTTGCCCAGCAGGTCCATTTCCACTCACTCCAACCTCCCGTCTTCTCCAGCCACTCACACGCAGTGCAGAGGCACCAGGAGCGTAACAGTGCCCACGCTGTTCAGGGGATGCTCAGACGTCGCCCGCAGTCTGGTATTAGGCCTGACCTAGGATTTTTGTGCCCAACCGTGTTGCAACTTCTCATATACCTTGACTCAGCCAAGACCTTCAGAGCTAACATAACTTTATAATCGTATTTCCTCCTTTAATTCCAATTTCTGATTTTCATGGGGGTGCCCCAGACCTCTTGCCTGGCTGGGACAGGGAGCTGATCTTATGTAAGTATTACCTGGGGAATCCTTCTGATGATACCCAAGGGCATGGATTTCTTCTGTAACGGTGATGGTAAAGAGTCGGAGGAATCTCCACAGTGCAGTCCCTACCAGGGCACATGCTCCAGGAGAGCAAGAGAGCTCTGGTCTCTGCTCCAGGTACTACTCTCAGCTGTAAGTGTCAGAGCTGGTGGCATCTTTGCTGTCAAGGTGTGACAGAGAGGGATGTGGCCGGTGAAAGCTGGATGTACCCATATGAATTACTGTTCTGTTACAATTAACGCTTGGTGGGGGATTTACAGCCTGCCTGCTCAGAATAAAGCCCATAGGCTGTAGAGAGCTGTCAGCCAGAGTCACTCCATCCTTTCTTCCATTCATCCAGCTTGCAGAATAAAAGTGCAGCTGACAAAGTCTTGTCCTCAGTAGAGAAGACACTACGCTCAGCTCCCTTCAACTTCCAGGGTGCCAGAATCATCAGTGGTCAGGAAGAAGGAGCCTACGGATGGATCACTATTAACTACCTACTGGGAAATTTCAAGCAGGTACTGTATCAAGGGCAAGTCCATATTTGAATCATCAGCTTGCAGCAGTTTTTAAATCATGCCTTGCAGGAGGGTGTTGCAGGCACTGTCTTCCCTTGTAAGCCATTTACCAGAGATCAGGGAGCTGCACATCTTGCCTCAGCAGTTACCCTGAGTACATTCTGATAACACTGTAGTCAGGCTTAAAGCATTGAAATAAAACACCAGCATTGAAATAAAACACCTGCAACAAGAACTTTGCTTGGGCACGGAATCCTCCTCACTTCCTGATCTAAAATATTTTTGTGCCTGCAAAATTTGTCAATTATTCTTTACTATTGAGATTATAAACAGTAAGCCGACTGTGTTTTTCACATAATAACTGTATTAGATTTCATATTCTTAGTCCTCCTGCAGACATTCAGACATGATCCATCTTCTGCTTTTCTGAGCCTGTGTTTTTTTCTTCTGTCTTGTTCCAGCTCTCATCTTGTGCCCCCCTCCAGGTCTTCCTGCCTTTCCTGTGTTCTGTGCTTCTGCTTCTATCCTCATAGGTCTTTCTCCTTTTTTTTTTTTTTTTTTTCCCTCCAAAATAAATCTTCTCCATTCCTGATGTGTCTGTTTTACTTTGGTTTTTTTGTTTGTTTGCGAAGTCTGGCTGGACAAAACTTCTACATTCCCTGAAATCCATAAGTGAGACATCAGGAGCACTAGACCTTGGAGGAGCCTCAACACAGATTACCTTTGTACCAAAAGAACTTTCTTCTGAGTCCCCAGAGAACCTGCTCTACTTCCGTCTCTATGGCAAGGATTACATAGTGTACACACACAGCTTCCTCTGCTATGGGAAGGATCAGGCTCTGCAACAGAAACTGGCCAGGGACCTACAGGCAAGTACATCTGTAATGGCAGGTACAGATCCTTGACCCTCCTAGCTTTGACATACTGGTGCTGTAAAGTTGCTGTGTCCCAGCTAAATGTCTCATCCCTTAGTCTGGATTTAGGAAACATCATTATTCACTAAAAAGTCTTGGCAGATGCCCAAAGAGAGAACAGCCAACATTTTCAAAAGTACTACCAATCTGAGGTGCCGTGATTCTTGGGCATGGGATAGCATGAGTACCATACTTAACTGAAGCACTCAGGGGAGGTGATGTTTCACTGTCTCTGGGAACCCCAAATCAACAGAAGCTTCACAAAATCTGGTCAAAAGTAATTTGCTCAGGGCCCTACAGGGAGGCTGTGGCAGTACCTATATCTCCCAAATCACAGCCAATGCCTTAAACCAGGGATGTCAAACTCATTTTCACTGGGGGCCACAGCCTCGTGGTTGCTTTCAAAGGGCATTAATACAGTCCTAAAATTACATTCAGCCCTTCGAAGGCAACCATGAGGCTGATGTGGCCCCCAGTGAAAATGAGTTTGACACCTCTGCCTTAAACCACCCTCATCACTTTGACCTGATGTGTGTGTCTTGGTGTGATGTACTGCGACAAGTGCTTTGTGGCCACCCTTTCTTGTGGCACTTTCCCAGGGTGTTAGTCTAGAGTGAAGTGTAACAGCTTGGGTTAATTTTACTTTCAGACCATGGAGAACAGCAGCCTCCTTGATCCATGCTTTCACCAGGGATATCAGAGGACTATAAATATAAGTGACCTCTTCAAAAATCCTTGTACATCAGCCAAGAAAAAGCAATTCCCTTTCAGCCAGCTGTACATACAGGGAGAGGGGGATTATCAAGAGTGCCGAAGAAATATCCAGAAACTCTTTAACAAAACCAATTGTCCTTACTCCAGTTGCTCCTTTAATGGGATATACCTACCTCCATTACAAGGGGATTTTGGGGTAAGTCTTCACATTCTTCAACTCTGTAACCCAGAATATCAGAAGAGCAGAAACTCAGAGTAATGCTCGAGTGTGTTCTCCATGGTTGGGGCAGGAAATTGTTTACAAGATGGCTTTTTGGACGTGTAACTAGAAAAGTAGTGTTGCACTTATTGTGAAGACACCATGTGTACAAGCTACCCCAGTAAATAGTACTGCACTGTTCCCATTCTAACTCACCTCCTTTAGGCATCTCCTTGGGGTGCTCTGTTAACTGACTCATTTTTCAAGCAGGCCCTCCCGATGGCCAGCACCAGAGGTAGGAGAGCCTGCTGCAGGCCATGCGTGACACGCTGGTCCTACAAACATTGGCTCCTGGGTCAAAAAGCGGCACCAGATCAGAAATTCATTCAGAAGTGTGTGAACACTACTGAAACCAGTCAGCTCACCTGTCTCCTTCCCAGATGTGATGCAGAGAAAGTGCATGCTCTGAACACACATCCTGTGTGACACCACACTGAACATCAGTCCTGGAGCTGCAAGACTCCAGTGGCTGTGAGGTTCTCTGGGGGAACTGTTAATACTCCCTCGCCCTGTTCATAAACTCCTCCCTACCTGTCACCAATTGGCCATGGTCAAATATGGGCTACCTGTATTTTGGATTGTATGCCGGGGCTGTGTACAGTCCTTTCAGACTGTCGCCTCTGCTGTTTGTGGTGAGATTGGATGCACGTTCATCTCATTCAGTTGCCAAAATGGGATCACAAATGTTATGGCAAGCACAGTTTGCCAGATGCCACTCTGGCACCAGGACATAGAGAGGAGGAATTTATTGAAGTTCTTCAGGATACTGTGGTCAGTGAAGTTCTTACCCCCACTTTCCTTTTTGGGATACTTACCCCTCGTCAGCTCTGAGTGATGTCTCAAAATGACATTGCTATTGAAAATATACCTACTTTTGTATGTGTGACATTGCTTCTTATATTTCTTGATGTGTAAATAAAACCACTTTATTTTGTGTGATTTCCTCCATCCTGCTCATGCTGTGGCCCAGTCAAGTTGAAATATTCTTTCTCCTTCAGGCTTTTTCTGCTTTCTACTTTGTGATGAACTTTTTGAACCTGACCAGTGATCAAAGCCCCATTTCCCTGGACAAAGCGGCCAGTGTCATTGAGAGCTTCTGCGCCCGGCCTTGGCATGAGGTAAGCAGTGCTAGTGCCAGTGGGCTGGGGCTGCCGGGTGACAGGAGCTGCTGATATTTTTCTGTAGGATAAATGGTTGGGGGTAAGTTCCAAGGCTGGAGGAGGAAGATCCCCCCAGCACCTGCAGTGGATGCTCAGGTGCAAGCTGGAGCAGCAAGAAGCTGTTTTAACAGACTGGTGACTTCTCCCTCCTTCCCCAGGTGAAGTCAGCATACCACCACATAAAAGAAAAGTACCTGAGTGAATATTGCTTCTCTGGGGCCTACATCCTCTCTCTCCTGGAAAACGGCTATGAATTCACTGAAAAGAGCTGGCAAAGGATCCACTTTCTTGGAAAGGTGTGTCTTGTGGTGGGGAGGGCTATACCCCCACAGCCAACTGCAACCTCTGCTGCACAGCCTGGTCCTTTTCCCCAGGGATGTCCCTGCCCTGGCAAAGCAGCCCCTGCACCTCCCGGCACTGATTCTGCTCCTCTTCTGTTTCAGATCGGCAGCAGTGACGCGGGCTGGACCCTGGGCTACATGCTGAACCTGACCAACATGATCCCCGCAGAGGAGCCCGCTGTGCCCCCTCTTTCCCACGGCAGCTACGTGGGGTTGATGGTGCTGTGCTGCCTCGTGCTGGCGTCTGTGCTCCTGTTTGCCTGGCTTCTCTTCCACAAGCCCAAGTGCCTGCAGAAGGGGATTGTTTAGAAAGAGCATTAGGGGGAGAGGGGCCATGTCACCCCAGCTGCTCAGGGCTAGGAGACCCCCACAGAGCAGGCTGTACTGCAGAGCCCCTCTCACTGAAGCTACTGACTGTGTACAACAAGGGCATTTATTTCTTCTGACTCGCACTTGCACTGACAGATGTTGGGACATCAGGCTTGCCACCTCTCTCTGCCAAGGACAGACAAGTGGGTGTCCCCTCCTTGAATGAGTCATACTTTCATTCAATGAAACTTTGCTGCTTGTTGGTTTTTGCCTTGTGCACAGCATTATAAAGAGAAAAGCAGCAACAATCTTTGGGAGCCAGTGCTCCTGCAAGGGTAATCTCAGGGTCATACATCCCACTAAGCTCTTGGGAGTGATCACACACAGGGTGATCCTGCACCTCCTCCTCTGAAGCCATTCCTGAGAGCCCTTCCTGCACCAGCACACCTCTGCTCGCCTCCCTGAGCCCTTGCAGCCCTACAGCCAGGTACAGCCACCCAGCTGGCCCCTGAAGGCTGGCCAGGCTCCCAAATACCACTCTGGGACAAGAAGGGATGAGGATAAAGAAACTGAGTGTGCTGGTGGTCATCAGCCCTTAGCTGGGCTCTGGTGGCTATCCGCTCCTTTCACAGGCGGCAAGAAGCCTCTTTCCCATGTCTTCCTGATGTTGCTGGACCAAAGCTGGCTCACTGTTACACTGAGCCATTCCCATGTCCCTAGAGTACATCAAGACACGAGTTCCAAGCCAGGCGTTGCTGATTTTTGTAGGAACAGCCCATACTGGCCAAGGATCCTTGACCAGTAGTGAGTGCTTATGCCTACAGGGACTCTGGTGTGATCAGCGTGCCTACAGGTGTGCATCCACTAAAGCAATCCGGTGTCACTGTGCTGATGATACAGCAGCCTCCGATCTAGCGAAAATATTTATTAGGTCATGTTCCTTTATAAATAGACAGCTGGCAGCAGTTAATCAGATTGAACCACTCTTTCCACTAGCAAAATCAGTGAAAATTTGCTTTTCTGTCCCTCATGGCTTAGGTTTATCTCATGACCATAAGACCTAGGGCTTGTGAGCATACATACTGCAGCCCATCTTCTAGCACCCAGCTAGGGCAATGCCACTGATCAGGTTTATGAATCTCTTTCTTCCATTTTTCCATTCCTTGGTCCAAACAAAAGGAGAGGTAAGTTGGAAGTCCATTTTTATAAAAACACTTGGAAACCACTGGTGCCTCTCTACCTCCCACAAAATCTTGGAAATCTCTTCTGCTAATGACCTGTAAGTGCTGGAGGCCAAAAGAAAGCAGATATTGTAGAGAGAAAGGCATGGCAGACACACACCTTCACCTGTTTCCCCAAGCAAAGCAGTAGAATGCACGGAGGGGATCAGGATCTGTAATCCTAATAAAGCCTTCTCATTTAGGCAGGCACAGACACACAGCTTGGGGTTTTCACACTCTCTCAGCCTGTCTCTTTGCACAGTGCAGGCTGGAAAATATCCCCCTGTTATTTCTTACTTCATGCCTGGAAGTAGGAGCTGTAACATATTGAAGGACCTAAAGGTAAGGGGAAAGTCTACCCTGTCTTGTGGTAAGAACTTTGGGCAGTTCATTGTTCTTCCAAAAATCTGTGTCTTACTTTTGCTCTGAATTAGCTGGCTTCAGCTTCTTTTGGATCTTGTTCTGCCCATTTCAGAAAGACTGAGTAACTCTACTATCAAAATCCCTTTTTATTTGTTGGTGCTTGCAAGTTGTCATTGTATCATATTAAATAGATTGATATTCAGTCTGTAAAGTCCTCTGTGCTGACCTTACTTGTAGCTCTTGACTCCACTTCTTTGAAAATTTTTACATCTCTCTGAAATTTGGACACCAAAGTTTTCAGCAGCGAGTGGCAGTAGATTTGCTAATAGTGTAAATAAAAGTAATACCCTCTGATTTTGATCTATACTCTGTGTTCCCTATTTGTATATCTCAGGGCCAGGCTTCCTCACTTAAGAGAAAGTTTTGGAGCTATTTTGTCCAGTAGGACTATTGCAACTTGGCCTTTTTTCCCCACTCGTATTCCAGAACAGCCACTGTCTCACACCCCACATCACTGTATCTGAATGTGAGCTGCTTTGCCTTCCACATGGCTCCACTGAAACGTATACTATTCAAAGAATATTCCCTCAAGCAAATGATCCAGATCAACCCACAAATGTCACTTTCCCACACAGTTTGTCTGTTGACCAGTTTTTGTTTTACCTGCAAATACATTGAGATGTTGGAATTCATCTAGAGATGGCATTTTCCTTCTGTTTTTCTCAGCAATGACGGGTAGATGAGAGATTAACAGTGGTCACTGGGCATGGCTAGAAGGCTTGCAGGAGGAGCGTGTGATCAGAGCTGCAACAGCTCCCCAGTCAGCCCCACTTGCAGCACACCCCATCCTGTGCCATTCCTTGCATATGGAGTCTTGCATATGGTGCCCTGAAGAAGTTCTCCCCCTGGGCTGGTGCATCCTTCCTCCCTGTGAATAGTGTGGAAAACTGCAGAATGGTAATTCCTCTCCTCAGGGATCTGGCTGCTGCTTGGTTGTGTCTGTGATGCTGGAACTGGCAGATCCATTGGGGTATTTCAGAAATTGATGGAGAAACTCCATATGGAAGCTGGTGTGGAGAGAAAGCCTGTGCCAGTCTGTTCTTCTGGTCCCTGCTAAGGGTTTGTGCCAAAGGAAAAGGTCAAATACAGAATCTGGGAGAAGAGATTTAGCAATCTTTTGTACCTTAACTGCAAGTCCCATAGTATTAATATTGTTAGCTCTTGATTCTGGAGTTAGGTGATCAGCTGGTATCATCACTTACTCCCTCCTGCCTTCCTGCTCTTGCTTTTTGATTTGGGTTTTGTCTTTTTTTTAAAGCTGTAAATGTGACTTGAGTGCAATCTAAAGGCCTCAAACTAAGACAAATACAAAATATGTTACATTATTTTTAAACCTTATGACTTTTAGACCACACTTATAAGTCAATGTCTCCGGGACTGGAATTTCTAAGGTGACACCAGATGTGCTGTGTAAAAATCACTTGAGCAGGCTGAGGCTCCAAGAATTGGTTAACTTAAGGCATCCTATCAGGGTGAGAACCTTGCATATCGCTGGCTGTACTTGAACCTTCCCAGAAAAGTGTATGATTTTTTTCTCCTGCTATTGCAGGACTTTATCCATGGAGGCTATTCAAAATCCCTGTTCAAAGAGTTCAAGTTTAATGAACATTCATCTATTTGCTTCTGTGCTGCATCTGACCCAGCTGTACTCAGCTCAAATGTGTTTTCCAGTGCCACCCAATGTGTACATGAAGACCCTTAATGATAGTGGGAGGAATTTCCAGGTATGCCAGTGATAATACAGTATCAATTCTCTTGTTAATGCAGTCGATCTGCCTCACTGATAACTATCTGTGCCTTATTTCTAATTTGATAACTCCTGGCTTTAATTTCTAGCCGCTGGCTCCTGTACAGTTTTGCTTTTCTGAGTTAAAGCATCTTTTAACACCACATATTCTTGTCTTGCAAATATTTATTCACTGATCAGCTCTGCTGAGGCTCCAGACCTTGGTCTCTCCCGTTTTGCCACAGGAAGCCCTGAGATGTGCTGCAGCAAGGTGGGATGAGGGTCTGTGGTTCGGGTTCAAATGTGGAGTGGTCCAATTTTGGGAAGGTTCCTTGCAGGGGGATTTGATAGTTTTGCTTGGTGTGGGAGCATTCTGGTCTCTCTGGCACTGTTGACTTCCAGGAGCTCTCTCCTGTTCACCCAAGTGTCAGGTCTGAGGCAAAACTTACCGGTGAGGCTGAGATTTCCAGGGGTTGGAAGAGAAAGCCTGGGTGCCTGCAGCATCCTCACCTCTTGCAGAAACAACCAGTTCCCACCGCAGGCTCTAAGTACCCTTCAGTCTCCTCCCTGACACAGCCAGCTGATTTCTCTGGCCCTACAGTGAAGCACAGTGGAGCCTCCACTTGGTAGAAAGTTCTTGGAAGTGGGGCCATCATCTGTGTGGTGAAAGGCTGATTTGCAATGTTGGAGCTGGCCAGGGCTTCCCAGCTTCTCCAAGGGCAACTCTCAACTGAATATGTGCCCCCTCCTTGTCTGTCCCAGTTCTTCCCATGCTCTGTGCTGGGAGGACATGCAGGCTCTGCAGGGCTGCCAGCTGCATCACAGAGCTCAACACCATGTTCCAGGAGGGGCTGGGAGGGACACACTGAGTCCCTGCCACCCAGGCCATGTGCTTTATTTTTGTGGCTCAAATGATGAAATGAATCTTTGTTTTGATGCAGGCACAGATCTCTGTATCCTTATCACAACAAAGATTTCTGAACTGATGCCAGAAAAATATTTGCACTGTTTTCCAGAAGATGGGAACCTGCCAATAGTGGAATGGAGCTTCTGGCACTAAATATGGAAAAGTCCAGAGATAAGATTTTCTCTCTTGCCTGTTCTCTGTTGTTCTTCTGGATCAGACCTGGAGTTCCTGGTGGATGGGCAGCATCCCCTCCTGGCAAGGAAAGGCACTGTGGTCCTTCCCAGGCTCCAAGCACCTCACGTCGGTGGCCTCACTCCCGGGAAGGCTGCTAGTACCCAAACCCCACCTTTCCTTGCTTTAGCTTTACCTTGACCTCCCCAAAGCAGTTCGCTCTCCCCTGCCGTGCACTGGCCGGCAGCAGTCCTCTGTCTTCTCCCTTCCCCAGGCAGCACCACTGGCATCATGCTGGCACTGCACCCCCCCCCCCCCCAATAGATGAAAGATGGGGGCCTGCGCCCCTTGTTTCTGGGGCCGAGCGGCTGCGTGCCTCTGCATACAGCCAAGGCTGTAGCTCTGCCAAGGCAACCAGGCTTGTCAAGGCCCACCATTTTTCTTTCAGTACACGCTCTCCTCAGTTTGCTCGTTCTTACAGCTCTTAGCTTGAACTTTCCTCAAATTTTCCAATCTTCCTCTGGTAACAATATGGTCAGAATTAAACACACCAGGTGGAGTCTTTCCACAGGCAGCTCTGGAGGGAATGGCTCCCTGCTGCCTCTGACTCTTAGCTGCAGAGCGATGAGGGGGACGGGGCTCACATTTGCATTCCTCTCACTCTCATTGCTGTGGCACGGCGCCTTCCTGCTTGCCCTCGTTCTCCCACTGCCTCGAGGTCTCTCCTTCTTTGAACATCTGGGAGGGATGATCCATCCCAGATGTATTAGCCGCGTGTTCCAAATGAAGTCTTTGTTTACTTCCTGCACTGTTTCTAAGAACTAAGGTCCTATACTGTTTATTTCTGCTTTCATCAGTGGTTTTTAACATATGTGAATATATTATTGGCTTAGTGCTTCATTTGCATGTTGTTTTCCTAGGATGTGATAAGAGTGAGTCAGCACATTGGTGCTTGTCTCCAGCTGTGTGGTGGGCAAGGATTTAGATGGACAGTTAGGGAAAGGGTATGATCCTTCTCTTCTAGGCATCAGGGGTGTAGGAAATTTGTGATCAAGCAATTGCTCCTGGATCTACATAACTAATAGCTGTGGATGCCCTGTTTCTCTATGAATTCATCATATCCTCTTTTGCACTGACTTAACTTTCAGCTTTGACGAGGTAATTTCATTGTGCCTTATGTGCAAAACTATTTCCTTTTGTTTGATTTAAACCTGCTGCCTGATAACAGGCTGCCTCCATCTCTATGCTATGGATAATGCTGACTAATTCTCCAGATCTAGTAATGCGTCAGATGTGTTCCCCGCCCACCCCAGATTTTGCTTATGGTTCCTTTTTAGGATCTAATGGTCTGGCATTTCTTTTTTTTTTTTTTCCTGTTGTTTCTCACATCAGTGTTGCTTGTCTCCACAGGAAAGCAAGTGCTTTTCTCATGCATCTCTTGGCAGCTTTGCAGCTCCAACTCTCCCACTGCTGTCGCAGGCCACTGGAAACAGCCTGGGAAGAGAAAGGGGAGGGGGGAGACAGACCAAACATGGGGTTTGTGCTATTTTACTATAGCCATGCCTAGCGCTCTCTGGCTGCCAAGTAATGCTGGCTAGCACTGGAAATCTGCCCACCTCCTTCACATCTCCTTGGTTGCTGAGAGCTGGGGGGAGAGCAGTTCCCCAGGAAGCCAGCAGCCCTGGGAGCAGAAACATGAAGGAGGTGAAGGCATTTGCCACTGCTGTGTGAGCTGCCAGCTCCACAAAATACCACCAGACGTGGTTTGCTGTAGAGATACGAGCTGTCCTGCTATACCCATGCTCGCCGTGCCCTGCCTCAGCTACTTTTCCTTTGTTTTCTATAAGAGCTGGGAGAAGCTAGCACCTCCAAGACTGTTTCTTGTTACCTGATTAAAGACAGGTGCAATGATATCCTGCTCCTGAATGTGTATTGCTCTGAGACTGACTGACAAGTGGAGATGTAGTGGGATGGAGCTTAACTGGGAGAAGGTATTAATGCTATGTTTATACATATATAAGTATTTTTTTTCTGGTCATGTCTTCAAGAGATATTTATTCAAAACCAAGACTTTCACAACCTGTTTTTTGTTTTGTTTTCTTTAAAGGAGCCATAATTGAGAGGAGGATGCTGTGCAGATGGGGCAGGAGACCAAGAAGGCACAGGGACAAGGACAGAAAGGACTGGTATGGTGAGAGTGGGCCAGAAGAAAGTTGGAAGCGGGAAAGTCTGAGTAAGCCAAGCCAGGAGCAGACAGACTGTGTGCTTTACCCGCCAGTCTGCACTGCTTGTGTTAGAGGCTATAAGTAGCAGCTTCTTGGTTTTACCACTGCTCTTCCTGGGAAGCCGATGCAGAAAGGTGATCACTGACCCAAGTGGATGTGGAGGACAGGTAGGACAGCACTGGTGCTGGGCAGCACTGGTAGAGGATGCTTGGCTGGAGAGAGAGGCAGCTAGAGCAAACCCTGTCACAGGGTTTAGAGCAATGTAGCGTGGATCCACCTCAAGGCTGAAAGGAAGACAGATGTTTAGCATGGCACTGAGTATCCTGAGAAGCCCATTGCTGATGACAGGAGGAGATCCTTTCCAGGACAGCATAGACAGAGCAGTGTGGCTCATGTTAGCAAAGGGATCCTTTCTGCTGACACATCCAGGTGTGACAGTAAATCTTTTGGCTGTTTGTAGTCATGTTTGGGCTCTGTGTCAGGGATGTCCTAATAAAGATCTCCATCAGAGCCACTAAGATGTGGAGTTCTAGCCCCATGGGGTAAGGCTGCCTCCCACAGCTGCACCCATCCATGGGCAGAGCACAGGGACCTCCAGGTGACCACTGCCCACTGGGGCATGGGTGCATGTAATAACAGAGAGGTGGAAAGGAACAGTCTTCCCCAAATGTCAGAAACAGTCTGCAATTCTGTTTATTAACAGACAGTGGGGCACTTTCATCTGGCTTTAGGCTGTTGAGCTTTCTTCTGCTGCTAGTTGCCTGATGCCTGTTGGACACCATTATCTTGGTCACTTCCAGTGCACAGCAGGGTGACACCCGAGCTCAGAGCAGCGTTCTCCTTGCTGGTACGTGTTCAGCAGACAACCCCTACATCAGACCCCACGTTGCCCTGTCCTCCCCTTGTGGCTTCCTAGCTGGGCTGCCTGGGTTGGCAGCTCCGGGGAGAGCGATGCGGTCTCCGCCTCTGTCCCGGGAGCAGCAGCCTGCCGGGTGAGCAGGGGCTAGGGCAGAGGGCCCGGCAGACCCGCAAAGCCTGCGCTGATGTCTCCCTCTGCTTCCCCAGGAGATGGGGCAGGAGAGCAGGAGCGGCTCCGAGCTGGCGGCCGGGCCCCGGGGGGAGCGGCGGGAGCTGCCCGCGCCGGGCAGGGCTGCAGAAGCCGTGCGGGCACCGGGGCCGCCCCGGCACCGTTCCCACTCCGCTCGGCTCTTGCCCCACCGACGGGCTCGACGACGGGCATGCCCTCCGCCCGCCGCCCCTTCTCTTCTCCCCCGCCCCGCCGCTTGCCGTGCGCTTGGCAGCCCCGACGCCCTCCGCAGCCAGTTTTCCAGCCCTGTGCTTCTTCTGCAGTGACAGCGAGTGGCTGCGCGGGCCTGTTTACTATCCGGTTAATAAGTGAGCTGGAGCGGGGGGAAACTTCTCCGACGGCGGAGAGCGGGCTCGCCGCGGAGGGCGGGCGGGGGGAGCGTTCCTGCGCCGCGCGGCCCCGGCGCGCCCAGCTCCCACCGCCCCCCGCCCGCAGGTGCAGGGGGCTGGCACTCGCAAACTGGAAAGAGCTGGTTGGAGTTTGCACTTTAAGCTCCCGGCTGGGAGGGAACCGGGGGCTCGGAGCTGGTTTGGGCGCCGGGAGGATGGCTCGGTGGCTGCGGCCCCTCGTGGGAGCCCTGATTCTGCTCGAGGGGGCGGCTGCGCTCAGCTTTCTCCATCATCGCTACGAGGAGATGGTGCAGGCCCTGTTCCGCGTGCAGAGCCAGTGCCCCTACATCACCCGCATCTACAGCATTGGCCGCAGCGTCGAGGGCCGACACCTCTACGTGCTGGAGTTCAGCGACTACCCAGGCATCCACGAGCCCTGTAAGTATGGGGGGACAGGGATGTGGCGCTTTGGAGAGGATGGGAGTCATTGCTGCACTCCTGGCCACACAGCATCATTGGGCACAGAGTGGTGGTTATATCCCTTCCCAGGTAGGACTCCCAGTGATGCCTGGGTGTCAGGCAGTGCCGGCTCTGGCAGGGACCCCATAGCCAGCCCAAGGACAGGCACCCAAAACACATGCACACGTGCTGTGCTTGCATGAGCTGCAGCGTGGCCCAGGCTCGTACTTTGGACAGAGCTCTGATTTTTCAGCACAGGCTACCACGAGAACCCAGGCAAGTCCATCAGAGCACCACACCTGCAATGCCACCTTCTCCCTCCCAAACCAGAATTGTGCAGGCTGGGGAAGGGAGCACCCACCCTCCACCCTTTGCTGCTGGATAGTGACAGGAGAGAAGAGTTCAGCCCTTCTTCCTCCAGACCGCAAAGCAAGGGGACAGCAAATGAGAAGCCCCAGCAGAGCAGGCGCTGTGCTCCCACAGCCCCACCAGCCCCACGGGCTGTGCAGCCCCTGTGACAGGCAGGTCTCAGGGATCTCTACCTCCTGCCACGTGGCCCTGCAGAGCCTTGGCAGCCACAGCCCCCTGAGCTGCTGCCTGTGCAGCGTGGAGACGCTGCCGAGCCAGACCTTGCTGGCAGCCAGGTGCCCTGGGGGGCTGAGGGAACCAGATGACTCCCAGGCTGGGGGCGTATGCACAGGGCTTCCTCACTTCCCCACCTTGTGCCCCAGAGCCACAGAAGCAGACAGGGCTCTGCCTGCTTTTTGCAGGATCTTTTGCCTTTTCAAATCCTGGCTTGCTCTCTGGTGTGGTTAAATGCAGGGGCTGACAAGTCCAGGCAGCCAAGTCACGTGCAAAAGCGCTGGCAGTGCTGCACGGATGAGCAGGACCTGTACCTGCACTCCCCTCAGCAGGGCAGCGCCCCCAAGCCCTACTGTACCCTCTGCTCCCCTCCTGAAGCCCAGAGTATTGCCTTCAGGGATGCCAGGATTTGGGATGGAAGGCTTCCCACCCTGACCTCCTCCATGCCAGCCCCATTTGGTACAGGGAAACCTGCATGCTCCTGAGGACACCTCGGGCACCTCCACAGCACAAAGCAAGGAGTGAGCAAAGGGCATGGGCAATGCGCCAGTGGATTTTATAAACCTGCGGAGCTTCAGGAGAGCAGCTGAAAGTGCCCCAGGAGGTGATCGAGATCTACTCTGCCCCAGCTGGGCAGCATGGACCTGTGGCCCTGTTTGTAGCATGGGCCACCTTCAGGCTGCCCTTTAAGCATGTAGCATGAGGACTTCGGGAATCTGTGGGCTCCCTTGAAGGCCATGGAAAGTAACTCCGAAAAGCAAGCCTAGTGTTAGTGAGCATATGTGCAGTAATTAGGATCTGTGTGGCCACGTGGGTAATGTTTAGGGGTCTGCATATTGAAAAAGGCTTGCAAGTCCTGCCACAGACTCAAAGCAAGCAGCAAAGAATCCCTGCTGAGACCTTATATTTTTAAATAAAGGCTACACATATCCCCTGGACATTTTTATAGTTTTTATAACTGGATTACCTAATTAAACCAGTTCTCATGTCTCCTGAAATTTAACTAGGTCAAAACACATTGCCCACCTGTGGTCTCCTGCGCTGAGGCACAGTGATCAAAAGATACGGAAAAGCAAAAGGCGCGGGGGATTTTGGAGGCAGCAATGTGCGACACGTGGCCCTGTGGTGCTTTTGCCTCGGGGATCCTGGCAGACACCGTGTGTGGCAGCAGGGCTGCACGCTGCCACAGTGGGTCTGGCTGCTGCTGGTGGCTGGAAAACTCATGGTGCAATGCGAGTCTCAAGTTCTGGCACAGACGGCATTTATAATGACACCCTGCTTTTCCTTGTTCTTCTCTGACCCTTTCATGTGAAAGTCAGCTTTCCTTTTTAACCAAATTCCCCTGGTATCTCTCATCTTACCACTGCTAACTCCAGCCTGCAAGGGGGCATTATATTTTCCCACAAGTAACTGCTTTAAAAGCCCGTCTGGGAAAGTGTAACCTATCCATCACGTGTGGTGCCTCTCCTTCAGCAAAGAAGCAAGTCCTGCTCCGGGCACTGTCTGCCTGCAGTCTCTAAATCTGTATTTCATCATAGAATGGTTTGGGTTGGAAGGGACCTTAAAGATCATCTAGTTCCAAACCCCCTGCCATGGGCAGGGGCACCTTCCACTAGACCATGTTGCTCAAAGCCCCGTCCAACTTGGCCTTGAACACTTCCAGGGATGGAGTGCCTACAGCTTCTCTGGGCAGCCTGTTCCAGTGCCTCACCACCTTCATGGTGAAGAATTTCTTCCATGTATCTAATCTAAATCTACCCTCTTTCAGTTTAAAGCCATCACCGTTTGTCCTATCACTACATGTCCTTGTAAAAAGTCCCTCTCCAGCTTTCTTGTGCATCCCCTTTAGGTACTGAAAGGCCACAATAAGGTTCCCCTGGAGCCTTCTCTTCTCCAGGCTGAACAGCCCCAACTCTCTCGGCCTGTCTTCATAGAAGAGGTGCTCCAGCCCTCTTATCATCTTTATGACCATGCTCTGGACTCTCTCCAACACGTCCATGTCCTTCTTATGTTGGGGGCCAGAGCTGAACACAGTATTCGAGGTGGGGTCTCACGAGAGTGGAGTAGACAGGGAGAATCATCTCCCTTGACCTCCTGGTCACACTTATTTTGATGCAGCCCCAGACACAGTTGTCTTTCTGGGCTGCAAGTGCACATTGCCAGGTCATGTTGAGCTTCTCAGCAACCAACACTCCCAAGTTCTTCTCCTCAGGGCTGCTCTCAATCTGCTCTCTGCGCAGTCTGTATTTGTGCTTGGGATTTTGTCGACCCAGGTGAAGGACCTTGCGGTTGGCCTTTTTTAACTTCTTGACGTTCACACAGGCCCAGCTCTCAAGCCTGTCAAGGTCCTTCTGGATGGCATCCCTTCCCTCCAGCGTGTCGACTGCACCACAGAGCTTGGTGTCAGCCACAAACTTGCTGAAGGTGCACTCAGTCCCACTGTCCATATCACCAGCAAAGATGTTAAACAGCACCAGTCCCAATACCAGCTGCTGAGGAACACCACTCGTCACCAGTCTCCACTTGGACATTGAGCTGTTGACCATAACTCCTTGAGTGTGACAATCCAGCCAATCTGTTATCCACCGAGTGGTCCATTCATCAAATCCATGTCTCTCCAATTTAGAGACAAGGATGTCATGCAGGACAATGTCAAATGCTTTGCACAAGTCCAGGTAGATGATGTCAGTTGCTCTTCTCTTATCCACCAATGCTGTAACCCCCTTGTAGAAGGCCACCAAATTTGTCAGGCACGATTGCCCTTAGTGAAGCCATGTTGACTGTCACCAATCATCTCCTTATTTCCCATGTGCTTTAGCACAGTTTCCAGGAGAATCTCCTCCATGATCTTGCTGGGCTCAGAGGTGAGACTGACTGGCTGTAGTTCTCTGGGTCTTCCTTTTTTCCCTTTTTAAAAATAGGGGTTATGTTTCCCCTTTTCCAGTCAGTGGAAACTTCACTGGACTGCCACAACTTCTCAAATATTATGGATAGTGGCTTAGCAATTTCATCTGCTAGTTCCCTCAGGAGACTGTGACCTCATTTTAGAAAAGTCAGTGGCAAGAGACCTTTTTGCTTGTAATGAAATTGCCTGAGGGACAGTTTGATCCATATTCAACTCAACCACTGAGGGTTTCTCCAGGCTTTTTTCCCTGTCCCTTGAGGGTAAGGAAGCCTCTAAACCTTTTCCTTGGAGGCAGGTGAAGGGGAGGGAGAGGAGAAGCTGCTGATGCCTCCCACCACCCCAGGAGTCAGGGGCTGACAGGCAGCAGCCAGAGGCGACCGTGCCCTTCCAGTGAAAGAGCACGGCTCACCCCAAGCCAGAGACTGATTTTATCCTGCTGAGTAGTGAAAAGCTCCTTTAAGCATGCAGAGCCAGGAATGTACCATGCTGGTGAGAGGCACTGAGAGCAAACAGTGAAGGGCAGAGGTGGGAGAAATGGGCTGTTTTCTCCCCTGCCACCCGCTGCAGAGCTGGGAGGCCCCGGAACCCCAGGGCTTGGAGCAGCAGCAACGCTGCCGGTGCTCCATGGTCCCTCTGTGCTGCCTCTGCCCAGTCTGAGACCAAACCACTGGCAAATACATCCTCTTGTGTGCTCTGAAAGCAAGCGGCAACCTTGTGGAGAGCCTGAGCTGCTCCCAGGTGTGCTGTGCAAAACAGAGCAGAGCCCATATGAGAACTGTGCCACTCTCCCTCACTGAAGTTTCCGTTTTCCAAGGGAAAGGGCTATTTCACACCGTTTACTGGGCATCCTTTGGACTTACCCAGGCTCCCTGCAGTAGGAATTGGCTCTTACCCCCGTTGCAGCCTTGGCTGACAGTTTCACTCTCTGTTGCTCTCTCTAGTGGAGCCGGAGTTCAAGTATGTTGGGAACATGCATGGGAACGAGGTGCTGGGCCGTGAGCTGCTGCTGCAACTCTCCGAGTTCCTGTGCGAGGAGTACCGCCGGGGAAACGAGCGCATCACCCGCCTCATCCACGACACGCGCATCCACATCATGCCCTCCATGAACCCCGACGGGTACGAAGTGGCTGCCAAGCAGGTACCAGGCAGCGATTGCCTCCTCCAGCTGGGTAGGGGCAGAAAGCCCTTCAGATCCCTGTGGGATCCCCGTCACTGTGCTTGTGGGGAGGGAGCACCCTTCCTCTCCATGCTCTGCCAAACCCGGCCCCCTCAACTGGCAGCATTGCTCTTCTGCTCCTGTGCCCAGGGCTTGCACTGTGTGTCCTGCCCCAGGTGTCCCTGGCAGATGGTGGAGGAGGCTTCCTGCACCTGCCTTGCCCTCTCCAGAAGTTATTTGTCACAGGATGGTCACTGCAAACTCCCTACGCCAGGTGGCAGCTGAATGCCACTGTCATGAGCAGACAGGGACATGAGGGATGGGGCAGGGGGGAAGCCCTCTAATCCTCCCCGAAAACCTCATCCTTTATAGAATCATAGAACGTCAGGAGTTGGAAGGGACCCACAAGGACCATCAAGTCCAACTTCGTACTGCTAGAACTCAGGAAAATATTTTATTCATGGTTCTTCTGGTTGAGGCAAATTATTTGTTTGGCTCATGCCTTGCTCTGTCACCCTGGAAAACAGAGATACTGTTATTGACTTTCCCTGTCAGTACCAATATTCTTTATTCTCCTGCCAGCAATAACATGTGTGTTGTGACTCAAATGCATGAAGCACTGTTAGGACAGCCAGTCCTTGTCACCCTGACACCCAGCCTGCCTGCGCCCACCCTGTACTCACCCCCATGATGCACCTTTGCCCCGCAGGGCCCAGACAGCAACGGGTACTTGACGGGGAGGAACAATGCCAATGGAGTGGACTTGAATCGCAACTTCCCTGACCTCAACACGTTCATGTACTACAGTGGGGAAATCAGCGGGCCAAATCACCATATCCCACTGCCCAACAACTGGAAAAGCCAGGTACCCATCTGGGATGCTGTGAGGGCTTTGGCATCCTCTTAGAGTGGCCCAGCACCCAAGCAAATATACTGTCCTTTGGCTTGCATGGTGCTTGTCTCCTTCCCTGTGCCTCCAGCATGCAGAGAAACCATGTAATCCTGCCCTGTATCACAGCTTACACCTCTGCCAGGAGAGGCCGGCATCACAGCCAGCTTGGGGAGGAGGTTGCAATCCAGAGGAGGTGGCACATGCTGGCTAATGCCTGTGCCTTGGGGTTTGGGGCTGTGCTGGGAGAGCTGTAGCAAGATGTGCACCAGAGGAGCCAGCTCTGTGCACCAGGGTGGGCGGTGGACAATGGAGGAGGCTGCAGGGGCTGAAGCAGGCACATTGCAGGGTAGGGTCTGATGTGACTGATCACACCACAGCCTGACATGGACCAGCAGCTGGCCCAGATGTGGCTGAGCTCTTCTCCTTGTCACCGGTCCTTTCCTCACAGGTGGAGCCGGAGACGTTGGCTGTGATCCAGTGGATCAGCAGCTACAACTTTGTGCTCTCAGCCAACCTGCACGGTGGAGCGGTGGTGGCAAATTACCCCTATGACAAGTCCCAGGACCAGCGGTTCAGGAACCACCGGCGCACGGTCAACACACCTACCCCTGACGACAAGTTGTTTCAGAAGGTGAGCATGGCCCCAGCGGGCAAGGGCATTCCCACAGCCCTGGCAGGGTGCAGCATACGAGAGCTGGCTGGGAGCCTCTGGGTCACTGCCTCACACAGGAGCCAAGCCAGGAAACGTGTTGGAAATAGCATTTAGCAGACTACGGCATTGCTGCCAGCCACTGGCTTGTGAGCCAGCTCAGGGCAGTCCCAACATGAGCTGGTTCTACCGCATGGACAGGCCAGTCATAACCCTCGGGAGCCCCTTCCTCATCCATGCCATGTTTAGGTTCCCCATAACCCCAGTACCACCAGTGTCTTCAGTACCACCCTGCTCTTCCAGAGCTAGAGCCTGCCCCTAGCTTTGCTTCACTGTTGTAGCATGCATATATGTATATGTTTGTTTGTTTGTTCTTCCTGGAGAGGTGGCAGGGCTTGTCTGGGGGTCTGCTGAGGGCAGGATACGGGAGGTGAGTGCCCAGCAGGGGCTTGTGGATAGTGAAGAATAAGAAATACAACAAAAAGAGTGCCAAGAGAATAGGCAGACATCAGGGAATGTATCAGTGTGTGCTGCTGATCCTGCTAGCTCTAGTTGAAGCGTGTGGTTTTTCTCTATTGTTAAAATGTCCTGGAAAACAGTGCCTTCAGTCACTGCTTCCATTAGGAAATACCCAGCACAAGACGAAGCAAGTCTGCATTAGAACAGTTAATGAGAAAAATAAGTCTGAGCTGGAGTTCAGCCTTCTCTGGAAGCAGAGGCTGTGCAGGGGCTTGCCAGGACCTGCTGGGATCAGGGCTGCACTCAGGCCCAGATGTAGAGAGGCTGCAGTCTGAGGCGTAGCCTAATGACACCCACATAGCCTCAGAAGTCAGAAATGTTGCAAAGTAACTGTTTTCCTACTGATAGCAGATTACACCAGCATCTGAACCATAATACAAGGCTATAGAGTTTCCATTAGAAAATGCAAACAGCAATCTCTTAAACGGTGTCTTACACAGATGACAAACTTTGGATGTAGTAGCCTGATTTTAGCCCTGCCCTCATACCTAAAAGTAAGCAGTAGTCTTAATAAGGGTGATAAACAAGTGGTTGCCAGAACCAGAAGTTGCCCAAATTATTTCTTAATACAAATTCCCCTGATGTATGTGATATTTGCATCAGCACTGACACTGGTTAGTTTTCCTCGCGTATTTGCTCCCCCTGTTAGTGCCATTTGAGATGTGTGGGCCAGCAGTGATGGGGCTGGGTGCCCCTGCGTGGGCCCACTGCCCTCCACTCCCCCTCATCTCAGCAGGAGCAGGGCAGAAGCTGCCTGTGCCAACAGCAAGCCTCCAGCTTGCCAGATTTCTGCTCTTCCTCCTCCGCCTTCATCTGCCAACATTTCATAGAGGTCCTGGCACCTCGTGTTGTATTTCATGGCAGCAAAATGCGGGAGCTGTCTCCTGTCTGACTTCCCTCCCACACTCCCCAGCAAAGCCCGTGCAGGAGGGGGGATGTTTTGCCCAGAGTTGGGCAGGGTCCCCAGCCACCCAGTGCTGGAGCGGTGACCAATGGATGCTCTCTTTAGCTGGCCAAGACCTACTCGTACGCCCATGGATGGATGCACCGTGGCTGGAACTGCGGGGACTACTTTGCTGATGGCATCACAAATGGAGCATCCTGGTACTCGCTCAGCAAAGGTAAGGGCTGGGCAGATGAGCACCAGCTGCAGCACGGTGTTCAGCTGAAGAGAGGTGAAGGGATAGACGAGAAACCTCAGGACAGGATGGGCTGGGGAAGGGCTGTGGTGATAGCACTGTGCCCATTACTAGATACAGTTCTGGTGTCTGCACCTCAGACTGGGAAGTGGCTTGGGAAGACTGGAAGTGGCTTGGGAAAGAGCCACAGAAGTAGTCGAGGTCTGCAGAGAGCTGCTGTGTGCTGCTGGATAAAAGAAGCATTAATCTGTTAGCGTATTTGAAAATGCTATGGCGTAACTCCATCAGGAACCACAACTGTGACCAACGGGAAGACATTTCTCGTAGTGGCTAGCTCCTGAAAAATCTGTTTAAAAAAGGCATAATGAAGAAACTGAAGATCAGCAAATTAGGCTAGAAAAAAGACTGTAGAGCAACTGGAAAGGGACATACAGCCCCTATGGTACCAAACTTCCCTGAGCTTCTGGAGGCAGAGTGGTGAATGATCCATCTGAAGGAGGGTGTAAGGCGGCTATAAGGGAGGGAGCTGCACCAGGGGAGAAGGTGCTGGTTGTGCTGCATGGAGGGAGGAGGCTGCACCTGTGGAGCAAAGAGGAAGAGCAAGACAGTTCTGCTGGAAGACAGACATGGGCCAGGATGCCTGGGAGATGGGAGCGGGGCAGAAAGGGGGCTTTGCATTGCCCTGGCCATGGGCTCTTCTCTTCCAGGCATGCAGGACTTCAACTACCTCTACACCAACTGCTTTGAAATCACTCTGGAGCTGAGTTGCAATAAGTTCCCGCCTGAAGAAGACCTGGAGCGACAATGGATGGCCAACCGGGAGGCCCTTGTTGCTTTCATGGAAGAGGTAAGGAGGCAGTCCTGGGACCTATGCCTTTCTCCTGCAGGCTTCCATGGGTCCCAGCCCTGGTGGCAGGAGACCAATGGAACCTGGGAGCACAGGGGTGGAAAGGAGGTGGTCATGGAGCTCACTGGGTGCCCTAGTTGGCAGGCTTTGGGAGGGGTTTTGTGTCTTAGACTGGCTCTGCTGGGGAGAACCAGGAGATCCAAGGGTATGGGGAAAGATGGGGTTGTCACCAGAGTTCTGCACTCCTTCAGTGCTGGCAATATCCTCTTGAGCAAAGGAAGGTCCTTGGCCCAGCAGTGTGTCTCCCTCCCTGCAGGTCCACCAGGGCATCAAAGGGATGGTGTCAGATGAGAACAACAATGGCATTGCAGGAGCAGTGATTTCTGTCCAGGGAATCAGCCATGACATCACCTCTGGTGGGTTGTTGGTCCCCTTGTATGCTGTCCCTTTTGGATACAGCCTCTCGGAGGCTATTTGGGTATGTGGGAGGGGGTTAGCAGGGGAGGCTATAAGATGTGTGGCCAGTATGATTTACTTCTGAAAAACATTAGGTGTGAGGATTGAGCAGTGCACAGTGCTTGTGCGTGCTGGACCAGGGAGGACTTAAGGCTTGGGAAAGAACAAGGTGAGAACTGGAATGCAAACCTTACTGTAAAGGACTTCGGAAAGTCAATTCTGATTTTATCTCAGAGAAAAGAGAAAATGCATTTATATATAATCAAAGAGAAGACTGAGAGAATAATCTACTCAAGTATCTAAGTATCTACACAGTGCTGAGAAAGTTAATAGCGAAGGACACGATGGCAGGTCAAGATGAAAGGCTGAAAGTTCAAGCCAGAAAAAAATTAGACTGAGAATGAAGTGCCACTTCAGTTTATCCAAGTTGTGGTGGTTTCTCCTTTGCTGGCTGATTTTGACCTCCTTTTCAGCCAAACCAGACATTACACTCTGGCTACAGAAAATAGCCGATACTCCAGCTCTCCAGATGTTGGACTATGAAATCATCAAAACTCCTTCTGGCTGTAGGACTATGACCCAGTGACACTCTAATATTCTGCACTTATTATGCCAGCCTGCATAGGAAAGGGGAGTGTATGAGAGATCACAGATTCACGGAGCTGCTGGCTGCAAGAGCCCTCTGGGGCTTAAAACAGGATTGTCCCCAGCGTTGGCTCTCATCAGGCGTCGCTCCGTCCAGCCCATTCTCACTGACACGCAAGGATGGAGATTTCACAGCTTCTCTGCTGTCCTGTGCCAGGGCTGCACCACCTTCACAGTGAAGCTGTGCTCCCTGATCCACTCTGACGCTCCTGAGCTGCCATCTGTGGCTGCTGCACCTCGTTGTATTGCCTGGCACTGCTCAGAGGAGTTTGGCTCCATCACCTTTGTAGTTGCCCTTCAAGTAGCTGCTGGCTGTGAGCAGATCCCCCTCTGCCTCCTCCCAGCCAGACTGAGCCCGCCTGGCTCCCCCAGCTCTCCTTGTGTGGCCTTAGCTCTCCCTGTGGGTCAGGAGCTCTGGTTCTCTGATGTCCCTCTTGAGCAGGGGGCACCAAAACTGGGCACAGTATCCAAGTGCAGCCTCTCTGGGACTGAACAGAGGGACAAAATGATCCTCTTTGACCTGCCAGCCACCCTCCCTCTTTTCCCTTGGAAGCCCCTGACTTCTGTGTCTCACACCAATTAGCCTCACAAGCCAAAGTGATACAGGCTGCCTGTAATGCTTTCTCAAATTCGCAGTACCCATCCAGTTCCATAGATGGGAATACACTGAAATTGTCTAAGTCATTCATAATTTGCTGCTGCCTCATTGTTGGCCATCCCCCGTCCCCAACCACACCAGTGCACAGTCCATCAAAGTGCTCCTGAGGCTTCCTTGTGCAGGGAGAATCAGGCAGGGGAGCAACTGAGCTGATGAGCAATTTAAACCCACTGATAACCCAAATGTGGCAAAATTGTATATGACAGGAATTAGAGGTTGTGTTATGCATAAAGAATCAGACTGGAGATGATTGCCCTCAAGTCTGCTGTCATCTGACTGGTGAATGCTCAGATTTGCATTTGGTGTTTGTCATTTGGTGTTTACTTGCAGACTGACGTCTACTCTGTAGCACTAATGAGACATCACTTGCAGTCTACCAACGTGAACCCAGCCTCATGGTAGCCGGCAGATCTGGAAGGAAGGCCAAAAACTGGGTTTTGAAAGCTACACATCCTCAAGGAAGTTCACCCAGCAAGAGCTACTGGAATAGCTTTTGCTCTGCTCCCTCTACATCCTGAGTGCTTTCTCTTCTCATCCTGTGTTCCAGGTGATATGGGAGATTATTTCCGGCTGCTGCTGCCTGGCACTTACACTGTCACAGCCTCTGCAGAGGGGTACCAGCCCCAGACGGTGACAACAACAGTGGGCCCAGCTGCTCCTTCATTGGTGAGTCAGGCTGCAGAGTCACCCAAGTGCCTCCAAATGTCTTCACCCTTGTAAGAAAAACGTAGCAGAAGATGTCTAGTGAGCTGTAGAGAAAGGAGATGGGATGTAGAGCATTGCCAGGAGCTACATGCTGTCTGCTTTGGCAGACACAGGGCTCCACACAGCTCACAGAGACGGACAGGGTGAAGGCAATGCTGTGTGCCTCTCGATTCCTTACTGAGGGCTCATAGCTGCACTGGGCTGCCCTGCCAGCTCCTGTGTCCCTCTGCCTTCTGGCTGTGGGGACAGACCCTGGCTGGCTAGGGCTGCTGCTCTTTAGCTCTCCCTCCATCCTCCCCACTCTCTGGGATGTGATAATGTGGAAGCAACATCTGTTCCCTGAGGTTCCACTCTCCCCCTGGCTCTGTGGGTTTCAGTGCTCTGCTGTCACTTCCATCCTGCCTGGAACCAAACACATTATCAAACTCATAGCAAGAGGCTGAGGTCTGCCCTTCTTTCTGGCGAGAGCGCCCAAGACAGATGGAGACTGGGTGCCAACAAAGAACAGCCAAGCATCTTTGGAAGATGAAGTGAAACCAAGTGCTCTTGCCAACAGTGTGGCCTCTACAGCACCCTTCTGAGGGCAGGCTGGACAACTAGAACTTGGTTATAAAAACAGCGGGTGGTGATCCCTGCCCCCTGCTGTTGCCCTGTGAACACAGCAGGACTGCAGATGCAGCCTCCTCTGAGGACTAACAAGAACCCCCCGGCTGCATCATCCTGGCACATCATTTGCTACGCTGCATGTACACTGGTCAGGCTCTGCCGTAAATACACTGTGGTGGTTCTCCCACCCTCTGTCTCTTCATCCCAGCCTACCCAGCCTCTGAAGTTCTTCCAGAGCTGCCCTTTTCTCAGGATTAGAAACCTTCTAATTTTCGTCCTAAATTTATTTATGGTCAGTTTATTCCTTTTTGTTCTTATGCCAACATTTTGCTTTAAATAGTCCCTCTTCTTCCTTGGTATTTATTCCCTGATTTATTTATAGAGAGCTGTCAAGCCCAGTCCTAGCCTTTGTTTTGCTAGGTTAAGCACCCAGCTCTTTGGCTTTCCTTTTTGAAAATAGATTTTCCTTCTACCATGTTATTGTAGAGGAGTGATTTGTTCCCCGATGGTCTCATTTTTGCGGATCTCCCCTCACAGCAACCCTCCTGTCCCTTTTGCCCTCCACCCCTGCAGCACCTCCCCTACCCACCATTCACCCCAGCCCTCCCCCAGGAAGCCCATATAGCCCCATTCTAGTTTCATCTTTCTGTATGGCCTCCTCATTCCTCATTTATCTGATGCTGTGTCCTGCACATTTCTTGTCCCCTCCTCCCTCTCGTACCTGCTTGTGTGGCTGTAGTGGATGGAGCTTTCTTTTCTGTAATTTTTTTGCCTCAATCTACTGGAAGCACTGTTTGCTGAAAGACAGATTAAGCAGGATTCAGCTAACAAGATGCAACTGAAAAAGGACTGTCTGTCCTAAAGTATTCTGTGTATTAAATATACACAGAGATGCAAAGCAATGCTATTTCTCTACTCTCTCATGAGAAAAGATGAAGAAAGAGCATAGCTCAGTCCCTTGCCTTTCACAGTACATCTTCCAAACCATCCTAGGACATCACATTGCCACAGGAGCAACTCTCTACATAAGAAATGTAGCTGAGTGTTGGTACAACATTTTCCACAGGGAAAAAAAAAATGTTTCCAGCTTATTTAAGCACTGAGTTCCCATTGTATCCTAACACTGGCTGAGGCCCCTTATTGCTTGTCTTGGCCCTAGAGTCAGTTTTGAAGTCTTGCGGCAGAGGCAGGTCCTGCAGACCCCTGAGCCAGCAGAGCACGCACATGGCGTTACATGGTTGGTTTTGTTCTTTCTCCAGGTGCATTTCCAGCTCAAACAAGATGTGGTGAGAAAGCCCCCAGACCGTAAAGCCTCAGGCACACGCATGAACAACAAAGCCCTTCAGAAGAAGGTAGTGCCAAGAGCCACTCGTTGGGGGACCCAAAGATGAGGACAGCTCACTTGACTGAGAGTTGGGAGAAGCCGTTTATACAAGGCCTGGCTGATGACTCCAGCCAGTGAACTTTCCAACAGTCCAGCATGAAACTAGCCCAAATTATTAGGTTATTAAACAAGGAAGTATTTAATCCCTGAGCAAATCCTGAAGTCATTCACAACGAGGTGTGTCTGGGCTATGGTTTCCCAGGCAGCGTGTCAGTAACTGCTGAGTTCTTCTCTGCACTTGCTCCATCTAGGAGACCTCTGCTCCCTTTACTCCTGGACTCAGTTGCTACAGCTCACATGAGATGCCCAGCATTGGTGCAAAGCAGGGTGAATGAATCCAGCCCCTGGTCTTTGCTGCACTCACAAACTGGGCATGTGAATCCTGGCACTAAGTCCTCTGGGTGCAAGTGCCATGCTTCTCCTTCAGGTAAGGACAGTTGCTGCCTGCAAACCTAAAATAGTTAGTGGGAGGTCAGTTTTAAAGCAGTCAGTGATGTGACCAGCTCTGAACACAGGTTGTCCCGTACGTAGCACAGCTGTTGCTGGTTGGCAACACCACAAGTAGGAATACAGCACTAGGAGGTGGTGGTCCAAGGTCATCTCCTGGCTGATGTCACATTTATCTTGATGTGCAGATGGGACTTTCGGGTAGCTGATTTGAATTATTTGTAGTCAGACAGGCTGAAGTGATACGTTCTGGCAAAAGCTAAGGATTATCCCCTCTCCTTATGTCTTCAGACCCAAACCAGATGGCTCTCTGAAGGGTCTGCTCTAGCCAACATGAACTATTAGTGTGAGCACAGGAGCAACTAGGTGAGGTCTGACAACCGGGGATGAGTAGGAGTACAAGAGAGGTGATTTGATATGCCTTTGAGACAAATTCCCTGAACCTTGGTCCTGTCAATGTGCAACAGGGAAGTGTGGCTGCTTGATGTCAGCAGTGCTGTGCAGGTACAGCACAAGGCATGTGAGTTGTGGTTGGGTTAGGGGAGACATGATCCATAGTTCAGGGAGGTGGGGTACTGCCAGCTGGGCTTTGAAATGCTGCTTAAGCTGTCTGGGCAGGTTTGGAGTAGAAGAAAGAGTAGAAATACAGCTGGTTATTTCCATGGTAAAAATGTCTTAAGCAGGCAAAACCTTTCTAGCATTCTTCATAGAAAATAAATTACTCCAGAGCGATAAACGGTCCTACCCATGTGCCCAGCGCATGGTGGGGCTGGTTATCCCAATCTCCCTCTCTGTTGCACTGGTTCTCTTCATGTCGCAAGCCCATCCAAAAAGTGTCCCCCAGACATCCTCTTGCTCCTCCTCTTTTGCAAACATCTCTTCATCTCTTGTGAGCAACCTCTACCACCCTACTGCATAGGCAATATTCTGTACTTCATCCCTCACTGCCACCTCCTCCTCTGTCTCTGCTACAAGATGCTAGTGGCATTTTCAGCCCTACCAGCACACACACACTCTCGTAGCTCTGCCTGCTAACAGAAGCTCTCTGTCACGCCTGTGCTTGAAAGAGCAGAGCAAACCATCCTTTGGAGGATATCTATTCAACCTATTGCAAAAACATGCAGAAATGGTAGTGCACTTAACCATGGCTGTGAGTGATTTCAGTCTGCAGAGGCCAGTGTAGGCTGGAGACACTGGCCAGTTCCACATTCACAACAAAAGATGAACTTAGATTCTCATTTTTTTTATATTTGGGTGGCAGAAAAAAGTCAAAAACAATGGTGAGGCTGAGATGTTCAATCTCCTATGTGGTTTAATACCTCTGCCCCAACCAAGCCCAGCAGCATCACTCCAGATGCTGGACCCTCTTGTTTGAAGCCACATGTCAGCACACATTCATCCAAAAGATTTCCTGGTGGACGTGCAGGTAGCATCCTACCTGCATGTAGGGAGAGCACCCTGCACCCCACAGCCTGGCCCCATGCAGCATGCAGAAGGGTCTGCTGTCACCACGCATCTGACCCATGTGCTGGATGATACTGCTGCCCCCAACCATGGCACTAGCTCAGCTGGCTGAGCTAACTGCTCACCCCTGAGGATGTGTATGGAGCTGAGAGCATGGAAGGTGCTCCAGGGCGCAGCCTTCACTTGGCTAACTCAGCTGAGTGGCCCCTGGGCAGGGTGATGCTCAGCCCGCACAGAGCTGCCCACATCACCCACATCCCAATTGTGTCACAGGTCACCTTGCTGAGCCTGCTGGCTGCAGGGTGCTCCTATGTTGCCCTCTTGTGGTCCTAGAAAATGTAAGACCATCTCAATTCCGCTTACTTTCTGGGGCAGAGTCAGAGGAGAGGGATTTCTTCTCTGTTTGAAACAGGACAAGCAGTCCAGGAGGCCACATCACTCGCCCTTGCAGCCTGCTGTGGGGTCAATGGAGCAGCAGCAAAGTTAGAGCCTTGGTGGTAAGCTTTTCCCCTATAAGAGGGTTCCTACAAGATGCAGCCTTTTGAGGGACTCTCTCTGGGCTGGGATTTGTCCAACTAATTCTCCTCCCAGCTCTGAATATTTTGCGTTGAACAGTTTGGTAAAGCTCCACTTGGCCACGGCCAAGCTCTCCATGTGAAAACATGGTTACAAAATGTTTCCGAGGCAGCACTCTCTTAAGCACGCCTCTCCAAGGCTTGCCATGAACTTAGCCCCCAGTGTTGCAAGAAGCAGGGGCTAAAAGCAGCACTAAACCTTTGGACACACATCTGCAGTGCGGTGGTTTTGTATTCCTTTGACGCTTCAGTCAAAGCAAAAGCAGTTGACAGGTTTGTGTCAGAAGAAATGGTAAGCAGTTGATTCCCCTCCATACTGTCTGAGCCACTCATGATTTTGTAGACCTCTTCTTCCACCATATGTCCTTCTTCCAAGCTGAAGGGTCCCAGCCTACACCATTGTTCACTGTACAGAATCTATTCCTGTACCTCTGAGCATCCTCGCTACCTGCCCTGGAACCTTTTTCCATTCTCATTTTTCCTTTCTGAGACGAGGGGACCAGAACTGTGTGCAGACACTGGAGAAACATGTACACACAGTGAAACCAGGCCCAGAAGAATGAGCCAGAACTCTTACAAGCAAGACTGTGTGGATTTGGGGATGAGCAGGAAGCCCAGTGGGGAGGGCAGATGGGACTCTGTGCATGCGATGCATGCTGGTTTCTGTGGCTGGCATAAAGGAGGCAGAAAAAGGGAAAATACGAACAGCTGAACTTGAAGAGCGAGGCAGGTTTGCTAGGAAGGTCAACAGAGGTGAAAAGTTGCAGGAGGGATCGGAATGATGGAGAAAGCTCAAAACCTGTCTCAGCAGGCAAGAACAGCAGAACTTTTGGGCTTAGAGGACACATCTAAAGCCCTGTGGCATAGAGCTTGTGTCCATCCTTCAGCTCTAGCAAACCTTATACAAGCAACCGTACCTGCGGGGAAGAGAGCGCCCAGCTCCCTGTGCAGCTTCGGGCCCTCTGCCAGTGGCATCACGCTGTGCCAGCGGCGTAGGTCCCCCCTCAGCAGAGCAGACAGGGACTCAGCGCCCAGCCTACACATGCACCACCACGACTCTGCCCGCGGCGTGTGCGACGCACTCTGTACACCTCGCTCCGGGCTGGTGGCAAGCCAAGCTGGGATCTGGGTGGTTGCCATGGAGAAAAGTGTAGCTAAATGCACAAACAAGTGCGACAACTGCTCTGGGGGCTGAGAGACTTGGGGCTTTTACAGCGTGTTACTGAAGCATGGTATCCCGTGGGACATGGAGGCTTTTTTTGGCCTGCTGGGAAAACCAGTGCAGGAACAAGTATACTCGGTGTGCCTGACCTCTATGTGATGCACAAACTGGCCCTTCCTCTCACGTTTGTTTTTTTTATTATTATTCGTTTCTCTCCATTTTGGTGCTGTGATGTGATCTTACACTGTATCCAAGCAGTCGAAGCCTTCTGTCAAAGCCTCCTAGCATCGAAACCTAGACTGCAGCAGATGGAAAGTGTAGACCCACTTGTCAGCTGCTGCCAAAGCTGAACCCCACAAGGCAGCAAGACTCCCAGGACAAGGCAGCAGCGGGAAAGGGCAGCCCTGGCACCGCTCACGCCTGCGAGGCGGCAGCACTTCGCAGGGAAGAAGCGGGAGAGAGTTCACACAGGCAGCTGCCCATCTTGCTCTGTGCCAGGCTCTGCGGTGCTCTGGCAGCAGCCAGCAGGGGTGCAGGGCACGCAGGTGCTGTGCCCGGCCTGGCAGCTACGGGAATGGCTGCACCCCACGTCTGTCACCCCACGCTGGGCAGCGTGTCCCATGTCAAGGTGTCCCCGTGGGCCGCCGCGGGGGGGGATGTCTCGCAGCCTGGGGCCGAGCGCTGCTGCCGAGAGGGTTGTCCTCATATCACCCGGGGGGCCCCAGGCTGCGGGTCAGGCCCCGCGGAGCAGCTCCGGCCCGCCCCGCCGGCTCTGGCCGCGGCCTCCCGGCAGCACCACGCCGGGCCCGCAAGGCCGGGTCGGGCGGAGGCAGCTGGGCGGTGGGGCGGGCCGCGGGGCCGTGCGGGGCCCTGCGAGGCCCTGCGAGGCCGGGCGGGCGCTGGGGGCCGGGCCGGCCGAGGCCCGGGCGGGGCTGGGCGTCCTCGGGGGGCGGAGGCGGGAGCGGGACCCGCAGGGCCGGAGCGGCCGCGGCGCCCGGAGCGGGCCTGGAGAAGGTAGGGACACGCAAGCGCGGCCGGGGTGAGCCGTGCGCTTCCTGCCCGCCGCCGCCCGGCCTCGCCGCTGCCCCGCCGGCCGCCTGCCCGCCTCCCCCCGCCCTGCGCGCCCCGCGGCCGCCCGGCCTGCGCCTGCCCCGGGTCCCTGGCGCCAACCGGCCCCCCGCCTCTGCCGCGGCCCCAGCCTCAGCCCGCCGCCTGCTGCCCTCGCACCGGCCCCCTGTGCCCCGCGCCGCCCCGCCGGGGCCCTGCCCGGGCCGGGGGCTGCCCGGGGCCGCGCTGGCCGGCGTGGGGGCGGCGGGCGCCCCGGCTGCGGTGCCGCTCGCCCGGGTGGGTGCTCTCCCCTCGTGCCAACGGCCAGGCTGCGGCAGCGCGGGCCGTCCGGCTGCGTGCCCGGGCGGGTGCTCGCTGTGCCTGCCGCCTCCGTGCCGCGGTGCCCGCGCTGCCCCGGCAGCACTGCGGGGACCTCGGCAGTGGGGAGCAGCTGTGGGGTGCAGCGGCAGCCGCCCGTCCACTCCCCACGTTGCCAGCGTTGGGATTTCGATCTGTTAAGCCGTGTCTGCGCAGCCGGTGGTGACTGGGGGCGGTCATCCCCAGGCAGGCATTCAGGTAGGGGTGGCTGGTGCTTCCTGGACAGCTTGTTGCAGGGAAGCACCTGGCCCTGTAGAAACAGTGTGGGCATCCAGGACCTGGGGTGGTTTGGCACTGAGAGCCTGGAGCAGGGGCACTGGTGAAGGGTGGCACAGGTGGCTGCACACAGCGGGCAGGAGCTCCAGGCTGCTTGGCTGAGAGCACCCGCTCTGCTTGCAGCAGACTGGGAAGAGAAACTCCGAAGAGCTCCCTCCTGGTTTTACTCCAGCAAACACAAACCCTCTGCGTTGCTGCCAGCCTGACATTGTCGTGTCGTACTTTAACAGAGAGGAACTGGAGGTGCCTCCTCCAGTGGCCTCACCAGGGGATGGAGGCTTAGCTCACCCTCAGCACCTCCTGAGAGGCTGCTGCTGCTCCTGTGCTGACGTTTTTGCTGACCTCGAGTGGTGCCTCAGCTGATCCCATCCTTGACAGTTTGGCCTCTGAGTTCAAACATGCTGCCTTTTGAAATACTCCTCCCACCTCTGTGCTTTTACTTCTCATTCCTCTTGCTGTAGTACCTAGGAAGCCTCTAGTTGTGTCATAAGCATTAACATCTGTTTTGAGGTTTGTCGTGTTTCCATGACTTTCAGTTTCTTCTGAAAAGGCTCTCTGCTCTTACCCCTGCCATTCTCTCCTTCGCTTCCATTACGATTCTGTCTTTTCTTCTGCAAAAGACCTGAAAGTATTTGTAGATACAGAATTTGCAGTTTTGCAGGTGCTTTGCCAAATACAGCCTCTGTGCTACAAGACGTCACCATCATCCCCCTCATCTTGACTCACTCCTCTGGCTGCACGTTGTGCTGGGCATTGTATCTAAATGTGTCTGGCTTGTTTGCAAGGCCCTCTATAGTGCCGATAATGCCCACATTTCTGAGCTGTCTGCTTCAGCTGTTCTTTTTCTCAAAATTATCTGCTCTGCCAAGGCCGAAGGTTTCACTTCTCTTTCCAGCTGCTCCAATTAGGGTTAGCAGTGACATTAAAACTCATATGAATATATAATGATGTTAGAGAAATTATAACTTAGCAATGGGACAGGAGGAACCAAGCAGGAGGGAAGAGGAAAGGAGTGACACTTGGAGCCTTGCAGAAGTGAGCCATCATGGGACGCGTGGCTGTGTGATATCTCAGGGATTGTCATGAAGTTGAGGTGTTCCTGGGTGGGTGACTGTTCAGACGGACTTTGTGACAGTGCTGATGTGGGCTTGGGTGGGACAGCCTGAGTTGTGCTTACCTTAGCACTTCACTACATTAACTGATAATTTCCCCTCAACCTTCAGCAAAAGTATTTTTCTAATCACATTCTGAGGATTGCTCAACCCCACTTCTGAGTGACACAGGTTTTACTTTGTCTTATTTTTAGAACCCTTCTGTTAGGAAATAAGATCTGTTGCTTCCTTCTCAGGAGCACCTAGGGGCTCTGAAAGGAAGAGATCCACGTGATGCCAGGTGTCAGCAGAGTCCCTGACAGGGATTTAGGTTCTTTGGAGACAATGAGTGGAGCAGAACAGGGGGTAAAGACCCAAGCTTCTAAGTCAAACTTGGGTGATTTCCAGATTTCTGGACTCCCTGCCCAGCAGCCCAAGCTTCATAATGGGCTTCTGTCCAAAAGCTGCCTTAAAAATGTTGTTTGGGGTGCAAAGTCAAGTGCTCCAGTGTTGTAGCCCCAGTTCAACCTGTTTTGAATATGTGCTCAAGGTGTAATGACTAATTTTATGATTGTGCACTACTCACCCCTGGGATCCCAGCCATGGGTACTGCACAGCAGAAGTGGTGCTGCTTCGGGATTTTATCTGTTCCTTGTTCCAAGTTGTATCATGTCTGCAAAAACAGCAAGAGAGACAACTGTGTGACTCGGGGTGGGAGAAGACAGGACTCAGTAATGGGGTCTGTGGTGTGGGTGCAGCCACTCTGTAGTGAATTTGGGAAACTCTTGTCCCCTAAGGTGGTGTTCTGGCCTTTACGTGCCTGGGTCCCCAGTGCCAGAGATTAAATATCCATCACAGACTCCTTGTTCACATGTTGTGGCAAGATGTTCTGCTTTGCATTAAAAATTGATGCTGTGCACTAGTTTCCAGATTACTTTCATTTGCCTGCTGCCTGGCAGAACACGAGCTTCTCTTCATTCCTCCACAAGCTACGCTTACCCCATGCAGATGCCACCAGCCTGTCCTCAGCCACATCCTGCAACAGAGCAGGTGAGAACGCTGTGACAGCCACTGCCCAGCTGGAGGGAAGAAGAAGGGATTTGAATGAATGACTTGTGTGGTGTGTGGCAGTACTCAGAGGGCAAATACTCAAACTGTCACACATGTGTGGTGGGACACCAGAGGTTCCTCAAGCAGCCCTTGTCCTTGGCAGTCCTGGTTCTGGAGCACTTGGTGATCCAACCTAAATGTGGTCATTTAAATGGGGTTTTTTTATATGTAAGGTCACAGACGAAGGAAAAGAAGCTATCTCTTTTAAAGTGGGGAGATTCCTCTTCTGCCTGGGAGCCATACGGGGTTAGGAGATGGAATGCATAAGAGGAAATCTCCTGTTTCCCACTATGAATCTCAGTAGGGAGGCTCTTTGGGATCTGCTGAGGCAAGCAGCGTGTCCTAATGAGAGGCTGCAGCAGTCAGCATTTCCCTGGTGGGAGAAGGCTCCTCTTCTCCACACCATTCGGTGGGTTTTTGCCCTGTTTGCTGCCTCGTCTGTTTGCTGGGATTTGTAGGGTCAGCTCTGCAGTTTGCTGGAGCTGCAGTCACTGCGTTGGCACCATCTCCAGCTGGGGCCCAGGCGGCCTGGCTCAGCGGGGTATTGTTTATCCCACCCAGGAATGTGCAGGCGAGCAAGGACCTTCGGGAGCTTACAGAGCAACACGTTCTGCCGCGAGCAGAGGGAGTGACTGTGGGTGGCAAGGCGGCTCTGAAGGCTGGTGTGGGCGGTCAGGGTGTGCTGGTGTGCAGGCAATCTCCTACCCTCGAAGTGTGGATAGGGACCGCGCAGGCTGTGCAGATCCAGTGGGGTAAGGAGGAGGGAAGGAGGGCTATCTAGATGTGGAGACCACAGGGAGGAACACAGGAAAAGGATAGGAATGCCTCAGCATGTAGTTAGTAAGTTCTGTTCTTGACACAATGGCGTGAAAAGCCCAGCATCACTCCTGATTTCCTCCCACTGTATGTTAGGTACCCATCCTGCAGCCTAGAGTGCAACAAGAGCTGCAGCAAATCCCTTATCAAAGCCAGACCCAGTGGCTGGAGAATGCACTGAGTGGGGCTGAGGGGCTTCTCCACTTCTGGGGGTGGATTGTGTTTCCATTGAACGGGCATTAAGCTACAATGAGTGGAAGATGGTGTGAAAAGGCATAGGTGAAATGCACGACATTTTTAAATTTTAAGAAAAGATAACTGGCGGTATTTGTTTAATGTTTTTTAAACATTTTTATTCATTCTGCAACCAACATGGCTTTTGCACATTTCTGGGAATCTGGCTGCTTCCTGGTCTACTGCTCAGACAGGCTCTAAGGTTTTAAAGAGACTGAGACATCTGCTGCACAAGAATCCACTTGTCCCATTCGCTCAGACCCAGTCTGCCTGTGGAAGCCTGCAATCTGGTGTTATGTTAGTTTCTCAGTTACAGTGCTGTAGTGATGACCATAGCCAGTTCTAACAGTGCTGCCTCTTGAGTGAGAAGCTAAAAAGTGTTATTTAAAGGGAAACAAGTGGTAATACCACCTGTCAAGTTTGGTTTTCTTTCAGCTACCTTTGTGGCATCCATCCGTTACTGCTCTTTATCTCATGATCTGATCAGCGCTTCGGGTATGCCATGGGATTAGGTATCTGCAAACCCTTTGGGTCTCTTCTTTTACTGAAGCTATTAATACTTTTTGGAATCAGCCTGAAATGGTCTCTTCATGTTGCTGCTTTAGCTCTTAACTGCTTGAAATCCTTGTTTCAGCATCTTCCAGTAAAAAGCAGGGGAGACAGAAATCCTGTTTCTAAGGTACAAAAATGCATCAGTGACTTGTTTGCTCACACTTAGCATCAAAAAGGTGCAAAATGGGTATTTATGGCACAATCTTCAGTAGGTCTGTTTTCATCTAAGTGATAGCACTTGGAGCAAATGCCTGTCAAAAATTTGGTGCTTCTGAGTCCGTTGTTTGAGACTTCTTACTCTGTCCCATTTCAGCTAGAAAAAGAGGGGAGGCATACAGGGAGTTGTGTGAGTCAGTGTGTAAATGTGTTCTCTTGGCTGCTGTGGCTTGATCCAGCCTGTGCTGAAGGTCTCAAAACAATATTGTAAGAGAGTTAATAGCCATCGTTTCATTCTGGTCCCTCCTTTAATCAGCCCATGCCAGACCAGACACGCTCCAGAGCTAATGGCAAAATGGGACAGGCAGTCGTCCATGGAGGTGATGTTAATGTGTGCTGAGCATGCACGCAGGCAGGCTGAGGGGAGTGATTAACGCTCTGGGAATCCACTCTCTGCCGTGCTGCACAATGCTGTTGTGTCAGGCTGGAGCTTGGCACCGGGCAGGCTGCCCTTGGGTGCTGGGAACACATTAGGGAGTTTGTGCAGGACCCAGCAGTGGGGCAGAGCAGCGTGTTCCCAGCGAGGCCAGTTCGCTGCTGCGCGGCAGCTTCATGCTTGCACACGGAGGCTCGCTTTGGGCGTGGGGCTGCTGCAATCTGCAGTCCTGACCTCCGCCAGCTTAAAGGCCCAGTGTTTGCTCAGTTGTGGAAGAGGCCTCCTCCCCTCCCTCCCCCTGGCAGACAGGGATCACCCATCCTTGAGGTGAGAGGGGACGGGTTTTGGCCGTCCGTCAGGAGCCGTGACTCAGTGGGGAGCGCAGGCGGAGCGTGGCTCTCCCTGCAGTCTGCTCTTCCTAATGGAGCCTCTGCGCGAGCTGTTGCTGGATGTTTGTTTTCACCAGATCTAGGGTGGATCTCGGAGAACGTCGAGTCCAGCATTAAGGCTGAAGAGTTGGACTCAGTAAGTTTCCAGTCTGGAAGATGCTGGGAGGCTTCCTTCTCTAGGTGGGGGTTTGGAGACAATGTTGGCAGGCAGCACTCCATAGAGTAAGACAAGCCAAGGTCCTGGAAAACATAATATTTTGTGTTCGGTTTGTGTTACAGAGCAAGCAAACCCCACAGGACTGATTCACAGCTTTCAAATACAGGGGCACGCTGTCTACATTCAGATGGAGTCAGGGAGTGATCCTGCTCTTCTTGGTACTGTGAGGGAGCGTGGGCTTGTTGGGATTCTTTTTTTGGCAGTTTCAGAAGTTACTTCACGTTTTCTTACCTCATGGGCTGGCTATCAGGGAATGCTTTTCACATGAGTATGTTAGCATCCATGTTTTATTATAACTGCAATTAATATCTACATAGCAGAACAATTGCAATCCTGCCTGCTCCTCTGAATCTTCTGTATCATTGGAAAATCTTGTATATTTTAATGATCGAGTCCCTAGAGCTGCAGCTGAGTTAAGGTCGGGACACTGCTGTTTTTCATGCCCAGTGGCAGCAAAGCCAGGGCCTGGGACTGCAACACAGGTGCTATAATCCTTCCACTCCTCAGCCTACTCTTATGTTACACCTTTGACAGAAAAGATGCCAGAAATCTCACTGCACCATCATGTGCTCCTGGAGAAACTACCCTGAGGCAGCAATTATGCCTGCGATATTTTTTTCCCTTTTGCCCAGTGCAGCTGTGAAGTTTGCGTATTCGGACTATGGCAAGGATTTCTAGGACCCTGAGCTCAGTAGTGCCCAGCGCCACAGAAGCCGGCAGCCTGTGTGTTGGATGGCAGCCTGGGCTGCCTGCCCGGGGCTGCTGCTGCTGCGCCTGTCGCTGCTGCTCTCCCGTTCCCGTCAGAGCACGCAGCAGCATGTCCCGGCCACCCCACCTTGAACAGCATGAGGCTCCTTCCTTCTCTTTAGCCTTTCCAAGCTAACTGATGGCTCTTCTCATCTTTTTCCCTGCTCCACATGGCCATGTTTTTAATACTGTTACTCCTTCTGCCTCAGTAGGTTCCTGCTGCCCTGAACTGGAGCTCTTTGTGCTCCTGATTTACTCCAGTCCATTCATCTCTTTTTGGTGGCAAAGTGCTGTCGGCTGCTGGATATTGGGCTCTTTGTTTGTACAGCCAGCACGTCGCTGGTGACAAAGGGACAGCCTGTGCCCCAAGGAGCCCACGTACTACGGGGAAGGCAGTGGTGAGCAATAGGAGTGACAGACGGGACGGCAGAGGTGAGGGTGGCCGGGGGCCGGGGCACAGCTTGCTGGCTGCAGCGGGGGCACGGCTGGGGGTGGGGGAGGACGTGCTGAGGAAGCTGTTCCTGCCGAGTACAAACCCGCTTTGTTCCCAGGAGGTGAGTCGGACTGGATAAACAGAGCAGTCCCGTCAGCAGAAAGCCTTTCCCTGGCTGGATCCCCTGCTGGCACTCGTGCTGGAAGTTGGCTGCACCTCATCAGTGGGGATGTTTTTCTCCTCCCTGTGTTAGCGTCCCCTCTTCATGACTTTCCGGGAATCAGGTGGGCAGTGCGTGGCTGTAGGGAGAAATGGGGGCCCCAGGGGCCCCATGTGTCTGCTGTGGGTTCTGGTGTGTGTTGTCATTGAGCTCTTTCTGCTGCTAGCTAGGTGGGACTGTTTGACAAGCCTTGGTGAGTACAGGACGGGTATCGCTGACTGGGCGGTGCTTGGAGGGCGACTGTTGATGGTGCACGTAGAGGTGCTTTGGGAGGGGAGGAGGTTGGGTCCCATTGCAGGGAAGTTGTGTCTGACCGGGTGGAGCAGGGGCTGTCCTTGTGATGTGGGAGGAAAGCAGCTTGTTTTGGGGTGGGTGCTGGCGGGGAGGATGCTGATGTCCTGGTGTCATGGAGGGCAAGGCTCTGAAAGCACCTCAGAGAGTTGTCAGCAGTGCCATGATCTGCCATAACTGCAGTGGGACAGGAAGATGACGGGAAGCACTCACTGGTCTGAGGTGCAGATGTTGAGGAATGATCTCAGGGTTCCTCATTGCCTTGGACGGATGCACCTTTCAGTTCACTTCCCAAGGGATCTGGGAAGAGGAGAAGGAGCAGCTGAAGCTGCAGAACTGCTGCTGCCTCGGTGCAGCAAAGTGCCTTGGTGGTGAGGTGGTGTTACAAAACGAAGGTGATACAGAGAAGTGTCCCAGCTCAGCAGCCACTTCCAGAGGAAGGGGAAATCTTGCTGGGTGTAGGACGTAGCCCTTGATGAGGATATCTTTGCCAGCCTTCGGGTTTTCCGCCAGGGGCAATTTCAGCTTTGGCTCCCAGAGCCATGAACAGGATCTGCACCATGAGTTATGGCGAGGCCTCTCAGGGATGGCTGAGCCTGGTACCTAGAAGGCAGAAGGAGCATTTCCAGCTGGGTCTGAGGATGCCCAGGCTGGGTCAGCCCAGGCAGAGGTGGGAAGATTTCACCGGTGAGGTAGGCTGAGCTTGCCCGAGAAGACTTAGTGCCTCTTCTCTTGCTGGGCAGAAGTGCGATGCTGTGCCAGCAGATGGCTCCTGTGGCCCCGAGCGGTGCCATGGGAAGGGGGATGCCTGTGCCCGTTGTGCTGCAGCGTGTGCGGTGGGACCGCATGAGCGTTGCTGTCTGCCTGCCCCGGCGCTGGCAGGCTCAGCGCCCTGCCCTGCGTGTCAGGGAAGCACTGAGCTTCCTCCCCTCCTCTTGCTTCCTTCCTGACGGGAATTAACTTCCAATTTTCTCGCCGTCTCTCCCCCCATTGCAGCACAAACATGTGTCCCCACAGAGACAGCCAGAGAGGCTGGACAAGGCAGGCTGGACCGTGGGGGCTTCATTGCTGGAGACCCTGGCACCTGTGGCTTCACGTGGTGAGAGGTTTCAGGGAGCTCAGGACAGGACTCCCTCACACTATTCCTGCCTCTCATGCTCAGGAAGGGTTTTACTTTCTGAGCATACATATGATAATTTCAGGTGTTCCTGGCTGCTAACAAACTTCTCTCTGTGTCTCAGCCTTAGGTATTGATCCACCTTCAGGCCCTGCACGATGGAGGCTGGCTCTGTGGTACGAGCAGTCTTTGATTTCTGTCCCAGCGTCTCTGAAGAGCTGCCCCTCTTCGTGGGAGATGTCATTGAGGTGTTGGCCGTGGTGGATGAGTTCTGGCTCCTTGGCAAAAAGGAAGGTGTCACAGGTAAGACCTGGAAATGCCTGCACCTGGATCTATAGACATGCCAGCTAAATTTCCACTCCATGAGCACACCTTCCTTTGACCAGTACTGTGCAGGACCAGATTTATTTTACTAAATCATTCACTGGGTTTTGCCTGGGACTGAGGGTGCAGGTTCCCCACCACTGGTCTCCTGCCAGCTTTGATTCAACTCTTCAGATACCTTGTCTGTTGTTTTTTGAGAGAGATTAGTGGAGTGTCAGTTCTCGAGGAGACAAGAGCTTCACAGTACGAGGTGCTTCATCCTCTGTAGTGGGACAGCCCATTTCCTGGCTGGTTTATGTGCTGACCCGCTGTGACAGTGGAAAGGGAAAGAGGAAACAAATGTTCTGAGAGTGGAAATGCATCTATATCCAAGTGACCTCGTCAGGTCAAGTCAGTGGGAGACTCAGCGACAGATTCCGTGTGTCCCGCTGAGCCCTCTGACTCAGCCCCACTTCCTCCTCTCAGCTTTAAAGCATTTTCCTGCACAAGCTGCCATCGATATCTGGGTGCCTGAAGGAGTGTGCAAGTCTCTCAGACTTTTGGAGGAGTGTGAGAAACTTCAGAAGCAGCAAAATGCTTTTAGTGAAACACTTAAGAGTCCCATGGCCCATTTTTAAGCAGCTGTTTGTCGTCTTAACACTGATGTTTAGAGGATGTGTGAGCTCTCAGGGAGATGAAAACCAGGCCACTTCAAAGCATAAGCCTGACTGACTCTGTCTCCAGCATGAGGGTGGGACTGGGGTTTCCTTGCTGGCTGTGGAGATGGGGCTGCTATGGTTGCAGCAGTCTGGGCTCTGCTGAAAGACACGAGCTCTTCTCCTGGCTAAAATAAAGATGGGCAGGAGCAAAAGCGGAGAGGAGGACTTCTCTCCTGTGCTCCGTGTAGCTGATAAATGGCATTGAATGAGCGTGTGGCTGCTGAAGTCACTGGGCACAAATTACTTCTCCAGAAATCACCAGTAGCTACTTCACCACAGTTTTGTCTCCCAGCATAACTGATGCGCTTGTTCTCGAGAATATGAAGCTATTAAGGAATAATAAACAGATGTGTGTCATAGCTCAAAGATAAAGAAACACGCTGAAGTCAAACTGAATAGTTTTTAATGACCTTTAACTCAAAACACACTTGCATTCCTGCTTTCCCTTGGAACAGCTGTTGTAGATGTCTGCCCAGTTTTCTAAGCTCAAGTTGTAGGGGATTGAAAAAGTGCTTTTGAATAGAAGTTGTGGAGGTGCTGCAGCCTACCAGTAATAATACTCAGTACTCTGTGGGGACTAATTAATGTAGCTCCATTACTTCCTTTCCAACAGCATTAGGTTGTTTCCATGTCCAGAGCAGGAAACTAAGACATGGAGAAAGAGGTAGTCAAGACTGTGAAAGAAGCCACTGAGGCTAGCAGCCTGTGGGCTGCTGGTTGCACCTCATGTTCATGACAGCAGATGCCAAACTGCCTAAACCTAGTGCAAAGTTCTGGGTGTCTAGGATATGGTGTCTCTCGGTTTTATTGGAGAACGTGGATGCCATAGTGGGTCATCAAGAGTGAATGCTACAAGTGCTACTAGCCCATACTCCATCGTATCTCCTTGTCACAAGTTATAAAGGACAGGAATGACATTTTTAGCAGCCTTTGCAGTGGGCTCTGCCACATCCTGTGCTCCAGGACTGAAATTAGTAGTTGAGTGGTATGTTGTGATGGCCAAAATATGTGCACTGTGCATCTGGCTGTGGCCTGTTCAGAATAGCTGAGCATCCAGCCATGGGTGCTGTGGTGAAATAGCAGGTGATAAGGTGGGGAGGGTCCCTGGAGCCTCAGCAGTGCTGAAGCTGTGACGAAGCTTGTGACTCATAGATGTGGCCGTCCCAAGCCTGGTGGCCTGACTTCTGCACTGAGGCTGCGTTGGAGCCAAGCCTTGGAGTGAGGACCGCCAGGTGGATGTGCCCACTCACAGGACACTGGTCTCGTGATCCAGCACTACTGGATCTCTCAGTCCCCATCATAGCTCTGAAGTGGGAAGCAAGCAGTGAAAGCAGAGAAAACCTAGTAGGTCTGTTCCCAGGAACTCCTTGCCCATGTCATAGTCCCAGCAATGAACACAGCCTGTTGGTTGCCTGGACTGAGCCAAGGGCACAAAAGCTCTTAAGCATTTAAAACCTCAGGAATTCCTGACTCCCAAAATCGTTTCTCTTCCACCATGCTGTTGAAGCACCCTAGGTAGCTGGCTATTTTCCTTTAGCAAGAGATGAACAGATCCCAAAATCTGGAAGGAGGGTGGAGGGAGTGGTGGTGGGGTAGAGGAAAGACTCACTGCTGACAACTGCTTCTCATTTTAGGGCAGTTCCCTAGCAGCTTTGTGGAACCTGTGGATATTCCCCCTTTGAAGCAGGGAGAAAAACTGTTTGTTTGTACCAGTGACTTCACGTCTCAAGAGCCAGGGAGCTTGTCATTGCAGAGAGGTAATCTCCATTCCCTTCCTGTGCTTTGCATCTCGGAGCCATCACCTGTCTTTCCAGAAGCGTGAACCTAGTCACAGCATCCTGCCTTGGGTGACAGTAGAGACAGGGAATTTCCTAATACTTCATGACATGGGTCATGTCAAATCCACCACAGACCTTTGTGCTCCTGCCACCTCATAATGCTGGTTTCTCATGATCCATCATTACTCTTGAAACTCCAAATATTGGGATTTGTGTGATCATATTAGACTTACAGGTGCCTTTTAACTGCCCTCCAGTGCCCAAATCTTAGACTTGCATTTGGGGAGAAATCAAAGCTTTGGTGCATCTTCGTGGCTTAGCAGCTAGAAAGTCATGGAGCCAAAACTGTGCATCTTAGATATGTGTGTGCAAGAGACAGATGATGCTCCATGCCTGACCTCCATTCTGTGCTGTTGTGCATCCCCAACATGCACTGCGCTCTTTGCAGAGTGCCAGACCTTACCCACAGCCAGGAGGGCATGGGGAGGCAGGAATAATAGGGCAGGAGCAATCATGAGGGCAGTTTTGAACTGGTGTGTCTCGTTCCCTGCAGGAGACCTGGTGATCCTAGGGGGGTCCCTGGCCTCCAGCTGGCTCCAGGGCCGAAGCAGCTGGGGTTCCAAGGGCTTTTTCCCCTCATCATGTGTGCGGGAGCTGTGCCTTTCAGTTCGGAGCCATCAGCTGTCCCAGAGTGCTCTCCTGGAGGTGCCTGCCTACTCATTGGGCCAAGCCCGGGCCCTGATGGACCTGTCTGCTCAGCTGGAAGAGGAACTGGACTTCAGGGAAGGGGATGTGATCAACATTGTTGGCATCCCAGAGCCTGGCTGGTTTGAGGGGGAACTCAGAGGCCACAGGGGCATCTTCCCAGAGGGTTTTGTGGAACTGCTTACTCCTCTGCGAGTATCAGGAATATCAGAGGATCCGGAGCCCCCAGTGACTTGTGACACCAATGGGACAGTGGAGATGGCCCCCAAGGAGGAGGAGGATCCAGGCAGTACCTATGGCGTTGCCCTCTATCAGTTCCAGGCCCTGGAGTCCAAGGAACTGGATTTTGATGTGGGTGACAGGATTCGGATTGTAGGCATTCTGGAGGATGGCTGGCTGGAGGGGGAGTTAAGGGGGAGACGAGGCATCTTTCCACACAGATTTGTGAGACTGGAAGCCTCTGAGCCTTGCAGGGAAAAGGTGGGTGCCGGAGATCCCCAAGGTGTAAGCATCCATCAAGAACCAGAAAGCACCTGCTCCGAAGCCCTTCCTTTGCCAGGGAAAGATGTCAGGGAAAAGGAAGATGGCTCAGCTGCACAGCCTAAGCCTGACACCATTTTGTGTCATGTGGCGGGGATGTCAGAGGGTCCTCTTGGCACTGACTTGAGACAGCATCAGTCGTTTCCCAGCAGAGGACACCAAGCATCACATCCCAAAGGTAAAGAGGACTCTCTCCCCTCTGACTGCATGAAGACAGTCAATGGCCTTCTCCCCTCTGCTCAGCTGCCTCCCCAACGGGGCAACGGGCCTGGCCAAGCATGTGAGCTGGAGCCTGGAGGGACCATTTCAGCCTCCCCAGGAAACTCAGAAACTCAGGCCCTACCTGAGCATGATGGAGACAGTCCCACTGTGCCCCTGCAGGCCCCCTGCTCCCCCCCAGATCTATGCAGGAGCCAGGCAATTTCTTCTCCTAACACCTGGGCAGCCTCCAAGTCCCACGAGAGCCAGAGTAGCGCCCAGGACCTGGACGGTTGGGTGAATGGTCAACAGGAGAAGTCCAAACCTTGTTCATCCACTTTGGGAGGTGCCCAGGTGGGCCTGGACCCATGGGCTGGGACCTGGGGAGAATGCTGCCCGCTCGCAGCCCAGGGGGACAGTGGCACAGACCTCGACTCAAAACTAACAGAGCAGCTGGTGCAGTTTGAGAAGAGCCTGTCAAACACCAGCACTGAGCAGGACAAGGTCTCCCGACACTTCTCGATCTTGGACTACAGCTCTGAAAAGGACATTGTCCGTGGGTCTCCTGAGTGTGCCCCCCACGCCAGGCAGCCAGAAAGGAAGAAGGCCCTGAGGCCACCTCCTCCTCGGCCCAGCAGCCTTGTGACAAGCCCCGTGCACACGCTGGGTGGCCGAGTGCCCAAAAGCAGGTCTCTGTCCTTCTCGGTGAAGCCCTCCCGGCCTGCGCCCCGGCCTCCATCAAGCAACCAGCGGAAAAATGTGCCCCCTCCACAGCTTCAGCCCAGCACCCAGGAGCAGCAGGCAGAGGAGGGACATGAGGACTTGACACGAGCAGGATCAGCTTCTCCCCGCTCCATTCTGCTGATGAGGATCGGAGAGGTGGAACGAGACCTGGAGGCTTACGGCAGGACCCGCACTGAGCTAAGCCTGATGCTGGAGGAGCAGCAGGATGAGCTGGTGAGAGCAGAGGCCCTGGAGAACCTTGATTTCTGTGACTCCAACATTGAGAGCCTCAGCGCGGAGCTGCAGGAACTGAGAGGTGAGTCTGCAGTGGCGCGGGATGGGCGTGCATCAGGGGGATGGCTGCCTGCTGCCTGCAGGCACTGTTGGAGCCAGTCTTTTATTTCCTTTTTTAATTCCTTACTTTGGTAATTTTGTAAGCATTGTTGCTGTACAAACCATCATGATTTTACCTTAGAGAACCACCATGTCATTCTCTGGACATCCCTCAGCCCTGGCCTTCCCCACCCCCTCTTCCTTTCAACTGTCCCATCTCCTGTTCCAGCCCCACCATTCAGAGCCCTCATTCGGTCCATTCCCAGTGTGTCCTTGCTCTCAAGCAAAAACATAGCTGCTGCAGGTTCAACCTCCTTGCCTCATCCCTTCTTAGCTGTAGGGGAGCAAACAGCAGCTTAAGAGTGACTTTGCTGGTGGTCCTTCAGTTGAGATTTGAGTTGATGTCTGTGGTGTGACTGCTGTCAGGGCGCTGGGCTTCCTGCTCTTTCTGCTGGGGTGGTGATACAGGCCTCTGGGGACTTGTCACTTCAATCAGAAGGCATGCACAGAAGGGCGCTGAACCTGGCCTGAGAGTGGGATGGGTTAGTGGGCAAAAAGTAAAGCCTGCTCCTGTTGTCCATGGAGTCCAGGACAGGAAAATGATGCTGAGCTGGCAGTAACAGCAACAAAGGGCTTTAAGTTGCAGCACGTCTGTGGCCAAAAAGATTACTTTTGTCCTTGTAGCCCAGAAAAATTACTCAGGGAGGAGAAATTTGGCCTGTTTATATCAGCAGATTTGTGTTCCAAAATCCAAAGAGGCCATATAAAGATCAGTACTATTAATTACGTTATACTTGATATTACAGTACACAAAGTGGAAAGACAGGACCACGTACATCTCCCACAGTCCCTTCCCCAGGTTCTCTGGGAGCTCTGACACTGCAGTTCTGTTACCGAAACCCACGATGTGCAGGAAATGTGGGCGCTGCATGCGGGTGGTGGAGTGAAATGCCAGCTCCTGCCTGGGGATTACTCACTGACTTCATTGCCTCCATCCTCCCACTGCTTCATCAGCGCTGAGGAGCCCAGGCACTTTGCTGCAGGATCGTGTCTGATGCAGCGCCCATGGGAATGAAGGAATACGGGTGCACCAGGGAAACAGGGTGACAAACAGCCTCCACGTCAGTGGCGTGAGACAGGGATGCTTGGAAGGAGGCTTAGAGGATTTGAGGCTAGATGAAATAACGTGAAGGTAGGAAGAGGAAAATGGGATGGATCTTGATGGGAAATGTATCCTACAGTCCCACTGCTCTCTGACAGAGGATGGATCCTGTGGAACCCGTGCCCTGTTAGTTAATGGAACTGAAAATTTTACGCAGGAACTAACGCGCTATCCTGAGATGTCCTACCCATCAAGTTATCCCCTTGGCATTCCTGGGGGATTTTTTACCACTTCAAGAGATCTGAGGATTTACAAGTAGCCTCTTTGGCCTGATGATAAAGATGTGCCCTACCCAAGCTCTGTCACATCACTCCTGACACATCTGAGGGTGGCCAGAGAGCATGTCTCAGGCTTGCTAGCCCAGCTTTGGTGCAGCAGGGCAAATCAGTAATAAAGTGTTGCATCGGCTCAGCAAAACATGTTTGCCCCATGCCTACAGCACGGCCTCTGCCTTGCTGCCACTAGGGGAACATGGAGGTATGCTGGAGGGAGAAGAGCTTTCCCTAAGCATTGACCAGCAAATAAAGTAGGGCTGGTGTAGTCTTGGGGGCACCCAGCCCCTTGGCGTATCCTTCTGGGAGCCAAAGGAAGAGCAGAAAGTACGTGGTTTTCTAAAATACATGTTTAAAACCTGCAGGTTGCTTCTGTGGTGTGTCTTGTGTGCACCCTCGGGGTTTCACTGATCACCAGGCTTGGGCAGGATTAGCACTTGCCCTCCTGCGATTGGAGTAGGTCCATTCGTTTTATTTTTGTCTTCTACCAGCTGGGAGCATTGGCTGTGCATACCTAACAAGTGTTGCAAGAACCTGAGATGTGGATGACATCCATGGACTCCCCCGCTTTCTGTCCAGGGCATGCTGTGCTCATCTCTTGGTTTCTTATAGGAGCCCCTGCTCTGTCACATAGGGAGCTGCTTCTCTCCTGCTTTTCCCAGGACCTGTGGATGAGGGCTGGGAAAAGGGTGGGCTCAGCATGAGGTTTGAGCCAGGGGCTGCCTGAAGGCCTCAGTTTCCCCCAGCAAGGTGTGGAACAGAGTCCAGTCTTTGCTAGACTGCATCATTTAGCCCCCATGCCAGCAGTGTGCAGGCAGTGGAAGGAGCTCTGGTATCTCATCTATGTTTTGTGGCTTCCCGCCATCTCACACACTGTCTGTTTCCCTTCCCTGAGGACTTTGGTCTCGGGGCAGGGCCTCTGCATGCTCCAGTGCCCTCCTTTTCCCTGCCCCTGAGCCGCCCGCAGAGAGGTTTGGCAAAGCTGCAGAGCCGGTTTGGGTGGTGGGAGCCTGCCCAGCCCGGGCTCCCTGCACCGCGCTGGTTACTGATTACTTGGGGCAGCAGCTGGAGGAGGCCGGGGCTGGCAGCGATTGGGCCTGTGTCTCTTCATACTCTTGCTGGCCGGTTTCAGGAAGAGACGCCTACGTTTCACTTGGTACGGGAGCCCTGGAACAAGCAGAGAAGCAGTGTCAGCCCGAGCTTGGGCTCGGGAAGCAGGTAGCAAAGGGAGGCAGCACCTGCACCGCACCCCAGCAGGACTATGCACACTTATCCTGGGACAAAACACGGTGTGGAGGACCTGAGGCAGGAGCCACGGCCTCTTGGCTGGGACTACGAGGACTGTTGTGCTGTCCGGAGAGAGGACGTGGCCAAGCTGCGCGGTGAGGCTGGCTGCAATGACAAACCCAGGGCGAGCAAGCAGTATCCAGGCTGCCGAGGCGCAGACAGCAGCTGGAACGGTTACAGGAGAGAGGAGGGCATCTCTGTGGACCGGTGGAACATGAATGGAGACTGTGGAGGTTTTTGGAAGGGAGGTATCCAATATGTGGACTGCAGGAGAGCGCACAGTGCTTCGGAAGGCAAAAGCCAGGACACAGAGGGTAGAAACTATAGGGTGTGCGAGAGGGAGGGCATTCAATATAGAGAGTGCAGTTCTGAGATAAGAGAAGGGCGGTACAGAGAAGACAGTGTACCTGCGCAGTATCGGGATGGAGGAAGGCGGTACAGAGAGGACAGAGTACCTGCGGAGTATAGGGAGGGGCAAAGGTGGTATAAGAATGTCAGAGATCCTAGGGACTACAGTGAGGGCGAAAGACAACATAAGGAAAGGGAAAGATTGTGTAGGCAGGAGAGAGGCTCTGGGGAGTATAGGGAGGGGGAAAAGCAGTATAGAGAGGATGGAAACAACCAAGTATATAGGGAAGGGGAAAAGAGTTATAGAGAGGATAGAGGCTCTGGGTCATATAGAGAGCAGGAAAGGCAGTATATAGGTGTCACACACCAAGACGACTTTGAGCGGCACAGGCAGCCCAGAGGCCATGCTGTGGATCGCAGCAGTCTGGACAGAGGTTGTGAAGCTCCTGCGTTTGCCGTCTGGTCCTCAGGAGACGGTAGCATGAGCCCGGGGTCAGGCACCTGCTACACACAGTCCAAGATGCAGAACATGGACTACAGCGGCCCTGGGGGGCTGGAAAGAGCAGCCCCAGGGCCCGGGATGCCAGCCAGGAGCAGCGGCAGAGCAGAGCACGCCAGGGTTCGCACGGGCCATCCGGACTGGAGCCGGATCTGGGAGCAGGAGGCCGAGGAAGCAAACAGGGTGGGCTCCGTGCTGCAGCGAAACAGCTTCTACAGGCGCACGGCTCCCAGCGCCCTGCGGCACTCGGAGTTTGTGCAGACCAGGAAGGAGAAGCAAGGTATGTGGGGAAGCGCTGGGCGGTTGCCACAGGTATGCCTTAGCTCTGTTTCACAGAGGCCGAAGTGGGAGGGAAGTGCAGGCAGCACAGACCCACAGCTCACTGCTGTCCTTTCGATCGCTCTTCTATCTGTGCCCTGAATGTTTTGGGTACATCCTAAAACCTGTGGCCCTGACTTGTCTGCTCTCTCAGACCCCCAAAGAGGTTCCTCATGGGGGAAAGGGTGAGGCGCTGGGGTTATTCTCACTGCCTGTTTTACAACCCATCATGAACAGATTCTGTGTATAGGAACGAATTCCTGACCCTGTGGAGGACAAGTATGGCAGCTGTTCACAGGCAGCATGAAGCAGGAAATTGGGAAGTTTTTGTTGTAGCACTTGGACCTACAGGGAGGGCAAGTACTTGCATTTGCGTGATTACACATGGGCAGGACACTGGGGCACCTATGTGTTGGGGGACTGTTGCAGATGGGAATGGTACGTCCTGGGTGCCTGAGCCATCCCTGGGTCTCCAGTCCCATCAGCAGACCCTGGAGCTGGAGAGATACCAAAGCTGGAGGGCTCAGGCTGCCTTGGCATGGGCACAGTTGTTCTGTTGACACTGTGGCTGGGACAGGGTCAGCTGCATGCAGCTTTGTGGGGGCTTGGCTTGTTGCTGCAATGATATTTGTGTGTGTTGGGGAAGTGGCAGCAAGGTGTTGGGGTCTGGGCAGAGGGAGTGAAGGAGCACTTCTTGGTGGACTGGCCTCCCTGTTGGGCAGCCATGTGCCTGAAAGCCTGTTTTCTTCTGTGCCCTTCCTTTCTGCCAGCGTCTGTCTTGGGCATGTGTGAGAACTCTCCATGGAGGGGGGTTGAAACGCAGAGGAAAGTGGCACTGCAGTGCAGCGGCCAAAGAGGCGGCAGAGCTGGAGGCTGTGGCTGCCTGTCGGCTTATGCAGCACAAAATCTGTCCTCTGGAGGTATTTGATTAAGCAGGCTCCGCCAGCTGCATTTCTGTGCTCTGGCCGCCCTAGTAGGGTGGGACTTTGCTCAGCTGTGTCCCCAGGGCGAGGGAAGGGAGAGGCTTTGCAGTGCCAGAACGTCCAAAGGGCAGCGGGGAAGCCAGGAGGAGCCAGGAGCGGAGCAGGGAGGGAAAGAGCCCACAAGCCTTAGGAGACTGGAGCAGTGCTGGCCAGGACAGCTTTTGCAAGAGCTGAGGGGACAGACTGCTTCACTCCTCCGATATGAAATGAGACGCTGCGCACACCCATGCTGGCGCTGGGAGGGGGGTGGGATCTTTTCCCCCGTTGCGGCAGGCTCAGGGGCACAGGAGCGGCTGCGGGAGGTGTAGGTCAGGTTGCCCTCACCATCAGAGCCAGTGTTCCACAGCAGGAAAGGGAGGGAGAAGGGTCCAGGCATTTTCTAACACTGTCTGTCCGTCCTGTGGCCTGTTTCTGGCTGCAGTTCCCTGTTCAGTTCCTCCTGTCCTGCAGCAACAGCCATCCTTAGCACATACACATTGCTGCCATGGCTGCCTCAATGTAAGATCTCTCCAGCACCAGCACCTCTCTGCTGCCTCGTTGTAAGACCTCATCATCACTTGGGAGCCTCCCCAAAAGCCCACCCATCACCCTTGGTGGCAGACACCCTCCTGTCCAGCTGACAGAAAACAGTCTGCTCTGTTTTTTCCCTCTGTGTGTGTTCCAACCACCTTTTCTACTGCTGTTTGCTTCTCTCCCAGGTTCTTCCTCCTCTCCACAGAGTAACAGAATTTAGGACTTGAAAGCCCCATTAGAGATGGCATGACCTGGTCTTTTCCATAGACAGGGTTATTACACTTCTTACAGATTTCTCTGCAGTGCAGCATAGTGACAGCTACTTGGTTAGAGCATCTCCTCTGGGATGAGACTCAGATGTGTCTACCTGCCACATCAACAGAAGGAGAAGCCTCCTGTCATAGCTGTGCTGCTTAGTCACCGTCACTCTTACATGTTTTACATACTAATGTGTTACATTTCAGCTCTGAACTCCAGCCTTTTTCTACTAAAATAGAGCTCTTTAGTTGATGCTGTTTTCTTCTCAGGCAGGTACTGTAATTAAGTAATTTTTCAGTCTTCAGTTCTTTGTAGTGAATAGAGTCTTAAAATACTCCTTGCAAAGACTCATAGGAAGACCTTTCAGTGTTTGTTTTTCCTGATCCTCACTCATTTTTCAGTTCATACTAAAAATAGTGGACTTCAGGGCCGTGTGAGGCATTCTGGGTGGGTGTCAGCACAGAGGTGCACTTTGCTGCTCCCCTGGGCCCTTGTCTGAGGACCCCAATCTGCCTCTGCAGCACTTGGGGAACTGCTGCTGAGTTTTGGCTGACCCAAACAGAAACATTACTCCCCAGAACACAGTCCTGCGTGTGGCTGCATTTCTTGTCCCCATTAATACATTAAGGCATTTGTCTGCATTATACCTGCTTGGTTTGAATAATTCCACTTTATTCAGAATACCTCATGTCAGTTTTGAATTGATGTTCGGTTCTCTACATGACAGCAGTGATTTTCCATTTACTTTAAAAAATATTATGCAGGATCAACTCTAAATACAGTCTGTGGAGAATCTGATTAGGAATGCCCTCTTTTCTGGATATTCTCCACTGGCAATGGGTTTTTGAGGTGCCAGTTAGCAAGGTCTTATTTCTGCTTTTTAGATGGAAAGAAACAGAATATTCATTGTATAATTCTGCCTTTTCACCGAACTTATTGATAATTTTACTATCTCTGCTTACTTGTGGGATTGCATTGTTGAAAGTGTTTCTTTTGTCCTGGGTAGAAATAAGAGTCTATTATAAAGTAGGATTTTATTTCCTCATTTAAAAAATGAAAACTGAATTCTTAATTCTACCATCCATGGATCTTTCTTGATATCTTTCTTTTCCCATTTTTCTGTACTTCAGAGTTCCTGGTGGTCAATTATCTGGTTTTCTATATTCATTCATTTATTTATACTTGCTGTGTTTACTGAAGCACAGAGCTGGGACAGATTTTTCATCAATATTGTTCTCTTTCTTGCTCAGATAACTGTGGTTTTTGGATTATCTATTTAAAACATTCTTTTAAAGAACTTCCAGTTTTCATTCTTTTTTCTGTTAGTGTTTTTGCTCACAACTTGCGGTAATGCTTTGCCCCAGCTTTGGAAGGTTAGCTCTTCGCAGACCATTGTATTACTTCACTTCTTTTCTCCATCACGGGTTGGGACCATCCCCTGCTCACACTGAATGCAATGGGGCTGTGTTGGGATGATGGTTCTAATCTTATCTGGCAGAGAGATGTCCCCACGGAGCAGGCTCTGCGTAAGACAACTTTGAGACATCACGACGTTCCAGTGGCCCTGGAGAAGTGTCCCCAGTCTGTTCCCGTTCAGCTCATTTTTATGGTTTGTCTGGATTTATCTCCTGCATCTTGGTCTCAGGACTCTGCAAAAAGGCGGAATTAACTTATGTGGGCTGAAGTCCTCTTTTGCCATGACACCTCTGCACTTCCCCCTAAGGAGCAGTGAGCTGCTGAGTATGTCCCGTCTATTGCTTTTGGAGCAGTGGGTACATTCTGTTACAGGCTTATTACCAACGTCCGGAGTGAGAGTTTTTACCCCAGCCAGATCTTGCTCCTGGCAGCAAGCTTAGCCTTTCGCTCAGATTAATTATTCCCTGCCGTAGTTGCTACCCCACTCTTCTCCTCCTAGGAAATGGCTCCTCCCCTCCTGGCCTCCACATACTTCAAATATTTGCAGCTGGTTTGTTTTGCCCTGAGTCACTGCTTGACTCTGCTGAGCTGCGAGCCTGGGGCTGGGCTCGTCTGCGGGTGGGTGCAGCTCCCGTCGGAGATTGCTGCTGACCGAGCCGGTGCGAGGGATTGTCCTCAGCGCTGATGGGCGGCACGTCCCTCTTCAGGTTGCATTAGCAGCCTGGGCACCCTGCGAGGCTGCACTGTGCTGCGAGGGATGCTGGCAGGTGAGCCCCGACGAGGAGGAGCTGGGGGGCAATGCAGCCCTTCGGGTGAGCCCCACCAGCCCTTGCTTGATGGGCACGCATCCTGTTGGATCTCTTCTTTGTGGATCAGCTCTGCTTCCAGAGTAGGGCAGGGAGAAAACCTTTAATTGCATGCATGCTCCCGCTAGGAGGTTGGGTAGCAAGAAGTAGAGTTTTTATTAATTGAAAGGACAGTGGTGGAAGTGGTATTTCTGAGGTGATCAGGATGAGCCGTGTGATTGCAGTATTAAATCATGGCCTCCAGGGGAAGGGCAGATGCAGGAACATGCTCCATCTTGACACTTCGCTGCCAGGGGCTGAGTTACGAGTCGGTGTTGAATCTCCCACATGTCAGCAGGCCAACTAGCAAAACTCAAAAGCAGGTGTGCCTGGGAGGCTGTCACAGACCATCAACCCGATCCAGAGAGCCAAGAACTTATCACAAATACGCCAAAGGGGAGAGAGGGAACAACATTGTTAGAGGTTTTAATTTAGAGAGGCAGACTGCAAAGCTCACGCAACCTATGCAAGAACAAAATTTGAGTCTCTGAATATGGTGACTGAGAACATTGTTTTTGGAAATGTATTTCTGAATGCCCGTTTGGCATCTGTGTCACGGGTGAACACAGATTTGTCACTAGATTGGAATTTGGTGGCTTCATTAGAAATACCAGTTGTATTCCTGCAGGCTAATGGAGTCTGTTCCAGGTTCCAGCTGTGGTGGTGCAGCTCAGTGCCTCCACAGTTGATGGGCACAGTGACTCAGATTGGAAGGTAACATTTAAATAGAAAACCTGGGAAGTAAAGTGGAGATCGGTTTAAAAAGCATTTACTAAATGACCCAAACCCACACCTGTAAAATGGGTAGGCTTAGTTATATGTTTAATAAGCCTTATTTAGAGAAAGCTGCTATTAGACATACAAGAATCTGTGACAAAAAGGAAAAAAGAAATTGACAGAAATTGACATGGTATGAAATACAAAAAGTGAGAGTTTTTAAATGTGTCAGAGACAAGTCCTAAATATTATACATATTGGTCAGATATAAGAGCCAAATATTAGAAAACAAATTCTGTATTTGAATTTTTTTAACTGCGAGTGTTTGGAAAGAGGCGGGACAACTTTGAGTCCATTGCTGAAGGAGGATGCTGGACTAGTGATAAACAGCAAGAGTCCTAAGAGACTTGGCTGCAGCGTAGCCTTGTTTTTAAATTAATCTTGAAATGTTCAGAAAGAGCAAAAAGGCCAAAGGAGAATTAATTTGTATGGATTTTCAAAATAATGCAAATACTGGTATGGTAAAAGTGGATAGAACTGGTGGCTAGCATCATGCCAGGTCGAGCAATCTGGGCTGATGACTCCTGTGAGCTTAAAACCCGTGCAGGGAAGGTTTTAATTTCCCTTCCACAGGTGGGCATTTGAGGCTTGCCGAAGAGGGGTGTCATGGAGCTGGCAATCTCACGAGTGTCAGTCAAAGCCTCGCTGCAGGGCGCTCTCTGGAAGGGCCTGACCTAGATTTACTTGCCTGGGGTTTTGCTCGGTGGAGCGTGGGGAGCTGCTGCGTTCACTGGCGGCACTGGGCATCCCCGGCTCCGTTCTGGTGAGCTGGAGCCAGACACATGGTGTGGCTGCAAATTAGCTGTGGCTAAAGGTGGGAGCACAGCAGGGGTGTTCGGTGCTACAGTAAACTCTGGAGATGTTCTGTACAAAGTTAATCTGGTGGCATTTTGCCTGGAGATAAACACAAAATCCTATTCTTTGACCAAGGCACATGTAATCTTTTCCATTTGTCTTCCCAAACGCTGCTGCATGAGTCATTTCTGGCTGTTGTTCTGGCTGGTCTTCATTTTCAAGATTGTTCCCAGGCCACCCCATGCCTCAGTATCAGCTCACCTGCCCACCTCCTCTGGGTTTCACAAACCTGTTTGCGTTGAAAATTCTTCTAATTGCCTTCCCACTTGAGATGGCTCTCCTGCAAAACAAGCACCATTCATTTAAAAAAAATATATGTCCTTCTTTACAATAACTAATTTATTGTTGCTTTCTTAACTCTTTGAGCTTCAGAGACCTGCTCACTGTATTATCTTGGTGGTTTTTTGTACCTCCTGTACACTTTTCTGTCTCGTGTCCTGTTTGGGCTCCAAGCGCTGTGTCTCAGGCAGGATATCCCTGTTGGGTGTTTGCAGAGGACCTTGCACAGTAGGGCCTGGTCTGCCACTGAGGCTTTGCAGATGCTGTGGAAATGCAAATGGCAAATATTATACACAGCAGCTGCTCCCAGGCCCTCCTCCCAGATTCCAGCTGCATTTGCGTTGATGAAGTTCATCATCAGGGACTTACCTGGTGGGGAACCAAAACAGCCATCAACTTTGCTGAAACCAGCCTCTTCCCTTATGCAAGCTGGCTCTGATGGGTGTAGTTTTAAGGATACTCGTCAGTAGGAATCAGTGAAGCCTGCTCTTCTCAATACTTGCTTACTAAATGTAGTGCTGGTTGTGCCACTAAATCCTCCTCTGCAGAGCTGGCCCTTTTGTCTCTCCACAGGCTCGATTTCAAGGCAGGGCAGCAGAGACACCTGCTTAGAAAGACAGGTATCTTCCCTCCCACATCAAGGGCATCTTCTGAGCAGGGTTTCAGCTTGGTTTCCCATTTGCTGCAGTTGAGGAGTGTCTGGGACTGATTTTGAAGTTGCTCTTTTTGCAAGAGCCACTGCAGCTCGTCCTCAGCCCAGGTAGCTGCGAGAAGTTGCTGTTTGATGCCAATGCTGCTTGTTTCTGTTTGTCACTGCTGCTCTGCATCAGGAAGGGCTGGAAGCGCTGGCAAGGTTTCAGCTAGTTATGGGCTGAGTCAGTATCTCACCCATATTTCTTTTATGCCCTGAGCTGTTTCAGTGCAAAAACCCCACCCTGGCAGAGCTGCAGGTGGCATGCTTAGGCTGAGGCAGCAGCTTCTCACCCCACGCTGCAGGTTATTGCCATCACGGGGCAGGGCAGGGCTGGGGGCTGCCTGCGGGCCGGCAGGGCATGCCCAGCACCTGGGTTGGGTTGGGACTGTGTGTGGTGGGCGCTGGGGTGCCAGGATAAGTCCCAAGCCCTGCTGGTGTCCCGGGGAGTCCCCCAGGTCCAGCTGCAGTTGCCTGAGGCTGTGGCGAGAGAGGTAGGGAAGTGGAGATCTGGAAGTGCCTGTCCTGCAAAAATATTTTTACAAGTGTCTGAGGTGGGGCATGCCCACAACTTCAATAAAATCCCATTGAGGGAGAGCAGCTGGGGATCCGTGGGAGATGGCTGGAGTGGACAGGCATTTGTCAAATCAGCAGTTGGCCTTAAATCAGGTACCCAAGGCTGGCTGGGGTGCTGTAAGGGGCTTGGGGTCCCGTGGGCACCTGCAAAGCAGCCATAAAATGGGGAGACCTGAGTGTTTCTGGGCCAGAGCCTGCCTCAGAGAGGTGTCCCAGGGAGGTGCTGGAGAAGGGATCACCTGAATTTTGGGGGACTGAGGTGGTATCGTTGCAGTTTCTGGCCAGAGGGCGCATGCATTTAAAAGCAGGCAGGTGGGGTAGAAAGTGCCTGGGGCCCAGGAATCTGCAGGGGGATAAAATGTCTCAATGAAAACTGGAGGGGGCTGGGCCGGCCTGGGAGCCGCAGGTGGGACAGAAAACCAGGAGGGAAACCGGCTGCCCGGGGCCTGGGACAGGGAAGAGGAGGGTGGGCAGCTGCCTGCACCCCCAGAACCTGCACCCCCGGGCCCTGCGGGCGGGGCAGCCACCCTGCCTGTGCCGGGCGCCCAGCCGGGTTAGGGCCGCCGGCTGCTGCGGGGGCGGGAGGCCCGGGCACAAAGCGGGTCCCCGGGCTGTGCCGGGGGCCAGGGGGTCTCCCCGCCCCGGGGCCGCCCGCCATGGCAGGGTGGTGGCTCATGGGTGCGCCGAGCCCCCCCGGGTCTCCGCCTTGCCGGACCGTGGGTACCCTGCCCGGGCTCCGCCGGGCTGCGCGGCTTTGCTCGGTGCGCTCCAGCTCCAGGCTTTGCCGCCGGCAGCCCCATTGTGGGTGCCCGGGGCCTTTTCGGCCATTCAGATGGAAATGCCTCGGGGCTGGAGAATGGAGACCCTGTTCCCGCTCTGAGGGGAGGGGGCGGCCGCCATTGCCGGGCCGGGAAGAGGGCGCGGAGCGGAGCGGGGCGCCTGTCCCTGCTCCCGCAGCACCACGGCCGTTTCTGCGGCAGAGTTGGAGAGCGGGGGTAGGAGAGGGGTCTGGACCCAGCCGGCGTTGGGGGACGAGTCTGGAGCAGGTTTGTGCTGTTGGTGCCAGCCTCCCCCATGGCGGGGTGTTGCAGCGTTACTGGTGCTGCGAGGGCCGGCTGTGGAGCAGACTGGGGCTCCCTGCCGCCCCGGGGCTGGGAGTGCTGGGGGTGGCCTCTCTGGAAAGGTCCTTGCATGGGCAGTCCTGCTCTCTAACAATCGTGTTTGGCAGGCTTACAGGTTGCTTGTGGCACGGTTCAGGTGCTACTTGTCTCCTGTCTTTGCATCCTTGCTGGAGGATGCTGATCTTGTGTGTCTGTCTTGCAGAGATGACTCTCCTGTCCTCCCAGACACCATCCCTGGAGACATCCTCAGCTGCCACTGAGAGCCCAGAGCAAAGGATGCTGGAGAAGAGGTCCAAGGTTATTGAGGAACTGCTCCAGACAGAGCGAGACTACATCCGAGACCTGGAGATGTGTGTGGAGAGGATCATGGTGCCCCTGCAGCAGGCACAGGTAGGAGCCGGGGAGTAAGCTGTGATTCAGCTCTGGTGGGGTGGGATGAGAATACTGAGTCCGCTTTGTTGATGGAGGCAGCCAAACAGAAGCACAGGAACCCACAGAGGAAATTCAGCTGTGCTGAGGGGAGCAAGATGGTTCTCACTGTTCCCCGCACTCATAGAAATAGCCAATCTGTTTGGGGATCCTGCTGAGTTCTCACTGTTGCTGAGAGCAAGAGACCTGGCAGCAAGTACCACATATTATTTTCCTGAGGCAGAATATGTTCCTTTTCATTTAGGTTGTAGATTAAATCCATTGTCAGGTGAAAGAAATCTGGAGTCTTGGCATGGGGACAGAGTTGGTGGGAAGAGCAGGAGAATATCAGGTGAACAGAGGCAGGGAAAGAGGAGGACACTGGTAGGACACATAAGGAGTGAGAGTTTCAGTGCATGGAGAGGATGACGGAGTGAGCAGGGAAGTCACTGTGATGGGAGCAGGTCGTGCTGGGTGGCTGCAGGGGAGCTGAGGGCTGATGGGTTGTAGCAGAGCAAGGGGGCTGTTAGGTCTGACTGGGACATGTTCCCTCATCCAGGACATCTCTCTTCCTATTCCCCAGATGCAGAATATAGACTTTGAGGGTCTTTTTGGGAACATCCACATGGTAATTAGCTTCTCCAAGCAGCTGCTGTCCACCTTGGAGGCTTCAGATGCCATCGGTATGAATTCCGCTGTTACCTTTTCTCAGCAGGCTGGGACAGGATTTGCTGGTGGCAGGGCGGTACAGTTTAAATGGTGGAAGAGGATCACTGGGGCTGGACTTCTTCATCAGTCCAGCAGCAAAGCCCAGGAGATCTGTGTTGCCCCGTGGGTCACTATGCTGAGGAACACAGTGGCCCTCTGTGGCCCCTTGCCTCGAAGGGAGCCCCATTCCTCACTCCTGCACTGCCAGCTTTTGCTGCTCAGGCCCTGGGCAGCCTGTGTGTTCGCTCTCTGTGTGACTTCAGTGATGGGTGTCCCCACTGGTCATCCCTGGGACAGCTGGATCAGCTGAGGTCTCTGTACTAGTTGGTGATGAGGGAGAGTCCTGGTTGCTGTAGTAACACTGTCTTCTCAAGCTGTGTGTGGGGAAGGGCAACACTGGACATCTCACCATGAGACATGCCGGGGTTGTTGGAGGCGGTTGGGGACCAGGAGACGCTGAAGCCTTGCTTTGCTGCTGTGTGCAGGGCCAGTGTTCCTGTCACTGCGTGCAGAGCTGGAGAGTGTCTACAAGGTGTATTGCCAGAACCATGATGAGGCTATCACACTGCTGGAAACCTACGAGAAGGATGAGAAGATGCAAAAACTACTCCTGGACCTGCTGGATAGCCTCAGGTTGGAGCCTCTGGCTGTGGCGGCCAACAGGCTAGGGAGAGAGGGTCAGGACCAGGCTCTGGGTTCAAATGGCCACCTATCCCTATGCACAGGTGCTGGGACGCCTGTAGGCCCCCTTAAACTCTGGGCAGGAGCCACCAAGGTACAGAGAAGGTGGCATGTCCTGGATTGAGGGCTTCTGTTCCCCAAGCCCTGCCTTGCCATGGCCAGTGAGGAAAGGAGCTGCTTTGCCTGGCCCAGCGACTGCAAGGGCTCCAGCTCTTGGAGGTTAATGCCCCAGGAGCTGGCAGTGCCAACTGCTGCTCCAGGGGGACAGGGCTGCCCCCTGCACTGGCAACATCACTGCGGGATGGGGCGAAGGCGCTGGCTGCGGGATTGCACGCCTGCCGCCCCATTAACCCATTGCTTTTCTTTGCTTTTTGGCACTCTGTGGGCCGGCAGGAGCCTGTACAGTGAGTGGTAAGTGCATCCTTCCTGTTAGTCCCCGCTTGTCTGTCTGTCCTGGCCTGGCTGTTCCCTTGTAACTAACCTCCTGCCACCAGCTGTGTGCTTGTTGGGGGACCCTAATAATGCCACATGGAGGCACGTCTGGGAGGAGTGGGGTGTCTGTGGTGTGATCGCAGCAGAGGCAGTGGGTGGGCTGCACAGGCAGGTGATAAGGTGAGGAGAGGTTTGGGCAGGAAACAGGTTTGGGGAGCAGTCAGCCCCAGGGGGCCAGTAGAGCCCTGTGCAGGCTGTGGTCCTGAGCACAGTCAGTCTGTCCTGTGCTGGGCGTCAGATCTGGGCAGCTGGATGGTGGGACACATTCTGGTGAATGTGAGGCTGTGCCTGTGTGGGACTTCATGGTGGGTCTGGTGATGGAGAGGATCCTGGCTGGGAGGGGTCATCTGGTGTGCGTGAGGTCTGGAAACCTGGGGTTGATTTGAGATCACCAGGGATTCAGGACTACAGTGAGTTTGGAGATGAGGGTGGCATGACCTAGGAAATATGGTAGATTTAGAGGTGTTGGTGTTCTGGGTCTGGTTGGGGTTGATTTGAGGGGGCAGAATTTGTGTGGCTGAGCTGAACTGAACCTGGTGCATCTCCTTTGTCTCACCTTCCCAGGGGCTGCACAAACTACATTAACCTGGGCTCCTTCCTCATCAAGCCAGTGCAAAGGGTGATGCGGTACCCGCTGCTGCTCATGGAGCTGCTGAGCGCCACCCCCGAGGCTCACCCTGACAGGGCACCGCTCACAGCTGCTGTCCTCGCAGTCAAAGAAATCAATGTCAACATCAACGAATACAAGCGCCGGAAGGACCTGGGTGAGTAGCTGGACAGAGTTGGGGAGCAAGGGATAGGAGTGGATTTGTTGAGGCTGGTGGCTGTTGGCTCCTGAACATCAGCTGGCAACACAGTCATGGGGGGAATCTGCCTCCAATAGACTGTACCCTCACAGCAGGGCAGGAGAAGAGCTGCCTTTAAAAATCTGAGGTTGAGATACAGTACACAGAGTGAAACAGTACACATCCGACTAGCTATTTCTTGTGATATAGAGATATGAAATGTATGCAGTTGCTGACCACTTGGCTATTAAGTGAAAACAAAAATAATGATAAGATGAAAGAATATATATTTAAGGTTTAAAAATGTAGTTTTAAACAACACAAGTGGGGAATGAATCTGCTAGGGCAATCTCTGTCTTACTGAGATTTGGAGACTTAGTTTCAAGGTGTCTCTGTAGACAGGACAGAATCGCAGAGATGCTGGCTGCAAGAGCCCTCTGGGGTCTGCTGTCCAACCTCCTGCATGTAGCAGGATTGTCCCCACCATTCGCTCTGATCAGCCATCGTTCCCTCCAGCCAATTCTCACTGACCCCCAAGGTTGGAGATTTCACAGCCTCTCTGCTGTCCTGTGCCAGGAGCTCTGGTTCTCCCACATCCCTCTTTAGCTGGGGTCACCAAAACTGGGCACAGTATCTGAGTGCAGCAGGAGAAAATTATTCCCTTTGACCTGCCAGCCATCCTCCCTCTTCTCCCTTAGAATCACAGAATGTTAGGAATTGGAAGGGATCTCGAAAGATCATCTAGTCCAATTCCCCTGCCGGAGCAGGAACACCTAGATGAGGTTACACAGGAAGGCGTCCAGGCGGGTTTTGAATGTCTCCAGAGAAGGAGACTCCACAACCCCCCTGGGCAGCCTGTTCCAGTGTCTGTCACCCTCACTGAGAAGAAGTTTCTTCTCAAATTTAAGTGGAACCTCTTGTGTTCCAGCTTGAATCCATTACCCCTTGTCTTACTGTTGGTTGTCACCGAGAAGAGCCTGACTCCATCCTCGTGACACTCACCCTTTATATGTTTATAAACATTAATGAGGTCACCCCTCAGTCTCCTCTTCTCTAAGCTAAAGAGACCCAGCTCCCTCAGCCCCTGACTCATGCGAGTCTTACACTTTACTCTTCCCACATGGCCCCGCTGAAGCTGAGGTGACATAGGCTGCCTGTAATGATTGCTTGTACTTGCTAAAGAAGCAATATAAATACCTTCTGTATGCCCAGTGATTATTGTACTCTATGTCAACTTATGCTAGGCAATTGTTGATGAGGCACTGTAAGAAACGGGCATTGTGCTGACAAGGTTCTGATTTCTATGTCAATCTCTTTAGTGCTAAAGTACCGGAAAGGGGATGAGGATAGCCTCATGGAGAAGATCTCCAAGCTCAACATTCACTCTATCATCAAGAAATCCAACCGTGTGAGCAGCCACCTTAAGCATCTCACAGGCTTTGCGCCCCAGGTAATGTACATTAGCTGCCAGGTGCACTTACATCCTGCAGTGCTTGAGGAGGTGGTGGTGTCTGCTGTCCCCCCACACACCTTTCCCAGTGAGTAGCTCTGATCCAGGTCAGCAAGGCAGAGTGAGGCTTAAGGTCTGAACCACCTGTCCCTGCTGTCTGGCTTGTGAGCAGGAAACCTCACATCTCACACTCTGGGAGGTTCTGAAGTCCTGCGTTGCCTCCCTTGAGACATTTTCTCTCACAGCTGAAGGATGAAGCCTTTGAGGAGACAGAGAAAAATTTCCGGATGCAGGAGCGACTGATCAAGTCCTTCATCCGGGACCTTTCCCTCTACCTGCAGCATGTCCGGGTGAGCCAGTCTGGGTATGATGCCCAAATCATGGGGCCTGCTATGCACTGCCCCTCCTGCCTGCATGGTGTGTACCTGCAGTGCCTCTGGCCAGTGCTCCTGCGCTCAGCTCTACTGGAAGGTGGTCTCTGAGGGTCTGCGCTGCCCCGGGAGGCCTGTTCTGGACAGCAAGCATGGCTGTGCTGACTGTGTGTCCCTGGTGCAGGAGTCAGCTTGCATGAAGGTGCTGGCAGCAGTGAGCATGTGGGACCTGTGCACAGAGAAGGGCAATGGAGACTTGGACCAGTTCCAGAAAGTGAATCGGCTCATCAGCGACCAGCTCTTCTCCAACTTTGTGAGTGTGGGGCTGTGCTCTCAGTGTGGGGGTGACCCCTCTGGGGCCCTCCCTGTGGGGGTAACACAGCCTGGGAGAGATGTGAGCACTCCTGTTCGGCTCTTCCCTCCTGAGAGCTTTGATGCCTGTGGGCTTATGATGTGTATTGAGTGTGCCTGTTAGATACACACTTTTTCAACCCTACCTGAAATGTTACAGCTCTGTTTGAGTGGTTCAGGTACTTCCCATAGCATTGCCCACCCTGGCACATCTATGTAAGAGTATAGAATAATTCCTGTTGGCAGGGACTTCTGGAACTCTGGTGGGTGTCGTCAGGAAGATAGACCCTATGCTGTCCCGGGGAGGCTGTGTGCTGGAGGGTGAGCTGCTGGTGTTCACTGCACAGTGGGAGAGAGCACCTTGTTTCACCTGCTCTCTGCATCTCTGCCCACCAGAAAGAGAGGACGGAGCGGCTGGTGAGCTCACCCCTGAACCAGCTGCTGAGCATGTTTGCGGGGCCCCACAAGCTGGTGCAGAAACGCTTTGACAAGCTCCTCGACTTCCACAACTGCACAGAACGAGCGGAGAAGCTGAAGGACAAGCGAACACTGGAGGAGCTGCAGTCCGCCCGCAACAACTACGAGGCCCTCAACGCCCAGCTGCTGGATGAGCTGCCCAAGTTCCTGCGCTTCGCCAAGGAACTGTTTGCCAGTTGCGTGCGGGGCTACGCCGAGGCGCACTGTGACTTTGTGCGTCTGGCCCTGGAAGAGCTGAGACCCTTGTTGTCGGTGAGTTCCTGGAGCACAGCCAGTGTGCTGGGCTCCGTGCAGCACTGATCTCTGTGTAGGACCTGTCCCCTTGCAGGGGATGCTGATGCTGCACTTTCAAGCCCTGAATGCCTTGGGGAGGGCTCGTGTGGGATGCTGTCAGGGCAGGGACTGCAGTTGTGCATAGAGATGGTGAAGGCTCTGGCTGCTCCTGGAGCAGTGGCAGGAGAGCATTTGCCTGGGAGAATCTTGGGTCATGAGTTTGGGGACCACTCAGAGCTGGGTCCATACAGGACTGCAAATTGAGCCTGATACAAGTCACAGGCACGACTCAGACCCCGCTTGGCCTGGGACTTCGCGTGGCCTCTGCTGTAGCTCTCGGCTGCTTTTCCCAGCGGCTGTCACTTAACCATAACCCCCAATCCTGCTCTGGTTCCAGTTGCTGAAGGTGTCCGGCAGGGAGGGGAACCTCATTGCCATCTTCCAGGATGAGCACAGCCGAGTCCTCCAGCAGCTCCAGGCCTTCACCTTCTTCCCAGAGTCCCAGGCAGCTCCCAAGAAGACTTTTGAAAGGAAGACCGTGGAGCGGCAGTCTGCCAGGCGGCAGCCTCTTGTCGGCTTGGTGAGTTGCCTCTGCCCCGCATCAGGGCTTGCAGAGCCCGGGACAACCCCTCACGCCTGCCTTGTTCCTCTGCAGCCCAGCTACCTCCTGCAGTCAGACGACATCCGAGCTGCCCTCCTGGCCCGCTATCCCCCAGACAGTCTCTTTCAGGCAGACCGCAACTTCAATGCTGCCCAAGACCTGGATGTCTCACTGCTGGAAGGAGACATCGTGGGTGTTATCAAGAAGAAGGACCCCATGGGCAGCCAGAATCGCTGGCTCATAGACAATGGGGGTAGGTGGCTGCTCCCTGCCATTGGCGCCTGCTGAGATTCCACTCCTCTGGTCCCCAATCTGACCTCCCTTCTTCTTCCTCTCTGCAGTGACCAAGGGCTTTGTGTACAGCTCCTTCCTGAAGCCCTACAACCCACGCCGCAGTCAGTCGGACGTTTCTGTGACCAGCCACTCTTCCAACGAGTCAGAGCACAGCAGCTCCTCTCCCCACAGCAACACCACGCTGAGTTTCAGCCCCAGTGGGGCGGCTGTCACCTTCACTCAGAAACTTGTGCAGGACTCAGCTGCCCCAGCAGACCCATACCAGTCCCCTTCGGAGGTGGACTCCCCCTCTCTGCCCCAGCTTGGCTCTGGCGACAGGACACTGGAGGCTAGTACAGTGACATATCAGCGCCGCTACAGCCGCCCCGAGCTGGGCTGCAGCCCCGGCTCTCGCAATGGGCACCCCACCAAAGCGCATCTCAGGCCCACACTCTCGGTGGAAGACAGAGACTCTGGGCTGGAGAGCAGCGAGTCAGAGGGCAACCAGGTGAGTCCTCAGCCGCACTGAGGGGGGCTGGGGATTCTGAGGGCTGAATCATCCTTCTCCCTGCATTGACCAGGGAGAGGTGGAGGCTGCTTTGTCCCAAAGGGCTGAGGTGGAGGATGAGATCTTTCGTTTCAGTGGCAGAGGTGCAGAGGCAGAGAACTTACCTGCCAATGGGGGTGGGCAGGTGGGGGTAGCTGTGGCACAGGCCAGGATGAGACTGGGGCTTTCACTTTGGGGAGAGGAGCAAAAGCCCACACATGCTATACAATGCGACACCAAGACTGTGTGGCACTGACGCTCTCCCTCTGTTTGGCAGGTGTATTATGCTCTCTACACCTTCAAAGGCCGAAACACCAACGAGCTGAGCGTGTCGGCTAACCAGAGGCTCAGGATCCTGCAGTTTGAGGACATCACGGGCAATCGGGAGTGGTGGCTGGCTGAGGCACATGGGAAGCAGGGCTACGTGCCCTCCAGTTACATCCGGAAGACAGAGTACACGTGAGGCAGTGGGCAGGAGCCTGCACCCCCGTGCCTTGTTCTGCCAGGACTACCAGAGGCCTCGGGGAAGTTGACCAGCCCGACAGCCCCGCTGCTTGCCTTGGGGCTATGTCCCTCATAGCCGTGCAGTGTTCCTGGGCCACACCACACTGGCTGCCACCTCCTCTTCTGGGGAGGAAAAGGGTGGGCTGGCAGAGCAGGCAGCTCATGTGAGGGGGCAGGGGTGAGTTCACCTGTACTGTTTGAGCCTCCCGTGTCCAGCCAGGAGCAGGGCAGCAAAGCCTGGGGCGGTGGCCCAGACAGGTAAGGCTTGACCAAGGCTGAGGAGCTGCTGTGAGCTTAAATTGTGGAAGGTTAATACTGATTTTCTGGAGTCTGTCTTTAGCCAAGTAATACTAAAAGCAATCTGAGCCCTGTGAATGTGCTCCGTGTGCCTTCTCAGCAGCAGGAGCCTGGTCTCACCTGTCTGTGCAGGACCTCCGGGTGGGACATGTACACGCTGCCTCAGGAAGCAGCTCTGAGGTTTGCTGGGAGCGGTTGAGCTCCAGGGCTGGGACTGGTCTGGCCTCTAAAAGCTCCCGCAGTGGGTGCTTCATCCGTGTGCCTGGTCTCCCAGGGGCTCGGGCCTTTCCAAGCTCTGCTGCTAGCAGCAGCCATCAGGGTGTCATCTTCCAGGTGAGCTAGAGGCCTGGAACGCCGTTTCCCACATCCGTGTAGTTATCTCCAGTGCCCAAGACCGATCTTTGAGCTGATATGCCCACCCACTGCTCTGTGCTGGGGCAGGGCAGAAGACAAAGCATCAGCTGTCCAGCAGCCTGATTTTTTTGGCGGGGGGGCTCTGACCAGAATTGCCTCACCTGCACTTTCCTGCAGTGCACTGGAGATGGTGATGATGTTCTGGGAGGGCAAGGTTCTTCTTGGGAGGGATGTGGTGCCCCTTGCGGGGGTGGTGTGTCTTACCCGCTGCTACCATGCCCTAAAGGAGGGAAGCTCCCTTCTCTTGGGGAGATGTTTGTATCCCCTATACTGCTGCTCTGTAAATAAAGATTTGCCCTTGTGTACAGGAGGTGCCTGTGCAAGTGTTGGGATTGCTGGGAGAAGCGTCTGGCTGCTGCTGGGCTGAGAGAAAAATCCCACAGACTTCACGCAGACCGCGCAGAGCCAGGAAGAACATTTACCTTCAGTAGGGTCTAGCATGCTTCTGCCTTGGTGTTTGTGCCAGCTGCAGCTCGGGCACTAGGAAACCCTCACAGGGAAGTTCTTCATTAGGATGAAGCAATTGCACTGCACTTTCACCCCAGTGTGTGGTACATGACTCAGCTGGGGCTGTGGGTGCCTTGTGTCCTCCTGCCACCAGCCAGGGTGAAGGGGTTTGCTCTGCTGCAAGCAAATAGGCAGCAGCAGCATGCCATGCCAGCAGCTGATGTCAGAGCTGCAGCTCCTGGCTTTCATGCCTAAGAACAATCCAGAGTTTATCACCAGTAACCACCATGTTTTGTGTGTTATATGTTTGTATGTCAGTGTAGATCGCACATGTGCCTGCAGCTCTCCAGCTTTTCTCCACCACAGTCAGGTTTGTAGTGTGGAGCCACAGCCTGAAATCTGCCCCACTAGTGGTTGTGATCACCCCAGGGATTGCCTCATTTATTTACACTACAATCAGCAGGAGCTGCAGCCATAGGGAAGGCAGGCCCTGGCTTCTCCACCTCTGCTGCCAGAGTGTTCACGCCTTGGTATAGCTGTGCCACTTGATTTGGACACCCCACCCGTGTGCGTCTCCATGAGCTGTGTTACCAGCTTCCCTCAAACACTAGCCAGGTTTAAAGCAAAACCGAGACTTATTTACCATGCTTTAAAGTAAAACTTTTAGTTGGAACATTAGAAACAGCTACAAAAAGTAAATAATAGATTCAACTGTAAATTTCATTCTGTAGTGCTAAAACTTCTCTCAACTAGGTTCCCCTGGCATGGTGAAGCACAAAAACTAAGACCCCCCGCATGGGGGTCATGGTCTCCCTGTCTGGCAGATAACTTCCCCTCTATACTGGACTAAACTATGCAGCTCCAGACCCTCATGTGCACAGCAGGCAGGATGTGGTAGCAAGGTTAACAGCTCACTCAAGTCCAGGTCCTCTCTCCCTGACAGCCAGAGAAGCCACTCTCTCCACTTCCCAGATGCAGAGACAAAGTCCTGGGCAGTTGCAGGAGACGCCAGTGCCTGCTTGGTAAGCACCAGCGGGAGGGAGCTGCCCAGGCACTCCTGGACACTGCTCCAGTCCACCTACAGCATGGAAGTTTCTGTATTTGTGATGCCGGCATCCTTTGCCATCAGGGAGAAGGTGCCTTGCTTCTTGAGCAGCTCCTCGGGGCTGTCGTATTCCACAAGCCTCCCAGCCTGCAGCACCATCACCCTGGAGCAGGGAAGGAGAAGGCCTGAGCTCCCTGGATCCGATCTGATAGCACTGCTGGTGCCAACACTACAGCCCCACCAACCCTCGCTGCTCCACAGTCATGTTACACGGTTCACCTCTCAGCACAGAGCTGATGGCACCACTCTCCTCCGTGTGCTGGCAGGGTGACACACACAAGTTGTCAACAATTCCTCTGTGGCCTGTTGCTCTAAAGAAGGATCCCCAAAAGTGTTTCTCCCCACAAAGGCATAACTACTGCCCACCCATCCTTCCCATCCCTCTATTCTACTCTTCTGGCAGCTCTGTATGTTGCTGTACTGGGCACTGCATACACCCCTGTCCCTCTGGCTGCATCCTTGCTTCTGCTGCTGGCCACCTCTTTCCCCATCCTTGGAGTCCAGAGCCCCGTACCCCTTGCCCCATGGTACCTGTTGCTGTCCATGATGGTGTGGAGGCGGTGGGCGATGGTAAGGACAGTGCAGTCAGCAAACTCACTCCGGATCGTTGTCTGGATTAAACGATCAGTTTCTAAATCTACAGCTGCTGTTGCTTCATCCAGGATGAGGATCTTGGCTTTGTGGAGAAGGGCCCGGGCCAGGCACACCAGCTGCCGCTGCCCAACGCTGGGATGAGGTGGGTAACATGAGTTACTAGGTGGACGCCAGCAGGACTTCTGCAAGGCCACCGCCACAGGCTGCCCAGACCCCAACACCTGCCTGCACAGCCCTCCCCAGCCTTGCCCCAGCTGATCATCTGCCATCCTGAGTACCACATGCTTCAGGATCTTGCTCCCTGGGCCACCACGGAAAGGCTGGCTCACACTGGTTCCGTGACAGCCCTGACTCCTGGACCGTGTTCTCCCACCCTCACTTCCAAAAACTTATGTGCCCTTGTCCCTGGACAGCTGCTGTTCCCTGAGACCAGGGGAAGGGAGGGGAGTTAGACATGCCTCCACTCCTGCACTCACCTCAAGTTCTCCCCTCCCTCGCTCACAATATGCAGCAGCCTCTCAGGAAAGTCTTGCACGTATGTCTTCAGGTGGGCCAGCTCCAGGGCCTTCCAGACTTCCTCGTCTGTGTACCGGTCAAAGGGGTCCAGGTTCATCCGCAGGGTGCCAGTAAAGAGCACAGGGTCCTGCCAAGGACAGCGCCGTGTTCAGCCATGCCATGGCCATTCAGAAGAGTGCCCAAGTCTGGCCACATCCTGCCCACCCCACTGCTTGCAGCTGAGCAGGGAGGTGGTCATGGCATGGTCACAGACCCTTGGACTCTCCACAGCACCAGGGATGCACTAAGGCCAATGCACTGCCCAGGGAACAGAGCTTGGGGTGCCCATGCAGCAGTGGGACAGGGAAAGGTGGGGATCAGCTCACCTGGGGGATGATGGTGAGGTTCTGGCGCAGGTCGTGGAGGCCAATCGTTGCTATATCCACATCGTCAATGATGATTGTCCCTTCAGCAGCCTCCAGCACCCGGAAGAGGCAGTTGGTGAGGGAGGATTTTCCAGCCCCTGTCCGGCCCACAACCCCAACCTGTGGAAGCAGCTCTTTAGACCAGCTGACAAGGCTGAAGAAAACAGGGCAGATGCTCTCTGTCTTGTTCTGGTGGGCCTTCCTGCAATCACCACATCCCACACTTTCTCCTTCGATGCTTGCCCTGCAGCTCGAGTCCCCAGGAGCCATGTCCCATCATCATCCCTCCCCAGCCCACAGACCAAAAGCTAAGAGGACAGAAACAACTTTAACATCATGTCACTCTGGCAAGAGCATGGTGAGGACAGAGGCAGAAAGGTTCTCACCTTCTCGGTGCTCCTAATATTGCAGGTGATCCCCTGAAGAACCAGCTCCAACTCAGGTCGGTAACGAACTTTGTAGTCAATGAACTGGATCTCGCCTTTGCTGGGCCAGCCATGGGGCGGACGCTTTTCTGTCACCCACGGAGCCTGGGGGCACAGGAGCATTAGAGGGTTGCACCCTGTGATGACGACTTGCACCAAACTGTGCAGCAGGTGTTTGCCTGGACCCTGGTCTACTCACCTCATTCTTCACCTTTGAGTACTCATGTACCCGCTCAACAGCCACGATGTTCGTCTCCAGCTCCGAAGACGTCCGCACCAGCCAGTTCAGTGTCTGGGTCACCTGCATGGCAGAGCCAGAGGATGCAGAGCTTAGTGGGACTCAGCAACAACCACCTCCCACCACAGCTCAGGGCTCAGTCTGGGCACGAGCAGCTTTGCTGCAGCATCTCTGATCCACAGCAGGAACATGCTCCTCCCCATGACAGCAAGCACCCCCCTCACACTGGGATGTGTGTTCCCCTGGCTTCATAACAGCTCCCCAGGTGATGGGACACCCCAGCTAATCCCCTCTCCATGGGTCAGGGCTGGAGGCAGGGCAGCACCCTGCAGTCAGCCCAGAGCCATCAGCGTGTTGCTCCTAGAAACAGCCCTGCCCTGGAAAAAGAAGCTTTCATTGGCTCACATTGAGGGCAGAGGAGACAGAAAGACCCACGATGCCGCCGTCCAAAGTGCCCTTTGAAATGACAGCTAGAAGCGCAGAGAAGAAGACGACCAGGCTTCCAACAAACTCCAGACGGATGGCCAGCCACCTGCACCGGGAGAGCATGGCTGAGGGGTGGTGGGAGAGGCACCTGCCTGTGCCCAACACAGGGCCCACCAGTGAGACCGGCATCCCTGTGCCCCCAGCCCCAAGCCCAGCGCTGTACACATGGTACCTGCACCTACACAGCATGTGATTTGTGGCCAATTCTGCAAGCAAGTTCATTGTATCTGTCAGCCCCTGTGTCTCACACAGAACCTCCTGTGCTGGTAATGCCATGTATCTGTACAACCCTCACACACCCAAAGCATCTACGCAGTAACATATCAACACCAGATACTGTCCCCATCACACTCCCATCTGGTCTGGAACATCAACCTCTTCCCAGAACCCACCAAGACCATCTCAGCCCTAGACAGCACAGTTCAGCCTGCCCAGGCTCTGGACACTTTGTAGGGGGCCACACTCTGGCTTTCAAAATCACCCTAAAATATCTCCTTACCACAGATGGTGTCCCTGTCCCAAGCTCCCCCAGTTCGTACACAGACCCTCAATCCTGAGATCAAGAGGGAGAACTGCAGCATCTCAGGGACCTCCCTCAGGACCCAGAAGCCGCTGGGCAGAGGTGCTGCAGTCTGTACTGTGGCATGAGTAAAACTCACCTATTTGAGATTATCCAGGAGTAAACACTTTTCTGATTGATGTCCATGGTGCTCTCATTTTGCTGCAGGAACCGTTCTTGGTGTCCATAGGCCCGGATCACAGAAAGGCCTGACACTGTCTCACCGAAGTGGGAATAGATGGGAGACCTAGTTACAGAGTCCAGACGCCGTAGCTGGCGTGATGTGGAGATGTAGAAGCGCTGAAATGAGGGACACAGCTTGGTTAGCAACACAAAGCCTAGCAGCAACAAAGATACTGCTCTGAGCAGGGCAGAAGCTTCTCTGAAGCCCCGGTTACTCACCAGCACAAAATAGTAGAAGATGCCCAAGGGAATCATAACAATAACAAAGAATGGGGTGGCCAGGGAGATCACGAGCAATGTGCTAATGATGCCCATGAAACAAGAGAGCCAGGTGCGGAAGGACATGGGAATGGTCTCATCTATGGTGAAGATGTCCTGGAGCACACAAAGAAGTGGGGAGAAGCAGTCAGTGACCCCAGGGAGAGGGAGAAGCCCAAAGGCTCCACACATGTGGGGCTCCTAGACACTCATATGGTCCCTTCCAGGCCCTGATCAGGGCCCATCTGTGCAGTGCTGAACAGTAACAGGGTTATGCCACAACCCAACGCCCTCCAGACCTGCTGAAACAAACACTTTCTTCTAACTGGGGCTGTCCTCTTACCTTAGCAAACCTATTCACAATGCGGCCAGTTGGGGTCGTGTCAAAAAAGCTCATGGGCACACGCAGGATGTTGCTGAGCAGCTGCTGATGCATAACTTGGGAGGCTCGCATGGCACCACGAGCAGACAGCATGGTTGCAAAAAGCAGGAGGACAGCTGCAAGGAGAGGACAAGGCGGTCATCACCAGCTCATGGTGACACTGGCCCCAGGCTCGAGGGACACATCGAGCAGCTCCAAGCCAGCAGCTCCACAGCAAGCCACTGTGACAGTCCTGCATCCAACCTCCTTGGGAGGCCCCAGTAACTGTGTCCCACCACAGAGGAAGAACATTAACCCTTCTGGAAAGCTTTGAGCCCTGGCACTATCTGCAAACTGGTTAAGGACAGTGATCTTCAATCTCAGAGGGCAACACAGACTTCTTGGGACAATTTACACTGGCTTCAGACTGATACCTGCCCCTAGTTCAGCCAGGAGCAGGAGGAAAGGCAGCAGCAGACAGATGGACACAGTGCTGGTCCCTTGCTCCTTGCCGCACTGCTGGCTGCAGGTCTTGTGAGTCATAACCCTTCTGGACCCCACAGCTGGGGTGAGCAGGAACCCCTCTGCTCCCACACTCACCCTGGGACAGTCCCAGCACCCCAAAGACACCGATCCGCAGGTCTCGCTGCTGCACGGGGTAGGTCTGGTTTAGGTAGCGCTGTGCATCGTCCGTCCAGGCGCTGAGCCACAGGTTGGTCCCCACGTAGGCGGCGTTCTGTCCGACATAGCCCATGGCAACCCAGAAAGAATACCACAAGCCAACGCCACGCAGGTACCGCAGGTACATGGAGAACTTCACCTGTGGACCAGTTCAGCCCATCACCACTGCTCAGCAAACTGTGTTCGGTGACACCCAGCACAGTCCTGGAACTCGCACCTTGCTGCCCACACTGGTCCCCTCCGCCACTTTGCCCACCAGTCCCAGGCAGCTCTGGCTGCAGTGAGGCCACAGAGAGTCAGCACCAGCCTCTCTGAGCCACAGTCAGGGTCTTGTAGCACTAAGCCAGGGCAGCACACTGCTTTCTCCATCCACCCTCCTCACCTTGCCAGTTTCCACAGCTTCTTTCTCGATCAGTTGCTGGCCCTTCACCTTCTTCGGAGGCTCCTCCTGGGCCTTCTTCCAGGAATTGGTGCTGTTTTTACTAAGGCTGCAGGGAGGTGATGGGCACCATTAGTCACAGGGTGCTGGATGGGTCCTACTCTCCTGGGCGTCCATCCCCATGCTGCATTGGGACACCAGTGCTGGAGTTCTCTGGGAAATGTCCTAACTGGGGCAGCTTTGAATGAGTCTTTTGGAAGCCCTAGGCATTTGCAGCCATGAAATCATAGCCCTCATCCCCAAAAGCAGAACCAGCCAGCAGCACGAAGTTTCAGGCAAGACCACAGAGCAAGGCTGTGACACACTATTGTGAGTAAAAGCAAGAGCACATGCTCCTGACCCAGCCCAGCTAGTGGCAGGAGTATGTAGGGAGGCTTCCAGCAGGAACCCCTCCCAAGAAGACCCCAGACCCCTGTGTCCAAAGGAGCAGGGCAGGGGGCAGAGGCGGGAGCTGAGAGTTCAGGTTGAGTTCCCACCTGCGACTGAACTCTCTCTGACGGATGCTGGCCTCTCGCTTCAGGGTCATGGTCACCACATCTTCAGGGCTCTCCTCCATGCAAGGCTCAATGTCTTCATCACTCTGCTCTTCATCCCCAGCTAATGCAACAGCTACAAGCACAGGGATGTGGGAAGGTGGGGTCAGGCGTGGAGAAGGGAGCAGATTGCATGCACCACAGCTCTGCTCCACTCAGCTCCACCCTGTACCCCAGGCCCAGGCTGGGTCTTACCACCACACATCAAAGTCTCTTCCAACCCTGCTGCAAGCCCAGTACAGCAGGAGGAAGAAGAAATCCATTGTGCTGGAGAGACGACTGACAGGGGATACAGGACTAAAGGTCTGCATGGAGGCAGTCTGTGCTGCTGACTTAAAATCATAGAATTATTTAGGTTGGAAAAGACCTTTAAGATTATTGAGTCCAACTGTTAACCTAACCCTGCCAAGTTCACCACTAAACTAAGTCCCTAAGCACCACATCAACGCCTCTTTTGAACACCTCCAGCGATGATGACTCCACCTCTTCCCTGGGCAGCCTGTTCAATGCTTGACAACCCTTTCGGTGAAGAAATTTTTCCTAATATCCAATCTAAACCCCTCCTGGTGCAACTTGAGGGCATTTCCTCTTGTCCTATCACTTCTTATGTGGGAGAAGAGACTGACACCCTCCATGCTACAATTCTTTTGCAAGAAGGTCTCTCCTCAATCTCCTCTTTTCCAGGCTAAACAGCCTCAGTTCCGTCAGCCGCTTCTCATAAGACTTGTGCTCCAAACCCCTCATCAGCTCCATTGCCCTTCTCTGAACTCTCTCTTGCACCTCCATGCCTTCCTTCTAGTGAAGAGCCCAAACATGAATGCAGGATTTGATGTGGGCCCTCACCAGCACTGAGTACAGGGGGACAATCGCTGCCCTAGTCCTGCTGGCAACACTGTTCCTGATGCACGCCAGGATGCTGTTGACCTTTTTGGCCACCTGGGCATACTGCTGGCTCATGTTCAAGCGGCTGTCAATCAACACCCCCAGGTCCTTTTCCTCCAGGCAGCTTTCCAGTCACTCTTCCCCCAGCCTGTAGTGCACCATGGGGTGATTGTGACCCAAGTGCAGGACCCGGCACTTGGCCTTGTTAAACCTCATACAATTGGCCTCAGCCCATCGATCCAGCCGGTCCAGATCCCTCTGTATGGTCATCCTGCCCTCCAGCAGATCAGTGGAACTTATCCTGGTACCACCCGTGGGACTACAGCCAGAGATTTGTCCTAGTTTAGAAGGTGCAAGATCTGGTAGATCAAGTCATTCCAGGTTGGGAACATCCCTCTGAGCCAGTGGAGATGGGTCCTGTGGGGGTGGACTGGGAATAGCCAGGCTTCAGCTTCAGCTGAACAACTGGGCTGAGCCCAGGCAGGGTGAGCATCCACCTGACCTGACACCACTCCTCCCCATAGCACTGGGGGACATGATAAAGATTAAATGTTTCCCAACAGTATGTTTAGAATAAACTGAAGGGTCTTCCTCACCCCAGCATCACTAAGGTATGGAGCCTGTTGCTACTCAACATTATGGGACCCATAAACAACAGTAAACTTAAAAAGGAGTAAAACAATTAGACAGGTCCTTCTCTGGCTGTTCAACACAATGTCTGGATGCAAATCTTAGGCAGAAAGTCCTTGTGCTGCTGATTTTCAGAAGCTGGGAAGGATTCACAGTGGCCATCACTGGTGCCTGGGCTAGATGGAGCCAGATCAGAGTGTTGGATCAGGTCTTGGGGTTTTTATCACCTCAAGACACACGCATGGCCCCTCCAACTTCCGCAGCCCCCTTGTGTTCCCAGTACCTGTGGTATTTTTCTCTGAAGCATCCTCCTCCTGGCTGCCATACAAGTTCAGGAACTGGGCAAAGGCCCCCCTGTTTGCAAGCAGCGTGCTGTAGGAGCCGTGCTCAGACACTGCTCCTGCCACCAGCACCACGATGTTATCGACCTGGGGCAGGAAACTGATACTGTGCGTCACCAAGATCCGCGTCTGCAACAAAGTGGTTGCAGAGTAGTGAGCATCAGTGCACCCCTTGCCCCCCAGCCACAGGCGTGCAGGCTCTCTGTCCCCTACTTGGGGACCTCTGCTTATCAATGCCTGGCTATGAGGACATGGGGCACCCCTCTGGGGGCCCAAGAAGCCTCTTCTGCCTGCTGCAGCCCCACGTGAAAACCACAGAACCCCTCTCTGCCCCAAGCAAGCAACCTCAGCCTTCCCTGAACGGTCAACACTGTGCCAGTGTCACTCCTGCCTGGCTGGGTAGTGGGGAGGAGGGTACAGGTGCTCACCTTCTTTTGCAGCAGCCCTTTTGGTCCCAGCACATGCTCAAAGAGGTACTTGCCGACGTGAGCATCCACGGCAGACAGGGGGTCATCCAGGACGTAGATGTCTGCATTGCTGTACACTGCCCGGGCCAGGCTGACTCGCTGCTTCTGGCCACCACTCAGGTTAATGCCCTGGAAGGGAAGGGACCTCTGTGAGCCCTGGGCTGGCACAGGACAACAGCTCTGTTCTCTGCTATAGGTGCAGAAAGGTCGTGCTATAGGAAACCCATAGTGCCTGGGGCTGATACCTTCTCTCCGATCTCTGTCTGGTCACCTGCAGGCAGCAGTTCCAGGTCTGGAAGGAGGGCACATGCCTTGATGACCTGCTGATACCTGGCTTCGTCCAGCTCTGACCCAAAAAGTATGTTGTCTTTCAGTGTGGCATTCTGGATCCAGGCCTGCTGGGGCACATAGGCCAGCGAGCCCTGGAAAGGGAGGCACAAGAACACTGTCATCTCCTGCAGTTTGTCTTTGCCCTGATCCACCACTCCAGGATCACTCTTGCCCTGCTGCTGCCCCGCTGAGCTCCCAGGTAGCCCCGCAGCCCCCCACCCCAGCTGCTCCTCTCACCTGGATGTTGATGTGTCCCTTGATATTCTCCATCTCCCCAAGCATGGCTGACACCAGCGAAGATTTGCCTGAGCCCACAGCTCCCACCACGGCCACCAGGCTCCCAGGCACAATGTCCAGGGTGACGCTGCAAAGACACGAGGGCTGAGAAAGCAGCACTGCTGGGTCACCCCCCGGCTCCTTCATGGGACCGGCACAGAACAGCATCTTTGTGGCACTCGCCTCTGGCAGCACTGCCATGTGACTGCCATCCCCAACTAACATCACTCATCTGCCCCCAACATGGCACAGAGCACTCACTTTCTTATCGCAGCATTGCCGTCCTGCTCCCAGGCAAAGGTGGCCTCTGAGAAACGCACAGCGCTGCCTGTCCACAGAGAGATGTCACTCAAGGCTGGGAAAGCCCAGAGCTGGGCCAGCCTGTGACCCACAGGGACTAAGCTGGAGGTTCACCTACCTGCAATGGGGTTGTGGTGGATAGCTGAGGTGTCCAGGTCTTCTCCGCCCAGGTAGCGCTCCAGCCTCACAGTTGACACTTTGGTCTGCCATTGCAGAGTGAGGATGACATGTGGGCATGGGGTGCAGCTGGGTGGGCTGGCAGGAGCCCCGTAAGCAGACACCCCATGCACAAAGTCCCCACCCAAGCACCAGCTCCAAACTCCGAGCCCAAAGCTTGTGTCGTGTATGTGAGTCCTGTCTCACCCCAGGTCCAGCAGATACCTGTGCACTGACCCCTGGATGTCGAAGACCCAGGTCTATCACACACCTGAGCCCTATGTGCTGGTTTGGGCAGAGGTATCATGAGATCCCTTGGCACCCCCTGCCCTATGTGAGGACTGACCTGCACCACGGAAGAGAGGACCATGGGAAGCATGGCCATGGGGAAACGCAGCACATTGAAAAGGGAGATGGCAGTAAAGGCCTTCTGTGCATCCAGGATGTTGTTCTCATCCACCAGCACGTAGACAGCAAAGCTGGCCAAGGAGACCTAGGACAGATAGCAGGGAAAGTCACCATCAGTGTGGTTGTGTGCAGCCCAACCCCTCATGCTCCCCTAAGGTCTCAGCAGTGCCTTTCTGCTGGGGACCTGTTCCCCTCCTGATTCCCTTCTCCAGGCCCCATCTCGCCATGCTGATGGGACTCCTTCCCAACCATGGCTCTCCTGCCAGCAGCCAGGACTATCCCATCCCCTTGGACACAGCCCAGCCCCAGCTCTGAGGATGGCACAGTCCTGCCCAGACCTACTGGCGCTCACCAGGAATGGGGCACATGTGAACACGAAGACAGAGACTGCCTGCAGGTAGCTGAAGTTCGCCAAGTCCTTGAGCTCACGTGTCCGGATCTCATTGACTCGATTCTCAAATGAAGGCTCCCAGGCAAAGAGTTTCAGGATCTATGGGATGAGCAGGGTGAGTGGGTGCTGGCCTCATGGGAATGTTCACCTCCACGCTCAGCTTGCTGGTGGTCAGCACCTCCATCACTTGCTCCTGACTTGCTCAGAAACCTGCTTATCCACTGCATCTCCCCTCTCCTGTCTTGCCCCATGGCTCAGAGCACTTCCCCAGAGCATTCCCACTCTCTCATCCTCAGCTTACAGGTCACTGCCAGCTCCTCTACCATCATGGCAACATCCTCACCACCATGGCCATCCAGAACACACTCTCTGGGCTCCCAAGTCTTGGTCCAGGTACCCAGAGCTCCTCCCCAGACAGCTTTCAAAAGGTAAGGAAGACAAGGGAATTGCAGAGACTGAGGCTTGGCTACGCCACACACAGGGGCTCCAAGTGAGACTATAACACTGGTGCTGTAGAGCTATATAGGTGCGCTGCCTCTAGGTACAGTGTACTAAGAAGACAGGTGCAGCAGCTGCTCATGGTGTCTCCATTCCACTGTTTACCTTTATTCCATTGAGGATTTCACTCATTATTTTCATGCGTTCATCCTTGTTCTTCATGGACCTCACCTACAAACAGAAGAGTCAGAGGTCGCCTAAACAGCTGCTCAGCCTTGGAAATACGCCTGGGATATCAAAGGGAAGGGAAGCGTGGGCTCCAGAGCCCAGAAAAGACATCCCACAAAGCCGGACCTTGGCTACCTGGGGCTCTGGACAACCTGGGTAAAAACAGCACCCTGTTGTCAGGTAGAAGCTAGAGCTTTATTTTCTGGTTGGTAATATCTCACTTTGAGTCCTCAAGTCTGCACCCAGCCCTGTTCAAGTTCAGCCGTGATGCTAGGACAGGTCTCACCTGCCTCTTGCTTATCTCAGCTCATCAGCCTCCAGCTCAGGCTAGAGACACCCATAGCCCCAGCCAGATGAACTTCCCCAGCATTACGGGAGGGGTAGGGAAGTGTGGAAAATGAGTGAGGCGAGCAACAGTGGGCCTAGGGATTGGGAGGCCAGGAAGGATCTTGTACCCACTGCTGACCTGGATGTTTTTGGCCTTGGCGACCAGGAATCCATTTATGGGGATGAGCAACACCATGACTGCAATGCCAGCCAGGACAGAGGGGCCCAGCTCTCCCCAAAGGAAGAAAATGGACAGGATAATTTGCAACGGGGATGACCACAGCTGGTGAACAAAGTTGGCCGCGTCCATGAACCTCTGGGCATCAGCTGACATCAGATTCACAGTCTCTCCCACTGTGGACTCCTTGCGGGTGGCGCTGGACATGGTCAGAGCCTGCGGAGAGAAAGCACAAGTCACCGTATGCCGGTCTGGGAGCAGCCTGGCTGCCAGCAGCATGGCGCAGAGCAGGGAATTATCAGGCCGGGCTAAAACTGCTCCTGAGTTTGCTGCTGGTGCCTCTCTGCTGGCCACAGTTGCTGCCATCACTGTCTGCGCACCAGGAGCCACTGGATGCTGGGGGCAAAGAAACACAACCCCGTGCAGGAATCCCAGTGGCAGCTGCCCTGGGTGTTTCACTGCTCGGAAGAGAAACCTCCTGTGGCCCCTGCTAGCTGTCAAACACACAGCTGCAGCACCCAGGTCCCAGGCAGAACTAGCACCCACAGTGTCCCCAGTGCTGGGTGGGTGTCCCACAAGCCAAGTTCTCCCCATGCCTTCCCAGGAAGTAAAGGGCGTACATCCCAGTCACCCCAGGTTGATGGGGCAGGCAGTGAATGCCAGTATCCCCAGCCCAGCTTGGAGGAAGCCGACGGGTGTGACGACGGGGCCATACCAACCTTCTTGTAGATGGCAGCGATGAGACTGGCGCGCACATTTGTGCCAAGCAGGAAGCACAAGGTGAAGTACTGCTGCAGGCAGATGGACTGGATCAGCGCCGTCAGGAAGAGCAGGATGGTGTACGCATAGCCCTGCCAGGCAAAGGACTCCTCATCCGACACAAAGGCGATCAGCAGCCTGAAGGGCAAAGTGGCCCATGAGACCCCCACCCTACTGGGACAGGCCCCGGCAGGATGCTCTAAACCAAGGCAGGGAGAGCATCCTCACGAGAGGAGTGACCGAGACCCTGCCCAGACAGCTGGGTCGACACTTCAGCACACTGGGGACCCCCGCCCCAGGGACATTCAGCAATGGGTCACTTGTGAACAGATCATGCACAGAGACTGTGCAGCTCTGCAAAACAAGTGGGGCAGGTCCTGCTGGGCTGAGCCAGACTGACTCATGACGGGCCCCAGACAAGAGCCAGGACTGTCTCCAGGGAGGGAGCAGGGAGCAAGATATCACCCATAGGAGCTGGCAGCCAGCTCAGATCAGTTTTTCATTAAACTGTGACCCAACATATTCTCATATCTTTGGTGAGGACACAAAAAGCCCCCAGGGTGTGGGGCTGGGAGAGGTACACAGATGGAGCTGGGTTGGATGCACTGCACATAGGAAGGTTGTGGGGCTGGGGGCAAAGCCAGAATGGAGCTAGGGGCAGAGAAAGGACTCACTTCAGCAGCTGGGGGCTGACAAACACAAGTGCGTCATGCACCAGCTTGATAGCCACAGATATCAGGAGATTCTTCCAGAAGGTCTTGAACAGGGTTTTTATCAACCAGCCCCTGGGGTAATCCTTGCAAGGGCTGGAGTCCCCTTTGTCCTTCTTCTTCTTCTTTGGCTGCTTCTCCTCCTAGAGGGAAGCCCACACAGAAGTAAAAGACCTTGTTGTGCAGGCTCCTTGCACCTGGAAGGATGCTTCCAGTGCAGTGCCACAGCCTCCAGGTGAGGTATCCTGAATGAAGTCTTAGCTTTACCTCCTGTCGTGTTCCCTCTCACTGATCTCTGCTCATGTCATATGTCCCCAACACTAACACCTCTCTTGTGCAGATGTGCTAAAGACAGCTATTGCAAACCCCTGATCAGCCTGAACCCCTCAGGCCAGAAATCAAGTGCCTCAGGAAGAATCTGAGGCCAGAAGTGATCATAGTGATGCTCACTCTGACCTCATTGCTGGGAGGTATCAAGGTGAAGGAAAGACTACGACATAAGGGAGCTGCTTGTACTGCAGACTTGAGGGTGGTTCCTGTCGTTCTGTAGGGCAGAAAGATGGAGACTTTCTTGGTCTCTCAAAACATGGGGGATCTGCCAAGGACAGGGAAGACTTTGTCATGGGTTCCCCCATCCTTGCCCATGGCCCTGCAGAATCAAAGAGTGGAAAGCCCAGCCAAGGAGGCTGCAGGGAGGTGATGTGACTCCACTCCCCAAGCCTGGACCTTGATCTCTCAGTCCCATGCAAAGCCAGGAGTGGGAAGGGATTTACCAGCACGAGAATGTCTTGGCTCTGGGCCTTGCTCATGTTGTTCCCATGGTCTGGGTCACGTTCCCGGTGTCTTTTCTTGCGTTTCCGTTTTTCCAGTTCTACTTGGGCCTTGCTCACTGCAGTCTTCATGTTCTTCTCCAAAGCAGCGTAAATAGCTTGTGTCTTGTTTTCGCCTTTCAATTCCCAGATATCCTCTATCTCCAAGGGCTTGCGGTAGCCCTTGAAAACTGTGCTGTGGGGCAGAGAAACCTCCCCTCAGCAAGTCTCCTGCACTACACCCGAGGAGGAGCTCTTGCTGCAAATGCAGAGCCCTCACAGCAGCTCAGGCTGCACAGACTGCTCTAAATGTGTCTCTCTCAACTAACTCCAGGCAGCCTGTCCTGCAGACTCCCTGAAACAGCACTGGCTCAGCGCTAAAGCACCCCCACATTCACCAGCCCAACCTCCTGCAGAGCCCAGCTCACCTGGAGTACCATGCGAAGGTGATGGAGCTCAGGAAGGAGGCTGTCACCTCTGGGTTCTAGGGTACAAAGCAAAGTGGGTACAAAGAGATCGTTGATGCTGAGGGATGGTGCTGACAAGAGTTGACTCAGCACCCCCAGCCATTAAGGAACACCAGAGGTTTCAAACCATGCCATCTCCAGCCCCAAGAACCCCATCTCACAGCCAGAAGCAGCTGCCCTTGGTCACACGTGCAGATGCCCCAGGCTGGAGGCTCCAGCTCTCACTGTGCCTCTTGTTGAAGTCCCCAGACCTGCCCTCCCACAGGGCCCAGGAAGAGCTTCTGCATGGAGCCCACTCTGCCCCATGCAACACCAGCCAAGATGTGGCACCCCAAGCCCACTCCTGCATGGACCTCGCACCTTCTTTGTGATTTCCTTTGTTTCTGGGGCAACGTCTGAGAAGCTCGAGACAAGGAAGAGCAGCAACTGGAGCCCATAGGAGATGAAGAAAAGGACAAACCGTGGCACGTCAGAGATTGGTGCCTGTAGGAATGGAGAGGCCAAGGTGACTAGGGGCTTGTCTCAAGGTTGCTTGGGCCTCAGAGACAAGACCCATCCCCAGGACAGTGAACATGGCTGAGCCCAACAGGGCAGTGCGGAACTCGCTCTGGGTCCTGGTTCAGCTTCCCTTCACCACCCCTCCCTGCATGTCCCTGAACTCCTCCCATAAGTCCCTAAGGGGAGAAATTGGTACTGGAGAGCTTATGCCTCCCCAAATGCGCAGGGTGAATTCAAAGAGCCGTTCCTTCTCAGGTCTCTTCTGGTTCTCCAAGGTCCCTAGGGCAGCTGGGACCTTGGTGATACCACTGAGAGCTTGTCAAGAGATAAGTCTGAAGGGACATTCTTTGGGGAGAGAAGAAGACCACAGGGAAGCGCAAACTCAACCTGCAGGGCTCTCCGGACGAGCGACTGGAACGGCAATACTCCACAGAGCAGAGACAGTGTCCAGAAGCAGAAAAGTATCCCTGAGTCTCTGCGCAAGCAGAACCGTCGTGCTTCATGGATCAGCAGGACCAGGAGCTGGGGGGAGGAAAATCAGTCAGAGGTTCAGGCAGGGCTGCAGGACTAGGTCTGGGCTCTAAACATGCTGTAGGAGCACATGTCCCAGGATGCCAGCCTGCAAGATCTGCTGGGATTCTCTGCCTCAAAGATACTGAGCTCCCAGTGCCTGAGGTCACTGCCAACCCTACATTAGCTTTGGAACTGCACAGAGCAAAGGTTTACCTCAGGAAGACGTAAGGTCAGGCTGTTATAGGAAAAGCAAGGGCTCCAGACACCCTGACACTTTTCAGTTGTTCTCATCCCAGATTCTCAGATATGCCCAGGTGTAAGGAGTCACAGCCTGTCTCCTGCATATTGCCTCCAAACCTGGAATTAAACCCAGACCCAGCATGCAGCCTCTCTGGGCAATCCCATTGGTTTATAATCTCATGTAAACTCTGCACATGAAACCAAATGACATGACAAAATATGAAGGACAGCAAATGGGGGTGTTACTTTTGCTTTTAAGTGTGGCTCCTGAGCATTATGGCTTTGTTAAGACTGTTAGAATATTCCATGTCTTATATGAGATACATGCGACTTCCATCAAGTTAATAGCCCCTATGTCCTCAGCTTTGTCCTCTATCTGGGTGTCCTGTGGCACTTCTCAACTCCTTACACAAAACTGAACAGCAACCCATAGGAAGCTGTGAGACATCAGAGCAGCAAACTATAGTCTGATGTTCACTCTGTGCGATCAGTTCCATGAAACCCAAACTGCTGCTACTAAGGCTTCTGCCAGAAAGCTCAGCTGCACTCACCGGCATAGTATCTACCCCAGCTGTAAAAATAAAAGTGCAGAGCACTGTTCAACCAGACACGTGCCCTCAACCTGTCACCCTTGTGCACCACCCACACGTGGTCAGAGTTAGTCCCAACCCACCCTCCAGGCTATGCGTCCCTCGTGGACACGGCTTCCAACCGATCTCTGTGCTGTGGGAAATTTTCTGCTGCTTGGCCCCGTGGTCTCACACCCTGTCTCTTTGGTGACACCCAGCACATTTCTCGGCTGATCCCTTACCCAAGTGATGATGTACAGGCTGGGGTTTGTGTACTTGACAGCTGGCGGGAGCTCCTGCTCTGTGCCCTCAACAAACGCCAGCACCAACTCTGCCACTGCGGTCAGCATCAGCAAGGTAGCCAGCACCTGCAGGGAGGAGGGAGCAGCCGTGAGGGGAGACCCAGCCCTTTGTGGGCACAGGGAGCCACTGGGAGACAACACAGTATGACACAAAAGCACTGCGCCCCATACACAGTTACACCCTTTCCAACCCAAACCTGGCCCAGAAGAACTTTCTGGGGTTCTTCCACAGAAGCGCTGCCGTCATTTTAAGCTCAGAGGATAATAGCCCACAAGATGAGAGGCCCCAGTACACACCTCAGCCCTCCCTCCCAGTGCATCCCAGCCCTGCTATCCTCTTGATCCCAATTATGCCTCGTGATGGGCTCCCCTTTACATTTCTGTCCCAGATGGTGCCCTAGCCCACTGCTCCTTCTCTCCTACACTTCTCATCTCTCCATCCCACACCTGACTCCAGCCCAGAGGTTTTCCAGTCACCACCTCTCCATCCAAAGCTGCTCCAGCCTGCCCTCTGTGCCCCTCAGCCCCACTCTACCTGTTTGATGATGTACAGTTTGGTCACAGAGGATTTCTTGGCTCTGGATTTGCATATGGGCAGGAGCTGCCATGGAGCCAAAATCCAGAGGAAGCCAAGGGGGACCCAGACCAGCACGGTTTGCTGGAAGCACACGGGCAGGTCAGCATCCGGACGATCGAGGAAGGAGTCGTTCTGGGGGCAGCAAGGACAGACAGCCAAATGACTTGGGATGGCTCAACTCTCATCTGGCTCACGGCACGAGAGCCAGCATTCCCGTAGCTCCTGCCCACCTTGTTCCACCCCGTCACATCCTCCTCCTCAACACCCACCTTCCTGTCTGAGCATCTCAGTGCTTGTCCAAGGTCCCAGGTGACACCCCCCTACCCATCTATCTGCCTGAACCAGAGAGGGCCAGCCCACAAACACCCCTTGCTGCATCCAAGCCAGCTGCAGCAGCTGGACCCAAATCATTCCCCAAGAGGTCCGGGCAGGGTGTCCTGTGTTCCCAGCTGGACTGCAGGACTAAAACAGGACAGGGCTCACTCAGGGAACTGTCATTTACATGGTTGTCTCATGGATACCATCCGGGCAGTGCACAGCACTCAGTGCATGGCAGCCCTGGAGAAATACTGAGCCTCAGCTGACTGTGGACAGTTGGGTCTCACTGGCTGAATCTGCCATGAGCCTTGGGATGTCATGCCCTCCCCTTCCACTGAGCGTCCTACCCCAAGAACAGGCAATGATGCAGCCACTCACCCAAAAGACGGAGCCGCAGAACTCCTCCAGGGCTGCCGACATGGCTCAGGCAAGAAGAGACGGCAGCTCCTTCCCCTCGCTCTGCCTGTCTGTGTGAGCCCTGGGTGGATGCTTGGGATAAAAGTCCCCACACACTCCCAGATGGTGTTGGACGAAATCCCTGATGACACACAGTTAATTGTTAACTTGGTGCTCTTGCACAACACCACAAACCAGTGACCAAAAGGGCTTTGGAAACTTCGTGGGCTCTGGGGAAGGGAGGAGAGGAAGGCCCAAGAAAGAGATGAAAGGTGAGATGCAGGGAAGCTGCTCTCAGTGTCACTGCAGGACACCATGGCCATCACTCAGAAACCACAGACTTCACCAGTGCACACCAACCAAGACAAGTTTGTATAGACCCACTAAAGGCAACTTACTTTGGTGCAACAGATCTTTCCTGCCAGAACAAGCCTGCTGAACGCTGCAAAAAAGTCCAGCAAAGACTGGAGCCAAAGAAGACAGCAACCTTTTTCTGATGTATCACCCAGCCCCGAGGGCCAGGACACCAGCAGAGCTCCAGGCTTGGGGACTTGCAGCATCTGGCAGCTGACCTGACCACGTGCTGCAGTGATCCTTCCGAGTCCCCAGGATCCAGGTTCCTTTTACCAACTTCTTATGGCTTGCAGAGCCTATAGACTTGCCCTGCTCTTCCTTTTGCTTCTCCCTTTCCCACATCTCTGTGTCATCTGCATATTATGGCAGCTGGCTGACCACAAAACCCAAAAGAGACTTTGAATCTTCATGCTAAGGCAACTGAGACATCCAGAGGACCATTCTCAAGAAGGATGACTGTCACATCACCCTGCTGCTCAGAAAGGTGGAGGTGTGGGGGCAGGTAGGGATGGTGCTACTTTAAGGCCAGAACTGAATTTGTTTGATCATGCATGCTCTTAGGGAGCAGCAGTTAAAATGGGAAGGTTGGGCAACTGCAAGCATTCTGCTGTCTCATGGTTCATGGAGATAGTAGGTGGCTCAGAAGTCAAGGGTGATACAATGAGTAATTGCTCAGAAAAAAACCCCCTTACCATCAATAGCAGGGGAAGGTTCAACGTCCAGCTCATTGGTTAATTATTATGAGTTTGCGTGATTAAATCCACTTGTTTTTGTAAGTAAAGCTACCCCTAGTGCTACATCCTCCAGGCTGGAATCAATTGACTGATGAGAGCTGCAATCTCACACAATGGATAAGAAATAAGTGAATGGAGCAATCACTCCCTCAGCTCTCCTCCATCCACAGCCTTGATGTAATTCTTCTTTTTGCTCGCTGGCACAGGTGTCCCCTGGCCTTGCCTGTACTCACCTGCAGCACTGCTGCCAAGGGGAGCTCTTGCTTGTGACATTTTCCTATTTAATGCTCTGCCCCATCGCTTGTCTTGGTTTTCAGTCCATGTGACAGCCCATCCTCATCCCATCTTTGGTCTCTCATTCAGAGCTGAAGTGCTTTGTGCAGCACAGGATGCCAGCCCTCTTTAATGTTCAAAACAAACACACCCCCACTTTCACCACCCTCATACCTGGGACATGCTCCTCCTAAAAACCCACAAAGCCACCTCACCGTCCTTCAGCTCCTTCCATAAAGCTTCCTTCATTACTGTGCCCAGAAAATGTTCACTGGCACCAAAGCTAATTGAAGGGGTAAGAACTCTTTGGCCAACAGTACCACACCATTTCCCTGTGCTCCCCTGTCTTTACCCATCTGTTGTCCACCATCTTATAACTTCGGTTTTCAAAATTAGGCTTTGCTTCATGCTTATCTCACAGAGGGTCTGGTCCAGAACAGAGGCTTCTGCAAAGCAATCTACACATTAGTTCAGCGCTCACTGCTCTTCTGTTTCTGAAGGGTTTGTTTCTTTGCCTCGTCATGCTGTAACCCTACATGAGTTCAAAAGTCTTTTTTTCCTTTTTTTAAAAAAAAACAAACAAAAACCAACCAACTAACCAACCCCCAAAAAAACCCATCACACAAAACGAAAGAACTAAACTCTGTGTTTATGATGCTGCAGGGGCTGTGTCAGCAGAATATTAATGTTAATTGATTTACTGTTATCTTAATCATCATGACTCGTGCAATATCACAATATAAGTCATGAACTCTTAAATCAGCTGTTCTAAACTATATTGACCATAATCACAAATTAAATAATATCTTCTTCTGAGTTTGGGTCCTTCCTATAGCCTGCATATCTGTCAGTGCTGAAGCAGGTTCTGACACCAGCACTGAGCAGCTGTTTCCTTCCCATCTCCTATGATGAGAGCTACCACATAAATTCCTGAGGGGTGTTTTGGGAGACACTGATACCTCTGATGGCTCCATGTGAAAAGGTGGATGTACCTTTGAGCTGAAGATACATCATTAGTCTTGGTTACAGGTTTTCAATCACTTGATTCTGTTTAAGGTGACAAAAGGTGCTGCCACCTTGTCAAATATTACATTTTACTGTACATCCTCACAGGCTGTAGGGTATTCCCAAGATAGGCAGACAAATCTGAACTTTGTTTTTTATTTCTTAAGAAGGTTGCTGTCTCTGCTGTCAGCGGGATTCTCTTCAGCTTTGTGGATCTTTTGGAGAAAAGCAGGCAGCAAGAATAAAGGTGCTTTATCTCCAGGTCTCTGCTCTTCTAATGGAGCACTCTGGCACCATTCAGATCTGCCATTGGGTATTTTGCAGGGTAACCAAAATTAGTCTAATGCTTAAATTCTGAATTGTTAGCAATAACCCAACTGGCACATTGCTCCAAGCACTGTCTGGAGAACAAGCAGATGGTTTGTGCAACACGTTAAGAAAAGGACCTGGAAAATCCCTGAGAAAAAGCACCTTGTCCTCCCCAAGGAATCTTGCTGTATGCCCATCCCACCTCAAGTACTTGCCCCCCACAGCCCAGGATGCCTCACAACCAGCTCACCGCATCAGTCAGGCAGTCAGAAGCTCCTTCCTGTTAGAACTTGATGTGTTCATCACCTCTACGTACCAATGTGCTTCTCTCTACCTCGCAGCTGCCACATTGCTAATCCCCAGCTGTCCCACTGGCTGACCACGGCAGGCCTCGTTTTCCAGCTGTGGCTATGACATTTCCCTCTCTGGCACTCTGGGTGTGATTGTTTTCTCCCCTGGTGCAGCAGGGGCCTAAGTCAGTGCAAGCCTGGCTGTTGCCTCTCAGACCTACCTCTCCAGACACGAAGGCTCAAGTCATATATTTAGCCCACTGCTTATTTCTTGGGGAGTGTTTCTGACTCCTGTGCAAACTGCCTCCTGTCACACAGAGGAGCCCATCTGAACTTCTCTGTTCACAGTTAACATCTCGAACAGACACCAAAACACACTGCACTGAGCTATGCAATACAGATCAGTGTCTTATCTGTAAAACAAAAATAAATTTTAAAAAGCACAGCAAGAGGGGGGCAGCTGCAGTGTTTATTTGACAATCACATGCAGTGCTACACAATTCAATCCCCCAACTTGCTCATCTCCCTTTCTCCCAAATACTGCCCAACAGCTTGTTGCTGCAACATCTGAGAATGAGTCCTTTTATTTAAAATGGCCAACATAAGTTTCCAGGCCAGGGACTGGTGATTCAGGGGAAGCCAAGGGAAGAGATGTCAGGCTTCGTCACCTAGTTTACATCCTCTGCAGCCCGAGGATGGAAGCGGTATCCATCTGTCCATGTAGCAGGGAAGACCCTGGAGTCTCAGCGCTCTTGTCCCAGCATGGTGCCTTCCACTACAGAATGTTCTTTGCAATCGCATTCAGGGTCCTCACTTTGGCCACGTCTGCCACCTTTATGGAGTATTCAGGGGCAGAGAAGGACGCTCCCATAGTGATGTTCGGATTTCTGTAGGAAAACGACTGGTTACTATATGCAGGTGATACAGACGAGTAAGATGCATCAAAGAAAACCTACCACCTCCCCAGCCCTCAGCAGTGGCCAGAGAATCTGCTGGTGCCACCCAGACCAAAGATGAGACAGTAACAGAAAGAATAAGAATCCAAAGGCAAGAAACAAAAGCAGCAACAGAAACCCAGTGCAGACCTGCGGACAAATGTAAGTCGTTCTTCACTCATTCCTCAGAGGCACATCCCACTGGCCTCCCAAACCCTGCACACCCCAGTGTTAAAGGTCTAAGGCAACTACACCAGAACCTGCCTTCCTGAGTGCCACACACATGCATTCACAAGCCCTAGGGCAGCAGCAGCAGAAAAAATGCCCCAAGGATCCGGTTAGGCATGGAGCTCATGTCCAGATCAGCACTGCTGGATTTATAGGCTGCAGAACACAGAGCCAGGCATGACAATCCCAACCATAAAAGCACAAATACCTCCCAGAAAGCGGTTTTAAGTTTATGCGTGTTCTACAAACTCATGTACACATTAATCCAGCTCTTCTGTTGTACAGTTTTGCTAAAAAACAACAACAACAACAACAACAAAAATAACCCATTACCTGAACTTCATTCCAGAGTCCCGGGCTGAGCGAGCAGAGCAGTGAAACTCAGAAGCAGCAGAGCCTTCCAGAATCCTCTGCAGGTTGCGCTCTGTGATGCCACCCCCTGGTGGGAACAATCCCAATGTCACACACAGTGCAGATCGCACTGTCCAAGCCTTGACACCACCCCAGGACCAACCCCCTAAGGGACAAGCACCATCTACACAGAGGGGAAAATACAGCCCTAGGGACAACAGAGATCCGGGCATGTGCAAAGAGACAGGAGAAGCCTCAGCTCGTGTTCTCCCACAGATCTAGAGCTGCCCCCAAATCCTCCAGTAAACAGTAGCCACAGGGCTCTGCCAACCCCAGGGCTCTGCCATCCCCAGCTGTGTGGCCTTTACTTGTACCAGGGCAGAAGCTCCTCCTCCTGGGGACCTGGCTTAAAAAGCCCGATCAGACAGCACATCTCAGGGCGAGAGCTGGGGCAGCAGGGGCTGGGGACTACAGGACTTGTTACATATGGAAAAAAAAAACCCATTACCTGGCACCACCACAATTCTGCCCTTTGCCTGAAAAAAGAATAATGTGTCAGTGACATTGCTCAGCACTACATCTGCACATGCAGTTGTGGAGCGCCAATGAAGCCTTACATGCAGCGCCTTCAGTAAGCTCATGGCACCGTGGCTTATGATTTGTTTATTCTCATCCATCTTTTTGGTACTGTTCATGTTTTACAAGGAAAAGTGGAAAAGACTCGACAGTTACAGCTAAGACAACTTGTCACTGTTCCCTCCTCCCTCTCTATCCCACCTGGCCACCTCTCAGGTACCTCTGTTGCATTTTCCTAACCGGAACTGAGAGATCCCAGCAGGGACCTCACTTTGCTGTTTGCGTGGGCTGATCACACCAGGTGCTGACACCAGCTCTTACCGCCCTCCTCCCAGCTGCGAGCAGCAACAACCTAACCAGTCTCTGCTGTGGGAGACTTTGGGGTCCAGCCTACGTGGACTTGGGAACACAGATTAAGGCCAAGACAGACAAGAATGGCGAGTGCTCCTTGACAGAAGTGCTTCCCTTATTGAAATGTGGGCCACTGCGAAGGAGCTGCCTCCAGGCAATGCCAAGGGAGCAGCTGTGGTAACCCAGGGAAGCACAGGGAACACTCACCTGCTCCGCAAGCCTCTTAATTAAGGACAATCCTTCCAGCGCTGAGCTGTCGCAGCCACTGGTCAATACCCGCTCAAACCCCAGAGAAATCAGGGTCTCCAGTGCCACCAGAGGGTCATGTACCATGTCAAAGGCTGAGAGATCAACAGAACAGCTCAGAAATCATTCAGCTCATCATGCTCAAGCCCTGTCCCCCAGCCAGCTCAGGAGATGACGTGAAAGGTCCTTGTCACAGCTGGACACTCCCGTGGGGAGCCACAGCTCCTGACTATAATGTCCCCCTTGCAGCAGTGGCAGGGCCACCGTGCTCAGCTCCTCAGACACCTCCTCCCCACACTAGGCAATGACAGAGCCCCCCAATCTGGAGCCCCTGGACCTTTCCCCTCCTGGGGCAACAGCACAGCCACAGCTGGCTCCTGCACAGCAGGTAGAGCTTTTCGTCCTCCAAAGAACCACCACGGAGCATTTGGCTCACCTCCCTCCCAGCCACACCAGCCCCTGGCAGCAGGGCAGAGGCTAGTCCCTGCCAGGGCTGCTGCCCCCCACGACTCACCTCGATGAAATGTGACTGGCAGGGGACGGCACACGGCTGCAATAAAACCATATGGTCAGTCAGGGCTGCAACAGAGAGTTCCTTGTGCTAGAACCACAAAAGAACATGGGATGCAAAAGGGCAAAGGCTTCTCGGGCCATTCCTGGGGAGCTCAGAAGACTCCCAGTATTTGCTGGGAACAGTGCAGCTGTTCCTCTTTGGCGGGAAAGAGTTCATCTGCCCTTTGAGGAAGCAACAAACCTTTTGTTTTTATGAGTAACATCAAATTCCCCCTTCTCATCTGCATCGTGTAGAACTCTCATTCCTAGCAGAGATGTCTTTCTCTGCAGGAAGGAACCAGGGAAATGGTCTCATCTACGTGGGGAAGGGACAGGACCAGTGCTCTTTGACAGCAGGATAGTTGATTGTTGCAATTTTTTCACTACCTATAATTTCTCCTCTGTCTCAGACCACAGCAAACTTCCCCAGTGGGACTCTATTTACTAGGTAAAAGTTATTTATTTCTATTAAAAGAAATCCAACTGCCTCCTGCCCGAGAAACAGTGGTTCCATCGCAGCATCTCATTGCCCTAGTGGAGGCAAATCCTGACAAGACCCCTCTCTTTTGCTGCTCTCCCTACAGCACATTCACCTTCATGTGAGAACCTCAGCACCACATCACCAGGGAAAGGTTCAACCATCTTTAGCTTTGGCTGTAGGTCACGGAAAACACATGGAAGTAAATTATCTATGTGTTAAGGGTCTGGACTAACAACTTCCTGCTGCAGCTTCAGTGACCTTTTGCACCTCTCTATCTCATTATCTTTTCTCACTGAGTGTGTTACAAGAAAAAATGAAGATGAGTTGACAGCTACCCACAAGGTGAAAGTCCAGGAGAGACACATCCTAGACACCAGTAGCAGGGATGTAAGGAAAAGAACAAAGGGCAAAGAAAATGAAGAAGGGAGAGAATCCAAGTTTCATACACTGATGCCCCCGAAGCAGATCACCTAATCCTCTCTCGTTCTTAGATCCTGTTTGTTATGTCCCGGGTGGCCTCAAACTATGTGTGAGCTGCCTGGGGCAGTGGCCGTCGGTCTGCAAAGCTTCCTAACTATTTAATGACTCACAGGTATGACACTACATGGAAGCAGAGCAAGGCCACAGACAAGACGTGCAGACCAAAGCACCCTGCGCAGTTCTTCCTACAGCACCGGACCGAGCAGCACTGACCTCCCGACCCCGTCACAGCGCCGGTACCAGCACAGCGGTTCTGACCGGGGACGCTCTTACCCAGCAACGCCGTGCAGAGCTCGGTGTCGATGCGCCCGTCCTCGGTGAGGGCCCCGAACACCAGCCCGTCGGCGCCGTGCAGCTTGGCCAGGCGGATATCGGCTTTCATCACCTCCACCTCGCGGTCCGAGTAGAGAAAATCTCCTCCGCGAGGCCGGATCATCACGAACACCGGGACCCTCACGCATTGCTTCACCACCTGCAGCAGCCCTGGGGGCGGCGGGCGCCGCTCAGCACCGGCTGCGGCAGCTCCGCACAACGGGCGAGGCGGGAGGAGGCGGCGGGGAGGGGAACGGGGAGCCAGAGGGGAGGAGGGGGCTCGCAAGGCTGCGCTTCGCCCCCGGGAGGGGAGCGGCCCCGCGGAGGGGAGGCCGCGGCGGGGAGGGGGGGCTCAGGCACTCACCCATGCTGGGGGTGGTCCCTCCTTCCACCAGCCCCGCGCACAGCTCGATCCGGCCGGCACCTGCGGAGAGCCGCGTCAGAACCGGCCCCGCCGCCGCCGCCGCCTCCCCCGCGGCCCCCGGGCCTTACCTCCGCGCTCCGCGTTGACGGCAGACTCCACCGAGTCCACGCACACCTCCATGAGGAAGCCATCGTCCATGCCTGGGAGGGAGCGGCGCCGTCAGCCCGGCCCGCCCCATGGCGGCCGCCCGGTCCCGCACCGCCGCCGGCCGCCGCGCCGCCCCACTTCCGCCCCAGGGCCCGCCCCCTCACTCCCGCTTCCGGCCTCGCCCCCTCGCGGCCCGGGCCCGCACCGCCCGCGGGCGCGAGGGCGTGCGCGGGAGGACGGACGGTGGGTGGGCGAGCCGGCGCGCCTGGCTCGCGCACGGCCGCGGAGGCCCCGCCCCCCCGGCGCCGCGGCCCCGCCCCTGCCACCGCCCGGGCCCCGCCCCCGCCTCGCACGCGTCCTCACCTGCGCTGGCGGCGCGAGGGGGCCGCTGCTGGCTCCGGGTCACGTGCCGGGGATTGTCATGGTGACGCTCAGGTGTTTCCGGAAGTGCTCGCCCTGTTTCCGGCGGCCCGCGCCACTTCCGGGGTCACTCGGGATGCTGCGTGCGGCGCGTGGCGGCGTCCGGCTCCTGCTGCCCGCGCGCGGTGGTGGCGCGGCCGGGGGGCGGCGGCGGCGGCCGGTACCGGGCCCGGGCCCCCTCGGCCTCCCGCCACACCGGTGCCTTCCGTGCCGGCTCCTGCAACAGGCGCCCCCGCCCGCCGCCCCGCCCGCCGTGGGGCGATGGCTCCTGGCCTGCAGCGGCGCCGTGGCCGGTGCCGTGGTGCTGGGCGGTGTCACCAGGTGAGCGCGGCGCCCCCGTCCTGCCGGCACCGGGTCGCGCCCCGCGGCCGTGCGCGCCCCGCTGGAGGGTTCGGGTTGGGACCGTGCAGAGGCAGCTGTCCCCGCCGGTCCCTGCGGCCTCCCGGGACCCGCCCGAGGGCACCTGTGAGAGCCGTCGCTCCCTGCTGCAAGGGGACATCGAGGGGCAGGGCTGGGGGTACCAGAGAGATGCGGTTCTAGGTCTATTGGTCACTCAGAATCACTGATCTCCGTTCTATTTCTAACTGTTAGTTTAAGAGTTGTCTGGTGCAGCCAAGCGCTCTCATTTTGGCTCAGCTGTGTTACCGTCAGAGTGAATTGTGCCCACTGGTGTTTCTCTCTGCTCCCAGGCTGACAGAATCGGGCCTTTCTATGGTTGACTGGCACCTGGTGAAAGAGATGAAACCCCCCAGGACGCAGCAGGAGTGGGAAGCTGAGTTCCAGAAGTACCAGCAGTTCCCAGAGTTTAAAATGTGAGTGTGCAAAAGTGGAAGGAGGGTGGGCTGGGAACAACTCTCCTGCAACTGAGCAACACAGGGGACTCTTGCAGGGAGGGAGATGATGTCTGATATCACTGGGAAGGCACATGAAGTGTGATGGTGACTCCTTTGCTGTCAGTTGCTTTCTCTGGGGAAGGTGATCTCTTGTCATGAGAAACAGGTCTGCCCCATCACATTTAGCTGTTCTTTGTTTTACTGTCTTCAACAGCCTGAATCACGACATGACACTCACAGAGTTCAAGTTCATTTGGTACATGGAGTATTCGCACCGTATGTGGGGCCGCGTTGTGGGTCTGGCCTATATCCTACCTGCTGCCTACTTCTGGCGAAAGGGCTGGCTCAGCCGCCCCATGAAGGGCTGTGTTCTTGCACTCTGTGGGCTGGTCTGCTTCCAGGTGAGCGAGCTCTGTAACTGCAGGGATTAGCAGCAGCATCTCTCGTGAATGTCTTCTGATCGAGCGTAGTTGAGACAGCGGGATTTGGGAAAGCTCGTGGGTGTGTCAGTGCTGGTAGCTGGTTGAAGGTGGAGGAAATAAGATGCCCCTTTCTCCTAATGTTTATCTGATTTAAGCAGCTACTGCTGCCCTGTCTAGTTCTAACCCCTCCTGTTCCATCAGGGGCTGCTGGGGTGGTACATGGTGAAGAGTGGGCTGGAAGAGAAGCCAGACTCTTATGACATCCCTCGGGTCAGTCAGTACCGTCTTGCAGCACATCTGGGCTCTGCGCTGGTTCTGTACTCTGCCAGCCTGTGGACAGGGCTGTCGCTGCTGCTTCCACGACACGAGGTACGGTGTGTCAGGAGCCAAAAGTGCGGGGTTGTAGCAATTGAGAGGGTTGGGGGTGTGATGTGAAGGGTGAGGAAGGGGTGTGAAAGGTGATGGTGCTTTCATTTTAGTCTCTGTTCCTGACTCTGATCTAATTCTGCATTACAAAATACCCTTTTCGTAAACCTCTTGGTTGTGGGATGCTTTCTTTGACTCATGCAGTTCCACTCAAAAGTGATCAGTCTCAGAGTTTGCACACACTCAGGCAGAGGTGTGCCTGGCTGGGCTAAAGGGTTTGTGCCAGTAACCATCCAGCAGCTACTTCAGTTTCTGCACAGGGTTGGGCTTGATTAGTTGTCGTTTTGAAGAACCACTGAAGCGTGGCTGTGCTGCGTGGTGGTCTCTAGATTGCTCCTGTAAAACACAGGCCAACCCCTTTGCCCATATATTCAGTGTTTTCTTACCTGCTGCAAACAGCACTGGAAATGCCTTGATTTTTTTTTTAATTTTTTAAAATTTATTTTACAGTTACCTGCGACCCATCAGCTCCTTCGCTTGAGGCAATTTGCTCATGGCACTACAGCTCTCATTTTTCTTACTGCTCTTTCAGGTAAGAGTGTTTCTTACTGCCATCCCGTCTGCAGCTTGTTCTTCTCTGCCTTGTTTTCCTTCTGGTCTGGCAGGGACTGTGAGTGACCCCATCATGTTATCTGAGAAAACTTCATTGCTTTCAGGGAGCTGAGAGTTGAGAACCTCCCTCTCTGGTTGTTCCTGAGCAGGTGGACATGCTCCTTCCAGCCTGCCTGTTGCTGTGTGATCTCTGTTTATGTTTCTGAAAGAAATTTGGAATGAGGCCGAGCTCTTGGGTTAGAGCTATGCAATATGGAGTGCCGACTGTGCCTACTCTGGAAGTCTCATTTTCTGCTCTGGCACTGCAGGTGCCTTTGTGGCAGGGCTGGATGCTGGCCTTGTGTACAATTCCTTCCCCAAAATGGGGGAGCGCTGGATCCCGGATGATCTCTTGGCCTTCTCCCCCGTGCTGAGAAATATCTTTGAGAATCCTACAACCGTGCAGTTTGATCACAGGATCCTGGTAAGTGCTGTCTTCCTGCCATGTCTGTGTTGCGTCTCGGTTGCTTCCTGATCCAAGCTGTCCTCTTTGGGCTGTGGTTCTGTCAACTTGAGTGATATCCAGGGTGTCCGAAGGTCCTGAGAGCACGTTACCAAATTGCTTCTGCAGAAAGAGGAAGTTTAGCATTCTGATTTATTTTCAGTGTGGTCTCCTTCCTTAAGGATGTCTTCCTCCTGTACAAGTTACGGACTTTGTTTCTTTGTGTCTCCTTTTCCGTCACATGGGCTACAGACCGGGGTAGCCCTTGCTACTGAAATCTCTGGGAAAGTTGTGAAATAAAACTTGGAAATCCCGATATTGAATGCTTCTTCCACAGCACTGCTAAACTTCCTTTACGCCAGTAGCACCCAGTGAAAATATCTCAGCCAGTTAGAGCAGTCCAGGTATTAAATACCACTGCTGGCACTGCTGTGGACTAAAACATCACTAGGACTGAAAAGAAAGATTAAGTGACTTAGAAGAGGAATCACCTGGGGTGACCTGCACAGCAAAATTATGATGGCGAACTACAGCTGAGTGGTGAAAATGAGATCGTGACATCTTCCACCTTTAGTTGTCAAGGTGGCAGGGGGAGAGGGCAGAAATAATCCATAATGATGTGAAGAAATGAGGAAAAGCTATCAGAAAGTAAAGCTTTAATTGGGAGAAAAGAATGGAACTCTCACTTTAGTTAAATTTCAGGGTTGTTAACCTGGTGGACATGGGAGCTCCAGGATCTGGTCATGGCCACTAACACATTTCTACAGCTAAATATTGCTCATAGAGTTTCTTTTACTGCACGGAAAGTGCAGCCAAAGGCCACTGCACCCATTTCCCTTCCATTTTTTTTTTCGAATGGTGGTTGTTTCTTTTCCCTTCTGTAGGGAATCGCCTCAGTCACAGCTGTCACAGCACTGTACCTCTTCTCACGGAAGATCCCCCTCCCTCGCAGGACCAGGATGGCAGTGACTTCCTTACTGGCTGTGGCTTGCATGCAGGTACTGTACTGCACGCAGTGAATTTGAGGGTGGGAAGTCTGGCTGCGGCCCTGGGCCTTTCCTTTTCCACGTTATGCTCTGTGCTGAGGCTGTACCAACGCTGCATCCACAGCAGCTCTCACCCTTCTCCCTCCTTGGCAGGTGGGCCTGGGTATCAGCACCCTGCTGATGTACGTCCCCACGCCTCTGGCCGCCACGCACCAGTCGGGCTCCCTGGCTCTGCTCAGCATGGCACTCTGGCTCATGAGCGAGCTCCGGCGCGTCCCCAAGTAACCGGCCGGAGGGAGAGGAGCCCTCCCGGAGGAGCCGTGCCACGGGCCCCGAGGCGGCAGCGACCTCCCCGCCCCGGGTGCGGGGTGAGTGTGCGCCAAGCAGGGCTGTGCGCAGGGAGAAGGCGGGCGGGAGAACTTTGTAACATAAAGGAGTTTTTACGGAGCGGCTGGTGTCTGGCTGGGTGCGTCCTTTCCGGAGCGAGGTGAGGAGGGGTGCGGGAGCCCCGGCGGGAGCTGCTGTGGCGGGCGGGGGGGCCGGGCCGGGCCGCCGCGGGGAGGGGAGGGCGGGCGGGCTCCTTTTGGCGCCCCCTGCGGCGGCCCGGCGTACGCTCGGCCTCGCGTCTCCGCCAATGGGAGGCGGCGGTGTCGCCAGCGCGGCGCGCTCCGCCCGGGGATTGGCTGCCGCACACGGCAGTGGGCAGAGCGGCATCCGGTGCGGAGGCGGTCGGCCGGTGTGTCGGTGCGGAGCGGCCATGACCGCGCACAGCTTCGCCCTGCCGCTCGTCCTCTTCTCCGCCTTCTGGGGCCTCGTGGGCATCGCCGCCCCCTGGTTCGTGCCCAAGGGGCCGAACCGCGGGTGAGTGAGGGCCTCGGAGGGATACTGGGGGCGGGGTGTGGGACCGGGCCTCGCCGTTCTAACGGCGGTTTCTCCGCAGGGTCATCATCACGATGCTGATCACCACCGCCGTGTGCTGCTACCTCTTGTGAGTACCGCGAACCGGGGCCTAGTACCGCTCCCTACCTCCCCCGTTCTCCATGTGGCTTTATCGGGCCTGGTGGCAGCTGCTCAGCCTCCCACCCGTGGATGAACGGGACGGGTCCGGGGCTGCGGACTGCGTCCTTCCCGGGACAGCAGGTCCCTCTGCCGGCCCCCTGAGGCAGCAGCATCCCGGGATCCTGGTCCTTGCCCCCTTGCTACCAGGGCTGACAGCGGGTTGCGTCCCTTTGCAGCTGGCTCATCGCCATTCTGGCCCAGGCCAACCCCCTCTTCGGGCCGCAGCTGAAGAACGAGACCATCTGGTACGTGCGCTTCCTCTGGGAGTGAGCAGTCCCTGGGAGCTGGCACCTGAACGGAGACTCCTCCCAAAATCCTTACTGTGAGTGGGCAGAGGGCTGGGGTAGCAGAGGTGTCCCTGCCTGTGTGTGGCTGGGGAGGGAGCTGCAGCCTGGTCCTTGCTGGGTGAGAGATGCTTTGGCTTCTGTGCATTGTGGCTGTGGTGAGCTGGTCTTGGTGTATGCCAGCTGGTGCTGCACTGGACCTGAGCAAACCAAGCGCTTCCACCTGAGTCTGTGGTTCTCTAGATTTCTGTGGAAGCTCTGTCGTGGGTGCAGTTTGGTGCTGACTTCTCCTCCTTTCTCCCTCTTCCAGCTCCTGCTGCTGTTTCAGCCTCTATCCTCCTGTACCAGGCAGCCCCCAGAGGTGCTGGGACAGAGGCTGGACCCGCTGCCCCAGGACACCCTGAGCACTGCAACCTGGACCAATGATGCTTGTGCCCCTGACCATGGCAGGCAGCACGCCTGCCTGGGACAAGGGCCTGGTAATCACGGCCCTGGGAGCAGCCACACTACCAGGGAAGGATCCCCTCATTTGGCACCGTGCTGCAGTCACTGACACTGAACACCATCCTGAGAGGGCTCTGTGCATAGTGCCAGTGGATCCTGTCCCTGGAGCACTCACCCTGCTCCCTCCAGTGCATTCAGCCCAAGCCCCCAAGTGAAACCCCTGCTCGTAGCCCAAACTGCCCAACTAGTTGCCACATCTCTGGTCATTTCAGGAACCAGCTGCCCGTCTGTGGGAGAAGGCAGAAGCCTGTAGCCTCCTCTGTTGTATGGTCATTCCCCTGCAGTGACTGTGGTCTTGGCTAAGACAGATTCTGGCTGTAGGTGTGGGAAGGGAGGGCTGACCCTGGAGGAGCACGTGGGTGTGATGAGGGAGGTGCTGGGGTGCAGGGCAAGGGTTCCGCTGTTTGGCAGCCCGCTGGAGGGGGTTAAAGTGCTGCCCTGTCTCCTCCTGCCTCCACAGTGAGGGTGCTGCAGTAGTGTCTAGCTCCCCCCACCCCCTCACCCCTCTGTCCAGGTTCTGCAAAGAACTGCATAGGGTATAATGGTTCAGATTTCCCTTTATTTATCAGATAATTTATCTGTATTTATTTGTCTGTGTTTGTTAAATTTGTGTCGTGGAAATAAATCCTTTTTCTAGTAAGTGATGCTGGAGGCAGAGTCACTTGCTGCTTTGAGGCTGAGGAACAGTCTTAGTTTTATTCAGACTTCTTCCTTTCCCCCCAAACCTGCTCTTGCACCATGAGAACAAGGCTGGGATCCTCAGCTGTTGAGCAGGAGGTTCACAGCACAGTCATGCATGGAAAGTTTATCCTTGATGCCACCTGTGCACTCGTCCTGTGGGACCAGGGTCACAGGGTGGCAGCAGCATGTGCCAGAGGGAGAACTGGGGACCTGCCCAGCCCCTCTGGTGGTAGACAGCTGTGCTGGGGCCAGGCCCATGCCCATGCAGCACCTGGAGAAGCTTAGTGGCCTCTTTCCCAGGCAGCTCTGTAAGACTTAGGTGAGGAATATGGTAAAAAGCAAAGAACAACATCTTCCTGGCGCTCTTGCGTGGGCAGCAGAGGATGCTGTCTGCAAGGATCACAACAGTTCAGTTTGGATCAGTTTCCCTTGCTGCCACCAGCTTGGGAGGTGAGCCCAGCTGTCCTGCTGGAATCACAAAGAGCATCTGCTGGCAAGAAAGCAACACCTTCATCCCACCACAGCAGCACAAAGCAACACTGTGCAGATGTGTGCTGGCCCCTAGTCACACCACCACCCAGGAGCTGTGACAGCTCAGGACATGCTCGCTAGAAAACAAGACCAGTGTTGGATGGCTCAAGGGGTTTGTTTATTGCTGCAGGAATGAGAACAGCTGAGTTCAAGTAAAAGGTGACAAACTTCATTAGGTAATCAGGGGCTCCAACCCCAGGGAGGAGGCTCGTGCCTGTGTGTGCAGCCGCAGCCCCGAGCTGCCCTGGGGCAGGGTGCTCAGCTGGAGTGAGGTGGTTTCTCCAAAGCCAGGCCCAGCCTGCATTCACAGAGAACCACTGGTCCTGGTGCTAGTGCCCAATTAACGTGTGGGACACCACAGGGCAGATGTGCCCAGAAAGGAATGTACGAAAGGAAATGCAGCCCGCTTTGGTGGTGCCTTAGGAACGAGCCCCTGAGCCCTCAGTGCTGAGCCTGGGGCATTGGCGAGGGCCACAGGAGGATTGTCCTGGGAGGAGAAGACATGGCAAAGAGCAGGACACCTCTGAAGGAACACTCCGAGGGGCCAGGCTGGGCTCACCTGGCTCCTGCAGTAACTTTGCCAGCGACTGCTGTTCTCTAGCCTGTGGGCTCGTACGGGACTGCAGAAAGGCCACCCTGGGTAACAAGCCGCAGCATCTCACCAGCTTGCTCTGCAAACCAGTGGCTGAGTCATGGGGTGGCTCAGTGCTTCAGGCCACAGCCCTGGGTTGGCTGCCTCAGTGATAGTGTCCTGTTTATCTGAGGGACCTGCCAGGGCTGCAGCCTTGAGCCCACTGGCAGCAGAGGACTTTGCTCTACACCGTGTAGTGAGACGGAGGCCGAAGGCCAAGGAATGCAAAGGTTAGGACTGGGGTGAGGCAGAGAGGAAAGCTCTGGTGGCTGTAGGTGCCTCAAACTAGAGGTTCTGGTTCTGATGTGGAGATGATGGAGTACAGAGTTGAGATGATCTTCAAGAAAGAGTCCAAGCCCTCAGAGCCCAGGCTGTCAGCCAGTCCTGGTTCTGCTGGTGCAACTGGACGGTGGGTACCACCGGTGTCATGGCCCATTTGCCTGGCCCGGCGGCACCACCACCTTGTCCAGCCAGGGCAGGGTGAGCTCGGCTGCACGCAGCTGCCGGCGGTGGATGCGGCGCAGCCGCAGGAGGTAGAGGACGATGGCCAACGCTACAACCAGGATGCAGGCAAAGAAGAGATAGTGGTTGTAGACAAAAGAGAGGCGCAGCCAGGAGGTGTGTGCCTGCCGGACACTCTCCGGCCGGAGATCCCTGCAGAGAAGAGAGTCAGAACAGGCCGTGGGATGCCACGGAGTACTAGCAGGGTCCCACACTGCTGCTCCCCTTGCCAGGTGGCAGAGCCCTCACCCAGTGTGGTAACCTTGCTCTTCCTCAACCACCCATCCCTGAATGATGTCATCAGCAAACTGATGGTACCTGAGTGGCAGAAACCGTGTCTTGTAGAGGATGGCACCCAGCGTCCACTGCACCTCCCGGTCATACACCAGCTGGGCCGTGCGCAGGCTGGGGTAGTCCAGGGGGAAGCGGAAGCCTTGGTGAAGGACTTGGTACATCCAGGCCGATTTGAAGCACTGATACCTGCAGGAACATCAGCCAGCTGCTGCCACCCGCACCATGGTCCTTCACCCCAGCAAAAGCGCCCTAGGAGGTCTGACCGTCGCACACCCCTTCAAAGCCACTTACTTCAGCCGGTGCTGGTCGGCATGTGACGAGTAGAGGCCACCACGGAACCTCTGGGTCAGCACCTCCCATCGCTGGCTGCAGTACTCCTGAGCAAAGGAGAAGTCAGTGGAGAAACAGCCCCCACTCCCTCACAGCCCCAGGAACAGCAGCACCCACCTGGGCGGCAGAGGTGAAGGTGGGGGCACTGTATTGCCCCCCCAGGCGCAGCACATCCTCAGTGCAGTAGAAGAATTCAGAGAAGCCGTAAAATTCGCTGTTGCTGAAGTCGATGGGGGCTTTGTAGGCCCCCAGCAGGGAGGCCTGGCTGCTGTTGGGCCCGTCCAGGAGGGGCTGCAGCACCTCTGCACAGGCCAGCCAGTCCCCTCGTCCCCGCACGTACAGGGTTTGGCCACCCCTGGCCACTGTGTCCTCCAGCCCCACTGGCAGGCAGGGGTCCAGGAAGGGCATCTCAGGGCTCAACCCTGTCTGCTGGCTGTGCAGGCTGGAAAACAGGCAAAGAAAGAAAGGCAGTTGCACAGGGGGTCCTGTACAATGCCCAAAAAGCTTCGTCTAACACTGCCCCACATCAGAATACCTCCCGCACCAGACTGGTCTGTGTCCCCTTGTACCCCGCAGTGCTGGCGCCCCCCCCGCCACTTCCCGCCAAAGCCAAATGCACCAGATCTGTCACACTAACCCACAGCCATGTGCCCATAGCACCTGCAGGGTGCAACAAGGCATGGCCCACATCACCCAGCTCACAGGGATCCACACCCCTGGGCAGCCCCTGGGGATCTGGAGGCAGGGTTTGCTCCTGGCACAAGAGTACCTGGGCACCAAGCCTCTCCACCTCTGGCGACAGCTTCACGTAGTGCTCTGGGAAAGGGAGACAAGAGACAGAGAGCTCGAGGTGGGGATGCGATGGAAAGATGTGCTGAGTGAGTTGGTGCTGGAGAAGGAGGGAAAGTCAGAGCAAGAGAAGCCAAAAGCCACCAGGAGGCCTCCCCGCAGCCTGCCACAAGGGGAGGAGAAAGAAGAAGGCAGGGAGCTGTGGCACGGATAATGCCCTCTGGGCTCAGGGAAGGGCAGAGCCCGTGCACCCTGTGCCAGCCTGGGCATCTGCTACTGCCAGCGTGGCTGTGAGAGCTGTTATCGCCACAGGCAGCTCTTGGGGCAAAGCCAACGGGGAGAGGGTGGCATGAAGGAACCAGCACCCTGTTTCGCAATGCCCCAGCACAGGCACCGCTAGGCAAGGCAGCAATACCGGTTGTACACATGGGTCTGGTTCAGCACAAGCTCTTCGTAGCGCTGCCGGGCAAAATTGCCCCCAAAGCCCAGGAAGGTGTTGACGTAGACACGGTACATGTGGCCAGTGTGCTGCACATCACAGCCCAGGTTGAATTCCGCCAGCAGGCTCTTGGCAGCTTCCTCCTGGGGATGCAGAGAGGTCCACGATCAGCAACGACCCAGGGAAGGTGGGGGCTGCTCTCAGGGCCAGCCGGCCAGATACACACCTGCTGCGGGGAGGAGAAAGCTCCAGAGTCGGGCACTTCATAGGCGATCTGCAGGGAGGCACCCCCCATGTCCAGGATCCCAACTGTTCGTTTACGAACCAGGGACTCTCCCTGGTCCCCCAGTGCTACAGTGACCACCGCATCCTCCTCTGCAACCCACAGCGGCGCGTCAGCGAGGGGCAGGGCCTGGGGCACCATCTCCTCCCTTCCACCGTTACCCCCCACAGCAGCTTCATGGGGCTCCTCCACCCCTGCAAGCAGCCCTGGGGATCGCTTGTGGGGCAGCAGGTCCTGGCACTTGGGGCTGGCTGCCCCCCAGCTTTGTAAGTTCCCCCAAAGCATCCACCACTGGAAGCCACTATAGGAACGCTACTACAAACCCTCTCTCCCTGGTTCTTCTCCCAAAATGCTGCAGGAGGCCCCCTCACACAGGGACTTGTTCCTGTGATCGAGGCAGATGCCCCTCCAGGTCCAGGAGAGTTTCACACACACGGCTGGGTTCAGGCATTGCCTGGCCAGAGCAACAGATGCTGCACGCCCCAGAGCCTGCTCTGAGCTCCACCACCAAGGCAAGCTCCAGCAGGGCTCTGCTCAGACCCTCCCAGCCACTCTGCAAGCAGTTAAACTCACCATCGTCATGATCAAACCGACCCAGGACAAAGTTGATGCCAATCCAAGCATAGACACCTGTATGAGACAGAAAGCGTCATTACAGCAACACACTAAAGGGAACGAAGCAGTGCTTTGTGGCAGCTCCTACCTTCCTGTTTCCCTGAAATCACTTCTGCATGTGATTTGGAGAAGAGGAAATCAAACTCCAGGGGCACATTTCTCACCAGGTCCTCCAGGATTGCAGCTTGCTGCCTGCGAGGGTGCAGGAGAGAGACAGATGCTAAGGGACCTTCACCAGCAACACTCCTTTGTGGGAGTGCAAGAGACACCAGGATCCCTCTGCAATATAGCCCATATCCAGCCCACAAGCCCTGCTCTGCACCCAGCCTGCTTTGGAGATGAGAAACTACATCTGTTCGTTTGAGACTTCAGTTCAAAGTGTCTCTTCTCTCCTCCCTCCCCATGTGCTCAAACCTTCCTTCTGCACCCTCGCTGCTCACCCCAAGTGACACGCCATTTCCCAGATCTCCCCCAGGATTCCCAGTTCTCCCACGCGGCTCAGGACGAGGTTGTTCCCTTCCCCCTTCTTGTGGCTGAGGGATCCCAGCAGGTCCCTGGCTCTCCCCGGACAAGGGCCAACGAACTCACCTCTCAGGCAGCAGCCGCATACCTGCCGTGCACAGGATGTACAGTGGAGTTTCCTTGTGCTTCTGAGCCGGGACGTGAGCTGCTGCGAACTGAAGCAGAGGGCGCAGGTACGGCGTGGCTCGCTGTGGGGCTGCTGCCGCCACGGAGATGCCTGGCCGGGGAGGGCGGTGTGAACCAGCCAGCCCCACTGCGGGCAGGGCCGTACCCATTCCGTGTGCAGGGACCTCCGAGCTGGGAGCGGAGAGGGCTGGCACCGACCTGGTTTAATTTTCTTGACGACGGGGCGGCTGCTCTGGTCCCTCATCTGCTTGATGTCCAGCAGGTCGTGGGGGTTCCCGTTGTGCGGGGGCCAGAAGTAGACGAAGACTCGGGACCCGCTGCTCCCGCAGTCGATGACCACCCCGTAATTGAGGGCCGAGTCCTCGGTGTCGGTGGCCGACAGATCCTCCACCCGCGCCAGGTACCTGGGGCCCGGGGAGGGGGCGGACAGGGCGTCTCAGCACCGGCGGGCAGCGGCGACCCCCGGCGCCGGCAGCCCCGTCCCCGCTCACCTCTCGTCGCGCCGGGTGGCGCGGGGCGGCGCGGCCCAGCGGCGGGGAGCGGCAGCCGCCAGCAGCAGCAGCAGTCCCACGGCGAGGCCCAGCCCCAGCGCCGCCGGGCGCTGCCGCGGGCACGGGCACGGTCCCGCCGAGCGCCACGACGGGCAGGAAACGCCGATCCTGCGGGCAGAGGCCACAGCTCAGCACCGGGCCCGGGCCGGCCCCGGCCCCCCGGCCCGGCCCCGCTCACCTGGCCATGTGCGCCCGCCGCCGCCCGCCCGCGCATCGCCCCGCTGCCGGCACCAGGCACCGGCACCGACGGCCACGTCACCAGCTGCCCCCGCCGCGGCCAATAGGGGCCCCCGCCGCCGAGCCCGGCCGGCCAGCGCTCCGCCCCCCGCGGCCGCGGAGCCCAATCGGCCCCGCCGCCCCCCGGCAGGGCTACGCCCATGCGGCCCGGTGACCAATCGGACGGGGCGAGGCGGCGCCCCCAGGCGGCCGAGGGCCGCGTCTTGCTTCGCCCTTGCTCCTGCGTCCGACCTTCGCCGGGCTACGTCACCGGGAGGCGTCCTGCCGCGCGTCCTATCGCAGCTCGCGCTCGGGGCGCGACGCGCCCGCCGCGGGCCGTCCCCGCCGGCGCCCAGCCAATCCGAGGCTCCAAAATAAACAACACGCGCCGAGAACCGGAGTGGCGGGAGAGGTGGCCAATGGTGGTTCTGTGGCCCCGCGGAGAGGAACGGCGGGCGGACCAAAGGTCGCGGGCTCTTCGCCCAATGGGCTGCCCGGCGGGGCGGGGCGCGAAGTTGAGACACCCAATGGACTGCACGGGACGGCGGGGCGGGGAGCCTCGGCAGCCAACGGGCAGCGCGCCCGAGAGCGCCGGAGGCAGCGGCCGGCCAGTGGCGGCTTCCGAGTCGCGGCGGCGGCGGCCAATGAGCGCGGCGCGCGGGGGCGGTGGGCGTCGGGCCGAGCCAGTGGGCCCGCGACGGGGGCGGGCGACGGGCGGCGGCGGCCAATGGGCGCGGCGGGGCGGGGCCGGAGCCGGGGGGGAGCGGCGCGGCGCGGGGCCCGGGCGGCGGCGGCGGCGCCATGGAGCTGGGGGCGGGCGCGGGCCCCGGCGCGCGGGGCAGCGCGGAGTCGGGCCGCGTCCTGCTGCTGCTGATGGGCGGCGGCGGCGGCGCGGGCTGGGCGCGGCGGGGGGGCGCGGAGGCGGGGCCGGGTCCCGGGGCCGGCCCGGAGGGGCCCGAGGCGGCGCGGGGCCCTGAGCCGCGCTCCCCGCCCGCTCCCGACTACGAGGCGCTGCCGCAGGGCGCCGCCGTCTCCACGCACATGCTGGCGGGCGCCGTGGCGGGCGTCATGGAGCACTGCGTGATGTACCCCGTCGACTGCGTCAAGGTGCCGGCAGCGGCGGCGGGCCCGGGCCGCGGGGAGGGGGCGCGGCGGGAGCAAACCGGGGCCTTACCGGGGAGGGGCGGGGGGTTTGCCCCGGCCGGGCCCCGCGGGGGTGACGGGCCGCCCGCCCGGGCCGTGTGTTGCAGACGCGGATGCAGAGCCTGCGGCCGGAGCCCGCCGCCCGCTACCGGAACGTGCTGGAGGCCCTGTGGCGCATCGCCCGCACCGAGGGCGTCTGGCGGCCCATGCGGGGCATGAACATCACGGCCACCGGCGCAGGCCCGGCCCACGCCCTCTACTTCGCCTGCTACGAAAAGTTAAAAAAGACGCTGAGCGACGTTATCCACGCGGGGGGCAATAGCCATGTGGCCAACGGTACTGCTCACGGGGGCCGGGGGCCGCCCCCCGCCACGCCGGGCTGGGGAGCGGGGTGGAGAGAGGCCGAGCCCTGTCCGTAGCGGGGTCGGGGCTGGTCGTGCTCGGCCGCTGGGACTGGGGTGCCGCGGGTGTCCCAAAGCCCCGTGCTCTCGCCAGCTGCGCGGTGCCAGGCAGGGGGAAGCGCCAGCCCTGTGCCTGCTGGAGCCGCTCCCAGGTGTCCGGCTTGGAGCAGGTTGGTGGCCCTGGCTCGGGAGGATGCTGGTGGACAGGAGCTGCCTGCAGGGGAGTCAGGACCGGCCGCAGCCCGGTGGCTCGGTGGTGCTGGAGCTCGCCCCGGGAGCACCGCGTGTTTTCGGAGCCCATCTTGCTGTGGTGCCTGTTACTCGACTCAAGGAGCTGCTGTGGTGGGGAAAGCGAGGGGCCGAGGAGGGAACAGGGCCCTCGGCCCTCGGCAGCACACGGTGAAGTGCCCTCAGGTTTCCTTTTCTCCATGGGGCACGGGGACACTTGACGTCCTCTGGGCCCCTGCCAGGTGGCAGCAGCGGCCAGTGCCCCACGCAATGGGCCTGAGTGAGTCCTGGTCAGCCCACGGATTTGACAGCCTGTCACAATCCTCTCCTTCTCTTTTTTGGTCTCTCTCTGGGTGGGAACCACTGAGGACCAGCCCACCTCTTGGAGGGGAGACGGAGGCCACCTTTGGATCTTGCCCGCTTGCGGATGCCTCCTCCTGTGCCTTGGCGGGGGACTCGGGGCTGTGGTGGAGCCCCGGGGTCCCTCGCCTCCCCTGGCTACATGTGGCAGTTCTTGTTTTGCAGGTGCAGCCGGGTGTGTAGCAACGTTGCTCCACGATGCAGCCATGAACCCTGCTGAAGGTAACGATGGTCCTGGCCTGCCAGGGAGGGGAGAAGCGGGATCTGCCCAGGCCGCTTGGGTCCCCTTTGTGGCACAGAGGGTACTCTCCTCAGTGCTCCCCTGACTGCAAGATCCCATGGGGTCCGGTGGCTGCAGCTCTGGTTAGGGAGCCTGTGGCTGCCTGTCATGGAGGGGTTAGGTAGAAGAGATTAATTCTGGGGAGTGCAGCAAACCCCAGCTTATGAGGAGCTGGGAGAGCACCAGCCTTTGGCCCACGGGTTGGACTGGGAACAGTTACCTGGAGTGAGCGAGGTGGCAGGAGAGATGTGATCCGTACTGCTGAGGTCATTCCGAGCGTGCAGAAACTGGGCTTTACTGTGGTGAGATCTCGGAAGAGGAGGTACGGTTCTGGGCTTGTGTGCAAGAAGGAAATGGAAAGAATGGGGTACAAAAAGCATGCTAGAGAACCCAGGAGAAAGGAGATCTTGGGTCGTGGAATGTCCGGAAGATACTGATTTTCTTGAGCCTGATAATTGTGAAAAAGGCAGAGGGACTTTGTTATTAATGTCTGTTAATGTGGTGGGAGAAGGAGGAGTAACAAGGAAAGACCAGTCATTAATGTATTTTTTTCCTCTTTAAACTGGAGGGCTTGTGGCAGTCCCGGCTCCAGCTGATCTGGGCCCAGCAAGGCTCATTCCTTCCCTGGACTCATCTTCTTGTCATGACTGTAATAGTTTGTAGTTGCGTCATTTTTAGCTCCTTGTGGTCATATTGAAATAGGGGGAGGCAGGACAGCAGCAGGCTGCACCCTGGGCTCCCCTGCCCTGCTCTGGGATACGTCAGAGGGGGTTTGGCCTTTGGTTCTTCCCTTGAAGTGGCCATGTTTTGGTGGCGGCTGCTAACAATTCCTGGCTGTTGGGCTCTGCGACATGCTGTGGTTATTCTGGGCCGCAGTGGGGGTGGCTGGGGAGGGACAGGCTCATCCAGATCAAGAGCTGTCTGGAAAATAATAGATGCAGAGGGCATTCTGACTGCGTGGTAACTGCGGTGATGGGTGGGGAAATGTCGGTCGCTTGGGAGCGAGGGTGGATCTGGGGTGTTAAGTGCCTGAGTATGGGGATGTTCTGTGGGGCTGTGGTGGCTGTGGGGTTTGCAAGTGGTGACGTGTGTATGACCGTGATGCCTCAGGAGATCTAAATGGCTGCAGTCCTGCCTGGGGACATGCAGGGCACTGCTGGTCTGAGTTGTCCATCATTAGCTCTTAAGCCAGCGTGACTGAGCTCTGGGCACTCGCAGGAAGCCTGGCTTCACACTTACCCTTTCTCTCTTCCTCTTCCCCTCCACGCCTGGGTCCTGGCTGCTGCTGCTGGCTGCCACCCTCCATCCCAAGTGGTCAAACAGAGGATGCAGATGTACAACTCACCTTACCAGCGTGTGACGGACTGTGTGCGGGCTGTGTGGCGCAACGAAGGGGCCGGAGCTTTCTACCGCAGCTACACCACCCAGCTCACCATGAACATCCCCTTCCAAGCCATTCACTTCATGACCTACGAGTTCTTGCAGGAGCAGCTAAACCCCCACAGACAGTACAACCCAGGCTCCCACGTGGTCTCCGGAGCCTGCGCGGGGGCTGTTGCTGCCGCTGCCACTACGCCTTTGGACGTTTGCAAAACACTGCTCAACACCCAGGAGTCCCTGGCCTTGAGCTCCAACATCAGTGGACACATCACAGGCATGGCAAATGCCTTCAGGACGGTGTACCAAGTGGGCGGCGTGACCGCCTACTTCAGAGGGGTCCAGGCAAGAGTCATTTATCAGATGCCCTCAACAGCAATCGCCTGGTCCGTGTATGAGTTCTTCAAATACATCCTCACCAAGCGCCAGGAGGAGCGGCGGGCTGCGAAGTGAGCCAGAGCCGAACGCTGTTCCAGACCTGCTTCACCTCCCCTCCTGGTTTGTCTTCTGACCCTCCTCCCTTTCGGTTTGGTTTGTGTTGAAGAGAGTGGGCAGCAAAGCCCTTTGGGGCTTAGCAATGCCATGTCTTGCCTGTGGCTGCTGCAGCTCTGCCCAGGCAGCACGGCTTGCTGTCTCCCAGGGTCCTCCAAGATGTCCCGCTGGGAGCTGCAGCACAGGTCACGTCCCCTGGCACTTCTGTGGAGCTGTGCTCCTGTCCTTCCCTTAACAAAAACAACTCCTCTCACGCAAAGCTCACCCCTGCTCAGAGGGGAAGGTGAATGCCCCGCCTCTGGCAGGGCCAATCTGAGCTCACAGTCGCCAAGGAGGGGACAGCGGGGGTGTCAGGGGCTTTGTCTGGCTTTTGGCTGAAGCGAAGTGTAAGCCTTGCCGTTGTCTTGTCGCACGCACACGTGATGCTGCCTGCCCTGCTGGTGATGGGGGGAGAGGATGGCACTTGAGGAGGGGAGCCTGTAGGTTTGTTATTGTTCCTGCTCTTGACACCTCCAATAAAAACAGTTCTGCTCTGTCCTCGTGTCCCCTTCTTACTCCCACATGGCTTAGTGCCCAGCCCTGACGGTTTCCAACAGTGCCTGGTGCTGAGCTCTTTTGATGGGTGCCAGAGGGGGAAAGGGAGTGGGGTCTGGAGGGGGCCTGCCTGGCCCTGCCACCCTGGCAGCGTGCAGCGGGGAGAGTGGTCCCCATCCTCTTTGGTTCATGGCCCAGCCCATCGCCCGCTGCTGGCACAGGCTGTAACCCCACTGGAGAAGCTGAGGTTGACATTCCTCAGCCAGGCAGTCCCACACTCCCAGTCTGGCTGATCCAAATGGAGGCAATGGCAGGAGGGTCCTGGGTTATGTGCGTAGAGAACAGCACAGGAATTTCAGCACTGGGTGAGGCTGGAGGCCTCTCTGCATCTCGCACAGGAGATTTGAGGCTGAGCAGGGCTTTTGCCTCCTTGTTTTGAGCAGTTAAACTAGTTTGTGCCTTGTTGGGCCTCTTAAAACTATCAACGCACCTGTCCAAAATGCTCATGTTTTGTCTAATGATAATTAATAGAATAGGTTATTTTTTTACCATTTTGTTAGCTGTCTCGATACCAACTTCTTTTAGGGTTTCACCCAGCTCTGGGCCTGTGAGCCAGCCTTGGTGGGTCACATGCTGAGCACCGAAGCATCGTTTAGCTGCCCTGACTTTCCCAGAGCAGAGTTCTGGTTCCTCGAGCCGGGTGCCGTCGGGTGATGCCTATCTCTGGTGGGATGCTCCCACAGTGCTTGCAGGAGGGGCATCCATCCCAGAGTGCCATGCCCAGAATAACTACCTGGAGGAAATGCGTTCACAGCCATGATATGTGCTGGTAGTGAGCATCTGGGTCAGCTCAGGATCCCTCAGCCTGGCCAGGCCTGCCTGGGGGGCTGCCAGGGTGGGCTGTGACAAGGGGAAAGAGGTTTTCCTGTGGCTGGAAAGGATGCTGGGTGAGCAGCGGGGATGCACAGTCCTCAGGGACATCGGGCCCCAGCACTGCTGGGAGGCTGGAGGCGAGAACCCCACACTGCAGGGCTGAGTGCTCGATACCCTGCCCAAGCCCCATCCCAGCCCCCCTCCACCTTTCCCTTAAGCATCTCTCTTGTCCCTGGTTCCTGAGGATGGATGGCAGATGCTGAGCGACCTCCAGTGGGATTTTTTATGGCTGCCCAGCAGGTCTGGGTGTCCCTGGGCACAGAGTGGCCACAGACACTGCCCGACAGCCCAGGTCCACCTGGCCAGTGTGCCTGGCCTCTGCTCCCTGGCATGAGCTGCAGGCTCCTGGTCCTTGCTTTTGCTGCACAAGCCAGAGGATGAGAAACTCCTTAAAGAAATGAAAGGCATCAGAAGGTGGGAGCCACCAGTTTTCTCACTATTTCAGGAGCTGGGGCTTTAAGAAATCAGCCTGAGTATTGAAAGATTTGGCAACCCTGCAGCTCCTCCACCCAAAAGGGAGAAATCTGAGACAGAGAAATGTCTGGGAGAGACCAGGGGAGGATTAGCTTGGCGGGCAGGGCATTAGACACAAGACGGGTACAGCTGGGCTCTGCCAGGACAGGTCTCCCTGCCCAGAAGCTGAAAGCTGTTGGCAGCAGAGCTGCAGCTTTGATTTTAGCCCTCACCCTGCACTGGGGCAATGAGAGACCCCGCAAAGGGAAAGGCATAAACACAAGCTGGGAGTAGGGGGATTCACACTATTAAATCCATCAGCTGCTAGAAGCAGCTCTATAAATGTCAGCAGGCGACAGCATGATGGAAGGTGACTCCAGGATGTTTCCAGGAATAACTGCTCACAGAAGTTCTGGGGGAGGAAGCAAGACCCCTGGTAATGGGGATAAGTCAGCGCAGCAGAGATGCTGCCCAGTCGACCCCTGGCAATGGCATGGCCTTGCTGGTCTCCCGGTGCTCTGCCAGCTTATCCAGCAGCAGCTGGGTGCTGCCCAGCGCAGGCAGCAACAGCCCAGCAGAGGATGGTGATGCCTGTGAGGGGTCTGGCTCTGCAGGAATGACAGAGTCGCCCAGGGGGTTTCCAAATATCCCTTGGGCCACAAAAGACTGGAAAAACTCCGTCCTGCTGCTGTGTCCATCCCCTGAGCTGAATCTCTGGCACAGACCAAGGGCTGGCCATAGGCGGGTGCAGCTGCTCCCCAGCTCTGCCAGGGTGGGGTGTCCCCTCACCAGCCAGCCCAGTTCCTCTGGCACCTTTGGTGTGATGAGATGTCAGGGGGTAACAGAGTTATTGGCTGGTTCAGCTATGGCCACTGCCTTTCCAAGGTCTGATAACACCTCGGTGAAGCCATGCTGCTCTGGATCTGTCCTATGGCCTCCTAGGTATTTGGCTGCACTTCGAGTGAGATCCCTCCTACAGCCCCTTCTGAGTAAAGACACTATTTTTGGATTTCCAGCAAAGAAGCTATGCTCAGCCCAACAGAATTTTGGAGACAACCCCTTTTCCTTTCGTCCCCCTGCAGGATCCCGGGCCATGTCCAGCGTGGGCAGGGATTAGCTGCTCTGCCTTCGTGTGCCCAGCCGCCGCCCTCAAACCCTGTCCTGCCACTGGTGCTGGGGGGGTCCCAGGTAGAGATGAGCCCCGCAGCCCCCGAGCCAGGCAGTGCTGCTGGCCTTGTCCCGCTCCAGGTGACAGATCTGGGGCTGCCGCAGCTCTGCCGTGGCACAAGCCCAAGCTATTTCAGGCAGCCCGAGTCTGCTGTGCCAGGAGCAGCTCAGGAGCCCCCAGCCACCTTCCTGGGGTAACTGGATATGCCTGTGCTCCCCTGGGGTAACGGCAGAGCTGGAGTGAGGGGAGCTGGAAGGGGGGTTCATCTCCCCCAGAGAAAGAGGTGAAGACCCCTCCAGCACATCTGCTCTGTAACTTCAGTTGGGGGCTGGAGGGCTCCCGAGCTGCTTCTGCTTTGGGGACTCCACGCATGGTGCTGGGTCCCAGCCCACAGTGGCCTTTGCTGGCCCTGCTCTGTGGTGGGTAGGTGGGCAAGGGCGCTGCCCTGCCAAGCTGCATCCTTGCCCCTCCCCTGCTGGTGCCCTGGATTACCCTGAGCTTTCCTGCCCCCCAGCCCTGTTGTAGTGGGTACTGAGCAGCCCTGCTCAGTAGGAAGAGGTGGTGGGAGTCCATGGGGAGCACAGAGGTAGGCTTCCAGCCTCCCTCCAGCCCCAGCCCATCCCGGCTCTGGGATTCCTCAGGGCTCTGTCAGACCCCAATAAAGTTGTACAAGTTCTCATGACCCCACGGCCTTACAGCAGTGGTAAACACGGATGCTGGCGCTGCCTGGACACAGAGCAGACATTGCCTCTGGTGGGCTCTGAGAAACCTTCCTCTGACCCACATTGCTGCTTGAGTTGAACCACTGAGAGACAACCCCTGGCTGGGCTGGTCCCAGCCTGCGTGACTCCGGCTGAGCATCGCGGAGGTGCAGGGAGGCAGGCAATGTAGCTTGAAAGGGAAAGCCGAGGCTGAAAACCTCCTTTCTTGGCTGTAAAGAGTCATCAGAGGAAGCAATCCCCTGGGCTGCGAGTTCCCTCAGTGTGTCTGGTTTGATGGGGAGATTTTGGTAATACCCACACTTGGCACAGGGTTATGTGTCACAGCTGCCCAACAAGGGGCTGCAAAGTAGCTCTGGGGAGATGCTGCCTGGCTGGAGCTGGGCGGGGGCAGCCAGCATGCCACACCTGGGAGGTGGCAGAGGTGGGAGAAGAGCTGCTCCTGGGCTGCGTGGGGGTGGGACAGAGGTGGCAGCAGGGGTCACTCTCCCAAGGGCACACAGGTAAGCACAGCGAGGACAGCTCAAGTGCGCAGTGACACTAGAGCCTGCCCTGGGATCAGTCTCAAAAGCAGCTGAAAGAAGGGCTGTTCCAGGAGATGGGGGGGGTCCAGCCTCAATCTCCCCAGCCCAGCATGCCTGCAGGTATGGCACTGCCAGCAGTGCTAGTCCCAGAGAAACCCTGCAATTCCCCTGGGGCACCCATGGCACATGGGCTGACATAAGAGCCTCCTGGCAGGGCACAGACTGGCACAGCTAAGTGGGTGCCCAGAGAAATGCAAACCCAAGCAGCCTTCTCCTCTGTCCCCAGCACATTTTGGTGCCCATTAGACCTGGGCAGTATGTTGCTTGGAGCACTGCCCAAGGCTAGAAAAAGGGGAGGGAGTAGGGAATCGGGCCAAAACTGGGCTGTGTCTCCAGCTGGGACACAGCACTCCCTCGTGAGGACAGAGGCACCAGGAGATGGATACCACAACCATCATAAATGTCCTTGGGCAAAGACTTGCTGAGGTAAACAAGGTAGCTGGAGGCTGCAGGCAGCACTGCGGCATCAGGAGCTTTGGGGGTGCTCCTGGTGTTGGGTCAATTGCTACACTCTGGGAAAGATAATCAGAGCTAAAAACCTTCTGGGTTTCTCACAAAGGCATGCTGTATGCTTGTGCTCAGTTAATAAAACAGAGAGAACAAAACATTGCTCATTAGAAAAGGACCTGCACAGCGGCTAGAGTCTGGGAGAGGATGCTGGCCCTGTCCCCAGCTCTCCCACTGCAGTGGGGGCACGTGTGCATGCTTTCCTTTCACCCTGTATACAAGCCCCAGCGATGCTGCTCGCTGCAGCAAAGCTCCTGCGTGTATTGGGGGACTCCAGCTCCCACAGAGCTCAGCTGTGGGGAGACACCAGCCTGCCCAGAGCCAACACAACCAGCCCAGCCTTCCCACTGTCCAGCATGTCCCATCGCTGTCACCAGCGCCAGGGAAGCGATGCCAATGGGGACGCACAGCTCTGCTCCATTGCTCTGCAGTCTTCCAAGCCTTGCAGGGGCACCCGCGGACCAAGCCAACACCAGACACAGAGTCCCCATGACATGAAGTGGCGGGGACAGAGGGATACCTGCCATTCCCTGTCCTCGAGTGCTTGCCGATAGATGGCGGTGGCGCATCTCGCTTGGTGACAGGCCCGGGAGCAGAGTCCCAGCTGGCAGCCCAGGGGACCTGGGGTTCCTTGACAGCACCTGGCCAGCAGCCAGGGACCCCTCTGGCTTCGGCACCGCCCGCCTGCAGCAGCCCCGGGTGCGACAAAGGGTAATCAACGGGAAAGCGACTGCGGATTTTATTGCCCAGGCAGGGGAAAGTGGCAGGGCACAGCCAGGAAGGGCTCCAGCTGAGCCCCAGGGCAGCTCTGGCCTTCAGCCATGCTCTGGAGGGGACAAAGATGCAGTTCCCTTCTCTGGAGGGGTCACCTGAATCTCTCATAGCAGTGCTGTGCCTGGTCTCACTGATGCAGGGAGGAGAGAAGGAACAGGAAAAACATGTGAGTTCTCCCACCCCACTTAGTCAGGTATAGTCATCCTGTGATGCACAGGACAGGCTGGAGGACTGGAGAGGGTCTGTGGCCATCAGTGACTCATCCAAGAAAGGTAGGCAGGTCCCTGGCCCTCGTGCAGGCAGGGAAGTAGTGGGAAAAACCCTTGCTGGAGGCTCCACAGCACATGTACCAATATTTTAATTTAATTACCTGATCCATGGCTGGCCACAGGCCTTCTTGGCGCTGGAGAGTGCTTGTGTGACAAGCCTGCATTGTCATCACGAGGAGGAGCTGTCAACTCCACAGAGCAGCCTCAGCAGTTCCCAGCTTGTGGTGCAGGGTGGCTGCGGTGGGAAGCCCTGCAGAGCAGGAGCTGCCACCCCAACCCAGCTCCAACACAGAGAGGCAAGAGCCAGGCACCACCCCATCATGCAGACAGGTCCCTAGGCTGCCAGCCCCAAAGCAGCGGGAGGTGGCTGTGCCCAGCTGGAAGTAGATGGGACCAGAACTCAGTGAGGTCTGCCCAGGTTCACGGCGAGCCTGGCCGGCCTCGCTGGGGGCAGGCATCTTGCTCCATGCCCAGGTGAGCTCCTTGCTGATGGCAGCAAGTGGATGGTAAAGAGAGAAGGATGAAGGGTGCGAGGGAGAGGGACGACCACAGTGCAGGGGAGGAATGAAAAAGATGTCAGGAAGTAGAGGAAACAAGAGCACATCTGCAGTGCTGCAGAGGGAGCAGTGCTACTTGCACGCAATCCTGGGCATGATGGAGAGGCCTCAGAAAACCAGTGAGCACTGTCATTTGGATAGAGCCTTCCTGGAAACCGCTGGACAGAGGCAAGAACTGCTCATGGGCTCCTCCTTGGCCAAGAACCCTGAATGAAAAAGAGAACTGGAGCCCATGCACAGAGCGGGACTGATGCCTGATAGTTAAAGTCTGGCCAATCCCAGTCCCTCCTTTGCTTTAAGTCACTGTGTTGTTTTAGAGAATCTCATCGCTGTCTGAAATCAATCAGCACCTCCCCTCCCTGACTCCCAAACAGCAGTAAATCCCCGTTTGACTGGGAAGAAACAGCATGCGCCCTCTGCCCCTTGACCATGGCCCTCCCCGTCCCTCCTCGATGTCGGTCTGGCCGCACCACTGCCGCAGCAGGGCCATGCCAGAAGGGTTTGCACCAGCACCCTGTGCCTCTTGCATCACGTCCCGCCTGCAGCACCCCGCTTTGCCCTGGGGCACAGGGGACGGGGTACGTCACAGATGGGCGCTGCCTCCACTGTGGCCATGCAATGACTTCCCTCCATTGTATGTCCCCTCCCTGGGCAGCCTGTCCAATCTGCAGTCTCCCACCATCTCCCTCCCACCAGCCTCCACTGGTTGTTCCTCCTCTTTGGAGCACTTCACTTCCGCCGCCCTGCTCCGGGCCCTCCAGCACCGCCAGCTCTTTGTGCTGCTCTGTCCTCCACATCAGCCTGTGGGCTTTGGGCAAGAGTCTGCAGAGGGGTCCCTCCCACTAACCCCCTGCCCTCCCCCCAGTCTGAGCTGGTAAGACAGCTGGGATCTGTCCCAGGAATGGGGCTTCCTATGGTGGATATCCAGAAACTTCCACCACCGTGCCACATCGGCCTGCAGCGAGGCCCCTCAGCATCCCCTGGCTGGGTGCTGCTCCAGCTCCGCATGGGGAGAGCAGGGCTGGGGAACACACACGAGTGTCACCAGGTGTCAGTGGAGCCAGCACAATACTAACCTCATGCCTCTGGCAATGCTGGATACCGTTGGTGTTTGATAATGCTCATACTGCCCGACATTGCTTCTTGCAATGTGGCCATGGGGTCCTTGTGTACCCCTTCCATTTACTTAACTGTCCATGCTCCAGAGGCTGTGGCTACAAACATGGGCTGTGTGTCCCATGCCAGGGCTCTGGTCTCATCTGGAGCCTCTGAGTGCTGCCGAGGGTGCAGTGGATTTCTAACCAGCTGCCACATACGTGGAGGAGATGTGCTAAATTGGGAGGTCCTCTCACACAGCCTGATTTTGGAGGAGCTTTTATTGTGGCTAGGATTTCTCTGGCTTGCACACCAAAGCATGTACTCATATGGGTCTGCTATTTTTGCAGACAACGGTCTGGCAGAACATGGAGGAAAATGCAACTCTTTCCTACGGCAGAGACAAATCTCTCCAGTCTGACCGCTGCCGTGAAGAGAAAGCATTACCTATCTTTGTTCTTGGCTATCCTGTTTCTACCCACGAGACCACAGGGCATTAACCACTCATCTCCGAAAGCCAAGAGAGGGGCCTGGGCTTCCTCTCCCGCGACACCTTGCTGCCATCCAGCAAACAATCGGCTGGGTGTGCCGCATCCTCTCCCAGAGCCGGCCCCGCGAAGCCTGCCGGCCTCGGGGTGGCTGGTGGGACAGCGGGGTGCTGGGCCGAGCTGGGGCCCACTGCTTGCCCGCTCTGTCCCCACAATGTTGCAGCTGAAAGAATTTATCTGGTTCCTTTCAAGCGGCAAACTTCAAGGGTGCGCGTTCAGTTTGTGCGGTGGAAATGCAGAGCATAAAACCGGGTTTAGCAGCACGAATGGTTGTAACTTGCTGCTTCTTCAATGGCAGGCGACAAAATCTGGTCCTCTGCTGGTGGCGGAGGGACCATCGCACGACACACATGAGGAGGACAGGGGAGGACACGGTGGGTATCGCTGGACGAGGCGGGAGGCATACCGAGCCCCTGGGCTGCGTCCGTTCCGGCGGCTCCGAGAAGATCCCGCTGGAAACATCTTCGGAAGCTCTAGTGCCGCGGCCGGGGAGACATGTGGGACGGTGCGAGAGAGGTCTCCGCGCCTCCGGTTTCTACTGCCACCCGGGGCGGGCCAGACGGAGCTCCGCGGGTGTCCGGCCCGCCCCGAGCGTGGCTCCGGTCCCGGCGGCGGCTCTCGCCGGGACCCGTACGGCAGAGGCACGGCCGCGGCGGCGGGATCGGGACCGCCCCAAGAGCTCCGCGGCAGCGGGACGGGCGGCCCGGGACGAGGCTGGAGGGGGGCGACACCGCGGCCGGTCCCGCGGGGCTCGGGGGCCTCGGCCGCCCCCTCCCCCTGCAGCCGAGAGAAATGGCTGAACATGTAGCAATAATGCCCCGGCATTCAGGCTGCCCGGCCCGGCCGGCCCTAATCAGCGGCCCGCGGACCCCCCTCCTCTCCTCCTGTGCTCCCAGAAAGGGGAACAAAACCCAGCACGTTTCTGCAGCCCCCGCGCATAAAGCGCCAGGCCTGGGCCTCAGTGGGGGGCAAAGCGGCCCGTCAATCTCGGCGCCGGGGCCCCTTTGTCCCTTGCCTCCCTGCCACACCTTTTGTTCCCGAATCCAATAAGCGCCTATTCCCGCTACCTTCCTCGGCGGCTCCTTTCAGCGCCGGCCCGGCGGCCACAATGGGCCCGGCTCTGAGCTGCGCGGCCCCATTCAGCGCCCTTGGCACGCTCACAAGCCGGCCGGGCCGCCCTGCCCCGCGGGCACGACGCTGCGACTGCCTCGCCGCCGGGCACCAGCCCCGGCCCCGGCGGGCACCGGCCGCTGGCCGAAGGAGGAGCGGGCGGCAGATATTGCACCTGGTTTATTGGCTGACTCGGCGAGCTGGCACAGGCAGTAACCGATACAGAATAGATAAAGGGGCTGCGGCACCCCCGGGGCCCGCCGTCGGCTTTTTACAAGCAAAGCTGCTCCGCTGGCGCGGCGCGATCGGCTCCGGCCCGCTCGGCCGTCGCGGCGGCTCCACGGGGCGGCGGCGCTTTGCTGCGAGCTCGGGCGGCCCCGTCCTGCTGCGCCGCTCCGCTCGCCGCCGGCCTCGCACCGCGGCCCGCGGGAGCGCCGGGGTCCCGCCGCGCCGTCCCTCCGCCGCCGCCGCTCCTTCGGTCCAGGGCGCGCGTTGTGCGGCGCGCAGCCGGGCTGCAGTGCGGGTGATAACGGGGCCCCGGAGCTGCCGGGCCGTCCTGCAGGTCCGCTCCCGGCCCTCAGTGCGTGCGGGCTACCAGGCCCGGATGCCCTGCAGTGCGCCCTGGCTGCAGGAGGGCCCCGCCGCCGCCTGGTGCAGCGGCTGGCCGCCGCCGAAGCCACCCAGGCTGCCCACGTTCACGAAGGGACCGGCGGCCGCCGCCGGGCTGCAGGCGGCTTGCATGGAGGCGCCGCCGGTGCCCGCCGGGTAGGTGCAGCCGTAGCCGGGGTTGTAGGAGGCGGCGTTACCGTAGCCGTAAGCGGGGAAGCCGTTGTAGGAGTAGGGCCCGTTGTACGCCGAGCTGTAGCCCTGCGACCCGCCGAGGCACGGCTTGCCGTCGCGGACCAGCACGGGCACGGCCACCCTGCGCGGCGGCGGCGGGGCCGCGGTGCCGCCCAGCTCCAGCGACTTGTCCTGCCGCTGCCGCTTGCACTTGTAGCGCCGGTTCTGGAACCAGATCTTCACCTGCGTGGACGTGAGCTTGAGGCTGCTAGCCAGGTGCTCCCGCTCGGGCGCCGACAGGTAACGCTGCTGCTTGAACCGCCGCTCCAGCTCGAAGACCTGCGCCTGGGAGAAGAGAACGCGCGGCTTCCTCCGGCTTCGCTGCTTTGGCCTCTCCACCTCCTCCGCCTTCTCCGCGGCATCCAGCGGCTTCTTCAGGACGCAGATCTCTGCACGGGGGAGCACAGGTCACAGCTGCACCTCGCCGACGCCGGACGCTCGCTGCTCCCGACGAGCCCCACCGGCGGGCGAGAGGCCCGCGCCGCGGACAGCCCCGCGCCCGTCAGACAACCGCGGTGCGGGCGGGGAGGCAGCGCCGGGACCGGCCACCTTCGGCACCGCCTGTGACTGCGAAGGGCCGGTTCGGGCTGCGAGGCCGGGCACGTCTCCGCATCGCCGGCGGAATAACTGCTGCGGCACCGCGGGGCCAAGCCCCGGGTCGCACCGCGAACGGCACCGGGCACCTGCTCTGCCGCCTCGCTCTCGAAGAGCCCTGCCGCAGCGGGCGCAGGTTGGGCCTAACCCGCCCCGTTCCTCCTTCTCCACTACCGAAATTGTGGAGTGTGGGCCTGATTCGGCAGCTCCGGTTCGGGGCCCTGCGGAGGGTTTTCCCGCGGAGGCGCTTAGTAAGGAGGTGGTGAGCGTGGCGCGAAGGAGGGCGGTGGCAGCCCTACGACCTGCCAGTCCTGGCTGGACGTGCCCATGGGACGCGGCGGCGGCAACCCGGCTGCAGCGCCGGGAGCGGGGCTTCGCGGGGCGATGCCAAGCGGACTGGGAACGCACCGTGGGGAGTGAGAGCGGGCCCGTCCCGGCGGTGCGGGGCGGTGCGGAGGAGCGCGGCGGGGCCGATACTTACTTGGGTCGCGGACCGCGGTATCCAGCTCGTCTCCCGGGCCGGGGGCCTCGCAGGAGCCGCGCAACACGGCGTGCACATAGTTGTCGGCGGAGATCCGCGCGTCCGCCTGGCTGCCGGGCGCTGCCATGGGACTCAGGTAGGACAGCTTCTCCTCCTCCTCTTCCTCCTCGCCGTCGGAGAAGCGGGCGCCGTCGGCGGCCGCCAACAGGCAGGCGGCGGGGTGGAAGTGGTGTTCCAGGTGGTGTGGGAGCTGGGCCCCATAGTGCGGGTCCTGCTGCTGCTCCAGGTTGAGGATGTCTTTGACAGAGAAGGGGGTGGAGGTGACGGGGCTCGGTAACATCATCAGGGCAGCGCAAGCGGTCAGGCAGTCCCGCGGGACCGGCTCGGCGGGGAGCGCCGCGCCCGGTGCGGGGGGAGCAGGCAGCGCCGAGAGACGAGGGGCCGTGCCTGCTCCTGTCTAAGTTGCCTCCATTAGCCCGGCGCTGGGGGTCTGCGTTTTGTTACAGCTTCTGCAGGGACAGCCAAAGGCTCGGGAGCCTCCTCTGCCCCGGGCCGGCACGTCACGGCGAGGAGGGGCCGGGGGCGGCCTCGCCATTGGAGGGAGGGGGAGGCAGAGCCGGCCCCTTGCCCGGCTCCGGCCGCCCGGCCAGAAATAGCAATGTATTAAGGCTGCGCTTGGGGAGGCCGCTTCCCCGCAGAGCGACCCGCCGGCCCGGCACCCGACCGGCGGGCTCGGGGACGGTGCGCCGGGGTCGAGGTCCCCGCAAAGAGCCGCGGCCGCCACGGCGGCGCCTCCCAGTGCTAAGCACGTGTAGGTAGGTAGGGACCCCCGGTGCGCCCCGCTGGCCCCTGCCCGCAGACGGCTCGGCCTGGCCCCGGGAGGGGCGAGCACGTGCGGCCCCGCCGGCCGTACGGCCCCGCAAGTGCCTCGGGCCGCCTAGGACGCGGCGCGGAGGTTCGCCTCCGCCGCCCCGCGCTCCTCCTGGAGCGGACGGTAGCCCCGCCGTTCCGGACGGAACGTAGTCGTGCGGCGTACATGTAGCCAACCCGCTCCGCAGCCCCTGGCAGCCCCGGTTCCCTCCGCCAGTGCCCGCGCAGATTCCCCCGCGGCCGGCCAATCTGCCGCCCACCCCCGTTCGCCGCACCCGGTGCGCAGCGCGCGCGCCCGGGTAAAGGCGCGTTCCGCCGCCGATGCCGGATCGGGCCCCGCAGGCCCGCGAGAGCCAGGCCCAGCCGGGTCGGGTCGGACGGGCAGTCCGGGACCGCGGCGGTGCGAGCTTTGGGTGGAAAGCGCTACCGTGCACCGTTTGTTTTTTTGCTTCGTTTTCTTTCGTTTTCTTTCGTTTCGTTTCGTTTTCTTTCGTTTCTCCCGCCGGTAACGGGCGGCGAGCAGCTCCACGCAGCCACTACGCCGCCGTGCCGGCGAGTAACGCACTGAGTGAGCCTGCCGAGCCCCATCCCCACCACGAGTCCCCTGGTCCCGGGGCTGCGCCGAGCACCGGCCGAGCGCTCCGGTGCGGCGCGGCAGGGGGTGCCGCGGCCCCGCGGCGGCGCCCCGCGGTCCCCGAACCCCTCTAAGGGTTCGGCGCCGCCGCGGCGCGGGGAGTGGGCGCAACGAAAGAGAGGCGGGTGGTCGCAGGTAATAAATTTCGTTGTGATTAAAATCCTGCTGCCTCGCAGGGCTCGGATCGGCGCCGAGACAAGGCCACGGAGAGCCGGGCGCGCACGCCGGGCAGGTGAGTGTCCCGATGCCGGGGCTTCGCGGGGCCTTCCCAGGCACTTCTCTGGTCGTTACCATCCGGCGGCTCCGCCGTTAACGGCTCTGTCGGTGCCCTGGTTTCCCCGGCTCCCGCCGCTGCGCACCCCCCGGAGAAACCCATTTACCGGCGGCGCAGGTCGGGACGGGAGGCCGGGTCCTGCGCACTTCGCCGCAGCTCGGGAGGTCCCCCTACTCGTTTCCCCGGCGCGTCGGATCGCTCCCACCGCGCCGCTTCAAACCCCTCGCCATAAATTGCAAAGGATCGGACATTTTTCGCCGCCCCCTGCCCGATACCGGTGCCAGCCACCCGATCCAGATGGTGGACCAGAAAAGGCGCTGGCCAGGCCTGATCGGTGCCCGGCTCTGCCCCGTTCCGCCGGTACGCGGAGAAGCCCGGGGCTGCCTCGCTACCGCAGCCCCGATAACAATTAGTAACAATTAGCACCTTATCGGTGTTACACATCCGCAGCCGGCCCGACAGGACCCGGCCCGCTCCCGCCCGCCGCAGGGCCCGCTGCCGGGGAGGTGCAGGCGCGGAGGCCCAGCGGCAGGGCGGCGGGCCGCCGGGGCTCTGCACGGCGCCGCGCACTCCGGGAGCCCCGCGGCGGCCGATCTCTGCGGCGGGCAGGGCAGCGGCGGCAATGAGGGCTACCGGGCCACAGGCCGGTGCTCCCCTGCCCGACTGTCTGCGGGAGCAGCCGCCGCCGTGCCGAGAGCCCGGGCTCGGCGGGGTCAGGCTCGCCTGGCACCATCGCATTCCCGCCCGTAGCGGGATCCCGGACGGGCCGAGCGCCAGGCGCGGCCTGCGGAACGGGGAGTCCGGGCATGGCGGAACCGGCGCCCCGGGTCGACTCTGCGGCGGTGGGAACCGCTCTCCCGCTGGAACCCACTCAGTCGTGCCGCCGTCGGCCCCAGAGAGCGCCCGGGTAACCCACGCTCCGCGGAGGGAGCAAGCCGCGGCCGGGTCCCGACACGCGTGGGAGCACCCCTGTGTTATCCTGGCCTTTCCTGCGGCCCCCTCATTCCCCGCCGGTGCTCCCGGTGCGGTAACGGAGCCCGCGCCCTCCTGCACTGCCATCATGCCCTCTTTGGTGGGTCGGGTCCACTTCGGCAGGACATGAGTGGCGTGGCGGTTTCCCAGCTGGTGAAGCCGAGGTAGCAGGGAGACGCTCGGGCCCGGTACGGGGCGGCAGGCACCGAGCAGCACGACCGGGCCGGTGCGAGGGGCCGGACGAGCCAGGGGAGGGCGCAGCCCCGGTACCTGCCGGCGGGTGTCAGACCCAGGATGCATCTCCGGGGTTTTACCAAGCCGGCTGGGCTGGGGTCACTGGGCTATTAATGGTTATTTTATTTATATCATTAGCGGCGTCCCCTGAGCTCTGTTTACAGCGGAGCCTTGTTGTCCCGGCCGCTCCTGCGCTCTGTTTAGACAGGGGATTATTATAATGGATGGAGTTCGCCGTGCGGATGCTGCAGCGGAGCCAAGAGCCCCCCCCGGGCCCAGGGGAAGGGGGGAGCAGCCCTGCAGCGGCCGCGCACACCGCGGCTGGCGGGCAGCCCCCCTTTCCCTGGGCCCCGGGCGCAGGCGGCCCGGTAGCAGGCGGCCGCGGCCGGGTGCCTCGCTCGGGGCGATGCTATCAGCCCCAGGGCTGCTAATTGCTCCATTAGTCTCGCGGGTGCAGAGTGCTGGAGCCGGCCCTGCGCTAATGGCCGTAAACAAACAAACACGTTAATCCGGCCCTGTCTCCAGCCCCGGTGCTCGGGGAGCCGACAAGGGACTGCGGCGCGGCCCCGGCGCGGCTGCGGGAGGCCCTCGGCGGGCAGCACTCACCTGCCCGCCACGCCGGGCAGCCCGGAGGCCCGCGGGCCGGGGCCGGTGCGGACCCGCGCCGCCGGGAGCAGCTCCGCACGCCCGGCTCTATTTACACAGAGCCTGCCCTTGTGTAAACGCTGCGCGCCGTGGTTTATCTCAGGGCCCGTCTGTTTCTCGTTCTCTGTCAGCAGCGCCCGGTGAAGGATAGCCCTTTCCCAGGGGCTCGACCCTGATTTATGTGAGAACCGCAGCGCGCCGTGGACGCCCCCGCACGGCGGGGCCGGCGACGCGCCGCGGAGAGGTGGCGGGGTCCCGGGGCAGCGACCCGCTGATGGGGCCGCCGGTGGGAATGCGCCCGGCCCGGCCCGGCCCGCACCGGCCTCGCACCCCGCGGACACCTGCCGGCAGCGGGCCCGCCCGGCGCCCACCGCGTAGCCCGACACGGTGCTGCGCCCGCTCCTGGGCTGTGCTCGCCGAGCACCGAGCTTCGGCCACGGCTCCGCGCCGCACGGTGCGCAGCGAGCGCGCCCCGAGGGGCTTCGGAGGGAGCGGGCACGGCGCGGCCCCGACAGCAGCTCCCAGCCCGGGCGCGCCCCGCACAGTGCGCCCGCCTGGGCACGGACCTGGCCCGTCGTGTCTCTCGGGTCGAAGGACGGCTTTTATCCCAGCCCCGCCGCTCCCCCAGGAATGACTCTTTTTCATACCTTCTTGAAACGAAACATTTTCTCTATTCCCCAGAGGAACAGAGGGGCTCCTGCGGTGGAGCCAGGTCCAAGCAAGGGATGCTGCACACTCACCCAACAACGTGCTGTCTTCATCTCCCACTGCCCTGTCCCAGCCCTGCCCAGGCAATGCAGGCACCGTCCTCCGCACTTGGGTCTTCCAGCTGACACCTGCCTCCACCTCTCAGTGTCTTGGCATTCCTCTGTCTTGGCTTTGCCAAGAACCACACACATAATGCCCATTTTATTGAGAAATACATCACTGCAAATATTTGCTTTTCTTCAATGTTTTCTTGCTCCACTGGCATTGGCTGATTTACTTCACAGTTCTTCAGAGTACAGGGATGTACGATTTGGAAATATGTCCTAAAACAACACCTCCATGAGAAATAAGTTTTCTGAGGGTCAGACCCAGATTCTTCAGTGTCCTGAGAAATGCATACATTTCCAAGGTGGGAGCTTGATTTGGGGGATACCAGTAGCTGTGTGCAATATTCAGTGCTTAGCACTTTGGGGAATGGGAGCAGCACATGCAAGGGTGCTGATCATTGCAGCAAGGTGAGCTCAGTAGGTCTGGACACCAAAGGGAAGGCTGCCCTTGATTTCTGTGCCCAATGGACCTGTGAAACTGAGGCTGATGCGTTGAGCTCGGTGAGAGCCAAATTGCAGGAGCAGGTAGAGGCCATCTGAGGCAATGCAGGGTAGGAAATGTCAGTACCAAGTACCCCCTCCCTCCTGCTTTTATTTGGAGTCTCTTGTGCACAAAGGATATCCAGGCTTCACAAAGACACCCTGCTGCACAACACAGCCCCGCGACTGTGGACGTGCAGAGGGCAGCAAAACACCTCTTCCTCTGGAGGAGAAGCTGTCATAAATCACAGTTTACTGCTTGTGTGGTGAGAAGGTCCTGTGTTGAGGCTTCTGTTGGAGGTCACTGCCATGAACGCATGTACACGACCACCCTCTTGCCACTTACACAGAGCAAAACCCACAGCCTTTCTAGGAGCGCCTTTACTTCATGCCTCGGAAGCCGTGGCTGCGTACATCCATGAAGTTAAGAAGCAGGGCTGAAATTCATGCTTCAGCAGAGGCCCAGCATGAGGCTTGCTCACCATAGGGCAAATACCACCACCATAGGGCTTAAGTAGAGCCTAAGTGGACCCTGGGCCTTGCACTGGCGGTCTGCCTGGTGCTGGATTTCAGCTCTGAGCCCAGGCATGCAGCTCTGATTCATGCGTGTAATCCTGCTGAGGTCAGCGGGTTTCATCCTGCTCCCACCACAGCCTGTGGGATGGTTCACACAAGAGTGGCAGGGTCAGGCTCTGTGTTTGCGTGTGCCATAGAAAATGGAACAATTGAGATTAAACCAATTAAATTTTAACAGGTCTGGAAAGCATTTTATTGCATAATAAACAGGAGGGATCAGCCATGTTGGGCTTTGCTGAGTGTGTGCGGTTCCTTGCTGTCCGCAGCGTTTGGTGTTCCTGTGGGCCGGGGACCTCCCTGAGCTGATGAACACACAGGGCTGGGAGCACAGCTGCATGCTGGCTCCTGTTCCTGTCCAGCACCTTCCTCGAACCATTCTAGGTGCAACGCTTTTCTTAGCCTGAGCAAAGCCTTTTCTAGAAGAAATTTTGCAAGCTATTTCTACAGGAATCCTTCGGGTAGAGGGAAGCCCATGCTTCTTCTGTATAGGCGTGCTGGTGAGGGGCGAGCAGCCAGGCTGGATATGTGCAAGGTGGTGACACAGCTTGTCTTGGAAACAGAGCTGATAAGTTCCTCTTGTTTAGGGCATCTGCCCGACAGCCAGTTCCTACTTCTCTCCCTGCTTAATCAAGATTCCTCTGGCTGCAAGCAGGGCTTGTTCCCATGTGGATGAGGCCATCCTGGGAATGGCTACCCCCAGAGCTGGCAAATCTGTGCCAAAAATGGCACACAGCTGTGGGTTTGCCAGAGTGGTTTGGGGGTAATCTGACTGAGAAAGGATGCAGAAATCAGCTTTGGCAAAAACTGTGCTGCAACCTTGGCTGAGCATATGCATGGGGCAGTGCACAGGCAGTTACCTCTGTGGTGGCGCTCGCTTGGCTCTGCTGGCATTCATCTATAGGAGCTGCTCCAAGGGACACCTGCAGCCAGGGGCTGGTTGCTCAGCTTTGTTTTCTCAGCCATGATTCTTCTTGGGCCAGCTCAGCAGGGTTGTGCACCAATATCCCCACACCTTGCAACAACCTGCAGCTGGGGGCGAGGGAGGAAGACGGGCTGGGGAACCTCATCCTTTCTGTCTCTGCTGAGTAGATATGGGACAAGAGCTTGGCAGGCGCAGCCAAAAGGCATTTTGCATGCTGCTTCCAGAGGCCGCCACAGGCCAGCTTTCGACATCGTGGTGAGGTTTTCTCTGGAAGCAGAACGGTTGCTGCGGGCGGGGACTGTGGCATGTTCACGGACAGTGAGGGCAAGCAGCTCTCTGGCTGGCTAACGCGCCTGGAAAGGTTAATGGTGAAGCGTGCACTTGGTCTGCATACTTCTAATAAACACCCATTCTTTCGTTTTCCTTTAGAACAGTTTCTGTATTTTGCCATGGCTGCTCATATTGCTCCTTCCTGTGACATCTCCTCACCGACAGCCGCTGTATAAATAGAGCAGTCCCCGTGTCCCGCACGCAGGCGGGCAGGTGGGAGATTTGGAAGCTTCTGTTAATAGTTTATCTCTGAGTCTGCCTAATGAATTCTCCTCATAGTCACTGCACAGAAATTGTTAGTGTATCCTGATGATTCAGAACTTTCTAACAACAACTCGGGACCAAATTATAAACTGTTTTTCTATCTTGGAGTGGAGACTTGAGAGAGGATTCCTAATTGTTCTTATCCCCTTGGGGGCCAGAGCTGGATTATCCCACACAGGCTTCTCTGCAGACTTGTTTTTAGTCTATCGGTGGGCTCTCTGCCAGACTGAAGGGATGGGGAACTCAGTTTTCCAGATTTAAATCCCTCCACCCTTCCAACTCCACTTACACCTCTAAGGAAGAGCATGGATTAGAAAGGATTTGACCTCATGGGGCTTTAGTTTGGTTTTGTGTGGATCTGTCCTTAAAAGCTTTCTTTTTTTTCTTTTATTTTTTTATCCCCATGTAAACCTGACTCCCAGTTCTACACCGGCAATGGGCAGAAGTGAGGAGCTGTGTTGTTTGAAGGGCAGAAATCTCCCATTTCTTTTAAAATACCTGCCTTTAATGGCATTTCCTCTTGGAGACAATGGTTTAATGTGCAGGACAAGCAGGTGGGGATGGATGAGGGTGGTGTTTCTGGAGCAGGGCATGACTGGATTTCTCCTGCCATGGTTGCTGTGCTTCGGCCACACATGCAAAAGGCTAGATGGGCCCAAGGCTCATCCAAAATGTGTCAGCGTGCCGGCAACAACAGGGCAGCCTGGGTCTCTTAATGCAGCTCTGGGCTTGTCTGTGTGCCTCTGTTGTCCCAGCATACAGGAGGACATGGGCAGTTGTGCTGGGTCACTGTCACCCAGGAGAACTGGGATGCTCTCCCCAGGACCCATCCTGGTGGTCTCCCCCAGGACCCGTCCTCCACCAGGAACCACCCACGCAGCGATGCTGTGTTAGGCCAACAGTCCCAGGGCGCTGGGGCTGTGGTGAAGGCAGCCAGGAGTTAGCATGGGGCCAAGGCAGCTCTTCCCTTCCTCGTCCCCTGCTTTGCCGGGGAGGCAAGAGGCCACATCGCTGGCCGTGCCCCATCCCGCTGGAAGCACTGACGCCTGTCTGGCTGCCGGGACACCCCGCTGGCCCCATCCCAGGCACGTTCCCCACGCCCGGCAGCAGTGAGCGGGCACGATGCTGCATCATGGGGCCGCTCGGACCCAGACGCCCTTCTCCAAACATCCCTCCCACCGCGTGCCCATGATACCCCTGTGGGTCACCCATGTCCGCCCCACACGCCCGCCTTTGCTGACAGTGGGGAAAGTAGGAGCCATGTCCTTGTGCTGACCTTCGCCTGACCTTCCAGTAACGCTCGAGAAACCCTCGGAAAGGCTTTCTCATTGTGCAGCCCCAGGGTTTCCAGGGAATTAGTCAGCAGGCTGGAATTGTGCTCTGTGTATGTGACCCCCCCGCACTCCACCACCCCCTCCCACCTCTCCCATCTCTGGAGCCGGACCGGTCCAAGAGATATGTTGCCAGGGTGACAGCGAGGTGTGATGGATGGACAGAGAGTGGCTGTGGAGTGGCAGGGCCGCTGGTCAGCAACCCAGGGCTGTGTTTATAAGAAGGAAGAGGCTGTTTCCTGGAGCTAACATAATGTAGCTCTAAAAAAGGCAGGGGAAATACATCATGCGAGGAGAGCGCAGCCTGGGGAGGGGAGGGCCGCTGGGGAGCCCAGCACCAAAGCGAGCCTCCAGGTCAAGGTGCCTTTGACAGGGGCCTTTTTTATAGGCCATTTGCGTGAGAGTTCGCTGCTGTTTCTCTGCAGCCCTGACAGCGGCTCAAGGCCCAGCCGGGGTTTGGGGAGGGTCTAATCTAAACTCGCTGCTTTCCAGTCTTTCACTTGCAGGACCTGCTGATTTATTTGGAAAATAAGTAATTGTCACTGACTATTGTTTCATTGCTGCAGAATGACAGTCCTCCGCCTCGGTGTGGGTCCGTGCCCTGTCCCTCAGTGGACACTCGGAGGTGCAGGGAGCCAGGGAAGGACCCCGGTGTAGAGGGAGTGAGGGGCTGAGTCCGCAGCCCTCATCTGCCCCCGCCTCGCCAGGTCCCAGGAAGCAGCGATGCTCAGAGCCACAGTCCCCATATGGGGTTGGGGACCCTGGAGCATCACTCATGGCACTCATGGTGTCTGGGCTGGGAGCTGGGACAGAGCTGACCAGCTGGAAAGGCAAGGGGACATCTCACCCTCCTTCCCAAATGCCAGCCACAGCAGTTTTCCCCCTTTTAGCCACACCGCAGGTGTGCACAGTCCTCATGCCCGACTCCGCCATCTCCTCCCTGTGGGACCAGGGTCTCCGCAGCCCCGCACAGCTATGACAGCTGCAGGGTCGTCCCTGTGTTTCGTGGCACCTCCGAACCCTGCAACCACGGTCCCCCTAATGCTATCCCTGTGCTGGAGATCTGGCTGCAGGAGAAGCAGCGGCTCCCAGTGTTGTAGATGGGATTTTGACTCCCAGCGCCGGAGCTGAGACCCCGGTGGGGCTGGGGCAGCACGGCTCCCTCGCCCTGTGCTCTGCCCTGCCCTCCTCTTCTCCGGGACTTAATCATCCCGGTTAATCGGAGAGCAGTGCCTCAGAAAATAGCTCCTGATTTTTCCCTATTAAAAAAAAAATCCAATTAAAACATTTCAGAAAAGAATTTCACCAAAAAAAAAGGGAAAATATCTGGGCTCGTTCGGCTGTAAGTCCCACCATTTTCTAGGTAGGTGCAAATTGCTTTTACTACAGCTGAAAATTTATTGAAATGCTGGAAATCTTTTCTTCCTTCTTGTATTCCTTCTATTCTTACAACCTTTCAATAGCGGAGCAAGTGATATTGAATTTAGGGTTTTTCTTTTTTTCTTTTACAAGAGTGACAAAGCTTTGAAAAGTGTCAGCGTAGGGAAGAAAAGATGAGAAAAGAGAGGAGGAAATCTAGTGCGAACATCAGACATTCTTCAAGCAGCTTCAGGGCTGGGGAGGAAAAGGAGACAAGGAAAACATGAAAACATAGCGCTTCCAAATTTCGAACAGGTTTCTGGTTTAGGAAACTGAAATTTAAAAATTGTTTCAAAATATCCCATGGAAAAGTGAAATGAAAATGGTTTGCATAGAGTAATTTTCAATCTAATTCATTTTGGGCAAGAAATTTTTCAGTAATTTTTATACTGAACAAGTATTATAATTTATTTTTCACATTATTAATAATAATAATTCTACCTCAATATAACAATAAAAATCCTCAATTTCCACCTTTTCTGCAAATATCTAGGTTTGGTCCTGTTCTCACTGCCGCAGAGTAATTTTTTTATTTCAAGTGGAGCCTCGTTTTTGGCTTAGCAGTTTGCTTTTCTCTTTTTTCTTCAGAAGTGTGTTCTGTCTTTGGCATTGTTCATACTTCCCCTGCCCTAATTCATGCAAATACTGCCACATGCACAAATTCCTCAATGAATTCAATATTAAACAGCAAACAATTGTTTTTTGCAGCCCAGCCTGATCACTGTCTAAAAGCCACTTTTTAAGTAAGTATTTTATGAGCATTTGTATATTTAATGTTTGCATTGTTCTAAGTGACTTCTAACATTAGGTTCTCTCACGCAGTTTTGGTTCAAGTTAGCACGTTCACATGCACTTACATTTGAATTTGTGTTCAGTTCAGATTTTATACAGCTGTATTGAACGACTTTCAAAAAAATCCCAACTAATCCATATTTTTGAGTTGTTTGGTTTTGTCTGACATATCCGTCACGGACGCGGTGCAGGGGAAGGTGATCCATGCTCCTGGCAGCCCCTGTGCCAGCAGCCTGGGGCAGCGCTGCCTGGCCGGGGGGAGCTGGGCTGTGCCGGTCCCCCAGCAGCCCCAGCCCCGCTGCGCGGGTGTCGTGGGGCTGCCGAGATGCACCCCCCTGACATCAGCTGCGAGCGTGGGCTGGTGTTTTTTCAAAATACTGTTTATTACCGTTCCCACAACCAGTTCTCGTTGCATTTGCGCCGCTCCCCCTGTGGCACCCCTGGACATGCGCTGCCGGCAGGGGGAAGTGGGGCTGATCCTGGGGGTGCGTGGGGCCTCATCTTTCCAGCTTGGCTGGAAAGAGGGCTGCCGGCTCCTCTGTGAGCCTCCCCGGGTGGCCATCATATTTCTAAAGGACTTGTCCGTGGCTGCAGTAAGCTCGTTAGCTAATTCCTCTATTACACAGCATCAACAGAAGCATGTGTGTTTAGGCTTCTAGGCAGCCCTCTCTTGTCTTTCTCCCCAGCTCTCCTTGCTTCCTCATTACTCCCTTCTCTTTGTTTTAGCTAAGAGGGCAGGTTTTTAAAAGTCCCCTTGGCCCAGCTATTTTGGGTGCAGTTTCATCCCTCCCTCGTCACTCCCAGTCGTGGGGTACCCCCAGCGAGAGGGGCTGCAGTGGGCAGGACCCTGCTTGCCCGGCGGTGCAGCTCTTTCACCTCTGCCAAAGTGGCTTTTCGGGCCCGTTCACATTTCCGTGTCAATCTCAGAGCCTGGCCGGACAAATGCGTTGGGGGTTCGGTTCAGACAAAGCGAGGCGCAGGGAGGTTCCTAGGAAGGAGGCTGCAGTATGGAGCTGCCATGGCGGGATGCTGCTCTTTGTGGGGTCACCCCTGGTTTTGAAGGGGTTGATGGGCTCTTGCATCTCGTTTGCAGAGCAACACCAAGCCACTTGCCCCCGACTCCAAACCCAGCGGACACTCACCCAAAGCCAGGGGGTCAGAGCCCATGGGGCCAAGTGTTTCTCCCCAAACATGGGGAGCGTGGGGGCCCTGTTCCTTCACCGCCTGCCCCGGGAGAAGCCCGGTCACAACCCCTGCCCGGGGAAGAGGGATGGACCCGGCATCCCACCCTCTTCCTTCTGGGGGGCCACACGCCGCAAAATCTACCTCGCGCCGGCGCTTTCCGGCCCTCTGTGAGAATGTACAGTTTGTGGCTCCTTCATTGACTTTGAAGAATGTCCCTTTATTCACAATGTTATTTCCTTTAATCACTGTGAGGTTGCAGGAAATCTTCTTGGAAAATTGTTTCAGATTGGCTGGAATCACCGTACTGTTGCAGGGATGGAAAACTCACTTGAACTTGTTTTTATTTTACCCTAAAAAGTCACTGTCCCCAGAAGGTTCAGATGAATTTGGATAAACATGTGAGTTCCGAGGATTTAGTTGTTGAGCAGTTTTTTCCCCCCCCCCTTTTTTTTTTCCCAAATGAACCTCTGTAACATTCCAAGTTCCTGAGCTTTACTCAAGACCAGGGGTGCAGAACTGGAGGAAAAATGGGCCTTTGGCACAAACAGATTGAAGACAGGCAAATACATCATTAAGGGACACCACATGCGACTAGAGATAACGAAGCGGTAGGTGACAGCTTGGGCTGTCAGCTAAGAGCAAAACCAACTGAATTTTCTTCTACTTTAGGATATTTATGCAGGTTGACACAGGAAAACCAGGATGTGCTGACTCTTGACTTTCATGGGAGTTTAGTCCCATTTCCACATGAAATTCTTGTGAGCAATGGAGAAACATGGTCTAAGGGAATCTGTGGCTATATGAGAGCACAACTGGCTGGAAAACTGTATTGAAAGGGCAGTTACCAGTGTTCAACCCTCAGACAGGGTCTGGTCTGGGGCCACTTAGATCTTTCCTCAGTGATTTTTACCTGCAGCACCAGTCTGTTAGGGCCTGCAAGAGTGCTTTACCTGAGAACTTGGAGAAAGCTGAAATAAATCTGTCCGTAAGAACAAATATAAGGCTTTTCTATGGGTTGGGGAAAATGAACATTGCAAGCACTAGCTGGGGAATGAGCAAGGTTGCGCTGTGGGAAAGCGGCCGGAGGTGACAGTGGGTCCCGCAGGGAGAGTGAGCCAGCAGCATCCTGAGTGAGAAGAGCGAAATCAGACTGGGACATATAAACCAGGTGTTTCTAAGACACCTGATGTGATCCTGCTGCACTTACAAAGTGTTAGCCTGAGCCTTGAATCCCACTTGGGGCTCAGCGTTTCAAGTTGTGGTTCTTGGAGAAAGCCCAGGGAAGAACAAGATCAGAAATTCAGAAAACATGACATACTGGAGAAGGCTGAACGACCAGGGTAGCTTAGTATCAAGAAGACTGCAGGGAAATAAGATAAAAGTCTTTAAATGCATAAAGCCCTGCTACAAAGTGCGAGATAATGGGCTAATCCTTATTTTCAGAGTGGGTAGAAGAAGAAGCCATAGGCTCACCCTGCAATGACTGCGGTAAAGGAGATTAAAACCCGTTTTTCTTGGAAGCCTGTCTTCACCACTAGAGGCTAATTTTAGGAAGAGTTTAGACAAAAGCTCCACCGAGAAGGGTTTGCCCCGTTCGGGGGCAGGCAGACAGGCTAGGTGACCTTTCAAGGGCCTTCCAGGCTTATTTTTTATAATTCCTTGAATTTGGATACTAAAAAGAGAGAAGATCATTTTGCCTCTAGCCAGTCTATTTGAGACTGGTCCCTACCAGGTGTGTTTTGCTTCAGTTGTGAATGTCCAGGTTTCCATTATCTCTATCAGCTCTTTCTCTTATTCAGTCCTAAGCATTTTTTTCATCCGTTTTTTTGACCATTTCTGTACAATCCTGTGGTTCTACTTTTCCTAGGAAGGTCACATGCCTTGTGTGGTCACCCTCCAAGACATGCACGGAGAGACCTTCCCTTCCCGACCTGATGGACTCTGTGCCCATACTTGAGATGTAAGAGCATCCTGGGGCAGACCCCATCTCGCTCATGAATTTGCCTGGTGACAGCCTCCTGGTGTTGGTTTCACTCCCGTCGCAAGGCCCCTGTGGGTCATCCGTGGGCTGGGTGTTTTTGTCTTTCTAAAACAGGACTAACAACTGTCGTTCCCCTCCATCTGTGAGTTTGCAGATGTCAACCGTTCAGTGTTTACACTGAGGTTGTGCGATGGGAATTTTTCTACATGTGTTAGTAACACGATGTATTTTTACTCACGATGTTTAAGATTGGAGTTAGTCATTCCATCACCTATGCTGATCTCCCTGACTGCCTTGTTTTGTTGCTTTTTCTAGGTCCGAATAACTTGGTGTTTCTCTAATGCACAAAAGCATCTGGTCTGGAGGAACAAGGGAGTTCATGGTTTGGTCTTAAATCACTGGTGGTTAATCTGCCAACCAATCAGCATTACTCAGAAAAATGTATGTCATATTTCTTATGCAGGTTTGTCTGGCTTTTAATTTCTAGCCATTGATTCCTGTTCTGCCTTTTTTGGCTGGAATAAAAACGCTTTAGCACATGGTATTTTCTTACTGTGAGAGTACTTGTGCATAGCAGTCAAATTTATTAAGCGTTTTCAAGAAGAAAACAGGTTGAGCTTGATTCTATCACTGTGGGGTGCATTCTCCTGCCCTTCTGTCTTTTCTGTGGCTGTTTTCTGCACCCTCTCTCATTTCACAGGATAATTTTGGCCTCAGGAGCTCTGGCAATACAGCCCGCCAGTTGGGCCTCAATCCATCAAATTTTGGAAATGTCTGAAGACACAGATCCCACTGCCTTGCTGGGTCCCTGTGCCAGTGCTCAGTTTTTAATGCACCTGTATCCCCCCTCTTCCAGTCCATTCCTCCCCAGTCAGGCTGCAAGGATGCTATGGGAGATGTTGAAAATGAGGAGGGGGGGAGTCACATCTATGGCTTTCCCTTCCTCTGCATCTTTTTAAAATGGGGCACCAGGCTAGCCACAACATCTCAGGGCTAGCATCCCTTCCCCTGCTGCATGAGACACTGCCTTGTAACTCCCCTTTGCTGTGCTCCCTGCTCTGATGCCTAGCACTGCATTCGCCATGTGGTCCTAGCGTGGAACTCACATCCAGCTGCTCACGTGAGAGACCTGAGACCAACCCCACTCAGCACCAGAGCCCTGCCTTAGCCCCTGCCACCCAGAGGGATAGCCCACTTTCTTTGCCCACACATCCAGCTTGGCATCTGGCTCAGTCAAAACCCACCACCAGGTGACTCCATCCCCTCTGTCACACACTGGACTGCAGCTGAGGTTGGCAGCAGTGAGGTGGTGCTGACTCTCAGCTCACCTGTGCTGGGTACCAGACTCCAGCACTGAACTTTCTTGACACCACTTCAGCAACATCTCCCTGTTGAGAACGACTTCTGGACACCAGTTGGGATGTAGGTAATGGGTGGGAAATCAGCATAAATTAGGACAAATACTTAACTGGAATATTGTTAAGGACCTTGCAGATACCCCTGTCTGACACCCCCAGCTTCACCGCTCCCTGTGGCTCTGAAGCCATTGCTTTTGGTCCTTCAGGGAGTTTGAGTCCTACAGGCAAACCTCTTTGTATCCCATTTTCAAGCAAGATTTCCTTGGAAGATCCTATGGAGACAGCTATGGACTAATAATATCTTCACCATATATGGTGCATTTCACCCTCGGTTTGTGCGCGGCTGGGAGCGTGCGTTGTCCTGCATGCTGCATGCAGCCAGCTGCTGCCCAGCGAGCGCCTGTTATCCAGCCCAGCACGGCTGCACGCTGCCGACATCCAGGCTCCGGTACAAAACCAGGTACATTTTGGCCAGGGCCCTGCCTTTTCTTCCATGCAATGTCAAGGCTGGACAGGTTTGTCCTGTGCAGTGCAGATGACTGCTAACGCTTACGTGTGCTTTTATAGTGTAGCATTTCAAAGGGCTGATTGCAAGGAGGTTCATGCACATTTCCTGTACGTCTGGCCAAAAATCTGATACTTGAGAGTACCGGGGAACCTTAGTTTTGCAGAGCATGCCATTTTGATGTTCACAAAAGACAAAGCGTTGCCAAAAGCTGGGAAACAGCGTGGAAGGTGCCAGCATTATTTTCCTGCTCCTGGCTCCGCTCGGTTTTATTTCTCACTCTGCCCCTCCGTGACCATCCGGCTGGCTTGCTCCTGCAGCATGCGAGTCCCAGCCCTGTGAGAGACAGTGGTGGGATATGTCCCAGCTGGGATGGGGGCTCATGTTTAGCTTTGCTCTCTGCCAGTGACTTGGAGGTGGCCAAGGCGTGAGCGACTGCGCCAGTGCTGGTGTGACACCTGCCAGGCTGGAGGACTTACAGGTGTCCGGCTCTGCAGGGCAGGTACATCCCTTGGTGCCAACCATGCCATCAGGGGCACATTTTGTGCAGGTCATCTCCCTCAAACCTGCCCAAATGTGCCTGGGCTCTCTAACGGCCAAACAGGAGGACAGACCCAGTGCTTCCAGGTCTCCTCTCATGACATCCTCCAAGTCCCCTTCCCGCACTAATCTTGTCCTTCTATCCAAAACAATTATGGAGGGCTTGTTGTTTTTGGCACAGTCCTTTATTTACAAATCCCATCCTGCTTATAGCTCATGGTTTCATTATCCTCTAGATGTTTACAGAGCTCCTTTTCTTAATATTTGTGCCATTATTTTACTAGGGACCCGGGTGAGACTTTCCAGATAGTAATTGTCTGGCTCATCCTCTCCCCCACCAGCTCTTTCTGCAGAAGTGCACATTTCCCTGTTGTCCCTGCCTGCCTCGGGGCACCCGGTGGGACAGCGATAGGCAGGGCTGTGGACAGCAGGCAGGGATGTGCAGAGGGGGAAGTAGTCCTGCTGCGCCCCACCGCCTGCACCCCGTGTGCACCCCGCAGCACCTTGTTGCCGCCTCTGGGTCACTGATGTCCTCCTGAAGCTTCGCACTCCTGATGGGCACCTCTTGTCCCTCTTTCCCCCCGCATGCCTGTGCTCCCTGCTCCCAGGCTCAGGGCATAGGTGCGTATCCCTGACTGGGGTACTAGCCCCTCGGCAGGCTTTTGGCTGGCTGGGGATGGTGTCCTGGGAAGGCAGACAGTGGCAAAGCCGACGCTGGGATTTTGGGGTAATTAGCATGGTGCAGACGTGGGTCGGTGGCTTATACTCTGCATCGCTCTGATGCTGGTCCCTGCCCCTGAGCCATCTGTCACAGGGGCTTGTTTAACCTTCTTTGCCACAATATCTCGCAGTCTTTAATCTGTTTATCCTAGTAACCCCGCTATGAGGTAAAGGATGGTTATCCTCATTTCAGAGGTAGGGAACCGAAGGGATTCTTTTCAAATGTAGATCAGTGTTTAATGATGCAGAGATAAAGATTTTAAAAACATGCCCAAGACAACAGGCGTGTAACTGAGCTGGGTGTTTCTACAAATCTCATTAAGCGCCTCTGCCTTTTTCAGCTGGTGCTATTTTGGGGCAGACCTGGCACAGGGACCTGCAGAGGTGTCGGGCAGGCTCTCAGCCTTCCGGCCCATGAGCCGGGCACGGGCCATGGATGAGGGGACAGAGCGGACCCCATGCCTGCCGTTCAGCTCTCTGGGTACACTGGAGGTGTGCGGTGCCACAGCAGCCTCTGCAGAAAGCACATGCTGAGACCCGAATTGCACAAGTGCATAAGACCCTCAGTTGCATTTAGGGATTAAAATTAAAGACTTTGTGCTGCAAATGTGCGCATAAAAAGTGTAAGGTAGGGAATATGAGGGGGTGCTTGTGCAGCATCCCTCTGGCTGTGCAAAGCAGGCAGCGTAGAGCCTGCTGCACTGGTGAATGAGTGAGCAATAACAGCAGGGTCTCTTTGCTGTCACTGCCCGGGCAATTGATATCTAGCATAGATCCAGTTAAAAACCTCAAGCTGTGGTTTCTGCACAGTGATCCTGGTGGAGATGTCACCGATGGCTGCACAGGCCCTCCCTGGTGGCTGGCCGGGGGGTTTGGAGCAGGTCTCCCCGCTGCTGCTGCTGCTCCCGGGCAATTGTTGCTGTGCTTGTGGGAATGCGGCGGCTCGGGCTGCGCGGAGGTCAGTGCTTTTGTCTTGCTGCGGGGAGTTTATCTCTGCGGATCTTGCCTGCTTTCCTGGGTCAGGCTTCACCTCCGCTGTTATCAGTAAATGCAGGAACAGTCCGGTCCAGAGCTGGGCTGTGTAGGAACCTCTCGACCTCCTTGCACGGGGAGGCAGCACTCTCACATCCCTCCCACGCTGATGGGCACCAGCCTGGCTCAAGCCCGAGGGACGGGGATGGGACATGCACAGCCCTGTGGTCACTGTTCCTCCTGTGTCACTCTGGCAGCACTCTTTCTGTGTTCCCCGGCATTGCTGGGCACAGGCAGCAGCACCGTGTGCAAGCAGCAGCCCCATGCTTGGAGCACAGCCATGCATTTTGCAGTGGTGGCTGCAGTCGGCAGTGAAGGAGGAGGCAACAGAGCCATCAGGGCCCTCTCCAGTCTCATCTCCTGTTGGGTCCTCCAACCCAAGCACAGAGGGGACACATCCCCACTGGCAGTGCCAATGGCACCAATTCCCCCTTTCCTGCTGGGCTGCCCCATCCCAGTGCAGCCTCTCCTTTCCAGCAGCTCCAGCCGGACCCCTCCAGCTGTCTCCACAAACCCAAACCATTAGCATTTCCTGTTCAAACATTTCCAATAAATAAATGGAGACATCATGCCACAAGCCCGCAAGTGACCCAGAGGCGGGTCCAAGGCCGGGATGGACACGACCACCCAGCGCCCGACCCCCTGGCTGGGCGCCAGCCCTGCCTTTGTTTGAATTCCCGGGTGAGTAAGCACTCGGCTGACGCCAGCCAAAACACTGTAAGAAATTATTTTTGATATTAAATAAATTGTTTTCTGTAAATCTGCTCCTACACCAAGGTCCAGAAGCTACCCGCAGCACCAGGCTCCCTACAAGGATCAGGTCCTCATTCCTGGCCTCATCCCAGCTATGCCAGGGCATACACCCTGCACGGAGGAGTCCAGCTGGGACCAGCTGTGTTACAGATACCTCCATCCCACTGACCCCACTGGTGCAGCCAGGCTCCCGCAGCTACCCAGCAGCCTGTGCATGCCACAGTGGAGCAGCTCCCTGCACCACGTTGGGTATCTCTGATCTGGGGCATGAGCCAGGCTCACTGGGGCGGCTAGAGGCTTTGTCAGGGAGGTCACTGCCTCTGCAGCACCACAGGCCCTGGGGGTGGCAGCTATCTCCCCACATCAGGCCTCCCCAAAACACCTTGGCTGTGCAAAAGTCCATCCCTTGACATAGCAATGCCTGCCCTGCTCCAAGGCTGGTGATGCGTGGGGACTGATGGCCCCATTTTTTCTCCATTGGTCCTCTGCACCCTTAGGAAACCATCTTGAGTGCACCAGGGTACCTGGCATCAATGCCTGGGCAGGTCATAGTCCATGGCCAGTCTCCTGAACATCTACCGGGAAGTGCTGATGCAAAAGGAAAAATTAGGGGAAAGCAGATCTTTGAAACATCCTTTCCCAGCCCCAGTGGCTCATCCCATGGTGAGCACTGGGACCAGTCCACCTCTTGCCCCTTTCAGGGCCAGTGCTCCTGCAGCGTCCCTGTGCTCCTCCTGGGTGCCTGGGGGACGAGCAGGTGCAGAGAAGGTGAGCGTGGCCACAGGCTAGGTCCTGAGTGATCCGTGGGCTGGGCTGGGACCCCAGGGACACCAGGACTAATGTGCAGTATGGCTTTAAATAGAGAAATGGTGAACCTCTGGCTGTGCCCAGGCAGCAGTGATGGCAGGAGAGGTTTGAGCCTTGGGCTGGTGGATATGCTCCTTCTCAGGGGTGCACAGGCTTAGTCCTTGCTGCTCTGGCTCACTCTCTGGAAGCAAAGAAGATGGATTTGGAGCTAACCAAGCTCTGCCATGGTGGCAATTAGGAAAAATACCACAAATATATCTTCCACTATTTTTTTAAATTACATTTTGCTGAAGTCAAAACTTCCTGCAGAAACATGGCGATTAAAGGAAAAATTTTGCTGTTGAAGTTTTCTGAAGCATTAAGAGGTTGAAATGTTCTTTGAAAGTGAAGATGTAGATGTCCTGTTCCAGAAGTCTTCATTCAGTGGGAGGTTATGCTCAGGCGTTACAAAACTTCAGAAACTGAAATGCAGTGAAACCACACTTTAAATGATTTGTTTTATGAAGAAACTATAAAGTCTTTTCTGATTTGGAATTATTTCATTTTTGTAGAGCTTCTGCCTTGCTCAAGGGAAACTTGTGTTGCTCCCACCTACAGCAAGTGAGAGAGGAGGTGGGACGATGTGTCAGGGGGCAGGTTGTCGCTGCGGGTACGGTGCCCAAGTGGGCGCCTACTGAGCATCCGCATGTTCACCTGCAGCTCAGCAGAGCGGGAACTGGGTTTTTTGGTGCCGGTGGGTGAAATCCCTGGCACTCCCTGTCTGCGTGTGCAGTGGGGCTGGCAGGGTGGGAGGGCAGGAGATGGGTGCTGCAGGGCAGCGTGGCCAGGGCTCGGACTCAGGGGCACCCGTGGGGCTGTGCGTGGGCACTGCCTGTCCCTGGCCATGTTGGGGTCCAAGCTGCTGCCAGTGCCCCGGTGCAGCAGGAAGGCAGCAGTGGGGACCCCTTCCCAGCCCCTGATGGTGCCCCTCGGCAGGACCTGTGGCCCCGGCTGCCACCAGGGCTTAGTGCCATCAACACTTGCAGGCGTTGACAGACGGACCCAGTGAGGGGCTGACGGGGACCGGAAACTCCTGATCGCTTTTTATCTGCCCCTCACCCTGCTCTCTCATCTCCCCGTCATGTTCTCTGTCTCGCCTGGTATCTCATGCTCCTATTCCTGCACCACCCTGGCTGCTGGGGAGGAGTTCCCACCCTTTGCAGCATCCCATACCAGGCACCAGCCCCAGGCTCCCCCATCCCAGCCACAGCACGAGGTGCCAGACCCCCCTAGGACCTGCTGGGCTTGCTGCCTGCAGGGAGCAACAGCCCTGAGCGAGGGGAGGCACCTCAGGTGCCCCCTGACCCATGTCTGCACACTGAGCATCAGCCACAGCAGCAGGCAGGTGCCGGGGCGAGGGCTCTGCGGCTGTGGTGCACTGCAGGTTGGAGTGGGAAGAAAGGATCAGGCCCAGCTCAGCATCATCCTGTGCACTGAGGAGGTCAAGGAGGATTGCTGCTGTCTTCCCCAAGCTTGCCGGCTGTTCCTGGGCGAGGGTCCAGCTGGGTACCAGCTCAAAAACAACCACAATCCTTTCACTTGGCTCTCCTGGCATCCCTGATCCCCATCATTCCATTACAAACCCACTGCCCCAGCAGTGTGGGGGTCAGGATCTGCAGTTAATGTAGCTGCCCCTAAACGCACTGCAAGAGATCAGCTAATCTGATAATTACAGCAACAAAAGCCATTTAGACAAACCATGACCTGACCCCGGGAGCTTGGAATGAAAACATTTTACCCTCCTCTGTCTGGATCCAGCACTGAGAAAACATCTGTATTCAGAGGATGGCTGGGAAAACAGCCCCCGCACAGCACCCACTGGGAACAGCTACAGCCCAGCTCCCTGCCTGCACGCTGCCTATGCCCGGCACTAGCCCAAAATGGGCAATGGCTTGGGGCAGGGCAGCCTAAACCCTTGTGGTGGTGCCAGGTTCGAGGGCATCCCAGTGCTAGGCAGGGCTCTTTGGCAAGGAGGAGGATGAGGCAGAGGACAGAGGGGTGTGAGGGTGGATCTTGCACAGGTGAGTTAAGGGGATGGGGTGAGTAGAACTCATCTGCACCCTCCCAGAAAGGGCTTTTTTCCAAGCCCGCATGAGGCTCAATGACGTGGAGAGGGCAGCACCCTGTCCCCAGCGGTCCCTGCATCCCTGTGGGAGCCTGAGCTCTGCAGGAGCCGGGCTGGCCACCGAGCCCCACTGCCTCTGGCTCCCAGGAGGGGCTGAGTGTGGGGGGCCGTGCCTGTGTGCGGTGTGGTTTGTGCGACTGGGGGGCTCCTTTGCTCCAGGTAAGATGTGCAAGCCTTCCTGTTGAGTGGCAGGTCATTGCTGGCTGTCAGTTCGAGGCAAGAGATGAAGGGAGGGTTGCCTCAGGGCCAGCTCCCATGTTTCTCCTGCTTTTACATACATTTTGGTGGCACCCTTTGTGTAGGCTGGGGAGATGAAAGCTCAGGGCCAGAGGGATCTTGCTAACACACAACCACCCAGCTCGGGGGCCCGGCGGCCTGCTGCTTTGTGCCTGTCTGGCTCGTTCCTGCATCTGTTCCCAGCAGAGCCCCATGCTGTGCCGCCAAGGGCATGGGACGCCGGCTGGGCTGGGGGCAGCCAGTTGCACCGGCAGGTAACGCCTGCTGGGTCAGCGACCCCAGCCTTGCAGGCATGGGCAGCGGCACAGATGGTTTCCACCGGACTGGCAGTGCTGAGCTCATGCTGCCCAGGTGCCCCCGAGGAAGGGGAGCCAGACAGTGCTGATTTGGGAAAACTGCATTTCTTCCTGCAACTGGCACTGCTCAGCCTGCTCTGGCGGTCCCAAGCAGCGGCTTGGTGCATCCAGCTTGGCAGGCAGCACTCCTGTGCCTTCGTGACTTCCCTGCTCTGCACTGAGAAAGGGCTTGGCCATGTCCCCAAATATCCCAGTGCTCTTTGGAGAGTGGTAGGATTAGAAACCAGTAAGTACAGTGGGAGCCTGGCAGTCTGGGGACTCCCCAGCACTTCTGTCTGCTCCAGAAATAGGATGCTCTAAGCAGCCTTGGTTGGCTTTTCCCATCACAGCACTGCACTTGCACAGTGCTTTACTCCTTGTGAGCAGAAAACATCACCTACACTGTGGTGGGCTACCCCCATTTACCTCTGATACCCTCGTTCTCATCAGCTGCTTCCCTGCTCAGCACTGCAGCATCTCTCATTTAGCAGCACCCACAGACCTCAAGAAACCCAAGTGCTCTTAATTCAGTTGGGGTTAGAGTTAAGCTTCAGGTTAGAGTTAAGGTTAGGGTTAGAGTTAAGGTTAGGGTTGGAGTTAAGGGTAGGGTTGGAGTTAAGGGTAGGGTTCGCAAATGCCCTCACAGCACCTTGACAAGGTCAGGCGTTTGCAGGGGCTCACAGCTATTGCAGAGTCCAGACCCGAAGCCCTTTCTGGGTTTCTGCTTGGCCTTTTCTCGAGGTCTGATAGAAGTTTTGTCTCGGGCTAGAAACCCCACCAGGGCCAAGGCTTTGGTCTAGCACTGCTGTCTTGCTCCTCTGCCCTTCCTATTACGCTGTTTTCTCCAAAGACAGAAGTGTTGGCATGGCACTGTGCCACGAGGCAGCTCTGCCTCTTCTTCGCTCTCATGCTAAGTAGAAAGTGCACTGGGCAGTTCTTCCAGGTGCTGCCCGGAGCTGGGGGAGGCGAGAGCTGTGCCCCTGGCCTCCCTCCCAGGCAACTGGGCTGCTGAGCCACCTTCAGCATGGGAGGGAGGCAAGGAGTCAAACTGGTTTTCAGAGAGATCTTGGCTGGGTTAACAAAGGGAGCGTATGACATGGGTTGTCTGCAAAAGCGTTTGGGGACAGCATGGCCTTTCCTGTCCTGTATCCCTGTGTTTTATGTCACGAGGGGTGGGGGGGTCGCGCTGCCGGGGCTGTTGTTCACGGCGTCCTTCCCGTTTCCCTCGAAGCTTTTCCCAGATGCTGCAGGATCGCGGGTGGATTCCCACAAACTTCAAAAGCCGCTTGAGACAGGCGGCGGGCTCCTAACGGAGCCGGCCGGGCACCGGGCGGCAACGAGACCCCTCCCGGGGGAGTCGTGTGGGGAGCCGCGGGCGGGGTGCTCGGGCAGCCCCGGGCCACCTCCTGCCTGTACCGTCGGGCCGGGCTGGAGCCGGTCACGCCTTGCGGTGCCGCTGCCGGCGGGGGTTGCGGGCGGAGCGGCGGGGCCGCACGGGGCGGTGCTGCCGGCGGCGCGGTGCGCGGGCCGGCTCTGCCCTCTGCCGGCATTCCCCAGCACAGCCGCCGCTCCCAGCGCTGCGCCGCTCCACCGGGCCCCGCGACGGCATCTGACCCACGCCCCGGGTCCTTGGAGTTCCCCGCACGGCTGAAGCGAGGCTCCCCGGGCGATGGGCGGCCCGCAAGAGGCACAGAGGGTCGGGAGCCCCGTGGGAGGCGCTGTGCCTGCAGGAAGGATGCGGAGTTTGGCAGTGAGGCGCCAGGAGAAATTCCTTGCGGATAAGTGCGATGCCGTGCGCTGGGGGAGAGGGGTCCCGAGCTAACAAGTGATCTCACACGCTCCCCGTGGGCCAGAGCAGGGCTCGCCTTGGCGGTGGCTGCGACTGCCCAGAGGGTCTTGCTGGCAGGGGAGGTTTCCGCGGGGCTGGGAGGGTCTCAATAGGCCACCCCATGGTGCCTGGCCTGCAGGTGGCTAGGAATCAGGAAAGTACCCTAAAAACCCGAATAAGATGCAGTGGGGGATCCCCATCACCCGCCCTGGCATGGAAACACGCATCATGCTCACAGCTGTCCTTGTCCTGTATCTGGGCCACTGCACCCCTGGGACAGCCCCGCACCCCGGGCACTGCACCTGGACCCATCACACCTGGGCACGGCGCTCCTGGCACCTTCCTGCACCCTCCAAATCTTGCACCTTGGCACCATCCTGCACCCCGGGCACGGCACTCCTGCGGCTGTTGTGCACCCCAGCTTTGCACTCCAGGGCTGATCTGCACTCACACATATGTCACAGCCCCGGGCCCCCTATTGGCACCGTGCCGTGCTCCCCGAGCATCGCACCCCCGAGCACTGCCGCAGAGCAGCGCTGCCTCGGGCACGGCATCCCCAGCAGCGCCCCGTGCCACCGGCACTGCACCCCGGGACCGCCCCGCACCCCCAGCACTGCAGCTCTGGGACCCCACGCCCCACCGGACGCTGCACCCCGCAGCCCCTGCGATGGCTCTGCATCTGCGCCGCGGTCCCGGCCTCGCCGGCACCTCCCGACCAGGCACCCGGCCCCCGGCCCGTCGCGGCCCCCGGCGGCCGTCACCCCGCGGCTCCGGGCCGTGCAGCCCGGGGCGGCCCCGCCGCCCGCCCATCCCGCGCGCGCAGGGGAGCGGGCGTGGCCGAGGGGCCGCCGACCGCCAATAGGCAGCGCCTGCGTCTCCGCGCCGCTGGCGTTAACGGGCGTGGCAACCGCCGCCGCACCACGGCCCCGCCGCGATTGGCTGCCGCGCTCCGCCCGAAGCGCTGCAGGGCCACCGCTGGCTGGCCGCGAGGGCGGGGCCGCTGGCGGCCTGCTGATTGGCGGTGGCGTGCGCCGGCCCCGCCCCCCGGTGAAGGTGAGCGTCTCCTCCAGGCGCCGCGCGCCGCCCGTAACGGACCGGAGCGGAGCGGAGCGGTCGCGCAGCGCCGCCATGGCCGCCTCCATCTTCGCCGCCGTCCCCCGCGCCCCGCCTGTCGCCGTCTTCAAGCTCACGGCGGATTTCCGGGAGGACGGGGATGCGCGGAAGGTCAACCTGGGCGTGGGCGGTGAGTCCGTGGCGCCCCCGTGCCCGGCGGGGCGCCTCCCCGCGGGGCAGGCCGGCCGGTGCCCTTGCGGCGGCCCCGGCAGCTGCCGGAGCGGCGGGGCGGCAGCAGCGGAACCCGGGCTCGAAAGGTCACTGGGCCGCGGCGAGGCTGGGCGCGGGGGCGGGGCAGGCAGCGGGTCACCTGCGGGCGTCAAGGGCGCGGGGGCGACGCCGCGGTGACCTGCCCGCCGTGCTCGGGTGTCGGTGCCCCGGGCAGGACCCTCCGGGGGCGCGGAGGCCCAGCGTCCCGCCGGCTGGGGAAAGGACAGCTCTCCCTCTCCCCGCAGCCTACCGCACGGACGAGGGGCAGCCATGGGTCCTGCCGGTGGTGAAGAAGGTGGAGCAGATGATCACCAACGACAACAGCCTGAACCACGAGTACCTGCCCATCCTGGGCCTGCCCGAGTTCCGGGCCAATGCCTCCCGGATCGCCCTGGGTGATGACAGCCCCGCCATCAAAGAGAACCGGGTAGGTGGTGGACAGGGAGTGAGGCGGCTCCTTACTCAGAGAGCTGCTGGGATGCCCGGGGTGCCTCTGCAGGAGACCGAGCAGAGGAGCACAAATGTGTGGAGTAACTGCATTTTGACAGGTTTTGGAGATTTTTCTGATGTGATCTTTACTGGCTGGAGGTTACTTGATGAACCCATGTACCTGAAGCTGTTTGTGCAAGTAGATGTAGTTTTTGGGAAAGACCAAATGTGATCTGTGATTGGAATTTGGTTTTTCTTTCATCTTTTAGTGGCTGCTCTATGGGAAACTGAAGTCAGATAATAGACCACCTTCCCTGGAATAAGCTACTAGCAGGGAATCTGCTTTGTGCCAAAAAGTAACAGGATTAACTGGAGCCTGTTTATAACTGTAGAAGGTGTCAGGGTGGGTTTGAGTGCTGGAGGAGTTTGAAGACCACTGGAAGGGGATGGTGTCCTGGCTGGAGTGACCCTAGGGATCACATCTGGGAGCCTGTCTCGCTCTTGCAAGCACCTCTGTTCTCTGTGCACCGGTAGCTGGGCTGACCAGGGTGGACCCTGCTGGCAACTCTCTCTGTTGCAGATAGGAAGTGTTCAGGCCTTGGGTGGGACAGGCGCTCTGCGTATCGGTGCAGAGTTCCTGAGGCGGTGGTACAATGGAAACAACAACACGGCGACCCCCGTCTACGTCTCCAGTCCGACCTGGGGTGAGTGCTGTTGTCAGTGCTGCCACCTCCTTGCAGGGAACCTTGTGGGTCAGTAGGTGAGGGAGGAATGGCGGGGGCCTGGGCAGTGGGACGGGGCCTTCACCTTGTGGGTAAAGGGAGCGTGTCTCCGTTGCCTGTTTTGGCGACATTTAGGGAGATACTGGGACTGGAGAAGGTGGCTTGCTGTAGGTGGGGCCTGCTTTTCTGAAAAGTGATTTCTTTTCTCAGAGAACCACAACTCTGTGTTTATGGATGCTGGCTTTAAAGATATTAGAACCTACCACTACTGGGATGCTGCCAAGAGGGGTCTGGATCTTCAGGGGCTGCTGAATGACATGGAGGTAAGCAAAACCAGCATGGGATGGGCCGAGATTGGCACCATGCTGTCAGCAGCTGGCTGGGCTCTTGTGTGCTGTGCCTGCAAGTGGATCTCTGTGAAAGAGACTGCTGGTGCCCAGAGCAACTTGGGGCCTCTCTCTCTGCTGTGAGTGTGCAGTCTTGTCCATGTGTGTGACCACGACCTGTTCTCTCCTCAGAAAGCCCCAGAGTTCTCCATTTTCATTCTCCATGCCTGTGCGCACAACCCAACTGGCACAGACCCCACTCCAGACCAGTGGAAGCAGATTGCTGCTGTTATGAAGGTATGGGCTGCTGCTGGGGCTAAAGCAGCGCTGAAGGGACAGGCGGCTCTTGAAACAGCTGGAGATGGGCTGTAGTGAATGACATGAGATATGGCAGGAGCTGGAAGAGTCCCACAGAGCAGATATTGAAAGGAGAGACAGGATGGTGGTTGTCTGTGCTCAGAGAATAAAAGCATCCCACTTCTTGTGCCTCCAAGTTCTTGTTTTCAAACTCCATGGCATGGGCTGCAGTGAGGTGTCTCATGCTGGAAGGATTCTCCAGGGCCACCTGTTTTCACAGGTGCTGGATTGTAGGATATAAGGTGGTACATCTCTTGTTCCTGTGTCCTCAAATGCAGATTTCTCTTGCAATCAGCCTTTTATTGACCACCTTAGTCCTCCTATTACTTTACCCCAGTAGAAAGAAAATATGCCAGCCTGGTGTTGCCAGACCATGTTTCTTCTGTATTCGCTTGGAAGCTCAATGGTCATTTTTCCCTCCTGCAGGGACAGTGGGGAGTTAAGTGAAGGCTATAGGGAAAGGGTTTCCCTCTAACACTGTTCCTCCTTGCAGCGCCGGTTCCTGTTTCCGTTCTTCGACTCAGCGTACCAAGGCTTTGCCTCTGGCAGCCTGGATAAGGATGCCTGGGCTGTGCGATACTTTGTCTCCGAGGGCTTTGAGTTCTTCTGTGCACAGTCATTTTCCAAGAACTTTGGGCTCTACAGTGAGTGTCTGGCAGTAAGCTGGCCCAGTAGCACCATACCCAGATAGATGGGGCTGGCATGCTGGGGGTTGGGGAGAGCTCTGCTTTGCCATGATGTGTGGGACCAATGGTTCATGTCTCTTGCCTTGTCCACAGATGAACGTGTGGGGAACCTGACTGTGGTGGGGAAGGATGCAGACAATGTGCAGCGTGTGCTTTCCCAGATGGAGAAGATTGTGCGCACCACTTGGTCCAACCCCCCCTCCCAGGGAGCACGCATTGTGGCAACTACACTTTCTTCACCGCAGCTCTTTGCCGAGTGGTACGTGTTGCCAGGGCCAGTGGGAGAGGGAAAGGGGGAGAAGCTGTCTTGGTGAGTGCCAGGCTTGGCCAGATGGCTCCAAACCAGGCAGGTGCCTGTCCTCACGCTCTGCTTCCTGCCTGCTGCAGGAAGGACAACGTGAAGACGATGGCAGATCGGGTCTTGCTGATGCGGTCAAATCTCCGGTCTCGCCTGGAGTCCCTTGGGACCCCGGGCACCTGGAACCACATCACAGAGCAGATCGGCATGTTTAGCTTCACAGGGTTGAACCGTAAGTACCAAGTGGCCTGGTAAAGGGAGGACTGGGTGAGGACAGTTCTGCTGGGGGGTGGACTGGGCTGAAGCAATCCAGGCAGGAAACCCTCTGGGACCTCACTGGAGCCCTGGTGTGGCCAGGTTGGAATGAAGCATCAGGCAGCACTTTAGTGCCCAGTGCTGGAAGTTTTCTGCTTGATGTGAAAGATTGAAGCAGCTCTGACTGGTCCTCAGGACTTCTCTGAGCTGCGGTGCCTCTGCTCTGACCTGATGTTCAATTGTTTCCCCAGCGAAGCAGGTGGAGTACATGATCAAGGAAAAACACATCTACCTGATGGCTAGTGGGCGCATCAACATGTGTGGTCTGACTACCAAAAATCTGGACTACGTGGCCCAGTCCATCCATGAAGCCGTCACAAAAATCCAGTGAAGCACATGAACAACCAAACTTACATGAAGTCACCAAAGCTATAGTGCGTAGTCCGTGTCTTTTCCTGCTCATGGCTTGCCTTTTCTCACACCTCTTGGGGTTTAATAAAGATGGGAGCAGTAGCTCGATCAGGGATAATTGTCTTTTGACCTTTTTGAAATACCCCTTGCAATGTGGTAAGCCAGTGCCTCCAGGAGGGTGGGGGGCAGCATGAGCAGCCTTGGCTCTTGTTTGACTTACAGCAGCGTGGTCCTTGGGCACTTAGAGCTGCATCTTTAGCACATCCAAATCAACTCCATGTAACTGATCAGTTTGATCTAGGCGAAGTCTGGTGTCAGTGCAATGCGCTGTGGGATAACAGCCCAGTTGGTTGGGATCTTGTACAGCTTGTGAACTGATGTCACTCAGTAGTATTTTGGGGAGAGGTGAAGCTGTTGCTGGCTTTTCCCCATCCAGTTCTGAGCCTTATGCGAGCAAACATTTGTAATTGTGGTAATTGCTTCTTCATATTGCTGACAGAAAATTAAAACTCCACCTGTACACTACCCCTGCCTCGTGTGATGTCGTGTCTTCAGGCTGTGCCAGGCTCTTCCCAGGCTGAAGTTAAAGCCTCAGCATCACGGTTTGTATGCTGGTCTTGGTTTGTTTTAAGGCTTTCCCTTTCTCCTTTGTGGTTTGTTGCACCTCTGATGATCTCGGTTGCTGCTAATGGGGCACAGCCCTATTGGGCGAGTAGCTGAGAGCTCCCTGTGACTCTACATGAGGCTCACCAGTTCCGCCCTTGTTCATCTTGTGTTCTCTGTTACGTGCCCCTGCCCTCTGCTGTCCAGCCCATCATGTCCATCTGTGCTTGTTTTCTGGATGGTCGTGTGTTACCTACCCATCTGGCTATCTCTCCCTGGCCCAGGGCTCCTGGCCCACCACCAGTGTGTTGAAAAGTGGATTTTTCCTGTTCCTTTTCAGCAGGCCTGTGGTGAACCACCACCTACTCCTCCTGGCTTCAGTGGGGCCTGGCAGCAACAGCCTGGGTTTCTGGCACTGAAAAAGAGCAGAGACCATCTGCTTCTCTCTGCAGTCACTGTTTGCAGCTCTATTTGTGAGCTGATAGTACCACCTTGATAGAGCAGCCTCCTGCCAAGATGTGAAGAAAGGGGAACAGCCCCTTTCCTTGGGTCAGTGATGGTCACTGTTTCCCTGGTGGGTTTTGCTTGTCCTGCAGCTTAAACAGCAAAGGTGAAAAAGGTGCCTTGTTCCCTTGCTGTGTTTGCAGAGACAGAGCATGGGGTCTTGTTTGACCTTTTCAGATTAATGCCTGTGTCACATAACAGAGTGAGCCAGAGGCAGCCTTTCCTCTGGGGAGGTGGGGAACATTTTCTCCTTTTGGTGCCCATCCACAGCTGGGATGATGGGGTAGTGGTTAAAGATGATTTCTAGGGGTGATCGCAGGAGAAAGCGTTGAAGGAAAACAACTGTCCTTTTTGTTATTTCTGACATCTGCCTGTGCTTCTGTCCTTAAACACCTCTAGGTGTGGAGCCTGGCCCACTCCATGTGGGATCTGTACCCAGTCCTTTGCTAGCCTTACCAGCCTTGCTTTTCCTAATGAGTGACCTAAATTTCTCTCCTTCTGCAGTGTAAGCTCATTAACCATTATCCCATTTGCCATGGCAACGGAGAACAGATTATTCCTTTCCTCTTTGCAACAGCTTTTTATGTATTTGAAAACTTCCCCACTCCTTGTCTGCACTGCTATGGTGTAACTCAGCACTGCTGAGGGCTTTCCTGGCAGCAAGAGGGACAGAGAGCCCAGGTTTACAGGGAGAAACTGGGAAGCACTTGCTGACCTGGCTCCTCAACCTGTTGCATTCAGCAATGCTGTGCCCTGTTATTCCAGCTACCTCTGGTATGAGGGCAACCTGGCAGAAGAGGTCAGCACATCTTTCCCCACACCCATTGACACCGACAGCGCACTTCTTAGGGAGAAATTACTTTTAATATTAATATCCCCGTTGCGTTCAGCCTCTACAAAAAACTACTGATAGGTCTGTACCAACCTGAAGGCTCCACATGAGCCTTCCTGGCACAGACAGCCGTGCACGGAGAGGAAGATGGTTCAATACAGCGTGGAGCGGCTCTCCCTGGGCCGGGACTGCATTTGGTGATGAGCTGGGGTCCCTGCCCTGTGCCAGGCAGGGGTTCAGGAGGGCTGGGTGGTGTCGATGGTCAGTGTGCACAAGGCGTTGTGCGTGTGCGTGGCACTAGGCATGGCACAAACGCGTGCTGGGGCCCTGAGCTGCATGTGGCACCCCCCAAATAGCACATTCTCCTCATGGTGGAGACCACGTCTGTGCAGCACTGAGGGGCTCCAGGTCTTGGTGGGATGGGGATGGTAAATGATGCTGAGAGCAGTTCTGGGTTGGGCCACCCCTCCTTGCTTGGCCCGCAGGGATGCCATGCCAGACACTTCACCTTTCCTCTTTCCACTTCCTTGAGACCAGATGCTACCAGGGAGCAGCTGGGCAAGGGCCCTCGGGCTCCAGCTACCTGGGGCAGGCCGCCTGGGTGGTTCAGCCCCGCTGGGGACACATCCTTTCTTGCCTGGGGATGGGGCTCTGCACAAGTCCTGCAGGGAGGGGCGGCACGAGCGGGCAGGCAGGCGGGCAGCAAGCGAGTGCAGACCTGCTGCTGCTGAACATGAGCCTCGCGGCAGGAGACCCCATGCTGCAGACCTGGAAGACACAAGTGCAGACTGGTGCAGGGGCCCAGAGCTTGCCCTTCCTGACCTGCTGCTGCTCAAGCCTGCAGCACCTTTCCTAGCCAGGCTCAGGGATACTGGTGCAGAAACACGCGTTTCTAGCTGTGAAAACATGAGTTAGGGTCTCACTCTGCCTCCGACATCCATTCTTGCCCCAAGGATGGCTGGAGTCTGCTGCTGCATCCCTTGACCCCACTCCAGCCCCCAGAGACATGCGTGCCTGCATGGTCTCCAAACCACATCATTTGGCTTTGCTGCTTGAAACTTGCTTTTATGCTATTAAAATTGAGCAACCTCCCATTTGCTGGAGAAGGAATACTGCACTGAGTGGCAGGTTCCTACCTCCAATCTGCGTGGGCCTCCAGCACTGTGCTCCAGCCACGCTGCTGCTCAGGTGATTAATGGGGCAAGATTGGAGCTCTCCTCTGGCATCTTCTCACCTTCCAGCGATGGCCGCTGCTTGCGTCCACCTGCAGCAGCAAGGGTGCCTAGGGCTGGGGTGCTGGGGCAAACATGCTCAAGACAGAGGGTGCCTAGGGTTGGGCCAGGACTAGGCGGCTGTCTCTGTCTGAGCTAGCCCTGGGTGCAGTTTTGCCTGCTGCTGGGGTGCTGCTAGGGAAGTGGGCTGCTCCCTCTGCTCCATGCCAGCCCCATGCAGGGTGACCCCAGGATGGGGCTGAGGAGCAGCTGGCCCGGGCAGCGGGTGCCACTGCACAGCTCTCCCCTGGGTGCTCCCTCCCCAGGTCAGTCACTCACTGAGGGATCTCAGCAGCTTCCTGCCCAGTGTCTCCTCGGAGCTGCTCGGTGATGAGCTGGTCCCAGCCTCTCTCCCTGGGCACTCTGTCTCCAGGACGGTGCTGCAGCACTCACTGTCTGCAAAAGCCCAGCCTGGCTGCAGCACCCCGGGGCACCGCAGCTGTCATCACCCCCAGGCTCGTGTATGTGTGTCCCGGCCAGACTCACTCTGCTGCTTGCTGTTCTCCACGTTGTCTGCTGGCTCCTCCTGGATGAAGGGGATGCCCTCCATGTGCAGGAACACCGACTCGCTGGGACTGTGCAGCCCCTCGGTGCGGCTGCCTGTAGGAACACAGGGCAGGCGTGGTGGCAGGGCAGGCAGGTGCTGTGCCCTGGAGCAGGACACAGGGGGATGCCTGCTGCAGCAGCAGGTCCTGATGCAGGGACCTCCAGGGAGCACAAGCACATGGGGGAAAGGGATTTACATACCTGCACACTTGCACCTGTGTGCACATGCAGGCTCAGAACAGCATCCATAGGTGTGTGCATGCAAACGCCCACATGCCCCAGTCCATGTGCAACTGTGTGTCAGCAGTGGCATGCCCATCGTGCTAGGGGGTCCCAGCACAGCCCGCTCAAGGGGACACACAATGTTCGCCCACAGCAGGAAAAGGAGGCCACAGGGTGACTCACACATGATGCTGTTTCTCTCATTCAGGAGAGTGGTGGGGTCCTCCTTGGGTGTCTGTGGGGTTCCTCGTGCAGTCGAGGCCTTGGTTGAATCCCTGTCGAAGGCCTCCATGTCAGGGGACTGGGGTGAGCTGTCCATGCGGCTGGCCACCAGCGCGTTGTGGTACTGCTGCCGGGTGACCTGCGCACACAGACACATGCCCAGCTCAGCAGGCACCGACACTCACCAGGACCTCCTGGGGCCTTGGTGGCACCAAACCCCCCATCAGCAGGAGTGCAAGACCCCCCAGCACCCACTGGGCACCCACCAAGCTCCCAGGCCACAGGAGGTTGAGAAGGTACCTGGCCAGGGGTGTCTGGGGTGGGACAGTCCCTGCCAGCCCAGCCAGTACCTTGACAAACTGCACATCACAGAGGATGTGCACGGAGTAGTCGGGTGTGTAGATGTTGTTGCTGCCGCTGTGGAGCTGCGTGGTGCTGCCCCCGTAGTCGTTGTGCTCCCGGTTGGGGGACTCAGAGCGGTTGAGCCCACTGCAGCGTGATGGTGACCTGTTCACTGCGGGAGGGGATGGCAGAGAGGCAAACGCTGGTGTCCCCAGTGCCAGGCCAGGGTGGACTGGTCACCTCTGGTGGCCGTGGCCCTTGGACACCAGAGCTGGCAGGAGACCTGCAGGGGACCCATGGTGGGGTCCTCCTTGGTGCATGCTGGCGGTGGAGACTCTGTGCCATGACAGCCCTGGGTAAACCAAGGAGACAGGCGGGCAGCCGACCTGGCACCGGTAGCAGAGGTTAGGGCTGCTGCCTGCCTGTCACACGGACTGACAGCTCTCCTGCTAACGCGGGCCTTCTGCACAGCATTTGGCACAAATTCTCCCGGTTGCAGCTGGCAGCCCATGGTTTACTTAACCTGCCTGGAGGGCATGCTCCTGTCCACCCCAACTCCAACAGAACAGGAGCAGAGGCTGCCACGGCAAGCTGGCCCATCACTCATGTTGACTAATGGCCTCTGACACACAGTGTGATAGATGTCGTCTGATCAGTGATTTATTAGGGAACAAAGGCAGCTTGTTCCTTGCACTGGTGACGTCAACGTCTTGTTGACTTTGCTCTGCTGCTAAAACACCCTTCTGTTACCTGAATTGCCAAAAAGCAAGGGAAGCAGGGCAGCGTGCACGCAGGGCTACAAGTAACCATCATTAGAAACAAGTTGCAAGAAAACACAAGCACTGAGTGTAGGAAATTACAGAAACCACACACCAAAGAAAGCCCGAGCTGCCCATGGGTTCCCCTTGTCCCCATTCTATTCTTTCTGGGATTTGCATCACACTGGGGAGGCTGCGGCAAGGCTGCTGTCCCCAGTCTGCCACCTGTGCTCCAACCAGTGAGGGGCTGCCTGGCATGGGGTGCCATGGGTGCTCCTCTCCCGGCACCACACGGTGTGCAGGGTGGAGGGGGCTTGGTGCACCATGCACAGGGAGCTGGAAAGAGCCTGGCACATGTGGAGGTCCCTGCCCAAAGCCATGACCCATTACCTGGAGAGCCAGCCAGGGAGTCCCCTCTGCTGAAGGCGAAGGTTCGGGACACTGAGACAGGCACTGCAGAGAGAGGGAGGGGGAAGGCAAGGGGCAGAGGTGAGGGTGGAGGACAGACCAAGAGGAAGAACAAGAAAAAAAATCACATGCCAGCAGCCCTGGGCTGGACTCCCACCACTGCCTCCAGCATCCATTCCCACTCCTCTCACACCCTCCTGCTTCTGCTCCAGGGAAGCATTCACCAGCCCTGGGGATAGGGACACTAGCAGAGACATAGACTTGAATGCTGCAAATCAACAGGCTGCTCTGTGACAAGGGAGGAGGTGAGGCTGGGGGGACAAGCTCCTGCCAGGCCTTTCTGCACAGCCACAAATCTCCCTAGAGCCACCACAAAGTATCAGCGTCCCACCAGCTGAGTGCTGCCACCCTGCTCCAGCCCTTCACCAGTCACTGCCAAGGAGAGGGGACTTTGTGGTCAGCTTGTGCCACCTGGGAGATGGGCAGAAACTAAACCAAGTCACTGTTCTTGGCATCTGGGATGCTTCTGTGTGTGCAGGCAGGCGGCAGAGAGGGAATGTGCTCTGCAACAGGCCTTGCGTCCACACAGCCCCACAGCCGCAGGCAGGGGCTGGCAGGAGCCCCTCAGCATCACGCAAAGCAAAGATACCCATGCCGGGCTGCCTGCAGCTCCCCACAAGGCCCTGGGTCTCAGACGACTTGAAGTGATGCCGAGAAGAGCCACCCACGGGGAGATGCTCCCTGTGGGAACCACAAGAAGCCAGGACCCCATGTCCAGGGCTGCTTGACCCATTGCCACAGAGAGGGTGAATCACAGCTCCTGCAGGGCTTCATGGGGGAGGACAGAGAGGCCAATACACGGCACGAGCGATGCTCATGTTAATACCTCCTGATGCCTGATCTCTGCTCTTGCTGCTGGCAGCACCCACTTCGAAAGCAGCAGGAGACGCGAGCCCGCTGGCTGCCAGCCCTCTCCTCCAGCCACAGCAGCCCTCGCTGCCGGCTCTCCTGCCCAGGGCACGCTGCCCTCCATCCCGCCACTGTGCCTGCAGTGTGGCTGCAATGCTCTAGGAGCCATTTGCTGCCTATGTGATTAATATTTTTAAATTGCTTCAAAGGTAAAACCCCCAGAAAATTTGCCCTGCACCCCTCTCCTTCTGATCTCCCCATTCCTCCTCCAGTAACTCCTGTTCTGCGTCTTGCCCTGGACTGAAGCCTTCTGCAAATAAGAGTCCAAGCAAAGGCAGCAGCATGAAGCACTGCCCAGAACAACCTCGTCCAGTGGGAGCAAAGGATGGGTTGATAACCAGTAGCGCTGGCTCCCTGCTCTGCCTGCCTGACCCCACCACAGTGGGGCTGGACCTGCCTGGTCTCTGCTGCTGCACCCCTGTCCCTGGCACCAAAGCTAAAGATTGTCTGGGGATCAAAAAGTTGCATAACAATGGTTAATTAATAACAAATTGTCAAACTCTCAAGGTTGAACGTCTGAATTCTCCAGTGTAACATGCCACTCACACTAATTTCTGCTGGGCTTTGCTTCAAGGAGGAAGGAGGACACCAGCCCAACAAGGGAGACGCCCTGTGCCCTCTGCCTCCTCGCTGGCCAGGGATGTGACACCGCACACATCCCACGGCAGGCAGCAGTGGCTGGATGGCAGAAAACATCTCGTGACACAGTGTCACATGCAAGCACGGGGAGCAAAGGAGCCCCGAGCGGCAGCGTCCCCGCAGGCGGCACTGCGGACACGCGTGGCTGCGCTGACACGGCTCCCACCGCGACTCGCACCCTGCCTGTCCTGTGGCCTGCAGGCAGCACCCGCTGCCTGAGTCCTGGTGGGGCCCTGGGAACAGTCACCAAGGGCACAGGGGCATTGAGCCACGCAGCAGCACCCCAGGGGAAATCAGCCGCTTCACTGATTTCCTCTGTCCAAAAGAGCACATTGCGGACACATGGGGAGAAGGAATGTGCACTGAGGGGTTAATCCAGCAGTCCACGAGTCAGCCTTTCAAATGGAAGCAAAGTAAGCAGGATGAAATAGGTGAACCCTAGAGCTGCACACAGACTGGGACTCACAGGAGTGACAGTCACCTGCTCTAAGTGACTTCCCCTGTTCTCCCAATGACATTCCTCCCTACACCTTCCTAAAGGTTGAAACTGGTGGGTTATTGTTTTGATTAGGCACTTAGAGCATCCTCAGCTTAGCATCAACACCGCAGATCTGACTGCAATGTCTGGGTTTTGGGATGAGAGATGTGCTGGGCTGGGGGTGGGCAATAGCTCTACCTCCTGCCAGACTACCAGGGGCTAAACATTTGCAGAGGTGATCAGCAAACAAATGGGGGGTACAGAGTCTGCCCTGATCAGAGCTCCCTCTTAGCTCCTACAAGCAGGGGATCTGCTGCTTAACCCATCAGCTCTGCAGGCTGGGAATCTACCAGGACTGAGTCATCTACTTTTAACTCAGCTAATTTCCCAAGCAAACCATGTGTGAACGGCTCACAGCTAAATCGACCCATCTCTGCAATTCCCCCAAGCTTTTTAAAGGGGGTGATCTTGGCATAGAGCCTGAGCTGCTCTACCTGGGGTGCAACCTCATCCCTCCTCCAGCTGCCTGGTGCTGCAGATGAGAGGTTTTAGGGCCCTAGCCTGTTCCAGAATACTTACATAGGAAGGAGGATCCACCCAGGCTGCCCACTTTCCGCACGTCATTATCTGAAATGACAGTTGGAGGCGAAGGAATCACAGAATCACAGAATGTTAGGGATTGGAAGGGACCTCAAAAGATCATCTAGTCCAATTCCCCTGCCGGAGCAGGAACACCTAGGTGAGGTTACACAGGAAGGCGTCCAGGCGGGTTTTGAATGTCTCCAGAGAAGGAGACTCCACAACCTCCCTGGGCAGCCTGTTCCAGTGTTCCGTCACCCTCACTGAGAAGAAGTTTCTTCTCAAATTTAAGTGGAACCTCTTGTGTTCCAGCTTGAACCCATTACCCCTTGTCCTATCATTGGTTGTCACCGAGAACAGCCTGGCTCCATCCTTGTGACACTCACCCTTTACATATTTATAAACATTAATGAGGTCTCCCCTCAGTCTCCTCTTCTCCAAGCTAAAGAGCCCCAGCTCCCTCAGCCTTTCCTCATAAGGGAGATGCTCCACTCCCTTAATCATCTTTGTTGCCCTGCGCTGGACTCTCAACAGCAGCTCCCTGTCCTTCCTGAACTGAGGGGCCCAGAACTGGACACAATATTCCAGATGAGGTCTCACCAGGGTAGAGTAGAGGGGCAGGAGAACCTCTCTCGACCTACTAACCACCCCCCTTCTAATACACCCCAGGATGCCATTGGCCTTCTTGGCCACAAGGGCACAGTGCTGGCTCATGGTCATCCTGCTGTCCACCAGTACCCCCAGGTCCCTTTCCCCTACACTGCTCTCTAATAGGTCATTCCCCAACCTGTACTGGAACCTGGGGTTGTTCCTGCCCAGATGTAAGACTCTACATTTTCCCTTATTATATTTCATTGAATTTTTCCCTGCCCAACTCTCTAGCCTGTCCAGATCTCTCTGGATGGCAGCACAGCCTTTGGCATGTCAGCCACTCCTCCCAGCTTGGTGTCAGAGGAAGAGCTCCTACCTGCCCCATACCCCGCAGCAGGGCCACCCCACCCCATGGCCAATCCATTCTCCTGGTCACCAGGCAGCTTAGCCCCCGTGGAGGCTGCTGAAGCAAAGGCAGGGCCAGACGGAGTTCGCAGAGCCCTTACCCAAGGAGACGACAGCCATGATGGCAGGGACACCATAGTAGGTGAAAGCCCCATTCTCAAACCGAAGCCCTTCCTTGCCGACCTCCACCGCCACTTTCCCCTGGAAGCAGAAGGAGAAAGAAAACCTGCTCAGACAGGTACCCTGTGCTCCTGGACACCGATCCACCCAGGGCTGCTGGGACCCCCACCACCCTGTATGAGAAGATGGGCATCTCTGCTGGCAGAAGCAGCCCAGAGCAAGGTGGCGAGGAGAGATGGGCCACCTCCTCTAATCCCCTTCTCACTGCTGCCCCAGGCACCTGCAAGATGAGGATGAAGTAGTCGACGGGGCGGTTGCGCTGGTAGAGGTAATGCTCTGCTGCCTTCTTATTCTTTCGGTCATACTTAAGCTCCTGGATGACATTGGGGTGTTTCAGGAGCCGCAGCAGGATCTTCTCAGAGAGGTAGGGAGACTTGAAAGGCTCCACTTCTAGAGGGGAGGCAACACACACTTGCTCAGAGGCAACATGTGCTTGCTCAGTGGGGCTGGGGCTGCCAGGAACTCCTCGTTCTCTGAGCTGCATGGCCCCCTTCCTGCAGCCTCAGCACCCCACTGCATGGAGGGGAGCCAAATGCAGACCCATGCTGGCGGAGCAGTGGGACAGCCAGGACCGGGGTCCAGGCAGGTGGAAACTGCTTGATGGAGGGAAAAGCCCAATCCAGGAAGGGCTCAGGGATGCCCTGCAGGGCTGGCACTGCACAGGGAGGTGCAGGGCTTGCACAAGGGTACCTGTTGCCATGAATCGATGCGTAGCCAGGAGAAGCTGCGGGGAGATCTTCACTTTCATCTCGCTGTCCGAGAGCCTGAAGATGGAGAAGTCCTGGGGCTTGCGTCCCCGGTGGGGCACTCGTTCCTTCTTCCGATTGTCTGCTGCGGGGCAGAGAGCAGAGTGGTCGCCCACCTGCAGCAGCCACAAAACCACTGCAGCTGCACACGAATGGAGGGAGGCACGTGTTGCTGCAGACTAAGGCAGGGCTGCTCTGGAGCAGTAGCTGGAGCAGCAGGGTGCACAAAATGTGCCGTGCATCACAGCCTTGGGAGCAGCTCCCCAGGGAAGGAGAAGGGTGGGGAAACACGCTTCTTTCTCAGGAACAAGTCCTGGGCTGCCCTGGCTGGATGCATCACCCAGAGTTGGAAAGGAGCGTGGGAACCAGCCATGGGCACTTCATGCCCAACACACATGTCCCTGGGTCAGGCCCTGCCCAACCACCAGCTGCTGATGCTGCTGCTTCTCTATCTCGAGCATTCAAGACTCTCTGACATCTGACCAGCATCCCTCCATCATTCTTGTCTTTCCCACCTTGACTGTGAATTGCTCTGGGGAAGGACCACGATTTGCTCTGGCCTGTTTCCTACCCACATGTCTGTCTGTCTGTGCGGCTCCCACCCTGGGTCCTGCAATCGCAGTAGCTGCTCTGGGACACTAACTGTACAGATCCGTCTCATCCAGGATCTCGGACTTGATGATCTCCTCAATGACATCCTCCAGGGTGACAATGCCCATCACCTCGTAGAACGGGTCTCCTTCCCCTTCGTTGTTCACCCGCTGCACGATGGCCAGGTGGGACTTTCCTGCGGGGGGAGAGCAGAGTGGCAATGAGACCCCCATCCCTGGTGAGAGGAGTCCCCAGCACAGCAGGCTGGCAGGGGGATGGGGCTCGGTGGGAGGCACAGATCACAGCCAAAACAGCCACTGCCACCCAAACCCATCCCAGCCGTGCTAACCCAAGGAGAAGAGCTGGACTCACAGCCCCGCCTAACAGTGCTGCTGCTCTCCAGGCCAGCTTCTAGGTGTCACAGGACTCTGCCTGGCTCTTTTTTGGGGCCGCTTGCTTTCTTATCCAGGCAATCTGCTGTGAGTCACTCCATTTAGCTCTTTGACAGCCTCCTGTGCAGGAGTAAAGTGTATTTTATACCAGCTGCTTCTTGCTTACCCTCAGCTTCATTGGTATGAGACAACTCTAAGAGAGCAATTAGCTAGCGTCCTCCTCTGACACAGAAATGTGAGCGTGTCTTTGGGCTCTACTGGTTTTCCTCATCCTCCTGGTGTTTTCTCATTCTGTTGTTAATTATCTTTCCTATAAAATTGCCAGGAACAGCTCTCCCACATCTTTCTATCCATCACTGTCTAGACGGATCCGAAAGCTTTTCTTAAAATATGGGCAAAGCCTCTCGCTCCTCAGAACAGCAGCTGGTTTTAATGCAGAAATGCATATGTTTGTTTGCAGCTTTCAGCTCAGCTCCTGCAGAACTCTTGGGTGAACCATCTGGATGCGGAGGCTAAACACTTTTAAAGCCATCAGCTTGCAACTGAATGTCTTCTCCAAACCCTGCCCCTGACAGCACCTCCTCTCCATCACCTCAAACAAGCAGACTGGGACCAGGACCTTCTTTCAGCCACAGTGATGGTGACTCCTGCTCAGAAGCCACAGTGTTTTTCAATCAGTCTCAGCTTCCTCACTTGCCCCAGTAAGCTAGCAGCTTTGCTGACACATTCTCAGGCTTCTTGCTTTTGGCATACTTGAAACATTGCTATTTGCTTTCACATGTCCAGCTCTCTCTAAGCTGTTTTGACTTGTTCAACTTCTCCCTTCTTTTCTTGTCTGCTCTGATTTATGCTCCTGCTTAGCGGCTCAACCAGAACCCAACTTCCAAGCCACAAACAACTTCTGGGTTTCTAGCTCAGATGTGTTCTTGGACCTGCCAACAAGCAGCACTGGCTTTCTTACTGGCCCTGTGGCTCCTATGCTGCTCAGCAGCGCACACAGGTTCTGAAACTCCAGGTTTGCTTAAAACATTTAAAATGCCCTTAATCGGTACCACAGCAAACAATTTTCCCCTCCATTTGCACTGTTTCCCTGTTCTCCATTGCAACGCCTGCACACACCCAGCGTGTACTGTGAGCACTGCGGGGACCCCTGGAATGCTGCAAACAGCTTATTTTCCCCACGGCCTCAGAACTGAGGTCCTTGAACAGCAACGGTCACCCAAAAAGGGGGCAGGTCCCTTCTGCTATGCAGCTGCTTCTGCATCTGCTTCTCCTGTACAGCCTTGTCAACAAACTTGCTTGCTGCTCTGGCTGAGGGGATGTGAAACGTATTTATGCATAAAGATGGAATAGGAGTGGGCTCCTGCCCGCTGCACAGCTCCCTCCTCACCCACTGCTGCCATCTGGCTCATCCCCGCGCAGGGACAGGGACAGCCCGGCAGCCCCACCAAACACGTCTTGCTGGACATGCGACCTTCAAATAACCCTGTCCTGGATCTGAGAGGAGCAAATGATATTTCTCAGCTGAAGATCAGCACTATACATTTCTCACAGCAAAGCTTGGGCATTTTCCACCATATAAATTCCCTCCTCCTCATACCAAGCTTTTATTGCAAGATTTCAGAGAGCAGCTCGCTGCCTCCCACGCCTACAGAATTAGAAACAAGAACGTAACATCACGGCAAGCAGCACGGAGAAGCACTTAAAAAACCCAAATCAATAGCTTCAGGGCATTTAAAACTCAGCATGTTCTTTGGACCAGGCTATTTTACTCCTTTCATACACAGGTTTGTGCATCTTGTCTGTTCAGTGGATAATAAAGCAACACAACTTGAGACTTAAAAGAGAAAAAAGCAGCAGAGTTGGCCACAAGACAGCAGCAACAGCTACGTTCCATCTTAGCGAAGTCCAACATTTGAAACGTCTCCTTTGCCAAACCCTGCTCCCAAACACTGGGGCCATCTGGTCTCCTACAAGTCCTCGGGTGAGCGAGGAGACGGGAGAAGTTATTTCTCTTGGCTGAAAGCTTGTTGTTAATGACATTTACATGCAACCCAAAACCACCAAGCCCTTACAAAAAGCTTAGGTGCTACTTAAAGGCAGTCAGAGAGTAATGAAGGCAATTCTTTTTTTGGCCAAACACCTACATCAACGCTGTAATTTACTCTAGAGCAGCCTCAAAGAAATGTGATTCCAGATCCATGCTCATATAGTGGCAAATGAGATTATTTAGAAATAACCCAGCACTGTTAGCTGGGGAGGAGACCCATGGTTTCACTGTGCTGGGGGCACAGCCAGAAGGGCTGTTAGAGTGCTTGAGAGTTCTTTATTTTCACAGAAAATAAACACTTTTAGCCATGCTATAAACCCCCAGGTTTAGGTTTCCAGGCTAACACCCACAGTAGAGACAGAGCAGATACTCAGCAATAGAAAATTGTTGCAATTCATGCGGTTGCTCCTGGCCCACACTGAGTGACCTGATCCCAGCCCCTGCCTAGCCAGCCGATACCCATATCACAAAAACACCGCAAAACTGCTCCCACCCCTCTCAGAGCTCATACAAGCAACTGCTGCTCCCAGCTGCCCCTGCTGGGAAAGGACTGACTTGTCCTGATCTCCCACCTGAGATCGTTCGCCAAGTCCTGCCCCGCAACCTGGCTGGGTCCTGCATCTCCTCACATCACATTTTTAACAGACGTTACAAATGTGGCAGCAGGGGTGGCGAGGGAGGGTTTGCAGGTGCCTTGGCTGTGGATGCTTCCAAACTCAGCTCTATCCCCCTGCCTGGCCCTGGGAGCTGCTATACTTCCACAGAGAAAAAGCAGTGGCTTTTGGAGCAGGTATAAGGGCAGAATGTGGGTGATTTTATGAGATAGAAGCAACGTCCAAGGGAGGGTGGCATAGGGGCAGACTGGGGGTGTCAGAGAGGTCACATTCTCTTCTGCAGCCATTACCCTGCAGGTCTGCCTCAGTGGGAGTACAACAGAGGGAGATAAATCATTTAAACAAAACCCCAAACTTGATCTAAACCAGCTTTAAGATCCATAAAACTGATTCCAAGAAACGTGCTATTGTAACTGTTGCTCGATAGCTCAAATGAAATGAATTATAAGGGTGAGCTGCTTCCCCACTAGCAAGCTGTCACATGTGAATTTTACAGGGCTATCACTGATGCAGGAAAGCACAGTGAAACACTTGAGAATCAAAGCCCTGGTTTGGCAAACACTAGAACAAATGGGCAATTAACTTTACTTGTGCGAATAGCTTCACCGGCTGCTGCAGGACTGCTCTTGCACAGGAAGTCTATAGGTGATTAAGTGTCTGCTCAGCATGGGATACAACTGTACTAAATTCTTTATGAGCTACATGAAATCTGTTCTTTTCTAACAACGGCTTCAGTGGAAAGTTAATGCCTCAAAATGCTAAACTACAGAGCTAATATAAACAGCTGAAAGCTTCCGGATGGAGCAAGCATCTGAACAGATATCCAAAGCTTTAATGCCCATTTTTAGGAGCCTTGTTTTCCATAGGTACCTAAATAACCTTAGGCTCATAGATCCACCTCAAAGCGTCCTCCCTGATGGGAGAACAGAGTGAACACATGGAAATGCCTTTACTTGTGGGAAAGAAAATGCTGTTGGCTGCAAATATAGCCCAGACTACTTCCTTATCATTTTTTTATGTAGGTGCTCTGCCAGAAGAATGTTAAAGATGCTTTAGCCTTCTCTTTTGTTCCATGGAATGAGCATTCTAAGCGTGAAATTAATTTTCATGAATTTTATGGTAAGATCTAAAGCTGTTACTAGGAGATCAAAGGTACAGGCACAAGCCATGAAGCATTTACAGCTACAAAATGGAAGGAGGGAAAAAAAAAAAAAAGAGTCATTGGTAAATAAGGTTGATTTGTGAAACAACCAAGATGTAACTGAAATCTGTTTTCTGTGTGCTTTTCATCACAGCTCTTTGCTGGGCCAGGGGCTGCCAGCATCTCCATGCCCCCTTACAGACCTACATATTAAGTCAGTCGGGACCCTGATTTGAACTTCTTGAACAGGAAATGTGAGTGTGCTCTTGTGTTACTACAACTCTGCACTGCAGTGAAACCACACAGCTGAGGAGTTGCACCTAGAGGCAATGCACACCTACACCTAAACAGGGGGGAAATAACCAGGAGGGCTGCGGCAGCACCCAGTTCTATGGGGAATCAAAGCTACATGAAGGGAGAACTGTAAATTCTAACCTAATCCAGACCCTTCCCAGAGATTAGAACTTCATGTTCTTACATATGTCTCTAGCAGAATATAAAAGTCTTTCTAATACTGTGCTTTGGTGCTCTCCCTAATCTTAAGGAATATTTGGAATAGCTGATGTATTATCAGTGAGAAAACAGATCAGGAGGGTAAGGGGGAGATCAGAGGGGACACAGAGTCTCATCTTCCATGTGCCGTACAACAGACCTTTTGGGTATGATCATGCCTGCCCACAAATGTTGGGTCCCCTTGAGTGTTACTTGGAGCCTAAGGAAGCCTACAAGGATGCCAAGGCTTTCTGAAGCTAAAAAAAACTTCTAAAGAGCTAATGCAAAACTGTTTGCATTGGTGTCTGTAGCATTGGTCACTTTATTCTTTCCCACAGCTCCCGAGAGAGAGATGTCCAGCTGGGTGCCCTCTCCCCCAAGGACACAGCTTCCCTCTTGCTTTGCTGAACACATCCCTGGAGCAGGGCTGCTCCTGGGCTGGCTGGGGCTGGGTAAAGCAGCCCAGGGCTCACACAATAAGATTTAGCACAGTTTGAAGGGGGGGAAGTAAAGTAGTATTTCAGGCAAAGTTGCAGCATGAGTCACTGAAACCATCTCTAGTGTAACAGCAGCTCACCCACTCTCAGCCTGGCAATTGCCCTTCAGGGCACGTGTATGAGATAGATCTGGGTAACATCCAGCTCCTTAACCTATACAGCTGGCTAGGGAGGTCACTGCTTTAGCCCATCAAGGTGCCCACGACAGTAGCTATCACACTGCAGAAATCTCTTGAAAGCTGATTTTAATGTCAAGCCATGCTTTGTACTTGCAATGACTGCAGCCAGTAAGATAAATAGCTGAAATGGTACTGACCCCTGTGCCTGGCAGGTGTTAAGCACCTTCACCAGCTACATTCAACTTGTAGAAATCTAATGGAGGCTGTGGAGTGTTTTGAAAAGCAAAGAGAGACCATAGGGCAGAGCTGTCCTTCGCAGGACAGGCTGTTTTCCCTGCTAAGCCACAGGAAGTTTGGTTTTGGAGAATTTACTTTTAGTAACTTTCAAAAGATGCCAAACCACAGAAGGCTAATTTGAGTTGCACCTCAGCCTCTGCCCTGCTGCAGAAAAATGAACGTAAGAGCAAATTTTCACTGTTTCTCTGATAGAGGAAGGTTATTTGCTGAAAGGTTACATTGCTATATATGGACCTGACAAAAAATTAGTCAACAAAATCCATAAATGACTTGAGTAATGGGATAAGATCATGATTTCCCAAAGGCACCTACAGAACAAGGAGGTTATCTTCTAGGGATGGAGGAAAAACAGACTGCATCACCCACAGCATTTCACACTGAATGAATGCATAAACCTTTCCTGCTAGCTCCACATTCCCAAGGTGAAGTTTATCCTACTGAGACCCTATCTTCCCCTCTACATTGCTTTAGCTTGCTAAACATGGTGCAGTTATTTCTCTGATGTATTAGATAATTCCTCCTGGGACCCTAGAATAAAGTCAGGTAGTCTAAGATACACTAATAAACATTTCCAAGAAACTGTCTCCAAATTTTTTCACTTCTTCAGTAGTTTCAGCTTCTTCAGGTGGCAAAGTTACTACACTGGTGTGCATTGCCTTATTTTTAGAGAAGAGGGGACACAGATCTTGTGTAGCATCCTCCACTTAGCACTGCTGTGTAAATGCTGCACAGCTATGCATGCATACCTTCCATAATGACCCTGGCTAGCTTGCCTGAAAGATGGCAAATTGGGTGCCCAGGCTTCATTATTTCTGAGTTAATTTCACTCAGTCTTGATGAGATCAAATCAAACCCATCATCTAGCACAAGTAATTCCTGCCTTCAGCTGGACCTGCCTCGCACTGCTGTAATGCTGGTTTTCGAGGCAGTTTTAGCAGCTGCCCTCCTCTTCCAGGCTGTGGATTGAAATCCAAGCTATCTCCTCACAGGCCAGCCCGCCCTGCTGCTGTCTGCAGCCTTCTCTGGCCTTTTGCCGGTTCCCATTAGTGCCCCCAATTTAACCATCTTTCTCTGGGAATTAGTGCCAAAGGAGAAGTGAATCACGCCAGCGGCAGCACGGCTGTGAAGGAGCAGATGTGAAGGTTTGACCCGTTCTGCCATGGTGGTGCAGGGGCCAGGTTTTGTCGGCCAGGAGCTCACAGCTGCTCTTGGGTGCTGAAACCACATCGGGCCGTGGGCTCCCCAGGTGCTACTGAAGTGTACGCTATTTTCATACGGTTTAAATGTTTTGGCAAGCTGATGCTAGAGAAGTACCCTTCCCCAAGTCTGTGGAGGGTAATCCCATCTACACTGGGTCCTGCTGGGGGAGATGGGATTTGCAACTCATCTATGGATTAAACTCAAGACAAACATCAAGACATTGTAATGGAACCGAGCTCAAACAAGGTTAGGTGTCAGCCTACCTAGAAACCAAGGAAGAAAAACTTCCCTTCAAACCCTGCTATCAAAGACTGGAGAGGAAAAAAAGCTGATCATCATCATAGCTAGGACAGCACGAGAGAAAATAAATGCATCAGGTAAACAAGGATAACACAATATGATAGCAGTGAGTAGGAGGAGAGGCAGAAAAGTGCTGCCAGAGGTGTGAGCAAGAGTCCCAAAGTGCTGTATTTAATCATCCCTTGACATTTTCAGTAAGGGAGAACAAATGTTTGTGTACTATGGTAAGGAGCTCTGGCAGTGAAATTGTGTTACTTATACATTATGCAGAAAAATGACATTATGGGTATAGTGGATGTAGCAGAACATTAATCATTAGTGAAACAGAAGTATACATTGCTATCCAGGAAAGACAGATATAAAATGTGATGGGTATTTTGTATAAACACTGTAATAATGAAAAGAAATAAAGGATATAAAAGCTGTTTGAGTTAATTGTAGCAGAAGGAAAAGAAAGCTGGCAAGGCTTCTCTAGAGGTTTCTCAGGGACCTAAGGACCTGGAGGTGGTTATCAACGCCCACCCTTACCGGAAACTTTAATTTCCTCGAAAGAGCCTGGGCCTTACCAGTGGGAGCATTTGCTGTCCTGCAGGCACCTTGGATGTGTGAAGTAATGAAGGCTTTCATTAAGCACTCACTGAACCAACAAGCAATCAGCCTGCTCTCTAATTAGTAGAGTTGTCACAGAAGACCCAGCCATGAAAAGCAACCTTGATTGGATCAAACGAGATGCTTCACCATAATTCAAATGGACACAGAAAAGGAGACAGTAATGAAGATTCTTAATTAAAAATGGGAAATCTTTATTTTAGAAATTAAATAGTCAAGTGAATGGGGATGAAATGGCAGTGGATGGGACTGAAGGCAGCTGAGAGCAAATGTCTGTTGCAGTGTGGGAGCTGGCATGGGAAACCATATTTGGAACAGGGAAAAGAGAGAGTTTAGGAGAGGTTCAGGGCTGGGGGGATGGCTGTCTACAAACCCGGGGTGCTGGGGGTGACCAAATGCCCACAAATAGGAGAAAGATGAATTGGAAGACAACAGCAACACCTGGAGAGAAGAACATTCGGGGGAAGGGCTGGAATTGCTAAACACCATGCTGAATTAGACACTAAGACCAAAAGCAAGGCTTTTCAGCCATGTAATTTAAAAAAAAACAAAGGAGAAATGAGGTGGGAACAGAAATAAGTTTTAGGGAGAGCTCTACACAGGGGCCATAGCAAAATACCCCAGAAAGCCATGACGGCAAACAGATACAAGGGAGGAAGAGCCTGAAGCAAAATGCCAAGAGTTTAATGAAGCAAAGATGAAGAAGGCTGGATAATCTTCATTTGAGGTGAGCACTAGCATGTGAAAGTGCAGGGCAGGTAGCAAGGCTTGTTAACGCACCTGTCAGCTCATGGAGTGACACACATAAATAGAGATGTTTTAAGCAGGTCAGAGAGGAGAGCAAGCAAAGGGCAGTGAGCTAAGCAACCACAAGCCAGTTCCTACAGGTCTATCGATCCATAGGGTACCAGGCTGTAGAACAAATTTGGAGGGAGAAGTAGTTGAATACATCAAAGAAAACTGGATGAAGTGCAGAGGAGGCTGACTAAGGGGGACTGTGCCAAAGCCATCTGACATCTTTGGTAACACCTGACTCAAGACAAGGCAAAGGCAGCAGAGACCTCAGGTGAACTTCAGTAACGTAGTATCACATGGGATGCCACGGTTAAGAAGGAACTGCAAAATACATAATGAATTAGGACGGGGAGAGACAAATGGTTATGTTAGAAGAGGCATGGGGAGTGGAACTATTGCAGCTCATCAAGGCTGAACCCAGAGAGCAATCTTAATGTTTTTCCTAACTGTCTCAGTAAAAAAACAAACAAGAAAACAACAAAAAAACCCCAACCACAACAGAATTTGTTGATTTCACAGAATCACAGAATGTCAGGGATTGGAAGGGACCTCGAAAGATCATCTAGTCCAATTCCCCCGCCGGAGCAGGAACACCCAGATGAGGCTACACGGGAATGTGTCCAGGTGGGTTTTGAATGTCTCCAGAGAGGGAGACATTTTTTGCACCAAGCTGGGAGTCTGGAATTGTGCCAAGGGGCAGAGAGGGTAGGTGTTGTGTGCCAACATGAACTCCTCTCCCTGTGATCCCAGGTGGCAGTGGGGACACAGTTACGCATCTCCAGAGAGAATGCTGACCTGCATGTATCTGATGATGGCTTTCCTGATGCACAAGAAACGTCCTATCCTCCCCTTCTCCCAGCTCTAAAAACAAGCACAGAGATGACTCACAGAAAGGCTTCCTCTCTCTCCAGGATGGACCAGGTTGGCCTTTCTCACATGACCAGCTCTGCTTGCAGCAGAACGCCCCGGGCAGCCCGGAGCCGAGTGCTGTCCTCCCGCATTACATAATGCAGGATGTCACTGCTGCAGTCATTTCTTAAAGACTTGCTCACCACGGTATGACGTAGCAAGTAACACGCAGCAAAACATAATTACCGGTGGGGGAAAAAACATGCTGTGTGTATTCTCAAGGTATGGTTAATGAAATACAGCTCTCAGCATCTCTGGGGCTGCTGGCAGCTGCTGCATTTTGAATACAGCCACAGCAGAAAAAAATAGTTAGACCTGCTTCTCACTGCTAAGCTCAAAATACGAGCACTAAATAACGAAATACAATCTACTGACATAAACTCCTGCATGCAGAATAGACCAGCGAACACTGTCTTGCCTGGGCAGGGGTGCCAGGTAGGCACCGTACCCATGCTGCCAGGCTGCCACAGAGACATCAACCCTGTGGGACAGGCTCACCCGCTGAGCCACCAGCCTCTGAGGCCAAAGGCTCTCAGAGTCTCCGCAACAACACAGGCACGACCAGCGTTGCAGGCCCTCCATCCACCCACAGGCTGTTCCACCAGATGACACCAGGGTCACCACCACACCAGCACATGCAGGGCCCAACTCCCCCCAGCATCCCAGCTACCTGCCAGGTCCTGCCAGGAGACCATGGGGAGCTGCTCACCCAGGAACCTTTGGGGGTGCAGAGGGAGCTCGGGGGGGTGGCAGCCTGGCAACCTCACCCTTCTTGAACTCCTCAAGCAGCGTGTCGAGGCGTGTGTCATTGAAGACACAGTGGAGGGGGCGGCGGTAGAAGCGGGTGACAGTCTGCAAGGGGGTACAGTCATCAGGGTCAACGAAGGCCAGGTCCTTGACGAAGAGCAGATCAACGATATTATCACGCCGGTCACCCTCGTAGACGGGGATGCGAGTGTAGCCAGAGCGGAGGATCTCGGAGACAGTGGCGAAGTCCAGCACAGCATCAGCGCGGAGCATGAAGCAATCGGCCAGTGGCGTCAGCACGTCCTCCACCACCTTGGTGCGCAGCTCCAGCGCGCCCTGCACCATGGCCAACTCCTCCCGGACCAGGTCACCGTGGGGGCCGGCAGCACGCAGCGTCTCCAGCAGCCGCTCCCGCGTGGAGAAAACGCTGAGCTCTTGCCGCAGCGCCCAGTCCAGCAGCCGGCTGAGCGGGTAGCAGAGGGGGAAGGCAGCCAGCATCAGCAGCCGGGTGAGGCACAAGGTGCGGGAGGCAATGGCCAGCCCGTGCCGCGAACAGACGGAGTAGGGCAGCACCTCGCCGCCCAGGAAGACGGCGGCGGTGCACAGCAGCACCGGCAGCCAGGGCACTCCCCGCGGCCCACCGGCCGCCGCCCCGCCGCCGGGCAGCGAGGAGCAGAGCCAGCCGGCCAGCGCCGCGTTGGCCCCCGCCTGCCCCAGCAGCAGCGTGCACAGCAGGTAGGTGCCGCCGCCGCCGCGCACCGCCTGCACCCGCCGCGCCTGCTCCCGCTCGGCGGCCGAGCCGCTGTTGCGCAGGACGCGGAGCTCCAGCGGGTCCAGCGAGAGCAGCGACAGGCGCAGCCCGCTGAACAGCGCCGACAGCCCCAGCAGCAGCAGGGCGCCCAGCGCCCGCAGCCAGCCCGCCTCGGGTAGCGGCAGCAGCCAGGCGCCCAACGCCGGGGCGGCCGGCCGGACCCGCAGCAGGAAGCCGCCCGCGGCCCCGTGGTGGGCCCAGGCCCGCCCGTCCCAGGCGCACAGCGAGAAGAGCCGCCCGCCCGGCGCCGCCGCCGCCTCGCCCTTGCGCGGCTCCCGCACCCGCACCTCGGCCAGCGCCGAGCCCGCCGCCCCGCCCGAGCGCAGCGGCCCCACCACCTCCACGTCCGAGGCCCAGGCGCTGCGCTCCTGGCACCGCTCCGCCGGGCCTCGCGTCGCCTTGCCCCCCGCCGCCGGAGCCGCCTCCTCGATGAAGACCAGCCGCGGCTCCAGCTCCCCCGCCGGCCCGCGGCTGCCGTTGCCCTCGGGCGGCGGCTGGAAGTAGAGGCGCAGAAGGAAGCGGCTCCCCTCCGCCGCCTGCACGGCGCCCCCCTCCAGGGACACCCGGCCCGGCGCCGTGTCCTCGGGCCGCAGCCCCAGCAGCCAGGCGGCCCCGGCCGGCGGCCGCGGCGACAGCGAGAAAAACAGCAGCAGCACGGCGCCTCGGCTCCGGCCCCAGCCGCCGCTGCTGCCGCCGCGCCCCGGACCCGCCGCCGCCATGCCGCTGCGCCAGCACCGCAGCGCCCGCCCGCCGCACCGGGACTGCAGCGGGGAGCCGGCACGGCGCGGCGGCACACGTGGGCCGGGGGGGCGGGCAGCCGCCGCGCCACGTGCGAGCGGCAGCCGGCCCGCGGCGCCCCGGCGGGAGGGGCCGGCGGAGCGGGGCTGCCGGGGCGCCTGTGCGGGGAACGGGGGGTGTTCGCCTTCCACCCCCGCAAGACCCACGCGAGAGCATCCCCGCGGCGGGCGGCACCGTGCGCTCTCGCCACGTCTGGTGCGGCGCTGGCGGGGCTGCCCGGGCGCCCATCCTCGGGGATGCGGGGCTGCCGCCACTCCCGGCAGCTAGAGAGGGCTGCGGGCCCCGCCCCGGCCACCCGCACTCGCTGCCGGTTTCGTCCCGGGTGCTCTGCGAGGGCCGGCTGTGCGCTGCTCGCGGGGGGCTGTGCGGAGGGGCTGCGCCTCCCCGTGCGCTGTGCAGCCCAGCTTTGCTGAAAGGTTTGTGCTAGCAGACTCTAGAGCTGGGATTTGCTGTCAGCCTCCCGCTGTTACCTGCCGAGGCCCAACTCTTTAGCTTTTCAGTTCAAATTCACCTCTGTTCTTCCCGTGGGAGTATTTTTTTTTTTTTTCAATGAGGGGCGGATAGTCGTTAGTTTGCAGTCTTGCTAAGAAGCTAATGTACCACGCTGTAACTAACATTTATTCTTGTGTCTAGACCTGATGGAGAATGTGATACCCAACCAGGGCTTCTCAGCTTCAGAAGTATGTGCTGAAGAAGGGGCTTAGCGTCTGTTTGGGTTTTTCCTGGACCAACATCCAGGACAGCCTTGAAACCGGGCTGGAGAACTGGAAAAGAGTAATTTGCTTACAACTGTTACAGGCTCACTAATGGCAAAGCAGGAAGCTAATCAGAAAATGTCATGGAGAAAAAGGAAGTTCCACCAAAATTCTGTTTATTGACTCATTATTGCACCCATAAAAATGGGCCACATTCTGTGTCAGTATCTCAGCAGACAGATACGCGTGAAAAACTACCAGGGAGACCTGCACGCTTTGCTGTGTTAAGAGAGACTTCTCCCGCTCTGACACAGGCAGCTAATTTTTTTTCAAGGCTGATTAATTCCCTGGGATTTCGCAGGGACTTTTTGCTGGTTCACAAGCACTTGCTGATTTCCACCTTCCAACTCGCCCTAGCTTCAGTGGGGAAATTCTGCCTGGTACTTTACCTGGGCATGATTTACAGAGGAGCCAACTGGTAACCTCCTTTTCCAGACTTTACCCCAACTTGTACCACCTGGGGAACAGATCTCACAAACTGTCCTAAGCACTACCTGGAGTGACTAAGGACAAGCTCAGTGCATCTGCCTTTCTCTCTGCAGGTGATAGGGACAAGCACATGGCGCCTCCTTCAGTATTAGGACCTTGTAGGAATTACTGCCTGAGACCAACCCAAATTTTTGAAACTGCAGGCTGTCATCAGCCCTGAATTTCTTATGGATTTCTTGATGCTGAGAATATTGTGAAGACAATCCAGTTTTGTGCCTCACTGCCATCGAATTTTGGATCACTGTTTAGAGACTATGTACCTGTGGCAGTAGTTGTCTTTATTAACTTGCAGATTAAATTCCTGAAAGATTTTCTAGTTATGAGTTCCTCAGTATAGGAACTGAAGACTGTGAATTACATGCTTGCTTTTTTAGTTAGGTACATACTTGGAAAGTATTCTCGTACATAGTACTCTTGTCACCAGAAATCCTCGGACAGCACTTGGAAATTGCTGGTTCAGGTTAGTACAATTAAAACAAACAAACAAACAAAAAACACAACACAAAACAAACAACAAACATGGCACTGCAGGAGGAGGAACCACAAGGTGGCAATCTCTCTCCGTACTTCTACTGGCAAAATAAACCTCTGGCAAAAAAAATCTCCAACAGTGACTATGTAAAGCTGCAGAGACGGTTGGTCGCATCTTGTATCTTCCAGAGTTGTGGCAACATTCATTTTGATGCTGCATTTTCTATCCTGAACACTTTTGCCTTTAGGATAAAGGTCTCAGGCTCGAAGAGGTGGCACTAAAGGCTGCTCTTTGCTAGTTTTCCATCCTTTGCCCCAAAATGGGCACCAGATGTTGTTTGTTAGATTGCTAACTACCAGTGCTGCTTGCGTGCGTGCTGGCAGAGCTACTGTGTGCTTGGAGGGAGAATTTCCTCCTTCACTGGAGCCACTATAAGTAGCAGCTGGTTCAGAGTATTGCTAACATCATGTTATATTAATGTACCATACAACAGTTGCGTTAGGATCCTGCTTCATGCAACAAGATGCCTCAACAGGAGCAAAATAACATGCATGTTAGGACTAGGCAGTGACCTGTAGGTTAAGCGTGGCATATAGTCTTGGGGTGACTACAAAACCTTAGCAACAATAGCTCCACTCCCAAAAAGATGTGTCCAGAGAGTGTAAAGATGCAAAAGAGAAATAATGCTCAGGTTGGGGTGTAGCCGCCCTAGTCCTACAGTATCAAACACCATCTGTTGCAATGAGCTCCATCTCCATCAGGACATAGTTGTGTTCTTGCCAGATGTTAGCTTACATGTGCTACATGTAAAAGTAAACTGGTGCAAAAGCTGTGGTCTGATGTGCTTTCAGTAGGATTTGCCCTGCGTAAGTGACGACGTGCTAGCCAGCCTCTCACTGAGAGGATGCACTCCAGAAGTTGCAGGTGTGTGGCTGGAGCATTTTCAATGATTCAAGATAGGAAATATCTTCCAAAGCTCCAAGTAAGACAAAACAAACTGAGCTTTAGCACATGCTCAATTGATTGAGTCTTTGGCAAAGTATGACATGAATTTGCAAGGCTCTCACTGAGGCCTGGCCCAGCTGTATCCTGCCTGATGAGTCCTTCAGCAAGCACCACACGGCTGCCCTTGTTTTCTTCTTATGCTGAAGACTCCTTCTTTTACCTGTTCTCCCCTTAAGACATTGCTCTTCAATTAGGAATAATAACCTGCTTCCTGCTCACCAGGACCGCTCAGGTTCTGCTTTACACCATGGCTGCCACCACTGAGCTCCCTCTGCAGCTTGTGGGTTGCAGCCTGCGTGTTGCAGCCTGTGTGTTGCAGCCTGCAATGTCCGTGTCCCCTGCCACCAGGGACATCTCTGTGGCTGTCCTCTTCCAGCTCTGACTGTGCTGGTCCAGGCAGGGCCTGGAGGAGGCGGGAAGTGCGGACATGGGGAGGTCCCTTCACATCACCTTGACTTTAAGGTCTGAAGCCAGATTCCCAGAGGCTGGAGGTTGTAATTCACTTCCTTCCTGGTTGATGGGAGCTGAGGGGGTCTGCTGTCTGCTGGTCCTCTAGAAAAGGGCCCAGAGTTGCCAGGGGACTGCTAGTGGGGATGGAAATGTTAGCAATCCAAATCATCATGGGAAACAGAAGGAATAAAGAAAATCTGGATTTTTTTTTCTTTCCCAGAAGGTGGGAAGAAATCTAGCAAGCACAAGGCTGGCTTCTCCTAAAACATGTACAACGTGATTGTTACTAATGCTCTGTAGACAGCTGAGAGAAGATACTTCTCCAAGTAAGTGAAATAAGGAGAGATGTGGGACATATGATAACTTCTGAAGCAGAAGGAATAAGACCCAAGGCAAGGGAGCTCCAAACAGTGCACTGTGTCTTTTTTTTTTTTTCCCCCCCATCTCTGAGTCTGTGGTGTTCAATTAACCCCTTTTCTCTATGCTGGCTGTGGTTGCTGTGGGTTTGTAAAGCTTTACCCAGCCTTCTGGATGATGACGTGTTAAGCGCTTGGTTTGTGATAACCAATTTTCTCCTGAAATTATACCAAAAGTCTGCTGTTTTGATTTAAACTGTTTTCCAAGCATTTTGGTTAATAACAACAGACAGTCCACTCCAAGAGAATCTAACTTGAGGAAGCCATGAAATTTAATTCATTTCTGCAACTTAAATATATAATCAGTGACATATGGTAATACTAAATACAGGGGGAATTGTCATTGTTTAACTCAAATTTCTGCGTTCAGTCAAAACTCAATAGTTGTAACATCAAACTGTAGTTTCCATTGTACAGGAAATAAAGCATCATTTTCTCAAAGAAAATAGACATGCAATTGCATGCCTATTACATTGCTTACACAGCTTTATTTTTAGCTTTCTCCATGTTGCTTTTACGAAAGGGCTAACAGAAGGGAAACTGTGGAAAGAGAAGAAACGATGCAGCACCCAGATGCTGGTAGAAAGGACAAAGGATATGTCTGCACTATGAATATATGCTCTTTCCCTGGGGTTGTTTCTGGGAGATTAGCGACTGTGCCTGGGCTAGGGACCCTGCACCTTCCCCCTCACTTCTGCATCCCTGCCAACACCAAAGCAGTGCTTAGGTGAGGCTGTGTTGCTGTAAGGGCCGTGGAACTGCTTCTCTCAGAGCTCTTTGTTCACCATGGATGCTTTTCTCCTGCCCTCTTGCTCTTAAGTATTTGCTTGTTCATTGTTGGGAGGAGAGGTGGGGTTTATATCAGATTTGTGTGAAGCTGCAGGCAGACCGTGTCTTTGCATGGTTAGAGAATCCCAGAGAGATTGCCACATTGAGTAGTTTCAACCTTAAAAGCAATGCTTGCAGACCTTTGCTGCTCTACCACTGCCTTAAAGAGGAACAGATCAGGAACTTCGCTATTGACACTGGAATTTGTGCAGAAATATGTTTGCTTTTTTCTGGATTTGTTTGAGAGCCTTTGCTGGACAATGGAAGCAGAGTATTAAGGTCTATCTGGCATCAGCCCATCTTCCCCTTCCTGCATTAGTCCAGCTCAGTGAGGTACTGCTGGCCATCCTGCCCACATTTGGTCGTGCTCACCTCTCATCCTCACCTCCTGGATTCATCCTGGGCATCCACTGCTTCTATACCACTGGCATTTCACTTTATTTCTCCTTCATCTGGAAACCTGGTTCTCAGGCATGATCCATAGTTCTCAGTGGTTCCTTCCTCTTGCTCTCTACCTGTGAGTTTCATAGTTTGCTTCTGATTTCTCTATGCAAGCCAACAGTTTTCAGCTTTGACACAGCCAGTTTCTCCTGTCTCTGTCTATAACAGGGCCATGCTCAGTTGTCCTGATAGAGCTGATGACAGAGGTGCCATAATCAAATAGATACAGAGGACAGAGGTTTACAATTTTATCTTTACCTGAAAGATTCTGATTTCTACCTCCCTCATCCTGGCAGTGTCTCTGACTTGAGAGAATTTTGGCCGCTGTTTCTTCCCTTGAGCTCCCTCTCCTCGTTGGTCTATGCGCGCAGCCCCTTCCTCTTATTCATAATTGACTCGTTTGCTCCTCCAGCCTTGCACTTCATCCATCTTCCTACTTCCACTCTCTGATCTACTCCTCATGTCCGCTTACTTCATTTTTACTGTCGGAATGTGAAGCATCTCTCCAGAAAAATAGAAGGTCTCTGTGAACTTTTACCATCCCCGCTGTGTTCCCTCTTCTTTCACCTCTATCATCTCCTCCCAGATGGTGGGACAAGTACTTGCTTGCATTCATTCTCAGGCTTGTGAAATTGGTGTATCCACTTCTCCTCCTTTTTCATGTGATGGTGTGAAATGAGGATAATTCTACACATTTCTTTGCTCCTCAGAGCTGGGTTCAGTTTGAAGAAAATGTTTCTGAGGCTATTTTGGTCTTTGGAGTGCTGCAGAGCTCTGGGTCTCACTGTTGTGTTTGTCCTCTGTATCTCTGACTATGACAAATTGCTGTCACATTTGCTTCTACTCAAGATACGAAAGACAAAAGCAAAACCAGACCCAGCAATTGATGAGTACAGGGAAGTTCACAGATCTAAGGAGCAGTTTCTGTCAAATAGTGTTGTTATACACAGGAGTAGTCTCAGTCATCATTTGGTTTTTTTTTTTTTTCTGTTTGCTGAAGAGGCACTGGGCAAAACAGGTTTCTGTCTGTTGGGACAGCACCTGATATGACCAGCCCCCCAGAGCCATTCTCGCAGATTTATGGAAATCAAGCATCTAAGTTTTTCAAAAACCTCAGAGCACCTGTTATGAGATGGACACTTCGGGAACTCATTAGTTTTCTCCATAGACAAATGTGCAGGACTAGGATAACCTTGGTTTTTCAGAGTATTTTTGAGACCATGCATCAAATTAGACAAAATAAAGAAAAATAATAGATTTAGTTTATTCTAGCAGAGTACATGGTAGCTAACTGCTCACAGAACTGGGAATTACATTACAAAAAGAAAAAAAGAAAAAAAAAGTTCATTGATCAGCAGCTGCCTAAAAAACTTAATCCACCCACTTTCTCATGTCTCTTCCCATGGTGTGCCGGCTAGGGAGAGCCCCCCTTGCAGCCTTTATGGGACTGATGCCTTATTTTTTTCCCTGTCCCTTATTTTTATATGTTTCTTAATTAGGCAGCTAGTGAGTACAGATTGACTCTCAAAGGAAAGCCTGGCACCACTGTGCTCTATTTTCCTATGTCTAGATTTGCAGATACCAGTTTGTGTTCTTTTCATGCTGGCAAAAATGAAAAGACAGCATTGCCAAGTGTGCTTCTCCTGACCAGGCAGTTGGTTTTGATTGATGCCTTGCTTTTTGCACATAAGAAAGGAGGAAGCTCTCAGTGGGCTTGCTTTGCTCCTGCTGTTGTTGAGCTCCCTAGCCAGCCAGTCCTCCTAGCCCAGACAGATGTATCTGCTTGTTACAGAACTTCCCAGGTCACATACATTAAAGGGCAATACACGGGTACCGTATTAAATCAAGCAGTTTTCCTCTGCCTGCTTGTTCAAGTTAGACGTGCTAGAAAATGGTTTCAGCAGTGGAGTTCAGGCTGTGCAACACCCACCTTGAGGCATCAGCAGGTTTAGGAAGTTATGTTCCAGACATTAAGGCTCTTGTGGTGAAAATGATGGACACCGCAGTGGAGAAAGAGGCAGAAACCTCAATAAAAAGAATCTGCCATGCAATTGCATGCTCTGATGACCACAGCTTTACCACTGGTCTTGCTCTTCTCAGAAATTGTCATGTCATACAGGGCAAGAATTTAAGAGTCTGAAAGGAAAGTATATTTCGGTAAAGTATCTATGGATAGTGCTCTTAATCTTCACCCACTGAATTTTCTCCTTGCTGGCTTCATTTAGAGCATCCATAACTCAGGTTTACTTGACAGCACTACAGAAACAGACACGGTTGATATCTTGGGAATCAAAGACATGATGATTTTTTTTTTTTTTTTAAAAAGGCTGTCTAGCCTGTTTTATCCTTCCCAGCCTAATGGAGGTTTGTTTGGTACAGCACATCCTCTGATGATAATAACTTTCATCATCTGTGAGAAGTTTATTTTCTAGTGAACTAAAAATGTTCCTCCTAAGGAGGTTTTCCCCATTTTCTATTGGGCCAGTTTATACAGCCTGAGATCTCAGCTTAAATTTCCCTGTGCTTTTTCTTCTTTCTTCTCTCTCTTTTTTTTTTTTTTTTTTTATAATTTTTGCCGTTCTCTGACGAAACACTTCAACAACTGCTCAGATCATTTACAACAAGCACTTTCACAGGCAGCACCTCTACAGAAGTGAGGAAAAATCGAATTTACTACCTACAATAACGAAGTTAAACGCAGATTTAATTGTTTGTGAACTGCGACTGACTGAAAGGGTGCCAGACATTTTGCAAATATACACAAAAAGACAGAACCCTGCTCTAATCGGCTTATAAATTAAAAGGGAAGTACATTGGCAAGAGCAGAAGAGAAGATATGACATGCTTTAAATAGTTTATAGGGAGCTGGAGGATTGATGTTTATTTGGTGATGTTGGGAAAATATTTAATGTGCTTTGGTTAAACTCTTTATAGAAATGCTTCTCCTCCCCCAGTTTGCTTTTCCCAATTACTGTTTTGGAGATTAAAATCAGCAAGTTTAGAGTAGATGGAAAACGGAGAAATGTATTTCCAAATCGACAAAACCGCGAGTAAAATCTTTATGGATACCTTTTATGTGAGTCAGGCTTTCTAAAGTAATTATCGTAATATAAGAAAGGACCAGCGCTTCACCGCCCCTGCGAACGGCGAGCCAGGGTCGCAGCTGGTGTGAATTGAGATAGCTGCTATCTGGTATGCGTTGCTGTGAATGAGGTGCTCCGGCCCCCCCGTGCAGGTTCCCGGGCCGCCCCCGAGCTGCGCCGGGCGGCAGCGGCAGCTCCCGGGCCCCGCGCTCCCCGCACCGCCGCTGCTGCCCCAGCGCTGGAGGCAACCAAAGCTTTCCAGCGTTCAGAGGGCTTCTATACCAAACCTACGATTTATAAACACACACACACACACACACAAAAAAAAGAACAACCGCAAACACAACACCACCACCCACACACAAAAAACCAACAACAACCAAACAAAACAAAAAGACCCACAACGAACAAACCCAAACACCAAACAACCACAAACAACGACAAATACACAAAAAGGAAAAAAAAAGGTTTATTTTTAGATTTGCCAGATGCAAAATGGGGTGCAATTGCTTTTCCGAGGCCACCGGATCGGGGCAGGCTCCGGGTGTTGGTCTGGAAAGCTGAGGCAGGTAAGTGAATATTTCCTTCAGCGCCGTCTTCCCAGAATCTGGAAGCTGACCCTAGCAGCTGGGAGACTTTTTGCTCCCTTCCCTGCTGCTTTATGTTGTTGGTGATATCTCCGCAGATAAGTGACTTCGCTGCATCCGGAGTTTGCGTTCAAAGCAGAGACTAATTGTAAGGAACGTTTCAGAATAAACACATTTCTCTTCAAAAGTAGTATGTTTGTAAGGAAAAAGAAATATGTATATAAGGAGGTTAAACAGGATAATTTGTTTGCTTTCTTGCCTTTACTACTTAACACACTAGAGTTTGGTTTTAAAATAGAGCCACCCTTAGCAAAAGGCACAGTACAAAATTTCGGCCTGCAACTGCAACAGTGATTTGAGCAACAAATGCCCCTGAAGCTTTGCTGACATCTGATAATACAGAAAAAAAATATAAAATAACGAGATAATTAAAAAACTCATGTCCCTCTTTCCGGGGTGACTCAAACACCGAACAGCTTCTGAAGCGGAGGCTTCAGGTTCTGGGTCAGTTTTAAAATCTATTGCAAACAGGGGCTGAAGTGTTTGCAGCCGAACACAAATTTCCAGGCTTAAATTGCCTTCTTCCTGTCCCGGGATGCCAGGGCTTTGCACAGCTGAAATTGCACAGCCCTTTTCCCCGGATCCTCTTACTTCTTTTAGCGCTCAAAGCCCCGCTGCTCCGGGCACCCCTTTGCTGCTTTTTGTCAGCCTGCGCTGCTCTCGGCAGCCTCTTCCGAGGCGCGTTTTGAGCCCCACTCCCCTTTCCGCCGTAGCGGGATGATTTCAGAATAAATCCCTAGCAGAGCCAGAGGTGAGTTTAATTTTCCTCTCCCGTTACCGTTCATTGCACAGTGACTCCATGTCCCCACAACCACTGCCTGGGTAGCCCAGGGCCGGCAGTGGGGCAGGGCTGGCTGCTCCCAGGACGATGGGCTCGAAGCGCTTCATGGGTCACAGAGACGAGGGAAGAAAATATTTCCTCGGGAGACGACGCTGCCTGCGGACTTGCCTGGAACCCAGGCCCGAGTGCCTACACTTCGTGCAGGGCTCCACCGAGCGCACCAAGCTCCGGGCCTTGCAGTCATAGGAGACATCGGGTCCGCTTCCTCCTCCTCCCGGGCCCGGGGCGGACGAGGAACGCAGGAGGCTTCGCCCGGGCACCAGGAGGGGCGGGAGGGGGTTCCCTCCGCGGGGAGCCCTGTCGGGACAGCTTGCTGCCGTGCGTTGGAAGAGGCCCTGGCCCGGGCTGCCCGGGCCGGCCGCCCTGCAGCGCTCGCCGCTCGTACCCGACGCCAGCCGGGCTCCCCGACGGCAGCGGGCGGTTCCCCGCCGTCCGGCGGCTGTTCTGTGCTACTTCTTGCGGCTCGGCGCCGGGCGCGATTTGTGCCTCTATCCCGGAGCCCCGCTGCTCTCCGCAGCCTCAGCACTTTCTGACCCCGGCGCGGGGGTGTCCGCAGGTGGGTGCCGGCTCCCTCGCCACGCCGGGCCCCTCACCAGCAGATGGTGCTGCGGGCGCCCCATCCCCGGCGCTGCGGGGCCCAGGCGGACCGCACCGGACCCGGCTCAGCCCAGTCGTCGGGAAAGGCAGTGGCACCATGGCCCTGCGTGCCACCCGGCCTGGGCGAAGCGGGAACCGGGGCGGGCCACGGCGGCGGCAGGGGGGCGAGGTAGTACGCGTAACGTTTCCCGGAGCTCGTCGGCAGCTGTTGTGCGGGAGCCCGGAGTTCGCCTGGGAGTCGGCTGCTGGTGGGAGAGGATGCCCTGTTCGGATGGACAGTCCCTGAGGTGGACCATCGCTCCCGGAATGCTCGGCATCTCCTACCGATCCCGGGCCGGGCGCCACCAGCCTGCGCCCAGAGCCGAGAACCGCGGCCACTTGCACCTCCCCACGGGCCCGTTCCGCAGGCAGCGGTCGCGGACTGGCCTCGGCGCAGAGGACATTGTCAGTCCCATCGAACCATACTGTCCTTTACATCCCCAATGTGGACGTTTCCACACAGGAGGCTTCCGCCGCTGCCCCTCTCCTTTCCCCGCCAACGGTCGGACACCGCTGGGCCCCGAGGCCGGCGGGAGAGGGCAGCCGGCGGCCCGATTCTCTGTGCCCCGGTTTTCTGCGGTGCCTGAGCGGTCTTCGGGCGCCGGCCGAGCCGAATGTGCCGTGCCGGGGCTCGGGGCTGCCGGCGGACTCCAGCCCCGCTGCGACCGTCGGGTCCTGCGGAGCCGTCAGCGCTCGACCCCGGGGGCCTCGCCTAAGCACTCCCAGTCCCGACTCGGCTCAGGGCGAGCTCTCCCTGTAGGTAGGACTTTTTCTGAGGTGATTAACGCCCCTTTCATCCCAACCCGGGCGGCCCGCACTGCCTTACCGCCTCAGCCGTCCCTGCAGCCCGCGACAAGATGGGGCTATGCGCGGCGGCCGCCGCGCCCCTGTCCCGAGCTCCCTGGTGTTTCGGTATCCCGGCTTCGGCCCGGTTTTGCGGGCTCTGGAAACTCCCGCGGAGGAAAGCGGCCGCCCGTGGGCGGTGAAGCCGCTGTAAAGCGAAAGCTCGGTGCTGGTGGGGCTGCGGCAGGCCGGCGGACCCCGAGTCGAGGGGGTTAAATCAGGAGCCTCCCCTTACCTTCAAAAAGTTAAAAATGTCTGGAGCCTGCATCTCTTAAAGGGGCGGTGCTGGCTGCAAGGAGTCTTGGCACCGGCTGCGAGAAAGGCTGGTCAGGGGCGTGAGTTTCCCTCCACCAGCACCAAAACATTGCAAAAAAAGGCAGAGCGCCCCACACTTTAGATAAGGACAATTAGCCACCAGCGAGCCCCTGCAGACAGCGAGTTAATTAGGGGTTTCCTGCTCTCCGGCATGCCCTGTCCCAGCTCCTGCCCCCCCGGGCTCTTAGCCCTGATGGCACCTGGGCTGGCTCTCATGGCCACCTTCTCCCTGCCCTCCCATGCTGGGGACAGGAGAGCGCTGCCGGTGGAGAAACCTCCAGGTGTGAAGGGAAGAACTCTCATTCTCCTTGATGTCAACACCAAGAGCCCTGTCAGGATAATCAGTGAGAATTTCCTCTCCCTGCAGCTGGACCCCTCCATCATTCATGATGGCTGGCTCGATTTCTTAAGGTAAGGCAGGAGCCCCCCCGGCGCTCTCCCCACGCCGCCCGCGGGGCGTCCCGGTGGCCCCGCCGCCCAGCCCCGCCGGGCTCCGCGCTGCTGGCGGCGCTTGTTGTGACGGAGGGAGCGAGGCCATGGTTTCCATTAAGATGCACATGTTTGCAATGGAGAAAGCATTTCGGAGACTTATCAGTTATGACTGCAAAAATGTCGTGCTCCCCTCGCTCCAACAACCGCTCCTCTGCAAAAAGCACAACACGGGGCTGAGGCAGTACAGGGAAAAACAAACTAAACAAACAGCAGCAGAACCGGGGCCGTCTGCCGAGCCGAGCCTTCCCCAGGTCCCGACGGGCGGAGAGCGGGGTGTCGGCCAGGTCTTCAGAGTCCTCCGCTCCCCGGACTGCCAGCCCTGCGCGGGGGGCAGAGCCGGGCTGCAGCTGCGCTGGGCTCCACCGGCGGTGCGGAGCGGCCGCGGCCTGGAGGCGCTGGGACGGCCAGAAAGCCTCTCCCTGCTGGGTAAGTTGGGGAGGGAGAGCGGGTCCCCTCCGCACGCCTACTCCGAGGGTCCCTGCGGCTGCTGCCTCCGCCTCCGGGGAATGAGCGGGACGGGAAGGCGCGGGAAAAGCGGAGCCCGGGCAGGCTCCCGCTTTCCGCACGTCCCCCGCGGCTCGGCCCGCGGCACGGTCCCGCGTGGGGCGGGCGGGTGCGCGGAGCGCGGAGCGCTTCTATTCCCGCGACGCCGCTGCACTTGTCCGGGGGGTGCGCGGTGCGCGGGGTACAGACGGGTCCCGCTGGCCTCCGGGCCGCCACGGGCGGTCGGGCGGGGCGCCTCCCAACTGCCGGGCCGCGCCGCTCGGCTGGCGCAAAGCCCCGCAGCCCGGTGCTGCTGCGGTGGTACCCGCGTAAGGCGGGGTAGCAGGGACGAGCAGGGCAGCAGTGGGTCCCAGAGCCCCGCGGCCGCCGCTCGTTGCCGGTACCGGGGCAGGGAGGGCCCGTCTCGGCCCGCGGCGTCCTCAGCCCGCTCTCTCCCCAGCTCCCGGCGGCTGGTGACCCTGGCGCGGGGCCTGGCCCCCGCCTTCCTGCGCTTCGCGGGCAAGAGGACGGACTTTCTGCAGTTCCACAACGTGAAGAACCCGGCCAAGAGCCGCGGCGGGCCCGGTCCCGACTACTACCTCAAGAACTACGAGGACGGTGAGCTCCGGGGCCGGGGCGGGGGGCGGGCGCGGCAGCAGGGAGCTGCGGGAGCCGGACGCTTCTGCTCCACTTGCCCCACGGTCAGGAGGGGCCGCGCCGCGCACGGGCAGCGCTGCCGCTGGGCACCGGGCAGGGGAGCTTACCCCGTACTCATTTCTCCCTGAGCCGGGGAGCTCGGCGGAGCCCGCCCGCCCGTTCCCGGTGGATCCGGCGGATGCCTGCTCCCGGGAGCAAAAGGCCGGCACCGGGAAACGGGGCTATTCGCGTCCCACTCTCCACCAGCCGCGTCCTCCGGCTCCCTTCGCTCCCGATCTCCCACCGGGCAGCGCCGGTCGCAGAGGGGGTATTCAGCCGGCTCCTGGCTGGGACCGGGCACCGCAGCCCCAGGAAGCTTTCGCACGCCCCGCGGCGCTCGGGGAGCCCTGCCTTTTCCCGAGGACCCTGGCGTCGGTCCGCGTTTCTCTGGCCGGTGCAGCTCCGGGGCTCTCCGCCGGGCTTGGTCGCGGCTGCCTCTCTGCTCGTCGGTGCCCGACTGGGGCCGCTCCCCCTCTGGACCGCTCTCCCATCGCAGGTCTTTCCAAAAGTCACCGCCTGGCCCTCGGCTTTTCGCTGCTTCCCTCTTTTCCGCGGCTTTGCCCTCCTCCCCCAGCGGTCCTCAGCTACACAAAAGGCTTTCACCTTTTGTGGCTCTTAATTCACACAAAGAAACTTCTTAGAAAAGTCAGGGCCAAGTCTCCGTCCTAAGGCATGTATGTTAAGAAACAGAATACCACGTCCTCATGCAAGAATGTATTGATTTTTCTCTCGTGCCTTTTTTGTTTGTTTGTTTTAAAATCACCTTATTTTTTTCCCTTATTCAATGACTTACAAAAATTAGCTGAGGATATTTCCATAAGTAATTTCGAAGGCCAATTAATGCCAGACAGATCCCAGCAGGCAGGTCTGTGGAACAGAGGAAGTTCTGCGGAGATCTAGTCAGCAGTGCAGTGCTGAATGGAAAAAGCAGATGCATTTGCCAGTTTTCTGATGGCTCTTGCTCCCGCTGTTCCCCCACATAACGTCTGATCTCACCGAGATGAATGTCCCTCTATTCCCATACGCAGGCAGGTGGGTAAGTTTGCATGCTCCATCTCTCGCTTGGTCTCCTAGCCGGAGCAATCCTGATGTTACTGCTTGCTTTTCTTCTCCCTGTAACAAATCTCAGGCAAAGAGTTTGTTGTAAGCTCTGCATACTGAGTTGCACTTTAGGAGAAAATGCTGACCAAACCTGCCGCAGCCACCTTGAACAAAAAAAATTAAGTGTAATGCAAAAAATTGTACATGGGACTCATACAAAATATTTGTAGGAATAAATTTTCCCACTTTCAGTGTTTCAACAACTTGCAGGAGAGAACTTAAACTTATTCAATGTCTTCACAACATCTTTCATGTTAGAGAAGGACTGAAAGCTGCTTTTTTTAAAAAAAAAAATTTTCTTTCCCATTTTCCTTGTGGCAATAAAGTTGAAACGCAGCAGCCCTTCAAAATGAAGCTTCTCATAGAAGCTGTAACCACAGGTCTTAACTTTTCAACACTTAAATATGGAACAGAACCATTGCAAATTTGGGTGAGGGAAGGAGAGGACACATGTGGTGTGTATCAAGCATTGGTGTAAATCAGAAAGGTGTGGTAAAAGGGATTTCCTGCCTGGAAGCAAAGCTTTCGTATTTGTTCTTAAGATCTATGTGCAAACTCTAGGGCTAGAGTTGCTAGTAGCTCACATCTTTTTGTGCTGAGGCTGCACTGAGCACTTCACTAGAGGGATCCAGTTCTCTAAAATGAAATCCTGATGCCACTGCAACTCTTCGCCCTGCTGTACTGGATCTGAGCAGCCATCTTCTCCTTTTGGAGCACTGGTCTGATTTTAGTTCCCTCATATGTGGCTTGTCCAGGACCTGCTTGGGATTAGGGCATGCACAAACGGACAAGCAGATGCCCTTGCTACAAAAACCTTACAACCTGAACAGACAGCAAAAAAAAAAAAAAAAAAAAGGCAATCAGCACTTGACTGTGGGGGAAGCCAGCAAGCATCCTGCTAGATACTCTTCTGCCTCCTCAAGTTATATGGGGTTGTTTGGGTTGTTTTCCGTGTCTGTATGGCCAGCATCTATTTTCTGAAATTTCTTGTCTAAACATTAGTGACATGGGACTGGGGAAGAAGCTGGGGTACTTCATGATTTTTAAAAAGTCAGAAAGTTATTAAACCAGAAATCTGTGAATTTCTAAGCCTTGTGCATAACCTTAGTGATTTTTAGGACACAAGCGACAGCTCGGTTGTCTTCTGTTTTGAGTGTTTGTCTTTTTGCCCATTCACCCTGTGGGAGCACACAGACTCCAGGCCTGTGACCCTGGTGCCTGGGGCCACTTTGCAGCCCCTGCGGGTGTTTCCGTGCCTCATTTTCCCATGTAGCCTGTGCATAGAGGGCAAGGGATGGGCACATCTTATGTTCTTTAATTTTCCCTCAGCTGCAGTTACTAGTAAGCAGCTCTGTGAGTGGTGTTCATGTTACAGGCAGCTGCCTTCTTAGTGGCCACAGGCCACCCCAGTGTGTCCATCTAAGCTGCTCAAACAGGCGACAGCAGCAACAGCATTGCTTTGCAGCATCCTTCATGGATGCTCTGTGCTGTGGCCATGTTTGCTGGAGTTTGAACGAATCTCCATGCAGGGATCTTTGTGCTGTAAACCCCACTCTGTCACCCCATTGCCCTCCAGACCACTGCTGCCCTTGATGGTCTTCTGTATCTCTCTGGTGCTCTACCTTCTTGATGATCTGACCTCCTCAGAGGCTTGTCCTACTCTTTCCTCTCCATTTGAAATTATATTTATTTCCCCTTCAAACTGTTACAGCATGCACACCTCCACCTTCTGAAGATTGCCTTTATCTAGACCTACCTTTGGGTTCACTGGCCCATCGTTTTCCTCTCCTTTCCTCCAATGAGTGCATTGGTGCGCTCTGAGGGTTACAGTAGTTGATTTTTACTTGTATCTAAAATGTACTTAATTTTCCTGAAATAAGGTGTTTCCTTTAGGCTTTAGGGTCATTCTTTTCTTGTGCAAATTGCTCCTGGAAGCACAGACCTGGAAGTATCGTGTAATACCAGTTGTGTATGGTGTCTTTCCTTTGTAACTCTGAACAGCTTCACCCCAGTCCAGACCAGTCATGTTTGGGCAGTAAAGGTAACAAAGTGGTGAGTGATCTGTGGTGGCAGCCTGTGATACCCATGAAGATGGTACATGGAGTAGCTTGTTTCAGCACGGCATATGAAGCTGGCACAGAAATTTCATCACCTGGTGGCAGATTTGTCCATACCTGACACAACAACTTGTAAAAGCGATTGCCTATGATGAATGGTTTAGGTGAGCCATACGGCATGCATTCCATGTTGATGGTAGCATGGCTATATTGCTAAATACTAGAAGGTCATCTAACTGATCTGTTAACACCCTGTCTATGGTGTACCCTAGGTGGCTGCCATCCTGTGCAGCCCTGACGTTGTATGCTCAATTCTGGAGTCCGCCCTATTTATTGATGGCATGGGCCAGCCTGAGATCTGTTAGAGAAAGAAAACCAGTTTAATATATGTCAAACTCTGTGGTGCCAGGAGGTGGGGCTGTACCAGAGATATTTTGATATTTGTTGATCAAGAGGTGTAACATTTTTAGCCTGTGAGACTTTACTTTAAATTGTGTTTGTCTGTATGTGCCCTGCTGAGTTTTTCTTCATCAGCTGTGCTGAGAGTTGTGCTTTGTTATCTGGAGATGTGCTTGTCTCCTGCCATGGGCATGTCTGATTCCTGGGCAGGTACCAAGATGTAAGTTCTTATGCTCAGTCTATGTAGTAGACCTGCTTCTCCTTTTGCTGTTGGATTGTCTACCAAGCAATCCGTTTGGCATGTCCTTTCAACTGCCTCACATGTTCCAAAGACTATTTGGGTCTGGCGGATGGGACAATAAGAAACATTGGTCTCCAGGAAAACAGGCTTGAGCAGCTCCTCCTTTTTGGAGCAAACATACAGGGCTACCTGTTTGCTCAGGCCATAGTTGCTGGTACAAAAGTTGGGTTTGCTAAAACCTGACTCAAGTACTGCCCTGGAGCTTGGTGTTGGAGTGTTATGTGTAGTGTGGAGACCTGGTGTTGGTTCAGCAAGGGATGCTGCAGGTGCAGTCTCAGTGCCAGAACCTAGAGCCCATTTTGGACGCTCCCTGCTGGTGCTACAGCATGAGTTTGGTGGGCTCATGTGGAACCTCCCCATCTGCAGGGGGATCCTCAACTGCCTCTCACCTCGAAAGCCACACAGACCGACTTGGGAAAACCTGTGGTGGCATAAACATGCATATTTTCTATGAAGAAAAACTCAAGGGAAAAAGAGAAGTTACTTGTAGCTGGAGGTCTTCAAGATGTGTTGGCCCAAGTGTATGGCTTTTCCATCCTGTCCCTCGGGCTTTGTGTAGCCTATTGGGATCATGTGGCTGAAAAGAGACCAAAGAACATTTACCACACACAGCCAGCATGGGCCTGTGGGGGTCATGGGAGGCAGAGGGATGGGCAGCACATATGCATGCTGTAGGTAGTGCGTCAGAAAAATTTCTGAGCTGAAGTGCATATGGACAACACATTTCAAAAATACTCTCTTAATTACTGGTAGGTTTCTTCCTTCTATTTTATGTCCTTTTTTGGAGAGGATACTGGGCATCTGGAAAAACGGCCAATTACCACAAAAACCTGGAAAAAGACATGTTTCTTGTGCCTTCCATTCTAGTCATGGATTTTGCTGCATAGCGTGGGAAACTTCATGTTACGCTGTGTAATCCTGGTGTAGGTTTTCTGGGCATCCCTTCAGTTTGGGATCCGTTCCTTCAGACACCTTCAGGTACCTGGTGCTGCATCTGAACCTCAAGATTTGTGCAGCAAGGGGAACATAATTTCACCCTTGCGCTGTCTGTATCATGTGGGATGCTTCTAGGATGCCGTGCTCTTGGAGTATGTGTGAGGATCTTTGGTATCAAGTGGAAAAGAAGATAATAAATGCTAAATGACCTGAAGATTCCTTTAGCTGCATGTGTGGTTGCACAGGGGCTGGGGCTGGCTTCAGCCAGGGCTGCTGCTCTCACCCTTCTGCCCCTTGTGCTGTGTTCCTGCTCTCTTCTGTAGCTGGAGCCTGAGTTTACGTAGTGAGTCAATTCAGGGACCTCAGCTGGCCAAACAAGAATGGTGCAGAGGTGATGGCACCTGAGCTTGTTCAGCTGCCTGAACCCATGAGTGTGATGTGTGACCACAGAGGCATGGAGGGCAGTGCTGGGAAAGGAAAGCCTGCAGTGAAACATGGGACAGCAGCAGCCTCAGCCTTGGTCAGATTGAATCCTGCAAAATTGTGTCCTGAAAGTGGTGAAGCTTGTCACTTGGTTCTCTGCCACCAGGAGGGCTAGTCCCCATGTCTTCTTTTTGCTCTGCACCATGTCCTTCTGCTACTTCCCTTGTGTTGGCTCTGGCATGTTTCTGATCCTCTGCTAAGGCAGCAGAACACTAAGTCAGGAAAAAAAAAAAAAGGGCAACGGTTTTTCTGTGAATTTAGTGAGCAGGATTGTGATGGTCATCGTGGGGTATGAGTATACCAGAGCCAGAGCAAGGGAGGGCTATTGCCATGTGGCTGGTACTGCCCCTTTGGCTCCACCAGCTCATAAAACCTTGCAGCAGGTGTTTTAGAATGAAGAACCAACCTGTTGTACCAGTAAAAACGAACAAACAAGTTTTCATTTATTCAAGGAATCAGCTTCTTTTTATGGTCACCCAGAGCCCCTTTTTGTCTGTCTAAGTGTCCCTCAACAATTTAGGCATCTGTCCTTTCAGAGCTTCCAGAGGAAACAGTTGCTTTTTTACCTTCCGAGTGCTTAAACCACAGCTCCTTTGGGAGGGCTGCAGCATTTCAGACATTGCAAGCACTCGGTCCCAAAGATGGGTAGATCCTCTGATGTCGTTCCGTCTTCTGGAATTTGCTAGACCTGGGGCTGCTCCATCCTTGGCGTGAGCTCCCAGGCGGCATCCTGCTCTCTGGTTCCCTGGGACCACAATGTCAGGGAAGGAGCTGCAACCTGCTCTGCCTGGCAGGAACTTCTGTGTAAGGAGCTCCAGTGCTTAGTTGTTTCCTCAGAAATAGGTGTTTAGTTGTTTCCTCAGAAATTAAAACAAAACAAAATCAAAACACTGTAGAAATCGCCTTACACAAGGCCAGGGAGATACTGCCTATTCAGGAGGTACTTCCAAAGATTGCCTGTTTATCTGAAGTTTTTCTTTTTAAATTTCAAGCTATTTTGCTAGAATCATGCATGAAAATTGTTTTAATAACTGCAGGAAGTGGCACAATCAAACATTTGGTATCTATTTTCTGGTATATGGGTGAGATGAAAGATTTCTATGGTTATATGCTTGATATAAGCATCCTATATTCTCTAAATAAGCATCCTAATTTCATTATAATAAGCATCCTAAATTCTCTAAAAACATTACATATTTTTGTTAGTTCCACACTTCTTTCTTATGAGTTAAAAGTGATTCATGCAAAGTTACATGCACAAGGGAAATGCGTGTGACTTTTCATATACAACTATGGGTTTTAAATTAGGAGTTGCAATTCAGGGAAAATGTTTTGAATTTATTATGGGTTAGTCTCTGAATACATTTAGGAAAGTAAAAGTGAATCCAGTGTTAGGAATCCTAGAAAAGAGTTGGAGAAACTCGTTGAGAGCATTCTTATGCAATAAGCAAACTAGGTGATGACATACTAATCACTGTAAAGAGTATATATCTGTAGAATAGGGTGATGGAAGTGATCTAAGTCACAGCTTTCAGTCATAGAGATTAGGCTTTTTTCAGCTTGGAAAAAATGACTGAGAATATGATAAATGCTGTGAACTTAGGTGTCACACAGAGAAGACAGTTTGGGAATGATTATTTCCTTGTTTTCATGACACAAGAAATAGGGAACATCCAGTGGAATTATTGCACATAAAACAAACAAATATGATTTTTAAAAAGTATATGGGGAGAGAACTTGTGGAACTCATTGTCAGGGAATTTTTCCCAGCTAAAAGAAAGGAATTACATTAATGTGTCAGAAATCTGCCTGTTGAAGACAGACAAGATGAGGATGCAGTTTCTGGCTTGAGAAATCTTCAGGCTTTCTAAACAGAAGTTTCGTTCCAAATTTCACAGTCACTGGGTATTTTATAATAATTCAAGGAGATAAATCTGTTTTTAAAAACATCTTAAAATGCGTTTATTTTTAAAGTAGGTATTTTACAAGTTTGGCAACCTGCAATTCATAAGAGTTTTACCTGGTGACCTATTAAACATCTATTTAACTTCTGCACTAACACCATTTTCTAATATTCTGGGGGTTTGGTAAGAATATTCATAACTCTTAGTTACTAGTAAGATTATTATTAAGAATTATTATTAGTAGTAAGAATATTAGTAAGAAATTATCAGTAGTAGTAGGAATATTCATAACTATTTTATGTTTCTGTTAACATAAAGTAGTTGGGGTTTTTTCCTATTAAATTCACTTTCTAAGACTGGAAAGCTGAAGCAAACAAGTCCTATTAGGAGGATGGGCAAACTCAGCTTGTTCTGATGCCGCAGCAGTGGTGACTGTGACTTTTGCTGGAGTGGTGATGGCTGTGGGCAGTGCTCGCTCTCAAACACACACAGAAAGACAAGTTTCTCCTTGTCTTCACCCTCCCGTCACACATCCTTTTTACTGTAGCCATATCCCTCTGCCCTGTTCACATAAACCTGGGTCTGTGCCCTCCTCATCTTCCATCTGATCAGCTGCAATAGCCCGTGTCTGCTCTGTGACTCTGGTGACTCCTGGAAGGGAACTGCCCATGTGCAGATAGTGGCATGAGCCATGGGATGGGCAACTGCACACAGGCCACGCTGATGCTGTGTAAATTCCCACGTGCAGAGGCTCACTCTGTGGGTCAGGGAAACCTGGGAGCTGTATTTGTGTGCTGTGTGTCATCTTGGAGACTTTACAGCATGGGAGCTCTCTGGCCTGGTACTGCTATGGTGTGAAATGGTTGGTGCAACCTCTTGGTGCCGGAGACTCACAGAAAGGGACCGCTAGAGCTCGGGCAGCCCCGGGATGGGCATCTTGCCCTGGGCTGGGATTCCTGTGCCTGTGTCCCTCCTGAGGGGTGTTTTCCTAACCTGTTCTTCAAAATTTCCATTGTGTGAGCTCTGGAGATGTGCAGATCCCAAGGCAGGACAGAGAAATGTGCAGGCAGTGGCAAACACGGAACAGCCTTTGCAAAGGCAGCGTCCCCCACCCAGGGTTCTCAGCCCGGCGGGGGCAGAGCTCCTGCAGGAGCCCGACAGCGCGGCCGCTGCCGGCGGGTGGAAGGCAGGCGGGGCTGGGGGCCGAGGCTGGCTCCGAGAGCGGGTCCCCCTGGCCGGCGGCCGCCCCTCGCCGCCGGGCTTTCCGCTCCGTCTGCCGGTGCCTCCCGCCAGCCGCAGCTCACCTGACCGCCACACGGGTGTGCTCCCGCCATACCGCATGGCGGCTGCCGGACCCGGCGCGGCGGCTGCCGGCGCCGCGGGACCCGGGCCGCCCCGGAGCGCCGCGCCGCCGGGGGATCGGCCCGGCCGTGCCGCCGCCGCCGCGGGAGGCTGAGCTGGCCAGGGTACTGACCCGGCCCGGCCCGCATCGGCCCGGCCCCGGCCCCTCCGGGGGCAGAGCTCGTGTTCTGACGCCTTTGGAAACCATTTGGCGTCCTCTGGGGCTCCCACATCTGGAGTTCTTCTTTCGCACTTCTGGCAAGAGCTGCTCGGTTTCGTGTTTTGCTGGGTTGCTTGTTGTGTTGTTGTTGTTTTTTTTTTTTTCTTACCCATTGACTTTAGGGAAGGCGGTGTCCTTCCCCTAGAGCTCCCGCTTGGGGGCTGCCCTGCCCAGCGCCTCCTGGGGTACTCTGCTCTTTGCCCTCCTTGAGACTTTCCCTCTTCTGTCTCTTTCTTTAAGATTTGAGAGCTGTGGGATCCTTGCTGGCCATTTTTCTAAGTTCCTCTTGCTGAGATTTCCCCTGAGCCTCCAGCAGCTGTGGCCTGCCACCCCTGTTCCCTTGATGCTGCTGGTTCAGAAGAGTGGTGGGGAGGTGCCCTCACCTCCTCCCCTGCACTGAGAACAGCCTGGTATGGTGTCGATGACCAGGCACTGGGTTCTTTGAGGAGCTCCATATCCCAGATATCTTCCCACTGTTTAAACTGGAGCTATAATGAATGTGGAGTCTACCATCATTTTTAGGTCTTGGGCAAGTTTATTGGGTCCTTCATCAATCTGAGAAGCCACGACTTGCCTCTGCTTCCTGAATATCTGCAGTGGTAGCTTCCTGAGAAACCCATGGAGATGAGTGCCAGAGGAGTGCCCCCACTTCCTGTGCCCTGCACAGCTTCTCCCAGACCTCAACATCTAAGAAGAGACCAGGGATTTGTCTGAATGTGGCTTGACTTCCTTATACTAATCCCTGTCACAGCAGCTCCACCACCTAAGGTCAGGACTCCAAATACTGCTCCTGTCCCCAGACCCTGCTGACAGTGCACACAGGGCCATTCCTTGCCCAGCTGTGTGTTTGCTGTGACCTGTGGTCCCCAAAGATGGAGGTAAGGGTGTCACACAGACCCACTGCCACTTCTCCTTTTGCACTCTCCAAGGTGCTGTCCCGGCCCCTGACCAGGAGGGCCAGAACCCTGGTCCCAGGCCCATGATTCCTCCATAGGAGTCCACATTGGACCTGGTTTGGGTTTTAGGAGCCCTCCATCCCTTTTAGGAGCCCTCCATCCCTTTTAGGAAAGAAACCTGGTTTGACAGCCTGGGCTCGATTACAGCAGTCTGAAGAGAATTTGAGACATTTGACCATCTAGTTTCAAGCCTCTCTGCCTCCGAGTCTCCTCCTTCAGGGTGTCCTTGGTGTGTTTTGTTCCATTTTGCCTTGGGGGTGGGGGGTGTGCAACTGTTGCATTCAGTTCTGTAGAAAAGTAAATCCATTACTCAGGAAGGGGAATGTCCATCCATGAGCTCCAGGTGACACCAGTAGCTGTAGTAGTAGCCTTTCTGGTGTGGGAGAGTGATAAGATTGTGTTTCTCAGTCTTCAGTTCTCCAAATATCTCACACAACAGGGGTTCAGGATTGCATCATTCATTAGTTGGGCAGAGTTTGGGTAGGCCTAAGTCTTACTCAGTGTGTACCTCAGAGGTTATGCCCCAAAAGCACATGGGGAGGGGGAGTGGGTGTGTTCATTATCTGCAGAGGAACATGATTCTTTCCTCTTGCTCCATCTCATCTCTCTGCATTAAAGCTCCTGTGCTTTAATGTGGAAATACTAAGACATGCTAGCTCGATGCTGCCCTATCTCCACTCCTGAGCATGCTAGCTATGGGTGGAGGGGAGAACTCATGTCCCTAACTGCAGACCACAGGTACTTTTATGACGTTACTGTTCTGAGCAGTCTTTTTTTAGTCAGGCTTTAGAGAAGCTGTGTCAATCCCAAATTACCTAGTAGAGACAGACAGAGCACAGCCTGGGCAAGATAAGCATAGTGACTCTAGGATGAGGCTCAGAGACAGGAGAAAAATATGGCTTCCAGTCCTCCACTTTTGGAGGGGGTTCCATGCCAGCCCAAGACATATCAGAGCTTTGAACCTGAGATTTGACACCTTGAAAGACAGGACCATTACTATTGGAAACAACTTTGGTGTTTCTTGATATGCGTAACAATAATGGAGTTTGAGAGTGTATGTGGACCAAGATGTGACTCCCTTCTGACAAAAAGCGCCTTCAGAAACTTATAGCTAGATGGGAATTAAACCAAGCAAAGCACAACCTCATGATGCAAAGGGTGACCTCATGCAATGTGGTGGAAGAACTCCAACTTCTGTCCTTCCTTATCAGTGCTGGCTGCCTAAGTTTTTGTAAAAATTAGGCACAGCATATGGTGCCTGTGGATCTGAGGATGTTACAGAGTTTATTAAACTCTGAAAGGGGCCTTGCAAGGACTAGTTTGCGCCACTCCCCTTCTGTTTAGGCTGGAGACATCTTGCCTGATTTTTGTTCTGCCCTGCTACCCCCATATTTCCATTTCCTCAACAGGTGAGTAGATCTAGGAGAGGGAATATCTTATTCTTATTTCACAATATGACTTATAAGATGCTCATATGAAGATAAAACAATTGTTAAATAATCTGTCTGCCTCCTGAATTGAACGTCAGGAGTTAGGAGGGTACAGAGACCCATTCAGAGTCATAAGCCATGCTTACCTAACTCTAGCTGTGATAGATGCAGTGAGAATAAACAAAGCAAGAACCAGCCTTCTTCATCACCTCTTTGACAGGCAAGGGTAAATGGAAGCCAGGGGTCACCAGAATGGGATTTAATTTTATCTCATTTTTTAGAGTCAAACACACCAGTAACAGGGTCGTAATATGAATGTTGGGAGACTTTTGCACTTCCTTGCAAGGGAGGGGTCATCATTGTAAAAGATCAACTGCTAGGCAGGTGAAGGATGGAAGGTGTGGTAGTTTGTGTTAGCATATTAAAGGCAATGACTTGAGCTTTCTACAGGAGAAAAGGAGACTTGAGCCTAGGAGGCTCTTTGGATAGGTGGATCCAAGGGGTTTGGACCCTTTTTTGGGTTGTTCATGCTGCGTGATGGTTGTGTGGCTGTCATGTTGGCTGGTGCTGATCCAAGCATCTGATGAAATGAAAGCTGAGGTTTGGCCATCTCCCTTTTTTCTTTCCCTTTTGCTGTAGACATTGTTCGCAGCGACATTGCCCTGGATAAGCAGAAAGGCTGTAAGATCGCCCAGCATCCTGACATAATGTTGGAGCTACAGAGGGAAAAGGCAGCTCAGATGCACTTGGTTTTGTTAAAGGAGCAGTTTTCAAACACATACAGCAACCTCACATTAACAGGTAAGGCTGCAAGACCAGCTCTGGAGCCAGGAGCTGGGGCTAGGTCTTGCTAACTCACAGTTGTGTTAAAACCCTCGGGTGCTTCACCTCTGTATGAATCAGCATCTCTCTGGCTGCCTCTGTTTCCTACCAAGATTACTGGGTGCTGGGAGGGAAAGGACCTGCAGGAACTCGTGGTGGACTCATAAGGCCTCTGCGGCTGGCACCTATGCAGGCACTCCAGATTTGGTGCCCCTGGACAGAACGTTTTCTGCAGTCTGACCTAAGCAGAATACCACGGCACGTGAAGTGCTGGAGAAATCTCCCTGCTAACTGTTCACGTCGGTGGGGCTGCAGCAATTACTAAATTTGGAGTCCTTTAAGCTGCAGCTGATTTTTTTTTTTCTTTCCAGAGCATGCACTTTGTGTGAACCCAGTAAATATTAAAGAGCAAATATAAAGGGATAATGGCCCAGACAGAGATGAGAGGATACTCTTTTTCTGGCAACTGTTTGTATTATCCAGGGAACAGAATCTCAAAGGATGGAGGAGACTGCCACATTTTGGATACACATTTAATGGTGCTTGTAAAGGACTGATGTCTTCAGGCAGTGAGTGGGCAGAAGGATGAGATCCCAGCAGCCAGCAGTGTCCTTTCATAGCTGTTCTCCTTATCACTACAGCTGGATGAGCCACAGACGATGGGAAGGAGGAAGAGACTAATAAATCAAACAAGATTCCCTTCTCCTCTTGCTGAGTCCCTTTCCTGTGAAAGGCAGGGAGGCATCTGATTTTTATGGGAGCGAGGACCCCATGCTCTGGCTGGGGAGGAGATGGCAAGCCCTGTGGTGGCCTTCATCTGCTGCTGGGCTGGGAGAGGCAACTGGGTACTTGCACAACCTCCTCCCACTCTGCTGCTGTCCCTAATTCAATGTCCAGCCCCTGCCTTTATGCCAGCACAGGTCTGTGTCCTTGCCAGGGACAGCAGTGTGGCAGCGGGCTCTGGCTCTCCTGGGGACATGGGCTGTGCTGGAACTCTTGGGGACCCCACAGAGGTGGGATGGTGACACCAGGGCTGGGAGAGGGCTCAGCCCCAGGGAGCTGTGGGCATTGGTGCCACGAGTGTGGCTGAATCCCATGGTTCCTGAAAGCCCAGTATTTAAATGAGATCCTCGGAGCCGTTTCTCATTCTCTGTAACGTAATCCACTTGGCTGTTTATTCCCAGTACAACTGCTGGAATCAACATTGTCAGCTTTTCCCCTGACAACTTGCTTACTTTCCACTAAACAAACTTCCCTCGAGAAGAGAAGCTGCTCTCCCCTGTCCTCCTTCCCTCACTGCTTCAAAAGCTCTCCGGCATTGCTCACATTTTTTACAGAACCTGCAGAGCAGAGGTGCTACCTGGTTATCAGCTTAGCTCTTAGCCTTTCCAAGTGTGTTTACAGGATAGTTCAGAAGGTTTTAACTCTAACTCTCCAGGGGGGAGAGAGCGATTTCACTAGAGTATTACTCAAAGAACTATTTTAATGTCCTTTAACTCCCTTTGAATGTGAGCAGAGCAACTTCATAATTGTTATGAAGTTTAATCTTTTATTTCATAGACATAGTCTGAGAACATGGACTCTAGACAGCTAAGCATAATATTTAACTGGAACTCTACTAACTTGTGTAAATATTTCCCTTCTCCGTGATGGATCTGGTGTTTGGGGTGGGCAGAGGGGGTTGTACATCTGTTGCAGAAGGGCATTCCTTACCTTCAAAATTCAATCAGCCAGAGTTTGCTTGAGGACTTCTTTTTGTTCTGCACAGTATTTTTGTACAGTGCTGTAGCGAGTCACCAGGTCGTGAGGCGATGTGCAGAAGCAAGGATCCAGACCTGGTTTGGGGAGGGACAGTGAAGGACTGAGTTTGCAGGGACGAAGTATCTGGGGGCTCCCTGAGAGCAGGGTTTCCTCCTGGGGGTCTGTATCCAGAAGTCACTTGTCCTCATGTGGTGCATGTACATGCATGACCTCACTACTCAGTGTTCAACCTAGACTGGAGGAATATTCAACCCCACGCCTCTGTGTAAGAAGGCTCCTACTACTGCTGGTTCCTCCAGCACTTCAATTGTACCAAAGAAACGTAAGTGGTATATTTTGCCCCAAGTTATCTGAGAATAAAGATGCTTTACGACGGAATAGCTACTCTAGGAGAGCTTGGGAGTAGGAGTACCACTGTGAGGCATCTTTATTCCCATGCTACTACTGCTGCCACTGTAGTGATTTGGAAGAAAAGTCATCTTCTCTTGGTCCTCCTCCCAGATGACATATTTATATGAGCAACTTGCAAGACTATAGATCAGGCCTCCCACGCTGTCTGCAAGTGTGGGCAAGTGATATTGCCATCAAACTTCCATGCAGTATCCTCATGGCTTTAAGAATGAAAGCTCTTACAGTGCAGGGAGTGTGATTTTGCAGTCCCTGTGGCATCTATGTAAATCAGGGGCTTTTTCAAATCTATTCACCGGTTGCACATGGTTCCCAGTGTGCTCTTTATCTCAGTGATCAGGCAGGGTTGTGGTTTTGCACTGGGATTTAAGCTGCTCCCAGCAGCAGGTACCTCCAAGGTAAGAGGGTGTTTTAAAATGAAATGTGTTTTTCTGTGCTAAGACACAACTGAGACTGAGTGAAACCAGGCAGTTTTTCTGGCTCTCATTCCTACAGGAACACATGTTAGACTCTGGCTTAGGCCACTTTGGTTTCTCTAGACAAGCAGGAGCTTTCCTCAGCTCCCATCTGCAGGCTTTCTCTTGCATCTTGCATTTGCTTTCTGTACGTGATGTCTCTAGGCTTACTGAGCCTGCCTCACTAAGATAAGTGATAGTCTTTGATCTGTGACAGTACTATTTAAATGCTGTATAACGTTTTGAGGCTTATTAATCTTCCCTTTTGGTACTCAGAGATAGGCATCTCTGATGGTAGAGATCTGTGGTAGCGCAGGCGGAGAGTGCAAAGCATCGCCTGCTCCCTTCTGGGAACCAGCTCACTCAGCACAGCCTGCAGTGGGATAGGGGAGGAGGAGGGTCATTTCCCTAGAAACACTTGTCTGCTCCTTCCCAGTCAAGTTAGGGGGAGCAAGCACTGATTCTTTTATGGCTTATATCAGCAGGAATAGAAGTTGCAATCACCACAGCAGGCTCCCCTCCTTTGCAGCCCTCAGGAAGAGTGTCCCAGTGACAGTAAAGTGATTTTGGAGCCCTGGAGCTGAGGGGTGAATGCACAGCTTTGGGCTGGCAGCAGGTGAAAGGCTGCCTGGGGCACTGGAGACACAACATGCATGCAGGTTTTGGGGAGTGAACTTATGGAGAGTGGAAGAGCAGCGGGCAGAGCTTTGATAGATTAAATCTGAAACCTTCCTTCTGTGGTGCCAGTTTGTGTTGGGTTCATGTACGGATTTGTACCTTAAGAGAATGAATATCCACAGGTTTCTGCACTGTTATTAAGTAAAGCCTGTTACGCCAAATGGAAGAAGGAATTGCTCAGGTCAATAGATGTACGTGAAAACCTGTCCCCTCCTGTATTTACATGAAGCATTAAGTGTAACTGAGCTTTCCAAGATAAAAGAGTGAACCATAAATTTGCCTCTAGGAGTTCCCATCCTAAGGAAACAAAACAGTGCCCCACTTCTCATTCTGGAGAGTGAAAACACATCTTTTCTTTCTGCTCTACTTTCTGCTTGAAGCTACAATGCTGATTACTTTGCTGCATCAAGAGACTAGTGATGAGAGCTCTTCAGCCTGTCCAACTACACCACTTCTGCACTGAAAAGCCAGTGAGGAGACTGCAGGGCATGTAGTAAGCAGCTGCCACCCTGTCATATAATGCAACACAGCCTCTAAAATCAGCAGTTAAGAGGGAAGACCCTCCCCACAGGGTACATAATGCTCTCAGTTTACCCTCTATGGTCCCACCCTGCTGAGGGTGTTAGCAGAGGGTCTCATCCAGCTGCACTGAGAGAGACCTGGGGGGATTAGAATCAGGTGGGGCTGCTAGGAATGGAGCTGAGAGCTGCCAAACAGTGCATTTCACTATCTGTGTCCAACATTGCAATCAGGTGTTTTACTTTGGCATCACATTACCCCTGTTAAGGTCATTAGATAGCAAACTCTGCTGTAAGAGTTGCTGTGAGATCTCTGTGAGACTTTCCTTGGAAAAAGCTACTTCTGGAGCTGCTAACAGACAGAGAAACCCTCTTCATCCAGGGTAAGCGGTGAGTGTGTGAGGTGATAGTGATGGAGGGCACACACCAGCTTTTCTTAAGTAGGGATGCACAATGGTGGCACGAGTGGAGCAAAGCAGAGTGACAGGGAGCAGAAGTGTGTGTGTGACTACTGCAAAGCAACTGTGCATGGGGTGGTATTGAGCAAGAACAGGTGCCTGTGTAAAGAGCTTGTAAGAGAGAAGCTGCCATGCAGAAATGTTTTTCTCCTCTCCCCTGGAAACAGTGAGAACTGCAATCATGCTTGTTCCTTGGTAGGGAATCCCATGGCTCAGGTTGAGCACCTGTGACATTTGTGTTTCCTGCACTTGTGAACCTCCCTCGTGGTTTTGTGATTCCTGCTGAATGCTGTGGGGTCTGTGAGATGGTGGTCCTGGAGCAAGACATGTCTGCAGGGCCCAGGACCTGTCCTAAGGAATGCTGAGTCTGGAGGGGGACGTGGCTGAGGGGCTGCCCTTGTCAGGGGGTCTGTGCAGAGAGCAGGGCACAGGGCCGGCTGTGCTTTCAGTGCCTGTGCTGTTGGGCAGAAAGGCTGCTCTACTTTTTTTTTTTTTTTCTGGAGATATATGGCTTTATCACTCCATGGGGCTGGAGGTGGGAACCACCTTATGACATAGGACCTGGGAGGGTTTTGTAGAGATAAGTGCAGCTTTCTTGCCTTTTTGTGACCTTGTTTGGAATTGGCAGCCTAAATGTCCTGTGGTCTGCACAGCAGCAATACTTATCATAGCTGTTTTACTGGGTGCTGCACCGTGTGGTCGGTATTGTGCTTGCTCTCCAGCTTCCCTTCGAGGAAGGTGCTCTCTAGGGCTTTGCAGCAGGTCTGTGAGCGGCTTTTGGATCAGGCTGTTTGCCTTCTGCCTGTTGCAGCCCCTTACATCATACATGCTATCCACAGCATTGTACAAAATAGATCTGAAAAGGACCTCAAGAGGGCATCTTCTAGCCTTTTCCATGACAAATCAGCTGTACCTGGTCTCTGCTTGTAGAAAGGTGTATGAGAGGCAATATATTTTATTTGGCCAGCCCCCCATTTTGGGCTGAAGAAGAAAAAGCACCATTCAAAGCTAAATACTCAGTGAAAACAATTTCCCTGAGTTTGTCTCCTTGATTAACGCAACTGAGATAGTGGTGGAGAGGTCACATCAGCAGGAGGAAGACAATAATGTCATCAGCTCCTGTGGGAAAGAGAGAGGGAGAGAGAATTGCTGTTAAACACTGCAGGGTTTCCTGGGAGGAAGGGACTAAAAAAATTGTAATATGTCATTAAAGCAGTATCTGTGCTGAGCCCATAGTTAATGACCAGCAGAGCTGCTGAGTCCCTTTTGAGGATAGTTTGCAGGTGCCTTCTGAGACCTCAGGATCAGAGCTGAGGCCAGTGGTGGTGGGAAAAACAAACTGTAGAAAAACAATGACTTGTAACCAAGTATCTTTTTGTGCCATTATCAATTGTTTATATGAGCTCATTCTGAAGCAAAGTGTCTGTTTACAGTTTTCTGAGGGCATTTGGTGTATAGCTGAAATATGTTGTGTTCCTGGGCACGTCTAAAGCCAGCAGGTTGTGGGGGCTCAGCAGCCAGGCACCAGTGTTGCCCAGGCTGTGGGGATGCCACTGCTAACTAATTCAAATGATGCAGCTTTATCCTTGTTCTTAAACCTCCTGTGATGGGAGAGATGTACCCTCCCTCAGCAATTTGCTCTAGGGCATAATTATCTATATTGTTATGGAGCTGGTGTTTTAAAAATCTCTTACTCCAGTTTAAGCCCATTATGGCATGTCCCCTCTCTGTGGACATGGAGAGCAGCTTACAGCACTCCTTTTCTCTTTGCAGAAATCTTTACATATTTGAGGCTTGTTATCATGCTTCCCTGAAGACTTTTGTTCTCTGTGCTGAACAACTGTCTTTCGTTTGCTCTTTCCTCATGGCTATGTTATTTTCAAGTTGAATTACACATGCGTGGTTCTTTCTGCCTCTTGAGGTCCCTTTCAGCCCTCTCTAAAACTTTTTTGTAGTTCTGTGTTTTGTTGAGGTCCCTTGGGCTGTCTCTACTATGTCTGGGCTCTTTTGGAAGTGCTTTGACTTGAAATAAGCCCAGTATTGTAGCCAAGGCCTTTCTTGACTGAGAAGGGCAGAAGGATTATTTCATGCAACTTGTGTGTGACACTCCTGTCCATATACGCCTGTATAACCATGGGGTTTTTGGTACAGCATTGCTTGCTCATGCCTGTGCTTTTGTGTACAACTTCCCAACCAGCTGTGTGTTCCCTGTATGGAATTTCTTCTGGACTCTATTTGCCTAATTTGCTAATTAAAGTGTTATATGAAACTGGAGTTAAAACCTTGTGTGAAAGTAAAGGTATAAACATCTGTTGCCTCTGTCTCTCATACGAGATCCTTTTGCTCTGTCAGAGAGAAAGCAGGTTGCCTTCATGTGGCAGGGCTATTGCTTCCAACTTTTCCTTACAGATGGATTGTTTGATGATTTGTTTCAAATTTTTTTCCAGGCATTGAAGTTATGTTGACTGCCCTGCAATTTCCTTGATTTTTCAACCCGCTGAATATAGCCGCTATATTTGCCCTTTCCCAGTCTTTTTAAACATCAGTTTTCTTCCAGAAATTCCTGGAGACAGTTGCTGACAGACCTCAGCCTATTTGAAAACACCGAAGTTCAGTAATCTTCATTCTGTTCATGTGCTACTATACCTTACAGTTCTACTCTGCTGCTTTTAATTGCATTAACTTTGTGGTCTTAATTATCCTTTTTCATGAAGTCTGAACCAACAAAAGCATTAGACATTTCAGCTTTAACTCCCAGTCGTTGGCTATTGCGAAATTGTGTCCCAATTTATACGTCTTTGCTTCCTGAGACAGCTGTGAGTCAAACCCCTGGGATCCCCTGCCTCCTCTTACCCTAATTAGTAGTTTTACAACTCGTTGTGTGCTGATGGCGTGTGTGTGTGAGAGAGGTCATGAAGGTGAATCTCTTTTTCAGGTGACACTCTCTAGTCTGTTAAACAACACTTTGGCTTACTCATTATCTGATTTAGTTATTGCTTTTGTAACTGTGGGGAATGTGGCTTCTTACGACGTGTTCAGTATTTATTAAATTCAATTTACTGTCCAATTTAACTAGCCTAATAAGAGAAGATATTTTAGAAATTGTGCATCTTAAAATTAGCAATTATACATACATTATAATATGTAATGTCATTACCAGAACCAGCCAGTTCTGGGTGCTGTGTAGAGAATAAAGAAAACATATAAACCTAACAGAAAACAGATTTCAGTAGGAGGGGGGAGGGCTGACATGCACTAACAGCTTTGGAAGGGCCTGTGGCGTGTTCAGTGGCATAAACCAATCCATTAACCTTTTCTCCTGGCTCAGGAGGTGATGAACTCTTTGGTCTGCCTCTTCCCACTGATGTAGTTATCAAATGTCTCTTCATGACCACTGGCGATCCCTGCTGTGAGTGGTTTCTGTTGAACACTTGGCTCCTTCACTCTGTCCCTCTCCTGGTGCCATTCCCTTGTGCTTATCCACATCAGCCTGATGGAGTTTCCATTTCTCCTCCATGTGCTGCAGGCCTTGGAGGAGTTTGTGATTTACCCTTATTGTACCCACGCACTAAGATAATTTGCATTAGTTCCCTTATCTTGCTGTATGTTTACAAAATACGATTTTCCCTGAACTCCCTTTTCATTCAGCTTGAAATCTCACTGGCCAACCCTCTGAGCTTACAGAAGCCTCCATCCTTACACTGCAGGGCTTTTACCCTGCTACTACTTTCCCTTCTATTCCTAGTGAACACACACACTTGTTTTGGGCTCCCTTGCCCACCAGTGCTTTCCACCTTTGTGTGTTTTGCGGCCGGCTCTGCTGCTGAGAATTAAACCTCCTGGAGCCTCCTTCCTAGTTTTGTTCCTGTCTCTTCTTTCACAATTTTTTTTTCTTGGCACATTCCAGGAACTTGATGCAAGGCTGTGCCTGATGTCTTCCTTCCCCAACAAATGTGTGGGCAGTTAAAGATCCCTAATTACCAGCAGGTCCCGTGTTTCAGATGCTCCCAATAAGCCTGCGTTTCTGATCTCCCTGATTTTGTAGCCTGAAGCAGACCCCCAGTGTGCCAGTGTCTGGGCTCCTTCCACTCTTACGTTACACAGAGGGTTTTATACCTGCCCTTTGTACTACTGAATTTCACCCCCTGCTTTTGTGCTGGGCCCCAAGATCATCCAGGCCTTCTCATGTGATGTTTCTCATCCCCTGTTGTGCTGACGATAATTTTCCTCATTGTCAGCGTTGTGCCTAACTCTGACTTTCAACTCCTGGAGCTTCCCTTGCCTCTCACCATCAGATTAGAAAACCCCTCTCCCTCTGTGCTAATGTAACACCTATAAGCAGCAGTTGAATCTTGTGGATTTTCTTCTTTCATACACGGAATAGATTTGACTCCTTAAGCTGCTCTTTGCCCAAGTCCCTTCGTAGCTCCTCTTTTGTCCTGTGGCCACAGAGGACAGAGTTTCCATGCTGGAGATAGAGCTCTATATTGTTTTCCCGTATGTATGTTATCTTGCGTTTGGCTGAATTAAAGCACGCTCGTTTGGATGGTGGCCATTTAGCCATACAAACTGGATCACAGAGTAAGCGAGGGCTGTTTTGTTCGTTATTTACTAACTTACATTTGTTTTATCTGAAAGCTGCCTCTAAGGATCTTACATTTATCTAAATCACTGGTAAAAACATTGCATCCTGTGGGACGGGTAGCAGGCAGTGGATACTTTTTGTCTCATCAGCCACTTCTGTCCATCTAGTTCCACCCAATTATTTCTATTAACACAAGTTCTTAAATCAAGCTGTGACATCAGTTAGACAGGACTTGATTCTGTACAACATATGTTGGCTGGTAATTAGTTGAGACATAAATATAATGAATTATCAGTAGATTCTCATATCGGCTTTTAATTACTCTGTCTAGGTCCGCTGTCAGGCTGACTGCCTTTCCTAGGTCAGCTAGTCCTGCCAAAGCACCGGCACAGGGTTAGGGGGTCTCCTGCCCTTCTAGAATTACTTGGCATTCCAAGATTTATTAAAAATTAGTATCAGCAGGTCAGAGACCTGCTTAGTGCACTCCAAGGTGCAAATTACCCAAGGTGGGTGATATAACAGTATTTATTTAAAGCAGATGTTATCTTGGTCATTACTAAGCTGTGAAGTACATCATCATCTTATGATTAATTCATCATCTTCTCTTTTTCCCAAATGCAGACTGCATATATTTATATTTTTTGTAATTACACTGGTAATTTTACCTTGTGCACAAAATAATGGATCTGTGTCTCTGTTCACATTTCCCTTCTTTCCTCTATTTAAATTTCCACTCTTAAGTTGGCAAGGCATGAATTTTTCCGTTGTGTTTTTTAAATATTGTATTAATTTTCTACGCTTTGTACTTTGCAGATGGTTGTTACTTTTTTTAGCTTTACAATCATGGCTTATATTGTTTTCTATTATCACTGTCTATACCACTGCATAGGGACAGGTTTCCACGCAAAATCCCCTTGCACCATGGTGGTGGAATATACTGATTTTTTAGCTATCTAAAACACTTAAAACCAAATAACCTCCCCCTTTAAATATGCTTCTGTCCAGTATTTTCTTCCCAATACTTTAATTAGGTAATTTTTCTCAGCCTGAAGAAGTTGAAGCACCTTGTGTATGAATTTCTGACTGGGATTGGATGCAGACTTTGAGAAGGCAGCTGCTGATATGGACAGAGAAGGAAACTCTCTGTCTAGTGGGTTCTGTGCGTTTAAAATACATTTCCTAGCAAACTGTGGCATAGCAACAATCTTGCTGCAGTCAGAGGAGTGTTGCCAGCTTCAGTGCTTCAGCCACAATCCCTATGTATTAATACTTTCTCCCCATGAAAAATAACAGGAATGGTATTTACGTGCTGTTGGGAAGCTTGCAGCCAAGAACTGGGGGTGTGTGTCTGTGGGGCTGCTGCCTCCTCTGTGGTGCACAGGATACATCTCGGACAGCCCTGTGCTTTGTGGCTGGGCTAACTCATGGAGAAAACAGAGAGGAGAGGCACGGTTGGTGAGCCTGGCTTGGCGGGGAGCGGCGGGGATAATCTCTGCAGCCGGACCCTGGCTCCTGCCTGCACCGTGCTGCTCGGTGGGGGCACTGCCTGCTGGTGGGAACGCGGTTTGGTTCCCAGGGCTTGTTCTCTGGTTGCTTGCTCTATCCTCTTTTCCATCTGTCCTTTCATTTATTATTTACTGCTTTCTCTTGCTCTTTCCTCTGTTAGCTGGTTCCCGATGCTCCTGGCTCAGGAAGGGGCTGTCTTATGGGGGAGCACGAGGGCAGCAGCAAATGCTGCTGTACGGCTCCTCTGTCAGCCCTTCTTGTTGTGGAGACAGGAGTGTGTGGCACACACAATTAAATTATTTAACATCTTTCCAGGTTGAGAAAAGGGTCAAAATCCTGGAAACAAGAGGTTCTTGGAGTTCCCCATATGGTCCATGCTCAGCTTTTTCAGATTTGGATTGGATATGCCGGGGTGGGAGAGAAACATGAGAGCCTGTGGAAATGCATGCTTTGTGCAGCTAAAAGTGGTGTGGGGAAGAGTGAGGTTACAAGGTGTTCAAAAGAAATTTTGGATCTCTTTTTACTTCATTAAGTTTTATATTGGGTTGCTGTGCCAAGAGACACAATCATTGAGTTTTTTAAATAAATGAAAAACTCCATGAATTGAAATACTTTTTTTCCTGATGAAAAGGCGGCAAAAGTGGAGGTTTTGTAGCAGAAACTGAAAAGAGGTTCAAATATAATTCTATTAACTAATTAGGGCAATCCTGGAAATGGGGCTGAGACTTGCAAGCCTTTTTTCTTCTCTTTGCTGGGGCACTCCAAGAATCGGATCACCTGGGGAAAGCATGTTTAAGAAATACCAGATGGTCTCTACGATGCTCCAGCTGTGGACAATCACTCCCAGCCAGGCAATCTGCCTTACTGTCGAAGCCCTCTAAAACTGTGCTGCCCATTTGTCATGCTTCTCCAATTGCAGCGCTCTGGATAGCTTCTTTTTTCCTTGTCTGGCTCTTCCTTTCCAGTTTTTATCACCCACCCCCTCCATGAGCTAATGTAGTAACATCCCTTCATTGGCTATAAATCCATTGAAGAGCCATATATAAAATATTACTTTGTTAGAGAAGATTGGGAAACATCTGTTTTTTATCCTTAAGAGTCAGTCTCTACTTGTCTCATATGACGATGTGACTATTTATATGTTTGTAAGTAAAAAGAAGGAAAGATGGGAATCCTACAAACAATTTGAGTGGAGCCTCTAAATGGAGGAAACCGATTCAGCTCTGGGATTTGTTTAGAGGCTAATGGTGGGGGGAAGAGGGAGGGTACAGGCCAAGAAGTTGCTTAGATGTCTGATAAAGTAACAGTTTTACCAACTGCAGAAGATCCTTTTTAAAAACTTTAGATCTTGTATAGCTGTTCTTAGGTGCTCCCCTGCCCATGCTTACCCAGGAAGGCTGTGGGTGTAAACAGGGATGTATTATCTACTACATAAAAAAGGAATCTGGGAATGGTGACAGTCCTTAGATTGGCATTAGACTACAACTGTAGCAGTGTATGAGCACAGCAGCAAAACTATGTACCTATGGGGGCTTTGCATTTAGGGGGGTATGCACCCACCTCGATGTCTGAGACTGCTGGCATGAGCTGCCTCTTGCCCAACCTGCTCAGCACTTACACTTTGTGGAGCTGCCTGCTTTTGCACACACATGTGACACTTAACCTATGTCTCTGTCCCCTTGGGGTGTTGGTGTGTGGGAAGGGCCGGCTCTGGGTACCCCAAGGTAGTAGTGATGCCAGAGCAGGGTGCTGGGAGGGTATCATCCCTGACATGGAGCGTGATGTGAGAACTTAGGGGGATGTGGGGCCTCTGGGGTTGGTGTGGGACAGCTGTCGCAAGGAGCCAGCCAGGTTTGGGTCACTTCATACTGCTGGCATGAGCTATGGAGTGAGATGCTCTGACCATGCTGAGGTTGCAAGGAACAAGTCTGTGTGAGGAGAGTACTTGGGAGCAAACAGGGGAGGATGCTGCTTGGGGTGAGGGAGCACGTAGGGAGGTTGCACCCCCAGAAGGCTGCCAGTGGTGTTGGGTACCTTGCATACCAGACAGCCACACCACCAGTCTCTGAGCCTCTCAGCAGGTGAATACGGAAGAAGGAAAATCAGATTTTGGTGCTTATGGTGGCAGGGTTTGCCAGGTGACCTATGCCACAGCTGATTTCTGTGCCCTGCAAGGCTGGCATGTAGGAACAGAGTGCCAGAGCTGCTACTGATGGATGCTGTTCCATGCAGCCCTCCTCCTTTCCTGGCCAGCTTCAGTGCCCTCAGCCTGCCCCTTCGCTGCACAAACATAAGATCCTGCTCTCAGTTCTCCTCTCCTCAGGGTAATGGGTTGCTGTATGGGTCTGGACCCAACTGATCCATCTGAGATGAGGAGTGCCCTGGAGAGGTCATCTTCCCTCCCTCTGCCAGCCAGCTTTGCACATCCTGCATAGCATCCATGATGGACAGCTGCCTGCTCTCCTCAGCCTGGCCAAAACCAAACTCTGTGTGTGTCTCCCCTGCTGAGCCTGCTCTTGCCTTTCTGCAGGGCTGTAGTTGACAGCTGCATGTTCCCCACAGCCTCGTAATGTGCTCACACTGCTCCCTCTCGCCTTCTCCCACATGCTGGCTGCTGGGCTGCCATCCCCTCCTGCTGTGCCCTCGCTGCAGCCTCCTGGCCCTTCTGCTTGGCTTTTGCAGCTTTTCCTCTTTCGAGCTCCCTCTCTCCTGCCTGTGGTGCTGTGGCAGCTTCTCTTGCTAATCGGACCTTGAGCATTCTTTTCTTTCCTCTGCCCAGTTCACTGCCTGGTTGGTGCTGAGCTATGCTCCAGCCCCCCAGTCACCTCTAAAAACTCTGCCTGTTGCAGCTCCTCTGTGATGCTAGTGACAAGTAAAAGGTTATTTTTAAATGGTGAGATATTAGACACTGCTGCTCTAACACCTGCTGTATCTTTGTCCTTTCTGTGCCAAAGCCTTCCATTATCAGCATGTAAGGGCACCAGTGTAATATCTGCTGCTTGGCTTTGGCAAGCTCCTGTGGCAGCAGGTCCTGTGTAGCTGTGAGCTTGGGAGTGGCATCTGATAGTTTAACAGGTGAACACACGTTCATGTGTTTTGATACTAGGTATAAATTTGGACTTTACAGGATTTTTAAAAAGTAGGCTAAATCAGAGGTGGAAGCAGAAAATGAAAAAGGAGTTGGAGATGTTGCAAATAGTTGGGTAGGCATGAGCCACATGAGCAGAGCAGCAGGTAGGAGCACAGACACAACCAGAGCCCCCTCAGGGTTGATGGGAAGCTCTGATGCTGGAAATGGTAATGGTGAGGCAGTGCTGGGCACCATGTCCAGTTCTCCTGTCCATTTTAACAGATAATAGATGCTGTATAGTTGGAAGAGATTCAGAAAAGAGCAGTAAATTTGACCAAATCCTGGAAATATGGAGCTATAGATGAGGCTTTAGTAAGATTCATCTACTTAGAGAAAATTAAAAAATAACATGACCATAACATACAAGTACCAACAAAGGGAAGAAAAAGTTCAGAGCAAATAGCTCAAAATGCTAGCAAAGAAAGACACAAAGAGAACCTATGATTTAAAGTCTAATACACAACAATATTGGGCTAATAATGTGTAGATTTACAAGGCTGAAAATAAATATTGGAATGTTTTCTACCTAGGTATGAAGTGGGTTAACAGCCACTGTCAGCCTGAAAGCCAGACTCCTGCTGAAACTGTTTCAGACAGAAGTTATGGATTTTGTGTAGTAATTACTAGGCTAGATCCTCTAATCCCTACCAAGCAGGAAGTAAAACTGTGTTATATTAACAGTACTTGCCATCCTCATAATCTGGATGAATGTGTAATGTGAGCATTGTGCTTCCTAGAGGAGAGGTGATGGCAGCAATTAATTGCTCCCTGAAACCAACTGAATTCATTAGCCTTTGTGAGTAACTTTGCCAAATGGACCTTTCATTCTGCTGGTAGCAAAGCTGAGCTCTGACTGTAGGCACCAGTTTTGTCCTGGTTAAGAGAGGATTCAAACTTAGTCTCTGCCTGGCCATGACGTGGCATCCATTGATACAAGAAGAAAGATCAAGTTTAGGTCAGGGTTTTTTGGCCAGAGGTGGCTGAATTTAGGCAAGCTTAGCTGGTTTTCTTGGCCATAACCACCCCCAGGGAGGAGCTGATGTGCCGACCAGGACAGCAGGACAGTCTTTACTCCCTGCTACCAAATCCTTCCCTGAAACAAGATCCAGAGACCAACCAGCTGAAATGCAAGAGCTTCCCCAGGAGAGGCTTATGTTTGATACAGTAGTCTTTATTTTCCTGCCTTATTTTAAAGCTTGTTCATTCCCTAGAAAAAAGAGTTAGCAGATATTTCATTGAAGAAATGTAGTGGAGCTACTTCTGAACTGTGGTGTCCAAAAGTTCATTTATGATCTTGCTATATATAAATTCCCAGATCTAGGGTTTTGACACAGAAATAGTCTTCATTTGATAGAATGTTACGAATTCAAGTTTCAGAAATGATCCTCTTGAGCGATCTCCGTGGTGTTTGGCACAACCACAAGTCATTAGTCAATCCTGAAATAGTCATCAAGCAGAGAAACAGCTTATTTTATATACTGTTTCTTAGAGAGTTAAATATTTCCACATATTCAGACTCTGATTGGAGTCTTGGATCTTTTCCAAATGTTCAACCTGTAAAGATATTTGAGAAGCCCAGGACTTAGGCTTTTTCCAAAAAATGATAGATTTCACTTGAATTTTCACAAATGGAAAACCACAACTCCCCATAGCTGCAAAGAAGCAGCTGTCATACCAGGTACAGAGTATGAGAAAACACTTTCTAAAAGCTTCAGGGACTTCCCATTATCTGGAAGTTTTTAGTACTCTTAAAATTTGCGAAGAAAACAGTGTTGTGTGGTGCTTTTTTTTTTTTTTTTTCCGGCACAGCATTGCCTCAGATAATCGGCTGCACCTGTTTGGAAGCGGTGCTTCACGTTGTTCCCTTATACAGACCCTTGCATGTGTTTCTGTTAATTTTTCCTAGAAACACAAGTGTCAACAAATCAGAGCCCCTGTGTTGCAACTGTGCAAAGTCCCAAATTGGTGTGTTTCTGAGCACTTTGCAGTGGAAAATCTGTGGTCTGAGTGACTGAATAGACTTTGGAGTTTTGAAGGTGAAATCCTGGGATGTGGCATGCAGGCAAAAAGCTACTGAAAAAATAAAAAACTCCAAATTAACAGCTCCAAATCCAAACTTCCGCTTTCTGTTGTTATTGCTGCACTTGTGGCTTTTGTTTTGTTTTTTACGACTTCTTTCAAGAAGGGTTAATTTTTAGTGAAATTCAGTGCTGACATGCATGATGAGAGTTTGGGAAATGAGGAGTTAAGTCATGATGATGTAAATCATTGTTCTGCATTTAAAATAATAGCACTTGGATGATTCTGATGCTGGGGCTTCTTTTTTTATTGGCTGAGAGGCTGCCAAAATGTGTGTGTTGTTCTGAATTGGTAAATGATTCCTATTTATAGGACAGGTGTCTTCTGATGTCCCAAGTTCAGTCTGTTCTGTAATCCCAGATCCTGTTTCTGATCTGTGTTTAATAATGTGTGACAGAAGAAGATAGGAACCCTGCAGACCAAATCAGGCTAGGAATGTTTTGCATTTCGCTCTGCCCAGCTCTGTCCACTTGTTATGCAGGGTATCTGTTCATAAGGGACTCAGCCTTCTAAAATTCATTTTTGGACTTATATTTTTCTGAAACATGTTGTCTTTAGGCTCTGTTACAGGCAGCCCAAAGGCTGCTGAGTGTGCCAGCCTCCTGCTTTTGCACTGATTCAAGAGCAAAAATGCTTTCTTACGCATATTATTTTTACACAGCTTTTCTAATGTGGGAGCTGCAGTGAGGCAGGGCTACAGGATGGGACATGGTGGCTGGAGCAGAGTCAACGTGTATGTGATGGCAGCCATGCAAATAAACCCTTATGTTTCCACCAACATCTAAATTAAACCATGCTTCACAGTTATTAGTTTGGGCTACACAGTATCATCGAACAAAGGGTCAGATTAGTTGCAATTCGTTATGTCAAAATTGTTTGTTCTTGTTATCTTGCAAGCTGGTAGTGGAAATGAAGATGGACCCAGTTATTGCGATGCTGGAGCTTCTGCTCTGGTCACTATACTGCATTTTGAAAATAATTATTAAAAAAAAAAAAAAAAAAGACCTCAACAGCTAGAGATGAATGTGGAGCCAATGGAGGTGTTTGATAAGGGGCAAGCAAAAAATATGACCAAGCTTCTCTTCTAGAGAAGAGTGCAGGGTTTCAAGCTGAGGGGCTCAAAAGAGGTGCAGGCTGCTGGGAGGAGGGAGAGAAATGCAGGTTCACATGCAGGGGAAGGGGAAGCTTTTGAGATGCCCAGTTCAAGGGAAGAGGTGCAGCTGCAATGCCAGGGACCAGCGTGGGGGGAGGAAGGAGTGGAGCTCCCTGCCGTGTTTGCTGCTCCATCACCCTCTGGTCTGGCCACCACAGAGCCAGGCCCTGTCGTGGCATTTCTGACCGTGGCATGGGGTGGCAAAAGCACCGAGGAGTCCCAGGTGAGCACGTTGCTGTAGGGTGGGTCAAGAGAGCGGTTTATGATGAGCATCTTGCCAAGTGCTGAGGATACCATTGTGCCAGAAAAGGAACTGGGTCTGGGGAGATGTGGAAGGGCCATAAGAACTGGATGGGAGGTCTGGCTCTTTTTCAAGTAGTTTCTGAAGCTGGATTAATCCTCTTCACCAGCTGGCGTGAGATGTTAGATTTGTGTTATTCTGGAGCCCCACAGGGACTGGGAGTAACTCCATGCCTCTTGTTTCTCTTTGTGAGGACAGCATAGTCCAGAAGCTGTGCAAGTTTATGGTCTTGTCACCAGGAGATGCAAGTGCTGGTTTGCCCTCGGGTAGAAGGTGGGAGAAGAACCGAAGTTGTCATGCCTTTCATCTCTGATGCCACCAGCTTCCTCCACTGGCTGTCTCTCCTGGGCTAATCTGCTCTTCCTGTGACTATCTGTTCAGGTTTCCCCAGATGTGTCCTCTTGTCTGTCACTGTCCAGCCAGATTTGGGAGGATTCAAGTGTCTACTGGCCTTGCATGTTGCTATGTGTGCACAGAGACTGAGTGGACTGCCTCATATCTGGGAAGCCTGAGTGTGTCCACAGATGCAGGAATCCTGATGGGCTACCAAACATCTGGAAACATAGGATATGCCCACATGCATGAGAGCCTTGAGTTGCTGCTTGTCTGGAAACTGGTGATACTTTTATATGCAAGGGATGGGACACTCTTTGGGGGGGTGGGGTTTGGATGGGCCAGCTGTACATGTGTTAGACAATTGCTTTTAGTGCACTCGAAGGAAACACAAGATCTCAAAGAGGAGTTGGCCTGTGTGTGTCTGAGCCCAGTACATCCCCAGAGGTCTAGGATTAGGTTTGTTGCACGTGTACAGACTACTCTGTACAAGTGTGCATACTTAGGAAATCCCTGCCAGACTGTCCCAGTCTTTAAAGTTCTCTTCATAGTTGGGGATATTTTCCATGAGGATCAGTAGGAAGGCTCTGCATGTCATGGTCTTGATTTGAGGCAAGACTTTGTATTTGTCCTGTGCCTAAAATTTATTTTTCTACCTGAGCTTTGTACTTCCTTACTGGGCTCCTCCATCCCCTTTCTGCACAGGTCCCTGCATGGATCTGTACCTTCCTATTCCTCTTTGCAGCAGAAAAGAGCAGACATGCCGGATATGGTGACTCTAAGATATGTCTGACATGCTGCTTTCTTGCATTTGGGACATGGAAGGACTTTAACTTGAGTGTAAGATGCGGTGTTTACACTGTGGCATTTCTGGACCAGGATCCCAGACTTTTGTGACAGGCTGCAGAAGGAACTGGGGAAGGATTAATGACTTAGTCTCTTAGATCCAGGCAAAATGCAAGCAAATTCACCACTCTCTCTGTGGCACTTCTTCACTTCCCATTTAAAGGGCCATGATATTGGGCCCTCGCTCTGGGAGTGAGCGAACCTGCTTTCCTGTAGCTGCTGTCACTGCGTATGATGGGTGATGGATGCCTCCTGCCTTCCCAGAAGCTTTTGGGTGATGTGCCCTGAGTGTGGCCAGTGCAGAAAACACCTCGTTCCCTGAGCCCTTGTTCTGGGGTGACTGAACTCCCAATATATTTTTCTTCTTCTGGAAAACAGATTTGTTCTGGCGTTTGCCTTTGTCCACACGCTCCCCCTAGTGAATTCCAGGGTTAAAAAAATCATGTAGACTTTCTGTAAGTGCTGCCTTGCTTGTCATTTAATGATTCCACCTCTGAACTGGGACCCTGCTGCTTCACTGGCTGCCTTGACAATATCTCATTTGTCTTTTCTTCTTTTATTTAGCTTTTCCTACATTTTTCGCACATTCTGTAGATTCTCCTGCATTCCAAGTGTCTTATATTTTCATGCCTCCTTTTATCTCTCTATTCATCTATCCCAGTATAGACAACAGAAATGCTAAGTCCACATAATCTGTAGAAAGCATGAACTGGGTTGTCAGACATTTTCCAAACATTACACTTCATGGAAATATTTTCCTGTAAGATGTAGAAATGAAACAGCTGTCTCCTGCTCTCTCCTGGGCTGTTCCTGTGCAGACTCTCCTGCTCTCTGAATTTACAGCACCATCCCTTGGACAAGTGACCAATAGCCAGCTTCAAGCAGTTGTATTTATGATGTGCCAAGCAGTGGTGAAGATTATAATGTTTATGTGCTAGTCAGATCTATGTGGTGGGATTAACATGCTGCAAGAGACCTGGTGCTGATGTTTCCAGCCTCAGGAAAGTTTCACCAACAGAATTGTCACTAAGAAACTTGGTGCAAGTCATGGCTGATGTTGTGCTTCAGGCTGCTTACTTTATATGAACTTTTGTCAGACTATGGGACAAGCAGAGATGTTTCTCACTCATGTGTCCTTCTTCCTGCTTGCCCCTGTCCTTTTGGCTTTGTACTTGACCAAATGATAAAAACCCTCCAGCTCCTGCCAGGAGCCGAGTACTGAGGTAAGGAATGAAAGGAACAGGTCCCTCATGTAATCCAGCTCCCTGGAAGAGAGTGGGCACCTGGCTCATGGCTGGCCTGAGCGTGGGATGGCAGCCTGACACTCTGCTGGAGTACCTGCCAACATGGGCAGGGTTTGGACACCCCCTCCTAATGTAATTGCTTATTCTGCCTGCATGTTGTGTAATTCAGCACACAGCTGAAAATATGTTGATTGCTGGAGGGTAATTATTTCTTGAGTCTCACGGGAATTTATGGGAAGCTTAATGTATCAGTGGAGACGTCCAAACTGGAAAGGTAAATTGAAGGGGAAGGAAAATCCCACGCTAATAAAAAGCCCACGCAGTAAAAATGTTTCCCCTTTCACATGGAGAAGTGAACACCAGCCTTTTTGGACAGAAGTGTGAACATCAGTGTTAGTGTGAGCTAGCAGAGAGTGGGCTCCTGAGCAGATGATGGAAGAGGAGAGAAACGGTGAAATTTGTATGTTACCGTCTCCAAACTGAGCAACTGGAAAAAGAGTAGGAGAGACCAGAAATTGTTTGAAGATTCACTTTCCTTCAGTATTTTACTGGAACTGAGTGAGCAGATATTCACAGGCTATATTCCAAGCAGAGGTTATTTCTTCAGAGCATGGTATGGCAAAGGATTTTTGGCTATGGCCCATCCTCAACCTGAATGACTGAGTGATAGCATGGGGAAGAAATCAGCTAACAGCAAATCATGGATCTAAATTTTAGGAAGTCGTTGACTGTGCATCCGTTATGCTGCCTTTTTATAACTCTTGATATTGTAATCCAATGATTTTGGCTTTGACCTTGATAGAATGAAGCAGAACTAGTCTCACCCTTTGCTGTCCCACGAGGAGCGTGGTGCCTGTGCGCACCGCCAGGAAGGCTGCTCTGCTCCCCGAGAGGGCTGGATTGCTGCAGAGGTGCCTGGGCAGTCTCTCAGTATGTGCCACCCAAGTATGCTGTGGGGATCTCACAGTTTGGGAGCTACTCTGGCATGTGTGCTGATGAGTCACATGCGCAGCTGGAGAATACCAGAGACTTCAAATGGGAGCACATCTGGATATGCATGGAGCACATCTGGAGTCTGAGAGCTGCTGCATGTTTGCAGCATCCCTGTAATGTATGTGCCATGAACCACTTTCTACCCTTCCTGTTCTCTCTAGGGGAACCTTTATCATATTTACATAAAGTAACATTTAGGAAACACCTTTCCTTCTATGTCTACATGGCAAGGCTTCACATGTCCATCAGTGTGAACAGCAGGGTTGTTGTACTGAAGGATGAGCCTTGTCAGGACCTTTGTGTGAGTGTTTCAAGGTTAAATAACTGGTTGTGTTGACCGTGTGTTGTCTAATGCTCAGGTACTCAGGGGTGTCTCTGAGAAGTGTTTGTCAGTGTGTTTTGCTGGGTAGCCTGGAGGGCCTTTTGTATCTTTTCCAAGTGCTGGACTGTTGTATCATTTTTCTAGACATGATACAGCACTTGGCACAACAACCCCTCCAGGCTTTGCCTTTATAAAGATGCCAGAGTTATTCCATGGGATGTGACTGTGCCCTGGGCGGGGGAGGATCTGAGGGTCACCCAATTTATCAGTGTACACACAGACAATGCAAAGGAAAAAAATCGGGTTATGTGCCGGCACCAAATTCTTCAAAATATGCTGTCCCTATGCACTTAGAGCACCCTCTGTCCCTCTTCTCTGCTTTGGAGTCTCTAGACTTCTTAGAGTAGGAAGAAACGAGGGATGTGGATACTCCCTTTTCAACTATGTCTGTCTATATAGAATGATGACCATGGCTGCTTTTACACCTGGTCACCTATCTGGAGCAATTTTGCGGATTTATGCTGTTGTGTGTACACAGATAGACAGCACTTCTCCGGGTGCACCAGGTATGTTAACATCCCCAGTCTCGGTGAGATGGCAACTCTTGATGTTCCATCACTTGCCACTGGCAGTCATGTTGCTGCCCAGCCTGTGATGCCCTGGTCTGAGGAGGGGGGCACTTCTAAGGCCATGGTGGGCAGAAGCAGAGGGAGGCTTGGTGGGCACCCGGTGGTGTCTGGGGATGAGCAGCAGCTTTTGGCTAAGCAGATCCTTAAGTTCTAGGTGCCTGAAACAAGATGGGTAATGCTTTTGCTTGCACACTGTCTGACACAAAGTTATCATATCCATAAACGTGCACGGTTTGGTTTTGAACAGAGGAAAATAAAATAAGTTGCTAAGCTTACATGTAGAGATAGGAAAACGCAGAAGATGCAGCAGGAGTCTGGAAAGTCTCTGGAAGCAAATATCCTGTATATTCAGCACAGCTCAGATGGACAAATATCAGGGCTGGTTTGACCAGGGGATCAAGTCCTTGCAAGGAGGTGACACTAGATTAAGACATTCTATATTTGGATTGAAATACATTACTGGGTTTGAACAAAACTACTGTCAACTGCTATTTAAGATGATTTTCAGAACTCTTTTGGTCTTACACTAACTTTGTAAATAAGGAAAATAAAAGAAATGCAAGTAATGGTGAAATATTTGTTTTAAATTAGTAATATAATGTTTTGGACTATTTAGGAACACTACTTTCAGTTATTCACTTCCTATGTAACAACAAAATGTCCTTCTTTCTGTATCTGTTTCATGATGGGAAAGTTTGTAAGTTACTTTATCTCTGTAGGTATCAGAAACATCACATATGGCACTGCCTTCATGTCTCTTTTTTTTTCTTTTCTTGCAATTTCCTGGATTGCCTGCAATGTCTTTGTTGAAGGAAAGCATATCCAACCACTGGAGAGACTTGTAAGAGAGCTAAATTAATCTTGTTCTCCTGAGCTTTGCAAAATAGGTTAAACCAACACTCAGTATGCGTGGATGTTATGAGCTCAGACATGCACATAAAATGTGAGGCTACTGAATTAAGAAACAACTGCTGTTCACTGTTTCAGCAGCTTATTGTAATTATCTCTTTATTTTCTCTGCAATTTTTGCCAGGCAGAGATTATCAGAAAACTGAAAATGAGTTTAATATTGAAATAGCTGTGTTACTGTTTGTGCTAAGTTCAAAGTTTCTTCAACAGCCAAATAACGTGGAGGGAGAACTGAACTTGAGAATACATAACACAAAGCACATTAACTTACTGGAAACTTAGGCACCAGAGTTGTTCTTTGATATGCACAGCCAGCCCCTGTTTCTGCTGCTTTTGGTGAACGTTTGCTTGTTCCCAAATGCTTAGTCTGCTATGAATAACGAATTTAAAGTCCTGAAAATGCTGGCTTCACCAGCCACTTCAGTACATGAAAGTGCTTGTGCTTTTAAATGTCGCTACTAATACTTTACCTCAAATTTTTTGCACCCTGTGCCATGCTCATTTAGGGGCTCTCACAGGTTAACCCTGTGCCACTGTCAAGGTTGTACTGATGTACTGCCTTGTGTGACTTGGTGCTGTAGCTGCAAGAAAACCAAGAAGTATTGAGCAAAACATTTGAGGATATATATATTTAAATACATATATATGTTTCCACTAAAAGAAGAATGTGTGCATTTTCTGGTAAGAGAGTATAGCAGATTTCTTAATCACATGTTAGTGCTGAGCAGATCAGGACTCCAGTCCAGGGTGAGGGTTATGTGGCACAAAAGGAGGAGAAATAATCTGGAGAATGAAGGGACTTCTTGTGTCACTCTGACTGTGGCAGTCCTTTCATTTTCTGGCATGGTGACTATCTCCTGCTCTTATTAATATGTCATGGCGAGAGCTGCTGCTAAATTGCTGGGTGAAGAGCCTGAAATGTTATACCAAGAGCATCTTACGATGCTGCAGTTAGTGGATGAGTTACTGTCCTCTGGGGGACTAAGGGCCATCAGGAGCGGCGATCTTGATAAGCTCTCTTGGCTGCTGCTGTGCTGACTCCTGTTCAGGCTATCTTCAGCAGACTGGCAAATCTGGTTTCTGCTGAAGATGAACACATGGGATATAAACTGGCTGTTCTGATCACTCGTCGTAACTGTATTGCTGAGAAAGGATGGAGACCTGTGGCTCTGCCATGAAACATGGTGACCCAGGCTGGGGCTGGGCCAAGGGCAGGGGCAGTGAGACACCCTCACCTTCCTCCTGCACCTTCCATGGCTCCTTGGCGTGTCTGAGGCTGTTACTTTTTCCTTGCCTTTTGCTATGTGTGGCTTTTCTATGGTATTTCAGAAAGAAGCTGCAAAAGAGACAGAGAGGAAGCCCGTCTGCTCAGTGCCTCTAGCCCAAGCACAGTTGGGGAAATAGAATTGTTACAGAAGTTACTTTATATGTTGGGGTATTCATCCCATATATGTAATCTTTAGAGGACTCGTGTCCTGGGGAAGAGTCAACCAGACCTCTGTGATATTCTCCAGGTCAAACCCCCAACTCTTCTGAATCTCAGCACCATGGTCTGAAGCTGCAGATTTGCCCTCAGAAGTGGTCTGTGGTGGATGAGAAGAAAAAGCTGCTTCCCTTAAGTGGAGGATCAGACAGAAGAGCTTTATATTTTGGCTGCAGCTCTCCTGCTGCAGAATAGTGGTGTTAGCTGGTTGTGAGCCTGAAAACTGTCCTGGAGGAGCCCAGGAGCAGATACCTGCACAAGCATGCCAGGATTGTCTCTAGCTCCCTGGCCTTGGCCAAACCAGGTGGTGCATCATCAGTTCCCCTGGACAAGTTGCTCTAGTCTCGCAAAGGGGCCTCCAGGGCTGGTGCAAGGCAAATGAGTCCCTTCTTTTCCTCCTCTCTCCCCAGAACTGCATGCATCTGCATGATTTATGTGACTCCAGATTTTAGCTCGTGTTTACTCTGCAGAGAGCCTGATGGCTTCTCTGTTTGCCTTGGTGCTTGCCTTAGCACATTGTTCTTGTGACTGACAGTTGTGCTGGTGGTGGTTTTATTTGGAGAGTAGTGTGCGGGGGGGTGGCAGCGAGGAAGACAGCGGTGAGGAAGGGGTGTCGTGCTGCGTGGAGCCGGTGCTGCCGGCTGGGCTTCCTGACTCTGAGCAGCCAATTCCCACCCGTGCTGTGCTGCTCGATGGGAAACACAGAGACGGGGAAGTGTGTTAATGGGTCAGGAACCAAACAGGCTGGAGACCTTGACTCCTGCCTACTGACAGGTAAAAATCTTCCTCCCCCGTCCCTGGGAGGCATCACGCTGCTACCACCTGCAAGAGGAAACCGATAACTCAAGTTGAAGTGAAGTGAAAGATGGGGGAAGTGAAAGCAGCTCTTTGGATGATGTGGGATACGATCACTGCTCTGCAAAAGCTTATTTGCCTGTAGGTAACATGTATGGTTCTGCAAATGGGAAAGAAGCACAGGGGTTTGTCAGAGGCTCACTCCCATCAGTTTGGTTTTATTTTGTGGCTCTTTAAGGGAGGACAGAGCAGTAAAAAGAGCCAGATCTGATGCAAGCCTGTGCAGCACCAAAGCTGGGAGGAGTTCTCCAACTCCCAACGGGTGGAAGAGATTTCTGTTGAGAGAGGGGCTTGCATGGACTCTGCTGCTGAAGACACATCTTGAAGTAATATGCGGCTCTTGATGACACCTCCTCAACACTTAGTAAATTTGACCTCTTCTTTCATGTGCCATTATACTGCCTCACATGGCTGTGCAGGCAGCTAACACATTGAATCCAAATTTTACATTTTCAGGCAAGGAACATGTGCTCTTCCAAATTGAAGGGTGATGCTACCAATGGCTGGCTCCACTTCCCATCACCTGGGAGGTGGGAGGTCAGTTGACAGGAAATCTCATTCCCTGTCATCCCAGAGAATTGCCATCTTTCACACAAAGGTGGGTTTGGTTTGGTTTAAAGCCCTTGTATGGTGTGTGCTGGGCAGCATAGGTGCTCAGCCCCTCCTAGAAGCACTTAGCATTAAGTACAACATACTCTTCCTTGGTGGTGTTGAATAGCTTTTATAAACACTGTCTGAAAGTGCTCTGATTATACATGACCTTCCCTCTCTGCTTAGTGTCATCTCATTAATCTATCTATTAGGTGAATAATTCTGGTTTGGGAACAGAGCAAATATAGAAATTGCATAATGAAATGCATTTAATATATTCAAACAACTTTTTCTTAATATAAAAGCAATCATTTGCCATTCATTTTTTTGTCTTGTGTTGAATATTTGCAGGCCAGCATTGGAAACAGGCTGGTAATTTGGTCCTCCTTAATTTTGGCACCTGTAGTTATTTTAGAACTACAGGCTGTTTTCTGTGGCTTTACTGCTCTGTAATTCAATACCCTTTTAGGACCTTAATGCTGCCATTAGCAGCAAATTGGCCTCTATTCTGAATAAAACTCTTTATTACATTTGTTTGTTTAATTTTTATTAGAGAAGGGTTGCCCAACAACCACAGGGAATGAATTTTCGAGGAGGTACAGGGGCAGTGCCTGAAATCCTTTTCCCGTAATTGCTGGTGTGAGCAGGAAAGCCTGAGTTACTGTAGGGAGCTGCAGAGTGCAGAGGGTTAGCTCAGGGCTCGAGGTAGCCAGGCCGGTGGTGGTGGCAGCATCTGCTCATGAGACCCTCTCCACACCACTGAGTAATGAGCTTTGTCACCTAATCTGTGCACAACTGAGGGTTTGAAGTCCTGTATAGACTTTCTCCACTGATAATGTTTTACATTTTTCCTTTGCATTTTTTTTCCCCCTGAAAAGATAGTTATTGACATTTGAATTCCTTCATCTGTTTTTTTTCTTCGCTAGTGTAGCTTGTCTGGTTTTGCCTGTCTCTACTTGCATTTGTGTCAGTAGGGGCAGGACAAGGTCTGGCACCAAGGCTGCCAAGGGCAGTGCGGGAGCTGTGTCTGTGCCCCTTCCTTGGCCTCAGCAACTCTCATGCTCACTGGAGTGGCAGTTTGCTCCAGGGAGGGGATTGTTCCCAGGACTCTGTTTCTGTGGGCCGGAGGCGAGGGAACCCCCCTATGCACTGACCACCCCAGCTCCCCAGTTGCTGGGGCAGGGGACCCCAGGGTGCCTGACCAGGGCTGCTGCTGATGCAGGCAGCTGGGGCTGGGGGAGGTGCTGGAGAATGGATCTTGCTCCTTCTGCTGCATCTTGGAAGGAGCTGCCTGGTCCTCCTGCATCCTTTCTGGCTGGCCTTGGTCCCCCATCCCTTATCCCATTCCTTAGCAGCCCTGGCAGGGCCAGCTCTGCGCTTGGGCCAGGAGACGATGTTCAACTGTTCAGTCTCCATCTCCTTGGAAAAGGCAGAAGGCTGGTAGGAATAGCTCATGCCACAAATGCCCAAGGCTACTGGCCAGCATGGTGTTGTCCTGCTGCTGTAGGACAGTAGAGTTGTGGTGGTCACCTGAAGCCCATCTACATAGGGACAAGCTGGGGGTAAACCGTGGAAGTTCTCCCTTCTCTGTGCACAATTTGTTCGTAGTTTTACAGGTCTTGAACACAGACACACACACATACACACAAAATCTTGTTCAAGCAGACATTTGACACTGTGAGCAGGCAATACCCATATATGCCAGAGCACTGCCAAATGCCTCTAGCACAGCAAAGAACTCAGACTTGCTAATTTCCAGCATCTCTGGCTGCTTAGACTGATGGGGGGTAGGTGGGGGGTGGTAACCAAACCCCATCTAAACCCCATATGTGGCGAAGTGCCTGCTAAGTGATTACTGCTCCAGCCCTCTGCTCCCAGCAGTTGCTCTCTTTGCTGAAGAGACCAGAGTCTCCATTGCTCCTTTAAGGTCCTGAGTTAAGGTTCTTCTGCAGACGTTTGTAAGTAGTCCTGCACGTTTGTGTAATTTCATTTCTAGTTCTCTGGTTTCTTTAATGAAAGGTAATCCTAGACAACATATCCAAAAACTTCCCTGTAAAGCTGCTGAAATCAGTCACACAAAAGCCAGAAAATACCCAGGCCCACACGACCTTAATTCAGTTCCCTTGCATATATGCATTACAAGAGTATGCGATCATGTAATTAAAAACTATTGGCTTGGCAGAACCTTGGCGTACTCCTTGCAGAGAATAAGATAGAGGACTGAAAGAAGAGAGGGAATGTTTACTTGTAGTTAAGGCACTGGTGAGGGATGTGGGAGAACTAGATCCTATCCCTGGTGCTGTCACAGGGTTCCTGTGTGATGCTGGGCAGAGCCGGCCCCCCTGCAGCCACAAAGGGTGTTCAACTCCGTTACCAGCAGCTCGCCTGCTTTAGCATTTGGAATACTCAAATTCCCAGCCAAAAAAAAAAAAAAAAAATTTGTTAACACTGGTTATTTGTATAAGATACTAATCTGAATAAACAGATGTGCAGACAATTGTAGGGAAAGGATGAAAACCTCTGATAAGAGGTTTTATCCCAGATTATTTCCTTCTGTAGCCACTCTAGAGCCCATGAATGAGGCTGACTGTTTTCATGTTAGAGCTCTCAAGCTTTAAGGGCTCTCTGTGTCCAATTAAACAGTAGCATATCTCTTGAATATTAACACATTAAAAGCAATATACTTCCAGCAAAGAAATCTGATCCTAATTGGCCCTGGAATATTTTATTTTCCAAACTGAGCTGTGAGCCGTTAAGCTTCCCTTTTTAAGACTAAGCAAACATTACATTCTTCGTGGAAAGTCAGCCCAAGGAATGGGGAAAAATAGACTCTTAGACCATACCTGTCAATCTTCCATTTTCCAGTGTTTTGCCCAGAAACAAGCACAGGAACTAATTGACTCCTGTCCCCTTCTGTCTTTTTTTTTTCCCTCTCCCTTAACATAGTGACTCAAATTAAAACAAAGATAAAATTCCAGGGGAAGCTGGCATTAATCAGGGTTTGGATTAAATTAAATTAACTGCTTTTTATTGAACTCAGCAGTATTAGTTATTAAAACCAGAAGGCCTTTCTCAACTAGTGTAAAAAAGCAAACAATGACTCATACTGTGGCATAGATTTTATTGGGAAATTTAAATGCTCATTTTCTTTTTTTTTTCTTCTTCTTTTTTTCCAACTTCAGACAAACACATGTAGACAAACACATGTAAACAACCACTGGTGAAGCAGCTGTGCTGTCATTGCTGGCACTGGGGCTGGCTCTGCCTGTGGTGGCACCTGATGGTGGCAGAGTGAAACTGCTTATTCAGAAATAGTCTCCTTAGGTCTCCTGCACCGTTGATGTCAAATGTAACTTGTAATTGATATAAGAACCAGTCCTGTGCGGTACTGAGCTGGCACTGGGTAGAGCTTGAGACTCTGGACGTTGTTTAATGGCAAGCAAGACTTAGCGGGGTGGGTTCAAAGGCAGAACAGGGATGCTTCTCCTAGTTTTTCAGCATCTTCCCCACCTATGATCAGCCATGCTCTCACCTTTTATTGCATAAGGCTTATTCTTTCAAAGCCTGTCCAGTTCATCCCTGCTGGGCCCCAGAGATATGAATAACTTATTTATGCCATGCAATGCTATGTCCTGTTATTAACCCTCAAGAGAGGGACCAGTCTCAGCTTTTCACATCCGTTGGGTAGTGATTTTCTTGGGACCACCCGTTCTGCTCCCAGGAAGGACAGAGGGATGTGGCCAAGTTGATGTCATGGCATGGCAGTGGGCCAGGCGAAGCTGTGCTGCTGTGTGGTGCTGGGGAATGGGGACCGTGCTGGATCCCAGCTGGCACTGCCCAGGATGCAGAACGTGAGGCCTTTGCAAAAGTATCCACGAATGTGAGACATGTATGGCTTGGGTAGGAAAATGGCTTAGGAAAGTATTTTAGAAAGTATGTATATAAACCAGTCTCTGCACCAAAACAGCCATCTTCAACAGTCCATAGAGGATGGGTTGTGTCCTGGCAGAAGGGAGCACAAGAAGCATAATTCTTCTCTAAGACAGGAGACCCGGGTAATTATAAACTGGACATCGTGTCTTTGATAATGATGAAGATACTAGAGCAATTGATGAACCAATTTAAAACCACTTCTAGGATAATAAGATGACAAGAAACCTTGACCTAACCTAGACCAGTCAAGAACAAATTTGTTTTCTTTTTTGACATCCATTGATCTGGGAAGGTAATAGTAGTGGTGATATATTTTGACCGTGAGGTAGTATTTGTCTCAAAAGAAAACCAAGGTCACTTGGTTTGGATGAAATCACTACAAAATAGATGGAAGAAATACATGTATTCAAAGAATAACTGCAGCTATTTGTCTGTCAACCTGAGAAGAGAAATCATGTAGGAAGCTTTAAGGGCCAAGTCCAGTATTATTCAATAGCTTCATTAGTTTATTTCATTCCTTCCTTTCACATTCAATTTAGAGAAGTTTAAAACAAGCACATTCCTGTTGTTGGTTCCTGGTGGCATGCGTTTGTTAACGAAGACAGCTGTAGGAAGGAGTGAGATCAGTAGGTGAGGGTGTGCAGCCCTCCCCAGCATCAGGACAAGGGTGGTGCGAGATGCTGCAGTTACTGACCTGGACTAGTCTGGATTTAACCCCTCCTTCCTCCCCCAGCACAGGCATAACCTACCGAAAGGGCTTGGAGATGAGGAAAACAGCATAAACTGAGGACTCTTGACCAGCTAGCTCAAGTTGCTTTACAGATAGTATAAAAGCTTTGAATTTGGGGCAGCTGGACTGAAGCACTGGAAAATCTGACTGTAGTTGGGCTGAGATAATATATATCTCCCTGAGGTGTTGGGCAGGTTTGTGTTACCAACGCAGTAGCACTGTATAAGATGTTATGACATGGCTGGTGCAGAAGCACACCTGGGAGAGTGAGGGTCAGCTACAAGTTTGGCTTTTGTGGGCAATGCCTGAATTTTCATTGTCATGTTGGGCTATTCATGGCCGGTTCAAATAGGAATTGCTTTTAGCTAAGCAAGGACTAGACAGAGGAGGCTTGCTACATTGTGGTGTAGAGGAGGGCACCTGGCAAAAAGCCATCACTGTGTATCCGCTGCTCCAAGGTGGTGTGTACTTGTGTGTCCCGAGCGTGTACATGAAAGAGGAAAATGTTTAAGAATCTGCACAGCGTAGAACGTGGGGCACCTTGCGTCTGGATTTCGTTTGGGGGAATTAAGAGCTGATCCTTAGCTGGAATATGAATCAGATCTGATTGTGTCTGTGTTGACTAAAAGAGGTTGTGTGGTGTGCATGAGCTGGAGCTCAATCTAATGTGGAAAAGTTTGATCCAGAGCTCTGGTTAATTTAATACTTGACTATTCTACCTATTTTAGTTCTGACTTGAGGTTCAGCGTTCTTTCTTGTTGGCAATTGTTTGTATTAGCAAAGGGCATGTGTGCAACCAAAGAAGAATCTCCATGCAGCCCAACTTCTCAGAGTCCAGCAGAAATTTGTTATTGGGTGTTAATATTTTGTCTCCATTGCTAGAGCGACCGGAGGAGCTTTCCCTTCACCCTGCTGCCACGACACGGCGGGGGGGGAATTAATATCCTGCGACATCACATCAAATCCCCAAATGCATTCGTAACACTGGGTTAGTAATCCATAGTTTTACAAGGTTTTAAACTCCTAATATACTTCAGATATTTTACATGCTTCAGTAAGTCTATTGTGCTATATTAAATATGCGTTAAGGAAAACTCCCATGACTAGTTTTAGTACCTTTTGATATCTAAATAAACACTGACTGAATAAGAATATCTATATCAAAGCAAAAATTTTCAGAGTAGTTCAAAGAAATACAATTTAACTCCCTTAATATTATCTCCTTTAATTGGAAACCTCTCTCATTACAATCGTTCTTGGCTTTTAAGTTCAGTAGGCATTAATACAAAAATCTTGTCTGTCTTTCATAATAACATTGAGCAAAAATTCTTATTCAGAAATTCCTACTTAGAACTTGCAACTTCTGGTTGAACCAGAGCAGACTTTAATAAAATTTTCTATTCTTGCCTTAAAAAGATAACATGTGATGGAGAATCCTCTACAATATAGATAAATTGTTCCAATGATTAACTGCCTTCACAGTATGTATGTATGAAAAGGAGGCTTATTTCTAGTACATACATTTATCTATCTTCATTCTGTCTCTAAAAATTGTCCTGGCTTTGATAAATTAAAGTGTAACTTATAATTAAAAAAAAAAAATCTTTTAAACGTATTCCAGTGCTTAAGAGGTGATTGACGTGCGATCTGTCACTAGAATAAATTGAACAGCTTGAAGTTCTTTGATATCTTGCTGTGGAGTCATTATGCCAGCATTTCTAGGAGCAAAGCCATCTTCCATTCATCTGCAAATTTCCCCTTGTTACAGTCAAATCGAAAGCCCTCATTTCCTGCCCCAAGGAGGTCTAAGTGAATGAGAGTGTGGCTAAGGTTTTTTTTTAGTGTGTGTGTTTTAAACTAAATACACGAATGCATAATCTGTAGGCTATTTTTTGGTGGTACCCTGACATTTTCCAGGAGGTTGCAGTTGGGAATTAGGCGCATACACACACAATTTCAATCTCTAGGTGTTGGGCTTCCTGAGTTTGTGTCCCGCGGGGCCCCCTCAGGTGCTGTGTTCTCGCGGGTGTCAGGGGCCCATGGTGGCTGTGCTGTGCCCTCGTGCATGAGGCTCCATGTGCCCTGGGATGCTAAATCCATTTATGCAAGTTTGAGAAATGGATCAATTGAGACTTGCCTCTGATTAGCAGCCTGAACCCTTGGAAATGTTCGGCGGGGAAAACCCAAGGCTGGGAAATGCTCAGGGGCAAGTAGGTAGTGGGAGGAAGGTGCTTATGCATTGCTCAAAGCGGTCTAGATTAAAGAAAAATAATAAAATGTCCAGTTATAAAATTATACCTTTCTTTAGGCTACATGTTTCCGCTTCCAACCCCCAATTTTTCACCACTCCCATATTTGCATACTTTCCCCATAGAAACAATATTAACCTTAATAATACAGCCCCGTTACAGACAGCATTGCATCAGGCTCTCCTGGGAGGGATGCTGTGAGCCAAGAAAGTGTTGCTCAGAATAAGTACCCTGGTCTTAGTTTTGTCATCTGTGACTAGTCTTCACAGCCATATGAATGATGATGACAGGATATGCTTGGTACCAAATCACATAAAGTTTGTGCTGCAAGCAGCAAGGAACTTGAACCAATGCATTGCCCAGCTACTGGTGGTTCAGGTTTTATTATGATCAAGAATTTCCAGTATGGTTGTAGGCACAGTCCTTGATCTTCCTGGCACCCACAGCAAAATTCTTCTGAACACCCAAAGACTGACCTGTTTCACAGTACCATCCTCCCCCTCTCTGCTGTCATCCTTTGGTTATAAGTTGCGCTATGAGTCCTCACTACTGGGACCTTTTCCCAAGTAATAGTCTTAAAATGATAATGTGGGTGATGACAAGTCTCCTTTGGATGTTCACTGTCAGTTTTCCCTCCTTCTGGGATCTGCTGCTCCCTCCCTCAGAGGCATCTTCTGCATCTGTCGCCTTTAATGGAGAGCCTGGACCAGAAAGCTGTGGAGCTGCCAGCGCATCACCTACAGCTCGGTGACAACTGCTGATGGGGGCTTTCTTCCTGCTTGTTCATCTCAGAGCCAAAGGAATCCATCCAGCCTTGTGGCGCCCTCAGTGCCCTGTTAATGAGATCCTCTGCTTAATTACATGGCTGGCACTGGTTCTGCGAGTTGATATTTCCCCTGTGTAATTTCTTTGTGGTGAGCAGCAGTGGCCAAACTTCCCTGTGCTGCCCAGCTCTGTGAGCCCCTGTGGTTGCACCTCTGCTGCTGGTGCTGCGGCTGAAGACATTCCTCTGGCTCATCCCACATAGAGCAAGGCTCTGCTCTGGGAACCTTCTTAAGCTCCTTCATACACATGCCAAGAATTAATTTAGATTTTCTGCTGTAGCCTTATCTTTTAGCCTCAGCCATCTACTGGCTCTACAGACTCTGGCAGGATTCTTCCTTTTGATGTGTTTGAAAAAAAACTTTTATTGGTTTTTTAAGGCTTTATAAGTTGTTTCTTAAAATCTTTTTTTACTTGCTTTATTATGCTCTTACATTTAATTTGCCAGAGGTTGGTGTGTGTTGTGGTTTTTGTTGGGTGGTGGTGGTGGTGTTGGTTGATTGGGTTTTTTTAGACAGTCTGTGCGGAGCTCAGAGAAAAAAGGCCGTACCTTACTCTGCAATAAGGTGGTTCTTGGGGTTTGTTTCCCACATAAATGTCTCAACCTGTCCTTCCTTCACAGTGATCAAAGAGGCTGTATCCAGAAATCTTTTCTGACAAGCACTGTGGCATCTGTTTCCATCCTCAGTCCAGCACCCCAAGGATCCAGTGCAGTGCAGGAAAACGCAATTAAAGAAGACCCCAGCATCACCACTCTGGGTGCAGAAATTCATCCTGACGGTAGTAACGTACCCTGCTGTAGCCGCAGCCATAGCCTGCTTTCTGCACACTGAACGCTGACTGGGAGGGTGATTTAGTGCGACACCAGGTTGTGGAGGTCACTCCACAAGCAAACCTTCAGTCATTATTTCTGTTGAGCTGGACAGATCACCTATGCGTGTCTCTGATGCTGTTGGAGGTGCATTGACCTTCTGGGAAAAACAAACAAACCAGCATGTAACGGGCACCAGTTACACTGATACCAGCAGCCAGATGGTGCTTGGCTGCTGTGGCTATGGGTGTGTTATCCTGCAGTGTCCTGCTGACCCCCATTGCAGTCAGGATCCTGGCTGAGAGCGAGCAGTGCTGCTGCCACCATCCACATGTGTCATCGTCATGGGACAGCAGCTTCCCGGAGTGGCTGTGGCAGAAGATCGGTGGGATCTTGCTTGTAAACGCAGCGCAGCCAACCTTTAGCAGGGTCAGCCGTGTCTTTCCCACTCCTGGCCTCTGATCTCCTCCTTGTTCTGATTTATCTCTTCTCAGCTTGGAGACCATCTAGCCGCAGGGTTTAATCCTCTGGTTTATCAGCACAGAGAAGGTGCTATCAGCAGAGTGGCGATTCTTAATTTAGGTCATATCCATCTCCTCCTGTGTTCCTGCCCTATGAGCCAGGCATCTGGGTATCTTCCCCCCGACAGAAGCCCACCTCTGAGCCAGCGGTGCCTGTGTGCCTATCACTCTGAGCACCAGCCCTTGTTTAATTTTCTGGTGTATAGTTACTAATGTGTAAGTATATATTTCTAATTGCTAATATGTAAGTACATTTCCTCTTTCCTTTCAAAGATAATTATTTTGCCATTTCCTCAGCCCTCTCTGAATGAACCACTGCTGGTTTCTGGATTCATGCATGACATTTGATTACCTTTTCATAGGCGTATCTTACTTAACTGTAAGTGTTATTAATGGCCATAAAATTACCCAGCTGTGAAACAAAGTAAAAATGCAATACAAGCCTTAGCTTCAGTGAACTTCCAAGATTGTGAATCCCAAAGAGGGGCTGCGTGTCACATAGCAATGTGTTCCCTTGGGGCAATTGTGTCCCCAAGCTCAGAAATGGTTACAGCCGCTGCTTTAAAAAGCTCATGTGTGAGTTACCTCATGCATTTAGGCTGCTCTTATTGCCTTTGTAGCAGAAAAATATACGTGCTTTTCTCCTTGTTGGATTTTTTTAAAAACATTGAGCAGTAAACAGAAACAACCTGGTAGTTCTTATAGATAGATTTTGCTGTTAGCAGTGCTCCTGCAGTCCCTCTGTCCTTGTTCAGGAGCACTGCAAGGCTGAGCTCCTGCTAAGTGAATTGTCCAACTTCAAAGCCAGCTGCTTTGCAGCAGCAGAGCTGGTGGATGGTGTTTTTATTGGTGTTTGCATCACGTTTAAGCTGCTTTAAAATGGCAGATTTAAGTCCCAGAAACATGAGGTTTAAGGGGTTTATGCTTTGCAGAAGCGCTGACTGGGACCTTGCAGGGCAGATCCATGCTGGTGGCTTTCTGTAGGCTCAGACCAGTGCCACGTGCTTTGGCACATGGTGACGTGGGCGCTGCCTCCTGCCTGCACAGCTGTGAGGCTGTGGGGTGCCCAGGGATGGGGACCTCTCCGTGGCACACGTTCCTCAAAGTAGCTTCCCAAGGGAAGAGTGCCTCCAGTGCTGATTCAGTGCCAGCAACTTCAGTGCCATTTGGATTGCCAGCTCTCGACACAGGAACACGGGTCTCTGGAAGCCCCCTTCTCAGGCACCAAAGGAGCCTGATTCCCACTGATGGAGTCTACAAACAAAAGGCCCATGTTAAGGCTGGGACTTGAGCTCCTGTGGGTTTCTGTCCTTGGCAGGGATTTATCTCACTGGATGAACAGGGTGATGGAAGAGGCAAGGAGGAGAATAACACCAGGTGTTATGGTGTGTCCTCATTTTGGCTAGTTGCAAGCAAAGACAAATGGACTGCATGCATCCTGAGGATTTAGCTGCCACAGTGCATCTCTCATCACAGCAGATGTTTAGGCTTTGGTTTGCTCAGCGTTTGAGTTCCTCGGTGTGTAACTAACTAGAGATGGAAGTGAAATTTATATGCTCAGAAATAAGCTGGTTACCATATGCAAAGGACCGTTCCTTCAAGTGGCAGTGTGGGGGATAATGATGATGGGAAGAGGAGGCTTAGGGCTGGTGGTGCCAGTAATGGCTGGTGGCTATTTGGGCACATGGGTGCTGCTGTGGTTCCACTGGGCTATGATGCACATGCAGAGGGGTATCATATTCTGGGGAGAAAAAGCAAGGTTTTACTTAAAGTAACTTGGTGGGTTACAGACAAGTGCAAGACTTTGGAAAAAATTTAGAGTGCAAAAAGATGACAGATAATGGAAATATTCATACAGGAGAAAGCCTGGGAGAAGGTGAAGAGATATGGGAGACTACATGCAAATAGAAACTGAATACGTAAGGAAAAGCAGTGCCTGCCCAGCTGGTGAAAGTGCAGATATGGATACATAGGATTATTAGCTGTGAGCATCACCCACAAGAATTCCATCCCTCTCAGGATGCTGGTGCCTCCTGGTGTCTGAAGGAAGTTTTTGTTAAAGCAATGTAGAAGCAGACACCCTATATGCTTTTACTGTATGGACATCTCATTTTAATCTTATTACTTGCTTTAATTAAAAGTCATGCTATCAATTAAAATAGCTGTTCTGTCCCTGCTAACAGTCATGATTTAAAACTCACATCTTTGTGTCCCAGGTGCCTTCCTGTGCTGCTGAGGAAGAGCTGTGTCAGGGACCCCAGGAGCTGCTCCATCTCTGGCCCTTACATTCACTCTGTATGAAAGACTCACATAAAACTGGCCCTATATCTTTTAAAATTGTGTGGCACTTGACCTCCACTTGGAAATGAGAAAGGTACACAGCTCTGTTACTCTATGACTAACTGATTTTGCAACCATTTCTTGGGTGACTTCTTTAGGAGGTCGGAGAGAGCCTGTAAAAGTTTTTGTGTTGGCAATGAGCTCCTGGTGACTCCTGCATCTTAGACACTCTCTCTGCTACCGTGTTATTTATTAAGCAGCTCAGGCTAAGCTTTTACAGAAAAGATGTTTCTCATAACCTGCTAATTCATGTTCCTTGCTTAATCACCAAGTCCTTGCAATTAAGTGGCGGAGTGGCCTGAGTTAAGTTGGAAAGTGCTGTGAAATAAAGGATGCACAGAAATTATAATAATTCAATAGCCCTCTGGGTTGCAGCCTGGGCAGGAGGGGGACCCCTAATTTCTGTGCAGCATGAACAGAGCAGCCTATCCAATGTGACTCCTCCTGGGGCTGCGGGGCAGATGTAGTTGGTGTTGGAGAGCCTTGGGGTCCAGTTTATCACTAGGCAGGGCTTGAGTAGACACATTATATCATAAACCTGCCTGAACCCATGAATTTACAATGGTAGGGAAAAGGTATGAAATACTAAAATGCATTGTCATTTAAAGATCAGGTTTGCCCTGGACGTCACTGTATCTGGGTGATCTGGTCCTTTTCTGACTTTCCTGCCTTTACCCAGGCCTGGTTCCCTTTGAGTGCTGGAATATCGTAATGTGTGTCATATCATCATATCGTGTGTGACTATGCCGTGATCTGTCCATTTTTGTTTTCTTTTAGCTCTGGTTCCCTCATTAATATTTCTACTATACACCATGCAACAGGGATAATTGGGCAAATTATAAATCACTGTCTGCTGTGGGAATTGTGAAGTGTGTATTTTAATGCCCAGGAATCCCGTATCATACTTGATGTCTTTGTTCATGTGTTGACAGTCCATGATAGTCCATTTGTTCCAGCTGCCCCATGTCTGCAGCTCCCAAACCCTCACATCATTGCTTACACTCTGTTATAGGAAACGTTTAACCCTTCACAGAGTGGGCAGCAGTATAAAAGTGAATCTGATGCATGTTTTCCATTTAAGAAAAAAAATCTCATGTTCTTTGCTACTGAGTAAAACTCGGTTTACTGAATTCAGTGAAGGTGACTGTGCAAGGTACGTAGTTTGGCTATGTGGCAGGGTAGCCTAGATGATGTGATGACCTTTTCTGGTCTTCATATGGGATGAGGTTTTGGTTTGGTTTGGTTTGGTTTTTTTGTTTTGGTTTGTTTTTTTCAGGGATTGTTTTCTGTGCATTGATATGTGAATCATATGCGTAAACAGGGATGGTGCTTTAGGTGTTGCTGTAACCAGAGACACGGGACATGGTTTAGTGGTGGACTTGGCACTGTTAGGTTAATGTTTGGACTCGATGATCTTAAAGGTCTTTTCCAACTTAAAAATTATTTGATTCTGTGATTCTATCTTAGCACTTTACAGGACAGAGTTTGGTGCAAACTCCAAGCTCCCCTGACTTTCCCTTGTGGCTGAGTCTCATAGTCTCCCTTCACCTCTCCATCCCTGGGCTCCCCATGCACCAGCTGAGGCACGTATCTACCCGACACATTGGATTTGCTATTTCTCCTGGATGTGTGCAGGTGGGAGGAGTGGAGAATGCTCCATGGGGTGCTGAAAGGTATTGGCTCACCATGTGAAGGGAGTACCCAGCTGCAGGAGCCTTCACAAATTTGGTCAGTTTAGCATATCAAAAAGAAGATCAAAAAGTTACTCCATTTGTGTGCTTTCAGGAAAAAAAAAATAATCTACTCCAGAGTCTCTTAATCTACTGGCTAGAGGTAGAACAAGATTCAGGGGCTGGAAGCCAAAACCAAAGAATTCCAATTAGAAATGGGACACAAATATTTAGCCCGCTGCAATAAACTATCTAAAAAGGCGTGGGGAGGGGGGGCAGGTAGTGATTTCTCTTCTTCATCTTGTAATGCTTTATATGTAGTCTGGATGCCTTTATAGAAAAGACACTTCAGCCAAATTTGAGTTATTTGGCTCAGCACGTGGATAAGTGGGTGAAATACTATAGTGTGCGATGTACAAGAGGTCAGACAAGGTGATCTGATGGTTCCTCTGGCTTTAAAGCCTCTAAGAAGTTTCAGCATGGCCGGAAGGTTAAGGTGTGAGGCTGCAACTCCATCTGTGCTCTCCTGAGACTGGCAGAGGGTCTGTGTATGACCCTGCCTCTTGTTCCTCCGATCTCAGGAGAGGATGCTCTGAAGTGAAAGCTAGAGGTTATGGGTTTGGAAGTCATATGTAAAACTGAATTCCTATGTTCTTTTTTTTTTTTTTTCTTTAACCAGCATGTAAGCCATGCATGATACAGCCCTCATATGAGTTTGAAATGTTCCATCATGTTTTCATTATTTGTTTAAAAATGGGAATTGTCAAGATCTCTTTTGCTTTAATTACCTGACACTACAGAGCTTCAGAGAGCCTTTTTACACTCTCCAGAATGTGCCCTTGGGATGGGACAAGTCTGAGCTCTGCAGCAGATGCTTTCAGAAGAAAGTTGTTGGCATGAGTGGCTGAAAATAGAAGCTTGTTTACAACACTGGTTTTGCATTATCAGCTGTAGTGCTCCAATAATTAAGGCTGTGAACTTAATTAGCTCAACACTCCATAATTCTCTTGTGTCTCTCCAGGGGCTTGTCTGCATACAGCTCTGTACAGCTTCAGCTTGTGCTGGGAACATCTTTATCCCGGGGAGGCTGCCTTCACACAAGTACCACCTTAACTGCCGTGAATGCTGTACTCAGTTTTTGAGTGCACAAACCCTCCATAGGGCTTTCTGGAGAGCTCATCCCTGGGTTATTTGGCTGCTTTTATTAAAACCATACAGGCAGAAGTACTAACCTCTACTGAAGCATCAGGAGAACTGAATGATGCCATTGTTACTACTGATTGAAAGGGTGCTGTTACACTGGCTTCAAGCTCGTGTCTGTTCTTAAGTGGAAAATGTTTCTTAATGCTGAATAATGTAGTAACATTTCTGGCCAGCACCGTCTTTTTGACAATGAAACATTGCCACATGCTCGCAAACAGACTGGGGCTGCTGCTTTCCCCTCTCCCATCTGGGTTAGGAGGCTTCTGAGCAGGACCCGACCCTGGGCAGGGGACGGTGTCCCCTCTAGTCCTGACCCAAAATGGCCCATTCCCCAACGACCCCACCACAGCATGCCCCAGCATGTCCTGTGGCCCAGACCACCCTATCCCTGGGCATCGTCTCCTGTGTATTTACTGATCCTCAAAGCCAACCCACGCACAACTTGGAGATGTTTTACTTCTCGAGTGCGTGAGCTTCAGCTGTTCTGACTCTCCCGTGTGTGCGTCCTTCCTGTTTGGACAGATACTTGATATGTACACCTCAGATGGAAAGGGCTGGACGTGATTAAAACACACAGTGAAGCCACAGGCATCCTTTTCCACGCAATGCCCTCCCCCTCAAGCAAACCTGAGGGGTTGTAGGGGTATTTAAGGTTTATTATGCAAAGCATTTGAGTAATCCTTTATTTTAGATGCAGAGGGACAGATGCAAGATGCTGCGTGCTGGCATGTTGTGCCTGCCTGTATCATTGCTGAGATTTGCTGTGTTTGTGTTGAGGTACTTTCTATTTCTGCAAGAATATCTTGGCATAAAAAAGTCAAACCTTCCTGATTTATTTGGAGTTAAATTAAAATTGGTATGTAAACTGATTAGCTTTATCAAAATACTTACATTTTTTAAATTCTCTGAAATCCCAGGATAATTTATGTTCCAAGTTATTAACGTGTAACATTAACATTTCCCCTTAATTACAGGGCTGTGATGAAAGCCTCTCTCCCAGTGGGTGCATGGCTCTGGAACCAGCAATGGTTCCTGGCACATGATTAACAGCTCTGAATCAAGGCAGGATGGTTCCCCTGGACATACTGGCTCTGCCAAGGGCAATGGCATTCCTGTGGTGTATCCGACCTCACCATTGCTCACGTACAAACACAAAACTGTACTTGTTTTACCCTTAAAAACAGCGCTCGCATAGCTCGAATGCCTTGAAATGCAAGGTAAAGGCAAATATTGGTGTGTTGGTTTTCACGAGCCCCGTTGTTAAATGGTTACGTATGACGTGGTTGGCAGAACATCAGCAGCTAAAGCAAACGCACTCATACTTGCTTCTTCCTTGCCCTTGTTCATACTGTCTGGGATTTTTGCCGCATGCTGCCTTTCGGCACAAAGCTGGGCTAAGTGACGTTGTCCCCATCAGTGTGGTGGGGAATGGGACTATGGATTTATCCTCCACGTTGCCTTTTGTTCTGTTTCCCGAATGCTCCAGAGAGCTAACTGTTAGCAGGGGGAGAGGGTAGGGAAGAGCCATGTGCAAAAGAGGAAAGGGATATTTTCAGCTGGGACCAAGACAAAGACACAGGTTTCTGGCCTCGCAATGTTTCTGATGGGACTGTGCAACTGTGGGGCCGTCTCGCCAAGCAGAGCCGAGAGGGCAGGTCCAGCGCCGTTATGCTGGATAGTGTAAAGGCAAAACTTGCCGAACTTAAAATGGATAATTTACAATGTAACCCTTACAGCGATGGAGCCCTCTTCATTTTGTGAAACAGAATGTCCTCTAGAAAATATTTGCGCTTAGCTAGTACACGCAGATTCAAGGAAATACTTTCAGGAGGGTTTGAGTCTAATAAAATGGGAATGTGTGACCTGGCCTGCACCATTATTTGCCCGGTTTTATCCTTTTGTTATTATTTCCAAATGTGGAATTCTCATTCTTCTGTGATTCTACAGGTGAAGCTAGGCCAAGAAAAAACAATGGTCTCCCACAATTACAGGAACCAACTATTAGGGCTGTAACAAGGTTAGAAAGGCAGGCCAGCATCCAGAATGGCATGTGTTCTTGAGGGGTTGTGGAAATGTCCCTACATGAGTGAAGAGGTGCTGATTGGAGTGGTGGGATCCCTGCAGGGCTGGGGGACGTTCGCTCTCAGCCCTTCTCTATGAGCGAATGGATTGCTTTGGCCAAAAGAGCACAGTGTTTGGCTCTGACATTCTGGGATGCAACAGTTTACAGATGGTACCATCCTCTCCTCTTCCAGGACGTAAATCCTCTGGGACAAGTCTGTGCCATCTCTACGTGCTCATGTTGGAGTGTTGGTCCTTGCATGACGCAGAACACGGAGCTGTTGTAAGCACGCTGCCAGCAAGCTCCAGGTCTTTTCTGCTCTAATATTTACTATTTTACCTACCAAAAGAGCTCTTTTAAAAAAAGCGTGAACATTCCTACTTCTGCCTGCCAGATATTACAACTGGGGAGCTGGATCCTTCAAGTGTGTCCTTGTTTATAGTTATAAAACTAAATTGGGACAACACCGTATAATATTTGTGAAGGGTTTTATGTTGGCTTTGTGGCATAGACGTGTCAGGTCCCAGTGCCTGGTGTTAAGCGGTGGTCGGTGGGGCTGTGGGCTGCAGCAAAGCCACCTCTAGCACGACATGGGGACGCTGCGGCTGCAGGACGAGGAGCAATCAGGATGAATGCAATGACTATTTTCCAGAATGTAAACAGCCTCGCAGCTTAATGGCTCTATTTATGTTGATGGAGATCAGGAAACACACTTTGTTATTTTAGTCTGAATAAGCTCATGCAGATGGTAAGCAGAAGCAACATGTTTGGAGTTTCTGGTGTTCTCTGACAAGCCAGGTTACACAGGAGTGTTAACCTTGCCTTTGAAAAACACTTGATTTTATCAGTTTGTTTACCAAGCTGTCACAACAAGGCATAAAACCACAGAAGACTCACATGCCGATATGAGAAATGTGCATGTTCTTGGTAGTGGAAGAAGAATAGGAGCTTTCTGCTCTTTGTTAAATGCAGTAACAAGCCTTTTTTTTTTTTTTTTTTTTTCCCTACAAACCACAGAGCAAACTGTTGAGTGGAGAGCTGGGGTGAGAGGAAGATGTTCCATGCAACAAATTGCTTTTCTCTCGAGCCTCCACAGATGCGCGGGGTGAGATTTGTCAAGTTGCTCGAAAAAAAGCTATTTGCCTCATATCCATATCATTTACCAGCACCAGTGAGTCCCCTATTCCCTCCCAGTTGGAGGTTTCCCGTGACGGTGGGCCGGCTCCCCATGAGCTGGTGTTGTGGCTGTGGGAGCCGAACGAGTTAAGCTGTGCTTGCTGTTCCAAGTGGGAGCGAAGAGCCATTGCAAAATGTTTTTCCCCCCGTTGGCTCTGCGTGTTGTTTTAAAATTAAATTGGTTCTGGTTAGCAAACAAGAACGGGACGGCAAAATTAAATTTTCTGAGGAATGTTGTGAATCCTGTGTGAAAAATAAACCCCAAAATGTGTTTTCCCTCCTGCACTCTTTGCCTTGTCTTCGTCCCCCTTTGTCTGCCGTCACCCTCTCTCTGTTCCCTCCACAGATGTGTCGGTGGGTGGCAAGGTTGGTGTCCTTATGCTGAGGTGCTGTGGTGCGCAGCAGTGGGAGTTAATGGGAGCTGGGACATCATGGCTTGGCCAGTACATTTTTTTTCAATTCCCCTTCCATGTATTGTCGTGTATCTTCTCCTCTTGCTCCTTTGTTCTCGCTGTCCCCTCAGCCCACACGCTGCCTGAGGGACATAGTTGCTCCATGTCCGTTGGGTGAATGCTGTGCAGGTCCAGAGAGTGTCTTGGATGCATAGAGGACACAGTATTAATTCTGGATGCAGAATTGGACCTATAAAGTATAATTCAGCCCCATGCAGATGACTACCGCTGGCCATCTGCAACGCTTCAGTCTCGCCGGAGTCCAGCACAGGCTCTGCATTGGTGGAGCTACACCCACACAGGGCTCTGTGATGGACAATACAGATTTCTCCCTGTCTGCTTCCATTTTCGTTATTTATTTATTTATGCGCAGATGGAAAATCTTTGAGTCAAATTGGCACTCCTCAGATTCTGTTCCTCTGGAAAGCTCCTGCAGTTCTTAAAAGCTTCTCTTCCATTTGGTCAGCCCTGCAGGCATTTGCAGTGCACTTCATAAGTCATTTCTCTAGTCATTGCCTCAGTATTTGTGTCAAGTCTTCTTGGATCTTTATTTATAATTTGGCGCGAGTTTGTTCTGAGTGCTCAGCAGACTCTCGCTGTTTTGTGCGTACTAGGACATCTTGCTCTCAGACCTTTAGATGGGACAGCAGGTTACTCTGAGTTGAGTTTCATCACACGATGCATGTGAAGTGCTGGGGCTGTCATTATTTCTTGGCTTTTGCTATTGCTTTTATTCAGGAAGTAAGACTCCTGATGCCTTGTAATGCTTAGTCCTATGCTACCAATTCCTGGAGGCCAGGAATGTACCCTGGGAGGTGTCACAGCATAGTTGCCCCTCTTGCACTCTTCTCCAGGTGTGTTGTCTTGGCCATTGCTGGAGATGGAAGGCTCAAGCATCCTCCAGCATGATGTGGAGCACCCACATGGACTTGCCTGACTGGGGAAGACGATCAGGGTCAGGCAACAGGTCTAAGAGAATAAACATCTCTGGGGAGGCAGCATGGGTCTACTGAAACCTCGCCTCCAGGCAGCACATGAGGATGGGTGCCTCGTCCCTGTGAGCACCATTTTCTGGAGTGAGGCTGTGCGTTGGACCCTGTGTCTGGAACAGGGCTGTGGCTGTTTTAGGCAGCCAGGGAGCACTCCTCCCTCGCCATCAGACCATTAGAATAAATAAAACAGCTTCACTTACACAGGATGAAATCAAGTCTTCTGGATTGTGGCCTAAACACGGTCAACTGCTCCTCTGGGCCCTTGAGCTGCCAATAACTTGCACCTCCTAATGAGGTTGTCCTTGGGAAGAAGCCATTAGAGGCTAAGGAAATTGTGCAGATCTTCATCCTTCAAGAAGTGGGAAATCATCACTAACAGGACTTGCAGCACCCCTTGTGTCAAGGAACAGGATATGCAGGAAACACATAGATCAGAACCCAGCTCTTAGTGCAGTGCCCTAGTCAATGCCCTCCTAGAGCATGGTTATCTACATAATTGCCCAAACTATCCAGGACACCATGGAGGCTGGGTTTCTCTTCTGCTCAGGCCTTGCGGTGATTAGATTTCACTCAGGTGAAGGGCCATCAGGAAGATAATAAGGTTTTTCCAGGCCCCTCTGATAGTTAAGGGCTTGTGCGTTGCATTTGTTGTGCCAGGTCTTGTGTGTACCGGAATGCCAGTAAAGTTCACCAGAAATAAATCATCATTAACTAGAGCCAGAAGCATCAGCTTGATAAACCTCTTCCTGCTACTGCCACATCTTCTAACACAAGTGCTACATATGTGACTTGTTGACTCGATGGTTAAAAGCACTCTAGAAAGATGTAGTCATCTGTTTCTACACACATGCGCATGAAGTATTTCACATTCCTCTCTAATCCACTGTAGATATCTACTGCTTCAACGCCATCAGTCTTTGTGATCAAAGCTGTTGTGTTGCACAGCAGGACTCCACCACCACCAGGTTGGGCTGGGGATGCTGAGAAGAGGCTGAGGCTGCCCAAGTTTGCTGCTGCCACTGCCTTATTCTTGGGCACCTTCCATCTCTCTTCGTTTTCTCTCCAGGAGGTGCTCCTGGTGCCTGACTTGTCCTCCTGGTGTCCAGCCTCTCACTCTGTTCATCCTCCTGGTGCTGATATAGCACAAGACCATGTGGAAACCCAAATTGGTGGTTACAAACCTGATTTGAGTGTTTATAATTTTATCCTGTCATCTCTCTTTAAATGGGAATTCCTTGTGCTAAAGTTTCAGATTGAGGGCTTGAGGAGATGACCTGAAATCTGAGTGAGAATCTGGTGAGTCATTTCTGAGTGCTGTGAGCATAAATATATTTCCCAGTTCTGAAAGTGTAACGTTTATCAGCTGTACAGTAATACACAACCAGCCCCATTTTGCAGGATCAGGCTTCCAACATATACAGCCCTCAGCAATAAATGGAGCAAGGTCATTGCTAAGCTGGAAAGTAAATTCTTTCAAAGAATTTCCTCCCAGGACAAGACCTAGTCTTTTTTTCCAACAGCTAACACCTTCCTCCTCACTCAGAGCAAGCTTGTTACCTTTCTGAGATACGGAAACTTTACTGTTGTCTACTGTTAAAAAATTTCAACCCTCCTTTTTTGTCTCCCTTTAATCTCCTCCAGCACACCATGGTGTGTTCATCTGCCTTTCGTTGGGCTCATCTTTTCTTGCACTTCCCTCTTCTAATGCTGCCCACATGGTTCACATCTAAGGAAGCTGGGAGCCAGTGGGCATATCCCAGATGCGATCTGAAGGGATGGGATTCTTAGGTGGAATTATTTAATTGGAGACTGCCATGCAGTTTGGGGGGAATTTATTTTAATAAGTTGATTTTAATATTTTCCATGTATTTATTTTCCAGTGACAATTATGCGATATCCAGGAAGATAATGGTTCATTTAACCAGCGAGATACATTCAGTTAAAACCTGAGAAACTATGCTTCTTTAGATCAACCTTTATCCTCAAGAATTGTCTCAGAAAGCTGTCTCCTCTGGCTGGGGGCAGAATGCCTTTCAGAGGCTTAATAGTGGTTATTTGTTTAGCTAAGTAAGTTTAAAAATCTGACAAATACATTGCAAAAATCTCAGATCCCTCTCCCAGAAGGCAAGCCAATGACACCATTAGCTTAATCCAGCACCTCATATACTCAATTTTAATATGACTCTTTAGCTCCAGAATATGATGTATTTTCAGTTGAAGGATTTGTTTTCCAGTAGTAAGAGGGGAGAAGGAGGGAGGGCAGTGCTGTAGGTCGCTCAGCAGTTGGGTACACAGATGCATTCAAAAACATGCAAAAAGTCTCTCTGGAAAAGAGCTGACATCTAAATCCATTCACTGATTGGAGTAACTCATGGCAGAGCCTCTTGCTGTGTATTTAGCTGAGTCCCACATACCACGAGAGAGCTGTCCTCTGCTCTGCCTCCTGCCTATGTGGCTCCCTGCATTTTTGACAGCCACCTCTAGGCATGAGACAATTAATGGATGATATATGGAGCTACTGTCCTGGCAGGCTGTGCGAGCACCCCTCTCCATCTCCACAGTGACCAAGGATGTACTAACTCATGCGGAGGAGTTGGGCTGGCAGCTGTGGCTGCAGAGTAACTGTTGTGAAATTTAACATCCATCCCATCCAAGTCCATATATCTGCAGTGTTGATATCCAGGGCTGGGCTGGCTTCGGGTTGATCTCCGGGAAGATAAAGAGGTATAGAGCTCCTATAGAGTTCACCTGAGACACTTTAGGTGCTTACTTCACAATGAGTCCTGCCCATTCTTTCCTGCTCACCTTAAAAGTAGTTCAGATGATGATATTTCCATTGCAGGAGATCTGGAAGAGATGCATTCCACTGAAATGCTGGCAAGCGCTGAAGGGAAGCTAAGGGTATCAGGGATGTGTCTGTGCCCAGGAGAGCAAAGCAATAAGTACCCTTCCAGTTTCAAAGTGCAGCATTATTGCAAGAGGACATGGTGATAATCGCAAAATTCTGGGTGAAAATGCAGGAAAAGCATTTATGAAATACATATGAATCTTCTGTGTTTGATAAAATGATCCAACACAGATTTCATAGTGATAACTGAGCACTTTTGTGGTTTAAGTTTCCTAAGTCGTCTTTCATCTGTTCCTTCCCTCTTCAGGTCTGCTTCTGTTTCATATTTAAAATTAATGTAATTAACAGCCATGTCACAGTTAATTTTTTCTATGAAAACTAGAGCAAAGAGCTGTCTCCATGTCACTACATTGTTTACTCTTTTGCACTGAGTTATGGGTTGATATTTTCCTGTTATTTCCTCTTACTTATATGTATTTGTAGGGTATTTTCCTGCTGCTCTTTCTGCTGCTCCCTCCCCTGGACCCACAGCACAGCTGTTGCCTCTCCATGTCTCACTGGTTGGGAAATGCTGTCTTAAACTCACTTCCCTAGAGATCCTCTTGACCTGTGCCCTGAATTTGTTCAAATTTGCTTTTTTTGAAATACATGATCTTTAATCCGTTGTTCTTGTTCCTTCACTGCCTTAAATTGCTGAACTTTATGGTTTTGTAACCACTTGCACTCAAATCTACTTCCAGTTTTGGACTATTAATCAACTTTTGGTATCAATAATATCCAAGTAATAAACATCCTCTCCCCTACTACTTTCCCCTGGCGTCAGAGCAACTTTCCACTGTGCATTCCAGCAGCTTGGTGGATCTGGGATTTGCCCTCCTCTGTCCTTAGCAGATACCAGGGTGATTAAAATTAGCTGTTCCTACCAACCCTAATTGTTTGGCTGCTGCAGTCAGATGCTCAAGACGACCTTGTCTGTGTCCTATTTCTGATTAATGGACCCCTGTGGGATGTCTCCTGTGCTCCTTGTCTCTTCCTCTGTCCCTGTGGACATGCACAGAGACTCTTTCCTTGCTTCTTGAATCTGAAGCATTCTTCAAACAAAAAACCACTTCCTATTTCCTTCTTCTGTTTCCTAAACAAGTTACATCATCTTATGTCAGTATTTCCCTCCAGTGATGTCTTTCCATGAAGCATGTGTGAGGCTAAATGCGGTAGTTGCATATGAGGACTTTAAAGCAGTCTTACTCCATGCTCTCCTGGCATTTATGTGCAGACATACAACACGATCAGAAGGCTGCCCTGCTATTCTAACTTGGAGTTTTTCTCTGAGCCTCCTGTAATTTCACTTTCCCTTAGCCACATCCCAAGCTTTCAGCTGGTTTTAGGGCACCCGCTAGTTTTTGTGAGTGGCTCCCTTCTGACCTAGTTTCCAGACCTCTCTCTAGGTTGGAGAGGTACCAACCATCTTCACCCAGATGTTACTTTTTCCAGCATCCTCTCTCTGCAGAAGGCCATCTCACTGTCAGCAGCAAGCGCTTAAGAATTACTCTGCAGCTGGTGCAGAGGAGCAGACCTGTCCTCCCTCAGCACATCAACATTGTTTTGTGAGAATCCCAAATGTTGGAAACACCAGCAGTTTGTTGACATAGCTTGGTATGACTTGTAGGAGAGCATAGAGCTGCAGAATTGTTTGGAAGCTTGGAGAACTTGCATTACTATGAAGATACTGAAGACCTGCAACAAATGCTGCTTAATGAAAGTATCTTCAGAGGAGGCTTGATCTTAATCTTGATCTATCCAGAAGAAACAAAAACCTAGCAGGCAGGGATATAGCAAGATCCAGTCCCTGGAAGGCCAAACCAGCTAAATTTGGACTAGAAGCCAGCTGACATGACCACGGACATTAAATAGCTGCAACATGTTACATGGGGATAGGCTGGTGTCCATACTTGCAGCAAATTTTGATTTGGTGGTGGATACTTTTACAAAAGATCTGACCAGTTCTGCTGAGGGGCTGGGTTTGATTCCTTCACTATTTGTGTGCATCCCAGGCTGTGTGGTGTGGGACATCAGGCTAATGACACTGGCCTTTTCTGGCCACTCATCTGTGTCTCCAAAATCAGGTTCAGACTCCACCCTGTGTGCTTTGGTACAAGATTCCCCCAAAGACTAGCTGGGGAGAGCTCCTGCCAAACCGGGTCCCTCCAGCTGAGCTGTATCTGCGAGCTCAGAGGAGCAGGAAGAGCCAGGGCCACTTCCTTCAAATATTTTACAGATTGAGACCAGGGTCTGGGATCTGTGGGAAGTCGGAGGAGTTCACAGACCCCAGCGGGTTATGGTCCTTGCTGCAGCGCTAACAGTCTGCGCCAATAACTGTTATCTTCCTCATCTGCCTTGCTTGGTCGTCCGCTATCGTGTTCAGATGCAATGACACTCGGCAACGTGGACAAGCCTTCTGACATTATTTGAGTGCAGCTGGAGGCATCTACTTTAGCCTTGAAAATGCCTCTTTCTTGGCAGTGCTTTGTGTTTATTATAATGCTGTCTGTAATGTGCAAAAGTACATTTCTTTTTTTAACTTCCTTCTTTATGTACTAAAGAGTGTGGTTTTAATTAAGGATTTCAGATTGAAACATTTCCGGTTTTATGTGTTGTTTTTTGGTTGGCCTTTTTTTTCTTTTTTTTTTTTTTTTTTTTAGGACAGTTTTCAGTTAAAATGTTTTAGAGTTTTGAAAAATACCAGATGCCCAGCTCACAAAGTGTGTGAAGAGCTGTAGTCACTCCCTCTTCCTCCCAGGGAAATCAGCTGCTCCGCCAAGTGGGAACAGCCAGGGACGGCTGACAGCAAAAATGGGGTCATCAGGCAGGAGAGGATGGGCCAGGACAGGGATCGGTGGTTTTCAGTGGTGCAACATGGCCACAGCTCCTCACACAATAGGAAACGACTCAGACGCATCAAATGAAGCACCTGATTTTCGTGGATTATGGGTTTACCCCCTAAACAGCTAGAGATTGTACAAGGAGATGGGCAGATCCTTGCTTAACAGCAGAGCATCTCTGCTGCAGTGCCTGCTGGCGAGGGGCGTCAGGCGAGTCCCTGCCACCCCGGCCGCAGCCCACATCCACGGAGAGGCAAGGCCAACCCAAACAACTCGTAAAATAAGACAGTTGTTTTGTTGCACATCAACTGCCATTAAAAGGAAAATTAAAAACAAGCCAGATTTTAGCTTTCCTGGTAGCAGGAGAGCTTAAAAATGTCCCATAAAGGCACCCAACATTTTTGAAAACAGCAGGCAATGAAAATTATGCTAAAACCAGGTTTCTTGAATTGTTCCCATGATTTTTGGGAGCTTGACTCATGATTTTTGAATGTCGGGGTTTGGCAATGCTGAAGTCCTCAGTTGGAATTTGTTCCCGATGTGGTATGTCAGCTTCCTAGCATGACTGATCAGTGTCACTCTCCTCCGAAGCAGCAAGAGACTCTGGGGGTGGGAGGTAGGCAGGTTCAGTATAAGGTGCTGTGCCTTCTGTGGCTCTGGAGATGCTGTTGGGTGGGTCTGGCTCACATCTCTCTGTGAGGCTTTTCCGAATCAAACCATGTGTCTACCATATGACAGCAGTTCAGGCAGCAAAAAACAAGTATTGCAGCTGCTAGGTGGACTGGAGGGAATGGGTGAACTGGATGCATATCTTACCTGGGTTAAGCATTTTCCTTGGATTAAATAGGCATGTTAAAAACATGCTCCATACCTGTGCATCTTTCATTCCCGTTTAGCCATGCAGCACGTGCACAGGGTGTTGTTCAGCCCATGCTGCCCAGCTCACTTTTTGCAGGAAAGCACTGAAAACATCCATCCTCTTGCTGCAGTGTTAGCATTTCAGGTGCTGTAAAGACACAGCATTTTGAAAGAAAACCTCTGCCTTTGAACTGTGGCATCTTGGAAGAATGATGTGGATGCAGCTTGCCTGAGCAGCAAGTGATGCACAGGGGAGTGGGTCCCTGTGACAGCTGCTGTTGGCTGCCCCACAGGCAGTGCTCCACAGCAGGCAGGAGGTGAGCATGGGGACAGGCATGGTACCTGCCCTAGTGTCTTCTCGCTCTGCCTCATGTTACAGTGTGGGTTCGGGCTGCACAGGGTTTCCCACACCTGGGAGGTGAGAATCAGTTGCACAAAGAGCTGTCCCTCCACATGGCTTCCTTGGCTGGGGAGCAGCATCATGTAGGGACAAAGTCCTCTCTCCTCCCTCGCAGCACAGAAATCACCAATGTTTGCACCTCAAGCCAGCTTTAGGCCATAAGAAATCACCATGCTCCCCACCCATGGGTAAAGCTCTGCAGCTGCCCAGCTACCCCTCTCTCAAAGCCCCCCAACCTGATGTGATCCCCAGCCCTGTCCTCCCAGCAAGGCAGCCCAGGAGGGTATTCCGTCCTCCCATCAGCTGTCCCCCTCCATCTCCAGCTGCCTGCCTATTTGGGAGCTCACAGTTCACCGAGTGCTTGAAGAGCTGACCACTTCTTGCCTATTTGGGAAAGCTTTTAAATTGTTCCAGAAACTGCTGTTTGTTGATAAATTGGGGTGATTGCAGAGAAGTGTTTTAGCTAAACTGTGTAAAAGAAGGAATGAGCTGCAGCGCAGCACTGCCAGCTGTCATTGGATTTAGAAACACACATCATAGATTTTGTTGCTTTTCAGACAGCTGCGCTTATAGCTGCTCTTATAGCTATATAAAACAGTCATTCTGTCAGCAAATGGTCTGGCAGCAGAGCTGGGTTCTATCTGCGTTCCCAAGCCCGGTGGGTTCTCTCCCTCCACATGCATAGCTAAAACCTGGAGGAAGGTGGCTTTGTAGCATGGGCTGTAACCTGTCCCCAATGTTGTAGCTTTGCACGGGGAGCTGTGCTCGCCACCTTTGCAGGAGATAGTGCTGACAGGGCTTGTCTTCAGCACCCCTGGTCATTATGAATGGGTTAGTTCCTGCCCTGAGAGGGCGTTTTGGGGGGTTTTACCCCAGGTCTGCAGTTGCTGCTCAAGAGTCTGGCTGATTTACAAACCACAGCTTGTTACAGCAGTACTCACAGAGATCAGATTCTGTCCTCTGAGGTCTATCCTATTCAAACTTTGGAGCTAAAGCTGCGAGTACTAGGAACCAGAGTTAGATTTTAAAGAATTTCCTCAAGGGAAGGGAGATAGTGCCCGATTATCAAATTCGAAACTTTTCACAGAAACAATATCACTTCCAAGAAAACCTCATCCAGAAAGGGTTTCCTGCTAACAGACCAACTTCAAATGCCCACTAAAAGTAGTATTTGAATGGTTTAGACACACTTTACTTGCAGTCCTTTATACAAAGTGGAACAACTTAAAGCAAACTAGCCTGCATCAGCAGGCTGCTCCATGAGTGAGCTGTGAGAGTGGGAGCGAGTTATTGCTGTTTCACGCCAATCGTTTGTGCAAGCGGCATTGGAAGTAGCTTCAATGCAGACTATTGCCATCTTGCAGTGGGGTGAGCCGCCTCCTGCAGAGGCCCCAGGGATGCCCGGCAGTGCGGGCACTGCAGCGCAGTGAGGATGCTGATGAGCGGTACCCGTGTTTTCTTTGGAACAGTTTCCATGGCTCAAGCCCAGTGATCTGGGTTGGCTGACAAGGTGTGCAAGAGCAGGTGGTGCTCACAGTCTTATTTGCTCTTGCTGGGTTCTTCTGCTCAGCTCGAATCTGTAGCCCTCTCCCCACCCACCTCCGTTTCCCTCTGAAACTTTAGAAGATGCTGGATTCATCCTGATCCAAATGGGAAGATGTCTTAAGTTATGCAGCAGAAGAAAGCAGCTTTCTTAGCTGTAATGTGATCTTGGTTCCTTTGCAGGCACCAGCCTGGAACAGAGGGTTTGGAAATTGCCCCTCTGGCCATTATCTGAGCTTTACAGCATTTGGAGATTGAACCCAAATCCCAGGTATCTTCTGAAGCTCCATGTCAATTTGCACTTGTTCCTAGAAACCATTACTGTCCTGTGAGCTCTTTACCACGTGAGGATTGAAAACAGAACTATTCTGCTCATTTGAGCTCTTTTTCTTTTGCATGAAGGCAGAGCTCAGGGCTCGTTCCTTTTTCTCACCATCTGAGGATTAAGCCCAATCCTGACTGTTATCCGACCTCGATACCATTTACATACTGAACCCAATGCCTATGGCTTTTATCTGAGCCCTTACAGCATTTGGAAGTGGGCCATGCCCCTTGTCTGGTATCAAAAGCATTATATTAATTTGGGATTCATTCCACAAAATGAGGCTGTCAGCCAGACTCCTTAGCAATTGGATATTGAACCCAGACCTCATGGTTGTCTTCCAAGTTATATGCCAGCTGGGAACTCAGCCTACAATCCATGGCTGCTGGCCAAGCTCCTTATTGGCGAGAGATTGACACCAAGCCCCCAGACTGCTATTTCTGTACGGTGGTGTTAAGGACTAAACCTAGCTCACGTGGTCAGCATAATCACCTCTGCATTGGCAGTGACATGAAAAATCTAGTTAAAGACTTGAATGAGTATTGAGGGTTGATGTTCAGTTGCTTAAAGACCAGGAATGATGACAACAATTCCCTTGGAACAAGGCCCCCTTGATAGTCCAGGGGGAATAGCCCCAGATCCCCCATCTGTCATCCAGCTGGATATAAAATTCAGGTTCTCATTAACACACAGTGCGTAACATTTCTTTGCTGGCTGGCAGTATTAAAGCCAGTTCCTCCAACTTTCAGATATTCTTCAGATGGGATTAAACTAGATCCCTTTCCTATATCACTGTTAGACTCTGCCAAAGCACTTCTTGTCACTCAGAGCAGACCTCCAACGCTGCACCTTGCCTTGGGAAGTGCTTCCCACATGCAGCATGTCCCCAGCCTTTGTTCCCCCATAGAGGGGAAGCCTGGAAGGTAAATGAGAGCAAGGGATGGCTCTGCACACCTCCATACTCTTTGAGGGGCACCTGAACAGGTAGAGGGAGCATTTCGGGTGAAATGCGTGTCTGAGGCAAGCAAACTTTTCCCTCCTGTCAGTAATTTTGCCCGGGAATTCTTCCCCATCTTTACACGGTGTGGTTTTACTGCATAGCAAAATGCTTCAGAAGACTGAATTAAAACCAAACAGCTTCCCAGCTGGGATGGTCATCATTAGAATGCAATTTCCAGCAACGTTGTGGGTTTCTTGGTAGCCTTGAAATCTTTAAAATTCTCCTTAAGAAGCGACTTTGAAGGAATGGCTTAGCATGCAGCTAAAATAGGAAAATCTTCCCATGATCCAGTGGGTCAAGCTGGATGTTATAGCGCAAATGGACAGTGTAGGATGTTGCTTTTCCTCTGAACTTGCAGTGATGGTGAAGGCTACTCTTTGGTGCTCTAATTGTGCAAATTGTGTATGGGGGGGGTTCTGGTTTCCCCATCTGAAACACTACTGTGAATGCGGATGGAATCCCTGGGAAGATTTCAAGCCAGTTTTGCAGACCCGTTCTGCGGTTCTGGAGTTACTCTGACTGTCTGTTGCATATCTTCTGATTCATGTTTATTTGCTAAGAAAACATTAAGTCCTTGCCACACACATGTGGTTTTATGAGGATTTTCAGCCCAAGAGAGACAGTGCAAATGGGATTCAGCTGACTATGGTGGCAATTCATTTGTAAATAAATTTTCCATGTACCCACTTGTTCTTCTATAAGTGGGAATACCTTTTTTGATCCATTGCTCTAGCATTGCTCATCTCCTGTCTGAACACTCTGTACCACCCTTTCTGGCCCCTCCCTGTAAAGCTCTCTTTGGGCTTGTCTTTGCCCTTTGCCAGGTCTTTCCCAACCTCTTCCCTCCACTATCTCCTGTGGGGTCCCCAAGGGGCAGGAGATGCTGCTGATTTTGGTCCTGGCACCAGGAGCTGTTTGCAGCGGTGCTCCAGGCATCACTCAGAATTTATGGGGAATGCAAAGGCGAGCAATACCCATGATTAGTTGGAATTGTTATTTCTAGAACTGTATTTCTTTGCTTTAACAACAGAAGAGTTCATCTGTTGTGCATTTGCTTGGTTTCTCAGCTAACCTGCAGATTTGGGGAGTGCGGTGTGTGCTGCCCACTCCATGCTCGGCTCTTGCCCTGTCCTCCTTGGCGCTGGCACGTGATGTACGTGCAAGAGACGGACGTGGAAAATGCTGGGGATAGAAGGAGAACAAGCTCTTCTTTTCTGTCCTCCTGGTTGCCTTCCCAGAGTTACGAAAGCCCCCGGCACGCCGTGCCATGCCCCGCCACCCCTCAGCCCATGGGCTGATCTCAGTCTCCGTGTGCACAAGAATTTCCACTCTTTGTGTTAAACCCTGCCAAAGAAAAATTCCTGAAGCAGAATAAAAAATGTGGAAGACTTTCAAACCCAGAGATTATTGAACTGTCCCTCTTACCAAATGGCAGTCAATACTACGTTCTTTATAAAAAGTCTCTAGTATAATGTTTAATTCAGTAACTACAATTGGAAAGCCTTTCCAATTATTTTAAACTGCCAAAGACGTTTTAATGTGCCTCAGATTTTGTGCTGGCATACCACAGAGTTAAGTGCCATCCATCTTTCGGAGAACTTTAAAATTTAGCCTCATATAAAAAGGAGAAAAATGGGAAAGAATCCCAAAGGATGTATTATACTCGTCCCATGAATGCCACCACCATTTGTGGCCTCAGAGACACCTTCTCCTGCATTTTGAAATTGTTTGTCTCCCTCTTTGCGGAGTGAGAGATCCATGCAAACAGCCAAAATCCTTAACTCCTGTGCGGAGCTTTGGCTGAGGGCAGGATTACAAGCAGATCTTCACTGGCGGCCACCCAGCCACGCATTGTCGGGCGGTATTCGCTCTCCAGATGCGTCCAAGCCTCTGTAGCCGAGGGTGTGAAAGGTTGAGAAAGCCCAAGTATCTTCTGATTTCTTTTTGTGCCAGGGCCATGGGGCCTCTGTCCCTGCCTACTGGCTGCTGTCAGTCCCAAACCCACTGAGGTGCTCATCCCTGATGAAACCCACCAGCAAGCACTGCCGCTGGGTGCGAGGGAATGGAGCATGGAGCTTTGCTGTCTTGGTTAGCCTGGCTCCACCTATGTGAGCATCAGTAAGCGGCAGAAGCTGACTCTCAGCATCCCTGTGCTCTTTTTATTTTTTTTTTCTTTCTCCTATTTTTTTTTTTTTTTGCTTTATTTCTTCTCTCTGAGCTCAGTGGCACGTGAGCACTGAGTGTATGCATCTCTGCACTGGGCAGAGGGGGAGAAAGGGCAGGGAAAATGTCTCATAAATCCAGTTCTGCTCTATTAAGATTCATTCTGGTATGACAATGGCTTTTTCTGTTGAAATGCTTTGTGAAATCTTTGCCTAATGATCTGTTAGCTGGGGAAAGGTTAAATTCCTGGAAGATTTTATGTGTTTGATTAAGAAAAAACAGTGCAATTATCCAGAATTCAAAGTGAGTTTTAGCCAGCTGTTAATAATACTGTGATCCTTCATGTCCTCATTACTCAGAAGTAATGTGGCCATCCCTAGTTATGGCAGTAAAATATTTATAGCATTCTCTTTTGGCCCTGTTTATACTTAGGGAGGGCTGGACATCACTCGAGGTCTTCTAAGTATGCTTCTTTTTGTTCTTTAGCCACCCACAACAGTACTCTTCTCATCTAACCACAGCTATCTGAAACAGAGATGTCCCGTTAAAGGCAGTTACCTCAGGAGGGGTCAAACATGCCCTTTAACCACTAACAGTTGGGCATCATGTGCAAACTGGTCGTCAAGGCTCTGCTAGAGTCACTGGAGAGACTGGTGCTTCCAAGATTCACACCATCCTTAGAGGGCTGCCGAGCATAAAGGAGATAAATGGGCTTGATGCCTGATACTCTTGATACCAGCAGTGCCCATAATAACAACCTGGTTTGGTGCGGAGGTGGATTTATTAGTTTTCTGCTCTTTGTAGCCTTGTTACAGTCTGCAGGTTGGATTTTGTGCTGGGAGGCCACTGGAAAGCTGCGGGAGCAGCCCCCAGACATCTGTGTGTTTCTCCGAGCTCTCTCCCCGATCACTGAGGTTTTCAGCTTGGAAAGTCATGGCAGAACATGAGATACACGTGGCATCTTTGTGTTCAGGCACATGGAAACAAAATAAGTGTCATGGGGAAAACGTAATTTCACAGTGGCAGGCCCTGCACTGGGATAAACAGACAGCTTGTTTCCTCCGGTGGATGCATGGAAAATCAATTCCCAGTCCTCTGCAGAGGCTCCTAAACATGAACCAAATCCCCTCCGGTAGTACTTAAGAAAAACAACTGTTTTGCACCAGAGAAAAGGTTTCATTTCTAGCAGGAGAACTGCAGGTAACACCGTTTTGCTGTCTTCATGTTGTCATTTAGTTGTCTGTCTTATCCTCTTTATAGGAGTCTCACTTCAAGTGCAGCTTTTTGCCTGGAGGTCTGAAGTAAATGAGTATTAAGTAACTGTATCTGTCTCTAATTCACTAAACAACCAGAAAAAACAGCTAATGTGCCTGAACCAGTGGGATGAAAACATTAGATTAATGTAATTCAGCTACTTTTCACTCAATCAGTAGCGCTTAGAAGAAGGTTGTGAAAGGGATTAGGAATTCCTTTTCCACGTTTTTCCTTTATTTTCCTTTCCATAAGTTTGCTGTGTTCCATTAAAGATTAGCTATTCAGTTAGTTTATTTCCTTGACCCTCCTTAAAACATTGCTTTTAAAATAAGCTTATTCTTCTCATACCTCAGAGCTGTCTCCATATTCACCAAGGCTTTCAGTGACCAGGAAAAGAGACAGAATAAACACAGACATAGCAGCTGTGAGCAGCTTATCCTGACTGGAGCGAGGAGGTCCCGGCTGTCACCATCTCACTTGCACCTTGATCCAGCATTGTGGGCACAGGGTGTCTCGGAGCATCATCCTTGGGCTTAGGGCAAGTCCTTGAGCATGCAGTCACCTCCTCTCCATCCCTTTCAGCTTCCTTGGCCATGGTGGTGCATGCTATCACCTTAGTGCCACAGCAAGTGTGATGTATGTATCCTCTGCTCCTTTATACCCCACTTCATTGGAAATGTGTAAAAAGACCCAGAGCAGGCTGCCTAGACACTTCAGTTTAACAGCAAATTACTGGAAGCTGCTCTTGGTGTACACATTTCTCACTGCAGTTCAGTCTAGATCAGGGTTGCTTCACTTTCTGGAGAGAACATCACGTGCAATCGTGTCAAAAGCCTTAAAACCCATCAAGATGTAAGATCTAAACGGCTGCTTTTCTGCCTGCGAGCCCTGCTCTCCTGTCAGCAGATTGCTTCAGTGTGTTTTGTTCTTGATATGTTCCTGTGGCTGTTGATCATCTCCTTATATTTTGTAAGTGCTGACAAGCAGCTTGATTATTTGTCTAAGTGTTTTTCTGGGACCTGAAGGCAGTCTGCCTACTCTGTAATTCCCCAGCACCTGCTTCCCCTCTTCTGAAAGCAGAGCCCTTGTTCTGCCCCCCAGCCCCCTGGAACCTACCCATCCCTGCTGGCTCCTCACAGTTAAGTGGTTGCATCTCTGTAGCTGCTTCAGGATACTCACTGAGTGCCCTGGGATGCAGTTCAGCAGGCAGGGATGATTGAAAGCACCACAGTTATCTAATTGCCCTCTAACCAAATCTCTTTTTGCTGTCGCCTGAGTTCTTATCTTGTTAACACCGGCGTTAGCTTTATAAGACATTTGATTGCTTTTAAGTTTTTAGGGAAGACTGAAGCAAAAAAAGGAATGAAGCATTTTTGGTCTCCCTGCAACACCTTGTGCTAATATCTCTCCTCACTGAACAGCAGATCACCTCTGCCTTTGGTTTCTGCTGCTGGCCGGTGCCCCGCTGCTCATCAAGGGCACAGCATGGCAGGGGAGATGCCAGCTGGGGAGCTTTGGGGACCACAGGTAGGACACAAATCCCACAGAGACCCCAGCACTCCAGGAGGGTCACCCAGGCAGCAGGCGTTGGCCAGGCTGTCACCAGGTGGGGACCCTCCTCTCTCCCCAGGCTCAAGGAGTGGCACGAAGCTCCTCTCTCTGTGTGCAGAGCAGAGGTTAGCTGGGTGCGTGGTGCACGCCTTAGAGGATCTGGTCAATTATTGCTGGGGCTTCATTAGTGCACCAGGGGCTGTGGGAGCAGAGACCAGGTTGTGCTGGCATGCAGGACAGGTGGCCATGAGCTGGCAGGCCTGGGGTGGTGGTTTCCTCCTCTGCTCTCCAGGCACTGCGGGGATCTGCTCAGAAAGAGATGCAAGGGAGGATAAGCACAGGAAAGGCTGTACTTTCCTTGCCAAGAGCAGATGAAAAGAGATGTTACAAAGCCACTTGTCTCTGGTGACAGGGCCCCCGGCTCTGACATGGTGGTGGAGGGCGTCCAAGTTTCATGCTGGAAGGAGATGAGCCCACACCTGGAATCCTATCCTGGTTTCAAAGGTCAGGTGCATTTCTACAGTTACAGATGTCGTGGGGATGGCATTTGACCCTGTTTCATCCTACACAGAAGCTAAGGTCTGATGGACAGAAGGATCATTTGAACCTTCCTGGAACTAGCTTTCATTTGAACTACAAGCTGTTTTTTGTTTCTTCCCAGCCAGGTCTCTAGACAAACTCTATAACTTTGCTGACTGCTCTGGCCTTCACCTGATCTTTGCACTGAATGCTTTGCGCCGAAATCCTAACAACTCCTGGAACAGCTCCAATGCCCTCAGCCTGCTGAAGTACAGCGCCAGCAAGAAGTACAACATCTCCTGGGAGCTGGGCAATGGTGAGTGTGGGAACAGGAGTGCCACAGGAACGGAGCTTGCTGTAGCAGGAAAGTGCTCTCTTTTGGAAGAGAATATTTGCAAATCCCAGGATGTTTTGCCAGTGTAGGTTCAGAGGGATTTAAAGGACTCTTCTACAAGACAGCACCATCTCTAAGACAGACCTAGCTCATGTTTGCACCTTAGCTGGTTATTTCCATTAGTTGGTATTAAACACTTTATACACTGGCTGCTAGGCACAGACGGTCCTGGGTGGGCAGAGCAACAGCTGTATGGACTTGTGTAGTGGCTGCAGTGCCACGGAAAGTGGGGGACCCTGAAGGAAAGGAGCGTGACACCAAGGTGCAGGTCCTTCACCCAGCACACAGCAGAAGGGACACGGGAGGAGATGTTGGCAAGAAGAGTGAACAATGGCCCTCGTCCGTGCCTCAGAGGCTCCTGCTGCTGCTCTGCAGAGCAGGCAGGCAGCTCTGCGAGCTCAAGCTGTGTGACAGCGTGTGAGCTGCGTGTCTCTCTCCGGAAGCACGGATGAAGGAGCAGAGCTGGCAAGCCTTGCTTGTCTATTTTTATTTTCCCAGAGCCCAATAACTATCGGACCCTGATCGGCCGCTCGGTGAACGGCAGCCAGCTGGGGAAGGACTACATCCAGCTGAGAAGCCTGCTGCAGCTTATCCGCACTTATTCCAGAGCAAATCTCTATGGGCCGAACATTGGGAGGCCCAGAAAGAATGTCATCGCTCTTCTGGAAGGGTAAGTGATGTTGCTTTGATCAAGAAGAGATCAGAAACCCCTCCGGAGACTGATGCCCTTTGCAGCAGGTGGTCTTGCTCTTTGCCTTCCTGATGTCTAACAGCTGCAAGGGCAGTGAGGCTCTGTGCAGCTCAGCCATGGCAGTACCAGGGGCTTGTGGACATGGTTGTCTGTGCCTCTAACCTTCTGCAGAGGTCCCTGGTGGGATTTTGGGCTGGACCGATTAAAACTCTCCCAACTATTCCCAGCTTTTCCCAATTATAGGCAGACTGAGGTGCCCACCTTGTTGGGATATGAAGATAATGCAGTGGTGTGGATGCCGGCTGCTGCATGCCTGTGGGCTGCAGGGCCAGGAGGTGGGTTCTGGCACCACTTGCCAATATAAAGATTGTCTCAGAATCCTGGACTTGCTCTTCCCCTTTAGTGGCTTCTTCTCTCTATGTGCTTTATCCATCTGCGCAGAGGAAGAACCTGTAGCAACTTTCTTCACTGGCCAAGCCGTCTGCTCCCTCCTAGGGGAACTGGCATGTCTCTACTTTGGGGAGGCCAGAGGTGGAGAAGGAATGGTGACAGTAAGGGATGCAGACACCTGGAGGTGACATTGGACAGCTACAGGAACCAGGGAGGTGTGGGAGCCTGATGGCAGCAGGAATTGGGACTGTGCAGCTCGAAGACCTTAGAGCAGAGGGGAAATTCCCTGCAGGACTGTAAACAGAAACTCCAGTGCAGAGGGCTGGGCAGGGGGAGGTGTGGAAGGGACTCTGCTGGGAGCAAAGCTGGGTCTAGCATTCATTAACATCTGCATGAATGATCTGGCAGAAACAATAAACAGCACACTGATGCAGTCCCTGGTGAAGCGGGACGGGAGCCAGGGCCAGATTCTCAGCTCTGCTGCGGCAGCACAAAGAGACCATAAAGCTGGTTGAACCAGCTGCGATGGCAGCATCCCTCCCAACAATAAAAGCGGGGGAGCAGCCCCTGCACCCACACCATGGCTGTCACCAATGCCACATGAGCGCGTTGCTCACCAAGCCCTGGTGTTCGGCATGGCGCAGGGAGAGTTAGAAAATATTGTAGTAGCCTTGATCAGCAGGAAATCTATTAGCGCCGGTAGGAGCGCGCTGAGTAAGGAAGACAACAGGGATGAGAGCCAAGAGGCTCTTAGAGAAAGGGAAGTCCTACTGCCGCGTTTGCCCTTCATGCGCCACAGCCGGGTCCCAGGGAAGAGAAGGGTTGGAAGAGTCGAGTCGCACGGCAGGGTGGTCCAGTGACTTGGCGCTGCTGGGGCCATAGTCTGGCTGCAGCGACCCCAGGAGCAAGGCTGTAGCATATAATCTCATGGAGAGGATAGCAGAAACAACAGCTCAAATGGAAGGGAAGGAAGGTAAGAGCTAGGTTTTGAGCAGTCCTGGTGACGAGGTGGTGGGAGCTGTCCAGACCCCCACACGGGTCTGAAGGAGCTGTAAAGGGAATGCCTGCTCTCCAAGCTATGTGCTATTTCTCTGCTGCCATCCCTGCCTGCCAGGATGATGCTGGTCCACAGGTGCTAAAAGTGATTTCTCTCTCCTTGTGTCCTGCACTCCAGACCCTGGTTCCTGCAGCTCACAGCGAGTGGCCCGTGCCTGCATGACCTTACAGCCCACGGGGTCCTGCGAGAAAAGAGCTGTTTGTCTTTCCACATGAAGACCCCATTATTACCAGGCAGGGGGTAAAGAGGAGGAACAAATATGATTACACAAAGACAAAGGACTAAACGCTCATTTGCTCTATTTGGAAATGGAGTTGCAAAAGGATGAACAAACCCTAGTGCCTAACTGCTTGACAGTAGGAGCTTTATTCCCAGCAGCTCCCTGAGGTTTTCTCAGTACTCTTGGTTAGTGCTACCAAGAGCTCTGCCTTCTGCAGGAGCATCACAGAGCTGGTGAACGGGATGTGGCTCAGCACGTGCCTGGTGCTGTCACAGTCAGGACATGCCTCTGGGGATCCTGAATGAGCACCCCACAGTCAGCAAGCAGAAGAGAGGGGAAGGAATTTAGGAAGGTGCTGTCAATGGTAAGCCTGCTGTATGCCTTGCTAGACCACCCCGAGTGGTCTACGTAGGGCTCGCAGTAGGATGAAGGCTCCAGCACAAATAAAGTATGTGTAGTTGATAGTCCCAATGATGTGAAATCTGCAGTTTTGCTCTTATGTTAAAAAATGTGACGAACAGCAGAAGTCAACCAGATAGGAAGAGATGTGCCAAGTGGAAGATTATGACTCAAGTGTTAAATAAGACTGGAGAGGAGAAATGATACATCCCAGAGCAAAAGTCAGGATGGGTGGATTAGTCTGCTGGGCAAGCAGTGCCCTATTACACAAAGTGAGGAAGCAGATTTTGAGGGGGGCAAATAATGGAAATGAGCTGAAGCAGGAAAGGAGAGGTCAGAGAGGCTCAGGGAGTGTGATCTCTGACAGTAGAAACTGCAGTTAAATGTTCTCCAGGGAAAGCCTCTAGAGTTACCCGAGTTGCTGAAACACTCAGAATAGTCTCATTGTGAAGTATTACCTAAAGTTACATTTTTGTGTTGCATACTCTGTGTTTCAGACATTGTAGTCTATTGTTTAACTGTTACCTGAAACAACCAAGCTAAACTTATTATTTGTGTTTAAACCTTGTCCTGCAATAATGATAGCATTGACATGAACCGGGCATTGCACTCTGCTGTGCACCAGGCTCTGTCTGTCTCAGTGGTGGGAGACAGACACCTTCAAGGCTGTTCCGACTCAATCCTAGGGCCTGTCCTCCAGGAAGGGGTGGGACTGAACTCCTCTTGGGGTGCCACCTTCCTCTGGGGTCTGCTAGACAGGCTAGATGAAGAATGAAGGTCGGGCACCTGAAGGTTTGCAGCCTGTAGGGGTGTGAGCATGCTGTCCCACTGCAGAGGCTGTCCTTAGGTGACACTGAGCTGTTCTGGGTGAAACCTGTGCACTTTCTGATGATGGAGGCAGGATATGGTGAGGGGCAGAGAGCCCTGCCTGAAACACAGCAACACAGGCTTTGCACACCCTTCACTGCTGAGCTGAGCAAGAGCTCCTGAGCTCTTGCACCACCGTGCATGGTGCAATGGCTCAGAGCAGCCACAGAGCTTCTCAGTGTCACTCTGGGCTGGCAAGTCCTGGAGACTGGACCAGGGCTGCTCCTGCTGATGTAAGGATGGGCTCTGTAGTGGCGTAGAGTGCTCTGATGGCTGGGGCCTGCTGTGCGGGCGGCTAGAAATGGTGTCTTGTGAATGCACAGGTGCAAGAGGGAATTTCTCCAGACACAGCCAGCAGTTGAGTTTGATGAGGTGTTAATTAGACCATTCATGCAGCCTGAGCTGTTGGAGAGCAGACTACGTTAGCTACCTACTGTGTCTGCGGGTACAGGAATCCCAGAACTGCTCAGAATTTGCTTGGGGAAAAAAAATGTGAGATTCTAAGGAATTAACATAGATTTTAACAGCAGATCAGGAATCAGACACAAAGATTAATGCATGACTGAACCACACATTCAGTACTAGAAGAGGAGAAACATGAGGGAAAGCTATTAGGAAGAAGAGATGCTAGCATGTGTTAGCGCTCAGAACATTTGGTACAAAACTTAGGCCAGCATGTCTGGGCAGATCTGGCTGGGGGCTCTCATGACCTGTTGATCCTCGTCTGGTGTAGCCTAGTTTTTCCCACTGGACACTCACAATCGTCACGATGTTACCTCTACCATGGCAGGGGCTGCAGTGCCAGGAGGATAAGGGCTGGCAAGCTCTTGTCTCCATGCTAGGCTGGCTGTTGTTGATGCTCTGTGGCCACTTTGGGTCCTGAGTCTGCTGAAGTCACCAAAAAAATGAAAAACTTTCTTGTCTGAAGCTACAGCCTTTCCCTACCTCTTCAGTCCTCACCTTGCAAGGCACAAGAGTTTCTCATCCTTCGTGATTTTACTGCTTCCTGCTCCTGAAGTATAGTACCTGTGGAGAGCTAACCAGGCATCTGGGTCACTTTGGCTCCTTTTGGCGATGATGTCGTTCTACAGTGCTCTGAAAGGAGGCCATAAAAGTGAGGAAGCACATTTGTCAGTGGTGATGAAACTCTTCCTCCCTGCCAGCTGTGGGCAGGTGAGGGTCGGGACGGGGCATGGAGTCCATGTCTTAAATATCTGTGGGCAGCCCAGGTAATGGAGCCAGGTTAAAAGCTGTCCCAGTTCTCAGCTCTGCTCCCTGCATCCACAAATCAATCCCAAGCCCAGGTTCACATGTTGGAGCTTATGTGGTAGAGAGAGGTGTTGGCTTATAGCTTATAAAGTGGCACAGGCTGTACATCTGGGGTCCAACACAACCAGAGGCCAAAGCAAAATCAAGGTGCTAAAAATAGAGTCTTTGTTAGTATTTTTATTATGACTGCCCACGCCTTGTGTCCATGCCATTATGAGGGTGAAGAGGGCTGTGACTGTCTAAGTGGGTCAGCTCACATCAGTCAGTCCAGGCATTGCTTTTTATCTGAGACTTGTTCTGGAGTAGCAGCCAAAGACAGTGTGTGGACAGTTTGTTTGTTTAAATTAAAGTAGGGAAGAGAAACAAGAAGAGCATGGAGCAGGTGATACCCAGCAGAAGGAGGGACTCTGGGTGGATTGCGGGAAGAAGTGTAGGTATTTGTCCTGTCGTCTTGCTGACAAGGACTTCTGTCCTGTTTGATACAGAGAGCTTGTAAGTACTGCATTTTCAGAAGCTGGTTTGGGGCTGTTTGACTTTTTTCAAAAAGTATATCCTTGCTGTATTGGTCTAAGGCTCTTTAGTGATGCTGCAGAGGTGAGCATGTCCCAGTCAGCAGAGCCAGAAGGTTCACCCTTATGCAAGCTGCTGCAAGGCTGGTGGCACAGGCTGTACCAGGACACTGCATAGGTCCAGAGCAAGAATTTTGTGCAAAAAATCAAGCCATGAGATAAGCAACAATTAACTAATGATACAAGGAGAGGAAGAGGTCATTGTAACATAAACTCAAGCTCTGGTAGCATTGAACTTATGAGTGAATCCATTAATAAATACATCGAAATGAGGTGTGAAGGATGTTATGAGGCATTTTGTGATTGGTTAGCACCGTCAAGGATCTGAGATATAAGCAAAGGATTTAGCTGTTGCTCCTTTAGGAAGAAAGGGTTAAGATAGTTGTTTCTGGAATTTGATCAGGGTGGCTGGAATGCCAAAATCACAGTCACTTGTATAGGAAGAACAAAATAGGTAAGAAAATACATAGATGACATTATGCCACTGTATAAGTACACAGTGTACCTTCATTCCAATTGCTATCTACAGTCTTAGTCATTTCATCTCAGAAAAGATGTAATAGAACCAAGAGGGTTACAGGGAGAGGGGCCGATGATGTGCAGAGATATGTGATATCTTCGCATGAGAAGAGATTAAATAGGCTATGCCTCTTCAGGTCAGAGGGAATGTTATTGAAACCCACAACCCTGTGAATGGGGTGTTTTTTCCACAGTGCAGAAAGTAGTTTGGAAGGAAGCTTTGGAAAGAAGGATGAAGCTTTTTCACATAGTGTGCAATGGCACTGTAGAAGTCATTGTCACAGAGTATTCTGGAGGCCAGAGATGTGTGTTCAGAAAGGGACTGGACAAAACAATGGTGGGAAAAAGCATCAGTGGTAATGCAACCTCATAGTCCAGATGCAACCTTCAGAGTCTCTGGAACGCAGATTACCAAGGCTGGGTCATAAAGCACTCTTTGCTAGAGGGCTTATGCAGCCCTACTGTAGATCAGGTTGGTTGAAGAAAGGTGTTGCTGAGCAGAGAAAGAATGCAATATAGCAGCAGATTTATACATAGTCCCCACCAGGCTCTGCTCACCGGCATGAAATCCCTGCCTGAAATCTGGCACTGCAGGTCAAAGTCTTTGCAGCAGGTGGCATGAGTTTGGTCTAGTACCTGATGCTGCTGCTTCAGGTATTTGATTATGCTGCTGGAACCTGAAGAAGTTAGTAAGTGAAGCCTGTGCCTTAGTCCCCCTCACCAAGCAATTCAGACACAAGATAAAGCTATTTCTACCCATCACTGTTGGTTCAAGGGGCAGAGATCTGCCACCCAGCTCTAGGGACCCAACACATCACCACGGGCAGGCCAGTGGTGCTCCTACAGCTGAGGCTTTTGTAGTAGTCCAGGGGGTAATAGATGAAATAGCCTGTGTTTGTGAAGTCCTGCACCCGAGTCAGGCCATGATGCTAAACCACCTGGGAGCCTGTGTGATGGTAACGTGTCTCCTTGTGCAGCTGTGTTCTTTGTTACAGGATCCCTTTCTTTTAATTATTATTTAAAGGATGACAGTCTGCAATTACCTGCATGGAAGAGATTTCCAAATGCAGATGGATCTTTACTGTATCAGGAAGAAGCCTAGGAAGTTCCAGTGGCTGCAAGCTGAAGCCAGACACATTCAGATGAGAAATAACACACTTGGAGGTTAATTAACCATGGGAGCAATTTGCTTAGGGTTGCAGTAGGTGCTCCATGACTGGCAAGTATTGAATCATGACAGGAGATCTATTTCAGATACATGCCCATGCTCAAGTGAAAGTTGTGGTCCTGAGGGATGTGGCTATAGGAGATACTCTGGGAAAGGTCAGATGTTCTGGGAATGGTCAGATTTGAGCCATGGTGTCACATATAGAGTTGTGGTATCAGTACCACCTCGTGGTGTTGCAGCCCTCCTGCCCCACTCTCCCACAGCTCGCTCCTTACCTGTGGGGCGCTGGCCCATCTTATGCCAGTAGTACCATTTCTGGGACAGAGCTGTGAACTGTTTGGGTGACTGATTGATATTAAATTATATTTTTCTCAGTGCTTATTTAAAAGCAAGCTTGAGCCTCAGCTCTAGCTGAACACAGGCACCACAAGCAGTAATGCTGGCATGGGGTGCTGGCACATGGGCAGCTGCAAGGGTAAGGAGGTGGACATATCCTAGCTCAGAGACTTTGTCTAATCCTCAGTATCACAAACTCCCTGCCTGAGGCCCCTGTTCCTCCACAAGCCTTTGACATGTGCTGTTTTCCCACCTAGAGGTGCTGCCTGAGCAGATTTTGAGGACTTCCACATTTGCCATGGTTTCCAAAATGTGGAAGCCCAGGCAGGGGTACCACACAGGCACGTGCTGAGGCTGCCACCCATCTGAATGATGGGGCATGGCTGCAGTAGTTGCCCACATTGCCTGCACAGAGCAGGCTCAGCTTGTCCCACTGCTCCTGGGAGGGCATTTACTACACATGCGCTGCACAGTCAATTGGTCTTCACAGAGAAAGGCCAATGCGTAGGAAAATGGCAGATTTATTGTGCCGGCCCAGCCCATCTGTGCAGCACATGTGCGGGGATCCGAGCCTTCCCGGATGCGTCTGGTTTGCTCTGCCTGTGCCGCGCTGCACACGTGGACGTTGCACAGTCCAGGAAATCCCAGACAAAAATGTGCCAGCACTGGTCATTTGGACCGTATGGATATTCACTGGCCTCAAAGTCTGTGGTCTGAGCAGCACAGGTGCTACAGGAATAAAGGGATTAGTAACATCTGTATTCCTAAACCAAGAATATTCAGATACTTGTGCATCACTGCATCTCCACCCGCCCTGGGCTTTCATCTCTTGCTTGTGCAGTACCACTTGTTGGCTGTTGAGCTGCCCTAGGTCCCCTTTGGAGGGTAGAGACCATTTCCAAAGTCATCTGAGGTGCTCCAGGCACAACTCTACCGTCAATCAGGAGTTAAAGTTTTATCAGGAACTTTTGAACTTCATCCTGCAAAAATCTCAATTTTTTTTTAAAAAAAAAAAAAGAGTAAGCATGGAAAGCAAAATTTGGGCTAGATAGCTAGATATACATCTTTTATGGTAAAATTTGAAAATGACCAGAACCAACCAATTTATTTCACTCTTATGGAGACAGAAGAGGAGCACTAAGCAAGCCAGGGCCTTTTCTGTCCTGCTTAGGGTCTGTGCTGCACTGCCTGAGTGATGCCTGTGTCCTGGCACAGCATTTTCTCAGGAGCTTTTTAACAACAGGTCAATTAGTTTCCTAGAGACATGGGAGATGGAACAGATGGATGTTCTGCTTATGCTGCCTCAGGGATGCTGGAGGTTATACTGAGGGTTTGCTTCGCTTTTCAGCCCTGCTCAAAGTCCACTGTAGTGGGTGTGTTTGCAGCAGGGCTGTCGGCACAGTGGACGTGGTGAGGAAAACCAGAGAGCTTCTTCCTCCGAGCTCAGTCTGCTCATGGTTTTGGTCTACAAGTGGACTGTGACGAGCTGAGCCTGAAGAGCTGATTTATTAAAGTCTATGATGGTTTATTTTGCAGCCAGAATATAAAGCATTTGAGGTTAGAAAGCAAGCTGGGTTAATCTTCAAAACCAATTGCAATATATTGATCTTCAAACCCAATATAGATTGTGTTCATAATTTCAGTTTAGAGTTCATTACTTCACTCTTGTACACTTCATGCATTACATTTTAGGCAGCAGTCCCTGTACTGAGCATTTAAAACCTGGGAGTCAGTTTTTTGGATGCTTTGGGCATATTTCTGCACACTTAGTTTTGCAGAACAATGTTTGCAAAATCCCTTTTTTGCCAGATGACCCATGACAGTTGCAGGGAGCTCACACCTCTCTCTCTGGCTGCAGCACAGCTGGTCTGCTTGCCCTGTTCAGCTGGGGAGGAACCATCCCCAAACCACTGCCCTGGTACTGGCCTCCTGGGCCTGACCCTCAGGAGAGATGTAAGAGCATTTCTGAAAGGCGAGCCTGGGAACTGAAGCTCACAGCACTGCCAGGCAGCAGAATTGGGGATGCATCAGTGCCACAGGGTTTTACAGCATGTTATTGTTTTTCCCTTTCTAATTGTATCTCTTCCCTCTCTGTCCACAGGGATTTATTACCGCTGCCTTTGCCAGTGTCTTTTTATGCTTCAGAGGGTCCAGCTGCCCTTTTGTCCCAATCTATAATTGACCATCGTCATTAATTTGAAGTCAGCATGATTGTTTCCGAGCTATGTTTAGCCTGAAGCTTGCTGCTCTTGTTTCAGACTTGATTAGAGGCTCGTGTGCTGGAAAGCTTGCTGTTCTGCTCTGCCATGACAGCAAGCCTGATAGAAGGTCTCATCTCTCATCACAAACCTTCCCTTTCCTTCCCCACCGTTGGTCACAGGGCTGTCCTGGAGGAGATGGGGTGGCAGGACCCAGTGCCATGCATCCCTGTGTCCTGGTGGAGTCAGGACAGCTGTGTGATTCCTGTTGTGTTTCCAGGATCTCCATGCACCAAAGAGCAGACCGAGACAATACAGCATCAGTTTCTTTCTCAACATGTTCACTGGCTCAAGTCAATGTCTCCTGTCATGTGCATACATTGTAACTTCCAAAATGAATCAGCTGCGCAGCACATGTTACACCGCTGAACAGAAAAGCATGCTTGTCCAGTCAGTATGTGCCTTGGTGTGTTTTCACATCTCTGCTCCTAAGCGTAAGAACAGAGTAACTGCTTGGGCATCCTCCTGGAAGCCGCAGTTTTCCAAGGTGTGGTTTGGATGCTGGACCAGGGAGCCAGGAAGTGACTATCATGGATGGCAGCAAGCCTGTGCCAGATGCTGCTGCTGCAGTGGTCACATACAGTCCCCAGGATTAGGAATCGCTTTGGTTTTGGCATCAGCAGCATAAGCAGGTACACCTGTGTAGCCTCAGGTCTGACTCAAAAAGGAGCTGTCTAGAAGAGGTGCATTGTCTTCAAAATAGTTGGGTCATAAGCCATCAGGAGATGAATACATACGTATAACCCTGTAACTTTGTGCATGGAAGTGCTGTGTTTGGTAATAGGAACGGGACAGACTAAATGTGCAGCCACATAGAAATCCCACCAGTTTGCTAACAGCCAGTGCCAAAGAAAGAGCATCAGAAAAGGGGAAACATATAGCAATATTTGTCCAGCCTTTCCTCCTATCCTCCAATGCTCAGTGGCTTCCTGAGGTGGCATCTTTGCATCTAATAGCTTTGCTGGCTTTTTCTTCCATTTTCATCCATTTTCCTCCATTTTCCCAGTCCTTGCCTCAGTCAAGGGAAGGAGTTTCTCAACTTAAATACATGTTGGGCAAAGAAGTGTCTCCTATTAAGATGAGCATTTAAAACTTTTTCTTTAATCGCTACTGAGGGTTGTTGCAGTCTTAGAACTAAGTGCATACCCTGAGATCTTGTTCCTGAAATGCTGTTGTGTCCAGAGAGCTCTTCCTACCTGCCCAAAGCTTAGACCCTCTGCTGCGAGTTGGATTTCGCTCCATTATTCTCAGCTATGCTTGCTACAAGCATTTGATTAAGTATAATTTATTATTTCCATTTAAGGATGCAAAGGTTTCATTAAGAAAGGTCTATGAGTGTGGTGACTACTTTTGGTATCCTGTGATGTAGGATAGGCATTGATTGTTTTAGGACTTCCCCTGTGGCAACATTGGGCTTATATGGTTTCTTCCTCTGTTTCCTAATAGGTTCATGAAGGTGGCTGGCAGCACGGTGGATGCTGTTACCTGGCAACAGTAGGTATTCACCGTTCCTTCTACTTTCCAACACTAATTGCAGTGATCAGACATCGCTGGGAGCAGAGCTGATGCGCTGTCTGGGTGCAAAAGGGGGCAGACACCTCCTCTGCCCTCCTGCTGCATTTGAACAGGCGAAAGAGGCTCTGTCCCTCCCTCTGGAGCCTCCCGAACAAATACAGGAGGGGATGTATTAACCTTTATCGCTGCAGATGAGACACAGGCTAAAAAAACCCCTGCCTGCATGCCTGGCCTATCTGATTGCTGGAAACAAAACCTGCGCTGGACCGCTGGGTCCCCACCGGCATCTGGGGTGAGGACAACAGGGGAGCAAAAGCTGCTTGTGACAGATGTGTGAGACTATCTGAAAGCACTTTTCCTTTCATCCCATTGATGTCTCTTGCAGCCACTGGCCTGAAGCTGAGCAGGTTTGGCCCAGAGGAGGGAGAGGCAGCATAGTCCAGTGGTGAATGTGTAAAGCCCTGTTCCCTACTCGGTTTTGTAAGGGTCTTGGATGTCCATAGACATGCCGCTGTCCTGCACTGCAGATCAGGCCCCGTAAGCAGGTGTAGATGGAAAGAAGGTGAACGTCCAAGATCCAGGCCCAAGTGCATCTACCAGAGAGATGCTGATACCTGATTTCCCCTGGTTCCTACACATGAACATGTGCTGCAGCTCCAGAGAGGCAAGGCAAGCTCTGAGCTGTAGCACTGAGCATGACAAACACCAAGTGGAGGGAAAGGTTTTCTTATTTGGGGGAAAATCCACAAACATCTTTTTCTTCCACTTATTGCCAGCTGCCCCAGTTTGCATGCTGTGGCCAGAGGTAGATTTCCCAGCAGGCTGTGACCCCCTGCACTGGGAGTGCAAATGCCAGTGCAAGGGTGAGGCAGTGTGCAAGCACAGCAGTGGCTGCCAGAATTGATAGAAAAAGGGTTTGTGGGACACAGAGGACTCTCTCCTGTCACAGAAAGGACACATTTCAGAGACAGGCATTCACTGGAACAAAACCCATGGTAAGACGCCGCTGTCCCCAGAAAAAAGTGGATTTGCCCTGATGCTGGGTTATACTTCCCACGTGGGGCACTGGCCTTGAGCATGGCAACCAGGGTCTCAGGTCTGAGCTGGGCTTGTGTGGGCTGCCCACAAGGGCTTTTTCCCCAAACTGGTCCTCTGCAAAGACCCTTCATGTGGTGCTCAGGTTGCTTTGCTGAAGTGTAGCAGCATGGTTTGTAAAGCCTATATGTTGTAAAGCCCACCTTGAGACCTGCTCTTAAAAAGAGCTTAGTGGATTTCAATACATGAGGTTTTCCTGCAAGTGTGTCCTGGGTCTCTGTGTTGGTGTGTTAACCTTGGAGCCTCCTACAGAAGCAACTGTTGGCATCTCAGAGTGGTTTATAGCACCAGCATCCAGCAAGTCCTGTTCCTCGGGGAGCTTGGCTTGCCTTGCTGTGCTGCAGCATTGCTTGTTCGGCTCCTGGCGCTTCCCTGCTGGGCAGCAGCAGCTTGGTGCAATGGGGACAGTGGGGTAGCAGAGCATTTGGAGCAGGATTTGTGTTACTTACAGGCTCATGCTGTGCAATGATGATCTATGTCTCAGCTGGGAATTTGCTTTTCATGATTACACGATGTGCTGATCACATTTACTTAGTCCAGGAATTCGCTTTCTGCAAAATGGGGCTTGATCACTGGGCCAAGCCCTTGGAGGAGCTGAAGGAAAAAACTTCCAGGCTTCAGATGTGGAGTTTCATCCTGGTGTGCAGGGAATTTGCCCACATGGCTGCTTTGAAACCTCTTCTTATAGGATCGATGCAAAGTGCTGGGCAGCTCTGGTGCTGAGAGGCTGCACTGAAACAGCAACCCGTGAGCAGGGGGGCTGGTGCAGGTCCCTGCCAGGGTCAGCAGAGCCGAGATGCTGCTCGCTGACCCATTGCCACTGCAGTGCAGGAGCTGCTTCTCCCCCAGCCCAGGTTTGCAGCTCTGGAGATTGCAGTCGTGTGCATTTGCAAGGACTGGCAATGGCCACAACTCTGAGCAGGGCTTCTGTACTGTTTATGAATAAATGTCAAAACAGTGTCTCATCCCTCTGCTCCAAACAGCAAAACAAGACAAAACACGTTCCTTTGTATCCAAGAAGAAAATTATTAGCAGGAAACTAAACTGCTGTCTAACTTCAAGTATGAACTTTTCTGTTCCAAACCCTAACGTTCTCCTGGGATATTGGTTATAAATTTGTCAAATCTGTTATTCCTTTGAAAAGGCTGTGTTTGATCCAGAAAGGGAATTGAGAGGGAATACATTGCAGGGATCCCTATTCTCTGTGTGAAAACAGAATATATCTGAAATGTATCTGACAGAAAAGTGACACTGGGTGGAAATAAGTAGTCTCGCCAGCCTTTCTGAGTATGGTTTCACTTACATATGTAACTCAGCATGTGTGCCTCCCTCTTCAGAAGTAATGTGTTGCTGGAGAGGGATGTGTGAATGGCTTCAAAACGCTTGGGGAATTTCCACTAAAGGAGGGTGTGGCACATGGGACTGACAGTGGCTCCAAGAGTTTTGGTATTTCCCTGATAATTTGTTTGTTATGTTTGATTATGAGTAAATGCTCCGTTTATTGTGGGCCCACTCAGTCTTTGGATGTGGGTTTCCACTGCTCAGAAATCTCCCCACAGCCATCTCTTTGCTTGGTGCTGGCATCCTTGTACATAGTGAGGATTCATTGCCCTGTTAAACCCGCTGCCATGCCTGGTCCCAACCTCAGGCGTGCTCTCTCAGTCTGTACAGTTGTTTTTCCATCTGAAGTATTGTTGCAAAACTCCAAGTTTTGCATATTTAATGGGCAAATCCATAAGCAATGCTGTCTCTGAAGCACAAATCCCTGTTAATTACAGGAAAAGTAAATGTTTGCATCTTCAAAGCCAGTGAACATCTAACCTTTTGGCTCCTTGGAGAATGCAACATTATCTTCCACGATGGAAATTCACCCGCTCTATGTGGCAAACCAGAGATGCTGGGCACATGGGCTTGTGGGAGATGCTGCTTAAAATGCTTTTGCTGGATTTGGTTTGGGTGACATCTCTTCTGGCTTATACACAACGAGAGCGCAGGCAGAGATGCTCACGAGGCAGTAGCTGTATCAGTGGACAAATTTCCCAAAGGTGCTGGGAGAGGGTTGCCCAACAGGCCTACAAACACTGATGTATATACCAAGGGTGTATATTTGGACTCAGATGAGCCTGCCGCAAGTGCCCAGAGTGCGGTGTCTTCTGAGGTAGTGCCTGGAGGAAGGGGTTACATGAAACAATCTTTGGCCCATCTCTGCTTGTAAATAAACCTGGCCAGGGCATGGCTTTGTCCACTGGCTTGCCATCCCCTGCACCACCTGATGGATGGCACAGTCCCAGGCAGCACTGTAGCTCTGGCCACTAGCACAGTCCCAGACGATGCCAGGGTATGGCCAGGGGAGATGGTATGGGCTGGAGGTGGCTCCCACTGGTGGGATGGACAGAGGCGCCTTGTCTGGGGGCAGAGAAAGGCACGGGTGTGAGCTGTGCCTTCAGGGCCAGAGCAAGCCCCTGTCATTCTCCTTTATCGGTGTATTTATTAGTTGACTGGAGGCGGGCAGTGCCTCTCCCCTGTGCTTGCAGGTCTTTCGCTGAGAGGAGCAGGTCACATCCCACCTCTCCTGTCCAGGGGAAGCAGTGGGGCTGCCTGTGTCCTGTGCTGCAGGTGGGGGCTCTGCCCTCTCCTCAGGAAGATGCTCAGGGGTCAGGGCTGCCTCTGTCGGCAGAGGTGTCTCGGTTCACAGCTGTGGTGGCAGTGGGGTGTCATGCTGACGGCAGGGATCTGCCCCGCTCGGCGTCCCCAGCAGGCGGGTGCCCTAATTCCTAGCAGACTTTCCCTGTAGCAGCAGGCAACAGAGTAGATCCGGAAATTCCTGAGCTTTGGGAAGTGGGCTTTAATGTAATTAACTGCAACAGAAGAAGAGGTCAGATAATAGGGGCAAAGGTTTCTCTTTAAAATGAAAGGGGAGGTAAATGAAACCAGCTGCCCAGGAGCCAGTGCACTGCCTTCATTAAATATGGGATGATGCTGATGGTCCTATGCAGTGAATTGCGGATCTTTCCAGAAAACCATTTAAAGGCAGCACAAGTCCCAGAGGTGACAGGATAGAGACCTGTAGCCTCAGGTTCACCCAAGTGCCCAGGTGCCTGGCACTGCCCTTCTCTGGGAGGGCTACGTGCATCCTGGCCTTGCAGCCTGCCCAAGAACAAGGGCATTTCTAGCTGGCAGCTGTGCTCAGCCCTGCCTCAGCAGACCCTTTGGCAGCAGCTTTTTTTGGTGTACTGTTCCCACCTCTCGTCTTTGTGTCTCAAGTCTCATGCTACAGCTCCAGTCAGGGATGGGGGCTGGGAATTGAGGTGGTGCATTTCCTAGCACTGGCACCAACCCTTGCCCAGCCCTTGGCAGAGTCCTCTCCCTGCACCGTGCTCTGGTTTGGCCACCTCTGGAGTGACACAGTCACACCACCCTTGCAAAGTGAACTGATCGCATCCCATGTTTCCAGGCCATATTCAAATGGATTTTTTTAGAAATGGGGTGCCCTTTCCTCTGCAAATAGAAGGGGGAGAAGTGGCTTCAGCTTTGTATAATATAATGATCCCCACCCAAAGTGGCCGTACATGGCTCTTCGTCTGAGACATGTCTCCTCTAGGATTTATTTGCTAGATCACTCTTTTTCTTATCTGATTCCTGCAGATTGTCTGTCTTCAGAGATAGTGGCATCAAACTGGGGCACACAATGAGTGAGCTCTTCATGTAATCACCCATATCTATTCTCTCCTATATTATGAGAAGTGGCATGGTCTGTGCCCACGGTGGGCATGTTGATATCTCTTGGGCTTTGGGGCCATCTCTGCTGCGGCATCATACTCAGAGCCCACTGGAAGATGAGGCGTGCTGAGAAGACCTCAGCCCATGCTGGAGACAAATAGCTTGTCTATGAGCTACATCCTCTGCCTCTGCAGAGCTGCAGCTGCCAGAGACCCCTGCCCGTGCTGGGGAGGGTCTGTCCATTCATCTCCTTTGGCACTCGGACCATGGGGAGAGGAGGATGCGGATGCCGCGGCCCCCGGGGCTGGCTCGGCCCCGCTGCCTGTGCACAGCGCTGCTGCTTGGGGACGTACTTGTCAGCACTGGAGCTCTCTGCAGCTGCTGCTGGCTCTTTTGGAGGTTGGAGAGTTGCGACTGTTCGGGGTTGTTTTGTTGTGGGGTTGTTTTTTTGTTGGTTTTTTTTTTTTATTTTTAAAAGTGCTCTGATTCACTGTAAATATCAGCAAAGCTGCAGCCTTTGCTCCTGGGAATAATCCACGCCTAACAAGCGCTTCTCCTGCTTTAAAGGTCTGTCAGTTGTTTGTGTTTTGTGGATTTCTATGCCGCCTTTACTGACAGTTAAAGTTCTCAAAAAGATGTGCTCTGATCTCGGTGATGAAACCTACAGCTGGAGATGGCTCACCCATTCCTGAATAGCCTGGTACTAAGGCAGCAAAAACCTCAGTGCCTTTTGTTTCCTCACAAAGCATCATGCAACTGGTGCCATTTTCCCTCTTTCCCAATTTGAGGAGGTTGAAAGTACCTCTTGGTGTCTGAAAACTTCCCAGGCAGATCTGCAAGAGATTCTTGTCCACCTTACAGAAGCTTATAATTGTCTTCATGCTCTGCCTAAATAACCAGAGCTCCCCTCCTTGCTACCAACAAGATTTCCTGCTACTGCAGAAGTTTTATTTGTGCCTTTCATCCCTCTGCCAGTTCTCATTTCTCTGAGTTGTTAATGAAGGTGTCAAAAAAATGTGACCATGGCACTGTCCCAGGGCGTTTCTCTTCCACGCAGGGTCTCAGCTGTGCCCAGCACAGCAGCACCTTCCCAGGCTGTTCCTCCGCGCGGTCACTGGGAGGGCAGGTCCATCGATCAGAGATGTACTCCTCTGGGGCTGCTCCTGGAGACACGTTCCTCTCCCGTGGCAGCAGAGCTGTAGGTCAGAGCACACCTTGTGCTTGAATGCAATGATGAGGATGTGCAAGCCTGCCTTGGCTCCCAGAGGGGTTTATTCTGGGCTCTTGGACCATATTAGCTGGCGAAGACACGTCAACCCACAGAAAGCGTGCTACATTGGAGGGCCCATAGGCAGACTGAGGTCTCTCTAACTACATCTTTTCCCAGTTAATACAACCTTCTTTTTATGGCCTTTCAGCCACTTTTCAGCCCAGGTGATGGGATTTTTAGTCCACAGCAGTCTGAAAAAATAGTTTCTGTTCAGTTCTTAAGTGCTGTGCTAAAATCCAAACATCTGCCATCCCCAGAGTCCACTGCTTTGTAATTTTGTCTTAAAAAGTAATCTCTGTAAACCCCACCACTGCCTGCTGCTTACAGATCTGCTTTCCTCCCAGCAGCCGGACATTCGATAGTGTATAAGTGATTGGAACAATTTTGTACACTTCCTAAGTCCCCCCTGGAGATAATCTCTGCCCTTAGCACCTTTCCGTCACCACGGACATACAGAAATGCCTCTTGCCTCCTTCCCCAGGTTACACAACGCTGGCATGAAGCTGGGGTGTGACTGGCATGATCCTGTGCTTCACCGGGGACACAGCTGGGACCGTACACCTCAGAGAGGGTTGACAGAGGAGGTTCTTGTCATTTAATGCATTTGCTAGTTAAGCCTTTAATGCATTTCTGTTCTGGGACAGTTACTGCTGCCTTGTTCCCCCTTAACTGCATCCCTGCAGAGCTCCAAGCCCTGCACAGCTTCAAGTGCATTTACTCTGTTACCTGGGTAGTGATTTGGAGCAATGAGATGCAGAAATCCTCTGTGAGCACTCATGCATGTTGTGCATGTGCTAGGTGCTCTGGCTGAGGCTGAGTTAGCCCACAGCATCCTTTGGGGATGCTCCTGCATTTCAGCAACCAAGTGAAGCAGCCACTATGGCCACTACGGCTGCCTGCTGGTGTGGATGAGGTGCGTGTTATGGAGCAACCAGCCCTGGAAAGGTGAATCCACCTTTCTTCAGACTCCGAGCCTTCACCCTGTTACACATCACAGCACCCATGGCTGCACTGAAGTCTGCGGAGACGCAGAAGGGTCTGTGTAACTCTGGTGAACACCGAGTGGACATGGCTCCAGCGAGGGATGGGAGGCAATGGTTGAGCCAAGCCAGTCCCAGCCAGAGCTGCTGTAATTCCTGTGCAACCTCATCACCCCAGCACAGCTCTGACACACTCTGGGGATCACTGTGCCAAACGGCTGATGCACACTGCAGATTTGGGAGGAGGAGGTTCAGAAAATTTCTCTTGCAAAACCTTTTTATAAGCCCAACGACCGTCACAGGGGTATGTCAGTGCATGCTGCAGCAGATGTCCTGGTGTCCCTGCAAGGCTGGGAGGAGCCTCTGGGAGATGTGCAAGGGCTGCCACTGCTCCTTGCATGGGGCAAGAGGTGCCAGCTCCACTTCCTCAGGAAGAGCTGGTTGGGATTACCTCCAGCCATGGGTGTTTGTGCTCCAGGACAGGCTGCTTCACCGTATGTCCTAGAGACAGGAGACAGTATTGAGGCATTTCAGAGCCTTCCTCCCACACTCAGAGACAGATGATTCACGTAATGATTAGCAGCACTATAGATGTGTTTTATATAAACACGCACATGGAGAGCAGGAATCAGCCCTCTTTATGGAAAATGCTCCCTGGCATTCCCAGGGCAAGAGGGATCTCTCTGAGAGCAGGACATCCCTTGCAGGTAATGGACATGGCATTTCTCAAGTAGGGGATTGGGCTTTGCTGAGAGAATGAGCAAGGAAGATGCAGGTTGTGCTAGGAGCAGACCAGGCATTCAATGGAGAGTGTCCCACAACCCAAACAGCAATTCAGTTATTCCCATGGGCAGCCTGCCCTGTCCCCTCTCACATGTTTACTGCATCAATTTCCAGTGTTTCTCAGATGGTGTTTGCTGCTTGGGACCCTTCTCCCTGATGCCTGTGTAGTGTCCTCCTGTTGCTAAGGAGACCTTCATTTCAGCCATTAGCTGTGCATCTTCTATTTTGCCATCCCGTAAAAGCAATTTTTCCAGTGGCAATGATACTGGGCCCAGGGTTTATCTGCCTTTTGGAAACAGGCTTTCCCCAGGACAGGGAATGGGTATGGACGGGTTGAACCAGGTGAGCAGAAGATGTCTCAATATCTCCCTGATGGTGGACCCCGGGCACAGGCGTCATGTCAGAGGGTCTCTTTCCATGGGGTCTCCATGAGATCAGTGCGAAGGGTGCTGCGAAGCCTTTGTGGGTGGCGTTTTGCTCCCAGCCTTTTGCGTTCTGTACCCAGTGTTTCATCAGCCATAGTTAAGCAAGTGCAAAACTTCCTGTGGTTTCTGCAGTGCAGGACGCTCAGTGTTCAGAGTGCATCCACCTCACACTCTGTTTTGGAGACTGAAGGCACCTGCCAGACACAGGCATGGCCAGAAGGCCAGGGCAGGGCAGGGTGCAAGCAGGGACTCACCCAGAGCAGAGTTTTCTTGGCATGGGGCAGCAGCAGGATGGGAGAACATGGTTCAGGGCAGAGCTAATCCCAGCTGTCTGATCCTTCTCTTCTTATTTTCCTTCTAGTTACTACATTGATGGCCGAGTGGCCAAAGTGACGGACTTCCTGAAAACGCGCCTGTTAGACACGCTCTCTGACCAGATCAGGAAAATCCAGAAAGTGCGTGAGTCTGCGAAGGGGGTACCATGCCCATGGTGCCTGGCTGTGGCACAGCTGCTGGCTGGGACTCTGGCCTCAGCTGCGGGCGGCAATGCTGCCAGCCTAAATGCAGCCAGCCCTCACGCAGGGGCTGGGAGGACAGACCAGGCAGCACAATGCCTGGCCCTGGAGTGAGATGCGTGGTGGGTTGGGAGGGAAGCTGCCGTGGGCTGCAGCATGGTGTGGGCTGTGCAGGTGTGATGGGATGTGGGCTGGATGCAGGGGATGGGGGCAGACACTGCCACGCAAAGCCTTTCTGAAGCAGCTGATTGGCTCGAGTCTCCCACCTGTCCTTTCCTGAAGGTAGGAGCACATAACCTGGGTGTTTTCTGAAACTTGCTCCTGAGGATGAGGAGAAGAGGGAGCAACCAAGAGGTACCAAACCAGCCAGAGCAGGGCTGGTGACATGCCTGCTCAGGAGGGGTGTCCTACTGCAATATCTTGTCTCACTCACTGACAGTGCCTAAAAACGTTGCTCACAAAGTTGTGACAGTTGCATTTTTCACTAGCGGAGAATCTTGATCATTATGAACAACTATTTTTTCCCCGATGATCATGTTTTGACTGTGTTATAAAACCCAGCTGTTGCTGGCGTGCTGTGTCAGAGCCCATGGCTCTGCCTGGCCAGTGCAGCCTGCAGCCAGCACTCCTCTCCCCACGGGTCGGGGGACCCAGCTCACCTCTAGCAGCCGGACAGGGGATGGGGGCTTCGCAGAGTCCCCTTGCTCCAGCTGATGTGGGGGCCAGGGCTGTGACTGGCCTGCTCAGCTGTCAGTCCCGGAAGAAGTAAGGAACACCTAGTAAGCGGGTAAGGCTTTAGGGACTAGAGATGTCAGTCCATCTGCCTTGTCTCGGTTTTCATACCACACCAGTCACCACAATGTCTTACTGTTTTAATTCCTTAAGGGAGAAATCGTAGGACGAGTAAACAACTCAAAGAGGCCCCAGGAAAGGGGATGCGAGGGTCGGCACAGCAAAACTGGAGGAGCGGAGCTGCTTGCTGAGTCCTCTGGCACAAGCTGGGAATCATCCATGCACGTGGATGATCCTCCTGCTGTGGGGAGGCATGGCAGGGCGGCTGGTGGGATCAGCGTGGGGGTTCAGGCAAGAAGCATCATCCGACCCTGCTCCCATAGGGGGTACAGCACCCTACCAAAAGCAATGGCACATATCCCACCTCTGCTGCAGGTCAAGAACCTGCTGGGAAGGGAGCAGAACCCCATCCATCCCTGGAGCAGAGGCAGCAAGGAAATGCCCTCAGTGTGGGCTGGGGGAACCCTTGCACCGACAGGGCAGGATTTGGTTTGCGTGGGGCAGGGCTGTGGAAGGGCTCTCCTGGGAATGCCAGTGTGGCTGAGCAAAAGCACAGCACTGGGTGCTAATAGCCTCCAGCTTGGCTTTGAGTCCTTGCATCCTGCCGGGGCTGATTAGAGCAGCTGGGCTTGTCCACTTCCCTGTTTTATTGCTTCCTCTCTGACCGGGGAAGGTGGCGGGCTTAGATAATTACAGGCAGGATGCCAACACCTCTGGGGCTTCAGTCAGGGATGTCAACTCTCACAGGCTGTGAGTGGGAGGCAGCCCAGAGCTGGCGTATTTAACATCTTTGAGGGATCCCAGTCCATCCAGCACATTCCAGTGTTCCTCACTAATGGGGCAGGATCCATCAGGCTGTGCAGAGTGCTCCTCGGGCTGCTGGGTTTGCAGACATCTGGTCACAGAAGCTCATCACCCGGTCTGGAGAAGTGGGATTGCAAGAGAGAGGACGGGGCGTTGCACAGTGCCAGAGGTTGCTTGTGCTGGGAGAGGGCATCTCCAGTCACCCAAGCCTTCCCATCCCACCTGGCATATCACAGGTGTCTGCGCTGCTGGCTGGAGCCTTGTACGGAGTGGACAAGCATACTCGGACCTGCGTGTCCCACCCGTGCCAGGGACCCCTTGGCCATCAAAGCAGCCCCTGCTTAGCCATGGGAATGGCTCTGCCTGTGGCCACGGGCATCCACTGTTTTCTTCTCAGGTGCGTGCCATTCCTCCAGGCAGCTCCAATACATGTCCCAGGGCTGCCGCACTGCAGAGTCATCAGGGCTGGGGTGATCCCTGTGGCTGGTGGCCACCTTGCATGGGGAAATATGGCAGCAGCAGGAGAGAGTGAGGACCAGTCTCCCACCACTCAGATGTGGTGAGGTCATCTAGTGACCGTGCCAGGGCCACACAGGCACTGACTGTCCAGCAGTGGTGTCACCAAAAGGTCTCCGTAAGCCTTCCCGGAGCGTAGCACAGGCTTCAAATCGCAGGTTCATGAGAGTAATTTTTGTTGCTTTTGTGTCCCGTGCAGGTAGTGAACACATACACGCCAGGAAAGAAGATCTGGCTGGAAGGCGTTGGTGCGACCTCAGCCGGAGGCATGAACAACCTCTCCAATTCCTATGCAGCTGGGTTCCTGTGAGTTACGCTGGCTCACGGGTGCCAGGGCACTGCCACCCCCATGGGCTCTGTGGGCTGGGGTGCTGCAAAGCTGCTGCAGCCAGGAGAGCCAGCTCTGTGCCCAGACACCCCACCTGTACTCCCCTTTGGCACTCCCCCAGCAGCCTGGGCACCATTATTTTCTCCTTAGCATCCCTATTACCCCTGCTCAGCTCTGCTTTCCTGTAGGTGACCCAGTCCCTGGCATACCCAGAGAAGCAGAGCAAAGAGGAGACTGCTTGGGACCCCACACAGATACCCGTGGTGTGCCCACAGGGCATGGGTGTGGAAGGGGAGGTGTGATCCAGGCATGCCAGATCCAGGACACAGGGCTGGCATCCCAACAGACTTGCCTCGCTTGGCAGCTCAGGATTGCCCAGGCCTCCTCCCAGTCTGTGTTTTTGGTTCAAGCCGCAACCACGTGTCCTTGTGTGCATTCACTCCCAGGGCACCTGCCCAGGAAAGCACTCAGCAGGACTCTGCTCTGGAAGCCATTTTCTCTCCTTTGAAGCTACAACCATTCCTGGCTCCTGGGGCTTGTCTACAGGCACAGCCCAGCAGCATGGGCATCCTGCTGCAGGGCACCAGTTCACATCTTCAGAGCTGGTTGTGATCATGCAAGATGGAGGAAGATTATCTGGGCTTTGCGGGCAGGGACAGGACATCCCTGAGATATCTGGGCTGTGGCAGGCCATGAGGGTTGAAGTCTTTGCCGGGGGAGTGGTGAGAAGACAGGCTGCTGCAACGCTTGATCTCCACTGCTGAGACGGTGGGTGCAGGGTGCTGGCAGGCTGAGGGGACACCCCGGGCTTCGGGTGCCGGGCTGCGACTCTGGGGTCTACACAGTGGCTCAGGCACAGTGTCGGGATGTGCAAGGTGGGCACAGCTGGGACAGAAGTGGCTGCAGCAGGGGCAGAGGCGTGCAGGCTTGCTGGGGCAAGGACAGTGGGAGCCCGTTAATACCCAGCATGCAAAACCATTTGAAGGCTTCGGCTCAGGCACTGTGAGCAGGCACCAGGTCAGGTGCACAAGAGCAGTGCCACACCTGGAGTACAGCTGTGCCACTGTGGCCGAGGAGTCCCCCCCACAGTGGCCTGACTCTGCTCCCTCCATCCCCAGGTGGCTGAACACGCTGGGCTTGCTGGCCAGCCAGGGCATCGACGTGGTGGTGCGGCACTCCTTCCTCGACCACAGCCACAACCACCTCGTGGACCAGAACTTCAACCCCTTGCCGGTAGGTCTGCCCAAAGGCATTGCATTGGCACTGGCATCTCCCCGCTCATTTACTGGGAGCTTTCTCTCCTTGTGGCCTGTCGGAACTCTACATGAAAACAATTTTTTTCAGATATGTTTCTTGCAGTATGACAGTTCATGTCAAACACAACATGTTGGAGGCAGGTGGGAGAGTGTTACCTCTGTAGCTGAACCTCCATCTAGTGCCCAGGGTCGGTAGCACAGGAGGGAGGCTGGTGCCACCGAGGGGTGACAGTGCAGACTGCGGAGCTGGAGGGAGGGAGGGATGTGGCAGGACCACGCATGGCGCAGGGCAGGCAGCCGTATCGCTAGTGGTGAGCCAGCCCAGGGGAAGGCAGGCTGGAGCCTCAGCACCCAACTTCAGATCTCTGGAAACTGAGGTGAAGGGCATTCCTGGCTTCACTGGGAGGAGCAGTTCTCACCAGTGCCTTGCAGCATCCCTCGCTCTTCAAAAATGCCTGAGCAAGGGGGGACTCCCAGCACACATGGTGCTGATGAAGAAACCATGTGAAAAACCCTGTTAAAAGTAGCAAGTTTCCTTTTCATGTTTTTTGGAGAGGGCTGTAAATACCCTTCCTTCCAAGTGGAGAGCCATGCAGAGTGGCTGGGTGCTCTGCATCTCTCCTAGAAGGGATTTATGGGTTCATGACCCAGCAGACACTGCCGGTGGGCCAGGAATCCATGTAGGGAGAGGTGCACAGCCCTGCTGCTGTGAACCTGCCTTAGGTGGTGCGCTGAGATCTAGGAGCAGCTGCAGAGGGGGCAGAGGCTGAGGAAACCACATCTTGGTGAGCTCTACCTACTCAGCTAGTGAAAACAGCGCCCCTGTGACAGCATCCCCAAGGGGTCAGGAGGGAACGCGAGAGGTGTCTGCAACATGAGGTCTGTGCTTAGCCCCCTAGCATGGCCTGGTGGGTGGCTCCAGAGAGCAAACCAGTGAGTGGGAGGGCACAGACCCCTGCCTCTGCTGCGCTGGGTATCTCCTGGAGCACCCTGGGCTGCTCCTGCACACACCCCTCTGCCAAGCCTACCTGCCAGCTCTGGGGCCTCAGGCCAAGGGAAGCCTGAGGACTTTGAACTTTGTCTAAGATGACTCTGAGCCTGGGGCAAGTGCTTGATGGATTTCTTCTGAAGAGCCAATTGCCCTGGCCAAGCAACATCCCTCCACCTCCCCCGGACCTCAGGGTCAACCCCAGGTTGCTCCTGGCTGGATGGGTGCAGGCCAGCTCTCCTGCCACAGCAGGGACAGTGGGCAACCCACAGCCAGCTCTCCTGGCACAGCGGGGGCTGCAGGTGACACACAGCCAAACCACCGGAGCAGCGAGGGCAGCAGCCCTGGAGCAGTTGGAGCAGATATGCAGTTAGGAGCGGGATTAAAGCCAGGGAAGGAGTTTGAGGAATAAACCCCAGGCTGTTAAACACAATGGGGGTCTTTAAAGTTGTTTTTGCTGTTTGTTTAACAATACGTCTCCCAATAAGTGAGACGCCAACCCCCTCGTGGCTGTTTCCTTGCTCTGCCATGTGTTTCAGTCTTTATCTATTTCCCACATCCCACCACCATGCTCTTGTACAAACTCCAGTGGGTGTTTCCCCAACCCCATTCCCTCTGTTCCTGTGCTTTAAAAGAGCCGTGGGCAGGTGCAGACCGACAGAGGGTTTAAAAGCTGCAAACACCCACTGAGACCGGACTGTGACCTGCTCCGCAGGGCAGCTCTTTTCCCGTGGGAGCTATCAGGGAGATGAAAGCCGCTGGCTGTACCTGTGCAGGGCCATGGTCTTGTGAAATACAATCTGCTTGTTAGCTGCTATGACAAAGAGGTTTCTGCACATGGGGGGCGTGAGGCAGCTGCCTGCTGAGAGAAGGGTCGCACCACCACAGCATCAATCACAGCTCCAGCTGGCAGCTCCTCAGGGAGCCAGGGCTGGGCTCCCTGCAGCAGCCTTTGCAACACCTCCCCTGCCACTGCTGATCCCTGCTTGTCAAATAAGAGGGTGGCATGTTTTGGGATGCCAGGCTGAAGCTGAGCCTTTTATGAGGGTGTGCTTAGGTGCCAGGTAGCTGCCCGGTCCAGGGAGAGTTTTCTGTGTGGTCCAGGGATGGTGCGGCAATGCAAATATACAGCTCTCCATCCTTGTGCTGAAGAGGTCCCCATAGAAAACCAAGTGATTTGTGGTCCATCACCATACCAGCACTGTGCTGCTGCCATGAGACCCCTCCTACCTGTCCTCCAGCTGCAGCCCTCGGATGCTGCTTGTCTTGCTCATCTTAGTGCTGCCTCTGTTAGGACGTGTTACAGCAAATAGCATGAGGAAGCTCATAAAATGTTGTGTGGATGCCACGTTTGGGGATTGGGGAGCACAGATAATGGGGGTTTCTTGTTGGGGGTTTCTGTGTAAGTCTCAGCTTCTAAATTGCTGCTTTTCTTCCTGCCTCTGCCCCAGGGCTGCAGCACTTGGGGATTTGCTATGTATGGGGGAAGGAGCAGACAAATCTCTGTGTTGCTCTAGGTACAGCAGGATGCTGGCTACTGTCATGGGCCATGCTGTGACCTAGTGAGGGGTATTGGTAGGTCGGGTGTGCAGAGAGCAGAGCCACCCTCTGGGTGTAGGCACTGGCAGCAAACCCTGGCAGCCTGGTGGGGCTTGCTCTGTGTTTCCTGAGTGTTAGCCTTGACTTGAAAATAGACTTGTAAACTCTGGCCATTTTGGTGGGAAATGCAAGAGCACCTGGGAATAGCTGCTTGCAGGAAGGGGTGCAATGAAACCTTGAAAGTGATGGTTTAAGCTGGTCCATCCCCGGCTTTGTGTTGTGGTGGCTGCTGGTGCAGTACAGCTTGGCTCCCCAAAAATGGCTTCACGTGACAGTGAGAGAGCAGCTCTCCTCTCCTCCAAGGTGATGCCATCAACGTCTGGTGCAAGGGACGGGTGCTGCGGAGGGGGAGGCGAGGCCGTCTCCCTGAGCCTCCTTCCAGGTGCAGATGAGGGAATGGGTTTCTCTCGCTGGACTAACAGGCAGCAAAGCAGGAGAAACTGGGCACCATGAGATTCCCTGGCCTGAGCACAGGTGCGATCAGGCTGGGGAATAGGAGTGCTCTTGCCCACCTTCATGCAACTGATCTCAAGTGTTTTAATGCCTTATTATTTTTGAGATAACTTTTCCATGTATCACTGGAGTGCTTTTTCTTCTCAAGTGATTGGGGCAGCCAGCTGTATAATAATCGGGGCTTGCTTGCATGGCTTGAGCTTGAGAAGCCCTTCAAATAAAGCCTCTCACAGTTATGTCAGTCTGCCTGCCTACACCTAAACCCATTGGTACGAGTGTGTGGGAGTGAGGAGTGGAAGAAAAGAGGGCAGGAGCAGCACTGATATTCACCCTTCACAGAGCAGTGCCTTTGAAATGCCGCTCTGGCGTTTAGTAGCTCTAAGCTCATTTCAGGCACGCAGTGTACATACTTCATCTCTCTTTCCTTAATATCTCTCTGAAACAGTCCAGAGGGATGTAATACATTTATTTCACTGGAGGGCTCCCCAGGTAGGTGTGAGCTTTCTCTTCAGATTGTTACATCATGTTAAAGACTTTTCTGAATGCTCTTCCATGTGGCACTCACCTCTTCATATCCATCCTTGGTAGTATTTTCTGCTCCCTTATTGCACAGTGCTGTAAGGTTATACCTATGCATAGAAAAGCTTGGGTACGTTCCTAGGCAGGGCCTGAGCAACACAAACCCCAAGGAAAAACCAAAGCTGAAATCCAGACTTCTGCCTCCTGATAACTATGGCTCTTCTTGGACTTTCTCCTAGTGCTGTGGATGGTGACATACTTGGTTCTCCTGGTTAGGTAGATACTAAAACTTCCCTTCTGCTTATGGGTTTCATACATAGCATGAGAAAGGCTTGGAGGGATCAGAGGGTAAAGCGGTGGCAGGGGCTGCCTGTTCAGCTGTGGTAGTATAAGACAGTATGATATTGCCTTGTGAATTGATGGTGTCCTTGAGAAATCATCCCAGCAATGCAGAGGTCTGTGCCTGATGGTGTCATGGTCAGATGCTTGGATGCTGCAGGTGATTTTTCACCTCCTTTGCTTAGCCCAAAGGCACTGAGGAACTTGATAGTAAAGTTACTCTCTGTCCTGGAGGAGAGAGGACCCTTGGCTTGGATTGGGTGTTTCCTTAGTGATCTGCCACCTTCCTACCCAGGCTTTCATAAAAGCCCTGGTAAGAATGAGCTCGGTGCCAGGCTGCAGCCATCCCCAGCATCCCTTGGGGTCCCTAGGGCAGAGCTGTGGTGCAGGCCATGCCTTTGGGCAATTTTATACAAATGTCACCTGCCCTACCTGTCCTGACCACCTCCCGACTGGGGCACGGGTTGTGGCCCTGGTCTCTGTGTGCGCATAGCCAAGGTGCCCTTTGGTGAGGTGCCGTGCTGGGTGCCAGGGGTAGGAGTGGGTCCCCCGCTGCACTCCCGCCTGCCACATGTACACGCTCCCCGGTGCGCTCATTAGCTGAGCTGGCTTGGCTGGATGCACTGCTAACTGCAGCTGGAGGTCCCAGCCATCTCCGGCCCCTGCGCTGCGTGGGAGGGGGCCCTCCCTGGGCCAGGGCTGTGGGGGCCACGTCCTCGCCCACCTGTGCCCATGCCCACTCTGCTCACTCCGTGGCTGTCCGGCTGCTGGGCTGGGCAGAGGCAAAGAGGAGACCCAGTATCCATAGGGGGAAGCATATGGACAGCCCTTTCCTGCAGGCGCTCGCGCTCCCACCGCCAAGCCCAGCCAGCTGGCTGCGGGGCCAGGGGAATTCAGCCCCGCCGCTGCACCGGCCCATCTGCACACCCAGCACTGAGTCACCGCGCTGTGCACAGGCAGCCGGACATGCTGCCAGGGGTAGGACGGCGGCTGCTGTTGCCCCAGTGGGGACCCTCGGCTTTGGGGTCACTGTCAGGGACCAGGTCAGGCTGCAACGTGCCATGTGCCGCACAGGCAGTGGCACGGTCCCAAGTCTGAGAGCAGCAAAGGGTGGGGAGAGGGAGCGGGTCCATTGGAGTTCGCGCACACGTGGAAACTGTTCCTGATGACCATAAATCCGCTGCGTGAGTGTCTGGCACCCCCATCTGCCCTGCATGCTGGAGTCCTGCTCTGGCGGGAGTGACACATGCAGATGGGGAAGGGGTGAGCGAGGTGAGGACGGGCAGGAGCTGTCTGTCTGTATGGGATGTTCGCTATGGCCATGGGAGGGAGCGATGAAATCCTGGGCAGTTCAGTTGTGCGTAGGGGAAAGACTCTCCCAGGAGATGTCGAGCTGGAGCATGGCCTGCTGAAGGGTGGAGTGGAAATGGTGCCCTGCAGAAATCTCCCAGACAGCCTTGGCACAAGCACCTGCAGCAGGTCTGAGGAGGGCATCCCCTCTGCTGCCTTGTTCTTTCAGCCATTATTATACCATGTTTTGAGGACTGTGGCATCTTCTGCTCTCTGCACCCTCCCTGCATTCAGCCTTCCAGGAGCTCTAAGTCTGCTATGATGCTCGTTTTATCTGCAAACATGGAGACATTTAAAGTGCCAAAACTCTGCCTGCTGTCACAGTGGGTTAAGGCATCTTTCCATTTTAGTGTACCATAAAAAAGCCCTCTGAAGAGCATATGCTTGGACTCTCCAATGCATCAAAGCCGTGCTGCAGCTAGCAGCTCTGGCATCCACCTGCCAGAGCTGCGGGACATGTGCAGACCCAGAGCAGGGCTCCTCCTCCCACACCAAAGACTGAGGCAGAGACACACTCTGTCTGGGACCAGCAGCTGTGGCTTATACTTGGAAGGATGGACACAGTCACTGCGCACATCTCCCAGAGGCACTGTGCTAGTGACAGAGCTGCCCACCTGGGTGACAGAGCCATCCTGGGGCTGTGGAGGAGGTGGGACAGCAAGACCCTTCCCAGGATGGGTTGGTGCTCGCCAGTGGAGAAGAGAGAAGTAGCATTATGGTGAAAAGCAGCACAAGAACAGGAAACAGCAAAGAAGTTGCATTTGGTTTCCCAGCTCTCTGATCTGGCAGCTCTGCTCCTTTCCTGTGGCCTCCATCGCCTGGACCCTGTTAGGGAGAGGTGATGACAAAAGAGAGGTTTTGCTGTTCCTCCATCTGCTCAGCTCTCTGGGAGGGTGAAGACTGCTGGCTGGGGACCAGCTTGTGAAGGGCAGCGGTAGGCAGGAGCCACTTCCCACATGCCACTTTCCCAGTGTCTGGGCAGGTTGTCCCCTTGGTGCCACTTGCACCCAGCAGTGATTCGTGTGGCTGCTGCTCCCACAGCAGGAATTTTGGCTTAATGTCAGTGTTTGGCCTTTCTCCAGGTTGGAGTAAAAGAGCAGAAGACACAGAGACAAGGGAGAGGGTCTGATCAAAGGGTGCAGTGGCTTGAAGTCTGGGAAGACATGATGCTTATCAGAGGCTTGGTGAGTTGTGCTGCTGGCATGGCTTGAGAAGACCCTGGGCTGTAGGGCAAATGGCTGATGCTCAGCCCAAACACAGAGGTTGTGGTGCTGCTGGCACCGGTGGATGAGGTTGCTCCTCTCTGAGCCCGTGGATACACACACATTATCTGTTTATTTGGGACTGGGAGCAACTCTCCTGACTGTCCCCTCGTGCTGCTATTCGGGACTTACTGCAGAGCTGTTGCAAAACATAACGTGGTTTCCTTTCCCTAACCATGATATTCAGAGGGGTGGACAAAAGCCAGCCTGAAATAAGCCCCCATAAATGCACAGGGTGCACAGCACAGCCACAGCAGCAAGTCTTCTGCTCTACAGAGCTGCCTCTGCCCCGCCTAATGGAGCCATTGCCCTCCGTTGCCATGCCTGCCTCCTCTCCCTCCTTAACCAAAGTGCACTGGGGTGCAGGACTGGTAGCCTCTCATGTCATTCCTCAGCCATAGACCACTTGCTGGCAGAGAAAGCTGCCAGGAAGCTGTGAAGGAGGAAGGCAATGCAGGAAAGAGTGCTGTGAGATGAGGCGTTTGCAGCCGTTAGAGCAGGAAGGAAGAGGATCAGCACGACAAAGGCAACAGATGCCCAGGCAGAGATGCCAGCAGGGGACTGATGGTGGACACCTGCAGGGACTGAGTCTAAGCAAGAAAGGAATTGGGCAAAGTTGGTCAATTCTTTCACAGGCACAGGTCCCTGGATCAAAATAAGTCTGTCCTCTCTTGCTGATGCTGCTGGCTCCTAGCAGCCCAGTCCACCTGAAGCCCTCTCATTTGGGACTAGAAGGAGCTTTGTTCCCTACATGCCTCTCCTGGGCCCTTCATGCATTCACAGACCCACTCATCCTCTATGGTGCTCGGGGCACACCCACGAATTCCCCCAGTATGGCAGCAAATGTTGTAGGAGTCTGCTCACCAAGTCCTCAGCTCTCCAGCACCTCCACTCAAGGAGGGTGCACGTGCAAAATGGCAAACAGGTCACATCACTGAGGATGGGTGTATGGAAGCTCGTGAGGACAGCATCAGCATCTGCTCCTGGAGCTGATCCTTCTGATATTAGCAAATGTTCCCTTTGGGGAGAGGCTCTGCCCCATTCTTCTTGTCACTGGACCTTGCGCAGTTTGCGCATTTGGGTGAGAAAGCCTCAAACTCCCACAGTCCAAGAAGTACATAAAACTCAGGGATAATGTTAAAAGCAACATCAGTCCAGCCTTGCTGAAGGAATGACCAGCCGTGGCTTGAACAGGATGTAAGGACCTCCGCAGGGAGAAAGCTTTGGATGCTGAGGATCCCTTTAATCTAGTGGAAAAAGAAAGAACAAGAACCACTGATTGGAAGCTGAAGCCAGACAAATTCAAGCTGAAAATGGAGTGGGATTGTTAACAGTGTGGATCTTTAACTGCTGGAACAGACTCCCTGGGAAGTGGCGGCTTCTCCGTCCCTCCAAGCCCTCACAACCACAATCACTACTTTTCTGGAAGATGCCTTTGCCAAAAATGAGCCATCAGGCTCAACAGAAGGATAAAAGAGCAAAGCTCTCTGACCTGTGCTGTACAGGAAGGCAGACCAGCCAGCCCTTATCTCCATACAGGTTGCTTGGACTGTGGAAAAACACAGATGAAGGTGCAGGAATGGAGCCATCTATAACAGGCGGTTGAAACTCGAGTGTGCCTGAGGGACAGAGGAAGAGCTTGGGCAGCTTCAGAAGAAGGAAGAAGCAAGAGGAAGAGGAGGAGGGCAGGCAGCAGCCAACAGATGCTGCTGGTGACACGGGGACATAGGGCCATACCCTGTAGCCCCAGCTCATTTGACAGTGGGGTCAGCAGCCTGCTCATTTGAAGTTTGGCTGCCTCTGCTGGTTACAGCCCCCGGAAGACCAAAGAGCTACAGCTCAGTTACTCCGGTTTTCTGGTTATGGCAACATCTTCTCACACGTGGTGAGTGCGGAGCTGAATAAACTCAGGAGGGCTGTAAAGCTTCTTTGCTGTCTCTAGGAGAGAGCGTGGGGATGTGCTCCTGTGCCCTTCCTGATGGCTCTGGAGACAGGACGGTCTGGTTAATAGGTCTGTCTGAGGGGCTGCCTAATCAGCCTTGTTTCCAAAAGCTGAAGTCTCTAAAAGCTCCTGCAATGATGTAACATGTGCAAAGAGATCAAGTGGGACCCTCTGGACTCTCCCCATCTAGTGGAAAGCCTGTGGGTCTCCACTGGCCCCATGGTGCTCAGAAGATGTGGCTGGCCTGAGCTCTGCACATCAGCTCGCTTGAGACAAGCACCCTTCCTGCCCATAAATCAGGCTCCTGGCCAGGAGACCTCCTGAGGCGCAGGACGGCTCTGCCTTCAGGTGCTCCTTGCCTGCGGTGGCTGCACTGCTTAATGGGTTTGCAAAGTAATTAAAGCGAGAAAGCTCTCTTGATTCCCAGGGGACTAATAGCGGACCAGATTCCTGTCTGTTATGCCTCCTCTACCACTACAGCTGTATTGCTGGCTCAGCCCTCACAACAGGAGCCCTCTGTGACTCCAAAAGCCAAGTCCTTTCTGCGGTTGCACTGGTCAGAGCCATGCATCTCCCTGGGGATCACCGGGGCTGCCTCCGCTGGGATGACCAGCACAGCACTGCAAAGCGGGCACTTGGCTTTGCAAGGGGCATGTGGGCACTGCCAGCCTGGGGCCACACTGGCACAGGGGCTGCCACATGGGGGGGTGCCAGCTGCTGCCAGGGGTCTGGGGAGAGGTCACTGATTGGTGGAAAACCCATCTCAGTTGCAGTCCAGCTAGATTTCAAAAGCGACTGCTTCCCAAGCTGGTCACTGTTTGAACAGGAGCCAGCAGCTGCAGATGCCCAGCAGTCCTGCTGTGATTTTAACTGGGGTTCACTCATGACAGTAGTAGGAGCAGCCCTGGAGCACCAGCCCAGCTTGGGGAAGTGTCCGTGCTGCACCCAGTGGGTTTGTTTCCATCACGCTAGGTGTGTTAATTCATCATCCAAATGCTCAGCGTCACCAGCTCCTGGTAATTTATTGCGAGTAACATGATTTTGGCCCCTGCTGCAAGCAGTCTTGCGATGATGCGAAAAGCTGCAGCTGTCTTCAGTGCTTCCCTGCAGTAAGCTGAAGAGCTTGAGTGTCTTGAGGCCGGCTCTGAGTGTCTCCTTTTCCAGCCCCGGGTCGTTTTTCTGGCCCTCCTTTGAACTCTCTTTGGTATTTCCACATCCTTCTTGAAACAAAGACTTTGGAGCTAGCCTTGCCAGCAAGGCAAGGTAAAATCACTGCTTTCCCCTCACCTCCTGCAGATGCTGGAGGAACAGGTCAGTCCCCACGGTGTCCTGAGGGCATTGCCTGTGTCAAAATAATTTGCACTCAGTGTGGTCAACTCACGTTTTGCAGAACAGCTCACCCTGCAACGCTGCTGACTGCCTTATCCATCTCGTGGCATTTGCACAGTTTTTGTCAGAAAAACCGTGTACCCTTAGCTGGATCAGAAGCAGGGGAGCAGGGTTTGCCAGAGCACCCTTGTGAAGAGTGTATGCTGAGACATTAAATTTGGCAGCAACTGAGGCAGGTCACAAGCTGAGCAGGTCCCCACATTTCAAACTTTGCTGATGCTGAGCCTTGAGAGCGGAGCAAGCAGCAAACCCCCGGGGACCACCCTGCCCAGAGGGGTGGGTGCTCAGCCAGGAGCTGGAGCTGCCTGTGCCAGCTCCCTATCGCGACAAGGCCATTGCAAGCCCCCTGCAAAACAGCTCTTGAGACCCATATGGAAATTTTGAGGGTGGCCACAAAGTCTCTGGCCTCTATTGCTCCCGTAACTTGTGGGCAAAAGCAGCAACTCGTCAGTGGAAATGCAGAGAGGAGGCGAGAAACCCCAAGGGGGCTGCTAGAAAGGCGTAAGAGCCTGAGCTGACAGGTAGCTTGGGGCACTGAACTCATTTATTTTTAACTGTGGGGCTAAACACTGCAATCTGTGCTCACATTTGGCCTCGCAGTAAACTCAAGTAATTACTCATCTAATGACGCCTGCTAATCAGCATGGCTCCCCTGGGAGCCGGCAGCATGCCGGGCACTGCTTCTCCTGCCTGCTGTGAGCCCCAGCTGGGTGGGCTGTCACAGCTTCCCACAGCTGGGGAAGACTGGCACAGCCCCTGCAGCACGGTGCCAGGGGGCATGTCCCCAGGGTGCGGGACAGCACCACCAGCCAGCAGGGACAGAGATGACACAGTATTGAGCAACTGAAATTCATCCTCCCTGGGAGATTCAGCCTCATGAGCTGAGCCTCCTCCATGTGCACAAGCCTCTCCCTTCACCCCCATGTCTCCTCTGAAGCCTGGGGTTTGCAGGGGAAGCAGTTGCCAGGCTGGCGTGGCACAAAGCCCTGTGGTTTTGGCTGGGAGCAGCATGAGGAGGGCAGGAGACAGATTTTCCTCCAGCACTGTGGTGAAAGCTTACCCAGAAAGTGGGAAGTGACTTTGGATCTCCCTGTTCCGGAGAGGACGATTCTGGCAGTCCAATCTGGCCAGTGGCTATTCACCTTGTGCCAGTCGCTGCTGCAGCACTGCTCTGTGTTTCGTCTGCTGGCCTTGTTATCCAAAATGCGTGTGAACTGTGGGCCGTGTGAGAGCTTCCCACCCACGGGATGAATACCTGTACCTGTATGAGTGATCTGTGCTTCCATGTGCCCAACCTACCCTGCAGCCTCAGGCCCTGGAGACCCCATTCCCCTCCACATGCCCCTCTGGGGTGGCAGATTCCGTCCTGGCACTATCCTGACCACGCAGGGCTTTCCTTGTGCCTCCCCAGGCAGTCTGCAGAGCCACAGGGTGCTTGATCCATATTCCCTTCCACATCAGCCGCCCTCCTCATCGTGCAGGTCAGACACTGTGGGCAGAGCAGTCCCTGGTGCCACCACAATCATCGCTGCTGGGTGTCTGATATTGCCAATGGGCTGAGGGGATCATCCAATTGCCCTGGGGCACATGGTCCCTCTGGGGCAGCCAGTCTGGGTTGCACAGAGGGGTTTATCCAGAGCGCTCTTGTGTGCGAAGGTGCTGCAGCAGCCAGGCGGTGCCCCGTGCACCCACAGGCAGCACCCAGAGAAGCAACGTGAGAGGCTCCAGCATCACCCAGGGTGCCCAGAGTAGTGGTGGGGCCAGAGCCCTGTCCTGCAGAACAGCAGGCGAGCGCCTGAGCCTGCCCTGTCCCTTCCCACAACCCTGCTTCATTTACCGCACACCTCCCAGCTTCTGCAGCGGATGAGGGGGGGCCCTGTCGGCAGCGGCCTCCGTCAGTGCACAGCCTCGCCTCCCTCCCCAGGGCTGGGGGCCCATCCTGTGTGCCGAGTGAGGCCGTGCCCTGCGGGAAAAAGCAGTATGTGGTGACGTAATTAAAGGCTGCATCATTAACGCATGTGTGCAGGGGCTGGACTTTTCCTAAGTTTCTTCAGTGCTTGGCTTCCCTGTGCTATGTTCATGGGTGCTTAACTCCACAGGAGGCTTTAAAAGCAGGAGAAATACGTCTGGGAAGTGGAGCACCCTCCGTAGTCACCAAAGCCAGCGTGCCACAAACAGAGCTGAAGAGCACAGAAGAGCTCTGGTGTGCTCCAGCCCTTTGTACAGAGTGAGATGGAGGGTGACCTGTCTGCTCCAGAGACATCACTATCCCGTGTGTCTCAGCTGGAGCTGGTGCATAGGTCCGTGACATAGCTACATGTGGGTCCATGGGAACGTGTGAGGGCGCCCGTGCTTCTACCCACGCTCTGCAGCCCAGCCAAAAGCTGAGCTCCTTTAGAGGATATTGGTGTCTCTCAGTGTGGGCAGAGCAATGTATTCCTCCCTTAATTTCTTTCCTGGAAACAGTAACACCGTTTTGGCTTGGAGTGCACAAAGAAAGCTCACCCCAAGGCAGATATCTGGCACGCAACATTTTCACCCCAACAGCCAGAATTTTGCTAGGCTGTAGGCAGGGAAGCCAGCCTCTTCTGCCTGCTCCCCATGCGAGTTGTGGGGACCGTTGTGCTGCTGACTGTTTCCTCTGCTCCCCAGGACTACTGGCTGTCCCTGCTCTACAAGCGCCTCATCGGTCCCAAGGTCTTGGCAATCCATGTGGCCGGTCTCCAGAGGAAACCCCGGCCTGGCAGGGTTATTCGTGACAAGCTTCGCATTTATGCCCACTGCACAAGCTACCACAAGTAAGTGGAGCGAGGGAGGCTGGGGGCTGCAGGGAGGGAGGTAAACAGGACCCCCAGGAGATGGGGACCACCGGGTACATGCTGGGGCAGGAGCACAGGGTTTGGAGAGCGCACGGGAATGGCGGTGCCTCCGATGAAAGTCACGGCAAGCCGGTGCCTGGGAACGGGGCCGTCTGGGGCCGGTGCGGTGGCTGCTGGGCAGCCCAGGCAGCAGAGATCAAGGGAGTGAATTTCACACGAGGGGCCCCCGGTCGGTCAGGTTACCCGCCAGGCCGCACTGCCGGGGAGCCCGGCCTGGTTATTGTTTCACTGATAAGGTCTTTGAAAGCACCCCAGCGAGCCGGGGGGGGTGGGGGGCAGCCACCTCCTCTGTAGACACAAGTTGCTATTGTGGAGGAGGAGAGTCTGTTTCTTTACACAATCCAGATGCTTTCAACATGCCTCCAGCTCGGTAGGAAACCTTGTCCAGTAACTGACAGGTGCAAAGTGCTTTATAGCCTTTGTTTGGGGCTGCCTGATTAGGCAGGGACAGAGGATCAGTGTCTGGACCTGTCAGTTAGGTGCCCGGGGCAGTGGGGGCATACGCCACTTGCACACAGAGCTCCTCTCCATTATCAGCCTTCTCCTTGGGAGGCCCCAGGGGGTTTACCTTAGGACTGCCACCCCCCAGCTCCAGACACCGGCAGAGTAGCCCCTGGAGCCATGCCACCCCTGGCTGAGGAGGGGAGGGGAAGTTTGGAAAGGGGTCATTGCAGAGCTGGGCTTTGTAATGAGGAGGTGGCATCTCCCTGTGGAAGGGCAGCCAGGATGGTAATGTCCCCTCCAGATGGCTGCACAAGGCCAGTTCTTGCAGAGACCCCCTCAACCATTACCTTGGAGATGATGCCCCTGTGGCACGTGCCAATGCACACCTCAGCTCCCGCTCTCCCCTTTGCAGCCACAACTATGTCCGGGGGTCCATCACCCTTTACATCATCAACCTGCATCGCTCTCGGAAGAAAATCAAGCTGGCGGGGACGCTGCGGGATAAGATTGTCCACCAATACCTGCTGCAGCCCTACGGCAAGGATGGGCTCCACTCCAAGTAAGTGAGATGCTGGTGTCTGGGGCTGCCACCACCACCCCCTCCTCAATGCCACCTCTCCTGGTCCCACAGGTCAGTCCAGCTCAACGGGCAGCCACTGGCCATGGTGGATGATGGGACCCTCCCCGAGCTAAAGCCTCGGCCACTGCGGGCTGGCCGCACCCTGGTCATCCCCCCACTGACCATGAGCTTCTACGTGGTGAAGAACGTGAATGCGCTGGCCTGCCGGTACCGATAGCCCATGGCCCAGAATGGACCCACCAGCCCTGCTTCTGCCCCCACGCACTCCCCAGGACACGCTGCCTCCTCCACAGCCCACACAGCTTCGCAGCAGGGCCACGTCGGGCAGGCACTGTGCCGTGCTCTCGTCCTCGCGTCCTGGATACCCTCCAGCTTGACACCCTCTCCCACCCTGTTACCACAGAGCTCCGCTTAGGCCTGACCACCATCCCACCGGAGTGGTACAACGGAAAATTCGCAGGGCCTGCCACGATCTGCTCCACAGGCTGTGAGAAGCACCCGGAGTCCGCTGCCCACAGGTTGCTGGGGAGGGCTGGGGTGCTGAGCCCTGACGTAGCCCGGGATGGACACCTTCCGCAACCCTGCTAGTCCTGCTATTCTGCAGGGTGACCCCTCTAGCAGCCGGGTCCCCCCTTTCCTCTGCACCTTCCCGGGCGGCGGGCAGCGCCGCCGGTGCAGCAAGCGCATGGAAGCAGCTCCCTCTGCTGCCGCCGGCCGCCGCCAGCGCGGCCGGGACCGGCGCGGGGGTACTGCGGGCAGGGCGGGCCGGGAGAAGGGGCGCCGGGGCCCGCGCCGGGCGGGCGGGCGGGGCTCGAGGGTCCGCGGCTGGAAATGTTGATAATTAAATTATACGGCGGGAGGCGGGGCAGGCGGGCAGCCTCGGCCCCTCCGGGCGGGAAGCGGCGGCCGCCGGGCCGTGTGTCCTGCCCGGGAGAGGGGCGGTATCACGGGCAGGAGCAGCCGGGACGCGCCGGTGTAATAAAGTTGGGTTGTCAACCGCAGCGGCGTCTTCTGTCCCTCACGGGCCGCGGTCTGGCCGGGAGCGGGGCAGCAGCGGGCGGGGCCGGAGCCGGGGCGGCGGCGGAGCGGAGCGGAGCGGAGCGGCCGCGCTGCAGGACCGCGCCGGGCCGCCGGGGTCGCTGCGCGCGTGGGCGCGGCGGTCACGCGCGGCGGAGCAGGAAGCGGCGCGGGCGGAGCCGCGCGGTCCCGCCGCCCCCCGGTTCCCCACGGTGCCCCCCGGTTCCCCCCGCTGCCGCGGGCCCGGCCGGGCCATGCGGTGCGTCCTGATCGCCAGCACCGCGGCCGAGCTGCTTTTCTACTGGGCCGATGCCGCCTTCCTCCGGCGGCTGCAGCCGCCAGACGCCGGGCAGGTGAGGCGGGACGGGGCGGCGCGGGTGCGGGAAAGGGGCTCCGTAGCGCGCGGGCACGCGTGTGCGCTGACCCGGGAGCGTGTGCCCCAGGGCCCGGCGCTGGAGGACAGCCTCAACACCCTCTTCGCCCCCCTCATCATCTCCTGCGCGGCACTGCTGGAGAAGCTCGCCGACACCTACACCTGCTTCACGACCGAGCACGGGCGGCACCTCCACGTCCTGCACATGGTAGGGCCGGTGCCGGGGACCGGGACGCCCCGGCCGGCCCCCACCTGACCGTGCTGCCGGTTGCAGTTCGGGGACTGCCTGTACATCGCGGTGAACGGCGACGGGACGGAGAGCGAGGACGACCTGCGCAGGACGCTGTTCGTGCTGCGGCGCTTGGTGGAGGCTCACTGCGGGCTCGTCACGCTTGACTCCCACCTCGTCCGCAAGGAGTGAGTGGGCACGGCTGCCCGGCACAGGCTGGCACGCTAGGGCGCCGGGGCAGCTGCAGAGCAATGCCGTCATGCAGCCCCGGGGGGGTGGGAGTGGGCGTCTCCAAGCTGGGAAGCCCCCTTTGCAGCAGGACCCCCTGGCTGCTGGGCTGCAGCCGGGGGCCCGATCCACCCAGGGAGGTGGCGTCCAGCTCTCAGCTTGCACTCTGTGACCATTGCAGGTTGCGACCGGCTGATTCGGAGCAGCGGGAGCGTGTCTGGAGCCTGCTGCGGGGCCTGCTGGAGACCTACAGTCGCCTGCGGGAGGAGGACCAGAGCTTTGCGGTGGAGGTACCATGCCACAGGGTGTCCCTCGCCTTCAGAATGCGACAGGGGTGTGAGACTGCGAGAATCGTGGGGTGTGGGAAGAGGCTCTGGGGTGGGGAGCTTGGGGCTGTATGGCTGGGTCTAGGGGTGCTCAGCAGCATTCCTCTCCACCTGCACTCCAGGCTGTGGAGCGGCTGATCCACCCTCAGCTGTGTGAGCAGTGCATCGAGTTCCTGGAGCGGCAGGTGGTGCAGTACATCAACGCCAGCCCTGAGCGTGGCGGGGACGAGGTGGGCCATGCCTTCCTCCTGGTGCACACCAAGCTGCTGGCCTTCTACTCCAGGTGCGCCCAGCCCTGGCCCCACCACTCTCCTCGGGGCAGCTGCTTGCCCTCCCAGCTGACCCTTCTCTTCTCTGGCCTGCAGCCGCAATGCCAGTTCCATCCGCCCTGCTGACCTGCTTGTCCTCATCCTCCTGGTGCAGGACCTGTACCCCAGCCAAAGTGCCGAGGAGGAGCTCGGCCCCCAGGTGCTCCAGGGAAGAGTGTGGGGGGCAGCAGGTCGGAGTGCCCCCATGAGGTGATGCCTTGATGGCCAGGGCTTAATTTTTTTTTCCCTCTTTTCGGAAGCTCACGGTGGGGAATGTGCTTCCCCAGGGACCCAAGAGAAGCGAGAGCATCCCCACGAGCAGCCCTGGCTCCCATGGAGCTGCGGAGAAGGACTCAGATGACCAGGTGAGTCCATGGGGTTGAGAGCTGCAGGGTGCGACACTGGCCAGGCTGCCTGCTTCACTCCCGTCGCTCACCCAGCCATTCTTGCCCACAGGACACAGACGATCTCTCAGTGCCCGAGATTTACTACACACCTGAGCCCTCTCCAGGCAGGGACAGCATGGGTGAGTGCCCGGCTGGGCAGCAGCTCTGCTCCGTGCCCCACAGCCCTGCAGAGGCTCTGGGGCTGCCTGGGGGGCTGGCAGGGAGGGTGACCTGCCATGCTCCCTTCAGGCAGCGAGAGCTGGTCAGAGGACGCTGAGACACTGAGCACCAGGGAGTCAGATGCTGCAGATGTCCAGGTGAGCAAGGAGTCCTGCAGTCCCTCCTGGCTCCACATCTCCTCAGCTGTCCTGGTGCTCTTTGCCATCTCTGGTCCTCACCTCTTGTCTCTTGCAGTGCTACAGCTGTGGGTGCCCCAGGCTTTAGGGCTGAGAGTGTGCCCTGAATCCCCCATGCTGTGCACAACAGTTTCAGCTCTGACCACCCTCTCTGAGGCATCTCCCTGCCCAGAGCTGTCAAGCACAGAGGGGCCCCAGGGCTGCCTCAGAGCAGTCTGGTGTCTCCCTCTGCTGCCTCTGGGCTTTCTGGGCTGCTTCCCTGACAGATGCCGCAGGGCCTCATACACTCTTTGCGAGCAAGTGCTAGCTTCAGCTTAAGGCATTTGCAACCTGGGTCTGTTCAGCCTTGAGAAAAGAAGTTCCAGTATTTAAAGTGTGGGTACAGGGAAGATGGAGTCTCCTGTTTTACAAGGAGTCACACAAGAAAGATTAGGGCTGATGGGTACAAGTTACTCCTGAGGAGATTCTGATTGGACATGAGGAAAATTTTTCACAGTGAGAAAAATCAGCCACCGGAATAATCTTCCCTGGGAAGTGGTGGATTCCTCAGCACTGGACACTTTTAAGATTCAGCTGGACAGGGTGCTGGGCCACCTCGTCTAGACTGTGCTTTTGCCCAGATAAGTTTGACCACATGATCCTTGTGGTCTCTTCCAACCTGGTATTCTATGATTCTGTTTCAGCCTGTGTCTTTGCAAGCAGCTTCCCCTCTATTTGCTGCTTTTTGGGGTCCCTCGGCACTTCCCTCGCTGCTCATCTTTTGCCATGTGTCCTCTCTAGCTCTCTTGGTTCAGTTGTGCCCAATTGCAGCTTTCAGGGCATTGCCGTGTCCCTCCAGAGCATTCTGGGCTGGCGCAGGCTATCTTGTCTCTGTGGGGCACTGAGCATCTCCCCTCTCTCCTCAGATGGCAGAGGACTTGCTCCAGACCTTGGGGCCTCTGGTCCCTGAAGCTTCAAACCCCAGAAGGATCTTCCTGGACGCCAACCTGCGGGAAGGTTACTGCCCCTTGCTGCCGCACACCATGCACTGCCTCCCGCTCTGGCCGGGCATCTCTCTCGTCCTCCTGACCAAGGTGAGCTGCCTCTAAGGTGAGGGAAGCAATAATGGGCAGGGTCCTGGCTGACCTGCTTCTCCCCTCCCTGGCAGGGCCCCACAACCCAGGTGGCGGTCACTTTGTACCAGCTGCTAGATGGTTTCTTGGTGCTGGAGAGGAAGCTGGAAGAGGGGCCGGAGGTGGGAGCCCCACGCTCCTACCCATTCCTGGCCGAGCTGCGGCAGCGCATGGACAAGTTTGTGAAGAAGCTGAGTGGGCAGGACATCCAGGTGGGAGTGGGGACACAAGGACCCTGTCCTGCTGTCCCTGCAGCCTGATGCTGAGCCCTGTCTATGTCTAGTTGCAGAACTCGTGGGTGGACTTCAAGAACAAGATATTTTCCCGGACTGAGCCTGGGAGCTCCCTGGAGTGAGTACCGGGTGGCCAGGGAAAGTCTCCAGGGCCGGCAGGGACCTTTCCCAGCCTGGGGGATGGCACAGCTGTCCCTGAAGTGCTGCGGACCCAGGGGCCAAACTCGGTGCCGTTCATATCTCCTCACTCAGGCTGCTGCAGGCAGTGGCCAATGTGAAGCGGCAGCTCTGCTCTGTGTACCGCCAGCTCTTCCTGGCCTCTGCCAGCCACAGCCTGTCCCAGGGGCTGCGGGACCGTGCCCAGAAGCTGATGAGGTGAGTGCATGGGGGTGACCGGCATCCCCAGGGGGCTGCCCCACAGTCCGCTGTGCTGAGGCTTGGAGGATCCCAGCTTCTCACCATGCTGCTTCTCGGCAGAGAGAAGCTGCTGGACTGGCGGGACTTCCTGTTGGTGAAGAGCAGGCGTAATATCACCATGGTGTCATACCCGTCCCTGCGACTGGGAACACAGCCTGGCGAGTAGGGGTCCCCAGGGGGGTTGCAGAGGTGGGAGTGAGTCCCCCCAACATTGGGCTTAAGGGGAGGAGGATTGTGGTGGTTGAAGGCAGTTTCCCCAAGGCTCAGGGGCTGTTCCGGAAGGGCACCAAAGTTGTTGGACACCCTTAACCCACCCCCACATACCTGGAGGACTTCCCTGGCCTGGTGCACTTCATCTATGTGGACCGCACAGCTGGGCAGATGATGGCACCATCACTCAGCATGACAGAGAAGTCCAGCTCTGAGCTGGGCAAGGGCCCACTGGCCACCTTCATCAAGAAGAAGGTACTGTTCACGGGGCTAGGGGTTTGATGGGGACCGCGAGAGGGCGTGAAAGTTGGAGGGTTTTCTGCTCAGGCTTCAGGTGCCGCTTGTCCCCCAGGTCTGGTCCCTGATTGCGTTGGCCCGGCGATACCTACAGAAGGGCTACACGACACTCATGCTGCAGGATGGCGACTACTGCTGCTCCTACTTCCTGTGGTTTGAGAACGAGCTGGTACGCGGAGCCAGGAAGGGGCTGAGCCCCTCTTCCCTGTCACCTTCTGGAGGAAGGGAGCAGGGCTGTAGGCACAGCCCTGGCTCCTCAGTGGTCCTTTCCCTGCTCCTGCCCTCTGCTGTCATCTCTCCCCAGGGCTACAAGCTGGAGGTGATGGAGGTGCCAGTCCTCGCTGATGATTCTGCTCCCGTTGGGATGCTGGCAGGAGACTACTACAGGTGAGCAGTCCTCAGCCCTGCAGTTTGGCACCAGGACCTGGTGCTGTGCTGGCACGGGAGTCCACGTGAGTGATGTCCTTGCTGGGATGTCACTGCAGGGTGGTACCAGTGCCGTGGTGTCACCAGGGTTGCACCAGCCCACCTCCCCAGCCTGGTGGCACAGTCCTGCTGGTGGATGGGCACTGTGTCTTTGCCAGAGACTTTCTATTGGGAAGGTGGTTAGAAAGGTGGTGCCAGTCTGTGCTGTGCCTGGCGAGCCCTCTGCCTTCTCCTCTGCAGGAAGCTGCTGCGTTACTACAGCAAGAACCATCAGGCAGAGGTGGTGAAGTGCTATGAGCTGCTGACGGTGCACCTGGGCATCATCCCCTCCGAGCTCGTGGTCCAGCAGGCCTGCGACTTGGCCCGGCACCTCTGGGAACCCTCTCGCATTCCCCTGCTCTGAGCTGCCTCCAGTTATGTCGGGGCCAGGATTAAAGTGTGTGTGTGGGTGTTCCTGGTGCCTGGGTTACTTTCTCTGTGTCTGTGTGCTGTCAGCTGTGCCTGCAGGCAGCCACGCGCAGCCTTCCTGTCCTCCAGCCCGGTTGGGGCTGACACTGTCCACCTCCCTGCTCCCCAAGGGCTTCACTAGCACTCAGCAGCCTCTGGGGACAGATGGAGAGTGGAGAGCAGAGGTGGCTGGCAATCACCGCGTTGCTGAAAAGTGCATTTTCAAAGTGGGATTTAAAACATTGGCTTGGCATCACCAACAGGCTTTGGCCAGAGAACAAAATGGTGTAGCCAAATCTGCGTGGAGGAAGAGCCCAGGGTGCATCCCCCTTTTCCCTCATCTCCAAATGTGGGGTGCGGGGCCCCTGGAGGCTTAGCAAGGCTCTGGGAAGGTGCAGCCTGTCCTGTGCCCCGTCCTCCGCACACAGGCTCCCAGGTACCAGTCAGCCACAGGGCTGAGCTCAGCTGAGGCAGCTCAGCTGAGGCAGGTAAAGCTGAGGCAGCTTATGTGTTCCCCAGGCACGTCTGCACTCAGTGCATGTGCAAACCCCCCTCAGCATGGCTGGGGATGAGGCCAGTCCTGAGGGACACTGGCAGCCACTGTCCCTTGCTCCATGGCACTCGCTGGGGCTGGGGTTGGTGTTTCAGGGAGCACTGGACCATGGCAGGGCCTTTGCCCCGTCCTGCTGGGCAGGAATTTGCCCTGACAAGCAACAGTGCTGTGTTCAGGGCCAAGTGCATTCCCAAGCTGCCCCTTTTCCTGTTGTTCTCAGCGCTGTGTGTAGGGCTTACCCACTCAACGGGGCCCAAGCTCCCCTTGTCCTGTGGTGCTTGTTGCCCCCATCACCCCAGCTGTGTGCCCCTGGATCCTCCATGTGGCACGATAGGGGCTGGGGGGGCCCTCAGGATCCCACCTGCTTGCCCAGCACTTTCCTGGAGTACAGGCTGGGGAGCAACTGGTGTCCTGCTGAGGATGAGACAGGGTCCAACCTTCTCACCTTCTCAGCACTGGGGCTGGTCTCCAGCACCCCCACAAGCCCCCAGCTAAGCTCTGCCAGGGCTCAGTGCCTTGCCGCAGGCAGTGCTGGATGGGCAGCATTCTGCCTGTGCCACTGTTCCGCTCAGCCTCCCCACAAGCCCTGGGACGCAGCGTGTGGCCCTATGCCAAGGCATCGCCTGGCCTGGCCCCCCTGTTCCCTCCCCGTGCCCGGAAGCACTGGGAAAAGTTCTGCTGTGAAACCAAAGTCCAGGCTGCCGGGCACAGGGCAGCCATGGCCGGGCACTGCAGGGCAATGGCAACTGTGCTCCGGGCTAGACTGGGCACAGGCTGCCCGTCCCGCTGGCTGTGGGGCTGGCATCTGTCCCCGGGGCTGCCGGCAGTGCGGCTGGCCCATGCTGGGGCTACAAAGCAGCTGCAGCGGGAGTACGACGCGGTGGTGATCGGGGCAGGTAACACAGGGCGAGGGAGGCGGTGCCAGGCTGCAGGGAGCTGGTGGGGACCCCAAGCTGCCATCTCCCCAGGGCAGGCGGGGGGTGTAGTGGCCACCAGTGGGGACCAGAGTGCTGCTGGGCACATTGCAGACCCTCAGCATGCTCCTTGTGTCAGGGAGGATGCAGGGGTCTGGCATGGCTGGGCACATGTTACAGCCTCCCCAGTGTGCTGGGCACAGTTGAGGCATCTGCCTTGAGCACCTCTGCCCCCTTCCCCTGCACTGTTAGCACCGGGGCTATAGGGGCAGGGGAGAATGCTCCCTGTCACCTGTATCCCCATGTCCAGAACCCCGTTATTTGGGCAGTGGTGTCAGCCCTGCACCCCAGCCATGGCAGGGTGCCTGGTGCCACGGGACTGCCCTGACACCAGGCTTGGCTCACCTCCCTCTCTCCTTGCAGGGCACAACGGGCTGGTGGCAGTGAGTACTGAGAGCAGGGGGCTGTCTGTCCTTCATCCCCAGGGGACAGTGAAAGACCAAGGATGGTCTGTGCCGTGGGCAAGGGAAGGTGCTGGTGGAAGTGCCCGTGGGGCTGGAAGCTCCCACAGGGCTGTGGGGAGCAGGAGTGGCACCATGTGCAAGAGGATGCTTGGGGCAACAAGATTGCATCCCACCTGAAGTGACAAGCAGTGTGATGCTGTGATTCCTGCAGGCTGCCTACCTGCAGCGGGCAAGGCTGCGCACGGCTGTGCTGGAGAAACGCCACGTGCTGGGCGGCGCAGCCGTCACAGAGGAGATTGTGCCAGGTACCTCTGCACGCCACCTGTCCCCCTGCCCCTGCCCAGCCCTGGGCACAGGCACCCCCCACTGCTCCACATCTTGCAGGCTTCAAGTTCTCCCGGGCATCATACCTGCTCAGCCTGCTGCGGCCGCAGATCTACACCGAGCTGGAGCTGCAGGTACTGGCACCCATCTCTCGCTGGGCTGCTGGCCCCTGCTGGCATGCTGGCAGGGTGTTCCCACAGGGTGGGTCCTGCCATGCCTGTCTTGCAGCGGCATGGTCTGAGGGTGCTCCCGCGGGACCCCTACTCCTTCACCCCACTGCTGGAGGACAGGAGCCGCCCCCGCTCTCTCCTGCTGGGACACGACATGGCCCAGACCCAACAGCAGATTGCTCAGTTCTCCCAGAAGGATGCCCAGGTACCATGCAGGCATGGCCCTGGCACAGCAAAGCCTCCCAGGGACTACCCTGCCCCTGGAGTGGCAGGGATGCTCCTGAGTGGGATATCCATTGCACCCATCATGGCACAGTCCCTGTTGTCCCCCCTCTGTCTCTTTTCAGGCTTACCCTGAGTACGAGGTGTTCATGAGGGTCTTGGTGTCAGCCCTTGACCAGCTGCTGGACGCCCCCCCGGTGGATACAGCTGCCCTGGGGCAGGGCTCCCTGCTGCAGCGGCTCAGAGCCCTGCGAGCCCTGCGGCCCCTGCTGCAGGCAGGTATATCTGGGATGCTGGGGAGCCCTGATGGCAATAGGTGTTTGCCTGCACCTGGGGTGGGTGATGCAAAGCTGCCCCTTCCTGGGGCACAGGCTCCCCAGGAGCCCCAGCTGGGCTGGCAGGCTCTGGCAGGCTTGCCTGCCTTGGTCCCCCCAAACCCAGCCAGGCATGGGCAGCCATCTGGGCACAGCCATGCAGTCTCACACCACCTCTCTATCCGCAGGGCTGGCGCTGGGGCGGCAGCTGCCCCGCTATTATGAAGTGCTCACAGCCCCCATCTCCAAGGTGAGTGCTGACGGTAGCAATGCAGAGCCACTGGCTGACTTGCTGCCTGCCTGAGAGGGTGCTGCAGCCGCCTCCCACCCTGAGCCTGGTGCTCCGTTTTTCTCCTGGGCCAGATTCTGGACCAGTGGTTTGAGTCGGAGCCCCTGAAGGCAACTCTGGCTACTGATGCGGTGATTGGAGCCATGGCCAGCCCCCACACCCCCGGCAGCGGGTGAGGGTCCCTTTTCCCCCAGGGCTTATGGCTGCACCATCCCTCTGTGCCATCCTCTGTGCTGGCAGCTCCTTGGCTCTGCTGTGCCCCAGCACCCTGTGCCCTGCCTCACTGCCTCTCCATCCTGCTGCATGCTCAGTCTTGCCAGGATGGCTCAAGTTTGAGGCTGGACAAGGGGCTGCCCCCCATCCCTGCCATATGGCTCTCCTGAGTGGTCCCCACGTGCCCCTTTGCTATTTGGGCACCTTTGTCGCCAGGTCAGGTCAAGTCCTGGCCAGTGAGTGCTCCCTGTAACTGATTTGGCATCCTACAAGATGGCACAGTCCCATCTATGGGGACCATGGCACCATTCTCACCATGCTGGCGCAGGGGACAGACTTGTGCCCTTGGCCAGCAGCTAACCTGGGGTCCTGCCACCACAGGTATGTGCTCTTGCACCATGTGATGGGTGAGCTGGAGGGACGGAAGGGGGCCTGGGGCTACGTAGCTGGCGGGATGGGGGCCCTGTCCCAAGCCATCGCCCATGCAGCCACTGCCCAGGGAGCCCACATCTTTACTGAGAAGGTACGAGGTGTCTGGCTGTGGGGAGCTGCCTGGCCAGTCTGCAGGCAGTGGGGGTGCTCTGGGTGAGGTCCTGTCCCCTCTGCCTGCCCAGGTGGTGTGCCAGGTGCTGCTGGGCAGGGATGGGCAGGTGCAGGGTGTTGCGCTGCAGGATGGAATGGAGGTGAGGAGCAAACTGGTGCTGTCCAATGCCTCCCCCCAGATCACCTTCCTGGAGCTCACTCCTGAGGTATGGTGTGCACAGGGCTGGCAGGGGCTTGGCATGGTGACACCCCCTGGCTGGGCTGTCCCCCTCACCGTTGAACTCTGCCCCGGCCTCTCCCACCCCAGGAGCAGCTGCCAAAGGATTTTGTCCAGCGGATCCAGCAGGTTGACACACGGTCCCCTGTCACCAAGATCAACGGTAGGCACTGGTGGGGCCACCTTTGCCACTGTCCCTGATGGAAGGACACTGGTGCCAGGCTGCAGGGCTCAGCAAGAGGCTGCACCCCTCTTCCCCCGTGCCCCCCTCCCATGCCCAGTGGCGGTGGATCGGCTGCCCAGCTTCCTGGCTGCTCCCAACACCCACGATGGCCAACCCCTGCCCCACCACCAGTGCTCCATCCACCTCAACTGCGAGAGCACCCACCTCCTGCACCAAGCCTTCACCGAGGCCACCCATGGGCACCCCTCCAGCAGGTAAGAGCCCCCATCGGTACGTCTCATTGCCCTGGGGAATGGGTAGGACAGTCATAATGGGTGGTGCTGGGGGAAGAGGTTTGGGGTGACCATGTCCCCCTCTGCCTGCCCAGCTGATGTCCTGCTCCCCCAGGCCCATGATAGAGCTTTGCATCCCCTCAGCACTGGATCCGGGGCTGGCCCCGCGCGGCTGCCATGTCGTGTCCCTCTTCACCCAGTACACCCCCTTCGTGCTGGCGGGTGGGCAGCCCTGGGATGAGCAGGCCAGAAATGCATATGCAGACACAGGTATGTAATGCACACACACACACACGGGTAACACCAGGCGTGCTGGTCCCTGCCTGTGGGCAGAGCCACCCTGGAGCTGCTCGAGGACCAGCCACGATGTTCCCCTGAATTGCGTATCCGTCCCTCCATCCCTCTCTAGTGTTTGACTGCATCGAAGCCTATGCCCCGGGGTTCAAGGCATCCGTCATTGGCAGGGACATCCTGACGCCACCAGACCTGGAGAGGATCTTTGGGCTGCCCAGCGGGGTGGGTACCGTGTGGGCTCAGCTCTGAGCACTGCTCCGGTGCCAGCGCTGGTGGGGACACAGCCCTGAGCTGGGTACAACCAGCTCACACAGCCTGAGCTCTGCTTGCAGAACATCTTCCACGGAGGGATGTCTCTGGACCAGCTGTACTTTGCCCGACCAGCACCATCCTACTCAGGCTACCGGTCCCCAGTTCCTGGCTTGTACCTGTGTGGAAGTGGAGCCCACCCTGGTGAGTAGGGCTGGGAGTCAGGGCCCTCCTGCGGGGCTGCAGGAGTGGGACATGTATAGCAGTGTGGAAGAGGTGCAAGGGCAGCAGAAGGTGTGGGGGAGGGAGGGTCCACTGCCCTCTGCTCTCACATGAGCAGGGAGGTGGAGCAGCTCCAATGGTGAAGCCCTGGGACCCGTCTCCTGGGGCTGGAGCTGCCCACTGGTCCCCATTTCTGCTCCCTTGCAGGAGGAGGAGTGATGGGAGCAGCAGGACGCAATGCTGCCCAGGTGGCCCTTGAGGACTTCAGGCACCTCTGACGGCAGTGGTCACACCAACCTCACCTATACAGGTTTGTGGCTGCAGAAAGCTGCAAGCTGTGTTGTCCCCATGCAGAGCCCTTCCTGTCCCCAGCTTCCTTCCCGGGCACCACGGCGCAGCACCATACCCTGAGAGCTGCGGCTTGTGGGCTGGCACAGTTCCTTGTTCTCCCAGCTGCCATTGTCACCTTGAACATGTGGCTGTTCCCAGCCCGTTGCAGCCCAGCCATGCCCTGGTGGCTCCTGGGCACTGGGCAGCCATCAGGATCCTCACTCAGCCCCTGCCTGCACCTGTTGAAATAAACCCTGGCCCAGGCTCTGTCTTGAGCACTCCTGCTGTGGTTCTTCAGCTCTTCGTGCAGCTTCCAATGTGCTGGTGTGTCAGGGGCTGCTCTGTGCCACCTGCAGCAGCTGGTGATGCAGCCCTGGGAGAGCTGCCAGAGGCGACATGCATGTCCTAGAGCAGTGAATGGGGACAACCAGCCCCTTGCCTTCTCCTCACCGATGCAGGCTCAGGTGACTGCAGGTGGCTAAAACAAGCGGAAAACCAGGGAGCACCTTGAGACCTACTCTGCTAAATTGAGCCCCCAAACCGTCCTCTGATCCCTCAGCCTCTGCTGTATGCACAGCAGCCACGCGACCAGCAGCTCAGAGACTGCAGGAGCCAGGACTAGCAACTGCTCCCCATGTCCCACACACCCCCCCATTCCTGCTGGGATCTGCCTGGACCTGTTCTGGCCACATACCTCCATCCCCAGGGCAATTGCTCCATGCAGCCCAGTGGCTTTCACTGGCCACCCCTCAGCCAGCGGCAGACCCGGGGTGTGCCCCTCTCCCAGGCTGCTGCCAGGAGCCGCTCGCTGCAGATTACAGAGCTCACATCCTCTCCCTGCCCTCTTCCTCCCCAAGACAATGCTCTCAATTCAGCTGCCTGCCTCGCCTCCCACCGGGCCCTAAATACAGTGCAGCCAGGCTGAGCTGTTGCACCTGAGCTGGCTGAATCAATATTGACCGGCCAGGAATAGTTCCGCAGTCCTCTGAGAATAGTCCCGCATGCCCGCCCCGCTGCCCACAGCTTCCCGCGCATGGGGCTGTCCTGCTGTCGGCAGCATATTTTTAGCTGCTGTAGTTGCTGCCTGCCCAGGGCTGAAGGTGCTGGCACCTAGAGAGCTCTGAGGGCTGGGCTGGAGGGGGATGACAACGAGGGGGGACATCTCCAGACAGCCGCAGTCACACTGAGCAGCAGGACAGAGTGCCCCGCTGCTGCGGGTTAAGGCCAGTAGATCTCAGGTGTGGGAGAATCCACCAGACCCCTCACCGCCCTTTTATTGCTGCGCTTGGGAGCAGGACCCAGCACTCGCCTGCCCTGCACCCTTGCCACTATCCGCCTTAGGGGGACTCAAAGTGGGAGGGTCCTGGCCTCATACTTTAGTAATTGAGCTCCAAAATGCAGAGGCACGAATGAGTCATGGGTTCTACTGCTGGCCCCAGCCCTGGGTTTCCCCAGGGCGTTCTGTGGTCCCCCATGCTGGGGCTGACATGGGACCCCCACCATAGGAGAGGCTCCAGCGTGTGCTCAGAGCCTGGCTGGGACATAGGGCTGGGAGGATGGTGTCCTGCGAGGGGATCCTGGGGCTGTGCACTCCTGCACACCCAGGGATGCTGGAGGCTCCCACGGGACGTGGCAATGAGCTCACGGGCTATTCCCGGCCGTGTTGATCCTGGCTCCTACTGGCAGGAACCAGCTGCTTTGACTCCAAACAAACAGCCTGGTGGCCACCGACACATTCCTGGCCGGTCCCTGGCTGCAGCAAGGGCGCAGGGCTTCCTGTTTATCCCCGTCCCACGGCGTAGCACGGTGGGGCGGGTGGACAGTGGGGTGCCCCAGGGACTGGCAGCACCCCAAGCTGGAGGTTTCTTGCAGGGCAGGTTGCGGGGGGGGACATCCCCAATCTCCATGTCTCAGGGCGGGGTGGCTGTGCCTGGGGACCCCTGCAGCCAGCCTGGCTCAGGGACTGCCCAGGTGATGCCCCAAGCCCCAGGAGGACCCTGCTCTGGGCTCCTGGTGCCACCGCACAGCCTTCTCTGGTCTCTGTGTGCCCCAGGTCCGGGCCCTGTTGCAGCAGCCCCAGGCACCCCCTGCCTGCATGTCTGCTTGAGCTGCTGCATGGGGTGGGGAGGGGTGTTCTTTTGAGGTGTCCCTAGCTTGGCAGTTTGTCATCCATAGAAAAACCATGCCCTGTGGCTGGGGGCCACCACCATAGTGTGGTTGTGTTGGAGAAGGGCGAGCATCTCTGACTGGGGACATTAGGTTCATTTTCAGGGGGGATCCAGGCTCATGACAGGTAGGGGCTATCCCAGGGATGCTCAGACCCCCAAACCGGGGTGCAGGCAGGGGTTGGGGCAGCGGCAGGTTTGCTCCAGGGTGGCAGAGGAGGGCAGGAGGGGGGGCAGGGTGCAGGGCTGAGCACGGTGCGGGGGAGGTCGGGGCTGGGCTGGGCAGCGTGGGCCCCCACCCGGGGCGGCCCACCCCCGCCGCACCATAAAAGCGGCGGCAGGCGGTGCTCAGCGGCAGGAGCGCTGCTGGAGGCCGGCGGGAGCCAGCGCCCGTTCCCTCGCTGCTGCCAGTTCTACGCTGCTGCCGCCCGTCCCGCACCGTCAGCCCCTGCCAGGGTGAGTGCCGGGAACGGGGCGGGGGGTCTGGGCACCTAGAGGGAGGGGGTCAGTAACCCCATTAGTGCTCTGAGTGGGGATGCGGGGGGAGAGGTGAGGTGATGGGGGACTGGGGCTGTGTGCAGGATGGGGAGGGGACCCTGGTGTCTGGCATGGAGCTCAGGTGGGGAATAAAGGGGGGGCTCTGTGTGGCCACCACCCATGGCCCAAAGCATGGGGCAGGCACGAAGCAGGAGGGGCAGGGCAGTGTTTGTGGGGCTGCTCATGACTGTTGGCAGGCAGGGCTGAGTGTGGGGCAGTGGGTGTCTGGAGAGGCTGTGCCAGGGCTCAGTGACCCCAGCGAGGGGCAGGTGGGTGTGGGGCTGGAGCTGAGCCCCAGAGTGAGTGATGCTGCAAGCTGTGCATGGCAGGGACTAGCCCCTGCATCCCCCACACCACAGGGACAGGGATGTCACCACCATGCAAGGGGGCATTAAATCTTTCTACCATTGCCCAGCTCCTGGGGCACAGGGGGGCTGCAGCAGCAGCCCTCACCCTGCTGTTGTCCCAAAGGGCTCAGTGTCAGGCTGTCCTCAGGCATCCCACGGCCAGATCCATGATGGTGATGCCAGCTTGTGCGAGCCCCATCCTGCTGCCACTGGTGCTGCTGCTGTGCCGGGTGGCCCCCAGTGGGCAGGAGCCGGCCCCGGTGCAGCTGCGGCTGGCGGGGCCGCGGAGGCTGGCTGGGGAAGGCCGGCTGGAGGTGCTGTACCAGGGGCGCTGGGGCACCATCTGCGACGACGGCTTTGACTTCCACGCCGCCACTGTCGCTTGCCGGCAGCTGGGCTACACTGCGGCCATCACTTGGACCCACAGTGCCACCTACGGCCAAGGGGAAGGTAAGGGGCAGGTGGGGCAGGTGGGGAATGGGGGGGCAGGAGGTCCTGATGAGGACAGTGTGCTTAGCACTGGCTGGGAGAGTCTGCCTGGGGGGCTGTGGGGGCGGGCAGCTTGTGGAGGGCACTGGATGGGGCCCATGGTGCTGGGGAGGGAGATGAGGACACCCCAGTAGCGATCCCTTAGCCCTTTGTATCCCCCCCACTAGGCCCTATCTGGCTGGACAACGTGCGGTGTGGGGGCAGTGAGAGTTCCCTGGCAGAGTGCATCCACAACGGCTGGGGCACCAGTGACTGCCACCACAGCGAGGATGCTGGCGTGGTGTGCTCAGGACAACACCTGCCCAGCAGCTCCCCCCAGGCCGCCACCTCTGGTCACCTGGGAGAGGTGAGTGGGGCTCCCCTGTGCCCAGTGGGGTGGATGGGGGGGCTGGGACAGGTTGCTCTGACCCTTCCTGCTGTCCCCTTACTGCCCTCGACCCTGGAGCCCCCATGCCCACCCCTGTGCCCACTCAGCTGTGCCACGGTCCAGCAGGTGCTGGGGCTGAGCCTGGAGGAGGTGCGGCTCAAGCCCATCCTGGCGCGGGCCAAGCTGAGCCTGCCAGTGATGGAGGGTGCCGTGGAGGTGAAGCACAACGGGCACTGGAGGCAGGTGTGTGACGCCGGCTGGACCAGGAACAACAGCCGTGTAGTGTGCGGGATGCTGGGCTTCCCCCGGGAGAAGCACATCAACACCAGCTTCTACCGGTAGGGATGGCGGAGTGGCATGTTGCAGCCGTGAGCAGGGTGCTGGGCTGGACGTGTATGGGGGCAAGAGACTGGGGGGTGTTTGGGAGGGGATGCACACATGGGTGGGTGTGTGGGGTGCTGGTATGGCCTGGTCATGCCTGGGTCCCCTTCTTGGGGCCTCAACAGGGGCCAGAGCTGGGCTCAGCAGCAGCCATGGCGTATGGAGACAGTCACTAGCCGTGGCTGGCAAAGCATGGGTGAAAGGAGAGGAGAGGCAAGTGGCCCTTGGCCCCTCCACCCCCGCCTTGGGCTGGGGCTATAAATACAGCCCATAATGAGCCCCTGCTGGTGCCAGGAGTGGAGTCCTGCAGTCCTGCCGGAGCACATGGCACTGCTGGGTTTGACACAATAATTGCCGGTGGGTAGAGGACCTGTCCTCACCCTGCCATGCCATGGGAGGACCCCCAGCTCCAGCTCCTGCTATGGGGTGGCAGGGAGTGCAGGGATGGTGGGGTAGGGGGTCCAGAGCCCTGCAGGTTTGGCATGTCCCCCCAACCTCCTGGCTCTGTGCATCCACAGGAAGCTCTGGAACATGAAGTTGAAGGACCCCAACTCCAGGTAGGGCTCAGCCCTGGGCAGGGCGGGCAGGGACACCCTGCGGGGGGACCCAGCATGGGCACTGGGTAGGGGAGAGTCTCTGGTGCCTGAGCTGACACCGGCCACTGCTCCTCTCCCTTGGCAGCCTGAAGACCCTTAGCCAGAAGAACAGCTTCTGGGTCCACAGGGTGCGGTGCCAGGGTACGGAGCCCCACCTGGCCCGCTGCCCCACGCAGGTGGCACCGCCAGCACCCCAGCAGCGTGCCTGTCCCCGTGGCATGCACGCCATTGTCAGCTGCCTCCCAAACCCTGCCTCACAGAAGGGAACAGGCAAGGGCAGGAGCAAGACCTCTCCAGGAAAGGTGAGCCCCAGTGCAGTCCCATGCACTGTCCTGCTGACAGAGAGTCCTGGAGCCGGGCAACACCGGGTCACCCTGTCTACGTGCATGGCCATGGTGCAGGTGAGTGTTCCTGCCCTGGGGCCACTGACTGGCTGCTCCTCGTGTCCAGGTCCTCCCGGTGCGGCTGCGAGCAGGCACCCACGCCGGTGAGGGCCGGGTGGAGGTGCTGCGCCACGGGCAGTGGGGCACCGTGTGTGACAAGCAGTGGGACCTGGCCGCAGCCAGCGTGGTGTGCCGGCAGCTGGGCTATGGGACAGCGAAGCAGGCCCTGGTGGGAGCCCAAATGGGCCAAGGTGAGGCGGATGCCATTGCAGGAACTTTGGGCATTGCTGGGCTTAGAGGGGCATTGGTGGGTAAAGCTTCTGGTTCGCTGGGTGCTGCTGAAGCATGCTGGGGTGTCCAGGCAGCTCTAGCCTGGATTAGAATGGGGCTCCCCGGACTACTCCTGCCATGGGCAGCCCCGCGCCCATAGGGAACTCCCAGACCAGGGGAGGGAGGATAGGGACCTCCCTGCTGCAGGACAGGCACGGAGCAGGCAGTGCTGACCCTCCCTCTGCTTCAGGCCTGGGGCCCATCCACATGAGTGAGGTGCGGTGCACTGGCCACGAGCGTTCGCTGGGTGAGTGCCACTTCCAGGACGCCGAGCAGAGCGGGTGCCAGCATGAGGCTGACGCCGCCGTCCGCTGCCACATGCCCCACATGGACTTCCAGAACCAGGTGAGCCCCTGCCTCTTCATCCTCCTCCTCACCTGTGGAGCCCCAGCCCCATTGCACAGCCCCTGCCCCCAAGATCTGTGCCTGGTGTGTATGCTCAGAGCAGCCCCGAGGTGGCCCAGGGGATACGGGGACACAGGCTGCCCAGGGAAATGGTTGAATCACCATCCTTGGAGGTGTTTAAAAAGACATATAGATGAGGTTCTTAGGGATATGGCTTAGTGCTGGAGTTAGGTTATAGTTGCACTCCATGATCTTAAGGGTCTCTTCCAACCAAAATGGTTCCATGAGTCTATGACACAGAGCCACATGCTGGTGGGGCTCTGTAGGTTGAGCAACTGGCAAAAGCGGTCTTGTGAGGAGGAAAGGTGGGGCAAATGTTCGGCTGGATGCATGGGTCTGCCTGCCCCATGGGAGGGCTGGGGGTCTGCCCCCTGCTCCAGCTCTGCCCCTCTTTGCCTGCAGGTGCGGCTGGTCGGGGGCCGCAGCCCCGAGGAGGGTGTGGTGGAGGTGCTGGTGCCGGTGCAGGGGCGGCTGCAGTGGGGCACGGTGTGCGGCGCACAGTGGGGGCTGAACGAGGCCATGGTGGTCTGCAGGCAGCTGGGGCTGGGCTTTGCCAGCCATGCCCTTCAGGTGAGCAGAGTTCCAGCCCAGGGCCTGGGCTGCGAGGGGTCCTATGAAATGTGTGGCATGGGCGAGGGGTGGCTGTAGGCTCTGGAATGGGACAGCCTGGGGGGACAAGCCCTGGTGGCAGCGGGTGGCAGGGTGGGTGCTGGCAGGGGGTGCGAGGGCTGGTCTGAGCACTGTGTTTCCCCTCTGCCCAGGAGACATGGTATTGGGCAGGCAGCACCGATGCCGCCCAGGTGGTGATGAGCGGCGTGCGCTGTGCCGGCACCGAGATGGCCCTGCAGCAGTGCCAGCGCCACGGCCCCGTCCACTGCCCCAGCGGTGGGGGACGCTTCTCAGCAGGGGTCACCTGCACCGCCCGTGAGTGCTGGGAGCCCACGGGGTACTGCTGGGAGGGGGCACCACCACTTCTCCTGGCACTGGGAGCAGGAGAGGCTATGCAGGGTGGGGACCGCCTGCTCCATCCCCTTTGATCCCTCCTGTGCCAGACGCCCCGGACCTGGTGATGAACGCCCAGTTGGTGCAGGAGACAGCCTACCTGGAGGATCGGCCGCTGGGGCTGCTCTACTGTGCTCATGAGGAACGCTGCCTCTCGCGCTCTGCCGACCACATGCACTGGCCCTACGGCCACCGCCGCCTCCTCCGCTTCTCCTCCCAGATCTACAACTTGGGCAGAGCCGATTTCCGACCCAGGATGGGGCGCCACGCCTGGACCTGGCACCAGTGCCACCGGTGAGTGGCCCGTGGGCAGAAGCTGGCAGGGGGCCACCCCCTCCCCGCACCAGGCAGGGCATGGTGGCACCCATCCTGCAGAGGCTGGCCCACCCTGGGTAATTAACAGCGTCTGCACTGGCACTGTCATTATGGCTTTATTTGGCTTCAAGGCTGTAATTTGCTCAGAGCCTCTGGGTGCTTCCCGCTCCTGGCTGGGCAGCTGCGCCAGCCACATGCTCCCCAGCCGGACACCAGCTCCACGCTCAGCCCCTGTCCCCACAGGCACTTCCACAGCATCGAGGTCTTCACCCACTATGACCTGCTGACGCTCAATGGCTCCAAGGTGGCTGAAGGGCACAAGGCCAGCTTTTGCTTGGAGGACACCAACTGCCCCGAGGGTAGGTGCCAGCCACAGAGCTGCCAGCAGCCCCCCTTCCTGCTCCCCCAGGGGGGCTCTGCCTGTGCCCCCCCTCACCTCCCCTCCCTCCCACAGGGCTGCAGCGACGCTTCGCCTGTGCCAACTTTGGGGAGCAGGGAGTGAGCGTGGGGTGCTGGGACACCTACCGCCATGACATTGACTGCCAATGGATTGACATCACCGATGTGCCACCAGGCAGCTACACCTTCCAGGTACGGGGATGAAGGGGCAGGGGGGACACCAAGCCACCAGAGCTCAGGGCTGGAGGCCACCCTCCATGGGCACTACCAGTACTCCTCACCTTGCACTTTGGGATGCTGCTCTGCACCCCGTGGTGCGTGCACAGCAGCAGTGCCCCCAGCCCTGCCCCTTACCGTCCCCAGGTGGTCGTGAACCCCAAGCATGAGGTGGCCGAGTCGGACTTCTCCAACAATGTGATGCGGTGCCAGTGCAAGTACGACGGGCAGCGCATCTGGATGCACGGCTGTCACACAAGTACGGAGGAGTAGGAGCAGAGGGGGCATGGCGGGCTGGGTGTCCCACAGGTCCCATACCCCCCTACCCACACTGTCACTCTCCCCAGGTGATGCCTATGGCGCTGATGTGGTGAGTGAGCTGGAGCGACGGGAACGCCTGGCCAACAACCTCGTATGAGCCCCCAGCATCAGCACGCTCCCAGCAGCACCATGGGGCAGCCCGGCTCCCACACCTGGCCCCTGTGCCCCAGCAGCATCAGACTGAGCTCAGGGACTCAAAGGCTTTTGTATTTATTGATGCTGCTGCAGAGGATGGTGATGAACACCAGGGCTGGTGGGGAGTGCCTAGTGCCCACAGCCCCACGTGGCCAGCAGGACCTGCAAGAGGGGCCCAGGTATCACAGCAGCCCCCACCTCTATGGCTCTGGTGCCCCCCAGGATGACTACCTCAGCCTGCCTGTCCGGCCCCCCACCCCAGCAGGCTCAGGACAGACCTCAGCCACTGCCACCCGTGCACCAGTCCTGTCCTCAATAAAGGTGCTGTGCGATGGCAGAGGGAGTACCCCCTTATCAACTCCACCATCCGCTGCTCTTTCCCCTCTTCCTCACCAGGACTGTGAAGCTGGTTTTCAGCTGGTAACAACCTTGGTCTGGCCGATGTTCACCCAGCCAGGCTGTATCCCCCCTCTGACACCCAGGGCCACCAACCCTCTCAGCTGCCTGAAACGTGGCTGGTGCCAAGCGGCTCCAGCTTGTGGCCAGCAGTCCCTGCCGCCCAGGGCACCCTGGCCCTGAACTGGCTGACCCCGTGTGCGCAGAGGGACTGGGCCAGCTCTGTGGCAGCACAGGCTGGCAGCCAACCCACCGGCCGCCGCGACTGCAGCCACTGAGCCGGGCTTTCCCAGGCTGCCCTGGCAGCTTCCCAGCCCCAGGAACAGGGATGGGGCCAGTCTGCCCCTCGAAGCCATTGCTCCTGGGAACAGGGTGGGGACACAGGAAACACCGTGCCTTTGCTCTCTGTTTCTTTCCCCCCCATGGTTTCTAGCAAAAATTTTTTTAAAGCAAATAAATTGGAATATTTGCCACCAACCTGCACTCTGTACTGCCTGGCCCCAGCGAGCCAGCTACTGGGCAGTGCCACCCCTCTCCTTGCACACCCCTGCCTGTCCCCACCTTGCCAGCAGACACCAGCCCTGCACAGCTGGAACAGGCTGGGTTGTACCCACACGTGACGGTCCCCGCACGTGGAGGGCTGGGAACAGCGGTGACACGCTGGGGTGGCCCGAGGCCACGGCAAGACGCATGCTGGCAGAAGTCTGCTCCACCATGGTCAGGGTTTGAAGGATGCTCGATGGTGGGGAAGATGCTTTCCACATGAGAGCAGCTTCATGCCCTGAAATTTCCACTGGCTGAGCCACAAGTGGCCGGGAGCAGCGGCCGAGATGGCTCCCAGCTGGCAGCGCTGCCGGCACAGGGCCAGGCAGCCACTAATGTGGGGTCATGACCAGCTCCACCACCGCCAAGCTGGGGGACAGCCAGGGGACACGGGGCAGCCACACAAGCCCTTCAGCACAGGCTGAGGCGAGGCAGCCACGGCCAAAGACACGCAAACCACTGGCAAGGGTGGCGAAAAAACATCATCCTTGTCCTCACCTGTTGTGAAGGCAATGGAAGCCCCAGCAACTGCGGCCCCCGAGAGTTTGGGGAGCTACAAGGCAGGAGTGCTGGGGTGCACAGGGATGTTTTTTGGGTGCTGAGAGATGATGTAAAGCAGAGGAGCCAAACGCATGTCCCAGCCACGCAAGCATGCCCCTGCCCTGGGGCAGGGCAGGAAGCCCCCAGCTCACCAGGGCCGGCAGCACAGCCACATCACAGCCCTGCGCGGGGCCGGGAACACGGCCCTGCCTGTGCACCAACAACGGCCTCTCTGTTCAGGGCTGCAGCTGCTCTGCAGAAGTAAACAGGCTCCCTGCCAGCACATTCCTCCCCGCTGCCCTGCCCGACCCCTCCTGCCTGCACCCCCCGCCCACCCGCTGGGGACACCCACCACCCGCGAGGGGTGGATATCCCCATGGCAGCAGCCCCCGGCATGCACACCCTCTCCGGCATGCAGAACCACAACCCAGCCAGGCAAATAAAATAAATGGTATTTATTAGCAAAATAAAGGACAGAAACTCTCCCTTGCAAGGCCATGCCAGGTGGCCAGGGCTGCCCCACACGGCCCCACGTACTCACTGCCGAGCTCCCCGCATCCCGCCGGCTGCTCCCGCTGCAGCAGGCAGCACAGAGGCTCCTGCCCTGGGCAGGACGGCAGCGCTGCCCGACAGCGACAGCATCCCCACAGCACCAACTCCTGTTCAGCCCTTTTGGTGGAGCAGCCCAGCGTTTTGGGATGCAGCGCAGGATCCATTCCCATCCCAAGATGCAGGTGCCCTGCCTGCCCATAGAGAGGGGCCCAATCGCCCTAGGGGGTTCCCAGCAGGGGTAAGGTGCAGCCTCCCAGCTCACTCCCGGCCCTCCCAGGCATCCTCCCGCTGCTTGTTCTCCAGGCGCTTCCTCTCTGAGGAGACAAGAGGAGGGTCAACCCCATATCCCCATCACCCCACAGCCACCCACTTCCCCATGGATGTGTCTGGAGCCCACCCTGGTGCAGCCTCCTCCCACCCAGCACCCTGTGAGAAGAGGCATCCACAGAGATGGTCTCCCCACAGCCCAGCCCCTCCAGGCATCCAAATCTCACCCCGGGCTTCTTGCAGCTTCCTCCGCTCCGCATCTCGCTGGGCTCTTGTCTGGTTGCTGCGTACCCCCAAGGCCCCGATCACCAGTCGCCTGGCCAGGGCAGCTGATGTTTCAGGGCGCTCCTTGGCTGGCTGTAGGTATTCTGGGTTGGGGAGGTGGGGGGCATCAGTAGAGGTATCCCAGGAGGGATGGGGCAGCCAGCACGGCTCCACAGTGCTTAAGCCATGCCAGCTACCCTGTCCCTCCCATTATTGGGATGAAGATGCTGCAGCACAAGCACCTCGGCACAAGATGGCACGGGGTAGCATCACTCACCAGCGTATGCCCTGGCTTTGGCTTTAGAGGCACGAGTACCCTGGGAGAGCGGGCGAGTCTTCACCATCAGGTGCTTGGTGCTGAGGGCATCGCGTGCTGTGGGGAGAGAGTGGCGGTGTTCGCATGCGGGGTTGGCCCCATGCCCAGGATCCGGCCACGTGAGACGCAGGGATGCCTCTGCTCTGCCCATCCCCAGTCGAACTGGGAAAAGTACCTGTTATGGGGCTGGAGAAGATGCCCAGGGCGTGCGTATCGTCTACCCACTTAATATCAAAGCCTTTTTTCCTGACGGAGAGAGGGAAACTCAGCAAAGCATCAGCACCAGGTGGGCAGGGATCTGGAGCAGGGCTCAGGCAGGGGACTCCAGCACCAGGGATGGGACACTGCCAGCAGACTCACTGATAGCTGCAGAAGACGCGCATCAGGTCCTCAGTGCGGAAATCCGAGGGGAAATCATAGATCTCGATGACATGTGGCAGCTCGGCATCACTGAGGTCTGGCGCGGCAGGCTGGGCACCGTAGTAATTGAAGCGGGGTGACTGCTGGCTCTCCTGGTGCTTCTCACCCCCCAAAAGCTGCAGGGGTCAGAGAGGCACAGCACTGAGTGACCCACACCTGGCTCCCCCACACCAGCTCCTCATCCATGGGAAGCTCTCCCTGGGAACCAGTACAGCCACCATTCCCCGCACCAGTCCCCACAGATGCATTCATGGCATTGGGATATTGGGAGTTATTGACAAGGGCTCTCGGACCACTCATTTGCTTTTCCCCATTACCAGCATCCCTTCACTTGGTGCACTCTGCGGTCCCACTGGGGATGTGGTGGGAATGGCACCAGTGAGAGAGTGTGCACACCCCCAACACAGCCCTCCTGCTGCAGGGATGTGCTGACCCAAAATACATTTGTGGAGCAGCAAGGAGCAGGACAGCAAGGCCAGGAGGAAAGACTCACGTCTGCACACCATGCGGGAGCACCAGGCTTGGTGTGCCCCAGCTGCAGCGCACACACCGGAGCAGCCCATCGGCACCCCGCACGCTGAGACGGAAAAGCCAGTGCTCCCTTGAGGAGCAAGTTCTGGTGGTTAATTACCTGCACAGCTAAAAATTTATGCCTTATTTCTCATTTGAATTTGTCTGGCTTTGCTTTCCAGCTGGCAGTTCTTGTTCTGCCTCTCTGCTGGATTAAAGAGCCCTCGGTCCCACGTCCCGTCCCCGTGATGGCACTTACTCACGCTAATCAAGTCCCTTCTCAATCTTCTTTTTGATAAGCTAAACGGGTTGTACGCCTTTAGTATCTCACGGCGGAGCACTTTCTCCAGCTCTAAAAGATGACGGCTGTAGCACTTTTCTACTTTTCCCATTTTTCAAACTTCACGTTAGAACACAGGCAACAGTCTCCCACTGCAACAACATGGGGGTGCAGCCCCCCAGCTCCCCTCTGCCCTGCAGCATCGGTGCCGGTGGGACACCCTGCACCTCTTACTGCCCAGTGGGCCACCCTGCATCACTTACTGCACCCCAGCTTTCCAAACCATGCCGTGCTGGTGGCCGAGGAGATTCACAACCCCACTCCAGCTGCAACCCTGGGCCAGGCACAGCCCAAAGTCGGTGGCAGCTCCCCTGTCCCCGCCAGAATGCGGGGCTTGTGCAGTGCCAGGGAGCGGGTACATAACTTAGCCAGGTTCCCAGCCCGATCCCCCAAGCGATCGTAGCAGAGCACACCACGGTTGGAAGGTTAGAGTCCATAAATCCCAGCCAGCTCAGTCAATAAAAAGTGCTCATTCCAACAATTTTATGGGGAAGATGGATTCATGGCAGGTGAGGGGGTGCTGCCAGGGCGGCTGGATGCCGGCGGAGAGGAAAGCTGAGTAATGGAGCTCACGGGACAGGCCAGCGCTGCCGGCAGAGCTGCCTGCCCCACCACCATCGCCCATTAACCGACTGCATTCCGTGCAGGGCAGCACACTCACCCAGCACTCCCTGCCTGCTCGAGGGGGGCGAAGGAGCCATCCCTAGGCAGGATGAAGCCCCGCGGTGCTGCTTGACAGAGCAGAGCACTCGGGTGGTGCCAAGCACTGGGAGGATGATTAGAGAGCAGGAGCACCGGGTGCCGGAGCAGTCCTTGACCTTCACAAATCACTGAGTGTGGTGGGGCGGCAAGGACAGGAGCCGTCTGGCAGCCGGGCTCAGCCACGCGGCAGGCACGGCTCAACAGGTCTCCCCGCACTGCCAGCCCAGGCACGCAGCATGCCCACAGCCCCCCAGCCGTGGGGCAGGACAGGCAGCAAGAGCCAGGGTACGGCCCCCCAGCCCTGGCAGGCACCCAGCGCTGGGAAGTGTCCGCTGATGCAGGGGCAGACAGAAAGCAGAGGCAGGACGCTGCAGGAAATGAAGCCTGTCCATCACACCCTCCTGCTCCCTAAAGATGCATCCTCATCAGAGCAGGTTACAGGGGTCCGTGGCCGCTCACTTATGCTCCCGCTTGCTCACCAATAGCATGTCTCCAGAGCCAGAGGAGAAAAACGTACCAGCACGCACACACCGCAGCCCCAGCACGCACACACCATGGCTCTCGCCCCGCCGTGCCAGCTGATGGAGACTCCACCAAGCCTGCAAGGAAATGGTCGCAGTGCTTAATTACCCTCTGCATTCAAACTGATTTCTACTCTGAATTTGTCTGGTTTCAGCTTCCAGCCAATGGATCTCACTATGGTCTTTTTTCCTGCTAGATTAAAGAGCCATTCTCTATCAGAAACCTCTCCTTCACACCGAATGTCATAAATCTTGCTTTCTGCCAGCTACCCGCAGCGCATAAGGATTTGGTTACAAGGAAGAACGCTACTAATTTTCTTGTCCTTTTTGTTAATTAACAACAGCTCCATCTCCCTGAGAGCCTACACCCTCCCTGAGCAGCCACGTCCACCTGCTGAGAGCTCAGAGAGCTCCGGAAGCACCAGGTTCAGCATGGGAATCTGCAGGGGGGTGAAGATGGCAACTTTTAATGGATAAATCCCTTATTCAGGTTTTCTTATTCACCCATTTTGGGAAGCTCCCTGGAAAACACAGACTCTGTTTGGAGCTGGTTGCACAGGGGAGCTAACGCGGATGTTCCTGAGCTGTTCATGTCAGCACCAGTGCCGCATGGCACAACCGTGCCCGCAGCATCCTACCATAACATGGGCCCTCCCTGACCTGTCTCCTCCGTGGGGCCAGGCAGCTGCTCTGCTGCACCTGAAGGCAAAACTGTGGCCCCCATATCAGCCCACAGAATGTTAGCACCAGTGCCACATGTGCTAGTGCCATCGGAGCAGCAGAGCTGTCCCCCTCACACTGGTGCTCACCACAACCTCCTGGCTTGGGGGAGCACAGCCAGGTAGGGACCCACAGGTACCAGGTAGGTACCCAAAGCTCTTCACATCTCCCTCTGAGCAGCCCTGCGTGCCCTACACCCTGCCCCAGCCCCACGCTGGGCTCAGGGAGGGCACGCCAGCCCAAGCACAGCCCCGCAGACAGGGTGGGTACCAGTGCCCCTCAGTAACAATGCTCCCAATTTAATCTCATCCCTTCCCAGAAGCTGATATCAGGCACCATCCGCCACTTCACACCCTGCTTCCAGCCCAGGGTGGACAGACACTGGCTGTAACAATATTAGCATTGTTTGTTTTTTGAGCATATTAATGTCATTTGGAAAATTACCGGTTTGACGCTAGTGATTTAAAACGCAATAAGGGATATCCAGCCTCGCTGCAGAAGCCGAGTTTTCTTCACGAACGGCAGGAAAACAGTGTGGGTCCCAGTGCTAAGCAGCTAATTGTAGTAAATTCAGCTACACGCATGCAGGAGGGGACAGTAATGAGCCACAGCTGATTAAGAAACCGTAGTTTCAAGGAAACTTCCTGTTGCTATTTCAATGGGAGCCCATACATCTCAGCCCATTTCTTTATCACCAGCTCTGGTTTCACAAGGGTGCAGTAGCAGTTTACAGCACTCAAGCAGGTTTTACCAGGTGCACTTTATGTACTATAGAGGGAAGAACTCCCCCAGTCCTCACCAGCACTGCGGAATGGGATGGGAACCAGCCCGGGGGGGAAGGTGGGGGTCCCAGGCGTTTTGGCACCATAGGCAGCATGTGCCCTCGAGGGTGGCTGGTGGCGACAACAGAGAGCACAGCCAGGCGGGCCACGTGCCCTGGGTGCTGCCCGCTCCCCCATGCACTCACCCCAGAGGACACAGGGACAGCTGACCCCAACACATCACAGCAGGCAGCACCTGCCGTCCCTGCAAGTCCCCGTGGGTGCCGGTTCGCAGGACCTACCTCCTCCAGCAGACGCGGGTCCAGGCAGTCCCCATCATCATTGAACAGCGCATCCCAGCTCTCCTCGGCGCCTGGGCTGGCCTGGCTTGGGGTCCCGGCGCTGGCCTGCTCTGTCTTTGGGGAGCCACTGTGGACACCTCCCTCTTCCTCCTCAGCCTCCCAGCTGCACCGGTGCTGCTGTGGTGAGCCCTCGTCCTTGTCTACCCCTGCTGGCTCCTCATCCCAGGCCGCAGGCAAAAGCCCCTCTACACTGCGGCACAGCAGCTCCAGGGGCCGCAGGGGCTCGCAGCTCTCCGGGGGTGCCCGCTCACAGGCACTGCTCACCAGCTCCTCACCTGCACCCGGTGGGAAGCTCTCAGCCCTGGCGCTGCTGTCTGTGCAGGCAGAGGTGCTGCCCATCCCCTCCACAGTGGGCACTGGGACACCATTCCCACCGGGATGCCTGGCACCAGCAGTGCTCTCCTCCTTGCTGGGTGGGAGCTGAGACGGGCTGCCCATGTCCTGCCCTGGGGTGCTCTCCCCTGGGAGTGCTGGCATATCGCCCACGACACCCCTCAGGCACTCGGGTTCACAGCTGGCTCTTCCTGGTGCATCCAAGGTGCCCTCCCCAGCCAGCTCAGCTGTGCCTCCCCACCTCTCCTCCTCCTCTGGCATGCCAGGGGCACAGCCCTTGCTCTGCCCTGCCAGGAGAGACCCCCACCCCAGCTTCTCCTCCTGGGCTTTCAGACCCACAGACTCCCATGCTGGCCCAGGCACGCTGCCCTGGTTGCCCAGCCCTGCTGGTGGCAGGACACCTTCTCCCAGATGCTGGGAGAGGTCCCTGGCTGTATTCGGGGTGCTGTCCCCCAAATGCTCCAACATGCCACTCAGCCCTGTCCAACACGCAAGCGTTGGGCTAGCGGGGGGTGCTGGGCTAGCAGGGTCACCTCCGGGCTCAGGGGTAGCCTCCGCAGCCCCAGGCTGGGCACTTGGTGGGGATGGAGGGTCAGGCTCAGTCCTCATCATCCGGCGGCTGTGTCTGAGCTCCCCAAGTCCATCACGGGATGCTTTGTCCTGCCTGTCTCGGGCAACAGCCGGATCTGGGCACGCCTCCTGCACACTGAGGGATGTCCGCAGGCTCTCTGGCATGGTGGGGTAGCTGCCCCCCAGCCTCCGGCAGTGCCCGGCAGAGGCTGCCTGCGGCTCCTTCAGGCTGGCATCCACCTTGCTCTCCTTTCTCACCAGTCTGTCCGCCTGTGTCCTGGCACGGGGGCTTCGCCTTTGCCCCTCGCTGCTGCCCCGGCAAGTGTCCTGCACCAGGCGGTGGTTCTCGGGCTCCCGGCGGTGCACAGCTGCCGAGTCACCTGCTGCTTGTGCTTCTCTCTCCCGCCGTGCTTTGGGCACGTAGAGGGCCATGTCAGGCTTCCTGCGGCGCAGCCGGTCACCGCCCGCCTCCTGCTGCATGGTGCCACCGTCACCTGCCAAGGAGAGACAGCCTCACTGCCCTGCCCACATCCCAACAGCCCCACAGCCAAGCATGTGGTGGTCGGTGGGTCAGGGTCCCACCTGGGACCCACCCTCGCTCCCAAGGCAGTCGGCACACAGCGATGGACAGCGGAGCCCAAATACTGCCCCGCGGTAGCAGCTGTGCAAATGGGGTTTGGCACCCAGAGTACCCCATAGCCTTGGAGCCTTCAGTGGGGTGTACCAGGCTATGGGGGAAGCAGGGAAACCCTGCCAGCATCACCAGGGTGCCTGTCCCACTCCACTGGCTGCTGCCTGGGACCCCCCAGCCCCAGCAACCAGTGGCCGTGGTCAAAGCAGGACGCAGAGCATCGAAAAAAACAGAGAAGCCCGTGGCAGCCACAGAGCACCAGAAACCAAAGCCCAGGCTGGGGACACCCCAGCTCAGGACAGCGGCTGCCATCCCGGCACACCACAGCCTCGCTTACCTCCTGCCCCGTCCCAACAGAGATTTATTTTTCATCATCTTTGGCAGAAGCAGGCATGTTGAGAGCTGCCAGGCCCCCCTGCCCCTATAAATATGCATCAGGCAGGGTTTATGGAGACGGATGGTGTGGGGGGCTGCACTGCGGTTGAGGGGAAGGCAGAGCGGGGCCGGGCCAGGGCCTCGTGATTAATCACTGCCCACTCCGTTTAGGGGGATTCATCACGGGCTGCTGTCAGGTAAATCACTGGAAAAACACCTCTTCAGTAATTAATGTGAAGTGACGGATGGACAGCCCCCGGGCCCATTAATCTGGACCATCAGCGCCGACCGAGATTATGAATGTCAGGATGCATAAACTGCCGGCGGATCAATAAGGCCAGGAATCCATCCAAGGCTCTCATTTCCGAGGCACCTCCGGTACATTAGCCTCTCCTCCACGCAGCCCCCGGCCGAGGCGCGAACGTTCCCTGTGGCCACTCACCGACAGCCGGCAGCGGTGCCGGGAAGGCGAGGGGAGGCCAACCGCCGGCTGGAAAGAGGCCGGGGCTGCCTGTGCCACACTGCATCATCCCCTCCGCCTGACAGACGGATGGACAGACGGCTGCCTTGGTGTGATGGATGGGTCTCTCACAGCTCTCTGGAAACCACCGGCAAACCCGGGCAGGGCAGTGCTCCCCAGCATCACCGCGGCGCCCGTGCCTGCGCCTCGTGCCGCGGAGGTGGGCAGGCATGCGGTGTGCTCCTGCCCACCTCCGTGGCACGAGGCGCAGGCACGGGCGCCGCGGTGATGCCCAGGGCTGCCCCAACCATTTTTCTGTCTCCACAGCGCTTGTCATTTTTTTCCCTTCTTTGATACACTAATTTTGCTGGCAGAACGATCCCCTTTATCTTTATCGACCGCGACAAAGAAACGTATCCTACAAACCCTCCAAGGTCTGGATTAGTCATTTTTCAACATCAACACATTATACATTTTCTCACCAAGCAGCAGCCCGGGTGCTGGAGGGGAGGGGGCACCAGGAGCGCCCCCACCACCACCACCAATTCCAACCACGCAGAGCTTCCAACTGCACCAAAGCACGTTCTGCTAAAGGACTTTTCCCAGCCAAGCCCAGAGCCCATAGGACATCACCAAACACTTTGGGAGATCACTGATTCTCCCACGCTCTGCTTCCCGATAATTTCCAGCACAGGGAGCAGCCAGGAGCAGCATTGCTCCACGCACATCCCAAGTCACCTCTAAGAAGAGACTTTGTACGCAGGATTTATGGGCTCCTCGAAAGCTTGCCGTTCACCTTGCCTCACTCTTCAAAGCAGATGGTGCAGCATTAGCCAGACGGCTGGTGCTGGGAGCATCCTCTCCATGCTCAGCTTTGCCTCTGCTGGCCGCATGCTGCCGGGGAAGAGCGGCTTCCCGCAGCCCAGGGAGAAGCAGAGCAAGGTGGTGGCTGGCCCACGCTGGCAGGGATGGTGCAGCACTTTGTTTTTTTCCCACAGGGCAGCACAGCTCCTCCAGCCTATTACACACTTCATCGATGCCACGGCCACACGTCGGCACCGACCGATTTCACGCTCTGGGAGACAAAGCAACAGCCTTGGCTTTGGGTCTCATTCACGCTACGCTGGGCAGGGCCACCCTGCCACTTCCAGATGCTGGGACCAAGCTCACCCCGCAAAGCCAGGTGGCGATGAGCAGCACATACCCAAAAGGGCCTGTGCTGGCCTGGGTGTTTCTTGGAGCTGGCTAGCAAAACAGCTCAGCATTGCAGCAGCAAGCAGGGGAAGGCAGCCCCAGACTGGGCATGCCATAGTACTGTGGTAAAAGTGGCAGTGGCAGTGCTGCCCAGCTGCCTGGCACGTAATGCCCACCAGCCCAGCATAACACAGCCTGACATGGCCATGGCGGTGCTGGAGCATCAGCTAGGAGGTGGCCAGAGCAACCAGCAGGCAAAGGCTCCCCTTGCATTATCCCCAGGAACATGCTGCTCATGGGGAGCTTGTGCTCATGGCATGCGTTTGTGAGGTCTCAGAGCAGCATGCATTTCTCCACTAGCCAACATCTGCAGCATTTTGTCTATGATTTCTCTCCCCATCCTGTTCAAGGAAGGACCTCATGAACAACAGCAAGACAGGGCTGACCATGTCGCAGACCCTACTTCACACTGCACAGCACATCACCAAATTCCTCCATCATCTGTATCCCTGCCCAGCAGGTAAGGACACCTATGGCATGCTCCAACAGCAAAGCCAGGGCTCCCATCACCTTCTCCCGCTGTGGGCAGAGACATCAGCCACAGCTCCACGTGGGGAGCCCAGGGATGGGTGCAGGTGTTGGGCTGCAGGGCTCAGACGGAGCGTGCCAGGTCCCAGAAAAGTTTCGGTGCCACCCAGCACCCTCCCAGCAGGCTGCCGCATTTCCTGGCAGGGAGCTGTATTTTTAGCCTTTGAGGTTTCTAATTCCACTCAATCCATACTCCCGTCAATAGAGCAGATAACCTTAAAGCCTTGACGGTGAATGGGGACGACAGCACCGGGGGACCGGGAGACTTGGGGGACCATGCGCAGCCTCGGCATGCAGCTCGCACACCTGCAATGTCACTCTTTACAGCCTGCCGCAGTTTGGGCTCTTTGGAGGGGAAAAAATAAATATAATAACAAGACCAATAAAAAGGCAGGTACAAGGAGATTCTAAACAGCCCCACTGGGGAATCCACCGCTTGCAGGGCTCATCCCATGCCAGGCACGCACCGTGGCACGCTCACCGACTGCACAACGCCAGTGCCCAGCAGCCCAGGTAAGGATTGTCAGAGGTTTTGGCTATCCTGCACCTCTCCTGCTCTGAGCAGAGCTCCAGCCCAGCCCGCCCAGCTCACCCAGTGGGTGACGGGGCCAAGGAAGGACCCAGATACCTGGCAGGGAGAGGCAGAGTGAACACAAGAACACAGAGCTGCCGGCACGAAGCAAAGGAACGTGCTTCCAGGAGCAGAAAGCCACGTCCCATCTGATGCCTGCACACAGCCCCGCGGGCTTTAAGTCATCCTGGTCCCTTGCTGCCAGGAGAAGGATGCTCTCCAGCAGCCGGAGCAAACGCTGCCTGTGTGAGGAGGCAACGGAGGTATCAAAGGCGCTGAGAAAAGAGAGAGATTTCAATCATGCCTTTCACTTGCAATGCTCTTAGGAGATACCTGGAACAAGAGAAGGGGAAGATTTCAGACAGCAGGGCGATTTGAAAATTGATAGTGTGTCCTTTTGCTGCTGCAGAGGAAAAAGGGACAACAAACCAGCAGAAAGAGTTAACAGCTAGAGGGCTAAGGGGAATACAAAGGACTTTACAAATATACCCAGGCAGAATCAGCACAAAAGTGAAAAGGTCTATTAATAAACAAGGAGGGAGAGAAAATTAATGACGGCTCAAAAATAAAGATGACTCAAAAGGGCAAAATTACTGTTTTTAACCAGAAAAATGCAAATGAGACAGAGGCCTCGCAAAAACAGCTGCAGGGAAAGCAAAACCAGCATCTCCACACAGACACAGTCACCTGGCCAGTGTGGCTAGCGCCGATACAAACCAATTAACCCACATAAACACACATACAGTGCCGGCAAGAAACCGAGGCTCTGGTGATGGGCAGAGCAAACCAGGTGCTGATTTTCTTTGCAAGAAAGGACAGTAAAACCAGAGCTGGGCACAAGATGAACCCTGTGCTCATCCTTAGCGCAGAACATAACGTCTGGAGGAAGGAGCCCGCACACCCAGCACAATGGGCTCCTGGATGAAGGATGTTGGCTTGCCCAGCGGGAGTTATTTCAGAAGAATTGTTTGGTAAGCCTTCCGGATAAGGCAAGCAAGACACAATTTAGCTGAACGTCAGGGTACCATTTTATATCATTTCCCAAACTTTCACTTGAATAGTGAATTATAATTATATTCGTAGATGATACTGAGCAGAGAGGTATCGCAAACACCGGTCAGAGCAATGATTCAAAGGATCAAAGAAATGCAGGCAGGAAACAAAATGAGTCCCAGCCTGGGAAAATGAAGGTAAAATAACCCAAAGCAGCTACCTGGTGGGCAGAAGCAGCCTGAAAAGCAAGGCTCACAGCCATGGGCGCGCTCAAACCAAAAAGAAGATGGACAAGATCATCACGCCAAAAGGTACAAGGGGCAAAATCCGGACACCGGCATCATGCCATGGGTCACCTCAGGGTTGCAAGAGCCCTACGGTGGGCAGCACGCAGAGCCCCACAGGCAGCATGAAGGATGGAGAGGACGCTGAGGGCAGGCAGACAGCTGTGAAAAACAGCATCCAGCACCTGGGACCACTGGGCATGTGTTTTACAAGCCGTGGGAGCCCGGCACACCGAGCACCTGGGGATGCTGTATCACTCCCCTGCCCGGGAGAGTTAGGGGGTCTGCAACGTGCCATGTTATCCGGATGCGGTGTGGCAGCTGGGTGGGGGTCAGGGCTGGGACAGGGGGTGGGAGTCAGGGCTGGGGACAGCGGGTAGGGGTCGGGGCTGGGGACACGGGGTAGAGGTCAGAGCTAGGACAGGGGTGGGGGCCAGAGCTGGGACAGGGGGTGGGGGTCAGGGCTGGGGCACCGGCTGGAGGAGAGCGGGACGGGGACACCGCGTGCAGCCCGGGGACCGGGCAGGGCGCGCGCCGCGGGCTGCTGTGCCCGCGCCCCGAGTGCCCCACCGTGCCGAGCCGAGCCGAGCCGAGCCGAGCTCAGCCGGGCCGGGCCGCCAGCCGGGCCGCCGCCGTTACCAGTGGCCGCGCCGGGTCCCCCGCCGCTCCGCGCCGCCGCCGCCGCTTCCGCCGCGCCGGGCCCGCCCCATCCCGGCCCGCCGCGGGGAGCGCCGGGACGTGTAGTGCGGCACCGGCATCTGCACGGGCCCGGAGCCCGGACGGCCGCCCCTCCCCCGCGGGAGCAGCCCCGCAGACCCCGGCACCCCGTGGGAATTTGGGCCGCCACCCGTCGCTGTGATCCTCGGCGCACCCCCGGAGCTGGGAACCCCATGGGCAGCCCCGGTGCCAGCGCGGCCGTTTCTCCGCCGGGCACCACCCGTCATCTCCGTGGCCGCGGGGGGACGATGGGCGCAAGGCTGGAGGCGGGAGAGCCACCCCTGCTCCCGCACCCGAGTGACCACACGGGACCCTGCCGTGGATTTCTTGTTGCTGTATAATGTCACACACTCGGTGGGAGCAGCGGTGCTCGCTGCGACTGTGCTGGCTGGGCCGGCAGAGCCCCGCTCCCGCCTGCCGACGGGCACCGGGGGAAATTCCGGGGGCTCGGGCACCCCCGGGGCCACATACCGCGCTCCCGCCCCCGGGCTGGCCGCTGTGCCGGCTGCCCAGACACCCAGGCGGGGGAAGGTGTCTGTGCTGGTCAGGTTTGCTCCGCTTCCTTCCTGGGGTTTGGCGCGGAGCAGCCTGCCTGCACCCAGCAGATAATGAACGGGGCCCCGGCGCTCGCAGGCAGCGTGGGCAGCGAGCGGAGCGTGTCCGGGACCGGCGCGTCCACCGGCTGCTAACGAGGCGCTGGTGGAGCAGAGCACTCCCCAGCCGGGGCCAGCGCCTGCGGGGGGAGCATGGGGCACCCGGGGGAACAGGGCTGGATTCTCTCACAGGCAGGGCGAGGGATGGCAGAGAGCGGGGGCGTCCCGGGGGTGCAGGCAGGCGTGGGGCTTGCTGGCACTGCGGGCCGACGGCAGAGCGGGGCGGTGACCCGGCTCGCTGGGGCACGGAGCTGAGAAGGCTCAGCGCAGTCTGGTGCAGCCGCCCTGGTTTGCCTGGCTGATGGAGAAGGGATCTCCTCCCCACTCTCAGAACCGGGTTCCTAATGAGCCGCAGCTCTCCGATGCAATTCCCAAGCAGCTTCTTCCCTGGGAGCCTCGTGGTGCCGGTGTGGGAGGAGTGATGCTACATAGCACCCACACCGCCTGCGTGTGGTGGGATGCGAGGCTGGTGCTCGGGCAGGTGGCAGACAACCCCTTCTGCAGCTCCCCACAGTCTGTGCTGCTGCTGAGGGACCAGGGACTCGTCACCTGCCACCCTGGCAAGGTGTCAGTGGGGCATTGCATGTGGCATCAGTGCATGAGGCTGTGCCAGGCATGGTATCCCTCCTACAGGACTAGGACTGCTAATACTCCAGGTCTGGGATGCCCTGAAGTACTCAAACCTTCCTGACTTTCCAGTGTAGGTCCCAGTACAGCCACAGCAGCTCAGCACAGAGGATATATTAACCCCAGAGACCCAGTTCTTCTGTGCTGAGTGGTGAAACCAAGCAATAATGTGTTTTATCTTTGATTTCCCTTTATTTGGGTGCAGCTGTGAACAAGGCAGGATGCTGGGAAAGAAGCTGCCCTCCATCACCACAGTCCTATGGGATCACTCCTGGGACTTGGAAGGGAGGGCTGGGCAGAGCAACCCTTGGACAAGGCTGACACAGATGGGCAGGGCAAAGAAAGCTCACATCAGGCAGGGCCACCTGGCTCCCCCTGGGGAGCAGCCCCTGCTCCAGCCCACTGTGGCACACAGGGGACCGTGGTCCCTCTCGCAGGTAATCAATGGCAGCAGATCCTGATCGCTTTCATTATTATTATTTTCGTATGCATGTGCGCTCAGGAGATTTATTGCCAGCTACGGAGGCAAAATCAATTATTCATGTTATAAATTAGAAAATGATTTATGTTTGTGGGAGGCCAAGCAGCATGGAGCCCCTGGCCACGTGGGAGCTGGGTTTGTCTGGGAATAGCACCAGACAACCCCTGCCAGCACTTTTCTGGCCTCTCCATCCCTGCCTCACCCTGGGTGCCCACCCAGGGGTGCCCCCGTCCCATCACAGCCCCAGGGTGACCCAGGTACAGTGGCTGGCAGGGAGCACCCAGCCTCTCCTACTCTGTCAACCCAGATGCCCACAGACTGAGCCTGAGGAAGGCTGGGGACCACGGTGGCCTGGTTGCCCTGGCCTGTGTGGCAGGATGATGCTCCACAGCAGTTTCCATGGCAGCAGCAGCGTGGTCCAAGCGCTGCGAGATGTGGGCTGCAGAATGACCCCTTCGCTTTCCCCCACTGGAGACATCCTCACGTGTCTCCTCCAGCCCCAGCAGCTGTGTTTGTGCTCCTGCCTCCTGCAAGGGACACTGTGGTACCTTCCAGACTGCCACCACAGGGACATGGACCCATTGCACCACTGACACCCCCATGCTCCCCACGAAAGAGGGGATGGGTGAGGGCAAGGGGTGTAAAGGTATAAAGGTACCCTGCTTGCACCAGCCCTTGAAGCCAGCTACCTCAGAGTGAGGCTATAAGGCTTTGCTTGACTGTGGCCCACCTTCTCCTGGGGCGAGGGGTGTCTCAAGGGTCCTGGGAGCCTTCCCAGGCATGGAGACCCCATTCCCCGAGGGCTGACTGATGCTCTGCACAGAGCAGGTTGGCACTGGGCTCCCACTCCTCCCAGTGCTGGGGTAGGGGCTTGGCTGTTGCTGCCAGGTCTCCCCCAGCCCAGCCATGCCCCAGGCGCTTGGTGTAGTGCCAGTGGGAACTGCAGCACCCCATGGCTCAGCTTCAGCGGGCCCAGCACCCCAGTACTTGTTGCCTTGGCATCCTAAAACCCACTGCCCATGTCACGCAGCCAGCAGGAGTGAGTGTCGGGAGCCGGCCAGCCACTCTCTGCTGATAGCCAGGGCTGCTCTTGCTTCTGAAGAGTCTTGAGCTAAAGCTGCTGTGTCTGTGCCTCCCAGGGGACAGCAGAGCAGGCCAGGAGTGCTGCCTGGCTCTCCTTGTCTGTTCATCTGCAGCTGCGTCAGCCGGGGCCGCAGGGAGGCACAGACTGAAAGGAGCAGCACGGGAGAGAAAGGAGCTGTCAGCAGCCCCAGATCTGGGTCTGATCGCAGGCAAGCCATGCATCCAGCTCCCACTCGTGCAGCATCCTGCGCTGGGCTGAGCCCTGGCCTCCGCATGGGAAGGAAGGGTAGCACAGGGCAACCTCAGCTCTGCTCTGGCTCCTTGAGCAGCCTGTTCTCCCCCAACCCTGCCTCAGGGTGCTGGAGTCTCCTTCCATCTGCCAGAGAGTCTGTCACCCCCTGTTACTCCTAGTGCTCTCAGGGAGCTGAGAACTTGCTGGCTCAACACATGCATGGAGGTGTCAGAGCAGGCAGGGGTTTTTGCTGCCCCCCCGGGTTCCTGCTAGGCTGTGAGCAGGAGGGACATGGACAGCCAGGCACAGTCTGAGGACAGGGAACAACCTTGTCCTGGGGTGCTGAAGCTGCTGCAGCCACGTCAGCCCCCAGCCAGTCCTGGGGACCCTCTGGGACCTCATGTGGAGTGCAGAGGAGTCCCTGCTTGCTCTGCTCTCGCTCTAAAGGAGTTGGACAATACAGGGAGTTCAAAAACCTGCCAGCGTGGCCTGGGACCCCCCTGAGCTGTGAGCACTGGGCCTAGAACTGAAATGCTGGGAAATAAATGAGTCACATTCTGGGGCTAAGCATCACCTCAGGTGCCTCACTGCACCCCAGTCCCAGGGAGCCCAGCGCCGGCCCGTGCTTGAATGAGCATCCTTCTGATTTATTGCTGCAGAGCAAATTCTTACAGAGTGATTTTGGCACAGAAAAGCCCTGGGGAGCTGTAACAGGCACACAATGGCAAGGAGGGAATCACCCATCAGCTGCAGCATGCCAGAGAACCCAGAGCATCCACCGCCCTGGGTCTTTCCCCATGCCCGGCCAGGGGACACTTTCAGCCTGCAGGGAGGGGACTGCAGAGAGCTCAGGGCTGAGGTGTATTAGATCTGCTTTGCATTATTGCACCAAACACCTGGGGACTCAGCAGCTCGTGACAGTGCTGTGTAATGTGAGGAAGCAGCCCACAGTGTGGGCAGGTCTCGGTCCTGCTGGTGGCTCACGGAAAGTGAGCATGGGCTGGTGTGGCAGTGGGAGCTGGAGCTCTTGCTCCCTGCTTTCCTGCACATCTACCATGAACAGGCACAGAAGGCAGCTCTTGTGCTGCAGGAATCAATACTGCTCCAGTAGCAGCCTGGGTGCTCCTCCCTGCACTCCCCCCGAGAGCCTGCCCTCAAACGCCCCTCCCTGAGCTATCGTTGTTGTCTGGTGTCTCCTTCCCACTATTGTCTTGCTTTCCAGCACTCTCAGCAGGGCCTTCCAGCAGCATGGGGTGGCCAGTGACAGCCCTGGGGCTGGGGAACTTGCTAACCCGGAAAGCCTGGCTCTTTTGGGAGACGGGAGAAATAAGCAGGGAAACAAAACCTCATTGGGAGAGATCCAGGTTTCATCCTGACTCAACGTAGCCCTCATTGGCACTGTGTCACAGCCAACTCCATTGTGCCTTATCCTGCCACAGTCCCTAGGAGGCACCAAGGTGCCGTGGCCAGCTCCAGCAGGCAGAGATGCTGCCAGGAGGCAGTTTCTGCCTGGCACGCAGCATTTGGGGATGCTGCCATGGGAAGCAGCTCCCGATTTCGCCCAACGCTGGCCGTGGCAGTGCCGCCGTGTCAGGGGACAGCCACTGCTCCTTGAGAAGTAACCTGGCTGCTTTTGAGATACTGTGATTTGAATTGATTCATCAGCGGGATCCACTTGGAGCTGATAAATCTTTCAGGAGCCCTGGCAGAAGAGGCTGAGCTGGGCAGGCTGGGCATCCCCATGCCTCCCTGCAGCTGCACGGCTCCTCCAAAGCAGCCAACCGCCCTGAGCATGTGCTGGCCCCACAGGTCCTGCCAGCCCCAGACAGCCGCTGGCAGCACCCAAGGTTTCCCCGCAGCCTGTTTGCTCTTTCCTAGCCAGGGGTGTGCCCGGGTGGGCTAGAGCACAGCCTGCAGCCTCCACCCTGCTGAGACCCCCCACCAGGGAGCCCCGTCCAGTGCTTCTTTCACAAGTCCCCATTGTCGCTGGTTCAGAAGAGCTGATGGTCCCTGGCTCCACCACAGCACCATCCAGGTCCCTCCTCTGGCCTCATGTCCCCTCTCCTGGCATGGGGCAGGGCAGTCCCCAGCCTGAGCATTGGCACTGGTGCATCTCCATGCCAACCACAGCTCTGGAATCCCAGGGGACACAAGTCCAGCTTGTCCTGCAGATCCATGTCCTGCAGGGGGATGGGGGACTTCCCTCACTCCCCCACTCTGTGCCTCAGCAGGTAGTGAGGGAAAGCAGGGACCAGGGACCGGGACTGCGAGGCAGGAGACGAGCACAGGAGGATCCGGTTACAGGCAGCACGGGGCAGAGAGATAGGCAGAGAATAGCAATGCAGCAAAAAGGGCTTTTAGTGATAATTAATAATTAACATTTCTAATGATGTCCCGGCGACAGGAAGAGTCCAAGTGGGGACCTGGTCGCACTGCGCACAGTGACAGGAGCGGCTGGGGACCGTGCGGGGACCAGGAAGGCTGTGCAGAGTCAGGGGCTGGGGTGGGAGAGAGCTGCAGGGCTGGAAGTCCCAGGGAAGGGGCTGGGCACCCCTGGGGCTCCCCTGGGTGGGCAGCACCTAGAGCCCAGCCTTCTCACCCAGCTGCTGCAGAGGGTGCAGCAAACCTGCGATGAAGACAGGAAGACAAATTTAACACGCCTTGGGGTTGACGTGGCCTCTGTGATAACGCCTCACCAGGGGTTCCCGTGCCCAGTGAGCACCTGAGAGGGACCTTGCTGGTGGGATAAGAGGACTGGGGAAGGGTGCTGAGAGGCAGCAGCTCACAGAGAGCCGCTGGGATAGGTGGCAGTCACCAGATCACTGCCAGCCCCAGCAAAAAGCCTCCCAGGCTGGGTGGTATCTGGGCACAGGGAGCAGTGATCTGGCCTGGGGTGCAGGAGCAGAGTGGGCAGGGGTCCGCGGACAAGGCAGGAGGTCAGGCACTGTGGGACAGTGACAGGGAGGAGACAGCAGCGAGAAAAGGGACCAAACAAGAAGCTAGCTGAGTGTGGGACTCCATCTCTGTGAGCCACTGCACAACAGAGGTGCAGTCGTGGGAGCAAACCTAAGAGGAACCAGGAGAGGCATTTCTGGCAGGGCTGGGGACTTGCTTGCATCCCTGCATGAGCCCCAGGGGACCTGCCTGTGCTGAAGCCGGCCTGGGAGAGGAGCAGAGGCATCGCGGGGCTGCCAAGGGAGGCAGAGCCCAGAGACCCACGATGGGAGGACAGCAGCTAGTACCCAGCACAGCGCAGGCTGCGGGGGAATGGAGCACTCTCTATAAATACATCAGCAGGGTAAACGCCAGGGAGGATAAGAGCTATTTCAGCTAAAAAGACAACATTAGCACAGGAATGACTGGGGATAAATTATCCATGAATACATTTAGGGTGGAAATTAGACCCTCAGAGCAGGAAGGTCCCAGCACAGCCCCTCCAGAGAAGGAAGCAGTGTCAGGCAGGAGCCGGGTTTGGCTTAGCATCTGAGGGATCCCGCAGGGTGCTGCGGTGACAGCATGTGCCCTCTCCCAGTGTCAAAAAGCAGCAAGGGTGGCTGATGCAGCTCACCTGGCTGCTGCCCTGGCCTTGCTGGTGGGTGCAGCAAGCAGCAGCATGCAGGGCAGTGTTCACGGTGAGGTACGTGCACATCACTGCATGCACGTGTGAGTGCAGATGTGTGTGTGCGCATGGGCTGTGCGCACATTTGGGCAGCGCATTGAGTGCTCACACACCACGTGTGTGCACAGAGTGTGTGCAGATGGGGCGGCTGCACACAGACTGCTCCAGGTGTGTGTGTAGGTGCATGTGAGTGTGCTGACAGTATGTGTGTGCTGTTCAGCCACCAGGCTGTGTGCAGGTGTCTCAGCCTTTGTGGTGCTCTAGAAAGAGAAACAACAGCCACAGTGAAGAATCCTGGAGGTTAGTGCCTTGAGTCGGCACAGCTCTGCTCACCTGCACCCGGTTTGTGTTGCACCATCTGGAATTTGCAGGAGGGAACGGGGGCGGTTCTCCATGAATCCAGTTGATTCTGGGAAGATTCCTGTCCTGCTGAGCATCCCACAGCTCCCAGAGCAGTGCTGTTGCTTCAAGGGCCATGGGGTTCACCAATGCAACACAAGCAGGGGGCAGACCAGTCCCCAGCATCCTGCTCCTTTTTCTCTAGGGATATTCTGGGGTGACAGATGAGCCACCAGGCACAGGGACGTAGGGTGCCAGGGCTGCCAGCTGTAAGGGAGTCCCCACTCCCAGGGGGCTGGGCTGGCATGGATGGGGCAAGCACCTCAGGAACAAGGACCAGGGAAAGCTGGGACACCTCTGCTCTGGGGATGGGAAAGGAGGACCCAGCTGTGCAAGGAGGTGGCTGTTGCTCACGCTGGCCCCAGCTCACCAGAAGAGCCTCCTCCTGCCTGCGTGCAGCCCTTGGTGAAGCACAGCGGCTCCCTTCCCCCCGCAGCGTGTCTGGCTGCTGTTCACTCTAATTTCCTGTGCATTGTCCCCACCACCGCCGCCACCGTCCCCTGCACATCCCTTCGTGCGCCACACAGCCAGGCTCCCTGTGCCCTGCCTCACCACCCTGCAACCATCCCCACATACATCTCAGCTCATTTCACTGATACTTACAGCAACAGCAGTTGTTATGTTAAGGTGCCTGCTGGCTGCTCTCACCCCCAGGGAAACATCCCAGCCTGGCGAGGTGGTAGCATCCATGGGAAGGTCTCCAACAGTAGGTATTGGGAAGTACCTTGCAGCCCCACACGTGGAAAATCTCTCTGCTGGGTGCTGGTAGCAGGGGCTGGGGGCTGTGGCGTGCAAGGCCCTCTCGGCATGTGTGCCCCATGTGCAGCATGCGTGTACCCACGGCATGTCATGCTGTGAGCACATCCCGGCTGACATGGTGTGTGCACCTGCAGAGCTGTGTGTGCACGTCACACTGTGTGTCTTGCTGTGCATGTCATGCATGTGCACCTATGCTCACATGTGCATGTACAGGTGCATGTATGCCGTGTGCTGGCGTGCCGGCAGGCCTGCCCATGTCTGCCAGTGGGTGTGCATACACTCAGGGCCAGGGCTGAGCCCCGGTGTGCTGGCACGCCGGGTTTGTGGCCTCAGGGAGCCGCTGTGCCAAGCACCATCCAGAGTCTCGGCATGCTCCAGCTGGCTTCCTGCCGGTGTTTGTGTTCTGTACCTGCCAGTCACAGGGAGGGCGTTGGGAGCCGGCTTGCAGAGTTTGTGCTAATAATTACCCAGGTGGTTACTAAATCTGGGATGAGCTACCGACTCAGCAGAGGGGGTGCTTGCACTGAGCACATACACGTGTACAAGGCTGCAGTCAGGCACCAGGGCTGCGGGCCACTGGTGGGCAGAGTGCACACAGCTCTAGGGTGCACAAGGAAAGGTGAGCACAGCATTATACACCTGTGACAGTCACATCAGTCTCCCAGCTCCAGTGGGTTTGCTTGGCATTCTGATCTCCCCATGGAAAATATAGAGAACAGGGGTGGCTCCTTCCCCACGTCAGGTTCCCTATGCCCAGACACCATCATGTCAATTGTGAGGACCCTGCAGCAGGCAGCCACACAGCAAGCCCGGTGCTCAGCCAGGCACCCTGTGAGAGTGGGTCATCGGAAAGGAAATCAAGGGCTACTTGATGACCACGTGGAAGCACCTTCTTGGGATGCAATCACTGGGACCGGAGACCTCTCGAATCCGGCAGGGGGAGAACAACTGGGAGCAACAGGGAGAAGCTGTAGCCAGACACATTCAAATGAGAAATAAGGGGTTTAGCAGGGAAGGTGATTAGCCACTCGAAGCAGCCTGAATGGTGCAGGCTCCTGCAGCTCCTACTGTCTCCCAACATGTCTCTCCTGGTGGCCACAGCCCCAAGCTCTGTGCTGGAACACCTGCAAACATGCTCCACTGGGGTCACCTAGTAGCCTGTGCCCTGCCACCGGCATCCACTGGCTACAAGATTTTGGGCAAGTCAGCGCCTTGCATGGCCTGAGATGGGGCCTTTCTTGCAGCTCGGACTGGCTTCCAGGACATGCCACTTCCATGGTCCCTACAGAGGTGGGTGACCTGCAGGATGACAGCACAGTGAGGGTACTGAGCCCTCGGGGTGCGGCTGGGTGTTGCACTACAGGAGCTGACCAACTCCGCTCCCTTTTCCCCACCTGTGCCTGCAGTTGCACTGCCCTGTGGGGCAAACACCCCCTGCACCCGGGCTGAGGCAGGTCCCTGTCTCTGCTTGTCCCATTGACCCAGCTGCCCTTGCAGGAGGTGGGGAGCCATACCCTGAGTGCCACCCACCCCAGAGCACCCAAGGGGTGACCGCGGGGGTGCAGCTCCTCTCCTGCGAGCTAGGTGTCCCGCAGCCAGTCAGCTCTCCCAGCCGCAGCTCCGGCTGCCCGGGAAGCAACGCCCTGCTCATCCAGGAGCGGCCCCCACCACTTCCAGCCCCAGCGGGCTCAGTGCCCGGGGCGATGCTCCCCGGCGGGTCCCCCCAGCATCCTGGCCAGCGCTGCCGCTGCCTTGGGGGCTGTAAATCAGCGCCGCGCAGCCCCACCTCCGCGCTCGCCATTGGCAGCGGCGCCCCTCGTCCCGCTCATTGGCGCTGTCGCTGCCGCCCGCCCCTACATAAGGCGCCGCTCGGCCGGGCCGGCCCCGTCGGACACCGGAGAGCGGCAGAGCCGGCGGCGGGCGGCGCGGCGGGCGGCGAGGCGGGCGCTGCGGGATGCGCTCCCGCCGCCGCGGGGGCGCCGGGCAGCCCCCCTGGCCCGTGAGTAGGGGACGGTTTAGAGCTCTGTGAAGTTTCCCGGGAACTCCGGGGCGGGGGGGGGCGGCTTTCAACTCCGGCACAGTCACCGGCCCGGAGAGAAGTTGGTGGCGAGTGGAGAGGGGCCACAGGCTGCCTGCCCCCGCAGCGTGGAGGGGATGTGGGGTGGCAAGAAGAGAGGAAGAGGGATGAAGGCTGCTGAGCTGGGAGCGGACCGGGATCGGGATTTTGGAGCCGCGATGGGTGTGCGAGGTTGGGATGGGAGAGCACTGGTAGGGGTATCAGGGTGGTGAGAAGCCAGGGACAGCTCCTCTTGTTGGGGACACTTGTGCTTGGTTGTGGCTGAGCTTGTGCAGGGGCTGGGGGTCCAGCCATGCACCCGTCTCTGTGGGAAGGAGCTGGCTGTGTGCTGGTAGGTCTGAGACCCCAAGGACCTGATGTCCCTTTGGGCTGAGCTCACAGGCTAAGGTGACTGCTCATCTCCACACTGCATTAGCTGCTGCTGGCTGAGCCCCAGCATGGCAGGTCCAGCACTGAGGAGTCCTGTGTGGGAGGGGACAGGGACAAGCCAGCTTGCAGCTGGGGGCTTTGGTCACATCAGAAGCATCTGTGATGTAGACCCTGGCCTGTGCATGCGTCCTGAGAGGGTGTAGGAGGGAGCAGCACTGAGCCCATGGCAGCAGTGATAACACGGGGCAGTGGGACTCAGGCTCCTGGGCTTTGGCTGGAGCAGAGGCACTGCAGGGACTGGGCTGCCTGGGGCTGAGGTGCTGTGGAGGGGACACTGTTGGCATCCCTGGGCTGCTCTGCTGCTGCAGGAGAGGGGCTGTTTGGTCTGTGGGATGTCTCCTGTCTGTCACCTGCCCTGATGGGTAAAGCCGTGGCAGCCTGGGAATGGCAGGAATAGCAATATGACGTTACTGGGGCACATGCAGCATGATGTCATGGGATACTGTGATGTCACCATGTTGTCACTGCTCTGAGGTGCCTTTGGGGTGTGATGAGGCCCTTGCTGCATGGTGTTGCATGATGTCGTAGCGGTGCTGGAGGTGACTGCAGCCCGGGATGGGATGTTGCTGCAGTGGTGGAGCATGACATCACTGGGGTGCGTGGCATGATGGGCAGCAATGTCATGGTGGCACGCGGGATGGGGTGGCCACACAGAGAGCCAGCTCCCACCCTCATAATGGTGTGGGCCAAGGGCTGGGGATGTGTGTGGGTACGTGAGATCCCTGGGGACAGCATCTCTCCACCTGTGATGAATGGTCTGGGGCACAACCTCCTGCCTGCCCCACAGCTCCCAGTCTCATCCCTCCTTCCCCACAGGGCACTGCCAGCCACAGTCATGCATGGGGACAGATGAGTCCTACATGTTGCATCCCTGCCATGGGGCCAGCACCCTTTCACTGTGCTGCCTGGCTGCAGCCTGTGTGGGTGCCCTTGGCACCCCCTGTCTTTTTCCCGTCCTCCCACTGTCTCTAACCCTGCTTGGTGCCCTAGCTTTGTGTCACCAGGCTTAGCCATGCTGAAAGCAGGCACCATGGAGTGACCACTGCTCCTGGGATGACCTTGCCACCAGATGCCATAGCATAAGTCAGGACATAGCTCTGCTGGGACAAGACAGGCTGAGCTCTGCTCTGTCTACAGGCAGGACTCCATAGCCTCAAACCTCAGGCTGAGCTTCGTGCTGGAGCCTCAGTGTGATCAGCTGCACACTGGGAACCACAAGGCCTTTCCTGTCTGCCACTCAGAGCCTGAGCCCCCCTCCCTGCCCCTTCCCAAAATTGCCTGGCTCTGGGCTGTGCATCCCTTCCCCATGGCACCAGCTACCGGATCCACTGGGAAAAGCCTTTTGTCTCCAATCAGGAACATTGTTTCATCCTGGAAAGGCTCCATCCAGCCTGGAGGGATTTCAGCTGCAGCTGGATGGGGTGGGGGGGTACCTGGGGGAATGGGCCAAGCTGTGGGGAGCGGGAGTTGGAGGGGAGACAGAGCAGGGAGAGCAGTGCCAGCAGCCTAGAGACAGTGATCTGTCACCTGGCTGGGGTTGAGGGGGCACTGCTCTGCATTGGTGGGGGCTCATGTGGCAGCCTCTCACCCATGTATCCACATGCAGGTGGCTCTTCCCCACACTTACATCAGTGAGCTCAGTGTGGGGCTGTGGCAAAGGCTCCCCTTTTGCAGCAAAGGTCATTCACCCCTGTCCCCCTGCCAGGGATGGTGGCTGTTCTTGGCTCCTCAAGAAGCCCCTGCTTGGGAACACCCAGCCACCACGGTGGAGGACAGTGCTCCATGTAGCTGTGCCGTTCCTCCAGGCAGAGAGGGGAACAGGCTGCTCTTGCTCCCAGCTGCAGCACTGGTGAGTAGGTTCATGCCCATGGCTGCACAGCTCGCTGCTGGGCTTTTCCCCTCTGGAGGGGAATGCCTCACCTGGGGCAAGAGGTGGCCATCCTGAGTGCCACCTTGCTTGTCACCTGTGCTACAGCCAGGTCAGAGCCAGCTCCATAATCTCTGCAGCCTTGCCAGCAGTGCTGGCAGACACTGTCCTCCGCAGTCCAGCTTAATTGAGCCTCTCCTCCCAGTCTCCCATCCCTCCCAGCGTCTCCTTCCCGTGACCACATCCCTGTGAGGACACCTTCCCTGGCCAGTGTGGGAGGAGCTCACCCTGCGGAGCCCCTAGGAGAAACAGTACCAGCAGGGAGGGGAAACCGAGGCACACAGGAATCATCAGGCAGAGTAGCCCCATGTCCTCCCCATGGGGTTTCCCCAGCTCCAGAGGACTGGCCAGATGGGGAACAAGCTACCCAGCCTGGTGACTGCCTGCTTCCTCCAGGTCTGCCAAGGAGCAGTGATTGGCATTGTGCCTTGCCAGGAGCTTGGGTGCCAGCAGCCCCTTAGGGCAGGGCGAGCTGGGTCTGAGCCCAGCTTCATCAGCACCCTGCAGCCTTCCTGCCACCTCCTGGATCCCTCCCATGGGACAAGCTCCCAAGGTCCCATTCCTGCTCAGCCCTGACTCCCAGCTAACTGAAGTACAGTCCTGTCCTAAGGAAGCCCCAAGGGTGAGCTGCACCCAGCAGGATCCATGCATGGGGGTGCAAGAGCTGTGGCAGTGGGGCTGATGGGGTGGCACAGGCTGGGATGTGTGACAAGGGGTTGGAGAAGTAGCATCTCCTATGCAAGGGTGGTGGGGATGCTCAGGCACAGTGGAGCAGGGTCTCCTCCTGGTGCTGATGGGCTGCAGGTCTCTCCCAGGTGCCCAGGATGCTGGTGCTGTGCCTGCTGTCCCTGGCCTGGCTCAGCGAGGGCTCCCAGCGCAGTGAGCCCATGTTCACAGCCGTCACCCACCACCTCCTCCCACCTGACTACGACAACAACCCGACGCAGCTCAACTACGGCGTGGCCGTCACTGACCTGGATGCTGATGGTGACTTCGAGATCGTGGTGGCAGGGTGAGTGGTGCACCCAGTGCCTCGGCGACAGTGAGACCCGGTGGCCCTGTAGGGCCAGGAGCTTCTCACCCCTCTGTGGGCATGTAGCTGTCTGCGGGGTTGCGCACAAGGGCGGTGGGGTTGGGGTGTTGAGGGTGTTGATGCTAGGTGGGCACCTGCAGGAGGCCAGGTGGGTGCCCCCGTCCCAGGGCCAGGTCCCCTCTCTGCGGGGCACTGGCAGCTGCCCAGCAGCCAGGGTCCACTGTGCAGCACAGAGCCAGCATGTCCCCAAGCCAGCTCAGCTCCGCTGACAGGACTCAGTGCTCTCCGGAGATTCGGTTAATTGGCTGGAGGGTTTTTTTAGCCCTTTATTGGAGTGATGGCTCAGAAAGGCTGGCAGGAGCCGGGTAGGCAGAGAGCCGTGCGCTGGCAGCACCTGAGCGGGGCTGGACACAGAGCAGCTGCTGCCAGCAAGTCCATCCCTAGCTGGGGACAGTGGGGACCATGGCACAGGCTCTGCATGAGTGTGCTGACATGGCTGTGAGCTGCCAGTATTGTGTGTCTGTGCAGGCATCACTGTGCTCACCCCCAAGGGAGGTGCACATGCATGTGTGCTCACCTGGAGGGGACCCCTCACCTCCACAGAGCCTGTCTAGGGGGGCTGCAGCAACCAGGACACCACAGTGGCAGGCAGAGTCCAGCCCTGCCACTGCTCTGAGCATCACCATGGGGCAGCAAATCATGGGCAGTACCGGGGACCCCCATAGGGGCCCAGGGCACCATTCCCAACTGGGCTGAGTCAAGCAGCCAGCTGGGGTTTTGTAAGCGGCCTCGGTGCCCATTGTATAACTTGTTTACTGGTGCCTGGGGCAGAAGCAGGCAGGGAGCCTGTGAGGAGCAGCATGTGGAGAGGATTTACCTTGCGTGCCAGTTTTCCCTGCCCTGCAAAAGGGCTCCAAGCAGAGACCTGCACCCCATCCTGCCCCACTGGCTGCCCAGTCCCTGCCCTGGCATTGACCTCAGGTACTCGGGCCATGTAGACACAGGATGCCCAACACAGGCTGGAAGAGATCCAGGCTGAGCCAGCCCCACACTTGGGTGCTGAGGGCAGCCCAGGGTGCCTGGTCTCCACGGACCACACAGGTCTGTGCTGTGCCTATCATGGGGAAAACCTGGTGTCACACCTGGTGTCCCCCAGCAGATGGGATGGGGGCTCTTGTCCTGTCCCCAAGCCTTGGGGAGCCATTGCCCCTGCTTGCACTTGCAGGTACAATGGCCCCAACCTGGTGCTCAAGTACGACAAGGCACGGGGACAGCTGGTGAATGTGGCAGAGGATGAGCGGGGCTCCCCGTACTATGCACTGCGGGACCGGCAGGGCAATGCCATTGGTGTGACAGCCTGCGACATTGACGGGGACGGCCGCGAGGAGATCTACTTCCTCAACACCAACAATGCCTTCTCCGGTGAGCCCTGCCAGCGGCTGCGCCCTGAGCCAGGGGCACAGGGGGACCTCCCGGCGCAGCCGCCTGCGACCTTCGGCGTGTGAGGGATGTGTGCGGGCTGGAGTTAATTTCTCAGTTGAGTGGGTCCATTGATTGATGGTAGTGCGGGTGGGATGCTGAGCCCAGCCAGTCGCTGAGTCAGCACTTGCAGCTGCCCACCTTCCTCCCTGCAGCACCCCAAGCAGGACAGCAGCTTCCCCAACACCCCTGGGGCTGCCCTGCCACAGGGACCCTGTGCTGCAAATCCCAGCTGTGCCCCTCTGTGCCATGGCTCACCTGTGCCTGCTGGACCAAGCCAGGTCTAATCCTGCCCAACTGGTGCTGTCCCAGCTCCTGGGTTGGTGCTTCAGCCCAGCTCTGCTCCATGTCCATGTTCCGCGGCCCTAACCTCCACACAATGGATCTGTTTTCCTGATGCTCGTAATTGTCTGGGCTGGTGGTGGCTGCCGGCACACCTGTCCCTAAATCAAGCACTGCCATCGGTGCTGTCATGGACAGCATGGCTTGCTGCCTGTGCCTGGCACAGTGTCGATTTAAAAACAAAACAAACAAAAAAACCCCCACAAAAACCAAACAAAACAAACAACACACAAAAACGTACCCTCAAACATACCACTCCTGGGTATGATCTACAAGGCTGTGCCCCACTGGGACACATTTAACCTTAATGAGTTGATTCTTCTGCATGTCCCCCAGTGGCCTTTAAGCATTACAGGGGCTCTTGCAGCAGCAGCCCAGGCCTGTGGTGCTGCTGAGGGCTATGGGGAACAGAGCAGAGATTTGAGATGCTCCGGGTAAAGGGTACTCCTTCCACAGCCTCCCCTTGCAGCAGGGCACCCTCCTTGAGAGGAGGCAGGGCACTGCAGCCCCCTGACCCATGCCCCTCACCCCAGGCATGGCCACCTACACGGACAAGCTCTTCAAGCTGCGTAACGGGCGCTGGGAGGACCTCCTGAGCGACGAGGTGAACCGGGATGTGGCCAGCCGCTTTGCTGGGCGCTCTGTTGCCTGTGTGGACCGGACGGTGAGCAGGCAGGACATGGCAGGCTGGAGGCATCTCTGCTCCCTTCCCAGACCTCTTGCCCCTCCAGCCCTCCTCTGTGGGGTCCCAGGGGACCTCTCTCATCACCAGGGCACCAGCCCCATTCCCCCCACCTCACTGGGGGTGCTCCCCAGCAGCCCATGGCTGTCAGGGCTGGCAGCCTCCCAGCCATGGGGACTGCGGCCGCCTGTCCACACGGTTGCCGCCAACTGATAAACGTGCCTGTCGAGGTGATTTATGTTCCTGTCACCTGCTCTTTCTTCTTCTTCCTCCCCCAGCGGTTTGTTTCCAAATGATTATCACTAAATCAGGGTCCAGCTGCCGCATGGGACAAGGGGGTTGGTGGGGATGGGGGGGACCTGGCATACCAGGGATGCTGAGGAGGCAGAGTGCCTTGTGCTGGCACCATGAGCCTGGGGACTGCAGAGGTCCTGGAAGCAATGGGGCACATCCCTGCTCACGGCGTGCTTTTCACCATGGGTTTTGCAGAGCTCTTGCCCAGCACATTAGTTGTGTCTGGTCCCATGGAGCCATGAGAGCACCCAGCCCCACAGCAGGGATCCTGTGGTCCCCATGGAGTTGGGTTTTGGGTGCATGGGTGCTGAGGAGGTGCTGCCGGCCGCAGGGCTCCGGCAGGTACTCCATCTACATCGCCAACTACGCCAGCGGCAACGTGGGCCCCCACGCCCTGATTGAGATGGACGTGGCTGCCAGTGACCCTGCCCGTGGCATCGTGGTGCTGGTGGACGTGGCTGTCCAGGCTGGTGTCAGCAAGTACACAGGTACCCGGCTGCTGCGGCCCCGTGGAGGGGACAGGGCACAGCGAGCGTGGAACCCCGTTGCAGGCAGGGCAGGGGCCTGTGCCATGCATTAGGCTGCCTGACTGCCCCATCTAGTGGCAGCCCCATGGCCCGTGGAAGGGACCAAGGCCAGGAGATGCTCACCCAGGACCCCCGTACCCACTCTCTCCTGCCCGGCAGCCAGGCTGATCACTCCAGAGCTGGCAGCATCCCCAGGGCTGCTAGGATCACATGGACACAGGCACATAGGCAGGGCAGAGAGGAACATGCCAGCCTGTGCCCCACACTGCCCTACGCTGCCCCACCACCACGGGGATTGCTGCTGTGCCCTGTCTCCCCAGCAGTAAATTGTCACTAATTAGGAGTGTTGTCACCATGGTGATGGCAGTGATTGGGGTTGGGAGTGACACAAGCGGCTGCCAGGCTCAATTAGCTCCTGATGAGAGGGTCTGAAGGAGGGAGAAGGGGGGACGTTGGGGTTCCCGGGAGCACCAGAGGGGTGGCACTGAGGGAGTCCTGGGGGGTACACACTCCCCTGAGGCAGGGTACCAGCTGCCCCCTCACCCCTGTGCTGCTATCCCCAGGAGGCCGTGGGGTGGCTGTGGGTCCCATCCTGAGTGACAGCGCCTCAGACATATTCTGCGGTAACGAGAACAGCCCCAATTTCCTCTTCCACAACCAGGGAGATGGGACATACCGGGACGTGGCAGCTGCTGTGGGTGAGTAGAGGGAGCAGGAGGGAGCAGCCAGCTGTCGGGGACCCCCAGCCAGGCCTGGTTCTGTCTGCCTGGAAAGGCTGAGTGCAGGGTGGAGGGACCCAGAGCCCCCCTGACCACCGGGGGTGGTTGAGGTGCACCAGGGTATCTGTCAGGGCAGGGATGCAGCCATGTGTGAGGTGGACCCATCTGGGGACCACACCGCGCACCCCAGGGAGATGGAGGCAGGGAGGGGGTCCTGTCTCCCCCCATCCCCTTGCGGCTCCCCAGGGCTGGATGACCCCTACCAGCATGGACGTGGCGTGGCACTGGCTGACTTCAACCGTGACGGCCGGCTGGACATTGTCTATGGAAACTGGAACGGGCCGCACCGCCTCTATCTGCAGAGCGGGGCTCCCGGGCGTGTCCGATTCCGGGTGAGGGCTGAGGCCGGGACCCCCCCCCGACACTGCCAGCTTTGCTGCCGAGCCCCCTTGACTGGGGGCCTGGCTTCACCTCTGTTTGGCTTTGAGTCCCAATTCCCAACTGGGAGGGGACCTGAAGCACCAAAATGGGACCCTATGTCCCATTCCTTGTCACTCCATGCCTGTCCTTTGCACAGGACATTGCCACCCCCAAGTTTTCCATGCCATCCCCTGTCCGCACCGTCATCGCAGCCGACTTTGACAACGACCAGGAGCTGGAGGTTTTCTTCAACAACATCGCCTACCGCGGCTCCTCTGCCAACCGCCTCTTCCGGTAGGAGCCTGGGGACCCAGAAGGGCCAAGCAGCCCAAGCAGCACAGCCAAGCTCATGGGGCTCCTCTCCAGCAGTGCCACCGCTCAGGCTCAGCTAATAGAAGAGACCGTGACTGAGCCCTTCCCAGTGTCATTACCAGCTCCTGCGATCGTGCCTGCAGCAGCCCCTGGGGTCCCCAGCTCCACTGATTAGCTGGAAGCTTGTTCGTGGCTCCTGTTAATTGTGGGAGTCAATTCCTTGTTACTGCTGCAAGGCTCCTCCTCACCTGGCATGCCGAGTGGTGGGAGCTGGTTGTTCTGTCCTGGTGCTGGTACCTGTGGGTGGGTGGGGGACAGTGGTACGGTGGGGAGACCTTGCAAGGGGGGGGTCTCCAGTCCCAGAATGGTATGGCAGCATCTGGAGATGGTGCTACTGCTCCGCAGTTCAGACCCACGAGAGCCAGACTCACAACATCCCTGTCAGCCTCCATGGACTGGAAATATGTGGTGTCAACATGCGGGGGCCAGTCCTGTCCCCCATGCACCACCCTGCAAAGCCACCAGCATCATCCCCAGGTGCTACCTGGGCTGTCACCTCTCTGCCAGGCTGCTCGGGGGCACGGGCACTTCCTGGACACTGCTGGGAGCCACAGAGGCTGGCACTAACGCCCTGTCTGTGCCCCGCAGGCTCATCCGCAGGGAGCACTCAGACCCCATCGTGGAAGAGCTGAACCCAGGGGATGCGCTGGAGCCTGAGGGACGGGGCACGGGTGAGTCCTCCCAGTCCCGGCAGGGGCAGCCTGTGCCGGGGGTGTGCCACAGCACTGCCTGGCGCCCTCTATGGCTGGGGGTGCTGTGTGCCCAGCTTAGTCACCTGCCCACTCCCCACCATCTCACTGGAGGCCACATGACCCAGGAGCAGCCCCGTGTTTTTTCCCTCCACCTGTACCCACCTAAGGGTGCCATCTCCAGGTGTTCCCCAGGGCTTTGCTCTGGGGGAGCTTCTTCCTGGGTGCCCACTGTTCAAAGCCTCTGTGTCTGAGAGGGGGTCAGGCAGCCTCCTGTGTTCCACAGCCTCCCAGGCACTGCCTGTCCCCCCACTGCCTGGGGAACCGACCCACCTGATTGCAGCATGTCACCCATACAGGGCCCCTAATGCCTGCACTGGGGTCACCTCATCTTCCCTAATGCCCCTGCATCACTGAGATTGCTTTTGTTGGCTGTGGGAGCCAGCACTGGCAGCAGGGTATAGTGCTCATAGATGTGGGGCCAGACCCCAGGCATGACCTGATCCTGTCCTTGCAGGAGGTGCAGTGACAGATTTTGATGGTGATGGGATGCTGGACCTGATCCTGTCCCATGGCGAGTCCATGGCACAGCCCATCTCCATCTTCAAGGGCATCCAGGTGAGTCAAACAGGGGATTCTCACGTTGTCCTTGTCCCTGCCACAACTCCCAGCTCAGCCTCCCTGCTCCCTTGCAGGGCACCAGCAACAACTGGCTGCGTGTCATCCCCCGCACCCGCTTTGGGGCCTTTGCACGGGGGGCCAAAGTGGTGCTGTTCACGCGGCGCAGCGGGGCCCACCTGCGCATCATCGACGGGGGATCGGGGTACCTCTGCGAGATGGAGCCAGTGGCGCACTTCGGACTGGGTGAGCCAGGGGACAAGGGGCTACCTCCACGCCCATCCCTTCCCGGCACCCCCCATTGATGGGCTCCTGAGCCCTGCATCCCCTCCCGTGCAGGGGCCACCTCTGCCATCCTGTTGCCCTGCAGCATGGTAGTGATCCACACCCGTTGCCTTGGGCATGGTGGGCTCCAGGGGGGGCTGCTGGCAGGGTGCCAACCACCGCATCTCTGCTGCAAGGGGCAGCTGCCCACTTCCCCACTCCCTGCCTGCGGCTCTCCCTAGTCGCCAGGGCTTTCCCTGCCCGTGAACCCCGCCCCAGCTCAGCACGGCTGGCAGCCAAGCCTGCAGGGGTGTCTCTGCCTGCTGGCATGGCAAGCCATCATCCCCACATGCAACCCTTGGGCTGACACCCCTGTGCGGGGGCTGTTGGCATGGGCATCTGTATCCCAGCTTGGAGAGCAAGAGGAGGTTTGCATCTCCATCCCTACCAGCCGTCCACCTCCTTCCAGCCCCTGCCCACTCTGGAGACCCCCCCTCTGACAAGCTGCCCATCTCCAGGGCATGATGAAGCCAGCAGTTTGGAGGTGACCTGGCCGGATGGCCGTGTGGTGGTGAGATCTGTGGCCAGCGGTGAGATCAACTCTGTTCTGGAGGTTCCCTACCCCCTGGACATGGAGGAGCAGCTCATGCCTGCTCTGCTAGAGGTGAGGGCACAGGCTGGGGCGATTTGGGGCAGGAACAAGGGGCTGGGATCTGCTGGCTTGGTGGCTGCCCAGGGCTGATTCCTCCCCACCCCGGCGGTCTCTGCTTTTCCCCAAACGCAGTGCGGGCAGGGATTCTCCCAGCACGAGAATGGACGCTGTGTAGGTGAGTGGCTGCTGGGGGCACAGGCATGCCTGCACCTGGGGTGCTGCAGCATGGCCCCATGGGCACAGATCGGGGGTCAGGAGGGAGCACCCTGCTGCAGGCAGCAGCCAGGGAGGTGGCTGGGCATGCAGGCAGGGCTGCGACACAGCTCAATGTAGGGTACATCAGCCTACCCAGCATGGGGCGTGGAAATGAGGGCAGCAGCACAGCTCTGGAGGGGACCTGTGGTGTCACAGGGAGGGGGCAGAGTGCTGTCCCAGGGATGGGAGGCATGGCTGGCACGTGGCAGGCATTGCTCTAGAGCCACGAGTGATGGAGGGGCAGTGGGGATGTGAAAGGGTGGCCGTGGCTATGCCATGAGCCTCCTGGGCAGAGGCCGGGCTTGTGCATGGCTGCATCTGGGAGGGGCCATCCAGCATGTACAGGGGAAACTGGAGGGGCCATGGCCAGCAGCCCCAAGCTCCCAGCCCAGCCATCACACCAAGGCCTCTCTTCTTGCAGACACAGATGAATGCACTGAGTTCCCCTTCATCTGCCCCCGGGACAAGCCGGTCTGCATGAACACCTACGGCGGGTACCGCTGCCGCAGCAACAAGCGCTGCGGCCGGGGCTACGAGCCCAACGAGGATGGCACGGCGTGTGTGGGTGAGTGGTGGCGGGGATGCCCTGGCTATGTGCTGCCGAGCCTGGCCAAGCCTGTGGCAGCAGCCTCGAAGCACTGCCCTGGGGTGCTGCTGCACCCCTGCCAAAGGCCTGGCTGCATCCTGCAAGCTGCTGTGCAGCTGCCCAGCCCCTTGCACCCTGGCTCTGTGTCTGTTTGTCCTGCACCTCTTGCTGAGCCCCTACTGATTCCCCTTCTCTATTTCTCTCTCTTTTTCTTTCTTGCTCCTTCTCTGTGCAGCTCAAGTGGCCTTTTTTGGGGGATACCCCTCTGCTGGGAGCTGGCCTGGGCCCCCCCATGGTGCCCTCCTCCCTCTAGTCCTTGGACTCTGCCTTTGCCTCTATGCACTTTAACTCCTGCCCGTAACATGCCAGAGCAGCCTTGGTGGAAGGACCAGCCGGCCCCTGCCTGTCTCTCTTTTTCTCTCTCTCTCTTTCCACGTTGAACCACCCTGGAAGTGCTGGCTGCACCCTGCTGGGTTGGCCTCTGGCGGGACGGGCACAGAGCCTGTTTGCCTGGCCATGGCCGGCTTCACCCCTTGCACCGTGTCTGGGAAAGCAGCCCCGGGGCAGCGCCCCTTCCCCAGCACCTCCCCACCCAGTCGCTTGCTCTGTCACCTCAATACCGTACCATGTGCCTGCTGGTTTGGCCCGCGACGTGTGTGCTTCACCTGCCCTCTCCTCGGTGATGGGTACCCCCCTCCCCAGCCCTGGCAGAGGAGGGTCCCCTCAGCCCTGTGTGGGAAGGACCCTCCTGGTCTGTTTTTTAATGTATTGACCCCACTGTTTGGAGTCAGACCCTGCTCAGTCTTCCAGCCCCTCTCCTGGAGAACCCTCCCAATAAACTATAACCTGTCTATTAGCCCAGCCTGCTGAGCTGTGCAGGACAGGGCTGCGCCCGTGCTCCTGCCCACCCTACCCTGGGGCTGCACAGGGAAGCGGCTTAGGCATGGGGAGCACACCCAGTGTCCCCAATTCTTCCTGCTCCGGGGCCAGAAACTAGCTGGAGGGTGTGCGGTGGCCATGGGGAGCTCTGCCCCTGCCCATCCCTGCTCCCAGCCCTGGGAGCACAGCCAGATGTGCAGCACTGGAGGGGCTGGGGTGCAGCAGGCAGCCCTGCTCACGCTGTGACACCAGGGCCATGCTGCTTTCCTCGCCATGTGCTGTAACCCTGTGCCACTCTCTTCCCCACCACTAGACATCGACGAGTGTGCCCAGGGCTTGCACAACTGCAGCCAGCTCTGCATCAACACCCCTGGGGCCCATGCCTGCCACTGCCGCCCAGGCTTCCACCCCCTTGATCCCGCTGCCAGCCAGTGCCTGGGTGAGTACCTGCAGGCAGCGGGGCCGGCAGCCCCCCATGCCCACGCCCCTGCTGCTGCCAGGTGCAGCCGTGCCGCCCTGAGAACAGGGGTGCTGTTTTCTGGGGTGTCCTGTTGTGCTTACAGCCCTGGTCCCAGCCAACCCAAAACATGGGGGCAGGATGGACAGACCGTGCCTGTGCCAGAGTTGACTGAGTGAGGAGGCATCTGCCACCCAGCAGCCTTGGCGACAAGTGGTGGCAGAACCACAGATGCGTGGCTGCAGGCATTGGACGTGCCTTTGTGTCCCACTTTCGCCCAGTCCCAGAGCTACATCCCTCCCCTCCATGCCCCCTCCACTCCCTGCCCATGCCCGATGAGTCCCATACCCCTGGCACAGCCCTGACCCTCTCCCCTTCTTTTCCAGACATAGATGAGTGCCAGGCAAGGCCCAGCCCCTGCAACCATATCTGCCACAACAGTCACGGCTCTTTCCACTGCCACTGCTACCACGGCTTCTCCCTGGGCGCAGGCGGGCGCTGCCGGCACAACTAACCTGCCCTGGCGTGGCTGGGTGCCCCCTACTCGCCCCCAGCCCTCTGCCAGTTGTGCCCAGTGCGACTGAATAAACCCTCTCCTGCACTGGTTTCCCTGTGGGTCCCTGTCATCAGGGCCACATGATGGCTGCACAGGTCTGTCCCCCTCAAGACTGCCCCATCTATCCCCCTTATTTTCCCCCTGCTCGCCTTTCTTGTGGAACTCTGTGCGCCCTGGTATGCTGGGGGATGCCCAGCCCCCTCTGTGCCCCCCATCATCACCCTGCTTTCCCCTCCAGTTCAGGAGGACACGGGGCAGGCAACAGTGGATGAAGCACAGGGTTTATTGACAAAGGTCTCCATGCAGGGGGGCCCAGTGGGAAGGGTGGGGCCAGGGCCACCCTGCACACACACCATGATAGAGCCAAAGGGAGTCCCAGGGGACAGGGTCCTCCCTCCAGGAGAGCAATGCTGGCTCGGTTCAGCCCTGCACACAGGCAGGGACTCTTCTCTTCTGGGTGCTGGATGTCACAGTGACCCTCCTATTCCCCCCCACCCCGATCTGACCCTGGCTCATGAACCCCTACACCTTGCAGCTGGGCTCAGGTGCCCTTTGGGGTCCCCACTGCAGGCCAGGCTGGGAATTGGGGTGCTGGTGGCAGATGCATGCAGGATGGGTGGGCAGAGGAGTGCTTAGCAGCAGGAGAGGAAGGGTCCTGGTGGAGCTGCTTCACCAGCCACCCTCCCTCCATTGGCAGAGGCCATGGGGCAGAGCAGGCAAGGGGCTGCCTGCAGCTGGGTGCAGGCAGGATCTGCTGGGATGCACCAGGCCCATGCCCAGTGCTGCACCTCCCTATCCTGGGCGTGGGGCTGGGGATGGCACTGGCTTGGACAGGGAGCAGAAGCAAGTGCCCAGTGTTGTGGGCAGTGCTGAAGGATGCTGCTGGCAAGGATGCTGCTGCCAGATAGGTCAGAGCATCTGGCCAAGGCTGGGGAGCAGCAAAGGGCAGCACATGGGGCAGGGCTGGAGTGAATTCATGGCACCATCATGCAAGATGAAGCAGCACCAGGGCTCTGCCAGTTACCCTGGGCAGTGGGCACGCAGCAGCTGAGCCCACCCTGCAGCACCAAGAGTGGGATGCCCCAGGGAGGGGGTCCTGCAAGCACTGGCAGTGCCCATCGCCATGGGGCTAAGCCCTGCTCCCCTTGGCGCTGCCTGGGGCTTTGCTGGTCCCGCTGCTCCCCGATGCATGGCACGCAGGGCACTGCCAGCTGGGGCTGCCCAGAGCAGGGCGAGGTCCTTTTCTTGGGGCAGGGGCAGAAGCACAGAGCACCAGAAGGGCTGTGGGAGCCCCTTGGCACCATTTTGGCTCAGTGGGAAGCACCTGGGATGCCCCAGCCCCTGCCCATAGTGGGTCTGAGCAGGGGCAGAGCCGCTGCAGGGGGCACAGAGCAGAGGGGGGTGGGCAGCCCCACTGGCTAGCCCCCGGCCTCGCCCTCCCACCTGCCCCGGGCTCAGAAGCGAGTGCTCTGGTAGTGCAGCCTGCGGAGCTCGGAGAGGCCACTGTCCCGGCAGTACAAGTCCCTGCAGGGACCCCCTGCCAGTCACCGGCCCCCTGCGCCACCGCCCCCACCACCGCTGCTGCTGCTGGAGCTGCCGCTGCTGGAGCTGCCACTGCTGCAACGGTCCTCATAGATGGAGATCTCAATCTGGGCCCTGCTAAGGATCATCACAAGATGGGCTAGCTCCATTGCCCCGCACCCGCTCCCGGTGTTCACCCACCCCTCGCCTTTGTCATCCCCGCAGCATCCCACTGCCCAGAGGATACAACCCTCATGCCACGTTCCAGGGGGTCAGTGAGCAGCAGCCCCCGTGGCGCATAGATCTTCTCGTTCTGCTCTTGGATGTACTTGGAGATCTTCTTCAGGACCTGCCAGCACACAGAGGGACACTCAGGGCCTGCTGGCACTGCTGCCTGCTCTGGCCTCCAGCCCCTCTGCTCCCTGTGCCATCCCTGTGCCCAGCGCCAGGCCTGCAGCCATGCTTGTCCCCAAGCCCTCCCCTGGACCTCAGCACCTTCTCGTAGTGCGTCTCCATGCAGAGGAAGATAAAATAGGCAGTGGCGCAGGCCAGGCACCCCTCCAGGTAGGAGCTGCCGCCAATCTTCTCCGCCTCAGCGTAGAAGCCGTTAAGAGTTTTCACGGTTTCCTCAAAGAGCTGACGTTCGATCTAGAGCAGAAACTGGGGTGAAGAAGAGTCTGGCCAGAGGCTGACCCACTGCACTGCCCTGTGCCCATTCCTGGCAGGCCCTGAGGAGCACTTAACCTTCTCCTCCCTGCCCAGCTGATGCCTCAGCTGCCTGGCCCCTGCCCACCTCCTGCCCATGCCAACACCTGCTGAGCCTGCAGCCGTTCACCAGAGCCTCCTGGTCTACAGGACCACCTAAGCCCTTGCAGACTGGGCAAGGTGGCTGTGGTTACATGCACCCAGCAGCACCAGCCGGCCCAGGGCTGTACAACACCCCATGAGGTCCCCATGTCTTCAGACCCTGCTCCTCCCTATACCCCCATAAGACACCAACATAGGGCACCCCCCACCCTGTCAGCCTGCCAAGCTGCCTACCCGGCTCTCCAGTTCTGGGGGGAACTTTGTCTGGAACTGGCATGTGGTCCCATCACTGTAATCCCGCTGCACGAAGACCTTGGTGGCCAGGGATGCGCTGCGCCGCAGCTCCTGCAGGCTGTGCACCTGGGGGGCGATGGAGTGAGCTGAAGGGCTGCAGCCATGGGACGATGGGCATCCCTGCTGGGGGCTGGGGACTCCAGGAATAATGCCATCCCCCCAGCATCAGGGCATGAGCCCTCTGTCCCCAGCAGCGCCCCAGCATGCAGCCGCCCCAGCAGCTCCCTGTTGGGAGGAGGAAAGCAAGCAGAGCAGGAGCAACCGGCCGGATAGTGGGTCTGCAGTGACAGCACAGCAGGTGGCCAGGCTGTCGTGAGGTGGCTGCACAAAAGGGATCAGCAGCAAGCACTCAGCCCAGCCCCGCCAGCCCTGGTACCCCATGGGGTATGAGGGCCCACACCAGCTCCCTGGGGTCTGGGCCATGAAGCGGCTGGAGCGGGGGCTGGAGAAGAGGATGGAGCGGCCAGGTTGTGTCAGACCCCTCCCTGCACGCTTCCCCTTGGGTGACGTGAGGCAACCTCACGCTGTGTGCCCACAGACCTTCAGTCCCTGGATATCGCCTGGGGCATCTAGGGGCAGGAAAGCTAGCCCCACAGCCACCCCTCCTCCCGGGGCATCCCACCCCAGGCCCACACTGCTCCCTCCAACAAGGGCACATCGCACCACCCACCAGGCACCCCACATACACACTGGCCTTTCTGTGCACACAGACCTCACACCCCTCCCAGCCCTGCACTAACCCTCTCCCCACTGCACTCCCCGCGGACCCCAGCCCCACGCTGCCCTCCCACAGCACTTCACCCCCCGCAGACCGCACTCCCCCGCGTCCAGCCAGCCGACGGCGGCGGGCGAGGAGGGCAGAGCGAGGGGGCTCCGCCGCAGCCCGGCACCGGGTCGTGCCCGCTGCCGGGGTGGCCCCGCCGTGCCGCCGCGCACCCACCTCCGTGGCCATGGCGCGGCGGGCGCCCGGGCGGGGCTGGGCTGTGCCGCGGGGGAACCGGCGCTGCCACCGGGGCCGTGCGGAGCCGCGCGGGGGGACCGGCGCTGTCCGCGGTGCTGCTGTGCCGAGCGGCGGAGGCGGGCCCGGCCGCCCCGTGTGCGCAGCCGCCCGGCCCAGCCCGACCCGCCCAGAGGCGGCGGGGATGGGCTCCCGCCGCTACCGGCACGGAGCCCCTGGGGAACGGGGCCTCGTTGCTGGGGACGGCAGTACCGGGGTCCGGCTGCCCCGGGTTTCGTCCCAGCGGCAGCTGCTGCTGTGGGTCTCGGTTGCTCGGCCGGCACTGCGGGTACCGAGGCCCGGCTGCTGCGGACATGCGGCTGTAGATCCCTGTGGGGGTCTGGCTGCCGAGGGGGTGCTGCTGGAGGTAACCGGGGGAGCATGGGCAGCCGTGGGCCTGGCCCGGATCTAGGGGGCCGGCTGTGGGGCTGGCAGCCTGCCGTGCCAAGGGGCCTCGGCTGAAGCTGTTCGTTTGCAAAGGATTTGCAATTGGCACTGAGCTCTGCTGGAGTGGGTGCTGCAATCACAGCACGGGCAGACATCAAAGTGGAGAGCTAACGAATTCCCTGTTATCTCTGTCCATTGACAGCTCAATTAGAGCCAGAGAAATGCCAAACGGGAGGAACAGAGGATCTCCCGAGAGGCAAAGGAGGGGGTGCTCACAGCTGGGGCCAGGATGAGGTGGAGGGATGGGGTGGCTGGGCACAGGGCCCTGCTCAGGTGGGAGAGCAGCCAGCCCTTCCCTCAACACCTGGCCGATGCTAAAGGCAGCACAGAGCACTGCCAGCACGTCTGCTCAGGCTGCTAATGCAGCACAGCTGGTTGCCTGCAGCACATGGGCCCTGATGAAACGGGCAGCTTCAGCTGATTTCTGCTCCCTGTCATGAGCACCAGCCCAGGCTTCGGGCAGAGCAAACAGAGGCAGAGCCCTGGAGTGGCTGGTGGGCAGACCCTGTACTCTGGAGTGTGCCAGGGTTTGTGACCAAGGGACCAAAGGACACATGCAGGCAAGAGACCCAAGTCGGAGGGCTCATCTCCCCCACAAACCTGAAGCTACGCATCCCATGGCTTTTGGGAAGAAAACCTACTGCTCCTGAGGTCCAGGGCATCCCTGCCTGCCCAAACCCCAGAGCAGTGGGGTACACCCTGGCCAGACAGTTCCACAGAGCCAAAGGACCTGCCTCGGGGGGCTGTACTCTCCCATGTACACACACAATACGTGCACATAGACACAGGCATTCATGCATGCATTTGGATGCCCACACCTGCCTGCACCCCCGCCGTGCACTCCCCAGGCACGCATCCAGGTGCAGGTGCCCTCACTCACACACCCAAGCATGTCCCCAGATGCCCCCAAACCCAGGCCCTGCATCCCAGTTCCTTCCCGTGCTGCATGTCACCGCCACGTCAGGGCTCGCCTGCCCGCTTGGCAGCGCCCTGCCCGTTGCCATGGCAATGCTGCCCCTGCCAGGAGATAAAGTTTGCTCTCCCACGCTGCTGCAAGGGGCCAAGAAGAGCTAGGGGAGCCCAGCTGTCCCTGCCACCCCAGACTTTGCCCATCTGCATGGTGCAGCTGTGGTGATGCCCCAGGGATGTCCCTTCTCTGGCTGCACCAACCCAGCCCAGGCTCTGGACTCTCAGTTCTGGGCTCCAGCTGCCTCACAAGACTCAGACCTGCTGCCTGCAGGACCAGGGCACATGTTAAGGAGTGTCCTTTGATGGGACATCTTCACCTCATCATGGGGAGACACCTTCCCCCAGCCGTACTACCCAGGGGCGAGCCTTGCCCAGTGGCAGGCAGGGCAGGGACAGCCTGGACATCCCCGCACAACCCCTGGCCCTGCCTGTGGTGTCTGCAGCACCCAGCGTCTCTGGAGCCCACTGGGGCCTGACAGGATGCACCATTGTGGGCTTTCCAGTTTTAACCAGAGCATGACAAACCCTGCTGGTTTCCATGCAGAGGGCATAGGCTGCTGCCATACTACACCATGCCATGCCATCCCATGTCATGCTGTGCCATAGCTCCCAGTGGGGCAGGGCAGGGCTGGAGCAGTGCTGGTGTAGCTGACAGGATCCCAGGCAGTAGGAACAGTGCAGAAAGGGGTCAGGGCAGTCACAAAGCGCTGCATGGCCCTGCTGTTCCCCCAAACCCCCACACCATGCAGGGGGCTGGCAGGGTGCTTGCAGCAAGAGGGTTCTGGCCCTTCTGCTCCATCTGCCGAGCCCCAAGGGGCTATTTTCAGGCTGCCTGGCAGCAGGGGTGGGCATAGCACGCATGGCTGCTGCCAGAGCTGTCTTGGTCCTCCCCTGCGCCTGGAGCGAGGGGGCTCTGACCTGTCGCACAAACAGACCCTGTGGACCTCCCCTTGCCTCTGGCTCTGCCTGACTGCACAGAAGCCCTTACTCCTGGCCCCACAGGACAGGTTTGGGGTGCGCTTGGGGCCTTATGGCCAGCCCCACACATCCAGCGTGCCTGTGCTCATCACACCTCGGCAGCCATGACCCTGCGGTGCCCCTGGTCAGCCCCTGTGCTTAACTCCCAGGCCAGGACTGGAGGGTGTCCCCAGCATGTCCCTGGATGCTCACGTGCTCCTGGCACCCCGGGACTCCCTGCAGTCCCAGCACGGTGGCTGGGGCCATGGTTGACAGCTGGAGCCCTGCAGCCAGCCCAGGACCAATCCCTGGTGCCCCACCTTGCACCCACTACGTGCCAAGCCCCTTCCTCAGTCTGTCAGGGCTGTCAGCAGCTCTGGCTCCACTTCAAAGGAGCCACAGTAGGGCCAGGCCCTGGCAGGTGCTTTACACGGCACTGGGGGGATGGGGGCGGGGGGGAGTGTGCTTTCATTAATAGGATGGAGGGGAGGAGTATGAGCTCACCACCCCAGCAAAGACAACGGTGACATTTGGGAGGTGTGTAGAGACAGCAGGGCAGGGTGATTAGCTGATAACCTTTCCTGGGAGACGCCAGGTGTGTACACCAGTATGGGGAGGGGGAACGTGTCCCCCACACCAGGAGCCACAGGAAAACAGCTCCCAGTGCCCCAGCCTGCCCCTTCACGAAGGACACAGAGACTGACTGCCCCAAACTGGGACTCACTGGCCCTACAGCCTGGGTACCCTGAAGATGGGCACAACGAGGATGTGCACCACTCTGTGGCACCCACAGCACTGCCATGTCTGGATGGTGCCAGGACACCGTTACATTGGGAGCCTGTGCAGAGGAGTGGGGGCAGCCCCCCAAGCACGCCCCACTGGACTTGCATGGGCAGGAGGGATGCAACACCATCTTGCAAAGGGATGAGCAGGGGGGGTTGTCATTTCAGAGGGAGACACCAAAGTCCAGCTTTGGCAAAGGTGCTAGCTGGGAGGCAGGACTGTGCTGAGAGCAGAAGTGAGTGGCTTTTCCCACCTCCACAGTGGCTCAAGGGGCAAGCAGCACTGCAGAGAGGGTCCCCGTGTCCCTGTGTCCTCATGCACAGTGCCATGCTGCAAGGCAATGGGGCTCTTCCCCAGGAGCGTCCCCACGTGGGATGTCCCCCCTCCTTGTCCCACAGAGGGGGCTAGAGGCCGGGCCCAGGGGGCTGGCAGCAAACAGGGGGTCTGTGTGCAGGCTGGAGGGAGCAGGGCAGGGCCAGAAGCTGCCGGGGGGGCTGGGAGGGCGCCAGGGCGGCCTCGGCCCTGCAGCTGGGCCGGGAGCGCTGCCAGACACATTCCTGGGGCTGCCGGGTGAGCGGGAGCGTGTGTGGGCGCAGGGCAAGTGCACGGCCACTGCTGCCCCTGCCCGCTGCCTGGCCCACCGTCCCATGTCCCTGGGCCAGCTTGGCCCCACAGTGGCCTCAGCCATGCCCCAACCTCCCTCGTTCCCCCCAGGCAGGGCCACCCCCATGGAGCTGTGCTGCCAGCCCCATATTGCCCCCCATGCAAGGGTGCTCTCTCCTGGGAGCTGCCAGACACTGCGGGACACCTGTCACTGTCCCCTCCTGAGTGTCCCTGCTCCATGGCAGGTGCAGCCCACACCCAGCATTGATACAGCTCAAGAGCCAGGAGTCCCAGGAGCCTGGCATGGGGCTGAGACACGACAAACAGCTAGGGAGGACAGAAGGATGCGATGGAGCCTGCCCAAGCCTGGGGAGAGGGAGCAGGGACATGATGAGGGAGGATGGGAGGAGACAGTCAGGACCCTGCTCAGCATCTCCATTTCCGGGAGCTTCCTGCTCCCCAGCTCAGACCTGCTCTGTGCTCCGGACAGGCATAGGTCCCTGGGGAGGGCCCAGAGTGCTGGGGGGGCACCCCAGGGAAAGTTCTCTTACCATGCCACCCTGGCTGGCCGTCCCTGAGGTCCCCAACGTGGAGGGGGCAGTCCCCATGGCCCCGCTTCCAGCCTTGCTGCTGTGAAAGGTGACAGAGGCGGTGGCACAGCCAGCTCCCCGGAGTGACAGGCACAAGTGTCAGTCCCCCAGACGGCTGCATGCGCAGAGGACCAGCATGCAGGCACCGGAGCGGCCCGTGCAGGCAGGACACAGGGAAGGGTGCCAGCTCCAGCTGCCCTGGGGCCACCCCCTTTCACAGGGTACAGCCCAGATTTACCTCCCCTTGCTATGTCTCCCCTCAGCCCTGTGACAGCTCAGGTGGGAAAGAGTTAAGGAAACAACGGGGGTGCTACAGGGACCCCCAGAGCAGAGGCACAGTCTCAGCTTGGGGACAAGGCTCCCAGGTCACCTGGCAGATCTGGACCAGAAGATGGACAAGCCTCTTCTGGGGCCAGCCCTGCTTCCCCCAGTGTAGCCACAATGCCAGGAGGTGACTCAGTGGCTCTAATGAAGACATCATGACAGATCGGGGGACCAGGCCACCTGGCAGGGAGCTCCTCCCTCCACTGCCTCCCAGCCCAACCAGCCCCCTCACCTCTACCTGGTGAGGTGCCAGCTGGCACAGGGTGCTCAGCACACCCAGCACCTTCCTGGGAGTGACTGTGGGTCCTGGGGGCTGGATCAGGTTGGGAAACAGGGTGGGCTGAGAGCCAGGAACCAGTCCCTGGCCAAGAGCAGGACAGCACGAGTGCCAGCAGTGCTGCAGGGACAACCTGAGGACATCGCACACCCACGGACAAGGTGTGCTCAGCATCCCACACACTAACAGTTCCATCCTACACATGCAGGCTCCCTTAGCCTCCACCTCCCTGCTTCTGCTCCCAGGTCTCACCAGCCCCTTCCCAACCCAGCTCCCATGGCAATTAGCTGAGCTCCCTGACTGCCTTGCCCCAGCACATCCATCATGGATTAGCTATTTCCTATCAGCATTTATCTCCAGGCACTCTCACTACTACTGTGACAGCCCAATGCCTCCAGCACCCTCCCTCCTGCTACCAGGCAGCCTTGATAAAGGACCACTCTATCTTATCATGCTCCCCAGCAGTTACACATTAACGGTGCCATCTCCGGGGCTTGGGAGGGACAGCATGAGCTCAGCCCAGCCTCAGGCCAGCAGTGAGCATCCCTGGGTGATGCAGTGACGGGTGCTGTGACAAGTACAGAGGGCATGGGCAGGGCAGGCAGGCTGCAGGCAAGTGCAGGTTGTGCTGGTGAGGTTCCTAGCACGGCCCTGAAGCAGATGGAACTCACCAGGGCTGGGGGGATGGACCCTGCCCCCAGCCCAGGGCAAAGGGCAGCTGCTATCACCTGCCTGCACAGGGCTGTTTGCTCTGTTGCCCATTAATAGAGCCGCCTTATCCGGTGGGCAGGGGCCAGAGGGAGCCCAAAGCCTGTTGGCCAGGCAGGGGCATTGATCATGAGAAAGGGAGGGGGTGCCCCAGATAACCCCGGTAGACAAATGGGTTTCTAATGGGGTCTCGAGCCTTGTACCCCCCAGCCCAGCCCATCTCCAAGGGGTTGGGGGAATGTGGCCCCAGCAGGACTCTCACCCCTCTTGGGCTCTAACTCTGCCCATGCCCTGGGTACCACCAGAGCCCGGGTACAAGCCCTTTGCTGGGAGATGTAGCCCCAGCTATGCCTGTGCCCGGCAGACCACAGGCTGCCCAAAGTGCATGCTGGCAGGGCCATCTATGAGGAATAAGGATCCCATACCCATGGCATCGCCTTGGCGATGATACCACATGTGGCACCTAGCACGGGGGTACTCCAGGTGCCCCAGTGCTGCAGCATGAAGCCACTGGGGTGTCCTGCTCCTCCAACCCCAGCACCCCAAGCATCTCCAAACCCATACCCCATGGGGCACAGGAGTAGGAACCAGGGTCCCCTGCCCCATGCCTGAGCATACCGCAGGGTGCCAGGTGGGACAGGGGCAGAGGGGCTGGTGGATAACAGGGACACTTTTCACCTACAACATATCCCCATGGGGCAGGTGAGCCAGCACTTCTAGAAGGCATAACCCAGAGGCACACAGAGCCAGGGCTGGCTGGGGGGGCTGCGTGCAGGGAGCTCCCTGGGAGGGCAAGGGATGCACAGCGCCGTGCACCCACCGGGCTGCCCGGGGTGGGAGGGCTGGGGCAGCGGGGCGGGAGGGCGAATGGCAGCGGGGTGGCCGGGGGCCAGCCCCGGGGGGGCCCGGCAGCCGGAGCAGATTGGCTGCCGGCGAGGCCTCCCCGGGCTCCTTAGAAAGGGCGGCGAGCGGGGGAGGCGCCAGGGGAGGCAGCAGCGCTCCCAGCCGCGCTCCCGTCCCGCTCGGCAGCCGGCGGCGGCAGGCGGGCAGCGGCGATGCCGCGGGCGGGCGAAGCCCCGGGGGGCCGGGGCACGGCGCTGCTGGCCCTGGCGCTGGCGCTGGCGGGGTCCCCGGGCAGCGGGCAGCACTACGACTACTACGGCTGGCAGCCCGAGGGGCTGCCCCATGGACGCTTCTACGGGCGGGAGCCACAGTGCCTCGACATCCCGCCGGACATGCAGCTCTGTCGCGACGTGGGCTACAAGCGCATGCGGCTGCCCAACCTGCTGGAGCATGAGACCATGGCCGAGGCCAAGCAGCAGGCCAGCAGCTGGGTGCCCCTGCTCGCCAAGCAGTGCCACACTGACACCCAGCTCTTCCTCTGCTCCCTCTTTGCTCCTGTTTGCCTCGATCGGCCCGTCTATCCCTGCCGCTCCCTTTGTGAGGTGGTTCGCGACTCCTGTGCCCCTGTCATGGAGTCCTATGGCTTCCCCTGGCCCGAGATGCTGCACTGTGGCAAGTTCCCCTCCGACCACGAGCTTTGCATCGCCGTCCAGTTTGGGAACAGCAAGGTCACCCCACCACCAGGTAAGCAGGAAGGGCACTGCAATGGGATGGGGACGCACGCAAGGCACCTGCCAGCAGTGTGTCCCCATGCAGCCGGGGACCTGCATGCGGGATCCTCCTGCAGAACCCCTATACCCCCATCTCTTCACCCCTCAAAGCAGGGCCTGGGGCACTGGCCAAGGACCCTCTGTCTGCTGGGCACGAGTAGATGCAGTATCAGCAGCATCAGCTGCTTTGGCTGGGCAGCCCTCGCTGTCCAGGGAGGAAGGCACCCTGGCCCCAGGGGAGCCAGACACCCCACTGCCTGCACAGAGCTGCCCCAGGGCAGGAGAGAGCGGAGCAACCATGGGAGCAGTACTAGGAGTGAACATGGGATGAGACAGGAGCTTCTGGGGGACCCGTGGCAGAGCTATGTCCCTTTCCTCCTACTGGGTCCCATTCCAGCAGCAAAAAGCATCCAGAACCTGTGTGCATTGGCCCCATGCCACTGCTGCAGGGTGGCTGTCCCCTCAGGCAGGCAAGGGGACATCACCCAAAGGCAGCCCAGGGTCAGAATCAGGGCTGTGACACCCTTTGGACTGGGGCCACCCTTGCTGCTGCTGCTCTGCCCCAAAGATTGGCAGCTGGACAGGAGGTGTTCTCATACCCCATCCCTCCTGCAAGGGTGCTGGAACACAGGTCAGTGAGGTGCTCTGTGCCCCCAGCCTCACCTCAGCACAGCTGCTTGGGGAGCAGAGGGACTGCCAGGGGGTCTCCCAGCATGTCCCAGTGTAGCTGGCCCAGGTGACAGACATCAGCAGCAGGGAGCAGTGACAGTGGCTGGTCTCTCACCGCAGTGTCCAAGATCTGCACCCAGTGTGAGATGGAGCACAAGGCGGATGGCATGATGGAGCAGATGTGCTCCAGTGACTTTGGTGAGTGCTGGGGTCCCCTTCCTGCCCACCCTGGACAAGGGGCTGCCCTCCCCCAGCTCTGACAGCCCAGGCGGGTGTCAGCTGGAGGGCACAGTTTTCCAGTGACAGCCCCGTGGGAGACTTCCCAAGCCATTCCCTTGGACCCTGTGTGCATGGGATGGGTAGCCCACAGAAGGCATTGGTGGGGGGCTAGGCAGAATGGGACGCTTGGGAGGGTCACTGGAGGCCTCTGCTGAAACCCCTGCCCCACAACAGCCCCTTCCCTTCTTCACACAGTAATTTCCCCAGAGACCCCTCTTCTGGGTCTCACCCTGGGGACAGGCTGCACCCTTTGCTGTACAGGTGCCTAGCCCAGACTCCCCCCAGCAGCACCCTAGCAGTGCCCTATGGCAGTCATGTCCCCAACAACCGTGCCCCACGGCTGTCCCACACAGTGGTGAAGATGCGCATTAAGGAGATGACAGAGGAGAACGGGGAGCGGCGGCTGGTGGCCGCCCAGAAGAAGAAGGTGCTGAAGCTGGGCCCACTCAAGCGCAAGGACACCAAGAAGATGGTGTTGCACATGAGAAATGTGGGTGCCTGCCCCTGCCCCCAGCTCGACAGCCTCACTGGCAGCTTCCTGGTGATGGGCCGCAAGGTGGGCAGCCGCCTGCTCCTCCTTGCTGTCTACCCCTGGCAGAAGCACAACAAGGAGATGAAGTTTGCTGTCAAGTTCATGTTCTCCTACCCGTGCCCTCTCTACCACCCCTTGCTCTATGGGGCTGGGCAGCACTAAGGCTCTGCCTGTCCTGCCCTGGAACTCCTGCACTGGCCCAACACTGCACCCCTAGCACCCCAGCTGCACCCCAGGAACCCATCTCTGCTCCCCTCAACCCCTTAGTCAGACCCCAGGACCCTGCTCTGCACCCCCCTAGGGTTCATAGCTGCATTTGTAGGAGCCTTGATCCACAGCCAGGACCCCCACCTCCTCCTGAGATCCCTACTCTGCACCCCTGGGACCCCTGTTCTTCTCCTAGGACCCTTGCCCACACCCAGGAGCTTGGCCTGCACCCAGGACTCTCGCTCTGCATGTTTGTGAGCCCTGCTCTGCACCAGAGGCCCTGGGCTACCCCCAAGCCTCCTGTCCGGCACCCCAGGGACCCTTGCCTGCACTTAGGATCCCTGCTTGGCCCTCTTGGGATCCCCTGGCTGCACCTGAGAGCCCTGCCCTGCACCCCTGTGTCCCCTGCCCAGCTCCCTTACAACATGTTCCAGACCCTCATCCCCCCTAAAGCATCCTGCACCACCCCCCACCCCGAGCATGCACCCCAGCCCTGGATCATCCCCTCTGTGCAGGGACCTTCCCCAGCTGAGGCAGGTCTCTCCTGCCCTGCCGTCCCTGCAGACCCCCAAGACCAAATGCCCAGAGCAGCACGGCCCCTGTCTGGGCATCCCCATCCTTCCCATCCCACATGGCTCAATGTGGGGGGATGCACCTCCAAGCCCCACCCCGGCAACCAGTCCTGCTGCCTCCCCACACACACACTCCCTCATCTCCCAGCCCAGGCATCCCTTGCCTGACCACACCACAGTAAATTATTCTGCCTTGAGAAGCCCGTGAACAGTTCCCTGTGGTTCATAGGCAACTGCGCCTTGGGGATCCCTCAGGGACCCCGGAAAAGATGGGAGGGGGCTCCTGGTCCTGCCCACCGAATGGGGCAGCCTGGGGGAGCAGGATCACCCTGGGCTCCAGCTCCAGCCTTGCTCCAGGTGCCGTGCCCAGAGCTGAGGCTGGGCAGCCCAGCCAAGCCAAGGAACGGGGTTCCCAGTGGTCACAGCCATCACTGGAGCCCCAAGCATCCTGGACACCTCTGCGCCAGCCCAGGGCGCAGGGGAGATTGGGAGGATGGAGGGGACAGGGGCATCACTGCTGCTGGAGCCCCACAGCTGGGTCTGAGGGCGTTAGCCAGAGAGATGCCTCCCTCTGTCACCCGCAGGGCACAGATCCGTGGGCTGGGAACGGGAGGTGCATGCAGGGAGCCTGGCACTGGGCATAGCGTGGGGCCAACCCTGGACCAGACAGCCTCCATCTCTGGGCACCCACCTCTGCACCACTGGAAAGCCCTGTTTACCCAGCACATACTTGCGTCTGTCTGTCCTGCTGGGTGAGGGAGGCACGAAGGCAGCTGCCGGGATATTTACCCAGTGCCTGGCTGCCTGACACTGCGGCTTCTCACCAGAGCTGGGCTGCTGCGGGGGAACCTCCCGGGACAAGAGGGGAATTGAGGTTGCGGGATGCCTGCGCCCACCCTCCTCCTGGCAGATGAGGCCACTGGACACCTGCTCCTGCAGCCCCCCTTGGGCATGACCTCAGCCCCGCTAGCTGCCCCCCACCTCCCAGAGCCCCAAAGGGCACTCACGTCCCAATCCAGCTGGGGGGCCATGCCCCTGCCCCACAGCCAGCCAGGGACATGGGACAGCCAGCCCCTGCCACAGCCTCATACCAAGGGCACCCCCACCTTCCACTTCAGCCAAAGTGGAAAAAAAAATGGGGAAAAAACTGAAATATTGTTAGAAGCTATGTTCAGAGCAAGGCGTCTGAGCATGCTGCCATAGGAATAAACACCATCAATTATGTCATTTTACTGCAAAATTTAAAGTGCGCAAATAAAACCCCATCTCCCAGAGCCCAAGTTTGCCTGTAGCCCTCTGTTTTGCATCATTAGCATCTTTCCAGGGAGTGTTTAGACATACCTAGCCATCAGCTCATCAGTCCAAGTGTTTTCTCTAGAAAGACACGTACCTTCTCTCTGCCTCCAACCATTTGAGCTTTACAGGTCAACTTCCCCACAGACCAGTGCTCTCACCCCCCACCCAGTGCTCATCCCATTGCAGATACACACCCACCCACAAACACAACCCCACAGTTCTTGGGGTGCCACACAGCCGCCCCCCCAATGCTATGGCTGCTCCACTGCCCCCAGTGACTGCACACTGACACACCCCCCCCGCCCCGGAATCACACTCAGCACAACTCAGACACCCTCATCAGCACTGAGTCCAGCTTTTCCCCAAATTTCCAGAGCACACAGCTTAAGGGAAGGAACCGTGAGCCCATGGCCAAGGGAAAGGTTCAGATAGCCCCAGAGCTGCCCCACACTGGTGGAGTGCACAGTCAGCAGCGAGACCTGGGCCCCCAGGACCTTTCCAGGCGGGTGGGCACTGGGCGATGCCAGCCCAGACAGCCCAGCCAGGGGGAGCTGCAGCTGGCTGGCAGGGACCCAGGCCCTGGCCTTTCCCAGCTGCACAGCAGCCAGGGGCACATTCCTGGGATAGCTGGGAGCTTTGCTGTTCATGCAGGGAAAGGTCACCCTTGTGCAGTCAGGCAGCTGCCGGGACCACCACCCAGGCAGGGCAGAGGCAGCCCCAGCAGGCAGGGAGGGAGCCCAGCAGCGCTTGCCAGACTGGGCTGCTTCCCAGCTCCAGCCCAGCAGGATCCAGCCCTGGCACAGCCAGAGGGGCAGCTGCAGGCAGCCCTGAGTGGGGGCAAACAAGGCCACAGTGGGGCAGAAGACGGAAACTCTAGTAAGCAAGGGGAGCTGGTGGCAGAGACACACATCATTTCACCATAACCACCTGCAGGTCACAGAGGTGCTGGGGTGACCTGGGACTGGGACAGTTTTCACGGGGGCAAGACAAGAGCCAGTTAAGGGCAAGAGATTTATTGGTCATTCTCTATATACACATATATATTAATCTGTAGTAGAAAGCAGCAGTCACGAAGTGCATGGAGCAGCACAAACTTGTGCCTCTTCTCAAGCTGCAGCTGGAGATCCAGCCACACAGCCCAGCCCAAACTCACGCTCTTGCCTTCTCTGCGCTGCAGCCAAATATGGGAGAGAAATGCTAAACCTGCAGGCAGTGAGGCTGAGGAGCACAGGAGAGACTAGCAGGGTCTCAGCTGAGCCAGGACCGAAGACTACTTCTCCTGGGGATGCAGGCAGAGATCTGACTTGATCCCAAAAATACAGTCACCTAGCACAGTGCTGGAAAAGGTAGGGACAGAGCCCTGAGGGTGTTCTGCCCCACCCAGGAGGTGGAGGTAGGACCATAAGTTGGAAGGACGGCTCCTCCATCACTGAGCCAGGCCACAGGGCCTGGGCAAGTACATGGCAGGGCCCAGTAAGTCCCAGGGCACACCCAAGGCTTGGAGCAGCTGCCAAGGACATGGGCAGAACTCTAGCACAGGGACCCCGCTGGTGCTGCACAGCAAGAAGGGCTGGTCTGCCCCCAGCCTGGCACTGGCAGGAGGAGCAGCAAGCACATGTGTCCTCTGGCAGGGTGATGCCATGCTGGGAACCAAGCAGCCCTGGCTCCCGGTGAGCAAGGGCAGGGCACCCACTGTCCTGGGTGTCATGTAGTGCAGAACTCAGGAGCTGGCTGGACCTGTTTTGGTCACTTGATGAGCACCTGGTTGCACAAAGCACACACAAAAACTGTCTCCCTCTGGGCCTCTGGAGCTGGAAAGGAAAGCAGGTGTCAGAGATGCTCCCCTTCCCCATCCTGGCCTGGGGAACCCAGACACAGAACTGCCCTGAGAGCTGCAAACCCTTCACTGGTCTGACCTGAGCCAGGCTGCGCCAGGCAGGTTCTGCCAACCCTCTCAACCACAGCTGGGGCAAATCCCCACAGCAGACAGCACAGATGGGAGCAGGAGCTCTGCTCTGCTCCACCTTCTCACTCACCTGTGGCTCCCATCACAGCCTTGGGGACTTTGAAGGAGCAACACCTGGAGCAGAAACTGTTCCCACAGTTGCTGCAGCTCCGCTGTAGAGAGAGATGGAGGTGAGACACTCCTCTGGCCCCATTCCCAGCCCTGCCCAGCAAACTCCAGTGCCAGAGCACTGCTAATAGCATTCTCTGCTCAAGGGGAGTGAGTGCAAACCCAGAGCCCTGACAGCAACAGCAGAGAGATCACCTGCCAATAACACTCGCACAAGCCATCCAGGCCTAACACTGGATCTGCATTCAAGCATGCGCTAACATCACAGGCAGGCTGTGCCCAGCCCAAGAAAGCACTGAGAGCAAAGGCCCCAGGAGGTTTAAGGACACTATATGACTTCCTATGCTGTAATCCTGGAGGGATGTAAGTTCCAGAGAGTCCCAGAGGTATATCAGACTGAGTCAGCAGGAAAAGGAGCAGACCACAAGTCTGTAGAACACCAGGCAGCAGGAAGAGAGCAATGCGAGTCTGGAGGGGACAAGATATACATCCTTCCCAGAACTGCCCAGTGGACCACACGCCAAGCATCACATGCAGGGGGCTGACAAGACAATAGGGGTGGCCTTTGCTCTCCCATTTCCCACAAGCAGCCCCCATGCTCTGCTTCACTGAAAAGCTCTTAGGCCACAGGAGATGGACTAAACCAGGGCATAGAGTGGGTGTCTTCTACACCAGCACACATGGGTTTGGCCTGAAGCAGCTTCCAAAGCAGCAAAAAGACAAAGGCTCCACAGCACAAGGCATCCCTGACACCATTAGGCATGTGACAACACCCAGCACTTAGCTGAGGTCATCTGCTGCCAGGTGAGCACAACACCTCTGCCCCAGGTGCAGGCAGCAAGCTGGGGCAGAAGTCAAAGACTCACCCTCTTCTTGAGCACAGAGAAAGTGGCTGCGCAGCCCGTGCAGCTCCCTGGAAGAAGGACAACAGAGGTCAGGCAGGGACTGCAAGAGGCACAGGAACACCCATACCTGTCACAAAGGCTCAGCTCAGAGACCACGCTGGTGCACCCTCTCATCCCTGCCCTTCCCAGGAGAGCTGGGAACACTCTCCCCATGGAGGAGGGAGGTCAGTGGAGGTGTCAGCACAGCCCCAGCAGACACCACAGCACTCTGTCCACTCCCAGTTCAGTGGCCACCACTCTGCTGAGCTCTCCCAAGCAGCACCCGCTCCCAGCCTTACCAAAGTTGTTGCTGGGGTAGCGCTTGCGCAGGCGCTCGGTCAGGCGTGACACCTTGCTGCGGATCACCTCATTTTTGCTCATAAAACCATTATCCGGGAGGCTGAGGTCAAAATCTGCTGAGCACTGAGAGCTCTCGTCATCCTCCTGCAGAAAGCAGAGCCAGCTGAGCACAGAGAGGTGGCTGGGAGCACCCCTGGGGGCTGCAGGGAATCCCACCCCACAGATGGGCATCCAACAAGCAGGGTGCTCCACCTGGCATCACCACAAACCACCAGCAAACCCAGCAAAGCTGCCAGCTCTGGATGGGAGGAGATGCCCCTCTTGCACACCTTGGCATGGTAGTACTCACCATGACCAGCAGCTGGTTCTCCTTCTCCCGCAGCATGGGACAGAGAGGAGAGGTAGCACAGATGGAGTCAGAGGCACACAGCCCCACAGCTGCCCTTCCTGAGCACCCAGCTTGCCCACCAAGGCCCTCACCCCTTCCCACTTCAGCTGCCCAGCAGGCACAACCCACCCCCAACAGCCTCAAACCTCGATAGCATCTTTGAACTCTTCGTCAGGCTCTGCCTCCTCTGCCTCCTCCACGCTGCCAGGGGTAAGGTCCTGCAAGAGGTTCACAGAATCACAGAATGTTCACAGAACTAGTCCTGCTGTATCCCCACCCCTGTCCAAAGGTGGGCCTGTACTTCACTGGCAGGTTCAAGGACAAAGGACCAGCCACCCAGCTGCCCCTTGAGCAGGCGTGAGTCCCAGAAGGTGAGGTGAACCCCTACCTCCCCAGGTCACATCTTTACACGCAGCCAAAGGGTTGAGCCAAGCCACCAGCACAGCAGGGCAACCCCCAGTAATGCAGGAGAGGCTCCCAGGCTTCCAGCAGAGCTGGAAGGAGCTTGTGGGGAGAGGGGCTTGGGCACAGCCAGACCAAAGGGCTGACCCTGCAGCTTGCACTCCACAACCACCAGCCCTGCCCCTATCTCACCTCTGTGCTGGTGGGTGTGGGGGTCTGATCCAGGGGGGGAGAAGCTGGCAGGGGTTCGGCAGGCTCTGAAGTGCTCTCAACGGGTTTGGTGCCCACACATTGCTCAAGCGAGGCCTTGAGCTCCATTATCACTGGTAAGAGGGGAAACACAGCTGGAGTAGGGAGGCACTTCCCTTCCCCCAACCCTGCCACACAAAAACTGGCTGCAAGAGACAATCTCCAGGGCTCTGGATGGGACATTGACACATATAACCTTGACCCATCAGGTACTCTGAGCCCTCCTCAGCTCACACACCAAAGTTAGTGCAGCAAGTAACCCCCACCCCAGGCTAGGCAACAGCAGGAGCCTTGGTCACAGCTCAGTGACACAGATCTCCTCCAACTCTCCCCTAGCATGTGCTGCAGGACAGAAAGTACTTTCAGCTCTTCTCTTCCCCTCCAACAGCATGTTTTCAAGCCTGCATCATACATTGCCACAGGCATCAAGAGTACTTCAAGTCCTGCAGAGCAGGGTCAGCAACCAAGAGAGGTGGCAATGCTCACGCACAGGCTGCATCACCAGGCCCTGCTTTGCCAGTACAGAGGAGAGCAGCAAAGAAAACCCAGGGCAGGATACACATCAGAGGAGCGTCTTGCCTCACACTTGAGCCCCACCACTTAATCTGGGCTGCTGAGCACCATTCCCAGGACATCATTGCACTCTGAGGGGTCCAAGTCCCACAGCAGAGCCAAACACAGGACACCAGGCTCACACAAGGGCTTTGGAAGAGGACTGGGGCAGGATCCATGGCATCAGAGAGCTTTTCCCCAACAGGTCTCTTACCTTGGTAAAACTGGGTGTTGCCCAGGAAGAGGGTGCTGTTGAGGATGGCCAGGACCCAGCAGAGGGGCAACAGATAAAGGACACAGACAGAGCCCAGCAGTGCCCCATAAAACCTGGGAAGGAGCAGCAAGACACAGCAGTCAAGACTGAATGACTCATGCCAAAGCACAAGCTCCCTTCCTTCACCTGCTCTCTCCAAGTACCAAACACATCAAATGCAGCTCCACATGCTGGGCCCCTCTCCCTGCTGAGCCTCACATAGGATGCTTGACCCAGTACTACTTACTGGGAAGAGACAGTGGGGTTCTCCCAGTACAGCACACGGTACACTGCCTCACAGCTGCAGCACATCCCACTCAGGAACTCCTCCAGCTGGATCAGGCTGTGAACAAGACCTCACATAAAAAAAAAAAACCAAACAAACACACTTGCCCAGGCTCCTCCATGCTCATATGCTTTATGGCAGCCAGGCTGGCACAAACCCAGGCCCTCCACAGCCACAGAGAAGCTTCCTGGCTGCAGAGGCCCAGGAAGCTCCACAGCTGTCAGGGCTCCAGAGACTCACAAGCTCTTGACCTGGGCGACGGCCTCCTGCCGCGAGAGCTGCACCTTGCGCAAGTCCTCTCGGCGGACACTGTGGTACCTCCTGCGCAGCAGCTCCAGCTCCGAGGGCCGGGCCTGGCACATCTCCTGCAGGTAGCCCAGCAGGGCCGGCACCACGACCGACAGGGCCAGCACCGAGCACCAGGCAGCTGGAAGAGGCGAGATAGCGTCAGGCCAGAGGCTCCGGGGCGGGGACCGGCCCTGTCCCCCCACACGCACCTTGGCCGAGGGTGAGCAGGAGGAAGTTGAGGCCGAGGCAGACGAGGAGGGAGCACACGGGCCGCTGCCACCTGCGGAGGGGAGGGACGGTGAGGGGCCTGATGCCGCCGGGACGGTCCCGGTCCCGGCCCACACGTACCGGAGGAGGGAGCGGACGCCCTCGGCGGCGTCGCGCAGCGGCTCCAGGTAGAGCTCCAGCCGCCGGTAGCTCCGCACCAGCTCCAGCAGGTCGAAAGCGGCGGCGGCCCTGGGCGAAGACAGCTCCGGCGGGGCCTCACCGCCCCCCGCCACCCCTTCGGGGCTGCCCGCCGCCCCGTCGCGCTCCGCCGCCTGCATGACGGGCTGGGCCGGGGGAGCGGGACCGGAGCGGGACCAGAACGGGCCGCAGCGGCCCCGCAGCCACCGAGCTGAGCCCTACGCTGCACCCCACTTCCGGGAAGCGGCCAGGTGCGCCATGACCTCACCCACGGCGTTAGCACGCAGCCAATCAGAGAAACAGACGAGGAAACGCAGGAAGAAACCCCGCCCCTGCGCGGGCAAAGGGGCGGAAGAAGCCTCGGCCCCAGGAGTGACGGCGGTTCGGCCCCGCCCCGCCCGACTCGGTCCGCGGGGACCCGTGGGCGCCCATGGGCGTCGGGGCGGGGCCGGCGCTGCCGGGGCTGGGGCCCGCGGGTGTGCGCTGGGTCCTGCCACCGGTCTGGGCCTGGGGCTCGGGGCCGGTGGGTCCGATCTAGATCTGGGGCTCGGAGCGGACCTGGGGCTAGTCTGGGTCCCGTCCCGGTCTGGGGCTGGTCCGGTCTAGGACTCGGTCCCAGTTCGGGTCCGGTCCCGGACCAGGGCTGGGCACTGACTCCGGTCTCGCCCTGGTCCTGGGCTCAGTCCCAGTCTGGATCTGACACTGATAAGGGTCTAATCCTGGTTCGGGAGCGCGGCCCAGGGTCGGAGCCAGCCCCGGGAGATGCCGGCTGCCCCCAGCCCGCCCCTGGCTCTCCGGCGGCCCAGCAGGGTGGGCACGACTGCCCAGCAGTGCTCCGGCCCCGGGACAGAGAGCCCTTTCAGCCCGGAGTGACGAATCCCACAGGAATGCAGCTGCATCCCGCCCCCATCCTGCCCCCGCAGCCGCACAGCCCCGGGCACTTGGCCTCTTCCCTGCTCCCCAGCTCCGCGGGGCTGCGGGAGGTGCTCACACCCCGTGTGAGAACCAGGCTGTGCCCTGTCTGTAGAGGGGGCAGCTGGGCTGCAGACAGCCCATGTGCCCAAGGGCAGAGGTTTAAGCCTTTCTACCAGGAGCAGTGGCTCAACGCTGGAGAGCCTGCCCGTGACCCCAGAGCACACCAGGATGTTGTGACCATTGCGGCACGCTCCAGGCAGGGAAGCCCCAGGGCTCAGGGCTACAAAGCCAGGTGTGATCTCAGCTCAGAGCCCATCCTCAGCAGGTCCCAGCCCCAGCACAAAGCCCCAGACACCTGGTGAGTGCCAACATTGCTTTATTTGGAAGATGAATCCATAGGCACCAGAGAAAGGGCAGGAGAGGGACAGAGCTGGTGTGACAGGCAGGGCTGCAGAAAGCCAGGGAAAGGCACTTGTGGTGGCAGAAGCCCTGCTGGGCATCTGGGACAGCACCAGAGCAGGGGGGGCAGACGGTGTCAGGGACCAGCCCTGACACAGGGTAGGGACAGCACGTGTGGCCCAGGGAAGGGGTAGAGGGCCTGGGGTCTGGCAGCATGACAGGGGATCAGCTGGGACAGCAGTGACCCAGTGCCAACCCCAGACCCCTCCAAGCCCCAGGAGGATCACGGCTGCTGCTCTCCACCCCAACAAAGGCACCAGAGAACCCCAGGCAACAGCCAGAGCCTGTGGCCAGCTGCTGGGGACACCTGTCCCCCATCCCGAGCCCATGCAGAGACTGGGGCAGGCTCCCCCTCTCATCGGGAGCGGTAGAGAGGACCTGCCTCCAGGCAGGGTGAGAAGGGCTTGTGGAAGGGCAGCCCTGGTGCGGTGCTCCTCCAAAAATTCTCAGTCTCTGGCTGCTCATTGCTCCAGTCAGCCCTTCACGGCCTCCTCAGGGCTTAGCACCCAGCAGGCTGTGGAGGCTGATCCACAGCCGGACTGGCCCCATTGCCAGCATCCTCTTCTCCTGTTTCCCAAAACAGGCTGTGTCCCCACAATGCCTGGCCCCAGCTCCCTGGTGGCCACAGTGCCAGCGGCAGCCCAGTACCGCCATGCTGCTATGCTCACTCTTCCCCTCCACCTTGTCACACTGTCTGGGCGGTGCAGGGCCCCAAGACAAAGCCAGAGAGTCCCTAAATTAGTGTTTTCCGGGATGATAAGTGAAGCACCACAGAGCCAGGCAGGGCTACGGGCCAGTCTCCAGTGCCGACAGCGAGGCTGTGTCTGTCGCTGTTGGAGCAGCCAGGCCCCGGGACAGGCTCAGTGGCTTCAAGTGGCTCAGAGCCACAAACCTCGCTGCAGGAGGGCCGGGGGAGAGAACAAGCCAGTGCCCCACTGCCTTCAACCCCAAAGGCACTTGGCCCCATCCTGGGGCAGTGTGAGCCCCAAGGCTGAAGGAATTTACCCCCTGCCCAGGATCACAGGACCAGGCTATGGCCCTCTCACCCTTCCCCTCGCCCCTCAGTGATGAAGGCCTTGCTGCCCTGAACGAGCTCAGCCCCTGAACAGGACAGCATGTCCAGGGGGCTGGAATGACACCAGGTCAGGCTGTGGGGGACCTGGGTGTCTCCACACCCCAAGAGCACAGGGCAGGGAGGGGCTAAGCCCCGCGGGGCTCCGGCGAGGCGGCAGACATGCTCGGGCCAGACAGGAGGAGGGGCCCGGGCTGGGGAAGTTGAGATCAGAGCCTCCGTTAGGGAACTGCGGAAGTGCCGCACGGTTGGGAACGGCAGGAGGGGGCTGCCAGTGGGTTGGGGGGAGCTTATGCCCGCCCAACCCCATCACACACCACTGCTCCCTGCTCAGCTCCCCCAGGTCAGTCGTCCACCCCAGGGATAGGTCGGCACCCACCTGAGCACACAGCATCTGCAAGGCCAGGGATAGGGGAGTTGGTCACAGGCCCTGCAGGGGCTCCCAGAAATTTAGGTCCCTCTTAGAGACTCTCCGCTTGGGTCCTTCCGCTTGCAATAGCCTACATCTGTCCAGGGGCAGGAGAGGGGCTTGTGTAATGGCTGGGTATCCATGCTGTCTCGGTGGGATGCAGGGGAAGCCGTGCTCAGGGGAAGCCTCTGTCTGTCCATCCATCTGCGCAGAAGTCTCTGGAGGAAGAGCGGTGCAGTCAGCCAGGAGGGGATGGGGTGGCAGGGTCACTTCTTCCTGAAGAGGGGCTGCACTCTGTCCACGGGCGAGGAGAAGGGGAACCAAGTGCTACAGAGTCTCAGATGATGTCACGCTCATCCCGGCAGCGCCGTGAAAGGCAGTAGAGCCCAGAGAAGAGGTACAGGCAGGCGGTGATGCCCCCGCAGATGGAGGCGCTCAGGTAGGCACTGTAGAGGCAGCGCTGGCTGTAGCCTGGCAGGTTGCAATAGCTTCTCTGCTCGGCTTTGTAGCCCATGATGCCGGTTGCGGCCGCGTAGAGCCCCACACCCAGTGCCAGGTCGTGCACCAGGTTGGTGAAGAGCCATCGGGAGCCCAGCCATGGCACCAGCGCCCAGCGACCCAGCAGGCTCAGCCCAAAGAGGGCCAGGGTGAGGAGCCAGACCAGGACCGCGGCGAAGAGGGCAAAATGGGCTGCCCCCTCATATTTGTGAGCCGCCACTGTCACCCAGAAGGCAGCGCCCAGCGCCAGCTGCCCCAGGCGCAGCAGGCCCAGGGGGCTCCGCAGGTAGGCCCGGTGGAGGCTGAGGGAGCCGCGGGTCGGTGGTCCCGGAGGCGGCGGCACTGCCGGGGGAGCCGTGGGGGCCATGGCGGGGCCCTGCCTGCTCCGGCGCGGGTCGGGCGGGACCCAGGGCCCCGGCAGCGGCTTCGTCCCCCAGCTGCTGCCAAACATCTGGCGCCTAACAGTCCACCCCGCGCGGGGCCTCTCTCCTCCCCTTCCTTCCTTCTCTTCTCCTCCCCTCCCCGCCCCGCCTCCGCGCCTCCCGCCGGACGCCCTCTGGCCGAGGCCACCGCCGGGCGGGAGGCGGTGAAAGCCGGCGGGAGGCGCCGGCGGGAGGCGGCGGGGCGGCCAGTGCTGGCGGGGCGGGGCGGGGGGAGCGCACTGGGACGGCGGGGGGCGCGCGCTAGGGCTCCCCCGTACGTCACCCGGGATTCCCTGTCGGTGTGACGCGCCAGGGGCACCGCCCGGGGGCGGGGCCGCGCCCGCCGCACCTCCCGCACATTGACGTCACTTGCGCCACGTGTCCCTCCTCCGAGAGGCGGGGCGGCTGCGCCCCTCGGCGCCGATTGGCCCTGACAGCGGGAGGCGGGCGCGGATTGGCGGCGTGGCGCGGTGGGTGAATGAACGGGGCGCGCGGCGCTGGGCAGCGGCAGGACCCCGGTGCGGCGGCGCGGAGCGGCCCCTGGAGCGCAGCGGCCAACCGGCGGACCCGCGCCGGCCGCCACCGCCAGGTCTGTGGGAGGGGCCGGCGGGCGCGGGGCGGTTGAGGGAAAGTGGGTCACGGCGGGGCCCCGGGCGCCGGCGGGGCGGGACCGGACCTGCGTGCGCCGGCCCGAGCCGGGCGCCTCCCGCGTTCCCGGGCGGCCCCGCCCGTGCGGCTGGCCTCCTGCCCGGCGCTTCGGCCCGCCCCCTCCCTGCTGCCGCGGCGCGTCCTTCCCCCGCCGCCCGCCCTTCCGAGCCGGGCATCCGCACCGGGTCTCGGGGGAGGCGGGCTGGGCCGGACGGCGGGAGCGGACTGGAGCCTGACGCCGTCTCTCCGGTGCCCACAGCGGCCGTGGACATGGGTACGCCAGCCTCGGTGGTGAGCGACCCTCCGGGGCGGGTGGCGCCCGCAGCCCGCTGCCGCAAGCGGGCCTCGGCCAACATCTTCCAGGGCGTGGGGCTGCCGGAGCTGCGGACCCTCTTCCGGAGAGGTGGGGTCGAGCTGCCCGAGGAGCGCGCCCGCCTCGTCTGGCGGTACGGGGACCAGCGGCGCATGGCAAGGACCCTGCGGCGGCTCCGGCGGCGGCCGGCCCAGCCCGGCGGCAGAATAGCGGCTCTGCGGCGCTTCAGCCACCTCCGGTAGGTGTGGGCCAGGGGAACCGGGGAAGCGCGGCCAGGCCGCACCAGTCTCACACACCTCTTCCCTGCAGGATCACAGAGAAGGGGCCAGAGGACAGATGCGGTGCCGAGGCACCCTCAGGATCCACAGAGCAGCACTAAGCAAACAGTCCATGGAGGTGCAGGGCTGCTGGAGAGCAGGTGCTGGGGACAGCCAGGGTCTCCAAGGACACTAAGTGTACTGGACAGGGTGCAATGGCTAATAAAAGGTGGATAGTGGCAGCTGCATGAGGCTCTGGCTGTGCCCTGCTCACCCCTGGCCTTCCCCCACGGTGGCAGAACCTTAATCCAGGCTGTTGTGCTGGACCCGATGCAAGGCAAACAGCCCCAACCTGCTCTATGGTGCTGCAGAGACATGGAGGCAGCCAGCTGAATGGCAGCTCTGTTATTCAGACAGTTGCATGGTTTAAATACATTACATACATTTCTACAGTGCATTAGAACAATACATTTTGGGTCAGTCAAAGTTGCAGCTGGGCCTGGCCGGGGAGCTGGGGTCTCACAGCTGCCCATCCTGTGCTTGCACAGCCAGTGCTGAGCCCCCTCCCCACAGCAGGAGATGAAGGAGCTGCTCTCCCCTCCCAGGCTCAAGCACCAGAGCCCCAACCCACCTGCATTCCCCAGGGCCCCTGAAGATGGGCTAACAGGACAGCTAGACCCAACACCAGCCTCCCCCAGCAACAGGAGAAGGTGCAGCTCAAGGCAAGCAGATGCAGGCAGCAGCCCTGGAACCATTTTAGACAACACAAGCTCAGTAGCTTCTGGGGCAACAGGGGCTCACTGCCTCCCCACCCCAACACAGGCCTGTGAGATTGTCAGCACCAGGGCAGCCAGGAGCCCATGCTGGCACCCCCACACTCCCATCACACCTCCCACCCATGCAGCAGAAGAGCCTCTCCAGCCCTTCCCCTGCCCCTCAAGGGGCCCTAGGCACAGGCGGGGCTGGCACCACACTGGCTGCACAGCAGCCAGGGAGCTGGCTGGGAGCAGGGGCAAAAGCCAAGCAAGAGCAGCCATGGAGACCTGGCAGGAGGGATGGACTGGGGTGGCGGGGGGGTGTGTGCTTGCACAAAACCCTCGGCCCTCTCCAGCTCTGGGGGTCTCTAGGCTGAGGCCCCTCCCAGAGCTGCCTGCTCTTCACAAGGACAAGCCCGCACCTCTTTCCCCTTAGTGTCTAACTGCACCCAAGCGAGCCCTGTGAGTTGTCCCTCATATATCCCCTCCTCGAGCCCCCAGCCAGAGAACAGCCATTCATTACGGTCCCCACTGCGCCAGCGGGCAGCAGGAACTCCCCCTGAGGAAAGCAGCGTGCACAGGGTTGGGGCAGAGGAGGGACAGTGGAGAAGTACGTTACACCCTTGAGGAAAGGGCGGGGGGTATAACCGGCTACAGGCCTTCCCAGCCTGGCAGCTGGCACAGCAGGGAAGAAAAGGGCCAGTGGCTGGTGTAAAGGGCTGGACGGATCCTGGCCTGGGCAGCCTGCTCATCCCAGCCCCGAGCAGGGGTGCTCAGAACCGCATGCAGGCCAAGGAAGGGAGGCAGGGTCACAGCCACACCATGGGCTCCTGGCGGATTCCCACACCTCCCCCTGGGCTCTGCCCCAGGCAGGGCACCCAGCTCCAATGGAGCTGGGGAGGGGACCATACCCAACCTGCCTGGGTCCTCCAGTTCAGCTGCAGGTTCCTCCAGCCACACTTGCTCGCTCTACCCAGAAAGTTGAGTCCTGGCCACAGGAGCTGGTGGTGGCCTGGCTTCCCTCGCAGCGCTAGTCCAAGGCAGCCAAGCCCTGCCTGCAGCTCCCACGGCTACCACCATGAGAAGAAAGGCTTCCGGCTCTGGAAGCTCTGCGTGTAGGACTCGCTGGTGGTGCGCTGGTGGGAACGTGCCGTTTCCACAATCACAGGTGGCATCTGAACCAGGTGCAGGGGGCTCTTCCCATCTTTCAGCGCCTGAGTCAGGTTCAGGATCTGTTTTGCACAACAAAGCAATGCCTGAGCTTCCCTACCGGAACAACAGAACACCCACCCCAGCACCCTTTCTGCCACACAGGCAGCATGAGGCCCTGCACCTTCCCTACACACAGCTTACCTGGCCTCTCATGACAGCAATCTGCTTGTGAAACTGTCCCCGATCAAAGCCAGGGTCTTTCTGCAAATGACAGAGCACTGAACATAGTAGGATCCACCCACTGACCCACACCGTGCAAGAGATGCCTATTCCCCAGGCAAGCCCCTCGCCTCCTGTCCCACAGGTTTCCTGCTTCTCCCCACACTGAATCGTCAGCTCCTGGCAGAGGGATAACCCTGCTATGCCCCAGCCCAGAAACACTACCAGAAGCTTGGCCACCTTTCTGTCCCCTGCAGCCTTGACTAGGAGCTCCCCAACACCACCCCTGCTTTTCTTCTTCCCAAGCCATTCTCACCTGCTCCCCCAGCTCACCTTGAAGAGCTCATACAGATCTTCCTCCAGGTCCTTGACAAAGTTGGGGTCTGAGATCTTGGGAAGAATCAGGTCCTTGATCTCCTGTGAAAAGGGGATTTTGGCTTGGGGCAGCCAGGCCCAGTAGAATGGATCTGTGGGAAGAAGCAGGAGACATCAGAGTGGGGGAAGTCCAAGGATGGTGCCACATGCTCCTGGGTGCCAGACCACCTGAGTCTGGGACACAGGGTCCAGCAGCCACTTCCTACAGCCTCTGCTGAGGTAGAGCTGCCCATGAACCCAGAAGGTTTGCAGAGGGACAGCCTTAGCCCTCTCCTCTCCAGCCCTTGAGGAGGACGCCAGAGCGTGGAGTTGTAAGGCTCACCAGGGTGCCCTGGCACAGCCTGAGGGACTCACATGCTCTCCAGGAGTCCGGGTGTTTCAAGGGAAAGGCCAAACCGTTGTCTATAGCAGCCAGCTTGATGATGGGTTCCTTCACCACCACCCAGTCGCTGTCCTGGAAGGAAGCAGAGCATGTCACAAGGAGGCCCCTCCAGCAGGAACAGTTCCTCTCCCACTCCCTGCAGCCAGGATCTTTGCCCTGGCTACCATAGAGGTACTGCAGCCTCTCGCTCATAGCATGACCCCTTGCTTGAAGGAAAACATTGTCTGCTTCAGGTGGGACAAGGACGAAGCTGCTCCTTGCAGGCCTTACCTCAAGGATGCACAGGTCCAGCAACACTAGTTTCCCCCCACAGAGCCCAGCTGCATCCTCACAAAGTCTCACTAGGCCACAAGCCATCAATGCAGAGGGCAACGAAAAGCCCAGGAGACAAGATCAGGCCTCCGCACACTTGGAAACCCAAGCCAGCTGGGAAAACCCCATCCACCTGCCAGGCAGGCAGCTTGCAGGAGCAGAGCCCCCTGCAGAGACCCTGCCCATGAAGAGCCACTCACCCGCACGCCTGCGCTGTCCAGGGGACAGTCGTACTTGATGAGCCAGTTGTCGTTGCCCCGATCTGCAGGGAGATAAAACCAGCCGTGTCAGTGCCAGGGCCTGCCGGCACCACGCCGGGCAGAAGGATACTCCTCCTCAGACCCAGAAATGAGACAGATGAGTTTAAGGCCCAAACTCTACCCCAGAGCCCTGGAGCTTGCTGCAAGCATGGGAAACCCCACCAACCCCCACACAACCAGCCCTGGAGACTGGAGAGGTCCCAGCCCACAAGAAAATGGTCAGCCTGCAAGCCCCAGAGTGTGACCCTGACCACTTCCAGCCTGACAGGAACTCAGAAGCCAACACCTCCCAGGACACAGGCCAGTAGCCAGAGCATGGCCACAGCAGTGGGCAGCCACAGGAGCTGCATTCTACCCAGAGGCAGCTGCCACCTGGCAGCAACTAAGTGGTGTTGAGAGGAGTTTTGGGTGCTGGGAAGAGATGCCAAGCTCCTGTCCCACTCTCTCCAGCTGTCAGGATGTATGGAAGCAGTCAGTGTCCCACACCAGGCAGCCGGCCCTACCTGTGTTCCTGATGATGTAGTCCAGCACCACCAGCCGCTCAAATTGCAGCAGCAGCTGTCGGTTGGTGTTCTCTGGGAGCGGCTCAGCTTCAAAGCGCCGCAGCCAGTAGTCAGCATCCTTGTAGCCTTCCACGAAGAGCTGGAAGGAGCCCACCTGAACCAAGGAATGGCTGCGTTACAGGAGGCTGGGGAGGATGGAGAAGTGGCAACAGGCAGGCGCGGAGGCCAGCAGCCCTACCTTGGGTGGCAGACCAATGCGGTTGAAGCGCTGGCCGACCTTCGGCACCTTCTCCAGGGCCAGCCTCTTTCCTCGGGACTTCACTCTGTCGATGGCACTGTAGTTAAAGGTTTCACTGGCCAGATACACCACCTGGGGGGACAGGAACACAGATGTCAGCAGGGGCACCTGGCAATTGTCACAAGACTGGCTGATAAAACCAAGACACAGTATTTCCCACAGCCCTGCCGAGCACGAGGATCCCTACAGCCTCAGCAGGAGCAGTCCTAGTCCAGAGCTCTCAACACAACATCTCCAAGGTCAGCAGTGCCACAAGACAAGGTGCAAGCAGAGCTGGGCAGAAGCACGTCAAAGACTCCCAGGACGAGATGCCAGCAGTTGCCTCCTCACCTTTGTGCGAGGAACAATGTTGAGTTCCAGTTTCTGGTCCACCAGGCTGGCGCCCGCCTCTGACAGATAGCCCTGGTTGAGGACAAGGCAGTCTCTCCCAAAGCAGCACGGGCAGCACAACTTCTGCAGCCACTTGGTCCACTTGGGGTTCAGCTGCCCGTAGGGTTCCTCATTTTTGGGTTTGAAGACACCAATGATTTTCTGTGAGTGGGAGAGAGAAGGGCTTACTCAAGGCAGCTGGCAGAGTTGGGACACTCCCCACTGAGCCAGCCTGTGGTGGAGACACTCAGAAACGGGCCCAGAACAGCCCCTCGCCAGGGCAAAAAACCAGCCCCTGGGACCAGGCAGACCCTGCAGCTCCCGGGAGGGAGGTAGGCAGGGACTGGGAGGGACCCTTCCCCAGCCAGTGCCCCATTCCATGAGAGCAGGGTACTGTCCAAAGGCCTTCATACCCAGCTTACGCACCTGCAAACAACCTGCCTTGTCCCAAAAGACACCAGTGATGCTGTCGTCCCCTGGTAAACATCCCAGTTCCACCACAATGACCTTTGGATGGCTGGGGTGAACTGCTGCTCACCACTGCTCATTACATCCAAGCAGGAGAGGGAGAGGGATAACAATCCCTGCCCTGGCTCCAAAATCCATTGAACAGACCCGATTCCAAAGTGACCAGATGAAATGGATCCAGAACAGCCGAGCAGCTGGAGGATCCCCAAGGAGCACAGGGCTGGCAGCCCCTGCTCTGGGGTGACTCAGCAGCACATGCGACCAGCCCTCCTGCCCACAGCTGCTTCTGGCCCCAGCCTAAGTGGGTGGCACTTCCCCAAGCCGAGCTCCTGCCACAAGGTGGAAGTGGGACATGAGTCCCACTATCTCAGTGAAGAAACCCATTGCAATCCCAGTCTGCCAGGGGCCAGAAGCCAGCTCAGTGCAGGCAGGAGCAAGGCTTTGTCCACCAGGAGGAGGGAGAGGAAGGGTTTGAGGGAAGAGGACCACTTCAGCCATTCTCAGATCACATGGAGAAGCCACTTCCCCTGAGCAGATAGAAGGCATTCCCCTCATCAACCCCACATAAAGGCACATGACTGCCAACATGTCCTTGGGCATCAGCCTGCAAGAGGCTTGTTGGGAACTTTGGCAGCACAGCCCTCTGCTCCGCAGAGCCAGTCCAGCAGAGCAAGGCCCAGCCAGGCAGGGATGGTGTGGAAGCGGAGGCCAGAGACCTGGCAGCACAGTATCCTCTTCCAGACAAACCCATGTTGGGAGCAGCATTGGCAAGGAAAACAGGTCTGCCTGGTGCCAGCAGCAAGGCAGAAGGAGCCAGGCCAGCCCAGAAGTGCAGCCGGCAGTTGGGGTAACTGCAGCTGCCAGGGAAGCACATCCCAGCTAGGACAGCTCAGGCCCCAGCAGCCCAGGGGGAAGCAGACGCAACAAAAAAGCTTTTCCCCCATGCCCTTATCCAATGCCCACAACAGCAGCGCACTGCACTCTCTCCCCGCTGCTGGCACGGGAGGTTTGGGTGACCCTGGGCAGCAGCCACAGAAACCTGACAGACACCACATTCACTGACAAGAAGGCAGTCGGGAGGACCTGCCAAGTGACATGGCCAGGAGGACACGGACTTTGGCTCCTTGTACACATTCTCCACTGGCCCTCACGAAGCTTGTGTCTCCTACAGCCAGGCAGCCTCTGCCCCAGGCAGCTCATCCATTCACCCACCCCAATGACACCACGTCTCACATTGGGCAACAGGAGGAAGTGAGTATTGCTCCAGAGCCCACCAGCTCAGCTGGGACCTGACTGCCACAGCTCTCAGGAGCCAGACTCCACCCAGGGCAAGCAAACTAGGGCACATCAGAGACCAGTGAGCCCAGTCCTGCTTCCCAGCACACAAGCGGCGAGGGAGTCACGGGAAGCAGCAACAGCTCAAGTAATTAGGCTGGGTGCTGCAGGTCACAAGACAAGCCACCCTGTGCTGCACACACATCTAGTCAGTGGCGTGGACATGGCAGCCACACAGCTGACCAGATCTATAGTGGACCAGCTGTATGTCGAGGACCTTCCCTTGATTATATCAACCACGCAGCCACAGATAAGACATCTCACAGGCCAAAAACCAGCTCAGCTCTCAGAGACGCAGCCCTAGGGCTGGAGTCACCATGGTCCTGGAGATGCTGATGCACAGGCCTGGGGCAGAGGGTGACCCTTCCTCTTTGGGCACGAGAGCCAGACAGGAGGCTGAAGCAGCACTTGGACACAGCTGCCCCTCACTTGTGCTGCTGGTCCCACTGCATGTCTCCCCAGGGAAGCCCTGGGTAGCTCCAGCTGCTCCTACCAGCCCCCCAAGGCCGGTCACCCCCGGGCCAGCATCACCAGTTCCCCCAGGAGCACCCTCCTCCTGGCCAGCACCGCTCAACCCGCAGGCCTCGGGGGCCACGAGGAGTGGCCGGCCACCCCGGCGCAGGCACACGGGTCCGGGGCCGGCTCACCCCCTGCGGGTCCTTGACGAAGTAGCTGCCGCTGGAGCCCTGCGAGATGCGCTCGGGGAAGATGCCGCGCTCGCTGGCCAGCTCGGCCCGCCGCACCACCTCGGCGAACTCGGGGTCCTCGGGGAAGTCGTTCCGCTCTCGCTGCGCCGCCGCCGCCGCTTGGGCCTGGGCCTGCGCCGCCGCCTGGGCCTGCGCCTGGGCCTGCGCCGCCGCCGGGCCCCGCGCCCCGCGCTCCAGCAGCGGCTGCCGCTCGCGGTCGCGGCCGCCGGGGGAGCCGGGAGGGGAAGGCGGCGGGGGGGCGGCGGGCGGGGGGGCGCGCACGGCGCCCCCCGGCAGCCCGTAGTCAGGGGCCTGCGCCCGCTCCGGCGACACCAGCGGACTCGTCTCGTCCATCGCGCCCGCCCGGCCCCGCCGCGCCGCCCGCACCCGCCACTTCCGCCCGCGTCACCGCGCCGCCACGCCCCATCGGCTGCTCCGCCTCCGCCACGCCCCACCACGCCCAGACCGCGCGTTGGCATGGGAACGGCGCCCGCCGCGGGGGCGGCTGCGGTGTCGAACGAGGCGGGCCCGGAGGCCCCCATGCGTCGCACCGCTTGTCCGTGGGTCCATGGGGGTCCCGCTGGCCCCTGCCGTGGGAGCTGTCGCCGGCGCCCCACACAAAGATGGCTGGGAGGGGGGGGAACCGGCAGCGCCCCCTGCTGCCCTTTGCAAATATGGCGGCAGGGCGGGGGCGCTGCCCCGCTGCCTACACGCCCGAGGAGGAGAACGCCTTGCCCCACACAAAGATGGAGGCTGGCGAGGGCGTGCTGAGAAGCTGCCCAATGAGCGGCCGCGTTGCTAGCGGTTGCCGTGGAGACAGCCAACGGCGGGCGGGGATGGACGCTGGCGACGTGGCACCGCCCGGTGGGGCGGGGGGCGGGTAGGGGAGGTGGCTGTGCCACCGCCCCTCGCTGGGACCCCGGTGGGCAGCGGTGCGGGCGGCGAGCGCGGAGCCAGGTGAGCGCGGGCCGCGGGTCCCTGCGCCGCCCGGCCCGCACCGCCCCCGGGCAGGCACCGGGCCACGGGTGCCCCGGTGGGGCGTGCGTGCACCGCTCCTGGGTGCATGCACCCGGTGGGGCGTGCGTGCATCGCCCGTGGGTGCATCAGCCGGGGGTGCATGGACGCAGCGGGGCGTGGATGCATCAGCCGTGGGTGCATGGACACAGCGGGGCATCGATACAGCGGGGTGTGCATGCATCAGCCGTGCAGTCACCGCCTCTGGGCACGCTGCCCAGGTGGGGTGTGCATGTGTCTCCCGTAGGTGTGTGGCTCGGGCAAGTCGTGGGCTCAGAGCGGCGGTGTGCAGGGCTCCGGCTGTGCTGCATACATCGCCCCTGCTTGCTGTGGGTGCTGTGGTGTGGGTGGGTGCCAGCGAGAGAACATCCAGCTGCTGGGCAGGCTGGGTTGCTCACAGGATGAAGCCGCAGGTCCGGGCACGGGCCATGCTGACGGAGAGAGCCTTCCTCTGCAGCAGGTCCCCAGCAGCACCCTCTCCTCCTCTTGACACTGCTGGAGGTGTCCCCAGAGGTGCTGGGCAGGCTGCAGGCTGCAGGCTGGGGAGCCGGTGCTGAGCTCCTGGTCTCTGCCGTCAGCAGAGAGCAGTGTTCAGTCGCTGCTCAGCATTGCTGGGGGCCATTTCTCCTCTGGACACAAAGCCTTTGCAAGTTCCCTGTGGTGCTCTTGGGTGCCGTGTCCAGCTGGTTGGCGTGGCTCCACAGCCATCCCTCCAGGGATGCACAGCCCAGTGTGAGCGGGGATACCCCCTCTGGAAGCTGGGAGCCCCTTCCCATCTCACAAGTACTGCCTGAGCTGCACTGGGAGCTGCTGGAGAGGCAGTGCTCAGCCCACCTGTGGGGCTATCTCCATGCTGGTGCCTTCCCTGTGTGCTGGGGAGAGCTGCGTCACATGGCAGTGGCTGTGGGGGTGTCCACGGCTCCAGGGGCTGCTTCCTGTCAGCAGGCAGGTTTGCAAGCCCTCGTAGCCAACCATGGTGCTGGAGCCGCAGGGTTCTCTCTTTGCTGTCACTCCATCCTTGGGGGGTAAGCCAGGTCTGCTCATCCCTGTTGCTGGAGCTGGAAACCCCACAAGCTCACTGCTCCCTCCCTTGAAGAGCTGGCACTGAGCACAGTCCAGCAAGCATCTCCTCTCCAAAATGCCCATTTCCTCCTGGGATTGCCCCAGTAGAGCTGAGCCTGCCATTATGCAGGACCTCTCAGGTCCTGCCAGGGAGCAGTGCCGGAGGCAGCCAGCTCCTGCCATGCTCCTCTTCCAGCCACTCGCTCACATTTCATGAGGCTGTGAACCCCGTGGGCTCACATGGCCCTGAGCCCTGCAGTGGGGCGGGCAGCAACCCGAACCCAGCGGCTGGGGTTTCAGAGGAAGGGCAGGGTGGCCGTGCTCCTGGGGTCAGCTCCTCATCTGCAGCGTGCTCCAGCAGAGCCATCTGCAGGGCACACACATGCCTCTGCGTGAGCTGAGTGGACGTGGGGACTCTGGACGAGCCGGGCTGGTCCCCCTGCCCAGCAGCCACCCTGCACCTCTCTCCCTGCCAGCTCTTGCCCTGCACTGCCGGAGGCTGTCACCATGACCCTCACCAAAGGCTCCTTCACCTACTCCAATGGGGAGGAGTACCGCGGCGAGTGGAAGGAAGGTGAGATGGGGCAGGAGGAGTCAGTGCTGCCTGTGCCAGGGGCTGAGCAGCCCCCACATCCCTGCCTGGCACCACGCTGGGGCAGGTCCTCCTTCATCCATCCAGCCTTGCCTGTTTCTGCCCTTGCCTAGGTCGCAGGCACGGTGTGGGACAGCTGACATTTGCTGATGGCACTGCTTACATGGGGCACTTCGAGAACGGGCTCTTCCATGGCTGTGGTGTCCTCACCTTCTCTGACGGCTCCAGGTGAGCGTGGCTCCCCTGTGTGCACCCCCCTAGACATCCCCCCTTTCTGTGGGGAGCTTCTGCCTCAGGATCTCCTCCCACTCAGGTACGAGGGGGAGTTTGTGCAGGGGAAGTTCAACGGTGTCGGTGTCTTTACCCGCTTCGACAACATGACCTTTGAGGGCGAGTTCAAAGGCGGACGTGTATACGGCTTCGGTGAGTGCCTGGCAGCATGGTGCGGGCAGCCGCAGGTCTGTGCGGCCCTAGCTCAGCACGGCCCCATCCAGCATCACCTGCTCTGCCTCCCCAGTCCCAGCCCTGGCCCCAGTGGCTGTTGCTCCCTGCCCCTTCGGTCCCAGCCCTTCCCTCCCCTCTCCAGGTCTCCTGACCTTCCCTGACGGCTCCCATGGGGTGCCCCGCAATGAGGGCTTCTTCGAGAACAACAAGCTGCTGCGGCGGGAGAAGTGCCCAGCCATCATCCAGAGGGCCCAGGGTGCCTCCAAATCTGCCCACAACCTGACAGCATGACGGTGCCCTGTGACCCCCTCCTGCCATGGTGGGGACCCCCCTACCAGGCACTGGCTGGTTCTGCCGTCCCCGAAGCAGGGATTTGGCATGGTTGGGTGCCCCTCTGCACTGTACTCACTGGTCACCCAGCCTTGGTGGGGCCAGGGGTCTGCACCAAGCCCCTGTGCTGAACCCCTGCCAGTAGAGGGGACAGGGCCCCCTGCTCTCCAGCCAAGTGCCCCAGGGCAGCCGTGGTGCCTTCTCTCTCTGGCTGTAGCCCTGGCACCAACTGGAGCAGCTGGGGCTTGGCCCCTCTGCCCCTCAGGAAGGCTGCAGACCACCAGGGCTGCCAGCCCACACCTGGGCATGGAGCAGGGGTGCAGGGGCTGGGGCTGGGCCCTGACCCCACTGCCAGGGTGCCTTGGGCATGGGCTGCTGGCTGGACCATGTGCCTGCAGAGGGGCAGCTACTGACCTGCTTCGCTATCCTGGTCCCAAGGCAGGGTGGGCACCCTGGGCACCCCGTGGCCTGCGCCCTCAGCTCTGGGCGACCGGCTGTCCCCCCACATGCCCTGGGCAGGGTGACATGGTACCCTCAAAGGACCCAGCCTGGTCTCCAGGCCAGCCGATGGGCTGTGTCCCCCTCATCCCTGTGCTAGTCCAGTCTGTCCACTGCCCTGGGAATGTCTGCAGGAGCATCCCCAAGGGGGACTGGGGTCACCCAGCCTGGCCTGTGTCTGCTGCATGCTGGGGGAGGGCAGGAGCAATGGTGACCAAAGAGCAGGGTCAGCTGGAGTGCAGGATGAGGGGCACAAGCAGGGCTGTGTGGGGCGCCAGGGCTGGAGCAGGGGGCCCAGGGAGGGCAGGCAGGGACAGGGGCATGGTGAAGGGGCAGGCAGGGTGGGCAGGAGGCACACAGTTCCCCCCTGTGTGCTCACTTTCCCTGCCCAGTGCAGTCTGGCTGGCCGTGGTGTGGTGGGTTCCAGCAGCCCCCACAGCCCGGTGCTGGGCCACCGGGGCCATGCCCTGCCTGCCAGTCTCTGCCTGGACCAGTCCGTGCCTTGCCGTGACCCTGCCTTGTGCTGCTGCCTGCACCGGCCTCAGCTCAGTAAACCACATTGCCAAACGCCTGGGACTTGTCCTTTTTGTGGGGAGCCGGGACCGGGCTGGGGGCCGCTTGAGCACAGGCAGGGCTGCAGATGCAGAAGGGAGGCAGCAGGTTTATTCCCAGCTCACAGCACAGGGATCCATCCCTTCCCAGGTGGTCATAGTGGGACCCTGGGTGCAGGCGGGAGTGCAGGGGTGGTCAGGGTGTGCTGGGTGTCCCCCCCCACTCACTCTGCCCAGGGCAGCCCTGTCCAGCAGGAAGGAGTGAGATGGGTGGCTTTCTCCTTTCTCCTGGCCTGTGTCCCTGCCACGTCCCCACCGCCCAGGGTCCCTGGTTCCTGTGCCTTCCCGCTGTGGGAAGCAGGGAGACTCCTCACAACCAGCCATTGGTGCTGAAGGTGCCCCTCAGTTCCTCAAGCTGGGGAGGGGTCAGCGGGGCCAGAGGTGCACGGCAGGGACCCCCATAGTAGCCGAACCATTCCATGGCCTTCTTCAGTCCTGGGATCCCGAACCGGCGAGTGACCTGCGGGAGGGAGGGAGGGACAGAGGGAGGGTACGGGGGTTTGCTGGCTGCCATGGGACCCTGCTCCATGCCATATCTGCTCCATGCTTGTCATCAGTCCTGCCCTCCCTGACACGGGGTTGCCAGGCTGGGCAGGGTGCAAGGTGGCTGCAGCCCCGCTCCGTGAAGTTCCCACCATGGGGTTGGGGCACAGACCACGGCCACGCAGGGGAGCATCCCCGTGGCATGGCGGGCTCTTTGCAGCAGGGACGGGCCACCCCGCAGTGTGGTGGGGGCCCAGGGAGGAGCAGCATTTCCCCCATCACTCCCTATAAATAGCCGGCAAGGATCCCATGGGGTGTCAGGCAGGTGCCTGCTGCCAGCAGACATGCTGTTCCTGACACAGCAGTGCTGGCATTTCCCATTCTACCACCTCCAGCCCAGCTTGCCTTGCTGGCCGAGTGCTGTGCCATCCTGCCCTCTGGACCACCGCTCCACCCTCCCCAGCCCCAGTGACCTCAATCCTCTGCCACCCTCAGCTCTGCGATGACCCAGCAACTCCACCCCTCAGCATCCCAGGGGATGCTGCCCACTCACTGCCATGTTGGGCTCGATGAATCGGTGCTGCAGGTCACGGGCCTCCTTCCAACGGCCCTCGCGGCACAGGTGGTCCAGCTGGCACAGCGGGGCCCCCAGGACATTGGCGAGGGCGCAGATCCCTCCAGAGGCACCTGGGACACCAGGCTACATTGGCATCCAGCTCAGCATACTGTGCCCAGCCAGCACCTCCCAGGCATCACTACCCCTTGCCTTCCCGCCCCTGCCCAGCTGCCAGTCCCGACCAGTGCCCCCAGGGCAGCATTCCGTGCCCCTGACCAAGCAGGGGCAGCAGCACCTACCCAGGGCATAGCTCGCCAGCAGGAAGCCAGCCGATCCCGCCAGCACCTGGAAATCCTCCTGTCGTGTCTTGTGGACCATCAGCCCCATGCGGGTGATCTGGGAAGAGACCCACTGTGCCCTGGAGCAGACGTCACCCTATTCCCTTGCCACAGTGCTCTTGCTGGCATCCCCAGGGTCCAGGGAAGGACTGCAAGTCCCAGCTTCCCATTCCCAGCTTGGGGCCAGGTTTGGTGGCAGCCAGCCTCAGGAAAAACCCTGCCCCACTCACGTCCCCGCCGCTGTCCTTGATCCCAAGGATATTGGGGTGCTGAGCCAGGGTGAGGACAGCCTCCAGGGGAAGGTCAATGCCCGTGTTGGCAGGGACGCTGTAGAGCACCACGGGGATGGGGGATGCATCAGCGACCTGTGGGCAGGCAGGCAGAGCTCAGCAGCTGGCATGGGTTTGAGATGTGCGGGAGTCCCCATCCCACTGCCCTGGCCAGCAGGTACGGCTCACCTCCGTGTAGTGCTGGACCAGTGCAGCGCTGGTCATGGCCCCCCGGTAGTAGCAGGGTGTCACGACCAGTGCCATGTCAGCCCCCGCCTCTGCCATGCTGCTCGTCAGCTCGATGGTGGCCTGGGTGGCTGGGGAGGAGGCAGAGGGGTGAGGGATAACCAGGGGGGCAACATGTCCCCCATCCTGCCCACGCAGGCACTCACATTCGCAGCCGGAGCCGGCCAGCAGCAGACGGTCCCTGGGTAGAGCCCGGCGCACGCAGCTCACCACCTCCAGCCGCTCGCGGGGTGCCAGGTAGGGGTACTCCCCGTTGGAGCCCAGCACCACCAGCCCTGAAACACAAGCGTGAGGAGAGCAGTGCCTGGGCACAGGAGCAGGGTGCAGATGGGGTGGCTGTCCCTGCCTTTTCAGCACCCCACTCTTGAGTGGGCACCAGGAGCAGCTTGATGTCTGCATCCAGCAGCTCCCTTGGGGCAAGTGGCTCTTGCAGGTGCCTGGCAATGCCCTGGCCTCCCCACGAGGGAGGTATGTGGGTATGTGGTTATGCGCCCTCCAGATCTCTCCATCCCCCAGAAACCACTCCACACAGCACCACTAGTGAGGGATTTATTGGTGCCTGCAGCCAGATGGTGTCACCCTGTCCTTGGCTGGGGCACACAGAGCCCTTCCTTGGGACTCTGCCAGCACCATGGGCACAAGGCGGGCCAGCTCCAGCCCAGTGCTACTGAGCTCCAGGGTGCCAGGAGGAGAGGGTGTCCCCGTCATCCTCTCTCCCTTCCTTGCCCCTGAGCACCCAGACAGGGCTTTACAGCTCACAGTGTGCCCTCCCTCTCCTGTTCCTGTTCCTGCAGCCAGGCAAGCCCTAACCTCACAGCCTGATCAGAAGAGAGGAGGCCTGGGGCACATCCCTGCCACCCCCAGCCTCTTCCTGCAGCCCCTCTCCTCCCATCCCTCCATCCTGGGCGATCAACAGATCCAGATGCTGTGGGGCTGCATCTGTGAGTGTGCATGGGTGTGCAGACAATAGGTGCAAGCCTGCAGCTACGTGTAGAGGATGTGTGCAAGCCTGCACACAAGTGGAGTGTGCATGCAAGCATGCACTGGACCGTGGTGGGGGTGTGCAAGGACACGCACGCATGCCTGGGCACTTGCTGTGCAAAGGGCCCCAGGTGGGTCACCCAAAGAGCTGCCAGCCCCAGAGCAAAGTCTGACTGGAGGCTGAGCACCCTTGGGAAGCTGGCGGGCTGCCTGCTGCTACTGCACAGCCCCTGTGGTGGGCAGGGGTCTGGCAGAAGCCTGCATGGAGGGGAGCAGCAGGCAGCACTTACCTCGGAAGGGGATGCTGGCATAGCGGCACAGGTTCTCCTCCAGCTGGGCATAGTCCACCTCCCGTGTGGATGAGAAGGGGGTGGCGAGGGGTGGGAAGATGCCCCCAAGGTCGAGCGTGTGCCGCTGTCCCGAGGGGGTGCTGAGCCCCCGGTGCTGCCTGGGGGCTGCCCGGCACAGAGCTGCCAGGGCAGGCTGGAGGGGAGAGGCAAGGCGGATGCTGAGCGCCATGGTCGGTGGGTGCCACCCCGGCTGTGCCTCCTGCCCTGCCGAGGGGCTGTTAATGTTTGACGGGGCACGTGAAGGACCCGTCACCAGGCTGGGCAAATGACACAGGGGTGGTACTGGCTGAGCTCAGGGTGTTCTCCCCGCTCCAGGAGCCAGGCACAGGAGATCAGCACCCCTCCGAGTGAGTCCTGGCTGCCCCAGCTGTGCTTTTCCTTCTGCATGCCAGCCCTGTCAGCCATCCCTCTGCCACCCACAGGGCCAGGGTGCAGGGTCAGGGAGGGACCAGGCATTGCGGGGGATCCCGGAGCTGTGAGCAGGGTTCACCTGTTCTGGGTGTCAGTGTAGGGTTTCCTGTAAACAGGTGAGTGGGAGTGTTTCTGGGTAGGGAGCAATGAGCACCGTGCTCAGCAGAAGTGACCCAACTTGCAAAGGGGCTGTCATTTCCACCCAGGGATGGCTCCAGCAGGGAACCATGGTGGGACTTGGAAGCACTGCAAGCAACCAGGGCATCCCACAGCAAGGAGTCCTGCCCTTGAACCACCTGTGTCCCTGTCCCATGGTGTCACTGACACCCAAGTCCCTGTGCTAGGAGGCAGGGCACATCTGTGCTGCTGGATAACCCAGCTCCCCAGCTAACCCAGCATCCCCAGCCCCATTACCCTCGGCACAGGCTGCCCAGCCCCACAGCCCCCGAGAGCCGAATGCTGCTCTTTGCTGGCTTTTATTGACATGGACAAATCTCAGGTGGATCTGGATCCTTGGAGCAGAACCAAATCCCTGGTCCCTGCCCAGTGCTGTCATGCAGGAACCTCCATCTGTCCCTGTGGCTGTTCCTTGGTCTCCAGTGCCTGACGTGTGTCCACCTGCCACTGCTGCACCAGGTCCGTTGGGGTCTTGTCAGCCTGCAAGAGTGGGCAGAGAGAGGCTGGCGCTGGGGTGGTGTGACACAGTGAGGCAGCAAATGGCCCCAGTGTTGGTCCCCCCATTCACCTGGTTCTTGGCCATCATGTCAGCCCCATGCAGGATCAGCATTTTGATGATCTTGTAGCGGCTGAGCCGTGTGGCGTCGTGCAGCGCCGTGTCACCTTCCTGCGAGAGACACAGCTCAGCTGAGGATTGTGGTCCAGCTCCGGGGAGAGGAGCCTGTGGCACTGCTGCCGGCTCCCCGCACAGCCACCTTCCCAAGGGAGCGAGGGGGGTGGTGCTCACCCCGGCCCTGGCTGCGACTGCCCACACCCCAGGTCACATGTGTGTCCAGACGTGCTGGGAGCCCCCAGAAGGTTGAGGCAAAGGAGGGGAGACCAGCTTTACCCACCCAGTGCTGGCTGCATAGCCATGGCACTCACCCTGTCTGGCGAGTTGATGTCCACCCCGCAGTGGATGAGGTGCTCCACAATGTCGGGGTGCCCGGTCCGGGTGGCCACATGGAGGGGGGTGCTGAGCAGCTTGTGGGGGGAAGGAGATGTACACCAGAGGGGATCAGCACTCATCCCTACTAACCCAATACAAGGCCAGTCCTGGCCTCCCAGGGCATGCCCATGCCCCCGGCACAGCCCCATGCCCCTGGGCTCTGCCCTGCACACCTTGTCCTTCAGGTTGAGGTCTGCCCCGCGGTCCTGCAGCAGCTTGACGGCGTCCAAGTGCCCACCCCGGCAGGCCCAGTGCACGGCGGTGCAGTCCAGCTGGGCACACAGAGCCGTGTCACAGCGCAGGACACCCCCAGCCTGTGTCCATCCCCCACCCCAGCTGGTCCCTGTGCCCAGGCTGAGCCAGCAGAGCCCTGCACGTGGCCACCTCGGCGATGGGGACAGCACTGTCCTGCTGTGGAGACCCCGCTGTTGCTTCAGCTGCACCGTGCCCAGCGGCTCAGACCAGCATGAAGCTGAGGGCAGGATCCAGCCTCACCCGGTCCCTGAAGTCGACAGTGGCCCCACTGTCCAGCAGCTTCTGCAGGATGTCCGTGTGTCCCTCCAGCGAGGCACGGTGCAGGGCGGTGCGGTGGAACTGGGGGATGATGCACTGCGTTGGCAGCCGAATCCATCCCCCCATCCCAGCTCGGCTGTACCCCTGTCCCAGAGGGACCAGCCACCACCAGCAGGCACAGGGCCCACAGTGGCAGAGTGCAGGCAGGGGATGGTCAGTGACTGTGGGGGACAGCTACCTCATCGCATGTGTCGGGGGAACCACCGTCTGCCAGAAACTTCTCGATGACAGGCATCTTGCCCTGGACAGCAGCTCGCAGGAAGGTCTCTGGCTCCACTGGACCCTCCTGGTGGCAGGACAGGCTCAGGGCTGGGGCATCACAGGGGCACAGGAGAGGGGACAACACAGGAGGATCCCCTGCCCTGCTTCCCTGGGGAGGTCCCCAGCTGGCAGGGTGACCCAGGGGCTGGTCCATGGGGGCCCTTTCCTAGCAGCCCCCTCCCTCATCCCAGGACCTCCCAACGTACAATCTCCAGGGGCTCGGGTGGTGGGGGGGGCTCGGGAGTGGCTGCCCGCTCCTCCCGGCGCTGCCGGCGCTGCTTGCGGAGCTCAATGAGGCGCTGAATGCTCCCCACATCAATGATCTCCCGCCGCAGGTCCACTGAGCTCTTCCGTACTCGCTCCTGGTGCTGGAGAGGGACAAGCAGCACCCCATTTGCCTTCTCTGCACCCAGCCACCCCTCAGCACCCCCCCCGCCCTGACCCCCCTCACCTTGACAGCCTCAAGGCCCCTGTTCCTGGGGCCACGGTGTTTCTCCTCCTCCAGCTCAGGTGTGCTCATCCGCTCCACGGCCGGTGGCTCCCGGACACCATCCTCTTTGAAGCGCTGGAGCAGCACAGGGGGGCTGCACAGTCCCAGCTGGGCACGGAGCAGCCCCACCACCTCCATCCCCAGCCCGCTGGTGCAGGTGGCTCTGGGCATGGCTCGCAGTTCACCACAGAGGTCTCCACGATGCCTAGCAGTCCCTGGGCTTGTGCTTGCCCACCTGCCCTGCTTGGCAAGCTGGGCACCTGCCTGCTGCTTGGCAAGAGCTCCCTGGTTGGGAACCTCATGCCCTTGAGAGCCCTTGGCCACCTTGCTGCCCCACCCCCAGGGTGGCAGGATTGGCATCAGATTCATCACACCCACGTCCCTAAGGACGGACAGAGCACAAGGCAGGTCCCTGTCACAGCCCAGGCAGGTCCCCCTGCCTATGGACCCACCTTCTCCTCCTCCTCCTCCTCTGCCAGTTTCTGCTCAATGAGCTCCTTGGCCCGCTGCACATCCAGCTCCATGTCTGTCTGTGATGCACAGCGCTGTGCAGGATGCGTCCTCTCCTCCTCGCCACCACAGGCAGGGAGCACCCAGCCCTGGCTCTCAGCACTGCCGGCGGCTCCGCTGGCCCTGGGGCTTTATGCTGCTGGCCCCTCCGTCCTGCAGCCCAAGGGCACCAACAGCTGTGGCTGCTCCACATGACTGAGGCAGCTTTGCAATGAGCTCACCCTCCTGCTTTCTGGTGGCCCTGGCTCACCTCCCCAGCCCCACACCCTCTTAAAGATACCCATTGCCCACCTGTGGGCTGCCCGGGGCCCCTGTGCTGTGTGCGGGGAGCTGAGGTGTGCACAGCCCATGGCAGCCAGTCCAGAAAGGCTCAGCAGAGTGGGTCCAGGGTCACTCAGGTCCTGTGCCAATGCACCCACCCTGGGCAGCCATGATGTTCCCCGCAGCTCCACTCACCCCATCCCCATCCCCATGCAACCAGATGCTGCAGCACCCACCAGCAGCTCCTAGGGCTCCCTGGGGGGTTGCCACCCACCACAAAAGGATGTAATGTGCCCCCCCCCCGCCCCGATCTCTCAGGCAGCATGTGACGGCAGGAGCCACAGCCGCTCCATGCCTCTTTGGAGGATGACCTCAGGTGTGGAGCATCCTGAGCAGCCTTGCCAGGGTCCCGGTGGCTGCCCAGCCTCCCCCACTGTGCACAGGCAGCCTGGCTGGCCTCACGTGGGGCAGAGCTGGCAGCTATTCCTGGCAGCAGGGACATTGTTCAGCCCTCCTGGGCTTTGCTCTCCCCCTTTGTAAGATGAGGCTAGTGTGGCACTGTGCTGGGACAGTTAATGCGCTGGGCACTGTCCTCTAGCACAGGATCTGAGGGAAGGACAGATAGGGACACATCACTGTCACCCTCCTGGGCAGTTCCCAGGGCCACTCTTAGGTGCCCTGTCCTGTGGATGACACAGCCTCCATCTGCAGAAAGGTGCCATTTTTGCCAGGACAGGCAATGGCAACTGCAAAAGTGACCTGGGACCATTCCCCTTGCCAGGGTGTCCTGCTTGGCCCCTGGGCAGGCACAGGCTGAAACCTCCAGAGGGACCACCAGGACAGGGAGATGGTGGCCCTGGGCCAGCAAGCAGCTGGGATGGTGATGGGACAATACTAGCAGCACTGGGGCAGGGTCCAGGCAGGCAAAGAACCATGACTGGTAGGACAGGGTCAGAGTGGCACCAGGGAGCAGAGCTGGGGTGCCTGGGCTCTCCTCAGCCATCCTGTGCCCATCCTGACATAAAAGGATGGGGACAGGAACCTCCTGTTGCTGCAGGTGACAACCAGCACCCCCCCGCCAGGGCCAGAGGAAGGATGAAAAGGCTTTATTGATAAATACAGACTATGTACAGAGGGGAGACATCTCCACCCAGCCCAGCACCCCAGGGCCTCCTGGCCAGGGGGAGCCGAAGCCCAGCAGGTCATGGCCTCTCCCCACCAGCACAGCCTGGCAGCAGTGCCCTGGCCATACTGACCCCCCCGGAGACATTTGGTCTCAAACTTCCTGCAGCAAATGTGGTACATGCCCATGTCCCCAGCCCAGAGGGGCCACTGTGGCAGCACAACCCCATGCAGCCCTTCTTGGGGGGGTCACCCGAGTGGGGGGCAGCCTGTGGGGGAAGCAGCGGCTGTCCCTGCTCTGGCAGGGCTGGGACACAGCACAGGGGATCCCTGGAGGTGCTGCTCTGCCCTCCAGCCACCTGCCCTCTCCCGGCAGCTGGTGCAGGGAGTCAGTTCCTGGGTTGCACAGGCTGGTTGATGATCACTTGCACAACATAATCCTTCTGGATCTTGGTCTCTTGCAGCCGTGTGCGGTCAGTGAGCAGTTTGCCGGAGAAGAACCAGCGCTGCCAGGCCACGTTGATGCCCTCCTGTGCCTGGAGCTGCTTTTTCAGCTGCCCGATGGTATCACTCATGCTGGCGCTCAGCCGCAGGTCCTTGCCGGTGGAGAGACGCACCTTGAGGGCGAACTCCCGTCGAGTGTTGGGCAGGGGCTCAGCCGGCTCTGCTGCCTCCTCCTCACTCCGCTCCAGGATCAGGTTGATAGGAGGTGCCAGGCAGTAGACAGGCAGCTGGTACCGGTTGCCCAGCTCATCATAGCACTCCGTCAGGGACCCTGGGGGTGGCAGGATGAGATGCTGTGGGTGGGCATCTCCATGGACCCCTCAAATGGGGATGGGACCACCCCAGGCAGCTGGGCAGAGCCCATCTTGCCTCACTTGGCTGGCCTGAGCTGAGCTGCATGGATGGCAGCTGGGAACCCCTCTCCTCTCCAACCTGGGACCCCAATGCGCTTGGACGTGGGGCATTCAGCACCACCGCACCCACCCCACCCACACCCCAATGCCATCCCTCACCGTGGGGTAGGGTGATGCTGGCTCCATCAAGGATGGCCTGGGCCAGGCTGTGGTCGTTGACCTCCACGGCATAGGCAGCTGCCTTCAGGGCATCCCAAATCTCCTTGCGGCCCTCAAAAGCAGGTGCTGTGTCCCAAAACTCGTCCCGCTTGCTGCGCAGCTGCCCGTCCGTCATGGGGTAGTCACTCTTCCACTTGGGACGCTCCTTCTTCAGGGGCTCATTGCGGCCTGGGAAGGGGGGGATGCTCAGCTGAGAGATGGGGCTCCTCCTTGAGCCCAAGTTCCCCATCTCCCCATCCCCATGGGTCCTGAGGATCCCTTTGCACCATGCACAACAGTGCCTGAGGGACCACCCTGCACAGCACAGGATAGTTCCCAAGGCAGCCAGGGGGAAGTCAGCTAAAATTAGCCCTGCCCAAGGTCCCACTAGCCCCACAGCAGCTGCCCCACCAAGTGACATCATTTGCCCCACAGGAGGGGCACAGCTTCTTGTCCCCATGCTAAGGGGACCATGCCCCTGCCCCACGAGGTGGCTGCAGGGCCTTGAGGCCCTTTGAGGCAGAATAGTATTTATAGCTTGGGGAATTAGCCAGGGAATAAGCCGGTGAGTTGGAGCGGGAAGGGGATTACAGGGGCTGAGCCGCAGCCCTGGCGGGGGGGCAGGACTTCTCCATCCTCTCTGCTCACCCCAGGGTGGCAGGGACCAGCTCCGGGCAAGACAGCAGGCACACAGCATCCAAAGCATCAGAGGGCATCACCAGCGTGGAGGGCTGCCAGCCTGCAGCAGTCCTGGCGATGGGCTGGGCTGAGCAGGCTGTCCATGAAACAGCCCCCAACCACGTCCCCAGGGATGCCCAGCAGCCCAGGACACAACGGCAGAGGTCTGGGCCACCCGCTGTGCCAGCCCCACACCATCATGCCAGCCCCACACCAGGCTGTGGGCCCGTGGGAACAGCCCCGTCCCATCAGCCCCACGGCTGGGCCGGAAGCATGGGGCAGGAAGGAGCTGTTGTCACTCCCAGCTGAGCAGGGGACAATGAGTGACAACAGCTCCTTCCTGCCTCCCCTCTCCCTGGAGCAGCCAGCCGGCACCCTTCCTGCGGAGACGGGACATAGGGGACGTGGAGCCTCAGCCGGGCAGGAAGGACGCCTGTGCCCGCACAGTGACCTGCCAGGCAAGGCAATGCCACGCACTCCAGCTGCTGGAGACAGTCACCACTGCCAGCTGAGGGCTGAGCCACATCCCCCAGGCAGCTTTTCCTGGACATGTGTGTGGTGACACAAGGCACTACACGACCTTTTTTTGTACCAGTCCTGTCTCACTCCATCCAAGACCACTGGAGCCAGCACAGCACCTGGCCCAGAACTGGACACAACATGTCTCACCAAACTGGGCGTCCCTACGGGGCACAAGAGCTCAGCTACCCCAGGGCTGGATGCTGAGCATCCCTGATGGGCAGCATCCTGCCCGCACTGGCATCCCTGGAGTAGCTAAGCCAGCCGGCTGCAGCCAGTGCTGCCGATTCAGCAGTCACAGTCCTGGGCAGGAGGGATTTGTAGCACTGCAGGACAGAGCAAAGTCGGAGGCAACACCTGCCCTGGAAGGGCGGCAGAGCAGCGGTCATGGCCAGCCTGAAGGACATGGCCAGGACTGCATCTCCAGGCTGCTTCGGCCACCAAGCCAGGGCACGCACCCTTACAGCAGGACTGTCATGCGTGGCAGGAGTCCCAGACATAACTGTCCCCGAAGCTTTGCTCATGGCAAAGGGAAGAGGCTGGCCCATGCTAGGCAGCAGGAGCAGCACCGTGGGGCCAGAGTGCAGCTGTCCCGTGCAGGCAGGCGTGCCCGGCAGCCTTGCCCAGGTAGGCAGGGGCTAAGCTTCATCTATTTATTGCTGCCGCCCAGCTGGGACCCACAGACTCTAATCACCTCCTGCTGCTCTATTCCTGGCCCCTTGTGCAACCCTCCACGCCTGCCCGCCACAGCAGCACTGCCGGACAGGTCCGGCCACTCGCTGCGCCCAGACTCGGGCCAACAGGATCTGGCCGGCAGCCTGCCTGCCGCCTGCCCTGTGCCTGCAATGTCCTGCCTGTGGCTCAGCCCCCCTGCGGTGCTCCAGTGTAGGGACCCCCGGGCAGGAGGATGCACCCTGGAGGCTCCTCTGCCCTGGGGTTCGCTCCCTGCTCGGCTGGAGCCCCAGGAGAGCCGGGCAGCCCCAGCCAGCAGGTCCTGGAGGCTGGCTCAGCCCCACAGGAGATGCCAGACAGATGGCACATGACACCGCTTCCAGCAGTTCTGGGTGGTCCCCTCCTGGGCCAGGCAGGGTTGGGATGCTGTGTGCCACTGGCATTCCTTGCTGCTCCTGCTGCAGCAAGCTGGCCACCCTAGGGACAACACTGTCACCTGCTGCAGGGAGCCCTGGCAGGACTCCTCTGCAGGGGGTCACACGAGCCCCAGCCAGGGCAGGAACTGGCCAGGCAGGTGGGCTGCTCAGCAGGGCCCCCGCAGCAGCAGAGGTGGGCAGGTAGAGCACCCCTCCCCACTGACGGCAGATCCTCGTGTGCTGGGACCTGCCAGGCTGGGGCAGTGTCCCCGTACTGCAGGTGAGGACAGCTGCAGCCTCACTTCATCCTCTACTACCTCCTGAGCAGCTCCCATGGGCTGGTGGCACCACACAGGCGAGGGCAGGAGCCAGCCTGGACACCGTGGCAGGAGGGACACGCTGCAAGAAAGTGGCAGCAGCTGCCAGGGGCACAGAGGCACCAGGAGGGAACTGTGACCCATCCCAGGAGAGCCTGTCAAAGAGTGAGCAGTGGTGATGGAGACCCAGGCCCTGCAGCCAGCTGTTGCCTGGCACAGGAGGGGAGCACTCATCCAGATGTTGGGATCTGACCGCCCCCCCAGCCACAGCAGCCCCGAGTTACGAAACGACAGCCCCACACCCCCACCAAGCTGAGCAAACAGCAGCTGCCAACCCCAGAACTCACTGACACCCAAAGAAAGCACCTGCACCCCTGGGGGCCAAAGTGTGCCGGGGTATGGGGCTGCAGCCCCAGGGGGAGCAAGGCTGCTGGCTCCATGGGGAGCCATTACCCTGACCCAAGCCAGCAGGGCATTCCCAGGGCAGGCTGGCACACGTGTAGCCTTGCATGGTGGGGAGAGCTCTGCATGGGCAATGGGCACAGCTGGACCCAGCTGCCACAGCATCTTGCACGTGTTGCCAGAGCAGCGGGCACCATCCCACGGGAAAACCTCCCTCCCTCCCGCTTGCATCCCAGCTGCGGGCAAGGGCCGGGCGTCCCGTCCCCGGGCACACACTTCCTGCTCCTCCTCTCCCGCCGCCTACCACCACTTCGCCAAAAACACGGTAATTACCGACTGCTATTGTACCGGCCGGGGAGGTGAGTGAGGGTAAGGCAGGCGTGATTCACCCCGCCGGCCCACGTTCCCTCCCCCAGCAGGTAGCCGTGCCCATCTCCGTGGCCTCCGGGACCCCCCAAAGCAGCATCCCGGGGAAGTGCCTCACAGCACCGGGGTATCTGGCTGCTGGTAACTCCAGGGAGCCGCGGAGCTGCACCGGCCTCCCCTGCGCCGCCGCTGCTCTCCGGACCGGCGCAGCCGCTCCCCGCTCGCCCCATGGCCGGGTCCCCGGCACCCACAGAACCCCGGGGGAGTGGGGACGTGGCTGTCCCCGTCGGTAGCAGCCCGGTGCACGGGTAGCACCGACCCTAGGAAGGCAAGGCGCAGGCAGGGACCCAGCGTGCTAGGGTACACTGCCGAGCCCAACCGGGGGCACCTGTCATCCTGCAGCCCCTCTGGAACATCCCCTCCCCGGAAAGAGCCCGGGCTCGGCAGCGCTGGGCAGGACGTGCCGTGCATCCCGGCGCTGACCCTGCAAACCCCCCGGCGCGCCGGGACGGGAGCCGCGGTACCTGCCGACTCCTGGGGCCGCACACCGGACCAGAACCCCCGGTGCCCGGGAACCCCCGGGGGCACAGAACGGCTCCGGGGGTGTGCACGGGACAAACCCCCGCGCCCACGGACTGCGCCCCTCTGGTGTCCACGCTCCCCCATGCCCACCACCGGTACACGGGACCCCCACCCGGTGCCCACGATCCCGGGGGTCCCCATGCGGGACGGCCCCGGCGGGCTCGGCCCCCCTCACCTGCTCGCTTGCGGGGGTTCCCGGCGGCGGGCCGCTCCCGGCGCTGCCGCCCCACGCATCCGCCCATGGCGGGGCTCAACGGCGACGGCGCTCGGCATGGGGCCGGGCCGGCTCTGCGCCCGGCAGCGGGGCCCGACGCCGTGCAGCCGCGCCGCCCGGCTCTGAGCGCCGGGGCCGCCCCGCCGCCGGAGACACCCGGCGCCGCGCCCCGCCCCCCCAGGTACGCATGTGACCGCCCGCACCGGCCCCGCCCACGTACGCGCGCCTGCCGCCGCAGCGCTTTTGTCCCCTCCGGCTCGCCGTACGCGCCGGCCCCGCCCCTCCGCGGCCCCCCCCGCTCCCGCCCCCCGCCAGGGACGAGGGCTTGAGGAGGGGGCGCTCCCGCCGCGCGCGTGCGCTGTCACCGCCCGCGGCGCGAGGGCCCCGCGCATGCGCACGGCGGGAGGGCCGGCGGCGGTGTCCTGCGCGCGGGCTGTCATGGCGGCGGCCGCGGCCGGGGATGCGGCGGGAGCAGCGGTGCTCGCCGCTTCCGTCCGCGACTTCGTGGCCGGGCAGCAGGACGGCTGCGCCGCGGAGGTGGCGGCAGGTACCGGGCGGGGGCGGGGCGGGGCCGGGCCGGGCGTGGGCACGGCGGTGGGGCTGGGCCTGGGGCGGGCGTGGGCACGGCTGGGGGGCGGTGGGGCGGGTCGTGGGGATGTGGGGCTGGGCCGGGCCCAGGCCCGACCGTGCGGCAGGGCTTGGCAGGGTGTGGGGCAGAACGTGGCCATGGGTTGTGGGGCAGGGCCCTGCAGCTGTGGGCTGGGCATGAGCAGGGGGCTGAGGACTGGGGGCTGTGGGGTCGGTGCGGGGCGTCAGCCGGGGTGGGGGCTGTAGGGTGAGGCAGACGGGGGGGTGGGTGGCTGCGGGGCTGTGGGGAGCTGGGGTGAAGGCAGAGTTGTGGGGCCTGTGGGGTGGGTCGGGGTTTTAGATGGCTGGTCTAGAGCATGGGGTGAGATTGAAGGTGCTGGGTCAGCTGGGGGTGCCAAGGGCTGCCCTGGAGCCAGGAATGGGGCTTTGGGGTGGGGGATGTGGTATGTGAGCTGAGGGGAGCATGAGGCTGCAGGCCCTGGGGGCTTGGGGTGCAGTGGGAGCTGCTGTGGGTGGTACTGGGTATGGCTGTCTGGGGGGTGGCCATGGCTGAGAAGGTGCTGGTGGGAAGGGAGCTGCTGGCCTTACAGAGATGCTGCGGGAGACAACTGATGTGCTGGCTTTGCTGGCCCTTGCTCTGCAGCCCAGGCTCTGACTGCCCTCTCTATGGTTTCTCCTCTTTCCCTGGCAGGGCTTGAGGCATTTGATCCTCTTGGATAATTTGTCTTTCTGCTTGGAGCACCGATTTGGTGACCTTGTTGTTTTAGGCAACTTGCATCTTCAGGAACATGACTTTTTTTAAGGATAAAGTGGCACGTTTGGGTTTCTAGGCAGTGGCTTCAGCATGTTTTGGAAAGGAGTTCAGAGAGCAGAGAAGGACTACATAGGCTACATTACACAGGAGGGTAGCTTATAGACCTTTCCCGAGACTGATGAATTGTGAACTGATCCATGGTATCTTGGTGATGAGATGAGCTGGCAAAACGGGAGGGTAACCTGGTGGTCCGTGTAATGCAGGGTGAAGAAAATGTCAAGGAAATCTGGAGGAATTCACTAAACTGTGTGACATTCAAGATGTTGCAAGAGAGTTGCACAAAGCCTCTGACATATTTGGGATAGAGCAGGGAAAGATAACCTTACGGCTGCTGATGTCATCTATGGTCATGTTACAGAAGTCCCCAGAGAAAGCTTTGTCTCTTCAAAGATGTACAAAGAGAAGAGCTGCCCCCGCCCTCCCAGCTCTTGTCAGCTGTATGGCGCTTGTGACAAACCTACCTCAACAAGCGAGGGAGCCGGCAAGTGTCCTTTGGCCCCTCTGACCTCGTACAGAATCACACATCAGAAAGTATTAACTTGCAACACGTATCCTTGAGCGAAAGGGCAGGTTTTTTCTAACCTTGTGGCCGTTGTGCAATTGCTGGAAGAAACGCATCGAGCTTCTCCTGTGTGTTGCTGAGCACTAAATTGAGGGTAACTTGGCAGGTGGAAGAAAGGCCTCGGTGCTATCACAGGCAGCTCAGGCTGCACAGGTCAGTGGGTGGCCGAAGGAGGTTGTACTCATTTTTATTAAAAGATCGGGAAAGAAAGATGCTGCTATTACAGGAATCCATTGCACACTCTCCGGGAATGCTGTGCTCACATTTTGAAGGTGTGGGGGAGACAAGAATGGAAAGCGTGTGGAAGTGATTGATGTCTAGGCCACCTCATGAAAGGGGGGAGGAAGTGTCAAGAAGGGGAGCAGATTGATTCCAAGCAATAATGCAGCAAAAGCTAAATGTCTTGCTCCTGGTTAGCCTCTTGGACTGCAGGAACACCAGAATAGGAAGGCAACCCCTCCTGGTAAAGGGAGTGCTGAGATTCCGGGTGCATAATTAACCTTGGGAACTTGCTGCTGCCAGATGTGGGGACAGAAGTTTCACAGGCTCGCCACTGTGCCTGCTGTGCTGATGACGCAGGTCCGATTATAGCTGTGCTTGCGCTTCAGCCGTGGCCTGTGTGGCTCTGCCTACGAGCAGGAGGCTGCACTTGCAGGTCAGGCCTGGTGTGGTCACACCACAGAGGTAAAGCTGGTCACAGCCCTGGGTCCCAAAACAGAGTGAGTTCTCTCGCCATAGCTGAGTGAAGGGGCTGCTAACTGCAGGAGCATCAGTGGCTGATTGTGGTTTGATCATTACACCTCAGCTCTTTCCTGTTGATTAGGAAACCAGCAGCTTTGTGTAGATGCTGCTTTTGGTCTCTGAAAATGCAGAGAGGCAGAGTGTTTGGCTGCATAGACAGCATTTGTCTTGGACCTTCTCCGCGGTGGTTCAGAGGCACGAGGGCTTTGCAGGAGCTTGCAGAGCGGGATGTTGGGATGCTGGTGTGAAGGGGCCATACAAGGTTTCCCGGCAGCTCACTCTGCTTTGTGCCAGTGCACAGCACCCGCTTGCTGTTGCACTGTTGTCCTTCTGCAAGAAATTTTGCCAGCACCGTATGGTTGTCACTCAAGGCATCCCCTGCTCAGCCTGTGCCTGTTGACTCTGTGACCTGCTGGCTTTCTCTTCTTTCTCGCAGTTCCCCTTACCTGTTCTGTCCATCAGTCCGGGCTCACACTCCCTGCTGTGCCCAGAGGGACTGGAAGCTCTGTCTCTGGGGTTGGGGCTGCCTGCTGTCAGAAAACACTGTCATCCCTTCTCCCATCCCCAGAGACTGCTCTCTGATGAACAGCATGGCTTAATACTGGAAATAATTGTTTAGGGAGAGCCAGTAAACGCTTGCAGCAGCAGGAGACACTAGCTGAGACAAGACCTGGGAAAGCCTCAAATGAAACCTGTAGGATTCTGAGGGAGTGGCTGCCCTGTCAGTCATGTAGGCAAGACTTCAGCAAGACAGAGGGAAGAGCAGGGCCCTCCGGAGTACCCAGAAGTGCTCCTGGGCAAAGACAGTGAGTCTCAGTGACAGGAAGGTGCTTTTTTTGAAAGCTGTTTTCTCCAGGTAGAGAGTGAGGGGTGCTGCTTGTTTCCCAGCAATGTCCTTTGTCACCTGAGGTGGAGGTCAGGGGTCTGAAGGTAAGGCAGTCCTTTCCCTCCCACCCCATGTCTGACCATAGGGCACGCACAGAGCTTTCCTACTGGGAGGGTGGCACATTGGTGGTGGGTGGTGGGAGTGGAGAACCTGCCTTTCTGCCAAGGCTCTCGTAGGATGCAGCAGGTCCTTCCCAAAGCCTCCTGAGGAGTGACTCTTCCCCCAGTTGAGTTGCAAGAATGTTGAGGCAGGAGGTGAGTGAAGCAACCTGACGGGGTGTCTGAGTCAGAGCTGGAAAGAGGCTCCAGGAGTGCCAAAGCTTCATCTTCCTCTGACCACAAAGCCGCCTTTCTCCCTGCCCTCCATCTCGCAGGGAGTTTGTGCAGGTCTTGCTCAGCACAGCATGGAGGCGGTGGAGCCAAGGTGGGGAGCTGGGTGATCACTAGTGCCTGGGCTGTTTGCTTGGCCAGTTCTCCCTTGGGAAGCACCTGCGGGGCTGCCCTCTGTCTCCTCCCAGCTTGCTTACATTAGGGAAGTGTTTTTTGGCCTCTCAGCAAAGCGGGTGCAGCCAGGCTGTGGGGAGAGGGTACAGGCAAAGTGCAGGCGAGTGTCACTGCTCTCAGCTCTGATCCAGTCAAGGCAGCACTTGGTTCCAGATGTGTTTGCAGGCAGGGCTGGAGGCAGCTCCAGCAACTAAGCGCACATGGCTCCTTTGGTATTTAGCGAGGTGCCAGCACCTGGCCAGCCTTTCCTGCTGTGATGCTGGGGCCCTTCCTGGTGCTTCTCTCCAGTGCTGAGCCTGACTGATGGTCTGGGGGTCTCTGTGGTTCACTCTCTTTACGTCCTTTCTCCAGGGGTGAAGGATGGAAGCTGGACTGTGCTGCAGCTTGTGGAAGCCCTGGGGTAAGAAAAGCCTTATATATGTTATATAATGTATATGCAGAGAAGGTTCCTGCAAGGAGGGACAGTGAGAAGGAAAAGTGTGCCGTTCATCCAGGATGAGCTGGCGTCAGCACTGGTGACACACAGCAGCACACAGGCCTGCAAGGATCTGGTCTGCTCGCAGCACGGGGCCTGAGCGGTGCTTTGCCCTCCTAGGACTTGGGAGCTGTTTGGGAAAGAGCAAGGCTGAAGCAGCTCTTGATGTTCTCCCAGGGCCGAGGAGGGGTGTTGTGGCAGGCAGCAAGCTGCAGGGCACTTCTCAGTTGGGACTGTCCCATCAGGAGCTGTGTGAGCACACAGCTGCACATCACCATGTCACGAGTTGGCTGGCACTCAGCTTTCACTTCTGTCTCTGAGCTGTCATGGCCTGGGACTCGGGCAGGCTTGTTTCTGCCAAGCTGGGGGCTGGGTTTGCCTCACTGTAAGAGGCTTTGCCCTTTTTCAGCCCTTGTGATCTTGGGAGCCTGAGTTGCAGGTGCAGAGCATGGTGCAAGAGCAAGTTCTTTGGTCCAACTTGGGAACTTGGATTTATTACTGCATGGCTCTGGGGCTGGGTGCATGTGTGCAGCATGGGTGGGGAAGAGGGGTCTGTTCCCACCATGCTGACAAGTCAGGCAGGGTTGGGCTGCTTCCCCCTTGCCCAGAGAGTAGCACCTCTTTGTTTTTGTAATGTGTCTGCTCAGGATGTGTGTCCTGCTTGGATGTCCCTGCTCACAACAGGCCTCTTGGGCTTTCTTCCCACTTTGATTAGATCTTGCCTGGAGAACACAGATCCTCGGATGCGAGGGCGAGGCATCCAGCTGCTGTCACAAGTCCTGCTCCAGTGTTACTCCCACCTCCAGGAGAAGGAAGGTAAGGGCTGCTCCGAGCCCTGGAGTGGCTGCTGGCACGTAGGGGACAAAGCCTGTGCCACTCAGGTGTCTGTCCTGCAGTTGGCAAAGGGATTGATTTAGCACCGTGACAACTATGTACGTGTCTCTTGAGTCAAAGTCCAAGGAGGGCACAGGGCCTCATGCTGCGGCCTTTTTGCCAGCCTCACCACACAATTCGGGTCACTCCCTGAATACGCCAAATCCCTGGGCTGCAGCTGGTGCCCCTGGCAGTGTGTGGGTGTTGCACACCCAGACATGCTCAGTGCCACGTGGGACGCCTTGGGGACACATCTGCATGTCAAAATCCTTGGGTGGTGATTCAGCGCAGGAAAACCATCGTTCACAAAGCAAGTCACACCGCAGCCCTACAGCCTGCCCAAATTAGTTTTGGGGAACCCTGGGAAGGAGAGGGGATCAGCATAAGGATGAGAGTGGAGTGGAGGACCAGGGTGGGGAGAGGAAGATGCCCCATTCGTAGAGGCAAGAGGGTTTGGCTGTGTGAAATGCTCCATAGCAACTGACTGGCGTCAGAGAAAGCCAGTAAGCGCTGCCAAACTTTGACTTGGAGCTGAAGGCCTTGCTGATGGATAGCTGAACCCATGCAGGCTGGCAAGGCGGGGGGCGGCTAGTGAGTGAGGTGGAGGAAGGGAAAGATGGAAGTAAAAGGTGCTTAGTCCTTGGCGTTTGGCTCTCTCTAAGTCTCAGACTGGTGCCAGGCAAGGGCCGAGAGCAGCTGTGCAGAGAGTATGAACAGACTAGCTACTGGTGTACTGGTGATGGCTGTGGTGGGGACTGGGGTGCTCTGGAGGGGCAGCCGGAGGTGGGAAGGTTCAGTGGGGATGCCTGGCAGAACCAGGGCAACTGAGCAAGGGGAGTGAGATGGGTTAGAGCTAAGTCAGCAGGAGCTCTGGAGGGCCAGAGCCAGCTCCCTGGGAGGGCACAGGCAGCTGCTGTGACACCCCCAGCTGGCCCCGTCTCCCTTCGTGTCCCTCCTCACGCAGTTCACGTCTCAAGCGCTGCGTCAGGCTGCCTCCTGGGGGGGTGAGTTTCTGCAGCAGCTGTGGGCGCAGGATGCTGCTACCAGCTCTTCCAGTCTGCTTCCTGCTGCCCCTCCCCAGGGCCGGGGTGTGCAGGCGCCCGTGGCCGTGACTCAGGGGCCAGGAACGTGTTGTGGAGCCGAGCAAGGAAGCCGGAGCTCCTGCTCCAGCCCTGTGCCCCACCCCAGGACATCCTCAGCCTCTGCTGAGCAGGCAACTGCTGCTTCCCCGCTGGTGTCTGCACCCACGTGTCCGGACAGGCCAGGGCAAACACCTCTCGGGTGGCTCCAGCACCTCTGCAATGGCTGGGGTGGGTGCTGCCACACTGCAGTCAGGCGTGGGTTGCTGATGGGGGGAGGGTGAAGGTGTTGGAACCAGGTGAGTGCACACAAACGTGGCAGTTCGTCCTGTTCACCACCATGAGATGTGCTTGCTCTTCATCTGGCAGCTGATTTTGGCAGAGCTGGGGTTGGTGCCCAGCAGCTGTGTTTCCTGGGACTAACGCAGCTTGGTGTCTGTTTCTGACAGTGTTGCATCTGGTCCTGTTCTATGAGAACCGGCTGCAAGATCATCACCTTGTGATCCCCTCGGTGCTCCAGGGACTCCGAGCACTGGTGAGCTGAGCCCCCAGCCCGCAGCACTGGGCTGTGCTCCAGAACGGTGCTGGGGAGGTGCAACGCCTGGGTACAGGTTGGAGCAGCATGTTGAGCAGGGCCTGGCTGGGCTGTCGGCTCCTGCCCAGCAGCATTGCCCTGTCTCCTGCTCCTGCTGTGCCCCCGGCAGAGGGGTAGGGGAGAGGAGGCTGCCGTGATTCCCTGCCCCGTGCTGGTGCTGGGGCCAGGACTCCCATGCCGCTCTGGGGAGCAGCACAGACGACGGGCATCTCATCCTGTCCTGTCTGTGGGGGTGGTGAGCTCTCTGTGGCGTAGGACAGGAACCTGCAGCTGACTGCAGTACAGAAGCAGGAGCTCTGTTGTGTGGCTGCCATCATCATTTTCTATTTTCACTTTTCTTTTCCTGTCCCCAGAGCATGTGTGAGGTGCTGTCCCCAGGGCTAGCAGTGTCTGTGCTCAAAACCATCTTCCAGGAGGTACATGTGCAGGTGAGCAATGTGATTTCCCATCCTCTTGTCGTTGCTCCCCACTGCCTGGGTGTCTGGGGATAGACTGTCTACCCGGAGGACTGAGCGCATTTGGTGGCAGTGCAGCGTAGCATATCCTTCAGCAGCAGTGCAGTGCTCCTGCAGAGCTTAGGGACAGCATCTCACTGCAGAGCAAGAGGCAGATGGCAGCCAAGGATCTTGTTTGGCCCTTGTCCTTTCTTCTCTCAGTCCTGGGGGAGTAATTTCCTTTGTTTTGTTCTCCAGGCTGTGTTTAAGTGCCCTCAGCACCCAAATTCTCCTCCAGTTTAAGATTGTTTATGCTGGCAGGGCCTTGGGCGGTATGTGTGGCCCTGGTGTGACTGCGATGGTGCATTTATGCAGTGATGGACACAGTCACACTCAGGTGCCGTTGCATAGGCATGTGCGCACTTTGCATGTGGTAAATGGGAGCTGCAAGCCAGGAGGCAGCAGCTGCGTTGCTGGGGGTTCTGCCCTTGGGTGGTGGGTAGCAATGCTGCTGTGTGCGGAAGTTTGTTTTGATTGCTCTGCTCTTCCCTCCAGTCCCTGCTGCAGCTGGACCGCCACACAGTCTACAGCATCATCACCAACTTCATGAGCACCAAGCAGGAAGGTGAGGGTGCAGAAGCCAGAACCACTCTGGGGTTGTCGAGGTTGGGAGAATGCCTCACTTTTGCCTATTCCGAAGGCTCTGTCGCTCTGCCTGGGGAGAGCTGGAAGAGCTGTGGGACTGGGGAAACCAGTCTGATTTCATGCCATTTTGATGAGGCCCGTTGTCCTGCATCTACTCACACTCCTTCTGTTTGCAGAGCTGAAGGGCCTGGGTGCTGACTTCACCTTTGGCTTCATCCAGGTCATGGATGGGGAGAAAGATCCCCGCAACCTGCTGGTGGCCTTCCAGATTGTGCGTGATCTCATTGCCAAGAACTACGCCCTGGGTGAGCCTGTGCCTCCTGTACAGAACTGAACTGGGGACATGTCACTTTTCTTTGAGCTGTTGGATGGGTGGCCCTTGGGTATGGCCAGGGCTGGGGTTATCCCTGTCATGCTTTAGGAGGTGCAGGGCCAGGCTGTCGTGGGTGCTAGACATAGCTGCTGTGCCTCTTTTGCCCAGCATCTCTACTCACGTCCTCTGTCCTTTTCCTGCAGGTCCCTTTGTGGAAGAGCTGTTTGAAGTGACATCCTGCTACTTCCCCATTGATTTTACTCCAGTGAGTGAGTCTGCCCTGTGCCACAGCCTGTTCCTTCTGGTGTTTTCTCAGGGGATTGTGGCCCCTCCAGGGGATGGGAGGGTAGGGTGGGCAAGAGTCTTGGCTGGGCAGTGTTTAGCTGCGATCAACGGTACCCAGGCTGACAGGCCCATGCCAGCCTGGCTGCAGTGACTGGCATTGCTGCTGCCTTGCTGGAGATGAGATGATGCAGCCTTGGCTGATGGCTGGGTTGGGAGGTTTCCTGACCAGTGACCTACTCTCTCTGTTTCCCTTGCAGCCCCCTAATGACCCTCACGGCATCCAGAGAGAAGACCTGATCTTGAGCCTCCGGGCCGTACTAGCCTCTACGACCCAATTTGCGGAGGTGGGAAGCTCCTAGGGGGTTCTTGAGCACCGCACTGTTCTCCGAGCACAGGCTGCATTTCGTAATGCTGCAGCTCCCACTGTGGCTCTGTGGGAAGGGAACAACTAGGGGCAGGAGCCCACACTTGGGCAGCCCTGTCTCCTGCTGGGCTGGGCATGGGGCGGGTGCTGATGCTGACACCCTGGGGAGGGGCTGCCTGTTACTAGTGTCCCCCCACCTCTGCTCTCCTGTCAGAGGCTGAGCTTGCAGCCATGCAAGGCCGTGGACAAGGTGATGCAAAGAGGGGGCTGAGTCTAAATACTACCTCTCTCTGCAGTTCCTTCTCCCTCTACTCATTGAGAAGCTGGACTCAGACCTGCAAAGTGCCAAGCTTGACTCCCTACAGACTCTGGTAAGGAGGGATCCCCTCTTCCCTTCAGCCTAGAGCTGGCCTGTGGCAGCAGCAGCAGCCACCTCTGGGCCCTTCTTCCTGCCAGATGGAGACTCCCTTGCAGAGCCACAATTTCCAGGGTCCTAGTTTGGCCTGCATCACTCTTTCTTCTTTTTCTCTCCCTTGGGTGGTTTGTGCAGTTCAGTGTGAGCCTGCCAGAATAGGAAGTGTCCCTGCTCTTGTGTTGTCCCAGTACTGGCTTCTCTCTGATGCTTTCTCCTGGTTCCCTCTTGCAGACTGCCTGCTGTGCCATCTATGGGCAGAAGGAGCTGCAGGAATTCCTCCCCAGCCTCTGGTCATCCCTGCGCAGGGAGGTGTGTACTGCAGAGCCCCTAACAAATGCTCCACCACAGCTGGGCTCCTGCTGAGCAGGAGTTCACAGCCAGACCAGGTGGGCCCCATATCTCCCAGCAGCCCCCACCTTGGACAGCCCCAGCTTAAAACAGGAGGGGACAGCCCAGCCCTCGCAGTGTGCCCCTGGGGCGTGGATGTGCCACACTGCATGTTTGAAGGATGTGGGAAGCGAAGCGGGAGCCTGAGCCCTTCATCCCGTGTTGAGAGTGTGAAGCCTGCAGTTGTGGTCAGCACGGAGCTTGGCTCATCCTACGGCCTCTTCTGCAGGTGTTCCAGACAGCAAGTGAGAAGGTCGAGGCGGAGTGCCTGGCTGCTCTGCACGCCCTCTCTGCCTGCCTCTCCCGCTCTGTGCTCAGCTCTGACACTGAGGACCTGCTGGACTCCTTCCTCAGCAACATCCTGCAAGGTAGGTAGCAGAGAGACCTCCCCTGCCCCGAGCCTGCAAAGCATGCTTCTGGATAGAGATCTGCCCTCCTCTTCTGTTTGAAGCCGCTCTTCTCTTTCCTAGCTCTCACAGCCACTGTTGGCTTCTCCAAGGGAATTGGTTGTAGGAAGGGAGGAGAAGGAGGCACAGTGGAAAATGTCTATTGGGTTTAGTTGCTTTCCACTCTGCTGGGATTGGGGCATCCACGGCTGTGCTATGGGCTTGAAGCTGGGGGAAGGAGCTTTGCCAGGGAGGCTGTGGGGCAGCTCAGAGCTGCGCCCCGGCAGCACGTCCCAGCCCAGAGATCAGCTGCGTCCCTGCACGTGAGGCAAAGGAGCTCTGCAGCTGACACCCAGCCTGTCTCAGATTGCAGGCACCATCTGTGCGAGCCCGACATGAAGCTGGTGTGGCCAAGTGCCAAACTTCTGCAGGCAGCAGCGGGCGCCTCCCTCCGCGCTTACCACTGCGTCACCCACAATGTCCTGCCCCTGCTGCTGGAGCAGTACACCAAACACCCGCAGGTGAGGGTCATCCCAGGCTCTGCCATCACAGGCTGCAGGGCTGAGCATGCCTGCTGGCTCTGGCAGGCATGGTGGGAGCAGGATATGAAGGTGGACATCCTTCCCTGGCTGGGCACCCTCTGTCTCCGCGGCACTGGGCTGAGGCGTAACTGTGTCCCAGCAGTGATGGTGATCTCGGTTATGCCTTTGTGTCCCTGCAGAGCAGCCAGAGGAGGACAATCTTGGAAATGCTGCTGGGCTTCCTGGAGTTGCAGCAGAAGTGGGGACATGTGGAAGAAGGTGAGGCTTGCTGGTCCCTCTGGAGGCACCTGTGTCCCAGGGGGCTGCTGGCTCTGGCCCCTCCTTCCTGTGTACTGACAGAGAAGGAATGCTCACTGACCTGGGCGGCTGCATGTGTGACCCTCTGCTGTGTCCCAGGGACTTGGTATGATTGGGTGTCAACCAACAGGGCCCCAGAAAGGGTTTGTCACGTGCTGTGGTGGTGGCTGTGTGGTGACAGCCAGGCGCAGGCAGTGACTCTGTGCCTCTCTCTCCAGATGAAAGCGCTCTGCTGTCGCTCCAAGGCCCGGTTTGCTCTGTGGTGTTCTCAGCGCTGACGGACCCCAGTGTGCAGCTGCAGCTGGTCGGGATCAGGGCTCTGACTGTCCTGGGCTCCCTGCAAGGTTGGTGCCTTGTTTCCTTTGGGGAGGCAGAGGGAGGTGTCATCCTGTTCTGAGAGACACTGTGCCTATGGCTGCTGGGACATCCTTGCCTGCTGCCTGTAGGTGCACAGGAGCAGTGGCAGCATTTTATACCCAGGCCATCAGTTCCAGGGATACTTAGTCTCTCTCTTGCCTGTTTTTGCTGGGCACCTTGTATCTCTGGTGTTTGGCGTCCTGCTGCGTTGCTGTTAGCCTGGTGGAGGGGAAAGGATGCTGGCCAGAACACAGTCATCTTTGCCTTTGGCTGAGGGCAGGATCCCTCTACGGTTCTTCTTACAGGCTTCCTGTCTCCCTCTGACCTGGAGCTGGTTGTGGATCACCTCATCCGTCTTGCCTTGTGTGAGGAGGATTCCCAAAGCAGGTGAGGGGCAGGCTGGCACCACTGCAGTCACCCACCATCTGGGGAGAGGAGCGAAGCCTGGCCTTGCTGCAGAGAAGGGCTGTAGTTGGGGGGCAAGGCACAGGAATTGTCTGAAGTAAAAGACCATGTGGGTGTAAGAGCAAAGGGATAAACCATGCAGTTTCTGGGCTGGAAATCAAAAAGTCTGGGCCTGTCAAAGCTGCACTGTGTGCTAGTAGGGTGAAAAGGGCAGATTGCTGAGAAATGGTTTCTGGAGGTACCTACTGGCCCAGATCTGCACAGCTGTTGTACAAGTAGCCCAGGGTTTGCAGTGTTCACATCACCCCTTCTGCTGTCTTTTCCCTTGGCAGTGAAGCGGCGATGGAGGCAGCTGGATCTCTAGCCCCCATCTACCCAAAGGTTTTCTCTGGACGCATGGTACCCAGGCTTGAAGAGGAGCTGCAGTCAGGTAGGGCTGGCAGCCTTGGGAAGGGAATGATGTCTGCTTTAGGGGTGAAGCTATCCCCGCTCAGCTCCTACCAGGTGTTAGGGCTGTGCCATGTGGCATAGGTGGGTGGCTCTCCTTTGGGGCTTCCCGGTGCAGGCACTGTGGTACTGGCACAGGGAAAGCTGTGCCTGGCGCTGGCAACCAGCCAGCCTGGCCAGGATCACCCTTGAGGGGAGGATCTGCCCAGCCGTGGCGTGGGCAGGGTGCCTTGGGCCTGGCACGGACTGGTTCTGCTGTGCTGCTTCACACCATCTGGGTGTGCAGCATCTGGGCCCTGGATGCCCTTGAGTGAGGGGGTCTGGGGTCACCCCAGCGCCCCTCTGAGGTGTATTCCCTCTTCAGAGTGGGAAGAGGAGAGCTCCGGGGAGCCCCACTCCCCGCGGCAGCGTTGTTTGCAGGCCCTGGCAGCCGTGTCCACCCACCCCAGCATTGTGAGGGAGACCGTCCCTGTCCTGCTGCAGCATCTCCGGAAGGTGCAGAAAGGTAATGCAGCCCATGGCAGGCAGCTCCATGGGGTGTTTCTGTGCAGGAGCTGCCTCTGTTACCAGGGGTGGCTGGGAGAGAGAGGGGATGGCAGTGGGGTGAAGAGCCCAGGGCTGGGCTCTGAATCCTGCCACTGGTGTGGGAAGGAGGGGGCTGCATTGCCCCGGGGTCCCGATGCAGATCCAGGGGGATGCGTGCTGTGGATGTTTGATGTGACCATGACTGTGCCCTGCAGAGAGCAAGGCCAGGAGCCGCCAAGACATGGTCTCTGTGTGCCAGAGCCTGCACCGCGTGGCCCTGCAGTGCCAGCAGGACGAGGAGAGCTGCTGGTACTTCCACCAGACGGTGGTGCCCTGCCTGCTGGCCATGGCCGTGCAGGCTGCCATGCAAGGTAGGTGTGGGACTGGAGGGGAGAGCCGACGGCTCCCTGGGCTCTCTGAGGTCCCTGACCCTGCAGCCAGCGCTGCTGCTGCCACCCTCTGGCAACCGCGAGCCCTTGCAGCCGTGCCCAGGGGCCGGTGAGGGTCAGGGGGCTGTGCCTGCCTCTTCCTCTGGGCAGTGGGCTCCAGCGTGTCCCTTTCTTCCCTCTGCCCACAGAGAGCACCCACCTGCTGCTGGGCAAGGCACTGTTAGAGGAAGAGGTGCTGGCTGCCATGGTCCCTGTCATCAGCGCTGCCACCACTCACCTGAGCCCTGAGTGAGTGGTGCTGGGTCAGGGTGCTGTTCAGAGGGACCCTACACCTTCTGGGAGGTACCCCAGAGCTCTCTGCTGACCCTCCCAGAGCAGCACATTGCAATGTCTGCTTTCTTTCAGGCTGGCTGCACAGAGCGTGTCTCACGTGGTGCCCCTCTTCCTGGACGGAGAGGTCTCCTTCCTGCCCCAGAACAGTTTTCCCTGCTCCTTCCAGCCCTTTGAGGTATGTTGGGTGGTTGGGGCTGGGATGCCGGGACAGGGGCAGGGAATGGTGATGTTGGCACAGGCTGGCAGCAAGGACCATGATGACATGAGCATTGTTCTTGCCCTGCAGGATGGGGAGTGCTTGGAGGCACAGAGACGCCTGGTTGCCCTCCTCATGGCCTTTGTCTGCTCCTTGCCCCGCAACGTGAGTTGGTGGGGAGCAGGGTGGGGAAGGGGCCCTGACCAAAGTGCCCGCCTGCTGGGGTCCACAGCAAGCTTCATGGGCAGAAGAACGGAACAGATGTGGCCCCGGGTTGTAACGTGCTACGTCTCGTCCAGGTGGCAATTCCTCAGCAGGAACGGCTGCTCCGGGAGCTGCTGGCGCTGAGCTGCTCCTGCAACTGCCCCTTCACGGCCACCACAGCTGCCAAGTGCTTCGCAGGGCTGGTGAACAAGCACCCAGCAGGTAAGGGGGCTGGGCAGGATGCTGTGGGTCCCTGCCCACTGCTGGCGGGGAATGGCTCAGCCTGTCCCTTCTGTGTCCCCAGGGCAGCAGCTGGATGAGATCCTGCAGCTTGCAGTGAACAGGATGGAGCCCGGCCTTGCACAGGGCCCCTGCCGAACGCAGGCGCTCACCCTGCTGCTCTGGGTAAGAGCCACCCTGGGTGCAAGGGGGGCATAGCCAAGGGGGGCCCAGGCTGCTGCTGACTCTGCTCTGCCTGCACAGGTAACCAAAGCCCTGGTGCTGCGCTACCACCCCCTGAGCTCCCGCCTGACAGACAAGGTAAGCAACAACGGAGTGGGTGATATCAGAGGAGCCTGCCCGCTCCCCCCGTGCCCAGCTGGGTCCCCCCAGCGGCAAGGCACCCTTTCTCAGGGCTCTCTCCCTCGCAGCTCCTGGGTCTGCTGGGTGACGCAGAGCTGGGCGCCGCCACAGCTGACGGCTTCTTCCTGCTCATGGCCGAGTCACCAGACGTGCTGCACAAGGGCTGCCACGCCGACGTGCGCATCATGTTCCGCCAGCGCTTCTTCACCGACAACGTCCCCAAGCTGGTGCAGGGCTTCCACGGGGCTGGTCCCGGTGAGTGGTCACCCCCAGCCTGGTCTTGCCATCCCATGTGCCCCCTTATCCAGGGGGCCTGACCCAGCATCCTCTCCCTCCCCTGGCTGCTTGTAACCATCTCTGCTCTCCACAGATGTGAAGGCCAATTACCTGAAGGCTCTGTCCCATGTGCTCAACCACCTCCCCAAGCCCGTGCTGGTGACAGAGCTGCCCACGGTGAGAGCCAGTTTTGGTGTGTGGGGAAATGTGGCAGTACAGAGCGCACAGCTGGGACTTACTCATGTCTCCTGTATCCTCCCCACCTGCAGCTGCTTCCCCTCCTCCTCGAGGCCTTGTCCTGCTCAGACCGCGTGGTGCAGCTCTCCACGCTGAGCTGCCTCCAGCCACTGCTGCTCGAAGCCCCCCAGATCATGAGCCTGCATGTCAACACACTGGTCACCAAGTTCCTCAGCCTCACCTCGAGCCCCACCATGGTGCGTGTGTCCCCTCTTTCCCCCTCCACACCCCTCTCCCCTGCCCCTTCCCCAGCCCTCAGCCCTGTCTGTTCCAGGCTGTCCGCATTGCTGCCCTGCGCTGTGCCCACGCGCTGACCAGCCTGCCCACAACAGTGGTAAGTGCTCCTACAGCTGCCAGCTCCTGCATGTAGAGGGGCAAGGGCGTCCCAAACCTCCTCCTGGGGTGCAGCCAGCACCCACCTTTCTCACCAAGAGTCCTTTCTGTCCTACAGCTGCTCCCATACAAGGCCCGCGTTATCCGGGCACTGGCCAAGCCTTTGGATGACAAGAAGAGGCTGGTGCGGAAAGAGGCAGTGGCAGCACGGGGGGAATGGTGAGTGCGTGTGGCTGGAGCTGCTGGGGCACTGGTGTGTTGGGAGTGTGGCTGATGGCACCATCTCTGTCCCCACAGGTTCCTGCTGGGGAGCCCGGGCAGGTGAGCGTCCGGTGTCCCCTCCCTGTGCCAACTGACAATCTGACGAGGCCCCTGCTAACCCGCCAAGCCATCCAGCTGATGCCACAGACCCTCAGAGCCCATTGGTGCCCCGAGTGCTGGGGCTGGAGCGTAGGGGCCAGCAGACAGCACCCCTCACCACAGCACCCTCCTGGCACCCCTGCCCTCTTCCCAGCACCCGCCGGAGGGAAGGAGCTGTGCCGCTCGTGGCTTGCCCAGCCTCTGCTGCAGCCAGGGACAGTGACGGACAGACTTGCTTGTCTGAGTGGAGAGGGCAGGCCTGCACACACACATACAGTGTGTGGCAACCCATGTTGCCAGAGGAATAAATATATCTGTTTTGGTAATGCTGCGGGGGTCTCCGTGCAGCCCAGGCTGGGACTCCAGTGCCCTTCCAGATGCTGAGTTGCTAAAGGTGCTGCTGGTTACAGGCCCGTACTCCTCTTTCTATATTGAGAAATCACAGGGGTCCCTCTCCTCCCCTGCACCCCCACCAGGGAAAAGAGACAGGCTTAGAAAAAAAAATATTTATTAGTTGGTCTTAAAAAGGCTCCCTGGGGTGTGCCTGGGGGCAGCGTGTCATCCTCTGCCCCTGCCCTGCCGCAGAGTTGAGCTGGGCCATGTGCTGACCCGTACCTGTGCTGGCAAGGGCAGCACCTTCAGTGGGAATGCAAAGCAGCAGCTCTGCTGCCTTTCCCCAGGGCTGCCTGCAGCCACCAAGGAGCTGAGAGCAGGCGTCCAGGCACCCACACTGTCCAAACAGTTTCCCATAACACCGGTCAATGGTATGTGCCAGCACCAGCCTTCCACAGGGTGCCTGGGTCAAAAGGAGCCGTGGTGGCAGAGCGGGTCCCCTGCACGCTCCCCTGCCTGCGAGGAGGGACGTCCACAGTACCGGGGCTCAGATGGCCAGGAGCGGGGTGCGCTGCTGGGTCACGCAGGGAGGCAGGTCCCAGCTCAGTCCCGTCCCATGGGGCAGGTGAAGAGAGGGCAGCAGGACACGGGTGAGCCAGTGCCTGTGGGGAGAGAAGTGAGATGGCAGCAAAAAGCTGAAGTTTTGGTGCTTTTCAGCTCTATAAGAGCTGAGCCTGGGCTGGCAGCACTCAGGAGGGATGTCAGCCCAAGTCCCTGAGCTGCCATGACGGCTGAGCTCCTCAGCCGTGGTTCTCTTGGCAAAGGGGTGGTGGGTTGGCCGGAGCTGGTCACCAGGCAGGGCTGAGAAGCCACAAGGCAGCTGGTGCCCAGGTCCTCCAAGCCTTGTGAAGCCCAGAGCAAGGCACAGCAGGAGATGCTCACCGTCTTGCTCTGCCCCAGCTGCCTAAGGAGAGCCCCAGTGTCCCAGTACCTCACATACCGCTGAGTGACCACCTTCCTGAGCAGGAGCATACCCAGGGCTTTACCTTGGCACATCCACACCCAGGAACACCTTCCAGTTATCCCAGCTGCCGTAACTGTATGGGTTCCTGAAGACCTGCAGGCCAGGGAGACACACATCGCATCTGGCTCTGCCCCGGCTGGCCCTCCTGCTCCGCACGCTGCACTCACCTTGCCTTTCTTCTGCAGCCTCTGCCTCTCCTTCCTGTTGATGTGCCGCTCAATGCTGGTTTCCCCGCGGGTGATGAGGGCAGCATGCCACAGCGTGAGGGCACCCAGGGCCAATGCAACAGAGCTGGGGACAGCAAGGGACAGCAGGTTGCACACAGGTCTTCCTTCCCTGGTGCCACCCCTCTGGGGGGCTGAGGATGTGTCTCTGCACCCACAGCTCTGTAAGCGGTTGGCTCATTTAATCTCCCGTGACAGAGAGCCAATATCTCTCATCTGTGGCCCAAAAGCTGGCAGGGCAGGGACATTTGTGCAAAAGCGAGTCAGCCCAGCCCCAGAGAGGTAGAGGCAGAGCAATGTCCCAGGGCAGGGGGCTGCATGCCACTTCTCCCAGCACTCTCGCTCCCAGCCCCTGGGCATCCTCACCTGCACAGCACCCAGAGGTAGACCACGCTCTTGTGGAAAGCTCGCTGGCGAAAGGAGAAGGTGGGCGGTGGGGTCTGGTAATACGTCTGAAACAGGACCAGAAGGTGACAGGATTACCCAAAGTGCATTATAGCTTAGAGCCAGACAGATTGCTCACTGATGCAGAGCTCAGACAACTAGAAAGGACTGTGGCTGGAACCAACACAACAGCCGGGGTGATGGGAGGCAGCCTGAAACAGCCACGAGACAGATAGACACCTGAGAGCTGGCACAGGGGTGAGAAGCAGTGGGCTGGAGGTGGGGGACAGAGAGCAGGACACTGCACCACACCACAGCTGATGCTCAGGGCAAGATGTGTGCGCGCTGCTGCAGCCTCCCCAGAGAGCAGGACCTGAGCAGCACATGCCAAGCAGCTGCCACTGGCTAAAGCCGCTGGAAGCTGGTACACAGGGAAGCAGACCCCGAGCTGCTGGAGGCAGTGACCACAGCAGAGCTGCCCAGCCAGCCCCAGCTCTCTGACATGAGACGAGCACAGGGGCTGGTTCTGACTGTGGGGTGCCCATGGAGAGCAGGGCCCCAGGCAGGACCCAGCCTGCAGAGCGGCTCTGCCCCACACTGCCTGGAGCAGCTGGGGGACAGGGAAGTCCCACCTGGTTGGCAGCCACCTGCAGTCTCTCCTTCTCAAGCAGTTTCATTCTCTAGGGGGATGGAAAACAGGGCACCAGTTACGTGTGTCATAGAATCATTTTGGTTGGAAGAGACCTTCAAGATTAATCAAGTCCAACCATTAATGCAACACTGGCACTAAACCATGTCCCTAAGAACCTCACCTATGTGTCTTTTAAACACCTCCACGGATGGTGACTCAACCACTTCCCTGGGCAGCCTGTTCCAATGCCTGACCAACTCTTCCCATGAAGAAATGTTTCCTAATATCCAATCTAAACCTCCCCTGCTTCAACTTGAGGCCATTTCCTCTCATCCTATCGCTTGTTACATGGGAGAAGAGACCAATACCCTCCATGCTACAACCTCCTTTCAGGTAGTTGTAGACAGTGATAAGGTCTCCCCCTCAGCCTCTTCTTCTCCAGGCTAAACAGCCCCAGGTCCCTCAGCTGCTCCTCATCAGACTTGTGCTCCGGACCCTTCACCAGCTTTGTTGCCCTTCTCTGAACTCTCTCCTGCACCTCCACGTCTTTCTTGTAGTGAAGGGCCCAAAACAGAGGAGAGGGCCCTTCCCCTCCACCCCCCGCAGGACCAGGGCAGCTGGGGGCCTCACAGCAGGAGGGAGAGGGGAAGCAAAGTCACCACAAGGCCAGGCCTGGTCCAGCCTTGTTCTGCAAGCTCAGCCTGGGTAGTCTGGGCCGCCCTGGTGCACGGCAGGGCAAGGGCTGGGGCCTGCCTGCTCACCTCGATGGCTGCGTAGGCATCCCGGAACATCTCCCAGCCACTGATGCTGCAGTAGATGCAGCCCATGGTCATGAACAAGCAGAAGGAGAAGAAGTAGCGGTGGTTGTAGTGTCCCACGCAGTTGTTTAGCCAGGCTGCCACTGGGGTTAAAGGTGTGTAACCATGACAGGCCACGGGTCCAAACCCACCCCCAGGGACCAGGGTGGTTCTCTGACCCCCAGCACGCTTCCCCATGCCGACAGGCTCAGGAGAGGAGCAGGGCAGGGAGAGAAGAGGGATGCAGGGCCGGCTGCCCTGGGAGAGTGCTGCAGGTTAGTACGGCAGAAGGATACGGCAGTGGTGGTCCATCTTCAGCACGCACCTGGGAGGAAGGAGAGCAGTGACAGCATCAGTGCCAGCGCAAGCACTGTGTTTGGGAGGAGGCAGGCAGCTCCCCCAGCCCTGCGTGCTGTGCTGGAGATGAGGTGAGAAGCCAGCAGAGCAGAGGGGAAGGGGCCCTGGTCTCACAGCATAGTGAGGGGCAAGGAGAGGGGTCCCAAGGCTGCCCTAGGCGCTGCGGTGGGCAGAGGGAGGGAGCCCTACCTGTTGCAGATGCTGCAGTGGTGGGTGCGAGCCGGCTTGGGGGCGATGCATTTCCTGCAGATGGAGACGCCGGTGAGATCATTCTTGGCCTGCACACAGGTCAGAAGGGGTTTGTGCAGCCAAGCACTGCTCCCCATGCTGCTCCCCTCCCCTCCTGCACTGCCCAGCCTGGCTGCCCCAATCTGAGGGAGGCATCCAGCTAAACCACCACCAGGCTGGTTTAGCTGTTCCCAGTGACCATCTGTAGCTGGTCCTCAGTGCCCAGCTGGGAGAGGCTGTGCTGCCAGTCAGTGCCTCACCTGTGGTGGGTGCCCAGGTGAGGTGGTGATGGCCTTGTAGTAGTGGAAGACGATCATGATGAGGTTCCAGTGGCCGTAGGCCAGATGCCAGCAGATCCAGGCAGGTGTGTAGGTCTGGAGGATGAGGGGCAGCAGGCAGATGTACACAATGGCCACGATGGAGCTTGTCAGCCCGATCACCAGTGCCACAAAAACCTATGGAAAAGGGGCCTGGGTCACCACAGCAGGCAGCACCTGCTGCGTTCTGCCTGGGCAGAGGCATGGACAGGATTTGGCCACGGTAAAACAAGCTGAACCACAAGCTGAGGTCCCCACTCCCTTTCTGCCTAGAGCACAGGAAGCCCTGAGACTCAGCTGCCCCAGCAGCATGCTCACCCCAGCCCAGTGAGGGTACTCACCACGCCAAACCACCGGGTGACGTGGTCCACCAGCCAGTAGATGGGCTCGAAGAGGGAGTCGAGCACCACGTCGCTGTTGGTGAAGGAGTTGTAGAGCAGGGAGCGGAGGCAGAGGTGCCCGTAGTGCCACAGCTGCTCCGCCTGCCGTACCAGCTTAAACCGCCGCCGCCGGCCCAGCCGCAGGCACTTGAGGAGCAGGCGCATCACCGCTGCAAACATCCGCTGCCGGCTCCTCATCCCTGCTGTGCCACGCCTGGGGGGAGAGGAGCTCAGCGTGGGCAGGCCACCCCGCTGCCTGGCTGCCCCTCAGGAAGGGTCTTCCCTCCCAGACGTGCTGATGCCAGTCGTGCAGCTCGCTGCACCGACTCTGTCGGACACCTGTCTGCACAAGGATGCAGAGCAGGGGGAGCTGAGCCCAGACTCCTGGAGGCTGTAGGGCCACTGTCGCTGGGACAGCTTTCTGCATGGACTGAGGGGCACAGGCCCCTCGGTGTCTGGGCTCAGATACTATCTGGTCCCATCTCATCTTTCCTGGCGGGGAGGGGGCTGGGGGAGCGACACAGAGAGTCTGACTCAGAGGAAACCAGAGAAGGCATGAGCATCCAGGATGCTGGGCCAGTTCCAGGGATGACCCCAGACCCAGCCCTTCCCGACAGGTTTGTTAATGGGGGAACTTGCACAAGACAGATGCGAGGGAGCCAGGCCAGGATTACCCCTCCTCCCCTGATCCCTCTCCTCACCCCCAAAACCCTGAGTCTACTTCACTTCGACCTCTGAACCAAGTCTGCACCTTTCCCAACCTCACAGCCCCATTCCAGAGTCCCAACACTTTCCTCCTTTCCCTCCCCTGGATCCACCTCAGACACCGCCATGCACTGGCAAAGGAGCAGCCCAGGGGCAGCCCCAAGCAGAGGCAATGCTGTGAAGTGCCCCCCTACCTGCTGAGCCCCTCGCCCCACCTGAGAGCCGTGCTGGAAGCAAGGAGGAACCTGAGCCAGCACAGCAGCCGCGAAAATGATCTGCAGGGTTATGGCCCCCAGGCCTCACAACAGGCAGAGTCCATCAATATTAAGCAGTGAGGCTGCCCCAGGTCCTGCAAGACACATTCTGAGCCCAGGCCAAGCACTCACGTCAGTGTGGTGCCAGACAGCGGTGCCACACTGCAGAGTCCCTCCAGTGGGGACCCTGTGCTGCTGTGCCAGCTGCAGAATCGCCGGGCAGCAGCAGAGAGGGCAAGGGCTGGAGCTACAGCATCCAAATGGGCCATCCGAAGGAGCCAGGGACTCCCTTCCACTCTGCCCATGTCTGGCCAGACAAGCATGGGGCTGACCTCAAGGCTTGCAACAGCCAGACATGAGGACACCAGACCCACCAGGCCACAGGCATGGCTCCTGCCCAGCTTTCCTGTACCCTGGTAAAGGAGGTGTAGGATATGCAAACCTCAGTGCTATGCCCTTCCCCATATTTCCCCTTGACTCTGCTAAGAGCTTTCCCCTGAAACACATCAGGTGCAAAGTGGAGCGAAAAATTCCTGCTGAGCAGCCTTTTGGGGACACTCGTCCCCATGTTTTCAGTGTCGTAAGAGACAAAATGCTGCAGCCAGCAGCAGGTCTTGCAGCCAGCCCTCCCCTCCGAACACACTGCACCTCCTTGCCCCTCAGAGAGTTCCTCACCAGCAGCTGCTGAGCAGACAGCCCACAGTGGAGCCAGCCAGCCTGCCACAGGGCAGGACCCCCGTGTCCCCAGGCACCTGCCCGCGGACAGTGGCACGGCCACAGGGATGAGGCTCCAGCAGACCCCGGCAGGCACTGGGGTTCCCGCCCTCACCCCTCCCCACATCCCAGCAGGGCACTGACCCCACGGAGATGGGACAGCAGCCATCAGCACAGCCAAGACCACAGGCAACACCACAGCCCTGGGGGTAACCTTCCACCTGGCGCTGCCCGGGCACAGCCAGGCCCCGCTGCCGTCCGTCCCGCCGCCCGGACCCAGCCCTGGGGCACCCTCCAGTGGCGCCCGGCTCCGCAGCACCCAGCCCCGCGGCGCCAAGACACTCTCCGGCACCCAGCCTCGCCACGCCAGGGCTGCCCAGGCCACCAGCAGAGCCCCCGCACCCGGCCGCACCGCCCCCGGCCCCGCAGCACCCCCGGACGGCCGCTCCAGGCCCAAGCACCGCCCCCGTCGCCTCCCAGGCTCACGGCACCCCCCGCCCCCGGGAGCCCCGCGGTCCATCCCAGGCCCATGACACCCGGCAGCAACAGCCCCGTCCGGCGCCGCCGACCTGCCGCCCCGGCCCCGCCGCCCGCCGCCTCCATGCCCGGCGGCCGCCGCGCTCACGGCCCCACGGGCAGCGCCCGCCGCACTGCGCCTGCGCGCCGGCCGCGCACAGCATGCCGGAAAGCGCCTCTGCCGGCGCCGGACTACAACTCCCAGCGGGCAGCGCGCTCACGGTCCTCTCCTGGCAGAGGAGAGCCAATAGCCACACCGCTTACAGCGCCACCTTACTGCCGAGGACCAATAGAGTGAGCGCTTTCTGCGAGCGAACTGCCGGCAGCGAACATGGCGCCTCCCGCTCGGTACTGCGTCCCCGGTGAGTGCGGGGCCGGGCGGCCGGGGGAGGGCTGGCCGGAGAGGGGCGGTGGGGTGCCCGGGGTACGGGAGGGGATGCCCGGGGCTGGGGGCGGGCCCGGAGTAGCGGAGGGAGGTGCGGGAGCGGGTGGCCCCGAGCCGAGGGCCCGCGGGAGGGGGCCGTGCAGAGGGGCTGTACCCCGGGGGTGCAGGGGAAGACTGACCGGGACGGGGGTGGTGTCCTGCCCCATTGGGCCGGTCAGCAGCGGGCACCGGGCCCGGGGTGTGGAGGCCGGGTCCCCCGTGATGCACCGTGCCCTGGCAGCGTCAGCCCTTGAGTACCGTCCCTTAGGCGAGCGGCTGTGCAGCGCGGAGGAGGCCACGGCTGGCAGCGGCACCTACACCCGGCACGGCTTCATCTTCTCCTCGCTGGCCGGCTGCCTGGAGAAGAGGAGTGAGGACAGCGGGGTGAGCGCAACCATGGCAAGTGCCACCTTTCCCCAGAGCTGGGTGCCGAGGCTGTACAGCCCATTCCCAACTGGGAGCTGGGCTTCAACAGTGCCTGCTGTGAGCCTGGTCCTGTGTGACCCCACGCACCGGCCATGCCCTGAGCTAACAGTCCTGTCTGCTGCCCTGCAGCTGCCCGTTGTGTCGGTGGTGAGAGATGCTGAGTCCCAGCTCCTGCCCGACGTGGGTGCCGTGGTGACATGCAAGGTAGAACATGAGTGTGCTGCAACAGCAAACCTCACAGCCTGTGCGCAATCTGCCCTGTGCCAACCTTTCTTCCTACACACGTATGCGGTGGGGTGAGGAGCCCTGGGTCTGTTGATACCATCTGCACAGCTCCCAGCAGGGCAGAGGCAGCCCAGTAGCTCCCTTGGGTCCCTTGCTCACAAAGAAGCCAGATATTGGCACAGGGGACACCTGCCCTTGCTGCCTGCCCCAAGGTGGACATGGGCTGAGGGGAGGTTTTTCTTTGCTCTCCCTTCCAGAACTCTTTCTGGGGCAGGGTGCATGGAAGGCCATGCCTGGGGCAGCTCAGAGGAAGGGTGTCTCAGACCAGGGTTTAATTTCCTTGTAGTGCTGATGGTGGGAAAGGGACTGGGGTCACAGCAGGTGACCTTATTCATGGGTCTTGAGTTGCACACATATCATCTTCCTCACCTGGCTTGCTGCCAGGTCTCCCATCTCCACCGCCACTTCTTTGGTCACACGGAGGGGGAGGCTGAGTGAGACATGAGCTCCCTACATCCAGCCCTGTCCTGCCTGCACCCTGCCCTTTCCCTGCCTGGTGCCCTGGGGTGAAAGCCGGCCTGTGCTGGCACCGATTCCCTTTTTTCTCCTGGTAGGTTTGCAGCATTAACTCCCGCTTTGCCAAGGTGCAGATCCTGTACGTTGGCTCCACACCACTGAAGTCCACCTTCCGGGGGACCATACGGTAGGGAGAGGGCTGGGTTCCCCGTGGGACGGGGTGCTCAAGTGCCCCATCCTCAAGGGGGGAGGAAGGCTTTTCTGGACAGCACAGCCGGCTGTCCTGGCAGGAGCTCTGCCTCAAGCACTGGGCAGGCGTCCAGTGAGTCCTGGCCAATGCCCAGGGAGGCTGGGGCAGCTCCTGCTGTGGGCTGGAGGGTCGCCTTTGCTCACTGGCACTCAGATCCCTCCGTCTCCTTTTTCAGGAGAGAAGATATTCGAGCCACAGAGAAGGATAAGGTCAGTGAGGCTCTGCTGGTGGTTCTTTTACTGCAGCCACCCCCTTCCCTTCTTTTTGCTGGTGAGGGACACTTGTCCCACTGCTGACAAGCACCCTGACACACTGCGGTTTTGCCTGCTCTCTCCTGTGCAGGTAGAAGTGTACAAGAGTTTCCGCCCTGGTGACATAGTCCTGGCCAAAGTCGTATCCTTTCCCCTCCTGGGACATCAGGTTTGCTCCAGTCACTTCAGGGAGGCCTTTCCCTTAACCCCTGCCTAATCAGATCTCGCTGGGGGATGCACAGTCCAACTATCTGCTGAGCACAGCGGAGAACGAGCTGGGTGTAGTGGTTGCACGCAGTGAGGCAGGTAGGGACGGGCCACGGGACCGGGCTCAGACAGTCCTGCCTCATCCCCACCCGAGGGGCACCTGATGCAGCCTCCTCCATTTCCACATGGAGGAATGCAATTTGGGGAAGAGGAATCACTGACGTGTGGTGTCCCTAGGGGTGCAGATGGTGCCCATCAGCTGGTGTGAGATGCAGTGCCCACGGACGCACACTAAGGACTTCCGGAAGGTGGCCCGCGTGCAGCCCCAGTTCCTGCAGACCTAGCAGCACCCTCACCCCAGGACCCCCACAGGGACCTGTGGGGCGAGGGGCTGCTGGGCTGGGGTCCGTGAGGCCAGAGCGGCCCCTGCGCTCCAGCCTCCTTCACACGTGCAAGAGGCTGGAACAGCCAGACAGGCCCTTGTTTGCAGGATGGATTTTCTGTTTCTGAATAATAAATATTTTTTGAGAGCTCTGTGCTCTCCTCAGTTACAGCCCAGAGGGGAGCTGGGGCTGCCAGCAGTGCACTGGTCCAGCTCCTATAGCAGGGCTGTCAAGGGGGACAGCTTCCCCAGCACTGTGGCTGGGAGGAAGCACGTGTTCCCAGCCCACTACCGGGGAAGGGAAAGCCCAGCGGCTTTGCTGTAGTGAGGCGAGCAGCACAGAGCTCTAGCTTGCAGCTGGGTGGTGCTGGCGGCAGGCACTCACCTTGCCAGGTTCATTTACCCACATCTGTGTCAAGCACAGAGAACAGCTTGTCTCCCTGCCACGGCACTGATAACCCATACAGGCTGCGGCTCAGCCCCAGGCACTGCATCTCCTCCGAACCACACATGCACTGCATGTCCTTGGGAATAGGGTGTGCCGCAGCCAGAGCCTCAAAGCCACCGAGCGGCAGGGCGTCACCCTATCTGCAGGGATTGCAGAGCTGTGCTTTGCTGCCCCAGCCCCAGGCACCTTCTGCACCCGTGTCTGTGCCCAGCAGCAACATGCACGACAGGAGCCCAGGGGAGGTGCTGGGTGAGTCACCTCCACGCACCCAGAAGCACATGGCGGAGAGAAGCAGCGACACCTCATAACTGCACATAATTCCTTTATTGAACTGGAACGAGACAGCTGCTATTGTCAGACAGTTAACACTGACCCCTGCAAGCCCAGGCTCATGGCGCTGGCAGAGGGGAGGCCACAGCGACAGGGCCACACACACGCAGGATGGGGCACAGTGGCACCTGCTTCACTAACAGGACTAGGATGGGCTTTGGCTGGGGGAAAGATGTGGTGGACACAAACCTCCAGACAACAGGCTCTCACCCTTGTCCAAAAGCAATAAGTTAAAGCAGGGGCTGGCAGAGCTAGGTCCAGAGTCGCAAGTACCACCCTTGGGTGCTGTACCACATGCACCAAAATACAACCCTTTCAGTGTCTGTGCGTCCCAATCCTTGTGCCACACACCCACAAGGGTATGGGGTACCCATCTTGATTGCTGTGCTCACCCCACTGCTCCCGGGATGACTAAATCAAGCAACAGAACTACAGTAACCAGGTGACAAGAGCTGCCGAGGAAGCAAAGCAGAAGAGGAGCCTGGCATGGCAAGGGATCGCTCAGCGCGTCCCCCTGCAGACAGGGCCTGAGGGCTGGGATCTCAGCGGGGAAAGGTGTGCGGTCGCTGCCTGGCAGAGCCAGGGCTCCCTCTCACACCAGCCTTCCACACGCACAGCCCCTTGCCCCGGGCTGTCTGCAGAGGGGAGCCTGGTCCCGAGGAAACGGGCCTAATCCTGGGGAGCTGCTCCAGCTCTGCAGCTCCAAGTTCCTACGGCTGTGGGGGGTGTGCACAGAGGGGTGGGGGGATGGTGGGGGACTCATCTACTACATGCTAGCCTGCTGCCCGCCCTCACTTCTTGACCTTGCCTTGAGCAGCAACAGCCTCCATGGCCTTGCGCACCGTCTCCTCATCCCCCAGGAACTGCATGGGCTTGATAGGTTTCAGGTTCTTGTCCAGCTCGTAAACGATAGGGATGCCAGTGGGCAGGTTCAGCTCCATGATGGCCTCTTCTGACATGCCTGCGAACACAGAGGCACTGTCACTCATGGCCCTGCTCACACAGTGCCAGCTGGGGCAGCAGGGAGACCCCAGATAGCCCTGCAGGGCTGACATACCTTCCAGGTGCTTGACAATCCCACGCAGACTATTGCCATGGGCAGCAACAAGGACTCGCTTTCCTTCTTTAATCTGGGGGACAATTTCCTCATTCCAGAAAGGCAGAGCCCGGGCGATGGTGTCCTTCAGGCTCTCGCACGTTGGCAGCTGGTCCTCTGTCAGGTCAGCGTAACGACGGTCCTGGGAGAACAGCCACACTCACTCTGCAGCCCAGCACCATATGGGAAGGCAGCAGCAAGGCCTTCATCCCCCCATCCCAAGTTCTCTGCCCGGGGACCTGGCTACATGTAGGCAAAGCTGAGCTTGGAAGCAAAGAAGTGCCTTTGAAGTTTGAGCCTGTGCTTGGCTACATTTGCAGCTCTGAACCCCTCCTAGAGAAAACCACACATCACTTGCTCTGGGCGAAGAGATCAGAGCAAACACCCATGCACGGGTCACTGGACTAATCGTTAACAGAGGTATTGTCCATTCCGCTTTGCATCTATCTGTGCAATGCCCAGGGGTTCAGCTTCTCTGGGGAGGAAGTGGGACAAATTCAGCCCCACACCAGCCAGCACCGCATACAACAGTACCAGTTGCTGCAACGGAGACAGAAGAGACCTTGCGGAGGAATCCAGACCACACTGCAGGGACCTAAGGTGGGTTTTAGGAGCCTCCCAGCAAGGCAGATGAAGACCAATAGGTCTTACCTTGCTGATGGTGCTGTAGAAGGGGTGATCGGACTGCATGGGAGGTGGAGGAATGTCGTACGAACGCCTCCAGATCTTCACTTGCGCCTCACCGTGCTTTGCCGCCGTCTCAGCCTTGTTCAAACCAGTAAGAGCCCCATAGTGCCTCTCGTTCAGGCGCCAGGTTCGGATAACGGGTAACCACATCTGATCAATGGCATCCAGCACGGTCCAGAGGGTTCGGATGGCTCGTTTCTGTACCGAGGTGAAGCAAATGTCGAACTCGTAGCCGGCATCTGGAAAAGACCGGGGAAAGGGGGGTGGGGGGGACAGCGGGGAGGTGAGTGCCAGGTCTTATGCAACCGGTGAGGGGCCAAGGGCGGCGGCCTCGCCGCGCTGGTACCGGTGGCGCCGCCAACTCGCCCTAACGGGTGGGCCAGCGGCGGCGGGGACGCCACCGTTACCGGAGAACCAGCCCTCCCCGGTACCTGGGGCTGTCTCCTCGGTACTGGAGCCCCCTCCCCGGCACCGGAGGCCCTCCCTCGGGCATCGGAGAGCCCCAAAAACCACCCCCGCTAGGCCCGAGGCCGCCGCGCGTGGCCACACACCCCCGTCCCGGCCTAACCCACCCCCGTCCGCCTTTCACCGGTCACCGGTACCTCGGAGGGCCTCGCCGCCACGCCGCGCCTCTTGCTGACCGGCGGGGCTGAGATCGGCGTCGTACCAGCCGCTGAAGCGGTTCTCCAGGTTCCAGGCGCTCTCTCCGTGGCGGACGAGCACGAGGCGGTACGCGGCCATGGCGGCGGAGCGGGGAGCGGGACGGGCCGGTGCGCGCGCGCTGCCTCCTCACGCTGCTGCCGCGCGCGACTGACGCTACCGGCGTGGCGTCGCCCCGCCCCTCCCCGCGCGGCAAGGCGGGGCCTGGCGCGCACGCGCAGAGCGGCGGGCGGGCGGAGGCGCACGTAGCGCATGGCGCGGCCGGGAAGGGCGGCGCGACCTTCAGGGGCGTGACGTCACCGAGCGTAACGCAGACGCAGTGACGCGTCGTGGCTGCTCAGCCGTGCCAGGCAGCGACCCGGCTGCGGGCGCGGTGTGAACGGTTCCAAATGGGTTCAGCACCAGCCGTGCCCCTCGCCCCGCAGGGGTTGTCCCGCAGCCTCTCCTGGTGGCGGCTGCTCCTGGGTCCCTCGGGGCTCCCAGCCAAGCCCCAAGCGGCCACGGCCCCGCTCCACTTCCCCGACCCTGCGCCCCGCTCGCCCCGCTAGGAGGCGGCCAGCCTTGAGGGCAGCGCTGCCCTCACTCAAGATGGCGGCCGGCTCCGGAAGCGGAAGGGGGCGTGGCGCAGTAGCACGTGGAGCCGGTTCCAGCATGGCGCGGAGCGGGCGGCTCCGCTCTGGCGCTGCCGCCAAGCTGAAGCGGTGGCGGAAGGGCCACAGCAGCGACTGCAACCCCGAGACCCGCCAGCACCGCCTGGCCGCCCGTAGCCGCTTCTGCAGCCGGCCCGCGGGTGAGGGCAGGGAGGCGGGCACGGGACGGGGTTCCGGTGCGGGCAGCTCCCTGCGTGTGCCCGGCCCTTCCCGGTGCGGGCTGCAGGGGCGCGGGGTCTGCGGGACGAGCCTTTGGGTCCCCGGCTCCTGAGAGCTCGGGCAGGAGGGTCCGGAGCCGCTGACCCCCGAGCAACAGCCCGGGGAGGCGGAGGCAGCAAACCGGGGAGCGGAACGGAGCCCGCGGCGTAACGAGTGTGTCCTCCTTACCTTCACCGTGGCGCCGGGGCTGTGGGCACGAAACGGGGCGCGGCGTGCAGCCACACCTGTCACCCCGCCGTGGCCGTGCCCGCGGCCGCCAGGGCAGGCGCTGTCCCAGCAGCGGGACCCCCGGCAGGCTCATGGCAGGAGCGATTCGGGCTCCCAGAAGCCCGCGGCCGTGCCTGTCAGCGCTGCTGCAGTGTTTGGCATGGAGAGGAAAGTGACAGAGGCTTCTGCTCAGAAGGCTCCGTGATGGAGAAGACAAACCCCAGAGCATCGCAGTCTGCGAGGGGCTGGAGTTGCACAGCCCTGGCTGCTGTTGGCTAGGGAGATCTTTCTCCTGCTCATGAAGAAATGCCTCTTGCAGCACGCACTGTCCCCTTGCAACTGTTTGCAAGCTGGTGTGACTTAGAGGGACACAAAGCCTGTGCCTTGGCTGTCTGGTTGCCAGGGTTTCCACGCAGAAGAAGATAAATGGGGCAGAGTATATGGAGCACCTCAGGGTTAAAGCCTTGATACACCAGGATGTGTTTGTGAGGGTGCAGTGCTCCCCTCCATCAGAGGAGGTGGCTGGACTGCACCCTGGTTTGTTTTCACAAGAATTATGACCTCTCTCCAGTTATCACTCTGCTTTCTCCCATCAGGAGGAGGCAGCATCTGTGTCTCGTGTGCTGGAGATGAGCTCCAGCCAAGCTGTGTCTGGCGGAGAGGGGAAGGAGGGGGACGTAGGGGGTTTTGGGGTGAATAGCAGAGCAATGCAACTTCACACGTCTGATCGTACCCCTTCTTCCTGACAGAGAAAAGCAACTTAACGGTGGATGCAGTGAAGCTGCACAATGAGCTGCAGTCGGGGTCCCTGCGTTTGGAGCGACCAAGTGACAGCGCTCAGCTCCGTATGGAGGAGGACGATGCTGGGGAAGGTGCCACAGAGAAGTCCTCTGGCACCTTCCTGAGCGGGCTGAGCGACTGCACCAACGTCACCTTCAGCAAGGTGCAGCGCTTCTGGGAGTCCAACTCTGCTGCTCACAAAGAGGTGCGGGCAGGAGCAGGTCTGGGTGGGGGCGTCTGGTGGGAATGGCCTCCCCAGACATCAGGCTGAGGGTGCTGACCCGCTTTGCTTGCTGCTTGTAGATCTGCGCTGTGCTGGCAGCCGTGACGGAGGTGATCCGCTCACGGGGGGGCAAGGAGAGCGAGACGGAGTATTTTGCTGCGCTGGTGAGTGATGGTCGTGGGGAGGAGGTGTGAGGAAAGTTGCTGTTGGCAGCTGGGGTGGGCTCTCAGGAGTGTTAGTGGTGGAACGTGATGTGCTCGTAGCCAAGGTTGTGGGCATCCTTCTCCAGCAGAGATGCTGTTGGGCTGTTCTCGGTTTCTCTGCCCCCATCCCCAAGAACTGGGGAAGGGGTGGCCTGATGTGAGCCCCCTGTCCCCCTTGCTCATGCCTCCTCATTCCCAGATGACCACACTGGAGGCCGTGGAGTCCCCCGAGTCACTTGCTGCTGTTGCCTACCTGCTCAACCTCGTCCTAAAGCGGTGAGTGGCTGATACAAGAGCAGGGAGAGCTACCCATGCCCATCATGGAAGATGGGCCAGCGCTGTCCCCCTCACCAGGCTGGGTTTGCAGTTCCCTGTGAGACTGTCACTGGCTGCCTGGTCCTGACCACTGACACATCCCCTTTTCCTGGCAGGGTCCCAAGCCCTGTGCTCATAAAAAAGTTCTCAGATGCCTCGAAAGCCTTCATGAGTATCGTCTCCTCACAGGCCTGCAGCAGCTCCACCTCAGCCCTGCGATGGGTGAGTACCTGAGCGGCAGCCAGCGGTGCCAGCTCTGGCCAGGGCTGTGCTGAGAGCTGGGGTTGAGGTGGTGCTGGGTGCTCAGCCTGAGGCTGTTGCAGTGAGGAGGAGTTTCGGTGGGTTGATGCTAACACCCCTGCTGCTCCCTTGTAGATCCTCTCCTGCCTAGCCACGCTGCTGCGGAAGCAGGACTTGGCAGCCTGGAGCTACCCTGTCACCCTCCAGGTCTATCATGGCTTGCTGAGCTTCTGCGTTCATACCAAGCCCAAGGTAAGTGCCCCGTGCCCCTGGTGAGGAATAACACTGCTTTTGGGGCTTGTTTCTGGGGCTGGCTGTGCCCCCAGGGTCTGTGGCTCTTACAGACCTCAGTTCTCCTTCCCCCAGGTGCGGAAAGCAGCGCAGCATGGCGTGTGCTCTGTCCTGAGGGGCAGCGAGTTCATGTTTGGAGACACGGCTCCTGAGCATCACCCCGCAGCACCCTCCACCGCCAAGTTCTGTGTGCAGGAGATTGAAAAAGCTGGAGGTGTGGGGCGCTGGAGCAAGGGGTCTGCAGCTGAGTATGGGCGGGCCTGTAGCTGTGGGAGAATGAGGACTTGAAGGGAAGAGGGGAGGGTGCAGCACCTTGGATTGCTGGTGAGGTTATGAGAAGCCTCAGGGGCAGCTAAGGTGTTTTGGATAGTCCTCAGCCATCTATCTGTTGTTCTGCTCTTCCTAGAAACTAGGGAGAGTGTTCACCTCAGGTGTCTGGGTCAGCCCATCACTTTCACAGGGGTTTTGCCTCAGACATTTCTTTGCAAAAGGGCACCACGGGCTCAGGTGTTGTTTTGCTCCTGCAGGCACCAAGGAGGCGACCACCACCCTGCACGTCTTGGCCCTGCTGCGGGACCTGCTGCCCTGCTTCCCTGCAGCCGTGGTAAAGACCTGCTGTGAAACCTTGCTCCGAGTCATGACCCTCAGCCACGTGGTGAGTGTTCCCATGCTCTGGATGGGGAGGCCAGCCCCTTTCCCCATTGCTGTGTCCTGGAAGGGCTCAAACCCTGTTGGCTGCTGGCTAGGAGCCTGGAAATGGAGGATGCAAACACAGAGGAGCCCAGGGCAGCTGGCACTTGCTGGCCTGCCTGCTGTGGATGAGGGGGGCTGAAAACGGGGTGCAGTCACAGGAGCACTGGGCTTCCCCATGCAGAGCCTGCTTTGGGGTTGGGGAGGCAGGGGTGTGAAGAGGTGCCACCTGTTGTGGAGCTACCTGCCTCCTGATGCCGTGTCCTTCGTAGCTGGTGACAGCGTGTGCCATGCAAGCCTTCCACAGCCTCTTCAGCGCCCAGGCCAGCGTGGCCTGCCTGCCGGCCGAGCTCAACGCCCAAATCATCACCGTGAGTGTGGGGTGCCGGTGTAGGGGGTGAGGAATGGCGCTGGCAGTGCCACGGCACCTACCCACTCTCTGCTTCCTCAGGCTCTCTATGACTACGTGCCCAGCACGAGTGACCTGCAGCCACTGCTGACCTGGCTGTCCACCATGGAGCAGGCACACGTCAACCTGGGCAGGTATGGGCAGGGGCTGTGGCTGGGCAGGGGGAGAAGCGGCCGCTCGGTCTCTCAACTGCCTCGTCTCTCTGCTCCAGGCTGCAGAAGGACCTGTGCTGGGCTCACCTGCCCCGGCTCTTCGCTGCTGCCATGAACTGCTTCCTCTCCCCGCACTCCCAGGTGGTGTCAGCGGCAGCGCAGACCCTGGAGGTACCGTGCGTGGGTGCTGCTCCATGCTTGGCTGCTCTGGTCCTCACAGAGGGCTCTGCCCTGAGGGTTTGGGGCTTAACCAGGGGATGGTGTGTCCCTCTGTGCCTGCCAGGCTGGAGGATCTGCAGTCTACTGCCACTCCATTTTCCTTGTTTGTCCTTGCAGACCCTCCTGAGTGAGTGTGTTGCTCCTCACGTGGATGACCTGGGCACTGTCTCTGCGTCTGCCCCAGCCCCTGCTGCCTTCCTGTGCAAGATGTTCAAGTGAGGAGCGGTGGTGTGGGAGAGGCTGTCCCTGTGGGCCTGGCTAAGCTCTGAGCAACCTCTGTCCAGTCCTCAATCAGTGCTGGATCGGTCCCTGCCGGTGTGACCATCTTCTCTCTCCTCCGCAGATCAGTGGAGGAGGGCCTGACATACCGTTTCCTTGCGGCGTGGGGTGAGGTGCTGCGGGTGCTGGAGGTCTTCTTCGAGACATGTGGGAAGCAGTGTCACCCCATCATGAGAAAGGTGAGCCAGACTGTCAGGGGCATCCATGGAGGCAGGTGGGGTGGCAGTGCTGCTGCCTGGCCTGTGTTGCCCTCTCTGACTGCAGCGTGGGGCCGCTCTGCTGCCCGCCCTCCTGCCTGTGCATGGGGAGGGTGTGCACAGCTCTGGCACTCAGCGCGGGAACACGCAGGGCAGCTGGCATCCCTGGGCAGGAATAGCAAGTGACACGTGCTGGATCTGCATCCATGGCTCTGCTGTGACCATCCTGCCCTGTCCCCACAGTGTCTCCGGTCCCTGTGTGACCTACGTCTGTCCCCACATTTCCCCCACACCACTGAAGTGGACCAGGCGGTGGGGGCTGCTGTAAGTGCCATGGGCCCTGAGGTGCTGCTGGAGGCTGTGCCCCTGGAGATCGATGGCAAGGAGTGAGTGCAGTCACAGAGTTGCAGTTTGGCAGTTGTTCAGTTCTTGTTCAGTGCCCTTATGGTGCTGGAGGGGTTTGGCGCTGCTGACCCTCCCTGTGCCCAGCTTTGGGGCTGGGCAGAGGTGCCCTGTGCCCAGGGCCTGGTGTGCCCCCCGGTCCTCTGACCTCTGCCTTCCCTCGCCAGGGAGACGCTGGATTTCCCCCGCAGCTGGCTCCTGCCGGTGCTGCGGGACTACGTGCAGGGTGCGCGGCTCGGCTTCTTCACCAGCTACTTCTTGCCCTTGGCGGCCACCCTGAAAAGCAGAGGTAAGCAGGGTGACACGGTGGGGGTCCCAGCAGCTGAGGTCCTGCCCTCCTGGGAGCGCCGGGGACCTTCCATCCCTCCCCTGGAGCCAAACAGGGTTTTGCCATCTCTGCTGCTCAGCTCATCTTCCCCTTCTCTTCTGCAGCCGTGGAGTTTACCCAGGCTGGGAAGAGCATGGAGGCCAAGATCTATGACACACTGCAGTGGCAGGTCAGGAGGAGTGCCTGGGAGCCCTGCTGTGGCATTCCTGTGGTGCCAGGCTGGGGAGCAGTGACTTGGGTGAAAGGTGCTGGCCTCCCACGTCTCTCTTTGCCTTCCAGGTCTGGACTCTGCTGCCCGGCTTCTGCACTCACCCCACGGACGTGCTGGGGGCCTTCAAGGGGCTGGCCCGCACCCTGGGCATGGCCATCAGCGAGCGCCCAGACCTGCGCCCCACTGTGTGCCAGGCCTTGCGCACCCTCATCCGCAAAGGATGCCAGACAGGTTGGTGGGGACAGACCCTCATGGTGGGTCCCTGTCGCCTGTGGTGACCCAGAGAGGGGAGATGCTGATCCGCACCCCTTTGTCATCCTCTCCCTAGATGCTGAGCGGGCAGAAGTGGGTCGCTTTGCTAAAAATTTCCTGCCCATTCTGTTCAACGTGTACAGCCAGGCTGAGGAGGATGCAGGCAGCAACGCGCAGCGCCGCTCTGTGCTGGACACTGTCCGTGCTTACCTGACCATCACTGACGCCCAGGTGAGGGCCTGGGGCAGTGGGGCAGGCTGTGCTGGCTCCGACCAGCGTCTCCCAGCCATACCCAGTTTGATGGGGCTGTGGTGGGTGCCTGAGTGGAGAGGACAGGAGGAAAGATGCTGGGCCGAAAGCAGCTCTTCCCTGCCCTCATGGGAAGGGAGCCCTTCCCAGCCAGTGGTTTGGGATTTCCCAGTCTTGCAGCCACACCTGGCACATTGTGCACAAGCCCTTTGGGAATTTGCCCTGTTCTTTGTGGACCCACTGGTGCTTCTGGTCTCCGCACAGTCCTGTCCCAAGGCGTTTGCCTGCTGGATTGTAAACTCTTGTAGAAGTGCTCCCTTCATTCAGTTCTGATCCTGCTCTGGGTGCCTGTCCTGCAGATGGTGTGCGGGTTCCTGCAGAAAGCCAGTGAGAAGCTGACCAGTCCTGAGAGCTCCGAGTTTACCAGGTAACACCTGGGGGCTGCTGCTAACGGGTAGAACTGCGACCTTCCTCCTGGTGAGCAGCACTGAGGCACTTGTGCTGTCCCATATAGAATGTGCAACTCTTATGCGTCCCATGAGACTCACAGCTGGAATCCCAGCTTGGTTGAGGAGTGTTAGTGACCCTGCAGTCACCCACCTGCTTGTCCCTCTCTACTGCAGGCTCTCCATCCTGGACCTGGTGGTGGCAATGGCTCCCTATGCCGATGAGCCATCCCTAGGCTCCCTGTACCGCACCATCCAACCTTCCCTCCAGGTGAGTCAGCCCCCAGCCTCACAGGTGCAGGGGGTGCAGTGGGGCACCTTCTACTTGCTGCCAACTTGGACCCACGCTGTGGGGGGCTGAGCAGCTGCTGTAGGGGACAGGTCTCTGCTGGGTGGCGTGGGGTGCTGGGGGGTCTTTCCAGACACCGTGGCAAGGGGCTGGCCTGACGGCAGGGGCGCATTGGCTGTCCCTGCAGAGCAAGGAGCACAGCATGCAGAAGAAGGCGTATCGCGTGCTGGAGGAGGTGTGTGCTGCTCCACATGGCCCCTGCCAGGCCTTTGTCCGCTCCCACCTGCGGGATCTGCAGACAGCGCTGCTGGACTCGCTCAAGAGCGCGGCATCCCCGGCCAAGAGGGTGAGAGCAAGGGCTGCGGTGGCTGAGCTCGGCCGTGGGCAGCAGGACAGCAAGGTGTGTGTCTCTGGGTGTACCAGCACTGGTCTGTTTCTTTCCCCAGCCCCGGCTGAAGTGCCTGTTCCACATTGTGAAGCAGCTCTCTGCAGAGCACGAGCCCTTCATCACTGCCCTGGTCCCGGAGGTGAGCATGGTCCCTGAGGGGACACGGCTGGTTCTGGCCACGGGGGTGGCAACAGTGATGTGACATGCTCATGTGCCTCCAGGTCATCCTGTGCACCAAGGAGGTGTCGGTGGGGGCCCGCAAGAATGCTTTTGTGCTGCTCGTGGAGATGGGGCATGCCGTCATCCGTTTTGGGCCCACCCCCCAAGGTGAGCTCCAGCCCCACTTGCTCAGCCCCATGGCTGCTCCATCCCCGGGCGGGTCGGACCCATGCCTGGCACCCTGCTGAAACAGGGATCGAACCCTTGCCCAGGGATGTTGCTGGGCAGGGTGTGAGTGGGGTCCTGAGTCCTTCCCCTCCTGCAGAGGCCATGGAGAGGTTCCTGCTGCTGGTCTACGCGGGGCTTACGGGCTCGGTCACCATGATCAGCTGCACAGTGCTGGCGCTCACCCGCCTGTTCTTCGAGTTCAAAGGTGAGCAGGAGGGCTGAGGGCCGGCGACAGCACGGAAGGACGAGTCAGACCCCCCAGTGAAGGCGGGGACTGGCTGTGGCTGAGCCCTACTGTGGTTGCAGATCACCTGGAGCTGAGCGTGGTGGAGCAGCTTCTGCAGAACGTCTGCCTGCTGCTGGCCTCCCGCACACGGGACGTGGTGAAGGCAGCCCTGGGCTTTCTCAAAGTCGTGCTGCTGCTGCTGGACACCAAGCTGCTGGCCAAGCATGTCCAGGCCATGGTGAGGTCCCACTGCGGGGTGACCCACGGGGGCTGGTGGGGCACAACCTTGGTCTTGGTGGCTGAGAAAGAAGTGAGGAGGCCTCTCTCCTGAATGCTGGCATGGACCAGCCGGAGAACCCCTGTGAACCAGCCCTGCCAAGCAGGGAGACCTCACCACAGCCCTGCCAGGGTTGGGTGTGGGGAGAGGGTTTAGTGCTAGAGTTAGGTTATGGTTGGACTCAATAATCTGGAGGGTCTCTTCCAACCAAAATGATTCTATGAGATGGCAGCAGGATGAGCTGGGTGGCTGTACAGGGGAGTAGTGGGGGGAGGCTGGGTGCCCAGGGCGGGGGTGCTCTAGTCTCAAGGGTCTCTCTCTCCTGGCAGCTGGAGGCCTTGGGGAACCTTTCGGACGACATGAGACGCCATTTCCGCATGAAGCTGCGAAATCTCTTCACCAAGTTCATCCGCAAATTCGGGTGAGCCGGGGGCTCCTGGGTTGTGCCGGAGCCGCACCAGGGCAGGAAGGGAGCTCCCTGGGAAGCAGTGTGGGAAGAGGTGGGCACTGACGACTCTCGGTGCGCTCCTCAGCTTCGAGCTGGTGAAGGGGCTGCTGCCGGTCGAGTACCACAAGGTGCTGGTGAATATCCGCAAGGCTGAAGCCCGGAGCCGCAAGCAGCGTGCCCTGAGGCAGGCAGCTGCAGATACGGATGAAGAGCAGGCACCGCCAGCACAGCCCAGAGGAGACAGGTAAAGATGCGCCAGGGTGAAGTAAGAGCAGCACTGTTGGATTTACTCAGCTGGTGCCTCTAGAGATGCTGGGGACATCTCTGGGGTCTACATGCCTGGGCTTCTTCTGATTGCATCGTCCCGTCTGCCTTTTTTGACCAGCATGGAGGAGATCCTGGCTGACTCAGAGGACGAGGAGGAGGAAGAGGAGGAATGGCAGCGGAGCAGCAAGGAGCGGAGGAAGCAAGCACGGCAGAAGGGCCAGGCCTGGCTGAAGGAGGGGGAAGAGGATGAGCCTCTCAACTTCCTGGACCCCAATGTGTCCCAGCGGGTGCTGGGTGAGGAGCAGATCTTGGGATGTGGCTGGGGTGGGATGGACGGGGCGGGAGCTGGTGTGATGCACAGGGGCCCTGGGGGTACGACTGCCCCCAGGAGTAGGTCCTTCCCTAGGTTCTGACCCCACTCTTTGTGAGCAGCCACCAAGCCAGGCCCCAGCCGGTCCAGAGGAGTGAGCCATGACTTCCAGATGTCTGAGGATGGGCGCCTGATCATCCACGAAGAGGAAGAGGAGATTGACGATGCTGAAGCCAAAGGTACTGGCTGGGGGGCACGTCATACTTGCTTTGGTACTCGGTTTTCTTCCTGCCACCCATATGTGGGAGCTGGGGAGAATGTGAGTGGAAGCAGCAGGGGTTAGTGTGTCCTTGTGTCACACCCAGTGGCTCTTGTTTGGGCCACTGCCACCCAGGAGAGGCAGCCCCCTTCATCACCAGGATGGTGCTGGAGGGGACACAGCCACCTGTGCCAGTTCAGCAGGGGTACCCCGCTCCTGCAGCCCACTCCAGGGGCTGGCATGGTACCGGGGCTCACCTGTGCCCACATCCTGCACTGACCCTCTTGTCTTGTGCCATAGGAGTGGACGAGGAGATGGCAGATGTGCTGCAAGATGTGGGCCTCTGCAGTGTAAGTATGGGGCTTGTGCTCATGAGGAGACGTCATGGGGCTTGGCACAGTCCTGCCTGTGCCACAGCAGCTGCAGCTCTGCCCCAGAGGACAGTGGGAACACCGGGCAACTGCCAGCTGCTTGGAGGGATACGGGAGGCTTGCTGGAGACAGCGGACATGCACGGGCAGTCTTGGAAGGTCTCTGGGTCCCCACGGGAGGAAGCAGGATGTCAGGGTTACATGGGAGGGCAAGCTAGCTGCAGGGTCCCCGCTGCTTTCTTCTGCAGAAGAAAAGCCAGAAGCGTCGGTTCAGAGAGGAGCAGGAAGATGAGGAACCTGAGGCTGGGACCTACCCTCAGTACAGAGGTAAGTTCTCTGCCTGTGCCCAGTCTAGGGCTCCCCAGGGGCACAGAACCACATACCTGTCTTGCTGGGCTGCTCCAGGGCACCTGGAGCAGAGATCTTTGCTCGTGGGAAATGGTCATCCTTCTCTGCTGTCCTCACAGCCAAGAGCTGGAGGCAAAAACAGGAACAGTTTCCCCAGCCCTGGTGCATTCTGGCATCGGAAATGGGAGTGGGGAGCCCTGCGGCCCCTTTTCAACACGCATTCCCTGTTTTCCAGCTGGAGGCTCTGGGATCCATCGGCAGCTGGACAAGCAGCCAGCCTTTGGTGCGGAGTACAGATCCAAGGTCAGGGACCTGGGAGGTGGCAGGGTTTGGGTGGTGGGATGCCTGGGGTTCTGCTGGGGCAGGGCTGCTGCTGGTCTGGGGTTTGGGAAGCACCGGTCGTTTGCTGAGGGTCTGGTCCAGCAGTGTCAGGCTGGGGAGGTCTCTGCTCTGAGCTGCGGAATGCTTGGTACCTGTGAACGTTTCCAGCCCATCTTGGAGGACCAGTCCTGCCCTTTCCATGACCAGTTCCTGCTCACTGCTCAAAGCAGGTGTCTGTAGCATCATCTGGCTGGAAAATCAACCCGAAAGGCCATGTGCTCAGCCGGCATCCTGCTGTAACATAGTCTTTGGGGTGTCCGAGTGCCAGGGTTGCACCAGAACAGGGCATTTATGTCTCCCCTGGTGCCGCATCTTCTCCCACATCACTTTCTTCCGCAGAAAGGCAAAGGTGATGTGAAGAAGAAGGGCCAGCTCGACCCCTACGCCTACATCCCCCTGAACAGAGCTAAACTCAACAGAAGGTGAGGCTGGCCAGGAAGGGCACAGGGTGGCGAACAGGGCCAAAATCTGCCTTCCATCCTGTGTTTTGTTGTTACGTTTTTTTCGTGGGTCTGGGAACTCCATGCCAGCCTCTGTGCCGCTCCTTGCAGAGCTTGGAGCATCCCTGTGTGTCAGCTGTGCCCAGTGCCCACGTTAACCCAGCCTCCTCCTCCCTCTCCCCAGGAAGCGGGCGAAAATGCAGGGCCAGTTCAAGGGGCTGATGAAGGGTGCCCAGCGTGGGGCTAAAGCCGGCCGCAGGAACCGTCTGAAGGCCCAGCGCCCCTGAGGAGCCCTGAGTGCTCGGTCTGCACCTGCACAAGGACGGACAACACCCCGTGGCCTCTGGACAGGGGCTTGCTGAGTGAAGCAGGAGGTGGCCTGCATCTGTTTGGGACCCCCTGGGAAGCCGCCCTGTCGCATTACAGACTCATGGCCCCAGCTCTGCCCTCCTGTGCCTGGAGGAAGATGTGGGGTTGCCTGGTGTGGGGGCGGGGGGTGTATGCGAAAGCAAGGAACACATAATGAATATGTTGATAAATACCCACGGTTCCTACCCAGCCCAGATTCCTCCTCTCTTTCTCTGAAGAGCTGTGCGTTGCCTGCATGCTGTGCAGCAAGGCAGAGCCCGTGTCCCGTGTCCGTCTGGCAGACATGCATAGGGCTGAGTCGTGGGATTGACCAAAGAAAGAAACCGGAGGGGTTGTGAAGTTCTTTGCTTACAACCAGCTTCCTTATAGAACCTCCCTCTTGGCCGGATCTTCTGGATGAACAGGGTCTCAGCCCTAAGCTGTAGGCCAGGGGATCTCTGCCATGGGAGGACGTGTCTGCCATTTGGCTGCCCCTGGTTTCTGTCTTGCCTCCGCTTTTCTCATATCAGTCATGCCTGGTTGCAGAGCAGAATGGTTTGCTGCAAATTTCTTCAAATTGGCTAGAAAACTGCTACTGCAAACTCTATGCCTTGCCCTTTCCCATACCCATGAGAGCTGAGAGGAGCCCTTTCCTCTGCTCTGACTATCTGCCAGCTAGACCTGAGCAGCACAAATAATCCTGGACCTTTTTAGCTGTCCAACCATCTCAGGTTGGCATAAGCATCTGTTTTTGCTCAGTTACTTTTGCACTGAGCCCAAAAGATGGTGTTTGGCCAAAGCACGCTGAAGAGAATGGAGCTGAGGGTAGTGGACACAGGTTCAATTGCTCACATTGCAAAGAACATGTATTTGTGAACAGAGCTGGCTTTCCCTTCCTCTTCTACATGAAAAAGCCTTTAGTCCTTTGCCATTTCCCACTGTGGTAGCTTACATGCTGGAATTGCAATGCTCTAATAAGCTAAAGGGATTGTGCTTGTTCAGCCTGTTACTGCAGGGTTCTTTCTGGAGGCTGCAAATCCAGTTTTGTGCCTCTTACATGCCTTTTGGTTTTTTCCAAGATCCTTTTAAAAGCCTGGGGGTGGAGGATGAGCTCTTGTACTGGTATTGGTCCTGCCTTGTCAGGAGCACTATCCCCTTCCTGCTTCCCCATCCAGAGGTCTCACTTGGACCCTCGAGCCCCAGGGCCATGTTGAGGTGCTGTTCTAATCCAGCCAGAAGGGAGCCCACCGCCTGGTTTATAGGACAGGCATCTCCAGCAGCACCTCCTGACCACGTTCAGTCAGCAGGAGCTACATGCACCTCCTGCTGCCTGCAGCCTTGGCCTGATGCCCTCCGTCCCCTGAGAAGGACAGGGGTAGACAGGCAGCTGTCACCTTCTGAGCCCCAACACCTGTCACAAGTGGCTCCAGGCTTACCAGAGCTATCTGTTACTGCTTTTTCTCTTCTCTCCTTGGAGACAGAGCCTGGAGAAGGCTGTAGCTAATTCATTTAAAAGCTCCAGATTACTCACTGTATTGTTCTTCATTTGCATGTTGTTGCTTAAATTAGTGTACGCCTGTGTGGAACAGAAGAGTTTCATTAGCGCAGAAGACAGTGTTCACCAGAGCCGGTGTCCAGAGAACAGATTCTTCTGCAACAACATCTTGTTAATCAGCTAATTAATCATGTAATGCAGTAGAAACCTTTGGAGAGGAGACGTCATCCTGCCCAGAGAGGCTGGCGGTGAGTCAAGCCTGCTCCCCACAGCAGCTGTCCCTGCTGGGGAGCGGAGCTGCGGCTCGGGGGCCCGCCGGAGCCTGAGCACAGCTCTCTGCTATGGGGTAGGGTGAGGGGTGGTGTGGGGTCCTGCCTCCTGCAGATACCAGCCACAAATATTTTGTGGTTACCCGCAGAGGAGCACAAGACGGGGACCTGGAGCAATGCCTGGCTTTTGTTGCTCAAGCTGGGACATGGCTGGAGGCAATTTCTTCACCCAGCATGCTGTTAAACCGTGCAACTCCTTTCTGCAGGTGACAGCGGGCAATGACGGTGTCCCTGTGTTCAGATGTGCTTGTGCAGGAAATTGTCACGAAGGGCTTGCAGATAGCTGCAAAGCCGGTCTGAGAGCTGTGGGCTGCAGGGGTCCTGGGCTCGCTTGAGGACTGACGGGACTAACAGGCCACCCCTGGGTGAGCTGGGACAGTTGCAGATGCCCACATTGAATTTTAAAGCTTAAAATCAGGAGGAGAAGGAAAACGTCATAGTTTTCTTACCCTAGAAGCCGTCTGCCTCGGTTGTGTCCACTGTGACGTGCTGCTGAGGGGGGTGGATGTGCCCCATGGGGCTGTGCCCACACAGCATCCAGCAGGACCACCTCCTCCAGACATGCTGCAGCGCCTCTGGGGCTCCCCAGTTGTTAAGGATGGCAATAAGCTGAGACAGTCTATTCCCTAACACCAACTGAAAGCCAGGGTTGGGCACGCACCAAGGTGTAGGGATGGGAAAACCCTCCTGGGGCAGCAGCGTAAGAGGAATCTTGGTGTTTATATGCTAAAATGATTTGCAGTAAGATAATTAAGTGTTGAGGTTTAAAATGGCAAGGGACCACTCCAGCTGAAATCTAGTCAATTAAAAAAAAAGTCAGATTAATTCCTAGTCCTGTCAGCACTCTGAGCTACAGTTTAGCTGATTGTTTCTAAAAAGTTGTCTTTCTTTTCTTGGTTGCTACCTGTAAGCTCTGTGCAAACCTGGTGCAGGCAGTGCACAGGGGCATGGGGGCAGCCTGGGGCAAGGCAGGTGCTGCCAAGCACAAAGGAAAAAACAAGCAAACAAAAACAGATCGGAAAAAAGAAACAAAACTTCTTCCAGTGTCTCTGTTCCTCTAATTTCTCCATGATGGTGAGCAAAGATAAAAGATCTTCAAGCAGAGATGCGAGTTGGGGTTTATGGTGTAACTCCTGCTTCTTGGAGCACTCCGTGTGGTCTCTGGAGTCAGGCAGACCCTGCTGCGCTGGTTACACATAAGCCACAAATTAAAGGTTTCCTTGAAATAAAATGGCTGCAACTTTTATTTTTCTACAGAACATGAAGGCTTGGAGTGTCAGGTGTGCACAAGACTCTGAAAGGCAGCACCACAAGAACTTCCACAGCTCTGTACCCCTGGCCCCGTGTGCTGGTCGAGCCGGCCTTGGCCCTTCTTCTCTCCCATGCCAGGAGCTGCGGTGGCTCCTGCCACATGAAGGATGCTCCAGCGAGGGGAAAATGGCACAGGCACCTTCCTGCCCCCAGCAGTGGGTCCGTGCCAGCCAGGTCGCGCACGCTGCCGGCTCCCGGGCCGCTGCCGCAGCTCCCCGGGGACAGACCCGCACCCCGGCCCCTCCGCCTACAGCTCCCAGCGTGCCGCGCGCAGCGTGGGTGGCCGTTCCCCCCTCCGCCGTGCGCGCGGATCGGTCGTTGCCCGTTCGAATCGGCCAATGGCGATGGGGTGGTGCCGGCTGCAGCCAATGGTGATGCGCGCCCCGGGCAGGGCGGAGCCGAGGACGGGTAGTGCGGCGGACCAATGGGGAGGCGGAGCGGCAGGTATGAGATGGCGGCGGGAGCACCGGCGTCCGGCGGCAGGTAGGAGCGGGGCTCCCCGGGGCCGGCACCCGCATCCCTTCCCCGGCCCCTCGCCGCCTGACGGCCCGCTGCGGGCACTCCGCACCCGCCCGCAGCACGCTGCTGGCGGCAGGCGCCGGCCGGCGCACCTCCGTACCGGCCCACCTCCGTACCGGCCCGCCCATTGCGGCGTTTCCCCTGCGAGCCGGGCCGGCTCCGTCCCGCTGCGGCGGGGCAGCTGTCCCTCCGGCCGGGGTCCCTGGTCTCCTGCCGGCCGTGTCACCGGGCAGCCCCGGGGGGATGGAGGCGGCACCCTGCGGGCAGCTCCGTGTTGCTTTGCCGCGGTCCCCCCGCCCCGCGGGTCCGGCCCCGGCGGCCGGGGAGCGCTCGCCGCGGCCGCCCTACCCTGTGCTGCATTGCGGGGGAAGCACCGCCCGCCGCTCCGGCCAGGGGACAGCGGCCGCTCCGAGCCGCTCGCCCCCGGGGAGGGAGCCGCTCCGCCGGGAAGCGTGTCCCCGCTCCCGGGTCAGCACCGAGGGGTGCCGGCCCGCCGTTCTGCCCCGGCGCGGCCGCTCGCTGCCCGCGGAGGGCCGGGGGAGCCGGGGCTGGGCTGGCGCAGCCCCGCAGCCGCAGTGGCACCGACCGCCGAGCGCTTGGCAGTTGCAGGGTTTGGTAGGGTGATGGCACTATACAGACTTGTTTCGCATCCAGCGCTTTCTCCCTGGCTTTGTCCGCTCCACATGCGCTATTCTTGCTTTCCAAATGTGCGTACGCTGCGGGCTTCACATCCTTAATCTTTAGCTCATACGTAACCGTTCTACGACTGCTGCCAATAAAACAGCAGAGACCGTATGAGTGAGTTCCTCACTAGAACAGTGGTTTTGGATTACTGCTAAAAAGCTGTAATATCTCTTCCTCCTTTTTTTTTTTTTTTTTTTAAATCTCCATGTGTAGTGTGGAGCTGCAAACTGAGTATCCTTTGAGGGGTAATTCTTGTGGACTTGCAAAATAAATATGGTTGAGGGCTGATGCCTCATACCCAGCCTGATTCATAGTGGTGCTGTCCTGCTTGCTGCTGAGCCAAACCCACCTTGATGGCACCTACTGTGCTCATCTCTGAGAACTGCTGCGGTGCCTGGGCTGGGGCAGAGTGTTGCTTGAGGAGAGGTGAAGAGATGGTGCTCAGTGTGGCATGTTTGAGCAAGGATTGCCTTAAACACTGGACCTGGTAAAGGGATGAGTATGCTTTGTGCAGTTGAGACTTGCAACACTCTTTTAGATAAAGTATTTTGAACATGGCCTGGATCAGTCCAAGTGACTGAATTTGTTTTATGCTGACAGTTGTCCTTAGGATGTAATTCCCCAGTTATTTTACCCACCCCTCTGCTGCTCACTCCGCCTTCCTGCAAATGATGGTGTTAAAGCAAAGCCTGAAGTGTAAGTTTTACTCTAATGCTCCTTGTCACCCACACATAGTGCTAGCAAACTGATCTCTTACTTTGCAGGTCTATCACCACAAAGCTTGCCTTTTTTTTTTTTTTCCCAAATACGTGCCACGGCTGTGTTTTTGCCCATTGCCTCTCATCTGGAGAGAAGTGCAAGTTAGCTAGTAAAGCTTGCATGCTGCGTGTGTGGTCTCATAGCATGCTGACTTAAAGATTGGAAATGAAAGCTGGTTGTCTTAACCTCCTTACTAAATGTTACTGAACGTGACGAAAGATGATTTGTGTGGCTCTCTCTTCAGTTTGTGGTCTCTCTAACCTCTGCCTGGCTCTTCAGAACCGTGAATGATGATTGCAGTGTGCCCGAGTGCTCAATTTCAAAAGAGAAACATCTGTCTGTTTAATGAATGCATTTAATATTTGATTCAAGCAGCGCCTAAATGCTTTGCCAGGCACTCAGTGTTCACATTGGCCATTTGCTATGGTAGGGGTGGCATAAATGGAAGGGATCTGGAAGGCAGGGTGTGCTGAAAAAAGGCATTTTGCTAAAATGACTTGAATGTCACTGCACAACTGGACATCAAGAGCTCACATCATAAACAAGCAATGAAAGGAGACATAGTTGCCATCTATGTTTTACTGCAAATAGGAAAACATCCACTGTAAACATGAGTTAATGGGAAAAAGTGAAAGTGACTTGCTGAGAGTCATGCAGAAAAAAAGGTTGATTTCAGAGTCAAAGCCATGTCTGAAAGCATGGCTACTTTTCTCTGAAGATAGCTTGGAGTAGGGGATGATTTTTATTCAAATGTTTCCTTCTCCACAACTCTTAATAAAATCTTTGAGACCTAGACTTGCGTCATCCCCTACTCAGCTCAAGCCTCATCAGGCGCACATCCAGACCTGAACTCAAGTCTATGTTGCATTTGCAGTGTTTTTGTATGTTTGCATGTAACACCCTGTCCTGTTCTCATCCAGGGCCTGGGATGGGCTTGGACAACAGGATCCTTGTTCTGCTGCGCCCCAGTTTATTGTCTGTTTGCATGAAGGCGGAGCATTGCTTGCCCACATAGCCCAAAGCAGCGTCTGGGTCTCCTTGCCAGCCTAGCCGGTGCCTTGTTGCTGTGTGCACATTTACATGCATATGAAAATGTCACTGGGCTTCATTAACGCTCCTTTAAAGGTGCCTGGGCACTCTGTTCAGTCTGAAATTGGAGCGCTGGATGCTGTGCTGGGAAATCAAATTCCTTGTCCTAAAGGTCAAAAGTCTTCAGTGTGTGTTGATTTAATAAGTGGCATGAACAGATGGGACAGAGACAGAGCAGCATGGAAATGTTGGCTAATATCTAATGGTTGCACTGAAGTCACATTCCTGTTGGAAATACTGTCCCTTTGTAAGCCGGGTTTGGCTCCTGGTCACAGCTGAGACCTTGTGTTTTCAACTTGTTTCAGAGTTAGCTTGTTCTATAGGATCTTGTTTTAACTTTTCTTTAGCTGGAGGCAAGAGCAGGGAGGTGAAGCCCTTTCTTTAGCCTGTGCTCTGCTGGATTTAGGCACTGACCTGCTCTGCTGCTCTTGGGCAGAAGCAGGAGGCTCTCACGAATCCTGTGCTGTGATCCTGGGGGCTGACACTGTGGGGTCTTGCAGCCAGCTTGGGGAGAGAGATGGAGGGAACTGTGGCCCCATGTTGTGATAAATTTGGCTGACTCTTTGTTTCAGAGCTTCACAGGTCTGTTATGTTCCTGGCCTCTCATCCCGGTGCTGCATTACACTCACCATTGTGTCTGACAAGAGCATTCAGCCCTTTTCTCTAAGGTGCAACAGCCTCACTCCCTGGCCCTTGGCCTTTCTCACCTCTACACTAGGTAATTGCAGTTAAGCTATCTACAGTTTCCTCATAAATTTTTTCAGAAACTCTAGATAGTAGGGAATGTGATAAGCTGCTTAAATAATTGCCTGCCAGCTGGCTTATGAGAACTTTTAATGTGTTTGCTTTTGGCCTATAAAGCTCTAATAATTTGGAGTCTGGCCAAAACATCCTTTCTTCTCGAGTGGTGGTGTGGCAGCTCTGATTTTCAGAGGCAGGAGTCCTCGGGGGAGCCGGCATTAGTTTCTCTTTTTGTTTTGCTGGAGCTGAGACTCAACGTTGAAGCGTAGATTTATGGTTTGGGAGTTCCATATGGGCATTCCTACAGCCCTGCTCACGAGCTGTCACATAGCAGGAGACAAGCGTGCCAGGGCTGGCCATGCCGGAGAGAGCGGGAATCCTTTCAGGGAACGTCCTCCAGGAGCTCTCGGGTGCCTGGAGCTCCCCTTTCACACACGTGCTGCTCTGCATCCTCCTGAGCAGCCCCCCAAGCAGCACATATATATATATATATATATATATATATATATATATTATATATATCTCTGCTCCCTGGGCTCTGCAGAGAAACCAGGTGAATCAGGCAGACATGACCTCTCAGGCAGAATGGGAAGAGAAGCATTTTCTGATCAATATGGGAGAGTTGCATTAAGTGACAGTATAGGTTATCATCATATGGATCCTGGTATCTGTGTACAGTATTTCAGTTTTTGAAGGGGATTCGGGCATGGCAGGATATCAAAAGCACTGGGTCCCCTTTCTGTTTAATTTAGTGAGTTAATTGGGCTGCTTTGTGCATCTCTGTCTCTCCGGTGCTCCATGCTGTGCTGCTCTGCGGCTGTCCTAGCCTGTTTATCTGTGTGCCTCAGCAGCCCTGACCAGATGTCACCAGCTTATTTAAATGCTGGCATGCATCCAGGTGTGCCTCATTGCAATTCCAGCTTGTGAGAGTTTACACATCTGGAACATGGGATGTGGCCTCTGACACGCTCAGTGGTGTCTGCAGAGCATTGCTGATGAGAAGGGGGTTGATGTGCTCTCATCCCTTGCAGACACCACGATACAAAATACAGATGCAAGGCTGCATCTTGCCCATTGCACCTCCAGAGCGAAGGAGTATTGTGGAATTACAAAAGTGTAATGGACAAAAACAAGAGCTGTGACTTCCCGAATACCTTTGTCCTTTGTATTTGCCAGGCTGTGACCACAAAATCTCACCCAAGAGCTGGTTGTGGGTCCAGGCCCAGGTCTTGGTGTCCCTTCAGTCGAGAAAAAACAACACTAGTGGAGTGAAACAGAGAGTGCTACAGCACATGATATTTTCATTGCGATGCTTTGCTTGAGCACTGACAGCTGATGGTGGGATGGGATTCTCAAATGTGTTCTGGGTGTGAGTTGGTGCCACCAATTTTGGGTGATTATCACCCTGTGGGAGGACTGGAGGAAAGCACCCTTCCTTCCTTGCTGGTTTACTCAGAGTTCCCATTCTAGTTGCTACAATAGCTTGTTAATTTTGCTGTGCTGTTTTTGTGTGATTGCTTGATTTTTTTCAGGTCAGAAGTAAACCTGATTGTTGTGGGGGCTCCTCTTTATAGCTGGTAATTCTGGTCTGACCTGGACACTGGCTTGGAGCTACTGGACTGAGAAGCATCTTCTCCTCCTTGCTAGTCTCTGAACTGCATCTTCCCCTGCCTCTGAAGGAAGCCCTAGGGCTCTTATCCTCAAGAGTAAGGATGACAATCAGAGGCACATGCAGCAGTTTCTGAGTGCTAGAGGCCAAGGAGATAAAGGTAGGACTGGCCTGTGCCTCTCATTGACTCCTGGTACACTCAAAATGGGGAAGTAAAGAAGGTAAAGACACTTTAAAATGAGGATAGTAAGGGAATGCTTTAATTGTTGGCAACTGGAAAGTACCCATGCACACTCTGAGGATACAGACACGTATGGACCTTGCAGTCCACCTAGCTAAGGACCAAATGGGCAAAAGTGGGAAGAATATTCCTACCTGGAGTGTGAATAAAGCTGAAGAGCAGTCAGTTGGCCAGAGTCCATGGACAGGCGTTCAGTAAAGAACGGTAGATTACACAAGAAAGGTGTTAGAGTTCCTGAAAAGTGGAGGTGTCCTTGCAGTTTGTTAGTTTGACTCGTAGTCAAAGGTTTTGGTGGATAATTCTGCAGGGCACGGGGAAAAAATGCCCCAAATTTGTGTCCTAGACATGGGACACGATGCTCGGGGCAGATACAACCTGGGCCCCCTGAGAACCTCAGATCTATGGTACATTATTCACGAAGCAATTGGCTTAGATTAGTAAAACAAAGGAAAAAAGATGCATTGTTTTGACATGATCATAACTATATGACTGGGGCAGGGAAAATACATCAATTCAGTTTCTATATAGACTAACCCCAGCCCGTGGTAACCTTCTCCTGAGGGAGGCAGCATGTCCAGTGTGTTCTGGGTGGTGGGAAGCAGCTGCAGGGCTTCCTTGGGCTGTGACCCTCCCACCCTGTGCAGGGGTCCGGATGGGGCCCTGGGGTGCTCTGGGGTGCTGCTGGGCCCCCCCACTCCCTAGCACTGCTGGCCTCTTGTCTCTGCCTCACGTGGAGCTTAGCTCCTGCCTCCTCAGCCCCATGTCCCAGCCGTCCCTGCCTGATAGCTTTCAAACCAGCTCCTTTGTGCTCGGTCCCATGTTGCCCCTCATGCAGAAGCTGGATTTCCTCTCAATGTTTGCAGTGTGACCTGATTATTTTTCTTGTCCTTCCTCGCCCTCCTTTTTAATAATGTCTACAGAAAAGCCGGCAGAATTCAGTTATATCAGTCATGCTGACTGATAGTGCTGCTTCTTCTCTTGGGATTCCTCCTCTTTTCTGTCCCTCCAGCATTCATTTCAGATTTAGCTATCAGCCCTCTAAAGACAGGGTATTGCCTTTGTTCTGTGTTTGTACAGCATGGAGCACAGTGGAGTCTCCAGCTGTGACCGAGGTTCCCAGTGCCACAGTGATAAAAGTGAATAGATCGGTAACGAGAAGAGGCAGCTGCTGCCATCTAAAAAGATTCAGTTTTGGTGCTGGTTTCAGTGAAATCAAGATTGCATCTAAGGCTCCTCTTCTATTGCTGCTCCTAGTAGGGGTTTATATTAAAATAAAGACACAAACTTTAGACTGCATTGGAAGTCATGAAAATTGGAGCAGCATGGCTATTTAATGCTATTACACTGTGTTATTCTGATGTTAAGGCAGGCATATGAGCTTGCAGATCTTTAATGTAAAGTTAATGGGTTTCTGGCAGTAGCTGTGTTTCCGTGTTTTTTTACAGAGCCTTGGGTAGGAGACTGAGCCATTGCACAGCATGGGATCATCCAGAGCTGTGCTGGTGGTGCAGGGAAGGAGACTTGGTGAGGAGCATCACTGTGAATGTGCGGCTCCTCACTAAGGCGCCTCTTTTCATCCTGCTAGCACTAGAAGGCATCTGGATGCTCTGATGTTGTGGTGATGGCTGATTGAAGTATTGCCTTGTTAACTTCAAAATATTCCAGTGGCTAGTATTAAAGATATCATAGAAGAATTCACTGAGGTCAAACTTGAGAAGTTCATACCGAAATGCAAATCTCTTCATGTTTCACGCATATCAAACTGTCTTGCTACTGCAGTTTTCTTTGACACTGGTAATATGTTGCATTTTCAGCTTCTTCCAAAGCAAACTTCTCTCCCCCTTCTAACCCTTTTATCTTCCCAGATAGGTCTGTCTCCAGGTTCACATCACAGATGTGTAGCTGATATTGCAGAGGTCTGCTTTGAGTCCTTTACTGAGACAGAATTTGAATTCATAGATTATAGCAGCGACTTGGATATCCTATTTACCCAATGTCCAAAAGATGGCCAGGTGTTACATTAGTTCCAGATTGTCCAGCATAGGCTGCCATCAAATAATAGCAGCTTTCTTCCCCGGCTTCTTGCTGTTCAAATTGCATATTATTATCGGGTTCCCATAGCTAAAAGACCTGAATCACTCTATGTTAGCTGTTTAAATGTGAAGAAAGCAAAGCAAAAATTTAAAAGGCAGTGTTACCTAGCATGGCTTACTTGTATCAAGTCTAGAGACAGTAGGCAATGGTTGGCATCCACTGCACGGTGCTCTGTGTACTTATCAAAAAAGGACTCTGCCCCTATAGACCTTATAAGTATAAACCTAGGCAAAAATTTCTTCGTCTTTCTTCACATTTTTCAGAGGCAAATCAGTCATCCTATGAAGAGTTACTGTGCCAAATCTGAGGCCTGAATGTGATCTTTGTTATGCTGTCTTACAATAATGTCAGTCTGAAGTACAGTCCTTAAAGCAACCTTAACTGTGAAGTCACTTCTAACGTCTCTGTGGTCCATCCCCATTAGACTTCTTTTAAACATATACAGTTTTTGAATCTATAAAATAATTTGTCTTCTAGTGCTCTTGTACTTAAAATGATTCCACATAATTCCACTATGGTTCTTTCATCTCTTTGCAAAATCTGGAACAGCTCCTCTCTGGCTCTGGAAATACAGTCTTCAGACATCCTCATTAATTGATTCCTTACTCGGGCACGACATAGGAAATGATGCTGCTTCTCTCTCCCTGGGGAAATGCGAGCCTGTGTGCATCTGTCCTGTCTCCCTTTGTGCCTAGCCAGGCAAAGAATCGCTCACGTTTTGTGTCCCTTAGCACTGCCTGCTGATCGCTCTGCTCTCAGCATTTGGTGGTAGCCTGGCTGTTTCTTACAGTCTAAAGATTTTGTTATTATAGTAGGAGATTTTTCTTCCATTATCTGCCTTATTTTCAAAAGCTCTTTAATCCTTTTACTCACATCTGGTAAGACTCCTCTACTGTGGTGTGTCTGAAGCGTTAGCTCTTTAGCAACAATGTATGAACTGTGTAAAATGGCACCAAAGGTGGATTTTGCCCACCGAATGAAGTACATCAGGCTCCTCCAAAATTCTACAGTTTCCAGCTTTTCCATTTTCCCAGCTAGGCAAACACAGCCAATGCCTTGCCCCAAAGGTACCTCTTCCTCCTCTTTCTTTGCTTACTTTTATTCTCCTTATGCTCTGTTTTGGCTTGCTGGAACCTCCTTCTGCCTTCACATAGGTGGAGTTAGAACAATATAAAATCTGTAAAAGCCACTAAAACAGTCGAGCCTCACCTATCTGCAAGCTTGCTGCCATGTGAGCTAAATCTGCTGGCTTGCAGAGCTCTTGCACCACAGGTTCGATCACCAGGTTTTTCCAGTTAAAGTTTCATTTTTGTCTTAGTTTCCAAGGCATTTCACTGCCCTGGTTCTAGTTACCTTAGGGATTAATTGATCCATCATGATTTTGACCTCCTGCACCATCCACTCCCCATGAAATGATGGGGCTGTCATGCCTGAAGCAAGAACGTAGTGTGTGACAGACAGCTTTCTTTGTGACTTGGCTGGGATCACAGGCTTCGCTTCTAAAAGATACTAGAATGGCAAGAATCTCGGCACAATATAGGACCCACTTTTTTTAATCTGCTGTCTTAATCACAGCCCTATGAGTACAAGGTTTTATTATTCATTGGGATTTGATTTTATTCATGGGATCAGAGAGGAAGCTATTTAGTCCTTTATTTTAATGTCTTTTGAGGTGTTGTAAAGCAATCCGAGATCATAGCATATAGAAAATACAACTCCGTAATCACAAGCAAAGAAAAAAAAAAAAGGCAACAAACTCCCTGAATACATGTTTGTCTCCCCTTTGCTGCTGTGATATAAACTGTGAGTGTAGGTAGAGTACATCCATCATCTTTTTTTAACATGAAAACAGCAGATGGGGCACATGGCGTTTTCTGAAGGTTATAGTGTGTGCAGCAGCGAGGATTGGCAGGGTTATTGTGTGTAAAGCCAGTGGGGGCTTTATCTTTGCTCAGAAATAGGGGTTTGCTTCACATTTCCATTTTGATTAGCAATAATGATACAAAGGCAAATTTTATGAGCGAGGAAGAGCTGCTAATAAAGTGACCTTTCAAAATTAAGTAGCTCATTGAAGTGCCGTACCACAATAAGAGTATACAAGGCTGGAACCAGCTGCGGCAGGCGGGGAAACTGGACAGGAATCCAGAGAAATGTGGAACGGGAAGCCTGAGGTGGATGAACAGCACACAGTGGCACAGTGCTGGTAGCAAAGGGCAATGGCCAGGTGCTGTTTCCAGCTGTGGGGGGCTGATCTATGCGCTTTGCCTTGGAAAGGATCTAAAAGTGTGAAAGGCAGGGGCAGAGAGTGTTTCTAGCAAGGTTCCTGGGCATGGGGTTGTGCAGTTAAGGGACTGGGTTATGGTCCTGCCCGCCCCTTAACATCGGTTGTGCTTGGATGCTGTTGGGAATGTGTTTGCATGGCTTTACCCATGATAAACACCGGGTAGATTTGGGGATATTTTATGGATTCCTCTTGGATACAGGTGGAGAGCACTTAATACCATGCTGGTCCTGATTCAAAACCTTGGTTTCTATGTAGGAATTATTTGCTGGTAAACGCCAGCTACGCAGCCTTTGGCAAGAGACATGAATCAATTTGTCCAGCTTTTCTTTTCTGTTTTGTCTCTGTGTGAAGGCTGATGCCCAGTGTGTGCCAAGGGGGCCTTTCAGCCCCAATAATGCGCCCTTGTGTCTCGTAGCATGCGTGGAATTTGCATAGGCTGTGCTGGGACAGGCAGGTTTCTTTTGTTGCTGGAAACAAGGAGCAAGTTCTTTTCCCTGTCTCCGCTTCCTAATGCCTCTCCAAAAGCTCTCGGCACTCATGTAAGAAATTTACCTTTTATCTATTTATTTTTGTATTAAATGTTGTTAAACTTTGTGCAACTTGTGAAGCCGGCTGTGCTGAGAAGTCATGTCAGTCAGTTCTAGTTGACAGAATTGTTTAATTTTCTTTCTCTGAATCTAGGTATCTAATTGTCAGAGGGACCAGATAATCTGTGATGCTTGATGTAACTGCTGCAAAGTATTTGCATATCTTCTCTGTGGGGAAACAAAACTGCTAGTGAGTGAATAACAGTGCACGGCAGGGTCACTGGGCCTATACATTTGCTATTAACCCTTCTCAGGATCTGTATTGCCACAGAATGAGTTGTCATGGGTTTCAGGCAAAGGGCTTGCTCCACATTATGGGCAGAGCTGGCATTTGTTTGTGTATTGTAGCTCAGCGCAATGAAATGCGAATATGATCAGATCGATTGGCAGTTGCTTTTTGGCAGCTGATACCAAGTCGTTTGTGTTTCAGTCTTGATTTGTTGCAGATAACAAACTGCTGAAAAACAGACTGGGAGGTACTCAGAAAAATATGGCCCCCATTTGGAGTCGGCAGCATGCTTGCTAGGCCACTCTGAGCGATGCAGCTGGGAGCCTTTAAGAGCTTTCTAAAATTTTAGATGACCTGGCAGATTGCCTTGCAGTCTGCCTTGCAGACCTTCCTCCTCTCCATCCTCTTGAAGGAGGCTTTGACATCCGTGGAGAGCAGTGGCAAGGGGAGAGGGTTTCGTACAGATTCTCACGCTGCAAGTGTCGCTGAGAGCCTTCTTTCCTCTGATTTCAGAGAGTATCCTTCTCCTTGTGAAGCCTGAGTTCTCGCTTTTATTCTCTTATTCTGATCACACAACCTGGAAATCACACCAAGATGGTCTTTCAGGTCAAAGACGTATGGCAGCAGCTCAGATAACTGTTGGGTTCGCAGGTGCTGCGTGGGGGCAGGCTGGAGTTCAGGTGAACTGCCAGTATGTGCTTTGTTGTCCTCCCCTTCGTTAGCTGCTGTTGATTTACATCAGAACAGTAAGTCGCTGAGATCTCTGAGCTAGTAGCTGAAGTCCTCTGCTGCTTGAACCAATGGATGTTAGGTCTGGTGGGTTGCACGTGCTGTCGGTGGTGGGTATGCTGAGCAGTGAGCACAGATGCCCAGCGTGGTCCGAAGACAGTGATGTGGCCTTCATCCCTCTGCAGAGAGGAAGGTCAGAGTGCTCCGGTCTTCTGTGGGAAAGCCTGCTTTGGGGGGGAAAGCCTTTGGTGGCCTCCGGGGAGGTGGGCAGAGCTTATGCATCCCCTGGGTACCACACCATGGAGGGACCGAGTGATCCCTGAGGCAGGAGCACCACCTTGCTGTTACCTGTGTGCCTGGCAGCTGCTCCTGGAACATGGTGTTTGGTGGGAGCTCAGCGCTAAGGAGGGGTGTTGAGACAAGGGAAAGCATTGTGTAAGAGCCCAAGAATGATTAAGGGCTGGGGAATGTCAGGCAGGGTGTGCAGGCTGGGTGGGCAGGCAGCTTCCACGCAGAGCCCTGGGAGAACTGGCACTCCAACTCGCAGGGCCAGAGTATGACATTGGGGCAGTAGCTTGTGACTCGAGAATAATGACACTAATCCTCACATTTAAGTAAAAGAGGGACAGGAGAAGCAAGCTAGGCAACTCTAGCCTGTGGGCTTGACTTGAGAAGCGTGTGTTTGAAACAATGGTGGGAAGACAGTAATGGAAGACCTAGAGGTAGATGGAAATTGGGACAAACTTTAAGTGTGAGCGTTAAGAACGCTGACTAACCTGAGATAACTCTTCATTTTGATTTTAGACATGGTAAGTGTAGCTTATCTAACCTCTGGTAGGGCTAAGTGTATTTTACAGATAACCCTTGGTAGAACAGTGTCTTGGGTGCATCCCTTTTTCCCGTGCCACATGAGAAGCTATGAAATGAAGAAATTAGGCATCAGCAGAGAATAGGGAGGTTGGATAAAGGACAGCCTAAAGGAGAGGCAAGAATTGAATGAGCCAAAACGAGATGTTCTAGAAGAAAGGTTACTGGGGGTTCCTCAAGGCCTGATCTTGCGTGACTCGTGCTACTAGTGATGAGTTCACACTCGCTCCAGAGTCGGAGTGCTTAGCCAAAGAGTTGGCAGCTTGTTGTCTGGGAGCGTTTGGCCACATCCTTAGCAGAGCTGTGGGCTAGTGTCGTTGCATGCGTATGATCTCAAAAACAAAGTCCCAGGACATGGGAACTATCCATTTTTGATAGGAAGACAGGGATGATGGAATGGCAATGGCAACTGATGAGTATAAGCTGGCTGTGAAAAAATTTAGATTGGGATTGAGACTTTCAGGGCACTGGGAGTAAATTTCAGGGCAGTGAGACAGAACCAAACTTATTTATGACTGAGTGTGGTAAGTTAATGTAAAATATTGGGTGTCGTATCTGCCTGAGCTAGTAGGTCGTCGATACGGTGCAAGTTTTAGTCGGATGCTGCCACATGTCACGTATGTTACCATCAGGCCATAGCGTGCTAGTCTTGGGCTGTGCTGTACAAATGGGCCAGAAACGTTTTTGCTCCAAAGGGAAATGTAACTTCACTGTGCTGAACACTCACCAAAGACAGTGCTGTTGGTGTAGACTGGTAGCTCCGGTGTCAGCAGATGTCTCCTTCAGGGCATGCCAGCTGGCTTAAAAAAAAAAAAAAAGAGAAAAAAAAAAAGAAAAAAAGAGGAGTTACTGTATTATTTTTTTTTTCTCCTTCCCTTTTTTGCAGTGATGCCATCTGCAATTTTGTCATTTGCAATGACTCCTCCCTCCACAGCCAGCCGATCATTTTCAATCCTGACTTCTTTGTGGAAAAGCTGCGCCATGAAAAACCAGAGGTGTTCACAGAGCTGGTTGTCAGCAACATTACCAGGCTCATTGACCTGCCAGGGGCAGAGCTGGCCCAGCTCATGGGAGAGGAGGACCCAAAGCTGCCCGGAGCAAACAGCACAGCCTCTGGATTTTTTCGTTCTTTGATGTCTCTGAAGCGCAAGGGTGAGTATGACATGATGTCTGGTGCCTACCTTGAGCATGATGCTGACCGTCATCATCTGTTACGTGTTGTTTACAAAACTTTCAGTGTATGACTGTTGTTTTGAGTTGGTGTTGAATGCTTAATACTGTAGGTTTGTAATCTTGGGGATGCCACCTCTAGAAAGGAGCAAAACAGAGGCCAGGAGGTTCACCCAGGAAATGCCCTGCCACTTCTGTAATAGAGTACCTTCTTCTGAGGTTATTGCTGCAGTCTGTCAGGTTGGCCTTGGTGGGTCAGCTGCTCTCTGTGCTCAGTGCAGCACACACCACAGAGGTATCGCTGTGGTCCTTGGGTGTTTCTGGTCTGGCTCTGTGGATAGCACTGAGCTGGAGAGAGGCGCCCAAACAATCTGCAGATTCTTCCAATACACACCAAGGTGTCCTTGTCTCCGCTTGTTCCTGTCCATGGCAGTCCATGCTTTGTTTTCCTTGGCTCATTAGCTTTCCATATAAGCCACAGAATATCAGTAAAGGCTGAGAGCATCAGGTTCCATGAAGAACAATAATGCCCAGGTTTTCTGCGCCACTGACTTCACTCAGTGCCCACTGTTTCCTACAGTAGCTGTCCCAGCTCTCTTGAAGGTCTTGTCTGTGCAGCTCAGAAATCTGTAAGCTTCTCCCATCCAAATGCCAGTGTCACTCTGATCCACACCCCAGTCCAGTGAGTCAGTGACAAAACTCTGCAAACTGACTCTGCTCAAGCCCAGATTCAACCCTGGGAAATTACGTATTTCTCTTTTGCTCTGAGACGAGCATTCATCTGGAACTTTCTTCTGGCAAATGGATAATTCTTATCTTCTCTTTCAAGGTCAGCTGTCTTGGTTATGAAACATTAGCCTCAGGCACCTTCTTGCAAGTCTGAGACTCGCTTTTGAGCACAGTTATATTCAGATCCTTTCTTCTTCACTGGCTGGCATTTACCAGTGTGTTTTGTTGTAACTAGAAGGGTGTGTGCTCCCTCCCACCTCTGCCCACATTCAGGGGGAGCCTGGTTCTCCTGATAAGTTCAGTTAAACCTTCTCACTCATCTAGAGAGAAACTGCCTCCATCTGGGCACCTCTCGCATCCCTCATCAGCTCTGGTTTCCTGGGCAGCCGCCTTCAGATGTTGGCAGCCTGAGGTTGAACTCTTTTAATTAGTACTCCCTTCCTTTGAGCAATTCTGCTGTGGTGAGTACCTCTGAGAAGGGAACTATCACAATACCTGTATATGGCTTTTTCAGTCTTCAGTCTTTATATAGTTTCTCTAAGGGTTTCTGATTCTACCAAACCTATTCCTTCACCGTATTTCATAAGGACAAGCTCTGCAGCCCCACTGCTCAGGCTAAATTGTCTGGTGCTGGCTTCAGCTCTCCACTCCTGGCTCACCCAGTGGGAACCCTGGCAGGTGCACTCACTTCTGCCTGGCCAGCACTGCAGGGGTAAATCAAGTTCTTTAGCATCCTTAGGTGAGAATTATTCAATATTGCCATGACTGACCATGCTGCTCCATAATCACAGGTCTTCACACTGCCCCCGCCCCCCCTTCACACTGCAGTTAGACTGTGTTCATACCTGTCACTGCTCCTGCCTCAGTTCCAGGAGAGTAGCAGGACACCTTAAATTCAGACAGTTGCCACCTGACAAACAGAAGCGAATGGGTAACCAAGCTAAAAGTGTTTTCTTAGCATGTATGGAAGCTTCCCTGTTCTTGACAAAGCCTTCTAGCAGGGGCTTGTGAGCCTTTTCTAACTTTTTTTTTTTAATCTTAAATTATCTGTACTCTGCTGGAGCACTGCTCTTATCAGATCTGGTGTCTCCCGCCAGCTCTCTTCCCCAAGAGCTCCACCTTCCCCCATTCAGATGTTTCCGTGGCCGTGTGTCTCACCACAGCTCCAGCTAGCAGATGTTTCCAAGCCTGCTGGCTGCTCTCCCAGGCTGCAATGGCAGCGTCTCCCTGTGTTGACAGGCACTGTCTGTGAACTCTTTGGCCAAACTCTGAGAAAAAGTAGTCTGTGCCTACAGAGAAAATCAGTTTCGTGTACTGTGTGTTTCAGCTTGGAGCCCTCATTTGTTTTTCTTTGTGTTATAGACCAGCTAGAACAAACAGGTTTTATTTCTTCAAAGCCAGAGGCCAGGGACCACAGAGCTCAGAGCTGATCAAACTGCAAATACTTACAACTTCTTTGAGTGTCAGGAAATTCAATTTCATGCTGCTGCTTAGTTTCAGAAGCAATTGTACAATAACATCTAAGCCTTCGTAAGTCAGCATCCATTCTCCAGACATGTCTTTCAAGTTTCTTTGAGAATCAAATTCTCATTCAGATATCAACTTCTGACTTAAAAAGTAAATCGAATTTGTCAGGCCCTGCATGTCTGAAGAAAATGTATTTTCCTCTTCTCTTCCTGGCCACTATTCTATCCGTTGAATGTCTAACGAGTTTAGTTTTCTTCAAGGATGAGAATCTTTTGCGAACTGTTCTCTGCCTTTGCATTCAAGGTTTTCAGATCCTATATGTGGACCAAAAGGTCACATTTTCCTCCTGTCTCATATAAGACTGAAGCATGCACTTTATCAGAAAGAAGTCAGAAAGTTCTTGATTTAACAGGAGGCTGGAGTTCCTGGTGGCTTACCATATATTTCAGAAGTCCTGGAAGAAAGTAGAACATTCTTCAGGCGGAATAAATTTAGTTGCATGGGGAGGCTGCTAGAGAAGTGCACAGGGTTAACCAAGTCTTTCCCACATGCTGTGAGCATCAACACCACAGAAGAGTAAGATCTGTAGTACAACAGACCAAAAGCTAGTAAAATCAAAATGTGCTATGACGGGGAGGAAAAAAGTGCAAGAGAAAGCTTGTGAGGGAGATAACTTTTATCATACCAGCCAACGCACTGCTTGGATTATAGGGCTGTCAGCTGTAACAATAAGGGGGGGGAAGTCTTCAGCCACAGAAAGCTGGGGTGCAAATGCCCAGCTTGCTCTCAGAAGTGGCCCATGCTTCTGGCAGTGAGGTCACAGAGAAGGGAGGAATATTGTTTTTCCTAAATCCATTGGCTCTTTGAAGCCTAAGTACAAGGGCAGGACAAACCAGCTCTATGCCTGGTTGTAGTTGTCAGTCCCAGTCAGCATGTTGCAGTATGGCCTGTCCAGCATCTTGTCTCTGGCTGTAGCCAAAACCTACATGCATCTGCGGGAAGAAGTGGTGCTCAGGGCTCTGGTTGCTGCCAGTGATGTCCCTGGGAGTTGCCTCAGCTTTCTGAGGGACAGAATGTGCTGGCTGTGTGTGTTTGGGAAAAGACATTCAGCAAGACTGCACCTATTAGAAAATACTGTCCTGCTGGATAACCACTGTCTTGGGAAGTCCCTCTCTAGACAAGAACAGTTTTCTGCATTGGTTCAACAAGTGCCTTTCAGTTAAATGCGATTTTCATCTAATGTTTCCCCCTATGCAAGGATCTCTTTCCTTTCAGCTCCAATTGCTTCTATCTTCTTTTGAGACTGTAGCCTGGAGTCCTGGAGCTAGCAGCTCATGCCTGATCTGTAATGGCCTCATGAGGTAAAAGCAAACTCCAGGGCTGAGAGGAGCTGTCAGTGGAGAAGGGCCCAGCTCATTGCTTCACTACTCCTTTTTTTCTGGTTCTTCCTTGTTCAGCCTTTGTACTTTACTCAGGCTATGGCAGCTGATGGAAGAGAGATTCACTGGGATCAGGGGATTTTCCCTGAAAAGGAGACCAGTGTGAGCCAGTTGAATGATGTTTGCTCTCCCCAGTAGTGCTTGTTCTGCTCTACCATAGTCTCATGGCTGCACCACTTCTTTCTGTTCCACTCCATGTCAAGCCGCAGTGAGGATTAATCTGGACTTTCTTTCCCAGGTGTGGAATGTGCCAATATGGCAGCATTTGGGCAGCCCAGGCTGTCACATCTGCCCTTCTGGCTTCACTGTTTCCATAAGGTCCAAGCTTGCAGATGATGTGCCCTTTAAAATGAAGCATCTGTTCTGGTGGTGTTTTCTTTTCAGGAGCAAGAGAATATTTCCTTTAGCTGATAAAAACTGTAATTAAGCTGAGGTAAGAAGCAAGATGATGAAGCCCTTGTAAGTACAGCATGGTGAGATGAAGTGACTTATTTAGGAGTGCTTGTGATATCTCGCATCTCTGGGGGAGCCTTGTGACCTTCACCCTTAACATTTTGGGACACTGATCTTTGCATGCTGAGATGCCGTTCTTTGGGGACCACTCGTCTCTGTGGCTGCTGGGCTCTGCACTGTCTGAACATATTATCTTCTGTTCTGCAGAGAAAGGAGTGGTGTTTGGCTCGCCACTGACAGAAGAAGGCATTGCACAGGTCTCCCAGCTAATTGAGTATCTGCATAAAAGTAAGTGACTCTGTCTTGCTGTCTTCCTATCCCAAAGGGTATCTGTTTGGCCCACCTCAGGTCTGTGGTGCGGACAGATGGAAAAGCTCAGAGGTCTCCAGCAGCAGGAGTTTGGGGCTGGACTAGACCACTGTTTCCCAGAATTGCCTAGCAGATAAGTTAATCTCTTTCCCTCTGAGCGTGGACTCTTTCCACTGGTGAGAGCCAGCTTGAAGTCATGTCTCTGAACGCAGCTCACTGAGGCTTGCTGTCAAGCTCTAGAAATGGGAAGGAACTGCTTTAGTAAGAATATTGGAATCAGCCTCTGATTAATCAGTGGGTTCTTTTCTCCCTTTTGCTGAGCAGATCTACGAGCAGAAGGTTTGTTTCGGGTGCCAGGCAACAGCATCAGGCAACAGATCCTAAAGGATGCTCTGAACAGCGGTACAGATATTGACCTGGACTCTGGGGATTTTCATTCCAATGATGTGGCCACCCTGCTTAAGATGTTCCTGGGTGAATTACCAGAGCCGCTGCTGACACACAAGCATTTCCATGCCCACCTCAAAATTGCAGGTGAGTGAGCAACAAGAGGCAGCAATGAGCAGAGGGAGCAGAGCCAGCTTCCTAGAAAGCTGGTGACACTACGGAACTGCACACTAGGCTTTGGAAGTGCGAGCCTAAAGGCAGATTAAGAAAGAGTCTTCCTGCTATCTCAGCCTCCTGATGGAAAGACTGGAGCTGAAAGTCCTAAGGAATCAGACCAAGTCTGTCTAGCCCAGTCTTCTCTCTCCAGCAGCAGACATTAACAGATGCCTACAGGAGTGGAGCCCACATTGGGTTTCCATCTGTTTTAAGCCTGGGTGTCTGCTGAGCTGCACGTGGGTTTTATGTACTTAATAACCACTGCTGAACTACTTTATGTGAACTTCCATCTTGCCTTCAACCTATCACAACTCTTAGCAGCTGTGCTGTCCTGTGGGATGAGTAGCCATCAGGTGTGGAGCTTGGGAGCTGTGGGGAGAGAGATGGAGGCTTAAGAGCTGTGCAGGAGTTTGGAAGAGATCTGCATGTAAAGAAGGAAGGGTAACCAGTTGCAATAGGCCTGTTCTTAGGGAAGGTAATGTATGTCCCACATGTTCTGCCTTCTAATTTGGCAGACTTGACGCTGTTTGATGAGAAGGGGAATAAGACCAGCACTCCAGACAAAGAGCGCCAAATTGAAGCCCTCCAGCTGCTGTTTTTGATTCTTCCCGCACCCAACCGCAGCCTGCTCAAACTGCTGCTGGACCTGCTCTACCAGACTGCCAAGAAGCAGGACAAGAACAAGATGTCTGCCCACAATCTTGCCCTCATGTTTGCACCCCACATCCTGTGGCCCAGAAATGTGAGCGGTGCTTCAGTATTTGTGGGTGGGATATTGCAAGGTAGAAAGCAGAGGCTTAGCAGGCATATGGGGGAAGAACCAAGATGGGAAGATTAAATATTGATACAGTGATGTGAGGGTTGGAGGCTGGGATGGTCAGGTAGAGCTTCCTGGCAGGACTCCTTCCTGCCACAGGTCTCATTTGCAATTGATGCTTTATCATTTTCAGTAAAATTGAAACCACAGCACAGTCCTTCTTTTAAGAAGAGCAGCTCTGACAAACCCTGCAGATCTCTCTGCATGGCTGCTTGTGCTGCTGGTGAGCAGTTTGGCCCCAGAGTTCTGTAGTTCTCCTCTCAGAGCAGCTTTGGCTCCATGAGCTCTGCTTGTTGGTGTGCTGTGAGCCCTGCCTGCCCATCTCCTCAGAGCCAGCCACCTGCCAAGGCACCGTGTGTGTCTGTGTCCCAGAGACAGCAAGGGCAGCAGAGACCCTTCCTCCTCCCTTTCTAACTGCTGCATCCTCGGTTGTGTCCCCTTGCCAGGTGACAGCAAATGACCTTCAGGAGAATATCACGAAGCTAAACAATGGAGTGACCTTCATGATTAAACACTCTCAGAAACTCTTCAAGGTAAGTGTGCTTTGGGGTTTTGCTCTCCTTTGCCGTTCAGCAGGAGACTGAATGCTCCTTGTCCACACAGATTGTGATGTGTATATTCTGGGTGCTCACTTCAGCGGTAGAAGAAGGAAGATTTCTACAATAAACTGTTTCTTTAGTGACTAGGGAGGAGGTCTTTGCTGGGCAGGCAGCCCCAGAGGTGGCTTTGCCTGGCAGGTCAGCAGCACTGTGCAATGTGCTGCCACCCTCTGCACCCTGACTGGGAAACTTGGTGCCTGGGAATGGGTAGCAACTGGGTTCCCCTCGGGTTCTGGCAACATAAGGAAACTGAAGGGACTTATCCTGGGTGAGTGCTGCCAAAAGCTGAATACCTAATATGACAGGTCATTTTGTTGTGAACTTTTCTGCAGGTCGTAGTCAACCCACTGTTGTTATGCACACAGCCTTGGGCCTCTGTCTAGCTCACAACGGGGTGCTGCAGTAGGACAGCTAAGGGTGTGGGGCTTTGTAGGCTCCTCCAAATAAGTGTTTCTGCAACAGGCAGTCTCTTGACTTCTTGGGACCTTCCTGGTCACTGTAGGCATCTGATCCCTGCAGAGTCCTCCCACAGAAAGTTCCCCTTCTGCCCTCTTTGTCAGGCTCCTGTTTGGCCAGCTCAGAGCTAGTGGAATTACTTGGAAAAAAACTTCTGTGGAACACTGCTCCTACTCTGTGCTGATTGCCTGCATCAAAGGGAAACTGTAATCAGGGATTGCACTGGGGACACGAAATCCCATTGCTTTGTCTGCCCTGAACAGCTGAGTCTTGATGGAAGTGGCTTGGGTGGTATTGTTGAAGAGCAGCTCTTGCTGGTGCCACTCTTGCCCCAGGGCCAAACATACTAAACATATGTTTGGCCTTTTCTCTGCTCATTATCATAGGCGCCAGCGTACATCCGGGAGTGTGCCAGACTGCACTATCTGGGATCCAGAGCCTACACATCAAAGGTAAGGCCAGCAAATGAAAAAGGCAGAGGCTGTGACATTATGAGGAGATCCTTGTGAGTGAAAGAAGCTGAAAACAAACCAAGTAATGAGAGAGCATCTGTCAGAGAGCAGGAGTGAGGGAACCATATGGTGTGGTAGTGCAGGTGGCTGTATTAGGGAAATTGGGCAGAGTTGAAGCATCTGTTAATCACAAGCCCAGGGAAAGCTACCAGCTCCTGTTTAGCAGCAAACCTGCTCCCTGTGCCCAGCACATGCAGCACCTGCTCCTTCATGGACTTGTGCCTTCCAAACAGACAGACGTGCCTGCTGCCATGGCAAGGCTGCTTGGAAGAGGGGCTGGGATAAAGGCTACTTGCTGCCACTGGGACAAGATTTGTGTCTTGCCAGCAAACGCTTCCCTGCCTCGTATAGCTGCAGAAGAGGCAAGATGCATCGCAAGGAGCTGCACTGACCCTTCTCCAGCCTGGAAGGGCTTCTGCAGCTGGCATCCAGGAGGGGAGGGAAGAAGCAATGGGGTCACCTTTGTATTGCTGTCACCTCTTCCTGGCACAGGGCCTGCTGGTGCAGTGCTGCTGCAGATGGGTAGGGAAAACACAGTCCTGTGCATTCACTGGGGGTGAGGCAGCTCAAGAGACTCTTCCCAGCCTGGCTCAGATGGGTGGCTCGTTTGGATTAAAGCATGGCAAGCGGCTGCTGTCTCCACTTTCCCAGGACGATCTGGATTTGCTGACGACTCCTGGCTCCAAGGAACTGCAGCCCCTCAGGTCTCAGAAGCGAAGCCGACTGGACACTTGCAATCAGGAGGAGACCCAGCAGCGCACGGAGGAAGCACTGAAGGAGCTCTTCCGCCACGTCCACAATATGCCTGACTCTGCAAAGAAGAAGAAGCTTATCCGGCAGGTAGTGTGGGGAGGAAAGATATCTTTGGGGTATGCTTGTCAGCACAATCCTGTGCACAGGGCTAAAGGCAGGGCCTGCTTGAGAGCTGCTCCTAGTTCTGGGCAGGCTGGGGAGAAGAGTAGGTTTTGGGCTGTGTAAGGGGCAGAGCTGTAAGAGGAGAGGAGGAGGCCTGTACTGGATGTGGCTGATGGTGCTGCACCAAGCTATGCTTTGAGCTCTCTATTTTCTAAGTCAGGGACTTGCCAGCCAGCAGTTCCCCAGTCCTGATTTGTTGAGCTTCCTTGTTCAGAAAGGGAAAAGTCCTTTTCCCTCTTGCCTGCAGGGGAGTGGACAAACACGTCATCTTGGTCCAGTGAGCATTCCCAGCCAACCTGCTGCTCCAGAGAGACTGGGTGGCATGGTCAGCACTGGTCCTGGCTGCCAGCCTCCAGCTGCTGCCCAAACCCCTTTTTGATCCAGCAGCTGCTGCTTTTGGCTAACCTGGTAGCCAGGACAAAACAGCCACTCACCTAAGTTCCCCATAATCCTGTGTGGGAGATGCAGCCACCTCCTGCTTTCTTACGCCTGCAGCTCTGAGCTGCTCTTCTCTTTTGGAGTGCGAAAGAGCCAAACTGAGGTCTAGGCAGAGGGCAGCAGGTAAAGCAACACACAGCAGCAAGAGACTGGTTTAACTGTAACAGTAACTGTGCTAACACACTGCCCTCATATTTCCTCCTAGTTTAATAAACATCCTACAGCTCTCACTCCTGGCTCTGATGTACCCACATCCCCAGCACCGCGACGCACCCGCTCACGTTCCTTCAGCGGCCTCATTAAGGTAAAGGTGGCTTCTGACCCATCATCTCCGCTGTGAGTTTCTGACGTTCCTCTCTGCTTCTGCCTTGCCCTGGTTTGAATGAGGCCCTCAGAGGAAGGGACTGTTCAAAGTATTAGGTGCCAAAGAACACAGATCCACTGGGGACAGAAAAAGCAGCACAGTGAGAATAAGCCTTGCTAGTATAAAGTGTAATTATCTATAAAATGTGTGGCTGTAGGATCTTATGCATCTTTCTGAAAGACTGCCTGCTTACTGAGATGAGGACTGACAGGGAGCTGGTCGTAGTCTGGCCCATTAGCACAGGTGTTAACACACTGTCGGCTGCCCCACAGCAGCATGTACCAGCTTCTGACAGGCTGGGCTCCTGACCAGGCCTCAGGTCAGCTCCTAAACCCTTTCCAGTCAGGTAGGCTCAGCCTAGTGCTGTGGTATTTCCGTTGATTCTACTTTGCAATCTTTGTCCAAGCTTGGCTTCCTTTTTTCTTTCCCAGCATACAACTGCTTACCAGCAATGCATCCTGCTCCTTCCCTTTCTTTTTCACTTTGCACTCTAAGCACTAGCCAACAGCCCTCTCTTCTTACGGCAGCGGAAAGTTTTGGGAACCCCAATTATCCTGGAGAGGAAGAGCAGGGATGCCACACCAGAGCCTCAGCGAGTCAGCAAAGAGAACGTCCACTTGGTAAGGGCTGCTCAAGACAAGATTTCCAAGTTTCTTCTGTATGATCAGATAAAATCTTGGGAAGCTGCTCTGGGGACACCACAGCAGATGGTGAGGGCAGCATCAGCACAGGGGTGACAGCACTGGGCCTCCATTCCAGCATTGTCCCTCTGACTTATTTGTGTCCCTGCCCCGGGACACTGGCTTATGCCCCCTTTGCCTTCTCCCATCCCCTTCAATAAGATGTACACAGCCTGCTGCCTGTGAGTAGCAAGGCTGTCCCACAGCCCAGACAAACCAAGAGTGGATTTGGGTAGTAGCTGCTCCCCGGTGGCTGTGGATGCTGCTTCATTCCCCAGCTCTCTACTTCTATTGCTCTCTCTTTCCAGTTACAGAAATGTGGATCTCCAGCTCACATGTCCCAAGCAAAGCTGAAATCTTTGGAGGGCCGAAAAGAGGTGAGACACACATGCCCGTTGTCCTTCCCATGGGAAACCTGTCCTGCTGGGCTCAGAGACCTGCTGAGGCAATGAGATGCACACAAGGCTCTGTCTCAGGCTCTGTGACAGCTGTGGTCCCCTGGATTGTAGCAGTCTGCTCTGTGCCAAGCCGCTGGAAGCCTGGGCTTGAAGGGCTTCACCCGAGCAGGTGCGTACAGCCCTTCTGCCTGTGAGCTGACAGGCTGGCTGTCACTGCAAGAAGAGAGAAGCTGGTGTCATGGGGTAGTGCTAGCAGCCTGTCAAGGTGGCAGTGGGATGAGAGGTTCGTACAGCCCAAGACCAACTGCTGTGTTTGTCCCTATCTGCTCACTGCCTCTTGTCTTGTGCTCTGGTTTGGTAAAAGACGTGAGAGGCAGATTCCAGTGGGGAGTCCTTGCAGGGGGAGGACAGCACCTCAGCCTTTTCTTGCATGGCATTCTGTGTCTCAAGTGTTCAGTTGCTCTAATTCTCTGCTCCAGGAATCCTGCAGACGCGTGCGAGCCCACCTGCTTTCCAAGGATTCGTCATCCCTCTGAATCACCTCGCACCGATACACGAGTGGGGAATGCCCAGCCTCGAAAGCTGTGAATAATGTGCTGCACTGAGAAGAGTGCTGCAGGCTCATGGCAACCCTCACTGACACAGCAGCACTCTTGAAACTGGACCTTTGCAAAGACTGCGGGGACTTGTTTCTTTCTGTATATAAATTATATTTCCTTCTACTATGGGGCAAACCACTATCTAACCAAAACTTGTGCAGCATGTCTGACCTGCTGGCTCTGGGAAGAGCTGGAGTGCTTGCTTACAAGGAGACCCCTGTGTATTGTGGGACTGTTTGCACTTAACTTTCTCTGCAGTGTTGCTAGGCTGTATTTTTTTGCTTTTCTGCTCTGAAGTTTTAACATGTTGGCTTGTTTTTGCTCCATCTCCTCTGTTAGCAGTAAGAATGGTGGACTCCAGCCTTTACCTACATCCTGACCGCTAAACTTACCTCCAGACCTCCTCTGGAGCTGTCCTCTCCTCTTCTTCCTCTGAGCCCCATTTCATCCTGCTGTCCCCAAAGATCTGGAGTGTATAAACGGTACAGAGCACAGGCTGGGCCTGGGAGAAGAGGAGAGGATCTGGGTGCCATCATTTCAACTGGGGCCAGACAAAAGCCACTTCCCCAATAAATGTATTCCTCTATTTCAGCCTGAGCTGGAGGCAGCCCTTGCTTGCTGCCTTTGTGTTTCCATGGCACAGTGTGGCTGCTGGGCTCTGCCTGGTGAGCAAGGAGTGTCTCTGCTTCATGTTCCCCAGGGAGGCTGAGCTGAGTGGGGCAGAGGGCTGGCAGAGGCTATCTGGGGCAGGACAGCCCAGGCGCTGGAAGCTGGGGTGCCTGGGGCAGGCAGAAGCTGGCAGCTGTGTGTGCAGCGTAGGAACAGCATCAGCAGCATGAGAGGTGAGGGAGGGCTCTGGCCATGCGTGATCTGCTGCAGATGGTGCCAAAGGCTTTGGCTCAAGAGAGCTGGGTGGCTGATTGGTCATTAAACTGGGGGGAAAGGACTGGAGCTGGGTTCAGCTCTTTGGCCTGAGCTGCAGAAATTAGATGAAACCACCTAGATACGGGATAAACCTTCATCACAGCTGGCCAATGTCGGCTGCCTTGTTAAGCTAAAGTGCTCAAATAAGCCAATCTTGCCAAGTATAATACCTGTCTGCAAGCACTCTGTGGTAGGAAACACACCAGGTCACTACTCTGAAATAAAGATTTAATCGGCTGGGGAACCATCTCAACACTTCTCAACCCTTCTCTGTGAAGCAAATAATCTCTGGAATCCAATTATAGTTGTCTTCTAATCTTTAAGAACCAGCAGTCGGCAGGAGTTAGAGCTCTGTCCTTGACAGCTTTCTGAGACAAGCCATGGCAGGAGGTGTGAATATCGGGATGTGAGCAGGGAGTTCAGTCGACTGGCTAGAGCTGTCAAAACAGGGCATCAGAGCCTTGTGCAGCTTAGCTGGAATTTGTCACTTTTTTTTGAGGAACAGAGCTATGTACCTCATACTGCTCTGTCTAAAGGGATGTTGCTGGTAGTTTGTTGGGGGTGCCTGTCCCCAGTCTGACCCCAAATTGTAGGAGCTGCCTTGAAAATGTAGGAGGTAGTGAGACTGTAAATGTGTGAGTTAGGAGCTGCTGGTGTTAGGAGCCTCTGTCACAGCAAAGAAAGAGCTCTGGTTCTTCAGGGACTGGGCAGGCGAGGGTGCTGTGAGGAAGGGCAGAGGCTGTTTGCTGTGGTAGTAGTATGTGCTGTTTGGATGTGTCTGTAGTCCTTCCCTCTGGAGGCTAAAGCTGTCTATGTGCTCTTCTCTGAAGGACACGGCGTGTTTTGCTGACTGCACTTCTACCTTGCCCCTGCGGTTTGCTGTTAGCAGAGACCTGGGGATCTCAGCTTTGCCTCTGAGCAGAGATGAGGCAGAGCTGGAGGCTGAGAGGCAGCACACAGAGGGCTGGGTCTGGTCCTGCTGCTTCTGCTCTTGCTTACATCGGGGGCAGTTGCTGGGTAAAGCATTTGCTCATCCTGTTCCTCCTCTCTCCATTTCCCCTAGCTTACTTGGGCATACATCTCTGTATGGGTGTCTGCTTGGCAAGGCATTTTGCTCCTCAGACTGAATACACTGCTCCTGTGTAGATGAGAGAAACTTAACTCTTCTCTCCACTGTCACCCCTTACTGATGGCTTTAGCTCAGGGACTCTGTCTGGCTTCTGGCACAGCTGAGATTTGCTTTGCTCTAAGAAAATTATCTATGAGGCGTTAGCCCAATGTTCTCCGTGTCTCAGACGCTCTCCCTGCCAAAGCGGGGGGTGCAGTATCCAGGCAGGGCAGTCCCAGGAGGGGTTTGGTGCCCTGGGCTTTAGCCCATGGTGCTGTCCTCCCTGTGCTGAGGATGGTGGTGGCTGATGGATTCAACCTCTAGGACCCTTTGCAGTCCCGATGCATTCACACTGTCTCACAGGCGAGGGAGAGTTTCAGTCATGCTTGGATGTGTCTCATTTGTCTGCCCTGTGCGATGACTCACAAGGATGCTTCCTCCCAGAGCAGCCACTAACTGTTCCCAGAGTCTATCATATCCAAAGTATTCTTAATCTGTGCTTATTTATATATGCTATGTATGTACTGTTTCAAACTGTTGCCTTTCTGTGTGTTCATGTGAAAACCCCATATTAAATGCTTTTATTTTTAGTGGTTTTGCTCAGAGGCTTAAGCAGTTTCATTGGGACAGCGAGGACTTGGTGGTGCATCCACCTTCGAAAGGAAGGAAACATCTGCTCAGAACCCCAGAGCCCCTGCCCTGAAGTGTGGGGGTGCTTGGTGCAGCACCTGTGGGGACGGCACTGGCTTCCCATGGTTCTGGGGTTTGTTCCCTCTCCGGGATCCTGGTGTGGTGCAGGGTGCCCAGAAGGGCTGACTTTCCCTTGGTGTGAAGTTGGACCTCTTCTTTTCCTGTCTCCCCCCTGCTGTCATCCAGGGTGATGGGAAATGCGATTTACAAAGAGCACTTTATATAAATAATGGATCAAATGAATACATTTTTGTCTGTAGGACCATTCTTCTCTTGCCACTCTTGGCTGCCGAGGGAGGATGGTTTCTGCTTGCATTTTCTTTTCCTCCTTCTTAATAATGGCGCCTCAGATTTTATGCAGATTATTTCTCTGTGAAGTTCTTCCACGTTTGAAATGCCCTGGGCTTGCCTGCCATGGCTCAGACACTCATTAGCATCCTCGTCATGCAATTGAAAAACAAGCAGGAGAAGCAAGCAGCTCGGTACGTTTGAAACCAGCGCTGCCTTCCTGCGGGGTGAGCTTCAAGCGGGTGTCAGCCAGGTGTCATGGGACTAGTGTGCCCCATCTCCCCAGAGCTTGGGGAGCGGGAGGGGATGAGCCTCTCTGCACTTGAAAGTAGGCATGGGAGTCCAGAGAGACATTTCTGTTCTTGAACATGAACAAAGGAATGCAAAAACTCACAATAGCTATTTTGAATACTGCAAACCCAAATATCACCTCCCTGATAAGCTGTGATTCGAAGTGACAGCTTTGTATGGCTTACATAATTTTTAAAAACAAATAGTTTTTAGTCCCTGAAGCCAGAACCCAAGCACTTATGCTGGGCTGCAAGTGAAATGGCAGCAGTCGTTGGGACCAAACACTGGGTGAAGGTACATATTTAGGGAGGGATTGCTCATCTTTCAGTGTGTTTGCTTTGGCCTGTTCATATTCCTGCACAGCAGTAGCGTTACAAAACAAAAAAGCAGTGCTCACCCTTCATTTCATTAAACAGTTTTTATCTCAAATTGCACAGTACAGACTTGCAAATAAGTTCTGTAGAGTGTCACTGCTATCTAAATCAATTTTTGCAAGTTGTCTTTTTTTTTTTTTTAACTGTTCTGCCCTGGTTCAGAGTTGAAATAAGATATTTTTTCTCTCTTAAATTATGTGTGGCTGGGAGCTGTCATGCTGCTGCTGCATCTCACTGCCTAGAGCAACAGTGTAGACAAAAAACATGAGTACTGCTAGCGATAGATGTTGGCACCAGCCAGACCACTTATCAGGCTTTGCAATCTCATTGGCTTGGATTAACTAATATTTTTTCATGGAGCGAATAAATTACCATGTTTAGTTCTGTTTGCTCATCCCCCCAGTGAGGGTTTTGTGCTGAAGCTCATAAATTGTACAGGCATGTAGATGGCAAGATCTCTGTGCTGGGTCCTGCACTGACCTTCCACTTGTGCTGTAGACCAGGGTGGGATCTCTGCTGGCACCAGCTTTCAGGCCCAGCTTTGTTCCTGGGAAGTGCCCACACGTGAGGAATGCCATGGGGGTTGTTTCTGGGCTCCTGTGTCTTGATGCAAGGAGAAACTGTACCCAGCTGTACACGGAATGAGGTTCAGACACTTCCCAGGACCAGCCTTCAAGGTGCTGATTCCAGTCTGGGGGAGCAGAGCTTTCCCTTCCCTGCTAAGTCCCAGCTGGGGTGGGCATTACTGTGTCTCCTTCCCAGTCCCACCTCTCCTGGATTAAACTGGGATCCTCTTCCAAGCTAAACTAGCCTCCCCTGACTTGCTGCTGGGAAGGATTTGATAATCCACCTCCCAGCCCCCTCATGATGCCTTATGTGATTTTAAGCCTGGCTGCTTCTGCACCAGAGAGGAGAACTGGGTCTCACTTCATCTCCTCTGCTTCTGGCTGAAGATCCTGTGCTACTGGGGCTGAGGATTGGGATGAATGGAGGTGCAAGCCCACTTTGGCCATTGCAACCAAGTGTAACTGGGGGTGTCTGCAGTGGCCTGAGGCTGTTTTAGGGTTTGTTTCTTCTAACATTTTCACTTACAAGGCCTGAGCCATGATTATCTGGGGTGGGAGGATGGGAAGGATGCTGGGCCAGGAGCAAAGCTCCCCAGGGGAGCAGGATCTCAGCAACCTCTTCCACAAAATCTTCTGGCTCCGTTGTGCCTTGCCAAGGCTGTTCTGCAGCAGCAGCACAAGAGGGGGCTGGCAGCACGCACTGCGGGATGGGACCCCCTGCCTGCCCCGCAGCACTGGGGGCCCCAGGGCCAGATGTGCTGGGCAGGGGGGAGCAAGATTGGAGATGCCTGGTTCTTCCTTCCTGGCTGCATCTGGGGGATGGAGGGGACAGGAATCTGGGGCTATAAATAAGGTGAATAAGAACATAAAGAACAGAGAGAAGCCTGAGGGAAGAGGCTGGGGAGGAATGCCTTCTTGCAAAGGATGAAAATCGGGTCTGCAGGTAGTTCTTAGCGTGGTTCACCAGCTCCAGTGAGAGTCCCTGCCCACATCTGGGGCTGAGCAGAGCTGTCACAGGGCAAGCTCAACCCTTTCCCTCCTTTTCAAGTTGTTTTTGGCTACTGGCATCTTCTTGCCATCCTTCAGAGCCAGACCTGGGTAGTCAGTCACTTGGGCTTGTGCCTGTGGGGCTGTTGTTCCTTCCAGCAGCACCTGCACCTTGAAAGCACCTCCTCTGCAGCGTGGGAATTTGGGTGATGGAGGCAAAGTGGGGCTGGCTCCAGCTTCCCTCGTTGAGCAGGATCTGACTTTCTTTCAGCCTCTAGTAGCTTGTTACCCTGTAAGGGCTGGAGAAGGAGGAGTGAGGATATGGAGTCACACACTGAGGGACCGGCAAGGCACAGAAAGGCCGCCCATGACTGCAGAAGCACAATGAGCCCAAGCAGGCACACAACTTATTGATTAAATCCCAGCATGGGACCAGCTGCCTGCTAGCCATAAATATAGAACCTCATCTCCACACAGGGCATCTTCATTAAAAATATCAGGACAGAGCCACTGCCTTCCTCATCCATCAGGCTGAGGCCCTCCTTATTTCTCAGGTTAGACAGTTTCCCAGCTCGGGGATGGCAGTGCAACAAGCGTTGCAATAAGTGAAAGGGGTTAGTGGGAACAAGCCCTATTCCTCTAAAAACAAAGCCTGGTGTATCTGTTCACCCCATGGTTGAGGTAATCAGCTGAGTCTTGAAAAGCCACCTGCTCCTATTGGAGTCAGGGTTTTATGGCAGAGGAGTGGCAATTTATCGCACCGTGGAGAAATATGTTGGATGTGCTTGGCAAATGGAAAGTTAATCTATTGAACAGTAAATTATCCTTCCCATGTATCTCCATTGAGGAGGGTTAATGAGTGGCTCCAGGCAGAGTGAGCGGGGAAGACCATGTATGCACAGTGCGGATGTGGAACTATTGCTAAATCTGGGGACCCCCGAGCCCCTGATCCCACACTGCACCAACAATAGAGTTTCCACATGCAAAGCGCTTCACAAACACCTCCTCACGTGTGGTTTATTCAAACCAGCTTGTGCTGCACCACAGAGCTCCCAGGGGGTTGTCGTGTCCAGCCATGCTGGGAACAGCATCTCCCCATCTGTGTCTGGGCTGCTCAGTGGAAATGTTTTCCTTGTGAACCAGAGCTGGTTTTGGGAACCCAGGGTGCAGGGCTCGGCCCCTCTGCTCAGCTGTGCGGTGAAGCAGGGATGCAGTGCCTTGTGGATTGTCCTTGCTGTTTTGCAATTGTTCAAGGCAGCGGGACAGGCTGAGCGCCTCTCGCTCAGACAGTCCCTGTTGTGTGAGGCTGGGGCCAAATTCACCTGCCTGGAAGCCTCAGCATCTCCCACAACACCCTGGAGGACCTGACTGATGCTGCTCCCTTTACTCAGTCTCCCAGCGGGGCGGTACCCAGGCAGTAGAGCTGCCTCCCTCTCCTGCAGCCAGCAGGGCCACGCTCATCAAGAGGTGCCAGCCACGTCTGCAGGGTGGTGCTGGCACAGGATCATGCTGGCCATGTTCACCAGGTGATGTTGGTGGTGTTCACAGGGGGCAAAACTGGCAGTGTTTGCTGGGAGATGCTGGCAGCGTTTGCAGAATGATGCTGGTGATGTCTAGAGGGTTGTGCTGGCCATGTTCGCAGGGCAATGCTTGCAGTGTTTGCAGAGTGATGCTTTTGCTGTTTGCCAGTGAGGTAGGGCTTGTCCCTGGAGAGGCACCAGAAAGAGCACATCCCAGCCCTGCCTGCTGCTGCTGCTAACCAGGCGAGATTTACTGTGATCCCAGTGGCCCCAGCCGCCCGCACCACTCCATAATAGACCCATCAAGGGCATTGTCACACTGCACAAGCCCAACAGGTGCCCTAATGGGACTGACACGCCAGCCCGCTCCCACACAATGCCTCGCTCTCCAAAGCTGAGCATGTCTGGTGGGACAAAGGCAGCCTGGCCGCCCAGCACGAGCCGAGCTGGCCAAGCATGACAGATGTGGCCCCAGCCAGCGGAGGGGCAGCCCGCCCTGTGCGGGGTCTCTGGGGGACACTGGGCAGCCAGAGATCACAGCCACTCTGCTCCTGGCACGTTTCCAGTGGGGACTTGTGGCTGCTGCTCCCAAACCTGGTGTATGAGAGATGTTGCTGGTGGGAAGAAGGGTTGGAAGCACAGTTCTGGTGCAGGGGGAGCCGGATCCTGCTGCTGGCAATGCTCCTCAGCAGAGGAGTTGGAGCAGGCAGTGTACATGCATGCTATTGACCGTGTTTTCATAGAATCATAGAATCATTTTGGTTGGAAGAGACCCTCAAGACCATCGAGTCCAACTGTTAACCTGACACTGGCACTAAACCATGTCCCTGATGCTTCTGCTCTGCACCAGTGCCTGGTCCTACCCTGAGAAGGGTCGGGTGCTGCTGTGGGCTAGTGACAGCCCTGGCATGGCCGCAAAGTGCCATGTAAATGCAATAGCAAGCATGGTCTGGGACATGCTGTCTCCTCCCCTTCACACCAAAGCACGGGCTGCAGCGGTGCAGCGTGGCTGCCTCGAAGCTCAGGCGTGCTGGAAGGTGCTACCAGCTGCTGGTCGCTTCAGTGGGGACCTAGCGCCTGCCTAGACTGTGGGAGAACTAACGGGCAGGCTGTGACCTGTCCAAGGGTGGGTGGAAATGCCTGGATGCTGCCCTGGGGGTCTTGGCTTAAAACTGGCAGCAATTTTTGTTTGAAGCTTTGTAGCTGCTTCGTGTCTCTTTGCACGACAGGTCTGGCGCGTACCCTGGAATCTTTCCCCAGATCTTCCCATGAAAACTCCTTTCCTGAAAAAAAAGCTTCTGCTTCATTTTAACTAAACCCAGAGCCCATCAGACGATCCAGATGGTCTCTCTCTCTATCAAGGAGTTTGGCCCAAATCCCGGTGGCAGACGGCAGGACCAGGCCTCCCCGATAAAGAAAAGTTTGGGTTTTATTTTTCTCCCTGCTCCTCATCCATATTCAGAGGCATCTTCGGCCTTTCCCAGGCAGCTGTTGCTCTCTAAGGCCCGCATCACCCCATGCAGCGTGCCTGGGAAATTTGGGATCGCCCAAATGCACCAGGGAATGAGGTGTGAGAGGGGTGTCTTGGCACGCAGCCTGTCCCCTCACCCTGCTGTCCTAGCTCCCCAGGATCACTTGGTCCCTGCTGCGTTGGCAGCCTTGGAAGGGCTTTTGCAACCAGAGCAGCTGCAGAGGGGTCGACCACAGCCCGCAGCCCAGCTCAGTGGGATCCTCCGTGGTGCTGGGGCACTGGCTGTGAGGCAGGTGGTGGCAAGGAGCTCCCACAGGACAGCAGCAGTTGAGATACCTGCAGGAGAAAATGTGGATGTTGTCTTGAAATGGGGTTTTCAGCCCCCTAGCCCTGTCCTCCCACTGGAGCTGGAGCAGGCAATGGTGACCTCCAGGCAGCCCCCTGCCCGGTACACCCACCGCTGAGACCACAGCCCTAGCTGTAAAGTGACTCGATGTTTCTGCAGCTGGACACAGAGACGGAGGGAGCCTATTTATTCTGCAAATCACAAGGATTTGCCTGGGGCAAGTGCCTGCAAAAGGGAGGAAACAAGATCCCTCATCCCATTCCTGCTTTCTTGCCAGCGTCAGAGGTAAAGGGCAGGTTAGGAAGACCCAGCTCTGCTCTGCTGGTCAAGGGGGATTTTGGGAGGAAAGAAGGGAGTTGTCAGCATCATACTAGTAGTGGCCAGCTTGGGGTACACAAAGCCGCTAGGAAGCAACCTTCACCCCTAGAAATTCGGCTGAGGTCTTTGGCACAGGGCCCCTTAGGGTGCTCTGTGGTGCCACTGCCACGGGGGTGCCCCTGGGAGCCCCAGGTCAGGCTGCGGGGCCACCTCTGCTGAAGCCATGCCAGCGAGGGGTCGGCTCCCAGAGTCCTGGGAAGCAGCTCATCTTCCTCACTGTCAGGACAGCCGGGTAGCAACGAGGAACAAACCCCTTTCATCCATCTCAGGCACAGCTTCTTCCTGGGATTTGGGCCAGAGGAAGGAGATGTCACAAAAACGCAGACAGATGATGGGAGTCTGCATTTGGAATGGGAAAGGGCTGCTGATCTGGGCCAAGCTGGTGCAACCCTGTGTGTGAAGTGGACCTGGAGGTCTCACTGGAGCGAGATCCTGTGCAAACATTTCCCTCTCACACTGATTGAGGAGCTCGTGGAGCTCCATGTGCAGGGGCCATAGATTTAAGAGGTACTCCTGCCTGCAGGACCTGCCACTGTCCCTGCAAATATCCTACTGGCTGGGGAAATGAGTGCACAGTGGAATGCCTATGCTCACACACCCCTCCTCCTGCTACCAGAGTGATGTGACAGGCTCCCACCTCCCCTCCTTCCATGGATTCCTCTCCAAGGAGGACATTCGCAGCAGTTGCTGCCTGCAGCTAGGGCTCTGTTGGGCACCTCAGATGGTGTTTTTCTGAAGGACTCAGCTCTCGGGGCCATGGGGTTATAAGTGTTTCAGGTGTCATTAATAAAACAGGTGACGAGCCCTCCTGGTTACACCCTCCTGCTTTGCATTTGCAGACATCAGGAGAAAATGGTAGGTAATAAAATGAATGCAATGCTCTCATTTCTGAGATGTCACGTTGGGGGCCAAGCTCACAGGATTTCTTGGCTTCCCTTTTTTTCTTGTATTGAAATAAGCATATTTTGCCTCATTCTTCTATGTGGGTTAGCCACAAAGATATTTTGGTGTCTTTGATATCATGATGTTCCATTGGAGTGGGAAAGCACATAGCTAATGCCACAGCTAGAACTCCAGAACCTGCTGTCTGTGTTGGGGGGAAAAGAGCAAAGCAGAGATGCATCTCCAAATGCTCCCTGCGTGCTGGGGTGCTTGGCTGCAGGGTTCCCATGAGCAGAACATCCCAGCTGACCAGTGCCAGCCCACTATGTGGTCCCGGTGATCTGTTGGGACCCTGTGCCTCACCTGGGTTCTGCATGGTGGGGCTGGGGCTCCAGGCTGCCGGGCGGGAGACAGGCCGGGGGTGCCTGGAGCACACCGGGGGATGCAAAAGCTTCTGGCACCCTCGGAGGAGAGGGCGGCAATGCTCTGCCTGCCGCCGCTCCGTTCGCAGGTGTTTCTCCGGTCTCTGCCAGACCCCGGGGTTCCTCTGCCCACACGCTCCCCGCCTGCCTTGTTGCATCCCGACATCCCGCAGCCATCTCGCGGGGCGGGGGTCGGTTGCCCCGCGGGCCAACGCCGCCGTCCCGGGTGGGGACACCGAGCCGGAGCCCACCTTGCTGCCCGGCCGGGCCCGTTCAGAGCCCCGACGACTCCGGGTGCCGGCGCCCTGCCCGGTGCCGGGGGCGTGGGGAGGGGCGGTGGTGGTGGCGGCGGGGGGGCCCGTCGGGGCGGGCAGGGCGGGAGGGAGGAGCCAGCGCGGAGGCTGTGCCTGGGCTGCGGGATGGGGCGGCAGTGAGGGCGGGCGAGAGGGTGGGTGTGCGTGCGCCGACGGGGCTCTTCGCCCCGCAGCCAAACCGTACTCGAGCCGTGCCGAGCCCAGCCCCGCTCCCCGGTGATGCTTAGCGACCCCGCCGCCTAATCCCGCTGCCCGCTGCCATGGCGGCCCCGACCCCCGGGGGAGCGGCGGGGGTCCCGGCGGGGCTGCGGGCCGCTGCCTGGCTGCTGGCGTGCGCCGCGCTGTGCCGGGGCCGCGCCGCCGCCTGCCCGCCGCTCTGCGCCTGCAGCGGCACCACGGTGGACTGTCACGGCATGGCCCTGCGCGCCGTGCCCAAGAGCATCCCCCGCGGCACCGAGCGCCTGTGAGTACCGCCGGGCTTTGTCCGGAGCGGCGCGGGTGGGAGCGGCCGCCACTCGGGTGTGCAACGGCCCGTGTCGGGGTGCAAGGGCTCGTCCTGGGGGATGCGCGTTCAAAAGCGTGTGAGGAGTGCGGGAAGTGCCCGGCGGGAGGTATGCGTGTTTAAGAGCTTGTCAGGAGCGTGTGCAGGAGCCCGTCAGGGGATGCGTGTGCAAGAGTCTGTCCGTGGGGTGTGTGTGCGACGGCCTGTCTGTGGGATGTGCAAGTGCCTATCCAAGGGGGTTGCTTATGTCTGTAAAGGGGAGTACTTGTGCAAATGCGTGGGGGAACATGTGCAAAAGCCTTCCCAAAGGGTGCTTGTGCAACCACCTGGTGGGGTGGGCACATATGCCGCGTCCTGTTCAGCAGAGGAGTTGTGTGTGTGTAAAAGTGCCCATCCAGGGTTGTGTGTGCAAGAGCCTATCGGGTGGGTGCATGTGCATCATCCCCTCCGTGAGGTGGGTGCAATAGCCTGTTGAGGTGGAGAACGGTGCGTATACAAGAGCCCGCTGGGGCGGGGTGCGTGTGTGGGAGGGGTGTGCAAGGGGTGCTGCATGTACACGCGCCTGTGTGTGCCAGTGAGTAAGCACACGGAACAGGGCTGGGATTAGTGCTGTGCCCAAGGGGGTGGGTTGCGCTGGGGGGGCATTTGTACTGGGGCAGCCCGGAATGGGCTGTGCGTGGGGGGCTGCACACCCCATGGAACCCACAGGCAGGTGTGTGGCTGCTCCTGCTGTGACTCGTCATGGGGCATCCACACAGCTGGAGGGGTTGCCTGTGGGTCCCCACCACCCTGAGCCCCTACCTATGCTCGGCACCCCTTTGTCCCTGGTGAGCCCTCCTGGGGATGTTATGCTGGGGATCAGGCACCTTTCTCCCTCTCTCAGCTTGGGATCCTCCTGGTGTGACCAACATCCAGCTGTGCGCACAGCTCACCTAGCCCTGCCAGTCCGCTGTCCCTGCATCTCCTTGCTCATCACAGCCCCTGCCAAATCCCTGGGAGTACTGGGACTAGTCCCTGGGTCTCCCAGCTGAACCCCATAGTGAAAGCTTTCTCCCATAGAGCACAGTCATGGTTCAGCCAGCTGCAAGAGTCCTACAGTGTGTACTGAGCTCCCCTGAGCAGGGTGCCCCTCTGCTGTTGGCAGGTCTTCCTGCTCCAGGGTCCTCTAGCTGCAGTGGGTCCCTGCTCTGGCGTGTGAGCTGAATGTGTTCAAACTGCTGCTGGTGACAGGTCCCCAGTCCTGGCAGGAGAGCTGAACTGTCCCCAGTCTTTCCCCTCCACTCAAGGGCAGGGGGTGTCACATCCCAGGGACTGTGGTAGAGCCTATTAGCACAGTAGCCCCCTCCAGCCCCAGTGGTGCAGCCAGGCTGCCCAACATCCCCCATGCAAGGCAGGGCAGTGTCGGGCTGCCGCCTCCTCAGGGCAGCATGCGACCCGGGACAGCCACACACATGGGGCTCCTCCTGCCCCTGTGCTGCTCTCTGCCTCCGGTTACTGAGATGTGAATGTCTCCTTTGGCTGCAGCTGAGGAGAGGCCCCGCAGGCAGAGACTGCAGGCAGTCTGGCAGCTGCCAGGGCTGCACCCAGCATGCAGCACTGGGAGCTCTGTGGGACACTGCTTTAGTGGGGTTTTCCTTCTCCTGCCGTAATTATCCTCATACAAATGATTATTACCCAGCACAGCAGCCAGCCTGCTGTGAGCTGCAGTCCCATAGAGCCGGTTTTTGAGCTCTGAGACAGAATCCCCCTTTCCCAGGATGGAGAGGAAGATTTGCGCTTAGCCGCTCCTGCCTGCACCGGCCCTTTATGCCCCTCAGGGTGCTCGGTGGGCTCCACAGCATCTGCTTTCCACACACCCGGGTGCAGGGTGTTAGGGAACACAGATAGCGAGCCCCCATCTCTACCCACTGAGCAGGTGTTCAGCACCACTCAGACAAGACGGTGCTGGAGTGGGCTGACAGAGGATGCCCTCAGGTGGGTGTCTCATTCCTGTCCCACAGGACATCTCTGCCCCTCTGAGAGCAGGTCCTTCTGCGGTCTCCTGTTCTGCCTCTACTGAGCCTGTCCTCTGTGGCTGCTGCCACTCAGTGATGTTGGGTTTTCTGTTTGGTCATACATCTGGATCTGCCGGCTGGGTTGAGCTAGACATGCTGCTCTCTCAGGGGTGTTGTCTGCTGGATAACTACTTCCCGCTGTGTTGCACACCCTTGCAGGTGCTTGAAGATGTCTGTGCAGAGCAGGTCTATCACTGAGCAGTGATTTTCCTGCTGTAACAGCTTGTGAGTTTGTGAGTTTGAGTTCCCTGTAAAGAGGCTGCAACCTCCCAATCTCCCACTTCTCACCCCTTGACAGAGCAAGGAGCTGCAGGGGAGCCTGCAGCAGAGTCTGTGCTTGGGACTTGCTCTCTCCAAGGGATGACTTTCTTTGGGAACCCAGCAGACCCTTACCACTGCCCAGCTCTTTCCCCAAGCCCCAGGATATGCAGCATGCTGAGCTTACCATGTGTCCCACAGTGCCAGTGAGCAGCCACGTCCCTGCTGTCATGTTGCCTGCCTGTTGCATGTCCACAGCCTTGCGGGGCAGCCCAGCTTGGTGTTTGGAGGCTTCTTCCAGCCTTCCAGCTGGCTGAGCCCCATGGTGATAGGGTTTTGAACTCCAGGACAGGGCAGCACTGCTGCTGTGGCCACACGTGCTGACACTGCCAAAGTCATCATAGGGATTCAGACAGCAGCATCCTGTGGCAAGGTCTAAGCTCCATTGCTTTTGAAAAACACCCTTTTCCTTTGAAGAAGAGGGAATTATTTCCCTTGCAGAGTCACTGCAATTTTGGAGAATCATGGGCTGGGGTGAAATTGTCTTGTTTTCTGCTCAAAGGTTTCCCCTGTGATGTCTCCCCAGTGCTGTGCTGTTGGTGCAGGGTAAGGGCTGGAGATGTGTATAGGATGGAGCATGAATTGTAGCTGGGTGAGGGGAACAGCAAACCCCTCTTTCCTTGCACCAGAGTACAGCACATTGTTCCCTAAGTGCCTTCTAGTCTGCAACCTGATGTAAATACCAAGTGGTGCCCGCATCCCCCCAGCCTGGATCAGGCATGGAGCGGAGAGGCTTATGCTGCAGCGAGGGAAGAAGCAGCAAAATCTCTGGGTGCTTTGCACGGCTGCCTGTCCTCCTGCCTATGCCTCTGGCAAGCATGATAATGCAGGTCCTGGAGGCATGGTAGGCAGGACAGGGTGATAATTCTCCAGCACCACAGTGTTATCTGCTCCCGGGAGTTCCTCAGGTCTCAGATGCTGAAGAGAGCTGTGGGAGAAGGGAACCGTTTCCTTCCCAGTTTCCTCGCTTTCCTTCCTTCCCTCCTTCCCTCCTCAAGTGCCTCTGAAGAGCAGTCTGTCGCATTGGGGCACTGGGTCACTCTCCCCATGCTGACAGGATCGGTGCAAATTTGCCACTGTCAAGTAGCTGCTTCCAGCCCAGCTCTTTGCTCGTGGGAGATGAATTGAGCTGGATGGTATTGCACTCGCCATGCTTTTGAAGTTTTCAGCTGACAGCTGAGAATTGTCCCACTCACCCATTTTGCCTCCACTGTGGTGGGCTGAACAACACCCGTCTCGCTATCGGCTGTGCTGTGCCCCTCTCCCCTCACATTGGGGCAGCAGAGCTGGGTTTGGGGGTCCCTATCGCTGCAACCCCTTGGCTCCCTCTTCTCCATTCCAGGGTCCCTGGCCTCAGCATTGCATGTGGCTCCAATTTGCCTTGTTTCCCCAACTTGGGATTTGCCTGTGCTGAAATGGGCCCCATCCAGACTGCAGCCAGCTCTGCTGTCTCCCCTGTCTGCGTGCCCTTCTACCCAGCTTCTTGGCAGGGTGAAGAAGGGGTGCTGAGCTCCAGCCCTTGGCTACAGGAGCTCGATGCCAGAGCAGCCACACCAGAGGCACACTCGTGCACTGCCTAACCATCCTCTGCCAAAATTACAGCAGCCAGCTCTTGTTTAGCGTGTGTTTAATTCATGCACATGCGTCTCCCTCTAGCTGGTTGATCAAAATGTCTTGCAGCACCAAGGCTGGTGTATCGCAGTAGTGCTCGTGTATTCAACACTAGTTGTTGCTCTGTGTCTCCTGCTGGTGCTTTGGGGAACATTAATTCTTAGGAAGTACCTTGGGAGGGTCAACCTGTCCCTTTCCTGGGGTGCCTGGGCAAGTGTTTGGCATTGCAACTGAGCAGGCTGGCTGCAGGGACAGTGAGGGAGCACGTAGGCTCTGCAGATCTCTGGGGTGGGATGCAGGACTGATTTCCAGCCAGGGCAGTGCCCGGCTGGCCCTGCTGCCCTTGGCTCTCTGGAGAGCCAGTGCTGGGCACTAGGAGGATGTGGGCTGGCTGGGGAAGGCAGCCCGCTCAGCCTGCTGCGGTGGCTTCCTTGGGAGCCTTCGCGGACAGAGGAAATTTGCAATTCTATTCCAATTTTTCCCTTCAGCTACGTCCAAGGCAGATGCTGTCTATATATCGCCATGGTAACACTGCGTTCTTGCTCTCCATGGAATTGCATGCTGGAAAAATATTAGTTTAAAAAACTGTGTCGTGTTTGTATTGACTGGAGCAGAGGCTGATAGCAGAGGATCCATTGTGCCCTGCTTGGGAAAAGTCACCGGTACAGGTAATAAAGCCAGGTGGATTGGCCTCTGGTGACCACTTCTCACCCTGCACAGCAATTGCTTCCTTATAAACCCTTCCCTGTCTCTGTTTTATTGCATCCTTTAAAATAGATATTTTTGCCTTAAATGTGCTGCCACTTTGTTCCTTTGGGGTGATGCATTGTGCCGCTGGCAATTCCTCACCTCACTAGGAGAAAGGATGGGGAATTGTTCCTGGCTATAATTGTGGGTCCCTCATGTACACTTTCAAACACCGTTGCTGCTGCAGCTGTGTGCTGGGCATGGTGGCAGCGGTGCTGGTGCAGGACAGCACCCCATGCACACACACGCACACACAGAAACTGTCAGCTGGCTCATTACGGGACCTGCACTTGCTTTGAGTTTCATGCTCCCCTGCTTCATTGTTTCGTGCTGAACCTCCAGCCAGCAAAGGAGCGAGGCAGCTGTGAAATGGAAAGGATACTCAAGAGACCCCTGTGGGGGAGCAGAGCCCACAGCCCAGGGGAACAGATTGGACTCAGGGTACTACCGAGGTGGTGTGGGCAGGGAAAGGGTGTCCTGTCCAGGGAAGGGTGTATGACACATGACCCTGTGGTGAGAGGGGCCTTTTCTCCATCCTTGCTCCAATTTGCTCCCCAGGGAGCTAATGTGGGCAGGCGAGGTGAGCACTGGCACAGGACATGTGCATGTGTGCGCTTGTGCATGTGTGTGTATGTGCATGTGTACACATGTGCATGTGTGCATGCACAAGAGAGCGAGGGGGGCAACCCAGGAGGTGTCTTTGTCTTGCATCTGAGCCCTTCATGGTTCCCTGCCCACTCCAGAGGTACTTAGTGCTGTGAACACATGTGCTTTATCTTTATTGCTACCAAAATAACCTTTCATAAAACCTGAAAGGCAAGGAGATGCTTCTGTGGATGTTTTTCTAAAAGACAGTAAAAACCAGTTGTGTGTTAGCAAATGGCCCTGTCCCAGGGGATGTCAGACCCAGATCACTGCTCCCCAGCAGTCTTCCGCCAAGGTCAGGTCTGGCAGCTGGTCCCTGTCTCCTGTCCCCACGCGGGAGACAGCCAGGGACGGCTGCAGTGGCGAGCGGAGGTTTTCCTGCTGTGGTCCCAAGCTGCAATTAGCAATGTGGACAGTGAGAAGGGATGGTTTGCAGCCTGGTCATTAGGTTTGAAGTGCTGCTGGAAGCGTGAAGGGAATGAGGTGGGATGGAGAGTCTCTCTCTGTGGCATTGGTGGAGGGTCGGTCCCAGGTTGTCCCCTCCAGGACCATCTCAGGCCTCCCTGTCACATACAGCTTCTGAAGCTGTGCTGAGTAGCTGTTTTCCTGGCATGCATTTTGGATGCATTTGCTGCTCAAAATAGTGGAGGCAAGTGTCCTATGGGGGAGAGAGGCTGCTAGGAGGAGAAAGATCAGAAAAATGGGAAGATTAATTTTTTAAGCGATGCAGCTGAGGAGCAGCCCTGGGCACCAGGAGTGGGAGAGATGCCAGCTCCAGGCTCCAGATATTTCTCGGTGGGAGGAAGCTCCAGCTCTAAAATGGGATGCTCCAGGAGACCCAGCTGGTGTGGGGTTGAGCGGGCAACCCGTAACTGAGCCATTTGGGTGCACTTGTCCTCCTGTCCCTGCTGTGAGTTGATACGGGGGGATGAGCAAAGGGGATTTGCTAGGAACATGCAGGGTGGATTGGACGTCGATCTGCTGAGTGGCAGGACAAAGCCTGAGCGCTGGGCTGCCTCCCCTGCCATGGGAAGCAGAGGAGCCATGGGATCAGGCATCCTCCTTGCCCGGCCAGTCAGCACAGCACAAAAAAGCCCAATTTTGAGGCTATCCAGGTAAATCTGAGCCTCAGTTTCCACATTTATGAAACAGAAACGAACTGCTGCCTTTTCTCTCTCACATCGGGGTTGAGCGAGGTTATTTATTTATTTTTAACCTGAAGGTGACACGCGACAATGCTGCACGAGTGTAAAGCACTCCCTGAGTGCGAGCGGCTAATGGCTGTGGCATGAAAACCCCAGAGAGAAGTTAGGAAGAGCAGAAAGCCTTCCAGATCCTCACCATAACTCGCACAATCGATGCTGTTTGTAACGCTTAAAAATTTATTGTGATGCTAACCTGCTTTAGTACCTCATAAAAGCTTACAGAGCATCCCGTGCTCTGGGGGCCAATGCCGTGCTCAGGGCTGGGTTCCCTTTGGCTAAGGGCAGTTATTCTGAGATAAGCCCAAATAGCACATAACTGCTTTTGGAGCTCTCCTTTTTGGACACGACACCCTGCAGGTATCTGGTAGGAGGAGTGCATTCGCCCCGGCAGATGTGCTGAGCATCCCTCCATGCTGGTGCTGGAGTGGACCAGCTCTCCCTGGACTGGGAAGGGCTCTGCCCTGCCTGTCCCTGCTTGGGCAGCTCCCCACGAGCCTGTGCCGGGACTCAGTTATGTTCAAGCAGCTGGGTGAAATCTTGAGAAGACTTGAAAAATGCAATGAAAGTATAGGATGAAAGGTTGCAGCTGCTCTGTCCCCCAGTGCTGAGCGCAGAGGGGTCAGTCCGGGGTCTGAGCCTTGTCTGTGTTTCCATTAGCAGTCTGTGTGATGGGACATGAGCTGCTTATGGCATTTGCAGATGCCATCAGGCTGGGAGAGATGCAAGAGGGCTGAAGGACAGGCTGAGATTTCACAGTGGGCTTGGTGAACAGGAGGAATGGGCTGACAAAAAGGATGCTGTTGCCTGGGCACTCAAGGAAGGTGTTTGGTGGGAGAGAATCACCAAGAGCATAGATGTGGGCTGGGAGCATGAGCTGAGCAGGTCCTGCCCCTGCAAGGCAGAGAGGCCCTGGGGACAGCTGCACCCCTGGGGCTGGGGGCTCGTTGCGGGGAACGAGGCTGGGAAGTGGGACCAACACAGGCAAGGGAGCAGTCTGGTCTCTGCCCTGTGGTGACCAGGCAGGGATGGGGTTCATCTGCAGTGAGAAGGGTTCAAGTCAGAGTTTCGGAAATGGTCCTTGAGGCAGGAGCAGTGACACGCTGGAGTAGGGCACAGGGAGTGTCAGTCCCTGTCCCTGAAGGATCTGTGTACCTGTCTGTCAGGATTGATGGAGGGCTGCGGAGACACTGCTGTGGGGTGTGTGACCTTGCAGCCTTCATTTCCCCGCTTCCCTGATTATTATCTGGCACTGGTGGCTCCAGCTGGGGTCAGGGCTCTGGGACAAGGACTTACGGAGCTGCTGGGAGGGGAGCCGAGTCCCTAAGGGCTGATGCTCTGAGCCAAGAGCAGGGTGATGAGGACCGTGGAGGGAGGGATGCATTGCACCAACAGTGCCACTGCCGGCCTCGCCAGGCACCGGGCCAGCATCGGCCCTCAGAGCAGGGCCCACAGGACCCAGCCGGCTGGAGGCATTGCTGACACGGACCCCTTCTGTGCCAGCCCCCTTAATCACTGCCTGGGCGCTGTGGGTGATGCTCTGTGCTGGTGTTGGTGGGTCCGGGACAAATTCCTCCACTTGTGCCTGCAAATGCAGGGTTTTGCATGACAGACTTTCCCTCTGTGTTCTTAAAAGCAGGAGTATGGGGAGCGCAGTGGTTAGGATTTGTGCCTTAGTGGGAGAGCAGAGCGGAGCAGAACACAAGGACAGGAGTCACGTGTGTGCCAAATAGCTGATGCTTTGCAACGGAGTATAGATAGCGGGGTTGTGCTGTCTGCTCCTTCCCCTTCCCGCTCCTGATAAATCAGCGCCCAGGGAAATATCACTCATGTTGGCTGTATTTAATAAATTACCCCTCAGCATTTGCGCTCTCTGAGGTTGTTACTGAGTTAGTGTAGCTCCAAAGCCTGCAAAAGCAAAAGACGCATCAGACCCCCTGGGAATGGAATAAGCCATCCAAAGCTAGAAACCAAATATAAACGCAGACTATGCAAATCCAGTCTAACGAACCCTGCTGCAGCACAGACATCCCATCTGGGAGTGGGATGATCCACAAGCAATGTAGCAAAGGGACTGCTTGTTTTAACGACTTTCCTCTTCCCAAGGAGAAATGGGAGGGTGGTTTCTGAAACTTGAAGATTGCAAATGAGAAGTCACTGCCTCTCCAGCGGCAGTGTGAGATTTGAGGTGCAGAGGGGCAGAGGAGGGCAGCCTGAATGAATATAGTGATGCTTTCTGGCATTAAAACCTATGGATTAATGGGGGAAGAGCACACCCTACATCTCTGCTTTCAAATCACAGTCCAGAAATGCAACCAATCTGGCAGGCAGCTCCCCAGACACATCAGTCCTTATTGAAGCTCTGCTGTGTGGGGCAGGGCGGGGTGTTTCAGTTCACTAGGAAAGGGTATGGAGGCAGCGGGTGAGCAGCTGAGCAGCAGGGATCCAGCTTTCTGGGCACAGCAGAGTGTAATTTATCTCCATGAGGAACTGAAGGGGATTTAGAGGGGAGAAAATGTCACAAAGTTAAATAGCAGTGTTGCCTCGGCATCCTTACAAATCAGCTTTACCTGCTGTTCGTTCCCATCTTGGTTGCAAAGGCCATAATTTACACGAACAAAGGCAAGAGGGGATGCTGAGAGCAGTTGTCAGGGAGGACACAGGGCCAGTCCCCGAAGGAGAGAGGCTGTGAAGGGGCCCTGGGACACTGCCCTGCCCAGGGACAGCCACCAGCCCCAGTGCTGGCACACCCTGAGGATGCTCAGTGAGCAGAGCCTGGGGTGGGCAGCACAGTTGCATCCTGCCTGTACTTCGTTGTGCTGAAAAGTCTTTGGGTTCAGGCTGTGCTGTTCCAGAAGGTGCCTGGGAGAGAGGGCAGAGCCTCGTTTTGGCATGTGGAGGGACTGGCCATGTCTAGTCCGTGGCTGCTTGGTGTTTCTGTGTGTCTCTGCACTGCTTTGCCTGTGCTCTCCCTCTGGCTAAGCCTCTGAGGTGCTGATGCTCAGAGGACCTCAGAGGTGTCCAAGCCCACCTTTGGGCTTTGCAGGCTGAGGTATAAATCTTGGCTTTCAGGTTAAACAGTTTTTAAATCAAGCTTCTCTGCTCTGTCCCTCTGCAGAACAAGATACTTCCTAACTTCCACTTACATATTGCAGATAGAGTAATGTTATGTATGTTTAAAAGAAGGTGATATGGGAGGTCTGCCAGGGACCCTCCCTTGCCAGGAGCTCGGATGGGTGCTGTTACCTCTAATTTGGCCTCCAGCCTGGCCATGGGGATCTTCCAGGCAATCTGCTTTTGCAAGGACCCTTTAGGACGTTGGGGGAAAAACACTTTTGAAGCTGGGGTTTCTCCCTGCCCTTAGTTGGCCTCAAAGCTGTGGTCCATCACAAGGTAGGCACACACGTCTACGCGTAATCCTTTCAATACTTAAAGGGAGGTTATAAGAAAGACAGGGACAGATTTTTAGTAGCACCTGTAGCAATAGGACAAGGGGTAATGGTTTCAAACTAAAAGAGGGAAGATTCGGAGTAGATAAAAGGAAGAAATTTTCTATGATGAATGTGGTGAAACACTGACACACGTTGCCCAAAGTGGTGGTAGATACTCCATCCCTGGAAACATTCAAGGCCAGGCTGGATGGGACTTTGAGCAACATGATCTGGTTGAAAATGGCCCTGCTCGTTGCAGGGGGATTGGACTAGGTGAGCTTTGAAGGTGCCTTCCAACCCAAACTACTCTATGATTCTATACCGAGGCACCCCTCCTGTGATGACAGATGCCCCTAAAATGCATGACCCACTCCAGCACCTCGGGATTTACAGCTTGGATGTGGGTTTTGCTCCCTGGAAGAGAGGCAGGAGGGAGCCCCGCAGGGTGCAATTTTGTGGGCTGCAGCCCCATCCCCGGGAGCCAGATGTGCTCGCTGGCCGGACAGGGAGCCGGGCGAGCCGGGGGGGCTGCAGAGCCGGAGCGTGGGTTTCAGTTTAATCGCAGGGGCTGAGGAGCCGCTATTCATTCCCCGCTAGCATTCATCTGTGTCCTAGTAACGTGCTCTCCCCCACTCCTTCGGAGCACAGGCACACACGGCTGGATAATGGCAGGAGCCCGGCAATCTCGGGCGCTGAATAGCAGTGTAATTACGAGGCTATAATGGCGAGCTGGAACTCATTAGCCATTATCAGCCGTTTCAGCAGGACAATGACAGCACCCCGGGGTGCGCGGCTGTGCCCGGCGGCCCCGCACGCTGCTCGGCGGCTCCGGGGCCGGCCCGCCGCTGCCCTCGGCCCCTCGCATGGCCGAAGAGCCCGGGGGCAGGAGGCTTTGGCTCTGGCTGGGGTGATGGACTTTTGTATTCAGCCCCTCGTGTGTAGTGGGGCATTTCAGCTCCGCGGTCCCGCTGCCGGGGCTGTGGGATTGTAGAGCCCTGGGTGCTGGTGTCCTGCCCGGGCACTGCAACCTGCTCCGGGGGGGCAGCCTCCTGTCCCTGCCCTGGGTCCAGCAGCTCGTCCTTCCCTTGACTGCCTCCCCCTCCTGTAGTTTGTTTCCTCTTTATGTGTCTGCGTTCAGTGCAGGTAGCAGGTCTCCAAGTGTGGGAGCCCTCCCTGGGTTGTGCATTGGCATGAGCATCCTCCATCCCCAGGGCATGCTGTGGGCAGGTTGGCTGTGTCCTGCCGTGGGGTGCTGCACAGGAACCCCCAGCTCTGCAGGCTGTGGGTCCCAGGGCTGATGGTCCACCTCTCCCTACAGTGGTCACAGCCTGTAATAAGGAAAGGCACTGCAAAGCTGAGACTGCGAGGCAAAAATCTCTGCAGCTCCCGTCTCAATGTATTTTAAGGCAGGATAATCCTGGCAGGGGCACGTTGGAGAGCGTGGCAGGGGAGAGTGGGGAGGGGTAGCTGTCAGGCTGGGAGAAGAGTCCCTGCCAGGTGTGCGTCCAGCAGTGGGGCACACCTTACCCTGGTGCTGAGCAGAGCCTGGGCTGGACAGCAGCCATGGGGTGGGTGTAGGCACCCCATGGGCTGCTCCCTCCCCTTATTTCCACCAGCAGGGTGAGCAAGCTGGGGCGGCATCTCCCTTCTGGCTGGAGTCCCTTTCCCTGCAGTCACCCAGGGCTTTTGCACGAGAGAGCAGTGCCAGGAGAAGCAGCTTGTCATGTACAAGTGTCTCTTGGCAGGTGAAACTTAAAGTGTGGCTTATTCTTCTGGCAGGTGTGAGATGGCTGTGCACTGAAGTAGTTGTGATGCATGTGAGTGACCGGCAGCTGGGTGTGGGTGGGAGGGATCCAGCTTTCTGGGGATGGTTGTTTGCTTTCTTATTAACCCTGCCCTCTGTAAACTGCTCTGTGTGTTTAGGATGACCCTACCAGGTGTTTGCTGCATTTCCAGAGCAGGATAATGTGCATTCAGCCAGGCAGCTGCTGGTGTTGCTGGGCTGCTTATTGCACTGCTGATGGCTCTGGGGCTTCTGTCCCAAGGGAGGCATTCAGTGTGGGGACAGGGAGACGGGAGAGCTGTGCAGCCCCTGCCCCTTGCTGCTTTATGGTCCGTGAAAGAGGCCAGCTTACCCACTCCTGGTCAGCCAGGCTTCTGTGTGCCCAGCACTGCTGGCCATTGAGGATGAGGTCCTCTCTGGAGCCAGCAGCCGGCTCTGCCATTCTTGGTGAGGAGCACAGAAATGCAGCAGCCACTGCTGTCCCTTGGGCCTTGTCTCCCCTTTGTGAGGAGCTGTTGGGGAGCCTCAGTGCCTGGCCACCTCCTGAGTGCTTCCTTGCTGATCTCTGCCTCTTCTCTCTGCAGGGAGCTCAACGGCAACAACATCACGCGGATCAACAAGAATGACTTTGCTGGGCTGAAGCAGCTCCGTGTCCTGTGAGTTCCCAGTGAGGGGCCGGCTGCCCCAACCCTGGGGCTGTGCTTGGCTTGTGGCCTCTCATGGGGTTGGTAGAGATGATGCTGAGCCCTTTGCTGGTGGGGCTGGAGGGCATCTGCTTTGGGCTGAGCATGGTGGGCTTCCCGCCAGGGGAGCAGTGGGGAGAAAGAGTCCAGGTTTTATTGAGGGGTTGGTGGGAGCGAGGTGGCCCTGGGTCTGCAGGAGCATCGGGGACACCACTGGTGAGACAAGGGCGCTGGGGACCACCTTTCCAGAAAGCTGACCCCTTCTCTCTGCAGGCAGCTGATGGAAAACCAGATCAGCACAGTGGAGCGTGGGGCGTTTGATGACATGAAGGAGCTGGAGCGGCTGTGAGTGCCTGGGCATGGAGGCAGGTCGGCAAGAGGCAGCCCGGTTTAGTTGCAGAGAGCATCCTTTCTTTTTTTGCCTTAAACTATAATGTATTGGTGCTGCCTGACTTCAAACATCTTCTCTGCTGGTATTTTATAGTGTGGGAAGCAAACCTATTTCTGTTTCTATAGATCCTAAAGTCCTTTCTAATGCTTTTGAGGTGAGGGGCAGGTTAAACACAAATCATTCTCACTGCTATCAGCTGTGTCCTCTGCCTTAGTGAGAGAGCTGTAAGTTCCAGTCCAGTACTCAGTAAAATAGCTCAGCAGTTTAAAAATCCTGAGCTGCTCATGCAAATACGAGGAGCTGAACAAGCAGCAAGTTAACAGCATAGAGTCCTGTTTACATGTAATTACAATATTTCAAGTCTATTAATACCCTGTTGGTTGCCTCTGCCTCAGAGTGTGTGAGCAGGACAGGGATGTCCTCGCCAGGTGGGATGCTCTGCTTTAATGGCCCCTTTGAGTGAGCCAAAGAGCCCCAGCTGAGCCCAGAGCTGCCAGCTGGGTTGCAGGCAGGATGGTTGCTTTGCCCCCGAAACCCTGACCCTTTCTTCCTTCCCTGCAGACGGCTGAACCGCAACCAGCTCCACACCCTGCCCGAGCTCCTCTTCCAGAACAACCAGGCGCTATCACGGCTGTGAGTACTTTTTGTGCCTGTGGGTGTTGCTTGTGGGACTGACGAGGGGTTTGGGGGGCACTGACATCCCAGAAGGTGCTGCTTCTGGGGGTTTGTGCTTGTGGTTACTGGTGTCTGGTCTCAGTGTGTGGCAGAGGAATGCGCCCTGTTTCTGAGCAGCCCGAGTGTGCAGCATGGCAGGGAATTGGCTTTGCCTGGCAGAAGCCCTGAGACTGATACTGTTAAGGGTGGTGTTACAAGCCCTTGCAGTGTGTGGGGATGTGGCAGGAGGTGCTGGTGGTTTGGGCTGGGACTGATGTCGCTGAACTGGGCTATGCCTGCATGGTGCTGGTTGCAGAGGTGCTGTGAGCCATGCAGCTTCCTCTCTGGGTGTGGGTCACAGAGTCTGGATTGGGTTGTCATGAAGGGAGAGTGAAAGAGGATGTCCCTGGGGGGTCACATCCTGCCCAGAGAGCCCCATGGCCCTACTCTAGAGCTGCCTTTTTGCTGGTGTCTGGGGAAGCCTGGGAAAGGAGGGGAAAGCCCTGCCTGGGGTGGATTTAGCCCCTCACTCCTGCTGCTCCCTCCCCGCACAGCCCTGCCTGCCCCTCTCCCTTCCCGTCCCTCTGCACCCGCAGAAACACCCCCAGGGACCATCTCCTGTCATGCAAGCCCCAGCTCTGCAGACCCCTGTGCTCTTCTTCTGTCTGTGCAGCAGCAGACTGCCTGGGGAGGGTTGCTGGGTTTTGATAGTCTCTTTTCCATATTGCTTTTCCCTTGCCTGGGGCTCCTTTGATCGGGCAACAGTGCCATTGGCACTGCCAGCATTGTTCGAACTGCAGGAAATCCTCTTAACAAAGCATTTACCGGCTCTCAGCTATGTCAGGCACCATGCATATTGGGAAAGGGGGCTGTGAGGAGCAGAGGATGCTTGCCACACTGAGGCTGGGTGCTCTGCATCGCTCAGAGAAGATGCTTACAGCCTGTGACTGATTTGCAGTGTGTAGGAGCTGGGAGATTGTGGCTAGGACACAAGGTCTATGCTTACTGCATCTTGTATCTCTATTTCTCAGCTGTGAAATGAGAATGCCAGATCCCTGCTGGGGCAGGGCAGGAGTGGATGAAATAACTGAATGGGCTGAGACATTGCCAGGAAAGGCATGGCCATGTCAGGGCCAGACAGCACTGCCCGCACAGGCAGGCTGTGGCTGAGCCGTTTTGCTCAGCGGTGATGCTGGTTTCTCTGACAGTGCCAGGGAGTCAGTCCCAGCGTCCAGCTTGAGGCGATGTAATGAAGGGTTAAAACACCATGTGGGTTGCCAGTGTGGGATGTGTGAAATGGTGGACCAGTGCCAAAGATGGGCCTAGGTAATGGCAGCTGATAGCACAGGTGTTCAATTAATTATCAAATGGCATTTGTTGAGCTCAGCTGTGCCATATCGTGGCGCCAGCAAGGGCTCATCCTCCTCTAGCCACCCAGTGCATAACAAAAACTTGGCCAAGAGAATTATTGTACAAACATTAACGTTCCCCTTTTAATCTTCTCTAGATTTGAATACCGTGGTCTTTCAAAAAACAAACCCCACAATTCATCAGGGAGATGCAGAAGGGCACCCTCACAAGTGGGCTGTGTGGTGTGACCCTCTGCAGCCCCTGGGCTCCCGTGGGGCTGGGGCTGTGCTACCGTGTGTGGGGCTGCATGTGCCCCCACAGAATGTGTATGGGGCTATGTGTACTGCTGTGGATGAGAAGAGGTGTGCAAGATGCTCCTTGCAGCCACCCTATGCACAGGTGTGTTTCAACCTCTGCCTGTTGCTTTACTGTTGCTTCCTGCAATGTGGTGGTTGTTTTGAACCTATTTTCCTCTGCCCTGAAACTGTTTTCTGGCCATCTCTGCTATGACAACCACTGCCTGTACACCAGCACCCTGAGCTTTTCTTGTGCAATCCAGGGCTGTGTGAGTGGGCTCAGATTTTTGCAGCTCTTCAGCTGTAGGCAGTGTTGTGTCTTGGGGATCTTTGAGGCATACTCAGAGCAGAGGGTCCCTGGGACATGCTGTAGGATGAGGGAGGGGACACACACTGAGCCTCCTGCCATCCTCCTCTGCAGCCGTTACCCCACATGCTGCCTGCATGGGTGACAGCAGTGGTGCAGTGCTGCGGCTGCCCAGGGAGCACGTCAGGAGCTGCTGCCCTGGAAGAGCCTCCGGTGCTGCGTTTGGGCAGCAGAGCCCCACAAAGGACTCTCTGCTCCACCTCCTCACAACTGCTTGTTGCTGAGGTGCCCAAGGATGGTTTGGGGGGGACAGCAGGGCAGGGTGTGCCCAGAGCAGGGCTTGCCTAGCCACACTGTCATGCTGGCTTGGCTGGAGGTGGGATCTTGAGCCGTGCTAGTCCAGCCGGTGTGGGAGGTCATGACAACGCTCTTAAATTGCTGCAAACCTGGCTCAGGCTACAGGGATATGAGTCAGTGGGGAGCAGGTTTAAGTTAAATTGAAATCATCTTGCCTTGAACTGAAATCGGAGCCTCTCCACCAGGCTTTGCACTTATTTAACTGCTGAAATGGATCTGCGGTGGCACCACTGCTCAGCGCCCCCCCCCCCGCCCCAGAGTCAGACTAGGATGCCAGGATGGGGTGGGAAGAGAGAGCTCTTACAGCATCGTGCTCTTGTAGACCCTGGTCTCCAGATCATTTCCAGCAAGCAGTTCCTGTGCAGGCTTCCCCTTGCCCTGCCCAGTGCGGTTCCCCGCTGTGTGCTTCTGGAGCTCTGGAGGTGCCTGCTAGGTCCTGGTGTCCTAGTGGGGCACTTGCACTGTAATACTGGGAGGTCCTGAATTAGCAGAAACTGGCTGAGCAAGTTGGGCTGAGATTTGTTTATGTGAGAAATGAGGCTGCTGGGTTTGGCAGGTGGGTGGCAGCTGAGGCAGAAAACCAGGTGGGGGACCAGTGGGGGTTGCTCAGATGGGTACCTGGGTGCTGGCCTGGATGCTCCAGCCTCTTCCAGCCTTAGTCTTGGTGCATCTTTAGTAACACAGCAGCAGGTTAAGGCAAGTCTATTGAATGTGGGGTATGTGATACCCACAGAGCAGTTTTCCACTGTACCTTGGGCCTTATAGAAATATCTCACAAGCACAGGGAGGACGGCCTTGGGCTGAGTTCAGGATAGAGAGCTGTTTGTCCGCCTCCTGGGTCTGAGTGTCAAAACCTAATCCACCTTGGTGGTGCTTTGTGGTCTCCCAGCCCAGCTCGAGCTGCAATTAGTTACTCGGATCTTGGCTATAAAGAGCATTTGTGCATTGGGATAATGGAAAGGGTTGGAGTTAAACCTGATCCATCAGCGCTTAAATAAACTGGGGAATGGCAGGAAAGGGCCAGCGGAAAGCAAACCTCGGGTGAGGGCATGGGGGAGGTGAGATGGCTGGAGAGGAATGTTTTCCCCTTGGTATTTGGGAATACTGAGCTGACGCCTGTGCAGAGCCCCTCTTGGTCTGAGATGGTGAATGGGGGAGGCTGTGCCAGCACCTTGGCAGCAGGACCAAGAGGCAGGAGGACTCTCCGCGTGGCCTCCCTTATTTATATCTGCCGCAATGAGCGGATAACTCATTAAGCAGTGCCGGTGGCTGGAAATGGTGCTGATCTGAGGTTTCGCTGGAGAGCGCATGACCCCAGCGACCCCATCTCAAACTGGGTTTAATTAAACTGTCAGCACTGGATGAAAGAACAAAGCGTTGTGGGCTTTGGGGGGGCTGGGGTCCCCCCCCCAGCTCACTGGGGAAGAGCGTGTCTCCTGCGAGGTGGAGAGCTGAGAAAAAAACATGGATCTTTCCTTCCATTGAGGAAAACTACCCAGGCAAGAAGGTGACCTTTGCTCTTGTGCTGCCCGGTGCTGGTCCTCGGTGCCCTGCAGCTGCGCACACCTGGGCTCAGCACTGGTGCCCTGGTGCAGCCTGTGGCATGCCAGAAGCCAGGGGGATGCTGGCAGACCTGACTTCAGCATCTCTCCTGAGCTCTCAGGAGTTGTTTGTTCCCCTTGGGATTCCCCTGGGAGCAGGGACCAAAGCCCTTGTGTTTCTCTCTGCTCCCTTGGGAAGAATGGGAGAGGAATTTTGTAGCCCTGTCTCCCTTCTCTCCCTACCTTCCCTTAAAACCTCCTCCTGAAGCTGTTTCTAAGCCCCTTTGGGAGTGCTGGGTGGGTGAGGCGAGGAGGACAGAGGAGGCGAGATGGCCATAGCAGCAGCGTGAGAACAGAAACCCTGCGGGAACATCGTCAGGGAGGCAAAGACGTGGGCTGTTGAAATGTGCTAAAGGCAGCCAGGATGGCTATAAATAAACAGTTTTCTCCAAGAGAAGCTGAGCTGGCGCGAGGAAAGAGAGGAGCAGTAGGTGCTTGGCTGTGGGGAGCCCTGTGGAGATACTCCCTGAGGGGACCGGTGGCCTCAGCTGGATGTATCCCCGTGGCAGCGGCTGTCCAGAGGTTTCCCTCACCGAAAGCTGCAGCAGCCGCTCCATGCTCAGAGTGGCAACTGGGAGAGGATAAGCAGAGAGTGGAGGGAAAAAGGTCTTTTCTCCAGAAGGAGTAAGATTTAAGACATGGGCTGTGGCCCATTGGTTATTGTCAGACCCATGCCAACAAAAAGGGAGGAGACTGTGCTGCATCCGAGCTGGCAGCCAAGCCCAGGGGGAAGGGCCGGCGGTGCTGCTCTCCATCTGTAAGGGCAGGGGCTCCCTGGAAACAGCATTAACATCTCAATCAGGACCAGTGGCTTTCTGAGCCAGGGACATGAGAAATGCTATAGGAGCTGGAGGGATTGTCACGCTCCTATGAGACTCTCCTCGTGCAGCTGGAGCCTGCAGAGGAGTAGCGATGCTTCTCCACTTGCTTCTGTCTGGGAGCTGAGACAGAGACCAGGGGGTGATCCAGACTCCCTCTGGACCAGGGGTATTTAAAGATCCGGGTGATGAGGGACTTCTGAGCTGAGTTGCAAAAAACACCTAAGGTGTTTATGCCCAGGCAGGAGAGGTTGCATTCCAGTGAGCTCTGGGGCAGGTTCCTCACACCATCCCTGCATCTGGCTAAACCCAGCCCTAATTGCCTTTAGAAAAGCAGGCAGGGGAAAAATGGAGCAGTGCTAAATAACCCAAAAAAATGCAAATCACATCCTTCAAGAAGGAGAGGACCACAACCAGGCAGAAGGAAGCTGTGAGCTGAGTAGTAGCAAAACAGAGTGACAAGTGAAAAAGGAGCTGTCGGAGAAAGGAATAACAAACCAGGCCCTGCTCAGATGGGGCTGGCTGCGTGTGGGAGGTGTTGCTTGCAAGACTGTACCAGTGACCGTCCCTCTTGGTGCTGCACTGGGAAAACCCCCGGATAGGAAAGGGAGAGATGAAGAAACGATGGAACAAAAATGCGTGCTTGGTGGCGGCTGGGTGGGGGAGCATTCCCATGTCCCTGCGGTGGGTGGCTGTGCTGGGGGGTAGGTGTGGGTATGGGGAGGATGCTTGCTGGGGGATGTGGGTGTTGCAGCTCTGCTCCTCTCCCAACCGGAGGGACTCACCTGCCTGAGCCCTGGTTTCGATCTGACAGGGGATTTTTGGTGCCTGCCTGTGTGTTGGCTTCTGGAATTCCTGCTGGGGTCATGGGCTGGTTCTGGCTGTGCACCGGCTCTCCTGCGCCAGGCTCTCACCTGTCCTCCCATGGCCACTCCTCTTGGGGCTTTGGCTGAGATTTACTACCCCTAGAGAGGTTTTGTGCTTGTTCTGCAGACTATGTGCTCAGCATGCGCCTGGGAGCCTGCAGCTGCTGACGTGGGAAGGGACCTGTGGGCACAGCATCATATTTTCATCTTTCTGTGCCAGAGCACGGTCACTTCAGGTCCCCAGGCACTTGCCCCTTTGCTCTTTGCACAGATACGTACATGCTGGTGTCCCTGCACAGAGGTCCGCAGTGTAAGAGCCGGGTGCCAAGGTCAGAGCAAAGAGCAGCTCCCCCTCAGAGCAAACCTCCCTGCTTCCCCAGCATCCTGCATTTCTCTCCCAGTTTCGCCCTCCAACAGCATCCCCCTCCTCTTGCCAGGCAAAGGCCAAGTGTCCTCGCTGTCACCGTGCCCACGTTTTGGCTGTTGTCTCCTCGACTCAGGGTGCTGTACCCCCTCACGCTCCCCAACAAAGCCCCTTCTGTTGGGGATGGAGTGGGGCTGGGGAGGGGGCAGGCTGAGACGTGTCCCCCCGAATACCAATCAGGAGGAGGAGCATGTTGATCCTGGCAGCTGGGGGGGAACAGTGGGTTCCGCGTGCTGTGAGACTCCCCCACCAGCGTGGGGGATGGGGAGGGGGAAGTGTGGCCTCACAGCAGCCCCCAGGAACAAAGAGTCAGTGTGGCTCATGACAGCTCTAAGGAAACGCGGGAAAACAAATGTGCCACTAATAGGTGGGGAGGTTACCTTGGAAAAGATGCTGCTGGGCGGGCGGCCAGCCCCCTCCGCAGCGGGCTGGCAGGCGGCAAGGGGCTGCGGCTGGCACTCCTGGCTTTGGGGGGACCAGGGGGTTGCAGTGGGGCCGGGCTGAGGTGGGTTTGCATGTCCTTGCGCTGCTGTCCCCTCTGGGGACAGCATCCTTATGGGTGCAGCAAGCGCATCTCCGGGCTTCTGTGCTGGGTGTCCCCTCCAGGGAAGTGGCACCGTTGTGCAGGGAGCTGCTTGCTGCCTGCTTGCTCTCCCCCTTCTTCCTCCATCGTTAATGTGCCACAGACCTCAGCTGGGTTTTTTTTGTTTTGGTTTTTTTTTAGGACCCCAAAAAGCTTCCCTGGGGAATCCTGAGTACAGCCCAACCTCAAAGCCTCATGAATTAAACACTTTTAAAAGACCTTTTTACATTTAGGTGCTTCCATAAATTTTTTGGGACCTGACTCGCAGTCACTGGAAGCACAGGAGTGCCAGGGTGAGGGTCACAGCTGTGCCCCAACCTGCCACCAAGCAGCCTCCCCCTTTGCTTCCCACCAACCTGGGCCCCCTCCCACCGAGGTGATGGTGCAGACCCTACACGGGGGTGCCCTGGCCCCCTGCTCTGTTCTGAGCCGTTATCCCGCTGGCGAGCCGGGGCTGCCAGGAGCGGGCATTGCCAGCTGACTGCCTGGAGATAATCTGCTCCGTCTCCCTGCGCACCCCGTTGTGCTCCTGACTCAGGGCTGGCTCTGGCTTTCTGGGCATTGAGCTGCTTCCAGGGTTTCCCTGGCGATGGTGGGGTCAGGTCCTGCGCCTGGGGTGCCCTGCTTGAGCCACCAGCACCGCCAGACACACACTCCGTCTTGCTTTGGGTCCAGGCTTGAATTTGGTTTTCATAACGTTATTAAAGCGAAAGGGTCTGGGTCTGTAGTGAGGTGCAGCTTCAAGCCCCCTGCCCCTTTTGGCAAAGTGCCCCGCTCCACGAGCCACTGTGCAGGGCAGCCCTGCCCAGTGATCCCTGTTGCACCAGCAAATGGGAATTTGCAACCCGCAGGAAAAAGTGACAGAAAATTAAGGCTAGGTCTTCCTAATGCTGGGCAGTGGTGCTAATTACACAGCTATTAAACACAGTGAAATTATTTATTCCCCCCACCCCTCGCAGCTCATTGACTGCATTGTACCACGTTCACCCCTCGGCCACCTTTGGTGCCCTGAAAGAGTTAAAAGAGCGCTCTGAGAAGCCGATCCCTTTGTCCATGTGTTTTGGGAGCAGAATAAAGGCATTTCCTTTCTCGTTTTCACAGCTCAGATAGTAGAAAGGTTCAAAGTAATTTTAAAGAATCGTGAGCGGAATTAGCCTTTGGTAACTAGACCTCTAGGATGTAGAAGAAAAAAGTCTTACGTGGTGATTTTAGGGTAATTTACAACTTGGTACCCCTGCACGTGTATCCCACAGATGTGTTAATGTGCAGAGCCAGATAATTAACCTGTTTTTGCTGGTTGATTTTTCTCACTGCTGTAGGTGGGTAATTTTCCCCATGCTGAAGTGCCGTAAAGACCAAATGTGTGTGAGTGGGGAAGATGCCCCTTCTCACTACCCGGGCATTTCCTGGTGTGGCAGGGCTTGTAGACATTACCAAGGGAAGCCGTGGGCTGGGGGCATCTTGGTTTGGAGAGCCCGATTTCCCTGTGCTTGCGATCAGCATTCGGGCACAAGCACAGGGCAGCTGCCTGCACAAAGAAACCCGGCCGGCAGCATGCTGGGGGTGGGTTTGGGGAGATGGGGATTCATTTTCCAGATTCTCATCTGTGTTAAATTAATTATTCTCCCAGGCTTATCCTCACTTAACCAGCAAGATGCAGACGTCTGTGGTTGGGACCCCCGCTGCCCCGCCAGAGCTAAGCAGTGTATGGATTAGGGGGTCTTACTGGCTGCCTCCTCTGGCCCTTTCATGGTTCTTGCACCCCCCTTTTCCCCCGGAGGCTTCAGTCCCCGTTTGAGTCTGTATTTCCCTTCAGGACAGGAAAAGCTGGATTAGTTTTTACTGCTCCCAAGGGAGCTGTTGGTAACCGAAGACATCTCGTTGTCTTGTGTTCTGTAAACTGGGAGGCAGGAGATGGCAGGGATGGTTTAAAATGGTTTCCTCGTCCCCCCTTCTCTCTGTCTAGTCCTCACTGCCCCTCTGATGGGGGATGGCGTTTGTGACAGAGCTGCTTAGAAAGAAGTTGCTCAGACTTTTTCCAGGCCCTGGGGCTGGAGGGAAGAGATTTCTCTGGGATGTGCAGGTGGCAAGAGCTTGACCGTCCTCTTGAGTGTTTGGGAAATGATAATTTCGGGATCTTGCGGAGGAGGAGTGAAGGTTGTTAGCCCCATAGCACAGGCAGAGTATCAAATGTGGAAAGTACAGGAAAAGCTTCTAAAAAGTGCCTCTCATCCCGGAGCTGGGAAGTCCTCCATCCCCACACCATCCTGTGGCAGAATTGGGAAGGGGACCCAGGAGTCCTGGCCCTGCATCCCCCCCGGCTTCCCATCCCTGGTACAGCACTCAAAGGAGCTTTTGTCCGGCTCCGAGCCGCACAGGTGGGTGGGCGCTTCATCCCCCCGCCCTTACCCTTGAGCTGGGATGTTTTTTCCCAGGGGCCGCAGTTGGCCTGTCGCTATGGGATGCGGGCTTGCGGGTCACCTTGGCAACAGGGGCCTGGGGATGCAGGTTGGAGGTCGATCCAGTCATAGGACACTTTTGGCATGTTTGCGTGGGGACTGGTGATCCTGCTTGCCATGGATCGGCATGTACCCAGCAAAACATGCAGCCACGCAGTTTGCTGGCTACGTGCTGCTTCATGGCAAGCACAGTGGAAGTGCAAAATTGGTGCATGCGTGGCATAGGGTGTCAGGTCAGGGTGCAGGTACCTGGCATCAGGGTTTCACCCCAGGGATGCTCCGTTGCAGCTTCTCTGCGTTGCGCATCCAGGCTATTACTGTCCGGCAATTACTGCCAGCACTATTCATTACTAATCACAGGGACAAAGTCAGGGCAGTGTGGTGGGTTGGGGGAGGATCTGTGCTGGTGGGGTAAATGAGAGCAAGCAGGCAGACTGGCTGCATTCCCAGGACTCAGTGGTGTTTCCAGCTCTTGCTGTCTGACCAGAGGCATTTCTACCTCCTGGTGTTGCCGCCCCTCTCCGGCTTGCTTGTTCTCTTCCCCACGGGTGCAGCGTGTTGCTCATTCCTGCATCCTATGATTTCACAGCATCCCCACAGCCGGGTGTTAATGAGATTAGACCCAAGCTTTAAGATGTCTCTCTCTATCCTTTGCCATCCAATTACACAGCCCACATGGTATCTGATTGCCTGCAAGAGGGGAGGACTGGGGCTGGCTGGGATGGGAGGTTGCAGCTGGTCTTTCTGGGTATCAGCCCTGCTGTGCTGAGTGCTTTTCTTTCTTTTCTTTCTTTTTTTTTTTTTTTTTTTTTTTTCCTCCCCTCCCTACTCCCCCCATGTCTTTGAGCTGCTTCATTTGGCTTTTTCATCGCTTCTCGAGGTGGTGGCTGGGCAGAATTTGTTTAAATTAACTGCTTGAATGGCAGCGTTTGTGTGTGTTGGTGGGGGGGAGCTCAGACAGCACCAGAATGGATGAGGGGGATTAAAGGTGCCTAATGGGTTCCAGATGGGCATCACGGACTGGGAAACACCCCCGCAACCCCAACCCCAGCCAGAGGCCGCTGGCAAGGAGCTCGGGGCTGAGAGCTGGGATGCTACGGTGGGCGGCTGCCTGGCTCTCCTGCAGCAGCGTGGCTGCTCTGAGCCTGTTTCTGTGGGACCGGGGTGTTCGCAGGCTTCTGGGGTGCTGGCTGCCTCTGCACCGCCCGGCTGTGCCTGGTGCAAGCAGACAGATGCACCACAGGAGGCACCTGCCCTGGCTGGTAGGGAGCACAGTGTGCAGCAGGCTCTGCTCTCCCCACTCCAAGCATCGCAGGGGCTGGGGACACGGGGCTGGAGACAACCCCAGCTCCATGCGAGTCCAGCTTTCAGAGGTGCCTCAGCTCCAGCGTTAACTGACAATGCAAATACAGCCTGCTGGAGTGGCAGTTTCTGCTCAGCAGTCTTCGTTGCAATGTGAGGAATGATAATATTTAGTCTTCGATGCCCTCCCCCTGGGCTTTAGGGTACCTTGGGGTGCTCTCTCAGTCTGATGTCCCCGCTGCTGCAGACATCATCATACTTTTTCTTACTTACAGGTGGAAAACTGAGTCCCAGAGACAGGAGCTAAATTGCTTGTGTGGCCCTGCCCATACCTGTAGAGATTAGAGATGTGGTGACGGCCCTCCCTGATTCTCCCAGGGCTGTGCCTCCCACCGATGGCCGGATTTCTCCTCCAGACCTGCTACGCGGTGCCAGGGCTGCCTGTTCACAGCCTGTCTGCTGGCAGTGCCCAGTCTGGAAGCGCATTGGTCCCAGGCAAGATGAAGCGTGCAGGAGCGAAGGGCTGCTGGGGAGCGGTGTTGCTGCTGGGGACCACAGGGCTGCGGGCAGGATTATTGCTTTTGAGTTTTATTAATGGCTGAGAGCAGGAGCGGGACATAAGCTGCAAGCCGGCTGGCTGCTGGGAATATCACCCATGCTGTAGGATGGCTCATAGTTTAGTGGGGAATTTAAGCTTCTTAGGGGAATGGGCTGCAGAAGAGTCGATCGGGTCTAACGGGAGTCTGTATCAAGTGGTACTTTTTGGCACTGATAGCTAGAAAAGCCCTGCTCCTGGCGGGAGTGAGTCCACATGCCCTGCAATGGCTTTTTGTGGATGCAGCTGTTTGCACCAGCACATCCAGCTGCATCCAAGCAGATAGCTGAGCCGGGGAATGAGACAAGGGATAGGAGAGGAGACTCACTCCTGTGTTCCCCATCCAGAGGGGCTGCAGCAGAAGGTGGGGGCTGAGGAGGGTTTGGGCAGGGTGTCAGGGAGGTGCGTGAGGAGGTTGGGAAGCGATGGCCAGCCTCCTTCATCTGCTGACCCTTGGCCGATGCACTCTGCCAGCCCTCCTGGCCCATCCTTGGCCTCACGTCTTCCCCCTGGCTCTCGTTTCCTTCCACAAATATTAAGAAAATAAATAGCGTGGCTGAAAAGGGACATCCTCGCATCCCTCCACACACAACCGCCTCTCGGGGGAGGTACACAGGTGGTGACCCCACATTCCTCAGCCTGAGGATTAACCAGAAGGAAAGCAAATATTGGCTGCTCCAGGGTCTGCCCCAGCTCGCGGCCAGGGCTGTCTCTTGCCCAAGGAAAGGTGCTTGCGGGGTGGGCAGGTCTCCATCCCTGGCAGGGGTGGTTACTCAAAGCTGGCTCTTTGCTCAGGCAGCAAAATGTCCCTGCTGTGGTCTGAGCCCACTCCTCGGGGCAGGAGGTGCCCCAGCTTGGTGGGGAGAGGCGAGGCCCCATGGGCGATGAGCTGGAGGGTCAGCCTGTGCTGGGCATTGGCTGTGGTGGGCTGGGAGCACGGCCGGTGTGCTGCCAGGGCTGCCTGCCCCTCTGCCTATTGCATGTGCACCTGAGCCTGCTCCTGTGCCTCAGGTTATTGAAGGCTTGTGGCTGCCCCATGGCATGGGGAGCTTGTGCAGCAATGATGGCATGAGCCCCACGCTGCCGGTGTTTGCACCTCTCGGCTGGGCTGCTCCCAGCCCCCATCAGCTGTGTAGGGGGTTTTGTGTCCCAGGAGTTGCTCCATGAAGTCTGGGGACCAGGAGTCGGTTGGTGCTGGGAGCCTTTATGAGCCTTCAGCACCCCAGGGCAGGATCTGAGCCCAGCAGGGTCCAGCATGGCATGTCCTCACTCTCTCCCATCCTTCTTCACTCTCTCCATCCTGGTCTTGTTTCTTAGCAACTGCCCCTGGCCAGGACTTGGGCTATGCAGGGAGGGATGTGACACTTTCCATGCATCAGTCATTTTGCCACCTGCAGAGTGACAGTGAGGTTGTTAACCCCTGTGGCACTGACTGGGCCGAGTTGCCATGAGTGAAGATGGAGCGTCCTTGTGACGCCTCCCCATGGGTAGCAGCCGGCTGCTCTGCCTCCAGCTTGATACTGATCCCTGCTACAATAATGATATGGGCAGGAATCAGGGAGGAATTAAAGGATAATTAATGCCAATCCACATGGAAAATTGCTCTCGTCAAACAAACATGATATCATTTTTCTTTATGAGCTGACAAATTGGGTTGATAAGTAGCGACTGTGGTGACATGATATACCGAGACTTCTGCAAGTCATTTTACTCTTGCCTGGAGGATACTGCCATGAAAACATTAATATTCTGCAAAAATCACTATAGCATTTCTGACAATGTGCTTCACTGGTAGACTTCCCGCGGGAACTGTCATGATCGCCTTTCTGGCAGGGTGCAGTGGCGCTCTGATAGTGGTGAACTGATGTTCACCATTTCTGCAGACCCACAGTCGTCTTGGAATCTTTAGTGGCGATATTGACTTTTACCAACCCCCCGCTGAGCCTTCTGACCTCTCATTGCCTCCTTCTATTGCCCGGCTCCAGACGAGGGTGTGCAGTGAGCTGGGCCGTGCAGGTGGTGTACCTGGGGAAAAAGCCACCTGCACCATCACAGAGCACTGTTTGGAAGGAAGCACAAACTGATAGATAAAAAGAGTGGGGCTGGTGCTGCTGTCGGGATGCTCTGCCTGAAACACCTGCGCTGGAACACATCCTCATGCAAGGTCATGCAGCTGGGGAGAAAAAAAATGTAGGTCACAGCTACAAGACAAGGAACAGCATCTGGGGACGTGGTTACACTGAAAAGGACTTAGCAGCTGTCACGGCAGCATGCTTTGGGATGCGGGCTTCCAGCACTACAGCTTGGGGGTGATGGATGAGCAGAGCAGCTCTGGGTACCAGCAGCTGGCGGGGGTTGCTGTTTTGGGGGGCGGTGGGAAAGCCTCTGCTGAGCATCATTTCTGCTTCAGGGCCCACAGTTTAGAGAGACGTTGGGAAATTAGAAAGTGCTCAGAGAGGAAGTGCAGGATAATTGGAGGTCTAGAAAACCTGCCTTCTAGTGAAAAGAATTAAAAAGCTCAGCCTATTTAGTGTATGCAAGAGGAGGCTAGGAGGTGATTTGATCCCTGTCTCTGCATACCTGCATGGGGAGAAGCCTGATTGTAGGCACCTTATTAATTTTGTAAAAAAAAAAGAGAAGAAAAAGAGAAAAAGCATAAAATCATTCAATAGCTGGAGGCTGAAACCAGACAAATTCAGACTAGAATTAAATTTGGCTTTTTCACCATGAAGAGCAGTTAACCATTGAACACTCAGGTGGGAAGAGGTGGATTGGATGTCCTTTGAAGTTGTGAAGGAGACTGTACTTCTTTTCCTGATGATGAAAACAGGAAGGGACAGGGTTGGAGCAGGAACCCCAGAGAGGGCTCTGCGTCTCAGCCCAGTGCACAGAGGTGTCCCAGTGATAAAGTCTCCCCTTTTGGGTGATGGATGTCCTCTGGGCACTGGGGACGTCAGTCCAGCTCCTCCATCCCAGGCCAGGACCTTAATTGCTCACAAAGCCCCTGAGCATCCCCGCTCCCCAAAACTGGCTGAGCAAAGCCACCTCCAGAGGCTCTTCTCCATCCCAGACAATGCAACGCAATATCTGAGCAGGCACATCTGCTGGTGGGGATGGGGCTGGGACTGTTGGGGGGTGCTCCCAGGCTGCCCCCGCTGCTCTCAGCCGGGCTGGGGACCATCCACTGGCGCCAGTCTTCCCACACTCTCCCTGGGGGATGCTCAGCCGTGGCCTTCCTGACCCCCAAGCTGCAATCCTGTCTGAGCATCTTAGGCAGAGTTATATTTTACAAGTGCAGTAAAAGGGAAAGATGGCTTTGCTTTAATTTACAAGCTACAAAGTACCCTGCCTGGTGAGGTGCCGGCTGAGCTTTGCAAGAGCTCTGGTTTGGAGTTCAGAGGGCAAATAGTGCTGGCAGTTGAAGATGCTGTCTCTCCCTTTTGTCACTCCCTTGCCAGTCACAACTGCTCTTCCTCCAGTGCCCCCATCTCTGTAGAGCCGGGCAGCGTCTGCTCCTCTCCTGTTTCCATCCCTTCACAGAGAGACACCAGCAGTGACCGTAACAGCGAGTCCAAAACAGAGCACTCCCAGGTTGTCCAGCCATGGGGTTTTCCTGGCTGCCAGTCCCCCAAAATTGTGCCTGGGACAGTGAGAAGGCAAAAGCTGGCTGTAGCTGAGGATGTGCCTCTGGGAAAGTCCCACCCTGGCTGCACATTTGGGGACAACGTGTGCAGAGTGGTGGGATGCTGTGGGGAGCTATCCTTGTTCCCGTGAGTGGGATGGTGTGTACAAACACACGTGTCCTTGCAGCCTGCTGACCCCTGATCCCCTGGTTGTAGGAATGTCTTTACATGCTCTGGGAATCTCTGTGCTCTTGTCCTTGCAGCCTGCCACTGCTGGGCCCGGGTTTTGGGCTTTTGCTTCTTTTTTTTTCCTTTTTTTTTTCCAGCCTCTTTCACAAAGACACCTATTCTCCCCCTGCGCCCCAGGGATTTACACAGAAAGCTCACCCTCAACACAGCAAAAGAAAGGCCCAGGCGGCCCGGGAGAGGAAGCACACACAAAATGTGGTGTGTGGCTCTTTGTGTCCCCTTTGTAATTCCTCTGCACAATGAACTGCCCTGGCCACCCACCAGCCCTGGGGTACCCCAGGTGCCCCATCTGCTGTGTTCCCTGATGCAGCAGCGGGTAGAGCTGGGGATGCTCCTCACTGGTCAGCCAAGAACGCAGTCTTTGTGCTTGGAAAAGAGGAAATTTGGGCAGGGTGGAGATTGCCACGTTCTTGCAGCAGCAAAAAGCCCCCTCGTGTCCCCGCTGGCCCCTGGGCAGAGTGCTGGGGGGGTCCCTCCAGCAAAGCCCTTCCATCAGACCCGCTCTGATGGCTTTTAACATGCTAATGACCCTCTCGAGGGCAGGAGCAACTCTGTGTAAAACTCATGTTCAGCCCTCGGTCATGGAAATTTGCTTGGAGATACAGTGTTAAATATTTATCCTCCCCGCCTCCCTCCCAACTCTGCAGGCATTAACAATAGCGAAGGCAACCGGCCCCTTCCCCCTTGCCAGAAACATGTGGCTCCTGGACCATGACAGCGAACGTTATCGTTTGTACCTGTGAATTATTGATAAGGTATAAGATAGTTCTTGCAGTGAAAAAATAATGAGGGGGACAGGCTGTTTGCAGCCTGGTGGGGCAGGCGCTGCTGCAAGCCCTCTTCTCCAGGGGCAAAATGGGTGTTGGGACTCTGTTCCTGCGCACCCCATCCGCCAGCTGACTGTGCCAGCCCTTAGCAGCGTGTGGCCACACCAGGCTGCCTTTGTGCACGGCGGCTCCTCTCTTGGTGTGGGTCTGGCTGGCGCCTGTCCCCTCCTGCCTACCCGCTGCCTTCCCCGGGGGACGTGGGCAGCTGCCCTGCCTCCCATGCCCCATGCTGCCTGCAGCCTCCCTGGGGCAGGGGTTGCTCGCTCCGGCAGCTGCCTGCTGGCCGCAGGGTGAGCAGGGATGTCCCAGCTCTACGGGACAGCTGCCCACCCCGCAGTGCCGTGGTGGGGAAGCGGCAAGTATCGCCGGGCCCTGCAGACACTGTGGCTCCAGTGAGCAGATGGGTTTAGCCCGGGAGGGGCTTGGGAGGGGCTTGGGAGGTCTCCAGGGGCTGGAGGAGGGAGAGTGGTCCTTGGCTTTATGGCCACAGATGCGCACTGTCCCTGTGCTCTAATCTGTCAGTGAGGCTGATGAGTCCCTGGAAAACAGGTGGCAGCCCTAGAAAGGGGTCCATCCCCCTGGTTCAGGGCTGTCCTTTAGCTGGGAGCTGAGCAGAGCAGCTCAGTGCATCCATCCCCTGAGCTGCAGAGGTGAGAGCCTGTTCCAGAGGGCGCCTGGCTCTGCCAGCTCTGCTGGGTCTGAGCTTTGGCTGCACTTTGTGAGGCTCTGGGATGCCACACGGGAGGGTGCAGATGGCTCGGGGAGATCTTGTCAGTTGCGTGGGCAGTCCAATTAAAATCAGGGTGCCTCTTTCAGCCAGTTTAAAGCCTGGCTTTGAGGTACTTAGACTCTCAGTCCTGCTTTGTTCTGCGAGGAGAGCATTAGCAGGAGAGCCAGGACATTAGTGTGCGGAGCCTGTCCCAATTTGAGGTTCCACATCTGTGTCCCTGGGCTGGGTGATGGGGCAGCAGGGTGCCGCACCCACCCCTGGGACAGCGAGGGTCTGGGGGGAGCCTGGTCAGGATGAGGTACCCTCCTCCCTTGCACAGAGACCCACTCCAGCAGCACCACTCCTGCCCAGCAAGGGGCTGCCCAGACCGGCCACACACTGATATCAGGTGTTGCTTTCCCAAAAATGTGTCTGAATCCGATGTCCTAGACTCCAGAGATGTAGGATGTGCTGTTATTTCTGAAGATACAGGAGTGCCTGAGAGGCAGAGCAGCCCCTGCCCATCACCTGCCACAGCCTGGGCCATGGCTGGGCCTACCTGGGCAGCACTGCTCCCCGCCTCTTGCCCCATTTGTGGCTCCCAGTAGTGACTCTGGGGCTGGGAGGATTCCCATGAGCCACCAATCTCTGTGCTCCCTCGCTGGGTCTCCTGGGGAAGGTGGTGGTGTAGGGTGCTTGTATGGAGGGAGGTGGATGACTCATGGTATTCCTCAGTGTTGGCACTGCCACTGTCCCTTTCTGTCTGGCCTGAATGTTTTGGATACTGATTTTAACTGCACACTGCAGCAGGAGAATTACTCCCAGCCACTGGTTTCTGTCTTCCTCCCCGCCTAACCACCCCAGAGTACTCCTTGGGTTGTGTGCCCAGGGAAGCATTTCTGGCTGAGGAGCATTGCACTGGTCTTTCCACTGGCCCCAAATGGTGGATTGGACTCATGGAGGGACCCTGTCCCCTCCTGCTGCTCCCCAGGGTGCTGCTCTCCCAGGTGTGCTTGTGCGAGGGTGGGTGAGAAACAATACTGCTGGGGCAAAGGTTTGAGAGTGATAAATAAGGAGTGATTCAGAGAGCATGCGTGTGTGCATGCTGGTGGGTGTGTGCATGCGATGCGGTGGGTGACAGGTTGCAGCACATGTGCTGAAGTGCACATGGGCGCAATGGGAGATGCTCCCAGGCAGCACGCAGGGAGCCCCTGGTCCGAGGGTGCTCCGGTGTCAGGCAGCGATACCCTCACGTACAGCTGCAGGACAGGAGCTGTAGCAAGGAAGGGGTGAGTAGGGTTCCTGTGCTGTGGCAGAGCATCCCTGAGCACATGATTGATCCCAGCATTAAAGGCTCTGGGAGTGTGAGCCCTTGTCTCCCTGCTCGCCCTTCTGCTCCCTGACTTGCTGCTGGTTGTGCAGCAAATACAGGCCAGGCCGCTTGGATATCAACTTTGAAGTGTGAATTTCAAACACTCCCTGTGCCCACATCCCCTCTCTGGTGTCTGATGGGAGGCGAGGAGAGCGGCAGGAGCACCCAGCACATGAAACAGCCCTGTTCAAAGCCCAGTGGTGCAGCTCCTGCTTGGAAGACGGGTTAAGTTTGCAGGCAATTACCCAGTGGTGTTCCCTGCCTTCACTCCCAGCCTTTTCCCCTGCAGACCACCTGCCCTTTACTGTGCTTTTAGAGGAGGAGCCTGGCACTGGAGCAGCCGTGAGCTGCATCAGGCTGGGCTCCTGCCTGCAGGTTGCAGTGTGGGGGATGCTGCATGGTCCCCGTGGCTCCGTCTCAGCACTGAATTTGGCTCTTACACCAAGCAGGTGTCGAGGGTGGAGGCACAGATCCTTCCTGTGCAGAGAGGACAAAACAAGGCAGCCATGCTTTGGCTCATTCAGAGCTGACACATGAGGACAAGACCAAACCCAAGGCCTTTTCTCTCCAGCGGTTTTCTGGCTGGAGAGGTGCAGTGGGGATGCCTCATCCCACCCTGGATCTCAGGGATGCTCTTCTGCTCAGCTGGGGCTGCGTGTGCATGGGGAGGATCTGGCCCTTTCCCTGTGTGAGGCAGAGGCAAGACAGCATGTGTGAACTCGACTTCACAAGACATCAAATGCGCTGCAGTTGGGTGGAAATTGGCTCTCGGAGCTCCTTTCTTCTGGTGCCGAGCAGCTCCCCGCTCCTGCTCCCCCCTCACTGGCTGGATGTGTTGATAAAATGAGGAAGCGCCTGCTCCCCTCTGAGCTGTGGTGCCTGGGATCACATCTCCGGGCTCACTGACAATTTGCATTAACGTTTACTTAACTAACCGGGAGCCCTCTTACATCCCACCCACCTTTGCTGTGGGGCTCGTGGGGGTGGTGAGCCTGGCTGGGGCATTTCTGGGCTGCCTCCTTTGTGCTTGGGGAATCTCAAACCCCCAGAAAAAAAACCCTCTTTGCCAGAAGAATGGGCCCTTCTCCCAATTTGCTTGAAAAGATGTCCCGGATTTCTGCCCAGCCAAGATGCCTCATTGTTCCCAGGCAGGATTTCGGTGGGGGAGCTGGCTAATTTGCAGTGTTTTACATATCTAATATGTTGTCAGTGATGCTTTTAAATCCATATTATATTTAATTAGGAAACAGATTTTGACATACTAGGCAGAAACGGTGCTGGTACAATTAGTTATTGGCAATTTCATACCTGTGAAGGTAATTAAGTTACGTAAAAGCGGAAGGCAAGCTCCCATGTATGCATCCACCCCAATTTGGAGCTGCTCTGGGATGCAGCAGGGTTGATGCTGGTTGTCTGGCCTCAGAGCGTTGTGTACCCATCCAGGGCTGCTGCTGGGCTTTCCCATTCCATCTGTGAAGGAATGGAGCAGGACATCTCCCACCACGGTTGGGTCTCCGGCCACCCGTCGCGGGGCTCTGACACCTTCTTGAGTCCATGACATGCTTGTCTGCCAAACCTAGTATTTTTAAACTTGAAACTGAGTTGGGATCTGACAAAATATGAATTATCCAAGCTATATAAGAGTGTCAGAGTCCCTGGCAGACTGGGGTATATTTTTAGCCTGCACGTGTTGGAATTCGACTGTTTCTTAGGGAAAAAAAATAAGAGGTTTTTCAGATCTGAGTGCTTATCTCTGGCCATGCTGGGAACCCCGCTACCAGCTCTGCAGTGCGTTGTCCACCTTGAAAATAAAGGTTTCTGGCAGCATGGGAAGGAGGACGAGGGTCAGGCTGTGCTGCACAGCCCCTGCTTGTCCCCACCTTTGCAGAGGACTGTGCTGGGGGTCTGAGCCTTGCCATGTGCCCACTCTCAGGAGATCTGGGGTGCTGGGATGGGCACATGCATGCAACTGGGGGTTGGCTGCTCGGTCTTCTGCTGGCCTGGGCCAGCAGCCATGGCTCAGGGCAACGACACCTGGAGCTGGTCACGACTGGGGCACTCCTAGGAGCAGGGTTGTCTCTGGGGGCACCAGCACCCACAGTTGCACCTGGAGCCTGACCATTGCCATGTTCTTGCACACATGCCAGCAATGGATGGCACACGTCCCTCCCCAGGCTGCCCAGAGGTGGTTCCTGCTGCCTCCCATGGTGGGGTCCCAGCCTGCGATGCCCCCACTGTGAGACAAGGCTCCCTGGCCACCCACCTCCCTCCGAGGGGGCTGTTATCTGCTCGGCAGTGCCTGTGTGGGTCTCTCCCCCTCTGCGGGGTTTGCAGCCAGGACTCCACTGTTCAGGAGATTTCATCCCCCCTTTAATCTTGGCAGTTGGAAGCTGGGGAGCCGATAATGATGAAGGAGTGTAAATGTCAGCAGGAAACCAGCTTCAATCAGAACTGTTAAAAATAAACCTGCCAGGCCTGCTCTGGCAGGGGTAATCAGCCTCGGCGGCTCCTCTCCCCGGGTCCTAGAGCATGAGCCGCAGCCGTGCCGAGAGCTCCAGCCACCCGAGCAGCCGTGCTGGAGGCTGCCCGCAATGTTGGCAGGTCCAGCCCTGGCCAGCCTGAAGCTGTGAGAAGTGTCACCTTGAGCTGGACGGTAGGCAGGGTCCTGTCCCTTCTTCCCAGATACACCCTGGCCCTCCCTTAGTGGGAATCCCTGCTGCAGTCCTGGCTGGGATTGAGCTGAGTTTTAAATGGAAGAGTGTGGCATGGCAGAGGGGTGCAGGGGTGAGCTGCTTCTGGCATGCATGTTTTTTCCTCTGGCATAGCGTGGGTGATGGTGGCAAGATGCTCAACCTTCATGAAAACACCTGTGACTGTAGCTACCTCCTGGGAAACGCATGGCCTCCCCTTCCCAGCTCAGCCGGGCTGTGGCAGGAGATGTGGACACATGGATAACACAGCCTGTGGATATTCAGGCATGTCCACAGGGCAGGATCAGCTGTGGGCTCTCAGGGTCACAGAGCCGGTGTCCTCACCTGATGTGAGATGAACTTGGAGCTGATACAGGAGGTGCATTGTTCACCTCAAAGATAATTAACTTCAGGGCAGCTTGCAAAGGGATGTGGGGCTGTGCCACGACTTGAGCTTTAATGTGGAGGCTGAAGGTCTGTGCAAGACCTCCAGGCAACCATGGGCTTGGGGCCAGGGCTCCGCGGTCTGTCCCTTGCATTCAGGCACTGCGGCTGAGCTTGCTGCTCCTCTGAGGCTCCACACGCAGGTCAGGGAAAGGCAGGAGGAACACCCAGGCGCACCTCTAGCAACTCATTTCTGCCTCCCCAAAACAAGGAGGAGCTGTTGATCCCCAGCACAGGCGAGGTCCGTGGGCGGCAGTGTTTTATGACTGCGGGGTCTGCAGCTGTACTGGCTGCCTGCGGGCAGAGGCTTCCCTAGACTTTCGGTGTAGTTTTGTGCCAGGGGTTCTTCAAAGAGCTCCTCTGCAGGGAGAAGCCGGCACGGCCCCATGAGCAGGGGTGCAGCTCCCGCGTGGCATGCCCACGACTGAGTGCTGCTCACCCAGACCCTCTCAGGAGTGATGTCACAGCTTGGACTCAGCCTTCTGGTAAGGCTTTGCTGCCCTGCCAGCAGTTTTTTATCGTGGTTTTGATATGTGCCACTTGGGATGGAGCCTCTTTTATCTGTCTGTTGGGTTTTCCCTGCTGCGCGCCACTGCGCTTCGTTCTCATGCTTGGGTGCCCCATTTCCCAGGCTACTTTCCCTTCGGACCCTTCTATCAGGGCTGTTTCCTCCCAGGCCTGTGTAAAATCACATCTTTTTCCAGCTGCTGGGCTGGATTTGAGATGTCCTGCTGGCTCCACCTTGGCTGCTAACGGGGGGCTGATGCTTTTCGCCCTGTGATGTGTCTCCCACCTTGCATCCCACCACCAGCTCTGTGGTGGCTCCCAGGTGCTTTCAGAAAGCCAGGCTGTGAGATGCAGCCACTGCTGGGGCAGGAGTTTTGCCCCTCTTAGTGCTAGGGCTGAGCATGAGCAGCCTGAAGGACTCAGTCATGCCAGGGCATCTTGCCAGATAATTCCAGCTGGGTCTTGCAAGGTTCAGCATCAGTTTCAGAGCACCTTTCAGGCTGGAGTTTTCCTTAGCCCTTCCCAAAGCTACAATCAGGGTTTAGAGTTGCTATCCCAGGACTGTAAAGCTGAGCAGCAGCATGGCAGATCCGCAGCATTGCTCCTTGGCTCACCAGCCTGTGCCAGATCTGGGACAGCCGGGATGCAATTCTTAGCTTGGCTCAGCCTCATTCACACCTCAGAGGAATCCAGGAGGGCCAGCAGGCCTGGCTTCACACTTATTAGCAATTAAAAGCCTCAGAGCCTGGAAGCCACAACCAGCTCCCCACAGGGCTCAGGGCTGGCTTGCCAGAAGAGCTATTTGCTTTTTCATTTGCACCTTGGATGAGTGTTACTGCATGGAGTTCAAGGTGTCTTCTTGGGTGTGAGCTGCCAGGTAGGAACCACACACTGCATGCTGGAGGGTGCAAGGGCTCCCAGTGTGCGGGGCTGGAGCCTGGCACCTCTTCTGGCATGGCACGGCATTGTCACCCAGCAGAGCTCTCTGTGCATGAGGTCATGGTGGGCTGAGGGGGGACTGACCTTGTCCTTAACCATCACAGGGCTGTGTGAGAGGGTCTCACGGTGGCACACTGCTGTCTGCCAGAGATACAGCTACGAGCGGTCCAGCAAACCCCTGCTGCCTCCCTGTCAGTTTGCTCTGCCCCAAGCTCCGCAGCTGCCGGGCTGCAGTAGCCCGACTGCTGGGTGCTCCGAGATGTGCTGGGTCCATGAGTGCTGGGTGCTCCGAGATGTGCTGGGTCCATGAGTGCTGGGTGCTCTGCTGTGGGCAGTGAGCCAGGAGAGAGCATGAGGGGAGGCTGCGGGGTTGGGGGGCCTGGTGTGCAGTCCTGGGGGAAGGGACAGCTCTGTGCCTTCAATATGCAGCATGTCAGGAACATGCTGGAAATGAGCCGGCCGATGCAAATGTGAAGCAAGTAGGTGTGCAGGCTGGAGGGCAGCATGGGAGCTGGAAAGAGAACGTGCTTTGGTGGAGTGTTTCATAGGGATTTCCTGCTACTAGAGGGCAAGACAGAAGTAAAAACACGAAAGGAGGGAGGAGAAGCAGCTTGCTGAATACCAGAATGGAGGGGACTTGAAGGTGTTGAAAAGCAGGGATGGAGAGAAACAGGAAGCCATGCAGCGATGGGTCCACTGGCTGGGTGCAGCAGGGTGCCTTGGTTCCTGGTGATAGTGGGACATGAGGCTGTGAGCTGGGAAAGTGCAGTTTTAGCAGCCAGGTGTCCAGCCAGACACTTGCTGGAGGGGCTGAGCCCTCATGCTGTGGGAGCTGAGAGAGACGTGTCAGCCACAGTGGGTCCTTTTGCAGGCAGTGTCAGGTTGGCTGCTCACCAGTGCGTGCTGCAGGGCACCCTCTGCCCAGACCGGCCTCTGCTAGACCACAGGGCGCTGGGCATGGTGGGTGCTGTGGCTCTCTGGAGGCACTTTGGCATGCTGGGGAGTGGGTGGTGATGCCTTTGCCTCCCATTGCCTTCCCTTCCTGCAGATAACAAGGTTGCAGGAACAAAGGGACAGTGTGGGGAGGGGGCCGCGACAGGCACGCGGGGTTTGCAGCTTGTTATTTCACTTGTGTTTCCATTAAATCTGCTGCTTTTAACTTGTTTCAGTCTCTGAAGAGGCTCCAGGGTGGGTGGCAGATGCTTTATTCCCCCTCTGCCTCCTTTCCACCCTTCCCTCTTTTCCTTGGCCAGCTCCCCTTGTTCCCGTAGCATCCCCCTTCCCACCGAGGCTGAGTACCCCGGCTCTGGCTCTGCAGCACAGCCCACATCAGAGCTGCTTCTTGCCAGAGCTGGACCAGAGCTGCCACGCAGGCGCTGCCCTGTGCAGGGAGCCGCCCAGCAAAGCCCACGTCCTGAAAATGCCATCCTTGTGCAGATCAGACCACTTGCAAGAGGCGTCGCATGTCCCCGACTACCCCCGTGCCCAAACATGGGGCTGCTGGTGTCACTCGTGGTGCATGCACCCACACACCTCAGCATCCCCAGTGCACCTCCTTGGCATACACAGGCACCATAGTGGCACCGCTGGGCGATACCAGCTGGTGTCAGTCACTGGTGGTCCCATAAGGACAGTGGTCTGGGTCATGACACGGGTCACCAGTGTCCCTTTGAAGCTGCTGAGATTTATGTGTGCCCTGAAATGTTTTGCTATGTCAGCACAACCACCCTGAGGCTAGGACTCCTCTCACTAACTGTTGCTGTTAGCGTATGTTGCATTTTACACATGCTCTGCTCAGCTGTCCAAGCAGCAAACCTCCCCAGCTTTTATGTTTGGGGAAGCATCTGCATCTCCAGGGGGGGAAGGGGCCAGGGCCAGAGCCTGGGGTCAGCACGGCACTTTGGGAAGCCTTTCCTGGCAGAGGAGTGGTGTGAAGCATTGCGCCCCAGTCTGGCAGTGTTCACCTTTACTCTTTGCTGTGTGTACGTGGTGGACAGGCAGGATTTGTTGATTTGGCTCGTGCCACTGAGATTTGTGGTCTGAAACACTTGGCACAACATCATGATGTCTAGATGTGTGTTGCCTTGCTCCAGCAAAGGGTTGTTTTGTCCTTATATAAATGAGTCTGGTAGGGATGAGCTCTGACACATCGCTTTCACTGGTGCTGAGATAACAAGAAATATTACTGCAAAAACCTCAGGTGAGGACCTCTCTCCTATTGTTGCTTGGACCTGGTGGACGTGACCTGGTGTGCCATCCTGCCTGCCAAGAGGTGCTGAGGACTCCGGTCACTTCAGGAGGACCGTCCCATGGGCAGAAATCACACCCCCACCCCCCACGACTGGGGTGTGAGCAGGTGATGGACATGATGGGTACGTGGCTCTTGCACAGGCAAGGGGACCCCAGGGCCAGGCAGCCTGTGTGACTCAGAGCATGGGGACCCTGTAACTCACAGTTGGGGACTCCCCCTTTTCAGCTGGGCTGGGGCAGAGGCATGCATGAAAGTGCATATAGAGTCCAAACTCCCCATGCCACCCAGGAGCAAAGAGCCCTGCACAAGGCAGGAGAGGTCAGCAGTGGCTTTCAGGCTGCTCTGGTGGCTAGAAGGAGGATGCCTGGACCTTCTCATCTCTAAGGCCCCCGTAGAGACACCTCTCTGCCTTTTCACAGCATTTCACTGTGCCACAGAGATGTCTCCTTGTACTGAATACAGGTTGCTGCTGCCATCCTTGTCCCCTTTTGCTGTACCATCCCTGCTCCATGCATCTTGTCCCCAGTACCCATCAAGGCTGTCTGGGACAGGAGGCAGTTTCTGTGGTTGCAGGCTGTGGTATCCCCCAGAACGCTGCAGGCTGCAGCACCCGGAGCCAGGAGGATAATGAGATCTTAATAGTCCAATTATATCCCATCGATTTACTCAGCACGTAATTGTTGGCAGCTGAGGCTGCCTGATGAAGCACTCGCTCCGGCTGCCAGCGGGGAGGGCTGTGCCGTGCCGCCCAGCTTGGGATGCTCCTCACAGCCACCAGCTGTTCCCCCTCGAACCACCGCAGGAGCAGCACCCCCCCTTCACGGTTCCCTTCCCCCACCCCAGGAGAGTCAGGGACAAGAGTGGCAGGCAGAGATTGGAGCAGGGACCCTGGCACCCAGCTGGCACCAGGCTGACTCCAGGCTGACATCCCCCGTGCTGCTCTGGGGAGTAGAAGGGTTGTGCATCTCCACCTGCTGCTAAGGCTGACAGGAGAAGTGACTCCTGGTGGGTGACAGTCTCTGCCGGCTGCGCCCTCAGCCGTGCCTGGCAGCCTGCACCGGGCAGCGCAGCGGCTACTGGGACGTGCCCAGCCGGTCCCTTGGCAGCAGGAGCCAGCTCCTGAGCATCCACCTGCAGGTGTTTCTCGTTGCAGCACAGCATTGCAGGTGCGTCTCTGTGTGTGTCTTCTACTCACTTCACTTTTGAGCTGGTTGTAGCGGGAGTCCCATGGACTAACCATGCCTCATTTGGAGGCACTCTTTCCTGTGATTTTAAGCCTGCCTGGGTAGTTGCACTGGTCATCTCTTGTTCTGGTGTTGTGAAAAACAGCAAATAATGTTCCCTTTCCTGTCACCATTCTGCTTTGGACTCTGTCCCATCCCGTCCCTTTTCCCTTTCTGGCCTCTGCCAAGGTGATATTTCCAGAGACCCCACGATCTCTTCCCTGAGTGGCAGGGGCGCACGCTGAGCCCACCCTGTCTTATTTGCACGCATGCACCAAGCTCTGCCATCCCACCTTGTCCTGTGCAAATGCCATCAGCCCCAGGGGCCGGGGTCACAGCAGGTAGCAGGCAGCAGCAGACACTGTGCAGGCTCCCAGTGACCTTGGGGATGGTGAAGTGAGGCAGGGGTGGAGGGGGTGGGAGGTCTGTCTCGTTCCCCTCAGTCAGGATGGAGCAGTGCCAGCAGCTGGGCCAGTGAAGCCCATTAAAAATCAAACAGCCTGATGTAATGCTGGGGGTGTGCGGCAGGAGCCTGAACCTGATATGGGGCTGCAGGGCCCTGCCTGCACTGGGGACCTGGGCAGGTGATGTGGTGGACAAAACCCTGCCTTGTTAACCCAGCACCCTGCTAATGCAGCAGCAGCAGGGCAGCTACCCCCGACTTCCAGCAAGCCCTTGCCTGGGGAGGACGGAGCCCTCCAGGACACCCCTCCTCAGGCACAGCGTCCTTGCAGCATTGGAGACTCGTGTCCATCACCTCGAGTGGCTTGTGTGGCTGGGACACATGGGTGACACTTGTTTCCCCCAGCACAGGGCTGTGGGTGTTGATGCCAGCACAAGCAGTGGGTGCAGCCACACCTCCCCTGCAGCGAGAAACAGGCGTGCGAAACCCCTGGGGGGACTCTGGGCTGTCGATCGTTAATGCGAGCACTGATTAGTCTATTGATCTCTCATAATGCAGGAGTCTTACTGTTCCTTCGTGCTTACCCATGTCACCTGTCAGGTGATGGAGCTGACAGCATGAACAGCCGTGCTGGCTGGGTAGCCATGTCCCTGCCTGTCCCTCTGCCCTGGCCAGGCTGTGCTGGGACAAACAGCATGTGCAGAGTGACTCGAGGCACACCAGGCTGCTTAATAGCTGCTGGTGCTGTGGTCCTTGCTGGTTAGTCCCTGGCAGGCCCTTTGGCTTGGGGAAATGCTGGCTGCACCCTGGCACAGCCTTCTCCGGCACAGCGCCAGCAAGGCAAGGCTGGGATCCAGGGACCACCTGTCTCAGCCCAAAACGCTGCTGCTGCCCAGGGCTGTGTGGCTTTGGTTGTGAGGGCACCTGCCTTGTCTGCTTGAGACTTGGTGGACGGTTGTCGTGGGTGAGCTGGTGCCTGCAGTGGCTCGTCTCAGCGCTGGTTGAGTGGGGATACTGGGGGAAGCGTCCAACTCATGAGCAGAGGGACCTGTAGTGCATTTTCATCATGGGAGCAACAGCCTGGTAGCAGCTGAAGGTTCAGTGCCTTTGATGTGCGAGAGTCTGGGAGCCCGCTGGATGGTAACAAGTTTCCAGTGTGGGAGCTGGGGAGGAAACATATTAAAGACGGGAGCGACCCCCTTCTCTTCACCAGCCTGGAGCCAGCAGCATCTCCTGGGTGTGTGGGCACTGCTGGGGCAGAAAGCCACTCACCTGCCATGCTATGTCCCCCAGCCCTTGCTGGCGTGACCGGGACATGACATCAGCTGCAACTTTTGCCTGGACAGAGGTGCCCCAGTGGCCACCGGTGCTGGGTGAGATGGACCCCTGCACCACTGGCAGGGCCAGCTCTGTGGCCGCCACCAAGCCGGGCTGCCTGGCGAAGGGAGTGCCATGCCGGAGGGCTGCCAGGCCGCCCTGGCGCTCTTGGCAGGCGGCGGGGGGCTCAGAGGGAGGACGCGGGGCCAGCGCCGCTGGGAAGCAATTACCTCCCTGCTGCGTCCAGCCCTAATCCCCTCACACGGCGCGCCAGGAGCCGGCTCGCCAAACAAGGCTCAATCAGGTTAAAGTGTGAAGTCAGGATTAGCTGAAAGAATGAGAGCGTGGTAATAGCCCCGGCCTCGCCGCCCGGCCGCCGCAGCCCCGCTGCGGCCCCCTCCCTCCCAGCCGCCCTCCGGCCCGCCGAGCTCTTGCTGGGGAGATTAAGACTGCTGGGGTTTGTTTGCCTGAGTGGGCTCCCCACTGGGAAGCCATGTCGAACAGTTTTGCTCGGGTGCCCTGCTAAGTGCTGGGCAGGGCGGCACACCGGGGGGTTGGCTCCCGCTGCCGAGCCCCTGCCAGCCCGAGGGAGCCGTGCCCTGCAGCTGGCTTCTCGCCGAGGTTCCCTGGGGACCGGCTGCCAGGAGAGCCAGTGCCGGGAGCACCTCCTGACCCATTGCACGGATTGCACCGGCAACCATCGTGCACACAGTGGGGTGTAGGATCGAAAATCCCAATCCCTGACCATTGCCACCCTCCATGCTGCCCAGCCTGGGGGGGACTGCATGGATATAGCTTGACCATAAGGCTTTTGGGGGACATTGAAGGAAAGCAAGTGCCCTCCTTCTCCCCATGGCACAGCTATGGGTTGGAGCTGGCTGCTGCTAATTAACAGGCATCTGCTGGGCCAGAAACCCCTGTGGGAGGTGAGCCTGAGGCCAGGAAGGGATGGAAATGCAGTGGGTACCTGGGGAGCATGTGGGGGTCCTGCTTTGCAGACAGGCTGCTGAGAGCTTCCCATTGGGGCATGCAGGTGTGCTACAGTCTCTCCGCAGGGTCTGCCTGGCTCTGTCCTCTGGCACTCACAGGGAGGAGGCTGTGTGTCCCCTGTCACCTGCTCACCCTTCATCATCCTTCCCCCTTTGCACCCCTAGGACTACTGGAGCCCTCTGCACTCTGTGACATGCAGGGAGAAACTCCAGCTACGTGGTCCCTGTGGCGTGGGGATGGGAAGAGAACAGTGCCGTGGATGGGATAACTGCTTGGGCATCCCCTGGATTCAGTACCCAGATTTGGAACTTTAGGAAAATATCTGGAAGCAAAAAGGCAGAAAGGGTGGCTGTGACAATGGCAGGGGGGTTGCCTTCTTTCCCCCTCTTTTGTCTGTGTTTGTCAGCTGGCCAGTCCCCAACAGGGCTGTTGGACACGTCAATGCTCATGGTCACTGATGGTGCTCCACGTGTGATGGCAGCAACATGTTTGTGTTTGGTGGTGCGAGGTGGCACCGACACAGCCACCGAGGGTGCTGCAAGCCGTGTGATGGAGCGAGGAGAAGCCGTGCCATCTGCTGTTTCTTCGGTGCCAAAGTGTAAAGCAAACATAGCTGGGAGCTATGAAACACCAGGAGGGAAGGGGCCATACCTTGTTCCAATGCTGGGGCCGTGGATCCCTCAGGCGAAGCATGTGTTTGTCCTGGTGTCATCAGCGGTGTAACTGTGCCAGCAATGTAAGCCCAGTGCTGGGGCCTCGCTGAAACCTTGGCATCCAGTGTCTGTCCCTCTTAGCTTTGGTACCCCCAAAGGCAGCACTTCATTGGTGACTGTCACAAAAAGCTGTGAAGGGGAGAAACCTTGCAAAGTCAGCTGCAACCTTCTAGTAGCATTTCTCTCGCGAGCTGTAAGTGAGCAGCTTGCAGACAGACGCCTGGGTTTGCTCCCCGGGCGTGCTGGGACTCCCATGTGCTGTGAGCAGAGAAACGCAAGCAAGGTTTCCATGGGGGAACCAAAAAAGCTGCAGGAAGAGGCTGCCCAGGCAGGCAGTGCTGGAGCTGGGAGGGGGGTACAGAGCGCTGAAACATGGTGGGTGCTCCCATGCTTGGCCCCGCTGCGACCGATTTAATGTTAGAGGACAGGGAGCTGCCAGGGGGGAGCGTGATGCATTGAATGCATTGCTAGGAAAAGTGGTGAACTTCGTCTGGGGGCTTCTGGGGGAGTTTCTAGGGGATTCCTTCTTCTAGGAGCCAAAAGAGAAAAGGAGATTTGGGGCAATGCTGCATTTTTCAGAAAGGTCATTGCAATTCCTGGAAATCCCCGGACTCATCACATCCCTATCAGAGGATGGAGAGGGGGCATTTGCATCTGAAGAGGTGCTGGGGTGCTAGGTCCTTCCCGTTTAGAGAATGCGAGGTGACCCCAATGCCTTTGCGAGGGGTTGGTCTGGACCCCTGGGAAGAGCTTGAGCAGCCTGGGCAGAGCAGGCAGCGCAGGCAGGGCAGCCTGGCAGTGCCGCCATGCGGGTAGCGGGGAAACTGCGCCTGCTGCACTCCTGGCTGCTGGCAGGGGAGCTGGGCTTTATCCTCTCGGTGAGCCTGGACCCCTCCAGGAGCAGCATCTCCCTTCCTCTGCCCAGCAACAGCGCTTTGTCAGCTGGGTTCGGTTCCCCAGGAACAACCCAGCATGATGCACAAGCCCCTGCTCCCTGTATACGGTACCAGAGCAATGCACCAGCCCCTGGCCCCTGCACACAAAGCGTGCATCGCTCCAGCACCATATGGCAGCTCCTTGGTGGCTGGGCATATCACCAGAGGGCTGGGCAAGCCCACTGTCCTTGTGTTTTCTTTCTCCTCATGCATCCATGCAAGTGATGCTGGTTCTTCCCTCTGGCAACCTTTCCCTGTCATGGCAGTGAAGTTTTCGGCTGGGGTGAAGAAAAAATTTGGAGACCTTTAGGTCTTTTACAAGCAGTTGGTGGGCCACACTGAGCCCATTTTCTGGAGGAAATTGGGGCACGGGGCAGAGCATGGATGCTGTGCCTCCATCCTGACCCAACCCAACTGCCCTGGGATATCAGTAGTGAAAAGGCTTCATTATGTTGAAACAGAGCTGGTGTGCACTGAGTGTGAAATGTTGATATTCAGGGACACCCCCAGCCACCTCTCACGGATGGGATGGGAGTGTCTGCATGGCCTGTGTAATGCTGTGGGGAGCTTAGTCCATGCAGGTTGCCCTGGTCCTGCTCCTCACTCACCCATGGACTTGCTGCACAGGACAAACGCTGTGCCGTGCCTCGGTTTCCCTGTGGTAGGAGGGAGCTTGGGACTTGGCCTTCTGCCCCCTGGGTGACTGGAGCAGGGCTGCATGGGGCTGGGGGCTGGCAATGCAGGTGCCTGCTGAGCTCAGAGGAGCTTCTGGCTTTTGGGGTGAGAGAGGTAATGGCAGCCTGGGAGCTGTGAGGCACAAATACAACAGACAGGTCCCCTGAGGACAGGGTGAGCTGAGCCAGTCTACCCAGACTTTGCAGTGAGATTTTTTGCCCTCATGGTTGTTAAAAGCCAGCCCAGGCACAGTGCAGGATCTGACCTGCTGCCAACCCTGCAAACACAGAGCCCGTGCTGGCCCGACACGCCCTGGCAGTGCAGAGTGGTGCAGACAGTGCCGTGTAGTGATGAAGTAATTAATGACCCGATTATTCGTGCCCTCTAAAGTGCAGGGCAGGCTCCATGGGAATGCCTGCTGGATCCACTAAGTATAATTACCAGTTAATCAGCAGGGACCTGTAATTATAGCAGTCACAGGGTATTTAAGTACAGAGGGTTTTTCCAGAGCTGTGTCCTGCTGCTTTACTTATCAGAGCTGGGGATGCCAGTGCCTGGGGACCCCCAGCCACTTGCAGTCACCATGGATGGAGCCAGGCTCGCCTTGGGACAGCCAGCAGGGCTGCAAGTCCTTGGTTGCCAAATTACAGCTTCCCAGAGCCTCTTGGGGGTTGCTGAGTGCTGGGCCATGCCCCTGCCTGTGGACGCCCTGGTCCCACGGAGCATTGTACTTTGCAGGCACTGCTCATTTTCCTTCCTGCCTCTTTCTTCTGCAGGGATCTGAGTGAGAACTTCATCCAGGCCATCCCCAGGAAAGCTTTCCGTGGGGCCACTGACCTCAAGAATCTGTGAGTCCCAGTGGGGGTGGGCACGGGTGGCATGAGGGAATTTGGGGTTGGGTCTGGTGGCAGGAGCATCAGGAGCGACTGGTTGCTCTCCACTTGGGCTGTCCCAGCAATGTTCCCTCCGTCTTTCTCCCACAGGCAGCTGGACAAGAACCAGATCAGCTGTATCGAGGATGGGGCTTTCCGCGCCCTGCGGGGGCTGGAGGTCCTGTAAGTGGCTGGTGGCTGGCTGGAGCCTCCAGCTTGCAATCCCCATGCAGGGTTGTGGTGTCCCTGGGTGCTCCCCATTCACCAAGGTGCTGCAGGGACATCCCCAATGTGCTACCTCTCCGTGGCCCCAAGGAGGGGCTGAGCAGGGGTCTGGTACTGCTGCTGCGGAGCTGTGCTCCAGGGCCTGATCCTGACCCTGGGGGAGAAGCCTTGAAAGGGCAGCAAGCCCTGGCGGGGGTTTGGGCTGTCCCTATCCCTCGTCTGTCCATCCATCCACACTGTGCCAGGGGGTGGGTGGGTTCTGTTGCTTCCAAGGATCTGATGCCAACTGGACCATCTCATGCTCCCATTTACGGCCTGGCTGCCCTGACCTGCTCCCCTCTGCCTTCCCGCAGGACCCTGAATAACAACAATATCACTTCCATCCCTGTGTCCAGCTTCAACCACATGCCCAAGCTGCGGACATTGTGAGTGCCAGGGCAGCGGGGGTGGGAAGGACCCCCTGGGCTGGAGCAGGATGTCCCTGGCTCTGCTGCTGGTGCCGGCAGCTCAGCAGTGCCAGGACAGCACCACGGGGAGGGGATGGAGGGGACACCCCTTCAGTGTGTCTGCAAGCACTGCCGAGCAAGGTGGCCTGGGCAACCAGTGCAGACGCTCTCAGGCTCCTGCATGTCCCCTGCTGTACACCTCCAGCCATTGGGATAAGCCAGATTGGGGCAGCCAGAGGGCAGGGGGTGGGCAGGAGCCAACCCCTGGCCACCAACTGCCCTGTCCGCCCGCAGCCGCCTGCACTCCAACCACCTCTTCTGCGACTGCCACCTGGCCTGGCTTTCGCAATGGCTGCGCCAGCGTCCCACCATCGGGCTCTTCACCCAGTGCGCCGCTCCAGCCCAGCTCCGTGGCCTCAATGTGGCTGAGGTCCAGAAGAATGAGTTCACCTGCTCCGGTGAGGGAGATGGGAGAGTCGGTGGGTGCCAGGGCAGGGGTGAGGGTAGCGGGGACAAAGCCCGTCCCATCGAGGCAGCCCACCTCCACTCCCTGCCATGAGCCCCAGTTCAGAGCCTGGATGCACGCCGTGAGCTTGGCTCAGGTCGACACCGACCATGTGACAGGGACAACATGGGGACAACACCACCCTATCAGTGTGACAAAGGGTACATCAGTCAATGCCCTTGGAGCTGTGTGCCTTTTGCACACAGGGGTTGGGGTGCACCAAGACCTTGTGCACCCACTCAAGGGTGCCATGAGCTGTCCCAGCACGCCAAGCTGTCACGAGGGTCCCTTCCTGAGGGTGCTGCCACCCACCCGCCTGGCCCAGCTCTTTGCAACTCCATGCTGGCTGTTTCCCTGGCAGGACAAACGGACTCGGCACGTGCCCAGCTCTGCAGCTTGTCCTCTGGCTCTTGCCCGGCCATGTGCACTTGCAGCAATGGCATCGTGGACTGTCGGGGCAAGGGGCTGACAGCCATCCCTGCCAACCTGCCCGAGACCATGACGGAGATGTGAGTACGGCCCCACACTGTCACTGCTGGGTGGCTTGAGGCAATGGGGACATGGGGGCAAGCCCCAGGGCTCAGCCACTGCATGGGGCGGCAGGCCTTCCTTGCCCTTCTCCCATGTTGCCCAGATTTAGTCCTGGATTTAGCTGCATTAAAAATCTAAATAGAGAAATAATCTCCTTAGAGGAATCCAATTATGGTGCAAAGCCCCCGCTGGCTCAGCGTGCAAAGCACATGGGAGGCAGCAGACAGGGTGCTGAGGGGGAGGAGGTGATCCCCCCACCCCAACCAGCATGGTTCCCCCCCCAAAACAGGCACCCCTCCCTGATGGAGAAAGCCTTGAGCACAGGCTGCAAGTTGTCCCTGGAGTGAATGGTGCCACTCCAGTGGGGTAACTTACTGCAAGCCTGGGGGTTTTGCAGCCCCCCAGCCCTGTCAATGGGGTGCTGGGGCTCAGCCAACCCTACAGCCCTCATCTCTCCCCCTTCTCTTTGCAGACGCCTGGAGCTCAATGGCATCAAGTCCATCCCCCCAGGCGCCTTCTCCCCCTACAAGAAACTGCGGAGGATGTAAGTGTGCAGCCCCTACCAGCTCACCCCAAACTCCAGGACCCTTCACCCTGCTGGCCACTGCTGTGAGCCTGCAGCCCCCCACAACAGGCATAGGCCACATGGGTGACCCACATTGCAGCACTGGGATGGGGTCTTGGGTACCCCCAGCTCTGCATGCCGGGTGCTGGGGGTCATCCCATGGACCCAATGGGAGGACAGGGGCATGGGCGAGAGAAAATGGGACCAGGCCACCTTCTCCCTTTGGGTTTCAGAGACCTGAGCAACAACCAGATCTCAGAGATTGCTCCCGACGCCTTCCAGGGGCTGCGCTCGCTGAACTCCCTGTAAGTGCCCACACTGGGGTGTGTGAGGTGGATGCTGCACCCCCTGAACTGTGTCCCCCACTGCTCCCCTATCTCTCTCACACCAGCCTTTCTCTCCCAGGGTGCTATACGGCAACAAGATCACAGACCTCCCTAAGGGTGTCTTTGGGGGACTTTTCGCCCTGCAGCTGCTGTAAGGCGCTGGTGGCTGGGCGGGATGCTCTGTGAGGACATCGGGAAGTGGGGCAGAGGTCCCCAGTGCCCATGGTGCAGTGAAGGGGATCCCCAGCTCCACCTCCCTCCATTCCTGCCAGGCTCCTCAATGCCAACAAGATCAACTGCGTGCGGGCGGACACCTTCCAGGACCTGCAGAACTTGTCGCTGCTCTCGCTCTATGACAACAAGATCCAGAGCCTGGCTAAGGGCACGTTCACATCCCTGCGGGCCATCCAGACCCTGTGAGTGCCCGTGCCACCTCCAACACCTGGGTGGTTGGGTGCTTGGGGGAAAGCATCTCAGCGAGTAGCCAGGGTTAGAGCTGGCTGTCACCCGCTGTCCCCAGCGGTGGGTCACCCACTGTCCCCGGCACAGGCACCTGGCCCAGAACCCCTTCGTTTGTGACTGCAACCTCAAGTGGCTGGCAGATTTCCTCCGTGCCAACCCCATCGAGACCAGTGGCGCCCGCTGTGCCAGCCCTCGGCGCCTGGCCAACAAGCGCATCGGCCAGATCAAGAGCAAGAAGTTCCGCTGCTCGGGTGAGAGCCGTCCCCGTCCCTCCCACGGGTACCCTGCAGCACAGCTGTCCTCAGCCTTGCCCCAGCCTGGTGGCCGTGTGCTCAGAGTGCTGATGTGCTTTTCTCTCCGCAGCCAAAGAGCAGTATTTCATCCCAGGTAAGAGGAAGACCCACATGTATATGTGGGTGTGTGGTACCCTTTGGAACAGGCTGCATCCAGGGGTGGTTGTGCCAGAGCCCCGTGGTCTGGCCCAGCAGGAACACCCTGCATTGCCCATTGTTTCTGGTTGCTGAGTTCCCAGGCACTGCGATAACAAAGTGCTGGGTACCAGGATGTGTTGCAGTTATCTCCCATTGTGCCATTACCTGGATGAGCAGAGGGGCATCCCCAGGGTCCAGCTCTGGCTGCAAGAGGGGAGAGGGTGGTGGACAGCACAGCATTCCACTTACTCAGGATAAATATCCCTGCAGAAAAGCTGCTTTGAGCATGGAGAGTAATAATATGTGCACAGTGACTGGGATGAGGGGAGCTGGGGAAGAGATGGAGCCCAGCTGGGGTTGTGGGAGGATCAGAGGAGAGGAGGGCAGCTGCTCACAGGAGCCCACGCTGCCCTCACCGGCGTGCAGGGACGGAGGATTACCAGCTGAACAGCGAGTGCAACAGCGACGTGGTCTGCCCCCCGAAGTGCCGCTGCGAATCTGGTGTGGTCGAGTGCTCCAACCTGAAGCTCACCAAGATCCCAGAGCGCATCCCGCAGTCCACAGCTGAGCTGTAAGAACCTCCTCCTCCCTTCTGCAACCAGACCATTGCCAGTGCTGGGCTGGGTTTGTGCCAGGCCCTTCACAGCTCTCTCCTGAGCTCTTTTCCCTGCTACCCACCCCAGGCGTCTGAACAACAATGAAATTACCATCCTGGAGGCCACTGGTATCTTCAAGAAACTCCCACATCTGAAGAAAATGTGAGTATTGGCCAGGCACGGACCTGTCAGGAGTGCCTGGGAGCTGGGAAAGCACGTGGGGGTCCTGATGCCAGGGCAGCCTGGGGCATGAAACTGGGGCTATGTCCTGACGCAAGGGTTCCCCAGGGGACTGGGCATCACAGGGTGTTCGGTGGGACCTGCGGGAGGCAGGGTTCAGGATGAGGTCAGGGCAGAGCCCCCCATCCCAGCCTGCTTTCTCCTCTCTGCAGCAACCTCAGCAACAACAAAGTGTCGGAGATTGAGGACGGGGCATTTGAGGGAGCATCCTCCGTCAGCGAGCTGCACCTCACCGTCAACCAGCTGGAGTCAGTGCGGAGCGGCATGTTCAGGGGCCTGGATGGGCTGAGGACCCTGTGAGTTCCCCCTCCGCCATGGGCACAGGGACATCCCTGCTCCTTGGTCCCTCGTGTTGCCAGGCTGGTGCTGTCTGCATCACTATGGGGCCAGGTCAGGAGTGCATTACCCATCCGCTGGCCATATCCAGAGCTGGGGGACATGTTTTTGCTGCTCAGGGACTGGCTCAGGCTTATCCTGCTGCCCGGCAGCGAGGTGGGCACAGCCTGGGCTCTGCTGAGGTGCGTTTCCCCCATGGTACCCACCCAGGTCGTTAGGTGCCCTCATCCCCTTCCCTCTGCAGGATGCTGAGGAACAACCGCATCAGCTGCATCCACAACGACAGCTTCACGGGGCTGCGCAACGTCCGCCTGCTCTCCCTGTACGACAACCAGATTAGCACCATCGCACCGGGTGCCTTTGACACGCTGCAGTCCCTCTCCACGCTGTAGGTCTCAGGGCCCTGGGCGGGGATGCTCCCAGGCTGTCCCCATTGCACTGGGGGGCTGCAGGGGGTCCCTTTGCCTGGTGGCTGCTCAAGTGATGCCCTTGTGTTCCCTCCCATGTGCAGGAACCTGCTTGCCAACCCCTTCAACTGCAACTGCCAGCTGGCCTGGCTGGGGGACTGGCTGCGCAAGAGGAAGATTGTGACAGGGAACCCACGGTGCCAAAACCCTGACTTCCTCCGGCAGATCCCACTCCAGGACGTGGCTTTCCCCGACTTCAGGTGTGAGGAAGGTAACTCACGGGCGCTGCGGTGCTGAGGGTGAGGTGGGATCAGGCTGCTCCTCCCAGGCTGGCACTGCGCTCCCTATCCCAGCACTGTCCCTGCTCCCGGGATGTTCAGCAGTGTCCCACAGCAAGCCAGTAGCTCAGGGGGTCCCCGAGCCCATTAACATCCTCCCCTAATGATGCACAAGTTTCCCTTCCTGGTACCCAGCCCCTAGGGCTGCACTCAAATACCCATGAGCTGCTCTGAAGCCGGTGGAGGAATTTGCACCCACTGCACTGTGTGGCCCTTGTACGTGGGCAGGTCCATGCTGGCAAACGCTGTGCCCTGGGCGCTCTTGAGAGCAGATGAGAAGGCAAAACCCACCAGGATTCATCCTGTTCCTTCTCTTCCCAGCCCCACACACGTGCCGGAGCTGGGCAGACGGAGCAGGCGGGGAGCACGCATGTTGGAGAAAAAAGCCTCTTAAAAAAAATTTTAAATTTAGAACAGCTTTTGAGCCCTCTGGAAAATATTTACAAACAAATCATCATTTCTTCTGCTTTCCCTCCTCCACCACATCAAAGACTGAAGGGTTGCATCCTGCGCCTTTCCTGACGGTGCGAGATAACATACGGTCGTCCCAGGGACGCCTCTCCTGCAGGAGCCCAGCGCCGCGGCAGGGAGAGGGGAGCAGCACTGGCTCCTCCAGCTGCTCGGTGCAGGCATCTCTCCCTCTAGCCCCGTGTCTGGGAGATGGGTGAAGGAGAATATTTCAGGAGGATTTGCAGGGCTGAGCCACTTCTTCCACGCCATCCTCTCTGCTGTCCCTGGGACTGAATTTTTGCTTGAAAATGGTGAAAATCAGAGCAGCCTTGAGCTGGCTGGTTGCATCCATCCTGGTGGAGCAGGCAGTTTCTGGGTGCAGGAGCCATTCTTGCGCTGCTTTCAGCCGGGCTGTGGCTGTTGCCCACAAGCAGGCTGCCTGCAGCACCTTGCTCTGGGGGCGAGGGGAGATGGGGTGCATGGGAGGGGAACAGTCCCAGGCAGGCACAAGGCATTGAGCCCAGCCACAGACGGTGCCCAGGAGCTGGGTCCTGGTGACTTCATGACTCTTTGTGCCTGGTGCAGGTCAGGAGGAGACCAGCTGCATCCCCCGGCCCCAGTGCCCGCAGGAGTGCACCTGCCTCGACACCGTTGTCCGCTGCAGCAACAAGCACCTCAAGGCCCTGCCCAAGGGGATCCCCAAGAATGTCACAGAGCTGTGAGTGGTGGGCAAGTGCCCAAGATCTCCCCCCAGCTGCCAGCGACTTTGCAGCTCTGGGTGGGGGAGTCTCTGCTGTGGGGTTGCAGGTATTGGGGCAGAGATGCTCCCTCCCACACACCTATCCCATCCCATCCCAGTAATGGAAACAGGACCCCCACCCATCATGGGAGCCTCTCCAGCCCTGACCCCAGCAAGGGACTCAGCAAGAGCCTCTCTGCTGACTCTGGGCTACCAAGGGTGATGTGCAAGGGGTGTCATCACAGCAGCTGGGTCCCTGCTCTTTGGCCTTTGGGAGGACACAGTGCAGGACAGCAACTCCCTGCAGCTGCAGTCCCCAGCAGCCTGCCATCAGTGACAGGGACAGGGCGACCCTGCCACTGCCACTTCCCCAGCCCCTCTTGCCATCACCTCTCACCACAGCTGTGGGGATGCTCTTGGCAGCCCCAGCTCTGAGCACACAGGATGTAGTTTGCCTGGGTTCAGCCACCCATCACTGTGGGTGTCAGGGAGATATGCAAGCAGCCGTGCCAGGTCTGGATGTGCCGGCACTGTTACGCCCTCCGCTGGAAAGGGGCTCTGCACCTGTCTGGGATGGGGGACGGCAGCACGTCCTGTGTGCAGGGGGTGTCGGCACTGGCCACGCACCTACATATGTGAACCACCCCCTTGCACTCCTGTGCTGTCTCGCGCACCCCTCCTCTCTGCATGCTGCGCTCTCTCTCACACATGCCTTGGGAATGTTTACAGCTGCCCATGTTCACATCGGATGTGCAAACACAGCACATGGCTGGCTGTGCTCACACACGCAGGCTGCTGGGAGACTGTCCTCAGGGACCCACACACAAAGCCCCTGGGTGTGCTAATGCATGCTGGCTCCCCCAGCAACCCGGAGGTCTCCCAAGAGCCCCATGGGCCCTGGGTGCCAGGAGGGATGTGATGCTTGAGATGCTCCTCACAGCCTGAAGTCCATAGGGGTGTCTGTGCAGGAGAAATGGGAGAGTGGAGTGCTTCTCAGCCACCTTGAGGTACTTTCATTCTCCCTTGCAGCTACCTGGATGGAAATCAGTTCACTCAGGTCCCAGGGCAGCTCTCCACCCTCAAGTACCTGCAGCTTGTGTAAGTAGAAGGGAGCAGGAGCCCAGGCAGCCAGTCCTGCTGCTGGGACCTGTGGGCGAGGACAGGGGCTGCTCCTGTGGTGCGTGATCCTGAAAAGGGGCCTGGAGGTGTGCAGGGACCCCCAACATCCCTCTGTGTGCCCCCTCCACACTGGGACACAGCTGGCTGGCAGCGATGCTCAGCCCCTGGGTGCTCACAGCCTCTGCTGGGGCTGGGCACAGGGCCAAGGGGTGACAGTTGTATTGCTACCATCACCCTGTGTGACAGCCCTGCTGGTCCCTTGGAGGCCATGCCATGCTGCTGTTTGTGCCCCGTTGCAGCTGAATGGGTGGAGGAGCAGTGAGGGGGGAAAAAGGGCCTGGCTGGCTCAAATCCCTGGGGTTTCTGTTTTCCAGCGATCTGAGCAACAACAAGATCAGCTCCCTGAGCAACTCCTCCTTCACCAACATGAGCCAGCTCACCACCCTGTAAGTGTGGTCCCTCCGGCATGCCATTCCAGGCTGCTGCCCGGCTGAGCTGCGGGGTGTTGTTCCTAAGCATCCCAAAGACCGCGGGTGCTGGGGACATCAGGGTCTCCCCTCCCCACCTTCAGTGAAGCTGTGGTTTGAGCTGGAGCTGATGTGGGGTGGTGGGGTTGGCTGGGGGGATGTGCAGTGATGCCCATGGCATTGCTGCCGGTGTTGTGTTTCCTCCTGCTTCCCTTCTGCAGGATCCTCAGCTACAACTCCCTGCAGTGCATCCCTCCCCTGGCCTTCGAGGGCCTCCGCTCCCTCCGGCTGCTGTAAGTACCTGCCTGTAGCCCTGCTCCCAGCCCCGCTCGTCCCCTTCTCTGCTGCTGCCTGTGTCCCCGTGTCCCCTGTGCCTGCTTGGAGTGGGGTGCAGGCAGGCAGGCAAGGTACAGGCTGCAGGAGGAGCAAGGGGAGTTGCATCAGCCTCTTGGAGCTGATGGTGCATTTGCAACAGTGACAGTGCGGTGGGGTCCAGCTCTGCCACCCATGCCTGCACCCATGGGGTGGGTGCAGCCCAGCTGGCTGTGGCCCTTGACGCCCACCTTGGAGCTACAGGGATCGCAGGACCCTCTGTTCTCTGCAGGTCTCTCCATGGCAATGACATCTCCAGCCTCCCCGAGGGCATATTCGCAGATGTCACCTCCCTGTCCCACCTGTGAGTATCTCCTGCTCCAGGGCGGGATGCAGGCTCAGGAAGCCTTTAAAAACCACAGGGCTGAGCTCAGCTTCTCTGGCACCTGAGCAGCCTCCTCTCCTCTTCTCTGGGCTGGTACTGGGGACAGTGTTTGTGGGGTAGTGCCGTGCCTACCCTCCTTGTGCTCAGCCCTCAGGTCTGGGTGTGTACCTGAGCCCCCCAGTGCTGCTGGAATGGCCCTGTGGTCCTTGCTGGAGGTGGTGTGGCATCTTCCTCACCCCACCAGGTCCCCGGGGTCCCCTAGCACAGAGGTCAAGCCGTTGGCATGGCCATGGGTTGGCAGAAGCTGCTCTGACCCATGCCAGCGTGTCGTTAGCCTCTTGCCAGGGCGCTTCCCTGCAGCAGCTCCCCCAAATCTGTCATCAAGCATCCTCCTGATGGTGGAGCTGTTTCAGCCCCTCTCCGAGGGAGCCTGTACCCCAGGAGCACAGTTCCGTACCCACTGCCCAGGGCAGAAGTTCAGCTTTGTTCATGTTGACTTTTCAGTCCCTTCCCTGTTGCTGCTAAGCCGTTTCCACCTGCCTGCTGGTAGCTGGTCCTGCTCCTGGCATCCTGGGGGTCTCAGGTTGTTCCTCCAGCATCTTGATTTCCCATCTTGGCTTCTCTGTGTGCTTGGGAGCAGCACTATTTGGTCTGGTCTTCTCTGTCTCTTCACTGATTTCCCTTGCTGGAAGCACAATGTTACTTTTGCTGCTGCCAGCCAGTGCTGCCAGTTCCCGCAGGGCTGAGCTGTGTCAGCAGCCGGCGCTGTTGGTGCAGTAGGACCAGGTTTGTCATCTCCAGCAGATCTGCTGTCCCTGCCGCCTGCCTTCTGGGCTGCTGTCTTTCCTTCGTCACAGGCGTTGGTCACACCAGCCCTCCATCACTGCTGACCTTTGCAGTGAGGGAGGATACAGAGGCATCCAGCCTCTCAGCCTCCTGCCTCATCCACTGCTCCCTGCCCTACTCTGCTCTGGAGCAGAGCAGCCCTCCCTCCTCCTCCTCTCTTAGAGCAATTACTTGCGGTCTCCCAATGCTGTCCCCATGAGCTCCAGCCATAACCTTCTGTTTGTTCTCAGCAGCCTGTTCCCGTGTTCCTGCTCTGCAGGCTTGTGTGGCAGAGCCCGGGCTGCCCCCACAGCTCCCGTACAACAGTCCTGTTGTTTCTGTTTCATCTGTTTGGTCTGGAAATGGAGAAGCACTGGGTTCTCCCCTCATGCGGCAACCCAGCCAAGTGACCAAGTCTTGTCCTGTCCCAAGGTCTGCAAACCCAGTTCCCTCTGCAGGGCAGCAGGTGCAGTTTTGCCCTTTCTCCCCCTGCAGAGCCATCGGGGCCAACCCCCTGTACTGCAGCTGCAACCTGCGCTGGCTCTCCAGCTGGGTCAAGACGGGGTACAAGGAGCCAGGCATTGCCCGCTGCGCTGGGCCCCCTGACATGGAAGGCAAGCTGCTGCTCACCACCCCTGCCAAGAAGTTTGAGTGCCAAGGTGAGAGGCGCCTGCGCCGTCTGTCTGGTCATCCATGTGCTCCTCAGGCAGGGCAGCCGGTGTCATGGGGAAACAGCCTGCCTCCTGCCCCATGCCCAGCAGAGAGATGCTCTGAGTCTGGGAGACTCCAGCATTTCATCTGTTGAGCTGCCTTGTGGAAAACGGGGACTGGGATGCTTCTGTCCCCTTACCTGACTGGTGACATGGCCCTCATGACCAAGTGGAGCATGTGGCTGTCCCATTGCCTAGTGCACAGCCCCTCAGCGGGGCAGGCTCTGCTCCCAGACACTGCTGAGGCTCTGCCCCCTGTGTTGGTGCCCACAAATGGACACTTCCCCATCACTCCCCACATTGGTGGTCATCTCCGCACCTCCTGTCCTGCAGGCCCACCCACCTTGAGTGTCCAGGCCAAGTGCAACCCATGCCTCTCCAGCCCCTGCCAGAACCAGGGCACCTGCCAAAACGACTCCCTCGGCTCCTACCGCTGTGCCTGCCCCAGCGGCTACAAGGTACACTGGTTCCAGGGGTTCCCAGTGCGGGACCTGTCCCTTCAGAGGGGAGGGGGCAGTGTGGGGTCTCTGCCATGCACCTGGCGCTTGCTGCCTGCAGGACCATCCCCACCTCCCTGCACACCTCAGTGCCCTGCTGAGTGGGACAGGGCAGGGGGAGCAGGACACGGTGCTGTGGCACCTCACTCCCACATCTTCCTCTATCCCCAGGGCAGGGACTGCGAGGTGGCACTCAGTGGCTGCTCCTCCAACCCCTGTGCCAATGGAGGGACCTGCCAGCCCCAGGAGGGGGAAGGACTTGGGTTCAGGTGAGTGCTGGATGAGGACCCATGAAAGACAGGTGTTCGGGCAGTGGCACAGAGCCCTGGCATCCCACAGAGATATAGTCTGATGCTTCCTTCCCCTCCCATGTGCTCCCTTGGGTGTATAACTGGGATGCTGCACTCGTGCGGCAGCTCCAGCCCATGCTGCCTGCCCTCTGCTGCCCTGCCTGCAGCTCCTGCCAGCAAACACCAGCAGCGATGAGCGCTGGCTCCGGTCCCCCATGCCCTCAGGCTCTGCAGGCTCCTGTGCTGAGGGCAGGGGACAGAGGGGGTCCCACTGCCACAGGAGGTGTGGGGAGGCAGAGGGCAGTGGGGTTTGGGGCTGGGGTGCGGCTGCCACAGCAGGGCTGACTGTGCGGGACGGGGCAGGATGCAGCCCTGAGGCTGCTGCTGCTCCCCGCGGGGCTGCCATGCCCCCGTGCAGCCCTTGCTACCCTGAACACTTCAGCCCTTTCTGGGAACCGGGGCCCAATTAGTCGTTGAAAATAGACGGGAGGCTGGAGGTGAGGACGTGGGCTGCAGAGCTGCCTGGACCCCTGAGCCGAGTGGCCTCTCAGCCTGTTGTCGTGGCAACTCAACATCCTCACTGTGTGCTCCGCGTGGGGCTGCACGCCGCCACCCTCCTCTGCACCCGGTGTTCGGCAGAAGGGCACCAAAGCCTCTCGGCATGCCTGCATGCTCCTTGCCAAGGTCCTGTGCTGGCATTTTTGAGGCGATCACCCCAAACCACTCTATTTCTCACCCCCTGACGCTGCCCCATGCTCTGCGGCAGGTGCCTGTGCCCAGTGGGCTTCGAGGGCCCGAACTGCCACACAGCCAGCGACCCCTGCAGGGAGCACAGCTGTGAGAATGGGGGCTCCTGCGTGCCCGGTGCCACCAACTACACCTGCCTGTGCCCTGCCCGCTACACAGGTAGGGGGCTACACACCTGCTTGGCAGGGGGATGTGCCCAGTGCTTCCCTCTTCCTACTGATGAATGCTAATAGCTTCTCTGCCTGCTGTCCCAGAGCCCATCACCACAGCCTCTGGGCCCAGCCACCTCAAGTTTGGGTACACCCAGCAGAGTCCCCATCCCCTGGGATGCCCTGACTACCTGACTGGGGCGAGAGCTGCCTCTGGCAGAGCCCTGCACCCATGGCAGTGTGAGCCATGGGCTCCACAGCTCCCTGCCTTGAGCTGAGCCCCCTGGGGTCTTCTCCTGCCCCATGGGGGCCAGGACTGCCCCTCCAGTCCCAGAGCTGCTGGGTACCCCCTGGCACCCCCTCTTCTGCCCTGCAGGGGATTTCTGTGAGCAGCCACCAGATTTCTGCTCAGCTGAGCTCAGCCCATGCCAGCACGGCTCCACCTGCATCTCCACCAGCCAGGGGCCCAGGTGAGAACCCCTCCCCACACTGCTTTCTCCCAACTGTGTGGTAGGGAAGATTAGCTCTGGGGGGCTGCAGGTTATGGGCTGGCAAGGGTTGTGAGGAGAGTGACACCAGGAGGGACAGGTGGGAAGGGAAGGGGTGGCTGTGAGCCCCTCACCTGCCCCAGGTGCGAATGTGCGCCTGGCTACGTGGGGAGCAACTGCAGTGAGGACTTCGACGACTGCCAGGACCACCGATGCCAGAACAATGCCCGCTGCCTGGATGAGGTGAATGGCTACTCCTGCCTCTGCACCGAGGGCTACAGGTACTGCCAGGGAGATGGGGGGTGCTCTGAGGATAACGGGGATGGTTACATGTCACTGAGCAGGAGGGACCGGCCCTGGCTACCACATCCATCCATTCATCCATCCATCCATCCATCCATCCATCCCAGTGCAAGAGGAGGGAGTGGGGCTAGGGGTGTATGTCCTCATGGGTGAAGGCTGAAGGGAGCCAGCATCCTGGGGAGGGACCCCAGGACAAGACTCAGCATCCAGGCATCCTTCTGACACCACTGGCTGGAGAGTCTCCCCGGGGACCCCAAAACTGAGTGCTATCAGAGCTCCATGGGGCGGTGGGCAGCAGGTAGGGTCCCTTCCCACCCCTGTGCCCAGCGACACCCTTGGCCCTGCAGTGGCCAGCTCTGCGAGATGCCACCCCGTGCCACTGGCCAGCCTGGTCTCTGTGAGCGAGCCGAGTGCCAGAATGGGGCCCCATGTGTGGAGCGGGGCACCCGTGCCCTCTGCCAGTGCCTGCCTGGCTTCGGTGGCCCCAAGTGTGAGAAGCTGCTGAGTGTCAACTTTGTGGACCGTGACACGTACCTGCAGTTCACCGACCTGCAGGACTGGCCCCGGGCCAACATCACGCTGCAGGTGAGCAGTGGCGGGTGTGGGGGCATCAAGGGGGTGGCATCAGGGGTGCAGCCCCAGGGATTTGGGCTCCTCTTTCTCCCCCTGCCAGGTCTCCACAGCTGAAGGCAATGGCATCCTGCTGTACAACGGCGACAGTGATCACATGGCTGTGGAGCTGTACCAGGGTCACGTCAGAGTCAGCTATGACCCCAGCACCCACCCCAGCTCAGCCATCTACAGGTACCTGCCACCCTTTCCCTGCTCACTGGGGTCTGCCACCCCCATCATATGGGCTTGTGGGGGGGTCTCCAGTGACCCAGCCCTCCTCACCAGCGCCGAGACCATCAATGACGGGCAGTTCCACACTGTGGAGCTCGTGACCTTCGACCAGATGGTGAACCTCTCTATCGATGGTGGCAGCCCCATGACCATGGACAACTCCGGCAAGCACTACACGCTGAACAGCGAGGCCCCCCTCTATGTGGGAGGTAGGAGAGGGGCTGGGGGGCTGGGGAGTGGCAGCCAGGCATCCTGACAGCCCTGTTCTCCCCAGGGATGCCCGTGGACGTCAACTCAGCCGCCTTCCGCCTCTGGCAGCTCCTCAATGGCACCAGCTTCCATGGCTGCATCCGCAACCTCTACATCAACAACGAGCTGCAGGACTTCACCAAGACGCGGATGACACCCGGGGTGGTGCCAGGCTGCGAGCCCTGCCGCAAGCTCTACTGCCTGCACGGCATCTGCCAGCCTGCCGGCACCCAGGGCCCCATCTGCCATTGCGAGCCCGGCTGGGATGGGCCCCACTGTGACCAGCCCCGCGGGGGCCCCTGCCAGGGGCACAAGTGAGTGTCCCCGCTCCATCGGCTGCCCCACAGCAATGGCCCTGCCCACCCTTCCCTTTGTCTGTCCGGCCATGCCGTGGCAGTGCTGTGCCATGGTGGCTGCGCCGTGCTGTGGTGGTGTCATGCCATGCCGCTAGCACAGACTCATGTCGGGGGTTGCACTGTGCCCATGGTGCAGTGCCAGAGCCACGCCAGCGCTGTGGCTGGGCTGTGCCACCGTGGCTGTGTTGTCTCAAAGCAGGGTTCTTTCTGCCTGGTGTGTATGCATGTAAGCCAAATTTAGCACACAGCTACAAGATATTGCTTATTACAGAGTTGTGCAAGTCTGGGTGCTGGAATAAAGCCAGCACACCAGAAAGAAAAGTAACAACTATTATATACAAAATCTTATCACTACATTCACATCCTGAGGGCAGTCCTAAAGAGCCAATTGATTACATATTTGCATATTGGTTACATAGTCATTTTAGCGTATAATGAGCAATGTTCAGTTCAAGGACATTTTATCCAGCAGTCTCGAGATATATGTTAAAACAAGACTCAACTAATTGTACGGGCTCCAGAATGTCTAAAGATGCAAAGGTCAGTGATCTGTGTAGTTTCTGATTAGGTGTTTTGCAAGTCACTCTTATCTTCGTTAGAGGAGCAGACTGACCTAAAACTGAGAGGATTTACATATCTTTAAGTTAGGAACTGCCAACAAGGTTCATTCTTTTAAGTGGTAGTGACTAGAGATGTGCCATAGCAGTGCCGTGCTATGGCAGTGCCGTGTCCTTCCCTGTGCGAAGCCGTGCTGGTGCCACGCCGGTGCTGAGCCACACCATGCTCTGTGCTGGTGGGCCGTACATGTTATTGCCATGCTGGCATGTGCCTGACAGTGCTGGGTGCCCACAGGTGTGTGCACGGGCTGTGCCTGCCCCTCGACGCCCTCTCCTACAGCTGCCAGTGCCATGAGGGCTACCAGGGTGCCCTCTGCAACCAGCCTGCCGAGCCGCCTGACCCCTGTCACCACTGGCCCTGCGTCCATGGCCATTGCCGCCTCGCCCCAGGGGGCCAACCCACCTGCGAGTGCCACAGCGGATACACCGGAGCCCTGTGTGACCAAGGTAGGTGCCGGGGAGGTAAGTGCCCAGGGGGAGCAGCCCCACACTGGGACAACCAGGCTGAGCACCACTGTCCCACAGAGCCCGAGTGCCACGGGGAGCCGGTGCGGGACTACCACCAGGTGCAGCGGGGCTACGCCATCTGCCAGACAACACGGCCCGTGGCCTGGGTGGAATGCCGGGGGGCCTGCGGCAGCCCTGGAACTGGCTGCTGCACTGGGCTGCGGCTCCGGCGCAGGAAATACGCCTTCGAGTGCAGCAACGGCGCAACCTTCGTGGAGGAGGTGGAGAAGCCCAGCAAGTGCGGCTGCAGCCAGTGCCTGTGAGCGGCCACTGGCCCCGGAGAGCTGGGGGGCTGGTGGGGAGCCCCCCCATAGCCAAGGACCTTGCTTTGCCCTGCAGCTGTGGTGCTGCTGTCCGGATGTTCCTGAACTGCATCTGCGTTGGGGAACCCTGGCGGAGGGTAGAGCTGTTGCATCTAGAGGTTTGGGGAAAACAAACAAACAAAAAAACAGAAACAAAGCAAATCTGTAGATAGAGGATTTTTAAGAACTGCAGCTGCACATATGTGTGGATATGGGGTCGCCACTCTGCCCAGCTGCTCCCTGCCTGCTCCCTGCGGCACTCTGCCTTCCCCTGGCGCAGCCCTGCAGCCATGGAGGGCAGTGCCTGTGTCCCTCTGTGTTTCCCCTCCCCGGCAGCCCCATTCCTTGTGTCCATCCAGGTGAGCTGAGGGCTTTTCCAACCCTTGGGGCTGGAGCAGAGGGGGCTGAGGTGGCAGAGCCTCACAGACTGTGGCGAGCTGGGGCTGGCAGAGGGCTGCGTGGTGCACTTGCGTCTTGTGGTTCCGGCAAGCCCAGAGACCGGCTCCCTGCAGCGAGCAGCTCCCCAGTGCCCTGGCTGGGGGGCTGCAGCCCAGAGTGCCCCAAATAATGTCACCAGCTCCACAGCTGCAGCCCGATCTGGTGGCACTTCTGAGCTGTGCTCACTGGCTGAGCTCTGGGTTGCATGGGACACAGCTCCAGCCATGGCAGTGGCATCAGGGCCATACTGGGTGGAGCGGGACCAGGCTGGTCTCAGGCATGCTGAGCAAGGGTGCGGGCAGTGGGGCACGGGTATCTGGGGGGGTCCCAGCACCAGCCCTGCCGTGTTCCATGAGGTCCAGCACTGTGCTATTTAAGTGGAGGGGGCCCCAAATGCTGCCAGAACAGGCGAGTGGCTCTGCTCAGGGCTGGGAGCTGCATGGGGCAGCACGAGAACCCCTTTCCTCCAGGCTCGACCCTGGGGGAGCTCTGCGGCTGGGTGCTCCATGTCCCACTGGCCCAGGCAGCTGGGGCAGGAGGCTGCTGGGACAGCCAGGGTGTGGGTTTGCTGTGCCCATCACAGGGGCATCAGCCTTGTGGGTGCTGGGGCCAGTTCGAAGATGCTGAGGATGCCCAAGCCTGCAAACCTGGAGCCGACCCTGCTGCCAGGGCAGGTGCCATCAGCTCCTGGACTTGGTGTGGGTGCCCAGGCAGCCCCCTCAGAGCCTGCAGCGGCTGCAGGACGAAGAGCCCGTGCCGGGGAACCGCACAGTCCTGACCTTCGCAGCATCACTTCTACACCCATGGGGACCAAGGATGGTGGAGGACCGACTTTGGACACTATGCGCAGCTAGAGAATGTGTCACCACGTCACCCAGGTGGACAAAGTCACCCCAGGACAGCAACCCCGGGTCCCTCCATCTCATCATTCCAGCGCATCGGCTTCAGGTCTGCACTGCCAGCTGCAGCCAGGCTCCGGGCATCTCTGCCAGGTGCACCTGGCTCCGTGGGTGCCATCGCCATCCCTGCTCACCAGCGGCATCCAGGACATTCCCACCGCCATGGGAATGTGTTTCTGCCACAAACGTCCTCTCCACGGGAGCCCCCTCTGCCACACAGAGTAGCTGGGACGTGTCTCATTTTGCCCGTGGCCTGGCCGAGGCTTGGTTGTGTTGTGTTTCTGTTCTTGCTGTAAGCTAACCGCTAAAGTATCTCTTTATACAGAATACTTACAGATTCTAATATATATTTGTATTTCATTTTGTTATAGTATTTTTATATGTTCGGGGTCAACAAATGATGTTTTCTTTTTGTTTACAGATGCTACTGGGCAGGAAAATGACGGTGGCTTTGTTTGGCCCGTGGGGTTTGTGTGTGTCACTGTTGAAGACGCTGGTTTGTACTAGGCTGGCAAGGGAGGTACTGAGCATCCTTCCGCTGGCAGAGGCTGTATTGTTTTAGGAGATGTTTGGTATTGTCTATGTTGTCTTCCATGTGAACATGACATTTATTCAGTCAGAGGCTTGGCCTCTTCTTTCCTGGAGGGGAGAAGGGGGCAGCTGGTGCTCAGGAGCTGCTGGGGAGATAGTTGGTCTTACCATGGGTGTTGACCTGCTGCTCCTGGAGCAGCCCCAGCCACCTCTTCTGGCCAGAGCACCGCTCACACAGTGCGGGGACGTGCAGCCCCGGGCTGAGGGTTCATGTTCTGCGAAAGCCGGGGTTCTCTCTGCACCACCTTGCAGAAGGAACCATCACTGCCTGGGGCGAGTGTGGGGCAGTGGGAGAAGGCAAAGGGCCAGGTGTCCCTTGTGGAGATGGAACAGCTGAGGGGGAAACGGGGCACCTGTACCTCTTTGGGAAGGGGAGATGGGACCTGGGTAGCATGAAGGGATTGCACTGTTTGTGCCACAGAAGGTGGCACCACCAGCTCGGGTGTGGGCACACTCAAATCCCACCTGGGCATTTATATCCCCTCTCCAGAGAGTAGGGGTCCCATCCCACCTGGAGGGTGCCAGCTTACTGCCCCCCTCGTGCACTCACTCACCTTCGCCCTTCCCCAGTTATCACACCAAACAGATGTTGATATCAAAGAAATGTTTAATAAGCTGCAATAAAATACGGACCTTTAGAAAGCTCATAGGGTGAATATCGACAGCAAAGAAAAGAAAACAAGGTGGTGGGAATCCTTGAGGAGTTCAGATCTGAGTCAGGGACCTTTTACCTGGAACAATAACACAAATTCTTCCATAGGCTAGGATGAAATAAAAGACAGGAGCACAGAGTTCACAAAATGTCAACATTTAGAGAGTCAATACATATTCAAAGTTCAAATGACCCAGCTCTTATAGCTATACATATTGATTTAAAGCAACTTAATATAATTTTCTTTTCTTTTTTTTTTTTTTTTTTATATACACTTTCAAAGGTTCGTCAGGTGAGGTATGTAAACATTATCTAATGGAAACCCCTCTCCACATTTCCAACCGAGAATTCACAGCAGACAGTTCATTTTCCCAACTCGCGACGCGGTACGTCCCGCTCCCCAGAGCAACCGGGAATGCCGGCCCAAGCCACGGCTCTCCCAGGCGCCGCCACCGGCTCCCAGTTCCCACCGCTGGTCTGTACAGTTCACATTGCTTAGGCTCAAACATACAGTACCGGACAGGAGGACTTTTCAGCTCAGTGTCTAAAATTCATATAGAAACAAACAGAAACAAAACTCTCCCAGGGAAGCAGACACAGATGAAGGAAAAACATTGGCCATCAAGGTGGAGATAATATTTAAACCTTGAGCATCTTAAGAAAAAAATTGCTGGGTTGTTGTTGCCTTTTTTTCCCTTTTCTGTCTTTCTTTTTTTTTTTTTTTTTTTTTTTAACACACCTGTTCCAAGGGTGAAGGAAGCATGGGGCTGGCAAGGGGTCCTGTGGGGCCAGGACCCAGCAGCACTCCCCGCTCCACCCTCCAAAATCGGGGACCCATCACCATAAAAGCAGCAATGATCCTGCTGACGCTGCCCCACACAGACAGCTGGGGCGGGGGGCACAGCCAGCAAACACTTCCAGCAAAAAGGGGGTAAAAAAACTCAGAAAACCACACACACACAACAGAAAAAAACAAACGCAGAATCAAAAACCAAACACGCTTAGGAAAAAAAATGACCAAATTACCTCACACCCCCTGGAAGGAGAATAAAAATTGCAGAACAGCAAGTAAGCAAACGACCTTCTGGAACCAGCACTGGCGTTTTAAGGGTGACTGTTGCACTGTCCCGGGGGTCACCCACACCCACAGGATGTGCAGGAGCCCCAAAAGGCAGCTGCTCGCTGCAGTAATTCACTAGTGGGAGTTTGCTATCAGTAACTACCTACCCTACCCTGGCCGTTTTAGCGGGGGTTCCCTCGGGGTGACAGCAGCTCCCACTTCCCACATCCCTGGGGACACCTCCTTGGGTATCCCCAGGTCAAGAGACCCCCCCATCCCACACTGGACCAAGCCCCTGCCAGGAGTGGGGTCATTCCCAGCTGGCCCTGAGCCCCGAGAGCCCCTGCCATCAAAGCAGGCATTATTACTACAAATCTTATTGCTTGCAGTGCCCCCCTCCTGGGGAACGGCCGTCCCATCGGCCATGGGAGCTCACTGTCCCCCTGGGGACCGTGGCCATTGACCAGGTCTGACATTATCACAATGAGATGAAGAGAAAAAGTTAATGCTTCAACTTTTGATGTGACATAAAAAACAAATGAAACACCGCCACCGCCCCCCACCCCATTCCCATCCCGTCCCCCCACGCCATAGCCAGCCCTTTGGTTGCGGTGCGCTGGGTGATACAGCCCCACCAACCAACACACCAGTCAGAACAAGAATCTGTGGAAAGCCCATGAAATAAATATTAAAAAAGACTATTTACAATATTAGATCTGTGAGCACGAATTGAGAGAAAAAATGCTTTTTCCTGCCCCCCAAAAGCTTAAAAAGTAGGTTAGCATCCTGCCGCCTAGCACAACACTATCTTACATGGCACCTACACATAATATATATTCACATTTCATTTTAAAATTAGGTACTCTTACAAACAGACTTAGAAAACATTAGTTAGCAACATATCCCAAGGGACTGGCCGGCCCGGCCTCTGGACCCACGCCACGCCGCAAACACCGGCTGGCTGCATCCCAGCTCCTCCGGCTGCCCCCGAGCTGCCAACCTGCCCTGATTCGAAACTGCCAGCTGCCCCCCGCCATCCTCCGGGGAGGGGGTGGAAGTGCTCGTGAAAGAAAGGGCTTGTCCACAGGGAGGGGAGGAGGAGGAACGGGGACCATGATTTCTGCTAAGCCTAGGGGTGAGCTTAATACAAACAAGAACTCCTGAGAACATCTTAGAACAGATGGATTCATTTCACAACCACCAAGCTAAAGGATGGGCCAAACGGATGCTACGATACATGGGGTCAAGGGAAACACGGGCGATGTGGGGACATCGTAGCCTTGCCGTTTGCTCAAAAACACCTACCGCTACAAGAAAAGCTGCAGTGGCATTCCCTGGCAGGGGGAGCCTCCCCACACCTCGCTCCTGGGCCGTCCACGCGTACAGCCCAAGGATGCAGACTGCAGGATGCCGTGGCTGGGGCTCAGCCCTCTTCCCCTGGTGCAACAACCGACGGTGGAAAGGCGACAGCCCATGCCGGACAGACAGAAGCCCACAGCTCCCTGCCGCCCCAGGCACTGCCCGTGCCCACGGGAGGCTGGGCACTGCAGCTTTCCCAGCCACCTTCAACAGGGAATGCAGTTGTCACACTGAAAGAATACAGGCTGGAGGGAGAAACTGTCCATCAACAGTTCTTAAAAGCAGGACAGCAGTACATCTGCATCCTTCTGAGATTGCGTGTCTATTTCCTGGGAGGTTACAAGGGGCTAGCAGAGCTTTCAGAAACATCAGCATTTCCAAAGGTGCTGTGCAAGTGGCTGGGACACAGCCTGGGCTGCAGCTTTGCTCATCCACACACCAGCAAAAAGCAGCTCCAGATTCCTGTCAGCCTGCTAGGTCCAGCACCGCACAGCTCTCCCCAGCCCAGGAGGGACGGGGACACGAGAGCAGTGGAGACAAGGTCATCTCACTGTCCCGGCTCACGGAGGATGATCAGCAATGCAGCTGGAAGCGTCAGCACCAGCGACCCAGCGCTTTGGAAGACGTTTCCTCAAATGCGTTTCACTGATATGTGGGCAACTGATCACAGAAACACCACTACACACAGCAAACAGGAGCAAGGGCCTCATCAGTGATGAATTATTAGTGATGAATACAAACATGTGCACACCTTGGATATACTGCACACACCCCATCAGCCAAGACACTCACTCCAGGGCACGCATTGCTAGACAAGAACCAAACAGCTACAATCAGAAGGAGCCATCCTGGGCTCCAACTGCTCTTGCTGCAGCCCTCAATCCCCCAACAGATAAATTTTGACTCTGAGCTCAGCAAACCCAGCCCCTCCTGGAGGTCAGTTAAGATGGATGGTTCCTGATCACAAGAAGTGTGAAGACCCTGAGCTGCCAATGACAAGGTGAGAGAGGAAAAGGTAACCATGCAAACGAGGTGGGGAGGTCTGGCAGCAAAGGGACAGTGAAGACATCTGTGGAGGTGCAGAGCTAAAAAGATGCTGCTGCTGGTAGACAGACCAGAGGAGCTGGGATGGAGACTATTACAGTTTCAAGAATAGGATGAGAAAGTGGCCAGCACGGAAAGCCAAAGTAACAGCAAAATGAGAGTCCTGTTTTGTGGGACACAGCACTTGTGCTGAAATGGGGGCTGAGGATGCAGAGCAGGAAGCTGCGGGGTGGCTGAGGAGGAGGAGAAGGAGGAAGAGGAGGAGCGCAATGAGGCTGCAGAGCTGAGGATGGCACTGTGGTAGTGCCAGTGGGCAGCACTGCACCACAGCAAGCAGAAACGCGCTGATGGCCATGTGGAACAAGGCAATAAAGCCTGTTGCTGATCTCCTTCCATTCATTAAGATCGGCTGCAGCTCCCTGTGCATCCCTTGCATTGCGTAGAAACTTCATTTACTGCAAATAGGTTGCTCTGAAGCGGGGGCCGTGCCCCAGCAGCACACCTCACCACTGCCTCGCTGCAGAACAAACAGAAGCAAGCAGTGCAAGTGCCAAGTCAATAACAAAGAGCAACAGGTTATATATGCTATTACCTCTACGTATTTCTGTGTCTTTTGTGTACTCTTCTAGCTGAAACATGGCTGCATGGAGAGGGGAAGTTGAGAAGTAAATTGGGAAGGGAGTAATGCAACATGAGGACTGAATAGGAAAAAAAGAAAAGGAAAAAAATTCAAACATCTGAGCACTGATAAAGAAAACAGAGCTACCCAGGCAATGCCACCCTGCCAGGGAGTCACCTCACATGCAGACCCTTTAATTAATTAGCAAATTACAGCATTCCTCCTTCCTGCCCCAAAGTAAAGCTCTCACAAAAGTAAGTGTGAAGCACATTAAAAGCAGGTCTTGTAGTCTGCAAGACCTGGCAGCTACTACTGGTGTCAAGTGGAGAATGCACACAGGGGAGGCCAAGGGGCCACAAACAGCATCTCCCAGAGCGGTGACAGCAGGGAAAGCAGCCCGGCAAGGAGCTGGGGGTTTCCTCAGAGCAGAAACTCTCAATGCTTTTCTAGAGAGGATGACCATCCCTGGTCTATCTCTCCCCTGGGGTAATCCAAAGGATTGCACAAATCTGAAATTCAGAGAATTTACACTAAAGCACCAATATTCCCACTGGGAGGTGGGCTGGCGAGGGCATGCCCCGAGTGCTCGCTGCAATAACTCAGCCACAGGTGATGGCTTCACCCTACCCATCCCTTGACAAACAAGCCTCCTCTCTGTAAAAACCACCTGCATGATTTAAACCCACCACCGAGCGCAGCAGCTGTGGGAGGAAACATTCCTGCTGGCTCCTCACAAGCGGCACGATGGAGAGACGAAATCACTCCGGTTCTCCTCAAAACTGTAATTTTTAAATAAAGGGGAGTTGTTGGGAGAAAAGGAGAAGGTGGGGAACAGAGCAGCCCTGAGCAGGGAGCTGACAAGACCCCAGATCAAGTCACCCCCGCCTTGGTAACTCCTGCGAGCCCCTGCTCCCCGTCCCTGTGGATGCCCACAGTGCTGCTCATCTGCCCACCCGGGCCAGGCGCCCACGAGGGATAACGCAGCACACGCCCAGTCTGGGCTGGCCCCAGGCAGCAGTCTGAGGCCAATCTTTGAAAAAAGCCTCAGAATTATTTGCTTTCTCTTCATTTCCTTTCTGAAGACAAGAAAAACAGCCAAGCTCAGACCACTTGTTTCAGCCCCATCCTGACACAAAGCACACCCTCTACCTTTCCTCATTAAAGGGAGCAGAAATTCAGATTTACATCTACGAGGCACTGCCCAGCTCCCATTAAAAGTCAGTAGGCTCCTTGCACAGATTTCACAAGTGTTACTCTTTGCACAGAGCACGCTGGAGCTGATGTGGGAAAGCCAGGGATTGCTGAACACCCCTGGCATCCCCCCCGGGAGGGACAGAGCTGCTGGCTGAAGGCGATGGGAGCCTGGGACAGCCTGCGAGCGCTTTGTGCCTCAGGCCACTTTGCCTGCACGCTGCCCAGAGTGGCCAAGGCCACCTCAGTCCCTCCCAGAGCCCTGCGACTCCTACAGCATCTGCTGACAGGGCTTAGTCCCACAGGGACCTGCCTTCAGCACAGGAGATCTCCATCCAACTGAGCTGAAACACAGCAGTTTGGCAGAAAACTACAGACTGATCCTCGGAATTCAAAAGGGTGGGGGAGGAATGCAGTTGCCCTTTGAGCATCTCTGATTCCTCCTCATGATGGGTCCTGGCCATTCCTCTCCAGAGCTCTCACAGACACTGCCGGGAACACCTAAACCAAGCGGCACGCGCCAAACCCAGCCAGATGCTCCTCTCCCACACCAGTGTGACACCCGCTGTCTGCCACCCTTGCCACGCTGGGCCAACTGGTGCTGGTGGAGCCCCAGGGTGCAGGAAGACAGGTGGGAGGCTGGAGCAGCAGCACCCCAACCAGAAAGCCTCTCTCCACTTGTTTTGTCCAGGTTTTTATCCTAATGAAGTTCCCACTGCCAGAAGCACAGAAGATGGAGAGCAGAGCAACCTGCATTTACCAGCAGCTAAAAAATTAGAGAGAAAGGGACAGAGAAAGCCCCGAGGAGCACCTGGTGCCCCACAGGTGCTGCAGGAGCGATGGTGAAGGATTGGGAAAGAGGGGTTGGAAAGGATGGGAAAAAGGAGGTTTGCTGCTGGGGAGCAGCATCAGGAGCTGCAGCCCAGGGGAAGGAGGGGGAACCCCAGGCCCAACTGCCTACGGAGAGGCTGCCCCAGCCGGAGGGAAGAGTGGGGACCCAAAGTATGGGTGGAGAAACAACAGGGAAAGACAACCTGTAGGAAAGGTACAGCTCAGTCATTTAATTGCCATCAGTGCCCTCCTGCCTCACACCTCTCCTGAAATGCTTTTAAATCTTTTCTGATGGAATGTTTGACATATTTAATGCATGTGGTAAAAATTAAAGTAATAGATAACTTCATATTAATCTGTACAGGGAGTGACAGGCTAGATTTAATCACTTCCTAGCTGTTCAGAGAGTTAACTTATTCTAGCATGATTCAAAGGAAAGGTAAAGAATTTCTCTTTTTTTAAATCAGCCATTTCATAGTAAGAGAAAAATGTGCCGCAGCCTCATGTGCGTCAGCGCTGGGGGAAGGGAATACCTGCAAGAGAGCCAGACGTGCTCTGTGAAGGGCGTGCAAATCTCTACCGCCTTCTTTCATCCTCTATACTAAATGGGTACAATGAAAGATTTAAAGACAATTATCTGCTTTCCACCTCCAGTCCACAGGCTTTGGGATCTGGGGTTCAATGCCAACCATGAAAAGCAATTCCTATTGCAGCTGAGCTCTCTCGAGCCTCTGCCCCCAGAGCAAGCATCTCTCCAATGCCTGCAGCCTCGCCCTGAGCAGGGACAAGGCGCTGAGCAAGGACCAGCGAGCGGCTGTTAAAGGTTGGGTGACCCCAGAGCCCTCACGGTGCCCTCTCGGGCATCGGTGCTTTCTGCACGGGGGGAGGCTTGCATCAGGATTCACGCACACAGACTTTGTGCAGCGACACGAAAGTGAAATGATGGAGATGCAATGGCTGAGGAGAGTCCCGTCCCCGAGCACAGACCCAACAGTCCCTTCTCAGCCAGCAAGCATCCCTGTCCGGCAGAGCCAGCACAGCCGCCTGCTCTGTGCCCCTCTAACAGGTTTTTCTCAGAGCTGCTGGGCACTGTGATCCTGTTCCGCCACCGCAGACTCCCAGCTGGCTTTTAAATGTGCCGCAGGGGCTTGCAGAGGAGCCCTGCAAAGGGCTCGTGCAGGACAGGGCAGAGGCTTGGCCGCTTTCAGACTCCACAGCACCACGCACAAGCAAGGACAAACCAACCGCAACCTGCTAGTAAAAGGACAAAATGCAAATTACAGTAAAAAAATAAACTTAAGTCAGTCCCTTCTCTCAACCCTATTCCAACTGCAAATCCTGGCTTAGGAGGGTGCCAGGCAAGACATGTACAAGAGCACAGGGCAACGGCCAGGGCTCTCCTGCTGCAGAGCACCTGCTGCATCAGGAGCTCGAGCCTGTAAAAAAGGAGAGATTCAGCCTTCAGCAAAGCGCTGTGGAAACTGCTTTGCCATCAGAGACCACAGAAATCACCATGAGCGCAGCAAAATGGGAGCAGGAGGTCTGTCCAAAAGCAGGGCATGGCAGGACCGATTCATCCCTGAAGCCAGCAAGAAATAAAGAGAGATACAGCCCAGTGCGCCTGCCCGGCAGCAGTGGACACGGCAGCCTGGTACCTGCAGCATCACCTCTGCCTGAGCGGGACCTCCCCACCCCTCGGGCTGTGCAACTGGGGAGCGTGGCAGCCCCCCATCAGCAGTACACACACCAGTAGCTAATTAACACTTTTGTGCAGGTAACAGTATGGGACACCAGCAGCCGCTACTAACGAACCGACAAAAGACAGATTTGCCTTTCTCTCCCTCAATGATGGGAAATGTTTTGGTTTTGCTTTGAATGCCACTAAGAAGACAAACAGAAGGAGGACTCTGAAGGAAAGGGAAATGTTTGCGTGCACCCAAAGGCTGCTGAAAGCTACTTCATGTGCACGAAGGTGGTTTTCTTTCTGCTACAGTACAAGTGCTTGTGCCTCAAGTATAAAACGCAAGCCTCCAAATCACACAGACGAGCTTCTTATTTTTATTTTTAAAGTGATAAATAAGGCACTGTACTTTTAACTAAAACTGCCTGGTTCCAAGTTTTAAAAAAACGCAAGGAACTTTCCAACTCCAGAAACTTCCTTCTGAACAGCAGAGCCAGACAGGCCGACCTCTTCTCTGTCCGAGACACATCTGCCGATGCCTAAAATCACGGGCGTTATCCTTTAAAACTGCGGATTTTAAAGGCTTGCTACAGCTTATAAAAGCAGCTTTAGTTAATGCATGGTAAAGGGTTACTACTATATATCAGTTTTGTACACGGCTACCGGTTCTTCACTATTTCGGATCCAGGCGCGAGCGCTTGCTGTGCGAACAGTCCACTTTTGCCCTCAGCTTCCTCTTGCCCTGCGACCCGTTGCTCTCCTGCATCTTCTTCATGGACCTTGTCAGGGTCTTCCCACCGCTGGGTTTCTTGTTGGCCATCTTTTGCGACCGTGTGGAGGACTCCCCCAGGGGCTTCTGCTTTGGGGACGTGGCCAGCTCATCGTGGCTGAGGGCCAGCACAGCCCGTCTGCTCGTGTTCTCCTTGCCCTTTCGTGTGGGGAGCCGCAGCTTCTCCAGCTGCCTTTTCGGGGCTCTCTTCTCTTTCAAAGACATTTTCCTAGACAGTTTATTGCTCCTTTCCATGGCAGCCTGCTTTCGGGTGGCAGGAGCTTTCATGCTGACCTCCGAATGCTTTATTTTACTGGCCTTCTTGGCAGGCAGCTTGTCCTTGGTGGAGGAGCCAGACCGCTCCTGGACGCTCCCGCTCTCCTTCAGCGTCCTCTTCTTCCTGCTGAGCTGGAGGTCGGCTTTGGGCAAGGGGTCCTCCTGGGACCTGCCCTTCCCCTTCCGCCCCTTTCCCATCCCATCCACTGACAGAGACTTTGCAGGAAAGGCGTCTGCTTTGATCTGCAAGGCCAATTTTGGAGACATCAGCGGGTTGATGCACACGCTCTTCCGGCTCTGCTTGGTCTCCAGGGGTGGGTGGTCCCCGGGGCCATCGCTCTTCTTCTCCGCCTTCACCAGGCGGTGCTGGGCTCGCAGCTTGCCCCGTAGGTTGGAGTACTTGCGCAGGATCCTGGTGCTGGCCTGCGTGGGCAAGCTGGGGGCAGGCTGGATGGTTTTGTCTTCACTCAAGTCCTCAGTGCTGGCATCGGCTGGAGACGTCTGGCTGGGAGCGGTGGCTTCTTCAGCCTCCGCTTTATCAGCGTTCTCCCGAATTTTGGCCCAAAGCTTTTGGTTCTTCAGGTTATTCCGAGCCGGAGTAGTGGCGGCGAACTTCTTGAGGTGTTTTTTCAAACGTTCGGCTTGCAGTGAGCTGGGATAGAGACTGGAGGAGGAGTATTTCTGCATGGGGACTTTGATGGGGGGGATCTCCCCCGGGAGACGGGTGTTGAGTTTCTTCACGATCACTAGCGACCTGGTTTCAGTTGTCTCCATAAACCACTGGCAGATGTCGGACAGCTTAAAGGCCTTCATAAACAGCATCTGGACAGGAGAAAGCTTTTGCACTTCTAGCGACCCTCTACTTTTCCGTGTCCTTTTCTTGCTTTTCCAAATCTCTTTCAGCTTGTCGGCTTTGTTCTTTACCTTGGGGGCTGGCTGCACCTCCTTCTCCAGCTGAATCCAGCCCTTCTGAACTTTCATGTACTGGGCATTGAATTCAGCAATGAGCTCTTGGGTGTCCTCTTCAGCACACCACTCCATGAACTTTGGTTTGCTGTCAGCCATGTCCATGTCCTCCAATGCTGGGGAGTTGTCATTCCCTGGACTGTATTCATCCCTCAGTTTGGGGATCGCTTGCATAGACTCCTTCCCTTGTGTGCTCTTTTTTGCCGTGTCTACAGGTGCAGGTGCGTGTCTTAAGTTATAAAATTGCAGGGCAACCTTTTTATGCTTCACAGCCTTTGCTGGAAGATGCTTGCTTCCTCCTCTGCTGCTGGGACACGGAGGTGAATTGGCCACCAGCTCGGAGTTCTCCAGCTTGCCCGTGTTGGAGCTCTTCTCGTCTTTTGCGCTGCCATCAGCTGGTTTCACATCCACTTGCTCGGTATCATTTGCAGGTACGCTGGTCTCCAGAGGGAGGAGAATGCTTTGCTTCTCAGAATCAGCCTTGACGCAGATTTCCAGCATCTCACCCAGTTGACTTTGGCTGCCATTAGCAGCGGGGTCGTCTTTAGAGGAATTTTCTCCCTGTGCTGCAGTCTCTTTCGCTAAGATGCTTTTATGGGCTTGTCTAGTAGTGACACCATTCTCCTCGTCTGGCTGCTGCTCAGCGATGCTCTCTGGTGCCCGGCCGGTGTCCAGCCCCTTGCTGGATTTGAGCAGCACGTTGGGGAAGCATTCGCTTGGGAAGTGCACGGATACTGCCCCATCCAGCTGCACTTCTCTCTTGAACCGCTTAGCGCCAGGGGTCTTGGAGAATTTGATCTGCAGGTAAGGAAGCTGCACAGAGCTGGAAGAATGAGCATCCTCAGCATTGCCCTCGGCAGGTGACTGGGATTGCTGGCTTCGGAGACACCGGTCCGATGCCACAAGAACTCTCCTGCCTTTCTTTCGTTTCTTGTCTAGACTGTCTTTGGAAGAGGTGGAATCTTTCCCTGCAGCGTCTGAGCTGTGGGGTTCAGGTGGCATCTCCCCTTCAACAGGTTCTTTTTCACCTGCTGGGCTGCTATTCTGCACTGCCTCCCCTTCTGAGACTGCGGGGAGGGCTGTGCTGGCTGGCACGGCCTCCTCTTGCTCACCTGCCACGCCCAATAATTCAGCTTCTGGTTCAGCATCGATGCTTTTGTTCACATCCACGCACTGCAAGGTGGCAGGTGGCTCTGGGGGGCTCTCCCCGTCCGTGGCGGCAGGTGGCTCATCAGGAGCCTGCTGGTCTGGAGAGCATGGGGAGGGCTCTGCCGGGCATGGCCCGTAGGGCTCCGTGTCTCCCGCACCTGGAAGCTGGGCAGGGTCCCCAGCACCGTCAGGGGCCAGGAATGCCGTGTCCGCAGCGGCAGGGGCGTGTGAGGGGGACTTTGGCTCCGGGCTGGTGGGGAGGTCTGGATCAGTTTGTACATCAGAGCCTGGGCAACCTTCCTCCCCGCCAGGTGCTTCTGAGGTGGGAAGCGCAGCAATATCGGCAGCCTGCCCACTGCCGCTGCTGTCCCTGGAGGAGCCCAGGCTGCTGCCAGCCTCCCCGGGAACGGTGCCTCCCACTCTCGTACTCCCTCCTTCAGCAGGAGGGGAGGCAGGGGGCAGCAAGCCGGCCGAGCTGTCCTCTTTCTGCGGGCTGGGTGGAGCAGAGAGGGAGAAGAAGGGCACAGCCATGGCAGCTTCCCTCGACCGCAGCGCCCGGGTGTCCCGGGGCTGCACAGCGCCCAGCTCAGCTCTCTCTCTCGTTTCTCGCCCGGTTGGTGCCCCTTTAGCCAGGAGCCTCAGAGAAACCCTTTTCTCGCCTTCCCGTCCTGCCCCTGCAGACCCCCCCACTGAGAGCACCAGGGGCGGCTTAGCGCTGACGAGGGTCTCTGTTCGCAGGGCCAGGCCGCTGCCCCTCTCCTCTCCCCGGGAGCTCTTCACCAGCGTGCGGACGGTGGGGAGCTCGCAGCACTCCCCGTTGAAGTAGTAACCCCGGGTGCTCTTCCTCGCCGTCTTGCGGGACGACACCGACCGCTGGCTCTCGAAATGGCACTCGGTGATGGGCTGGCTGATGTAGACCACGTCGCACTGGTTGTCGTAGTCGTTGATCCTCAGCCCCGACGCCTTCTTGCTCTTCCGAGTGGACCGGAGGGTGGCTGCCTTGGTGCGGGGATGCCCCCCGGGGGTCCGGTGGGCGGCTGGCGTGGTGCCGGTGGGCAGCCAGCCCTCTTTGGACTTGTCCAGCGGGCCCTTGTCGGCTGGAAGCAGGGGGCAGCCTGCCTTGCCCTTGGCCACGGCATGCAGGTGGTTTTCTTGCTTTGGTCTCGCATCTTGTTCTTTTGCGTCTAAGTCCTGGTGCAAAGATGCTTTTGAGCTGCATTGCAAAGTGTTCTCTTTGTCAGCTCTGCGAGGGGGGGTCACCGCAAAGCCAGGATCCCAGGACTCTTCCGGCAAAGCTCTGAAAGAGCTCTTTTGGGACCCCAGACAGCTGTCTAAGCTGTCCTCGCTGCTGTTCACGTTTGCCACTTTGACCGAGATATAACCTTCCACGAGAGTCTTACCTGCTAGCTGCTCTTTATTGTCCTCACACTTTCTGACACCAGCTTCTTGCTCGTGTCCAGCAGCTTGCTGCCCTTCCAGGCTCTTTGCGGCATGATGGAAATTCAAAGAGGAAGAGTTCAACATGCTGAGGTATCCTTGGGTGGAACTATCCTTTGGACTAGCAGAACGAAGCCTGGTGGCGGGGAGCTCACAGAAGTCCCTTCTCAAAGCAGGACTGGAGCTCTCTGCTTTGTCCAGAGACTTCAGCTCCACCGGTTGCTTCGGGGCTTGTCCCATAACATGCAGGGGGCCATCAGACCCCGACTGTCCTGGGTCCGAGGAAGAAGGGGGCTTTGATTCAGTACAAGTAGCACCCTTATCCTGATTTTCAGTGCTTCGCTGGCTACAACCAGAGCCACAAGTAGATGCCTCCATGCTCTCGGATTCAGACAACTGCTGGCCTTCAGAGTCTGGTTGTACTTCAGTGTATATGTCGTTTAGCACACGAATGAATTGCTTCTGGTGATGTGTACACAGTCTGACCATAAATTTTTCCAGTGGAGACTTCGGCTGATTGTTAGAGTCTATTGCTATTGCCTCTGCTGCATCCTCACTAGAGAGACAAAGAGAGAAGCAATCAGTAACATGTCCCAGGGAACAAAAGTTTATGCTGCAAAACTGGAATAACCCTTCTCCTCCCACTCTGGCCTATTGCTTGCCTGAACTCCAGGTGAGATCAAGCCCCCTGTTGTCACAGGGCTGGCAGGTATCCCCTCAGTCCCCAGCGGGCACACTTATATACGCATACTGCTGGCAGGACACAGACTGCAGTTTTGTTTGTCTCCCACTGCCAGAGCACCCATAATTACCCTTCTGCCTTGGACATCCAGGTGTGTGGGCACCACGTGACACGTTCAAAGCAAACCTAAATTTTCCAGTGTAGAAGGCCCAGCACTCCTGGGACCCACCAGGACAACTGCACACCTCTGCATGCTCCATCTGCACAGCCAGGCCGGCTGGGAGCAGAGCAGCATCCCAGCTGGGTAGCCAGATGCCAGAAATACTGTAAGTCTTCAAATCCTGCTTATGCCTCAGTGGCAGAAGATGGGCCTAGGGCAAACTGAGCAGATCCAAGCCTCCTCTGTAATCAGTGCAGAAATTTTGGTGAGCTCCCAGCCTGCAGGACATGCAGGCAGCAATGCACCCTGTGTGGTGCGGTGCCTTGCCGTTTGCACTGACTTGTGATTTACTGCCATTTAATAAAGCAGCTCTGCAGCTGCAGGGCTGTCAACAAGCTGTGGTCACTCAGAAAGGCGTGATTCTGCAGCACCGGCGCACTGACACTAGCCAGGTCTCAAACTGAGGCAATTACCATTTACCTGCTTGGCAGAGGCAATTAATTAGGACTTACTGGAGGAGAGGCTAAGGGATAATGACCCAGTGTTTGCATGAACTCCTCAGGAGTGCCACTCCAGGTGCTGTTATCGAGACTGTATCTGTTCCCAAGGGCAGCGCAGGCGATTCCCATCCAGTCCTGGCCACCCCGAGGGGGCTGCACGCTGTGGCACCCACACTGCCTGGCACGGGACCTTTGCCAGCAACGCCGGGTTGCTTTGCAGTAACAGTTGCACTTTGCACCTCTTGGCCTTGTACCGAAGGAGTGAAAGTCTTTTCCCCCTCCCTACAGTCCCCCCCCCCAGCATCACACATCGACCTCTCTCACTCAGCTGGGTTGAGGGGGACAACACCTATCGCAGGTTTCAGGGCCAGGGTGAGGAAAAGCAGCTTTTTCTGGAGTGGGTTTTCCCTCCCCACGCTGCCAGGTCCAGGGCTTGACAGGTGGACAAGGAGAAAGAGCCCCGGCTCCGAGGAGCCGTGGGCAGAGAGGAGGAGGAGAGAAAGCTGGGGAGCGGAGCCGGCCGTGCTGGGTGGCAGTGCCGTGCCGGAGCCAGCCGAGGCAGCCTCACCTGCTGCTCACCTACTGCTCGCTTTGGCCTGGCAAGTGCTTCCCCCCACCAGGGGTCTGCTCCCAGGCTCTGCAAAGGGCAGGAAAAGGTGTCCAGGGGCCACTTCAGGCTGCAGGCTGGCCAGGGAGCACCCGGTCTCTTCTTCACCCAGCAATGCTCGGCTGCAGCCAAGCCTGCCCTGAGCATCTGCTAGCCAGCCCTTTGCTTTCCAGTTTGCTCAAATTTTTAAGTGTAACGAGGCTTCACCTCTCAATCACGGCTGCTCAGTTTCCTTAAAGGCTTCTTGGGCAAGGTTCTCCCAAAACTGGCCAGGAAGGCTGAGCGAGCTCTGCTCGCCGAATGTGCTCCAGTGCCTCCAGAACATGCTCCCGGGTTTAGTGATAAACAACGTACCTCAAGACTGCCTTACTACACTCGGGCAAGAAAAATGCCCTCCAGCAACAGTCTCAACCGGTTCTACCTAGCGCTGTGATGACTTTCGATTTGCCATGCCTGGGATTAATTCAAATAAAAATGCTCAGGTACAACCTGGCCCCTCTCCAAAGCCCTGTACAGGAAGGGTTATGTCAGCCAGGATCTCTTACACAGCCCAGCTCCTCCCCTTGCCCTGCTGAATAACAAAAGGGATAAAAAAAAACTTTTGCGCCCCCCTCTGCAAGAGGAGGGGGCCTTGGAGCAGGGGGCTTTGCAAGGAGGCAGAGCTCAGCACAGCTTTTTTTTTTCCCACCTTTTGCAAAGAGGGTGGTTGCTTTCCTCTTACCTGCTCGCCAGACCAGCTCCTAAGAGCAGCAGCCATCTTTCCCCAGCCAGACTGAATTTATACGGGCGGCAGCAGAGGTGTGGCCCTGCCCCGGCCCACTCCGCTGCCACACTCCCCAGGGCAACCTCAGTAAGGTTACAGTGCCAAAACAGCCTAGTCCCTCCTGGCCAGGGCACCTTTGGGTGCCACACACACACAGCTGTGAAGGAAGAGCCCGTGGCATTGGCAACACGGGATGGGTGATGAGGAGGAAGAGGTAAGCTACAGGCTGGGCGAGGGAGGAGATTGTGGGTCTGTGTACAGTCTCTGATTTGGGAGAAGGGACCAAAGTGCTCGGGCACAGTCCTTCCTCACCTTGCAGTAACGATGTTGAACACAGCCGGCCGCAGGTCACACCTACTTTGCATGGGTGCACGGGGCTGGAAAAGACTCATGTCCTGCTCGTATGGCAGAGGGGACCTGAGATCCCTGGTGCTAAAGGCTCCTGGTGGCATTTCTGCCTTGCCTTTGACTAGTTTCTTACTCTGAAGTGTAACTGAGGCTACAGTGCTCATTTTCACCTTATTTGCCCCACTGTACTCCAAGGAGTCAATATGAGATACACGCAGCTTGTCAAGCTGTAAATTTAAAAAACAGAGATAAATCTTTTTCCTGCTTGATAAAGGAAATAAATCCATTCAGTCTTGATGCCCTTTGTCCTTAGAAGACCCATCTCATGCTCAGTGACACAGTTCACCTTCTTCTGTCGGCACACTGCATTCAAGGTCCTCTGCTTCCACATCACTTTAGCTCAAAGGCTGCAACTTCTCACCTTGAGCTCATTTGCTCCTTCTCCAGCCCATCCCCACTTGGGTCCTGCAGGCAGTATCCCCTTTTTCTCGGTTTCAAAGGATAACCTTGAGGCAGAGCTCTCTCTGGCACCTGCAGTTGGGCTCTGCGCACGGCTGGATCCCACCTCGGTCCTTCCTCTCCCCATCCCCTGGGGTGCTGAGCTGCAGCCTGTGCCTCTCCATCCCCACATCTCCCAGACACAGCTCCCTGGGACCCAGTGATCTGCACACCGTGGTAGCTGCACAGCATTTCCCACCATTCCGGTCTCTCCTAGCTGGATGCAGGATTGCCTGGCTCCTCGCTACTTAAGGCAGTTTCAGAGAAGAACTTGTTTCATGCTCAGGTATAACAGAAGAGTTTCTTTCAGGTGCCCCATGGCTTCAGGCAGGGTTGCTTATGATTTGTGTCAACTGCTGTAGAGAAACTATTTATGTGGCTTATCAGAGAGGAGAGGTGAGCTGATTGCAGAGCTGAAGTGCTTTCCCAGGAGAAGGTACCAGCTACTAACAGGTTGCTCAGCCCTCCTGGCAGAGGCACAGCAGGAGGTGAAGACTGACTGGTGAATACAGAGGATGGGAATTGGGAACATGGTTTTAAACAGGAGGAAGAATTGTTCTCTGGAGGCAGTCACCCCTGTCTCTGCAGAGCCTGCTTTTCGGGAGGCACCGGCAGAAGCTGCTGGGCTCAGCAGACAAGCAAGGGAGGCCGGGCCATCCCGTACCATCTGCAGCCTCTCCCCAGTGCCCACGCTCACCCCTTCCCACAGGGCTTGTCTTAGCTTTGGGCGTGCATGAGCAAGGTCAACTCTCTCAAGGGCCAGAGAAGCCACAAGCCTCCTGCAGCTCCCTGGCTGGGGAGAGGTGCTTTACCAGGGACCCTCTATGCCTACAGCCAAGCTGCAAGTGCAGTATGGGGTACCCAGAAGGATTCACTGCAGTGAGAGAGACAATCCACCTGCCAGGGAGCTTTCCTGCAGAGCATGGGAGATGGCAGGTCTGCCCTTTCGGGCCGCCAGCCTCAAAAGCTGCCTACACAAGGCTGTGGCTGCAGGGGCTCCTCTGCTCCTGTGCCGCAGTGCCCCCATTCCAGCCCTGCTGCACATGTCACCAGCATCCTAAGCAAATCTTATCACCTGAGCTCCTCGCTACCTCCTGGCCCTTCTAGCTCTCCCAGGGCAGCCCTGTTCTCTCCTCCTTCCCCGCCTGCTGAAGAAGGTGTCAGAGGCATCAAGGGGCAGGAGCTGTCAGAGACACAAACCGAGCTGTTGCTATGCAACCCCGGTGGTGCAGCAATTAACGCTGGCGAAAACGTGCTGTGCTCTAAAGCTATTTGCATAGCTGCCTGCTGCAACACATTTCTTTGCATTGTGCCTTTACTGTTTAGTGGAGTTTGAAGTCAACCCTCCCCCAGCAAGAGCTGGGGGAGACCCAGGGCTTGCAACAAAGGCCACATGGTTGGGGATGATGGGGCTGGGGGAAGGCATGGGTTTGTCTGTCGGTAGCACCTATGGACTGCACAGGTATAGGATTTACAGTATGGGAAGGAAAGGCCAAGTTATCTGTATTTCACCTTACGCAGCCCAAGGAGCTCTGCCCACCAGCTCCCTGCAGTGTCCCCAACCCACTGGTGGGGTTGCCGCATCTCCCCTTTTCCAGTTGCACCAGGGTGACACTGTGCTTGTTCTGCTTGTGAATGCCAGAAGCAGAGCTTTAGGGGCAGCCCAGCCTGCCTCTGGTTCAACAGTGTATTTTGCAGGGGGAGCAAGGGGGAGAAGAAAGAGAGGGAGAAAGAAATCAACTGGTTCATACCAACCTACCTGGGAAGCTGGCCTCTGAAAACCTGCCGATTGCCAACTGCAATCTTCCGGTTTGCCCACCCCAAGTTTCTCACTATTGAACATGAAGCCTATGCTCTTTTTGGGTTTCTTTTTTTTAGCCCTTGAACAGCAGTTTGATTGATTATAAGTTTACAGGTATGTTTTGTACCTCAGAGGCACAAGAAGAAGCAGCAGAACAAAAGTTCAAGGCTAAGTGTTTCTGTTCCTTTCAGACCACTTTAAGCACCAGGATTATAGTTCTGTAAAAGAAACAAAGCATAGCTATAAACTTATAAAATCCAATTTAGTATTTTTATGTGGGATGACCTATCCCCTCCCTCTCCTGCTGCCAAACAGCTGACTCTGTGCCAGCTGGTGGAGCTGCCTCACACTACCCAAAACCAGAGGTACCCCTGGAGCACCCCACCAAGCTGAAGCGTGCCTTGGAAACCTGGCTAAAAGAGGAGATTTGAGAAACATGGATGACTGAGAAGAAAGCCTAACTTGTAAGCGATGCTCTCCATCAGCTGAACTCAAAGCCTGCTCTGACCCCAAGGTCCAAGGCAGCATCTCGTCACCCTCGGGTGCCACCTCCGGCCCTGCTGATTTCAGCCACTTAATTTATTTTTTCAGGGCAAGTGGAAATGCCATTTTGAGGGATTGCAAAGGAGGAGCAGCCTCTTACAAGAAGCTCGCTCACTGCTGGCAGTTGGGTGAGCTGACCCCAGCCCTAGGGATGCTGTCAATCCTGCGTGCTACACGTGTGCTTGGAAACGGCTGTGGCTGTGGGTTGCCAAGGGTGGGCTCGCTTGCCCCAGTGCCGGGGGGCTGCATGCAGAGCCACACCAGGGTGAATTCTCTGCCAGTCCCAGGCCGGCTGTGCAAAAGCAAACACTGCCAGGGAAAGGCCCTGGACCGAGGCAGGAGGTGGCACCGCATCTTTCAGAGGCAGCCCACATCAATGTCACCGCAGTGGACATGGAGCCACAGCAACTGCCAGCTCACTGCCAGAAATTATTAACCCAGGGCAGCAAAAGGCAACCCACGTTGCATCTTCCCTGCCCCGTTTGACACATGGTATTGTGCTCAAACTCATCTCGGCTCACAGCTGTGGCAAAGACCTCACGGCTTTGAGAAGCGGAGGTGCAGAGACACGTTTTCTTCTGCTGGCCCCGCTCCGGGGCATGGCGATCCCTTGCAGGGGATGGGCAAAACAGCCATGGGCATCAATCACATAAAGCCACTGCAGCGAGATTTTCTGGAGCTCATCTCTCAAAGCCCGAGTTAAAGGCTGACACTGGATGTACCAGTTTAAATGCCTGCATTTCAATCCTCAGAAATATGCCTGGCACCTAACACTCCCCACACAGATGAATGAGTCCCTTCACACCTCTGTGGGTGCTACAGTAATTCTCTCTCGCTGCACTGAAAAAAAAATAGAAGAGCAGAACAGAAAGAGCTGAGGCTCCACACAATAGCTAGGAAGGAGAAAAAGCATTTTTGTTCTCTAAATTAAAAGCTGAAGTTGTGCAAAGCATAGCCAAAATAACTATGGAAATATTGCTGCCAGGTTCTCAAGGCCCCTGAATTTACGCCGTCCTTGGTGACGTGCGTGGAGATGGATTGAACTTGCATTTCAACTGAAAAGCAGGAAGAAACAAGTTATAGATGGGGTTTGTTTGGTTGGGGTTTTTGTCAGCTGCATGTATTCCTCAAGGTATCCAGGTTGTACAATAAGCCAACTGACTGGATAAACAACAGACATCCATTATAGATTCAGACTTTTAACCCTTCAGAGTAGTGTCTTTTATTTATTCAAAGTAGTTAAACATTAAAAATCACCTTTTCCCCACCTGTAGCCAAATAAAAATCAAACAAACTAAAGTTTATTTTACATTAAAAAAAAATAGCAACCTCAAAAGAAGTTTATCTTTTTTATATTCCTGTCATAGCTTCCTCCATTCCCACCTTCCCCAAGTAACTAACCCAACCATATTCTATAGTAGTTTATCATCACTTGTGATACTTCTAATACAATATTTAATGACTAATTAAAAATCTTGCCACTGAGCTATTGCTTTAAAACCAAGGGAAATTTATCATGTTGGAAACATTATTCTACAAACCATTTTTCAAAGCCTTTCCAGAATTGTCCTTGCTAATTTTTCTAATTATCAAGGACATCTGGGATCTTCCCTTTAAGGAAAAAAAAAAAAAAATTACCATGGGTGTTTCTCTCTGAGGCAGGACTCAGCATCTTCCCTGGGCTAGGTGCTCCAGAAGAATAGATAGCACCAGAGGACCAGAATAGATAGAAAAACAGATAGCACTAGAAGAATGATAACAAAGGCATGCAGGGAAAAAAAAAAAAAAGTTCTTACAAGGATTTTCACAGCTTTGCACATGTTTTAAAAAAAGCCCAGTTAAGGCAAGGGAGGACAAACCCCAGGGACCGGTCCTACGGAGTGGGGAGGGATGCCCTGAGTGTCTTCATTATAACATTCCGGGCACGAGCTGGGAGCACACGCTGCTCCGGACCCGCGGTGAGCCAAATGTACGTGGCCTCTCCCTGCTTCCAAGCCCATCGCTGTTGTTTCCTTGTCCACCCCACAGTAAATCAGGGACAAAGCTCTCCCTGCCCAGCCCTCGGGCACACACATGTGGGTCAGCTGCACCCACTGCAAACGCAGAGGTTGAACGCTAGGCGAACCCCCGCGGAAGGTGCACACGTATGCAGGAAATTCAGGCTTGTGTGCAGGTTTGTGCTGCGCTGTGACAAATCCCACCTTCCCCTCCCACCTGTACCTACACCGCAGTGGGGGAAGAACACCCAAATGCATCAGATGCCCTGTCTGCAGACATCGCTGGTCCCAGCACCAACAGCCACATTGCCACACTCAGACACTGTCTACTTCTAGAGGTCTTCAAGGATTTTAAAAGCCTGCAAATATCCATGATATTTTTTTTTCCAACGTGGATATGGAAAACCAAATGCAGCAACTAGGTAGAGCACTTGCTAGAGCCAAACACAGTCAGCCAAAAGCCAGAGCTCGGCGGGGGTGGGCAGTGGAAGACATTTGGAGAGCAGAGGGTACCTTGGGTGTAATTAACAGACATTGGGGGATATGACCCCATTTCAGATAACCTGGAGATGCAGATAATTGGGCCTCAGATAATTAAGGCCATGCTGTTAATAGAAACAGTACCACAACTCCTAATGGCAGCGTTCCCCATGTGCCGATGCTGTACCTCCTCACACAAAAATGCCTGGTGAAATAAGAATTAGCGGTGTGATTTGTGTCCATATTCTCTGCCAGCTGCCGGGCTGAGCAGCAAACCCCATTTCCGAGGCACCGCTTGGGCCGCCTGCCTGGGAACTGGGTTAAGGCGAAGGGAGGTTTGCAGCCCCACATGTCTGGGGACGAGGCTGTCTCAGAGCTGACGGGCTAGGTAGGCTCTATTTTGAAAGTGGGTTAATTTAACTGCCATTCAACTACCATTAAATGATGGAGGTTAATTTTATAGTCAGATAACTATTAAGAAACCAAAACACACGGCAGGAAATGTCTCTATGCGTGCCGGGGGGGAGAGGTTTCCTCTGCGCTAATGCACACCGCTCCCCTTCAGCTCAAACCTCTCATCCTTCCATTTCTGCACATCCCTCACATCACCTCTCTCTCTTTTTTTTTTAACCCTTGTCATTACGCACTATTGTCCTTCCTCCTCCTCTTAAGACAGTCGATTCTCCCCTCAAAAATTCACCTTGGTATCCTGGCCCACAGTTATTTTCCTCCTTCATTTACATCATCACACATCTCAATGCTAAAGGAAAACTAACAAATAAAGCTTGTCTGACCACAGCAAATGTCCGCTAAAAAAGGTCCCATCTCCCCCACGCATCCAATACTTTTCCAGCTACATGGCAAACTGAGGCAGGGAACTACAGCTTGCTTAGCATGTAACATGCCATCACCACTAATAGACCCAGTTTTCTTTAGAGCTATTTACCATATTTAAAGCATCCTTGATTTTGGTAGTTTCCCCTTTATAATTGAGTGCTGCAGTTCAAATGTACTTTATATCTGTGCAATTTTCCTTCCCACAGCATAACGATAGGTATTGTTTGTTTCTTTATACTGGGGACAAAACCCATCAACTGCTAGTTTGCCATAAAGATTAAAAAAAGAGGAAAAAAAATATCAACCACAGCTTATGCCTGCAAAGGAACAGATCCTTTGGGTAAAGCAGACGTGACTCATCACTCCTCAGGCGTGGCGAGGATGGAGCGAGCACCACAGCCAGGCAGATCCCCCCGAGATGCCTTCACAGATCTGCTCCACCAGCAGGAGAACGAGTCCCCAGCCTTTGCAAGGGAAACGAATGCGATAATGACCCATTAGCACACGCTGCCCATCAAGCACTCCGGAGCTCCTCTGCCGCAGACATTTTTTATTGTATTAACAGTAAGTGCACTATGCAAACCCTGAAAGCTCAGAGAAATGAACTGATGCTTAACCACACAGTGGTAAAGAGACCACGGCACTAACGGGATGTTGGCATATTTGCTACGCGTTGTACGACCAGAGAAATACAGAACAGGACCATCCCCAGAAATCACAGCAAAGCCACCTCCGAAAAATCCTCCTCAGACCAACTCGCACATTCAGGTTGCGACACCAGAGCCCAAACGACATACGCCGTGGGGATTTTAGACCCACAAAAGGCTGAGTGCCAGATAGATTCCCTGTTGTCCTGCTTAGGCCTGGCTACTCCTATTAATTTTGCAAGGAAATATATATATATATTTTTTTAGCAGGAGCTATAAAAGAACAGAATAAACAGCCAAAATCCAAATCTCATAAACACACTCTTTGCCAGCACTAGACCATGACATTTGTCACTTTGTGCGAGGTTACATTGATTTTAAGCTTTATTACAAATTACTATTCCTAATTTAATAATAAACTCATTAAAGGAGCCACAAGGTGTATTTCTTTTAAATCCAGAGTTCTGTTAGTTTTGGTTTTATCAATTAGCAATCCAGTCTACACTCAAACAAAAGTAAAGGCACTCACATAAGGACAGATATAGGCAAGAAGGCTGGAATTAAAGAGCAGTTGAGCCGTCACCCTTACTGTACACACTTGTGTCTGCCTATTGGAGAAAAGCCAACACAGGTCCTGAAACAGCAGCAAAAATGTACTTTTTTAATACATCAGCAGAAAAGCTCACTGAATCAGAGCTATGCAAGCTCCTAGCGAGCAGTGAAGTTAGGTATCTGTCACCATGGGCCAGCGAGAACTTTGTTGTTAGCAAACATACTTCGGGTACAGAGCGAGCAGGTTTAGCTTTCTCATCTTTGATGAGAAAGGGCTGTTTGATGGCTAGAAAGCAGAAGAAAACTTGTATTTACGTACCAGCAGAGTACATTTGATATGAAAGCTTCTTATGCAAAGCCAGAATCCTACAGCATCTTTTTTTACAGTCTCCTTTCAAAGCCAAACAGTTTGTTTTAAGCCATTGCTAACACCTCACAAATGGCTACTTGCTTTAAAGACCTGAAAGGAATTCAACAAAGATACTAGGTGTTACCACAGCACATCTGAAAACAAGAAAAAAATATACTATCACCTTCACGTAAGAGGGGAACGTGGTAGAAACTACTGGAGTCTCCAAGCAAGCACCTCAAGCTTGGTTTCCAGCAAGTCCCAGCACACCCATCAGCTGTGTGTATGAAAACCTCTGCACATGCGCGGGGAAGCTCTTCAGCTGCTCCTAGTGTCAGTTTTCCCCCTGCAGAGCCAGAGTAACTTTCAACAATTAGTGTCAGGGCCTTTTTCTAAAGCTCAGTGAGAAGAAAAGCACAGTCAAAGGCTTGGCTTTAAGAAAGGAAACCATAAAAGCCCCTTTCAAAGTTAGGAATGTCATTCCAAAACGAGTTGAGCAAGCCCTACACTTTATAAGCTCGGCAGGCGGGATCTTGGTGCATGTCAGAAAAAAAAAAAAAACCAAACAAAAAACCACCAAACCACACCTTAGCAGGTGTAACAAAACTGCCTATTTAGCACTGTAATTTTTACAGACAGTTTGCTGATAACCCTGTATGGACAAACCACTCTTCCTTTCAACACAAGGCCGTCTGACCAGCACCTGCAGGCAGGGAGCAGGCAGGGAGCCACAGAGCTGCCCAGGTAGCAGCAGAAGCGAGATACGGCCAGATCCAGCGCAGAATCGCACAGGCTGCAGCCGAAGCCTCTGCCCCGTCCTTCCCTGCGCTCCTGTGGGCGCTCGGTAGGTCACAGCTCCAGCTGTATTTTTATCCAGGCAACCTTTGCATATTTGGGCAGCAGTGCTTATATTTCTATGCTCTGAAATATACCTTAAGCACTCCTAATTTTAGCTGAGCTTTTAAACAGTTCCTGGAGATCTGAGCTGTAGCCATCTCACAAAAAAATCTGCCTTTTAGTGAAGTGTGTACTCAGCAGACCTCCTGCAGAGCTGCGCGACACCCGCAGAGGAGGAGGAGGCAAGAGAAGACTTTACAAGTTTTCTTTCAAACACAACCTGTAAATTCTGATACTTAAAGGTGACCTGTAAAAATATGTGCTCTCTCTTCATGATACCAAAAAAGCACTTTTAAAGGTTGTGTTGTCTGGGGTTTTTGGGGAGGCAGGAAAGAAGGAACTTAATTGATTATTAACTCACAAGTGTGAAGTCATTCAGACCTCTTCTGAATTTCCTGCTTGACAATTGAGAACATCTTGGATTTTAAGTCACAGAGGCTGCATTAAAGGTACTAGATTAGGGGAGACAACACTGTCACAAACGGTGTTATCTGGGATCCCTCCAGCACTGTAACAAAGTGTCCAGAGAATAACCATATTAGAAAGATCAAATTTTATTTTAATCTCCCTGCCATTTTCATTGTATCAAACTCCATATCCTGAATTTGCCGCTAACACTTCAAGCTCTGTTTTTGAGATTGCTTTTGGTCTGTATCTCTGACACTCTGCATGTGAACCACATTACTAACCGAGACTCTGCTACTCACCCTCAGTCAAAACCACAGCTCAGCAAGTACCAGTGCCTGGGCACCTGCCAGAGCAGAGTCTGCAGGTTAAGAAGTATCTTCCTGAATCAGGATTTAAATCCTCCTCCTCCCCTCAAACACACTTTTGCCAGGCGTCTAGGGCAACAGAGCACTCTGTGGGCTCAGGCAGGAAAGCCGCCGAAGATCTGCCTCACCAAGGCTGACCAAGCAAGCCCCACGCAACCACCACACAAGGGCTCGGTTTTGGCTGAAGGTGAAATTGTGATAATGCTCAGGATCTTCCTTAATAAAATCAGCTTCACTCAGAAAACTTAAGTTGATTTCCAACACAAAAGTGTTTCAGATCCCTCATGCTGAGGTCAGGGAGTTGCTTACTTCCAAGTAGATTCCTATCAGCTGTTATTAATCCCAGCACTTGCAGGCAGCGACCTGGCGTTTTCCGCTCTTCCCCTCACAGCAGCACACGTTTTTGCAAAGCAGCCATCAGCAGAGCCTCGTGTTTCACACCTGCTGGAGGATCTGGGTTGCAGAAAGTCACCCAGGTGTGTGTAGCAGTACAGTCCACTCTTCCTTCAGAAGGTGACCAGATACCCTCCTGCAGGTTCACAAGAGGCAGCCGCCTCTTCCAATAACAAATGGAGCAGCTCAAAACCCATCCTGAGTCAAAATGAGCTGAAGCAAATTAGCAGAAGACTTTTTAAGCTGCCTAACACTGTTAGTTAGGTTTCTTTTCTACAACAACAACAGCATGGATTCTTTTTTCTGGGTGCAACATTTTGTGAACTCTCGTCACAATACATATTCGTATTACAGAAAATAGCTTTAAAAGAAGAATTCAAGGCTGCGTTCCTTTAAGTCTGAACAACTTCAGCTTAATAGTGTGAGACCATCAGCAAGTCCTCCAGGAAAACCTGAAAAACTTGGTATTTCTTATAATCGCAAGATTAAGAGTGTCAATTAAAAATGTTCTGGGAAAAGCTTGCAGAATGTAATACATCCTAAAGAATGGCAGATGGTAATATAGTTCATCACTTTCAAAGGCTATTTTCATAGATTTGACAGATGTATTCCGACATACAGAAAAAAATATGATAAATGCAAGTTTACAGCACAAGGCTTTCAAGTTTAATATTCCTGAAAAAGTGTAAGATGTAGCTTCTAGTCAAACCAAGTTTATTCAAAAGACATTTGCCCAATGTAGCTAAACCAACGGCAACACCCAGCTACCTGACCATTTTGCTTTTTAATACCAGTATTAGTACACAATTATTAGTTTGCAATGTAACAGCTGTTTAAGTATCTTAAAACAAACAAAAAAAAACCCCAAACCCACCAAAACACAAAACCACACTGAAAAACATGTTAGCAAATGCAAACCCTAAATCACCTACTTTTCAACAGCACAAGCTGAGAAAGGCAGTTTTTCAGGAGAAAAGAAACCTGGGCTAGACAGCGTACAGCACCATAAATTTTCCTAACACTGGGAAATCCCTGTGCACCACTCTCAAAATCATCCTAGGACCGAACATGAAGGTTCATAGAAGCGCCGAAACTCACGTGGGTTCCATTACACACCACTTACTGTAACCTACTTTTTAGTATTCAGCATTTCAGTATCAATAATGCATAACGTCAAAAGTAGTTCAACCCAAAGTACAGTCGTGAGAAAGTGAAACGTGGGTCTTGAGCGAGGGCCGGGGAAGCAGGGTGCCAGCGCCGAATTCGCCGTGCGCGCCCATGCAGGGGGACAGCAGGACAGCCTTTCCTGCCGGGACTCGTTACTGAGTGCTCCATGAACAAGACTACATCACTTTTCTTTCACCCCCTCCCCCGAGAGACTGTTCGTTCTTCACCGGATAAATTATTTACAGTTAAAGAAATGAGAGCGGCCAGTAGGAAAGAGTGAATTAGAGTACAGGCATGCAGGAGACCGGGCTGCTACGAGGCAGCGTTTTGGCTTTCACACATCCTCCCTACCCCGCTGCTAAAGCAGCTTCATCGCCAGCCCTATTTAGGACAAGAAAAAAGACTCTCCCCAAAGCTCGATCCTTCAGCTGAAATTAGTTTTACCTTCTGTTTTCACTTCCTTCCCTACTTCTCTCAATTTCTGAGAGTTTGCAGTTCACAACCTCAGGTGATTAGTGCCGACATTTAGAAAGCACACTAAAAACAACAGAATTGGAACCCCTTGAAGTTTTTCACAACAAAATTTATTAGAAGAATAGTGGTTTTGAAAAGTCTAGCATCCAGTGAAAACTACCATACACAACGTTACAGCTGGGAATGTGTTTCCAAAATGACATGGTCAAATAATACAATGGAGCCATTAAATCTTACACATGCACAACAAGAGAATTAGCGCTTTGACATACAATGCAAAAAATAAATGGACCACATGAAATAAAAATTTTAAAGTACTTATCACATACATTAAGACACAGCTTATTTAGTCCAGTCAAAAAATCAGAACTGCATTAAAAAAAAATTAATGTAGTGCAATCAAACCAAAAACCTTAATTTGTGATCATAAGTGCTCTACTACATAAAACATTGATCATAGCAAGGAACAAAAAATTCAAATCACACAGTACAAAAAAAAATCTGTAAATAAATATAAACTACAGTACAAGAGAAATATTAAATTATACAATTCCGTCAAACTGTAAACAGTATATTGAAATGAGGTCCATAAGAGTAAAGGGGGGGGTTCCTGTGGTTTTTTTTTTTTTCCCATGACACTTGAACTTCTAGAGGTCAGAGAGAAATGCCATTTTCCATACTCTTCAAAGACTATGGGTTACATAAATAGAAAGAGAAGACTTTTGAGATGTAAAGTGTCAAATAATAAAGCAGAGGTGTTGCTGACTTGCAACTGCCAACAGATCACTGCGAGGGCAGAGCAGCAGATTTTACTTTTAAGGTTTCGCCTCCTCGCGCGTGCAGCGCGGAGCCCGTCGCTACAGATGTGAAGTGCCCACGCGTCCCGAATTTAGCACTCAGCGTCAGAGAGGGGACACCTGCTGAGGCCGCAGTGCCGCCCCGCGGGGGGAAGCGACCACGCGCAGCGTTACCCGCTTGCACCTCTGCCCATTATCTGACAGGTTTACAACGCTTGTCGTACAAACACCAACTTTGGCAGAACAATTACTAATAAGCTCAAAGCACTCCCGGCCCATTGGTTTCCATCACAGTGGCCAGTGCACAGAATTCTCGAAGGACATTGCATAACTAGAGTGTAGAGGTCAGACAGCCAAGGGCCCGTGCTTGAGGTTAGAAGTAGTTATGGTGAGAGAGAAGCAAGAGCCACGTTGAGAAGCTGCCCCTGCCCTTCACAGAAGCAGTTGGGAATGTATTTCATTTTTAGCTGCGCTGGCTAGTAGTGGCATTTTAAAATATATAAGTTTAAGATAACATATATACTATATATGTATATAATATAATACATATTATATAATATACATAGGAATTTCTTACAATACATACCAGGAACCCCCACACGATCTGCTCAGTAGTAATAACTGAATATACAGAATGCCACTATAAGTGTCTGAGGCACTGTGTGCTGGAGAGTAAATATGCAGCTTTAAAATCCGTTTGGCTGAGTTATACCTGGATACCTGAACTGAGTTTTAAGTTGACATTCATCAAGGATGTGCTATCAGCACGTCAAAAGAAAAGCAAAACAAAATACAAGTCACTGCTAGGTTTAAGAAGAGAGTACAAGTACCTGAATTGAGTGAGGATAGTGTGTAAACTGTCCCTGAGGGTTTTTAAACAGTGTGTGTACAAGTTGGATTCCTAAGAACATTAGTTTAAACTTACATTGCGGACTGATAAAATACCAATGTTTGACAATTTAACAAGTGGAGGTTAGAAAGAGTTATGAGCAAACACTCAAAACATATTTTATACATTTTAAAGCAGCAGTAAGCTGCTGTAAGCATACATCCCATCAGTACAAGCAACACGTGGGACTCAGATAAAGGTTTCTATTTGCAAAAAGCCCATCATATATCAATAAGTAAAGAATATTCACCTGCTAAATTAGAATGCACCTAGTTACAGACTAGCAATTCGAGATTATTTTTTAATCAAATACTTTGCTATGCTTTGCTATTACATACTAAAATTCCTTAAGCTCACTAATGCTGGTATTCTAATCTATTTTTTTTTAAATGTTCCCCCTTCATTTAAGAAATATACCATTCCACAACTTAAACATTAAGATCCATTTTCAGTCCTCAGATGTAAAAAGCATGTCAATGAGTTTATATTAAAAATTTACATGGTAAAAAGGCTTGAATTTCAGCCAGAGATTCTAAATACTACTCATTCCCTGAAGGCATAAGGGAGAAAGAATCCCTACCCATTTTCCTTGTGATACAGTTTTCAAACTGAACATTAAACAATGGTCCGAAATGATTTTTTAGTTTGGGAAACTTCCCTTTCCCTACCCATCATCCCAGATTCCAAGAGTCAAGCCCTGAAATGGCCGATTGAAATGATCAGCTAAAAATATCAGGCATGTCTATATACATCCCCTACCTGAACTTCAGAATATTCTGTTGTACTAGTCTTTAAAAGACAGATTATTATCCCAAGAGAACTTGTGATCTGACCTGAAAAACCGTAAATGATCCTAGATTGTACATTTAAAATATCTTATAACCTGAAGACCAGATTTAATTAAGACTCTGGCATTGTAACAGAAAAAGTGCTGCAGTTATTCATCCCTTTTCTGGTACTTTAGAATAGGTCAGACAAGTGCTTTTTATAGTGACGATAAAGTTTACATGCTTTCACGCAGGCATAAAAAATATTATCTGCAAAAATATTTGAGAAATGTAGCACCAAGTAGTTTATAAACTGTATTAGTAGCTGTAGTAGTGTCTTCATTATTTCTGAGGAGGAAAAAACATTGTTAGGCTGTACTAGGTGATGACTATAGAAACTGTTTTCTGACAAACTTTTCCTGCTCCAGTCAGAATAAAGTCTGTGTCCTAATTCCCGCTCCATTGGGTAGAGTTGAGTCCTTCTAAATTATACTTCCCAACTCAGTAGCGACAAGCACAAGGCAGGGATGTTCGTTTTTAAGGTGAATTAAATGCCCTGGACAGGACTGGGAAAAAAAAAAAAAAAAAATCCTTCCTCCTAGTACTTCACCCAGGAAAACTGATTTCACAACCAGGCCAAGAGATTTTTGTGAGGATTAAATAAATCTCTCTTAATACAAAAGTTTTCATGACAATACCTGAATTTAGGCATAATTCAATAGGACATGAAGTCCAAAACTGCTGCTGTAATACTGGTATAGAAGCTTGGCCCCAGGCAAAGCAAGAACAGGAGAGAGAGAGATGGACACCAGAATACTCTAACTACTTACGGGATTTTTTCTGGTACATGTGGAGTGCATCTACAGATCATTTTGAGTCCACAATATCTCTCTGCTTAGTGACTACCAGAGCGTATCATGTTTATACGCTGGATGATTAGAAATGATTAGCTGTATAGTGGCTATTGCATTTACTACATCCAACAGAACTGCATATAACCAGCAGTGCAGATTTTCAGGTTTCTGAAGGTTCTCATTACAAAGTTTTTTTAATGTAACTTGAAATCAAGTGAAAACCTTTATAAACCAAAACTAGTCTCAAAATTTTTTTAGGTACAGCTTTTTAAAGCAGTGCTAGTCAACATTATCTACTGGTGCCAAGGAAAAGCAACATTGACCTAGACTGAAATCACATTTAGTTTCTGAAACATTTGTGGGGAAAACCCAAAAGTTTCTGATCCTCATGAAAATGAGGGAAACAACCCTTCCTGTTCTACCTCTAACATCTGGCGGAGAATTTAAGATATTTAAAATATTGTGACAAAGCTTTCAGTACAGGTTAATACATTTGCCTTCGTAAGAGTATGGACTGCAACAAGTATATGCATTCTTACACTGAAGAGTCAAAATTTTGTCTTCACTGAAGAAAGAGCTCTTTATGTTACAGACGTAGCCACATTGTTTGTGAGAAACAAGGGAACAGCATAATGTTCCCTTCACTCCTTGGACACTGTGTTGCTCTCCTAAGACTCAAGGACATCCTAAGAGCATCACTTCAAAGTAAACGGGAAATAAAAAAACCACATGATAACTCCAGTTTTGCCTGTACCACAATTGTTGCAGATGATATAAAAAGCAATTCAACCAGAACTAAAAAGTTGTTTCAATCTATACAAAGCTTACTCAACCCTGAAGCCCCTGAATCACTTTGCTAGTTTCTGTGAATTTCCAGGGGAAGGCAACATACTCTGAGGTTCTCATGAAAGAAATATTTAGACTCAAATGTCGGGCTGCCACAAGACAAAGCACAGACCATTGCTTGTCTGCTCTCCACCGGTCTAAACACATGTGCAGCTGCCTTCCATGTTTAGGAATATCCTTGAGCACTGGAAAGCTCTACAAAAAAGGTGATATAGGAGTTGCTTGAGAACACAGAAGCTGAATGTGTTCTCTTACGAGAGGCACTATCCTACCTGAATACCTGCATTTGTTAAAAATAACGTTTTCCAATTCCCATGAGAATTCAGAGTTCAACTTCAGGTCTAGCAATAGGGTTGGTAACGCAACCATCAAGCCACGAGTTCTGCAACAAAAAGAAAGGCAAACCTGTATTGCTTATGCAGCAACTTCTGCATAACAGGGGAAAAATGAGAAATTCTACAGGGAGCTGTCTTCAGCCTTTAAAAAAAAGCGGGGGGGAATGACTGGGAAATAAAATATATTTTGACAGAAATAAAAACGAGTCCAGAAACGTGTCCCTACAATATCTAACTGGAAATGTTCAACTCTATAGCTGTACTCAAGCATACCGGCCACAATAATGCCTACAACACTGTGGAATGAGGATCCAGCTGGCTGAAAGTGAGGTAATAGTTTGTAATAGGTCAGAGTTCTAAAAAAGCACTTTTACATTTTACAAGTCCAAATAAAAAAAAAGGACACATTTCATACATGTTGGGCTTTCTCACCAGAACTGTACGATAATTAACTCCACACCAGGACCCCTACCACACTAAGCCTTACTCATCTTCAATTATATGCTGCAGCAAAGATTTACCAAGCGACACCTAAACTTCAGTACAATATGAAACTTGATTCTTAAAACTTTATACACACAAAATATAAAATTACTTTTCTAGGATGGGGTAGGGGAGAGGGATTCTCCTTCATGATACTTGGACTGAAAAACTAGTTTTCAGAGACTGCCACAAATATTATTCACAGTTTCTTGCTGTCAGGCTTTTTCAGCTACATCAACGTAGTACACAACAATACTGTTAAGTCCAATAACTACATCGGATGGACGTTCTCGGGAATAAGAGAAAACTAGTGACGAAAAATACCCGAAAGGCCTCCTCCTAACAACGTCTCGATTTTTACAGGGTTGCAGTTTGTCTATGTTACACGTTAATGTGATCTCGAAAGAGCAGCAGGAGAAAGATTTTAAACCTTCTCTCCTGTCCAAGTGATCCAAGTAACATAAGCATCCACTTACCAGAAATAACATGAGAAACGAGGCTTTTGTTACACAGACAGCAGTGAACCACACCTTCCCACACCAAAATATGGTCAGTCAGGGATTTTGGCCATGCAAACTGCTGGTCAGCAGGAAATTAAGCATGCTAATGGACAAACATTAATTCCAATCATATATTTTAAATGATCCCAAATACTACTAGTTAGCTACACTGAAAGCGCCTGCAAAAAATATGTAGTGAAAAATGAAACAAAACATTAGTGATCACTGCAGCACTCAGAGTGATACTAGTCTTATGTGATGAATCACCTCAGAGAAAATACATTAGATGGGAGTTTGAAACAAAAAGTTAACGTTAAAAGGTGCACCTGAATATTACAGACTAAGTTTACAAAACCTACAATAAGGTAAAATATATATCTTTTGAATATTCAGCAGCTTTTTTTTTAAACTTGTTTTTTATTTTTGAGAGGCTCATGAAATTTTAAAAAGGGACCACTAACTAATCTCAACCATGCTTCACAAAACAATAATGGCTATTTTATATTGCAATTACCAACGTAATGCAATTAGTGCTTAAAAATAATCTACACTTTTTTCTTTTTTTTCCTTTTTCAACAGAGACCTTTGGAGGAAATACAGTTGTTCAAAAGCTTCTCGAAAAAGAAAGATTACCTGAATATTAAGATATCACAGATCAAGTGTTGTGTTTAAAAGCTTTGCAGACGTGAATATTACAATCTTCAGGTCTCAGGACATTTAAACTGAGAAAGTTACGCGTTTGGTTTCTTGTTTGTTGTTCTTTTTTTTTTCTTTTTCTTTTTCTTTTTTTTTCTTTTAAATCCACTTTCTAACCAAAGCAAATAAAGAGTACTCAACTTCTCACTATCTATTTACAATTCTTAGCCTACAGCCTGAAATGACAACACAAATTCTCTTTTAAAACTGCAGCATTAAAGGGTAGGCACACCATTCTTCTGCTGCACGATTGTCACCCACTTAAACATACACATACAAAATATTTAGGTTAGTAAAATGAGCACTCCACAAACACTACAATGACAAGTTTTATAAAACTCAACTCGTGTTGCTTAAATAAAGACAACTGCAAAAGGTTAAACCTCTCTGAACAGCAAAACTGTGTTATTCTTTTTTTTAAACTTGCAGCAAACTTTCTACCATAACCTCCAACAGCAGATGAAACCACACGTTTAACTGCAGCTTTATTGCAATCACCAGCTAAACTGGAACGTATTGCAGAGTTTATATACTGCTACTGAGCTTAAACTGCTTTAAATGCCAAGATGACAACTAGAGAGCTACGAGGAACCAGGATTTTGAGTACTAAAATCTATTAAGTAAACAAAAAGTATAGTTGGGGCCAAGTGCCCAGTCCATTTCAAGAATGAGCAGTGCATATTTAAAATGACAGCAATGGTGTGCCTAACCTTTGAAAATATGAAGTTGCTGGGGAGGGGGGAGGTGAATAGGATCAGCTATTCCAGAGTCATTCAGCATCCCCAGGGCTAATCTAGGCCACCCTCCCATGAGCTTTGAGAAACCACTTTCAATCACTGACATCACTTAATGCTCTCACACGAAAACTCCAATGCTTCTTTTGGTTGTGCAAATGGAAAAAAAAAAATAAAAATAAAAAAAAAAATCATACTTCTATCTACCTTTTGCACAGATGAAGATCAAATTGTTTCTACCTGAAGAACCAGCAATTCCAATTTGGTCATATTGTGGTAAATCTAGTAAGCTCCACCTAGTTACTGACCACTCCCACAGAAAGTATCAAAGATAAAAGTTCTGTACAAAATTTATCCTGGATCTCCATATAACGATAATGATATCATCATATTAAAAAAAAATGATTCGTGGTTTACGGAGTGCTTTTACGGTGTTTAAATGCTTATTCTTGCATGTGCTAAACCACTATCAAAATAGATTAAATAAAAACAACAACAAAAAAGCAGGACTTAAGATTAATTCCTGCTACTGGCAACTGTAATATTTAAAAAGGAAACACCCATTCATTGAGTGTTCGACCCTGACAGTATTACAGATAGATATGATGCAGAGCCTGAATTAGATCAGGCTACCAGTGTTTTACTTCTTCCCTGAACATTAACAAGCTCCTTCACTAATGTGGATATTTGGGCAGACTACTGAGGTTGTAACGTTTGATATTACCACTTTGCGGGCTTTTTTTTTTTTTTTTTTTTTTTTTTGCAATATCACAGTAGTTTGTTACATAAATCCCCCCTCCCCAGATTAGAGTCATTTAAACTAGTTGTTGGAACCACACAGTTTAGTAAACTCAGAATCAAGTCTGTAAAAAGCATAAAGGTCACAAAGAACCTTAGTTCTGTTATGAGGCATACCCTAATACGTCATTTAGTGTACCCTGACTGCTCCTGACTGCAAGAAGCTTGTCTTCCGTGAGATAAGGCTACATCCTCGAGCAGGTGAGTCTAAATATCACCCTTCAAAAATATCAAACAAAATTACAGCAAAGGTAGTGTTACAAATAATTAACTGACATATTCTGAAGGTAGTGTATTGAAGTTTTCCCTCCCCTCCCCTCCGGGTGAGCACTAAGCAGACAGCGAATGGTAAGTATGCCTAATTGAGAAGAAAATAGTGGAGAGCCTAATTAGACCCAATTGATTATCCATCTAATAAACAAATCTGAGTTCAAGAGAGGTACCATTCCTAGATAACTTGCTTTAGCTTAGACCTTTCAATCAACTGGATCAAAGAAAAGGAAGGGAAAAAAAGATTTCTGAAATGTTTTGAAGAATGACAGTCTGATTCTCATTGAAAAAAGCCTGGTTTTAAGAGAGCATCAGTTTAACAAAGTGGACTTATTTCTATAAAGGCAGAAATGCAAAATTCAACACCAGAAGTTCAGACAGGCTCTACAGGCAAGATGTTCGCTTCCACAGATCTGCATTCTTTGTGAGGTAACTCAACTCTCTTATTACAGAGAAACATGCAAAAGGCAAAAGAAAAAAAAAAAAAAAAGAAAAAAGGGGTAGTGGGCAGGTGAAGGAGGGAAACTGCACCACACCAGGCTAGAAAAATTTACAAATGTGACATTCAGAGCACACCTTTCACTTGTGTCCACACAAGTCTATGCTAAACTGCAAAGAAAAGAGCATTGCAGCAAATAGGAGACTCAGGTGTGCTCAGTGGTGGCTAAACTATGCAGTAGTGCTCACCCAGTTTGCAAAGTAATTGGCACTCTACAACATCCCTACTCATCTTTCAATTCATTCGCACTTTGTGCTGCTTCTCCCTGGGGATCTAATTCAATCTTTACTGAAACATCCTGCCCCTCCGACCTCATTAATTTCATTTTTTTCTTTGGAGGGTTTTTCAAAGTGCCCAGCCTCTCTTTAACTTTGTACTCCAGTGTACTGTGGGGAATCCCATAAATACTCTGAGCTTTGGAAACACTCATTTTCCCGCTCATAACGACGGAGATTGCTTCCTCCAGTATCTCGCTGTTGTACTGTCTGTATCTCCCTCTTTTCTTCCTAGGTTGCTTGGAGCCAGGATCTCCCTCTTGATCTGAGGTGGGATATGGCTGTCCAGAGGTAGACTGCTCAGCATCTGAGCCCCAGGAATCTGGTCCAGCATCCAGCAAACTTCTCCTGTTTTGTTTTGGAAGGATAGCCCTTAACTTTTTGCTAAGTGCGCTCTCCGTTTGTGAACCCATTACCAAAGAGCTATAGCTGTACTGGTCACCAGTGCGGGACTCCCATGAAAGGTCCATGCCTCGAACTTGTGGTATCTTTAAATCCACAGGAGACGAATGGCTCACGTCCTTTTTCCCATCCTGTTTAGTTTGAAGTGCCATTTTTTGAAAGGCAGAGTTTTCTGTAAGAAAAGGAAGGTCACTGATGTTGCTGAGTGCACCGTTTCCCCTGAATTTCATGCGGCTGAAATTGAATTCGTAGTGTGGTTTTGCCCAAGAAGCCTCCCTGGATAATATTAAGTGCTGTCCGTGATTCTGTAGTCCGGATGGCCCATGGCTGGCAGTCGTAGAAAACTGGTTTCTGCTCAGCAGTTCTTCACTAATCTGGAGTGATCGAGCCAGCGGTACTTTAAGAGATGTGGAGTGGCCATAACCTTCCCTGGTTCCATCCTGCAAGCTTCTTGGAGGTACCCCATCACCACTCTGTAGTCCCTCTGGATGGTGCTGGCTGGGTCTCCCAGGTCGCCTAATTGGATGGAAGGAAACTGATGTGAGCAGGACTTGCACAGGTAGGGAGGGATGGGTGAGGGGGCCACTCCTTTATTAGAAGGCCTTGCTTGGGTAACATCACTTTTTGTGTTATTTTTTTTCTCTAAATTTTTTTAATTTTTTTTTTTTTATTTTAATTTTTTTTGGTTTTTAAGTCTCAGCATCAGTCAGTTTTAAAACTTGTTCACAAAAAAAGAGAAGCTTTTTGGGCAAAGAAAAATGAAACCTGTTGGCTGGTCTCTGGTTGGGTTCACAAATTCTCGGAGTAGAAAAGACTTCGCGCAAGCGTCTGAAAATATCACCTTAATTACAAAGTAGTAATCGATCGCCATAGATCTACACACAACTGTGTTACTGGTGTGACGTTACCACTAAACAAGTGCAGTAATAAAAGAGTAAGCCAAAGTGCAACATATTCAACATGCAAATATGACTGCCACCTGCAGTATCTATAGGTGGAAACCCTGGATGATGTTCGCTTACATCATATTGAAGAACTGCTGCTCAGGATGAAAAAAAATGCTTAGCAGGCCTCAAAGGTATTTGCTTGACTTTCATTAAGCACCAAATATGAAAGCACTGCATTTCACTAAACTTACCAAATTGCTCTCTTAACAACCAGTTGCATATACACATGTCCCTCATTCTCATTTGATACATAGCAAGGACAGGAAAAAAAAAAAGACGACCTAAGTTCCAACTGTCATCAAGATGAAGGAATAATAGCAGAAAAAGCGGTACGTATTTTTACCATTTTCCTTTTGTCACAGTGTTCTCTCCATGACACAAAGCATACTACTGCAGATAAACACCTGTATTTTAATATTTTACTTACTTAACCCCCTGCAGTAACTAAGTCACACTAGTTTCAAAATCCACCCCCAAACTTGTCCATGTTCAACATACAGATTAAAGAGGAAACTAGTAAGCAATTCTAATTTAATGGTCTGGGACACTACACTGGTGTAAAGCCCTCTAGCTAAGTCAGCGCTATTTAAGGACAGGATACATACTGCTGAAAAGCTACATTGTTCTTTTTAACATCACATTGGGATTAAAAAAAAAAAAATCTTTAGAGAAAAGACATCCACTGAAAGGACCTGGCATGTAACATACCCAGTGCTCAATACATACGCTACCAGCTTCTCTCCAGGATGCAACAGATCAGGGTTGCAACAGGTAACGAGTCAATAAGGATTCAGAACAAAGTCCAGAGAAATGAATGGAAGTTTGCGATTCCAGAGACTCTCTCGCGCAATGTGCATTCTCTGCCCCTTCTACAGCATCTGTCGACATCAGAACGTGCGGCAGGGATTCTGCACCTACTCGAGGTCACACTGAGACCTAACAGGTCGCACCTGATGTCACCAAGGCTGAACAGCCTGCAGCCGCCTCAGCTACCGCACACCTGTACAAGTAACCAGAGGTGCCACATCCTCTCTGGACCCACTGAATGCAGGGGGACGGTGCCAGACGCTGGCCCTGTCACCCCTGAGTGTCGTACTTTGGCCCTCACTCGATACACAAGGGAACAAACAACACACAGCCTCGGTGGCTTCTGCTGCCTTCCGAGGGAAATAAAGCTGGAAGGAACCTGTTCAGAATTGAAAGAAGAGAGTTGGTGGGGAAGGTTTATGCTAAAGAATTATGAAAAAGTATTAAGAATAACTTTTAAACAAGGATTGAGATGTCTCGTTAATAGAAATATTAAATGGAAAAAGTAATCTCGAAGGGAGAAATCCGAGACAATAATATTTTTCCAAAGAGAAACGCGAAAGTTAAATCAATTGTTAGCAGTACATGGGAACAGTGGTGGTGGGTTGTTAGTTTAAAATTTCTAGTTTTTCAAAGTCTATTGTAAAGTTAAATGCAGCAATTAAATGGCAGTTTAAACCATATACTCTTTCTGTACCTCACCAAAAAAATTACTTGTTCACAGTAGCTTCAAGAAAAAAATTCTCCCATCACTCAAAATCCTTCTTACTCCCAGTCAGCCTCTTCAGTAAAATTAATTCAATCCTCGCTAAGAATAAAGGGTTTCTAAATGTGTGCAAACGGTGACCATTAGAAATATGAAATATTACAGAAATTTTGTTGATATAACATTCTTCCACACCTTGAACTAATTAAGGCAAGACTAGTAGACCACATACTAAAAAAAAAAAAAAAAAAGACAAAAAAACACCCAAACTCATTCAGTGCTACAGTACCATCACAAATCCAAAAAGCCATATTTAAAGCTTTCTGACCTACCAGACTCTCCTCCATCCTTTTTTTTTTTTTTTTTCAGTTGTGGTTTATGCTAGGAAATATTAACAAAGAACATGCAGTGATTTAAATCTAGTACAGCTTCACTCATCACCCAAATCACTGCTACCTCTAAAATAAACTTTTTTGTTAGCTTAACTTTCCCCTAAGTGAAGTGAAATCTAAATTATACTGCAAAGCCTCTATGATTCTTCATGCGTTTAACTGAACTTGCATCTCCACGGACATCACTGATCACTGAACCCAAGAAGTAGGCAATGGAAAGATCTTTGGCTAAGTATGAAATTGGCCAAAACAACAGATATTAGAGTTATTAACTGAAAGTTAAACGTGCCCCAGTTTGCGACAACTCTTATTTGGCAGGTGGGATGAAGGTATTTACCAAAGGTACAAGTCGAAAAACACATTACTCCAAAGGGTTAACACCAAAAGTAAGTTAAAATTAACAGGAGCTAAGCACACATTTTTAGTAAAAAACAGTTTTAAAAGGTCATAATAAGTTGCTTTCTCTTACCCATTTCCTGGAGTACTGGAGCACCCTGGAGAATGACTCAGAGAGGTGCTGCCGGCACAAGGACTCTTCTTAGTGGATAAATCAAGCACACCGTCTGTAGAGACAAAAGAATGACTTCAGTGTTCGAAGTAACACAATCAGCCATGCTGTCCCTTGACAAAACAAGGCTTTTGGGCTAAAGCCATATTTAGCACACAGCATTTTTTATTTTATTTTATTTTTAAACAAACTAAGGCTTGGATTTGTTTGCAATTTGTCTTATAAGTGACTTCAACACATCCCTCAGAAATCACAACAAAATTTGGCAAAATTAAAGTGCATTTGTTACAAGGGACAGAGAACAAGAGTTTACCTACAAATGACCAGTACAGGACACAACACAGCCTATCACATAACTAATCCTCATCAGCTCTAAAATGAGACATTCTTCAAGTTTCTGAGATTAATGGGCGGGGGAGAAGGGGAGGCAGTTAGGCCAGTATTTTAAATTTTTTTTAATCCAAATCTCTGTAGGAAAGTTCATTGAGAATTTCATATTGGGAAAGTCACTTTCAAATGAACACACACACATAAATGTGAGACTCCTCCTCACCTCGCAGCCAGCTTCATCCCTTTTCCCATGTCTCCGATGGGTCCCTACTGGCAGAGCTGCTGCCTTTCCCCTCTCTATTGTGGCATTTTACTCCCTCTCTTCTTCCATATACCAAATTGTTTTTCCTGCTAGACTGTTTCCTCTATTCTCACTAATGGCACTTCCTCACACTCACCCATGCTCCTCTGCAAGCCTTATATAAATGCTGTATTCTAGGCAACAGCAAAGGGAGTGCTTTTTGCTAGAAAAGCTTTGCTCCCACTGCGATGAAACAACTTGAAATTCTGGTCATTTTAATAAGGGCAACATTGTCATAGAAGCAGCACGGCCATCTGAAATTCCTGGAAACTTTGAAACAAGGAATTTATGAGGCAAAGACAAACTAAACCCGTTGGCAAGGTAAACCAGAGATATTTCAGAGCTGCTTGCTCATTCCATCTACTCAAGTAAATACCACTCAACACAAGAACAATGTAAAATGGCTTTCAGATTGCTTACAGCTCTCATTTGACATATGGAAAAACAACATGATAAACAGTGAACTAGAATTAACTTATGGAAAGCTGTTCCACCCACTGCGTTTGGGAACACACCATAACCCCAACTGAATGAAGGAGACAATTCAATCCTCCTTTTGAACAGCACTTGGGCAGCCACGAGGTACAGAGACTGGACCAAACATTCTGTCCTTGTCCAGGGGCTCCACTGAGCAGCCCAAACTGCTGCCCAGGCCCTGGCACCCACAGCTTCCTCCGCCAGAGGGGTCATTACAACCTACAAGTCTTCGAGGGCAAGTAGGACCAGCCTCATACCCCATGGAGTTTACCAACCAGCTGGGGTCCCCTCAACCCGCTAGAACAGAAATATAACAAAAAGCACCACTAGTGGTCTTTCATGATAGCCTCTTAAATCTCTCATTAACAAGTTTGGCAAATCTCTTCCCAATTACATGAAATGTAAATTGCAAAAAAAATAATTACATCAGCAAACAGATTACTGTGTAAGTTAATAGGCACATATTCTAGTTCCATAACAAGTGTGATGAACATTATAAATTATCTTACAGCTTTTTTGTAACATGATAGTTAAAGAACAGTTCACGCACATGCTTTCTTCTTCACCATACAATCCTCTAATTTAAAAAACAAAAAACAAAAACCAACCAAACACCAGAAAGCAGCAAAACTGACTCTCTCCCTCTCAGTGAAAAGCTTCACAATGAGAGCAGTTTAACATCATAAAAATACATGCAAAAGAGACTAATGAAATACATTTAAAATAAAATCAGCTAGAAACAAATGCCTATCAGCTAAATGAACAGGTCCTCACTTCAGGACAGACATCATATAACCTTTCACTGCAGCTTGGTAACTGAAATGTAGCAACAACTTTCAATAGGTGCTATAAGGGCAGTAAGTCTCCAGATGCCCAAGCTGCATATTGTTGGACACACAAATTTGACCTTTTTACAAAAGAGTCCATAAACCTAAGTTCAAAGAACAAAGGGTTACCTACAATTCTGTACTAGCTAGCAAAAGGCTTTTTTTTTTTTTTTTTTTAAAGGTACCTTGAGGATGGACAGCCTACTTTGTATTTGATAGAATGATTCCAGACACTAAATCATTCCTAAAGAAGGGTAAAGGGCCTGATTTTAATCCTATCAGTAGGATACACTTATAACCTCTATTCAACAGTTTCAGAAAAAAGCATTCACATACCATAATCACATACAGAATTTGCTTGTTAAAAAACATTTTTCATGGAAAGCAAAGTTTTCAAATTAAAACAAGCTCTGCAACGCCTTAACAAGTTATCCAATCTGTGCTCTGCAGAACCAGTCTATTTTTAAGGTAGAAAAGAGACATTTCTTCCAAATGCATAAATCTGGAAGTTTTGTATAGTTCATGGGTATCATTTTTACAGCCTTCACAAAGCAATTTCTCACAGACTTTTAAAAGATACTGTTTTCATACTATGACCAGAAAGAAAACAAACCAGTCCTTCAGTCAGACTCTGTACTGATCCTCAGAAAGGAGACAACATTACAGTTTTTGTGACCACATGAACTTGTCTTATCAGCAAGCATACAGTCTATTTTGGCAGTGTTTTGTGCAGCTCCCAGCAGGAACAGCACACTTGTCCCCCAAGTTTGGAGCATGTCCATCCCCTTCACCTTTCCTCAGAAAAATCCCTCATGTCTATGGGCCTACATTCTCTCAAAACGCCCCCTGCTCTCCCAGCCACATCTAACCAGTCATTATTTTATTGTAAACACATCCACCACTTCTCCACTTTACATTCATTGTAAGAGTGCAAACTTCTAACTGTCCGATTTTGCAACAAGGATGCCATTAATGGACTGCCGTAGGATGCAAGACACTGGTAAAAGTCCTACCTTGTTCACTAGGTTCTGACTGAGACTTTCTGACAGTAAGGTCCAGAGGTGAGTCTTGGTCAGCCATGAGAAGTTTGCTGAGCACAGGGTTCTGAGCAGTTGCAGCCGTAGGAGAGGAGGCGACCAGAGATGCTTTCAGCAGGCTTTGGTTCTTTGTGCTATTGGGCTGGCTGGAGTCCTGAGTATTTTTTGAGGTATATTCAGCAGCAAACTGTCGGATCATTCGCTGCATGATCTCACGGGCCACTAGGGGAATATTTGGGTCAGAGACCCTAGGACTGTCTGTAAATATTAGAGATTATAAGGAAGCACTTTAAGTAAAACAGCTTTTATATTAAGTCATTTTTATATTAAGTAAAAAAAATCTAAGGAAAAAAATTAAAGCCAAAGATAAAATAGTTTCTGCAGAAAATGTACTTTAGTCTTACAATACCTGAACATGAACCATTGCTGAGTCTGGTATAACCTTGCCAAAATAACAGTTTCCTAAGAGAAATAAGCAATCTCCTCTTTTGGTTTCAAATATAAATATATTTGACCAGAACTTTAAGAGGTGTGGAAACAGACAGGAGAGTGAGACTCATGAAGAAAAGTACCAAGTAATGAAGCTCATTCCAAAACAACTGAACAGGTTATTCAGTTGAAGAACTGAGTAACTTACTTGCAGCTGCAGAAGGGGAGAAGAGAGAACAGAGTTGCAGCAGTCCCCTACAAATTTACTGGGAAATAAAGCCCTATAGCTCTAATTCTTAAAAATAATTCACATGAAGATCAAACATTCAAGTGTCTTCCATTTCATTCTATCTATTCCATTTGACATTTCTATCATTATAAACAATTCAACACCAGGTACTACCCAAAGAGCTTGTACACATAAAAAACCCCAAGACATGTCACATGAAAAGTTATTCTATTTCTACGAGACCTGCTGAATCTCTTAGTAAAAAATGTGAAATAAAACAGGTAGACATTCCAATTTATGTATACGAAATAGTGCATAAATATGAAGGTATTTGGAGATGTGGGCAACCCAAAAATATATTGGCAGAAATCACTATCTCAGATCAGTAGCAATTTGTTATGTCAAAGGAAATCTGTAACTCCTAAATCACAGAATCTAAGTCCTGCCATTTCACCTCAAACATTCCTTGTGTTCTCTGGCCAAATCAGGTTAAAAAAAAAAAAAACTCACACCACAGCACCCCATAACAACTCCAGAAAAGGCTCCAAATGTTTGCTTTTTTTATTTCTGAAGAAACATTCAGAGAAAATTGTGCAGTACAAGGCCAAACAAATCTTTAAAAGCAGCTCTCAAACCAGAACAATAGTAAAGTGTTTACTTCCTCTTTAAAAAAATTGCCCAGGTTGAAAGGTAATCTATTGAGATTGAACTATTAGAAGCATTAGCAGTACCTTTTGTGGAACATTTCAGCCTTAGATTTGCCTTTTACCACCATTCTTGACAAAAACACACCAATCCAACAAACCAGCTTTAGAGTATCTGTAAAGGCTGACTGACATGAAGGTTTGAGCATGTAGTTGCCCATAAACTAGAGAGCAGCAGCAAACAACTACTGTGTTTCTTGATGAAAATCCATATTGAGCTTTAAATACTTAATCCAGCCCAAATTCCTTCCTGTTAAGTACAGCTTTTAAATGTAAGACCTTATACAGTCAACACATGTACTCTTATAAGGGTATAGTAGCTGTACACTTCCAAGACATTTATGTAAATACTTAATCATTTTCTTGTAAAATCTACAGGTTGTTTTATTGTTGTTAAGGACGAGACACTAGAGTTTTAAGAAATCACCAAGAGATGAACCAAACTCACTCTCATTCCAAGTGCTCCACAAGGACCCAGGCCTGGAGAAGCATGGGGGCCTTTTTCTGCTATGGTGACATTTCTTCCCTTTTCTAAGCTCTCTACTGTAACCTGCTGAAGGACATGTGAAAGGCTCTGGGAAAGCCCAGTGGGACACAAACCAATGTCATGGACACACTGATGCCAACTCCTTGGCGTGTGCTTGTAGTGCACACAAGTGGGGCTGGCAGGAATGAGCTCTATGGTACCTACGTTTTCTGAAGAAGAATCACGACTTTCCTGTGCATCCATGTTCACAGGTACAATTCAGTAATGCTTAGAGCTGAACATATTTCCAAATTCAGGGAGAAAATGCCATACATGCCTACCACCAGGCATCTTTGTAATCTGCAACTTCAAAGAATCAGCACAGAGTGACTACTGAGAGCTTGCTAGCACTGCTCAAGTTAAACTCTCTAATTCAGTATACAAAACTCAATTTTCAACCAGAAGGGTAGTTACCTAGCACACTGAAGGCTTCCTGCTTAATGTAAAGCCTGAATGCTAAGGATTAAAGCAACTCAAAATCAAGTGCAAAATATTTGTTGGTGCCTCTGCTGCACTGCTTGAAATCAACCAGATATTTATTTTAAAAAAAGACACCTGGAGTCAAAATAAACTAAAATTAACTAAAACAGATTCTCAGAGAAGAAAAATATAGCAAATATTTATCAGCTATACACAATCTAAAGCAGCACCTCTGAACTTGAACACACTAATAGTTTTTGTGTATTTTATCTATACTGAAATCTTAGCTGGGCAGTATAAAAAAAAATGTATGATTTGATTAAAACATCAAAAGAAGGTACCACCCTGCCACACAGTAATGGACAACTAGGTACTACCACTCTGCTTTCAGTGGGAAATATGAATATTTGAAAGAAACATTACTAAGTCAGAGTCACATGGGCACGAAGCAGAGATAAAATATGTAAGATTAGTGGACAGCAAACCTGTTCAGAAAGTTTGCTGATCCTGCTAATTACTTATATATGTTAAGTGCCTGAGTGCCCACCCTTGACGTGCAACAGGCATCTGTTTGCAGAACATCTGCATTTTCTCTGATCTGCCTGGGCTACAAAATACCAGTCTCAAATGTTACTGGCAGGGAGGATGGAAAGAAAGAACTAATTGCTGGCATGAAACCACAAGAGCCCAGCATCTCTGAGCAATGTAGGAGCGTCAGAGTTCTGCCGTTCTTTGTGTCCTCTTTGGTATGACAGTGCCTGGGGATTTTATGGCAGTGGCACGAGATATAATAACCTTTCGAGCAATCTGAATACAGCCAGGCTTCACGACGATGCAAAAAGATTCAGAACTGACTTCTGCCAGGCTTCTTCCCCTCCCTTAGTGCTCCTGCACCAAGCACAGCTCTGCCAGAGGAAGGTAAGCAAGAGTGTCCTAAGAATATTCTCAACGATTCTTAGACACGTGAAGTGACTTCATTATCTTCATTCTGTGTATCTGATCACGGACAGTGTTAAAACCCTCATTAGCACATTGCAATATCTGCCAAAAGTTTTCTGACAATTAGGGAAATATGTGTTTCTAATAAGACACGCACAAATTTAAGCTAAATTTTAAAGGGATGAAGTCTTTAATAAACAATTTGGAAGTGATGGAGCTGCATTTTTTTCCTCTCACCAGAAAAGTAATACGGAAAAAAAGGATATTTTCTCTACATTTTTGTTTTCTTAAATCCATTCTGGATTTAAATAGAAATGGGATAAATCTAAAAGGAAAAGGAAATCTTAACCTTAAAAGAAGAAAGAAGAAAAAAACCCAAACAAACGCACAAAAAACCCCACACCAAAAAACACTGAAAAGGAAGACTTGGAATAAAAGCACTATCTGAACTATCAGTAGTCATACAATAACCATCCTTCCTCCTGTCTTACCTGCTTCTATACTTTATGCAATACATCATAATGTATAGGTTGTATTTATTCATTTGAGTGATGAAAGAAAGGCTAAGATAATGTTATCTACTTAAAACACCTTTAAATATTTTGGTCACTGGGAGGAAGGGCTGAGGACCGGCTACATCAATTTCTAATTCGTTAAACTGAAGCCTCGCATTGTCTCCCAGCAGACAGGTTGGAATTACTGATTTGGCAGATTTTCTTACACATGGGTTAGACTGATAAGTACAAAATACTTTCATTCAGGATGCATTTGGAAGTAACCTCTGGATTCATGTTTCTCAGATTGGTAGAAAACAGTGAAATTAGTTTTGTGCCTTCCTAAGAGCACAGTTTAACTGATGTAACTCTCCAGAAGAGATTTACAGCATTTTCCAGCATTGAGCTACTGTTATTGTTCTCAGCATATTCCGCAGTACTGATTTTCCAATTATTTTGCTGCTCATGCTTTAAATTCCCCCTTAGCACTATTCCAACAATATTTTATACTGGGGGTGGGGTAGGCAATCACTACGGACCACAGTGAGAACACTGCTGACCTTTAAGAAAAATTGCATTAGTAAAGATCCCATTAAAATTAAAAAATAGAATAAAATATATACACACACACACACACACACACACATACATATATATATATATATATTTTATATATATATACACACATACACACACGCACCGCCCGCCACTTGCCCCTCCTTCCAAACAGTCCACTCACCCAAACATTGGTTTCAGGGAGCAGCTCTGCTGGGTAAGAAGTGAGTCATTTCTCCAAAAGTGCAAAACACTAGTGTTCTCATGGATAGATTTGTTTTATAGCTAGATACATTATACTCTCTTCATCTGTCCCAAGCCCACACTGATGTATTACTATATTGAGAGTCAATTTTTACTTGATAAATATAGAAGACAACTGAAAAATACTGAACATACAATGACAACTTGAGCATCAGATCTTTGACAACTGCATTGCGTTCAAAAAGACCAGCAATATGTACCATTTTCCCCCCCAATAAGACCAACCTTTTCTGTAAAAGACTGCATTGAGGAACTCTTCCGCTTGCCTTTCAAATCGAATGATTTTTGCTTGCTCTTGTCTAAGCAGAGCTTCTTGTCCAGCTTCCGAGGCTGGCTCATCCAGACTGACTAAGTGTTCCTGCAAAGATATTTAATATTTGTAAGATCTTTCTGACACCAAAATGAATAAAGTTCCTTAGGCATTAAATATTTCACTAAATTCAAAACGTTGTTAGGTAGTTAGCACAGAGTTCAATCTATTGAAATCAAAACTTGATTTTTGACTGCTCCAGAACATTGTACTTTGTCCTGGTTTCTTGTTGTAAATGCAGTAGAAGCCTGTAAGATTTGATAGCATTACAGGAAACAGGAACCCATTATAAAGAAAATTATTTAGATATTTTACAACGTTTGGCTGCAAATCTCATATCTAGCACTTGTTTTTTGGCTATTACTTCTAGTTCTAAGAAATAACTACTGAAGGCAAAACACAGAAAGTTCTTCTTGATTTACACAGCATTCATGCAAACTGAGCAATAAATGACCAATAATAAATAAATTAGCAAAAACCAGGTTCTTTTGTGCAAAGGATCAGTAGTAGCTACTTTTAAGTGAAATAAACTTAAGTTAGCTGCTTGCAACATCCTGAACGAATTGAAATCCATTCTCTCCCGTATGACTGGAAGCGACTGAGTTATCTCAAGAATATTTCAAAAAAGGTGTTTTAACTAGCATAATTAAATTGTGCCAGATGCCAAGATAAATTACTCATTTTAAATACAACTCAAGAAACTAGAAGACAAAGGTTACAAAAATATGAAACCTAAATGCTTGGATTCCCTCCCCCAGACACATCCCCCTTTTCTCCTTTCACAGTAATGCTTTGCTCGTGCTCTTTCCTGGCCCTCTCCCTCCACTTTTATTTTAAGCAATATTAAAGTTACCTGTATTTACCTACTGCAGGAATGCATACACAACCACTCTTTGTGTTCAGGGAGTGTTTTGTTTTGTTAACCTTTACAAAGTATCAGTTACCACAATATCTAGGCTACATCTGGTTTTTTGGCCTCTACTGTACGAGTTGATTTCAGGTTCATATTCTCATGCAACTAGAAGGGAAGGGAAGAACTGGCAAATCAATTCGAAGTAAATGAAAAGAAGGAGTCATTCTTAAGTTTGCACTCTCTCAACTTCAAGAGGTTTAATGAAGCAAGGTTACATACCCAACCCACAGTAAATTAACGAACACAGCAGTCACATGAACTACGTGCAAAGGGTAATAACATGAAATGCTGTGGACTCTGGCCTGAACAACATGGGCTCTCACCTTCAGATTTGTAAATTAACAGCTTCCAAAAATTTTCTATCAGAAGCAAGGGGGGATACTACCTCAGACAGCGTATAGAGACAAAGCTTTTTATGCTAAATCAAAAGATGAGGAGCATGCGATGACAGAGGTGATGGGTAGGTAAAACAACATGTTTGCTAAGGTAAGAGTATCCAGAAGGAAAGACTTCACTTTTTATCCACAACAGAGAGATTCCACACTTGCTCTCAAACCTGCTGGCTCTCATAGGAAAATTAGCACTTTTGAGATAGTCTTAAAGAATATGGATTTGAACTCATGGATTAACTACAATAAAAGTGTTCACCTCTGTGCCAGGTAGCCCTGACCCAGTAACCAGCAGTAGAGCTCCCATAGTTCACTGACATTTTACGAACACAGTGAAAATGCATTTGTACTTTTCTGATAATTAAGATATGTGAAGTATCTGTACAGATTTCACAATAAAAATATTTGTGGAGAACAAGCCCAGTATTTCTGTAAGAGTTACTCTTCAGGTGAGACTTCAAAGAACATACTTGCATTTTCCTTTTGAAACTGTGTTTCTGTATCTGACAAAATTTAGTGCAGGATGTGTCCTAGTTGTTGACAGCCATTCTGAGTCAAGCCCCATTAATTACCTTTTAGGCATTACCAGCATAACTGCAAACTCAGCTTATCAGCTGGTGTAAAAAGCAGGCATTTGTGCAAATTAACTAATAACAAGTAATCTAGGCATACGGAAGCGTTGGAACAATCAATGGAATATCTAAGCATTCACAGACAAACTGCTCTAAGCTTTACTTTAAAAGGAATCTCTGCAAAATGACGGGCAGAGATTTGGCTAAACAAGATTCATTAATTAGCATCCTCTGGCTGACATCACACAAGCCATTGCAAAAAACAAAACACAACAAAACAACCACAAAACTTTCTTTTAATTCAAAGGACAAACAGAATTTGGAACTGAAGGAAACATACCCCTACAACCTGATCTGATACTTTGCCCTGTAACAGACTATACCTCTGGAAGAAGTCTAAAAATAACAATAACCCTTGCCCAACACAATGCATTTCAAATCTTCCTAGCACTTTTTGCAACTGAGACAATACAAAGTCAGTATGAGCCTTGCAGCTCGGTTGAAACCAAGTTCAGGGCAGCGGGCCTCACCATAAATGTACCATAAAGTTAATGTATAAAGAGTACCATTTAATTTGCCTGGGCTAACTAAAGCTGTACATTTTCTACATAGAGAAGGAATCAAGAAAAAGGAATCACCCAGAAAAAAAAACATTGTAAGTGGCTTACACTGGTGTGGCTGAATAAAGGATCATTTGATCTGCATTTGGGAGAAGAGGGGAATAGCAAAGCAATGGCAGTGCTTAGTTCTTACCCCTCAAAAATAAGGAGCATGCATCTCTTATACATGTATGCTTTTTATTAATGTCCATGCTAATACATAAAAATGTAGAGAAATACAGCATAAGAGTCAGATTTAACCTTGTGCATAGACAAAAAATCTTCAGCTATTTTCTGGCACCTGCAGTAGAGCAGTGAGTACATGAGTCAAAATATACTGGAAAGATTTCTGTTTATTGCATTTTTTTATTATTTTCTTATAAATTGTGTCACAGTTATTCCAGCAATCTTTGCAGCTGGTTCACCCCTAGAAGGAAACTTGAAGTTTTCACACTAAATATTTCGTTGTGATTGGTATTCAAAGTCAGTTTCCAAAAGTCTTTGTTTTGGGGATGTGGCTTGTGTCTGTGTGTGTTTGGTTGGTTTTGTTTTTTACATTTCCCATCATTTCTTCCCAATAACCATTATTTGGATCCCCTACTTTTAGGCTCATCCTCTCACTCTACACTCCTGAATCACATCAAAGTTTTCAGTACCAACATGCAGGTAGTAGGAAGGAGAAAAACCTACTAATATTCAGATAGCATTGTCATTAATTACAAATACCCTGGAAAAAACCCATCCAGTTACTTTTACTTATGATTTATAAACATAGGATTAATTCTATTCTCTTTGTGCCTCTCTTCAGGTGGGAACCATGCCCCAGAGCACCCCCGGAATCCCATCAGTGAAAGTACAGTACCACTATATTGAACAATATAGTTTCAGGAAAAGATACTTGGAGTCGTTTGCACATGCTCCCAAAGGGCTGAAGCTCTTTTTGTACATTGAGATATACAGCATAATATAATTAAGTCAAAGAGCCTCACAAATACAGAGCTTGGGTTTTCACAATGCGAGGTCAATGCATGACCTTGAGAGACCACCTAATCCTGGACAGCCTGGCCTTGTCAGCACTAGTGTTGGATCCTCATGGAGACCCTCTTTGTAGGAAGTTGTAAATGCTAAACTGCTGGCACAAAGAGAAAGCTATGATGGTGGTTTTGTACAGATACGGTGACAGCAGCTTCATGTTTAAGCCACAGGCCCCACGCAGACAGAGAGGTAAGCATCCACAAGCTAGAACAGGAGATAACTCCTACCCATCTTTGTGGAGAAAACAGAAGAAGGCTTCCCATAGACCACTCGTGGCTGCCCAGCCTACCCGTGGACCTAGAGATCCAGTTCAGCCCCCCACGCCATGGCAAGATCAGGAACAGGCAGTATGACAAGAATGTTTCAGCATCCCTAGGTTGTCTTCTCCAACACTTCATCTTTCTTAAGATAGTACAGTCTTTATAACTCTTAGCCTGTGCAAAGCAGAATAATCTACTATTTTCTGCAGACAAGCCTTAAGGGCACCACCGACTCTCTTCTTTCCTTCTGCCTTCAAGACCAACAACTTCTTGTTGCTTTCACTTCAATGCTATTCAGCTTGTTTACATCTCTCTTAAAACACTACACCCAGCTGAGGCTTCACCAGCATTCAGGTAGTAAGACAAATGCCTCTCTTGATATAGCCTCAAAAAGAGTTTACTACTTTTACAGTGCTATCACTTTTCAGGCATCTGTAACTTGCGACTTGATAAAATAAGTATGTCTGTCCATCTTGTGTCTCAAAGTTATCAAGATAATTTTCAATTCTGAGCATGTCATTTAAAGCATCTACAACTGTCCTCAGCTTGGCATCAACTAAAAATTCAGGTGGTTAATTAGTTTTAAGACATCCTTCACTTACTGAACATACACACTTTTACAGTAAACAGTATTATTTCCTTATTAAAATGACTGAGGACAGACATATCAAATCCAAAACAAATTCAACTTGATTGATTCATAGCTATTGAATATAATTTATTATCTATAGTAGGGGGAGAGAAGAAGAAAAAAAAAAATCAGTGGAAATACAATATGCTTACATTGACACTTAAGCACAGGCAAAACTATAACCCTGCATTACTATTAAACACAGCTGGAGATTATTACAAACAGCCTCTTCAGGTTTTAGCCTCCATATCAAATTATTTTAAAACCATCTAATACAAAATTGATAGTCTAAATGCTTGAGTTTTTTAAAGTGATGCAATCCATTAAAAATGTTTTAGAGCATCTTCCAGCACACTGAGGATCTCTGTACAGTTTAAATACATCCTAAAATCATCAAAAATTGTAATAGTTCCCCAACTTGAGATATTTCCTTTGCCATCTTCAATTATTCCGAGTTAACATTTTAAATAAGTGGTAGCTTCTCTTCAGAATTATTCAGACACTTACCACAGTTCACTAATTGTTTATGTTCCTCCATAGCGAAAGGACAGCAGATTCAGACTAATCATAACCAAGTAATGGCATGATATTACCTTTTATATGTTTGTGTAAAGCAATTATGTACAAGCTTTTAAAAATATTCAAATCGTATCAGAGAAACTTTGAATTTCAAAATGACTCCTTCACATGCTGTACCCTCCCACACTTCTTCACAGCTGAAAGAATCCTTAGAGGACCTTACACTGAAGCCCAGGTATTTTAGGGTAGTTTGAAGACCAGACTCAACCTTCTGCTGTCAACATCACAAGACTCCAGAATATAGTCCTAGAAGTCATTTTCTCTCTTGCTATTTTTGTAGCTTAAATATATCTATAAAATAGTTAATGTGCTTAGGAGTATTATCCTTCTTGTTCTGCTGTCACCAACTAATGAGATTAGTTGTGTGTCATCCCCCCTGCTTCTTTTAATACATATGAATTGCTTTATGTAGCTTTAGACAATAGTGTTTTCTTTTCCAAATGAATATACTCAACTGAATCCTCTTTAAGGATTCTTTTTCCAATTTTCCCTCTTATTCCTGGTGCTTCCTTCTGGCCTTATCTATCTGCGTCTTTTTTAAAAAAATAAATCTTAAGCTAATCTTGAGCTCCAACTATGAGTAAATGACAGTAGAGACTATCTCATCTGATACAAACATTCTACATGGAGCCACGGATTTCTTCTGTAATAACAGCTCTGCCAGTTTATTCAACAAGCCATACTAAAAAATTAAGAGCCATAATTAAAAAGAGATAGGTACACTTTAAGTTCAGTTTGTCTGAATTGATGGGTCTTCTCAGTACCACAACCTTTTAAAAGGAAAAGCTTCATTTAAAAAAAAAACCAAAAAAAAAAAAAAACCAAAAAAACCCACAAACAAAAAAACCAAAAAAACCAAACAACACACACACAAAACCAAACAAACAACCTCACACACACACACAAAAAACCCCCCAACACACACAACAACCTTGTAAACTATACTATCTTAAATCTTCCCTGTGAAGGATAAAGCCCACAAGGAATTAAGAATTACCACATTTGCAGATTATCCAAATGAGAATTCAGCAGGCTTGGTCCCATAGAAACCACCTACTCCCTCTCACTATGAGTGCGTGGCCAGAGCTGCTATTTCGTTATTCTGTCTTTTTTGTCTTTCTGCCCACCAGTGTACCCGCGCATTTCTGCACACAGGCACCCATGTTAATAACCTGGTAGTAGCATCTTGGGTAACTAGTTATTCCCTGACCATACCATACTCAAACAATCATGGATTCTGCATTGTATGACGGAAGAAAAAAATTCTAGTTTCTAGAAGTTTTACGTTATTGCACATAACCCTTTGAATTCGGACAAAAATCTGTCTGGGAAGATTTTAGCTCCCTACTTCATCTATAATTTATTATTACTTTCAAATGAAGACACTTAACTCAATTTCTCTATCAAAAACTGTATTGTATTTTAAATGCCAAAAAAATCCATGCATTTGCACAGTATTTGCAAGTAGAACTACAGCTACAAATAAATTAATCTTTTCAGAATACTTCAGCAGATGGTTCTCCATCCTTTGAAGAATGCATGTAATTGAATCTGATTGCTTCTAAAAGCAAGAACCAACATCACTGAAATGGGTGGCAGAGCAAGTGTAGGTTTTTTTCCCCCCAAAAGCTCTGCCAGTAAACCAATTTGGCTTCCAATTCTCATTCTGCAATCCAGAACTCAATTCTCCTTAAGCACAACTACTGGTCTCCTTAGTTACAGGTAATTCTTAAGGGCAAATGAAATCCAGAAAAAAACCCTGACTATTTTTATTGGTTTTGAACTTGTCAGACCAGGTGTCACTCAAAGGTAAAAATCAAGTACACTATCAAATTATTCCACAAATCCAAAATGAGGTATTGGTAGAGATGTACTCATCAGAAAAAAGGCCAGCCACAGCCACACGCTGTTGTAATAAGTGGTTTGTGGCTATCTTGCTCCCAGCTACAACATCAACTAAACACCTTTTAATTCTGTACCTCAGCAATATACAAGCAAACACCCAAATCATCCCACCCTGCCCAGTTCTTTTCCTAAAAAGGTAAGAGGATGCACATGAACAATAAAAAAAAAAAAAGCAGAATAGAGGATGTGGCACAGAAAGCACAACTGCTATCACTTTATGTATAGAAACTGACACGTTTTAGCATTTACAGAAGAATGAGCCTGCAGCTTCCTAAAGAGTTGAAGATAGCAGTACAGATGTTGAATGGAAGAGATTTCAAATAAACTAGTACCATTTCTAATTTAGTTCAGTCCATCAGCTGAAGACTGTCCATCATTTGGCTAAATACCAAATAAATTCACAAACCTTTTTTTAACAGTTAGGTCTCTGATGTTTAATTCAAAGCATGATGATAAATCCATACTATTTGAAGGCTCCCATAAGAGAGTCCTGTTTCACTCCGTATTGCAAGCTAACAACATCAGCAAGAGCCAGCAGTGTAGCAGTTTGGTGTACCACAGAGGAAACAAAGCACTCCCACCCTGCCACCTCTCTCAGCTGGCACATGAGAACTCTCCAGGTCTAACAGAAGCCATATTCTTCCCTCAAAAAAACAACACACCAAACCAAACAGAACCGATATAGAGGCTGGGGGACAGGGAGAAAAACAAACAAACAAACAAAATGCCCACAACAACAACACACCCCTAAAAAAGTCCTACATACTCCAAATAAGCCCCATGCCAAGCATGAAGAGAACCACCAGGATTGACAGAGGAGTCACAAGTCTGATTTGAATGGACTGGTTCACGCTCCTTCCCCACTCCCTAGCCACATAGCAAACAAGGATGTGCACAAAGCTCTCTTTACTGTCCACGTTTATCAATCAAAGAAAAATGGTTTAAACAGGTATTTTTGGCTACTGAAATGTAAAGTGACAGAAATTGCTTGGGTTTTATTTATAAAGACTATTCTACCCAAGCCCATAGTGCCTGACTGACATTACCACAACCTTTCTTAACTCACATTTCTCTCCAGCCTGCTCAGAACTTACAACCTCCTTCCCCTCCACCTTGTGCCTTTGCCATGAGATGCTGCACCCCTCGCTGCGTTCCATGTCAATCTGTACACAATCCTAAGATCTCCTTAGACCCCTGATGCCAAAACACCATGGAGCACACCAAATGTGACCACATCTGCATCTTTTCTTTCACCAATTTAAAAGCCACCACACAGTACAATAGAAAACCATGTGAGGAACCTTAACATGATAACCATCACTAGCACAAGGAATATATTGCCAGTTTTTCAGCAATAGTCACAACCATGGGTTACACTTCACTTTGTGAAACTAGAAAGAAATGCCTAGAAAAAGCACATGAAAATATAAATAGCGATATCTCAGCTTCTGACTAAAGGTTGTGTAGAAGCTTGAAAAGGATGACTATGCCTAATCAGCACACTATACGGTGGACATTAATGTTCTTAGTTTTTGTCTTCACCTAACAATAACCAATTTTCAGAAGCTTTATTTTAGTTATTGTGGACCTATGAGGACAATTGAGATGTAAACAGTCTTTTTGAAGATCTACCCCTACACTGTTAGATTCTGCCAGACGGCAACCAGTCTCTGACAGCACCACAGAACTGATTCCTGAATCAATTCAATGGCTTAACTAGAACTGTGCTAGACATTGAATTTTGTCTTTTTATGAGATGACATAAGTCAAATGAGACAAAACTCCCTACAGCGCAAACATACATACAGCTCACCTGCTGTCAGTATCAATGAAAGAAGGTATTATGCCTTACATCTGTTCTAAATGCAAGCATTCCTAACCCTCCTCCCCCTGCCTTAACAAAAACTGTAATACAAAACCAAGCATAAACTGGCAACATGGCAAGTATTAGTGTCAACAAGGCACTTCCTTTATGAATCAGCCACACAGCCATACATGTTGGCTTCTGCAGAGGAAAGGGGGCTTTTGTTTCACTCCTAAGTTGACAGAGATCCACTCTGCATGTTATTTTACATTGTACAGGAAGAAGTAGCAGCTACGAGTTCCAGTAAATGAAGTTTTGCCAAGACAGACAAGCCTTCCTTCCTATGCTATAGAACAACCATTATTTCAACACACGGGCTCGGCAACAATCACGTATAGCATGATAGCCTTTGTTTCATATAGAGCTATAATCTCATTAAGAAAACAAACTGCAAGTTTACTATGTTGGCAAAGCTGACTTGTCCACATTTAGGCTCTGACTTGGTTATAAACAAGCACAGTACAAAATCTACCATCCATGTGAGCCCTTTAATAAAAGGATATGGCCCAGAGGGAAGGAGATTTCAAGATACAGAACAAGAGTCTAGTTGTTAAAATGGACCACATTTCCATACTGAAGATAAGCCTCAGCATCTGGCTGTAGTAAACATGCACACGCCACAGTTTGGCTCCCTTGGGAAGGGTTTCGTGATCCCAACACCACCCCTTACAAAGAACTCAAAAAACCAAAACAAACAAAAACCACCAAACAGATAAGAGTCACTACACAGTAAAAAAAAAAAAACAAACAAAAAAACCCCCACCACCCACAAACAAAACAACAACAACAAAAAACCACTGCATCACATAATACAAAGAAAAAGTTGCAGAGAAGAGGCAAGTCTGTTCATTGACTTGCATTATTTTAATTCAAAAAGCCTTTTTCCAAAGGAGGTGAAAGGGGTAGAAGGCTGCAGATTTTCTATGTTCAGTTAAGTAGGAGCAGCAAAACTCCCTCCCTTTGTCCCTCCCTTACAACTATAATACTAGCTTCACACATCTGCATTGTTACCTTTACTTTTTCTCTTCTCAGGCAGCAGAAAAGACAATTTTCATCAAAAGACCAATCAGAAACACCTTCAGGCTCACAGTCTGTAAATCAGAGGAATAGCAAATTACTTCATATTCATAAACCACGACACAACTGGAGCCAAAAGAGAAATGCCAAATTAAATACCTGTTTCACAACATTCTTGCCTGCATTCTGAAGATGCAGGCTTCATTTCAGCCATTTTTCTAAAACCCCAGATTACCAAACTGTATACATTTTATCTACGCACAAATCTGTTTTTCCGAGCACTGCCAAATACACTCCCAGCTACATAAAGATGAACACACACTCATTAGTAATTTTAGCCAATATGATACTAACTGTGAGCACTGCCTGGGGGAGGGGGAAAAAAAGCACAAATCACCACGGTAACACACATTTTCTAGAGGCAGAGCTGGGGCTGCTTCTGTCATTAGAAATGCAGAACAAGATACAAACATAGAGATTGAATACCTTTAAACAAACTGAGATCTTTTAATAATCCAGGTCCAAACAGGCCTTCTAGAATACTTTCAAACCCTAAAAGCAAATAAAAGAATTGTTAGCTTTCTAGATTAAGTACGTCACTCCAAGAATATTCACAATAGCAGTTCTATATTTATCTGTTCCAAGAACAGAGCTCAACGTGTTTTCTCTAAGTATTACAAGATGCATGGGGTCAGTTGTGATGACTGAACTACTGACAAATCATAGCACAACCTAGAGCCCACCGACTCCTCTACTCTTGTAAATAGCTAGGTTAAAAACAAAGAACCTTACAACATTGAAATAAACCATTTTGAAAGGAAAGTACAAAGTCGTAGGTTCTACAACATGATCAGGTAATTTCTATATGGAAAAAAATTCTCTTGCTTCAGCTTCCAAATTGAAATAAGGTATGTTTTCCCAATTAAAAAAAATACATTCTTCCATGTGAGTGGCATTCAGTTACTTTTCTGAATTTCAGTAAATGTTAGAATCAGTGTTTCCCAGAGAGTTACAGGTTTAAGGAGAGAAAATTTGAAGGAAAGGGATTCATCAGTGCCACCCCACCAAGGAACTAAATTCCAATCACAGAACCACATCTAAAATACACAGTCCGATTTACTTCAGTGCCATGATTTATGCCTCACTTAAAATAAATCCAACCAATTTTACTTTATTCCAAAAGAGGAAAAACCTTTACCGAGATTACTGCCATTATTTGGAAATGTTAAATCAATATTACACTAAACCCCTGCTGGCAGTAAAATCTACAGAGCTATTAACTACCCAATACTGTGAGAAGACAGGTTAGCAGAGTGAATACGAAAAGCACAAAGACCAGTTTAAGGGGGACAGACAAATTCCACCTGCTTATAAAAACGTATTCCCAGTATGACCATAAAAAAAGACTACAACTTAATGTATTTTTCCCTCCATTAATACTTTTGCTTTGTAGGTTTAATAATGGTTTGCATATAGCTAGAGGCAGCTTCTTCTACTTGCCTGAATCTTTGAGAGGCAGAGGAAGAAATGAAAAAAAATCATTAGGACGCAAAAATACAGCTTTGAATTTACAGAAACTTGCATGGGTGAATCGGGGACAGACAAACTACCTGAAATAGCCCTTTTAAGAAACCAGTTGAAATCTAAATGACCACATGGTATGAAAGAAATCAGTTATTACATTGAAAAAGAGCAAGAATTTTAAAATAACTGACTATAAACAGATCTAATACTAAAGTTATCTTTTGGACAGCAGTCTTCAAAAGGAAAGGACAAGTAGCCTTACAGCCCTCTGGGTGCCAACATACTAACATCTTTAGATAGCAGATGCAGGATCCTACAGAATTTGCAGCCTGCAACATGACTTCAATGGCCAAAGCGTTGCCAGGGTACACCACCATCCTTGATCTAACCCCTATCAGAGGCTAATACAAAAAACCCCAGACTTATTTCAGAAAGAACTGAGTAGAGAACAAAACAAACAAACAAAAAAGGTGAAAGAGTGATAGCAAAATAAGAGTAAAGAGAAACAGGGGAGAGATCAAAAAACAAGGTGGAAAAGGAGAAACTAGAAAAACATCCCATTGAACAGCACCTTGTCAGGCAGAGAAGTAGCACTGCCTCCAAAAAAAGCCAATTCAGGCTTCAGGAAATGGCAGGAACAGTGGGAAAAGGCCGACCAACCTGACCTAGAAGAAAAATAGGAGAATCAGGGTACTGACCCATAGGTTTATAACACTGACTCTTCTACGGGTAATTGACCCCTCAGAATTCGTATCTGAAATGAAACCTTATGGAAAACAACTAACCAACCTCATTCTTTAGCTTTTTGTTTAAAAAGCTATATTATATAGATACAAATAAAAAATCAGAAGAGCTCCGAAATTTTACTCAAAACCCACCATTCTTAAAATAGTAACTGCCAGTGACTCATGCCCCACAGTTTGCCACACATGCAACTGCACACTGAAGTCCCTGCCAAGTTTTACAGCTTGGATATTGTACAATCGTAGTTTGCTAGCCCACTGTTCTCAGCAATGCTAATGCCACTCGGGTTTTATTAATATTAAATATTGGATTTAGCAGTTGCATAGCAACAGCAGAACATCTTATGTGCAACGCTTGACATTAAAAAAGGCAAATAAGGAAAGTATGAATGTATTCAAAAATTATACTAAAGACTGGCAAAGCTGCCATGAAGCTGAGCCCTATTCCCCCCGCAATGCAAAGTGCAACACAATAAAGACAGTATAAGCCCTACAATGTAGTATTCAGCCATTCAGGACTCCAAAAGAGCATATGTGTACAGTTAATCATGCATAATACATTGAAAACAAAATCTTGAAAAAGGAGCTGCCTACTTTTTATAGTATTTTTTCTCTCCATTGTCACTGCTCTTAGAAGCTTGAAAAGAACATTTCTTTTCCCACCGATTGTCCTTTTCCATTTGGCAGATGATATTTTCCTGCATTTCAAATGGAACAGAAATTAACATGGCTGCCTCCGCTAAATTCCACTTTCTATACTTTCATCATCTATATTTTAGTGTCTGACAGTTCATAGCAGCTGAAGAGCAAGGCCAGTGGAAAACTTGCAGGAATAACAGAATTAGAAGAGAAGAAAATGGATGAAGATCCCAATATTTTAGACTTCTCTCTGGGATACATTCCTCACAATTAAAGCAGCCATACACTTAAGCCTTATAATGTTACTGGTGACCTACACAACAAAAACATCTTTAGTGTAAAAATTTAGGAAAAAAAAAAAAAGGTGTTTGGTTTTGTTTGTGGGATTTTTTTTTTAATCAAACATCTACAAAGTGTAAAGCACCTTCTCTATCTCAGAAGACTCTCCAGAAAGTGAAGAATTAGAAGGAAAAAAAAAAAAAAAGGAAAAAAAATCCCAGCTAGAACAAAGAAAACCCCTAGTACTGAAGCAAGGGTAGAATGACTTTTTAAATACAGAGATTGTTACACACAGAATACTATTTCACAATTTTTAGCTCTAAAAGTAAAACAATCTTTAAGAAACATTATTCTCTAAAATTTCCTTTGACAAAAATTAGAATATAGATGTGCCATTTTTAGCCTAAGAGTAACAAGCACAGAAATTAAAACTAAAAAAAAAGTTGACTATGATGTTTTCAGCATGGTCAAATTTCACTAGTTTTGTCTCCACACCTAAACAGTTTTATTTTCATCTTTTCTGGCATTTTCAGCCTCACTTGCGTAACCAAACATTTTAAGTCATAAATTTAAACTGTAATTATAGTTTGTCGGCTAACAGTTCAACACAACAGTTTAACTTCAAGCTTTGGGAAAAAAAAAAAAGAAAGAAATCCAATTAGATCCTTGTATCACTTTTTTGCATTAAAACTGAGAGCACTTTTAATGAATGATTACGTAGCTACCAGGCTCCCTGAGATAACACTATTAGAGAAGTTGATAGTCTGAACAGGACTTTACTCTCCAGCAATATGGATTAGCCAAAGACACATCCTTGCCTTTAAAAAACAGGAATGCAAGATCTTCAAAAGGAGACAGGGATGCATTTCTGGACTGCCATGGACACAGAGCCTAGCGTTCCCAATGATACTTTTTCCCCTGCGACAGCACAGCTCAAACATGCTCTTTAATACTCACTACATAATTCAGACCTACACACGTACCCAGTCAAAGCAGTAAAGCTCGTACCACTCACTAGAAGTCAAATAATTTTGCAGGTAGTAAAGAAAGGCTACGATTTGTCTTTACTATTACATAAATTGTTAAAGACCTAAAAAAAAAAAAAGCAACATAACAAGTGCCGTGAAGGGGGAAAATAAAAAAACAACATACACGGGTATCAACTCTTCAGCACTAATCTGTGAATATCCATGTGTAAACTAGATCTCAATAGACTAAATAAGTACTAGCCAGGGCAGTAGTTAAATACAGTAGATATTTTAGGCCAATTGCAATAGAAGACAACTGATTCATCAGCATTTATTTATAATAAATAATCAGCTCAATACATAGCAATTCGCAATTTAAAAAGACAACTTCAAAAAGCTGGAAACTGAGTCAAATCAATTAAGACAATAGTTGTCTACATATATTATTTAAATTTCTTAAATATTTAAGAAGTTTTTAATAGAAACCCTCAAAACAGTAGCATGGGCAGAAAAAAAACCTAATCTATTAAAAACAAACAAAACAATAACAAAACCCCAAAAAACCCAAAACCAAAATGCAACTAAGAGTGAAAGCACAAAGAAGAGGCAAGAGGCTGGAAGTGGGGCAGGGGGATTCAGAGCAGAGAACATAAATAAATGTTGCAAAAGACAGAGCAAAGAGACACACACACAGCTTTAAAGTAAGCAAAGATACAATCAAAAGGAAAGCTCATATGCATATTACCTAAAAAACCAAACTACAAGAATATGTTAGTATATCAGCAAATATTTGATGAAATGGCACATGATCATTAAAAAAATATATATATATCTACCAAGGTGATGTTATTGTACATTTGTAAGTTAACGGTCTTAAAATGCTATGGAGATTGATTCTTTTTTTTTTTCCTGGGAGTTACTCAATGAATGTTTGCAGCAGTGTTTAATTCCAGAAAGTCTTGGAATATGGAGAAAGTTCCAAATGGCTGGGGGAACAAAAAAAAAAATCATCCCTTTCAAATGTCAAAACATTAAACAGATAAGTACTGGAGTCACAACTTGGTAAAGGTTTTCAAAAACAAGGAACAGCTCAGAGGACTACTGAGGAATTAACAGCAAAAATAGTGCCAATTAACATGGGCTTACAAAATACTATCTTTATTTAATTTTACTTCTGTAAAACTAAAAATTTTATTAACAACAGTACCAGGTTTGATACAATATTTTTAGAGTTACGTAACATTTTTGGGCTGGCACAACACTGGCTAAAACCAGCCAGGGAAGGAAGAAAAAAGAAAAAAAAAAAAAGAAAGAAAAACCCAAACAAACAAAAAAATCAGCCGAATACATACAAACTAGATTTAAAATCGATTAGGTGACTGGTCTTGAAATGTTAGTGTCAACGGGAAACCATCAGGTAGTGGCTCTTGGCCCTATGCCATTTAACATTTTAGTCAGTGACTTGGAAGAAAGCAGCCACTAAATTTGCAGGAGATACAAAGACAGGAAGAACAGTAAATAACAAAAGGCCCAGGTCACAGAGGCTGCTTACCAAAGCAAATGCAATTAAACACTACTTGGAAAGGGGGGCGAAGGGGAATGCAGAAAGCCACAAAACACACATCTAGGAACAGGAAAAACAGCTTCTCAAAGACATACCCAGATCCAGCACCTGAAATTGGAAGCTGGTCAAACTCAGCCAGACACAAGACACTCTCAGTTTTACAAGGGTCCAACTGAAAACACAAGACCCGCAGCCCAGGACTGGAGCGATACTTTCCCTGGCCAGGATTCTGGAGGTGTCACTTGGGGAAGCGTGGGCTGAGATCTGCTCCCCTTGTACTCTCCCCAGCACTTACATTCATCATGTTAGGAGTCTCATTAACTAGTAGGAACCATCACATCAGATTTTTATTGGATTTCTCATGCCTAGATTTTCTGGTCAAGACTGGATATATTTATCCACAGCTATGGGATTTGAAGCAGGAATTAATTCAGAAAAAATCCTACAGTCTATGTGTAACACGGGAATTCTGTCTCTTTCAGGACAAAAATCTATTAAACTTGAAGGTTTCAGTCACAGGCATCTTAATAGAAAAGCAGGACCAACCAACAAGGGAGGGGAAAAAAAGTCACAGGACAGTTATTAATATACACCAAGTCTCAGGACATGCATATAATTATAAGTTGTGAATGTTCTTTTATTCATGCAACAAAATATAAGAGCCTCCCATTCACCTATGATGAGAGATCTCGCTATCTGAATGGAACACAGTTAAGTACTCCAAGTTGAACCAACTTTTCCTTAGCTTCCTGAGGAACAAAGAAAGAAAAAGCTGTTCATCTTCAGTAATTTTTCAAAGTTCACGCTTCCACATTCATGTTAGTGAAACTGCACTGCTCAGGGACTTACTGCAGATATCCCTCTCCAGAGACAACGCATGCTTTAGTAAATCCAAGGACTTTCAGGGGACCTTAAATATCAATAACCTGCTTCTGTAACAGCAAGACAGTTGTCTTCTTCTGTACGCATGTTTAAGGATGTTAAGAGAGGTACTGTTTAAAAGAACAGGTACAACCAAGTCCTATATAGCAATATGTAGCTCTTCTATAGCCTTTTTTACCAGAACATCTTGTGTTAACAAGAAAAAAATATGTGCTGTGACCTGCTGAGGTCCCTTAGCAGGCCGTTGTAGCTCAAGAGAAAAAGAATCCTTTGGCCTTAGACTAATGCTTTATTCAATGTAGAGCAACATCTCCAGTAGAGAAGCTTCATTTGAAGCAATCAAGAAGCCAACAAGGTACATGTTCTGTCAAACCGCCATTTCACTGCTACAGTAACTTACCACAGCAGTGAGCTGAGAAATCAAAAAAAGGACCAAAAAAAACCTACTACAGCAGCAGACAAGTACTGCTGATAGAAGTGCTTCTGACCATTCATTCTGCAAGACTTGATTAAAATTCCACTACTGGTCTGTAATTTCAATAAATAAGACAAAGCTGTAGCAGGCCATCCTCACTCTCCTCTCCAAGCATCCCTCTCAACCAAGCAATTCCTTTTCCTCTGAAAAAAAATCGTCTAAGCACATTTTCTCTGACGGAACATCAAACTCACAGTAAGGCACTTAAAAGTTAATGAGCTAAGTATGACACAAAACCAGCTACATATCTAAACTACAGCGCTGCAATGCACTTGCCTTCACAACAGAAGAGCCTTGTCAAATGCCCTAAAAGACAGTAGATCTCTCCCCTCTGCAGGGGACAGTCAAGGCCAGGCTGGACAGGGCTCTGAACAACCTGATCTACTTGAAGATGTCCCTGCTCATAGCACAGGCCTTGGACTAGACGCCCTTTGAAGGTTCCTTCCTATCCAAACTTTTCTACGACTACAGGGGAGAAAGGAGAGGCAAAGAAAGCAAGTTATGAAGTTGTTTTGCAGTTTGTTTCCCACGTTAGCACTCTAACTTGCAGATTATCTCACTGATTACAACTGGAAAGTCATCCCCAAAAAATCCCAGAAGTGACAAGTTATAAAGCTTATTGCCAGAGTATAGCAAGGCAAAAAGCATAATATGGACCATCCCCTGCCCCTCTTCCATAGGCAGTATTTTTGTGTGTGTGACCTGATATCAGAGACATGCAACCTTTTTATCTCTAATCAACAGCCTCAGCAGCAGAACTCAAGAAAAGCCAAGGGCTCTACAATAGCTGTCTCAACATCACCTCCAGATACAGCAATTGCTCTGGCAGACTGAGCCATAATCTTCATGTGGATTTGCAGGGGTGGGAAGATCCTCTGACTTGTAGATACTGCATCATTAATCTGGCTAGTTCTTCAAGTCAGGCATTGTGGGCTTTTGTTTTACATTTTATCTCAAGACCAGGAGGTTTATTGTATGACTATCTGGTTTTCTTCACAGCCAGTCACCACCAATGCAGGACCTCACTGGAATCTTCTCATGTAAATACTTTCATTGTTTTACTTGAGAAAATAAACCAGAAAACAGGGACATCACAAAATGGCAAAGAATGACAGCAGAAGAGTTTCAATAGCTACCAACTTCCTATATATCTTTAAAAAGATAGTTTTTTTCTCAATATTAGAATAAGATCTAAATTTAAAACAAAAAAAAGCCACAAAACAAAAATCACACAGAAGAAAAAACACATACACAACAGCTTCAACACTAAAAACTGAAGTGAGAGCTGGTTTTCACCATCTCAATTCAAAGACAGTACTTTTATTTGTTCAACCTCCAGGTCCAGAGTTCCAGCAGACAACCTGGTACAACTTTCACTGACAAGAAACTCTACTAGCTAGCTAGAAAGTTTATATAGCCCAAGAATGAGAGGGCTCAATAGCAGAAAATATCACAGACCAAAATTTTTTCTATAAGACCCAAACACTGTTCAAACTCAAGACAGTTTTTTCCATATTCAATGGCGTTGCGTTATTTATTGCAGCAAAATAAAAACCTTGAAACCTTTTCCTGTTGGAGACAACCTGTTAATGCTTCACTGCCAAACAAAGTTAAGATGATATTCATTAACTACCAGTATTTACCCCCATACCCCAAGCTCCCCCAGCACAAGCATAAGAACAGACAGAATTTAGAATTGATCTGCCTGGGAGATGCCTCCCACAGAACAGAGAAGATTTCCAGCAAGATCAGTTCACTACTCTATTTTATTTCATGGCCATAGCAAATAAATACTCATACCACAGATCAGCCAGAGTCAAGTGTGCTGCCAGGAACAACTTGCCACAAGTAGGTATAGCAGTGGCCCAAGTCACTTTAAACAACGGAGGAACCATCCTTCTCCCCCAAAAGTTGTGCATGTGGAAGCATAGGATACCAGTGATTTCCAGCCCAGCCTCAAGAGATATGTATTGACACAGTGCAGAAGTGTGTTAAACTGGCTGAGATATTAGCTATATTTCAAACTCCACAGCAGTTCTGTTTGAAGACAGTTGCCTTCCCCCGACAACTCAGTCCTGCCCTACATCATTCTCTGTCTGCAACACACAGCTACACACCAAAACAATTCAGCTAAAAAACAGTCCAGAAAGGATAGGCACAAGCTGCTGGACCCATTTAAACAAGGACTGCCAGCAGAAAAAGCATTTACCAAACCACAGCTCTGATCTAGCAAATCCTTGAAGTGTGACTCCATTTCACCTCCTTTATGACAGGATGTCAGTTCTATTGTCAGTCATTACTGAATTCACTCAATACATTATTCTCTCCTTTTTGGATCTCAAATTGTAAATACCCATTTCACCATCTCTACAGAGATTTTCAAATCAATTCAGGAGTATGCAAAGAGGAATGAAAATGAATTTGACTTAGGAAACTAAACACAGCTATATCACCCATCATTAAAAATTTGATGATCTTCAACACATAGCATAGACCTGTGAAAGTTAATTGAACATTTCTTACTTGAGAGGTGAATATACTGAACTTACCTGTAAGGTAAAAACTGCCAAGAGCCTTTTTACTCTGTCTGTCTGATGTTAAATAAACCTGCACCATAAGCCATTACTAAATGGTCCGAATGAAGAGCATGCCTTCTGACTTCAGCTAGCAAACAGCATCCTGAAAAATCTTACGATATGCAAAGGCATACCACTTAAAGGGCAAGTGATTATTTCACTAAAACACCAGTGAGTATATCTAAATTCCAATTAAGAAGCTAACAGAAGAAAAGAAGAATCTGGATCATAGAAAGAAAGCTGAATCATGACTACAGTGAATATGAAGCACACCTGATGTTTTGAGAAGGCTTCCCAGAAACTCTGGACAAGTATCCTTAGCCCTTTCAGATGGACTGTTCAGTTCTGTCTCAACATAAAGGGTGATGTAGGTGAAATCAGGGGGTGATGCAGGCAGTTACACAAAAATGAAAGAGTAACTGAAAGCAGGGCAGGGGGCAAGAGTTATTCACCTTAAATAAAACCCCCAAAACAAAGATCAGCACACAGAGGGAAGTATCTTAACACTGAAAGACATGAGCACAGAATTCACACTTAGCTACAGAGCAGATTATAGTGCCTAATTGAAGATGTCCCTGCTCATGGCAGAGGGGTTGGACTAGATGACCTTTGAAGGTCCCTTCCAACCCAAACTATTCTATGATTTTATGAATTCTCATCACTGAAGTCACATTTGAAAGTGTACCTCAAGTGAGGCATTTGAGGCTACAGCACAAGGTGCAAAGGGAGCCCAGCTAAGCCCAACAGTCCCCTTCAGCTTTATGGTCATTTGATACAATAGTATCAAGAGCACAATGGTACCAAGTAAATACATGATAACTCCTGCATACAGCACAGGAGATATAGCTGTATTACTGTTGTTACTCTTGCACCAACAGAACTAAATATTAGCAGAAATATTGTTACCTCTACTTCATTCACACCTTGGGTTACGCCTATGTACTGAAGAAGCTGCAAGCCCTGACATTCCTCTGGCAACAGAGAAGCATAACCACAGCTGCTGACAACTTTGTAACAAAAGATTATAGCAACAAAACAATGTGGTGCTGAAATAACTAATGGGAACTGAAAGTGCGAGATATGGTGGAGTACTAGTCAGTATAGACTAGGAGTAGTGAACCTTCTTTAAAAAAACACTGCACAAAGATGCAAAAAACTTACAGTAAACAGCTATAAGATAGCCTGACCTTTGGGGTTTAGTGGAAATTTTCCCAAAGAGCAAAAGTGACTGATAAATCTCTCTTTCCCTTTTGATGTCATGTAGTGTTTGCCATCATTTCATGTAGCAGTTCTTTGAATCTTAGTAATCTTTTGGCTTCAGATACACATCAATTCCATAAGCTATGCCTGCAGATGTGCTTCACAGCAGAAACATCTGGTTTCTTTAGGGTATTTTGTGTCCAACTACAACTGAGCGTTTCTTTTTCCTTCTTGGCAGCAACATGGGACAGAAGAAAGGCTGTTTATCATCAGACATTTCTATTCATACCCTTCCTTTTCACTGGCAATACAAACAACTGTACAGGTACACACAGAAGACAATGAAAAAAATAATCGTTTTTGCTTGCATTATTTCTAGATGGGAACAATTTCCTGTCCTAGACTAGTGACACCAACAGAACAAGTGGCAGCATCAGGGACAGCTTGGCCAGCAACACTGCTGAAATCAAGGCCTCTCTCAGACTGCCCTTCCCTGGTTTCCTTTCGAGACAGACAGCTGAAGCAGGTCCTGGAGCACAGCTCAAGACCATATTCCAAAAAAACCCTTGGAAATTGGTCAATGCAAAAGTAACAGGACAGAGAATACATCTTTTATGATGGCCACTCAGAATTTCAAAGTTATGCTCGGGAATCTTTTCTGGGTAGCTACAGCGAATTTGGTGCCTACAGGTATGTTTAACAGTTTACGTTGCACTTAGCCGAGTTATACACACAGTAATTTCAGCTCCTATCATCATCTGTAAGCCTTCCTCAAGCCAAGCAGTTCTGTGCAGCCTTTTGACACTGTCCAGTCTTCTTTCTTTTACTCCAGACCTTCAAGAATTCCTGAAACACAGCACATTATCAGCCTCTCATAATTAAGGATGTCAAACATTTAATCCTTTGTACTTTGGTTGAGGCCACCCTATTCCCTCACAACTTTTGTCTCCAGTCTAGCTGAAGTTCTTTGCTTGACAGCAGCATGTGTGATCTGAACCTGAGAGAAGGCAGCATTCCCACACTTTCTGCTCAGAAATTACAGCAGAATCTCATAATATGCTCACAGTTAATCAAATTACAGGTTTCTAGTCAAGAACATCAAACGATTACAAAGACAAACATCTAGAGATAACCTTCTAGAACAGCCAGCTTTGCTCCAACTTCACAGTTGATATCTCAATGAAAAGGTCGTGGCAGACCTATTATTGTCTCAGGTCTGCTCAAAGAATGAAGTCCCTGTTCAGGATGCTCAGCAGATCTAAAAACAATTCTTTGGTGCTGAGTGAAGAAACAATGGGAGAACACTCAGCCTTCTAAGAAAGCACCTACCACAGGCCATTTGTTCAAAATCTGAGTTAAATTTTCAAGGTAATCTATACACAAAGCTTCTCAAGCTTGACATTTCACACTACGTTGTATTGCTAAATTTGAGACTGAAATATCTGTTAACAATCTCTATACGAGGAAACAACTGAAACACTTCGCAGTTTTGAGTGTTGTTTTGCTAGAAAAGCTTCAGTTTTTAGGATGAGGGTCACAGTCCACTTAAATCCAAAGCAGCTCTTTTTGTAACTTCTGAACAGTCCTTTAGAGCAAAATCTCAGAAAAGGATTTCCTAATCCACAGCCAGAACTGCCAGCAGTACAGACATATAAACAGTGATGGAATTTGATACAAACTGCACTTCTGCAGGCTACAAGCTACTTATCTGATCCTAAGGGATTAAAAGTCTAGAGTAGCACTAACAGATATTCAAAGTTACAAAACAGACTGATGTCTATGACACTTTGTAAACATCTTTCCTTAAGGTCATCTTTTCCCCTACAGAATTCTTCATACATAAGTTTCTCCAAAAGAAAAAGAGTATCATGCATATGTGATGAACAAAGTATGGCATAAAGAGTCAACAGTAAATTGCAGAAGACTATGTGCAAGAAAAATTAATAACAATTTCATGTAAGTGCCATGTTCTCCACTACTGTCAATTTTATACCTTTAATCCTGTGAAGGTTATTTCAGATATAGCTGATTTTTTTTTAAAAAAGTGTTCTTTGATACTAGAAACATTTCCATGCTCAAGGAACATTAGACTTCTAGAACACATTGTGCTTCAGCAGATTTGATAAAATAAACAATAGTACTCAATGAGTCCCAAATTCCCTTGAAAAGCTTGTAAGCAACCATAACAAACTTCTTTTTCTATAAAACCACAGGAATAACATCAGAAGGGGTGAGTGAAGGAATCAGCCACTAAAACAAAATGCAGCGGGATTGTATAACGAGTGTTGCAAAACACTGCACTTTTCTAGCACCAGTTCTGAGAACATTTGTCAAAGCAGATAAACCAAAGAAGAACTGCAATCTTACCTAAATTTATTACCCATGTACAGAGCTGGACAGTACAAATGAAAATCCAAGCAGAGAAACTATAATCAATTACTGTAAAATGTTAGCGAAAAAGATCGGCAACAGTTTTAACAAAAGAAATTCAAACTACACGAAAAGAAGGGTCCTTTCATTTACAAGGGGAAAAGAATGGAAGGACACTGGAAAACTAAGGCTGCAGAGGAACCTGCAAAATCCACAGCTACACAATGAACATTGCATTCAGCATCAAATTCACTTCAGTAATTTAAATAGTTGCTTATAGTAGTGTTACAATCATTAATTCAATTAAATGTAGTAGTAGCTGAATACATGAGACACCCTAAGACGTGGTCAAGTCAAAAATACATTTGTAAAAATAGCGCATTAGTTTAATGCTGACTTCTTTATCTTTGAACTAATTTCTGCCAGAAAATTGCTTACATAACAGAAAACATGCAATATATCATTTTGCAATAACTACACAATCACAAAACACATTTTAAAGAAGGCTGCATTATCAAATCTGCAAAAATAGTTTAGCACAGGGTTTACTCTTCCACACAACTGGTTCCTCACAAGTACCAGAACAATGTGATCTGCGATGCAGGGATTCAAAGAACTTCAGTGTGCAATTTCTTTATTTTTTGTTAACACTTATTTGATGCAAGTATTTCTATAGATATTTGACTATTTCAAGTATTTAAAAATCTCTCCTACGGTCTGTATTCATGCATTCAGAAGTCTGAAGGGGTCTTTCATAAATATCTTGAACACAGTCTAAAGATTTTATATGTTCTTGGATTAACCTACAGTTAATCTTATTAGACAAAGAGCCAAGATTTTCAAGAACAAGTGCTAAAGCTATAACACTAAATAAGTCTGGCTCATTTAAAAAGCATCCCTGAAATTCTTCCTGCTCCTGCACCCATTTTAAAGTCACCAATAAGCACTACCCAGACTGCAGAAAAACTGTTTCTACCAGCAGGCTTCTGAATATTCATAACGCCAATAAAGCTAATTACATTTCGAAAAACAATAATCTATGTGCAATTAAGATATTGGCAACATTTTAATGCAAAAAATTGTTTAAATATACTAACATCCTAGTCTTGGGATATCCAGTCAAGCTACGCAAAGAGATGTGTTTGTCCCTTGCATACTCCCAAATGTGGAAGTAGAATCAGAAACTGGATCTGGAAGAAAGGGTAAACAGCATGTTAGTTAAATTCACAGAGGATACTATGTTCGGAGGTGTTGCAAACATTAGTGAAGACAAATACATAAATGACCTAGAGAGAAAATAAAATCAGTTTGGAAACAAAAATATCTCATGAAAAATAACTTCAAACACTCAATGCAGAGGAAACACAAGGACAGGGGAAGAAAAAGTGAAATGAAAGAAATCTAGTAGTAGCAACAGTGGACAGTCAGCTGAATATTTGCATTGAAAAACAGTTTGGAGTTGCAGAGGGATCAAACAGAGCAAGGAAATTAAAGTTCTTTCTACACCCTTTGAGCCAGTAACAATAGCCATCTCCTTGCACAATTGCCAGGGACTGAAAAATTCCCCTTCACTCCCAGCAAGTGGAAAGCTCTTCTCAATGGCAAATCAAGTTCTGCAGGAGGTAGGGTTTAATTTTTTTTAAGCAAAGTTAACATACGGTTAGCATAAGCCCACGCAGCAGGTTCTTCCAGTACTTCTGCTGCTCGTGGCTTTGTGCAGAACAGGAGGAAGCTAACAAAATGAATCCATTTTTACAGGTGCAACTCAACCTCGTATTGTTCAGATTTATTCATGTGGTCCTTGAGAAAAGAAACCAAAACAGCTAGTTCAACTACTAAAAAAAAAAAATAATAATAATAAAAACCTTTCACCCTTTACTTTTGCCTTAAAGTTACTTTCCTGAGAATAACGTTCCGTCATCCATCACAGTCAATGTCTGCACTATCCAGTTTTAATGGCAAAGGCAAGAGGAGGAAAGAACTGACTCTAGCTTTAGAAAGGCTCCAAGAGAACCCCCACTCACAGCAGCCACGTAAATAAAAATGCAGAAGTTTAAGTAACCAGCATACATCTTCAAGGATTGTCAAGCCTTTGTTCTTCAGAAACACTTCCAGGCACAAACTAAGAATAATTTATTCTCCTTAATTCCCAAATTAACGGAATAGGCTAATTTTGGAGGATTTGTTACTCTCAGTAACAGGGCTTCTGTGAGGCAACCATGTAGATGCTTTATACTCAGGACAGTCCATATATCAAAAAGGAAATTGGAAGAAAAAAGAAAAGAACATACACAACTTTTAACAGAAGACATCTTTCTGTCTACCATGTTCCTGATTCTTAAGGCAAGCTCCAGGATGGAGGCTTGTGTTTCAGCTTTTGCGTACCATCATCACATGAAAACAGAAGACTGAAGGGTTTTCTCCTCTTGACAATGGCTAAGCTACATGATTTCTGAAATAAGTAATCCGACGAACATCTACAGTTTCTGCTTATAGTGTGAAGGCAAGAACAAAGAAAAAGTTCCTACTAGTCTGCCTAGTCTTTGACAGAGACTGGTTAGTCCTGTGTATTTCAATGGAGATTCAAATGACAGATTGAATAAGGGACAGGTGATTTCACCCCCCCTCTATTTTTTTTTTTAAAGAAGTAACTTCTGCAAGTTCACCTTGCATAAGAATGGCTGTTCAGGGTTAAGACAAAGGTTTAACTAGCCCGGAATACCAATTCCAATAAGGGCAAAGTGTAAGTGGCCACAAAAGGGGTTGACTTAAACAATGTCATCATGAAAAGCATGCCCAGCAAATCCCAGAGCACATCTGCTTAGGAACCAGAAGTTCAGCTGCTGCTTAAGAGACTGTTTAAGAGAAGAGCCTGCACTTACTCGGATTTGCTAGATGTGTAACTAACTGCCTTGTACTCCTCATAAGTGAAAAACATGGGAGACATATTAAAGTGAAGATGCTGGAGAATTACAGCCTATTAGAACAGAAAGGAGCTGGAGTCAACAACACTATGCCCTGCACAGGGTTTTGCACGGTGTGCTACTGAGAACAGACAAGACATGCAGGAGCAGGCCAGAATCGTGCTCCTGCAGGAGAGACCACTGCATGGATCACAAAGCTCCAACAGAAGGCAAAGGGACATACTGCTGAATAAGCAAAGAGATGTGTCCAGGGAATGGTTCTTATTGCGGTTCTCTCTCCTGAACACCATGCTGGTCTGACACGGCCCTGTTGTGCTCCTTGGTCAAGTGTCAACAGTTGCTGGCTGACAAATCTCAGCAGATGAATTCCGCACAAGTGTTGAACCACCCTTAGCTCTACCTGGTTTTTTGACCTGTGATTCCTGTTTGGAAGCAAGCCCTATGGCGACTTGCAACTTTGTCTAAACACAAAATGCTTAAACCAGCAGCCGTGACGAATAGGCATCCTGACTGGCTGACCACACAGAAAGCCCAGTCCAAACCTGCTCAACTTATACATCTTGTGATCAACCCACGTATTGTCTGTGGTAGGATTGTTTCTCAGTGAAAAGGGAAGATCCTGAACTAAACCAAGAATGTTTCACAGTGGTCTGGTGTAATGAGCAGTCAACTACCCTCAGGAGGTTCCCATGGCCAGAAATCTACTGCCTCTGCTATTCGGGAGACCAGTGCCCCTAAACAAGCTGTACCAGCACCAGCTCATCTCTCCAATTGGCATCATAAACCTGAAGGTGTACAGTACCCTACCAGGGACTGTTGTCACTTCCTTACAGACCAAACATGCAGATAGGCCAAATAGGTAAACAGAAAGCCTACCTTTAGGCTAACACTCAAGAGCATGCTGACTCTAATTCAAGAGGAGAATTAAGATCACCATTATGCTGTAGGAACCAGAACCACAAAATACCTATGAGAACCACTACTAGGAGATATAAAGATAGATTCAGCTCTTTCGAGCTCTGGAAACCACTGTCTGCTGACAGCAACTAGCAATAATCCTAATGTCTCTATTACAGCATTGGTTTCTCTGTAATTTTCTCTTAAATTTACGAAGAACAAACACATTGGACAAAAAATTTATCTACTCACTGAAAACATACTGCAACTTGAGGCACATTCACTAGCAAGGCAGCATCAAGAGCAGAGCGAGGCTTGCCTGACTCAAGTGCTTTAAAGGAGCAAAAAAAAAATTCAACAGCAGTGAAATGTGTGTGCATGTAAAAATGTATGATTGCAAAATATACTGCGTAAATTGGCAATTATGAGAAGCAGAGTAAAAAGACTCAAAATTCCACAACTCGCTTATGCCAAGTTACTAAAAGTCAGATTACTGCAAACTGAAGGTTACTGTAGATGGGGAAATCTACTCTGCAGCACGTCTTCAATGTTTGGAAGCTATGATTACTTATCACCTGGCACTTTAATCCATGACAAATCCACCTCTCCACTGAAAAGGCTGATCCCACTCATCCTCCCCATCCCCCAGATGCTCACTCCTCTTGCATTTGCATGGTAACACAACAAGGTGGTTCAGGGATCCATTCCCTGATCCAACCCACTGCACATCTACACCAAGTGAGGGCACCAGCACAAAGAGGGTGGTATGATCACCCTTCTTTGCAGCATTTTGAATTTACACTAGGTTGAAAACTACTGTGTAACCATGAATTGTGTTTTTACAAGAAAATTCACTTCCAGTGCTGTGCATCCCTTGGATGTGTACTCTATTTTCCCGTGGTGGAACCAAGACCTTTCCTGAAGAAATCTTCTGTACTGGCCAGCATTAAACAACTGTACTCTCCCATACTGCTCATTTAGGTTAAATGATGTAAAATGGTAAATTCTCAGAAATTACAAGAGTTACTGTCCAAACCTGTACCTAATATAAATGCAACACAAATTTGCAGTTTGGCAAGGTCTGTAGGTGGACTTGCAGTTTCTCCAAAGTCAGGGTGAAATGCCCTATTGCAGCAGCTCTAGCATAACTTCTCCTTTATTTAAAAGAGAAAAAAAGTCTACTGAATGTTTCCTGTAGCATCTTTCACACACACGAGACATCAAGTTTAGGATATATAAACTATAATCAATACATTTCAATATTTTCCACCAAAACAGTGATTTTGCACATAGAAAAATTTGATGCCTTTTCAGAAATCTGACCCTCTACAAACTTGCTTATATTACTGTGATGCAGAACAGTTAAGAAGCAGACAGCATAATGTTTAACTTTATTCTGGAAAAACTCATGGCTCAAAAGCCAACGGTGGTTCTATTAAATATTCTTGAGGACCATTTTCTGATGTTGATTTCTTAAAAAGAAAGGTTCTCTGATTAATCTATCTAGGCAAATCTCTACACTGTCCTAACCCTTAACTCAGTAACTGAAAAAAATAAGCTTTCAGAATAGCTTTTCCCAGGTAACTTATCTTTGGCTTTCTAACCTTAAAAGACAAACAGGCCAACAAAACAAAAAACAAAAAAAACACCACCACCACACACAAAAAACACACCCAACCAAAGAACCTGCCTGCCTTCTCCCACCAGTCTCTCCCCAAACATTATCCCCCAAGTCTCACGCTAGAATAATAAGCAAAGGCTTCAAAAGAATATACTTCTTTCCCTCTTACAGGAAGATGACAGGTACTTACCTGAAACTGGATTTCACCTAGAGTGGGAAATATTTTCTCCATTTCCAATAAATGCTTAAAAATATATTTGGAAAACCAGCAGAGTTTAGTCTATAGTTCCAGTACCTTAAAACTAAATAGCCATGTTTTCCCTTCACACAGGTCTCTTAGGTATCCTCAGCCCCATCCCATCAAAAAAAAAAAAAAAAAAAGCAAAAAAAAAAAAAACCACACTGAACAAAACCCCCATACCCCCAAAACAAACAAACAAAACCAGCCGCCACGCCACCAGAAACATTTATTTAAGGCTATATTTTTTTACACAAAATTTACTTATTTGCTCTGGTTGACCTTCCATTTTTCCTGTCTCTGAATTTCACAGAAACATCTCTCAACTAAACTAAGTATACCACTTAGTATGGCACTCACGGCCAACTTAATTCAAAGGCAGAACAAGAACTTTTTTAATTATTTGTTTTAGATGCACCTTTACATTCCTTTACTGAATTCAAACTAGGCAAGTAATTATATGGCTATTAAAATTTATCATCTCCTTTTCTAAAAGCATTCTATGTGAAGTTCAACCCTCATTTATGCTAAAACTGGATTTCCAAGAGAGACCTAGTTTTAGAGAGATATTCATTTCCTTCACTGGTTCCAAGAGGAAAGTCTTGGGATGTTTCAAGGCTATGATGTCCCAGTAGCTCATATTCAGCTCTATCTTGTCTACCACCCCTCAGACTGAACTAACAGGGAGGAGCCACCTGAGAACGCATTACCAAGGAGCTTGAAATCCTGTAGACAAGTATTTTGCATGTCATTTTGAAAATGAGACTTAAGTTTGTGACCAGCTGTGAGGTGACCTGAAGCAAAAGATCCTATTCCCAAGACCATCTGACTCATTCAGCTTTAGCCCCCAGCCCTAAATCAAGTGTAGACTGACAGCACAGTGAGCTGGTTATCACACTACCCACCAAAGCCCCTTTGCAGGCTGGCTGCTGTGCTGATGGAAAGCAGGAATTTGTCCATGGAGAGCCTCACCTGTCACACCCAACCACCACCAATGGCTCCAGCAGGCACCAGTGCCCTTTCAAAATCAACAGTTTGTAGCTCAGAGGCACAGGACACCACTTGTACAGATTCCTCCACCAGCCCAGATCCATGGCTTTTCCATGGCTTTTGGTCTGGCCCACTCACTGCTAAGGTCCCACGCACCCTAGGACCTCTCACTAAAACCAAGGCTTATCAGACCTTGACTTTAGAACCAAGCTTACAAAAGGATGCTGATATAGCTGCACTGGCAAAACTATGGGGCTGCAAACCAGTGTTCAGAGCAATTTTTTTTTTTTTTTTTTAAAGAAAGTTTTGTCATCACCAACAGAATCTCAAAACTATGCAATAAATTCAAGCACTCTCAACCCTGCAAGTCTGCCAGAACAAATGAGCTCAGAAATTAGCTCTGTCTGCTGCTTACAAGCATAATCATGAACGTCCTCCTAGGCAGCACCACGGCATGCTGACAGCAAAGATCTATCTGCCTTAAAGACGGATCAGAGAATCGCTCATCTCTTCCCTCAAACTGAATACAAAAGAACTATTCCCCTTCCCCTTACAGCAGTGGAAAGCCCTCCAAGTTCCAGATAGTAGCAGGCCAGACAGGAAAGAACATCAAAGAGGATTTAGGGTTGGGATGCTGAAATGCCGATGAGCATGACAAGCAGCAGGTGCTGGTTTCTTGGGAACTAGTGTTTTTGCACAAGCTTCTTTTTAAGTAGGTTCTATAGTTTAAGTCACAGGGGAAAAAAATTTTAAAAAATCCAAAAATAACTACTTATTTTCTGAAGCTTGTGAGGTGTCATCACAAGTGCACTTAGCTGCTAAAGTTCATCAACATGCCAGTAAGTATAGACCAAAGCAGCTGTGATCAACTTCTCCCTACATGCCTTCCCCTCCACCATCTCCCATTATACATAAAGCTGCATAAAGCATTTCCTATCCTAGGGGCAGGAGCAGTCCTTGGGCTATAAGGGGCTGAGAAAATTTAAAGCTTTAACTGCTGTTCTTATTTGGAGCACAGAATTCAGTTAAGTACAACCAGCAGGAAGATACACATTCAAGATTAGTCACAGGCAAACAGATGATTTAGGAACAAGAACCAATCTGTTATAGGCAAGGAGTGCAGCCTCCATGGCAAAGGAGACTACAGCTCTGCAACATCTTTAACTTAAAGTCAATTTTTAATCTAATTTGAAACTGAGTAACTTGTTGAGCAGAGTAACCTCTGAACTCTATATTAAATTTTGTACTGTTAGCGCACTCAGTCTATGACTCCAACTACAGTTCTGGCAGAACAGACTGAGCTGGAAGAGTGATCAGGATGGAGACTATTTAGGCTTTGATACTCAGAACAGCAGTGCACCTAGGGATTACCAAAACAGCTTAGTGTCCATTCCGTACCTCGAGCACCTCACAGTCACTAAAACAAATAAATTCATGTCCTCTTGAGACCAGAAAGGCAGTTAACCTCTTGTTTCAGGGCACTGAGACTACATCAGTTTACACTCAAGCCTGTGTATTCAAAGTTGCCTTCACAACCGTGTAAGAGAGGAGTGCTAATGAAATCTTGAGATCCAACACAAACTCTGTAACAGGAGTTTGGCCTTCACAGCAAGGTTCTTGGAACGGAAAATACAGAAGCTTTGAGCATAGGAGCGCAGCACTTAAAACAGATCTACTTAACGCCACTCGAACCTTTTTCCAGAAGTTAGCTTCAAAGCGGAAGTTTTCCAGGGTTAGCCTCCTCTGTGATACACATTTATTTTATAGAATGTACTTTTAAATAGGTAGGCATGAGAAAAGAAAGGAAAGATAAAACTCAATCCTAATCTAACAGATGACTAAATATCAGCTCATACTCCATAACACCTACAGCCACTTCGGAAAGGAACAACAGCCCTTGTTTACAAATCATTTAGAGCAGTAATTTTCAAACTGTGGGCTCCTGAAAAAGCATAAAGACCCCACGCAATTTAAACTATTGGCAATTGGCTTGTTTTTCCACAGTTGCTTCTTGGCAACTCTAGGTTGAAAATCACTGATTTAAGAGAGCCCTGGCAAAATACAGGTCTTGCCTAACTGGCTTAGGCTTGTTCAAGAGATAAATATGGCATTCCTGCTGAATTGAAAAGATCACACACAACATGGACCTCTGCATGGCCTGTCTCAACTGAGCACTGAAGCTGTTCACTCTCAAATTGATGCACATCACTAAAGAAAAATTGCACAGGCAAGTTCAAGGGATTAGATTTTTGTGAAGAGTTTACAAAAATAGTCCTGTAAGACAGAAGAACTAGGTTCTTGTGGTATCTTATCATACAGTTCCAGATGATTACATTTGTATTACTTTGTATGAATGCACAGGATAAGGAGGACAGAAAAGTATAAAAAAATAAATGTACAGTCAGTAGCTACACATTTAGCTATAAATACCAAAATTATTGTTATACTTGCTACAATTTTGTCCCCCAAGTATAAGGTAGAATAACCTAAACATTCATGTTTTCAGAAACATATCTAGAGATCATGACAAGGCAGCTTTCATCACCTCTGCCACAGTTATGAATCTTAACCCAGATGACCAAACTCAAGACAAGATCTGCTATAACACTAGCCTATCTCCAAATACTTCATGGAAAGGAAAAACTACCACCAAATAAGCCAAGAGCCAAGCAAGCCAGTTGGCTATCAGCATTTAAACAAAGCCAGTAAGATCTAATCACAATCCATTTTGTGTATTCCAATGTATTTGCATGGTTTTTAAAAAGCCCAGGACTGCAGGACTCCTGCTCAGGAGAACAGGGCGAGAGCATTAGCATTATGTACTGGTCGGGAAGTATCAGGGTGGGGAATTGCAAGCTGTGGGCTGAAACTTTCACATCCCTTTGTTAGTATAACTAAAGAACAAAGAAATCAAGAAATGAAGAACTCTGTAGCTTGACTACCTGTTCCTCTTCCTACACTTGTCAGTTACTCCACTTTCGAAACATCACCACCACCCTAACCTAGTAACAGCAGAGGAGGGCAAAAGACCGCATCAGATAGCCCCATCTATGTAGTTCTCTCCAGCTAGATATTGAAATGCCTGTACTATAAGTGTATGCAAAAAAATGTTCAAATAGAACCAGGAATTTTTTCATTAGTAAACTCAGCTCAAGAGTTAAGATTGCCTGGTGGCCTCTGATGTCTTTCCACACTGCTGGATTCAGCTTCTGAAAGCTTCCTTTGTTAATGAATACTAGGCTCTTGTCTAGTCCTCTTTTCTCCCTCTCTTCTCCCTCCCATAAAATATCATGGTCCTCAGGGCATAAGGAACATCCTTTGTCTCCCTGCAAGTCTTCCCTGTGCAGCCACTTTGCGGTTGCTTCTGGAAAATGCAACAGTGGTACCATCTTTTCTCTGTAAGAGGAGTAGAAAAAACAGATGGAGACACCATCTAATAGCAATTTTACTACATAAGAAGTGGTGTCCTGCAGAAATGTTGAAATACCATAACCTTCACTTCATCTTTCATGTGCCAGCAGTGTTGATGTGTAATTTAAATTTTCTATTCAGCTTTAGGAGATTATTTTTTTTGTAAACTCATCACAAAAGAACAGACAATACTACAGAGCATATAAGACAAACCAAATCTGAGGTAAAAGGTAAATGACTTAAAGATGTGCAGAGAAATAACAGTACAGTATTCTTCAAGAGAAAAAGAAAAAAGTTGAAGCTCTCACCTCCAAAAAGAAGCTGAGCCCCCATGGATTTATCACAGAAAACTGAGGAATCCAGAAGCCTAAAGAGAAACTGGGGAGAAGTGGCGTAAAGTTTCCACTTATTAATAGAGGCACTGGATGAGAGCATCAAACATGGTTGGGACAGCAAGGGCCACAGTTCATTATCAGGGAGAGAGCACAGTATAACCCACAGTGCTCTGAAGGAAGAGGGAGAATGAAACAACCTTCTTGCTACTGTAAGTGAACAGGTCGCCTGTAGAAATTAGCACTTATTCAGCAAAAGACAACTTGGATTTGTCCATGTGTGACAACACCAGCTGAATAGCCTCAACTCTTCATTCTCTGCCTCTCCATCCTCTGCAGATGTTGTAGCAAAAAAATAGAAGAAAATGATTATTTTTCAGTCAGGTCTAGTCAGGGAACTGATTTACCAAGCTGTCACATATAGTTGTGCCAGCACAGAGGGGACTTTTTAAGCCAGCTTAGACAGCACTGCCGTCAAACACAACCACAGTCTGTAGTGCAGTTACAAGACGGAAGACACAAACTAGAAAACTCGCTGCTTTTGGAGCAGGCTGTTCTGTTCTCTCCCCTTCCCTTCACACCACAGACAGGATCCCATCCAGTGCTTCAGATAAGCTCTCCTGTTCATCTCACTCCTAGCAAGGATGTCCCAGGTTACTGAGCTTGACCAGAAGATTAGCTGGCTTTGCAGAGTCTTCTGTCTGTTTAGTAAAAACCAGCACTACCGCTCCTTTTGTCCAGAGTTAGAGCCTAGACTGGCTCAGCCTATCCCATCCAACCCTCTCCCAGAAAATCCCAGAAGTTTTGTATTTCTCAGAGAATTAGAAATATCCATCCCAGTAGCCTCTGAGAACCAAAGCTTCGTCTTCTTAAGAATAAAGGCATATATACATAGGACGGTGAGGAAGAGGACTGGAAAGTCCCATGTAAAATACCGTGGTAGTGTCCCCTCTGCCCCAAACATTATGACAGCGCTACCTTTCTTTAACCCTGTTGAATGCCTGTTTTTCCTCAAACCTTGCCTAAACTGATACATAGGGAGTATTCTCATTGTTGTTTTCTATTAGCCATGAAAGAACACAAGTTCTCAAACAAACCAAACAAAAACGAACAAGACAGCGCTTCTCTGCATGTAAGACAGCCTAAGATGGCAGAGCATTAAACCATTTAAGTACTGTAGAATAAGGATTTAGACCACCGAGCACAAGAAATGGGATTGTGTATCATCCATTCTTAATCAAAGTGCAGTTATTGTATTATTGTACATAACAGTATTTAGATTATCATCAATACACAACACAAAACTGTCAAAAATGGCTTAAAAATTATGAACAGTCCTTTGGATACTGTTTTAAAATTGTGCCATATCACAAAGTTGTAAGTCTGTAGTATATATATCTCAATATAAATATTACAAAGATTTTTATCGGGATGAATTTGGACTACTTCCTGCATGCACGGGATGGATTACCATAACTCATTTCAAGAAGTTATACTAAAAGTGGATGAACTCTGAATGTCATTAGCTCTTCATTAAAATTTAAGTCAAAAAACCCTGTATTTCCTGCAGGATGAACAAGTTCCAAGAAGAAAACCTCCCACCTTGCAGTGATGGTTTGTTTCTCATTTCAACAAAAATCTGGTTTAATTTGTGTGAAGTAATAACTAAGTGATTTGGCCTAGTCCAAAATTTCAGGTCGCAGCCACCGAGAGAACTCAAGATGGTATAATACAAAATGATTATGAAGATTTCTTTTTTAATATGCTTTTGCTTGGTGGACATTCTCCCTGTCAGAGTAGAAGTTATTCTTCATTTGCAAATAGGGAGACAAGGGCAATTCTGAAGTGATTTATAGTGAATCCAAAGAGATATTTGAAATAGATCTAGATTTGTCCCCCACAGTTCAACTTCTATAGCTCTTCAGACACATACCATCCTTCCATGCACATTTAAAGTAAAGCTAAATATCAAGCTGTAAATTTCACTCCTTACAACTAAAGATTTTTATTTTTAAATGACAGCTGCTTCATTTTTTTTTCCAGGCATAACTTTGTCATAAAAGGGTAATCCTCCCTCCCTGTATCCATCCTGCCAACAGGCAGAAATGTCTGTGTGTAGACCAGATCTTTTTGAACAAGACTTCAGCCACTATGCTGTAAAGTTTATGTACAATGGGTTTATGTTAATAAAAAAAAGCCACAAGATGAGTCTACATTATGCGCAGGTTGAAATAAGGCAAGTAGTACCACCTGCACATTTGCTGGGGGCATATCTAAAACAGATACTAGTTTAGAATAGCCCTACATTTAAACTTTTACTTTAGCAGTTACTTTACCTTGCTTTTTATTATTATTTTTTCATCAACATCAGGGCTATAATAAGCTTTCTCATTTTGGAACAAAGGAATACAGTCTGCCCTTTGAACTCTAGTAGAGCTACATTAAACACTTGGAGACTCAAGCCTACTTCCAAACCAATGAGATAACACAGCTAACTGTTTGGAAGCAGCAGTTAATTCATATCTCATACAGGCTGGAACTATACCCAAGCAACAATCAAGATAAGAAAATATAATAAATATTTTAGACTTATTTGACTGTTACACACCTTCTCTTGATTAATATTAGCTTCTAATACTTCCTGATGTATCATATATCTTCCACATGACCCACACTTTAGTCCTAAGTATCTACAGTGATGAAAGACCACTATTCAACAATGTAGTACACAGAAGCAGATCAGGTACTTAGGTTGCAGTATCTCACCAGCAACGATCTTTTTTTTTTTTTAAAAAAAAGGAAATTACTTCAGCTTATTTTGACAGCTTAAGAATAAAATCAACAGCTAAGCAGCATCTCAAAGAAACAATGACAGAGCTCAAGATAATTGGAAATATTAAGCGAATGTTAGAGTTTTCCCTTTAAATCATAATTTTGCTCCCAAAACTAGGATTGCTGCTACATTCCCTCCCTGCCTCCACCCCCCAACACAGGCTGCAATTCAGTCAGAGAGCCTCTAACAGTACAGCTAATATTTAACAAAGGGCCAAGCATCACCAGCTAGTAGAAATGCATGCGACCACCTCATACTATCACTCCAGTAACCACACAGCATCACAATGCTATTACTGCCTGTATAAAAGGTGTCAGGAGGGTTTCAGGGATCTGCAGATTCTCACCTCCCTCAAACTCCTCATTCCTTAGCCAATCTGATCTCATCAACCGTTTCCAATTCAGCAAGTGCCTGAATAGCAAGTGACTGGAGGCTGGGAGAGGCTGGGAAAAATTAAAATCACCACATGAATTTGTCTCTAGGTATCTGCTTTTGGCCACTGAGAGGGACGCTAACACTCAAGACTGGTATAGAGAGCACATATGTCAGCATCAAACAGTTATCATCTGGCGTATAGTGTCCATAGAATCAAACTCCTACTAGGGCATCAAGACACTGCGTGCCAGTCCCAGCTGCCCTCCTACACTGTGGTTCAACAGCCCAATGCATCTCCCTGCAAAGAGAGCTCAGACATCCCTTCTCTCCCCAGGAGACAGCATGCTGCTCCCTCAGCTGTACCACTGCACCAACAGAACTGTTCAGACCTTGTCCCCTCCAGCCACACCACCTTCCTCCCCCAAAAAAGAGGCTCAAAATGCATAACGAGGAAGGAAGGTTTAAGCCAGAGCAGTTCCCTGAGCCACCTCTCACAAAACGCTGTGCTGGTACAACCAAAGGTGCAACTTTGTGTCAGTTCAAGATGATCTGTGTCTCTGCTGCTGCGTTCTCACTCTTTTTCTTTCCACAGCTACGCATTCTCTCCCTCTTCCTTGTGCTAGCACTAGTATTTATTTGCTTCACCCAACAGTGAGCCAGTTCAGGGAGCTATACTAGCAAAAAATTCTTTGGCTCCCTCCAAAAGATGATGTTTTCTACTTGCATACCTCCCCTGAACTAGCTCTCTGTGGCAACGGTGGCAACTGAGTCCTCACGAGGTTTTGCTCCCCTTGAGAGCATGAGCTTAGTTTGACAAACTGTCATGAAGCCACAGTGCAACAGAGCGGAGTAGTGCAGAAGCAAGACACAGAGGGGAAAGTGAATTACTTAAGACATATTTATTGCAAAATGCACTAGTTCAAGCCACAGGCTTTATTTTTTCTGACTACCACACTGTGTTGTATTAGCATGACTTTTCAGGGAATGATGCTGACACAGAGAATCCCACACACCTCATATTCACTTCCAGAACTATGAATGGGTATTTCTGAAGTAACAAGAATTCTTCCGTACTCTGCTTCCCCAGATTTATCTATCAGTATTTATCACAGGAACACATTCTCAAAGACTTCTACAAATGGTCAAGGTAAAACAGAACACCATTTAACAGGTCAGCTTCCAAACCTCAAGGAACATCGTCAAAACCCACTTACAAAGACAACAGAGATGTATTTGGGAGAAAGAAGTTAAGATCACAGCATAATTTCAGCTGCATATCCTGGGCTGGTGCAATAAACCTTTTGTAATTCTAGGAAAAAATATCAAAACCAAAAAAGGGTAACAATTAACACATTTATATGACCCAATAATTTATGTAAAGTTCACACTAGGAACAGGGCAGGTCCTGAGATCTCATAAAGCTGATCAATTTGAGGTTGAAACTATTTATGACATAGTGTCATCAAGATAAAAGTCACATAGCACTGTTACACTTTGGACTTTATTTTTTTCTAAATGGTTTTGTACTTTACCTCCAAAAAATCCCAGTCAACTCTGTGCTTAACAGTGTTCATAGTTTCTTTTGTTAAACACACACACAGTGGGACTTTCACAAAGGGAAATCTTTTGGAGGAACAAAATGTATATCAGATTTAAGCATGAGGAAGAGACATGGAATGGACAGAGGAGAAAGCAACTTCTCCTGGAGGTGGCAATTTAAATGGCTTCAGGGAAGTGGCACAGGGCGTGTATAAATGGGGGGTGCAGGTGGTGTTTGGTTTAAGTTTTAGCACTTATGGTTGCTAAGAACTTTAATAACGTAGTGTTTTCCTTGAGTCCGTAGATAACACAAACTTCTCCAGCTACCCAAGATTTTCCCAAAGAGCAGCATAATGAACACACACAATTCCTGCATTTCAACCCAACACGAGATCTTCAACAGCAGCCTTGAAGTTGTCTTTTCTTTCCTCCTTCCTTCCTTTCTTTTTTCCCCCCACATTCACTCCTCACAGCTATCTGGTTAAACTCTGAGCAGCAGGACAGCTCTCCACTGCAGGAATTAAGGACCCACCGACAAAGCAGGAGGGACCAAGAGGAAGACAACATGACATATTGCAAGTAGGGAGCTCAGAAAGGACTAGAACAGGTGATCTCCAGCAGCCAAGGTAGATGAGAAAAGGAGACAGAAGTAAAATAAATCTGGTTCAAGCAGAGGTGGAAGCAAAGAAAAATGCTCCTAATATAGCAGAGCTAGAATCAAAATAAACCCCCACAAACTGGATCTAGAAGCATCAATAAGTAGCCGGAAAAAAAACCCAGCACTTTCGTGTAGAGTCTGAGTTTCTCAGCAATGTATTGCCATTGAATTGTTTTATGCTTAAAATAAGTTAATTGCTTGTATTAATCTGGAGTTAACAAGCACCTAGTGCACACTTGTACATTACAGACATTTAAACATTTAGATGAAGTCAAAAATATATATGGCAGCAGTTACAACTCCTGGTGTAACCAAAAATGGTGATTTAAATCCCTGATCATGAACTAGGATGCCAAGCTAACTGACAATAAGAGGTTTAACTCTGCACACAAGGAACTAAAGTGAATCTGTGAGTGTTATTACAGATTACCTACACTGAGCAGTCACTGGCAGATTATGGCCATATTTGCATATTTAAAAATAAAATGAGCATTTGTGCTCAATTAAAAGCAGGAGGTCAAACAAGAAAAGACATACCAGTGTTATGGTTACCAATGTAAGATTATGCTGCAAGTTCATAAGCTACTGTTGTCAAACCCATTTTACTACATTTGCAGACACCCACCGAATTGCTGGCCTAGAGCTGGCGCTTATGTGTATTTTGGGACCCGTAGAAAAGGCCTCGATTTCTCACTAGGGAAAGAGAAAAGGGCAAAAATCTGTATTTTGAATGGAGAAAGTTATTCGTGATGAAAACACATCGGGGACTTATTTCTCAAAAACCCCAAATATTTGATTGCAAGGAGCCTCCATAACAACAAACGTGCACCAGAGAGGAGGAGGGAAAAAAAAAATAAAAATAAAAAAAGGAGGGGGGGAGAAGAGAAAAGCAATCACACATCCTTTTAACCCTCACGGCCCCGCTCCGGATTCACGGCGTCGATCCGGCACCCGACCCACAACTTTCCGCCGGCCCCGCCACCTCGCTCCCCCACCCTGAGCCTCCCCCCGGTGCTGCTCCCGCTGGGGCCCGGGGCGGGGGCGCCGCCGCCGGCTTCCGCGGCCTCCCCCCGCTCCCGCCCGCCTCGCCTCACGGCGGCGGGCCGGGGCAGGCGGGCCGGGCCGGGCTCGCCTCGCCTCCCGCGACGGATGGGCAGTGACAGCCCGGCCGCTCCCCGCCGGCGGGCGCGGCCCCGGCCCCGCCGTAAACAAGTTTGAAGGGGCCGCGGCCGGGCCGGGCGGGGAGGAGCGGGCGCGGCGCTGACAGGGGCCGCACAAAAGGGCAGGGCAGGACCCCCCTCCCGGCTCCCTCCCCGGCGAAGGGCGGGGCCCGGCCCGGCGCCGCTCGCCTCACGGCGGCCCGCAGCGGCGGGGGGAGGGGGGCGGGCCCGCAGGCCGCGGCGCCGCTCGCCTCACGGCCCCTCGCCGGCGGAGCCCGCCCCCCGCCGCCGCCGCCACGGCCGCGGGGCCCGGCCCGGCCTCCCCGCCGCGCCGCCGTCCCTCACCTACACAGTGAATGAGCTTGTGTCGCCACGAATCGAGCTGGTGGCGGACGCCGCGCCTCTCGATGGAGCACTGCTGCCGCCCGCACGGGCTCGCCATCTTCTGGGCGGCGGGCGGGGGTGGGGGGTGGGGGCGGCGGGCACGGCCAGGGGGGCAGGGACGGGAAGGAAGGGCCGCGCGCCGCGCCGCGCCACGCCCACCCGCCGTCAGCGCCCGCCTCGCCGCGCCACGCAGGCGCCGCCCGCCCCTTCCCGCCGCGCGCATGCGCGACCGCCACCTGCCCGCCCGTGCGGCGCCACCGCCCCCCGCCGCTGCGGGGCGCTGTCGCCTCCCGCCGCCCGCGAGCGGCGGGGCCGCGGTGCGCAGCGGGGGCCGCGCCGGGCTGCGGGGCTGGCGCTCCCGAGCCGCTGCCCCTCCTCTGAGGGGACGCTCCGCCCCGGAGGGGTCACCGTCCCCTAAGGGGCCGTCGCGCCGTCAGGGGGCCACATGGCTCTCTGTCAAGAAGGTTGACATCTCTTCCGCTCTGGTGCCGTTGGACACGCCAGGTCTGCTGGTGGCCGTGATGAATGGGAAAGTCACCGGGCCGCGGTGGCGGGTCCCGCAGCGGCAGCTCCCTGACCCGCTGCTCTCAGCAGTGTCCATGTACCCACCAGCCTCACACCACAAGAACAGAGAGCCCGGGCAGTGCAGGGGCTGGTGAGGCACTAACACCGTTTCTGACAAGAAGCGCTGAGCACGTTGGCGGGTGAGGGACAGGCCTGGTACTGCTCGGTGCCTGTGCAGCAGGAAGACATCGGCACCGGCTTCCTTCGTGCTCAGAGGATGAGCTCGGAAAGCTGGAATATTTTACCCTACGCCCTGCCGTGAGCCCAGGGATGAAACCCAGGAGTCTTGGCCCTTATTCCCCACCCTGACGCCCGCAGCCATTACCCTCACGTGATTAGGGAGGGCGAAAGGCGGAGGGGTCAAAGCTGGCTGCATGCAGATGTGGGAGCTGGATGTCCCAGGCAGGATATTTCCTGCAGAGACAGGGAAGAGTTCAAGCTGCTGTTCAGGAGCAGTCGCAGCTGCAGGGAGCCAGTTGTCCTGTTCAAAGGAAACTCCAAGAAGCACAGGGCAGGCTCTTCGTGCACATAGGTGGGACAGCAATGACCCTGTCTTACAAAAGGAGACCAGGACAGCTCGGTTTGGCTAGCCCAGCAAAAGGAAAGCAAAACTGAGGCGTGATGATTGCTCTGTCAGTGTACCAGGGAAGCTCCAGTGCAGAAAGAGTGTAAATTTCAAGGAAGGGACAGATCTATCTGAATCCCAATGACAGCATAAGGTCGGATTATTAATTGGCTCTTTTCTTGAGGAGAAGGTCAGAGGATGGTTTTTAACTGTAGGAGGTGGAACTTCCCAGACCAGACAGCAACCAGAGCAGCAAGAGGCAAGAAGCCTGTTCCAAGATGCAGCTGTCTTGTGAAGAGGGCAATGCAAAGCTTGTTTTCACGAGTAGAGCAGCCTGGTTTAGTGACCAGGAAATCCCAGTCCTGCTTTGAAAGCCATCAGTGGTGGAAAGAAGGAAAGCATGACCTATGGAGAATTTCTCTGCTACAAACAGCTCGAAAGCTCTTTGGACACCTCTGCTCAGGAATGATCCCTTTAGCTGCACCTCACCCCCGTTGTTGGTGATATCCTGATCTTTGTTCCACTCCTTTTTCAGTGTGATGAACCACTGGCATCTTCATTTCCAGAGTCCTTGTGTTGGCCATGAGGAGGCTTCTTTCCAGTCGAAGTGCAGATAGGGTGCTTGCTCGAGACAGTACAAAACTCCATTAGGCGCAATACTAGCCACAGAAGTACTTCTTCCCTGAGAGGCAGATGATCTAAACAAAATGATCGCAACATGAATGCTCGAGACTCTAGCTGGGAACTTCTGTATGCAGTCTGGGTGGTAGCCAGAACAGTGCTGACAAGCTGCTGCAGAGGCCAATGGCCGCATCTTATCGGTCCAGATACACCAGGACCAGCACCTGCCCACTGTGGCGTTCACAAGAGCCTTCCTGCAAATTCTTCCTTGCAAGGTGCTTCTCTTGCTCCGATGCCCAGTAAATAACCTCAGTGGTGGTGAGCTTGCTGCCAGCGTGGCTATCCGCCATCAAGTTGTTACCAACATCTTGTTTCTTCTGCACTCAGTTCTCATCCCTGTCATCACAGGCAACTGGGTCGTATGATTCCAGCCCTGAATTTAGCAATCTCCATTTCAGAGCAAGTTTGGTTCCTTGCTGCCGCTAACTCCTTTCAGGAGGCTTCCCCCAAATTTCCTCTCTCTAGTGACTGCAGACCTGCTCCCAACACACCTGTGGCCCATTTTCCTCAATCCACTTACACCCAGGCAGTGTTCTTTTAAGCATCTTTTCTCCTCAGCCTTCCCCTAACACAATTCCACGCACGGCCTTCACGTGGCCCTCCTTTTTCTAGGGTGGACGAGATAAATTTCCGTAGTTCCTCTTCTGTTTGACCATTGCCCAAATGGTATTAGCTATTCTTCAGACCACCTGATTGTTTTTTAAAATACTTTTCTCAAGCAAACTTGAACAGAATTAGGTATGCTTTTTCACAAAGCGTGCCTGCCCTCCGGAGAAAGTACCTTGCCTGAAAGTCACATCCTACAACTTTGACCCCTGAGTCCTGGTGGCTTTAAGCGTTTTGGCTGTGCCCTGCACCTGGAGATTAGCACTCCCATGGCTGAGCTCACAGGGTGTGCTGGCTGGCACATCTTGCTGTGGTTATACTATCTCTAATCTTGACCCCCAGCACTTTATTAATAGACAGTTCTGGTTTCATTGGCTCTCTTTTTTGCAATCCTCTTTTTCTAGACTGATGTTTAGATATCAAACTCTTTGAGATAGTCCCACGTTTCTACTCTGCACTGGTACAGAACCTACCAAAAAGCTGCTGATCTGTGGGACATGTACGAGCTGTGGTAAAATAATCAGTAGGTAAGTATGAGAATTAATTAATTTTCCAAACCCTGCTGCCTCCCAGGGCTAATCACAGACTGACAGTGTGATAAATGTCAACAACTTGGATTTCTTACCCACCGCCAAAGCAGAGAGGAAGAGGATGGAGAAAGTATGAACTAGAGGATCCAGTACATAAGGCAGGAGAAAATGCTTGAGAGCTAGAGGAAGACAATGGTCCTGTAATCTGGAAAATGGTTTAATTCCACAGGCATCCTGTGGGGGAGGGCAAACAGAGGGTCAAGGTCCACTTAAACAAGGGGCAGCAACATCTGGAATCACTAGCCAAAACTCCAGAGGGATGGAGATGAAGGGTGTAGCAAACAGTGGGGCTGCTCTCGGGAGATCCAGCAAGACCAACAGCTCGGTGAGCAATCATCAACATACCAAGGGGGCGGCAGATCTGACTTGATCCCAGAATCAGGCTGGACCTGGTCTGATACACCAGAGCCTCCACCATGCTGCCACCAACACCATCAGACAGTTTTGTTCAAATCAAAGTGGATCTAAAATTTTCTTGCCCAACAGTATCAGCAGGCCCCAGCAGCCATCCCTCTGCTCACTCCTGCAAAAGTCTTGGCACAAACTCTCTAGCTGGGTCAGAGCTTCAGCCTCCCCCCACTTCCCCACCAGCCATGAGACTTGCTGCAGTGGGAGTGTTGTTTTTTCCCGTGTTTCACAGTGGCTCCCCTTTGATGTTAATTGTTTGCAGGCAAAGCTTAGTGGAGAGTGTAGCTGCTCTCTGGTTCATCTGCTGGTTACTACTGAGCTGCCCAGACCAGTGGAGAAAATGCTTTGATGTTAATGAGCTGCAGACAATTTCACTTAACACCGAGCAGGGCCTGGCATCTCAGAGGTAAAACTTACAAGGCAGATTCTACAGCAAGTCTCTCCAATACCCGTTTTGCCATAGGAACAGAAAATATGCAAAAAGACATTAAGGCAGAAAACTACCTTCTCACCTGGTCTTGCACCAAACCCAGCATCGTTACAGCCCCAGAGACACCAAAGGCAGGGAAGCATCGGGAATAGAAAATAGCTCCGTTGAATCACATGGCCTTTATGGGATTCAGTGGAACCAGAAACTGCCTGCTCTCTGGTCCTGCAGTACAAATACACAGAAATGGGGGAAGGGGACGGACAGTAAGTTGCTGATTTGCAAGAGGCTGGTTCCTGCGTGGCTGGTACTCGGGGCAACCCCATTCTGAAAGTGGCAACTTCTCCATCAGTACAGCAGATGCCTGAATGAAATGGGCCAGCTGCAGTGAAGTGAGGCTTGCACAGGCAGCCTTGAACCATCCGCTTTCTTAAGCGGATATGACAGCAAAACACTTCTCTGTAGCTCTGCTCCAGGGAGCAGCACACTGCCAAGAGCCTGTGAACCTACATGTCAGCAATGGGTAGGACAGAGCACATAGGTGTGTTGCAGCTTCCCAGGGTTCAGTCAGCCTTTGTTGTGGCCCCAGACAAGGAGGCTGGGACTCGTCCCTGGGGCAGCACCTCACATGCTCAAGGGAGAGCCCAGATTAGGCAGAGCTCCTGCTGCGGAGAGGTGGTGCGGGAAGCAGGGAAAGGTGAGAAAGAAACCTGCCCAGTGGAAATGTGGGGTACCGCAGTCTTAGGAAGGCAGCATTGAATCACAAGTACAAACAAATAAAAGTGAGAAAAAAGGCGCATATTCAATTCTGTAACCCTCTGCCAGTCACCAGCAAATTACATTTACCATATCACACAAACTCTGCTTCTATCCCTGTGAGCTTTTGAATGAAGTCCTCTGGGGGGCCCTGAGCCAAGAAGAACCAAATGCAGAGGACATCCTGTCAGGTTGAGACCTCAGTGAAGGTTAGGGAGGAAGATGCCTTATTCTGAGGAACATGGCTTAATTCCAATATATTGCTTTTGTTAAATGATTTATAGTAATGAGAGAGAGAGATATTATCTCGGTTTTCTCGCCAGGACAGGATTGTTCCCTGCAGCAAACTTTGGATTACAAAGGCAGAATAATGCAAGCCAAGACCAAATGCTTGTCCCGGGCCCATTGCAGGGAGGAGGTGACACAAATACCTGTATTCCATCCTACATTGAAATAAAACCTAACAAGGTCGATTTCTTTTTTTTTTTTCCCTAGAATTTAAAAAAAAAAAAAAAAAGGTAAAATCATAGAGGAGGCCACAACTGATCACAGGCCAAGGAGACAATGCTGCAGTTTGGAATATCTATCCAAGTCAATGAGAAGAAACACAAAATTAACCTTTGACAAGGAATTCAGCATTTGCTGTGTGACAAAAGTCACTCCCAAAAGTCACTCCATTCAAGCACAGCTTGTGGGCCATGTTCTGATACTATGGATGTAACTGCACATCCAGCATCCTGCAAGAGTTGACACAGTCAGATAACCAGTCAAGGAGAGCACAGGGTGACGCACACCATGATCCACAGGACAGTGGGAAGGGGAACACTGTGACTGACATTGCTGGGCAAGAGCCTGCAAACCACCATGGAATGCACGCAGCATGGATAGAGAGGGCAGCAATTAGATCCCTTTTTCAGAGGGTTTTATTGTCACAAGCAATAGCAGCTTCCCTAGAGATGGACAGACTATCAGAGAAGATATTCATTAGGTTTAGGATGGATTTAAGTGCACGAGACAATGTGTTGTCAGTAATTGTAATATTAATGCAAATATAAAGCAATAGATTTGGAAGGTGGACAGGTGTAATCAGGAGTTTACAGCAGGGAGCTTGTCTCCATTAAAGGAACAGGAAAGCTGAAGTGTTGAATAGTCGGACTAGACAAGATCACCTTTGTAACAAAAGGAAGGGTGCATGCAGGAAGGTGAGTACGAGGTCAACCTGTAACTGTTTTGAAGGGATAAGGAAACATTCACCTGAAACCAAGACATAGCAGGAAGAGCTGAGCTGTCTGCAGCAAATATGACTTTAGATAGTTCTTTTGCCTTTAAGCAGAGCCTAAATGTAGATAATGCTATATCTCCAAAAGTCTCAAGATGGATTAAAAAAAAATCAAGATTGGAGATATTGTAGGAAGATGGTAAAGCCCTTAATTTAGACACAGATGCCTTCCAAATCCAAATAAATACATACAAAACCCTCAAGATGAGTGTTGATGATCAATACAAGACCAAATATTTTTCCACCCTAGATGCGTCCACAGGGTTTTGCAACTGCCCTTAATAAAGCAAAGGAAAGTGTAGGATCACAAGACACCTTTTCCTTAGCCTGAGACCCACCATGATCCAAAGAAAAGCAGACTCGGTTTGGTTCTGTGTGCTTTGCCCCAGTGCCACTGTCCCTTGCACACACGAAGCACATCTCCTCTGCATGACACTTATTTTCACATGCGACAGCAGAGTTGGTCATGGACATGTGTGCCAGATGAGCTGTTTTGCTGCTAAAGAAACAGATAACTGCTGGGTTCTGCTTTTCCTCCACTTGAGGAGAGAGGGTCAGCTGTAATAGCTTTCCTCTGTACCACTGCTGACTGTCAGGAAATTTGCAGGAACTTAGCCAGTCTTGGTCTGATTCAGTCAAATTTGCAAGATAGGTGGCAATCTCAGCATAGTTCCAAAGCTCTTATCAGGGTGATTAGCAGAAAACGCATCAGTTCATTAAGGAGCTTGGCCAAAGCCATAAATGCTACAACGAAACATTAACTCAACCAAGCACACAGGTAGTGTGGAGGAAGGTTTGGTGCATCCTAGGAGAGAAACAAGAGGAACAGACCATTGCACCTTATAGGCTTTCCACACCAACAACCTGACAAAGGTGCCCCAAAATGTAGGATGCAAAGAGTTTGAAAACTTCAAGTAGCTCATGAAAGAGCCCCAAACCTGATATATGACAACAACAAAGGCAGCGCTCCAGAATGTCATCAGACATTGGTGTCCTGCACCCGCAGCTGCATTCAAAACTACACGCAATATTAAACATGTTTGTGGTCACTGCGAAGGCGTGAGGGAGGTGCTGGAGGCTCAGCGACAAATGACTAATCGTGATGGCACTTGCCTAGGAACTTTAAAGCCTTCCAGATATGAAATCCCTGAATTATTCAATACAGTATGCAACCTTCTGCTTAAGCTGGCCTTGGTAATTAAGAAGTGAAAAGTGGCAAATGTAGTGCCAGTTTCTGAATAGCGATTGAAGAAATTAGGGAATGATTACCATACCCATCACCCTGGCAAGCACTCCTGTATGGGTATAAAAAGCTGAATGTCTTTATACACAGTAATCTGATCTTAACCAGCAATGACCACAAAATGCTTTTTGTCATTGCCAAATATGAGGGAGAACACATGCAGCTAGAAAATATCTTTGCCCTTCTCCAAGGTGATAGAAGTTTTCTTTTCAGTTACAAATGTACATTCAGCAAACTGAAGGAGGAGTTGGCGAAGAAAGACATTTTCATGGAGCAAAGCCCGGAGCCAGACATTGAACATGTGAATTTTATTTTTAAAAAGGCAACAACGACAACAAAAAACCCAAGCCCATGTAAGACCTCGTCTCATTTCAGTAGGAAGATGATTGCCAGAGCAGCAGCTCAAGATGTGAAGCCACAGAAAATGATTCAAGCTACTACCACAGTATTTGTCCAGGTTCCAGAAAGGGGAAGAAAAAAAAAAAGGTCGCGGGGGGTGGGGGGGGGGGCGGAGAGAGAAAAAAAGAAAAAGGCACGTGGAATTTTCTTTAAACTATCAGAGAACAACTACGTACTGACATGTGTATAATGGTGAGCATATACAGTTGACCACTTGATTAGAACAGTGGAATGAAAAACAGCTGGAGGACTTTAAGGGGTTGTCAGCAGAGAAAAAATAATGATAATGGGAGATACTAATTACTCCCATATAGACTGGGTAGATATAATGTAAAAAAATGATGCAAGGACTGTATTTTTAGCCTGGATAAATGAGTAGTTCTTAGAATGACCACTCAGAGGAGCCAAGTGGAGGATGGACTTCTGATTTAGTCATGAGTAGTACATAGGAGGGAGTTTGAAATGTAATATGGAGCAGTCAATTTGTCATCATGAACACAATGTGCTCAAATTCAATACTACTGCAGGAGAGGAAAAAGCAACAAAGAAGTACATTGCAGTGTGATGTAACTTAAAACGGAAATGAGTATTTTCTCCTTCAAAAGGAAATTAAGTATAAAAGTCAGGAGAATAATTAAGAAGAACTTTAAAGTAGCTGATTAAGGGACAAAATGCTTGCAATGACATTGAGAGCCTGTTTAAATACAGGCTTTAAATACAGCTTTAAATATATCATCACTCAAAATATGCTAACGAAAAAAAAAATCTCCAAGTCTGGCACAGTTAACAACTGAGCAAAGAAGACACTTAGAAGTAAAAAGATGTCCTTCAAAAAGTATAAGTTATGGCCAAAGAAGAAATATAGAAAATCCCAAATTCTGCCAAGTTAAACAAATAAAAACAAACCCAACACATATAGACCAGCTAAAATAGTTTTTGAACAACGGCTTGCTAAAATAATGAAGATTACTGATAAAAACATGTTTTACACAGTAGGAGGAATTAGGGGCCCAGCAGCAAGCTTTAAGGGAAGAGCAGCGAAGACTAGAGGCTCCTGTCACCAAACACAGTTGTGTACATCCAAATGTTTGTTGCTACTAATTGAGTACCCTGCACTCCCTCCCAGGCAGCTGTGGTTTAACAGGAATGTGTATATGCATAATTTTGACTGAAGCTTGGGTCCAGCCTTGTGATTGCCTCATTCTATTGTGTGTCTTCTAGCAGGCTGAAGAACATACTGCTGAAATGATGTGGTGGTGACTGATGGTTTCAGACTGGATTTCAGTCCCTGTTAACTTACAGACGTTTGGTTAATAGATGACTCTGAAGTGAATAGTCAAATGGGAAGCACCAAGGTCTGAGGAATTAGCCACTAGTCAAAGCACCGTGAAAGAGAGGCAACAAAGACAAAACTGAGTCCAGCCTGCTGTTTTGGGAGGGGTTACTGCTTCACCGACCTTGCTCTCACATGGAGATGTTTAGAGATGTTGATAGAGATGGGGATTAGGAGAACAGCTGTCCATAGCAGTAGGCGGTGTTGGCTGCTGTCACCTCTTTCCCTGGTTGTTATTGGCACCCCAGAGCTCCTGTCCTGCTCTGACCTAGTACTTTTATCCAGGCCATTAATAGCATTGCCTTCGCTGCAGTCCGCCTCCACCAGCATCCGGAGGACTCTGACTTATTCATTTGCCTCCAGAGGCAGCTACAATTCACAACCAGATGCATCCTGCTGGTCTCTTCACTCACACAAGATTGTAGGTAGCACTCACAGTCTTCTCCACTGGCAAAAATGGACCCAACTGGGATCTAACAGTCCAGTAACCAGGCTTCAAAGCCTATAAATGCCCAAGCATAGTCTGGACTAGTTCCTCATGCATCGTACCATGTGTTTCCCCGAAGGTTATGATCTTCTGCTGTACACTTAATGTATGTTTTTTAAACCAGTTAAGTACGTTGCATACATGCTAAGTGCAACCCCAGGTCCTGTGCGCACTTCACAAGACCTCTGACAGATTGTAGACATCTTGTTTGTCAGCATTCATGGGCCATTGGAGTCAGGCTGCCAAGCATGCCCACTCTGGGGCTGCAGGGCTAGAGCTGTTAAACTTCCATGTTCTAAGCCTGTGCAGCATTGCTCTAGCAAACAAGCGGGATTTGGGAATCCCTTTGCCTCCAGGTACTTGAAGGAGAGCTTCTTTATTTAGGGACAAGTTTCAACTGTCTCTAGGTAACAGAGAAAGTGTATTTTCTGCTGCTTCTCTACATGCTTCCTGCCTCTAAAAATAAGCTATTTAAAGATGCCATTTCCAATACTCACCAGTTCACCTGGGAACAGAGCTGGTACACAATATTGATATCGTACACAATTTCACAACCTTGTAGCTTACCCATTGACTAAGCCTTCTAGCCACGCTCACTTTACCTTGTTTAGCATTTTCACATAGAATTGTGGGTCTCCCTTGAATTAAGCTGGGAGGTGTTAAATCCATTTGTCCTAGCAGTGTTATCTATCTCCTAAGACTCAGTTATCACCTAACCAGAATCTCCTGAGGGTACACTAGAAACACCAAGTCTTTTATCTCCCTCATCCACTCCCTGTACAGGTTCTTCTCCTTCTAAGATTTTGTGACAGCCTGTGGCCACAGATTTTGTAGGCATCTCCCCACGTTGCACTGTTTGCTGTGGTCACATCAGGCAAGCCTGGAGCTTCTCCAAGCCACAGAGATAAGCAGGTGTGGAAGCTGACTGGGTAAACACTGTCAGCAGAAGGAGAGCAGCAAGTTGTGAAGTCCTGCTAGTAAAATAGGTCATTATAAGGACATAAAAAAGGGGATAACATGGATAAGACATGTCCTAAGGGGGTGTGAGAAAGGGTGGTCCTGCACAGGTATTCTCAGAGGTTGGCTACAGATGTATCAGATGCAGCCTTGAGTATAAACTGTGCTGTCTCTAAGGCTACTAGAAAGAGTAGAAATTATGCAATTACAGGAGCTTTTAATTTCCCAGTGCATGCTGGGCAATAAACAGCACCAGAACAGCATGGCTCAGGTATCTTCTGACAAGACAGAAAACAAATTTCCTTATCGATTCATTGTAATGTAAAACACAACGTTATTCCAGACATGGTTTTAGCGAATGGTGAGATTCCTCAGTCAGTCAGGCAACAAGAGTTGCGGGCAGGAGCAGGTGCCCGGCGTGGGCAGAACCTGCAAGGAGAAGGGTGGAGGAAGAGGAGACATGAGCTGGCTGCAGTCAAACCCCAAAAGTGGGATTTACTCTGTTTCAGTGAAGGCGATTAAGGGAACACAGGGAGCAACGAGATACTTACAGGGAGTGATGAGATATTCAACGAAATAGGAAGAGTGCAATAGAAATTATACTTAGAGAAGGCTGCCAGTTCCTTAGGTTAGGGCACTTGATTCAGAGTTAAAGATGATGCTCTATGAACCAGGAGAAACGGCTGCTGAAGGCGAGTCCCAGGGTTGGTAAGAAGATACAGGGGAGACTAGGTCAATGATTGGACTCAATGATCTTAAAGGTCTTTTCCAACCAAAATGATTCTATGAGAAACAAGCATTAGCAGGCTGCAAGAAGGATGTTAGCTATGTATCTTGAGAATAAATTCAGGTTAGTAAATCCATTGGTAATTTCAGAAGAGTCAAGTATGAGCTCCCAAAATGCAGAGGCAGCACAGGCTGAGAGAAGTAGCTCCTCATAGAGGAAGAAGGGGACCTTGACCTTGTTAAGGGATGGAGGAAGCAGGGTGAAATGTAACAGCAGAAAGGGCAAACTCAAACACTTGAGGACCAGCAATAAGGACATTTGCTATAAACCGATGAAATGGAAGCACTGAAGGAATAAAAAGACCTTGCCGCACTGAAGGATGAATGTGAAGCAGCAGCGTGATGCTTCTGTGAAAAAGGAATGGCATGATGCTAGCATGCATCAGATGAGTTATTTTTAGCAGAGACAGAAACATTGTCATTGCACAAGGCATTATGAGACTTCTTCCAGAATATCCTTGTCGCTCTGCATCCAGGAAGGACAAATTTCCACTGCACAGAGAAAACTATTTGGATACTGAGATAAACAAGCACCAGCTGATGAAGATCTACTAGAAGAGTCAGGTTCATTTGTCCTGGCCAGACAGAGCCTGAGAGGGGACAAATGTATTTCTCAAGAACCACTGAAAGAAAATGTTAAATTAAAAAATATTGAGAAAATATTGTAAGACATGTAATAATGGCACAAAATAATGAATAAGCTTAGATTGTGAACTGGAAAGTTTCTAGCCCTGCTGGGAGCGAAGTTCTGGACCAGGCTTCCAAGAAGGGTAGTGGGGCAGAGAAACCCATGGCAGTTTAACTTACAGTTTAATAAAACTACCTCCATAAACTTCTAAATGGAATAGCCTTGAAGATGGGCAGTTTAGCCTGGGACACAGCTCCTGGCTGGCCAACGAGTCAGCAAAACTGGAGTCATTTGTAGGAGGTGCTGCTTCAACCCCAGGCATCCAGGTTTCTGCTGGTCCCTGTTGAACATGAAGAATAAACAATTTCCCCCTTAATTAGCTTCTAAGGGTACCGGGGTTTTCCTTCTTCCAGAGCACTAGAGACAAGCTCTGGGCCTCATGCATTGGTACTCCCGGCATGACAGTCCCAGAGGCCTGCTCACACGTTAGGCTTAAGGCTATTGCCAGATTAGGGTCAGAAGGGAATTTTCCTAGATAGATAAAAAAAATGTGGTTGCATTTTTTGTGTGGTTTTGGTTTTTCTTTTTGTTTTGCTTCGGTTATTTTTTTTCCCTTCTCCAAGTTCACATCTATTTTCTAGATCGTATGTGGGTTTTTTTTCATAAATTCTCTGCCATCACCAGGCTGCAGACCCGCTGGTCTCTTAATCTCCCTGCTTGCTTCCTGCGGCATGTTACAGCTACAGCTTTTTTGCTACGAGGAGTCAGGAAGCATTTGCAGTGCCTGGTTTGTGGGATGCGTGGAGCAGGTGTCCAGTTCAGAGGCACTGGCAGAACAGTCATTGCACCTTTACTCACAACTGCAGGACACTTGACTATGAGATGACCCTGGAGGACTGCCCCAATGTGAACACAAGTACACACAGTAACTGCAAAAGCAGCTCTAAGAGGGAACATGGGAATTAACCCAGGCTCTCAGCTATACGAGCACAGATTTAAAGCACGCACAAGCACTGGCTGGCCTCCAGGGCTCGCTTGCAGGCAGGCGGGGATTTGGGATGAGGGATGTGTAAGAGACCAGACAAGGTGCAAGAGTAAGGGAGCCCCAAACCTGCAGGCTCTGCCTGCTGTAGGGGGATGAGCATCTCTCGCAGCTCTCAGGGGCTCCTCTGAGCCAACGTTTCCAGTGATCCCAGCACCCAACTCCCATGGCCCCTCTCTGCAGGTACCATGAAGGGAGGTGCCCCTGTGAGGCTCCCAGTGCAGGGACCCCCAACTGGGGAGGGACAGACACAACAGCAGCAGCCTCAGCTTTGGGTCAGGACCTCTGAGCTGGTGGAGTCAGCCCGAGTCTCAAGGGCCAGTGGGCCCAAGGAAGGGAATGGGTGTAAACAGCAAGGAGCATTGCATAGCCAGGTCCATGCCTGGCAACTCTCCCCACGGGGTTCCCTGTCTGCTTTCAGGATGAGCACACTGAACATCTTGAGTTGGATCTGAAGTGTAAACATCCTAAGTGTGGAAAAGCACACCACCTCATGGCAATGTCGGTGCTCAGTGCACAGCAGCACCCAGCCCCAGGGTCCCAGAATAACCTTTCCTGAGGAAGAGGGGCTCTGCTATTGCTGGGGAAATGTTGAGATCTGCAAAGCAACAGGGACAAGGGCTGTGCAGCCTCCAGCCCCAGTCAGAGGCGTGCAAGGAGTGCTGCTGGCAGGCCCTCTTGCTGCCCCACTGGCTTTTGCACATGGGGTCCAAAACAGCTTATACACAGAGCACAGGCCCCTCATGTTCCAGGTTTTACCCATGATGAATGGCCACTCTGATGCCCTTCCAGCTGCTTTCTAGCTTGGAGAGCACATTCAGGACATGCTAATGCAAGAGTGATTGAGAAGGAAGAGGGAGGAGGAAGGTGTGAAATCAGCATTGGTCCCTTGGAAGTTTGTTCCAGCAGAAGGGTACAGATGGCAGGGCTTGGTGCAGGGAGGGTTAGAGGCAACCACAGGAAAGTTGAGTCTGCAGCAGGAGCAGAAGTGGAAATGTTGAGAGTGCCTTGAAGAGAAACACAGTGAAAACCACAGCTCTGCTTACTGACTTCTCAGAAAACAGCCGCTGTCTAGTCCCCAGCCGTGGACTTCTGCAGCTCGGGGCAGAGCCACTCGCACAGGCAGTGAAGGATGCTGAAGTATGCTGTGACTTGGAGGAGGAAGGCTGGCTGTCCCACGTGCACCATGTGCCTTGGGTGAAGTGGATTTGCTTCCAAGAGACTTCCCCCAGGAGCTGGGGTCCCTACAAAGCCCCAGCTCTGCCTCTTATCTCTGGCATTTGGCAAGGAAATCCCCACAGGTACCGCTGATACCTGCAACGTGAGGGGGGCTCTTCCGGGCCAGTGATGCAGCCACCAGCGGGACTTACCTGTTGGTGTGTGCAGAGGAGAGCAAAGGCATGGTTTTACCTTGGGAGCTCCACGTCCAAAGTCCCAAACTGGGCTGTCTGCAGGGCAGCAGGGTGGCCAGGCTGGCACAGGAGAGGCACACACAGCTGCCTGCTGTTGAGCCAGGAGACATCCAGGCACCGAACAACTCCAAGAGCAAAGGTGGGCATGTCCCACCTGTTAGAGCTCAGGGGATGCATCCATGCTGCCCTGCTACCACAACAGCTACGCTCACCTCTGTGGTTGCAGCCACACCTGCTGGCTGCAGGGCTGAGCGAGGGACGTGCTCCAAGTGCTGCTCCTCACCGCTGTCCCCCGATCTTCTCCAGACAGCACCCACTCTTCCAGAGAGCTGGCTGTGCACCGCTCCCTGCTCTCCTGCCTCCTCTTTGCAACAGTACCTTTGCTGCCATCTGGGCAGCAGGAAAACCCCTTTCTGCAACTCTCACACCCTCCATAACAGACCTTAAATCAATAACCCCAGAACACAGGGCCAGTTATTGCTAACGGAAACCATTAAACTGTAGCACGGGGGGATAAAGCCAGCTTCCAACACTTGAAAGATTTATAGGGCACAACAGCAGGGTGTTAATGCTTTTGGCAACACCAATGCTTTCACATCCCCTGCCTTTCCTCAGCCACAGGAGTGAGGAGAGACAACCGTGTGCAGCCCAGCCCAAGGAACACAGCCGTGCTGGTACTGCGGCCAGCAGCACGGACATCTGGGGTGACACCGCAGTCTCAGGGCTGCCCGAATGCACACAGCTCAGGTCAATGAGGTAGCACATCCCCAAGGGCTTGTTCTGCCAGAGGATGTGCCCAGAGATGGGACACACCAGTTCATGCCCAGCTCTGGATTTGCCATGATATTCCCAGCACCCACCTGCCTCCACAGCTGCAGCATAGGTTCGAGGAAAGGCTGTGGAGAAACTTTGAGATCCGCTAAAGCTGTTGGAGAAGGCAACCCAGCTTTTGGGCTCACGAGCTTTTCTTCAGATCTGAATCAGCCTACAGCTCGTAGCTGTTTTAGCAGCTGGCTGAACAGAGGCTGTCCCTGCAACATTCTTGCTTGGACCCACATGTCCCCAGTGCTGCTGTGGCAGCTCACAGACCAGGGAGCTGCTTGTCAGCTCTGTGATCAGCCCAGCTGCCCTGGGCATGAGAGTGGCTGCACATTTACTGCAGCAAAAGGGGTTTGCACAGAGTCCCAGAAACAGCCACTCGCATTGTCCCGCTGAGTCCCTGCCAGGCACCGGCTTTCATCCCCTCCTGCCAAGCCAACATCTCTGGGAAGAGCTGCATTACTGATTAACAGCCCCCTGCCTGCCTCCCCCTCATCCCAATCACACCTTCTCCTGCAGCCACATCCTTGGACCCTCCCTTGTACAAAGTTCAGGGCCAGATAGGAGACGACAGGGTGGGAGCTCACCCCAAGGCTCACCCCACCCCACATACCTGGGGTACTGTGGAGGTCTCCCTGGGCCAGGCTATGGAGCAGCTTCAGTCATCCAGAGTGCAGGCAGGAGTGGGACCGGGGGCATCCATCCCTCTCCATCCAGGGGAGCAGAGAGGGCCCAAGCAGGCTCCAGTCATTGTGCTAATACCTGCCCCCTAACATTGCTGCACACACCAAGCGCACTCCTAAAGCGCCTCGGATGCCCGAGCATGATCCAGGTGGGAGGAGCAGCATCAGCTTGGCTGAAACCCTCGCCCTGCGTCACATCCTGCACCCACTGGACACCCCACCCTGGGTTTATTGCTGCTCTTCCCCTCCTTGCTGTCCTACTAGAGGAGAAGGTGCTGCTTCCATCAGGCAGAGTCTGGGGGGACTTTGACCAGCCCACTCCAGGCACTGTGAGGAGCCCTGGGGAGTACATCCCCTGCCCATCCCTTCCCTCCATGCTCCCTCAGCTCTGCAGCAGCTGCAGGCTCCCTCACTCCAGGGGAGCAGACAGGGGATCCAGCTGGACACTACTGCACCCTTCCCAAACCTGTCCCAGTCCCAAAGCTGGGGTGTGTGATGCCGTCTAAGGGTTCCCAACTAGCACTGCCAGCTCAGCCCCACTCCAGTGCTGGGAATTCCCAAGCTTGTCCCAGCCCAGGAGCAGCTCACAGCAGGGCTCTTCTCCAGCTGCCAGTAAGAGAGCACGGTGCAGGACACTGAGAGGGGCAGGGCAGGTGCTCGGGAGCTCCCTTGGGGGCTGCCTGGAATCACCCTTCTCCTCCATGAGCCACAGTGCATGGGGGGCCTGGACAGGCATCCTGCATCCCCTTCCCATCACTGTCCATCCATCCTCTGCCAAGCACCATTCTGCTGTGCTCTGCCCGCTGCAGATGCCTGTAAACTCCCTGCAGTTGCACCAACACCGCTCCTCAGGGAACACCCAGAGAGATGTCAGACATCCCTCTCCTGGCAAGCTGGAGAAAAAAGAGTGAACGGGCTCAAAGGGGACAGGCAGACATCGTAGTTGCACACAATGCCCTCAGAGCAGGCAGACTCCTGCTCCTGCCGAGGGCTTGAGCCCTTCATGCCCTAGCCTGCAGCTGGGAGAGGTGGTGGTGGAGGATCTTGCACTGCCCCTCAGTGGCCACTACGGGAGGTGCAGGTGGTCCCAAAACCCAGCCAGGTGCCTCAGGGTCAGTGCCCAATCCTTGCTCCAGCAGGGCCCAAGAGATAGTCAGAGGGGTCTGCGCCTCCTTAAAGAGTCATTCACGCTGTGCCAGGCCATTTGATGGCTCCCACAGACCCCTCAGAGTGGCTCGGTGACCCCAGTCCCTCCCCACTTTCCCCAGACACCCCACTCTTGCACCCAGTTGCTGGCCTGTGCTACCCCCTCATGAGGTCAGACTCTCCCACAGAACCCCCAGGGTCCTGAGGGGGCACAGCCCAAACCCACGCCTGGGAACAGCCCAGGTGAAGGAGGAGACGAGGCACTGCTGCTGTTTGGGCATCCACATTTATTACATGGCTGGGGCAGGCCTGGGGCTGCCACTCGCCTGGACCCCTCTGGTTGAAGGCAAATGACCCGTCCTCCTTAAATATTTGCTATAAAACAAATTTCTTTTTTTTCCTTTTCCTTTTTCTTAAAAACCCCACCTCTCTCTCTCTCCACGCTTTTTTTGTCTTTTACATTTGAATATAAAAGTGGGGGCGGGCTCTCCGCCTCACCTGCTGCTACCTCCGCAGGCTACGCTGTGCCTGCCGCAGCAGTGTGTCGAAGTCCAGGGAGTCAAACTTGCTCTTGACGGGGGCCGGGTCGAAATCCTCTCGGTTTGAGTCTGAAAGACAGTGGTAGAGGCTGCCTTGAGCCATGGGGACACTGGCACAGTCCCAGCCATCTCCACAGCAACTCTATCCCATCTTGTTTCACGCGCCAACCCCTGGGCTGATGGAGGATCGGATCTGGCCTTCATCACAGCGCTGGAGACACAGGGAGTCCCAGTCCAACCTCCCCTTGGGCAGGACTGTCCCTGGACATGTCCCTGCCCAGCCAAGCCTGACTGACCCCAAGGATGGGGACCCCTGCACCTCTGGGAATGAGAGGAACCAGGGTGCCACCCCACAACTTGGGGGCTGCGTGACTCACCCAAGTCGGCATAGTTCCTCCTACAGAACTGCCGGCGGCCGCCGAAGCACAGGTCAAAGGGCTGCTCGTCCGGGCGCCGCAGCTTGTGGCCACTCTCAATGGCAGCAAAGGCTTCCTCGGCATAGCGGTAGGTGACAAAGCCATAGTTGTCCCTGGAGCCGGACAAGGAGGAAGATCAGCAGCAATGCAGTATGTTTGTCTCCCCTTAGTCTGCACTGTTCCCTTGAGGAATGGGGAAAGGGCCAAGAGGAGCCATCCCCAGGAAGGGGCTGCCCCATGTTCCCGCAGCTCTTACCCCTCGGAGCGGAAGTGCAGGGTGCACTCCTCAATGTCCCCGAACACAGAGAAGCGGTGCCGCAGCTCCGACCGTGTCATCCTGCTGGGGATCTTGCCAATAAACACAACTCGACGCTCCTCCTGCGGGCAGGGATGCACCGTCCCGTGAGATGGGCATGGGGGTACTCGGTGTCTCCAGGCCTTCCCAGTGAGCAAGACCCAACCTGCATCCCCATCCATCACACCCTGCCCTGGCCAGAGCCTCGCAGCAATGCTGCCTGCAAGGCTGCAACCCCATGGCTTTCTGAAGTGATGGAGGGGCTGGGGACCCCCAAATCTCCAGCTCGTTTCCCATTCCCAAAGTACTCACTATTGCACGTTCCTTCTGGAGGATCCTCTGCCTTTGGTAGTGGTCCTGTGCATCGTAACTGTATCTGGCAGGGCAGAAACCGGACACGTGAGCTACAGGGTCACAGGGGTGCCAGAAGAGAGTGATCCTGGACGCAAGGGAGATACTGGAGAGTGGGGTCCACCCCTGACTGGGACACAGGAGGCTGGGAGATGGGTTGGGGGGAGCTCACACCCTGCAGGGTGGCCACGCTCACCTTCTGCGCCTGTTACTCCTCCTGCGGGGTGAGGGGGAGCGGGACTGGCTGCGGGATGTGGACCTGGACGAGTAGGAAGACGTTGATGATGAGGATGAGGACCTGTCTCGGGACCTGCCACATGACCCACAGCTGGAGTGAGAGGAGGAGCTGTGGGAACATCTTGAGCGGTACCTGGGGAAGGAGAGACATAGCTCAGTGCCAAGCCTTCCCTGTGCCCAGCACCACAAGGCTCCAGAGAGGAAAAATACCTCCATCCTCCCCAAGGTACTGCCAGGGCAGTAACGACACTAGAGATGCTGCTCTACTTGGCTCCAAACACCGCAGTGAAAGGGGAGCAGGTTTGCACCAGGCACAGCCTCTGAAGAGCAAGAAATAGTCACAGGGGAACTGTACAGCACATGGCTGCAGCCAGTCCAGGGCACAGGAGAGGCCAGGGCTGCTGTGCTGAGCCCCACACAGTGCACGAGATGACACTGGAGCCACCACATCTGCATTGCACTCAACAACCAGGAAAATGGAGACTGTACGTGCCTGCAGCTGCACCGAGGGCTGTGGCATCCACTGGTCCAGGGCTGGACTTCTGTGCTTGCAGCCCCTGCCTGCAAGAGCTTCTCTGGCAGAGCTCAAGTGCAGGAGGACTGAAACCCCTCTGGTACTAAGCTGTGCTGCCCCCAGCCAGCAGCAGGGTCCCTCTCTAAACATGCTGCCCACGGCTGGTCCCCACCAGAGGCAAACCCAGGCCCTGAGCAGGGTGTGCTGCCTTGTACTGCCACATATTCTCCTGAAGGACAGCAGGTCAGGGTGGCACAGCCCATGGGGACGTTGCCCAGCACAGACAGCTGCACTTGCTGGAAAGTCAGGCCAGACAGGGCAAGTCCCTGAGCTGCAAACCCCTGGGATGTAGCACTATACACATGCCCTTTCCAGCTCCAGCCTCCACAACTATTGGCCACAGATGAAGGGGCCTCGGTTGGACAAGCTCTTCATGCCCTGTGACCTACGATGTCTCCAGAACTGGCTGAAAACCCAGGGAAGGGCGGATGAGGGATCCATCGCCAGCTCCAGTGTCTCCCACCCCACCTGGGACAGGTCGTGCATCACTCAGATGCACAAGGACTCCAAAATAAATGCATCTGACAGAGACCAAGCTGTTCCACTTTCCTGCGTGGCCGCCTCCATAAGGAATGTGGGGAGCCCCCGAGGCAGCCAAGCCAGACACGTTTTTCTCTGCTTGCCTCCAGCAACTCCCTGGAGCTCCATTGTGGCTCCTCTCATTTCTACACTTAGGACCGCATGAGCGCCACAGCAGAAACACCAACAACTGCAATAATTCCCCAGAAAAAGCATCCAAAAGCCAAGATGCAGCCAAGGACTCATACCATGATGTTCCAGTAGTAAGGAAGCCTGGCTCAGTGGTGGCTTTGCAGGCACATCTGTCTAGACATTGGGTTCAGCCACTGGATACCCACTGGCAGGGTGTCGCAGCAGCTCCCCCAGTCTCTGCGAGCCAGGCACCCCTTCAGAAGGACCATAAGGACAGAAAGATCAAATACAACCATCAAGTAGGTCCATAAAGAGGTGTTTGGGCACCTTTGCAAAAGACCAGCCACCAGACAATTGCCCAAAGAGCAGACAGATGTTCCACCACTTACCTTCGCCACCGCTTGGGCGGTGGGGAGAACGACCGTGAGCGGGATCGGGAGGATGAGGATGAAGATGACTCGCTAGCTCCATCCGAACTGGAGCTGAAAGAGCGGCTGGCACGGCTCCGCCCAGCCCTCCAGCTGCTGGCAGAGGGGCTGGGTGAGTCCTGGGGTCTCCGGTAGCAGCGCAGGGACCTCTTGGCAGCAGCACGGCTGGGCTGGGCACTGGGGGTTCGCACCTCCTGGTCCCGGCAGGGGGATGCGGCTGGTGACAGGAGCACCGAGGTGGGGGGGCTGCTGCACCCAGAGGTGGCCTTGTTGGGGACGCTAGTCCGATAATCCAGGGGGGCTAGGCAGGCCATCCCCAGGGGCTCCTGGCTGGGCCCCACGGTGGTGGTGGGGGCTGGCGGGGTGGGCTTGGGCTGGTCCAGCGTCCGTTTGGTTAAGGAGGAGATGGGTTTGATTGTGATGTCCCGGTGGTGCTTGACGTTCCAGCGGGAGCCGCCCTCGGCGGGGGGCTGCGTGCAGGGGCTGCTGCTGCTCTCCAGCCGCGTCGCACCCGGGATGCAGTAGTCGTGGTCTCCTGAGCAGACATGGCTGGGGGCCGAGCTGGCAGGGGCCGGGCTCTTCCCTTGGAGCTTGCTCTGGGGCAGCAGCTTGGCTTTTGTCAGCTTGGTCATCTTCTGGAGCCCTTCCTGGGGCATGGACCCAGGTGACTTGGCCTTGGCAAGCAGTGAGACAGTAGGCAATGGCTTCCAGAGCTGGTGCGGGGGCGTTGCTGGGGGGGTGAGGCCTGCGAGAGCACCAGAGGGCTTTCAAGAGCAGCCCCTTGCTGCAGCCCACCTGGCTGGGACCCAGCCAGCTCCCCTCCAGCCCCGGGGTCTCCCACGGCTCCACAACAGCCGCTGCCTGGACACGTGGGCTCCCCTGCCTCGCCCTGGGCATTACCTGCCACGTTGGCCAGCTCAGAGGCCTGCAGGCTGTCCAGGGGCTTCCTGTCCTGCTGGGTCTCAGGCCTAAGAAAAGGAATGGAGACTTGTTAAACACAGTGGCCGAAGCCCAGCCCCAGTCCCCACGCCTGGGGCACCTGCCCAAGCTCTACCCAGACAGGGAGACAGAGGAGCTGAGAGCTGCAAGGATGAAATTTGCACAGCCCAGTCATGCTTCCCCCAATTTCTCCCCCTTAGTGCCAGCTCTGGTCCCCCCAGCAAGCTCAGCCCCTCCTGGGCCAGCAGACACAGCCCCCAGCACAGTTCGGACCCTGCTGGGACTGAGAGCTGCCCCACGCCCCCACCAAAGACAGGGCTCAGTCCTCTGCCGGGCTCCATGCTGGGGCACCAGCTGCGAAGGCACCGGTACTCACGCAGAGCTCCCTGCCAGCTGCTGGTCCTCGGGGGGCTGTACAGTAGGAGCCTCCTTCTTGGCTGAAAAGAGAGAGGGTGGGTGAGGGTGGTGAGAGGCAGGGGCCAGACCCAGCATATGGGGGGGACACACAGAGCATGCTGGGCACAATCAGGGAGAGGTTTCACAGTGCCACAACCCAACTCCTTGCAGAGAGATGCTGCAAGTCCCCTTTCCTTCGCAGGCTCTACACCACTCCCCTGGCCGCCCCAGGGATCCCCAGCTGCTTTTCACAGGTGAGGAAAGGGATGGGAGCAGAGACACCCCCAGGACAAGGCACCCAGGCAGGGTAACAACAGCCCAAAAGCAGCAGTATCCTGGCCCCCCTCAGCTCCCACCCCATTGCAGAGAGCATGGGCAGCCTGGGGAGGCCAGCGTGGCACAGAGGGAGCCCCACAGGGGACGGTACAGCACGCTGCATCCGCACCTTCAGACTTCTCGAACTGCTCCAGCAGGCTGGACAGGTCGGTGGCTTCAATCCCTGGGACAGGGAGAGAGCACAGCAAGTCAGGTCAGCCAAAACTCTCCCGGCACCACATGGATGCACCCCAGCTCCATCCTCCCCCTGCGTCAGCCTCCCCAGGTGATGGGGTGAGTGCTGGGGAGGAGAAACAGCGGCAAAGCCTGCAGCACCTCCATATCTCCCATAGCAAGGACAGGAGCACCCAGCTTTGCAGTCCCAGGAAGGACCAGTTTGGGCACAGCCAGCCCAGATCATCCACTGAAGGCAACATTCTGGCACAGTGCTGGAAACAGACTGCAAGCCTGTGGGCGCAGCTTTGCCACTCTCACCCCTCAAAGTGCCAGGAACCAATCCCACCACCCACGGCTGCCGGCAGCACTGCAGCCTTACCGGCTGGTGATGCTCAGCCCAGTGCCCTGCACCCTCCCGCTCACCAATCTCGCTGATGAAGGCTTGCACGATGTCCTTGCTGCTGTCACTGGGCCGCACTGGGCTGAGGAGCGGCTGGTGCCTCCATGGCCGCACAGCAGCTGCCTTGGTGGGCAGGCTGCTCTCTCGACCTGCTTTCGGTGGTGGTGGTGTTGCTGCAGCCTGGGAGGTGGATTTTTGGCTGGGTGGCTCCTGCTCAGCAGCTGCCTTGGGCTCCAGCAGGGCTTTCTCCCCTGCCCCCTTGCCCAGCCCTGCAGCTTCCTTGGTGAGGTGGCTGCCAGGGGACTCCCCAACAGTGCCAGCAGCAGGGGACACCTCCACAGGACAATGGATGGCAGCTGGGGGGGCCTTTGGGAGCTGGGTGGGGGTTACAGCCTGGGGCTCCTCTGGAGCCTGGGTGGGGGCAGCCTGGGGGGCTGCCATGTGCTGGGCTGGCGCTGCAGGAGGGACCCTGCCGGGCTGGGCAGGGGCTGGAGTGGCCTTGGGGATCGAGCTGTCCCCTGCCAGCCGTGCCTGCCTCCTGGGGTCTGACACCCTGCTGGTCACTGGCTTGGCTGGGCCACCGGCAGCCCCCACCTTGCTGGCCGGGGCGGCGGGTGGCTGGGCAGGCAGAGGCTCCCCATGCAGGAGGGCTGTGCTGGGGGAGCCGCCAGCCGGGAAGGTGGCAGCACCCTGCAGTGCCACTCCGGGGTCCCCATACGTCAGGGGAGGCACCAGAGGGGGCATGGGGACTCCTGGCCAGTAGGATGGTGGCACCCACCCCACCGGGGCATAGGGGCCACCGGGGCCAAAGGGAGGTGGGGGCGGCACGGCCGGTGGGGGCCAGGCCATGGCTGGAGGTGGGAGGCCAGGCATCATGTGAAAAGTACTGGGGGAGCCGGTGCTGGGTGGCGGGGGCAAACCATGGCAGCCCACGGGCTGTGGGCCAAAGCAGGGCCAGGAAGGCACTGGTGGGTAAAGGGCATAAGCACCGGCAGAGGCTGGTGGCATCCCAGGGGGGGCCACCCCAGCAGCTGGGGGCACGTTTGGCGTGACGAAAGGCATTGGTGTTGATGGGGATGGTGCAGCTGTGGTGGGTGCCAGAGCCATGGCAGGTGCAGGAGCTAAGGCCGGAGCAGCAGGAGCTTTGCCAGCAGAAGGGAGAGCAGCGGGGCTGGTGGGTTTCTCCAAGCTTTTCTGAGCGCTGGCCGCCTCAGTGGTGGGCTGCACAGGTGACACCAGGCAGGGGATCTCTGCCAGCTCAGTAGGAGGCTCAGGGACACTGGGCCACTTGCTGGCTGCTTGCTTCTCTCCATCCTTCCTGCCACCCAGGCTGGGCTGGCGGTGCAGCATGCGGATGCGGTATTCCCGCAAGCTCAGGGCCTTGGGCTTGGCTTCCTTGGGCAGGACCTCACTCGGCTCTGCTGCTGGCAGGTGCTGGGAGGGTTCTGACCCCACAGCTTGCTCTGGGAGCGGAGAAGCAGCCTCCGAGAGCCCGCGGCCCTGTCCAGCAGCTGGCTGTGCATCCCCCTCACCGTGGTCTGCTGGGCTGGGACACACAGCTGCTGGCCGCTCCTCCATGCTCGGTGCGGTCTTCTCCGGAGGCACCACAGTCTCAGCCTTCTCCAGGGCTACAGTCACCACTTCTGGCACCGTCTCCTTCTGCACTTTCTCAGGCAGGGAGGCCCCTGCCATGCTCAGGGGCCTGCCCCGGGGCTGTGGCGCCGGCTCAGCTCGCAGCTCCATCTGCCCCTCCCTGCGGACTCGCTCCAGCTGCCGCGCCAGGAAGTCTGACACCTGGACAGAGGGACGCGCTGCCCGACGCCGGCTAGTGGGCAGCTGGCCCAAGGGCTGCCCGGAGCCAGCCGAGTGGAGGTGGGGGGCCGCGCAGTCTCGGCCTGGCCTGGCCTGCTCGCTTTGGTCCTCTGCTTTCTTTTTCCGACTCTTCCTTGCTCTCTCACGGCCGCGTCCCTTCTCAGAGCCCTTGTGTTTGGCGCCCGACGGTGCCTCCGTGCTGCACCGGGAGCTGCTGTCAGGGCTCCTGGTTCTGGGCGCTGCTGTCTCCTGTGGGGATGTGCTCTCTGGGGTAGTGCAGGAGGGCTCCTTCTCAGGTGTTTTCTCCTTCTCCTCCTCCTCCATCCTGTTTTCCTGGGCTGGAGTTCCTGGAAACTCCTCTCGATCCTCTGGGATTGACTCCCTGGGAGCCTCCTCTGCTCCCACAAGCTGGGGCTCCAGGTCAGGGAAGCTGGGGGCCAGTGGCTGCAGGACCACAGGGATTTCCACGCTCTCCCCCTCGCCAGGCACAATTTCCAGCAAGACGGGACCACTTAGGAGCTCCTTGGCCACCGGCTCGGTCTCAGGGTCCAGGCACACAGTGAAGGTGGGCAGGCAGTAGGGGTGCATGGACTTCACCAGCTCGCTCAGGGACACATCACCTGTGTTGATGATGCAGGGGTCTTCACGCTCCTCCAGCTCTGCCCTGGCTCCACTCACACAAAACTCCCTGGCCTCTATGCTGCTGTCTAGCGCTGGGCTCAAGGCAGCCTCCGCCTCCTCCTCCTCTTCCTCCCCGTCGCTGCGCTGTGGCACGGGCTGTTCTCGGGCCCGATTCCGGCCCAGCTTTCTCTCCATCCTTGGGGTGCAGACTTGCTTCTTCGGCAGTGCTGGGTCCTCGAGGCCATGAGTGGCACGGTCCCAAGCCACGTCTGTGTCAGCCTGCAAAAGGGAACCAGAGCGACCATCAGCTCCTGGGCTTTCACTGGAACCTCACCAGGCACAGCCAGCTGTGGGTCTGTTGCAACTCTGCAGCAAAGCCCCTGCGCAGACAAAAAACTGGAACACATTTGACCCTCCCAGTAAGACACAACAGAGCTGGAAATCTGTCATCTCTACAGGGCCAACCGCAGCATCCCAGTCCCACAGTGCCCACCAGTTGGGGCAGCCTCTGCTCCCACTGCCATCAGTGCCCTGCAAAAGCATCGCTTCTGGGAGAGGACACCTGTGCCAGGCGGGCAGGCAGAGGGACAGCAGCAGGGACACAGTTGCCCCAGCACCATCCTGATGCTGCCCATTCAGCTTCTCCTGCCTGGCTGCTCACCTTCCCAACCACAGCAATGCTGCTGCTGCTCAGAGGCCTGAGAACCTTGGGCTGCTCCAGGGCAGAACTCTCATAATCCAGCGAAGGCCGGGACAAGCTGAGAAACTTCTGAAACTGCAGAGGAGATGGACAGAGCATGAGCAGGTTTCTGCTGCTGGAGAGAATAGGCCATCCCCCAGCCCTGCAGCAGCCACATGTCACCACCAGGAGCCTGGGAGCAGCTCAGCCCTGTTTCACCCACAGCATGTGCAGCCCCGGCTGGCCGCGCAGAGGGAGACACGCTGCTCCCCAGAGCCTCCAGCACATCTCTGGCTCTACACCAAGACCCACAGCAACGGCACGGCCTTCTGACCCCACACCAGAGCCCTGGGGCTGCCCAGGGCTGCCTCAGCCCTTCTCTCATGTCACTGGCCAGAGAGATCATCCTAAGGTGCTGGCGACCAGGGTCTCACCACCACAGGACACCCCCATGCCAGAGGCTGGCAGAAAGGTGCTTGGCATAGCCCTACCTGAGCATCTTCCCACCCATTTTTGGATCAGGCCAGCTCTACCTCACAGCTCACCGAGGTATTCTCCCGCTCCCGAGGCGAGCTCAGCAGCTCCGCGTCCATGATGGTGTCAAAGGGAGACAGGGTCTCATCATCTGTACTGTCCAGGATCTCGGTGATGGCAGTCAGCAGGGACAACTCATTCTGCGCATCCAGGCAGGCCTTGCTCTGCTGCAAGGTCAGAAGTGGTCTCAGGGGATGGCGGGGCATGGCCATGGGGGATGCTGTCACCACCCCCACCCATGGCACCGCCAGAGGCGGACCAGTCGCCGCTTCCTGCGCCCACACAGGGGCTCCCACCTCGCTCAGAGAGAGGTCCTCGATGATGGAGATCACAGAGGAGTCCAAATAGTTCTGCATCGTCCCCAGGATCTCCTCAGCCTCCAAAATGGTTTCTGCATCCAGTGATGTTAAGTTTAGGTCATCCTCCTCGAGGGAAAAGCACTGTTGAGGAGCACAGGGAGCCAGGTGAACACTTTGCAGAGCACACTACCAGCGCTGATCCCCTCTGCAGCGCACGTGGGCTCCCCACAGCCTGTGCTGCAAACAGCAGCTGAGCTCCCTGTCGCACCCCCAGCTTCCCCAAATCCACAGGGCAGGCGGGACACGGCCGCGTGCAGGTCAGACAATAGCACCGGGGACCTTTCCCCCTTGCTTTTCAGGAGAGGTTCAGGCCAGTCCACCCCACTGCACAAAGCCCCGTCCCGCTTTCAGCCCGAGACCCTCCCGATTACCAGGGATGCCTCCACACTGAAAGCTCCTGCCCAATTCTCTCTGGAGCTGCAGGATGGGGAAAGACGAATTGATAAGCCCCCAGCAGTTCCCAGGCTCTGCCCAACACCACGTACTGCTCGTGCTGGACGGGAAGGGGAGCGACAAGCTCCCCCCTCCCCACAGGCTGTCACGCGCTCCTCTGACTCTGGCTGTCGGCACTTCAGATAAGCCCCAAAACATTCCAAAATTCATAACAAAAGTGCAGGAGTCAGCAACAGGGATGCAGCCGGCTGCCACTGCCGCAGCCCTACCCTGGCACCTCTGCTGCAGGCTACAAGAGGACATAGACTGTGCTCATGATCTAGGACCAAACCGGCTTTGTTGCTGTTCTTCCTTCAAATTCCGAGCCCCACATCCTTTCCAGAACCCCAGCCAGCTCCAGCGATGTTCGGGTACTACCCAATAACTTTGGAAAGATCTTGGCACCACACCCTGTGGTGCCACACGTGCCAGTGCTATAGGGTGGCCAGGAAAAGCGAGATGCCGGGTGAGGGCAGGGGCTGTAGCCCCAGGCTGAACTGAGCCACCAGACATGCAGCCTCTGCCAGGAGCAGAGCGGCCGCGCAGGAGTGTCATCGGCACGAGACAGGATGGGAATTCCTGTTTGCAGATGGGCTTAGGCAGAGATAACAAAGGCAGGGAAGATAAGGGCACCAAGGACGGAGCCCTGGGAGAGCACACCTCCCTCCCAAAGTTGGCAAGGAGCAGGCAGCGAGCTGTCCTCCCCCTGCAGCAGCACGGGGAGAATCTGGCTGAAACCTGGAGGATGCGCATCTGATGCGGCTCACCTGTGTTTCACGTAAGTATAATACCACAGCTTGCACAAGCCTGAGCTCACTCAGGACAAAATGACCCCTGTCCCTGAACAAGACCTGCCTGAACTTCGAAATCCTCTTCTGGCAAGTGGGCAGCCATACCAGTAGAGCAAGGTGTATCACTAAATAGGTGTTTCCTGAAATACAGCAGCACCAAAGCCATGTGCCAAAATCCCCAGTCCCTGGGGCTCTTCAGAAACTTGTCCCCACGAGACAGAGGAAGCAACTCTTGCTGCTGCGCAGCCAGGAGCCCTGTGCAACCCTGGAGCACGGGCATCTCAGGACCAGGCTGGGAATCAAAGCCAGGACTCTCACGGCATCCACCTACCCCAAATCCCCCTGGCCTGTCACTGTGTGACAACACTGCAGCCCCAAAAAGCAGAAGCCTGCAGGGGTTTGGAGCTCAGTTGGCAGCTCAGCAGCCTGGGCACCCTCTCCCAGGGCTCTCTCTGTCTGGAAGCGGAGTCCACCGTTGACACCGGGGCACCGCTCCACCCCACCGTGCAGATCAGCCTACTGAGCAGTTTTACCACTCAGCATCTCCCTCCCTCGGCCGGCGTTGGCTGCCAGTCAGAGCCCGGCGCAGAGCCCCGCTGGCAGCCGTCTGCAGCACAGCCCAGCCAGGATTCCCAGCCAGTCCTCCTGCAGATACCAGCAGGAGCAGGGAAACACATCCAGCACCACCAAGAGCCAGTGTGCAGCCCTGAGTCAGCAGTGGCCACTGGAGGAGACACTGGGAGGGACCTCACAGAACATGAGCAGCCAAGGGACACGGAGGCTGGCTCAACCCTACCCACTGATGGCATGGGGGTCAGGGGATGCCCCCGGGGCTGCACAGCCCTGCTCATCCTGCCACAGGGCTGGCTCCCCCCAAAGGCAGCATCTAATAAGAGGTTTCCAGCCGTGACCTGCGCCGGACGTTTGGAGGGAGGGAAGAAAAATCCTCCCACTCAAATGGCCACTTCCCGCTGCTCCCGCCTGCAGCCCGGGAGGGAGGGCGGGCGATCTCCCAAGCCCTCCTCGACTCCTTTGACTCAGTGCCTTGCAAGGAGTCCCACAGCCGTGAGTCACCAGAGAAGGAGGCCGTGTTCCCCCAGGACTCCCTTTGATCCACCTGGGGCTGGGCACCTCCTTCAGCCCTCGCCGCTTGTGCGTCGGGGCGGGGGTACAAACCAGCCCAGCCTGTTCCCACATCCCTGCCTGCTTCCCTCCCTGCCAGAGACCCCTGTACCCCCCTAGCTCAGGAGGACACCCTCTGTGCTCTCCCAGCTCCCTGGGTTTGCTTTGTGCTCAGCAGGTAGGAGGCCATATGCTGCAGGTCACAGGGACATTCGAGGGTGGGCTTGGGCTCGGTCCATGCCCTACCAGAGCAGCTGGCACTGCCAGGGACAAGGGGGCATGACCACAGCCCCAGAGCAGCTTCAGGCACGCAGGGAGCTGGGACTTGAGCCCACAGTTTAAGATGGTGACAGCCTGAGCACGGCCACCAGCTCCTCCGGCACCCAGCCAGCGCAGGGGATGCTGCACTCGCTGCTGTGGTACCCAGGAGGCACAGCCGAGGCCTCTGTGGGCAGCCGCCCATCCGAGCCATGCTGGTGACTTGCAACACGTGTGCCCAGCCAGGGCTACACCCCAAGCAGAGAGTGGCCACCTTCCTCGCAGCACTCTGCCTGGGCAGGCTGCCAGGGCAGCTCTTACCTGGCCGGAGCTGCCGGCAAGGGCGCAGGGTGAGCCGGGGAAGCCGGGGGGCTCCACCCGGCTGGCCCTGCACCAGCAGAGGATGCTCCATGGATTCCTCAGCTGCTTTTGGGAAGCAGCAGGTGGGAACACACCTCTCTTGCCAAAATGCAGATCCATCCTTCCCCATCAGGGAGAGTCAATGGTGCACCCCTGCCCAGGCTCAGGGTGGGGGGTCTCCCCCAGTATCCCGTCCAGTCAGGCAGGAGCACCCTGGAAGGGACAGAAGCATGAAGTTCCCCAAAATCCTGACTGATGCACAGGGCAGGTGCCCTGAGGTCCTGTCCGGGGGTGCTGCATCCCTGCACTCCCTGTCCAGACGGCAGCGCACCCGCGCCCAGCGCCTCAGCCCGGCGCCGGCAAGGGCCCAGCGGGGCCAGTGACAGGGACACGGGGCACGGGCGGCAGCACCGTGCCCCACACCTGCCGGGCAGCGGGAGCCGCTTTTCCCGGGGTAGTCCCTCGCTTTCCCCAGGATAAGATCGCAGCGCAGCTCAGAGAAGTTCCCTCGTCCCGCAGCGGGCCGGAGCACCCGCGTTCCCCGCCGGGAGCTCCCGCCACCGAAACCGGCCCGGCCCGCCCCCCCCGCCGCGGCTGCAGGTGGCGGCACCGGAACGGACAGACCGAGGCGGGGAACTCGGCCAGCGCCCCCCCGACCCCCACACCCCACGGGCTGAGTGTCACCTCCCGCGGGAGGCACCAACACCCCCGCCCGGCGTGTACCGGGGCCGTGCCGGGGCCCCTCCGCCCCGGGGGCTTCCCCGCGCCGGTGCCGCCGCCACCCCACCCCAGCGGGAGAGCACCGGGCACCCCGCTCCGCCCGCGGGACGGCCGCCCCCGGCCCATGCAGGGCCACCCGGCAGGCCCGCTCCCGGCACACGTGGTGCCGCCGCCGCGGGAGCCGCCCCAGCCTCCACGTGTCACGGCGCGGCCCGCCGCGCCCCACCGGCGCCTACCTGCGGGGGGCTGCCGGCGCGGGCAGACAGCTCCCGGGGGGCTCCGCCGGCCGCCAGCCCTCGCTGAGCTGCCCCGGCCGCGGCGCCGCCGCCCCCGGCCCCGAGCGCGGCGGGCACCGCTCTGCCCCGCAGCGCCGCCATCTTGGCGCCTCGGCTTCCAGCGCGGCCACTGCCGGGCGCGGCACGTGACCGCCGCCCGCCCCGCACTACAGCTCCCAGCGGCCAGCGCGGGCCCGCCCCTCCCCGCGCGGGGCACGCCGGGAGCTCACCCCTTCGCTGCCGGCAACGCGCCCTGCGGCAGGCGCCGGCCGGCGGGAGCGCCCGGCCGCGGGGGGCGGGCGGCCATCTTGGGAGCGGGCAGGCCTTCCAGCTTCACCACCATCTTTGCGGCGGGCGAGGGCGAGGAGGGTCGGCGCCACCCTGCGGCGCGCGGTGGGCGGGGCGGCGCGAGCGTCACTGGCGGGAAGCGGCCAACCGGGGCGGGGCGAGGGCGCGTTTTCCCGCGGCGCCGGCAGGGCCCGCCCCGCTGCCGGCTCTGCCGCACACGTGGGCGCGGCGGCCTCCGGCGTCCCCTAGGCTGTCGGGACGCGGGGACAGAGCTGCTGCAGGAGCAGCGCCCGGCCGGGGCTCGCTGTCCGCGGCTGTCAGCCGGCCCTGCGCCGGGGGAGGACTTTGCAGCGGTGCGAATGGTGCTTTGTGGGGCCGAACTTCATGTGGGGTTGATGGGGGAGTCACACGCGAGCGGCGGGCAAGGGGGAGCAAAAAAACCTCTTGGGGGTGAAAGGCAGGATGGGCAGCTCGTGCTGCCCTGCAGCTCTGTGGCACAGCTGCGGGGCAGGACTGGATACCAAGTAATAACCTTGTGCAGCTCTCCGGAGCTGGCACACAGAAAATCCCCTGGAAGACGCAAGGGATGGGAGGAAACCAAACTTGGCTCATTTGACACAGCTGCGATCCAGTGTTGCTCCCCAAGGAGCGGCAAGGGATGTTGGTGTGCACAGCTCTTGGCCTGGCTCTGTTCTGGTACCCCCTGTTCAGCAAGCCCAGAGTACCTTTGGGTGCTGTCACCTCCTGTGGCTCTTCTTCCACCACTCCCATAGAACGGTTTTCTTGTGGAGCGCAGGGATGTGCTCACAGCAGCACAAGAGCAGCATGGACATGCTGGTAGGAGCTTTGCAGTGCAGGATTCACCTGCCGAGGGTAATTGTGCTGGCCTCTCTGTTGGCCCCTGGGGGCACAGACCTGCCCAGGCCAGATTCCCTTGGGGATCCACAGGATAGAGCTGCTTTATTTGGCCTTGTGTGCCTCGTCCCTGAGCCAGGGCATGTCTGACATGTGGAGCCTCATCCGGTTGCTCTCCTTCCTTCCATCCCTGCCACAAGGGACTTCCATCTGTGATCGCTTGTCCCACATCACCTCCTGCCTCAGAGCGGCTGCTCCTCCCCAGCAACAAACAGGCTTTTCTCTCTGGGAGCTGCTCCCCTCCTCCTCCAAGCAGCCTGTAGCACCTTCCAAGCCTCTTGCTGACACCCTTGTCTGGTTTCCCTGTCTGAAAGACACTTTGCTTGTCCTGAGCTAAACGTGTCTAAATCAAGGAACAAGTCACTTTGGTAAAGCCTATGCCTCCCCAGTGGCCCAAGGAGAGGTTGGTCACAAACAGGCACCCAGGGACCTGCCCACAGGGTTGTGGAGCGATGTTGCCCTTGGAGCCCTGAACCGTCCTCTCCCTGGGGTGCATCTAGGCGTGCAGTGACCTGCCTAATCACTCTGTCCCTGCGTGAGGCAGGACCCTGTAGCATTGCAAAGCTGATCCCCCACAGAGCAAGCCGAGCCTGATGTGAATCACACACGTGGGACCATATCCCCTGCACATGGGGTCCCTGTGGTGCGACCAGAGGGAAACCCATGTGCAGGTACCTCCCTCTCACGGTATGACCCATGGTAGGGGGTGGTCTTCCAGCACAAGGGCAGTGCCAGGCACTCCTGCTGGTTTACAAGGAAAACAAACAGGTAGAAAGGAAAATGCACATAGTGCATCCCAGGTCTGCAGCTGCCCTCCCGCCACATGCAGTGTTGGTGTTCCGGGCCAGGCACGGCCTGCAAACGGCCCATCCTGGTGCTGCCTGTTGCCCTGCGGGCTCAGCCTGAGCAGCACCCAGAGCAGAGAGCTTGTTCAGGGTTGGTAGGAACAGCCTGCGAAGGAGAGCTCAAACCCATCTGGTGCTTCAAGAACAGTCAGTGAAGAGGAATGCAAATCCCACCTGGGCGGGAGCAGATGGGCTCGTGTCTGCCCTTCAGCAGGGAGAGGGGGCCGGGGCTCCCCCTGGGCAGTTTGCTCTGGCCAGGCTGCTGCTCCTGCCCTCGCAGACAGAGCCGCTGGGCCGCACTGGGCTCTGCCCCTGCAGCGGGTGTGCAGGGTCCTGCAGAGCTGCACGGGGCTGCAGGAAGATCCCTTGTGGGGCTCCTCTTTGGGGGTGTGATGCTCGTGGGGAAGAAGCCCCCAGGGAGACCCTGTCTGGATGGTGCTCTGCTCCTTCTGCGCCGTCTCTCTTGCCCCAGTCCTGTGAGGGCGGGTGGATGCAGTCATATCCCTGCATGGCACAGGGTGCAGCGCAGATCCAAGCAGCTCCCCTGCCTGGCAGCCCCTGCACGAGGTGCAGCAAACACCAGCCACGATCTCCCCAGCCGTGCAACACACCACTACAAACCCTTTTCCTTCCTGCCCGCCCCCGGTTCTGCAGCTGCCTGGCCCCTTCCCTCCCACTCACCCTCCTCCAGCCTGCCCCGGGGGCTGGCAGCCCTCACGGTGCCCCAGCCTGGGGGACTGCCAAGGTCCCAAATAGCACCAGCGTTGTGCAGCGCAGCGCTGAGCAGCCACGGCGTCCCCGCTGCTCCCCCGGCCTCCCGGGTAGGAACCGCCACCAGCTGCCCTGGGATGCGGCCCTCAGCTACGGGCCCTCGGGCAGGAGCGTTCACCCGCTCCCCTGGGTGGGGATGCTCGCACACTCGCCTCTCCACCGTGGCCCTGGTTCTCTCCACCCGGCGGGAGGGCAGCCGGGGCCCGGAGCTGCTGGCCGCCTGCCTGGAGCTGCAGCCTGGGGCCTCCGCAGGGCCCTGGGGAGCGGCGCTGAGCTCCCGGGGCCGGAGGAAGCCTGGGGAGAGGCTCAGCCTGCCGCCACCTCCCCGGGGAGGACAAGCCCCCGGGGCTGCACAGCCCGTGGGCCGTAAAGCCCGCACCCACGGGGGCTTTGGGGGCAGTACTGCCCCCCTCCGAGGGATGCTGACGCCGGGAGGAAGCGCCAAGGCCCGGGCGCCTCCTCGGGACCCATGCTCCCCGTCTTCTCACAGTCCAGCCCGGCCCAGGGCGGGGGCGGCAGAACGAGAGCCCCGGGCCGGGGGCGGCACAACGAGAGCCCCGGGCCGGGGTGGGGGGCTGGCGCGGCGCCTGACATGGCGGGGCGCGCCCGCCCCGGGGTGACGCGGGGAAAGGGGGGGCGCGCACGCACGCAGCACGCACGCGCCCGCGGGGAGGCGGTGGGGGGGCGTCCCGCGCACGCGCAGAGGCGCGCCCGCCCGCCGCCGCCGCTGCCGCCGGCGCAGCCGCCCCCGCTCCCGCTCCGCCGCCGCGGCCCCCGCCCCGCCCGCCCCCGCCGGTCCGCGGCGCGCCCGCCCGCTCCTGGCCGTGGCCGTGCCCGCGGCCGCGCGGGGCTGCCCGCCACCCGCCGCGCCGGAGCCCGCGGCGCGCCGCCCATGCGAGACCCCCGCGGCCCGGGCAGCGCGCAGCGACCCCCGGCCGGGCCAGGCATGTGAAGATGTCAGTGGGCTGTGCATGCCCTGGTGAGTGCCGGGGCCGTGGGGGCCGGGGGCGTGGGGCTGGGGTCCCCACAGCTTTGGGGCTGGCTGTGGGGCTGGGGACCGGGTATGGGGGGGGGGACACCCAATGTTATTGATGCTGGGCGCGGGATATGGGGCTGGGGTCCCCGCGGCATTGGCGTCGGGGTCTGGTTGTGGGGCTGGGTCCCCAAAGCATGGGGCCTGGGATCTGGCGGTAGGGCTGGCATCCCCACTGTATTGATGCTGGTGTCCAGCTGTGGTGCTGGGTCCCCACGGCATTGGTGGTGCGGTCTGGCTATGGGGCTGGGTCTGCGGGGCATTGCTGCTGGGAGCTGGCCCTGCAGTTCGGCCATGGGGCTGGGGTCTCCATGGCATTGGTGCTGGGGGCCACTTATAGAGCAGGGGTCAGCAAGGTGTGGGACTGGGGTCCCAGCACTATGGTGTGAAGATGGAGTCCCTATGGTATGGCTGCTACAGTGCAGCTGTAGGACTGGAGTCCCCAAGGCATGAGTGCTGGGGTCTGGCTGTGGGGCTGGGACCCCACAGTGTGAGTGCTGGGGTCCCCATGGCATGGATGCTGAGGTCCGTTCATGAGGCTGGGACCCAACAGCATGGGTGCCAGTACCAGCCCTCAGGGCTGGGACCCTGCGAGCAGAGTGCTGCAGGGGCTTTGGGCAGGCATGCAGGTGACACTGTGATGGGTGACCCCCATGGAGGTGTGGGGCACAGGGTCCCTGGAGGGGCTTGGCCATGCTGCCAGTGGGTGCTGGGTGCCCCCCGCCATGGCCATTGTAGGGGGCTTGCAGAGGGGGCTCCTTCCCCATCCTGGCCCCTGTGGGCTGGCCGGGCTGATGGGTTACCCTGGGGGGTGTGACAAGTTGGTGAGGTCTCGGCAGGGTGCTCTCGAAGAGATGCTCACCCAGACGCCTGGGGTCGGAGGCAGGTTTGGGGCAGCTGGCCCGGCTGCATCGCCTGCTGCTGTGTGCAGGATGTCACTGTGCTGGGAGCAAGGCAGGGCAGGGGTCCGGGTGGGCTGCCGGAGCCTCCGCCAGCACCAGTTCCCAGTGGCGCCGGGTGCTGGAAGGAGGGAGCCCTGCCCAGGGGTCCTGGTGTTTGGGTTCTGCCGTTTCCCAGCGCAGCTGGCACTTGGGGTCCCCGTGGGGGGACGGCAGGGATGCTCCTCAGCCCAGCTTCCACAACCACTTTCCGGTACCCTGGCAGTCCCAAGGGAGCCGCTTGCCAGGCTGAGACTCCCGTGCTGGGGGGCCGGGGGGGGCAGCGGGACGCTGTGACAGCACATGGTCCCTGTGCATCCGCCGGCGCTGCCTCTCTTGAGGCTGGATCCACGGGGCGGGGAACGGGGGTGCCCCAGCTTGGCGCCCCCCCGCCCCTGCACTGCCTGCGCCTCTCCGCCGTGTTTCCATGAAGGCAGGCGGCCCCTTCCCCCATCCTCCTCCTCCATCTCCCACTGGAAGCTGCCAGAGCGCTGCTTCCTCAAGCAGAAAGTCACGTGAACCTCCCTTCGAGCCAGGCCGAGCAGCCACAGCACCCGCCCTGGCAGGGACCCCGCACCCGGGGGCTCGACTCCCCCTCCCCGGCACCCCCTCCGACCTTGGCCGGGGTCCCGCCTTGACGGAGGAGGCGGCAGGGCAGCGGCTAACGGCCGAGCCCCATCGCGTCCCCCGGGAGCTGGCCCCATGCCACCGGGAATGTCATCGCCATATTGGTGGGCGCAAAGCGGGGGGGTCCTCCCTCGCTGCGGTGATGGGGGGCTGTGGGGTCACCCCACAGCTGGGAGCATCCCTGCAGATGGCTTAGTGTGTTGCGTCCCCCCGCGCCAGCACTGCTGCCCACTCCCCCGCGGCGGGGAGGACACGCGGGTGCGAGCGATGTGCATGTGCCCCCCGCCTCTCCCCCCGCTCCCCCGGCGGGCCTGGGTGGCACATCCAGAGCCGGCGCCCCCCTCCCCCTTCCCCTCCCCGGACTGTTTATCGGAATATAAAAAAAACAAGCTCTGCTGCTGGCCTCCCGCCAGCCAGAAACATTTAATGAGCCGCTCTGCCCAGGCTGCTCTTTGGGGCTGCGTTAACTTGGAGGAGTTTCCTGCCTGGGAGCTGCTGCTGGGGGAGTTGCAGCCACCCCCCCCGTTCAAAATCGTGCCCTCCCTGGGGGGCAGAGTGCTCCCTGCTATCCCCGAGGCCCATCCTGCCCCCCTGCAGCTCCTCCTGCACCCCTCTGGGGATGTTCTCCCTGCTCCTTGCCTTCCTCTGCAAGAGGTTTGGGGCATGGGGTGGCTGCCCAGCTGGGAACCTGTGACAGTCCTTGTGCCCAAGGGTGGTGGGGAGCTGCTGGGGCCAGTGGAGGGCTGGGGGGGCCTCAGCCCCCAGGCCAGAAATGGAGATGTGAGCAGGGAGAGGGTGCCAGGCTCAGAGTGGAGCCAGCAGCGGCCGGGGCGGCAGCCGCTCGGTGCTGGTGCTGCCGTGCCTGGGGCCTCTCGGAGCAGGACTGGCAGCCTGGCCACTCACCTCAGCCCTTCACACCAGGCAGGTCTTGCCATCCAGAGCCCGCAGGGTCCTGACCCCCAGGTGCGCCGTGCTCCCAGTATGCTCCGCGCTTTTGAAAATAATTTTTATTATCATCATTATTTTTCACCCCGTAGTGATGATGTCGGTGCAGAGAGGGGGAGGAGGGGAGCAGAGCTGTGCTCCCTCCCCACGGGGCTGGCTTCAGCTCCAGCTCCACTGCAGGGAAGCAACATTCCCGAGGTCAGCACCTTCCCTGGGAGGCCTTGCCTGCCTGTGCACCCCTCTGGCAGGAGGGAGGACTTCCTGACCCACGTACTTCGGGTCCTGGGATGGACATGCCCATCGTCATTTCCCTCCTTTCCACCGAGCCGGTGCCGTGCGTCCCCCGCTGTCACGAGGCCGAGCTGTGCCACGTGCCTCCTGTGACAGATGCGCTGGGAGAGCAATGATGGGGAGTGGGCTGAGTGCTGTGGCGAGGGGGGGTCGGGCAGCCCCTGAAACCCAGGGACTCTGTCTCCAACGCACCCCTTGGGGCTGCCTGGCACCTTGGCATGCACCTGGGCATGCTGGGGGGAGGGAGTGGTGGAGGTCCCAGGCTTCATCCTGCACACCTGTGTGCTCTTTCCTGGGGTCTCTTCATGATGCTGGCAATGCTTGGATGGAAGGTGCCATTTGCCCCATCCTCCTCTGTGCAGCGAAGCACCTGCCTGGTAGATGCCATATGCGCCGTGTCACCTGCCCGTGCCCGCCACACTCTGGTGAAGGCAGGATGGGGTCATGGCTAACCGGAGCTCAGCAGAGTGGTTCCTTGGAATTTTGGGTGTTGGTGTGGGGCTGTACGCATCCCAGCACTTATTGGCGCTGGTGCAAGCTCACCCTGCTGCTGGCTCGGCTTTGCCCAGAGAAACGTGGATGGGGTAGTGCCGTACCTGCAGGCTCAGCGCTGGGTGTCTGCGGGGCTCCGAGGTGGTGTTCTGTGCTCAACACAAAGCTGCTGTGAAAGCTTCTCCCTTGAGGAGTGAGTGGGTGCCAGCCTGCAGGATGGGACTGCTGGGACAGGAAAGTGTCCCTGCAACCCAGGAGCACTTGTGGCCAGCAGTGCCCCTGGGAAGAGCCGGAATGGGAGCAGCCTAGACGTCCCCTGCTTGTCCCAATTCATGCCACGCTTTCCTCCCCTCTCTGCTGTGGGATTCTCCGGCCACATCTGTGTTTCTGGTGCACGAGGTGCAGGGCTGTGTGGCGTGCGGGAGCGCGTGTCCATGCGCAACCGCTGCCGGTGCATCCTGGGGTGCACTGCACCGCCGGCACGGCCTGCGAGAAACCCCGGCTCCCTGTGGGGTGACGTGTCCCGTGGGGCCAATGTGGTGTGGGTGCACCCCTTCTTTACCTTGTGCCTGGAGAGCAGCAGGTGGCGGGGCTGGGTGCCCCCTCCCTGGGGTGGCGGTGGGTGCAGGCAGCAGGATGGGGCTGGGTGACGGTTATCGGCCTGCCTGCAGGCTGGGGCTGTGGTTTCCTGCCGCTGCCGGGGGGGGAGGGTGCTGGGGAGCTGGCAGGGCTGCCGGGGGCTGCTGGGCCCCACCTGGAGCAGGGATGGTGGCAGCCGTCCACCCGGGACCCCCAGCCCCTGCCCTGGGGGCTCTGCTGGGCAGGGATGGGGTGGCTGCAGCAGGGGTGATGCTGGCAGGTTTTTGGGAAGTTTGCTGCAGGGTGCTCCCAGAGGTGTGGGAGCGTGGGCTGTACACCAGCATGAGGTGGCCCCCTTGGGCAGGGGTGCTCGTGGGTGCTGGGAGGGACAGGACCCTCCCAGAGCTGTCTGACCGGGCCCCCATCACCGCTCACTCCCTTCCCTCCCAGGCAGGTTGCTGGTGGGGACGAACGTTAGACCCAGCTGTAATCTCCCTTGCCGCAGGCGCCAGCCCCTGCTCAGCCCTGACCCCACCCTGGCTGTGGGGCAGCCGATAACACCCTGCCCGAACCCCTCTGCAGCCCTTTTCTTGGGGGGGCCCTTTGGGGTGCAGCTCCCGCCCCGCTCTGCCCCTGGCTTTGCGGGACACACAGGCAGGTCCCAGAGGTCCCCCCGCACCAGGGTGACAGTGCCTGCCCCCCCAGCATGGCCCCACGGTGTAGGGGCAGCAGGCAGGAGCTGGGAGTGGTGGAAAGGCCCCCTGTTTTCTGTAGGAGCAGCAGCCCCAGCCCCCTCCTACACACTGAGGGGCTGGTGCTGGGAGCGCAGCCAGATTTCTGCAGCGCAGCCCAGGTGGAGCTGCTGCCTGAGCCGGGCGGGGACACTGGATGTGCTGGGGACAGTGATGGGCGAGGGCTGGCAGAGTGGCAGCCCCCCACGGGGTGTGCAGCCCCCGCCCCCCCTGCTCTGTAGCAACCAGTTGCGCCAACCTCTGCTCTGCTACCTGCACCCTGGCCAGGGTCGTGCACAGCGCCGGGGGCTCCCCGAGGGCAAGGGCTGCTGCTGCCTGCTGCAGGCAGGTGCCCACCCTCCTTGCCCTGCGGGGCCGTGGGTGTGAGCTCTTGCCTGCCCTGGGCTGCTGCCTCCCCGCCGGTGGGAGCAGACGGGAGCACACCACGTTGCAGGCACGCAGCTCCGCCGGGCATGGGGCAAGCCCGGGCGCCCCGACCTGCCTGCACCAACCAGCCCGGGGTGAGCCCGGGGCAGCCGCGGGCAGGGGCAGGCAGGAGCAAGGCAGCGGGAGCTCTCTCCCCGACAGGGACAGCAGTGCTGGTGCGGTGGCACGAAGCTGCTGGAAGAGCCCCGAGTAGGGGTGTCGCCTGGGCACAGGGGGTACCAGACCACCAAAAATCCTTGAGGAGGGGCATTATCTCGCTGAGGATGAGGAGATGCTGTTCATGCTCCTCTGCCTAAATGCTCTGGGCAGCCGCAGCATGCCAGGGCGCCCTGCCTGCTGCCAGCACGTGCGTGGAAGGAGACTCAGACTAGCAGCGAGGTACCCCCTGGATCTCGGGTTGTGCCCAAGCAGGGTGAACAGAGCTGAGTGTCCACTCCCGGTGGGTGTTGGACCCAGAGCTGTGGGGGCTGCTGTCCCCATGCCATGGTGGCTGTGTCCCTGCTTGGCCTAGGTGGCGGGGAGGAGGCAGCCGCTAACAGGAAGGACACGCATGTTAGCAATGAAAACACAGCAGCAGGAGGAAGCAGAAGTGATGCATTATTGATGGAGCTATTTGATGCTTCTATATTCGGAGAGCCACTCTGGAGTGCTCAGCAGCACCGCATGGGGGGTGGCAAGAGGGGTGGGCTCTGCCAGTGGGCACTTACATGCTCTGAGTCAACCATGTGTGACCGTGGCCCTAGGAGATGTCCCCTGCCTTCTCGTGGAGGGCTTACAACACCCACAGGGGCACAGTGACATGTGGGTACCAGGAGGGGTGCCAGCCCTGTGCTCATCCCTGAGGGATTGGGGGTTTGGTGGGTGGCAGCTCCCAGCTGTGCGGGTCTCTGTGGGGATGCTGGGGGTCCTGTTGTGGCTCAAGAGGCAGAGAGGAGGGAATGGAAGGGGAGCAGCCAGGGACCAGGGTGCTCTCCTAGCTGGGGTGAGAGTCCCTGGAGCTACAGGGCTGGGTGTTGAGGGCTGTGCCTTGGTTTCCCTTTTAAGCAGCGGTGCCTGCCCATTGTGGGAGTGAAGAACCTCTCAGGGGACAGTGGGCAGATGCAGGATACTGGCGCTGCCTAGCCATGCTGCATGTCACCCCCTCCCCACCGTGGGATCCCAGGCCAGGAAAGGGGCTGTAAAACGAACCATTCTTGTAACATGAGAGAATCCACCTGGAGCCTCTGGAGGAGCCTTAAAACCCTGCAGCTCTGGCAGGCTGGCCCGGGGCTGCTGCCAGAGGGGCTGGGGCTCGCTGCTGCGGGTGGCCGTGCTGGGGCTGAGCTCTTGCAGGACACGCGTTGCGATATCTCAAGGACATCACGGGAACACTGCGGGGCATTTCTCTGGTGCTGGTGCCACAAGGAAACCCCTTGCCAGCAGGATCTGCCAAAGCCAGCGTGCGGACTGTGCCTTCCCCTCGGAGCCTGCGGCCAGCTGGGCAGCACTGGGGCAGACCCACTGAGCCAGAGCAAGCTGTGATGTGAGGGCAGACATGCCATATGGACCCCGTGCACTTTGGGATCCCGCAGCTCCCTGTAATCTTTCTCCACCTCCTCTTGTTTTGGAGGGGATGGAAGCAGACACGCACTTGCTTGCTGCTAGTCCAGTGCTTGTGTACTCAGGTGGTCTTCTCAGTTCCCTCCAGGATGCTCAAGATGTGACCCTGAAACTTCCCACCCTGCCCTGGCAGCCAGCTTTTCCCCCAGCTCTTGGGTCTTCCTCCTGCCTCTGGGTGTCTGGAAGCGATTCTGGTTTTGAAGGGTTAATCCCAGGAGGCCCCAGGATCTGCCTCCTGCCCGGCATGACTCACCGTTGAGTTTCCAGCCTCCCCCAAGCCTCTCTTCCCTGGGAGACATGGAGCTGTGGCTTCTCCAGCCGAAAAAGGGGGCCCCCGTGTGCCCCTCCTGCCCGTGATCCAGTCATGCATAGCTTTAGGAGGAAGAGAAACCCCTCCTTGGGAAACAGGGAAGCAAAGTATTTTTTTGTTTGAGAGGCAGTAGGATTTGGGGGAGGATGGCTGTTGTGTTCCTGAAAGGGGGGCTGTGGGGTGCATGCCATGCTGCACCACTGCAGGCTGCATCTGTGTGCGTGCGACGGTGCCCGGTCTTGCTGCTCGTTGGACAAGACCAGGAGGTTTGGAAGTGCCAGGCCAGTCCGTCCCCCTGAGCAGGCTGTGCCATTTGCAGAGCTAGCAGATTTTTATTATTATTATTTTTTATGTAAGCATGCATCCATGTCCCTGCTCTACGCCTGCGCCTGCCGGGGCCCTGCTGGGTGTCAGTGCAAGCATGCCCTGCCTCTGCTGCCCGGCTCGCCTGGGATCCCTCACACATGCTCTGCAGGCACACCGAGCCCCGGCCATGGTGATCACAGAGACCCAGGCATCCCGCCGCTGCCGTGGTCCCCACCAGGCTCTTCCCATCTGCCTGTCCGGGATGCATCCCTGTGCTCCCTTCTGCTTCTGAGCTGCTGCTGGTTTCCTGGCCGAGACCTGTACCGGGTATCAGAGCAGGGCTGGGCTTTGGGGAGCCCAGGCAGGCACGGAGACCTTGCTAGGGGGAGAGTGGAGGCTGGAATCCAGGGGGTGCAGTGCCCCATCACAAAAACGCGGGGAGCTGGAATCACCCTCTGCTCCCCCCGCACTGCAGGCACAAGCACATCATGAGGAAGGGGCTCCCCCCACCACTGTCGCCGCCACACACGCTTCCCAGCTGCATCCCAGCCCTTCTGCTCTCCATCCAGCATCTATTTAATTATTAACTCGGCTATAACCATAAACAGCTGGGGCTGCTGCAGCCACGTGGACCAGTCCAGCGCTGTCGTCAGAGCCGAGCAGGGACACGTGAGCAGTCCCGAAGGGCTGCTGAGCCCTGGGATAAATTGCTTGGGGCATGTTTGCTGTGGATGCGCTGAGCCATGGAGCCTGGGGACCAGTGGGGGCTCCTCTCTGACCCCTGTGGCCATGGCACCAGCACTGGAAGTTGCTGGTACAGGGGCAAAACATCCCTCTTTGCAGTATTTTGCAGTGATGGTGCAGTGTTGAGCACTCGTGGCTGGCTGTGCCTCATGCATCCCCAAGCCCTGGAGTGGGAATGAGGTGCGGGGCAGGCTGTATTTAATGGCCTGTCCTGCCCAGGAGGGCTGTGCCACCCCATAGCTGTCGCCAGCGTGGTTTATTGGCCTAACAACAGTGGGTGGCATCCTACCGCAGTTCCATCTCGCCTGGTGCCACACAGATGCAGGCTGGCAGGGGCTGGGCAGCGGTGGGGCAGCATATCGAAGCACTCGCAGTATCCCCCATGCCCAGTTCCCACAGCACCAACAGTGTGGGTACCTCCAGTTGCATGTGCCTTTTGTACAGCGGGGTTTTACCGAGGTTTTTGGGTTTGCAGAGAGTTTTTCTCTCATTTATCTGGGTTTTACAGAGAGTTTTGCTCTCTGTTTATCCACATGCCCCCGGAAAGCAGTGCTTGCTGCAGGTTAGTCTGCAAGGGGAAGGGAAGATTACACACGATGATGTGACGGGGACCAGCGTGGGGATGGAGCCTCCCTCGGCCGAGCGGCATGGACAGCGCTGCAGCAGGGCAGCTCCTGCCTGTCCCTCTTCGGTGCTGGTCCCAGCCGGCAGCATGTGGGGTGGGGAGCAAGGGGCTGCCCCCAGTCCTTGGGTGCAGGATTTTGGGAATGCGTGGGCATGGAAGGGATGGACGCCCATGAAACCTTGTGGCTGAGATTTTGCACCCACCATGTGTGCACTGTCGGGGGGATGAGTATGCTCAACAGGACCTGACTGGTTGTGCCTGTGTTACCCCACGGCTGCTGTTTCAGGGAGGGGACGAGGCGCAGGCCTGGCCGTGCCAGGGTGTAGGAAGGTGTGTGTGCCCCGGGCGTGGGCGTGCACCCGATGCGGGGTGGGAGTGGGGGTGCCAGGAGGTGTTTGGGGAGACGTGCAAGCGCATGCCAGCCCATGAGCATGCACACCAGCCAGCATGTGCAGGGCGAGATGCACCGATGTGCAAGTGTGTGCCTGCAGCAGCCCTGCCTGCCGAGCATGGCTCTCCCACCCACAGCCGGGGGCTCTTGGGGCTTCGGGGGGACCCAGGCTGGGCTCGGGGGTCCCAGCTTGTGTCCCTGCTGCCCACGGGCTCTCCAGCTGGGCTGGGAGTGTAGGTCTGTGCCAGTCTGATTTGCCAGGCCGGGGAGCAGGAGCTCACAAGGGGCAAGTGTGGGGCAAGGGAGAAATGGAAAAAATGGGATTTTTTTTGTAATGGAAATTTTCATAATGGAATTTTTTTTACAAAAATGGAAGTTTCTGTAAAAACTCCTAGTTGGAAGAGGTTGGAGCTTTGTCAAGGAAAGGAGATCTTTTGGGGCTGCTGGCAATTGCAAACCTGTTCATCTTATTTTTATGCCCCCTCAAAAATGAAACAGCTGTATTTTTTTTTCCTCTCCAGAAACTGGGGAAACGGGAAACAAGTTTCAGAAAGAAAAATCCCGAAAAACTTCAAAGAAAACCCCAAACCAAACTAGGGAAAAAAAGTGTATTTTTTTTATTGAAAGTTTCGCAGGGGAAGGAAACGCTTCCCCGGTTGGTGCCGAGTACCCTCAGCGGGACCCGGTTCGTGCTTCCCGGGGAGCGCTGCTACGCGGGGTGAGGGGGAAGCAGCTCTCCGGGGACCCCCTTTTGGCCGTCACCCCCGGTCTGTGGGCACCCACCTTTCCCCCCCCCCCCCCTCCCGGCAGCGAGGGGCCGGTGCGCTGTTGGGGGGGAAGGCGGTCGGTGCGGGGGGAGCGGTCTCCGCCGCCGCCGCAGCCATTGTGGTCCCGGCCGCGGCGCAGACAAAGGAAGCGCCCCCGCCCCGCCCCGCGCCCCGCCCGCCCCGCCCCGCCCCCGCGGCGGCCCAGCGCCCGCCCGCCCGCCGCCCGCGCCGCCGCCGGACCCCCGCCCGCCGCCGCCGCCGTGAGTCACCCCGCCTCCCCCGGCACCCCCCCCGCGGAAGTTTCCCGGTCCCAGCTCCCCCACCCCCTCCCGTCCCCGGTGACGGCCGCGCTCGGGCCGCGGAGGGGTGGGCCGGGGTCCCGCCCGCGCCGCCCCCGCGCCTGCGAAGTTGTGCGCGGCCGCACGGCGCCGCCGCTCCCCGCCCGGCCCCCCGTGCAGACCGGGATCCCCGCTGCAGCCCCCTGCCCGCCCGCCCTCTCTGCTTCCCCCTGCCTGCCCGCCCCTTCTCCCCCCGGCTCCAGCTCCATCCCCGTCCCCAGCTCCCCTCTCCCTCCCCAGCGCCCCCGTCCTTCTCCTCTTCCCCAGCTCCCCTGTGCATCTCTGGACCCCTGGCTTGTTGCCTCCCCACCAGCTCCCTTGCCCATAGCTCCCCAGGTCCCCTGCCTGTCCTCCCCTGCCCGTCTGTCCTCCCAGCTCCCCTCTCCATCCCCCAGGTCCGGGCTTTCGGACAGGCACCCTTAGCCCCGCGGGGTGCAGCCGGCAGCCCCGTGCTCTGCCATGCCCTGCTCCATCCCACCGGCAGCTCCCTTTGTTCTTCCCCCAGCTTCTTCCCCTGCCCGAGCCCCCTGACAGCTACCCTGTGCCCTACTGGTCCCCCCCGTGTGCGCTGTCATGGGGGCCATGGGGCCGCTGCCCAGCTCTGGGGGCTGCACGCCAACCTCCCCTCCCTGCCGGCTGCAACTTCATCCTTGCCTGGGGCTTGGAGGGTCCCGCCAGCCTCCCACGGGTGCCTTGAAGGGAATAAAAGGTCCAAGGGATACAAACGCAAGGGGGCTGCACACCTTCCCACGGGAGCTGCCCTGCTGGGGTAGCTGGGTTTGGGGGGCCATGGGCACAGGGGCTCACCCCTCCTGGCAGACAAGGCACCGGCTCAGCCTGGGGCAGCTGGAGTGGGAGGCCGGGCTGGGGGTGCGCACAGCATCCTCGGTGCCAGGGGAAACTCAGTGCTGCAGCTCCAGCGCAGGAACCGACGTGTGTGCCGGGGCTGCAGAGGGGTGCCTTACCTGGGGGGGTGTTCCCCTGAGGCCCCCCTGGGAGACTGTGTTGTGGTGGGCTGTCCTGATCTCAGATGTCTGACGGGGCTCTGACTCCAGCAGTGCCTGCCAGCCTGCCCACAGGGGATGCACGATAAGATAAGCACCCTGGGGCAGCCCCGCCGGGATTCCTGGGCTTGGGCAGCTCCCGGGCCCCTCACACCAGCCAGTCCTGGTGCTGCAGCAGGAGTCTGTGGTCAGTCCCTGGGTGAGGTGTGAGCAAAGGGTTCAGAGGCTGTGGGGTCCCGTGGGGAATCACCTTCTGGGGTACGGAGCAGTGCACCGACCCTGCATTGCAAACCTGCTTCCTTCTCACCAGGAGGGTCGGAGCTGGCCCATGGGTGCCTGGTGGGTCAGGCAGGAGTGGGAGCAAACACTTGTCTCTGGGATCTCCCCAGTTTGTTCTCCCCGTGCATGCGATAGCACCTTGTCTTGGCAGCTTTGCAGTGACTCCCCGGCACTGGTCAGGTATTGGCTCTTATGTATCTGTTGTAAGTCCGGGCTAATTTGGATGTCCTTATTCCTTCTTTAGAGCTTTTATTGTTCTTGTTGTGGGAGAATTGTGGTTTTCACTGAAGGAGAACCCAACGTGGTTTCTGCTCTCCTGATTTTCTAGAAATCCTGGGTCTGTGATCTGAGCACGTCTTAAAGACTGGGGAGAGAAGCGCTGAGCAGAACCGCGTGCAAGTTGTGTTGCTTGAAAAAGGGAAAGAAAAGTTGTGATCCGAGGGGGAACAGGCTGGTGCTGGAGTGTTTGGTGATACAGGGTTTTTGCTGTTGTTTTGGGGGAGCTTTTCTCCTTATGTGCAGCAGGTCATAGTCCATGTAAAGTAAGAAGAGGCTTGTGAAAAGCCGCAGAATTTCATTTGTGAGCAGAGATGCCTTGGGCTGGGGACCTAAAGCCTCTTTCAGCTTCCTTTTGGAGTGTGGTGTGGAGAGTGGGGAGAGCTGGCAGCCCCGAGCCTCCCCAGCCCCTTGAGATGCGGGAGCGGAGGGTGAGCTGGACCAGTCCAGCCCCAGGGCTCCTTCCCTGTCCTGTGGCTGGCAGGGTGGCAGCAGCACTTGTCCCCGAGTGCTCTCTCCCAGCGTGCCAGCCTTCTGCGCACTTGCAGCTCTGCACCGGCGAGAACTTGAGGTCTGCATAAGAAGTACAAACCCAGGTCCTGCGTGGTGGCAGAGCAGCCGTGGCGCTGCTTCTGGCCCTCTCCTTTGGAAACCTCCTGTCCTCTGAGCAGCCCACGAACGGGGCGCTCCCGCTCGTTCGCACTGCCTGCGTGGGTGTTTGTGGGTTGCAACACTTGCTGCCCCACTGGTTGCTGTTGTTTCAAGCAGACTGGTATTGCGACCGGGGATGCCCGGGTGAGAGGGTTTCCCTGGGGCTGTGCCGCGATGGTGGAGATGGTTTCTACAGTGCTGTCCTGCTGGGGCTGGGACTTGGGGCTGGGTTGCTCATGCCTCGGGAGCACCAGGCAGGTGTGCTCGGCCCTACCCTGTCCCTTTGTTCCCTGGGGTTTTGACCCCATTCTGCGCTGGTTGTTCGAAGCCCTAACACCAGCGACAGCATGTGCTGCGAGCACAGCAGCACAGTGCAAGTCCAGCAACCACAAGTGTTTGCTCTGTCCCCAGCACTGCCAGCCGCCTGCCCCGTGCTTCCTTCAGCCGCTCCCGCGTCAGCTCTTAAACCGAGTCCTAAGAGAGAGAAGTTCAGCCTGAGCAGGGCGGGCAGAGACTTGCCCTGGCATCTTGAAGAAGCAATGGAGGTACTTTGCAAGCTTCAGCGAACAGGTTCCCACCATGCTCACGCCATCCCTCACCTCTGCGTGCATCCCACCGGAGGAGATGGTGAGCGGCCTGGCCCTTGGGGCGAGCGCTGCACCCCAGCGCTGAGGTTTGCCCCCTGGGCACACACCTCCCCGGTGTGGCCAGCTGCGAGGCGCCAGCTCCCAACGCATCTTCACAGCAAGAGTTATCCAGCCTTTTTTCCCCCTGGAGCAGGCGGCTGGCCGGCTGCCAGGGCTGCGGGGCTCCACCTAGGACGCAACATGGAGCGAGGCGGCTGTCGGCGGTGGGGGCCGCCGTCTCCGGAGACTACACGTCCCAGCGTGCAGCACTCGGCGCCGTTGGCAGCGGTGGGGAGCGAGGAGGAGTGTTGCATCCCGGGATGGTGAACCTCCATGTGCCACGTGGGGACTGACAGCCTCCTGTGCTCCGAGGCAGCAGTGGTGCTTGGGGGTCCTGTGGGTCAGGGGGATCAGCCCAGGGATCCCCCTCTGCAGCCGGAGGGACAGACCTCAGCTTCTCGCAGCTGCTCCCCTGCCCTCGGCTCTTGTCTCCAGCTCTCCTGGGCGAATCCTGTCCCTGCGGAGGGCTGCCCCGAGCAGCAGCCCCACAACACCGTGCAGAGCTGTGTGGTTTTGCTCCACCACGTGCGTGGCAGGCAGGGGGCTGGGAGCAGGAGCAGAGATGCTGGCTGCAGCCTCTGCAGGGCCATCGCTGCGGTTGGCTATGCCTGTGAATTTTTCCTTGCTGCCGCAGAGTCTAAAAAACCTTTGAAGATGAAAATCCTAGTTTGTTGGGAGGCTTTTTTTCATGGGATGCTGACGAGGGGTTTTTTTCCAGCCCTGTGGTTCCCACACCGTGCTGGCTGTTTGTTTGCTAATGCTGCCCCGGTGTGTTCTGCAGGAGGGACAGGAGCCTGGCCGCTGTAGGAACCCCACAGGGTGGCAGGGCCCCAGGGTGCAGGGGTCTGGGTGAGAGGGAAAACAGCCAAAAATGTGAAAGGTGCATTCCTGAGGCTGAAACCGGCAGTGTTTGATTATGGATGGCCTTTGAGGCAGCGAGCCGAAAGGAGTAATTAGGGACAGTGGGATATTTCCCCGAGAGTCACAGGAAATGACTGCCTCGTGCTAAGTTGATAGTAGTGGAGCTGAAACTGGGTTATCTGTGGGATTGCATCTGGGGCTCGCAGCCTTGGACGTGATTCAATTTTCAGGCAGTTTTGCAATTGGCAGGGCGTGCTCTTCTCCCGTTTTCCCTCCTGGAGAAATCCCAGTACGTGTGTCTGAATCATCAGAGGGCCTGAATGGGAAAGGGGAGAGTCCTGCCATCCCTAGGGTTAATGAGGGGTAGCAAGGTCTCCCCGGATCCCCGGGGAGTACCCAGCTCCACAGGATGCCTTCCCTGGAGACCCTGGGCTCCAGCAGAACTGAGGCTGTGGTTGCTCTGAGCCTCAACCCTTAAATCAGTGCCCCAGCTCTCCTCGCCCAGTGCTTTTTGGATAGAGCCGCCTTGCAGCTTGCATCAAATTTGTCACTTGATAATAATTAACTGGAGGTAATTACTACTTCTCTGAGCATCCTCCTGAGTTTGCAAGCCGGTCCACAGGGAGGAGCACCCGCTGGTCCAGGGTGCTTTGTGTGCTGCAGTGAGGGGCTTTTGCACTGATGTTGATGGATGTGACCTGGAGCTGGGACACGTGTCCCTCCCATGGCCTTGTGCACAGGGGGCACTGTGCACAGCCATGTGGCGCGGGCAGGAAGGCAGCTTGTGGTCAAGATAAGCTCTGTGGCCAGCTCGGATGTATGCCTTGAGACAAGCAAGAGGGTAATCCCTGTGTGCTGCAGGGCAGGCGGTGCTGCGGGTTTTGCCTCTGTGTTGGTCAGGGCCGGGCAGCTTGCTGGCCTGGTTCAGTCTCTGGATGCCGCTGGGTCTGTGGCATCATCCCATGGTCTCCTCCAGGAATGGTGTCTCCTCTTACCTGGATAGCTTGGCCTCCCAAGAGCTTCAGCTGCATCAGTTCTGCATTTTCAAGGCAAATGGGGATGCTGCAAGTTGAGATTGTCACTGAGTATGTCTCAGACCATGCCTTGGTCTGTGCTGGCCTCGGTTGCTATCAGTTTAATAACAACATCAGGGTTTGCAACTGGCCTCGCTCCATCCCCTCCGCTCCGAAGAAGAGGATAAAGAAGAGATGAAGACAGGTTTATGGGGACTACCCTGTGTGCTTCTGCCTGTCCCAGTTGCTCTGGATACTCCTCTGTGTTTGTCCCCCAGCCCTGCCAGCTTCTGCGACACCAAGCACCATCACTGGGCAAAGCCACATGAATTATTTGGGATGCTGCTGATTTATTTGAGATGCTGCCCTGCACCTGGCTCTGGATAGCACCCTCCTGGCTAGCACCCTCCCGGCAGCCCTGGGCTGGGCTGGGAAGATGGATTTCTTGCTGCTATCACAGCTTCCACACCCCAGCGAGGCAGCCCTGCGAAACAATGCCGCTATTTACACTTTAAAGCCTCGTTAGGCAACCAGGAAGCAGGAGGCACAGTGCATGCCGGGAGGAGGTGACAGCCTTCACATGAAGGCTAGCTCCTCTTCTTCGCTGGGCTGCTGGAAGAAGCAGGATGCTCCCTGGTTGAGCTGCAACTCTGCAGCCTCTTTCAAGCACTGTTTCTTAAATTTTTTTTTTTTCTTTTTTTTTTTTTTTTTAGCCTCTGGAGTCCCTGCTTTGTTGCTGAGCTTTACTCTTGCACCAAAAGTGTGCTGGCTGCCCAGCCAGGGTGGCTCCTCTCTGGGATGGGGAGCACCGATTCCCACCAATGGCTGCAGGTGTAGGAGTGAGATGCCGGCACTGCTTTGCCTTTGTCCTTGTCAGCTCTTTGATCTCTGCTGGCAAGATGGAACGAGGGGAGTGCAGGCAGAGGCCGTTCTCCCTGCTGGACACCAGGGAAGGCTCTGCATGTCCCCTGCCCGGGCAAGCACTGGTCTTGGTCACGGTGCCATGCCACCTCCTGGCTGTGCTGGCTCTGCAAGGTGCCTGCCATGCTCTTGGGAAACCTGATGTTCCCCAGCTCTGGGAACTTGGTTTGGGTTTTAACTGTTCCTGCTCCAGCAGACCCTCTGGGCAGTGCACCAGAACAGCTTTGCCCACAGGGCTGGCAGCTTGCAGGCAGGGAAAGCAGAGGAGAAGGCAGGCAGAGGGCTGGGCCATGCTGGGTTGTACGTGAGTCACTGGCAGAGCACCTGCCTTCTCTTCCCCATGCGCCTGCCTGGAGCTGCTGCATTCGCCGGCCAGCTCCATCCTACCCTCGATGAGGCCATGGCCTCAGCAGAGGATTCTGAGCTGGAGTGTCCCTCTGCAGGGTGCCCTCCTCCCACGCCTCCCCACCAAGTAGGAGCCGTGTGGCCGCCTGCCCGGCTACAGGCATCGCACCGTTTGCCTGGACCTGCCTGGGCTGGTAGCTCACCAGCTGCAGCGTCAGCCTGATTTTTTTTCTTTTGCCGACCATGCACATAATTTTGTGGCGCTGGGCAAGCGCTGAGGGACAGCCACGGAAAGCTTCTCCCATCAATTCGGGGTCCACAGGGGCATCACGCGCCCACCCACCGACCACCATCTCTGCATGCCTGGACCCTGGCCAGACCCTGCCTGGATCCTCTGTGCTCAAAGCAGGGGCCAGAGAGGGGCATAGGGAGACGTGGGCTGGGGCCAAGCACTGGACTTGGCTTGGGAAGGGCCCTGTCCAGCGGGTCTGGGTCACTGTGCTGGCGGGACGGGTCTGGCAGGGAGCTGGGGCAGCGAGAAGGGGAGAGACAGTGATGGAGGGATCTCCTGGACCGGGCAGTGTGACCATCACGTGCGTAAAAGTTGATGTTGATGCTGCTGCTGCTATAAAGTAATTGTGTAATGCACGTAGTGTGAGTGTCTGCAGTGAATGTAGGATTTGGACAGCCTGTGTCAAATCTTAGGGCTATTGTTAGCATTATTTAAAACCACCGAATCCAGGAACGTATCTTAGGCGGCATTAGAAGTAATACTTGGTCAGGATGCTAGTGTTGCTGAGGTCACATAACAGGCTCCTCTCCACTCCTCTAGATCCTGAGATAGGTCACTCAGTGAAGCCCAAAAACAAGTTGTGTCCCTGTTAACCTGCTTGGGAAGGCCCAGGATGGAAATGGATGCTTGGGTCAGAGCAGCGGGCTGGCTCATCCACTCACCCACCTCCAGGAGCAGGGGCTGAGGAAAGACCAGAAGAAGTAGAGTGGATGGAGACTGATGTGCCCCCCTGCTCTCACCACCCCAGGAGACCCTCCTGCACCCCGAGAAGTGAGACGGGGACCAAGGGCAGCAAGGAACCTTGGGGGCTTTTTCCTCCCCGTCGGTGAACAAAAACATTTGAGGATGAGACCTGCTGGGTCTGATTTTTTTTTATCCCCCCTGAGGACATGGTGACCAGAAACAAGCAGTTCAGCTCCCCGTCTCCAGCCACTTTCTCTGCCTAATGAATCGGTGCATTTTCAAGAGAAGACGCGCGCTTTTGGGAAGTTCCTATGCATGAAGCACACTTCAACATCGTGTCATTCAACAGCAGCAAGGAGGAAATGGAAACACTCTGTTTCTGGTGTAATTTTGTTTGAATTATAATTTCCAGTAGGCACAAGTTGACAGGCATTAAAGCAGAGGGCAAAAATTCCCTCGCACCAGCACCTCCCTAGCAGGAAAATTTTTATCCATGAAAACATTAGGTGAGAGCAAGGGGCCGGTGTTGTTAGCAGCTGTATGAGAAACTGTGCCGTGCCCCACTTATCCTTGCTGCAGGCAGGCAGGAGCGAGGAGTGGGAGCAGCAAGCCTCTGGCGGAGCAGCCAGGCTGGCTCTGGTCCCACGGGACTGGTGTGTCCTGGTGGGTGCTGGGGAGGGGCTGGGTTTGGCTGCCACAGGGAAACACGGTGAAAAGGCACTGGAGCCCCAAGAAGACAAGAATCGAGGAGTGCAATGCAGATTTCCGCTGTTGCAAGTTGGATTTAACACCTGGGAGGTGGCTCCCTCTGTTTTCAGCCAGCCCTCGCTTACTCAGCCGCGTGTGTGATCCCTGCGACTGTGGGCTCAGGATCCCAAGCAGCTCGGTGGGGGCGATGGCAACGTCCCCATCACTTGGGCTTCTGCGATGGCTAGCAGGTCACAGTGAGCTGGGCATCTTAGGTCCCAGTGTTGGTGGCACCGCTTTCCTTAACCCTGATGCTTTTTGCTCCCTTCCTGCATCCATCGCAGCTGGGTGACTGCTCCCATCCTGCCCCTGCACCCTTCCCTGCAGCCTGGCCGTGGGGCAGTGCCTGGCACCTCCCGGGCGCTCCGCTCCACCGCTGGGCTCGCTTTCTGCAGCGCTGGCCAGCAATCCTGGCGGCTCGTGGGTGTCGGGAAGCGCCCAGCCTGGGGCTGGGCGGGCGGCCGGCCGAGGGGGATCCCGCCTTGGCCCTGGCTATGCCCAGCAGCCCAGTGCAGCCAGCTTTAGGGCCCACGGCGTGGCGGGGGGAGACGTGCCCGTGCGCGGCGGGGCCGGCTGAGCCGGTAGAGCCGGAGCTGCCTGGCAGCCTGCCCACCGCTGCTGCTCATCCAGGTCAGCCCGGCTGCCCGCCGGCGGGGAGCCGCCTGCCTCGGCAGCGCCTGGGCACGGCGTGCCGGGTCCTGCCAGCCGTGGGGCGTGCCGGGGCTCCCGCGGGGCTTGTGGGGGGATGCTGGCAGCTGCCGCTCCCGGGAACCTGCGGTGGGAGAGGGCCAGCAAGCATGGGAGCCCCTGACTGCCCCTCAGGAGCCTGGATGGGACTGGCTGTGCCAGCGTGGCTGGATGTGGTGGACATCCCTGCCTCCCATCGGTGAGCCCGGAGGGTCCCCACGTTACTTTTGGGGATGTGTGCTGGCTTGCATGCATTGCACACCCCGTGGTCCTCCTTGGGCTCCTCGTCCATTGCCCAAGTGCCTGGGGGGGCAGCAAGGCTTTGGGGTGTGGGATCTCTCCATCCGCCTGGAGCCGGGTGGCCGCTGAAGCGGCAGATGGTGGCTGCCTGGGGACCCGCCATCCATCCCTCCGGGCGATTATTCACCCGTCACCATGACGATAGAAAGGTCACTGAAAAGATCCCGTGTGATTCCCGGGTCAGGTCGGTGGGATTAGGAGCGGCGCGGGAAGGAGGGCCGGGGGGAGGATAGGGCCCAGCCAGCCCCCCCATCGTCTCACCAGCTGGACTGTCCCCCTCGGGCACTGTCCCCAGAGCTCAGCCAGATGAGAACTGAGAAACTCTGGGCACCAGTGGGACCCCCCTGGGGTGGGGCCGGGCCCCTCTGGCTGCCACACCTGAGAGCTCAGCCCTCACCCTGTGGGTCCCATCCTGCACAGGGGATGCCTGGAGCTGTGTGTGGTGTGAAGGGGCTGGGGTGGCTTCGTGGGGGAGCAGAGAAGGGATGGGGCTGTGCCGATGGGGGCTTTGGTTGGTCCTGTGTCCTTCCTCCTCCTGGCAGCAGGGTCTCTGTTTTTGTGGGGTGCCCCTGGCTGACCTATGTCCCCCCTCTCTCTCCAGGCTGTTCCTCTAAGTCATTCAAGCTGTACTCGCCAAAGGAGCCCCCGAACGGCAACGCCTTCCCCCCCTTCCACCCGGGCACCATGCTGGATCGAGATGTGGGGTGAGCTGGGGCCTGAGGAGGGGTCTGTGACTTTGGGGGTTCTCTGTGGTCTGCACCAGAGGGTCTCTTTGTCAGGCTGACCAGCAGCATATGGAGGCTGCAGCACATGGAGTTGAGTTAGTGTGAGGGAAGAGGAGATCAGAGCAAGGATGGGTGGGACTGGGTGGAAAAAGGGTGACATTTAGGATGAAGGACATTCCTTAGCTCTGCAGTGCCAATCCCCTGGGATGACCCAGGACAGGGAGCACTCCCAGCTCCTGCCGAAAGAGCCCCTTCTCCAACCTCCATCCTACCTAGCACCAGCCCCAGCTGCAGAGGAGCTGGATATATCTCTGGAGAGCCGCGGCCGAGGTCCCAGGGGCGGTGGAGCAGCCACTGGTATGAAGCAGAGCCTACTTTAAGGGGTGCAGGTCACCCTATGGGCCCATCAGACATCTGCAGCCCGGGTGAAGCGCATACCACACGTGAGGTCTCACCTCCAGCGAGCCTGACCACCTGCTGCCATAAGCGGTGAAGGGGGGGCTGCAGTGGCTGAGGAGGGAGACACCCACCAGCTCTGACCTGCCTGCATTTCTTCCCCCCCCAGACCTACTCCCATGTACCCACCGACGTACCTGGAGCCTGGAATCGGGTAAGCACGGGGGGCTGGCGGGTAACCCACTAGGAGGGGAGCTCATGTCCACGACAGGGGCGCCTCAGCAGGGCTGGGATGCTGCTGGCTACAGGGGTTCATGGGGGCCCCTGGAGGGCCTGTGTGTCCCCCACCGTGGGCTCAGGACCCCTCCCTACCCTGTGGCTGCCTCTCACTCTGACTGCTTGCTCTGCTCCTGGGCAGGAGGCACACGCCGTACGGGAACCAGACTGACTACAGGATATTTGAGCTCAACAAGCGGCTGCAGAACTGGACAGAGGTGGGGAACTGGGGGAACGAGGGGTGGCCAGGGGTGAGGGGACACTCCCAGGTTTGCATTTTGGGGATGGGGTCCTCTGTGCTGCCTGCCCTCGCGAGCTGCCTTGGCTCTAGTAGGATCCCTTTGGCAGTGGGCTCCTGTCCTACAGTGCAGGTCCACAAGTGCCTTGTCCCTCACCTGGCCATGGGTCAGGGTTCATCATCCCCATCTCTGAGCGCTCAGCCAGGAGCGCAGCCCTCTGTGGGCTGAGCACGTGGCTGCTATGGCTGGCAGCCAGTGTCTGTCTGTCTGTCTGTCACCCCTCCCTGTAACCTGGCATCTCTCTGCCATCCCCAGGAATGTGACAATCTGTGGTGGGATGCCTTCACCACAGAGTTCTTCGAGGATGATGCCATGTTAACAATCACTTTTTGCTTGGAGGATGGACCAAAGAGATACAGTGAGTAGCAGCTTGAGCCCTCCTTGCCCAGGGTATTACTGCTCCAGAAGGAGATTCGGCAGTTGTGCCATGTGGGGGATGCGGGCGGGCTGTCAGGGCTTCGCTGCCTCCAGCCAGCAGGAACTGGGAAACCCTCTCCCCCTGCAGCCCCAAGACACATCTGGGTGAGCCAGGTTTACTGACATTATCTTCCTCCTTCTCCCGCTTCAGCGATTGGCCGGACTCTGATTCCTCGCTACTTCCGCAGCATCTTCGAAGGGGGGGCCACAGAGCTCTACTATGTGCTCAAGCACCCCAAGGAGTCCTTCCACAACAACTTTGTCTCGCTGGACTGCGACCAGTGCACCATGGTCACCCAGCACGGCAAGCCCATGTTCACCCAGGTACCGGCAGCACTTGTGGCTACTCCTGCCCCTCATGCCTTGGTCCAGCATGGCCTCGGAGCAGCTGTGGTCCCATAGGGCAAGGGACACTGATTTCTGTGGCTTCCTGAGTGCCATGCTGTAATCCCATGTGCCCCAGCCAGCTCCTCCCAGCCCAGCATCCCCTTTTTGCAGAGATCCCCTGGCCATTGTGGGCTTGTGGGTTTGGCTTGTGGCAAGTCTCATGGCAGGCAGGGACAAGCCACCAGGATGGTGTCCCAATGTGCAGCAGTGGGTTCCCAGGGGATCTGGGCTGGGGGAAGTGGGGGCAGCCTGTGCCTGACCCTGTGCTCTGCCCAGGTTTGTGTGGAGGGGCGGCTGTACCTGGAGTTCATGTTCGATGACATGATGAGGATAAAGACGTGGCATTTCAGCATCCGCCAGCATCGAGAGCTCATCCCCCGCAGCATCCTTGCCATGCATGTGAGTACCACTCCGTGGCACAAGTGACACAAGACTGCTGAGCTCCTCTCCCTGCTGCTCAGGTTGGGGGGACCTCAACCCTGTCCCCCTATCACAGGCTGGGGTACGGGAGGCCCGTCCCCAGCCCAGATGCAGCTGAGCCATCTGTCTCTCTCACTCCTAGGCACAGGACCCCCAGATGCTGGACCAGTTATCCAAGAACATCACCCGCTGTGGGCTCTCAAACTCCACACTCAACTACCTCCGAGTAAGCATGCGGGAAGAGGGGCGGGCGCAGCTCTGCTCCCGGGGGACTGGGGCTTGGGTGGCCAAGTCTTGTGCTCTCAGGTGCCTGACGCCTGGCTGCCCTGGGGTGCAGGGAGGCAGCAGGGCAGGCTCTGCAAGAGTGGTCTTGCAGATGGGCTGCAGAGCGATGTAGGGCAGTGGATCTCCCGGAGCCTGCAGGCTCCCAGCATGGCGTGGGCCAGTGCAAGGCGGACAGCTGCCCAGCTGAGGGGCTTTAGCTGCAGCCTGGAGCATCGTGATCTAACCCCACATCTGTCTGCTCCCTGCAGCTCTGTGTAATCCTAGAACCAATGCAGGAGCTCATGTCACGGCACAAGACTTACAGCCTCAGTCCCCGGGACTGCCTCAAGACTTGCCTCTTCCAGAAGTGGCAGCGGATGGTCGCTCCGCCTGGTGAGTCTCCCACTGCCTGCAGTGCTGCCTCCAGTCTCCAGGGCTGCCGGCTCAGGCCCTGCCCTCAACACAGTCCCAGCCCCAAAGCCTGTCCCTAGCCTCGTCTTGTGACGCTGGGGACAGTGGCTTGGCCAGCTGGCTTCTTCGTCTGCTGACCTGCCTTCCTGCTGGGGCAGAGCAGGGCTGCAGGCAGCTCCCTGCCTGGGGGGCTGCCAGCTGCTTGTGGAAGGCAAAGCAAGGACAGAAATCTTCCCTGTGCCCTCTCCTGTCCCCTGCACTGGGGGGACAGTGACGCTGCAGAGAGGAGGAGTTTGGCGATGCTGCCCCAGGGGGAAAATGGTCCTTGCAGATAAAGGGTGTTTGCAGAGAAGGGGCTGGGGGGCACTGGCTCCTTCTCGGCACTAACCATGTCTCCCTCCTCCACCAGCGGAGCCAGCACGGCAGCAGCCCAGCAAGCGCCGGAAAAGGAAGATGTCGGGGGGAAGCACCATGAGCTCTGGCGGGGGAAACACCAACAACAGCAACAGCAAGAAGAAGAGCCCAGCCAGCACCTTTGCCCTGTCCAGTCAGGTACCTGTAAGCATCCCGTTTCCATTCTCTCTTCCTCCCGTGGGGTGGAGGGGAGGGCTCCCTGCCCCAGCCCCTGGGAGTGGTTAGGGGGAGACCCCTGGCAACTGCCGGTCAGAGCCCCCCAGCTCTCTCCAGGCGATGGGGAGGAGGAGGGGCTGTCCCAGCTGCCTTCCCTGAGCTGCTTTGCTCCCCACCAAGGGGCCGAGGATGTGCTGACCCACACAGCACCCAAGCCTCGGGTCTTGCAGTGGAGATGAGGAGGTGGCCCTGCGGCTGGGGAAAGGGGTTGTGGTGTTGGGGGACAGTCTGGAGGCCCGGGCTACCCCCACCTCGATTATGTTTCGGGACCGTCTCCCCTTTCAGGATGTGATGGTGGTAGGCGAGCCCACGCTGATGGGGGGGGAGTTTGGGGATGAGGACGAGCGGCTCATCACCCGGCTGGAGAACACGCAGTTCGACGCTGCCAACGGCATCGACGATGAGGACAGCTTCAACAACTCGCCGGCACTGGGGGCCAACAGCCCCTGGAACAGCAAACCGCCCTCCAGCCAGGAGAGCAAGTCAGAGAACCCCACGTCGCAGGCGTCGCAGTAACGGCCCCCCCGCCGCCCCGTGGACTCAGTCCCAACCGATCTACCTGTACATTTGCAACAGAGAGTGACTGGGAAGCGGCGAGGTACTGGGGGCAGATCGGCACTGCGCAGCCGGCGGGGTGCACGGCGCGGGGTGCGTGCCAGGCAGGCAGCCCCCAGCCCTCTCCCACACCGCCTCCCCACTCCCCCCATGCCTGCCTCCTCACCAGACCCCAGGGAAGGGGTGGGTTTCTGAGGCTGTAGCTTCGTTATTGCCCCTTCTGCCTCTTCCTCCCTGCTTCTTCCCCAGAGAGCTTCTCATCCCTGCCCTGATGTGCCCAGCCCCTGCCTGCTGAGCCAGGGGGAATTAGGAGGGAGGTGTCAGCAGTGGCTGACGTGTCCAGGAAGCCAGCGGTGTGCAGATGCCGTGTGTTGGGGTCTGGCACAGCCCAGAGACCCTTCTCCTCCTCTTCCTCCCTGGGTCCTATGGCTGGGGTTTGCTGGGCAGCCACCTGCAGGGGGGTTGCACATCGCCAGCCCAGCCTGGGTCTGGGTGAGGAGGCCAGTGATGGAAAGAGCCTTCCCTGTGCTGCGGGCTCTGCCACGGAGCCTCCTCCAGCCGGGATCGGATCCTGCTGCGCTGGGGTGGTGTCCAGGATTGGGCCCCGTCGCATTTCTGGCTCTCCTGCCCTCTCCCCTTCCCCTCGCTCCCCAGGGGCAAGAGCGCAGCAGGGCCATGAGGGGACTCTGTATATAGGAAGTGCGTGGTGGGGGGCTTGAGGAGGGCACAGAGGACCCGCGGCTCTGCCAGAGCAGCCAGTGCCCTCGGTCCCTGCCTGCAGCCCCTGCGTTTCCCCCCACCCTGCGTGAGTCCGCCTGGGGCCCCTTTGCAATCCCCAGCTGCCCGTACCTCCTACTTTTGTCTTTTTTTAAGAAAAAAAAATAATATTATTAAACTTGTAAGTTTAAAAAAAAGAAAGAAAAAAAAAATTGAAAAGCTCCCCCCACAGCCCCCTCGCTGGTTCCCCCCTCCCTGTCCTGAGCCCTCTCACCCTGTCCTGACTTTTGTACAGGCTTTTTCTCTTGGGAGTCTCGTTTTATATCCAGTTCGGAGAGCTTCAAACCAAGGAGAGACTTTGCAGACTTCCTTTCTAATCCCTCCAGGGGCCGGGGGGGGCAGCCCCCCGCCTCCCTCCTCAATGTAAATCTTGTGTGCTGTTGTCCCTGCTCCCCTTCCTCGGGTTCGTGTACCTCGTGCTTGTACATTTCCGCGCTGTAGACAGTGTGTACGATACTGTTCTTTCAATGTGTTATCACTAGAGCAGGTGCCTCCATTGATGTTAGGGGAAACGATGAAAAAAGTAATAATTTTGGGGGGTTTTTTGGTTTAAAAAAAAAGAAAAAAAAAAAATCCCTTCCAAGGCTTCTTCCAAGGAGAAGACAGGAGGTGCCAGGGGAGGGCGTTTGTGCTCACCAGCTCACCCCAGCAGCCTCGGAGGAGGGTTTTGGGGGGAGCTGGGGGTCTGGGCTGCCTGTGGGCACCCCCCGGCACGGCCCCGAGGTGGGGTTGCAGTGAGCACTGCCACGGGGGTGGTTGCGGGGGGGATATGTGTGCGAGAGGTTTGCGTGTCTGTCTGCGTGTGTGTAAGGGAGCCTGGGGCAGGCGGAGCAGCCCTGCAGTTTAGGGGAGAGGGGGGGTACACCCCCAGAACCCCCCCAGCTCCCCGCTGGGGATCCCACAGCATGTGTCCCACTGCCTTGTGGGGCTGCCCCCCCGTGTGGGGCTCTGCCTACAGCAGGGGGGTTGCCTGCAGCCTGCATCTCGCCCACCCACGGCTGAGGCTGCAGGGGGTGGCTGAGCCGGGGACACCCACACCCCCACTGTCCCCCCTCTTTCTGCTGTCACTGGGGTCAGGCTGGGAGACAGAGGCCCCTTGGCTGAGCCCTGGCCTGATTTCAAGCCCAAAGTCCCTGAGAGATGCCTGCATCGGCTCCTGGGCCCCTGCACGGGCAGCCTGGAGGCAGAGGGCTCAGCCCTGTGGACCCCCAGCCGCAGGCACGGAGGGTCCCTACGGCCCCTTTGCAGGTGGGAGGAGGCTCCAAGGGTGGGAGCCCGGCGTGGCGGGGAGGGGGGGCTCTGCTTTACAATTAAGGTACGATTCTCGCCACCACACTGCTGGGCTCCTCTGAAGGGTCCGGAGCCCCTCGCTGCCCCCACCCGCCCCGGGCACATTGTAATGCCTTTTTGTTTCTTTTTTTTTTTTTTTTTTTTTTTCTTCCTCCCCTCCATAGTTTGTGCCATTTATGAGTCATGTATGGTACCAATAAAATGACTTTTCAGTTTGAGGCTGTCCTGAGCACTTATTTCTGAGTATGGGAGCCAGCCAATGTAGGGATCCCCTTGTGCCCCCAGTACCGTGGCAGGGGGTGCGGGCACAGGGCTTGCAGTGCTCCTGGGATGATGCTGGCTCGCCTCAGGCTGCTGGTTCCCAGCCAAGCCCCATCCAGCTCCCTGCTGCGTCGTGGAAAGCAGAAGTCCCAGCAGGGTCAGTGGACAGGGCTGCTGGGAAACGGCCCTGTCCCTGAGCCAGAGCAAACAAGTGGCTCAGGGCCTGCCCTGACACCAAGGTGATGGGCACATCTCCTGGGGAGCAGCAGGGGTGGCACAGTCCTGCTGTGGGAACAGAGCAGCAACAGCCGAGTGGCATGGAGGTGGCCTGGGGGGACAAAGGAGGAGCAGCGATCCACTCCCAGAGCAAGAGGCCCCCATGCCAATGCTGGGGGCAAGGTCCCAGTCCCCAGTTCCCCTGACTAGCTGGCCCCAGAGATGACACTGAGTGAGGTGCCTGGGAGCAGCCAGGCTCAGCTCACAGCCATAGGAACACAGTGACCTTGAACTGCAGGTGTTTTACCCAGTGCAAACCCCCCACTCCAGCCAAATGTGCTGTGCAAGAAGCCTGTGGGTAATGCTGGGGTGAGGGTAGATCTGGCAGTAATGGGGGAGAAAAAAAGGGATGGGGAGGAAACCAGGCTCTAATAATAGGGCTGATGGAGCAGAAGGTGGGGGTAATGCTGGGGTGAGGGCAGATCTGGCAGTAATGGGGGAGAAAAAAAGGGATGGGGGGGAAACCAGGCTCTAATAATAGGGCTGATGGAGCAGAAGGTGGGGGTAATGCTGGGGTGAGGGCAGATCTGGCAGTAATGGGGGAGAAAAAAAGGGATGGGGGCGAAACCAGGCTCTAATAATAGGGCTGATGGAGCAGAAGGTGGGGGAAGGATGGGCCCGTGTCTTCAGAGCATAGGGACAGGGCTTGGGTTTACAACTGCACTGAGGGATGTCACCTCGCTAACCCCTCTAAAAGAGCTGGGGTTGGGGGGCTGCAGGATACCTGCACCATGGTGGGAGCTCGTGGCTGGGCAAGTGGGAGCAGGGCAGCCCTGCTGAGCCCGTGGCGTGGTGGTACCTGGAGCTGAGGTGTCAACACCCTGATGTGCACTGAGCTCTAGCGGCCTCAGCGGGGTGCCCTAGGCTGAAGGGGAGCAGTGCCCTGCAGATGCAGATCCTTACATCTGTGAAGGATCCCACAGATGCCTGGCCAAATCTTGCCCACATGCAACTGTGGAAGCTGGACATACACTGATTTTGGGGAGCACAGCATCCAGGGCAGCCAGCCCCCTTCCATGCAGGGTCCCTGGTGCCCAGCTCTGCACATGGCCCCTGCCCCAGGAGCTGGCGAAGGGCCCTGACGCAACACTTTGGGGCTGAAATGGAAATCTGAAGGATGCTTGTGAAAGCCCCCAACACCCCTCCTCACAGCAGCCCTAGTGCTGTGAGAAACTTGCTGGAAGTTTCTGCTTTTATTTATTTGTTTTTCTTTTTTTAAGGAGGGGGCATCTGTGTCCTCTGATGCTCTGCCCTGGTGCCAGTGCCAAGCCAGAGGGCACCCCAGTGCCCGGCAGGAGCCAGGCCAGAAGGAAACCCAGAGGCAGGGCTGCCTTCCTCCTCGTGCCACCTTTGCCCAAGGTCACAGGAGAGCAGCGACGCCTGCTTGTGCCTGGGAAAGTTAAGCACTAAACTGGCATGTGACAGCCAGCAAACCATCAGTGCTGGGGGGCCGGGAGCCTGGGATGTGCGGGTATGGCTTACCCGGACTCCCCACTGGTGCCTGTCCGAAAGCGCATGGTGCCCCACGCAGGGACACGGGGCTGGGACAAGGGCCACGCTGGGGGCACCGGCTGCCCTGGGGAGGTACAGGGCACAGCTGAGGGCTGGCGTGGGGAGCTCTGGGCACGGGGGCTGTGGCAGGGTGGGCTGTCGGAGGGACCAGCGCTGAGTCTCTGTGGGGCAGAGAGGGAGCCTCACTTGGGCATGGGGCAGATGGGCTGGGCACCGGGGGCAGGAGGCTCTCCCCGGTGGGACTAGGCAGGAGCTGGGGTCTCCGGGGGCAGATGCAGGACGTCAGAGTGGGACGGAGCAGGAGCAGGGGTCCCCCCGGGGCGGTGGCGCGGTGCCAAGGCTCAGCGGAGCGGGTGCAGCGGGCTCTCTCCCGGCAGAGGCGGGGGCCGGGGCGGCCGGACTGCCCGGGCAGACCCCGGGGGGCCGGGACGGAAGGGGCGGCCCCGCCCGGCCCTGCCCATCCCTCCCGGGGCCGCCCGCGCCGTGGTCTCGGTGCGGAGCCGTGCCGAACCGAGCTGAGCTGAGCCGAGCCGCGGAGCTCCCGTCGCCGGGACGCGATCCCTGGGGCACCCACCCCGCGCCCGCCGGGTGCGTCCGCAACACAATCGGGAGAGACCCCCGGCCCCCCCGACCCTGCCTCCGGCTGCGGGTCTCAGAGCCCGGGCGGGACCCCGGCGGTGGGGCGGGGGTTGAGGACCACGGGGCGGTGGCGTGGGAGACCTCGGCGGGCGGGGAGCGGGGGATGGAGCCGGGCAGGCGCTGGCAGACCTCCAGCCTCGGAGGAAAAATCCTCTCTGGGGGTCCCTGAGGCTGTCCCCCGCTTGGGAGAATCAGGGTGTGCGTGGAAAATGCCGGGTTTGCTGCAATGCCCCATTTGGGAAGTTTTTGTAAACGCAAAACCGGGTTCTGTGGCCAGAGCTGGTTTGTGCTTAAACTGTGGCTGGCCAAGCATGCCCCATCCCAGAGGGATGCAGCTGGTGCTGGGGTGGAGCAGGTGCAATGGGTGCCCTCGGGATCCTCACGGGTCACCCTTGGGACAGGAGGAAACCAGGAGGAGCACGGGAGCTCGGCGCAGGGCGAGGAGAGGGGTTTCTCCCTGGTGCCTGGGTTGGGACGGGTTGGTGGTGACCCTGCCCCGGGTATGGAGAGGCGGCCCAGGGTGGCCGGGTGCCAGGAGGTGGCAGGGGCAGGGTGGGGCAATCCCGGCATTGACGCCTTCCCCGACAAGCAGCTTCTCAGCAATCACAGCTGAAACTTAAACAAACCATAAAGCCCCGAGGGGCTGACACTGTGTAGCTGAGCCCTGCAGCGGACCTGTGCACGCAAAGGTGCCAGAGGACAGGGTAAGTGCTTCATCTCTGCTTCATCCCCCACAGCCCCTCTGGTCCCTTGTGGGCACCTCCTGCCTGGACCGTCACGCCGCTGCCCCCGGGACTCCCCATCCCTCCTCGGTGCTCTCCTGCAGCTTTTTCCTTCCGGGCAGGAGCTGGCAGGTGCCTGATTATTTTCTCACCGCGTTTCCTGCTCAGAGGCAGGGCAGGCTGGGTGGCCCCGCGCCCCAACGGCACTGACAGCTCCTCTCTGTGCCCAGGCACCCACTGGAGCTGCTGCAATGGAGCTGGGGAACATCTCGCAGCCCCTGTACGGCCCTGGCCTTGAGGCTCCGGGGAGCAGCACCCCGGGCCTGGTGGGGATGGTTCATGGCTTCCTGCGGCTGGTGCAGCCCAACGCCCTGCCCATAGGTGGGTGCATGGTGATGGGGGGCTGGCAGTGGGGGGGCGGTGCTCGCGATGGGGTGGGGATGCTGCTTGGAGCTGCTGGGTCCTGATTCAGTCTGAGCCCTCCTGCACTGGTGACTGTCCATCCAGCATTTAAATGCCAGAGTACTGGGTTAGGAGAAGTGTGATGGAGGGGCAAATGGAGTCCCTGAGGACTGCGAGTTGTGTCCTGCCCATGTCCCATCACAACTAGGGGACAGTCTCAGGTGGGCCTCAGGACAGGCTTTGGTGGCAGAGTCCTGCCCCATCCTCCCTCAAGATAACTTCATCCCAGGCACCAACAAAAGGTGCAGAGCGAACCTCACACTGCCTGTGAGTTTGGGGGGATCCTTGCCTGGGTCTCTGTGCTTGCAAGTGACAAAGCATGCTTAGGCAGAACTCGGTTTGGGGCCACCAAAAGCAGCGTGTACCTGTGCCAGCACCCACATGGCAGTGCTGCAGGTACCCCCTGTGCAACACCCTGCTTGCCAGTGCTTGCCCCGCTTCCTTCACCCTCGAGGGGATGTGCTGGCACAGGTGATGCCAGGACCCTGCGGCTGCTCGATGTCCCTGGGGCAGATGCTGCCCACATCGGGGGGGGTTTGCCACTCTGACTGCTGGCATTTGTGCTTCCTCCTTCGCTGGGCTCAGCCCCTGCTTGCCAGCAACGGGCAGGCAAATGTGTGGCTGGCAAACAATGCAGTGGCTTTGTGGCCTTGTGTCATGCAGATACCAGGGTATTATCACACAGCACTGAGTGCTGACATGGCTTTTAGTGAGAGCATAGGGCATGGGCAGGGCGAGCCATGGCGATGAAAGAGGCAGCATGGTGGAGGGGGACTTTGTCCCAGCACCTAGCCCATGCTTGCAGTGCCAGCTGGGTACCTGCCTGGGGCTGGGCTGCCGAGGTGGTGGTTGGAGCATCCTTCCCTGAGCCTGCGCCCAGGGCACGCTGTGGGGGGGGACCTGCTTGCTCTGTGGACCTCTGAGAGCCTGGGGGCTGGCAGCGCTTTTCCTGGGTGCAAAAGTGCTGTGTGACACAATGGCCAGGGAGAGGCAGCTGGAAGGGAGAAATGTGCCATGCACTCACAGCTGCTTTGAGCCGCAGCGCTGAAGGTGATGTGCGGTGCTGAGAGCCTCTCTCTGGGCTGAGCAGGGTGTGGGACCCTCCTGGAGAGCCCCCCAGGGACCAGCACCTGCTCACAGCCCTCTCTGCTCCTTGTCCTCCAGAACTCATTGCAGATTTTGGGCAGTCACAGAGTGAGAAGGCCATCGGGATGCAGCAAGTCCAGGAGGTGAGCGGGGAGCCAAGAGCCCCACACCACCATGGGCTGGGGGATGCTGGTGGGTGTTGCTCTGAGGCTGAGCCATGGGTGCTGGGCAACCCCCTAGGGAGAACCATTCTGCCCTGTGGGGGTCTGGACAGGACCTTAGAGCTGGGAAACCTTCAGGGGCACCAGTGTTATGCTGCCTCACATTCTTCCTCCCCCAGCTGCTGATCTATGAAGTGGGTTTCCTGGTCTGTGCAGCCATTGGGCTCCTCTTCATCATCCTTGTGCCCCTGGTGGGATGCTGCTTCTGCTGCTGCCGCTGCTGCGGGAACTGCGGGGGCCGCATGTACCAGAAGCAGGACCAGCGGACAGGCTGCCGGCGCCAGGCGCTCTGGGTCTCCGTCCTGCTGGTCTCTGCTCTCCTCCTGTGAGTGCACTGGCTGAGAGACTCCGGATGGGACCTGAGGGAGGGTGGAAAGGCCGGTGCTTGGCGGCTGTGCCAGGAAGCTGCCATTGTTCACAGGAGCTGATCCCAGCAGGATGGGACAAAGGAGAGGAAGCAGCAGCAGTGGGGAGTTGGCCCCAGGGGGCTGTGCCTTGACACGGTGCAGACCCTTTCCAACAGCTTCCCTGCAGGGAAATACGGGTGCACCAGGCTCCCTTGTACTTCAGTTTCCCATGTCCCTACTGTCTGGTCCCTTGGCTGTGTACAGGGCACTTGTTGAGATGCTCTGGAAGCAGGGCTCATAGTTGTACTCCGGCCCCTGCAGCCTGGGGTTGGTGCGGGGGAATTCAGAAGGTCCTGGGAGGTAGTATTAGGACTGACCTCTTCGTGTGCTGACCCTGCCACCCTTCCCTTGTAGGGCTGGTGACGTCTGCGCCTTCATCAGCAACACCCGCTTCTCCCAGGCTGTGCACGGCACCTTCCCCAACGTCAACAACACCCTGGACAATGCCCACACCTACCTGGCCTCCATCCCCCAGGCATGCCTGGTCCTCCCACCCCATCTGGGGTGCCCGATGGGGGGCAAGGGGCCAAGCAGGGAGAGCAGCCCAAACAGCCCCCTGGGGAAGGTTAACAGTGGGGCTGGAGGTGGGGAAGGGTCCTCACCTGCACTGACACCCCATCTCTGTCCCTGCAGCAAGTCAATTTTATCATCGACAGCAGTGACATCCCGCTGAGCCACGCCAACCGCAGCCTTCAGGGTGAGGGTGTGCGGCAGAGTGGGGCTGGAGCATCCCTATGCACCCCTGGCGAGCCACTCTGACAGGGCTGGAGGTGCCTGGGGAGCAGGGTGGCTGGGGGTGCTGTGTGGCTGTGCCTCGCTGCCCTGCAGATGATTGCTGGACATGGGGGCCACCGGGCTGGTTCTCATGGGGATGTCTAACGGGAGTAGGTTAGGGAGCTCTTCCAGGCTCTTGCTCTGCTCCAGCTGCTGCTTTTTCCCATTCAGGCTCCTCTCTGGGGAGGGTGATGCAAGTGGTGGCAGGATGGGGGTGTCCCTTCTGCCCTCCACCTGGGGAGTGGATGTGGGGTGGGGTCCTTGAGGTGGGGTCGGTGTTTTTGGCAGTTTCCCTGCAAGTCCCAGGGCCTCAGGGGTCCCGTCATTGACACCGTCTCTCCTATATCTGCAGACATTGGGCCCAACCTGGGTGGCATGATCATCTCTCGCATCAGGAGCAGCATGGATGAGGCTCTGGGATCCCTCCAGAGCCTCTTGCAAGGTAGTGGCACCGTCCCTGGGTGGCTGGCAGGGCCTCAGAGGGGACCTGGAGGGACAGCAGTGCTGAGAGCTGGAGTACGTGCATGTTTGCGTAAGGCTCCCAGGGAGGAGGGTCCATCTGGCCTCCCAGCTGCAGCCTGGGCCAAATGCTGGGACTTTGGGGGGTGCCTCTACGTTGTATGTTTTGATGGAACCCTGAGGTTCAGCTGGGTGAGGACAAGCCCCCGCCACACTGGCAGGATGAGGCCCTGAGCCCTGCCCCGTCTCCCCAGGGATGGAGACGCTGGCGGCTGCATTTGCCAGCATCGCCAACACTCGCTCGCACCTCGAGGAGCTGCAGAGCAGCTACAGCCAGCGGCTGGCCAGCCTGCGGGACGGCCTCAACCACAGCCTGCAGCGCTGCGGCCACCCCTGCGGCAACGTGTCCCTGGACGGCCTCGCCTTCAGCACCAACTTCAGCTCGGTGAGGAGCAGCAGGGTGCGGGATCCCCCACAGTCCCTTCCCCAGCCCCCGCAGCCCTATGACCCCAGGCTCTCCCCACAGATCCCCAGTGTGGAGCAGCAGGTGGAGGCGCTGCATGATGTGTCTGGCTCCAACATAACGGCTGATTTAGAGGAGGTAAGTAGAGAAGGTAAGTGGTCCCCCCCTGCACCTAGGTACAGGGCTGGATGCTCCTGGTGCTGCTGGGGCTGTGCTGCAAGGGGGTGGCTTGGGAAGAGCCGTGCTAGGAGTTAATTGCTGTTGCGTGGAGGGATGTGCTGCTTGGATGTTTGCCTTGACTGGAGCCTGCCTGCTGTCCCCACCACCCCCGGGTGCTGCATGGTCAGGGCTGGGTGCTGGGAGAACACTGGCTGCCCTGTGCCACTGGGATCTGGGGATGGGGGGGATGCACTGCTCAGCCTTGGGCTGTGGGCAGGGACATGAGCTATATGCTGTGTCCCCCCAAATGCAGGTTAACAGCACGCTGTACATGACCCCTGCCAAGGTGCAAGAGCAGTCCCAGGATGTGGTGACAAGTAAGCAGGGCTTTGTGCCTCGTGTGCTGAATTCCCTCTCTCCTAGGGCTCCCTTCTCATCCCATCTCTGCCTGCAGACTGCCCCTGCTGCCACCCCTCTTCCTGCAGCCCTGGCTGTCTCGAAGTCCCCACGTGCTGTCATGCTGATGCCATCCTTGGCCAAAGCCACCCTGTTACCATCCTTTCTGAGTCCCTGCTGCCCCAGGCTCACCTGCCCCAGATGAGCAGGACTAGGGCAGCAGTTCACAGCACCAACCTGTCTCCATCCCCTGCAGAGACCCAGGACCAGCTGGGCCTCATCAAGCAGGAGATCAGGAGCTCGCAGGAGCAGTTGCCACTCCTGGACATGGAGGAGAAAGTTGGGACCTTTTTGGATGATGCCACATCGGTGCTGGAGAAGTACAGGGAGCCGACCATCAGAGTGGATTGGCTCAGGTGGGCAAGGAGTTGCTGCATCCCCTGGCTCCCTTGTCTGGAGAGGCTCACACTCTTCATCCTCCAGTTGCTGGAGCTGGGGCTTGCTCAGTGGTGGGGCTGTGGATGCAGGGTACCCAGAGATCTGCCTGGCAGCCACCCATGCCCCTTCTTTGCCAGGGTTCCTGGGGAATTTTTCCTCCCTGAGACAGCAGATGACGTGATGCCGGGCACTGCTCAGGGTGCCAGCTCCTGCTGTCTGACTCCTGCCCCTCCTCTTTCCCCAGGTGGAGCGTGTGTGTTCTCCTGTGCTGCATGGTGCTGCTGGTAGTTCTCTGCAATGTCATCGGGCTGCTGCTGGGGCCCCTGGGTCTGAAGGAAAGTGTGCTGCCCACTCAGCGCAGCTGTGTCTCCAATGCTGGCGGGAACTTCTTCATGGCGTGAGGCTCCCTCGGCTGCCGAGGATGCATGTGGGAGCGGTGGGATGGGTGGGCAGGGCTGGCCTGGGGATGCTCAATTCCCAAATCATCAAATTACTGCAAATTACATGGCAACTCACCATGCGGGTGGTGAACGCAAGGGTAAAATATGGTGCTGGTGAAAGGCGTTTGAGTAGAGCACGTTTGCCCCTTGCTGGCGGGGGCCTGGCAGCGTGTGCCTGGTCCCGCGGCTCTGTTGGGGAGTGGTGGCTTGCAAAGCTGGGGAAGCCATGCTGGGGTCTGAGACCCAGGGTACAGCCCGGCTGTGCTCCAGGGGCCGAGGGCAGAGTGGAGACATGCTTGTGGGAATGGTGGTGCATTGCTGCGGGGGCAAGGGGTGTGAAGGTCATGGCTGGAGGCAATGCCAGCATGATTAGGGCAATGAAGCTGGTGAAGGGTCTGGAGCACGAGTCTGATGAGGAGCTGCTGAGGGACCTGGGGCTATTTAGCCTGGAGAAAAGGAGGCTGAGGGGAGACCTTATCGCTGTCTACAACTACCTGAAAGGAAGTTGTAGCATGGAGGGTGTTGGTCTCTTCTCCCAAGCAGCAAGTGATAGGACAAGAGGAAATGGCCTCAAGTTGAGTGAGGGGAGATTTAGATTGGATATTAGGAAAAAATTCCTTCACAGAAAGTGTTGTCAGGCATTGGAACAGGCTGCCCAGGGAAGTGGTTGAGTCACCATCTGTGGAGGTGTTTAAAAGATGTATAGATGAGGTTCTTAGGGACATGGCTTAGTGCCAGTGTTTGGTTAATGGTTGGACTTTATGATCTTGAGGGTCTCTTCCAACCATACTGATTTTATGATTCTATAATGCCGGGGCACAGGGCCTCAGGGTGCTGACAGCATCTCTGTCCTGGCAGAGGGGTTGGCTTCAGCTTCATCTTCTCCTGGCTGCTGATGCTGCTGGTGCTGGTCACCTTTGTGCTGGGGGGGAACGCCTACATGCTCGTCTGTGAGTCCTGGCGCAACCAGCAGCTCTTCCAGGTGAGGTGCCCATGGGGAGACACCCCTGCCTGGAGCCACTGATGCCTTTCTGAGGGCTGCTGGTGGAGCAGAGGCAGTGCTGGCTGGTTTGGAATGCTCTTCCCAGGTGTCCTGCCCTGTCTAGTTTCTCCATCTCTTCTCTTGCTCTCAGCTCGTGGACACCCCTGGCTTGATCCCTGGCTTCAACCTGTCAGAGCTGTTGGGCCAAGCGGGTGGCACAACAAACTTCTCAGAGATTTACAGGTGGGTCCCAGTCCCAGCACTGCATCTTTGGGTAGGGGTACAGCTGCTCAGCACCCACAGAAGCTCCCCGGGATGGGGACAGCTTGCCCTGTGGGCAGGTGCCAATGCCAGGGAAGGAGCGAGGTGTGACTTGCCCACATGGGTGAGGACATGCTCCTGGGAGGGGGTGGCTTTCTCCTGCCCCATTTTCACCCCCATGCCCCCCTTCCTGCAGGCAGTGCCAGCAAGACACTGCCCTGTGGCAAGCGCTGCACCTGGACCAGAGCGTGTCCCTGGACGAGCTCTTGAACATCAGCCAGGTGAGCGCAGGGGTGCCAGGGTCTGGAGGACCAGAGCTTGGGGGTGCAGGGCTGGTGCTGAGGGGCCAGTGATGAGACAGCACCATTCCCAATCATGGTTCCCCTCACTCTGGCAGTACACAGGAGAGATCTCCACAGCCTTTGAGAAGGTGAACATCACCCTGAGCCCTATCTTGCTGCTCAGCCAGAGCCAGAGAGACTTGCTGCTGAACACCAGCCGGGCAGGGCAGCCCCCCAATTTCACCTCCACCCTGGAGCAGGTGGGCTGGGGACAGCCTAGTATTGGGATGGGGGGTCCTGATGTGTGTTAAGGGGTTTCACTGCCCTCTTCCCTTTGCTGTTTTGGGAGTCCCACTGCAGGCTCCCAGAGTGTCCCCTGCCATCTGTGTCACCCCTTGGGGCAACCGGGCACCTCCTCCACCTGGGAGGCTCTGGTTCCACTCTGCCCCACAGGGGCGGGGTATGGCCCCCATGGGCCCCACTCTCCATTCTCATGGCTCTGTCTCTACCTTTTCCAGCTGGATCAGAGTGTGACCCAGGGAAGCCTCTTGGATCTGGCCACAGAGCTGGAGCAGCTGTCAGACAATGCGGTGAGAGCCCATGGCACCCCAGGGCCATGGCCACCCTGTCCCAAAGCCACTGGCTATGGGGACTCATCCGCAGATCTGCCTGGGTGTCGAGGGGAGGCAAAGCCATTCACCCTCGCCCAGCTCTCTTTTCCAGCCCAGCCCTCCATCAGGTGGCTGTGCTGGGGCAGGGACGCTGTGCTGGGGGGCACTGCTGACTGCAGCTCCTTCAGGGCACGGGTGTGGAAGAGACTGTGAAAGACGAGCTGAAGGGTTATGCTCGCCAGCTGAAGGAGCTGGACAAGGAAATACAGACAAGCTTCTCTGGGCCACTGGTGAGCGATTCTGGGGTCGGAAGGTCCTGCGGGTGCTGGCTCGGAGTCTGCTGGCAAAGTCTCAGCTGAGCTGTGGGGTTTGTGCCTCTAACCCCCCTCTCTCCATCCCCAGCAAAGCCTGAAGGAGAACATCCACTCCGTGCAGAGTGGGGCTGCCCAGCTCGAGGTAAGCTGTACAAGAGGGGCTTCTGAGCGCACCCCAGTCTGGAGCACCCTGCAAAGTGCCCTCGAGGTCCCACAGTGTAGACCGTGGGGGTTAACCTGCAGTCTTGAGGGCTAGTGGCTGCTGTGGGACTCCCCAGACATGCACTGTAGGGCCCGCTCATGGGGCAGAGGGAGGGGGCCTATGCCACAGCACTCGGACATGTCCACCATGCCACAAACGTTGCTGCCAGGTGGCGGCGGGATGATGTGGGGACCCCACTTCCCCCATCACACTTCTGAGAGCACCTTCCACCCCAGGCACAGACGGAGGCTGTGCTGGATAAAGTCAGCAAAACCCAGGAGTTCCTGGAGAGGGAAATGGGAAACATCATCAAGAACGTGAGTTCACCTTGCCCTGTTGCTGGGCCAGCCGCTGGGAATGTGACCAGATCCCCACACCAAGACCTCCCTCTGCGGAGGGATGCCAAGCAATATCTGTCTGCTTGTCCTGCCTTGTTGTCCTCCCCAGGGGTCCCCTGCACCCCTGGGTGCCCACTCCCCTTATGGCCAGGAGCTGGGGTGGGTGGGCACTTGCAGCCCCGTTGCTGCTGGGTGGAGGTGCTCTGACAGCCCTGATCCTGGCATGGGTGGGACATGGGGCATGGAGTAGGCTGGGGGTGCAGCACCAACACTCTCTGCTTGCCTGACCCCAGGAGACGTGGGCCTTCCTGGAGGAGCTGTTAGACTTCTTTGAGACCTACATCTCCTGGGCCAAGAGCAGGGTGAGTTGAATCTTCCTCAATGGGGTCAAGGGAAGAGGAGGACAGGCTGCAGGGTTTTGGGGAACACTGACATATCTGGTCCTCACTGTGTGCTCAGCTGACGGGAGATGTGGCGCGTTGCAAGCCCGTAGCTCAGACCCTGGATAACGTGGAGGCCATCACCTGCAGCTACATCCTGGACTCTCTGGTGAGTGGGCCTGTGGTGTGGGGGGTGACGTGTATGTGGGGGGTGGCAATGAGGTCCCCTTGACCCCTTCCACACAGAATGAGGGGTACCCATCTCTGTCCTGAGCAAGCAGGGCTCAGCATCTCCCTGGCACATGGCTGTGGCTGAGAGCAAAGGCCAGGCTGTGAGAAGAGGTGTGCGTGGGGGTGTCACTGGGGGGGAGCGGGAAGCAGAAGAGGCTTTTCCAGTCAGTGTCAAGGCTCTGATGGCTCTCCCCTCGCACCCAGAATGCCTTCTGGTTCAGCCTGGGCTGGTGCACCTTCTTCCTGCTGCCCAGCATCATCCTGGCCGTGAGACTCGCCAAGTTTTACCGCCGCATGGACATCGCTGATGTCTACAGGTGAGGAGCCGCCCACCCTCTGCGACCACACCGGGTGTGGAGTTCCCCCCACAGACTGAAACCCGCCCCTTCATGCGCCCCGCAGCAGCCCATGGGGCTGGTCCTAAAGTAATATGGGCTGGCAGGGACCAGGTAGGGGGCTTGGGACCTTCAGCTTCCAAGAATGGAGAAGTTTTGGAGCAGACCCTGGCTCTGCCTACTCTGAAACCCTCCTCTGGGCAGCTGAATGTGACTTCCCATTCCGAGGAAGGAGCCCAGCTTGCCTGGCAGGGCTGCAGCCCCCAGCCTGGCTCCGGGCTCTGCCACAAAACTTACTCTGCTTTGCACCATTTTTTGTGCAGGGCCCCAAAATGGGAGCACAGCTGGATGCTGTGCAGAATGCAACACACTGTGTGGTTGGTGTTGCTGCCACGAGGGTGCAGTGCTCACTCATGCTCCTGTGGCCACCAGCACCCCAGGGTTGCTCCCCAGCCCTCTGGGACCCTTTCCCGGTCCCTCTGGGGCCCCCTGACCAGCAGCCCCACCTCCAGTGCAGCCACCAACCCCTGTGGGTAGTCAGCAGTTCCCAGCTGGGTTCCGGCTGCAGAGGGCTATGGCTTGGCCCTGCAGTGCAGCCAGTTTGCTGGGGGGTTCCCCTGCTCCAGCCCCTGCCTACTACCCCTCTGGAACTGTGCAGGAGTATACGTGGTGTGTGCGGGACGTGGTGCTGAGCCAGGCTGTGCCCTGCCCACACTGTGCCCAGGGTCCGCACCGGTGGTCCCAGTGCCTGTCATTTCCCTTGGACTGGAGACACGGGCTCACCTGCTAGGGAAACTTGGGGTGACTGAAATGGTGGCGCAGGGGAGCTGTGTGCCACTGAGCTGGTGAGCGTGGGGCCCCACTTTGCCTGTCAGGGGAAGGAGCAGTGATGCTCTGGGGGCAGCAACATTCCAGGAAGCTGTAGGAGCCCATGCTCTGTGTCCAGATGGGGCAGCCGGGATGGAAGGGACCATAGCACGCTGCAGCCCACATGTCCTCCTTGTGTGCCCTGGGGGAGACCCTGTTGGGCTGTTCCAGGAGGCATCTTCTTGCCTCACTGATGCTGTCCCCTCTTTTTTTATTTCCCTCCAGGAATGAAACCTTGGAGCTGTAAGTAGTAGTGCTGGGTCCCTGAAGTGGTGGTGGGGTAGGGCAGGCAGCTGCTGTGGCATGAGAGGGAACAGGGCACAGAGGGAGGGGGGCGAGGAGGGGAACAGGGCAAGTGCAGGCCAAGGAGGGTGCTGGTACCAGGGCAGGACTGGGAAGGTGGGACCGGAGCAGTGTAGACTGTTCTGGGGTTCCCCCCATCATCTCCCCACACTCCTCAGTTTTGGGGTGCTTCTGCTCCCAGCCTCCCCAAGCTGGTGGGGTGGAGGAACCTTCTCACCCTCTTTCCTGCGGGGGTGGGTGAAAGGAGTAGGATGACACTTGGCCATCCAAATGCATCCTGGTCTGTCCCTTGTTCTTCTCTGGGGCTGGGGGTGACGTAGGTGACCTTGGTTTTGCAGGCCACCCACCTTCAACTTCTACAAAATCCCCCGGCCGTCCACAAGGCATTAGCCCCCGTTGCCCGTGGCACAGGCACAGACGAGATGGACACGGCTGCCCTGTCTGCTGCACCTTCTCCCTGGGTTCTGGGGAGCAGGGTGAGAACCCCGCCTGAAACCCAGTCCCCAATTCCCAATATGTGACAATGCTCTCGTAGGTGTGGGAGGGGGGCTGCCCCTTGCACTGTCCCAGGTGGGACTTTGCTGCCCCCCCACCAGACCCCCTGGGCTCAGGGCAGCTTGCACTGTCAATGCCACTGCAGCCTGTGCTGCCGGACAGCAGGAACGTGCTTGCCCAGGCCCCTCGCTTGAAAAATGTGACTATTTATTTTTGCAGGGTGCCTGACTCTTTCCAAGGCTGTGATTTTTTTGTGTCAAACAATAAATGGGGTGTTTGTGTGCACTGAAGACATGTGGCTGAGCTCTTCACGTCCAGCTGTGATGGAAGGACACGAGGGTAGGGGCGGGGTGCATTCCCCACTGCTGGGGCTGTGCTTGGGACTGGAAGGTTCTTACTGGCGTCCCCAAGCGTGATCTGCCCACAGCCCACCCTTGGAGTCCTGACCCAGCCCATGGTCCAGTGTCACCAAGGCTGGGTGACAACCCCTCACCAGGCAGCCCTTTGCACCTGTGACTGGGTGGGTGCTTCTGTGGGAAAAGCCATGCCAAAAGCCTCCTGTCCATGAGGTGCCCCTGTGGTGCACAGGCACTTCCCTGTGCCCTCTGGTGACCCTGCTAGGTGTCATCTGTGAGTTTCCAGTTAGCTTATGGGGTGCCTGCAGCCCGCACCTCCCTCCCTCTACTGGGTATGGTGGCATGGGGACTTTGTGTCCACCCCCACATGTCCCACACTGCTGCGTGGCATGGATGGGCATGACAGCTGCACACACAGGTGAGCCAAGGGCTACTGGGTCTGCAAGTGTGGTGAGGTGAGCGTGGGTGTTGCTTTGTGCTGCTCCTTGGCACAAGCACAGCGACCATCCCAAAAGCTGGGTCAGGTACACGGAAACAAACCTGAGCAGCTTGACTCATTTCTTTCGTTGCAAAGTCCAAGTGTCTATGGAGTGAGCAACTGGGCCAAGCTGGCCAGCTCGCCCTCTGCTACGTGCATCTGCTTTGGTGCTTTTTCCATTTGCCTTCAGATCTTCTGATCACTATTTTTTCCCCTTCAGGCGTTATCTGAAGCTGCACCGGCCCTACCTCCTGCTATCTCCCCCCAGCACCCATCTTGCCCGCAAAGAGAACCCCGTGCTTGCCTATCACCCAGGTGAATCTGTCTGCGTGCTGGCTCAGCCTCTCCTCCCCCAGGGATGGCCCCACCTTCTCTGCTTCTCAGGATGGATTTCCTGGTAGCCCCTCGAGAGCAGCTCCATTTTGTCTCTGCTTGCTCTGCCTTTGCTCTCCCCCACCCCAAATCCTCAGCCTCCTGAGTTGCGACTATTTCGTGCTTGTCTACAGGCTGCGTGTAGCAGTTTCCATCCCGAGCCCCAGGCTGTCCCCAACCGCAGTGTGTTCCCCGCTTCCTCTTCCCTTGCCGTGCCTCGGGGACAGTGGCTGCATGGGACTGCTGTGGCTTCAGCTTCTGCTCGCTGGCTTTGTGGGTGCTGCTCCCCGCTCTGCTCAGCCTCCAGCCGCGGCCTTTTCTTCTCGTCAACAGCCAGCCAGCCAGCCTCTAGAGAACCGTTGCAGCAGTTCCTCTTCCCCTTTGCCAGATTATTTTCCACCACAGGGACTTTCTGCAGCTGAGCTCTCATCTAGGGGAGGCCCTGCTGCACCTTTAAAGTGGTTTGACAAACAGGGATACCTCCAACAGCAGCTCTGCCACTGCGTGCCCAGGGCAGCTGACTCCTGCCGGGGTCAGCCTGTTGCTCCTGGTTGCTGGTTTTCCAGCCAGGAACAAAGGGACACTTTGCAGCTCTTGTGAAAAAATTCCCCTTTCCTCAACCCTATTTTTGGCCCAGCCACAGCTCCCCCAACAAGAAGCCCAAATGGCCTTTGGGAGTTGCTTGTGGCACCAAACAGCTGCAGAGAGGATGGGAGCGAAGCCCAGGTAGGTCTCCTTATTCCTAGCACTGTGTGGGCTTGCCTTTGCTGAGCTGTGCACTGCCTGGAATGGCCCATATGGGATGGTCACCCACCTGCCGGTGCGGAGTCCTGCCTCCAGGGCTTCGTAATGGTAAAGGGCTGAGTGCTGTGAAGGGAATGAGCTGTGCAGGCACAGCTGGATCTCTGAGCCCAGCACGTCCCAGCAGTGACCCATGCCAGGCAATACCACGGTGAGTTAAGCTTGGCCACTTTTTACCAGAAACAAAACGAAACTACCCTCTTCCTGAGGGTGTGTATCCTCACAACATCCACCACTGCCCCAGCACTGCTTTAGGAACCTTTATTTTTAAAAGGAGTCTGTTTTCCACACTTAACCCCACTCTCAAGAGGATTAATGCAGGTAAATCCCCCACATCCCATCCCAGCCAGGCTCTGCCAGCCCAGCAAGGCAAGAGAGAGCTCCTTCACACCACAGCCCCAAAATGCAAGGGCAAAGCCACAGCCAGGGTCTCTCTCCCAGAGGAGGGGGCCAGGCAGTGAGCACTGGAGAGAGGCTGGAACCTGGATCTTCCTGCATGACTGCTCTCAAGTTACACTGACTTTGCAAACAGAGGCACAATATGAGCCAGACAACCCTGACAAAGCCCCTTTGTGTGCAAAGGGCAAAGGTAGAGGAGATGGGAACAGAGGGCCCGGGCGTCCTGCAGCATAATCTAAGCTTTCACAAAAGAAAGGAGAAGCAGGGCCAGCCCCAAGCTTGCACAGGCCGCTGCCAGCTTCTCAGCTCAGAAGAGAGTTTGGGTACCGCCTGGGATAGAGAGATAAGGGAATTAGGCTGCTCTCTTCAGCTAAGTAGCTGCAATCAGTCACAGCTACAGGACTGATCCCAGAGGAATTGCAGCGAGACAGCGCAGAGTGCTGCAGCTGCCAGTGTATGTGCTGGGATCCCCAGTACCACGGAGCTGCCCTACGCTGGCATTTAGTATCTGAGCCCAGAGCAGCAGGACTGTGACCCCACTGCAAGGAACATGCCCAGTCTCTCACAGGCAGAGCTAGGAGGCAGCACCCAACCCACTGAGCAAAGAATTTGGGGGGAAAGACTGTGTGTCCCTGCCCACCACCCCACCACCACTCCTAGAGGATCAGGGAAGTAGAAGTGAAATTATAAAGGAGCCAAGCAGACCAAAACCAAAGTGCTTTGGGCAGGGAGCAGTTCTGTAGTCCTGTAGTGCAGCCAGCACTTTCATCTGCAAATACACCTGGCATTTGCTCCTCTACCAGGGAATACGCAATTGCACTTGCTAGAAATAGCCAGAAAACCTGTCCCAGCTTCAGGTGAGGTCCCCCAACCCCTGCCACCCAACTAACTCTTTGAGATGTTGCTGCAGGGAGGCTTCAGAAAGGAGCAGGCTTCCACACTGCCAGGCAGGGCAGGATTGCCTGGGGTGGATGTGGCTTTCCCCTCCTCCTGCACCCAAAGCTTGGGATCCCGTTGTGCTTCCCTCCTTCACGCAGTGTCACTCCGTGCCAGTGCCGAGGGGGAGGAAGTCCTTGCCATGGGTGGCTGAGGGGCACCATCAGCCGCTGCTTTTGAGGGGATCTTGTGCTCTCGGGGTGGGGTAGGAGGGGGGAAGGTGGGGCTCTGCAAGGCATCCGAGTACATCTCGTCCTGAGTGCTGGGATGCTGCACAACCCTTTGCAGCAGCGGCTTGAGCAAACCAACAGTCAGCTGGTTCCTGTCGCTGGAGAAGGGCACTGGGTCCTCCTGGGAGCGAGGGAGGTGCTGCAGGACCACAGTGATGATGTCGGAGGCAGTGAGCTCAGCAGGGCACAACGGCCACAGCGTGTCTAGATAAGGGTCCAGCTCCCGGTGTTGGGCAAACTCTGCCAGCAGCGTGGTGAATATCTCCTTATTAAGCAAGGGGCTGAGCTTGGAGAACTTCTCTGCCACCTCCACCACCCGCTGCCACTGCTTCAGGCCGATGAGAAGGTGCAGAGCTTGCAGCACAGCCTTAGGCCTCTTGCTACAGAGCAGCAGTTCGAGCTCCATCTCATCATCTGCTTCGCTACGCTTGTTCTTCCGGGCCAGTACTCCCAGTGCTCTCTTGTACAGTGGCACCCGGCCCTCTGGACCCTCCTTGCTGCTATACGGCCAAGAGATGCTAACGTACTGCTGGGTCAGCTCCACAAAACTGGGCAGCCACTTGGGTTTGAACCTCAGGAAGGAGGCACAGATGAGCTCAAAGAGTGGGACCACTCCATTCCGACCCATCTCCTCTTGCTGCGGCCCTCCCAGGACCTTCTTCCACACCTCCGGCGTGGCTCTGGCTACCAAGAGACCATCCCCATTCTGCTGCAGCTGCAGGCAGCTCCTCGTGGCTTTCCAGGCAGCCTTGGGAAAGGAGGCAAAGACAGAATTCAGGTAGGCCAAGTTGTCCTTGTCCATGTCAGAGTGCAAAACACGGCTGACCTCCTGCTCTACCAGTTCCTCGCAGTAGCTTTCCACCTCACTCTCTGGGGCACACACCACGCAGGTCTTGAGAAGCTCCAAGCTCATGTAGCTCTGCAGCTCCAGGCTCATTGTGCTCAACAGCTTGGCATAAGTGTCCTGGAGGCCTCGAGCTGGCTTCTGCTTCTGGTGGAGGCTGTGTTGCAAGATGGCAGCAAGGGCCACAGGAGCCTGGAACACACCACCTTTCTTCAATTTCTCCACCGTCAGCTTGGAGCTGCTGAGGCTCCTCCTCTGGTAGTATCTGCAGGCCTCCTCAAACACCATCTCCACCAGGCATGGCTCAGGCCTGCTGCTGTCCTCAGGTTTGGAGAAGCTAAAGCTGTAGATACCAGTTTGAGTGAGGAGCTGGATGCTGTCCTCCTCTCCCAGGGATGCCAGGAAATGCACTTCTTTCACGCTCAGGATTTTCTTTTCTATGAGCCTTCCACTGTTCTGGTCAATGAGGTACAGGACTCCAGCCAGTATGCAGGCCAGGATGCTGCCAAAAGTCTTCAGCTGGACAGGACTTCCTTGCGCCAGGGGGCCCTCCTCCAGGTCAAAGATATGCCTCTGGGAACCATCTGGTTCCACCACGTTCACAGCACCCTTTGTGCTCACCAGCAGCAGACCCCCACTGTCGGACACCGTGGAGGTGTGAATGTCCAGAGGTGCTAAACCTGAGAGAAGACCCACAGAGCCAAGCAGGAGCTTCCTGAAGTCTGACTCGCTGCTGGAGCGCAGCACCTTGCTGTGGACAAAGCCTGCAGAGGGGGCTGTGATGGTGAGCTTTGCCTTCTCGGGATCCCAGATGAGGAGGAATTTGGAAGTGGTGGCAAAGCTGGCAGTGGCAGGCATCAGGAAGACGTGCTGCGGGGAGGCCAGGACCTGATACTCAGGACTGTTGTGCAGGACTATCCTTACGGTGCCCAGCCGCACACCTTGTTCCTCCACCTCCAGAGCCCGGGTGCAGACACAGAACCTAAAGGCACACTTGTTCATGTCCAAGTGGGCATCCAGGGGAGGCCTCTCCTCACACCACACCAGGCTGGCTCCTTGGCTGCACACAGAGACGATTCGTGCCCGGGCACCCTGGCAGAGCTCCAGTGTCTGCAGCAGCTGCCAGCCCACAGCCACCGTGAAGTACCAGACCTCGGTCCGGCCGTGCTCCCACACAAGGGTCAGTGCCCAGGAGCCCAGCGTGACAGGGCTCTGCAGGAAGAGCAGTCCCACAAGGGCTGGCTGGGGCGGCTGCCAGCTCCTCTCCAGGTCGGCTCCGCCGATGCCGTGGCGCTGGAAGGCCACCAGCCGGGGCAGGGGGGGCGGCCGGCTCTTCTGCAGGACCAGAAGGTGCTGCCCATCGGGGCTGGAGCAGACGTGCCTGGGCTCCTCTCCCTGGCGCAGCAGCTCCTGCAGCCGGTGGCCTCGGCTGAAGTCGCTGAAGTCGGAGACCTGCCGCAGCATCCCGGCCCGCTTCATCCTGGGGCGCCCGCCCTGGTCACCGAGAGCATGTTCCAGGGGGGGCCCGGAGCTCCTGCTGCCGCGGGGCCCCCCCAGTTTCCCCCCCGTTCCCCGGGGTCTCTGGAGACCCTCCGGCCCCAGGGACCCCCCCGGGGACGCTCCTCCCGCGGCGAGCCGGTTCTGCGGGCACCAAACCCGCGAGGTACCTGCCACACCCCCGGCTCCCCAGACACCCACCTCCGCCCGAGGGACTCCCCGCCGCCCGAGGCATCCGCGGGACCCCTCCCTCCCGCCGGGACCCCGCGGGGCCTACCTGCCGCGGCGGCTGCCTGCCGGGGCCGGGCCGCCCCTCCGCCGGGGCCGGGCCGGTGGCGGCTCGGCGGGGCTCGGCACGACGCCGGCGCTGCGCAATCACGAGGCGGCGGGCTTCCGGGCAGAGCCGCGCCGCGCCGGGCTGGGCCGCCCCTCTCCTACTTCCGCCGCCGGTGCGCGGAGGGCGGCGGTGCCGCGGCCCGGGGGCGGCAAGGGAGGCCTCGCAGGCGGAGGGGCCATTTTCTACCGGGGGGCGGGGGTGTCAGTCTCCTCAGGGAGAGGCGAGTCCCGTGTGGCCCGGGGAGGAGTCTCCCTGCCGCTGTCCTTGCCCGTCTCGCCTGCGGCTGTCGCTGGGAAACGGTCCCGGGGCCGCCCGGGGCACCGGCGGGCGCCAAGTCCCGGCGCTGACAGCGCCCCCCGCCCACCCTAGATGCCGGCGGCGCTAGGACCGCGCGGCGCGGCCCCCTTCGGAGCGCATGCGCAGCGCGTCGGGCGGCGCCTGCGCAGTGGGAAGGGGAACGGCTCGGCCGCAGGTAAGTGGTGGGGCTCGGGGGGGAACGGGCCTCCCCACCCCGCGGCGCCAGGCCACGCCTCCGCCGCCCCTCCGGAGCGACCGCCCCGGCCCGGGCCTGCGGCCGGTGAGCGGGCGGCACCGGCGGCTCTGCCGGTGCAGGGGATCTCCGCGGGGCGGGGGCGCTGCCCGCCGCCTGGGGCCGGTGGCCGCGCCGGGGTGCCCCGCAGGCCCGGCTCTCAGAGCCACTGGGCAGCCAAGCCCGCCCGCTGGGCAGCCGGTGCTGGCGGCACCTCGCCGGGGGTTCGGCTTTGCCACGGCCGCTCTCGCGGGCCGGTGAGGCTGGGCTGTGCTGGAGCCCCTCGCTGCCCGCCTTGCCCTGCCCGAGGCCCGGCCGCGTCCTGGCACCTGCGGGTGAGCGGGAGTGGTTTAGTACGAGTCTGTGGCTTAAGAGGTTGTGGAGCCTTTCCCCCTCCTGCAGCGCTGCCGTTACCGGTGTTGACACGTTACTGCCGCTGTTACCGGTGTTGACACGTTACTGCCGCGTTGCCCCAGTAAGTGCTGGGGTTGCCCGGGCCTTTGGCTCGGCTGGTCCTGGGCCGCAGTGTCTGCTGGCTGCTGGAATGGTTTGGGGTCAAGGTAACTCCTTCTAGGAAAAGAATGAGCAGGACATATGTTTTGGTCACTGGTCATTCTAATTATCAGGTTTACCTCACTGTCCTGTGGGCACTTATGTTGGTGAAGCAGAGAGCAGCTGTAAACAATTGCAGAGGAGTGGGAACTTGTTATGTGTATGGCGCTAAAGGTAGAGGCACGTTGCTACCTAAGCAAGCTTGCAGCCCCAGTCAAAACCCTGATGTGTATGTCACCGTAAGAAAGTTTGCTTTTAAGCAGAGGCTGTAATCTGAATGTATGATGAGAGCCAATTTGGGCTGAGCAGGTGGGTGGAATATGCAAAGCAGTAAGATAATTTGGATCACTGAGATATGTGGTGATTGCAGTTCACCAGCTGTTTGAGCTCTAGTAGGAAATGTTACCAAAATTTTTAAGAGGAGTTTCAGAGGGGGAAAAGGACATCTGTTTGGTTTTCCAGTAATAATAGTGTAATCGTCTGTCTGTGTCACTTTAAGCACTTTCTGCAGTGTGCAAAGAGACTCTGCAGGCAGGGTATATAGAATGTAAAAATGTTAAACAACTATTGGCTGGTCTGCACAAAAGAAACAGTGAGGCTTTAATGAGCTGCTAGGCTAGGCATTCATCTGCTCGCCATCCCAGCAGACACACCAGGCAGCCACACAGACATCCCTCAGGAGGGAAGGGGTCAGCTTCTCCTGCTCAGAGTTGCTGAGTTGCTGTATTCTGGCTTCCTGGTGCTGTTTGTTTGTTTGATTTTTAAGATCTTATACCTTTTTATGTTTGTATTTTTTCCTCCTGAGTGCTTGTGCTACTAATGGTCCATGCCTCAAAAATGTTACCTCTCTGCAGTTCTACCTTTCTATCTTGATGTGGCTCTACTCTGCATTTTCTTAGAACATAGCAGCTTCCTCAGAAGTCAGGGCCAAGGTCATGCAGCTGCGTTGTGTTCACTATAGGCCTCGGGTCCACACTGACAGCTGAAACCCTGGGAAAAGGGCAGGGAAGGTTACAGGGAGAGTGTTTATCTTCAGAAGGAAGACATTTGAAAAGGTCTCTGAGTGGCATGAGCTTTTTAAGTTGGGGTGCAAAGGCCGTGCGGAATATTTCATGGTTAAACTAGGTGGGATGGGTTCTGATGGGCTTGAAACATGCAAACCCAGAGACTTTCTGACATTAGAGAGCGGGGCATTGTAGCTGGGAATATGGAAAGGAAACGAGATGAAATAAAAAAATTAATTTGGAAAAATGGTGTGAACAGATGGAGGTGGAAGCATGTGACGCTTGTCTAGATGGACATGACAGGAAGAAGTTTAACTAGTTCATGGTGTGAAGCTGGTGGATTGGGTGTTATTTTAACTGGACAGTTAGAAATGAAAGGCAATTATGGATGAAGTGTTAAAAATGTAACTTGGATGTTATTCTTTTATATCATTGCTAAAGCAGGTGTAGTGGGAGGAAGTCTGTGGCTGTATCTGCATCAGGAAGCTGCTTTTCCTGTTTTTCAAGGGGGGAAAATTAAGTCAGTGTTGGTGGAGCTTTAGATTGTACTATGTAGAAGCACATACACCACTACTCCTCTGAGCCGGATGGAGGGACTTGCTAGTAAAAATGCATATGCTGGGACTGTGCTAGACATGTTGCAGAGAAATAAGTAGGATTTATGTGGGCTTTTGTCATCTGCACGCCCTCAGAATATATTTCTTGTTATATATTGCATGAAGGCACCTGTTAATTCTTCTAGATGGATCCAAGGCTTGTGTGCTGTCTGTGTCACCATTTCCCTTTTTGATGGGTTGGGCACTTTACAGTTGCCAAGGAAGGTACAGTCTGAACAGTTTTCATCGCAATGGACAGTATACAAATAAAGTTGTAAAGAATGGATGAAATATAAAAGCAGTGTGGACCTACTGTCATGAACCATAACCGCTAACACGAGAGTTGGCAGAGCATAAGCTGCAAAAGGGCTTCTAGTGGGAATTTGGTCACAGTGGTTCCTAAAGCCTTGACAAAATCTAGCCCAACGTGTTTCTCCTCTCTAGTTTTCAGCAGTGGTCTGCCAGGCTGCTGCTGGGTGGTCCTGGGGGTTTTGATCCTGGAGCTTTAATTCAGTCAAGACACTGTCTGTGCATTGGGATTTGTACACTCGTGTGCACAGTGCAGATTGTTGCTTTTGTTGATGGACGAGTGCTGGAACCTGTGTTTTAACTGCCCGTTGCTCAGGTCTGATATTGACTCTGGAGGTTCATCACGTGTATTGAGTGCAAGATTTTCCTGGAACTGCACTGAAAAGTTTAATAACTACTTGGCTTATAATGTGTTGCTTTAGAAGCTATAGGTTAACTTTTAGGCGGAGTTTTATTTCCCTCTCTTGTATGATCAGGATAATTTTTGCACAACTTTCCTTTAGACTTGAGTGATATACCTGCAAAGTGCCTTGAAAGACAAAGTGGGATCACACTGGGTCCCAGGTGCGGGTGGTTGTTCGTGGTGGGGCAGTTACTACCTTGAAATACTTAAACAGGTGAGTCCAATCTTAATAGCAGTGGCAAGCCAAGGAATATTGGATTCTAAGAGCGAAAGTATCTCAGTTCTTATTCAGAGTCTTCGTAAATATTGACTGAGGTCTGTGGCTTTAGCATTAACACACTAATACAGATCACATTGTTTCCATTGCCTTTTTCAGATAGGGAATAAATGGTTTGCTAAGTAAGTCAATATGTGAAAATTCCATTTTATGTCTTCTGTTTGTATTCTTTTTATTTAGCCAACAAGTGTTACAGTGTATTTTTTGAGGCATCCACACTGAAAAAAATATTCTTACTGTTTGGTTGTATGTGGGGTTTGTGTATGTGCATCTGTAATCTTGAAGACTTTCAGGTTTGTTAGCCTAGACAGTTAAATGCAAAATACAGTGCTTGAACAGCTGCATGCAAAATTACAGAAGTTACAAGTTTTGGATCCTGATGTCGTTACAGTGTAGATGTGCTTTAGTGTTGTGTTCTCTGCAGTAGATTTTTACTTTTATAAGATGATCTATGGAGTAATAATGTCTGTACGGGAGCCAAGTGACGGTGTGGACCAGCCACAGTTTTCAATGTGCACGCGCCTAGGTAAACCTCAGACTCAAAATGTCAAGTTAATTTCTCCTGTGGGTATCCTAACAAAGAGCTGACAGATCCGTTCATCAGAATGTCACATGTTTGGTTGGAATCTCTGCTATGAGTTCTGGAATGAAATGGAAAGGAGGTGGATGGTTGGATGTGCTCATCTTTTTTTGTCCTGCCTGGATCAGCTGATCCTGGGGTTGATGGTAGATAAAGCAAGAGTCTGCCTGAACTTCTGTCTGCCGTGGCTTTTATCTTTCTGCCTTTGAGCTGCCAAGGCTCATGCTCTGTCTCTGTCAAGGTTTCTTGTAGTTCTAGATGAAGCATCTTGGATGTTCTGCTGCACAGCAGCGTACTTGCTGTTCCAACAGTCCCCGTGCATGTGCTCCTCTTGGCCCCGAGGGCTGGTTCTCCCGTGCAGTGACTGCAGCAGGTTCACTCAGCAGCATGTGTTAATGGGACTGACCTACTGACAGGACAAATTATCCATTTGAGCCTATGATGTGGAAAATGCAGTGATGCTTTTAAAATGTGATGCATTTAAAGGATAATTGTTAAACATATTCAGTGTGTTTTTCATAAGCTGTTATGGCGTCCTGATAATTTGACACCTCTACAACTTAGTTATGGATGTTTTTTGCATTTAACTGTTGCTTTCTGCAGCTGCCTAGAAGGTCCCCATTAACAAAATGGAGTTTCCTGTTTATGTCTTTATGACATCTTGAAAATGTAATTGCATAAAGTGGAAAGAAAAAACCATTTGTGCGGCCTCATCATCATAGGTTATGAAACAAGCACAGCCTAATAAAGCGTTGGCATGAAAGGCAACTTTTACTTTTCTCCCCTTGCTCCTCCATATGCTCATTTGTAGAACAGCAAATTATAAACAAGAACATTATTTAATCCTTGCCTCTAGCAGTCTTTGTTATATGTGCTCTGTGCAGCTTTGGTTAAGAGAATATGAATCCCAGGTCCCATTTTGACAGACACTAGAATTTTCACATGATCATGCCATCCCTCTGATGCTCACCCAGCATCAAACCTTTGTGTCTTGTGGGATTTAGATTTTTTCTGTCTTCATGGAAATGTAGGAGAAGCATGAAAATGCAGCTCTCAAAGTTCAGGGACTAAGCAGAGTGTATTGATCCCTTCCCATTCACATACACAGATGATGTGAGAATGCTGACCTAGAAGCACTGAGAGTTAGTTTATTGGTTTTGACATTGGTATTCATTAGCTGTAATTCAATTAGAAGCATGCTGATGGATGTGTTTGTATACTTGGGCTGGCGGCTGCATTAGGTTCAGAAACCTACATTTCTAGTTGGGGAAATTGTTTTGTACAATCTTGGGTAAGATTTGTATTGCTAGGCTAAAAGTGACATCATTCTTCATTTGGTTTTTAATAGATTTCTCTCTGTTTCTAATTATGTTTCTAATTAGAATAATGTCTTATTTCCCATGACAGTTTAAAAATAATGCAAAGTCTGTAAAAGAGAAGCTATCAAGATGATTGAATAATGTTTTCTTTTTTGTTTGTTAGACTGAAACCTTTTTCCATCTTAATTGGATATATAGACCTACTAGGCTACAGGAATAATTTCTGTGTTTACAGAAGGTTAAAGTGCAGTGGTCATTAAGCTTGGGCCTGTTTCCAGTCTCTCCCCAGCACACACACCAGCCAGCTGTGCATATTCCCCTCCTGTAGGGCAGAGAGCACACTTCACCCCCTTCCTACAGAAATCTCAGCTTTTCGGGTGTGGGATCTGCTGCTCTCTGTCCTACCCTCTGCTTCACCACCCAGGCAAATCTCTTTTGTTTCACCTGGGGTAGGGGCTTTTGCAGCTGCGGTGTTTCTCTAGCTCCAAAGAGGTTTTCCTGCTGTTTGGAACTGAGATTTATGGCTCAAGGGATGGATGTGTGAAAAACCTCCTCCGGGAGCATGGAGAGTCTCCGTTGAGAACATAGTTGTAGTCTAAGACAATCAAAAGCTGTCTGCAGTAGAAAGAATGCAGAAGAGATCTGGAACTGTTACTCAGTAGTTGCTGGAACCTGCACTTTGAGAGAAAGACAGATCTGAACGTGCTGTGGTTGTGGAAGGGGCTCAGGCGGTCCGGGCTGGAGGCAGAATCCAAAGCTGTCTCCATGGCTGCCGGCTCGGGAAGCTCTGGGGTGTCGGAGGCTGCACTGAACCTACCTCTCTGTGCATAATTCAGCGTGGCTGAGTGCAGCTGCCACAAGACCCTGCCCATGGTTTTCTGGAGCATGACTTAAGCCTCTGCCTGAGGTGTGCTGCTGTTGTGTGAGTAATTGCCTTTGGAGGAATGGGAGAAGGGTTGGGAGCTCAGAAATGTGAGAAGGGAGGGCATTCCCTTTCTGCTAAGTACCTCTGACAGTGCTGAAGTGTTAGAGGAGGTTAGAACAGTGTTAAAGCTGCAATGCTTGCCAGAAGAACCTGTCGATGCAGATAAATACATATTTACAAGGTCAGAGTGGTGATGTGCTTTGTAGCATCAGACATGAGGTTGAGAGTACATGGCAAGTTTTGTTCAGACTCTCTCAGCCCCTGGAATGGGTTGACTGTCAGAAGGTTCAGGACTATAACTAGGGCTGTTACTTTGTGTAACAGATCATTTTGTAATAAAGATACTTCCTTTTTTTTTTTTTAATAGGATAACCAGTAACCATGAGACACCACTTAATTATAGTAAAACCTGTTTGTGTTTCGAGAGAACCCTTTGTCAAATGGATCAGGAATTTCGTCTATTAAAAAAAAAAAATCCCTGCAAAGCTTCTTCCATGTATTCCTTCATCCTCCTCCCAAAACTGAGACACTTGTGATGTTTTTGAGGCTGAGATGCTTCTCTGGCTTGGTTTGCAGAGCAGCTGGTGTAGGTGAGGGATGCCAAGGTGCAGAGGTAGGGATGAGTGAGGGTGGCAGGAGTGCTTTAGGGAGGCTTTGCAGCCAAATGTTTCCTACTGTTGGATGTCGCCTCAGAGTGCAAAAGCAGAATTTGAAGTGCTTTGGTAGGCAGCAAATTAAACAGATAAGAGAAGTCTCAGGAGCTTTTTGTCACAAGATGTCCTTGAGGCTTGACCAGCGTCAAAAAGAACTTGATATCAATTTGATAACAAGCATCACAGTTCATACAATGAGTTAAAAAAAATACAGTTTTGTAGATGTCAGCTGCATTTGTCTGGATCATGAATCAGTTTCTGGCAGAGAAGAATTAAGAAAATTTATCTGTAAGCAGCTTATTCTGTATCTTCCTGTAGCTGGACTTTTGCATCTTTCTTTGAAAGGGATGTAGGACTAGATGGTGCCTTTGATCTGATTTCTTATCTGGTATCGTTGTTAAAGCCCCTACTTTCAGCTTGTGAGAAACTACTAGTATTTCAGTGCAGTGAAAAAGTCTTTCATGGTTGAGGCAGGCCAGATATGTCTTGAAGAAAAGTTCAAGTTTCCTTAGCCTTTTTTGTCTGTTTTTACCTTCAGGGTATACAGCATGGCCCAAACAGAGAAGAAAGGTGGGCTGCTCCGGAAATCTTCAGCCTCCAAGAAGCCATTGAAGGAGAAAGTTGTGTTGATGTATGATGAGATTTTCATGGTAAGACTTGAGCATCTCTTTATTTCAAAAGTGTTGTGTTAAATTTTCTTGGTTTAGTTTGTGCTGAGGGCTCTGCATGGTGAATTCTTTTCCAGAGATAAGGTCTGCATGGTGTGGGCACACACTTCAGGCTCTCCTGCTGCCATGCAGAAATGTGCATTCGGCTCTCTTCCTTAATGTCACCTTGCCCTATTGTCTAACAGAATCATTTGCGATCTACGGGAAGTCACGGCTTTTCAAGTATTTATCAAAAAATAATCCAGAAAATAAACAGAGGCATCCCAAGTGAGAGCTGCTTCTGTTTGTCCTATTTCTTGGAGTCTGTGTAGACAGAATTCTCTACTGTGAGACCACTTGGTCATCCGGTGGGATGGTACTGGCTCTGAGCTACTTGTGGTAATGGTTTTCTTTAAATTCTGCCTGAATGATTTCTTCTTGTTTGCTCTCATGGCTGTTCCTTTTCCTTTCAGACAGAGGACCCCAGTAAATGCAACCCAAGGTTTTGGGAGGAGCTCTTTCTGATGAAGGTAACAGGAACCGAACATCCTCTTGATTTGCTGCTGCTGTTCTGCCTATGGCGTGGCAGACTGTCAGTGTAAGAACTTGTGTTTCTAAGGTGTCAGCAGTTGTATAATGTGCATGAACTGCTTCTTAACCCAACAGGTCAACTTGGAATATCTAGAAGGCAAGCTGGAGGCTCTGGATGGGGAGGAGTTAATGAAAATAAAAGATAACATCAACTGCTTGTTTCAGCACTGCATCCAGGCACTGGGTGAGGAACACCCGATCAGAGTGGTCAATGCATTACAGGTACCATGCTGAGAGACAGGGAATTCTCTCTTTTACTTCTGATGAGGAAATGTAATTGCTGCTGATATCAAACATCTTGTGCTCACTTCTTTGCTTCTGAGGAGATGCTATGTCTACAGAGCAGTTGCTACTGTCTTTGGAAGTTAGAAACTCTCATAATCTCTTTAGTCTTTGAAGAACAATAGCTTGTTTCAGAATTCATGAGGACCTGGTGATGCAGGATGAAGTGGATGGCAATGGGGAGGACGAGAGGGGTTTGTTCACACTGCAGGCTGTCAGTTTGGGGGCTCGAGAGTGCTCTGTGTAGCTCTGTCTGTATCCTACTTTTTCCTGTTCTCCCTTATTTCAGCCTCCTTTGTGAATTCCATATGAGTTGAAAATGAAATAAAGCTCTGGAGAAGTTAGAGTGAAATTTATACAGAGGACTGTCCCTGCTGGATGCTGTCTAATTGGAAGCTGTGAAGAATTGTCACCCAGAATTAATATCCATTTTCCTGCAGGTTACTTCATACCAAAGCTACGCTGTCCCATGTCTTGTTTGGGAGGCTTCTCTCCTCAGTCTTGATGTTGTTAGTTTACAGGCTGGTTCTTACAGTTTGGTGAATGCATTTGCTTCAGCTTCTCTCAGCTGCAGGAATACAAGATATGAATTTCAGGTTTGGAGAAGTCGCCTGTGGGAGACATTAGACAGGCAGTAAGCTGGGAAAAGTTGGTTTAGAACAGAATATTTACACCTCTGTCATACAATTTTGCATTTAAAAAAATTATTATTATTATTATTATTGAATTATTTTGAAACGATGCTATTAAATATTGTAGTCATAGCTACATAGATGCTCTAGCCCAGCCCTGAATTCCCAAACTTGTATTCAGGCTCTTTGCAAAAGTTAGGCCAGGGCTCAAGTCTAGAATCCTGCTATGTGAGTGTAAATAGGACCCAGGTATCACATCCTGAGCTTGAACTGGGAGAGCATTTCCTTAATTAGGCTGTGTTCATGTGGAAAATGATCCTGAAGCCCAAACTTATTTAAGCAATCTTTTCTTGAGAACAGCCATGGTGACCAAGGGTTTGTTGAGCCAAGTATCCTATCACCGACAGTAATGAAAAAAAGGATGTCTACCTTACCCTTTTGCTTCTGTATGGTTCTGGAGGTCTGCTGATTCCTAGAGGTCTGTCTCTAGCTTTGTCTTCTGAAACTAGTTACTTCTCAGAGATGAATTTAAGGTGGAGTCTAAAACTGTAGTGGTTATATTCCTGCGCCTTCCCCTCGTCACAGACCTGAAAGGTGTCTGACGATAAAAGTCACCGCAGAAATTTCCCTCTGTTGGGACAAATGAGACATTTGCTGGCCGTAGATTTCTCAGAGTGTCTGCAGGAAGCCCAGCGTGCTGACACCTGTATGTTGCCAGCGATCTCCAAGAGCAGTGTGAACCTGTAACCTGGTGCCTGCAACAGGAAACGTGAAAGAGATTATGTTTAGTGGGAAGGTTCTTAGAACCCCTGCAGCAGTCAGCAAAACTTAGGCTGTCTGATAGCTTTGGAGAATTTTTTTTCTTCTTTTTTTGACAAAGTTTATTGGTCAGACTAAGTAGAGCAGTGTGGGTAAGCAAACAGAAGTTTGTGCTCCCTATAGGAAAAGCATCTGCTGTTTGGACAGGCATAATGTGATACGCTCTGTTGGATGGATGTGTATTTGGCATGCTTGAAATAAGAAATAAATCTGGAAAGCTCTAAGACATGCCTATCCATTGGGTGCTACTTCTTCCTTTCAGTTTCTGATCAGTATTTTTTGCCTTGAAGCCACACTTAGCTATTTTCCACAGATCGTGGTCCTGTCTGGTACAAACTGGGTCTGGACAGAAGAAGCAGTAAAGTTACCTTTCTCCAGAGTGCTATGGAATGTGAAATGAAGGGGTGAACAAACAGAAAAAGTATGGATCAGTATACTCTTCTCTAACTCTTTTCAGTTCTCGTTATCCAAGATCCTTCTTAGAAACAACAGAGGTGGAGGAGAGGTCAGAGAGAATGTATGGCTTCTAGGCTGGTGGTGTTCATCTAAATATCTGTGCTTTGCCAGTGCTAGGAATGGGTTTTAGGGCAGGTTTTGCTATTGAGTTACAGGTGTTGCCTTACATCTTACCATCTGATTTTTTTCGTTTTGCAGACATTGTGTGCATTGATTCGGGGTGTCCATCAGAAGAACAAATCTACTTCTGGGTTTGACATCATCAACATGCTTGTGGGTTTTGATAAGGCAGAGCTATGCATGAAGGTGAGGCCCTGGCAATGCAGAGAAACAGTTTGCACGGCAGCCGTCTTGCAGCGGCAGTGGTTTGTAGACAGGTGTGTCTACCGAGGTGCAACTTTGGGGGGAAATATTCCAGCCCCTTATTAAAAACAGCTGCCCTGAAGTTCTTTACCTGCTAGCGGCACAAAGACACTTGGACTCCCTGTGTTTGTTAGTAATACAACAGAGCACTTTTCTTTCTTTTCCTTTAGTTCCATGCTGTGCAGTCACTATGGTTAAGAAATCTTAAAGCCAGGAAAGTCTGTCACACGGCATTAGTGCCTGGTATTGAACCTCATACCTTGTGGTTGATTTTTAGCTGATAGTCATATCCCTTGTTCTCACATTGCTGTCAGCATATGTACAATTTAAAACTTTTGATGCTTTTCACTGTAAACATGCGAGTTTTGGGAAATGACAAAGTAAGCAGTGATAAAGCTGAATTTCTGTTGTATCTTTCATTTCTCTACAAAAAGTAGTAATTTTTCATCTCTCTACAAATAGTAGTACATTTGGGGAAAATACTAAGTAGTAACTTGCCTATCAGAACTACATTTTTCTTTTAAGAAGAACTATTACCTGTAACTTAGTATGTGGAAAACCTTTATGAATGCCTGTCCAACAGCTGTATAGAGTATTTTTAATCATAACTAATATATGTACTATTACATTGGAGATGTGCTGCTTACAAAAAATTTCATGATGCCTGTAAGTAAAATGGAATATTGAAAAAAGAAAGCACTGTTATTAATGTCTTACAAACAAAAAGGAGGATCATATCCATAGAGCTTAGAGTTACTTGGTGAATAAAATCTGTTGTTATATGTGTACAAAAAAAATCTCTCATGCATCTAGAGAAAATTCTTGGAAAATGATCATGATGTTATGCCAGTAGTCATTAAAATGTAGTTAACACAAAACAACATTGAGAACCAATAGTGTGAATATGGCCTATGTAACAGTAGTCATTAATGGCTCAATTATTGATTCTGGAATAACATGGCTTTATATTGATGCTCTTGTATTTGAATGTCCCAAATAGCTTTTTATAACAAACATTCCAAGTAATTTTAAATATTGCTTTTAAATAACGTGATTGTTGTTCTTTAGAACCTGATGGAGAGTTTGGACTCGCTCCTCTGTGCAGAAGGTTCTGAAAGCCTCAAAAGCTTGTGTCTGAAACTACTTCTCTGCTTGGTGACGGTAAAGAAATGACTTAAAGGCTTATATGAGCCACATGTTGAGGGATGGAACTGTCTCAAAACTTGAGCAGAATGCTGCAGTGTGGAGCTTAACAAGGGGAAAGAAATTGTGAATGAGAACAAGGGTCAGCCCACAATGTGCATCATTGCTCTAACCAAGGTGCCAATACTGACTAGCAGACTGTTTTCACCTCATAAGATAGGTGCCAACTGGGGCAAAAAAGGGAGAGACACAGGCGGAAGTGTCAATTGGAGCACTTTTTTTTTTTTTTTTTAGGGGAAGAGATATATAAGAAGTCTCAGATAAATGGAAAGGGATCAGAGGAGAGAGGTTGAGGAAAGACAGCAATTGTGGAGTACGCAGGAGTGGTGAGGATGTGAAAAATAAGGAAGATGGAACAAACAGCATCTCTTGGAGATGGACAACTGTGAACTATTTTGGCTGTGATAAGAGATAATTGAGCGTGGGGGAGGTGTTCGCTGCCCTGTATGTGATGGGAAAGTGCTCAGTGGAGCATATGGACCCTGTTTGGTTTTTTTTTTTACTCACCAGTGTAGCAGTCTGTTCAGCTGCTGATGGCTGTTGTCATGCAGCTGTGTAAAATATCAATCTGTAGAAGAAAGGGGGAGCTCTTCATACATGGGTCATGTTCTTGCCAGAGGGAGGGGTGGGTAGCAGGACAGATTTCTTCATGTCTAGCTCCACTGCTAGTCACACCTTGACTTGCTGACGAAGTGTGAGATTCTGAATAAATGTGTCTGTCTGGTAGTCCTAGTGTGTGCCAGAGGCAGCTACAGCATCATGGGAGGCTTCAAATGAGATTTTAAAACTTGTGTTTGTACTCAGGTGACAGATAACATTAGCCAGAACACCATCCTGGAGTATGTGATGATTAACAGCATATTTGAAGCTATTTTACAGGTAAGGGGCTTTCCTTCTACTACAGGGGCTCTTTTTTCCGTAGTGAGAGCTTTCGGTCATATATTTTCTTTTCAGCTTTTTCCGTGCAGCATAGATGACTGGCACTGTGTTGCTTCCATTCGCAGCTCAGTCATAGTTTGGGTCTTTTTTTTTTATGCTGCCTCCTTACTCTAGTCTGCTGTTTTTAGTCACTACTGAGTATTTAAAGTACTTTCACTTGAGACATTTGTGCATAGATAGAAGCTGAACAGATTTCTAGGCTAATTTCACAGAGAATTCCTGTATTGGATGAACTTTTTTCAGAAGGCATTCTGGATATATTGAGTTCTTTTTCTGCTCTTTGATAAATTATACTTTTTAGAAGTGGAACTGTGCTCGGGGAAACCCAGAAAACTTGCACAGATAATGTTGGTGATACACTGAGATACTGTCCAGTGCTTTTGAGAAATATATTTGCCCTTTATGCCCAGAAAGCCTGTATGCATCCTCTCTGTTACAAATAAGCTTCTCTGTGTGCAGAACTTCTTGGAAGCGCCAACACTCCCTCAACCTTAAATATCATCTTTCAGTTAGGGCACAATTTGCTCTTACATACACATTTCACAGCCACACATTGTCTGATAGTCTTTGTAAGCTTCCTGAAGCAGGCCTGAACAGAACAGTGTGATTGTTTATTCCAGATCCTGTCCAGCCCACTTAGTCGCAGGGAACACGGCTATGATGCTGTTGTCCTTCTTGCCTTGCTGGTCAACTACAGAAAGTATGAGGTAGGTATTCTGGGTAACAGAAACATTACTTCTCTCTACTTTCTTAATTTACAGTGGCCTCTGGATTATTTAGGTAGTTTCCAGCAGTACACACTATCACATTTATCAGAGTATCAGCACAGAGCTACAGAAGTTTTGCAAGGCAGTCGTATTGTGCTAACTGTATATGTTTCTGATGTATGTGTATAATCAAATGTGTATTATATTCATACAGCTCCGTTTGTGCAAACATGAAAGAAACTACCTAGGGGATTCGTATTTCCTTCATGAAAGTATTTTGAGGAAGGTCGTTTTGGAAGAGTTACTCTTGTGCCGAACTTGCATGTTTGCCTCTGTGTGTGTGGCTGTGTGGTTATACATAATCTCCGAAGTAAAATGAGCTGTCGGTCATCTTGAGATTCAGACTGAATTTGTGATTCAGAGCCTGACTAGCAGACTGAAAGAGCACAGATCCCCAGAAGAGATGGTGAAGCTGTGACCAAAGACTGAACTGAAACATCACAGAGAGAAGTCTGTCTTTATCTCTTTGATGAATTCCTCTCTGAAAAACTTTATTCACATTCCTTTTTCTAAACTGGTTGTGCTAACCTTGTGGTTTATTCCATTTTTTTCTGTGTTACTTATCACCTTGAAAAAGAAACATTTCACATGTCAAAAAACACCCAATGTTGGCTTTTCTTTGCATGAGGCGTGATACTTTAGTGATCCATCTTTTATTTTTCTATAATTAGGAATATATTAATATACTTAGATTGGTAAAAAATGGGAAAGTGCTAGAATACCCCTACCTCAACAGAATTACTGGGAAGGGGCAGGCTCCAAAACCTACCTGGTTTTGTTATAGATCTTGTTTTGAATTTTGAATATATCTAGAGAATAGGCAAAGACAGAGCCACACTTAGTGTCAGAGTAGTCCCTGCTAATTTCTCATTCCTGTGAATGTTGTCAGAATAAATGAATTACAGATTCCATTCAGCAACCTGTGCTGTGGTAGCATGGAATGAGAACATGGAGTTTGATTTCAGTATATGGCCATGAGGGAAAACTCTTGGGCATGATCTGGGTCGGGTTACTGATGAGAGCAGACTACAAAGACCAGAGGTCTCATTGCAACGTTCAGGCCAAAGGGTGGAGAGCTGTGTAGTCCCATCCCTGAGTTAGGGATCCCTGTGTACCATAGTTCATGTCCTTGGTATAGTGCTGTGAGTATGCAAGACTTGTCCTCTGCTCTTTGGAGCAGCTTTGTGTAGAGTATTGAGTTGGGGTTGAGTGCTTTGGGAAATGTTGTCTTAGTTGTCTTCAAACTGGGTACCCAAAAGAAATTATGCTGATCTTAAAAAAAGTACAATCCAACCTGAAGCAGATATGTAGCAAGGGGAATTTCAGCTTGATGAGTTCATCTGGCAAGGCTGAAAGCAACTTGAAGGAAGGTTTTTTGTATTGGCTGCCTGATGCTGCCCTTTGTAAGCGGTGCTACAAGCAAAGCCTGCAGTAATGCAGTTGTAGTCTTCATCCTTAAGTAGTGTAGCTGCTTTAATTTGCTGTTCTTTGGCCCTTAGCATCAGTTTGGTGGTTGCCTGTTTGTCAGTGTATTATAGTGTATTTTCATGCCTCAGATCCTTTGGAGTTCAATTTTTAGTTAGCTGTGGTGCAGTTGATAGGTTCTCCTTTGTTCTGAACTTCATTGGTTGCTACATTTTGTTTCCAGCTGCTTAAGAAAATCTGATTAGGCTGAAAATTCATTAGTTGACTATGATTTTGTGTCTGTCTCTAATGTGAATACCAGTGTGCTTTGCATCAGGATGTTCTTTCACATTTTTGGGATGTGAATTTTGTAGTCTCTCAAATTCCCTGTGGAATATCTGTCCATGTTTTCATTACCAGTGTAGCTGAGAATTTGGCTTGCTCATTAATTTCTGTTCTAGGAGGAAAAATGATTTACATGTCTTTACATGGAACCTTTCAAGGGATGTCTCTGATCTGAAACCTAATAATTTTCAAAAGTTATTCCAAGTATATACTTATTCAGGTCTTCAGATAAATTTCATGTTTGTTTGGTTGTGTTGGTTTTTTTTAATCTCAGTCCTGATTTCAGGGAAAATATTTTTACCTTGATGCTATGTGAGTGAAACATAAAAGAGCAACTAAATAATTGACTGTATCAGGAGGATGGTGAAGCTAAGTATACACAAAAGCTGCCAAACAGAGAAAATGCTGTGAGGAATGGTATTTATTTGGTCACTTTCTCCATGTTTTAAGGGATGCCTGCTAGAATAGCAAGTTAAAATGTAAAACCAGGTAGTGACTTTTCAATAGTTAGATCCCTTGATAACATCTAGGTGGAAATTTCTTTGCCTGATGTTCAACCTGCCAGAATTGCATATGGTGTTTTTTGCTAGGCAGAGCTGAAAGAAATTAGTCAAAATGTGTTTTTCCCTTTGTGTGCTTGTCTGACAGCATATGGTGTATCCGACAGCCCTTCAAGTCCGATTACGTGCACTTGCTTCTCCTTGATACAGTCGGCTACGTGTGCTGAAGAGACACTTGTCAACATTGAAGAGTCAGAAAGTTCATATTTTTTTTAAAAAAAAGTAGTTCTCACACAAGTCGAATTATTTTAAGTGCATCTCTTTAACAAAAATTATTCAAGCTCCCATTCCCTGCAGGATGGCCTGTCGCCAGAGGAGATGGTCTCATTTGGGCTGGCAACAAAGCTGCTGTGAATCATCCCTGAAGAGTGTTCAGGGAAAAGTCTTGCAAGGGATAATGGAGTGGACTCTGGGTTTTGTTTGTGTTACAGATGTTAAGCACCTAACTAGGGATTATACATGGTTAACTTGTTTTTCTCTGCTTTCTTTTTCTGCCAAAAATTTGTTTCCCATACTGGAGGCTGAGTTACATTTTGGGGCATGGAGATCTCTCTCTACCATATCTGTATGCTTCATCATTTAACACTCACTTCATATGTCACGTCTCATCTGGGGATTGCATTTCTGATCTGCTTTTAATTGGTTTGTCTTTTAAAAATTACCTGGTAATGATCTCCCTGCAGCTTCCACCTTCATTTCTATGAGATTGTTGATATCTAATGGTGGGTAGTTCGTGAAGGACACCTTGAATATTCCCAGGTTCCAGGAGTTTGTGTCTGTACCTCATCACTGTCAAGAAGACCTTAATGCTATGATGTTTTTTATCTGATGGCAGCAATAGGCACAGACCTGTGTTCTCTGAAGAGCTAAGAAGCGTATTTTTGTGTTCTTTCTGGAGGCAGGTGGAAGCAGAAGCTATTTCTAAGTTTGTGTCACCGCTTCATTGACACGCTTCTAAGTTTTCAAAATGCTTATCAACCATTTCTCAAGGCTGTTGCATGTTTCTGCATGTTGTGGAGTGCCAGGCACAGTTTAGGCTTTTAAAACTTGTGCTGTGATTCCCAGTGAGAGGAAAATGTAGGAAACTCTCAAATAAATAGCAGGATTAGAACAGGGAAGCAGGTAAAGAGTATCGGCTGGACTTAGGGCCGCTTGTACAACTTGCAGGTTGCTGGTGTTTGTGGTAGATGCGCAGACTAATGCTCACAGGCAATAACTGTTTGAACTGTTGGCTCTCGGAGTGGCAGGAGCAAACTGTGCTCCCTGTAGGCAGCACACGAAATGTTCTCATTGCACTGGTACAAACTTGCACACTGAAAGGCTCTCGAAACTGCCTTGTCTCACACAGAGTAATGCAGCGTGTGGATTGCGCTGATTAGTCATCTGCTGCTTAAGGAGTTAAGGAGGCCAAGAGGAGGCATGGCATGTGTCAGGGGAATGGAATACTTCAGACAGGAATTATTAAACAGACTTTTGCAGATATGGAAATGACAGTTGAAAAGATGGAAGGCAGCAATCTGTAGCAAGCTCGGCCTGCTTCATGACCCTGTCAGCCCTGCACTGATGTCATCTTGCTGCCAAGTGGCAGGAGACATAGAACGTGCATCTTGGAAAGCCGAGGGCAACAGGAGCATGGAGAGTGGTTCATAGGCTAGAGATGACAAGGAACCCACTCTCCTCTATTTCTGCAATGGGACAGCGTGTATGAGTACATCTCAGGGCAGCCTGGTGGCATTGGTCAGTGCAGTATCTCCCAATTTGCTGATTCCTCATCTCTGGGAATTTGGATAACCCTTCAGCCTCTGATCCAGCATAGCCCTGCTGCCCATTGCCTTGAAAAGCCCCGTCACTTTTATTGGTCACGAGCCACAGGCTGGCCTCGCCTCTGTGAGCAAGCTGTGGTGTGGAGCGTTTCTCCTTGTTATATAAGGAGTGTAAGAGAATGACTGAAATTGGCAAAACCAAGATATATTTACAGGGATGGATTTTAATCTATATTTAATTGTGACTTCTTGAAGCTTGCTTTTGCTTTACTGACACTGACTAAATTTAATTTCTGAAGAGGAGAATGGTTGTACAGACAGGACCATATATTGTTATTCAATAGGAGCCTCTACTCCAGCTTCAAGGAAATGTCTTTGCATGCTTCGTGCACAAATGGGTCTGTGTGAGTTTTCTGTCTTTTTCTAAGACAGCAGACAGGGGCTGTGTGCTGCTGGAGGCAGGCTGAGACTGGCTGAGCTTTGGTCTGTTCCCATCAGTTTCTTTTGTGAACCAAAAAGAAAGCCTGATCCTCCCAAAGCACGAAATAATTGTGAGAGTGGTGTTTTTTAATCAGTCTTTTTTTAATCTTGCTGTAAAGCCATGGGCAAATCAGTCAGATAACTGTGTCACTTGTAGGGCTGCATCTGATAACCTGCTGTGTGTTTTATTCTTCCCATCCACTTTGGACTTACTAGACAGAGTCTTTTCTTCTCTGTCCTAGTTCCAAATCAACTTTGTTAGTTTTGCACTGGTGCATATAAACCAGGAAAAACAAATGTGCATTGCTAATCTAAAATGCTTCCCAAATTATTGGGACTTATCTTTATAGATGGAGGGTGTGTGCTTTGTTCAGCTAAGTTCGAGGAGTTTATATTCTCCAGAGGCTCTCGGTGGTATAAACTGTTCAAGTGTTGAGCTCTAACCCCGCAGCAGATGAGTCTATAACGTTGTCATGCCTTCCTGGGTCCTCCTTCCTTTAAGCAATCTTTGCGAGGTGTTGCAGAAGGGAGATATCTGAACGCTAATGTTCAGTCCCAGCCTCGCTGCTTGTTCCTGCTGTGTGACAGTGTGTGTGTGTGTCACAGATAAAGGCATTGCAGGACAGCTGCTCCGCTTTCAAGACTGACAGATGAGCTAGCGGAGGAGCAGAATTTCCCTCTCTTCTCAATAAAATCAGGAGACTGCCTGGCTGAGCCAGTAAAGAGAAGGTGTCCCAGGCATAGCGGCCTTAGCATGTGCTGTGACTCTAGTTTCTTTGTGTATATTCTGCTTTGTGGTACGGAAGAGAGATTCTTCCCAGGTGGTTGGGTGAACTTGCAAAGATAATAGTGTGGGTTTTTTTTCCTGAAGGCTGAACTTAAACCCAATTTTCTTTCTTCCTTCCCCTGCTACCCTGAGCAGTCAGTGAATCCTTACATTGTGAAGCTCTCCATCGTAGATGATGAGGCCACACTCAATGTGAGTATTTGACTTGATTCCTCTGTGCTGCTGGGGGTGTTCTTTCATGTGTGTGTAATGAATGCAATCATGGTGTACGGTGGAAGGAAAGTCTAGGAACACTGCTACTGTAAAGAGCACCAGGATAGTGGGTTTCTGCCCTAACTGCAGTCTTGCAATAGCTCAGGCAGCTCATGATTTGGACAGTTTGATCACCAGTTAAATGGTGGCGGTGGTTAAAAAGGTAGGTAGCAAGGAACGTGCTGAAGTTGGTCTTTTATACATTTATGAACTATCTAGACATTATTTGCTGTCGCGTGCCAGAGAGGCACAAGATAGCTTATGCCAAAGAATATCTGATTTCCAGCGCTGTGTCATCCGGTTTTACCACTCCACAAGTCAATTCTTGTAGCTCAGTGGAAGCTTGTACCTGAGTCAAGAGTCCTGCAACACACTTTGGGTTGTTGCCACTGCCTAAGTTTTTTATTCAGGTCTGGATAGAAGGTGGCAGAGCACTATGAACTGTGTGAGGTCTGGACTCAGAAGCTGTTTTTCAGGTATGAAGTAAAATGCAAGCTCCGTGCTAACTAAAGGGCAAGAATGATTATTCTGAGTTAATTTAATTAGCTTGACAGAAAGGATGATCCGTAGCTCTGGAATGGTGGAGCCTGTTTGCAAGAAGTGAAAAGGTTGCTAGTGTTTATGGCCTTTGTCTTGAGCTTTTGGATGTCTTTCCTCTGACACCAGCTTCCTTCTGAAGTTCTTGCTGCTTTATCGAAGCTTCTTGAGTGAGTAAGCTCTGTCCCAAGGTCCAAGGAGAGTAAATTTTCTCTGAACTTAGTAATTAGGTATTCAACCTTAAATTTTGGTGTCTTGATTTGGTTTTTGGAAGATGTTTTTGTTGTATCATATCATGTCTTAATAGTTCAAGCAGTTTCAGGGGAAGTTCTTCATAGCATGCTAGGTTATCTTGGGGGGTGCAGCACTGCTGTATGTTTGTGTGTGATTTCCTGCAGTGAGATTTGTAAAGATTTTTTAACACTTTTTTTCAGGGTATGGGACTTGTAATTACCCAGGCTTTATCAGAATATAACAGGTAAAATCAAATTTGTCTCTTGTTTTTCAATGCATGATAGTTTCTGTACATTTCCTTTTTTTTTTTTTTTTCCTGTGAAAACACTTATTTATCACCTAACAGCCCTGATGCACCCGGAGAGGCAGGAAATAGTCTTATGCTTTGAGGTACTTTGGATCAGTTGCTGCTGTCATTGCAAGTGTAAATGCATCTGTATCAGCTCTGCTGATGTGCTTCAGCAGAGATCTTGCTGTAGGGGAAGATATTTAGTATATGTTTTTACTATCATGGATTTTACCTTTGTATGAACCTTGTGTAAAATCTTAGTCCCAAGTGCAAGGGTAAATGATTTGCTGAGTATTTCTCTATTAGAAAATTGATGTAACTGAAATATGATCTAAACCAAATGTATCCAGGCCTATCCATATACCAGATCAGAGATGATTAGGGGGTGTATGCTCTTGCAAATGGTGGAAAGTGTTAACTGGTTCTGAAGAAAGAGACAGAAAGGCAGCAGTAGGGGTAGCATGTTCCCAGCCTCTGCTTCGTAAGCAACAGCAAAAAATGTGTAAAGTTTTCCTTAGAAGGAAGTCCTTCAGGAAAAGTTGGAAACCTATAGCAATTTCACCTGAGCAACCCGAAACTTTTTTTGTGCAGTAGGATTCTCCAAGTGTCCAGAAAAATATTTTAATTCCTTTGAAGGTCTGCTCTTATAGGTATGCAGATGACTTGCAAGACGATGCAAGTTACCAAATCACAATTTAACAGAGCGAATTATTACAGTAAAGCAGAAAAAACCTCACCCATCCAACTTCCTTCATTCTGACAAAAGGTGTCTCAGACTATGGCCTCTTTTGCTTAGCTCGCTCTTTCCCCCTTCCCCAAAAAAAGATTTTTTTTTTTTGGCATGTTGCATTGTATGTGATCAGATTCCTCTATAAAAGACACAAAAAATGGCCATGTGAGCTTTGCTAGTCCATTTGAATGTCAAGTGAAGCAACTTAGCTTAAATGTGGAGTACCCAAACTATTTGTTGGCTTCGCTTACTCCACGTATGAGGGACCAGGCAGGATCAGGCTATTAACCATAATGGTCCTCTTGGTTTCTGCTGGCCATAGGGTGATGAGCTCTGGTTTAGTCTGTAGCAGGTGATGATTGAAATCCAACTGTTCTGTGGTTACTGACGACGTGTTTGTGTGGTTCATTACTGTTTTGCCAGTGCAGGACAAAATTTCCTAAGTCACTTGGTCCCTCTCCTGTTACCGTAGACTTGGGTATATCCTCTAGAACAGCACAGACATTGCTCAGCCTCACATGTTTCAGAAACCCCACTTCAACTCTACACAATTCACATGCCTTTGCATCTCTTCTTGTCTGTTCTTGAGAAGGGATTGTGAATGCTGAAGATTTCTCCATCCTGTATCCTTATCAGAGAAGACTGTCTCATAGGGATTTAGATAAAACAACCCTAGTTCTATTTCTAACCCTGAAGCTTCATCCTTATTCCTTTTTGTTCAGGCAATATAAAGATAAAGAAGAGGAGCACCAGAGCGGTTTCTTCTCAGCCCTAACTAATATGGTAAGCGGCGTTTTTCTGTTCTTAAAAGAGGTGCAGTGCCTTCATGGAAGTTCAGCAGGAGGGTATTTCCAAAAACTGAGTTTGGAATGTGGGTTCTGGAGGAGATGCATTGATCTAATCCAAACCAAATACAACTGAAATGGCTATATTCTGAGGAGTGTGGTGTTGTGTGGCTGGGAAAGCTCTTTAAAAGGATGAGATCTCTCTTCTGGTGTTGATAATTGAAACTGTTTTCCTTTATCATTTTCATTCTAGTTGACCTTATTTTAAACATCACGATTACTTGTTGGACACTTCTAAATAGCCACTTTTTTTAAAAAACAAGTTGCTGCTCTGCTGATGCAGCCTAAAATAGGGAAGCTGAATGTTTTTGTGGCAAAGTCTAGTCTGTCATGAACTTTAGAGATCTGTTTCTTTGAGTGTGCTGTAGCCATGAAGTAAGGTTGGATTCTGCAGTGGGCAGTGCCTGCATTTTTGGAGGGCTACCCTCCAAAGGCACTTGTGAATTTCTTCGTTATAAAGGGTGACCACTGTTACCCTTGTTCATTTTGACTTTGCTTTAATCTGAGATTTAACTGTAGTACAAGAGTTCAGTGTTGGCAGCTGCATGTCAGGAGTGGGATGGGTGAAACTGCTACTGCTCTGGGCCAAGCAGATGAGAAATTATTTCTGTTGTTCCTTTATAGAATTGCAGATTAATCCAGGTTGGCATTCAAGATACAGTCTTTTTTTTTTTTTTTTCTGGTTTTGTGATATGACAGGTCAATGACAGTAGTGCAAAACGAAATGTGTTTGTAGATGGGCATCTCGTTTCTCATTTGTATTTTGCTAGTATTAGAAAAACAGTTGTGTGTATGTCTTGGATGAGAACACCTCTCCCAGGGCACTTCTGATTTGGTTAAATCCATGTATTCTCTCTCTCTTGTGAATAGCTTTCATAAATTCCTCCTGTGCAATGCTCTTTCTTTCCATAGGTGGGCAGCATGTTCATAGCAGATGCTGATGAGAAGATCTCAGTCCAGTAAGTGCACAGATGTTAGTTACACAATGGTTGGCAGCTCACCACGCTGATCAACATGATCTGCTCCATCATGGAGCTGTTTTAGTGTAGCAAAGCAAGCCAAAGATATATCAGTTCCCTTGTAACTAAAATGGTACCGCACCCCTGCAAACAATGGGTTCTCACTGAAGTGAGAACGGTGCAGCGGGAGGAGCCACAGCTGAATTGCTTGTAATGAAGTGTATATAGAAAAACCCACCCCAAACCTGTGTTTTTTATGAGGCGTTTTTAACATATAATAGACGTGTTGGAGGTGGCAGATGGGAAGTGATGGTTTGTGCACTCTTGTCCCCCATAATGTGTTTTCTAAATCAAAGGGGGGAAGTGATTAATATGAGGGTTTGTGGTGTCTGTAGGAATGCCGTCCCTTAATAGAAAAGACTTTAAAGGGAAAACACTGTTTGAGACTGAGCAACGAGGGAGAACTCAGCAAGAAGGGAACAAAGACTGTAGTTGTGCTCTAAAAATAGCTATTTTTATGGATTGCTAAGTACTACTAATAATCAGAAGAACAACTGGATTGCAGAGGCAGAGTTTCATATAGTTGAAAAACTTATTCTTTCGGATGGGCCATGCTTCCGAAAAAGCTTGCTCTTGAGATTCTTATCTGGTGTTAGCCCTAACTGTGCTTTTGTCTCTATGCTTTCCACAGAACAAATGAAGCAATCCTTCTGGCCCTCTATGAAGCTGTTCACTTAAACCGGAATTTCATCACAGTTCTGGCACAAGTGAGTTTCAGTACAATGTTTGCCCATTTCTTTGTAGTGCATGTTTTTCAGATTAGTCAAAAATGGAACTGGTAAGAAGACAAGTTTTTTGGTTTTGGGGTGGGGGTTTTTTTTTTCTTTTTTTTTTTTTTTTCTTTTTCCCCCTATGCACTTATAGGTGTAGATGGGCATGAAGGATCAGAAGCAGGCCAGGGCCTGGGTTTATTATTCTTTTAGGAAATGTTTCCTGCCTTGCTAGAAAATGAGTGAAGTTTTGAGGGCACAGCTCATGTTAGAATGAGCTATTTTTCCCGCTGAATGGGAAGGGCTGTGTGGAATGCCCTATCAGTACTGCCTTTAGTGAGTGTGCAGTGGGTGGAGTGGTGGAGGTAATATTGCTGCAGCTATGAAAGCAATTCATGCCCTTGCTAAGTTAGGGTTGAGGGAAAGAAGATGGTCTGAGTGTGCACAGACTGCGTGTTGTTGTCTGTCTATCCTTCGCTCAGGGACTAATTGACGTGTGAGAACTGGTGTTTTTTTTCAAATACTGGTTTGTGTTCAAATTTCCTTGGAGAGCCCAATCCCGTTTGCTTGTGAGACTGTCGCCAGAGCACGGCACTCCTCCTTGTGCTGTTTTTGGTGAAGAAACAGAGCTATGGCAGCCTTCTGCTCCATACCTCTGACCACAAACATCTGGATGCTTTTCTGCACACAGTGTGAGTTTGCAAAGGCAGTTGTGGCTGGGGAGACAGGTAATTAGTCTGATTTGCTGATTGTGCTGTGGCTAGCTGGAAGGATAGCCTGATGGGTTGAGGAAAACTTCAGGTCTAGGCTTTTAATTTTGGCTTGTAAGTACCGCTGGTAATCTGTGAGAAAAATAACATCAACAAAACAGTTAACACCTTTCCCCAGTTATTTCAGGTGCTCAGAGTGCAGCCATCCATCACAGGCTAGACACTTGCCATGACAGAGGAGACCTTTGGTGGCTCCTGACAGTAAAGGTGATGGAAGAGGTCTGATAGGTGAATCTACTGCCTCTGAAGAAAGCTTCTGTTCCATGGGTTGTTAATTTGCTGAGGTTCCCTGTCTCTCTTTTCCCAAGTTATTAATTCCTGCTGCTTGTGAGAGATTTCTGCTCTTTCAGTTCTGTGTAATACCAACTCAGGCCTTTCTGTGGTCAAGATATCCCTGAGGGAAGACAGGCCTTTGGCAGGGAAAAGAGTAGGGCAGGAAAAGAGCAGCTGGAGTAAAATCTCTTAAAAATAAAAGGACAAACTAGTTATTTGTGAAAGTGATAGCTGAAGAGACCACTGGTCGATGGATTTAATTAAAGTGGAGGTCGTCTGTTCTTGAGTGGATTGTCTGTAATCCTTCATTTAAGAGAGGGCAAGGTAGGTCATGCTGTCCTTTGGAAAAAAACTCATAAAAGCTGATAATTGCTCTTGTCTGAGTTGGTGCCCATTGCCAGGGCTTGCGGGAATGACTGACTACCTGCTGCTGTGTGGGCACGTAGGAAGAGCTGTGTTAATGCCTGAAGTGTTAAGGTGTTTGTAGACTTACTGGCTTGTTGGTCCCCAGTTTTTGCTGCTAGGTGGCACTATTACCTCTCAACTGATGGTTAGCATTTGGGGAAAAGAAAGGTAAACACCATAGCAAAATCTGTGGAAGCAAGTCTGTTTTATGTAAGATTTTAAATGGAAAATTGTTTTTTGAAGTTTAAATCAGTACCTGTAATTATTTAAAATTGTCTTTGAATTGTGGTATGTGTGTCTGTACATCCCAGAAAATTTGGAATTAGTCATAAAATGAGATATTCAAAGAAAATGTGGAAGATATCTGCTTGTGAAAAATCTTACAGAACTAACATCAAATCAGCAGTTCTGTATCCTGTTCTTTTATTTTGAAATTGTGATTATGTATTAAGGTGAAAGATACATTTATGTAAAACTTGTCCTATGAAATGGACACTTTGTTTGGCAGCCAGACTTAAAATAGCATGGCAGATTGTCTACACTCTCGCCAGTGTGTGTGGATCCAGAAGCTTGCAAAGAGTCAAGTCAAAGCAGTAATTAGGCAGGAAACTATTAGCAAAGATGAAATGGGGAGAGTAACCGACTGATGGAAGCTGAGAGGATCAATAATGATAGTGTTATTTATATTATGCACCCTTTTCCTGCAGTGCCTGGGCTTTATAGTGAGACAGGGAAGTAATAAATTGACATAATCCTTGAATATGAACGGATGGAGGGCAGAAGTGAAGAGAATTTGCTTTTAGAAAGAGAAATAAAAGGATCTTGGAGGAAGACTTCAAATGCACACCCTTGGGTTGTTTTGGGGAGACTCGGAAGCTATAAATGGTGTAGGCTTCTGCATGCCTTTTCCCATTTACATGGGGGAAGGCCATTTCATCTGTCTGGGGACAGCCACCACTTTCTGATGTATTTGTATGTTTTGTGGAGTAAAGAAATGGATGTACAGTTTAATTGTAGATGTCCAGGGTCAGGAAGCACAGCTTTGCTTTTTGAAGGAGAAGCTGAAGTTTCTTGAAACTTCATTAGTTGTGTCTGTTGTGTGAGAGCATGGAACAGGACAAGCAGTGATCTGTATGACTAGTGCTTCGGGAAGCTGCTGACCTGTGTATGTCTGGTCATTTGTGTTTTCTGCTAGAGCCATCCTGAAATGGGGCTGATGACAACACCAACAAGCCCGATTCCAATGACACCTGTCACTCCTCTTGGAACCACCCCGCCTTCTTCAGATGGTAAGAAATATAATCATCTCCTGGGGAAAAACAGTTAAAAACTGTAGAATAACTAGCAAAGCATTTTCTCAAGATGGCAACTAATCAGGTCTGGAGCAGATGTAACCTGGTAGTCTCCTCCTGGAGCAACTTGCCTTACTAAACATGAGCAAGATTCTTTGACTTGAATTTATTTATTTATTTTCCTTGTATATGGAATAAGTGGAATTATGCTGGTATTCCTTCTGAAAACAGTACTGTCCCAGTATCTGCATGAAGATACACCCAGCCCATTAGTTATTTTTTGTAGGCTTTTACTTATGAATATTTCTAGTGTCAGGTTCTTTGCCTAGGATTATTTGTCATTGAAACAGATTTATAGAGAATCACAGTGGATTCCTGCTTGCCATTAATACATTTATCCCCAGCTTTGAATTAATTGGGATTTGAATCCAACCTGGATGTGGAGGTATTCCTCCTTCTTACTGCCTTTTCTCTGATAGGCTTCATAAGTGACTGCTTGCCCTGAGATCTTTCTTCTAAATGAGATGTTACATGTCCACATAAATACACTTCGAAATAATCTAAAATAAAACCCTTTTCATTTAATGTATGGATAGGTATAGCCTAGTTTAAGAGAAGAAATCAAATGGCTTTACTGGCATCCTCTAGATCTGAAGAAAGTGTTTAGTGAAGGAACAGGTTCAGTTTGAATAGAGCACAGTTTGGAAATATTTCTGGGGAAAAGCAGCCTGGGCTACTCAGTTATATCAGCTATTCAGGTCATTTGATATCCTAGTTAAGGATGATCTTCCTTGTGGATGAATTCTGTCTGGTTACCATGGATATCAAAAGCTTCAGTTAAAAAACCCTCTATGTCTCAAGTCTCCCTGTGCATGTAACATCAAATGTAGAGGGACGGGCGTTTTGTGGGTGTCTGTTCAACGTGTTCATTGCAAATGTATCCTCCCACACACCATATTATTCAACTAACAGAATTTATGCTTACCTACATCTACAGCTTGCTGGCACTCTTTTTTTTAATTTACAAAAAAAATCAAACCAAAAACCCAAAAGGAAAACAAAAACTCCATCCTGCTTTCAGCAGAGGCAGTGATCTTGTGAAGCTTGAGGCTTCTTGCTGCTTTTAAGGTGACTAAGTTTAAGGAGAGGAGCTGATCTTAATGTGCAGCAATTACATCGGAAAACATTCATTATTTCTATTTGCTGTCACCATGCTGATCCCTACTCCCAGTGACTTTTTTTTTTAGAGGACCTCAGCTCTGTTTGAGTGGTGGCGCTTTAGTATTTTAAAGGTATGTCAAAAATTTCCACATTTTCTAAGGTCTTGCAACTCAGCTGTAAAATTTGCCTGTGGCTGAGAGTTAGCAAGAGGCTTTTTAGCTTTGGAATTAAAAGATTGCTTTCTTCTTTTTCCTGCATTTAAAAAAAAAAAAAGTAGTTGAGCTGTTTTCAAGTTACATCAATGTGTATAAACCCATCTATGGGTTTCAGGCACTTCTTTATACTGACTGGGATTAAAAATGGGTTAAAATTCTGGTTTGAAATTTCTCTGTAAGCCTATAGTGTGAATTAAGGCCTTTTAAAGTTTAAAAATGTCTATTAAAAAAATCAAGGTCTGTAGCATGAACCAGGATAAGCAGTGATGTGTTCTTCAGAGTGATTTTTTTTTTTCTAAATGAGACTTTTGCTAGAAACTGTTGATCCATAATATGTAAATCAAGTGTGCCTGTCACCATAGTTATCTAAATGTCAGTTTACTTACTGTTGTTAAATATTCATTCACTGCGTTCGTTGTAACAGCTCCAGAAAGACCCACTGGGGATATAAATACCTTCTTCAGACTTTTAGCTAAATCTTTGAGCTATTCATAATATTGGGGGTGAAAAAGCTTCCAGTCTCATTGCACAGACTTTGCCATCAGACTGGGCACGTTAGCAATGTGTCAGGAGCCCCAGAGCTTCAAGACTGAATGGACTAAAGCAGCTCACACTTGGGGATGTGGAGCCTTTAGAAGCTAAAAGCCCCATTATCATTTCTTTGATGCAATTCGAACAGCGAGGTTACATTGATCTATTTGGCCTGTTGTTTCCAAGGGCTACAATTTTGTATTCAAGGTGATTGTATAATCCTGAGCTGCATGAGAACCTCTGCTGTGCTCTGGGCCTCTCAGTGCTCAGTTTAAAGAATTCTGCATTTTACTGTTGGTTTGTCTTTCATCCTTCTGTGCCTGTGCTTGCCCCAGTTCCAGGGGTAAATAAACCTTACTTGCCTCATTACAGGGTTATGGAATACAAGGCTTGAATTATGAAAGGCAGTTTGTTAAAACAGACTTTTCCCTGAGCCAAAATACAGTTGCATACAGGATCAAATCATTTCCCCTCAGAGCACCAAACCTAGCCATCCAAAATCTGAGTAATTCCTTCCTTCTTGCAAGGTCAAATCTCGTCATAAATACCCATTTCTTTGGTCAAGAGTGAGAAAAGTCTTGAGCATTCCCGAGGAGAGATGGAAAAGAGAGAATATAGTTCTTAAGATGTGTGTCCTAGTGGTCTACAGATCTGTTTCTAGTGCAAAGGGAGCTCTATCTTAGACTGTCTTTATGGCTTGGAAAGAGAGAGGGCCTTCTGGCAATGGTAATTGAAGCCACCTATGACCTCCTACATGTGAAAACCTGTGAGTTTGAGCTCCTAGGCAGCCAGAGCAGTAGTTATTGTTGTGTCAGGACAGACTCAGAGCTGGAAAAGCTCCCCTTGACTCCTTGAATCTAGTGCCTCACGCTTGCAGGCACATCATCACGGAATCCCTTAAATTTGTTAAGTTCTGTCTCAGTTTGTTAAATTTGTTTCCCAATAACTCCTGTTGGGAGGCAGTTTCAGCATCTTGTTTCTTGGTTAGAAATCTTCAACTTTCCAATCTGCATTTCTTGTCAGTTTATACCTGTTTATTGTGATGTTAACCTTACTTTGAAACACAGGTAGCTCTTTTTCATACACTGGGCTGCTCACCTATATATTTTTCTGTGTCATAAGAAGGGCACTCTGTTCCTCTGGTCAACCTACTAGCCTTTGTCTAAACTTGTTCAAGTGTGATTTCGTCCCCTTTTAACATGGGTTCAGCATAATTACGCACAGTATTTGGGACAAGGCCTCACCAGCATCTTGTGCAGGGCATTAATGTGTTCCTATCTCTGCTGGGTATGTTGTAGGACTGCGCTTACTCTTCAGTGCTTTGTGCTGGTAGCTCATCACCTCATGATCTGACAGTGTACTGTGGTATCACAGCATTTTGTTTGCAGCTGATGAGCTCTCAGCTTGCCATGGAAATAAATCCCTGAATTCCTGACCTTATGGCTTGTAGTGTTGAATTTCGTCTTGTATTTATTATCTGGTCCTTGTTTTTGTCCCGTTCTTCGTGTGCAGTTTGATGTTCCTCTGTGTTTACACATCCTAACTTTCTGCAATTAGCAAATTCATTAACAAACAGCTGTTTCTTGTGCCCAGGTCACTCACAAAACAGAAGACTGTTCCCTAAACTGACACTGAAGGAATACAAGTAGTAACTGCTTCCCAGAGTAGTAATTTCTCCAGTTGTTTCTCCTTTGACAGATCTTCAGTATATTTTACATTTCTGTATTGGTTCGCACCTATCTACTTCACTCTTAATTTTTCATACAGAACTGCATTAAAGGCTTTACTGAAGTCCTCCTAGACTAGTTCCATCAGTGTGGTGTGGTATGCGTTTTTATTTTTTTTTTTGTCTGAGCTAATCTGTCTTAAAAGATATCAGACTTATCTGGCAGGATCTGCAGGTAAATGTGTGGTGCGTTTTTCCACTTTTATTTCCCCCGTTGCAATATTTCTCATAAAGCGTTTCTGAATGAGGAGGCTGAGAATGGCCCTTACGGACAGCTCAGGCTCAGTCATCAGTAAAAATGTGGCTCAGTCACATGATAGATGTTTGACAGCTCATAAACTCAGTGTTTCAGATGGTACATGGGGAGTGAGCAGGAGGCACACTGTGCAATTAGCTGAGTAATTGCGATGCCTTCTTGTAAAGTCTAAGGCAGATGATGTCCAGTGTTAAGGTGTCAAAAGTGCAGCTGGTGGTAACAAGGAGCATATCCTAGAGAAGTGCCGATGAACTGCTGTTCTGCTGCAGGTATGGAAAGTACATTTCTGCTCCCTGCTGTGTTGTGATTTCTGTAGCACAAGAGATGATTACTTCTGCTTCTTGATTTTTATAAAACTGCTCTTCCTACCTCTCTTTTCTACCATTTTTGTCATGCAATAATTGTTACATTACTGCCTCGTGTTGCTTCTGCAAGAGAGGCTACTACTTGGAGGGAAGAAGGGAATTGATGTGGACCTTTTGGAACTGAAGTTCCAAAATTGCTGAAACAGAGAGGGATCTTTGCTGGCCATGTGTTTCTTTTTTTTTCCAGACTACGAATGGTGTGAATGTTAGCTGTGTTGGTTGTAAGAATTAATAGGATATTGGTGAGAATATCTTGAGTTCCCTAGGCTGGGAATGTTTATGAGTGCTAAAACAGCAGGCTGATCTCCCTCAGGGTGGCAGTGGGGGGCAGATCAGAGAGGAGTATCACTTTGCTGGGTACCACAACATGTACTTAGAGCAGGAGAAATGGCCTCTGGGGGGGTGGTGCTGTTGAAGTCTTTAAAACAAAATCTTTGCGAGGTGGTCATGAAGGAGGAGGAGGTCAGGTGACCCTGCAATTAAGCTGATCCTATCCCGGATCTGTGAATCTGGGGCTTAGTTCTCTGTATAGTTATCTCTTGTATTTGTGGAGGTTAAATGTGTCTTATCTGCTTTGTTCTAGTTATAAGCTCTGCAGAGCTGCCTTTGGATGCTGATGTGCAAACTAGCAACCTGCTGATAACCTTCCTGAAGTACAGCTCGATTGTGATGCAGGACACAAAAGGTAAATTCTGTTGATGCAGCAAACAGTGGTTCTTGAAGTCAGGAGGGCATAAGAACATGTCTAGTTACTCCAGAAATAGAAGTTAACTGGCGTCCCTTTAGAGGACTGAAGATTCCACCTTTTCAGAAAATGAAATGTTTTCTTATTGCAAGATAAGAGTTATGAGATGGGGAGACACCTAATGCTGGCAGGAGAGAAGTCAAATGTGGAAAGAATAGAATAATAATAAATAATAATAATAATAGCTAATAACCAAGCCTGTCCCTATGTAGGAGGTGTGAGAATATCTGATTCCCAACTGTCTATGAGAGAGGGGAAGTCATGTACCAGCAAACTGTATTTTCGAGAACATTTGGAAGCTGACACAGGAGGCAAAGGTCAGCGTTTGGAGGAAATATTTCATTTGTCCTTTTGTACTTGCTGGTTAAACAGACAGCTCTTCAATTGTAAAGAGGACAACAGTGACTTACACTCTACCAGCAGTAATTTGCTTGACAAGATACATTTATATATTGTGCTTTTTGTTTCTCCTGATAGTTTTGTGGGGGTTAATTTCAGCTTGCTGGAGTTGAAGTATTGCTTCATCTCCTGCTCAGGACACCCAAGGGTGCTGTTTTGCCCAGTGGTTCTATGTTCACACTATGGTCCTGGCCATAACAAGTGATCTTTGTACTGTATTTCAGCTCATTACCAACTTTTGTGCTTAAGTTAGATGTAACAACTGAACAAAAATAGGGAGATGGCTGCAGAGCTATGATACGTCGATTATTGAACTTGAATGCTCGGCATTTTATAAAAAAGCAGGCAGGAGAGTTTCGTTGTACCTACTTAGCCTGCAGTCAAAGTGTACCTGGCTGTCTTGTTCTTGTTCAGTATGCAAGGTAGTTGAGGGAAAAGTGAATAATTGAAATTAGGACCAAGAAAGATTTCATGAAAATATTTAGCACACCCCTCAAAGCAAAGGCAGACTCAGGTTTACCTGTATCTTTTTCTCAGAGATGTTGTTAACAGGTTGGATAAAGACACTCTGATAATAGAGCATCATTTTTAGACTGTCCATTCCAGTGTTTAACTACCCTTATTGTGAGAAAGCTTCATGTGCGTCCTAAATACTTTGCTATCATTTAAATTAATTACTAGTGATCTTCTCCAAAATAGCTACTGAGAATGGATTATTTCTTTCTTCTTTCTGACAGCCCTTATGTATTTGAAGTCTGCTTTCATGTTTCCTCTTGCTTTTGTCTTTAAGCTGAAACACCTCAATCTTTGCTCAGTCATTTCTTATAGATTACACACATGAGGAGGGCTCACCAGCTCTGTCATCATTCTCATTTGGTTTTCTCAGGGTCTTTCTCACTGATCCAACTCTCAGATGGAACAATTTTATGTTTTTCAATTTAGCTTCTGCACTTACTAGTTACTCTAAGTTGAAAAGTCTGCATAGTGCCTCAGGAATTGCCAGACTGGATTAGTGTCAGATGGAGTGAAATTTGATAGAGAGGATTCCTTACTAAACAAGCCAGCAAGAGATGAGTTTATTCTGGTATGAGACAGGAGTTGATGTTTCTTTCTTTACTGTGGTTCTAGCTTGTATAACATTTGAAATTTGCATGGCTTGTAGACTTAATCTCCTTGTCAGCATAGTAGTATGTGACAATGAGCTCCACTGACTGATTGTTTAAAAAAATTGTGCCTTTCAAACTGGTGCTTATGAATTCTAGTGGGTATATTCCTGTCTTTATATTTTGATGATAATGGGGCCATGCCTAACGGTTTTTTTTCTTCTTGTGTAAGACCAAGCATGTGACAGCAATATAGCCACAAGAGAAGAAGAATGAATAAGTCTAATTTACTCCATGTGTCTGGAGACAGGTGGGGACAGGTGGGAGACTGGTTTGTTCCACATCCAGGACTAGATGTTGTTTTGGTCGTGTTCCAGAGAGCATAATTTAATAGATTGCGTTTGCTAGATCTTCCTCTTGTTTTCTCTCTTGTGTCAGTTAGAGGCAGCTGCTCTGGGAGAAACAAAAACTCTGCATCATTTTGTCTTATCAGTAAAACAGGGTTCACACTGATATACCTCCCTGTAGGAAGTGGTCTGCTTTGTTCCTTTAATGAAGGATGCTATGAAAGTACGAAGTGTCTGTGCAAGTAGCTGCCCCATAACTGCTGAAAATGGCATGATGTTCACAACACACTGTCTGAAGGCAAAGTACCTGGTGCGAAACAGGAGCCTTTACAGCATGATTCCCAGAGAGAGAAGTAGTAGCAGCACCTACAAAAATATACAATGAGACCTCACAATAGAAAAATAACAAGGCTCTGGTGTATCAGAGTTCTTTGAGGCCATTTCTCCTGCTTTGCTGGAGTAGAAAACTTTTCACTTAAACATTTTAGCTGAGGTAAGGAGTCATAGGAGAGACTTTTAACTCTCCCATTCCAAAATTCCTCTTCATCCATCTTAGTGCAGCAAGATTAAATCAGCACACTTTAGGGCACATCTTGTTAGTAAATATCTGTTCCTCAGTAGCATAGAAAAGAAAACAAAAAGAGGTATCAAACTAGACAGAACACCTAGCTAAGCCCATTCTATCTATTTTTGTAGATTACCATGTACACATTAACTAGCTGTTAAGTATGTTTCTTCACTCCCGGTTTCCTGAAGCAAAGTCTTGCTTATGAATTCCAGAAATTCCTCTTAAGTAATTTATTTTGAAAGGTATAGCAGTAGAAAGCAGCTCGAGCTGGGTGCCGCCAGAGAGGGTCCCCAAACAAAGAAATCTCTGGGTAATTATACCCTTACAATCTAAGTTTCCCACCTCTCGCATGCCAGTTTGGGCCAGTTGTAAAATTAGGGTCTGAGATGTCCCCATTCTTCATTGGATCCCTTCATTTTCATCAGGTGTGCCATTTCTTACCTCTGTGGGTGGTTGTTTTTCTCTCACTGACCAGCCTGGATGTCAGTCTAGGTGCTGTTCTGTCACCTGCTTTTTGTATCTGCAACTGGAAAGTTGAAAAAGGTCCTTGGTCTCCCTGGCAATAGCCAAAACATTAGTATGTTCTCACATTCTGCTGTTTCTTGTTTCTAAATGTGCTATTCCATTCCTTCACTTATCTCTAGGGATGGATGCAGCTTCTGCTGACAATCATAGCTCCCTTATCTTCTGTCTTGAACTGACCCTTCTTTGCTTAAGTGGGTTAAAAGTTTGACATATCGAAGAGAAAGGTCACAGCTTGCGGCCTAAGGCTTGCAGCAAATTTAGTTACTTGTGTCAAGTGATTTATACTAAGGAAGTTCCATAAGAAGGTGTGTAGCAACTTGCACGATAGTCCTGCCCTGGAGTGCTTGGGGAAGCCTCTTGATTGTACAAGCACAATAGTTCAATAAACTGAGGCCTGGACATAGGCTAAGCTGGTCTATGTTTCCTACCACTAGCAAAGTGTAAAAGTGACCTGCACGGATAGAAAGAGTTTGACTGCTGCTATCTTCTGATTTATATGAAAGTGGTCTGGCTGTTTCAGGTTTCCCTCTCCTCCAAGTTTGACTCTAAGGCAGATGTCTGGGATGGTGTGTTCAGTAGTCTTACGCTTCAGAGGAGCTATTGGAGTGTGCAGTTTTAACCTTCCTCAGAATTTAGTTTATAGGAATGTTGTTGTGGTTGGTTTTTGATTTTGTTGTTGTGGTTTTGGGGATGTGTGAAGTTAGTGGTTTGGTTTTTAAGAACAAAGATTTTTTTAAAATGAGCTTGATTGGACAATGCCTTGAACAACCTGATCTTAGCTGGCCCTGCTTTGAGCAAGGATTAGACCAGAGATTTCTTCCATCCTAAGTTACTCTGTTTGTGTCTCTTGGTATTTTTGGTTTACCTTTGTTTAACCTTTTTTCAAGGTTAAAACTGAGAGAGAAAAGTTTTAAATAATCGAAATAAAATTTTTGTTCTTCTGCCTTAGTCCCTCTGTGTGTGAGTCTTGCAGCCCTCCAGTTGTCATTCAGGGCAAAAGCTGCTTGAATTTGTAAGATGAATAACAAGCTGAAGAACATGGTCAGGGTGGAACTCCTTTGGTTTGAAATGCTAAGTCTTTGCAGCCTTCCTCCTTTCATGGTTTTGCACAGAGCAAAGTAGGTCATGTCTCAGTATTGGGGTTAAAGCTCAGGACTTTGAGCATAATGTTGGGAGTCATTCTGCTATGTGGTGCTGTGCCAAAGCTTTGCTGCTTGTTTCATAACCTACAGCAAAGGTAATCTTTTTCTTTCCATCTTGTCTAAGAGAGGGAAAAGTGCATCTCTGCTCGGACAGAAAGATGGGGATTAACCCCAGTATTTAGAACATCTGTGGAAGTAAAACTAAATGAGACAGAAGCTCCACTGATAGTTACAGTGCTGTTGGAAATTCAAATCAGAAACTTTGCTGTTGGCTCAGACTGGTGAAAAATTGGTGGGATTTAGTGGTCAGGTTGGAGAGTGAGCGCTTACTGAGAGTAGTTAGACTGTTAGCTGTAATGTAGGAACTAGGAGCATGAAAAATCTCCAAGGCTGGGCTTTTCTCTTGCTGCAACAGCTGTCTCGCTCTTCAGCATTGCTAGGCTTGTGTGGCTCATGCAGGACTTGTTTTTTCTTCTTTGCAGACGAGCACCGGTTACACAGCGGCAAGCTGTGTCTGATTATCCTGACGTGCATAGCAGAGGTAGGTTTCTTGTGTGACATCCTTCAGCTGATGGTGAGTTACAGGGTTCTATCTGCGTGCATATCCTCTGCCTCCTGTTGACCAGGAGCTGAAGATCGGCAGTGGTAGTGAGGACTTCAGGCACTTAACATTTTGCTAATAAACCTGATGCAGTACTGTTAAAATTGTGTTGAAACTTGAAAATTGTATCATCTTATTTGGATTAGCCAGCTCCCAGGGATGAAGAGAGAAAAGACTGAACATAAGCCTTTTCTCTCCTAGCCGTTGAATGACCTTGTGGTGTGGCTTTTAGATGAGTAATGTGCTAACAGCTTTCAGCTTGGTGCTGTTCCTGGTGAACGTGGGCAATGCCATATCCATTCTGCCTAAGAAGGGTATGAGTGTGAAAGAAAGCTGCATGGTTGTAGGTCCCTGCAAGCAAGATAAGTAGCAGGTGTGGCAGTAGGGTGAGAAAGCAGCATCACAGAGCTATGTCAGAGCTCCTGGCCAAGTGTGGTCCTGTCGCATGGGAAGTATATACTAATGGCTTGACCGATGTCCTGAATGGTGACTGAGTTTGCGTGGCATTTGCATTTTGCTTGCTTGCAAGTACAGACCTTTCATTCTTAACAAAGAATAAAAAGCAACGATGTTGATAGCCTGTGTAAGGATACTGAAGTAATGTTTCTTCAGGGTGCAGTCTGAAAGCTAGTAATCTGTGCTTCAAATGTTTATAATTAAATGGTTTTGGCACTTGAGTACTTGGAGTGGATGCATAGATAATACAAGATAAGATACACAGTAAGATAGATTATAAGATGCATAGGTAATACAAGATAAGAAATTCTGTTTCTATATAGCAAGGGCATGTTTTGGTTCTCGTGTTAAATGGATGGTATATTTATTACCCAACCTGGCTGTGCATTATGTGGAGGAATCACTTTGATTTAGAGCTGGTCTTTGCACTTTCCCTGAGGAGTGGGACAGCTGATAATAAACCCACCTGCAGGTTTTACAGTAACCTCTGGCATGATGGGTCCATCAAAATACCGATATAAACCTTTGTGCAAACAGTCACAGGGACTTGAGCGCTGGAGAGCCACCACATGTGTTATATAGCACTTGTTAAAATCCTAACACTGTGGTGCGTGTAGTCCAGAGTTTGGGTGAGCAAAGGAGGAGAATGGAAAATAAATTGCTAACAAAAAAAGCAGTAGTGCAGACTTGGATAAAGCGGGATTGGGATTAGGAGGGGGTTTACTTTTGTGTGGGTGGAGACAAGAGGAGGTGACAGTTGGCTTTCTCACCTTATAGCTATATGTTGGGAGTTTTACACTGAAACACCTGTGATTTGAGAGGCAAATAGAAGGTGTTGGGTGCTTGATTGGCTATTCATATCTTCCCCCTTTTCTTGCTCTTCTCAATAGGATCAGTATGCTAACGCTTTTCTCCATGATGACAACATGAATTTTCGAGTAAACCTACACAGGATGGTGAGTCTTTTCGTCCAGATGGTCTGTTTTCTCTTTGAGATGAGAACACAGAGGATTTGAGTCCCTGTATGTTGAAAACTGTGTCACAGACGTCTAACCTAGATTGCTAAGGCATGTGGAAATGCTCTGAGAAAGGCAGTAGTTGGGGAATGATTTTTTTTCTTTAAATCATTCTCAGAATGTTTCTTTAAAAGGACAGTCAGGGATTCAGAGGCTCATGTAGCTGGGGAGTAGCTGTGTATTATGAGGTCTCTGATGAAATCAGTGGCAGAGAGAACATTCTGCCTTAATCTTCAGCAAGTATTAGCCCTTGTGATATATTGATAGCCAGCTGGAGTTACACTAAGTGCTGTAATTTGGCTTATGCTTCATCCTGGGTGGGGTGACTCACCCTCAATGGGTAGAGTATTTTTTTCCAGAGCTTTTTCCTATAGATACCTGTGGAGGAAGTATCCTTACCTGCGTCATGAAACCATGTAGTTACAATTAACTTGAATGGTTATCCTAACATGATGTGTCCTGCTTTTGTGGTACTGGCAAGTTCCTCCTCATCTGACAGTGAAGCGGCACTTGAAAGTGTCACTAGTTTAGGACAGAAAGAAACATCTTGCTTTATAGTGAGTGTATGGCAAGAATGCTAGTAATTTCCACTTAACAGCAAACTTGCCATTCAATTAGCCTTTCTGGTCTGTTACAACAAAGACCAAAACCATTTAATACTGCACGTGGTGTTAAGAATGCAGATCAGATTCTGGGTCAGGAGCAAATCAGTGTGTTAAGTGAGGGAGAGGAATTACTGTGTGTGGTGGAGTTTGTTTTTGTTTTTATTACTTCCCCCACCCCTGTGATATAACAGTGCCCTCTAGTTACATAGCTAGATAAACAGAAACCAAATGGTCAGCATGCTGAAAAGCAGGCACAATTTTGCTCCAGCCATTGCTTTTAGGGTTAATATAGGTGAGACAGCAGTTGGAGAAAAAGAAAGAGTAGCCTGTGCTGATGGTACTATTTGCATGAAAAATACAGTAATACACAGAATGTCACTTCAGACTTCTACTGACTTCTTTTCATCTTTGTGTGTTTGAAGCCAATGAGACATCGGAAGAAAGCAGCAGACAAGAATCTGCCCTGCCGCCCGCTGGTGTGTGCGGTGCTCGGTGAGTGTTGTTAGAGTACGTGTGTGCTTGTGGTTCCCAAAACATCTTTTGTTCTGCAATAGAAATATGAGATTTGTAGGTTAAGGGGAGGAGTGGATAGACTTAAAAGGAAAGTATTTATGTACTGAAGATATTTCCAGCAATGGACTGTCCCTCCTTATACCTGGCTGCCTTTCAGAGAAATTAAATCCAAGATTGCTGCTCTGTAGCAAGAAATCCTGTATAGATTTACTGTAAGTTTTACAGCAGCCTGTTGGCTCCTTTTACCTGGTAAGTAAAAATTGGGAGGGCAGTGGATTAACAAATTCAGCATTACAGGTGAATGTAGTAACAGTTGGTCGCAAGTATTTTATAGATTATATGATGAGGGCAAACCTACAGAAAGCACAGATGTTTGGGGGAAAGTGTTTACTGGATGTTTGGCCTTTTCTGAGGGGAAAAAAAAAACCAAACCCAAACCACAGTAGGAATGTCAGTAGCTGGGGCTGGGTTTGCCTGTGGATATAGAAGCACGGTGGAAAGCTTTTCACACAGTGAACGGTTAAATTCTGACACTCATTGCTGTGGAGGCCAAAAGCATAAATGGGTGCAGCAATGGATGGAGCCTGGATCCCTTTGTGACTCTTAAGCCTGATGATATGGCAGCAGTCTCAAACTCCAGCATTTTCAAACAGGTGTTTGTTGAAGTCAAGATACGGCAGCTGTGTGAAGAATCTTTCTAGGCCTATCAGATTTCATGAACTCTCTCCCTAGACTGTTATTAGGCACTATTGAGTCATATTGCTGGGCTATTAGTGCCCTAGGAGGTTACATCTCACAATTGTTACCGCTGGCACAGGTTAAGCGTTTTATGCTGAAGTTGTGTTGGGCAGAGAACACACATTCAGTTAGCATTTATTAGCTGAACCATAGTAACTTATCTCTTTCAATAGTATTTCTATACTCTTTGCCTCTTATCCTCGTACTGGGAGCCCTTAAATGTTAGAGACGTTATCCTTTTTTTTTTCTGAATGACTCTTAAGCAGAAGCTTAGCCTGTGTTGAGATCAAACTACATTTACTTGCTTCAGAATTTATTTTAGGGAAAAATAGGTGTTCTCTACAATGTCTTTAAGTAAACACCTAGGGTGTGTTTTGTGTCGTTGCTGGTAGGAATGATTTTCTAAAATGTGATTCTAAATGGAATTTTGCAGTAGTGACAAGGCTTGAAATATAAGAGCAATTCTAGGCATCAGAATTTGTGGTGTATTCTTTATTTGACTAATAGTGGGGGAAAACATATAGGGAAGCAGTGCCACAAAGCAAATTATATTACATGCCCTCAGTTTCCAGTAGGTTTTTTTTTTCTTTTAATTCCAGAGGATGTCTAATTCTCTTTAAAACAATTTTTTTAAAGTTGAAATTTCTCTCATCTAGGCAGGACTGTTGTCTGCTAGAGGTAGGTAGGTGAGGTAGTTTGACTTCCTCATTGTTATATACTAGAAGTTAACCATAGCTAGCTCAATACTTACTTTATCATTTTCTTTTCTGTCAGATTTGATGGTGGAATTCATTGTAACACACATGATGAAAGAATTTCCTATGGATCTCTATGTGTAAGTGTCTCTGGGGTAACTTGTTATGATTTCATTTGAAGTTTGAATTTGGGTGGAATTCTAGTCATAGAGCAATCCTCTGGCTGAAATAACACTTTGTGACTGGTGGGGAGCAGGATGGCTTTTCATGAACTCTTCCAGCAACTTTTTCCACTTCTAAAATGCACTGTGTGCCAGAAAATTGAAAGCAAAATGAATTTCAACCTTTCAGACAGATTTCCTCATCTACTTGATCAAATACAAAGAGCTTTTCAATCTGAAAGAAGTTTCATAATACACAGTCATTGCAGGAGTCCCTACTTCTAGAAGCTGAATCTTAGTGTAGAAACTGAAAAGACACCTTTGAAAAACCAAGGATGACTGATGTGTGGCCTGGAAGGCAGCGTGAAGTGTGGGAGAGAGGCTTAAGTCTGAAATAGCCTGCTAGGCAGCAAGGGGTAAAACTTAGCGATGGGGAAAAGGAGAGCAGAGGACAGAGCTACACACGAGCACTCCATGTCCCAGGAGGACCCTCGAACGCTTTGTTCTGCTTTAGCCTGGGGGGCAGAAATAGGATTTCAGCAGATCGTTGGCTTCACTCTGACTGTTTGTACAGTACTGAATTTCCCCAAGGCTTGAACAGCACTACATTCTGTAGAAGGGATAAAGATACATAACATAGGCTGTTTTCCTTTAAGGTAACTTTTTAGCATGTTCTGTTTTTGCCCAAATAACCCTGCCACTACGGTGCCTTTGCAGGAGTTGTACAGTTCAATTTTGAGTTTGTGAGAAATGTTTTTTTAATGACGTTTACAGAATTAGTTGTAGTTGGGTGTAATGCATTGGAATTTCACAAGAAAGGTGTGAAATACTTGGGCTCAAAAGTAAGGTCACATCTAGAAACCCCAGGAGAATGAAAATAATGAGCAGTAGAAACCATCAGTAGACATCTGTATCCATTCCTTTTGGCATGTTTGTGCAGTCCTTTCATTACGCTCCTGTCTGAAACCAGCCCATAGCAGGCGCGGTTATTGCAGACCAAGTGGGTGTTCTGAATGCACAAATAGCGTCATACTTCTTTGCAATACATTTAAAAGGTGACAATATGAAGCTGCTCAAGGGAGAGCACATTAATTTTTAAAAGAGAAATCCTGGTTGCTTTGACCAAGGGTGTTTTTTGTCCCATTATGTCTATTACAAATCTTTGGCACAAAGCTAAAAAACAAAGACCACCCCACCAGGATGGATAACTTCCTAACTAAAGCAGTTTCATAACTGAAGCAGTGTGGTTTGGGAGTCTATAGGCTGGCTGCTGGTGCTCTGGCTCTTTAGGCAGGGATACTAGGACTGTTGTGTCCTTCTTCATCCCTCCTCTTCCATGCCTTGATTTCACTGAGGAGGCTGTAGGCTACTGAATACAACCACAAGGTTTCAATGCTGAGATGTGTCTGCAGAGTATTTCGCATTAACAGCTATTGTAATTATAAAGAAATGGTTTTTAGCCACTGCCAGATTCTCTCTGATCAGTGCCTTAAACAGGTTTTTTTTTTGTAGAGGCCAATTTTAGTCTTACGGCCAAGCAAATACACAGGTAGAAAGGTACTGGGCTTTGTCTGGTACCAGTAACATCAGAAATAGCAGGTCTCTCCCCAGAGCAATTGCTGTTCCTGATATGAAGACAGCTGTCTGAATTTATGAGAATCCAATTTGAAATACAGCACTTAATGTGATGCTTGGCTATCATAGATGGTTTTACCTTGATTCATTTAAAGTTAGTTTCAATCTTTACCCCATCATGGTAGTTTTGGGATCATCTAGCAGTCTGGAAAAAAATGTATACCATCTACATATTATTTCTTAAGGCTTTTTAAAGCCTTATTGTGAGCACTTCACCCCATTTTGAATAAATTCCATGCTTTTTTTTTTTTAATTTGATTTCTCTGTGTTTGATACGTAGTGTATTTCAGTAGTATCTTTTCAGAGAAATGTTGATGTTAATGAGATAATGTGGTTTTGAGAAATAAGGATTTTGGGGGAAAAAGGAGTTTTTCCTTTCTGAAGTCTTCGTTCTGCTTTTTTTCAAAATGTCCATTAACTAAAAATAGCTTGGTCTAACAAATTCGAATTTGTAGATATTTTCTGTCTTGTCCTTAATGATAGCTAGCACTGGAGAATTTACTCATTATATTGTATATTTAGTTCTGATGGTATTTGTGAAGAAGACTGGTGCACCTAAGAGTTTAGATGAACGCTAGATGCTATGGACACCAACAGGCTTTGGGGACTTCACAAGTATACCAGCTGTATGTTGGGGGATTTCAGAGCTTGTAGGTGTATTGCTTGATCATTCCAAAGCTCATACTTAAATTATTTGTTTAAGGAGAGTGGAAAATTTGTCAGAAAGCTTTTTTTTGTGAAATTAAACTGTATACCTCAGCAAAACTAAAAATCCTGCAGTTTGTTTGACTTTGTCATTTCCTTTAGCCTCATCATTTAGGCCAAAGAAACTGAAAAGCTCCATTGTGTCTCATACATACGGAGCCTGCAAGTTAAGTAATTCCTTTTGTAGAGCTTATGAGGTCCTCAGGTAAGGGCAGCAAAGAGTGGAAGGTATTAATTAAATATAAACAACAAACTTGCCTCTGTAGTTGGTCCAATCATGTTGAGCTAAAACTGGTATACAGGCCCCTTTCTCTCCTCTCCTCTGGTTCTTTCTTGTAGGTGTTACTTCCCTTTAGGAGCCTAAAACCACAAGCCCCTTCCTCCTCTGACAGGCTTTGAATTTGTCTGTTTCCCAGCTGCTGATTTTGGAGACATTTCCAGGTTCTATGTGGAATTGCTGAGAAATACAATGTAATTGATGGTTTGCCATCTCTTTTCCAGAAGGTGCATTCAGATTGTGCACAAGCTGCTGTGCTACCAGAAGAAATGCAGAGTGAGGCTTCATTACACCTGGAGGGAGCTCTGGTCAGGTACTTTGCATCTGCAGAGACAGTAAAATATGAAAAGCCCGGAGTGGGTGGCTGTTTGGTGGCTGTGACTGCTTGTTCCATTGCTGCGGGGTTAAACAGCAACCAGCAATTCTGTTAAAGCATCTTTATTTTGCTTCGTAGTTGCTACATGCAAATTACCTCTTTTGGAAAGCCACGTCATTATCATAATAGTAGCTAATTTACTTTCTTGTCTGGCCATGATCACCATGGTATCCAAATGTCTTTGTTTTTCTGTTTCATTACCTGAGTCTTTCTTCACCTGATTGGAGAAATAGATTTATGTTTTATGCAGTAGTGTTCCTCTCTCAGATATTTGTGAGTGGAAAGGAGGTAGGCTCTTGGGTAAAGGGAGGCGGACCTTACTTTTTGCTGTAAGAGATGGATACATATAGAGTAGTGTGTGTAGCTCCTTCTGAAGAGAGCAACCTAGAAATGTCAGAGGGAGGGAAGAGAGGCTTTTAACTCTGACCTTTGCAGTGATGGTAGTCAGTCTGGTTCATGTCACTGGTATCCCGAGATAGATAAGTATTATGGAGTTTGACTCATAATCTAGCAGACGTAGCTTTGTAGGAGTGTTTAAAGATGCCATCGTGTGGGAGGTCTGAGGAAGGGGGTAGGAGAATGGATGACGAGACTTAACAGGCTTGTGTCGTGGATATGGTCTGTGCTTCTGTTCTTATTTTGCAAGCAGTGAAGTATCTCAGCTAGGGAAGTACACTTAATCCCCTAGCTGTTGTGGCTTAAACAAGAGGTTTATGAAAATTCAAGGGAACGTGGCCCTACTCGTGTATTCCTGGAGCTGCGCTTGAGACCTAGGATCAGTGACTTGGCTGGTGTATTGCAACTCCCATCAGAAATCTGGGAGAGGATGACTTTTGAAAAAGGTGGTGATGAGTGGTTTGTGAAGCTGTTCTCAATTAACACTGAGTACTTCCCTTTAGTAGCTTTGCACAGCTGAGTGCAAACTATCCGAGTCACTTGCAGTTATTAAATTGTTGCCTTGTGTGACATGTGGCCCATTCAGACTTCCGAATTTATTCCTGTAGAAGGTGAAGTGGATGCCCCTAATTAAGGGATTAGTGATTTTTCTTTTTGGTGGTTTTCTTCAGAACAGAGCCCCTAGAGGCATGGCTGCAGTGTAGTGCTGGTTGTGGAGAAGAGCATGTACAATATAGATGTTTGTTGTGAACAGAAATTGCATCTGAGAGCATGTGTGATATCTTCTCAGTAATTGCAGTGAACCAGATCCATTCCTATTTGGCCAGGCTGAGCTGTGTCTTTCCTACATGCTGGAAGTATGGAAGTCTCAAATACAATGCCTTTTGCTTGAAGGTACTGTTCCACAGTTTGGAGAGCACACTCTTAGATGTCTTTCAGTCCTTAACTTTCCTTATTTTAGGTGACAAAAGTCATTGCTAAACACTGAGATTCAGAATCTTGGGATATTCTTGTTAGCTGTCTCTAATTAGCTGGTATCTGTATAGTGCTTTGGAAACATAAAGTACCTTAGAAGCATTAAGTACTGCACATGCTTCAAAAGCAAAGCAGTAAAGCAAAAACCACACAGATTGGTCAGGTTTCTGTGAAGGACCTAGCATGTCTGCACACCTGAGGTAGCTGAAGATCTCCATACTTACTATAGATTTCTGTGTGTTTAGGGAGATACTCTCATGCGGGAGTAAATTACAGTAAGAATGTTTCCAATTTTTTTTTTATATGATGAGGTGAACAGAGAGATTCTTCAGCAGCTGCTCGGTGATTCATAGCAGCTGGGAGGCCCTGGGTTGAGTGCTACGTGCACCTGTAAAAGGGCATGTCCTGGCTGCTCCAGGTGTGTACTTCTAGAGTGCCATATGTGGCAGGCTAAATGCTATTTGCCAGCCCTATCTTGAGATATATTTCATAATTAACTGCTGTCCTTGTCAAGGCTGCTCTTTGATTATCCAGAATGCTGCCACCTTTGATGTGAAAGAACGGCTATTTTTCTGGTCTTGATTTGACAGATTATTCCAAACAAGAGCATAGAGATTTCTGGATTTATTTTTCCTCTGTGTGAGCATGTTCCCCTTCAGGTTTTTATTTTTGGATTGAAGAATTAGTTACCACTGCTGGATGAACAACTAGAAGGGAGCAGCTATTCACTGTGAGGTTTGAGATCTTGGGTTGCCCCATCAGGCGTGCTTTACAGAAGGTCTTCAAGCCCACACTTGTGTTCTTGAATGACAAGGTGTGTGATGACTGAAGCAATGCCCCTGTTGTGCAGCGGGGATAATAGCAATGGAAGCCCCCCAACAGAGCTGAGAGGAAGAAAAAAGCTGGAGGGAATTGGTGTAGGGAAGTACTGAAAAAAAAAAAAAAAAAGGGGGAGGGAGAGAATTCTACTTGGCATGCAAGAGGAGAGTTATTTCAGGCAGAAAATTGAGTGGGAGAGGAAGACAAAAGGAATACTGTGGGGTGGGTAGTTGGTATAGGGTGCGAAGGAACTGAGATAAAGGTGGTAGGTGGAAGTAGTAGCAATGTATGGAACCTTCTGTTCGCTTACCGGTTCTAATGTTAGCTAGTCTCTAATTAAGGAAAGCCACTTGTGTGTCACCTGATGGAAGGATGCTCTTCCATTGTGGGTGCTTTGTCTTCAATATGGAAGGCCAGCAGCACTTTGAGAAAGTTTTGTCATTTCCTTTTTTGATTTTAAGTTGCAATGATTGCAGAGGAAAGCAGTGGAGCCAGATGTTTGGCATCTCTCAGGACACATCGGGCTGTTTGTTCAGTCTGTAATACTTTATAGATTTTTGGATGCGCCACTATGTGGCACATTGCTTACATATTGCTTCTGTTGGACTTCCTTTTTTAACATCTGAGCCTGAGGAAGAGAATATTGTTACTGAGTCTTTGGTTGTGATCCAGCTTTAGTTTCCCTGTTAGATTAATTCTTTCATATTAAGTCAAGGGGTTGGGACCATGGCACTTAATACAGTATGAATCTCTAGCTGTGCTGACCAGATGACCAAGAATGTTTAGCTGACAGAGAATGATGCAGAGGTTTGAGAGCTGGAAGCGGGACTGGCAGAAAGGGAGATTTGTAGTTGGCAAAAGTAGTATATATAAAGTTGGCTCTAGTTAAAAGTAGTGTAAAAATAAATATCAGATCAGAAGTGGAGTTAGATTCCAGAATATCCTAAAAAGAGTGCTGGAGAATGAAAAACCGTTGTAATTTGTTTACCCTACGAAAATGATTAGTAAGTGCAGTTACTGATAGATGGACCAGACATTTAGATCCAGAGATGCATGGTGATCTTGGTTGCTCTTTAACAGAAACTGTCAGCAGATTATTAGCTTCACTTCAGCAATCTGTGGTTAGTACATGGCTCTTCCCTCTGAGCACTGAAGAAAATCTTCAGGTTCTTCTTCTGTGACAGTGCACCATTACTGGTGACAAGCCTGGAAATTTGGTCAAGGTCACAAACCATAAGTGGATATCATTGTGTTGACCTGTTCCCTTACAGACATTTTGGCTGCTAGGAAATCTGAACTGTTATGCCTGGTGCCTTGTACCTTTTAAATGCTGATTTATTGAATGTCAAGTATAACGTACTTCACAGAGCTGATAAAGAAACTTTACTCAGTACCAACCCTGCTCTCAGAAATAGTGTGTTCTGCACAGTATTTGTCTTAAGTTCTGTTCCTTATCATGTGAAAATGAGATTGATTTTGGTGGTCATAAAGGTGAGGTTTGGGTTTTAGTTGTTGAACTCTAACTAGTTTGTGCAGCACTTGAGCGATGGAAGGTGCTATATATGTTGTTGTCAGGCATGTATAAGCTGTGCCAAAAGAGTTTTCATGAGTCACTTAAGCTTTTTATATAAAAAGTCCTCATTTCTTCAACTCCTCCCACCTCAAAATTAGTAATGCTTGAGCAGTTCACTCTGAGCTTAGGGATGCAGGTAACTTCTTTGCAGTTGCTATGGTTTGCTTTAAGCAAAAGCCATGTTTAAAGAAACAGAAAAGCAGTTCTAATACAGACTTACAACAGCAAGAGTAGATCATAAAAAATATTACATGTAATAATGAATGATGGTGAAATAGCTATTTTTTAGGGCAACTGAATGCAAAGTAGGATTAAAAATGAACTTTGCCACTAGTAAGCATTGAATATCAGTTTCCAAATTATTGTAACATAAGGGCTACAGTTTCTTATCTTTTATCTTAGTTAATCTGATAGATGCTGAATGCGCTGTTAAAATTAAGGTGCTTCAAACGTGTAGTACTACCAAGAAGTTAATTCTTATCAGTTTTTATTTTAAGAGTATCAAAGCAGACTTTTCCAATGCTACTGAACAAAATATGCTGTTTTTCCTTTTAGTAGACTTAATTCTTAGATTTTGTCAGTTTCTGTATTTATAATGTGAGGATAATATTGATTTCAAAGTCTTTTTGAGTGAATACTAAAGAGGTGAAAAGTTCCTCTGTGGAACATTTAAAATAAAGACGCAATATTTTTAGGGGGAGAAAAAAAACCACCTTAGTATGTATTATATAACACACTTGCCCTTATACAGTGCATGTTTAAGGTGATATTGTTTAGTCACTTGTGCTCTGCTTTGTTATTTCTGTGTCTGAAATATTGGTTACTGATAGTATTTGTTACCTACGGCATTTCTGGTTCTCCAGCTGCTGATCAGGTCTGCTTCAGCCCTCTGATTCGTGCTGCTGAACAGACTAGAAATCGGGTGATGTTGCGTCTCCACTTCGTCTTTAGTCCCGCTGTCACTGTCACATTCTGCAGCAGCTACCTGGCAAGGGAAGCTTTTCTTCTTGCAGCTCTTGTGGAGACAGGATTCATATACTGGTGTACCAGACAGTCGAGTTTACTGGTAAAATGCCTGATCACTAGGTACTGTGAGAGTTTGAAAGACTATAGAGCTGCTTGGCCAGTTAGCTAATGACTTAAATATTTTAGGGAAAAGAATTAAAGACTGAAAATTTGACCTTCCAAACAAGCAGAATGTCTTATGTGGCTTTAAAAAATGCTGCCAAGTTTCAAGATCCAGCAGTCATGGTCCAGCTGATGGTATAGATAAGGTTGCTGTGGTAATTTCTATGCAATGAGGATTTCTATAATATAGTAACAAAGAAAGAAATGTCTTTAAGTTGTGAAGGATGTTGCAAGCATAAGAGAATGGTCTCTTCAGCACAGCATCTTCAAAGGTAACTAATAAAGGTAGGGATAGGGTAGAAGGAAAAGCAGCTTGTGTGTTAAGTGTAAAACGCTTTCATAAAACGAAATCTATGATAAGTACAAACAAGGGTTTGTTAAAGGGTTCTACTTGAGCTTACTGTTTTGGGAAGAAAAATAAGTCATGTGAGACTTGACCTTTCAAATACTTTACAGCAGAAATGCTTTCTGACTTTACTGCACTACGTGTAAACTGTAAAGAGAACTGTAGAACAAATGCTGGAGTTTTTAACACGTTGCTAGGTCAACATACTCTACCTAATGCAGGTTTTACCTGGTGCTTACCCTCTCATTTCTCCATGCTTTTTGATAGTGGGAGGCTGGCCCAGCTTTTCAAAGCCGCACATGGGAATCTCCACGTGACTGAGAGCTCCCAGCCACATGCCATGTGCTGTGCATGTGATTTGGGATGTCATGAGTTGTTCTGAGTACAAGTTGATGCTGTTTTTTAAAAGAGAGTGCTGCTTCACTGAGGAATGAGGATGGAAATGGGAAGTATGGGTCCCTCTGCAGTTCCCAGTGATCATTCTGTGGGAGAACCAGGAACTGAGGGAGGAAGAGGCAAGAATGGTGTCCAGGCTGGTTAAAGAGGAGCTGCTGAGAAATTCCAATGGGCATGGGAGTTCTAATACGATGGGATGGGTTAGGTCTTTAGAGCCAGAGGGCATCTCAACCTGGGAAGCCTAAGATGAATTGGAGGTGATAGGAAGCCCTGAAAATAGGAGGGACTAGGTAGGATAAGGTCTGGAGTTAGAGGGTTATGGAGTCTGGAAGGTGTTACCGGATAGAAGCTTTGGGTTAGAAATCATTGCATGATCTGGAAAGGGAGCTGTTCAGCATTTTTAACTCCCAGAGATGGGACTAAATATTCTTTCCCTATTCTCTTACTTAAATGCCATCCTGGGACCATACTTTGGTGTGGGAAACTGGGGAATGAGTGCTAGTGTCTAGCTTAGGTGTGTATCCTGGGTATTTTTTTTCACAGTGCTTTTTAATGCATTGTATGCTTGAAAGAGGAAAGGATGTTTTCTTCTCAGAATGATGTTTTGACCATTTCAGCTGTGCTTATGTCTTCTTTCTGTGCCAAGAAGGACACGGGAAGGACTTCTCAAGTTTTGTGTTAGCACTGTGAGGGCAGAGATGCTTTGCTCTAGGATTGCAAAAAACCAGTGAGGTCCTAAACTGCGTCATTAAGTTGAAGTTTTGGATTTCATGTTTATTTCTAAGTGGCCCAGTAAATCAGTATTAAAATTGTGATTAACTTGCATTTTATGCAATGTCCTTGTCTATGGCAACTTCTCTCACCTTACTTGTAGACAGGTGACCGGCAAGCTTTATCTCTGTTCCTTATCTTTGAAATGGAAAGAAAATAGATAATATCGGCCATCTGTTCAGTAGGAAGCCCAACATGTACACAAGCACTTGTGCTTGTTGACTCTAGTGAAGTTTCTGAAGAGGTGGAATAGTTCTGAAAATCTATTGGAAAGAATGTGGTTTCTGTAACTGTTACGTGCCATGGAACAGGTAGTGGGAGCTGGCAGCCCTTAGAGTTGCCTGTTTTCTTTACTCATAGGACTGCTAGTGCTTGGTTGGACCTGCGGTGCTGTGTTGGCACAAGCTCGGTACAGGACTGCAACCGTTAGTCCTGTTAGCCTTCTCAGTGAATTTAGGAAAGGATTGAAATTGAAAAATAGCTTTATAAAATAGATTTTGTTTGTAGTTGTGATCTGTGTTGTGGGTTGATATTCATTGATTTTTTTTAGTTTGTACTTCTGGTAGCATTCTGTGATGTCCCAAAGAAAACTCCAGTCCCATCTTACAAAGCTCATTACAGGCAGAAGACATGTGAAGTTCAGAAGGAAAATTGCAAACATCTGCTTGTAGTCTTCTGCTGCCATTCTCAACTGGTTGCCCAACTTCATGCTAACCTCTCCATGTTACCTCTTGCAACCAAAGCTAAAACACTTTTGTGGTTAGAGCACACAGCCATTTGCTGAAATGGACTGGCATAAATCTTCTAAAGAAGATAGTGTAAGAAATGCAAAAACTCAGTGGCTTTCTTGTAAAAGAGGTTCTTCTAAATTCCATGCATGGGAATGCAGGAATTAATCTCCTTTTACTTAAATATTTCTTATTGTAGTATTACTTAATTCTAGTTACCTTCACTTTAATATATTTTAATACTGATGATAAAGAGTTTGGCCCCAGTTGCCGATGGAGAGAAAAATAATATAAGATTTATGGCAGTTATTGATCATCTAGTAAGATCAGGATGGGAATTCTTTAACAGAGCCTTGCTCAGATGAGCACAAAGGGAGTTTAGTCATTTAAGTGGACAGAAATCAAGTAACCTTCTGGTCATCCTGTCTCAGCCTGGCAGGTGTCATCCAGATATGTTGCTCTGTCCTGCATATTGCTTTTTTAAATAAAGCTAGCAAACGCTGGAGAACTTGTGAATCGCTAACAGTTTGTAGATCATGGTGACCTAGTGGAGATAGTGTGATAATTTCACCTAGGAAGTAGTCCCATCGATGACAGAAGTATTAGAACTAGAGCTGTTCCCAGCTATTTCTTTGTCTACATGAAGGGGCTGCAGCATTTGGAATGCAGTGATTTACCCTTTCCCCTTTTTGTTGTCAAGCAGCAGCACTCCTGGGTCTTGTATGTGCTGTCTTTCCATGTTCTCACACAATGTTTCTGCTCTTTCTCCAAATCCTTCTCCTCTTCTAAAATCTCATGCAAAAATGTGCAACCTTAGCTCCCAAGACAGCTATTTAATTAACACTGCGAACCTGCATTGTCAGAATAGAATTGAGCTCAATACTTCCCTTTCCTCTAAAGAGGAATGAAGCTTGTGGGTGTGTTCTTTTTTATTTTTAAGAAAAAAGCAAATTGTTCATCTGAGCTTTAGCTGAAGTTGGAAAATTTGGTTTCTTTCTCACTGCATGCTGGATTGCTATCAAGCAGCATTTCTCTGGCATCAGCAATCAGCATTTCCATTAAGCTTGCAATTTTCACACCGCTGGCTGCGGTGAGGTGGGAACAGTGAGTACCAGGAATAGGGACTATATAAAGAAAGTAAAGGATTAGAAGTGAAGTGGCCTGCTCAACTGATCCTGGGAGCGATGGGTTATGCCAGCATGTGCTCCAGCCCTCTGGCAAGCTGTTTTTTCTCATTAAGAACACAGGCTGCCTTCACGCTTATACCCTGAGAGTCACAGGGAGAAGAGGGAACAGCTGTAGAGCACTGAGATGCTGGCAACGGGGAGCCTGCCAGTCACTGGCTGCTCCCTGCCATGGAGCTTTGGTGGCTGGGAGCAGGAATTCAGCAGCACCTGCAGCAGCGAGCAGGGAGGCAGCAGTGGCAGCGGTCAGAGGAGCCAACCAGCCAAGTGAATTGTTACAGCCATGAGCAGGGTGCTCCCTCCTTAGCTGAGCAGAGGAAAGGAGCTGAAGCGTGTTGAATAGTGATGTTGGCAGAGCTTTTACTGCTGCCTCTGCTCCCCTGGGAGGAGACTGCAGCAATGGTGCAACAGTCCTGTTTTCTAGCGCTTGGGCTGATTGGTGGGAAGCTGCAGGTGATGTCCCCGAGTAACTGGTTCACTTTTCCAAGGATGCTGGGATAGTTTGTACCTCGAGGGGTTCTGGTGCATTAGTTTGTAGTAGCAATGTAGCTATCTCGGACACGCTTCCTACTCCTACTGCTCTATCTGGATACTACCTCGGTTCTTTTCTGTCAAACCCTCTCTGCAGATCCTCATCTCCTGCTGAGTTTGTTTTGATCACTGTTTTGCTGAGCGTCTGCCCATGCTGAATGTGGCCAGAACTGCACTCTCTTAATGCTCAGGTCATCTCAGTGTATCATATTCGAGTCTTTTGCTTCCCTACTTCTGAATTTATCTTCAGGTATAGCATTTATTACAGGTGATTACTCTGCTCTGGATTCTCTCCTCCTCCTCATAACAGCACAGTGAGTTATATGGTTATCTGAGCTAAGCCTTTGTGACCTCCAGTCTGGAACGGGACAGTGGACTGGTCCATGGTTATGGAATTGTTGTGTTGTGATAGTCTGTAATTTCCACGCTCTGCGCTGTAGTTTTCCTCGTGTAAGGCTGAATTTTGGAATCTGGAAAACTGTTATGAGAAAGAAAGCATTGTTTGACCTATTACTTTTGAACAGGCATTTGATGTTGACTGGTTAGAGACGGAATACTGAGCATAGGTGCGCCTTTGGTCTGACCGGGTACAACCAGGGCTGTTCTCATTGCTCTATTTGTGCTTCCAGTGCTGGTTCAGACAGAATAGTGCTGCTTGCTTTTTCGTTGGAGACACTGAAGGACAGAAAGAAGAATCGAAAGCATATGAAGTTCTGCTTCCTAAGGAATTTAATCTAGTTTCTTCTTAGTTTCAGTCTAGTGCACTAATCCATACCAGATCTGGCTCACCATGTACTGCTGTGAGCACTATGGACCCTGCTTTGAGAGTACATATATGTGAACAGGCTGGCTCTAACAGGCCCAGGATGGTTCCTGTGCTGCTGAAGCCCTCGGAGGCAGAGGATTTCTCTGCAGCAAGTAAGAATTGCTCAGATGTTGTCATCTGCTGCCCTGTAGTGACTTGTGGATGGGGATCACCCTGAGGGGGGTTGTGAGTTGAAACACTGAAAGCAGGACACTGAATATACTGTTGGTACAATGGTAACTTCCAGAGGGAATGGGAAAATCACTGTTCTTCACAGTGTGCCCTGAGAGCTGGAGGGTAGAAAATCGGAGGATTTTAATAGAGTACAGGATCCTGTTAATTCATGTTACACTGCAGTTTCTGAGGAGCCCTCACATCTCTTTTTCTCTCTTGCTCCTTTGTTGAGGGCCATTATATGCACCATTAGAAGATTTTTTTGACCTGTGAGCACAGCAGATGCAGTGACAGAGGCCTCCATACTGTGCTCAACCCATCCAAGCTCTCATTGATGTGTGTCTCAGGGCTGTTCCCTTCTGCTCTGTTGTGCAGTAACACATCAGAGCCTTCTGATGCTCTCGGCAGAGTCTGCGCTACATTCTGACTTGCCCAAGGGACGGTACTACTTCTTTTTTCACTTTTCTCTACTTAACCTACCCTCACGCTCCCATTGCATTATGTCTGATCCAAACAGTGAACACTGGAACACTAAATAGAACAAAAACTTTGTGTGAATCCCAAATGTGCTGAGGCTGTATTTATTTCTGTTTGAAACAAGGCTTACAGAGAGAGAAGGTAAGTCAGCTATGGGAAGAGGAATAGGGGAAGGAGGAGGGGGTGAAGGGCATCTGTCCAGGGCAGGAATTACCTCCTTCCTGCGAGAAGAGGTGCTGCTCTGCCCACGGTCTCCTTACAGAGGACTGGCTTGAAGAAGGGCAGCAAATAACTGAGCAGGAGTACTGTTGCTCCTCAGCAGACAGTCTGGGCACTGGAGCTGATAGGGAAAGTGGCTGTCCTCAAATGCAGCTGTGTGTTGGAAGAGCCAAGAGCCTCTTTCACTGCAGTTATTTCAATTTAAAAAGCAGGGGGATATCTGTAAAAGCTGGTGATGTCACTTTTCATCCTTTGGCTATAATAATCCTTGGGAGAGAAAATTGCCTAAAAAACAACCTGTATGCTTTACACCACTTTCATGTACAGCCAGTCATATGGCTTCATGTCCAATTTAAGTGTCCACTCAACATGCCTTTCTACTTGGTTTTGAGGCTGTAAATGTAGGTGTTCAAGGCTGTGTTCTCTTCTTGTTGATTTAAGAAGTATAGTCAGTGTGCTCAGCTCAGGCCACAAAATGAGGAGCCTGCATGCAAATACTGATGGCTGCCAGTTTAGTTCAGTTACAGCCTCCTGCCTTTGTTGCTAAAGAAGTTTTAATGACACTCTTGCATTGTGAAATTAGGGATGTTTCAAGACTCACCATAGTGAGCATATTGTGTCCTGGTAAGAGATACCAAATACAAATATCATTAGAAAAAAAAAGGCTCTAGAGACTGTTGAAAAAATGGTGCTGTTTTCCAGTTAATGTTGAACTAGATCTCATGCCCAAACCAATCATCAGTGTTAAATCCTGGAGCACAAACTGGGATAATGTGGCTGAGCCCAAGCAGGGGCCACAGTTCTGTCTGTCTGCACAGCTGAGAGATTGAACTGATCCTCTGTTGGGGAAAAAAACATGGGTGATTTCCTGGCTAGCATGAGAGGGCAGCCTGCGGGTGGGATATGAGTGGTGAGCGGTTGATTGCAGCAGGAAAAAGTGACACATCTGGTTTGGCTTCAGATTCCTCAGGAGCAGCAGTGGCCTGTTGAAGCTTGGGGCGGAGGGACGTTCAGCCAGTTGGACCTTTGCTCTAAGGGTTTATGTTGTGTATGTGTAATTGTAACTGAAAGACACTGGGCATGTGAAGCTGAGTCTAAAAGGTGTTAATCCTGAAAACTCCATGGCATAGCTGTCCTCATTTCAGTGTGGGGTCTGCCTTACAAGCAAACTACGGAGACACATGAGATTTCAGGGCTCATTTTCCACAGTGTTCCTGTTCCTTAGAGCCACTTGAAACAGAAGCTGGTGCAGAATGTGCTGGTATGGAAGAAGATCAGTTGTTCTTTGAGCATCAATGTAGTGGATATCCTAAATAGAAGTACTCACTGCAGCTTTTTTAGGAATGTGTGGTTTCCCAACAGTTGGATGAATTTGTCTGTGCAGTGTGCACATTGACTGTAAACCTGGTGGATTAGTTCTTCTGACCGGCTCTGAGTCCCGCACTGATTTTCTTTTTCATGTGAAGCAGGTCCCTGTCCTTCCTGGTTCTTAGGGAAGGAACAGCATAGATTGGCTGTGAATGGGCTACGATGCAGTGCAATTTGGGTATAAAGGTAGATTTCAAGCAGTGGTAATTTCTTGTCTTCTTTCTGACTAGAACAGGAAAATTAAACATGAGCAAATTCATCATGACGACTTGAACAAATGTAAGAGCTGTTTTTGGGGTAGAACAGAGCAACAATTCTCCTTCAAGTGTTGTCACCAAATGAAATTCTTCAAGGAGGTATCTGAGAAATACTGCAGTGGGCAGTTGTAGGGTACCTGCCCCTGTCAGTTGGTGAGTGCTCATGCTCTAGACAATGATGGTTACACTTGTTCTGTAAAAAATTATGTCTTCCCACCACAGGCAGCTTTCATGTTCACTATGTTTGGATTTTCAGTGTCTTCTCATCATGGTGTGTGACCACCCTCTGCCAAAGACCTTTCAGCAGGGTTCTGGGGGGAGAGGGAGGCAATGGGATGAACAAGAGTCTTCACACCACTTGTTATAGAAAATCCAGAGCTCTGCTACTCTGCTTTCAGAAGCCCAAACTGCTAGCTGCTTAACAGCCATGTCTGGCCATGAGATGTGGCTGTGTGGACTTGTGTGGCTAGGGAAGAGGTAAAACCATGCTTATATCTATTAAATAGAGAGATGGCCAAAAGCTGCTGTGGCAGAGATGCAGGGCAGCTGTCTTCAAAGCGCTGACTGCGGGAGACTCTACTTTTTTCTGTGGAGGTTTGGTTACCTTGGAAACCTGTTTTTAGCTGGATATCTGCTCCAGTGGAGAGCCCATCTGTACCTGCTACTTCTTTGTTTTGAAACTGCTATTTTACAGAAAAGTATCTGACAAGACTATTTCCAGAGCTGCATTATTGTGTAATCCAGGCTGTGCTTTTGGTCCCAGGCATTTGAGTCTGATGAGGTGATGATGGTGCGGGGAGTTGTGTGGCTGGATGGAAAAGGTATCAGTATATCTGCTTGGTGAGGTGGGCTGCTCTCATGGCAGGGAGAGATGCTGCTGCTGGTGATTCAATCCTGGAAGAGCTCTGAAAGATAAATCACTCACCTGTCTGGAGTTTGCAGAGAACTTTATTCTGGTTTGCAGTTCAGCATCAAGCCACCAGCTGGTAGATTAAATTGAAGTATCTTCTGTCTGTGGCAAATAAATACCCTCACTAGGACTGTAGGCTTCCCTTTTGGGAGCATGTAAAAACTTTTGATCCTTCTGATGGACTTCAAGGTAGTGGTTTCAGAACTGTATTCAGAATCTGACAATTTTGTTTAATTCCAGGTCTTACCAGTCTCCGCATCTGTCTTTTTACTGTAGGTTTTTTGGTTTTAAATTTTCTGAATACTCTGTAATCCCGAAGCGGGGAAGGGTATCTAAATTTTGCCCTTACCTCATTCCTGTTGCTTGTGTTTTATCTACCTTTGGGCTGAGATGAATGGTCTGTTCTATATTTGCTGTGGGGTTCTCCCAAACTAGAGTTTGTTTTTTTGGAGGTTACTGGGTAGTGTGTAACAGGGAAGAACAGGTTAATAAATTCTTGGTGAACCTATAACAAATCAGAGTGATGCTGGGCATTACTCTGTTAGATGCAGTTACCAGTGAGTAGGCAATTAAGAACCTTTTAAAAAAAACCTGTGTAGCATTCCAGCTTGACTTTGTGGGCCATCTAATTCAGATGTTTTAAGTCTTGAAGTCTGCTGACTTCAGAGCAGAGAATACATTAAGAATCTGTTCTAGGCAGGCATCAGCTTTCAGCCCTGAGCAGCTATAATGCAGAAGAAAAGAGCTTTCTTTTTTGAAATTTTCAAGAGCTAGAAACAACAAGATTAAGAACTTTTCATTTTATTCAAGTGTATGGAATACAATTGTTTATTGTAAAGTCTGTTTGATTAAAGCTCTTTTAGCCAACCTTTTTGTTAATTCCCACTATCACTAACTGATTTGGGGTAGTTACAGCAGGAGCTTTTGTTGTTTTCTTAAGACAAGTGTGAACCAGATCTGTAGTCTTTACTGCACAGCCCTAGATAACTGACACAATGAAGTACTGTATTCTTCCTTGTAGCATTGCAGCAGCATTGACATAGAGCTACAGAAAAACTGTCGTGTGTGGTGGAGGTTTTCTTCTTTCTTTTTTTTTTTTTTTTTTTTAACTGCATGTATCAACAAGAGTGACAGTTTGGGGCTGACAACGCATACATCATGTTGGTGATGTATGAAGCAGAAATGAGAAAGTGGGATTCTCCAACCCCAAGGCTCATTTCAGGATCTGGCAGACAGACAGATCTCCTGTGAACTGACTAAGCTAAGAAGAGACTTACCTTGAGCCTCAGCAGATCTGACTGGGAAGTCAGTGAAGGAGAAGGAATGTGGGACAGTAAAATAGCTGTCACCTGTCCAGCACAGTATTTTAGCCACAAAAAAAAAAAAAGCCTCCACCACATGTAAGCAGCTGGCATTTAGGTTAGTTTATACTAGATATGAGATAATGAAGGTGACTTGTTGAGAATGGCTTTGCTTTTAATTTTATTTTTAAAATACATATTTTCTTCTAGCTTTGATCAACTTGTTGAAGTTTCTCATGTCTAATGAGACTGTGTTGCTGGCCAAGCACAACATCTTCACCCTTGCTCTTATGGTGAGTACAGACAAAGCAAATCCTCTTCTTTTAAACAACTTAATTAATCTTGAATGAATCTCATGAAAGAATCTAGGATTCCTGGCTTGGTAAGGATATCAGAACGAGGCCACAAAGCTGAGGAATATAATTGTGGTTGGTTTAGCTAGATGTTTGGAAAGGGCAGTGCTGGGACTCACTTGTGGGGTCTGCTCATTGAAATAAACAAGTCTATGTGAGGAAAGGCTTAGTTTAATTTTCCAGATTGGGTAATGCTTTTTCTTGTTCTGTGGCCCTTTGTATAAAAAATAATAGAAACCTGTTTTCCTGGCCCCAGATACAATAGTATTTAAGCTTCTTTTCTGTCTCTTCTGTACTAGAAGGAAAACAATAGATAAAGTAATGAAGTAATGTAATACTGTGTGGTGCAACCAAGAGTTATTTCTTTGAAAGTTTTGGTCATAGTTTGTGTTGTTTCTGTTGCTGAGTAGATTTTCTGTAAATATTCCTGTTGTAACTTCTTTACACTTCCTTGTGTAGGTTGTGAACCTGTTCAACATGTTCATCACTTACGGAGACACCTTCCTCCCTACTCCCAGCAGCTATGACGAGCTGTATTATGAAATAATTCGGATGCATCAGAATTTTGACAACCTTTATTCTATGGGTGAGTACCTCTTGGCTGGTCAGGAATACTGTTGGCTAGAAGTGAGGGGGATGGAGGGATGTTTGTGTCAGGTGTTTTGTCTGCATGCTGCTGATGTGTGTCTTGGTGAGTGGATGTGTTTTGTGTACTAGGACATACTTTTGGTAAATTAAGAATTGAGAGAGGGTAAACTTGTTAAAGGGATACATTTTTTTAGTAAGGAAAAAAAATAGGAGCAGACCCACTGGCCTCTCTAGCAGCCACTTACCGTGGTTGGAAATATAATTTTGTGGGCACAACTGGGTATGTGGTATTTCATGCAGCTTTGTGTAGTTTCCATCTATCACACTTGACAGTTTCAAGCCAGAGCACAGGTATGTGCTGCAGAATGAGCCAGCCCAGAGGAACACTCAGTGCACACAAGAATTTGGAAAAGAATTTGAGAAACTCGCTTGCTAGACAAATTACATCTACTGCACTCATTGCCAAAACAAACCAAGAAAACAGCCCTCACAAACCTGCTCACAGTGACAAGCGAATCACTAGATAGAAGAATGTTTCTACTGGCAAAACTGGGAGAGGCTGCCATCCTTCAAAGAGAGAGAGGCACGCTGGAATACCACCAAGTGACAGCCAGCAGGGAAAAAAGGAACAACGGAGAGCAAGGAATGCATGGAGGCATAATCAGCCAGTGTACACCCAGGAGCCCAGGGTAGCTGCAGCAGTGCTGGTATAGTGCCTGCATGCTTGAAGCTGTGAAGAAGAGAATACAGCTGTGTTCTTTGCTTTGTTCTAGAAGGTCCCTCCCTTCACCCCCTGCTCCCTTCTCAGTGTGATCACCCGATGAACAACAGTAGTTAATAGAAGCATATTGAGGGAATCAGAGGGCAGTGGAAGGGAGACAGTTGGCCACAGAGCTCTTCTGACATGGGAAAAAACCATCCTCTTTGGAATAAAAGTAGCTTGATACTGCCTGCAATTGCAAGCAAAAATGAGCTGCCTTTTTGTACAAGCTTCCTACAGTTTTCATCCATTGTATAAGGGATCACTTGGCCATTTTTGTGCCCTCCGAGCACATAAAATTTTTTGCTAACCCATTTCTTACTCCCAATAATTGCAGCTAGTAAAATGAGGGGTTTTTACTAGCTAGGAAGCTGAAGGAAAGTGGAATGGAAGAATAACGCACTCAAATACTTACTCAGTTGGGCTGCAACAGGCACATCTGACTTGTTGAAACAATTCATTTGTCACATGAATATTTTCCATCCTGCTACACAGAGGAAAACTCTTTGAATTAATGCTGTAAATGCCTGAATGGAAACTCTCTCTGAATACATTACTTTAGATATTCAAGTACAGTACCTACTGTTTGACAAAATAATGTTATTCAGAGCTGGCATCATTTTTTCTGCAGGTGACATGTGGTAGTAGCACTAGGAAGTGAGAAGTTAGCACTGTCTCAGGTTGATAAAAGCCACAGTTTAGCCAGGTGTCCTGACAGCTTCCCTTGGCTTGTCAATCCATCTCACTGGGACTACAGTCACCCTTCTGTCCCCTAGCCTTGGGACATTTGTTAGAACAGATGAGAAAGCTACTTTATCCTTTAGTTTTCCTGTTAGTGTGGCTGAAACTTTCTACATTGGGAGTGGAGGTGGAATCTAAGTTGCCTTGGTTTTTATTTGTTTATTTTTCTTGTCCCAAATCTGAGCTTTATCCATATCTGCAGGGCTGAAAGCTTCTCTCATGCAATAATAGGCATGAGCATGCAGCCACTGTGCTTATGGATTCACTTGTAGCATCCATGTTTCTAGATTATCCTGAATTCTGACGATGTGCTGTTCCTTTGCTCCCAAGTCAGAGGTGAACCTTTCTTGTGGAATGTATCCTCCAGAAAACCCTGTATGTACAAATTCATAGAAAATTCCCTTCTATTCAGGCAATATGGAAAATTAATCAAAAAATGTGCTACAGAGTCTGTTATGGTTTTGGTGCGTACCAAGAGACGTGCAGGTAACTGCCACTGTAGAAACACTACAGATTCTGACCTAAATAAATATTTTGGGTGCTCTAGCAGAAAAAAAAAATTAGATTTCCTAGAAGTTCTTCCTGTTGCTGAATGTTTTCAGATCCGCTCTCAAATCTGTCAGAGACCATCTGTGCAACAGAACAACGCCCTCATTCCTACAGGGAGTGTTTTTCCCCAGGCTGGTGTATAATCCCTCTCTGCAACTCCAGATAAACAGGAAGGTAAAGAATCCATCACTGCTGGGTTGGGTTTAAGTCACAGGATGTAGTCCAGCTCAGACAACCTTGCATAAATAGGTGCTGGAGGAGAGCAGCGGAATAAAAGGTATTATAGGTCCTGTTTCTGAGGGAAATGAACTTTAATCTGTGGTGATGAAAGCAATTAGGAGGACCCAGGCTCTTCTGTCCCCTCTGCGTCCCGTCTCCCAGTAATTGTTTAGTTCTGCTCACCTCTTCCAGGTTCTTACGTTTCTTAGATGGGCTTTGAAGGGAACTTCTGCCCTGGATCACAAATTGTCTTAAAGATGTGGTTCCTGGACTGCCATCTCACCAAAGCAGATTTTTTTTGACATTTTGGATTAGAAAATTGCCAGTTCTGTGCCAGCACTGTTAACTGTCTTTTCCTTTCAGTTCTAAGGCTTTCTACCAATGCTGGTCAATGGAAAGAGCCTGCAAGCAAGGTGACCCATGCATTAGTCAATATTAGGTAAGGAGCAGAAGTTAATAACGATTTTTGAGATTCTTGGGTCCTGTGTGACTGTATTCTTATCATGACACTTTGACATTTTTTGGTATTGAATTTGTTTTTGAATTAGTTCTCTTTCTTGGGCTAAATTGCTGCTCTAAACAGGGCCCACGGGGATAAAGAGAGGATCACCAGGGTTTGATTGCCATCTTTCTAATCATTCTCTCCGCTCTTCTGTAGACTGAGTGCTTTCAAAGCATGGCACAAGCTGTAATGAATTAATCCTCACAGCATTATTGGGAGAAGTTAGACAGTAGGGAACAATGCTGTGCTGGCAGAGCGATTGGGGACCTAATGGATTTCTGTTGTGTGATTGTGTTGCAATTCTGTGAAACTATGGAGGGGACTATAAGCCAGCTGTGATAAGCAGATTTGAGTCCTCTTAAGATTGCAAGATTTTTGTGTGTGTTTAAAAATTATTATTTAAGAACATTTCAGTATTCTCTTAAACATCTTCTTGTTCAAGGGAAGATGTTATGTTCTACTTGTAAGGCTAAGGAATATCTGGGGGTGCTTTTGTACTGTATTCCTTCATGACAGAAATAATTTCCTGGCTTCCAAAGCATCTGACGAAGCTGGGTATTAGGGGAGAGGCTTATGGGTCTGATTGATTGGGAAATGGAAGGATGTTGAGAGAGAGAATTTACTGTTTATCTCTGGCTTGTAAACAAACCATAAAAGATACGAGTGTTTATAATGAAAAAAAAATCTGTCCATCACTTCCTTGGTTACCCCAGACACTTGGTGTCTGTGCAGCACCAGTAGCTCAGTACTGCTGCATTGCTCATACTTGTCATTTTCCTCACTACAAAAGAGATTGTGTAGGACAAACACTCTGAGGGCATCTTTCAAGTCAATATACATCTTATGTGTCTATAAACCACCGTAAAGGTTCCCTTAGTAAGTCTGTAAGCTTAAAAACATCCCATATGGTTCCAGAAGATTTATTTTGCTACTATCCTTATTTTTATTCTTTGTAAACAGACATAAATGAACACTTGTGGGCAGATAATGGACTCGGGGTGAAGCAGCAGAACAGATAGCTGTTGGCAAATTAATGTCGTTTAACGTGACACAGTGTCTGCCCTGGGAACTCTCTGTATACCCAGGGTGAGGAGTCTAAACTGGGAAGAGATTTAAAAAAGGCAAGTAGTTGCAGAGGGTTTGTGCTCGCCTCTGGTTTGTGCAACCAAGATTTTGCAGTGGCTCATTTCCTCTTGGCTTAACAGCTGCTTTTGTAAAGAGCATGCTACTGGGACAAGAGGCAAACAAGAAACTGGCTCTGTGATCGCCCTCCCTGGACAGCCTGTGTTAGACATGTTTGGTGCATGGTGCTGTCTGGAACCTGTGACAGGTTTCTCTTCTAGACGTCGGGAACTTTCCCCTGCTTCACCCAACTGCTCATGTCTGCTGGAATTTCATGCGTCTTTCACTAGCTTTAGAAGTTTTCATGAATTGCTTTTCACTCAGTGAAATGAGACAAGGTCTAAATTAGAGATGATTCAAGACCTAGAGAGAGATTAGATTTCAGAGAACTCAGTCTATTTGATTTATCCCATTTCCTCTTAAAAAAAAAAAAAGAGTGAGGGGGTGGGTATTTCAGCTACTTGTTTGTTTTCTTCTTGTGGTAAAAATATTACATTTGAAAGGTTCTTTAGCTGTATAGATTTCAAAGCAGACAGTTGTTGGAACCTGGAGAAATCCAAAGGTATTTTGTTTTTGTGAGGGTGACTGAAACATCACACTGTCAACGTGGTGTCTAGGGGCTATACGCCTTTTTTGAGAGAACATGCTGTAGAAAGTTGGAAGAGACTTGTCTCTGTACAGGACAAATGGATGAAGCAAAGGGCCTGTTATAATGTAATACCCCTTTTTGGCCTAAAGACTGAATTGAGGTGTTTGAAAGTTGCAGATCATGCAGCAGAGGAATGAGAGGATCATTCTTTGAGGAATGCCTTGAGCCTTCCAAGGTCCGAAGCTTCTGCAGTCTGTTGGAAAAGACCATTCTGTCTTGGTGTGTTGGCTGTCCCACTTCCGCAGCAAGGTCTGTAGGAAGACCATTAATACCAGGGCCACATGTTTTCTTCTGATGTTGGATCAGGAGAGCAAACTGGAGCCTCGTGCACACACACTCGTGGCTCTGTGCTGCAGAGTCATGAAGATGTTGCAAGCCCAGGTCACCAAAGAGAAGCAGGGAGAGGAGGTGCTTGAGGAGAATAAACCCTTTAGGGCTGCCATGTTGATGGTTTTATTAGAGAAACACAGTATGTTAATGAATGACAGTATTTTCATAAGATGTAGTTATCTTATGCATTGATAAGGACGTACTGGTTTGAACCTGGCTTAGATCCCTATTGTCTGGATTGTGTCTTTCTTTGCACCCCTTTTGTTTCCTCTTAGAGTGATCTTAGTGTATGGTTTCTTATTTGGATGCCTTTCCATGAAGGGAATGAGTTTAGAGAAATCCACCTCACATTGTTTTTTTTCCCTCAGCTTGTTCCGTCATTCTGGGAAGCTTTTTTTATGAGCGATTACCTGCTTTTTGCTGTAACAGTGCAGTGCAAAGTCACCCTCTGGTTTATATCTTCATCTCATTACAACAGCTATTTAAAAATAAATAAATAAAATTTTGTCATTTCTTTATCCCAAGGCTTTTGGTCGGAAGGATTACAAATGTAAAAACATCTGTGTTTGCATGCATGTGGTGGGCTTTTAACAAGCATCTTAAATCCCAGCGTACAATCTTATGAGTGTTTCTGCCAGGAAAGGAGGAGTGAGTTGTTTACAGCTTTTCAAGGGTGCAATGCATTTGTGTTACAGGATTAACTGCTGGGGAGACACATAAAACAGCCCTGCTTGTACCCCAGAGTGCTGGACTGGTGAAGGTCATCTGATTAATTGCTTTAATACAGGGTCAGGATGAGCAATACCTAGAGAATCTTTGACATGGTCTTGTTTAAACTCAGCCACAGAGAGAGATCCCACTTTTGTGTCCTATTATGGTATTAACTGTACGTTTTAGTGGGACCCTATTCTGCATTACACAGTCTGATTGGGTTTTGTTGCTGATTATCTGATTTTTTTTTTTTTTTAATTCCTTACTCCAGTGAAAAGAGCAGTCACGAATATTCTTTTTGAATATTGAGAGACAGGGCAGCTGTTTATACCTTCTCTCCATACCTCTCCTTTTTACAAAAATTCATAATTTCTCTCCAACCTAAAAAAAATGAAAGTTTGAAGAATACAGAATAGTAATAGTAGCCTTATCTGACTGAAATATTATATAACATACTGGAATGAGTGATCCCTATTGCTGTCCTATCCCATAAGAGTGATTATAACTTCTATCTGTGGATTTGTCTCTGTGGTTTACATATAATTGAGACATGATGGGCTGAAAGGTATAGGTGCAGCGCTGGTGGAGTTAAAATAAAAAGCTGCGGCAGTTAGTGGTTTGAAAACTCACCTTCTCACCTATGAGGAAATAAGCACATTTTGAGACAAGTAATTTTTTTTAAGCTAATGAGCCTCTTTAAGATAACATTGTGCAGGTTTGCATTTAATGAGAATTTTATTAACGCAGAGTTCAAAGGGGCATCTTCTGATTGCTTACTCAGAGAGCAAGGTGGCGGCTGAATCCCTGTATTCTTTTAATAGACTTTCTCCTGATCAGGTTTTTTTCAAGGTGAAATAAATAGATTAACTCGATGATTAATAGACTGAATTTCCCCATTGTCTGAAATTTAGTTCCATCATCATTTTTAAAGTAATTTTTCTCGCTGAAACACTTTTAATAAGCAAAGAGTAAGTTTGTAGTATGGAACTAGATGATAGGATTTTTTTTTTTTAAAGATGTTTTATGTGCTGTTTTAGCATACGCTGCAGTCCTCGCTTGGGTGCTTTCATTCACTCTTCCATCTTGCAGCTACTTTTGTTCCACACGAGCCACCCTGTGTGATGTTCTTTCTTTGTACAGGAGGTGCTGCTTCGGGGGTCTTCAATGAGAGGTTGGGGATTTGGGAGGAGCACTTAAAGCATTGCATGGATGTGTATAAAATGGCTGTGCTTGCTGCCAGTCTGGGCAGGAGCACTCTGAAGGAACATTTAGAATTTTACTTAGGTGAAAGAAGGCCAAATTGGTCTATGCTGCTTGTAGGATACCTGGCATCCATGCTTTGAAGCTACAGCTCATGTTGAATTACCAACACTCCATAGAACTCCACTTACTGAAAACCTTGACAGAGGAGGAGGCTCCATTCAGATACTTGTTAGAAAGCGAGCGGCTGCATAATACCACATAATACCTTCAGCATTGTTCTGCTCTACAGCAAGGAATTCAGCACCTGTTCATGGGGAGAGGAGAGCTAGATGCTGCTGACCTAGTCATGTTGTAATGGATGGCTCTGGCATTTATGCAGGATACATGAAAGGGGACCTACTGAAAGATGAGTGCTGCTGTATAGAGTGGAGGCCTATGGATCACAGTCAGCTGAGACTGTATGAAAAATATATATTCACACCCTTCCCTCTCCGTACAGACATAATGGACACACGCATTTCTTCCAATATGAGTAAGAGAATGATAAAGGGAGGGCAAGCTTAAAGCCTGTTTATGAAAATAAATGGTCAAGAAAATCTATGTGCATATCTATATAAAAAATATGGATATCTGTGTGTATATTAGATGTATATGTGCGTATATGAATGTGTGTATCCATAGATGTGTATATAAGGATGACTCTGTATATATAAATATGTATACATACATATTAACACACATGCAAATAATTACAAATATGTATATATATTTTTACATAAAACACACAAACCTTTGTCTATGGGCTAATCTAAAGCCATAACTTCCAAGCTGAAAAATACCAGACCCTTGTTTGTTTCCCACTTCTCCGAGATGAACCACAGGCGTTGGCTGAGGATGCTCAGGTGTGACTCTGTCCAGCAGCAGCTCTGTGCTGCCTGCGTGCGGACCCCGCGGGACTGACGGACCCTGCAGGGCTGCTCGGCTTGGGCCGGCCGGCGCTGAGCAGCACAGGGTGCTCGGGCACACAGGTCAGCCAGCCGTCATCTGGAGTTTGTTCCCTCTCTTAAGTCTTAAACCCTCTTGTGGGGGCTCCCGCTGGTGGAATAATGACTCCATGGAATTGTTCACTGAGGTGTGTTTAATGGTAATGACCTCTGACATGCTGTCATGGCTAATCAGTCTGGCCGAGCTAGTACAAGACAGTCAACAAAAAAAGCTACAAAACCCAAAGAGAAACTCATAAGTGTATTTTATTGGTACTTTAAAATCCTAACAATTTTGTGAAGATTAAGGATCAAATTGTTACTGAAACACTGTAAGAAAACTTTCAAGCTTTAAGCATGTAAACTGTTTGAAGAATTAGTTTATTACATTTTTCTGGTGGCAGCCTGAAAAAATTATGATACTGAAGAACTGAAAGCAAGTAGATTCTAGATGAGGATTCTGGCTTGATTCTAGGTCTTTTCTAGTGACCTGTAATCACTCCTTGCTGAAGGTGCAAAGCTAGTTGCCACTTCTTGTCATTTCATGTATTTCTTGCATGGTTTTCTTGTTACATAGGGACTCTGGCACAGCAGAACAGTTCCTGAAATACCATGGTGGTGATAGCAGAGCTTGGTTACTCAGAGTTCACCTGCTACCACTGCTTCTTTGTCACTTGACCTTGCAGTATTCTGGTATGGAAGGTTTATTTGGTAGGAGCAACAGATTTTGGCATGAAAAGATTCTGGCATTAGCTGGCACCCGAACAGAGGAATCAGATGGACTGAAAGGGAAAGACCGCACTTCCAGACAGTTGTGACCAGCAACATCTTAACTGAAGAATGAAAAAAGAAAGCAGCATTCCCATATCAGGGTGCATTGTTTCATCTTTTCATGGCACTCTAACCACATTTCCATATCTTTATTAATGTTTGGGGGTTTTTTTTCTGCTCATGTAACTTCAGTGTTTCATCTCTTTTCCATTATCTGTTTTCATTTTGAGACAGCAATGTTAGTTTTCAGTTATTGCTCTTTATTTACTAGCTGATTCATCTTGGTGTGTTTCTCTTACAGAGCCGTAGCCAATTTCATTCTGCTATAATTTTCCTTCATTCTTTCTCCTTCATGCAGTGGCTTAATTAAATGTTGTCTCTGCCACTGGCCCAAATCCAGAGAGCAAATCTGTTCATTGAGTGGCGTTGTATGGACCAGTTCCACTAACACAGCAGCGTGGTTCAGCAAGTCAGGTGCATCCCAGGTCACCTTCCATCTTTCTGCCGGTATCTTCCATTTCAGTCGCTGCTGCCTGGGAAAGGACTCTGACAATGTCAAGACTGTTTTCTCTTTAATGAAGTTTGTTTGGGTTTTTGGCTTGGTTTGGTTTTGTTGGGATTTTTTTGTTTGTTTGGGTTTTTTGTTTGTTTGTTTAGTAGGTTTTTAGGTTGGTGGGGTTTTTTTGTGGTGACTTAAGGTTTCTAGAACTGATGCTGATTTCAAGCAAAGCTGTTTGTATGGCAAGGAAATGCCTCTACCTGAGGTGCCACAGCCATGGCTTTCTTCAATGCACTTGAAAGCTGTGCTGCAGGGATCACTTTCTCTCTAAAACTGCATCCTCATAGTATGCAATATTTTTTGGATTGAGGTGGGGATGAACTTGAAGGGATGTATTGCCAGGATGGCAGCCTTGCTTACATGACTTTCCTAGCTCCTTTCCAGTGTCTGTCATCTCTTTTCCTCATGTTGTGAAGTCAACAGGTTGGCCTTTTAAGAGGGAACTTGTGAAAGGATCCATTTTTGTATTTCAGCTGCTCTGTGAGGATTGCTGTAGGGATGAGGCATCTCTTCAAGTGAGGAGCGTGTGCTGGGCAGAGGAGGAACCGTCTCTTCCTAAGTTCAGCAAGTATCTTAGTTCATGTGGTTCTCATAGGGTGAATGTCTCGCTGCAGAGTTTACCCACTTGTGAACCTTTATCTTCCCAGCCATTTTGTTGGAAACATTTTTTTCCTTGAGATCTGAATGTTTTGGAAAGTTAGCCGGGATCCATAGGCTACTTAGCAAAGTTTTCTGAGGAATGTTACCTGTGTTACTGAGGTGTTGCAACCCAGATTTCATCTACTCTCTATCAAATGCAATTGCCGTGTGAACAGGAGAATTCCTGCCTGCGGATTTCATTTACTGGATTCACAGGTGCAGTTTGTGGGCTTACAAGATGGAAGTTAGTTAAGCTGTTAGCAATTTTTTTCCTGAAAGCTGTGTATTCAACTTGGAAATATAATGTTGGGTACACAGTGTCAGCTTTTGTGCTAGTGAATTTGGGTCTGGAGGTTTGGGAGAACAGTCAGTAGGGGAGGAAAGTGAAAGACGACTTAGTGATTGTGGCCTCCAGTTTGATTTATGTGAGTGACTTTGCCCTGCCTGGTCTGAAGAAGTGTGGCACCAGGCAAGAAATTATTTCTCATTTTGCTTGCCAAATACCTTTCTCTGTAGAAACATAAAAATAACGGGGAATATATGTTAGCATTGGGAGTGTTTTTATTTTATTTCAGAAGTGGATATAATATTTATTGGTCAGAAGTGATTTTTCTGACTCAATTGCAGATATTTTGGTCTCGAATCCCCTTGCCAGGCACAGGCGAATTATGTATGAGCTCAGTAATACATTAAAGCATGTGCTGCACAGCTAGGATGCAGTCTTGTAAATATCTCAGGGGTTTTGTTGCAGCAGAAAATCCAAAAAGGTCTTCTGTTTTCTTGCTTTGAATGGTTCTATTGTTTCATCCTGTTTACGAGAACAATCTTAATTATTTCTCTGGTACTGTGACTGGGCTGAGTTCACGTCCTAATTGATGGATTTCAGCCTTACAGTCGACATCTTTCTTGGTAGCTGTAATGCAGCCAGGAAGTAGGACATGAACAACCTCTGCAAACAGATTGTCTTGGCCCCAAGAACTGGCCCTACTGGAACTGATTGGAGCACAGTTTGAAACAGCTGTTGATAGCTTGTCGAAACTTGGTCCATGCTGTTCTTATTCTTTGGGTAAATATAAAGGACTCTGATCTCCACTGGTCTCAAATCTAGCTTTCAAGATTTGCTTTAATGGAGAGAGAACATTAAGTGGCTTTTTTCATAACCCAAACAATGTAAAAATCATTGTGAGCTTAAATAGCACCTCTATTCTTTGAAAAAAATCATGTAGTATAATGCCGGTTTGCTCTTTCTGTTTAAAAGAAATCTGTTGCTCACAGCAGCAGGCTGAATTATTATTCCCTCTGAAAGTCTGGGCTGTGGGACGTGTACTTAGATTTAAAAAAAAAAAAAAAAGAAGCTTTTCAAAGTCCAGTAATCTTATACTAGTGGGGAGCCTAAAATTTGGGTTTGCTCTAGAAATGTAAGTGCCCTATTCTCTTAATTCTTCCTTTAGGACTCAATTGACAAAATACCTACTCATTAAGTACATCTGCTCATTAAGGTAACGAAGTACCTACTGTAGCTTGAACTGAAAGCAAGGATAATACGTTGTTAGCATGACTGCAGAACTGCAGTCTGTGTGAAGATTGCATCAGAATCTGGAACGCAGTTCCCAGGGAACTGTGAGAGGAGGGCATCTTGTTTATAAGGCTTTGTTCATTAAAACAAATGTGCATCCTAGCTTCCAGAGTTAAGATGCTTGTTTTTTAGGAGCTCTTCCCACCGAAGACAGAGAAGGTTCTCTCACCCTACCAGCACAGGAGCTAGCGTCACAACCGTCAGTAAATACCAGTTGGTACAGCCAAGGCTAAGGTGAAAGTAAAATGCTGCCTGGAGAAAAAAATAAAAAGGGAGTTGAGTGAGTCCTTGTGAGTTGTTTGGGTTTTTTTCTTCTTCTTTCTTCCAAACTGTGAAAATACTTTGAGGTCTAATATCTGTGTGTCCAGATAGAAACCACAAAATACATCAGTGCTTCAGGTGATCTGAATTAAATTGGCTGTTTGGGAATCCTGGAATGCAACCTTTTGTTGTTACCTTTTTTTAGTCTTTAAATTTTTTTCTAACTCTCATAGCCAGAAGAATAATTCAGAAAACGATAGTGTAATGCTTCTGAAGTAGCAATTTTTCCCTTAGCTTTGAGGTCAGATTTCTGTTGCCTGTCTCAGGGGATACTGATTGAAGGTTCACACTCAGAAATGCCCATGTGCTTGGCTGTTTCTCAGCTATCGAAGCCCACCAGAGTAGGGTAACAGTGACCTCATGAAGAATTCATCTGTGACGGGTATCGGGCTCTGGTATCTCATGCTGAAAAGGGTTTAACTGAAGGGTGCTACCATGGGAGAACTGCCCCAGTGTGCTTCCTCAGCCCGTGCTCTGCGCCACCTGAAGCAGCTGCGAACTGGGAGTGTTGCTGAGCGGAAGGATTCACCTGCCATTCATTTCTGGTGTCTCTTCTCTGGGGAGCAGCCTGCATTGTGCAGAGAAAAAACAAACAAACAAACCAAAACAACAAACACACACACAAAACCACCACGAAACGAAAAAACCAAACCCAACCACTGCGTTTTAGCCTGGGTCCATCCTCGAGCCTGGGGACACGACCACTCACATTTGTGGCTGGTGGTGTCAGCCCTGTAGAAAGTGTGTGTACAAGCAGTGTGGTGTCAGGGACAACAGAGTAGTCTCTCTTTGCAGCATTGACCTGTTACACAAGTTTTAGGCTAATATGCTGTGACATATTTTTTAAGTTTGTGTCCACTGTCATCAGTTCACTGATCTGACTCTTTGCAGGGCTCTTAGCACATGTTCTCTTGCGCTGGCGAAGTGCAGTGTGGTTTTTGCAAACTGTTCTTGCCATTAAGAGAGGTATCAACATAACCATTGCCTAAAGTTTCAGTTTGGGTGCTGGGCTTGAGACGATATTGCCATGAGCCCAAAAAGTGAGAACCTGGGTGCTACTTGGAAGGGAGTCTTGAGCAAGAGACTGCTGACACATTGCAGACATCTCTCTGCAGTGGACCCCTGTTCGATAGGATATGAAAACATGGTTTCAAATGCGTCTCATTTTGAGGATGTCCAAAAGTGGAATTACTTGAAAAGCTCCCTGGCAATCCTTTTGCCTGAGTTTGCTAGAAGACTTTGAAAGCCCAAAAGCTTTTTGTGTTGCTGCTTTAGTGATTAATTAGGTCATCACTTTCTCTGTTAATTACAGTGACATTTTTCTTCTCATTAGTTGGATTATGGAAAGTTTTTTGAGTCTGTGTGGGATGGGAAGTAATGCAATCTTTGTGGCCAAGGGAAAGATGGTTTCAAACTTTAGAACGCTGAATTTCAATGATGGCTTTGGGTACTGTGAAAAAATGCTTCTATCTGCTATAGAAAATGTAGCTGGTAAGTGCTTTGAGGGCAGGATAAATGCCTTTTATTCTAAACAAACTCGTGACATTGCCCACACTTTGGATGAGGAATTTTAAACTGCATCCTTCTTCCGGAAGGTTGTGTGTTGTGTTAATCAATGTAAAGCTCTTGCTGCTGACAGAGGGGCATGAATATGATATACGTTATACAATGTCCTTCGTGCAGTATCTGAAAAGGCTTAAGAGGGAGCATGTTAAGCAGGGCCATGTACATGAACAAAGGCCAATTGCTTTTACTTACACTTTTTTTTATAATTAATGTCCTCCTTATAATTTTGCAACTGCTCGCTTTGGAATCTGAGCTTGCCATTAACTTTTTATGGACATTTGAAATGAGCTGGCCTGAGGCAGACATTCCCTTCTAAACTCAGGAAGCTGCAGGAGCAGACTGCAATCCTCACTTGTTAGCACCTATTTTTCTTCCTTGTTTGGTGACGTCCACTCTCAGCATAAACTTCTGTCAGAAATGAAGCAGCCACAAAACAAGACTGCTCCAAGATCTGAAGTTTGGCTGGGAAATAAGTCAGATTGCAGTAAGGGAAGTTCTTCCCAAGTTGTTCTCAACATGAGTGATCTAAGACTGGAACAGGTTGCTCAGGGAGGTTGTGCCATCTCCATCCTTGGAGTTACTCAAATCTTGCTTGGACAAGCTGTGAGGAAACTGGCCCTGTGCCGGGTAGAAAGTTGAACCACATTTTCTCCAAAGGTCCTTTCCAACTTAACCCATTTGATTTTAGAGAGCAGTCTCTTCACTGCATGGTCAAATGGTAAAAGAAACAAGAAAACTTGTTTTGTTCGAGGGCACTGTGTTATATGTTAACTCTGGGTCCAACTGCTAAAGAAGCTGAGTAGAGGATTTTTTTAAATCAGTGGGAGCTTGTGGTGCTTAGCATCTGTCTTCTTTCCCGGAAAGATTAGTAAAGGGTAAAACTTGGAGTACTCAACAGTTTGTGTTGCTGCAGATGCTCAGTATTGTCTGCTGTCTGTGAACTTACCCGTAAATTGGATCCTGCTGATGAGATCCAACTATGCAACTCAGTCATTTGTGAGAAGAAACTATTCTCAGTATGATTAATGCTGTGGTTGATGATGGGGACAGAAAGCGCTTCTTTGAATAATGCCTATAATGGCATATTCCCCCGTGTGTATGTTTAAAGGAAGAGTCTATGGTTATATGAAATTGAGGGCATTTAAGAGGCAGTTAATGACAAGTGAAAATGATAGCTAGGGTAGATTAATTGTTAAATGAATTGTGCCAGCACTTGCTGTCATTTTAATGTGGTATTGGTCTAATCGTAAGTATGATGTTATAGAGCAGGAAGGCATCATGAAACAATGCTGTGCACTTAGGTTCAGATCAGGGGAGTCTAAAGGTTTGGCCATCAGGAGTTTTTCTCAAGTGTAGCCATCTTTTTGCTGTGTGTGGGTTTTGTTTGTTTGTTTTTCCTCTGAAGTACCAAAATCTGTATTCTGATTAACTTTGCTTTTATACTTTTTTCCCTGTGCTTTTGTTTGACAGTGCAGTAAAGCAGTATTTACTTACTGTCAGTTTAATGTGGGTTTTGTTTTAACTGTTTTTGGAATGAGGTGATACCAACTGAACTTGGTCTGGAACACAGCTAATGGATTTTTTTTTTTTTTCCTCCATTGCACTTTATTCCCAGGACTAGTTATTTAATTTTGATTTGGCATGGTGCTACTTTACATTCATGCCTTCAATCTGAGTGGAGCATAAGGGAAATTATCAGTATGGAAGAGAACTGAAAGCAGCCAGGCATAGGTCTCATCCTGTCATTACTCTGAAGAAATCTGTATTTTGAATTGATTCCGAGTGACAGTGGGGCAGGAAGGCACTGGCAGAAGATGTATTTCTGTAGCAAGCTTTTTTTCAGACATAGCCCATAGCCTCATTTAAGTTGTGGGAATTTTGTGTGGTTTCTAGATAAGTGGTGAAGTTCCATGGTTGCTGTTAAGACTTAGATGCACGGAATGGTTCTTGGGGCCCTTTTTTCTGTCTGATAACACTTTTTTATTTTTTTTTAAAGCATTTGCTGTGTTTGGAGGGGAATTGGTTTGGGCCCAAGGACACCTAGAGGATGTGAGCTTTGATTGCTTTCAGCCTGCTAATCTTCGTGATCCAAACTGCACATTCAAGCAGAAGAACAATAATGTCCTCTACACAGTAAGATAGGAAAATACTCAGCAGAAAGCCTTTCCTAGGAAGAGCGGAGGCATTCAGATGCATCTTCTAGAAAGATAAACTTGGATGGGGATAGGTGCAGCCCAAAACAACAGGAATCATGATTTCCTTCCAGAGGACACTTGATGTGTGCTTTGCCCCATCCAGCAGAGTGAAAACCAGGGGTGACTGATGTGGGGAGCACAAGTGAGGTGGAACAGCTTCTGAAGCTAAAGGGAAACTTGTAATGTGAACAAATGGGCAGGCAGTATCATGAATAAATAAAAGTTGGAAGGGAAAGGATTTCTAACATTAAAAGCACTGAGCGTGTGGGGCAGTTTTTTGATCGGCTAGTAAAAAAACCAATCTAAATGGATCTAGTTCCATTCAAAACTAGTCAGGGAGGGATTATCTTGTGGCTGAGAATGAGCAGATGGAGAGAGCCAGAGTTCAGAGTTCCAGACTTGCACCAGGAGGATGCAGCTGAAAGATGCCTGTCGAGGTTCTCAGTGAGCAAGGGTTGGGTGTTTTTTATTGCCCTTTTTTTTTTTTTAATTCTCCCTACCCCCATCAGTAATGTTATCAGCTCCAGGGCATTACAGTGTTACAAAGATAGGTCAGATCAGGTTGGTCAGCAGATTAGAACATGATTCCAATAGTCTGGTGAATACCATTGTACTGCTTTCTGAAGTATAAGGCTTGTAAAAAGTTGTAGCTGCTTTTTGTAAGTTATTTGCTTCCTACATCAATGATTCAGAACCTATTAGTGTTAATAGGCTACCTGGTTCAAGAAGACTGATGCCACTCCCTCCAGTCAGTCAGGGATCGCTTTTCCTCTAAAGGAAGACAGTAAATGTCTTCTGTAAAATTCAGGGGCTGGCTAACAAATTGCAGTTTAGAATACATTACAGATGATGAATGTGATCTCCTTAAAGGGAAATCTATTCGTTTGACTTAGTGCTCTTACGATTAATTGCTTGCCAGATTAAATTGCTCCATAAAATGCATGCTACTTTATTCAATATCTTCATGATGAGATTATCTAGGCCATGCTAGTTCTTTTTATGTTAATTACAATGGTATTTTCTTCTTCAATTTAATTATTAAATTGTTTAGCACAGCATGCTTTCTCCTAGTCTTAGGAAAGATGTCTGTATTTTTCTTTTGACCACTGTTTTATAATCTTACTGCCCTTTTCCCAGACCAGAAATATTCTGGGTTTCCTTTATAAAAGTATCACATGCTGTAGAGGATGCATTCTGAGACTTTCCTCTGTTTTCATTGGTGTGCTGCTGAAACACAGACACGGTGCTAGCATTGCACAGGTTCACCATGTGACAGTCCAGGGTAAGGAATGAGAAACATCTGAATTGAAGCGGTGGACGCACATTTCTAGAGTTGCCACCCAAACAGGAATTTACCCAGGTACTGAAGCTTGGCCTTCTGCTGAAAAGTGTAACTCACCATACCTAAGACTTTTTTTTTTTTTCCTTCTGAAAACCTACAGAATGGAAACACAAGAAGCCAAACAGCACCGGAATTGTTAACAGCCTAAAATTATTGAAGGAGGCCAACAGTAAATAGTTGAAGGAGAATGTAAGGAAAAGCTATTTTAAGTTCTCATTATAAAACTTGCCCCAGCCTTTAGGATATTAGTTCATTCTCCCTTCATCAGAGTCAGAGATCTGACTACATGTGCAACTACCCCCCACACGCATGTGCAAAATAACCCTTATCCTTCTGCAACACTGGGCCTGGGATTTGCATATATCCCAGTGTTCCCACGGCAACATTACAGTGGCTCTATTGTAAAGTTGTTGGTTTTCTTTTCTTTCTTTTTTTTTTTTGCAGTTTATGCTGCTATATCACTCTGTATGAAATATTTAAAATGCACCAACTAAATTGTTAGTAGTGGTATTTAAAATCCATTCAAGTCTCTGGTTCTGAAGTGAAGCTTTGCTCTCACCCAGCTATAATATGGGGGTTTTTTGTTCGCTTCTCAGGTTAACCCCTTTCCATCAATAAATAGTGTATTGTTTTCTATTGGAATCGATTTCCAAAGACCAGGCAAGTTTTTGTATTAATTAACCTGGTCTTTAATTTGCTGTGTATCCAGATCTTAAAAAAATTCAAAAACGTGTAGCAGAACTAGGAAAGTTTCAGAAAAAGGGAGCAAGAATGACTGAAAGTATGGAACCAGATGTGGTATGAAGAATGTTTATATACATGACAAGTCTTCAGGCTGGAAGAAAGATGGCAGAGAATATGCAAGAGTTTGTAAAAAAACATGAAATGTCATAAAGAAGATGAAGAGGAGCTACAAGAAGAGGGTGCATCAGAAGATCAGATTTATACTGTTATCTTAGCTCCCCTTTCTAGACACTTTTGAAGTTGGGATGCTGACCTGGCCTTTGCTAACTGACTCAGTATGGCAGTTTTCAATGTTTACATAAATTTTATCTGTCAGCAGCTTCTCAGGAATCAGATATTTGCTTCAAAGCCTTTACCAAGGGTAAGGCAACATGCCAGTGTGCCCATCCCACTGCTTTCAGGATTGAAAGATTACATTTTACTTACTGTCACCCATCGAGGTTATACATGTGGTTTGTTACATCTGTTGCTGCTTTCAAGTCAAGAAGGCTGAAATACCGTGTTAGGTGTCTGTAAGAGGGGTGGTTAGTAGGTTGAGAGAGGTTCTCCTCCCCCTCTGCTCTGCCCTGGTGAGACCACATCTGGAATATCGTGTCCAGTTCTGGGCCCCTCAGTTCAGGAAGGACAGGGAACTGCTGGAGAGAGTCCAGCGCAGGGCAACAAGTTGATGAAGGGAGTGGAGCATCTCCCTTATGAGGAAAGGCTGAGGGAGCTGGGGCTCTTGAGCTTGGAGAAGAGGAGACTGAGGGGTGACCTCATAAAAGTTTATAAATATGTAAAGGGCGAGTGTCACAAGGATGGAGCCAGGCTCTTCTCGGTGACAACCAATGATAGGACAAGGGGCAGTGGGTACAAACTGGAACACAGGAGGTTCCACTTAAATTTGAGAAGAAACTTCTTCTCAGTGAGGGTGACAGACACCGGAACAGGCTGCCCAGGGAGGTTGTGGAGTCTCCTTCTCTGGAGACATTCAAACCCACCTGGACACCTTCCTGTGTAACCTCATCTAGGTGTTCTTGCTCTGGCAGGGGGATTGGACTAGATGATCTGTCAAGGTCCCTTCCAATCCCTGACATTCTGTGAAGGAGTCTCTTAACTATATTTTGACCCACATCAGCTTTGCATAGAGAAGAGACAACCCCCAAGCCTTTCTGTGCCTTTCGGCTGCTGCTTGTGTATGCACAGGAAATATTGTCCTTGGTAATTTAGAAGAGGAATGTCTAGGGAAGAAGACTGTACTTTCCTATGAGCTGGTCTCTTGCCTAACAGCCTTTTCCTCTTTTCTGGGAATGACAGAGAAGTATGTAATTTTCTGGAGCGCTGGTGAAGAGAACAGTAGGCTGATTAACCATGGAAAATTTTTCTTCTGTCATGATTTTCCTTTAGAATGTCACTCACTATTTTCACTGTCCCTTTTTATTCTCCAGAAAGAAGTCATGGAGAGCTGTCAGGATCATGAACTCACAAATCTCATGAAAGTAGAACCTGTGCCAGCTGAGCAAGGCGTGATTTTAATTAAGGCTAACAGGATTATTTTTGTGTCTTTCTTTTCTTTCTTGCTCGCCCCAGTTCAAATATAATGGTTGGGAAGAAAGTTCTTCACGAGTGCAGTAGCCTGTTGTTTCTCAACTAAAGAAGGCTGAGTTGGTGGGACCTTTTGAGACTTCTTTGATTTAAAAAAAAAAAAAAAAAAAAAAAAAAAAAAAAAAAATTAAAGGCCCTTGTTTGTTGGGTCTTTTTTATTTGCTTAAGGGGACAAATCCTTTTACTGAGCCTTTGTAGAGCAAGGAATTGAACAGGGAGGTAATTTTTTTTTCTGCTGCAGGTTACTGTTCTGACTGTTCTGAAGGAAGTTCATGCTGGATAATTCATCATTCATTCCTTTTTCCTTCTGGCTACTGCAGATCCCCATGCACTGCTCTACATGTAGATGTTTAAAAGGTTCTTTTGCCAAAGTCTCTGAAGACAAACCTTGATTTCACTAAATCCGAAAAAAAACCCCAACCTATCATCAATTCTCAGTGCACAAGTTAGATGGGTTAGGAAAACAAATGGATCAGGGTGGGAGACCTCTGCTGTAAGTCCTTCAAATGATGATCTGTTCTTCATTCGTTGAAGAACATTTATCTATGAAGACCAGCCAAGGTGAATTAAAAGAACATTGTCTGGAAACAGACAGACGCGAAGCCATATATTTTACTGTCATCTGCTGTCCCATGTTGGCCCAGCTGTTGGCTGTGTCTGTCTGGAGGTGAGGAGGGTCTTTCCCTCACTGCGCAACTAAGGCTTTGTGGCTCCAGCTGGTTCTCCTGCCCAGCGCTGGTCTTGCAGGACGGTTCTGCCCCTCTGTCCATGCTGCCTACAACAAGCACCTGGAGGTGTTTAAAAGACACATAGATGAAGTTCTTGGGGACATGGTTTAGTGCCAGTGTTGGGTTAATGGTTGCACTCGATGATCTTGAGGGTCTCTTCCAACCAAAGTGATTCTACGATTCAAAGCACTAACACAGCAGAGGCTGAGAAATGTCTCTTTTGGAGCACACTGCTGACCTGACTGAGTGCCAAACTGAATTTGCCTCCCATCCATTTCTTCCCCAGCCCATGGTGCCTCTGACAGGGAAAGCCATCTGTGTTACAGCCTTTTTATCTTCACTCGGGGAGAGACATGAGCAGAGCTGTCATGTTGCTCGCAGTCTGATGTTGGGAGGTAGTTTCAGTGACCTATTGCATGGTTGTTCAGCCTCTGAATGAGGCAGGTACATTACTCATTGAAAGGTTGGGGGCCAAGGGTGCTTCTAATTCTTGACTTTCGAAGCAAAGCTTTCCTTTTGTGTTACCAGTTATTCAGTTGCAAGAGTTCGCTTGGTGTGGAATGATGCTGCTGTGGAACCCTACTAAGGCCCCATCTGCTAAGAGCTTGTATTGATTTGTGTCTTAGCTTATAAAAGCCTTCAATTCTCCTTGCGTAAATGCCATAAATAATGCAGATGTACTAGATGAAATGTGCTGTAGGAACATCCCAGAAATCATTTTGGTCTGGGTTGAACTGAGCTAATCTAATCATGGTTAGGAGTTTCTCAATAGCTGTGAAGCAAAAAGTATATTGTCTTATTCTAGCTTAATGTATTAGTCAATGCACAGGGGTGGGAAGATAGGTATTTGAAAGTGCTAATCCACTTTATAAAACAAGAGCTTTTAATGTTAAAATATTACAAAACTTCACCTGAAACTAGTTATAAATCATCTATATACACACACAGTGGAAGTACAGTAAAATCCAGTCCTGTGCCTGTGATTTATCTGCATAATCCTCACATTTGTATGCCTCTTTGTCAGGAGGATTGCAGTGCTTCAGAGGCTATATGTATATATACTAAATAAATCATTTTGCCCACTCATAACAAACAGCCATTTTGTGCTAGCAACACTGCAGGATGCATTTTAGTAGAGGACATTGATGAATAATTTGTCCTTTTGAGATTCCATGGGCTTTAGGGCACCAAAATGTATTGGAGGTTGGACTAGGTCCAGATCTGTATTAGAACTCCTTGGCAGTCTTGGAGAAAGTATATGGGAGTTCTAGAGGTGACCTGTTTTTAGAAATTTAATTGGATTTTTGCTCTGTTTTATGTCAGTTATGTGTAAAGAAAGCAAAACGTAGATGGATGTGGTATTTCTTAGATTGTGGGTGAGTTTTTTTTCCTTGTTTCGTGAGAAATATCAAGGCTGTGGAAAGAGCCTTTTTTCAAAGTGGTCTGCGGTCATGGCAGCTTGAGTTCTTCTCTGTATTGGAGAGATCAACTGATGGACAGTGCTTCCTGCAGAGGAGAGAGAATGTATTTATATGCTCATAAATTCATTGTAATCCATGTTTCCCTGGCAGTTACTTGATGTTACCACAGTTGCAAGATGAGGATTGTGTTTACATGCTATTAGCATCGTTAATTGAGAGGAAACATGGATACAGCCTATTTTCAGAGCTGAGACTTGTCTTCCTGTCACTTTTCTGCACTTGATGGCCCCAAAACTGCTGATGTGATCGAATAGCACATTGCAGTCTACAGTTAGGAGACAACTTCAGAAATCGCTAGTTCTGCAAATTGTTTAGCATCAAGCATTTTGTCTTGGCTGAAGCAGACAAACCATATGAACCAGGTTGCCCATCAGCAGAGAGTTTTTAGGAATTTGGGGTCGTATGTCAGCATTCATTACCAAAGGAACTCCAGGTGCCCAGTGGAACTTGGAGAGCTCCAGAACATCAGTGCAGGGGAAGACTTCAGAAGTTGTCAGGATTGTTGCTGGTCATGATTGGCTTTAGGTTTTCCCAGTTGATTCTCCAAATATTGTTTGCTCATGTGCCTCCGTTACAGCTCGTTTGTGCAACCAGAAAGCTTGTCACAGTAGAGAGAAGAGGTATTTAAGAACCTTTGTGTGTCAGTTCTACAGCAGAGATTACTGGAGTTCTTTGGATACCTGAAACTTATAGTATTTCTTTTGGAGCTAGCAGTATGCGTCCATAACAATGCTGCAGATTCCAAGAATAGGTGATGCTACAAAGCACTTGTCATGGAGCATTCCCAGAAGGCAGGGATGTCGAGGGTTCACTTCCTCAGGTGACAAGTGTGAAAATAGTGCTACATGGTAAGTTTTTCAGTGATCAGAAAGGACGTAAGACTTTCTGATAAATTTTGCAAGTTACTGGAAGACTGGCAGAAGGTTAAATCATGAAGCAGATAAGGCAGTGTGATTCAAATTGCTTTTTAACCTGTCAGGCAGTGCAGTTCATGAAAAAGCAAGTGCCAGTCTGCAAAAGAGGGCTGTATCTTGAAAAGCAGTGACTCAAGAAGCATTGACTGGCAGCTTTTACTCTAGGTCTCCCATTAAATGTTCAGCTAAAAAGGTTTATTTGACCCTTGAAATATTAGCAGGGGCAGGAAAGTGATTTTACGATCATATATATTTTGCAATTTTGTCTAGTGTCTGTTTCAAAAAGTATATTGAAAAACTGGAGACAGGACAGAGAAGCCTCAATTATGAGAAGCTGGTAAAAATACTTTCAAGATTCGAGTATCTTAAGCTCTTTAAAACAAAACCTGAGGTGTGCTCTTTAGAGTGTTACAGCATCTTTGAGAAGATGAAATGCCAAAACAGAAAAGGAACGTAAGGCTAGACACTCAAACCAAATTGAAATTGCAAATTAGGTACTCATTTTAAATAGGTAATTAACCATTGTAGTAAATGACAGAAGGGATCCGTTTTCTTCCCCTCTTCATATCTGAGCAGGATACCTTTGTGGAAGATATTGTAACTGGCTGCTGGTGTGAGACTACATAGTGCAAGGATAATGCTGAAACATGCAACAGCCTGTGATATACAGAAGTTCAGATAAACCTATCTACTGACTTTTAGTTTCATGATTCAGTTAAAGACTGGATCAAAGATCTCATTTTGCATTTAAAACTTTACAAATTCACTCTGGATTCCTGTGCTTCAGGCTTGTATTTTTGCATTCAGAGAATCCTCCTCCTGTATATCAGCCTTGGACCTACTGAAATTTTTCTATGCTGCAGTTAACTAAGGGCTGTCCTGACACTTAATTTGAGGAGCCGTCGCTCTTAAGACCACAGGACAGAGGTGAGATTCAAGAAGATTGAAGCTTTTCATTTTTCTGCAGTTTGCAGTTGCAGTGATGACCGTACTCGGTCAGTATGGGTCAGGATGGAGGAGTCGTGCTGCAAGTGAGTGTGCTCACTAGCTTAACCTCCTGGTAAAAATGTCACATTTGTAATTTATATTTTCTGCCATACATGTTTCAGCTTTTATATGGGAGCAGGGGTTTTGCCCATTTTGTTTCAGAATGGCAAGTGTTTTATACTAAGTTGCAATGGCAAAGGAAAGCTAGAGTGCTTCAGGGAGTCTATTTTTTTTTTTAGTTTATTTCTTGCTTACAAATTAAGTTTTTTCCCCTGAATGATTTTTTAAATTTTATTTTTAATTATTTTTTTTCCAGCCTTCCATGTTTAGCTGTGGAATTAATGGGCAGGAGCAGTAAAGCAAGCTGGGAATTTGCCTCAAACCCAGAGAAGGGTTAAATATACTGTTTATTTCAGCAAAATGTCCCTTTTTTTTTTTTTTTTTTTTGAAAGTGCATGCATACAGAGTAAGTGTTCTTGTAGTGTTGGTGTTCTTAAACACTCTGTTCTTGAGGATGCTTGAGTCTTTAGGTCAGGATGTCAAGACAACCTTTGACACAAGGTCCTGCTTACCAGCTTCAGGGTGTGCAGCCCAGCACTCCTTAAAAGCCTCCGTCTATATGTGCAGGCATTCTGCAGTTTGAACACCCCTGGCACTTCCTACAGCAACATGTTACATGTGAAGGTAGCGCAGGAACTGAATCTTAATGATGCCCGCCATCAGCAGAAAGTAAACCGTGCCAAACTCTGCCCCAGTTGAGTGGGCTGTGGTGGATCCTGTCTCCTGCTAGAGCTGGGAGAGAAGCTGACCTTGAGCAGCTCAATGGCTGCAGTTTCCCTGAAATGGCTGAAAACACTTAAAAGTGATGGTATGATTGATATGTTAAAAATCATTTAAGGAAACAGGAAAGGCAGTCAATACTTGATGCAGCTCTATTACTGGGTGATGAAGAGCTGGTTTGAGCGAAAGTCAAGAAAAGCCCAGTACAGCCTGTTTTGGAGCTTTTGGTAACTGCCCCAACGTGTAAATGTAGAGAATCTATAGAGGCTGCAGGCCTGCCGTTGCTCTTTTCATACCACCTCTTAATTCTGCCTGTGGAATGGTGGCAGAGGTGCTTTGGGGCAGTAAGTCATTCAGGTTTGTTGACACTTGGATTTGCCATTGCTATTCCGGAGGTTAAGCGCTCTGTTTGCTCCTGCTCTCCTGTGCCACTTGCATTCAGGGAGAGGCTCTTTGTGCCTCTGCTGGCTCTCCCTGTGTATCACTATGCAGAATGAAGCCTTAGAAGTCACGTGAATATTAATTTTTCAGGCTTTCTGAAAATTGTGGGAACGTCAGGGAAAGTATATTTGCTCCCATTAAGATGGAATGATGAACGTGCTGAGCGACGAACAGACGTGCCAGCCTGGGATAATTTGCCCCAAATTTGGTCCTGCTGTCAGCGCCTCTGGACTCCTGCCAGGGGCCTATGGCCGCATTTATCCTGCAGTGACTTTTTGTACAGAGCAGTTGAACATCTCCTCTGAATACACAGATGCAGCATGTGAAGGCTTAGAGATCTGTAGATCTTGAGCTGAGCTCCTGGCTCTGTGGTGAGAGGAGCCCTGCTAGAAAGGGGAGGAGAACAGTCCTGGTGGGTCTGCTGGGGTGTTCATGCACTGTGCAAGCAAATACTCCATGCTGGAGCCCGTGGGTTTATTTTAGAGATGGCTTGCAAAGAACTTGGATGTAACTATTTTCCAGTGGAAGGTTGAAATCAAAAAACACTTTCCAATATTTGCCAATTCTTCCTTTAAAAAATCCTCACCTCAATTTTTTTTAACAGTTTTCAATAGTTTTTAATAGTTTTCAATGTGAAAGTTTGCTTTGTTGCAATTTTTCTCCTAAATCTTGTATTTCAAAGTTGAATTGAAATCTTGAATTTTGTCCAAAGTTTTTGATCAATTCAAATTAAGGATAAATACGAAATTTTAATGGAGAGGTTAAACATCATACAGTTTAATTTGGAATTTGAAACAAAGCCAGACTAATAAATTTGGAGTACTCTATAAGAAAGGGATCTTCAACTCGGTTCTGATTTTGATCATATTTCTTGTTGAGTATTACAATGTGGCTTATCTGTGAAGTCAAAGACAGTTCTGCCCTTTAGATAGCATTCAGTTTTCTTTCCCCCTTTTTTCCCCCCCTCACTCTTTTGCCTTTTTTTTCCCCCCTATTTTTTCCAGAAAGAGGTTTTTGCAGTTTTCTCTTTTTCCCATAGCAAGCATGTTGCCAAGCCTTGGTTCTCTTAAAGTGATAAGTATTGTTGTTTATGAGCATCAAATGCCACAGCCCATATCAGTTTTGCTGCATTGCTCAGCTAGCACATGTTGGCTGTTAAAGCAGCAATTAATCCCTTTAATACTGAATGGGTTCTATAATCATCTGACCTGTTATTTAAAAGAATAATCAAAGTTATCTAATGACTTGCATAGTTTAATTCCTTCAGGAGTCTTGCAACAGACAAGGAAATTTTGCAATGCAAGCCAACGTACACAGCACTGGAAAGCTGGTGGCAAAGCATGCTTTTTAAATATAGCCAGGAAAATGATGACTTAAGCAAGTGCAGTGTGGGTGAAAGGAAAGCGGGGTTTGGTAGGTGAGCAGTAAGCAGCCTGACTGCTTTATGTTGCACTAAGAGATTTTTTTGCTGCAAATTTGACTAGTATTTTTGGAGCAAGATTTTTACAACATTTTACCTGGCAATAAATGCTGTATCAGGTAGGATAGAGCAGTGTTTGGTCTGGGTTAAATTGTCAGGATTTTTGTGTGTGTGTGCCTACCAATAGTAATTATGCATATGCTCAGAATGAATGCTATCCAAGGTAACAGAAGTAATGCAATTTTTTTTCTTCTTTAGATGTGGGGGAATCTGCAGTATCGCTCACATAAATGTGCAGTAATTATTGGCAGCTTAAAACTTTGTACTAGTGACCTGTGTATGTGCTGAGTACCTTTTTTGTAAGATACGCCCATTGCTCCATACATCCCAAAATACTTAAATTGAGCAGCATCCCCTTTGTAGTGTACGGCAGCACTGTTACCTGAAACATTTCTAGTGCTGAGATGATCTTGTTAGTGCTGGTTCACAAGCAACACCAGGGGAAAGGTCCCGGCCCCTTACTGCAGGCAGCAGAGTGGGGAGGTGAGGCAGGAGCAGGAACCAGCCTGTGGCAGCGCGGGGACCAGGAGAGGAGTGCTGCCGTCAGTCCTTGAATGGAAGAGCTGAAAGGAACCAAGGAAAAAATCAAATATCTTAATAGAAGTGGTGAGCACTGCATTTTTGCCAATGCAAGTATAATAGTAAAATAACAATTCAAGATTTCAACAGCCTTTTAATGCTTAGATTGTTTTGGTGTTCGCTATAGCAATTCTGAGTCAAATAGTGTGGTGACTTCCTTTTTGGTATTAGTTATTTTGCAAATAACTACAGCACATTTGGCTCTCTACATCAAGTTTGTTTGTTTGTTTTCCTGTGTTTTCATCTGATTATGGGTAACACTTTTAAATGTGGCCCCAGTTGTGGCTGCTGAGCTTGAGAAGCTGTGTGGTCTTCCCCATTTGCTCGGTGTCTACAAACCTCATCAGCTGCAACTGAACACATGGATGCTGTGTGTTTAAAAAGGAAACTGAAGAGAGTCCCAAGGCCTGACAGATTTAATTGGTGGTGCTGGTTTAAGAATTGTGCGGCTTAAGCTTCACAAAGAAAGTAGCTCGCACTCTGCAAAGTTACTGCCCTGTTAGACCTGATGTACCTCTCCAAGATGTAGTTGTGTATTAGCTGTTATAAGGAGAAAGCAGAAGTGTAAACCTTTAGCTCTCTTCAAAGAGAAAAGTCCAGGCCTCTTACTACTTGCAGATCCTCTGTGCCACCTTTCTTATACCACGTGTAGCTGATTAAAAAACCTGTGGCATTTTTTTGCATTATGTTTTCTTAAGAGCCTTGAAAAACACTTTAACTTTTAAAGCATGAAAGTATCAGTAACAGAACACTGTAGGAGTTGAACTTTTTCTTTGACTTGCTTGGTAGGAGAACATCAGCAATTATCTTTGAAATGTTTGCTCCACTGCTGCTTAGATTGGAGAACCATACTTCACTTTTGAAATAATAGAAAATGTACTTCACTGGCCTTGCTTTCAGTAACACCCATACAAAGAACAGAGCAGAAAAAATAAATGTAGGTATAAATTACAAAACCAAAGCTTTGAGGGAGAGGTGAGTGCAGGTACATACATCAGGTATGATGGTGGGTGAGAGGGGAGTTGTGGGTATTTGAAAATAAAATAATTTTCTCATCCTCTGTGTGACATGGGAAGGTCTGCCCCCAAAGCACGCTGGACTTGTCCTTCAACGGCCAGTTCAGGTGAATGGATAAGGATGTACAAAATAAAAGTAAAAACCAAAACCACCCCAACACCATTGAAGTGATTCTGAAAATGATTTTTCAAGTTGCTGCTTGTCAGTTGGGCAGTGATGAGTTGACCCCCGGTCCTCCTTCTGTCTGATGAGCTATGGGTGTATGTGCACAGGCTGGCTTAAGGTATGGCATTTTGCTCTGCAGTCACAATGGATTTACTACCTGCCTGTTTTCAGTAACTCAGCTGATAACTTGTTCAACTGTGATAAATCACTTGCATCTGATCATCACCCCTTAGATATGGAGAGTAGATTTGTGAGATCTGCAGTTACTGGGAGGGAGGGAGCTTGGCTTTCAGGGAGGCAGGTCTGCTTAAGGGAATTAAATAGAAAAGAAGATGAGTACACGTGAAATACTTAGAGCAAAGGAGTTAGATATCTATGATGAGACGAAGCTCTTCACTGCTCCATTAACCACTCTGCCTCAGGAAAACAGAATTTTAATCAACTACAGATCTCCCAGCCTTTCAGACATGAAATAAATGTCATAACAAGGATACCATTCATTCAGCTGTAATGGTGTTTGGCTCTACAGCTTTCCTTGGCCCTGAAAACCAACTTCGCCTTGTCCCAAGTGATATGTGATGACATCTTTATGAGGACATGGTATTCACTTGGGGGCATGTCATCAGGGTCTGTGCTTTAGTCTTGGTCCTTGATTTTGGAAGGCAAGGCGTTGCTTTAGTTGCTTCCAGCAGGCATTTCTCAGCAAAAGTGATTCTCATTTTCACCTGTCTGATACTGGAGGTTTGCAGCATCCTGTGCTTTCAGAGGATTGGAGTGTAAATAACGGGTTTTGGTCTGCATGGCAGCTGGTAACGTCTGAAAGGTTGAGTTTGTAACTCTGTTTAGATTTATGTGGCTGTGCAGGTAAAGACATAGCTGACACTTGGTGTAACTAAGTTAAGTATCATTGTGGGACTCACCTTCATTTCCTTTGCAAAGTAGGTTTGACTGTAGTTGATTCTTGCTTAGGCAACATTCCTTCCTCCCTCTCTCTTAATGTGATGTAATACCCAGCCACTTCACAACTAGATTGTACTGTTCTAACCCTCTACTCACTCAGCCCAGACAAACGCTGAAGCTTCAGTGCCTTGCTGTCCCTCCGGGACTTCTGCCGCAGGTGCAGTTTTTACTGCGAGTCGGCAGAATAAAGTTGTGTTACGTGACCTAAAGAGAGAGGTTTCTGTCTGGCTGCCACAGTCTGTGAACAGTGTTCAGGGCCTCGTGCAACACCTGCGGGCTGGCACCTGGCAAAATGGGGCTGTAAGAGTCATTTCCACCCGCTGTAGAAAACACGAGGTTGATGGCAAGTGTTCACTAAGTTAATCAGACTCGCAGCCCTACTCATTGCCTTTCTCAGCTTTAAAAGGTCCCAGTGGGATGCTTTATAAACTTTTTAAATTTCACTCTTTGAGTGGTATGTTTGGAAGCTGGTATGTGCTGTCCATATGGCATTCTGCGCTAAATGCAGCATCCAGTGAGACAGACTTTCTACTTTCCTAGAAGTTAAACATCCTATGGTAAAATGCTAATTAAGATGCTAATGGGTGTAAAAGTAATATAAAATATTTCCGGTTTTGATCCTGTTTGAGTTTTTGCAACGTCTTGTGTCTCAGGAGGCTCGGATGGCAGTCTGTAGTGTGAATTATGAAGCAGTGGGTAGATGCTGACCCACTTACAGTGGTTGCAGAGAATAAATATTTGCCAGAAGTTCTTTACTTCTTACTACTGATACTAACCAGAGAGGCTGACTCTGCAAACCTGTCTGGTAAACTAGTTGTTTGTTGGGTGTTTTTTTTCATTCTCTTTGGTGGTGTTTGTTTGTTTGGTTTGGTGTTTTGTGTGGGTATTTTTGGTCACCTTCTGGATTTGCTGTTTTTTCATTCCTTGTTATATGTTATGGAGAGCAGGTTGCCTTGTACATGAGGGAGATAAAGGTAATTGAAGGGCTTGTACTTGTTGAGGCAATATTTTTATGACATATTTTATTACTGTAAAACACCTGGCTACTAGAGCGTATCATGCTGTTTGCATCAAAGGGTGCTTAGATACTAAAAGAACCACAGCTTATTTCATCCACAGACTACATTTTCTGCTTGTTTGGCACATCTGAAGAACTTCATCTGAACAAATGATTATATGAGATAAGAGGACTGGGGAGCATGTGCTACAGAAAATGTTGTTTAGTCTCTGAAAGATACTTCCATATTAATACTTATTATAGGTCTGTGCAGATACTGAGGCAGGACCAGGAACCTAGGACAGTAGGCACTTTCTAAAAGCTTGTATTAAGAAACCTTCTAAGGAGGGCTTCTCATTTTAGAAGTTATTTGAAACTTCAAAATGGGTACCACAACTGTGGAAGCAGAGACATTGTGCCATTTGTGCATAAGCATCCTGAGTGCTGCATAGCAGTCCACCCTGGCACGGGCAGCTCTCGTATCTTGACCGTGCTGGGCTGAGTTGCAGGTTTTAGTGTCCAGCAGCCCAATCCCAGGGGGCAGACTTTGTATCTGTGGTGTTTCTGTCAAACCGCACCAATTTGTAGAGGTGAGCTGGTGTTAGTTTACTGCTGCTCACTGGAATTGAGGTGCAATGGCTTTTTAATGCTTTTACTTTGGTAAAAGTAAACTCTCACCACTAGTAGCCCGGTGTTTCAGAGCAATGAAATGTGTCAAAAAATGTGTCACTTGATCTCTCTTATAAATTACATGATTGAGACAAGAAATTTATTCCTTATCAAGTCATAGTTTTGCTGTAGAAGAACAGATCAGCAGAAGAGTGGGAACACAGGTCAGGGTAGTATCAATGCCTATGTGTTGGAAGTGAAAACATCTATTATCTTCTACTTCATCATTCATATCAGTTAAACTAGCAGTGCCACTGGCTATGTATACTTAAGAATTTTCATGCTAACTTATTGAGAAAAGGGAACAGAAATGCATCTAGACTATTCCTGAGCTGTGAGTGTGTCTGGGAGTCTTGCAGGAATGATTCCAGTCATGCTCTGGCTGCATGAAAATATGCAAGTGGATGAATTCCTTGAGTTGTAGTCTCCAGTGAGGTCATGCAACTGTCTCAAAACAGTGAACTGCTCAGCCATGAGGACTTCCTTAGTTAAGAAGCCAAAAAGAAGTCATTTAGGTGTGAGGGTGGAGGTATTTGGTTTGCTTGGCTTCAATGTATGGACACGAACTGTTAAGAAGAGAAAATCAGCACATCCTGCAAGGCATGGTGATATCAGGTTTGCATCCAGCAAACAGTGAAGTGGGAAGATACACTGCAGAGCAGCACGGTGGGTCAGAAAACATGTGCTCTGCTTCTGCCCTTGCAGAATGGGGCTTGGCAAAACAGTGCTGGGAATTGGGAGAACCTCATTTGTCACTTACGTGCACTTTTGTCTCTTCTGTATTAAATAAATAGACCATGTATCACCCTCTGCCAAGGAGCCTGTCGTCACAATCAATAGGTTTCAGTATGGCAGAAATGAACAGGTGTAGCGGGCTTATTTCTTCCATGAAATTACAGCAGTGCTGACTCAGGTGTTTTTGGTGAGCTGTAAAACAAGTAAGTGCTTTCGACTAAAATATCCCTTTGTCTTGGATTCTCCCCTGCGGTTTATTATTGTGTCTGGAAGATGCCTCCCCCTGTGAGTTGTGGACTTTCAGCTTAATGACAGTACTCATTAAAGTGCAGGAGCAGAAGACATTTAACAGACTGGAATTAAACCACAGTAGAAGGAAGAATTTAGTGCACCATTCCAGGGGGTTTGCTTGCTTTTAATTGACGCACACAGCTTAGGTATCGCAGATATGTGTACTTTAGAGCAATGCCTTGTGGACATGTGTTAAAATAATCTAAACCCCCACCTCTTGCCAGGTGGGGCTGTACATATGGCATAACTCAGTCTGATTGTTGCAGACACTGAACAGCTGGGGTTTTATTGTCTTGAGGGCTGGGAGCGCATAAGAGAGCAATGCCAGCAGCATCCTTGCCCCAAACAGCAGCTTGCTGAGACACAGCATGCCGCGGGAAGGCTGGCTTGTGGCTGGGAGTTTTACACAGGTCTCCAGCAACCATGATTGCGATGGCATGAATGGAGGAAGGGGATAGGGGGTTTGTATTAATTTTGGTCTCTATATTATGTGTAATTTACTTGCTGCCTCGTGCTTGAGTGGTTTCGAACATATCACATAGTAAAATGCTCTGAGCTCTTTTCACCTTGTTGGTTTAAAACACTTTGTGGAGGTGATTGTTCTTATTCCTGCTTTATAAAGGGAGAAGCTAAGGTATGTGAGAGGGAGAAGAAACCGCTGTAGCAAATCAGAGAGAAACTGGTCACTTACTGATTCCTCTTGCTGAACAATAACCACTGTATCTTAGGTCTCCCTTTTATAGTAAAGCAGCTTTATAAAGTGGGATGTGATAAAAGACAACTATGCACTTTCCTGTTTCTCCTTGTTTCTAGTCTCCATCGTGGTACTACCAGCTTAGTGCATGCTGGAGTGTTTGTCCATCTCAGATACTGTCAGTTTTTATTGCAGAGGGAAAGTGAACTGGCTGGTTTTGCCATCCATTCAGCTTTACTCGATGAAAACAGAGGTGCGCTCACTGCTGCCCAGTGCTGCGCTGGTGTGAGCATCCAGTTGAGAAGATGAATGTGTGTAGTGGGTATAAAGTCACCCTTGATCTCCTGCAAAGGGGTAAATACCAACTAAGTGTTACTGCTCCTCTGTTCCACTGTAACTGGATGTAGGAAGAACTGAGCTTGCAGTGCTGCTTTTATTGTACAAGAAATGTCTGAGTATACAAAGAAAGTTTTATGCTGGGCACTGCATACTGGACCTGCAAAATAGGTGCAAAGACCAGGCTCATGCAGTGAATGATGGCTCAGCATTCCCATCTCTATAATAAGCTTTGCAACCTTTCTGTTCTTCCCTTAGCCTACTTTCAGCACTTTCAGAAATTAAGCACAGTGCTTAATTTCGCTGCTCAGGACAAGAGGACAGTGTTGTCTTACGGGACTCTGGAAATGTAGCTGCTGTCAAGCAGGAGCTGGTATGAGACAGCTCATCTGCAGTAACTTGATGAGGAGAGTTTGGAGGTCAGAGAAAAACGTGCTGAAGAAGTGCTGCCTGCCTGAGCATTGTGATTTTGCTTTCCTTGCACATTGGATGCAGACCAGCCTGTTATGAGGTTAGGGCAGGCAGGGTGGTGTTTCTTGCCACGGTGGGTGCATGTGGACTGGGAGATGCTAGGAATTAAGGGAAGAGTAGCTTAATGTTGCTGTTGCATTTAACTTCTTGCACATGATGTTACAACTGGTGGCAAATAAACTGAGGAATCAATTAAATATTTCCTTTCCATGCGTGCCATATCAGTTTTCACAGGAGCCCTTTACTGCCAGCAGACTCTGCATCTTCAGAACTTGTTTTACTCTGAGCTTCTCTGAAGGGCAGCACTAGTTGTTTCCGTCTATCCAGGAGTAACTCTAGGCAGTTTTTAAAGACTTTATAGAAACAATTTTTTAAATGTTACTGTGTGGAGAACCACTGCAGCCACTGCAGAAGCAAGCCCTGTTACAGTGAAGATGATGAGGTAGGGAATGCAACTCACCTGGAGGTACACCTTCTCTCACCACAGCTCAAGGTGAGAGCCGCAGTGGGAGATGTCCCCATTTGAGGAAAAAAAATCTAACAGGGCCCACATGGAGGTTTTTTCCGCTTCTCACCTTCCAGCCCACGTGTTTGAGGGAGAAAGGGCTAGTAACAGTCACTTCAGGACTGGCCAGTTGCTGCAGCCTGAAGAACAGCCAAAGTAGAACTTTTCCACCAGTCAGAGCTCTTCAGTTTGCAGAGGACTGACTGCCCTGGGACCAGTTGCTGTTGCTCTGATTACCTCTGTCCTGCAGGCTTTTTCACCTTTGTTTTTCTTGATCCTATCTGCCCTTCTGTCTCCATTCCCATCTTTGTACTTCTTCCTTCAGTATTCTTTATCTGTGTTTTTTTCTATCCTTGGTTTATCTCTAACTAAAGTCTTTCATGACACTTAGTAAGTAACAGCATTGCAATATTTTCTGTTGCCACAACACTTTTCTGAGCTTTCCTTATTCTGTTGTATTTGAGATCGTTAGCTTTCTGGGACAGAGGTTTCCCACCACTATGTATTTGTACACCACCTGTTGCAGCAGGACCCACTTTTACTGTCTAAAACATGGTTAATACAGCTAGTACAAATAAATTATTAATTCCTAAATCATGGTGGACGCTATATTTTTCCTGCAATAATTCTTCCCAAATAAATAAATGCAACAAGTATGCCATAAATGCATAAGTAAATAAATGCAAGTGTTCTAGGTTAATCCTGAAGAAAATACGAATATGTGTGTCTTTGTATGGCGTCTGGCATCATGGTGTCTAGGTAGCGTGCTCTCTGAAGAGCTGCATGAAGAAGTGGTGGGAGAACGTATGTTTTTCCAAGAGCGCTGGCATGGCTAGAGTGTAAATGATTCTCATTGGGAGATGGAGGAATAGAGAATGGGGAGATGGCTTGTGGTCTGCCTTGGAGCACTAAGCATCGAGACAAGCCACTGGGAGCCACTTTTTTTTTTTTTTTATTCCTGAGCCATTGTTTCACCTTCTGCCTTTTCAGCATCCTTTCCTTGTCTAGTGACAGTCTCCTCTCTTGTCTGTTAGCTGCTGAACTGTGGGTCTGTCAGAAGAGGCAGTGTTGCTCAAATGACATCCCTAGAGAACTGTGTCCCTAAAGCATTTGTATGACAAATGGCAGCCAGCCCCACTGAGAGACTCATGGTGTGGAAATATCTAAGTGTACACACTACTGAAGGCTGGTTGGGGAACTGCAGCGCTTTGTCTTTCAGTTTACACTTTACCATTTCTTTCTTTTACAAATGCATTGAAGATGCTAGTCCTTCATGAATACTGAATACAAGGTTTTTGGTTTCTCTTTTTTTTTTTTTCCTCCATGATATCAGTATGAAGATCTCAGTAGGTGACAGCACATCACAAATCTTTCCCAAGCACTTTAACCGTTCCCTTCCCCCTCTCCAAAGGTACTGGCTGATATCCCAATAATCAAAGCAATCACAGTGCAAGTGGCTCAGCTGTTAGATGCTGGTGTGTGAACTAATGATGGCAAAGCCGCTGTTCTATTGTCCATAAGGGGGAGACTGTGCATAAGAGCTCCGGTCCCCTGTTGTCTCCGGGAACAAATGCCTGTGGAGTGGCAGCTTTGCAAAGTGAAATTCCAGCTGTAACTCAGTAGCCCAGGAGGCCAGTTGCCTAAAAATATGCCCCAGGGACAAGAAGGATTTTCCGAGATGGAAGAATAGCGGAGGCATAGCAGAGTAGTTGATGCAGAAAGGTGCTGCTATTACACAGCAGCCTGGGCTGGGTAGTGATGGAATTTCTCATTGTAGATGTGTGAGGAGGAGCTGTACTGCCTGCAGAGCCTGGCCTTGGTAGCATATGCTGGGCAGTAAAAACCTGGCTACACGGAGCCAGGATTGAGTCAAAGCTCTTCATGCTCCTTTGCCCCAGGCTGCCTGCAGGCTCAGGAAAACAGCTCTGCAAAAGATCAGGTTGGGAAGGAATTCTTCAGAGTGAAAGTGCTCACTTAAATTAAACAGCTGAACTTTTTAGTTGCCAAGGAGTTGTCCATTTGCCTTTAGGGAAATGAGGAAGGAGACTCATATTCTTTCTCTTCCTTAATGTCTGATGATTCTCACTGCAGTGGCAGCTGGTTGCTGGTTTTGCTTTCCCCGGGTGAACCCCAGCTGTGATTGCAGGTGCTGCTCCACTAGCTCAGAGCCAAGCAGGGACTTGCAAGCAGGCGGCCCATGTTGAAGTGCTTCACAGCAGTGGATACAAATGAATGCTAAATCTGTTCCCTGGTAAATGTTGGAACCATGTGAGTGCACTGAACCCCGCCGAGCTGCCAAACCTTCTGTCAAGCCAGAAGTTAAGTTGTTTTGAGTCTGTGTTCCCTTTACTTTCAATAGCTTGTAGTGTGTCCTGTAGGAGTGTAAATACGACTCCAGCCAGGCATGAAACATGCAGCTTGAAAGCCATGGCTTTTGAGAGGCTGGGTAATAGAGAGTGTGATTGTGACTCACAGGAGCTGCTTCTCTGCTCAGGCTGAAATGGGAAGAGTCTGGGCATGTCTACCTGCTGCCTGTCCTCCTCCAGGAGGAGGAGAGGTAGAGGAAGCCTGGCAGGGGCCCTGCTGAATTCACTTCACTGATGTAACTGCCACGGCAGGCAGGACTGCAGCAGCCCCTGTGCTGAGCACGTACTGATGCTGTAGGAGCAGCCACTGGAGTGACTGTCCCAGAGCGTGGACAGTGTCTGGTGTGTCAATGAGCCGTGTGGCTGGGAATGTTCCAGCAAATCTGCAGATTCCATTTGGGTTTGGGTTTTTTCCCACTCTTCTTGTATTCCTTACCCTTTCCACACTGTTTTTCTTCATCTGTGTATTTAAAGAAGTAAGGATGCTTCCATGTAGTTTTTCTTTCCACTGGCTCCAATTGGTGCCGCTGAATACCACTTATTCTTGGACTTGGGAACTAGCTCTTAGCTGTGATGAGATCTGGAAAAAGCAGCTGAAAGCCCTTCTGCGGGGTGAGGTGTGGGGAGGAGGGAACCCATTAGAGTGCAGCAGAGGGAGCTGGAGTGAATTTTCACGCTGATGAACATCAGAATGAAAGCCTTGACTGCTGCTGCGGTGTAATTTGGCCAAGCAAGTGTTTTCCAGGCACTATCAGCGCACATCTGTGCCAAGCACCAACATGGGCTGTTCCCATGATAAGCGTTTACCTCGGCAGTGGGTCTCATGAGTAATATCCCAACCAGACCAGTTGCAAACCCGAGGCTAGGGAGACTTTACTGTCTTACTGTCTTGCCATTTGTCTTCTCAGTTGCACCTGACAAACAGAGGAGAAGCTGAGCAAATATTCCAGCTGCGGTTTGACCTTTTTTTTTTTTTTCCAATTATGATTTTATTTTCAGTTTTAGATTTCTCACACATGCCTCTAGATCCACCTAGAAGGGAAAGGGAGTATGCTGGTGCAAGCAGTGAGAGAAGTGAGGCAGAGAAGTATGAGTGATCATTGTTTCTGCAACTGTGTTTGGGACAGTCATAAATTATCTCTAAGTATCTAAATTGGGGCTGAGGACTAAAGTCATTATGGGAAATGTCAAAGTGGTGGCTGCAGTGATGAATGACTACAAGTAAGAGCCAACTTACAACATTTTAAACATAGTGGAGATCCAAAGCAATAACCATCACCTTCAACACATCAGGCAACAAAGTTCCATAGAGCAAGATGTCAGGTGATACTGATTTGGAAGGGGCGAGGAGATACAGTTCCTGAGTAGGATAGGGCAGCAATAGCCAGGTACTCTGCGTCTCTGCTGGAACACTGAGCAAATTCCCCCTGCCAGAGCAGCGAGCACAGCCCCATATCTGCTGGGAAAAATGCGCCCGTGGGTAGGACAGTACCTGTGCTCACAATTTCCAATGAGCCTGTGGTTGAATCTGCGTTGGCCTCTCAGCATGGAGCGTCCCTTCAGCAGAACAAGCAATACGGTGCGGTGAAGGAGCAACTGCGGCTCCATGTGCGCTGGCAGGGAATTTCTGCTGCATCCCTAAGCTGTTCCCAAGACCTGAAAATTTCCCTCCTTTCTTTCAGAGCCATCATCAATCACTTCAACCCGAAGATAGAGTCTTATGCTGCGGTGAATCACATATCACAGCTCTCCGAGGATCAGGTAAGCCAGGCGCGCGATGACCTTTTTTCATGTTGATCTCTGGAATATTGGCATTTAGCAGTACCTTGTGCTCACTGGGACTGATGAAGTTGCAGCAATATGAGGAGTGAAGGTGGGACTCTTGTGTTCCTTGTTCGGGTGTGGGCGAGAGGAAGAGAAACAAGGCTTGCTTGAGCCACTTTTACGGTCACATGCAGACATCTTGGTCCAGGAAATGCAGAAGGATGGCTACAAATTATGAGAAGATGTAGCATTCTCAGCAAGTGTGGTTGCAGACCCTGAGGATGCTGGTGTTTAGGAAGGGGCAGGAAGCTTTTGGCAGTGAATTTAGTTATTGGAGAACTGTCGGGTGTAGCTTGATTTTCTGTGATATTGGGGAATTAGAACTCAGGCAACAGCTGGTAGAAATTTTCTAGGATAATTGAATTCAGTTGTTTTAGATGTTGAAAAGAGAAGATTTTTAATAAAAAGAGTAATAGGGTTAGGTTTTCCTTCCTTAATTTGGCCTGGTTTGCTCTCTTTGTGTCCCGCTTGTATTGCATAAATGTGTAAATGTGGCTATTTGAAAATAGGCTACTGTGCGTGGTCTCAGGAAGGGAAGAGTTGGTCTATTTCCCAAAATAAAATATTGGGATTATATGTTAATTACTCTTGGAGAGGTTGATGACTCTGCAGGAGCCCATAGTGGACAAAATACAGAGCTGCCGCACAAGCTGGGGAGATCGTCACAGACACAGCCGTGTCAGCACCTCTGGACCTTCTGGAGAAGAAGTTGTGCATGCAGTCTAGGATGGACGTCATCTGAGTCATTTTATATTGCTCTTGCCACCGGATGGGATCCTGTGCTTGTGTCTGTTAAAAGGCCTTGATCTGTAATGCACGTCTCTCTCTGTCCACAATATATTTTTATTCGTTACTTGACGCTAGCCTTCCATGCTTTCTACTAAGCCTTTCATTTGTTATCCTACTTGATTTTTACTATGTAACACCCCAAAGTCTCAGGCTGAATGTTGTACTGGTGTGGTGGGGGGGAAAAAAAAAGTGGACCCTACTGCTTTATATTCTCTTCTTGATATAGCTGGCTAAAAGAACACTAGTTTTAATTCACTCAATTTTTCTGTATTGTTCTACCTCTGAGAGTCACTGTACCCATAGCTGTGCTTTGTGATCGTTCATGTTATCACTCCTCATTTGCTGATGATACACTGATTGCATCAACCCAGGCCTCTAAAAAAGAAAAGCTTTTGATAGCCCAATTTGAAACTAGGGGCTTTGACAGAGAAGAATTTTGCATAGTTGTTAGCTTAGTCTGAGGATGGGAATAAGCTTTTCACTGTTAGCTCTGTGTAGTATTCATCCGCCAGCAGTTCAGAGAGGTCAGGTTAAATCCTTTCTTCCTTGTGTGTTATTCTTTAAATAAAATCTCTAGCAGCAGGCAGATAATGAAATCGGTGCTGATGCATGGAGCATTTTGAGGAAGATGACTAGGAAGCTGAAAGACAGCTAGATTTCTCTTTTTTCTTTTCTCCCTTCATGCTTGCTCTCAACATAAGGAGAACTTCAAACAAAGCAAGGCAATAATAGGTCCTGGTGAACTGCAGAGAAATAAGGGACATGTCAGTGTGGTGAGGGACTGTGTGGTCTCAGTGAGGGTGTTTAGTCAGTTCTGTGCAATTTACTGCACAAGGAGAAGAGGGATGGAGGCTTCTTGCCTCTACTTTCAATTAGCCAGCGAGCTCAGGTCTGTGCTGGACTGTGGTTTCCCCTCCATCAGCAGCCGTCCCATGTGGTGAGTACATGAGAGGCAGAGGTAGATGGCTGAGATCAAGGCCAGGGTCTGGCTTTTGTGGGGTAACGGAATTTGTTGTTTTCATTCTGTGTTAGCTCTTCAGCATGGGATGGGGAGGTTAAGCTTTCTTGTTGGCTGCTGCAGTCTTTTTTTTTTTTTTTTTTTCTTTCTTTCTAGATGTACCTTTCGTTTTTACATGTGTGTTCACTTAATTCCCCTTCTCTCCGTAAATATTTCCTACACAAAACCCATCCTCCTTTCTAGCCTTGTGTTTTTTTTTTTTTTTAAGTGTACCACATTGAAATATTTAATACTGACATTTAAGTTGTGTATCCACACACAGATACTACATTTGGGACTGGTCATTCCCTTGAGTTATTTTGATACTTTTGGGAGACTGGGAATATTTATTTTTACAGTTTTGAGGATCAAACTTTTCTTTTAATGAAGCTTTCCTTCCCAGATACTAGCCTTTGGCCAGATTCTCATACGGCTGATCATACTCCTCTCTGGTATCTGAGAATCTCCTATTAATCAGGCAGGAATGGCTTTGACATAGCTCTGTCTGAAGAGGAATTTCCAGCCACTCTGAGTTGCTTCCAATTCACTTGAACCTACTCGGCTTCCGGACTCTTACTTGAGCCTGTGTGAAACTTCCTATGCTGCTCCCTGACTGTTCCGGCATCCTGTTCATGTGCTAGATGATATATTAAAATTTTTTTAAAAAAATTTTTGTATTTTTAATATCCTTAAAAGTAGCTAAGTAATCAGCTGAAAGAGATTTTGCTTGCTCCTTTTCCTAATCCTATCGAAGGCTTTATTACCTTGTTAATCACTAATGTCCGTTTATTACCATTCTCAGTCTGTCATTTCAGTGCTTTCTCCTTTTTTATTTATAAGCATTAATGTTGACGTTATTACATGCTGAGGGGATTTGTAGGCTCTCGAAAATGATGAACAGGAGATTGTTTTAAGGATAGACTGTTAACCCCATTGTACATCTTCAGCCCTAAAGGTCTCCAGGAACCATAGTTTGAATATACAGATCTGTGGTCTAGGTAGGTGTATTTGGAAGGCTTTGATACTGCTTTGCTGACCGTTGTGGGGTTTATCCAGTGTTCAGATCCGAAATACTGGGAAGAGACCTTTTTCTTTCCATATTCTCTTGAGCAAAGAGTGGGAGATTCCCTGGAGTGAGCGAACGCCAGGGATCTGACGATGAGCCACCTCAGTCTATCAACACCAGGTGATCCTTGCCAGCGCCATTCTGCAGAGTCTACATGCCAAAGCAAACTCATAATCCTTTGGAGTTGTTAGCTGTTTTGACCTTGCTCTAGTTCCTCACCATGAAATGGGAGGTGTCTTAGCCAGTTATTGGCATCTTCCTTCGCTTGCTAATTTGTTAAACCTGACTTCAGTGTTAATCTGTGTTTTTGTGGTATTTTCCCTCTCAACATGTTTGGCTCTTGCCTGCCTCTCCTTTAAGGATTTGAAAGATGCTGCACAGTCAAAAATAGGGTTTGTTATTTACTGCCAATGTAGTTTTAGCTCTTCCATGCAAGTAATTATTCCCATGTCTTCAAAGATATTTGGGTCCCTTCTCAAGTCGAAGGGTAAAATAGCCTTCTGTGAAATGAATTCATAGGCTTATCTGTACTCTCCAGATGACCAGACTGCCGTGTACTTAACACACTGGAGGCAGCAGACTTTGTGATATCTGATCTGAGGAATTCCCAACCTGTTTTCCAGCAGAAGCAGTTGCAGAAAACAGGGTCAAGGCAGTGAGAAAACAGCAACACAAGAATTGCTCCAGAAGGGCAAATGCAGACAAGCAGAAAGACTGACAATGGAGGGTATGAGTGATCTGGATGGGGTCTCACATCTGCCTTTTCTGGATGAGAAAGAAGAGCTGTGTGTAACAAGGCAGCTCTATGCCTGGTTGTGATGTAGCACAATTATTCTAGAGAGGTTACAGTGAGAGGAACCCGGTACTTCTTTTGGTGAAATTTTCTTGGACCAGGAATGTCTTGTGGTACGTTGCATGCCAAGCAAGTCTTATGCCAATTTGCTGGAGAATTAGGTAGTAAAATTGCTTATTAAGGTCTCATTTTCTCTTTGGCATTTGTTCTCTCCAGGGTTTCCTCTCTAAGGGTCTTAAAACTGAGATGGCAGACACGTGGGACCGATGCTGCATCCTAGTCAGGAATATCTATGTGCTGTTTTCTCATAGAAGCCTCTCTTTCTTTCCAAACACAGCAGGGACACTGGGTACCTCTGGTTTGGAGGTGGCATAGACTTCATTGTGAAAGACTGTTTTGGACACCTGTACTGTGTGTATTAATCTGGTAACTGCAGATGAAAAGTTCTGGGAGCCAGAACAGATCGTGGTGGAAAACCAAGAAAACTGTATCACTTTTGAAATTGTGACAAATGAGTGTAATGCTTGGGTTGTTCCACACTGTAATACCTTTATAACTGAGGTAGCTGCAATCCAGCTCAGTCGAGCAATCTCAAAAAGCCATTTTCCCTTCTGTTTCCTTGAGGTTATACTCCAAATGCAGAATACTCCCCCACACACCCCTAATCCACATGGCCTTTTATTATCAGATGGGGCTTCGAGGGACTGACCCGAATTACAGCTCAAGGAGACTCGACCAGTGACTTGCACAAAAGGATGCAGTTGGTTTTAAGTGCCTTAAAGCATTCTAACTCTGACCCATTGGTGTAATGTTTTGTTCAACTGTCTCTGGTTTCTGTAACTAGCAGCAAAACCACTGGCAGATACAAAATGCTTTGTTCTTTTTTAGCACTGCTGACAGTGGTGTAAACAGTTAAAAGCCTGTTGGCATGTGTGTGTTTGGTATTTTTAAAATGTTGAGTACCATCAGTGCTAGATACTACTACAGTAAATCCTCCTAATCTCTTACATTAATATAACATGATGTGAGGGCTCCAGAAACACTTTAAAACGGTTTTGGCATAATGCTACTTCACTTCTGAAATGCAGTGAGCTCTGGGGTAGAAAGCATCAAGCTAGTGCTGTGGTGCACACAGTAGTAGGAATGTGAATCTCCAGCTACGGGGTCACCAAGGCAAAGCCCTAATTTGAAGTCATCACATCTTCGCAAATAAGGCAGGGATGTTGGGTTTCATGGTCTCATTACAGACACCTACTCACGATTAGTGGCTTGAAACAGATTTTATTGTTTAAATAGGAAGAGCTGAGCTGTACCAGGTGAAACTGGAATTCTCGTTTTAAAAAGGTCTATATAAGAAGTCTTCTGGAGTTGGCAAATTGCCATTTTGCCTAGCTGATAAGGGGGGGTTCTCTGGTTTAGGTATCTTGGAGGTTTTGTTTGTTTGTTTACCAGAGAAATATCCCTGCAATTTCCTAGTGTCTCAGACTGCTTTACACAGTGTGCCAGGCTGAATGGGTCTGAAGAGGCTTCAAGGACTGATCAGTTTGCTGCAAGGAGATTTGAAGCTGGAGGTGAGCTTTGGAGCAGTGAGTTCGTGCTGTGTAGTACATTTTATTAACAAGCATAATACCATAAACTCTGCATCATTGGAGAAGGAGGGACAACCTGAGGTAGGACGTTAGATGGACAAAAGAAGGGCTTTGTTTTTAAAAACACCTACTGCTGGAGAGATGTAACCCTGTTTCTAATTCAGTCCCAGAAACCCCAACAAGAAATGAGAGATACCCTTCAATTCCTTGCTTTCAGGCTGAACACAAGTGGCCCGGCATCCTGCCCGTTACTGCTAGTGGCATTTAGCTGCTCTGTGCACTCGGAGGCAGCGTGACCCTGGATCACCTTGGCTGCTCGCGGGGCAGAGGAGTCTTTCCACCCTTTGTGCATGGCAAATGCTAAAGGCGTGTTTTGCTTCCTACCACTTCTGTGAGCCTGTCCTCTTGGGCAGATGAGGGACTGCCTCAAAGTACAAACTGGTATCAAAACAAGTCTATTAAACTTCAAAGTAAGGCTTGCCTTCAGTTCTCATGGCTGTTTTCATATCCTTGCCTGGCTGTTGCTAGTAGCATAGGGACTGATAAGAGCCTGAAAACTGCTGTAGTGTAGGTGACCACTGAATGCTGGGGACTTCTTTTGGAAGAGCTGCTACTTGCTGCAACAGGGTGAAGTCTCCTGGAGCTAGATAAGTTTCTGTGCTGGGGCTACAGAGGCAATGCTCTGGGATGACAGTTATGAGCCCAGCTTGAACCGCAACTGGGAGCACACTGGGCAAGAGCCATAGATTTAACTTTGTGCTAAGCTCCCAGCCCATGCTGTGGAGACAGGCTGATGTTGCTCTAGTTCCAGTGCTTGTTCTGCACCCTTGGTGAAGGTGTTTCACAAAACACATCCCAGATACGTGGTAGATTTGTGGTATATGTGGTACTTAACCTGGAAAGGGGGCTGTGGATAGCTAGAGGACAGGGCTGCAGGCTGGGGTCTGAACTCCTTCCTAGCGTTCTACTGTGCTGCCTTGAGCAAACCTTGAGCCCTGTGTCCTCCCAAGTGAGAGGGCAGCTGGTGTGGAGCCCTTGCGGAGCCAGGCAGCGTTTGAAGTGCTGTGTGATCTGCTGGGGAAGGCAAAGCGATGTTACGGATTGCCGTCACTGCTAAGCGCCTGTGTAGGGCAGGGAAAGCTCCACAGAGGATTGCAACAGAATGATCAAAACAGTCTGCATTTATAAAGATTAAATTACAACTTTGCAAATCTACGATTAAAGGAGGAGCTGTCAACGGCTGGCTTGTGAGAATGCACAATTCAATTTGCATTTTGTAAGACTTCAGATCGAGAAGGTTTTTAATCCCTTGTGAAACAGGAACAATATACACTGGCTGTTGCCAGGTGCATAATGCATATAGATACCGTGCAAACTTCTTTCGTTGCTCTCTGTAAAGCTGGATTTATAGCACTGTACTTTGTTGCTCTAGTCCTGAGCTCCACCCTAAGCTTCCTTACACTCAGTCATCCCTCTGCTTGTGAATCCTAAAAGCAGACAGGCTGTAGCCTGCTGTGCCAGTTACAGACAGCGATGTGTCTCTGAGTAACCATTCCTGGAGTCAAATTCTCGCGCAAACAGGGACAGGCTTTGCAGTGACTGCCAGCCATACTCATTCTGGGGCTTCTTTAGGATAAAACTGCCTTCAGAGACTGCTACTTTTCCTTCTCTGTGGTAGTATCCTGCTGTAACAGATGATGTTTTTCTGCCTTCCTCCTCTGGATCCTCTAGCTGGAGCTGCAGCTGTTTCCCAAAAGTGACGAATTGGGTCATCGCTCTGATTTCAAAGTGGGAAGCAAATTGAGCTTTGCAGTCTCCATCCCTCCCAGAGCAGGAGAGTAAGTGTTGCCAAAAGGTGCCGCACCTGAACAGAGCTCCACTCAGCTGGAAGATTTGGTTTTTTGGTTTTCTAACGCTTGGCATTTGGACATTAAGACAATAAGTTCAAATTTCTTGTCCGTAGTAGGGAGCTCAAAGGCAAACCTTTTAATAAAGGAGAAGGTGGCACCTTTGGTGTGTGTCACTCTTCTTATCTTCATGAGAGACCCAAGGCAGGCAGTGGGATTGCTCAGGGAGCTGAGATGTGTCATTCAAAGACAAGCAAGTGGGGGGATGGATGTCCAGAGAGGTGGAACTGGGGAAGGTGGTTCTGCATCAGCCAGGTGCCAGGGGCTATAAATCAATTCCACTGCCTTAGTCAGAGGGCGCTTGGATTCCCCCATGGCTCAGTTAAGGCACAAATAAGCTCCTGGGGAGCTAAGTATTGCTGGCAGTACATGCTGTTTCAGCAGCAGTATCTGCCTCATAGCTCGCATGAGTGTGGGCCTGTGGAAGGATATTAATTCATAGCCTTGTGTTTGCTTCCACCTGAGCACCTGTTCGCAGGAGTTCCTCTTCCACTTTTTCCAAACCATGGATTTATGTTCTGCATCAATAACTGCTTCACAGCAAGACTTGCTAACAGGGAAAGTATATTCCAGTCTACCAGACAAGACGCTGATGAATTGGCCTGGACCACTGTCTGAAAGTACTTATTATAGAATTTCTGAAATAAGCTGATGTGACCCAGCAACCATCGCTTGCATCAATGTTAACTGGTGTGTCATAGTTCCATCAATGTTAGTTTAAACTAGGAAGCTTTTATCTTCCATGAAAACACAGATTAGTTAGGATGACCTCTGGCAGTAAGAGAATAAGTATAGAAAACCTGCTGGATATATCCTTAGCATTTGGAGAACAGAGTAGTTTCCTGCAGACTGACATCCAGTAATGTTTCCAGTATCCCCTGCCATATGCCTTATCTTCCTAGTTAGAAACTTTGCCACTAAATCTTACTTTGTGCAGAACCCAGCTAATGAAATACTGTGCTTAAGCGTTATTTGTGCACAAAACCCATCTTGGCTTCCCAGTTGTATTTTCCTCAACAGTTGTAATTCAGGAGATTCCATTTGGTTTTGAGTTGGATATAAAAACACACACAGAATGCTTTGAAATCTTACTCTTGGACTTCCTGACTTGTCAGAAAATGCTGGGTTAGGGCCTTGTGTAGAAGCCATAGAGGTGGAGAAGCGTTTATGAGTGCTTGTCTTCCCACTTGCCATGGCATGAACGAGCTCCAGTCCCGCTAATGACCGACTGCATCTCTGAGACAATGACAGCTGCTTGCAGTGAAATGTGATGACAGAGAAGAACACTGCATCTTTCTAGCAGTGAGATTCAGTGTCTGGGAGTAGGTTAGTGAGCGGGCATGATGTGGCTAGCTAACTGTTCTTGGGGTGCTTTGACTTTGGGAAGTTCTGTACAATCTTTTGCAGACTAAAGTAAGCTGCCCTGGAGCCCCATGAGGATGTTTACACAGGGGAAAGCCTGAAATAATAGTATCATGGCGATACTGTGAGAATTTGTTTCTCTGGGCACTGCTATCAACTCCCCTCTGGTTATATTTCTTCAGCAACATCTGTGAATCAAACTATTGCTTTTCTTGCAAGTTAGACACCAGTCTTTTCACTTAGGTATTGCATTGTCCTTTGCAGCCTCCTCTGTGCATTACTGTGAAAACTAATGTTCCAAACCCAGGACTAATCAGTCCATATGTGAATATGGAGATCCCACAGAGCCTACCCTCAGGTTTCTCTCGTTCTGCCAGCAGTTTTCCTTCTGAATGTTAAAGCTCAGCTGACTGGTAACTGAGTCTCCCTTCCAGCCCTCTTCTGCACTAGAAATAAATATACTCCTCCCCAAACCTAGATACCAGCCTTTGCTTAGCTGTGTCATCCTGGTGGTTTGCCAGAGATGGGCATCTGTCCAACTTGCATGAAATGTTGGTTGTTACCGTCACCCGAAGGTCTGTCAGTGAAGTAGGGATTTTATGTAACACACAATATGGATCTAGATGGAGCTTCACGTGACAGTATCTGCAAGGGTGTTTTTGTCTCTTTCATTTCTTAGAAGAGGTAGCTGTGAGCTACAGTACAGACTGTTTAAGGCTGTGTTTTGTTTGCAAGAAGTACTCTTTTTGTTGAACATCTTGAAAGACTAGGACAGGAGCAATCTTGCAGCTGATGGAAAGAGAAATGTGGATTTGCGAGGAAGCTGAGGTAGTCATGCTGGAACTTAGACTGTCTGTTTTGTTTTTACATCAAGGCTGCTTTGCTGGGAGTTTTCTACCCTGTCGTTACTGTTCCTGAAAACCTACAACCTGATGGAAACATCTCACTACAGACTCCTAGTTCTCACCTCAGCTATAAAGATGCGTGTTTCTATTTTAAGTGGTGGACCTATTTAATTACAGTGCCACCTACAAGTTGCTTTGTAGGCACAGAGAGGAAACTTAGGTCTGTTGCTGGGCTAAACTCCCCTTCTCAGGAGAATAAAAAGAAAGCTACTGTAATGCCTCATCTCAGCCTTCTTCGCAGACACCTGAGCATGACACACTTTTTGCAGGGGAGAATATTAACATGATCTGAACTTAATTTCTCCAGCTGATGACAGTTTCCCGCATCATCCAGTTCTTGCTGAGCTTTCCACCCTCAGTAGTGCCCAGAGGGATAATATTCCAGGACTGCTTGAGTCCTAAAGTGTATCTGTCATATGTTAGTGTCTCAGAACTAGGACTTAGTGATGCTAGGGCTGGGCAGTTAATGTGATAGTAAACATCTCAGTATAAAGAAGCGGGTCGTGGTACTGGGACCACTGACTGCTCCTGTCCCAGTCGCTCATCGGGAAGTCAGTTGTTTAGTTGAGCCAGAAACTCGTGGTCTTGTGTCAGCTATGCTGTTAGCTTGAGACACAGCCTGGTCCCTCATCCTCACCTGGAAACCCTTCACTTGAGTGAAGCACAGTTTGAAGATGGAAGCAACTATTCTGTTGGGGGACCGGTTTGGAGCTGTCATGCTTTTTGTACATGAGATCATAACTCACTGTGACCTCAGCTTACGCATGTCAAGGACAGCTTTTTCTGTGATGAGTTTAGAAAAGGTCAGGTTAAGATGTTTAAAAAAAAAAAAAAAGGCTGGTGGGTTTGATCCTGATTTTTGTTTAAAAAAAATGAAAGATGCAAAAATTTCAGAAGCCAAATGTGGGGAGTGGGAGGATTTTATTTTGATAATGTTCCCCTTTAAAAAAGAAAAGAAAAGAAAAAAAACAAAACAGAAGAAAAATCACCTGCCTGTAACTTTCACAAAAAAAAAAAAAGGCACCTGATTTTCCAGCTCCCAAAAAGGCTGTAGTTTAAAAGGTGAATCCAGACTCTGGAGTGTTAACCCTGTTTCCACTAACCTTACATAGTTGTACTCAGGTGCTCACAGGTGGCTGCAGATTCCTCTGCCCTGCCTCTTGATACTAAGTCAAGAACAGATGCTGCAGAAGTATCTACAAAATATTTAAGATCACACCTCTCCTCTGTCACTTGCTCTTGGAAAAGGTGATCGGATCGTTCTGCTGCGAAGTGCCGCTTCCTGGCAGAGGCCAGGGTAATGGCGAGTGGCATTCCAGCTGCAGCCATCTCTCACACTGTGTAGCTCCTACTGTGTGTTCCCTTCTCTCAAGGTATTGAATTGTTGTTCTGGTACAGTATTTGACTTGAGTTTTTCCCAGCCTTTGTTTCTTCCGTGGGGGACTGTGTGCCATCACGCTGCTGACAGCACACACATTTGAGAGGATTCCTTTACATGTGCCTCTTCTGGCATTTTACAATCCTATCTCTTTCAACATGTGATAGCAGAATATAAAGTAGGTCATTTTATTTCCTTTCTGCTTTTTTTCAGTTCTGCAGCTCTTGTGATCTTTGAATTCTTTCTGAATATCAGACAGTTTTGGAGACTCATGACTGGGAGAGTTCAGCAGGCTCCTGAAGCCTCAGTAGTCACCTTGGGATTGGACCTTAACAGAGCACTAGGGACATCTTTCTTTGTAGCCTTTGTGTGCCATGGATACCCTGTTAATTAGTGCCCTTGACATGTTTTAGAGAGATGAGAAGGAAGAACGATGGCAGCTTTCCTAATGCACAACCATCACTTGCTGCCATGATGTGTCCCATGGCTGCTGCCAGCCCTGCCCTCCTGTTCTCTCTGAGCTGATTGTAGCTGGCAGTTGTCGTCTAGAAGCAGTAAACCAACTGAACAGCTCTACTTATTACCATTTATAAAAATGCATCAAACAAAAGCTCTAGGCACAGTCACAAGTCAGTCCTTAAAAAGGCATATGGAAAGAATTTAGTCCTTCCTGCGTTGGGCCAGTTCAGAGTATTGTAGATTTACAGCCCCAAAACTATGAAGTGACTGAATTTTTCAACTTGCAGGCTTGCTTTTCAGTTTTATTCATACAGCCCAAGGTGGTGGAAGCGTTGGGCTTAAATTACAGCACTGTTTCACTGAAACTCCTCCTTGTGAATGGTTCTCAGAACTGTAAGATCAGAGGAATGCAGAGATGTGGCCCCCTTCAACTTCTGTCCCTTCGTTTCTCAGCAGGATAAGTGTGGTAACAAATTCCATGTTAACCCAGAGTGAGAATGGACCCCTATGGTTTATTTCACCTTAAAGGTGTGTTACTATGTGGTCAAATGCATGCAAACTCCAGATTTTGTAGAGCTCTGAAATGTGAGACCGACTTGGAGATGCAGAGAGACGTGGTCCAGAGCTTCCACCCATGCTGCCTTCTAGTGGTGGTTGATTCCTGAGGGGACTGCTCAACTGAAAATGCCTGCTTAGCTAGGAAAAGTCAAGTTGAACTTGTGTGTATTAGTATAATATAAGATGCGGTTTCTTAAGAAATTTGTTAAGCAAGCATGAAATCCTCTTCGAATGTAGTCAAGAATTCAGATGTGAGAATAATACCAAGAGGTCAATGCAGCAGCATTTTGGAAAGAGCAGAGTTTAGGGTTCCTATTAAAACAAAAATAGTTGTGCAAATAAAATTACCAGCTGATGCAGTACAAATTAGTAGGTTTAAAATCTGGAGAAAAAGCAGCTGAGTTATTAATCCCTGAACTGAAACCCTTAAGTCCTTTTAGTGAGTGACTTCTGCTTGTCATCTAATCCCTTTGAATCATGGGAAACACAGACCCAGAGTTGCTGTGTAGTAAGAGGAAATGTAACCAGTGAGCTAAATAAATAAATTGATTAATTGGCAACAATAAGGGAGCTGTGTATCCACTGTATCTAATTGCTTTTTTATATAGTTTTCCTCTAACTTGGTGGAAGACACGGCTTTGTGAGTTGCACATGCAAAAATATACTAAAAAAACACCTCACCAAGGCTTTGAACCTGGTCAGAGATTGTTGTGTGGATCATCTTATATTGCTTTGGACAGTCTCTAATGGGGACATTGCTCAGCCAAGCTCAAGTTATGCAATAGAAATTCAAGCTGAAATTGAACACACCTCAGAATCACAGAGTAAATCAAATCTCATTTCCTTGCTTGCAAAGAATGTGGGCTGTGTGGGCTTTCTTCCTCCTCCTCCTCCTCAGCAATTTTTATTCTACCAGGTCAGAGCTACATTTTCCTTATGAGAAATACTGAGTGACTTCCCTGAGCCTTCTTCAAAAACTCATCAGAGCTATTACTTTTGAAAATGTTTGAGGTCCAAGAGGCACTTGGGAACACTAAATTCTCACACAGGGATTTTTAGGCTGTAGAACAATGGTGTCCTCCAAGCACTGCAGAAATCACCATGGAGATGATATTTCCATTACAGATCTTGCAGGTACTTATCTGGCAATATGGCAAAAAGAGAAATTTAGAGAGAAAGTGGAAGCCTTGGTGATCAACTCCTTATCTCCAAGATAGTGGCATCATGTTTGCCTGAGTCTTCAGTAGTGCAGTCTGTACAAATACATCCCATCTCTGTAGCCATCAGGTTCAGTTTGGAGCTGTGACATCAAATGGTGCATCCTTTTTTTTCATTCACAAGTAGTTCTCCAGCTTGCGACTCTGCGTACTGATTAGCTCAACTTGAGGATTCAACAGCTAAAGGTGCTTTGGAAAATAAATGTAACTTTTGTTCTCCTCACCTTTGGAGAAAATGGGGCCAGTGCCAGCACAAGTCACCTTTTCCTTGAATGTCGATGGCGGGCGTACAGCCAACACAATAATCTTATTGGCCTATTAGCAAAAAACCTCCACTTTGTGTCATGTCCTACCTGCCCGTCCAGCATCTGAACCTCTATGGAGATAACACTGTCGCTCTCTTAGAAGTAAGATGCCTCTTTTCAGTCTCTTCTCAGCCATGCATTCTGAAGGGACTTGTCCTTGGTGGTGTTTTGGGGTTGTTGCTGGGAGTGTCTGAATTGTGAGAAAGCTGGTGCTGAAGAGATGGTAGGTCTGATGCTTTAAGGATATAAGTGGAACAAGTGTTGCACGGATAAACACTAAACTCTCGGGCACACAAGCCCCTTTTGTCCTCCAAACATCTTTGGATTGTAAGGTGCCACTTTACCATGGCAGGAATCCTTCTTGAGACATAGCTATTATCTTGGGCCCTGATAGCTTCTGTTAGGTATACGGAGAAATTACTAGAAATAACTTGAGTGTCAGCAAATTTTGGTACCTCTGTGTTTATTTCAGAGAATGCACACGGACTTCTCTCCCTGAGAAGAGCAGCAATAAGTGTCAGACCATTTGATTTCTCAGAAGCCTCTGACGTGTTTTCTGTGTGTGGTCCATGCCCAAGTCTGCTCCCTCTCAAATTCACCTTGCTGACTGCCTGCTGGCCAGCTGTCCTGCACATCTCCATTTCTGTCAAGTGTCTCAGCTCACAAAGTTTAGCACCTCATTAGGCCCTTGCTAGTGATTATCTTGGATAGTAGCCTCTGTATTTCTAGCTGTCTCACTAGCCATTTAAATGTTCATTTTGAATTAACTTAGCAGTCAACTTTAAGCAGCTCTGGTTTTACGGCAAAAGATGTTTTCTGTGCTGGCCATGAACACTTCTGAGCATAAATGGTCTCATTCTGTTTCAGCTCTGGTCATTGCCCAGATGGAGTTCAAAAAGAATGACACATTCCAACAGCACAAAAGGGGATAATTTAACAAATTAAAATGTTAACATGTCGTATGTCATATCAGAAATTATTTAGTTCTCTTATTTCTACATTTCTACCTTGATCGCAGACTTTGTCTTTTCCTCCAGCTGTGCAATAGAGTAGGATCCAAAAGTGTGTCTGGAGTTCGTGAGGAGTCAGTTGGGACAGATTCGATCCCATTGCCTTAGCAGGAATTTCATCACTGTCATAATTGTTATAAACTTAACTTGCACAGCTGCATTCTCAGTGTCCAGGGGACAGTCATCTCTGCTCCTTCTTACCTTCGCAGTTCCTCCAGATGTCCGCACTGTGCCTGGTCATCAGCACCCTCAGTGCTTGTGACCAGAATGAAGATACTTCCGAGTTGCATATGAGGATGCCTTATATCTGAAATAAGTGCGTTTGAAGGAGGAACTACTCCTGTATTGCATTTTAGGTGGCCAGCACATAGATGGACTTAAACCACTTTTGGAACTGCAGCCTTAGAGCAGACACTTTGCAACTGAAGTTCCCTTTTCACTACAGGATTTTCTGTTTATAAGGATCATCCAGCAGCTTATAGCTGTCTGTTCCAACTCCAGATTTGCAAAAGCCTTAATAGCTAAAACTTTTAAATGGGTTGAGTCACACAAACTTCCAAGCTCTGCCCACCTTTCTTTGTTAGCCAGCTACCTTAGTATACAGCTACTACACTTTTTTCTAGCTATTTGTAGCTACAGGTATTTGTAGCTAACCAATTAACTATAGATCTGTTTCTTTTGGGCTGTATCTTTAGAATGTATTTTTGCAGATTGAATTTATAAGTCTCTTAAAGTCTTTAAGCTGCAGTAAAGTCTTCTAGATATTGCCATGCAGGAAAGGACTCCTGGAGTCACTGTGATAAGCCTGCAAATGTTGACTCAAGGCTCAACGGTGGTCAGAAAGGCAGATATAGAATTAGAAATTATTATGGAGACAACAAAAATAAAGCAGGAGTACTGTGTTGTCACTGTGTAAGTCTGTGACAACCCATGTTTTAAATCTTGTATATTGATTCCAGTGCCCTTATTTCAGAAAAGATACTGTACTAAAAATAGTACAGATAATCAAACAGTTGTTTGCTTGTCTGATTTATTGCTATCCAGACTTGCTTGTATTTAAAAAGTGTTCTGGTTTTCCCCATCTTAGAATGGACTTACATTCATTTTCTACATGTGGTCAGTCAGGCAGGTGAGCTCTGGTTTTCCTCTTTCTTGGCCTTTTCATGCTTCTCCAGCCACTGAATTTTATCGCCTTATATCACTTCTGTAGTGCAATTAATAGCTGGACTTAAATGTAAGTAGGAGCTATGGAACTGATCTTTCTAAGCCCTCCCCCTCCAAATGCATATCTTCCCCCAATCCTAATTGGTGTTTCTCTGGCATGTCCTATATTCTGTTGACTTGCTTTAAATACATAGTATCTGCTTGGTTTGTGGCCAGGTTTTTAGTGTATTGCTATTCAGCTTTGCTGCTTCTTTTAATTAAATTTATTCATGATGTGCAAACCAAGTTTAACAAGATTTCTGATCGTTTAAAAAAAAAAAGTCATGAGCTAAGTGGTTAGCATCTACTTTTTCTCAGCAAATGTCACACCCAGGATTGTACCGGTAGCATTTGTAGAGGCTGTTCGCTCACTAGTTGCTGTAAAAGAGGAAAAAAGAAAAAGCAAATGCATGGTGAGCTCCATGGCTTTTTGTAGTGTCTGTATTCTGCTTTCATGTGTCTTGATCTTCGAGTCAGAATCCTGGTGAGTTGTTTGTTTGGGTTTTTTTTTTTCCAAGTCAGTGTCTGTAATGATTAAATGCCATAGAAGTCCATGGTGGCTGTGTGAGGTGCACAAGCTCTCTTGGATCCCCTGCCGATTCCTGTGAACCTGACCAGGTGACATAGTTCCAGAAACCTCCTGTGACTGCAGATCTTTGATTAGACCATAACCAGAATAAGGCTCCCCATTGTTTTTCCCTTGGGCACAATTAGACTTTGCTTTCTTCGAACTGGAACAGTCCACTTGCTTCTGTCGAGGTTTGATTTAACGGAAAGGTTTTTGTTGCATACCCTGTCTTAATCTGTTCTCTAGGCAGCCTTATTCCTGAGCCAACTGTCTTCTGGGCAAATGTGAATTTCTTTACTAGGAATGAGTTTCCTCTGGTGTACACCAGGTGTCCTGTTGTCACCTCATCGAGGCAATCTGAACTGAAAGTTGTATATTTGAGTTTCAACATTTGCCAGGATGCTTTCTGGCTGCTGGCCCTAGAAAGGTTTTATTTCTGGCCTTTTCTTAAAATCTTCAGCTACTGTTTTTGTAACTGTCTTTGATTTCTGTAAAAGCTTTGTATGTCCTGGCTTCTCCGTTTGACTGGAGCAGCAGCTCTTGTTTTGGGCACTGAGGTCACTGGTCTTACTTTGGTCAGTTAACTGGTGCTGGAGAGCTGCCGCTGGTTGGTTTTTTTCCTCTGTGCTTAGGGGAACAAGGTCTTCTGTAAATAGGGCATTGCACCAAAGGTTGTACACAAATCACAGCATTAATTTGCTGACTTTAGCCACTTAGGCTGAAGGGCTAATATGCAACAGTGAGCATAAGGATGCTCTCTTCATCTTGTCTCACGTTCTGGTGACAGCAGTTGATTTACTGCTGTGCTAGAATGCAACTGTAGATAAAAAGCTTCTCCTGGAACAACCCATCACATTTCAGCACTTAAGTTAATTGTAAGCACAACGGGGAAATAAAAAAATTAACGGTCCGGTCCATAGCTGTCTGTGGTGCATTTCAAGTCTTGGCAGAATTGCAAGTGCTCTTACGTACCTTGCAGTGAGAAATGTTTTCATAAATGCCACCAGCTGGAGGTAAGGGTTCACAGCTCCAAAATGGGCTGTAACTCCAAAATAGCAGATCTATCTATCTCAGGGTTTTATGCTCCTGCCATCATCCTGGCTGCTGCCTGCCTTCCTCGCAACATTTCTAACAACGGGCAAGCTTAATGGACCACATTCAGTTCCTGGTGGCTCTCCCCCTCCAGATATAAAAGTCTGCTTTGGAGGGTGCTTTTTTATTAATTGATAATTTTTAAGATAGTTTGTTTCAGGATCTTTGACTTCTTTTTCCCTCTCCGGGCTTTGGAAATGCCAGTGTTGTGCAGTACATGGATGTTCGTTCTCTTGACAGAAACCCACTGAACCCATTTTCCTCCCTTGAATGACACAGAATTGCCTCCTGTATTTCCTCCCAGGAGCCTGTCCCTGCAGTTTGGGAAAGAGCCCAGAGTTCCACAGAGAGACAGGTTCTTTGTGCCAAGTGGGATATACAGTTTAGCGTAAACCCACTGGCCATCCATGGAAGTAAGAAAAGTGGATTAGTCTTGAGAAAAAGCAGTGTGAGGCTAAGTGCATTTTTGCTCCTTGTCCAGATGGGCTGAGCGAAGTGCATTTAGTAAGTATGGAAGTTGTCGTGTTTGTAGACATGACTCTTCAAATTATTCTGTAGTAAAATGATTCATGGCACAGGCTTCCTAGTGAGGTGAGCAGCCTTTCAGCTACCTGATTCCTGGAGCTCAGAAGATGACATACTCCCAGCGCAGGACTCCCTAGCCTTAGTTGTGGCTGCACAGGGATGTCAAGAGTTATCAACCACATTAATATACTGTATTTGCCTGTACCTTTTACAAATTAAGTCCTCTGCAAGCCGTGCACATAGCTGCTCTCTGTGGCCATGTCTGTTGTTACTTGCCTTCACCCCACTTTGCAGCCTTTCTGCTTCTGAAAGTAACTGTTAAATCTTGCGAAGGTCTGTCCCATGAGAGTTTGGAATGGGCACTGCATTGTGCATTTACAGATGCTTCTGGGCGGAGCTGCGGAACAGTTTCGGCTTTGAGACGTTTCTGAAAGCTGTGTGATTTCCAGATTGGTCGCATCAATGAGTTTTTTCCCACCATTAAATAGAGTTGAACACCTTAGGCTTCTAATGGATTGTGGTTTTAAAACACTTCTGAAGCAGATTACTCTTGTCCAAAAAGGGGATGCTGTTTCTACTAGTAGAGTTCAAAGAATGGCACGCGTTTTCTGAGTGAGCTTATAAATTATTTCTCTTTCGAAGAGGCACCTGTGGGCAGAGGAGAAAGACTGTAACTGAACCCTCCCATTCCATGGACAGAAACTGTCAACTCTGTAGGCTTGTTCCTTCAAAGATCACAGATCTCTGTGAGATCATTGAACAAAAATCTGAGCTACTGTATGTCATCTGAGCCTGACAGACTGTGGCTCTGTGCTGAGGTGAGGCAAAAGGGGTGTGAAATGTCCCTCCTTAATGTTGCTAAGTAAAATAATAAGAATATTTTAGGTACAATCAAAACCTTTTGCCTTGTCTAGAGAAGTGGCGAGGCCTGGATTTCAGTACTGCTCACGTACAAATATGCAAAAGCAGTTCTCAGGAACGGTTTGGGACATGGAGAGTTAGTCTGTCCTCGGGTTTGGCTGCGCACAGAGCGGTGCAGTGGACACAGCAGGAGTGACTGACAGGGACAGGACAAACTGATGGGCAAAGACTGTTCATTTCCAAGCTCCTAGACATCGTGTGTCCTGGCTAATGCTTAGTGAGCCCAGCAGAAGAGGACTGCGAAACACAAAGTGTGTGAGGAACCTGGTAGAAACTGTGTGCAAGGGGTCCCTGCACTCACCTTAGCAGCGGAAAGCAGAACAAGGCACCTCTTCTGCCTGTCTCCTGGCTCTCTCACCTTTCCTGTGTGCTGCTCAGCCTTGTCTATCTGTCCAGCTCCAGGCTCTTGACTCCCATCAGCTTGTGTTTCACCACAGTCTGTACTGGAGTGTGTATTCATGGCCCAGTGCTGTCCCGGGGCTCCTGGGCAGCTGCACCCATCTCTGCAGACCTTTCTCCCTCCTGTGACCTGGACAGAACTCTTTATGTTTTACTGCCCAGCATTGCTGATGCATTCTGCATCAGTGCAGTCCTGTTTCATACCTCAGGGGAGAAATTTGCCTTTGGTTGCTTTAACTTAATCTTTTGGGCTAGCTGAGTTTTTTACTGTTGGAAAAATTGTAAAAATTCCAGGATTTTTTCCTGCCCCCAGGGCAGACAGGCTGCTGCTTCCTACTCTGAGGGTGACACTTGTGTGTGAGCTGGTAGGGCCTGTCTTGCAGGCTTAGTCTGAGCAGCCTCACGCCCTCAGCAGGAAAGGGCCATCGGTGCTCCACGTGTGTGTCATATGTACAGCAGCTGCTTGGTGCAGGAGATCTGGGGCACTGGAGCAGGAATGACAATGTGCTCTGCGTATCTTGCACGTATGTGGCATGACTACACTTGCATCTCAAGCCCAGATCTTTGTCTTTCCCACCACAGGCTCCAGACTCATTCTGTGTCCTCTGGATCTGTAGATGTGTGCTGTTTGCACTGCATATCTTGGGAATCTGAGTTGTTAGACTGTCATAGCAACATACTCCTCCTCTTCCTCTTAGCATTCATGCACACAGAATTAATACTCATGGCTTGATCAACTCAGGGGTGAGGGATGGTGTTGAAGCATCAGCACTGCATTTAGCTCCAGGACAGCTGCAAAGGTAGGGTAGTTTTGGGTCAGACAAAAGGTCTGTGCTGCTGCTTGTCCTAGGGTGGGTGTTTTTCTTGAAGCCAGTGTGAATGGCAGCTGCTTCCAGCACACATGTGTAGCATTGGCACTCTTAGTGGATCCTCTCTCTGAACTTGGCTCCTGCAGACAGCAAAAGAGGAAAGGGAGAAGGAAACGAGTGCAGCCAGGGTCTGGGCTGAGTCTGTTGGGAAATATGGCAGCTGTGTGTGTGGTTTTAATTTAACTTGTAATTATTTAGTTATGTACTTTGTCTTGGGCACTTCTGGGAATTAATCCCAGCAAAGACTCCAGCCTACATCAGCAACTTTTAAGTTGCTGTGTGAGAAGTGTGATGCCATTTGGGGGGGGTGGGAGGGAGAAGGCATATTAATTAGGAAATACTACTGTAAAATTTATCTCAGTTATCTGGCACTTCATTATGGAGAGGCAATAGCCTCTTCATAGTCTAGGTGGCAGCAGCCTTTTCATTACAGTGAGAAATGTTGCTATTCAGTTGAATTCACTAGGAGAAACACTTGGGGACTACGGGTTGCTTGTGGAGATTAGTGAGAGAGAAAAAGGGTAAGATTTGTATTAAACATGGAGTAAACAAGCCAGCTTGAGGACTCCAGTGTAAAATGCTCATCAGGCTTCTACTATAATAGGGAAGCCCTAATATCTCTTCCTACAGCCTGCGTCCTCTGAGCTGGGGGCACAGACTGCTGGGTTTGCTTGTGGTATCTTGGACTTTGCCTGGGTTTTGGAGGTGGGGCTGCCGTAATTCCCTCTGTGGGACAGAGACAGCAACAGCGACTCCACCGCCTCTGCAGAGAGGACAGAAGGCACATTTGTCTGTCCCTGGCTGCCCGTGGCCCCCACACCATGTCTGTGCAGAAGTGCTGGTGAGGGCATCGCATGCCCCAGCGACGGGCTGCTCCGTTCTCCAGCATGGGACAGCTGGGGCAGCAGCACCCGGCTTCTCTGTCCTTTGAGGGCATGCTAGGCCTGACCTGGAGAGCCTTCAGCGTCCCAGCTTTGTGAGCCACATGGACTTGGCGTGAGGAGCAAAAATGCCTTTTAACCTGGGGTTTGTTGGGGTGCTTTTTTGCCTTTTGCTTCGTGTGAGATCATTCAGTCAGTTCTTTTCCAAGTGGTTCTGTGTCGTGGGTGCTAATGACTGTTTTACGGGCACGGAGACGCTTTAGCAAAGTACTGGTGATGCTGACTGTTCGCATTGGTGTCCTTTTCTGCGCTGATTAAACGGACAGTGTAGAGACCTTGCTTTCTTCTTGCTTCTGTTTTTCCTTTATTTTTCTGTCATTACCCGTGTATGCTTCCCAGAACCTGCCCACCACCAGGTCCTTTGCTGGGTGATGTGAATTGGTGGCGCTCTCTAATTTTATGTTGCAGTAAGGCAGAGCCTGCAGTTGTAGATGATGAAAGATTCTGCAGGTTAAAAAGTTACTAAGCAGTGTAGCGTACTGTGTCTGCCAGACACTAATAGGTGCGCCTCAGTTCTGTGTGTTGCCCGTTAGATTTCATCGCTGGTGCAGCTCCCTTTGTGGCTTTGCTGTGAACAGGGGCTGTGTTCTCCTGGGCAGGATGAGGATCTGAAGCTGCTGCATGTAAATCCCTTTGTTTCCTCAGGATAGGATCTTCCAGAAGGTCTGGTCTCTCCTGGGAAAGTGCAGCAAGTCAGCTTGTGTTGAGGATCAGCCAGAGGGAACAGCTCTGGTGCCATAAGAAGGAGCCTGTCTGTAGAGAGTGGTACAGCAAAACATGGTCTGTTTTGAATGCCGAAAATTTTGGGACAGGAGCAATCGGTTCTGAGGAAACTGGTTTCAGAGCTTGTGTCCACAAGAGTCCACTGAGCCTTCAGAGGTTGTCCATCCAGTTTACAAGGGAGTGGTAAGCTGGTGGATGCACCACAGTAAGGAGCCAAAAAGTCTGAAATACTCTTGTTCCTCTGGGTGCAGCGGCATGGCATGGCGTGGGGGGGAGGCTGCGGAGGGCTGAGCCCCACATCGGCCCCTCTGTTGGCAGCCAGCCCCCCTGCTGTGTTACCCGGAGGGGTGCCCATGCTCACAGGGTGCCCGCATTGCTGGGGAAGGAGAGGTATGGGGCAGCTGTAGCTGCAGGAGGAACCTGAAATCTGAGTGCCACAGAAAGCACTTGCTGTTCAGAACAGCTCCTGAAAGGTTGGTTTGGGGACATGGACGCAGGGACCTGAATCGCTAACGTTTCTCTGGCATTTCTCAAAAGCAGTCAGTGAGTGGTTGGGCAGAGGGTTAATTTGATGGCAAATTATCTTTAAATTACAGTGGTGCAGCTCCACTGACTTCTGGTTTATTCCAGTGGAGTAAATGAATGAACGTAGCCTCTAGGGCTAATACAGGTAACTGCAGGAAAGGAATTCAGCAGCCTTTGCCTTTCTTGTATTGACCATGTCTGAGTTGCTCACTTCTGTTGTATTGCATTTTTAAGACTCTGATCTCCCTAAGGTAACCTAGAAAAAGAGATTTAGGTTGTGACTCCACTTAATTTTTTTACACTGTAAAGATCCAGTAAAGCTTTTTTTAAAACAAAACAAAACAAAAACCAACCAACCAAACAAACAAAAACCAACCAAAACCAAACCAAACCAAAAAACGTGCCCTACATGTTTATCCTTGCAATCTGAGGAGTGTCACATCAAGCTCCTTGGAAATCTTCTACAGTCGATTTTCTTTTACCCTTGCCTGACACTAGAAGTGGTGTTCTTCCAGCTGCTCATGAGATTTTAGAAAACTGAATGACTATTTAAAGTCTGTGTGGAAGAGTTCAAGTAAAAGTCCCTTCCTTTAAGTTATTCATACTTTACCATCTTGGAATTGATGTTTCCTAGTCTTCCATAGAGACTTCTAGGAAGACTGGGTTGGACAAGACCTTGAAAGAGTCATGCTGTAATCTCAAAATTGAATTCCTCTGGTTCTTTGTATCTGACAGAAAGGTGCAGATAAGGATCTTGTGTGTTTAAAACAAAAGGGTGTTCTTCCTGCAGTCGTTTTCCTGAGCGAAAGTCAAAGCAGCGTGTGAGAAGGGCAAAGGATGCTAACACACAATCTTCTGTTACACAAAGGATGTGTGTTTCTGTCATCTGTGTAGAAAGCTGATGCCTTTCAAACCTTCATGTTAGATGCTCTTAATACCTTCTGCTGCTCTTTAACCTCTCCTCTGTCTAGCAGCAGCATCTTAAAGAGCAGATGAAATCGTCTCTAGGATGGCAGGTCCTAATCTCAGTAACACTTTCTATCTGTTATAAGGTATGAAGTGAAATGATCTGTGAGTGGGTTTATCTCAGATCCCACGTAGCATTTCTCAGCAGCAGCAAGAAAGGGAAATTATCAGGCAGTGAGGAGAAGCTGTTTATTTTTAACTTACCCTTTCTTTTAAAATTCTGTTTCACAATTAAAGGAGATAAGGAGTGGAAGCCAATGAAAATAAGACAGCTAAAGGGATACACTGATCTCAAGTTCACTGCAGAGATAATGATAAGTAGCAAGTAACACAGTATAGACTTTTGGGACCTCTTGTTCCTTCACTGTTCTCCTCCTGGAGTATCAAACAGAGTTCTTAGCTGCCTTTCAAAGGTGACACAGGAGGGCTGATTTAAAAGGTACTGCCTGTAGAGCTTGCTGCTGCCCTTGGAGTTTACTACACCTCATCATGGTTTGAGGATGCCTCTGTTGAATATCTGAAGAGATCTCTGCTCAGAGCCAGCAAGGAGGAATCCTGATTCTTCATGGAGAAGCATGTACATCCGTTGTCTGGACACACCCCTACGGCTCTATGCGTGGCTGTGTGTAGGGGGACACGAGAGTGAAAGGGTGTCCAAGGGGAAGGTTCCTGTGGAGTGGGGTAGCTCTGGGTAAAATGCTTCCACTCTGAGTTACTGCTGGAGAAGCCTGTTCTACTCCTCACCTTTCAAACAAGGTTTCTCCCCTGCAGTTTATTAATCTTGATCAACTTGGCTTTCTCAGATTTACAGGAGGAGAACCCATTGATTCATGCAAGCTGCTAGGTCTGTGTTGCTCAGAAGGTGCATTACACTATCACCCTCCATCCCTAGAGGATAGTTGCCCCAGAGTAAATTATTCATGTACCCGGGCGGCTTTCTTTCATTGTTGCTCTTGGCTCTGTGATAACTTCTTGCAGCTTCTGCACGCGGGAACAAGAAGGCCAGACTGAATTTGGAGGTGGCTGTCATTGCAGTGGAGCTGACAAACAGCACTAGGAAATGAGTCCTGGAGAGGAGGCTGCGTGCCTTTGCAGCAGCAGGACACTGACAGGTGGTTCTTCAGTAATGTTGCAAAATGCTGGTTCCTGCCCCTAGCTTGCCTCTGCAATGCTGAGGGACAGCCGAGCAGCAAAGAGACTCTGCTGTGTGACCACCTTACCTGGGAACCATTTCTGGGACCTTTTTTCACCCCCAGTCCTCATTTGGATGGTGCCCTGTGGCTTCTGCCACCTCGGGCCCTAGCCTGCTTCTAAGCATTTGCATGGGTGTCTCTGTGTACCACTGCCACGTGCAAAGTTTGGGAGAAACAAGCTTTTGAAAGAACCCTAAGTAAGTCCAGGTTTCCTAGAGTAAATGGTATAAGGAAATGATGATTCAGTACTGTGAAGGGCAGGAGTTGCCAGATACCTAAAAGGACGATTGAGGGTAGTGATTACATTGCTGGGAGGACAAGAGGAGAAGTAGAAGGGTTCCTTATTGTTCTGGTGACGTCTTAAATCCTCTGCAATGCTTTTCTTAGGATCTTTTCTGAGTTCTAATCCCTTGGGGCAGAGTCCTCTTCCTTTGCACCTTGTAGCAGGTAGTCCTCCTGGCTGAGGCTTTTCATGAGCAGATGCTACTGTAGTGCAAACCTCAAATGCTGATATTCTGTTTAGCTCTCAGATCCAATGGTAATAGCCTAAGAAAGAAGTTCATATGTTTAAGAGAATTGTTTCAAGCATATATTTTGCCCAGGAGTACTGAGCTATGTGGTTCCTGTTAGGAGGGTTATTGTTAGCATCTCACAAATGCTTTGAGGAATGCATTTGTTCACGCAGTGCTTTGAAACTAAAAAGCATTGTGGGAGTCCCTCTTGGTGTTCCCTAGTTAGGTAAATGAATAGTTCAATGGGACAGAGATATGTAACTATGAATTTGCAAGTATAGCCCAGTGCTGGGAGCAGAGTAAGGCAGTAATATAAGCTGGAGTGCTTTGGTTGCAGTGAAGGCAGATAATAAAATACCTCCTGGGCAAGAAGACCTGGGTTCATGTCTCCATCTGTTTCCAAAACTGGAGTCCGTACCAGGGTTGGTGTTCTCTTAGTGCCTGTCAGAATCTTGCTGCTATCGGGAGAGAAGTGCAGTGCTGTGTGGAAGCTGACCTGAGCAGCTGTACAAGCTGGTGGTTTGGCAGATTGTGAATGGTAATTAGCAAGCCAGGAGGGAGGTGTGCTGGCAAAACTAGCATTGGAAGGGCCATGGCGTCAGGCAAACCTCTGTTTGCATAGTGCCTACTGTGTTACATTTGGGTGTACACATCGTAATTAGCTGCTTAATTTAATGAGATCATGTCTGCTTCTCTTGGTGACATAATAGTATTTGGAAAACTGCTGCTGTCATAGATATAGGCTCGTCCACTGTTCTCAGGAGTGGAGAAATTTTGTAAGTTGGAAGGCTGTTCCTTACTGGCGTTAGGAAGACTTTAATGCCCACCTCTGTGTTGTTAGTCATGAGCCAAATATTGGCTGTTCAAACCATGAATGTTGCAAAAACAAGTGTCAGAGCTGTGATCTAGCTCAGCTTTGTTCCTCCTGTGCTGAGGCATCTGTGGATGCTGACTCTGCTGTCTTTGGCTGTCTCTGGCAGGTTTTGGAAGTCGTACGGTCCAACTACGACACGCTGACCCTGAAACTGCAGGACGGACTGGACCAGTATGAACGCTACTCTGAGCAGCATAAAGAGGCTGCCTTCTTCAAAGAGCTGGTAAGCTGCCTTGGCTCCGCAGAATTAACAGCCCTTTTCCAAAGTCTTCACCTACGGCCTGGGCAGTGGCATTTTGCAGTATAGCTGAGCAGCCCTGTTACTCCATTTGGCTGCCTCCAAAGATGGGGCAGGAATAGGATCTGAGCAGACACCGCGTGTCTCAACCGATGTGAATGCTCCCTGCCCTGCAATATGTGGCTGGGGAGGAGCCACCAGACTGCTCAGGCCAGCTCTGGTCAGTCAGTCTCTGTTCCTTCTGCCATGGGGATCCACTGTCCTTTGTGGTGGTAAATTTGCATGGTGGAGAAGCTGACTGCTCCCACCTTGGGCTTATCATGCAGAGCAACTTAGCCTTTTTGCTGTTGTTAAGGGAACCAGAAAGTACTGGACTGAGCAGAACATGTGATGCTGGTGAAACATGTGCCTACTCGTTGCTTTCCTCCCTCACTTACAAGATAGGGTTCCCAAGCAAAGATGTTCCCTAGAAATGTCTCCTTCTGCCAGAGAAGACGACTAATGGCAGGAAGCCCCACAAAAATAATATAGCGAATACAAAACTGGGTCCAAATAATTTGCGTTGGTAGTTATATTTTTCAGCAAGCCAGTTTGTTCATCCTGTTCCAGAGAGCCCCGATGCAACATTTTCTTGTCCGACAGCCACATCACCAGGGAGGCAATGTTTTTGTAGTGGCTGGTATCTGAGGGGAGCCTGGTTTTCCTCACTTTTGAATCATTACAGCTTCAGCAAAGGGAGAGATCTTTAACTCTGGCAGCTTCCTCTACCAGTTTGAGAGCTGATTCTTTCTCCCAGCTCTGTCCTTGTTGAGTAATTGATGTCTGCCCACTCTGTCACGAGTCTGCATGAGTTTGAGAATGTTATGCCTCCCTCTGTCTACTCTGCTCCAGAGCAAGCATGACTGAATTTGCTTTGCTTCCTTCTAATGAATGCTTTTTAATGTTTTCTGGGTCATCTCAGCACTGTCATTGGGTAGGATATGGGCAAAACCACTTGCAATCACTTTCATGCCATTTTTCTGTGCTGTTTTCTGCCGGTTTTTGTCTCTCTGGCCTGCTGTTTGATACCGTATCTGGAATACAGGCAAAGAAATAGGGCCATAGCCTTCCTGTGACACAGGCTTCTCCTATTACTGTACCCTGGAAATGAGATGCATTCATGTTTCTGTTGTCATCCGTTCTGTCCCAAGGGCTCCTGCCCTCCTCAGCCAGCATCTCCTTCCCCAGCCTCTCGGCCACGTGGCTGCTCTGCTTCGTGCATGCCCCACTTTCCACTTGGCCTGGCAGAAGCTCAGGCTGATCATGCCAATTGATTAAAATGACATTCTCAGTCCTAAGATAATCACAACAAAACACTTCAGCTAAAATTATTTTCTTCCTAGCGTTTTTTTTCCCTCCAAATCCTAATTTTGTATCATTTAAGAATCTGTTTAGCATAACCAGTCCCTCCTCAACTCCTTTCTGAAAATTTCCCATCCAGGTACCCCTGGGACCCTGTCCTCAAGAGCATATGAAAGCCTGAATAATTACTGTCTAAATGTACTGATTTGACCCAGTTGTGAATCTGTTTAATCCACGTTTCTCTAGATGCCCTGAGAATTGGGACCCTATTAAATGTTCTTTACTCACAGCTACAGAAAATCCCCTGCATTCCATTAAGCCATTCTCTCAACACAGTGGGAAATCAACCTGATATGTTATGATTTGTCTTCAGCAAAGCCAGCTGGCCTCCCATCCTCCACGCTGGTTTTTCCTCTAGGTGCACAGCAACTGATGGCTTTATTAATTGTTTGAACGACTTATCAGAAAGGCCCTAGTCTGCCCAGCCCTCCCCATATCCTCTTCAAACAAGGTACTTGCTTCTGGGTCTTCAGTTTGGCTTCTGTTGCTGGTCTGCTGTTGGATAATATCCCCCTACCCAAGTGTCAAAGGAACAGGACTGGTGGTGAACTACCGGTTTCCAGTATGGTTTCCAAACTCATGCTGGTCCCATCAGGTCTTCCTGAACAGGATCCGTTTGCAAATGATTCTTCCCATTTTCTGCCTGGTTTTCTTATCTCTATCTGTGTGATTGCATTAAAGCAAATCCTTCTTGGTAGGGAATGACATGCAGGAGCCATTTTCCTTTTCAGCTGCCTTTTCATCTCCCTGTGCTCCCATTAAGTGGGTGAGCAGAAACTTCCCCAAGCCATTCTCTTGTCTCCTTTATGCTTAGAAATCTTGTTCTCAGTCCTTTGACATGCTTTGCTAATGCACTGTTTCACTTCTCTGGCTGTGCCTCAGTGCTGCTCTTTCTTGCTAATCCCAAAGAAAAATCTGCTTTCTTCTCCCATTCCCTTTTCAAAGAAGCTTTCAAAGGCCTATGATACTGCAGCCACATTGTGGTGGAAGGTAATGTGCAGAGTGTTTTATCAACTGGGTTTTCTGGCCTGTTGTGCTGCCTTTTGAGAGGCTAAAGGAAGGAAGCTAGGAAGTTTTCTAACACTTTAATTTTTTTTCCTTTGAACCCTCAGGGATGTCATTTGAAGTCTCTGCTGCTTTGATAGAATGAATGGTTTGGATGTGAGCTTTTGGACCTTTGCATCGCAGCTGCAGGAATGTGTGGAAAGAGATTCAGCATCTTTCCAAAGCATTCAGTGTCTTTGCAGTTGGAGAGGTTTCAGCAGAATCTCAAAATAGTCTGATTAGGGATTGATTTCTGCAGGGGAAATTACACTAATTTGACTTTTAATTAGGTGTAGTAGTCAGTGTAAACCTTCCTCCCATTGTACAAATTTCTTAAGAGCTCCTTGTTGATTGGAAACAGATTTAATGATGGGACTTGCTGCAAAATAGGAGTGTCTGTACAGTGTTGCACACAACCAACTATAATGACACAAAACTAGGACTGAATAATGTTTTCCTCACATGGTTAATGGCACCACTTCATCCATTCTTTCATTTGTTCAGTGTTCTCTAGGTGATGTCAGCGTTTCATGCATTCCCTGTTTCTTCCGAGTCTGTGGGTTAAATGTGATCCGAGCTGCTAATAGGGAGAAAATAATTTTAAATCTCTTCTGGCCCTAGTGTGCTCCAGCACGCTCCATACAGAAGCAAGAGAGGACGTGGGCTCTGCTCTTACTTCCTTACAGAGTGGATGTTAAAGCTCTAGGCTTACTTTCTGAAACTGGTTTTGGCCCCTTGTATAAGCCACTCCAGAAGGTTCTGGTAGCTTCCAGGCTGGCAGCCAGGCCAGGGCTGCCCTCTGCACCATGAGGACTCCGGAGGTGCAGCCTCACGGATGGAGCAGCTCAGCCAGACTGCAGGAAGCTTCTGAAGTTTATCTGTGTTACAGGCTGACACCTCCCTGTGTCACTGTCTGGTCTTCCAGCCCCAAAAGGCAGATGAGCTCTGGCTCCTTGTGCTGGAGATAACTCGATTTAACTCTAATTTGAGCTATTCTTACCTTTTAAGCTGGTTGGCTCAGAGCTGCCAGCTTTCTCAGAGCAGGAGAAATGCTGGGCAGAGATTTGTAGAAATGTCAGAGTCATTTTGTGTGTTGTTATCATGCCCACTCCTCTCCCCAACTCGTGTTAAAGTAGATGTAAGTCCATCTAGACCCCTCTTGACCAAAGTTTGTGTCTAAGCTCCTCTTGAAACCCGAAGCTGTCTTTAAGTGAAAAGAGCTCCATGCTGGCCCCAGGTGATCTACTCTACTGCTTCACAACCCATAGGTTTAAAAGTGTTTCCTCTTTTCCAGTGTAAATCTTCTTTGTCTTAAATTAAGCTAAGTATTTCTTGCCCCATCCCTGGGGAGGCAGAGAAATATTACTCACTGTTCTCTTCTGACCTCATTTTACATATTGGAGAGTGTTTGATCTATTCCTCCTAAATCACCTCTTTGCAAACTAAACAGGCTTAATTTCTTGTGCTCTGCCCCATAGCTACGATTTCTGCTAAGCCCTGTATTCTCATAATGTGTCACTCCAGCTTCTGGGCTTGTTGACACTGCTGCCACATCCTTCTTGGAGACCTTGATGTGTATGCATTTGGGTGTCTTTTACTGCTGGTGCTTGGGCCCTGGCAGCAGTTCCTGAGGCCAGGAGCTCATTTCTGCTTGTTCTTTGTTGGTGGAACCCATAGAAATGCTTCTAGTCAGAGTAGGGATGCTCGCTTACACTACATGTAGCATCTGGCCCTTTTCTGCAGGCACTCTCCAGGGCAGAGGACTCTCTGCATTTGTTTAGCTGGGTTTTTCCTCCCCCATCAGAACTGGCTGGATCTCTGAGGTGGGGAGCCCTCAGTAGGACCAGGACCAAATTCTATCAGTGGGGCTCCTGCCAGGGAGACAGCCCAGTGCAAACCAGTGCTCTGGAAAACACTTGCAGTGGCATTTAACGTAGGCTGTAATGTGTGGCTACCTGACAAGCCTTGATCCCAACCCGTTTCAGTATGGAATAAGGCAAAAGACACCCAGGGAAGAGAGATGAGGAAGCACTGCAAGGGAACAAAGATGCGTGGAGTCTCTGCCAAGCATCCCAATGGAGGGGAGTCTGTGGTTTCTGCAGATGGTATAAAGCTTAAATATTGCATCTTTAAGTGTAGAAATCTTTGCTAGCTTGCTCAAGTGGTAAGAGTCTGTGCCATGGGGCTCACTGGAGTTCAGTTCACAGCTTTGCCTTTTAACCTTCCATGTTTTGATTTGCTTCCCACTCTTTTACTCATTCTGCCTTTTCGGGAGCTTTCTGCCCTTCCCTGCTTTCTCACCAGGGCAGCAAGTGGGACCCTCAGCAGTATAAACACTGCTAACTTGCTCTTCCAGCCCCCAGTGTTGGATTCCTCATTCTGCTTCTATATAATTCATCTCCCAGTACTTTTAAAAAGCACAAAACACTAACCAGGTCAGCAGCAACCTTATTATCACAGACTCCGAGTCTCTGGGAACTGTAATCCCGTTGTTTGGATGAGCTCGTGTCAGTTTTGCTTTCTGTCGCCGCTGCACAGTCGCTGACACAGATGATGTTTGACTTTGTTTTTTCGTTGCCGAGTGCAGCTGAGACTGAGCCCAGTCTGGGGCCAGCGTGTTCGGCCAGCAAGTCTGCAGGCACGAAGTGGGCAGGGAAGCGGCTGCGTGACGGGGCTGCCCAGCTCTTCCCGGCACAGTCTGCAGGTGACCACAAGTCTGGGCATCATTAAGGGACAAAGGTGTCTCCTTCAGAGACAGCTAGTGACCCAGCTTCAAGTGTCAGGCACTCAACACGGAATACACACAGCTTGCTCTGAGCCCACAGTTTTCTGCCAGCTTGGGTGATAATTTCTGTTTACAGCACAGTGGCGTGACCTCTGTCCTTTCCTTGACTCTTGGCCTTTGGCTCCGCAAGTTCTGGAGCAGGACAGAGGCCATGGCTCTGCATTCATCCAGGAGAATGCTGGCTGGCACTCCAGTGGGCACTGGTAGAAAATGCTCTTCCAGCTGCGTCCTGGAAGTGCTCACATTCCCCATCACATCATAGTTCACGCATCCCAACAGACCACCTCCTCCCATCCCTGTCTCGTTTGGAATTTACTTTCCTTGCTGATATATCACTATAGACATTCCTGTTATTCCAGCAGGCAGCTAATCCTCAGGGATTTCTTGCTAAGCTGGAGTCTCAGTGAGAGCTGGCTGCAGCAAGTTCTCTGGGCCTGTAACAGCATAAAAACGGTTTCATGCTGAACCTGGAGGTCAGCAGTGTCAGAGCTGCCATATTCATGGCGAGCCAGGAAGAATCCCTTGGCTAAATCATCCTGTTTTGTCTCTTTCAGGTTCGGTCCATCAGCATCAATGTGAGGAAGAACCTTGCTTTCAACACACTGAGCCAGGAGCTGCTGCTGAAGGAATTCTCTACGATCTCTTGAAGCAGGGATGCAGCCGCTGCGCAAGGCTGACCAGAGACGGGCCTGTCTGGGCAGGGACACTCCAGATCTGCAGCCGGTCGCCCCTTGCCTTCCACCCGCAGAAGGGACTGCATTTCTTCTAGGGGAAAGCCTTGCTGCTCTGTGTTTGATCCCAAAGGCGTGTGTTTCAACAGGACTGAGGCTGAGGAGAGGTGATGGGCATGTTGAGGAGGAGGAGGAAGCAATTTTATAAGGTGCCATGGGGGTGGGCAGCCATTCCGGTAATGTCGCAATGGGAGACTCCCTCCGCAACCTCAGGGAAGATGCACTGGAAACCTTTGTAGCAGAGCTGGGCAAAGCTCACAACCAAAACAATAAAACCAGTCTGGCTGTGTGAGAGAGTTCTGGGTTGGGATCGCTTGCCTGCTCTACGGAGAAAGCTCTCTGATCCCAGGTGAGGGCTGTTCTTTTTCCATCAGCCTGGATCAACCTGACCTCCCGCAGTGCAGGTCAAATCCAGTGCCATCCCACTGGGAACGGCTTTGGGGTATAAAACAGCCTCCCCAAGGGCAGACCCTGCTCACTGCTGGCTCCTTGTGTCAGATGGTGTTACTTGAACCAAGTCATTGGGCTACTGGAGAAGGAGAAGTTTTGCCTCTAAGGCTGTTGGCGTATGGTGTTCAGTCTGAGCCAGTATGCAAGAATATGGGTCATCAAACAGAGCACTTTGTAATTGGAGACCAGCTCTGCTTGGGGTCACTGTTGGTTCCAGTAGTCCAGCTCATCTCTGCTGTTTCCAAGGTTGAGGGACATTTTTAGGTACTCCATTTCCATGGGGCAGAGGACAGGTTAACTCCCTTGTCCCACTCCTCTTATTGCCCATCAGAGACTGCATTGTGACAATCCTCCTCTTCCTCACGGGATCATCTGCCTTGCAAGTGTTTGCCAGTGCCTGGTGACCTTCATGAACTAAATCCCTGTTTTTTCCCTTGTGTGTAGCACGCAATTAAAATGTGGAGAAGTAGTTACTTCACTTTCTCGCTCGTCCTCCCATCTTCACCAAGCGACTTGCAGCAACAGTGTGCTGAGACCTTCCTAGGGAAGAGCTCTGGGATGATGCCCTGGGGCACAGGCAGACCTGTCTGTGCCAGAGCTGAGGTTCTGGAGGTGCCCAGGTCTGGCAGAGCCTGTTCCCAGTGCTGGGTCAGGCTGCCAACTCAGGAATACACTGCGTAAAAACCCGCTCCCTGCTCGTGCGTTTGCAGCTCCCAGCAGTGATGTTAGGATCTGGCCTGACTTGGTGGACTGAAGTAGAGAAGTTATTTACATCTCAGATCCATATTTTTTTTTCCTCTAGAAAGCAGTTTTTATTAAAAAAAAAGTGCCTGGTCCACCTCTTGCCCTTGTAGGTTACTGTGAGTGATGTGAATGTCATGCTCATTCTCAACCATTTTTAGGCAAGGCTTATTCATGCCAGCATGTGTTAATGGTGTTAATGTTTCATCTTTACATGCCATGAGCATGGGAAACTGAAAGCTGTGTCCTTCGCCACCCACTGGTCACAGCACTCGATGGAGACCATATATTTCCCTTGGGAGCACCAGCTTCTCCCTGCAGAAGATACTTTGCCTCAGCATAGAATTGTCTGGCTTTTATCAGCTAAGCCAGACACTTATTTGCTTTCCTGCCGTGCAAGTGTGTGGAAATGCGTACATGTCAGAGGGACGGTGCTTGGGAGAGCAAGCAGACTTCATAAAAACATTCCGCTTGAGAACAGGCCAGGGCATGTAGAAGACGGCCATTTCTCCAGTGAAAAATGAGTGAAAATGGTTTGTAGCATGTGGCACTTGTCTATATGTGTGGGGAGCTCTTGCTAGACCCTCTGAGGGGGGGAGTTTCTTCCCAAAGGGGGCTTGAGTTGCTTCCTTGAGGTGTAGCCCCAGCATCACTGCTGTCAGAGCATTGAGTCACCCAGCCATCCACATGCCTCCTTTTGTCTGATCCTGCTTAGGCTGAGACTAGACAGATAGGTGATACAGTTGGGGGTGAGCCTGCCTCTGCCTCAGCAGCCTCTGGGATTTTCAGCTTTACACTCTGGGCTCAGACATTGAAGGTCTTATCTGCCCCATGGTGCTCCCTTGCTGGGATGAACTGGGAAGCACAGGCTGTGACTGGGAGCAGCTCCTGCGGTCAGCCCTTGTCCAAGGCTGAGCTGGGGAAGACTGTGACACATGTTCTCTTGTCACGCTGTCACTGAACTGAGCACTGTAAATGGATGTACATACACACCTAGAGCTCAATAAATAGCAGAGCCCTGCATGTCCAGAGTGTGCAGTGTTTGTCCTTCACAGAGGGGAGAGTGGGGGAGTTATGGGGTGGCCCTGTCACCATTTGGTGACATGCTGGCTGCAGCAAAGCAGTCACTTGCCCTTGGGCTCTTCCCGCCTGTGCAGAGGGAGATTCTGGTGCTGCTCAGCAGTGCCTCCTCCTTGGTCCAGGCTGCAGGTAGCAGCTGGTCCTGAGCATCCTTCTGCCCCTTACTTGTCCCTGGGGCTGCCAGTGGGGAAAATGGGAGCAAGGCTGAGAGCCTGTGGATGTGAGCGAGGGATGCAGAGATCTACCTGTGCACGGTATGATGCTCTCTCTGCTGCCAGTGTCAGCAAACTCCTGCTCGCAGATTTTGCTGCAGATTTGCCTATTTTGTTAAACACCATACTACTACTTGTGTTTTGAGGCCAACTTGAACTAAGCAGAAAGTCATTTAGTTCGTAACATTCAGCCTCAGGACATGGCTGATGGCCCCAAACTTTCCTGTATCTGATCTGAGCTGCTGGGTGTATTTTATTATATCTAATTCATAACCCAGTCTATTATTGGAAGAGCTGGTTTTGAGGCTTGGGGAGTGTGGGGAGAAATCAAGATTGCTGCCTTTAAATTAGGCAGCTGCTGCAGGGAGACAAATATTTTACAAAATAATGACCAAATTCTAGAGGAGAAAAATTGAGTTTGAGCTAAACTTTGGAAGGAGTTATTAAAAATTGATTCGTAAGTGCCACTGTGATTTTTAGTATTGCCTCTTCTTCCCTAACTCTTACAGGTCCCATTTTTCATGCAGACTTGAGAGAGAGGCAGCTCCTCAGGAGCTAAGTCCCCTGTGCCCGGGCTGTGGGTTGTCAGAGGAGGCGCTGCCTGCGATGGTTTGGCTGCTTCTCCAGGGTGTCAGGAGCAGGTACTCAGACCCCTGAGTCTCACGTACAGTGGCCAGAGAGCCCAGTGCACCTTTGCTCACCTGCTCTGTTTGGTTTGCAAAACTCTTTGTCCTCTTCATCCCCACATGTGGTGTGGTGGGGCTGTATCTCTGTGGGATTGAGCTGCCTTCCACATGAGCCTGTCCTGGTGCCCGCTGGGGCGCTTTTCTCTCCCTGCCTGAAGAATTGTGTGCTCTCCCTCTGCTCCGGGGTCCTGCCAGGCTCTTGCATGGCGGGTGTCAGGAGGAGAAGCCTGGGGAGAACGATCTCCTGGACAGCAATTGCACAGGGGATCACCGCCAGTGTGCGCCATCTGCCTCCCCACATTTCACTCCTAGGATGGAGCCAGGGGCCAGGAGGGCAGGAGGAGCTGGTGTCCTTCCCAGCCTGGTGCACAGCAGAGGGAGACGCTGTTGCCCCACTGAGCCGCGGCTGCCATCGTGTGTGTTGGGGCTGGTGCGTGGCCAGTGTTCTTCGGTAAGATTTATGGCTGGCTCTTGGCGCTGGCAAGCACCTCTCTATCTCAGTGTCAGCACCAATGCTTCCTGGATATTTATTCTCCTCCCTGTTTTCTGAGCTCTGTTTTCTTGTTTGGTACTTGTTGGGATGAGCAGGGGCTGTAACCTGTCTGTGCTGAGCAGGGTTGTCCTGGACAAAGGTTTATCTTCATGAAGGTGATGGGGTTTTCTTGGCAGATGAGCCATTGCGATAATATGAAAGGGGTAAAACCCAGCTTTGGGAGCTGCAGAACATCCAAAGGGGCCAGGATAAGATGTGCTTTTCCCCTAGTGGACACTAATTAATGCCTTCGCTGATGCTTTCAGGGAAGTGCAGACACTAATGTAAATCATGAATGAAAGTCTGGGCCAGAAGGCTGGAGAAGGGCTGTTACAAGGCCTGTGGGACTTGGACTTCCCTGTGGCTGCTGGAATCCTTTGTGCTGGTCAGAACCCTGGTTCTCCCCGCTGCAGCACAGTGTGGGTGAGCTCAGGGGGACATTGGACAAACACAGGGGTGACACCAAATAAACGGGACAGGCAGCACCCTTTGGGGAGCATCGCTGGATGCTTGCCTCACTCCTGTTGTCTTTTTAAAGCATCTTTAGGCAACCCTTAGCAGCCCCTGTCATCTCAGTGTGTCCCAGAGGGCTGGGACAAGTGCAGAGTCCTGTCCCCTGCGGGTTCAGCTGCTGGGGCTCCGTGCCACATTCCCCTCTCCTGGCTGGAGCACGGGCCGGGCTGTGCTCCGCAGCCTCTGCTCTCCCGTGCTATCCCTCCAGGGCTAATTGAATCATGTGGCTGGAAATTGAATCCAATTGAATAGATTAAATGAGCTGGGCTCGCTGCAGCGCAGCTCAGAGCCTTGCCAGGCTGCTGCCAGAGGCTGGAAGCTCCCGGGAGTCCCATGGGGGCACGAAGGGGCTGGGGAAGCTGCAGGGAGATGGACACCCACTGGGCTGGGCTAGTTCTCCAGCTCTGCTTTGGCAGATGGACCCTCGACCATTTCTCGGTGATGTGCAGTCTGGCTGGGTCCCAGGGCCCACAGGTCACGCAGGCATGCACAGGTTGAGTTTTGCTTGTTTCCTCTCTGAAGCAATTAGTGACTAATTAGCTGGAGCCCCTCTGCTCCAGGGTTCAGCCGGGGCCCTCCTGCTGGTGTACGTGGGTGAGGATGCTCTGATGACCTGTGGCTGCAGCAGCCATGGCTGTGCCCTGCTCAGCAGCTTCAAGCCAGTTGCTCTCCCAGCCGAGGGCAAGTGATGTTCCAGCAGGATGAGTCTGCACTTCCCAGGTCCCCACACCTGACTTTTGGCCCCTTTGCTGTGGCCATTGCCAGGCCTTGGGATGGGCAACAGAGGACCGTGTGCTGAGACCACAGTCAGCACAGGTATCCCCTCCCACAGAGGTGAGCTCGGACATGGCGCTCTGCCCTGGCAGAGCAGGAGGACATGTGTCCATAGCATGGACTCGCTCCTAACAGAGATGCACACGCATTTTCAGAGCAGACCTGAGCTGCTGAAAGGGCCCTGGTGTGGTGTCCAGTGTGGTGTAAGTGAAGGGTGGATATAGTATCTCATTCCTCTTTAAATAAAAGCTGAGCCCACAGGCACTGAGCACACAAACACATGATGCTTTAAAATGCTGGGAGGGCTCAAGAGACACAGGGTATATCCTAAGTCCAGGAATGCTTCATTCCCGTCTCCGCTCTCCAAGTGCTTTTCTTAACACAGATTTTGTATCTGTTATGCAGAAGTGGCAGAGAAACATTCAGGGTGGGCACAGAGCCCCCTGCAGCCCGCCCAGCAGTGGGGCTGCGCTGGGGAGTTCCCTCCTTGCTGGAGGTGTGGGCAGAGGCAGGTGACCTGCTTTTGAGGATGCAAAGCGTGATGCAAAGTCCTTTCTCCCTCCTGCGCACCCAGATTTCTCCCACCTGCTGATTTGCATTTGACAAAGGAGATTCCCTTTCTCCTGCAGCATTCCTGCTTGCAAGGCTCGCCCGGCAGCTTGCAGGCATCTGTTCCTCCTCAAGCTTTGCAAGATTTTCAGCAGCTGAAATTCCCCCCTAGAAATGAATCTCCCAGTGGCTCCTACCTACTCATGTGTCTCTGCAGGGTGGGTTTGCAGAGATGGGAGTTGTCCTCCCCCGTCTGCCCCAGCTGCCTGTGTCCTGGATGATGCCCTACTGGGCATCACCTCCCCAGGACCTGCCGGTCTGCTGAAGCTGCTCCCCTGGTCCTCAGACCAAGGGGCTCATCTAGGCCTTGTGCCATCCAGATCCACTACATCTGAGGATGTAGTAAATACTGTTGTCTGTTCCAGGGTGAGGCCATTTGCCCAGGCTGGAACTCCCCTGCAACCGCCTGCATGGCCAAGAGCATCCCTCCTCCAGGCTGGGGGGCTGCGTGGACCATGGGAGGGGAATAGCCCTGGTGCCAAGCTGCTCATCTCCATCTGAGGCTGCTGTTTTCTGGCATTTTTGCAAGGAGCGAAGCTGGCTTAAGTAGCTCCAGTTTCTGCCCTCTGCCCCTGGAACCGGCCCCGGGGTGCTGCGTCCCATGTCCCAGACTGGGAGCTCCCCGGGAGCCCTCTCTGCTGGGGCAGCAGAGCTGTTGTTCACTGCCGAGTGTAAATCTGAACCCAGAGGCACAAGGCGACTGCAACCAAAATAAGATTAATGGCATCTGTTGAGAGCACATCCCGAGGACTGCTATTGATGACCATGGCTTTAAAATACTGTTAACAGTGGATAAAGCACCATGATTTAGAGCACTTGGCAATTACATCTCTGTTTGAAATTTCCTAAAGATAGGATCAGACTCCCAAGTCCTGCTCTCTGCTTTTCCAATATAATTAATAAGAATGGAGATATGCAATTAGACAACACGCAGGCTGGTAGGGCAGATCGATGCCTTGTGGTTACCTAATGAAGTGTTAAATTGCATCTTTCTCCCTCCCTGTCCCCCCATAACAGCCACAGCAGACTGTTTGTAGAGGGCTTGCAGGGCTCATGGCTGGGGGAGAGCTCCCTGCACCCCAGCTTGGTGGGGTGCAGACCCCAGTGCTCCTGCCGGCTTTCCAGGTTCTTGTTGCTCCTCTGGAGGGGAGCAGTTTGGGATCATCTTGGACTTTGTGTCGAGGCTGGGGTTTTTGGCAGGGCTCCGTGGGGACACATGCATCGGCAGCAGCTGGGAGGGGTCTGCTGCCCCCAGAGCTGGGAGGGTTCCCAGCAGGGAACTGGACATGTGGATGAGCTGAAGGGACCAGCCCCATATTGCAAGGTGAGTGTTCTGGAGATGAACAGGGATGGCTGTGGGTGGGCTCAGCTTGGTCCAGCCTGGGTCTGGACAAGGCTGGTGGCAGCCTGGCACAGCTCTGCCTGCAGCAGGGCTCTGCACCCAGTGCTCCAGGCAACACTGGAGCATCCCCAAACTCGTCCCCTTCTCCAGTTACTCTGGAAAAGGCTGCGCTGGCCACACGCTGACCTGGGGACAAACAAGTCCCCTGGACAGCACAGCCCCACACACACCTCCCAGCCCCTCTCACCATGGCACAGAGCCATTCCCGGCTGCAGCTCAGCTGCCTGGGGAGCAGTGTTAATCCCATGCAGATGTCCTTTATCGAAGCACTGCTGCTGCTGACAGGGTGACAGATGGGCCACTTAGGGAACGTGCCTCGTGTCTGGGCCAATGCAAACGAGTGATTTCCATCACAGTGAGGGTGGATGGGTGGTCCCATGTCCCTGCCTCAAGAGACACACAGCCCAAGGTGCACCTCAGGGTGCAGCACCCCTCACGCCCCCAGCTCGCCTCCCTCCCTCTCCTGTCCTGCCTCTGGTTCTCCATCCCCATCCCACCCCACTGCTGGTTTATGTGGCCCTGTTTCCCCCATGGTTTTCTGCTGCTCTCCTCAAGACGAGCTCGGGGACCTGGGTGCTTCCACAGGACCTCTGCCCACCCCAGCAGGCTGGATCCAGCCGTCTGCCCATCCTCCACACTTGCGTGGCCCTGGGCGCTGGGGCAGGGGCTTCACGGTGAGCTGCGCCCCATTTGCTGTGGAGCCCGCACCACTTCTTGGCCATCTGGGGCATGACCTTCCCTCCCACTTACCCTGTGTACTGGGATCTGGGCTTGCAGGAGCTGCCGGAGCTCTTCCATCCTCTGGAAATGGTTAATTCACTGTCATCTGCCACAGGACAGGCCACCAGCCCTACCTGCAAATGGCTTCTGCCCACCCCAGATCTGCTGACTGTTTTCATGGTGGACACAGCCAGCAGCAGCAGGGGCTGTGCAAGGCACAAGAGTGTTGATTAAAGCCTCGGATGCCACTCAGGTGATTTTCCTCAGCCTGGCCCAGCCTTTCTGCATCTGCCGCACGTCCCGGTGAGACGTGCTGCAGAGGATGCTCTCTGCACTCCGGTGTGACTTTGCTGCCGTGTCCGTCCCTGGCCAGACGTGTTTACTGAGATGCCTCTGCACCCAGTGCACCCGTGGCAGGGCCCTGCCTGGGTCCGAGCTGGCAGGCAGAGGCTGGACCTATTCCTGCAGCAGAAAGGCAGCAGTGGCCAGCAGTGGGCTGCTCCCACCCCAGCATCTTGCAGACCCCTGGCCCCCAGTGCCCGGAGGAACATTCAGGAGAGGACGTTGCACTTTTTCTGAGCAGAGAAAGGCTCAAAGTCTGTGAATCCTGGCAGGATGCCCATCTCTCGTGTCTGCTAAGGAAAGGAGCCGTGACCAGCGAGCAAGTGAGCTGTGTCCCCCATGTTCTACACTGCGGGGAAGGTGGGCTGTGTCAGCCTGGCCCTGGGGCTGCCCCATCCTACCCCATGGTATCCACCAACCTGCTTAACTTTCCCCCCCTCTCCCCAGCCTGGCAAAGTATCTTTCGCTTGCCTGCAGGAACAGGAGCACTTAGCTGGGATAAAAATAGCCATGTTTGCCTCCCAATGGACAAGGGATGGCAGAAGGTGAAAACTTCCCCTGTGCAGCTCTGCTGGGCCCTCCATGTCTGCAGTGGGATGGAGCTGCAGGATGCTGGAGATGGGGCGGGTGAGCCTGGGCACCGCTTGTGCAGCCCTCCTGACTGAGGCCACCTCCCTGGGACACGGCTGGTCCCCAGGGGCTGCCAAGTAGATGCAGCCCAGGGTGTGATGGAAAGGATGGAGGAAGGAGGACGGGAACGGCAAGGAGCAGCAGGATGGACAAGCCCAGCAGCGCAGGGGGTCCCTGGGCTGGCCAGGCTCCAGCTCTGCTCATCAGGCTAAGCAGAGGGGGCATCGCCAGGGCTGTCCCAGGAGTTTCTCTCCAGCTGGTCTGTACATGCAGGTTTTGTGGCAGTGGCCGGGCCATGGGGAGGTCTGGGGGAACGTGTTTAGTTCCCTGAGCATTTCTCCACTGCGTTTTCCCCTCTAAATGGCTCTTATTTTTAGATCCAGGCAGTTGCTAAGCATCACTGCCTCGCTAAGGCGGCTTCTTTCATGGCTTGACACCAAAGCACGCTGACAACACGCTGCCGCGTGAGCCCGGCCCTCCCTCCCTGCTGCTCTGGATTCCCTTTCTGTCCTGTGGCTCCCATGGGCCAGGAGGGACAGGCTTGAGCACAGGGACTGAGACAGGATACTTTGCCTTGCCCCTGGCTCCTGACCCCCTCTGTCTGTCTGCATAAATCAGAGGATGAAGGGAGGAGAGGTGGGAAATGCTGGGAGCTGGGCAGTACCTCAAGACGTGCCCAGGACCCGTGGCACGGTGCAAACTGGCAGCACATGGTCGGCGGTGTGACAAAAGCCCCTGGTTTTGCCCATGGCAGGGATTCTCCCGGGGCTGGCATTGTGCACAGATGGCAGCAAATAACTGGGGACAGCAGCGGGACCTCTAGCCCCAGTGCCAGATGTACCAGTGGGGCTGTGAGCTCCTCTCTTGGCAGCACCGTACCCCTGAAAGCCCGCCGCAAGGTGTGCTGCTGCATCACCCCTTCCCTGGGGCTGCAGGAGATGGGGGAAAATCCTGCTAGAGGCTGCAACTGTGAATAGGCATCTCATGCTTAGGTTTGAGGGTGGCAGAGAGGACCTGCTCCTGTGCTTGGCTGCAAGCAGGGGGACCTGGGCCACCCTTCCCTTGTGTCCCTTGGCCACTGCATGTCCCCTCCACCTCTGATTGATTTCCCATGCAGCTTCTCCCTGATGGGGGGATGCAGCAGCTGCTGTGGCTGGGGTCCCCCTTCCTCTGTAGCTCCTGGGGATCCCAAGGCACAGCCCAGCATGGGCACCAACACGCAGAGCTTGGGAGACCATCTCTCATCTGCTGTGGGTGGGGGTCCACGCTCCTCCTGCCCCCAAGCCTTCTCCATTCCCACCCCCTTCTCCGTCCCTGTGTGGTCCCTGTCCCCCAGCGCTCTCCCATACCGCCGGAGACCCCCATCTCGGTGCAGCCCGGAGCAGCTCCCTCCCTGCCTCTTCCTCGCAGTTCCCCCCCGGCCGCCGGGGACAGCCTCCTCCCGCCCCCGGCCGTGCCTCAGTTTCCCCGCGGCGGCGCGGCGCAGGGCGGCGGGGCCGGGCCGGCGGCTCCCGGGAGGAGGCGGGGAAGGACGGGAGGGAGGGGGCGGCTGTGCCCAGCCCCGGCGGCGGCGGCGGGGGGGAACGGGGCGGCTGCGCGCTCCTGCCTGCCGTACCGAGCCGTACCGAGCCGAGCTCCCCGGCACCGCCGGCCCCTTCCTGCTGCCGCGGTGAGTGCCGCGGGCGGCGGGGCGGGGGGAGGCGGCGGGCGCGGGCCCCCCCTGCCCGGCGGCGGAGCCCGTGCGCCCCGTCGCGGTTCCCCCCGCCGCTCGGCGGGGCGGGAAGATGCGGAGCAAGGGCAGGAAGGAGAGCCTGTCCGACTCCCGCGACCTGGACGGCTCCTACGACCAGCTGACGGGTGAGTGCCGCCCGCCGGGGAAGGTGCAGCAGCCGCTCGGGACCACGGCGCGGTGGCGGCCTCAGGCACCCGACCCGGGCCCGGGCACCCCTGCCCGCCCGCCCGCTTCCAGACCCGCCTGAGCCCCGGCCCCCTGCCCGCCCCGCTTCGCCGCACGCCTGGTCTGGGGAGAGGGGGCGGCCGCGACCCCGGCGCTGGAGCAGGGGGACAGTCCCGGGCCCGGGGTGGGGTTCCCCGGGGGGCTTAGAGTCGATCCCAGCCGGGCAGAGGTTTCCCCGTGGTAGGTTGGCAGGGAAAAGGCCCCCACCGGGGGCTGGGATGCTTGGATCGCTTTTGGCTGCCCGCAAGCACACCCTCACTTGAGACAGCAGGGTTTGGTGCTGGGCTTTCTCTGCCATGTCTTGGACCCCACGCAGCACCCTCGGGTGGCACAGCAGCACCCTGGCTGCAGGTTCTCCCAGAAACGGAGAGGCTCACCCCGCTCAGCAAACCTCAGCAGTGCCACAGAACCTGGTGTCTTCTTCACCAGTCACTTAGTGTCCCTCAGCATCTCCAGAGATGCTCAGCCTCCAGATGGGATGGCCATGAGCTAGGGAGGCCAAATATGACCCAGTCGTGACCCTATTGCATCCCCCTCCATCATTTGCCACAGCAGGGAACTCCCTGGATTCCCACATCCCACCACAACATCCGTCCATCCCTCACACCTCATTCCCCACTGTCTGGTAGTGAAGCAGCTGGGCTGGAGCTGGCAGCACCCCTTTTTCCCCATGTGCTCTCCACAGATCAGGCCAAATCCTGTCCCCTTTCAGTGCCTCTGTCACAGGAGCTGTGAAATGGGGCAGCAGTTCCCACCTGCTTCCCAGGACCCACGACAGAGCCAAAGCTGTCCATAGCCGGCGGGTTGGGTGCCCTCGTGCTGCAGGCACTGAGGTATGTGCACAGGCTTCTCCCTCGAGTCCTGGTGATGCCTTTCCTGCCACAGTCTGGAATAGATTTTAGGCTTTGCTCTGGGGTTTCGAGGAGGTGGTGGTAGCAGGGCAGGACCTCTGCTCTACTTTCCTGAGCAACTCCATGTGTGGGAATTGCTGCTTGCTGCCTGCCCAAACGTGCTGCAGGCAGGATATTTTTGAGCTGTGTAGGAACTTGGAACCCACACACAACTTTTGGTTTCTCCGGTAACTTTAAAATGTCCATATGGATTTAAATCAAACCAAAGTTAAAAATAAATTCCAATCTCTCCAAGGCTGAGACCTTTTATGCCTGGGCTTACGTCTGAGCCAGCCGTGCAGCAGCAACCTGGGCAGAGGGGATCTGTGCCGCTGTGCCAGCCCCGCGTATGGAGATGGGGCTGCTGAGGAGCCTTGGGGGAATAAGACTGGAAATATCTGCCTCATTTCTCAGCTTAGGAAACAGAGGCCCTGGGAGGGCACGTCATTCTTTTGCCATTGCTGTCAGGTCAGTGACCTGCCAGGGCAGAGCCAGTGGTAATGCCAGGGAGGAGAGGGAGCTGGTCCCGGCAGCACCGATTTCCCCTGCGCTGGCTGAATGCACTGGAGCTGTCCCTCCCTGTGGAGGGAAAGTTGTTTTTCTCCCAGAAAGAGTGTGGAAGTGATGCAGGCAGGAGGAGAAGGAATGCAGCCTTAGCTCTAGGGGGGGTTTAATAGCTCAGGCTGCTGCCTGCTAACCTGGCCTGGGCCCTCCTGGTTCCCTGGGGATGTGGTGAGGAGCTGGGACCCCTGTGGGGCTGTAGTGAAGTCCCAGGGTGGAGCTGGCAGTGCCAGCGTGGGCTTAGTCTCTCCCTGCAGATGGGAGGGTCCCTGCTGGCACTCGCTCTTTTGGTAGCTCAGCTCTGCCTGGGGACAAGCATGAGCAGTTTTGGGTGTTCCTGCAGTCTTGACGACCCCCATCCATCAGGGTCTATCAGGGTTTGGGGGGTATCTGCCATGCAAGAGCTGCTAACTGAGAGACGATTTGATGTCAGGCGATGCGACAGCCCCACAGCAGCTCCAGCGATTGCTGATGTGTATGGGGACAGCAGTCAGTCCTGCTGCCTTCCTATCACTCTCCAAAAACAGGGGTGAGGGAGATGAGACCCCCATCTATGCATGCCTGGAGAAGGGTTAGCAATATCCCCTCCCAAAAGAAGGAGAGAGGTTAAGGGGCAGCAGGACCTCCAGCCATCCACAGGGTAGAAAAGCCCCACACCTTCCCCAGCAGCACACTGAATTTTAAATTTAAAGAGCTGTTGAAAATGGAAGTGCAGTGACAGCCCCCGTCCCTGTGGCATCTCCAGAGATGTCTGGCGACCCTGACCCCAGATGGAGCAGCCGTGGGCTGTGCGGGCTCATGGCACGTGGATGTGTGTGTGAGAGGCGAGAGCGCCTGAGTGAATGAAAGCTGCCTGTGTGTGAGCAGCGGGGAGGGCAGCACTGGCTCCTGTGATGGGGAGACATGGGCCAGCAGCGCTGGGGCAAGCCAGGATGGACTCTGCCTATGCCGGGCCCCAGTGCAATGGTGTGGGGTGAGGGCAGGCACCAGCCATGCCACTGCTGAGCCTGGGGCTGGGCACCTGCCTGGGTGCGAAGGAGAGAAATGTTTCTGTTACACCACTAGGAAATTAAACCGGTCATTTTCTGGAGTATTTAGATGATGCTAGTGAGAAATAAAAGCCATCCATAAATTACATTATTCCTCTGCCCCTCTAATGGCATGAGCTATTAGTGTGCAAGCAGAGCCTGGAGCCAGTGTCTCAGGACTGCTCTGGACATGTCCCTCCGTGCAGGAAAAATGGGAGCCCGGTGCCACTTTGCCCTGAGGAGTGCAGGTACCGCATCCCCAGCCCTGAATCCCAGCAGCGTGAGAGATGAGAGAGGCTCAGAGCTGGCTTTCCCACCAGTCCATGGGGTTGTAGAGGCAGGGGACTGCCCCAGCCCCAGTTTGGGAGCAAGAGCAGGTGACCTGGGGCCCCATCTCACCCTGCGGGACAAGACCATCCCAGCTATGCTGGGTCCTGTGAGTGGGAGGGCACGTGCCAGCACAGGGTCAACGCCTGGGCTGTTTGGGGTGGGCCAAGTCCCCTAACTGCATTTTGGAAGTATGAGGGATTCATCTCCAGGGCTGTTCGTCCCCCAAAAAGGGCTAGGAGGCTCACTTTTCTCCCCTGCTTTTTCACCCCTGCTTTCTCCTTCCCGTTGTTGGGTTGCCAGGTCTCAAGCAACTGCTTTGCTCCACCCCAAAGGCAGCCAAAGGGTTTGCAGTGGGTGAACAATTGCTATAGAGACCGTCTGCAGAGTTTTGGGATCCTCCTGCCTCCCGAGGCACAGCTGGTGGGTGGGGACTCCCTAACTCTCAGCGCTTTGAGCAGCCCACCCAGTGAGCTGAAAACTGTAGGTACCAACATAGCGGCAGCGCCGCATCTGGCTGAGCCCTCCTCCCTACCTAGAGGAAGGGTGTTTCAGAGACGGTCTCTCCCGATGGTAGTAAGAAAGGAGAGATGGGGCTGAGCTGTTCCCTGCAAACATGCTGGGGGGAGGATGGGTCAATAGGGTTGATGAGAGGACAGTGGGAGCCGAGCTCCAGTCCCTGCCGCAGGGTAAAGCCAAAGAGCTGTGCCCCAGCGATGCATCTGCCACAGGCAGGTACCGGGTGATGGGCAGATCTAGGGCTGCGCCAGGGCCTTATTCTGCTGCCGGCAAACCCAGCAGCTCCATCGTGGCTGCTCACAGCCCATGATTAGCCAGGCAAGAGGAAAATCTTCACGAGCTGGCTGTAGTGTAGGACTTCCACCTGCAAGGGGGATAATTCATTTCCCAGGGTGTGGAGGGGGTTGTCAGTGCTTGTCTGTCCAAAATAATAGTGTGTGTAGCAGAAGCACTAGGATCTGCAGCTGGCGAATGGAGTGACGAGGCTGATGTGGTGTATCGAGGGCAGGAGGCAGGCAGGGGCCAGCTGGGCACCCGGCTGCCAGCGTGCGTGGCAGGTTGTGTGCTGTGCTGGATCCCAGGGAGGGGCACTGGGATGGGGACTGTGCCTAAGACCACAGCAGTGTTTTGCCCGTGCCCAGAACAAAGCCCCTTCTCTTGCCCAGTTGCTTTCTCAAACTGCACAGGAACATCCCTGGGTGCACGGCCCTGCCCACACAGGTCTGGCAGGGCCAGCTGCCTGCATCCCTGTGACCAGCAGCACGTGTGGGTTGTCACTGCCTCCTAGAAGCAGTCCCACAGTGACACACATCAGTGTCCTTCCCCTAGAGGGTCTGGCCCTTGGGAACTGTGTGTGCTGCCTGTCCCCCTGCTCCGCCGCTATCCTCCCTCCGTGCTGCTGCTGCTGCCGCCTCATGCATCCCCCCTCCACTTGCTGCTTCTGCTGCCCATGGCGGGGTGGTGAGGCTGGGCTGGAAGCCGGACTGACCCTCAGGCCAGGTCTCCAACCTCCCCAGGAGGGCCCCAGTCAGGGTGGGGTACAGTGGGGAAAGGTCTCCCCACTCGTGTGCTGGGGCGGGGGTCTCCCGTGGGGTCCCCTCTGTGCCAAAGCGCCCTGCCCTCCATGGCTGCTGCACCTTCCTGGGGTGATGGGAGTGTTGCCTGACTCTGCCTCATCTCTGTCTGCTCTTTCCTACTCTCTGGCATCTGTACCCCTCTGCCTCTTCCCTCTTTGCTGTCCTGGCTTGTCTGCAGCCCTTTGATGCTGATGAATCCCCTCTCATGGCGTGTTGTGGCCTCCCCTGACCAGAGGTTGAGACCCTGGGGCTCCTTGCCAGAGGGGATGCTGCTCTGAGCCTGTGCTGGGCCAAAGCCGCACAGAGGGTGAGGGACGTGCAGGTGATGCTACTGGGTGCCGCTGCCTGTGGGCAGGTTTGATTTTGCAGGTGGAGAGGCTGGAGCTGAGGTTTTGGCAGCCGCTGCTGCATCCTCGCAGGCAGAGGTGGGTTGGAGCCTGTGGGGAACTGGTGGCACAGGATTAATTGACAGGAAGTTTGTGGGTTTGGTCGGGGTGGTTACACAGCTGATTTCTGCAGATGCCGATGCATAATTCATGCGCTGTTCCAACTTCGGCCAAGGTGTACAACTCCTGCTGCACGAGGCTGGCGTTGCACGGGCAGGGAGGGGTTTGCTCTTTCACCATCTCTGTGTCCAGGCATGGAGAGGAGTTTTTCCCCACGTCTGGCCATATTGCAGCTGTAGAAGTTGTCCGGGCTCAGTGATGCTGCTTTACTGCTGTGTGTTGTGCTGAGACCAGCTGCCCCCAGAGCTCTGGGAGCCGGGACAGGAGGAGGTGTAGGGGAGTGAGCAGAACTGGCCCCTGGAGCAGGCTCTGGTTTCCCCCGGCCATATCAGGTCCATAAGTCCTGGCTGGAGCTGAGCCTCATGCCTTTGCCTTGCAGCCAAGGCATCAGGGGGTCACGCCAGCCCCGAAGGACAGAAGAGACCCGATTAGTGGAGCTGCCCTCCCCCTCCCTCACTGGCTCTTCTCATTAGTGGTGTTTTCATTAGGAGAAGTGGTTTGGTTTTGTTTAAGCCAAATTGCTGTGCTTGGGAGATGATAAATCCATCTGCTGGCAAATCGCTCTCCTGCCGCCGGGATGGATCCCAGCCCTGGGCTTTATTCGTGCTGCAGATGAATGAGCCTCTAGTGAAATGAATCTCCCTGCCATGCCCCGCTGCGGGGGCTGAGCCGGGCAGGCTGCCTCCCTGATGCCATGGCAAAGGGCTCTGGGTTGGGATGGGCGACCAAAATCCTCTGCTAAGGGGTTGCGGAGCGCTGGGGGTGGTTATTGCTGAGCAAGTGAACTGCTGGAGCTGGTGCAAGTGGCTTCCCTGGGTGCAAAGTGGGAGAGGAGCCCCTTTCCATGGGGCAGGGTCTTGTGGGTGGGTGCAGGGGTCCTGTTCAACCCACCGTCTGTGCCGGGGTGCTCTGCCAGCAGCCGGAGCTGGGTGGGTGCCATGCCATGGGGATGAGCGGCAGGACAGTGCACAGGACAGGGCTGGGGATGGGATGCAGGGGATGGAGTGGCCCTGCTCTCAGTGATACCCTACTGAGTGGCTTTGCAAAGGGGATGTGGCAGCAGGGCTGTGCTGGGTGGGAGGCTCTTATCAGGGTACTCCTGTCCCTGAGCTGCTGTGGCTTGGGCTACTTCTGACTTTTAAGTAAATTTGTCTTCCGCTTGAAATGAAAATGGGTGGTGCGGCCCCTGGGGAGCCGTGTGAGTAATTAACTTGTTTGGAAATGGAGCCCTGCAGGAGGGGAGCTGGGGGCAGGGTGGCTGCCACATTCAACAGGAGCTGAAGGGGATGAGGGGCATGGGGGACGTGTCACCTGCTTCTGAATTTGGGTCTCCCAGAATGTTTCCTCTCTGGTCTGGACAGGGTGACTCACCTGCAGATACCACTGGGCAGGGGTGCCGTACACCCGCGCGCCCAAGCTCTCACAGCATCACGCTCCTGCCCATGCCCAACAGCAGCCCCAGGGCTCAGGTCTGTCTGGCCGTAGGTGACCCCAGCCCTGTTTTGGCAGGAGAAACTGGGCTTTGAACCTATCAGGTCAGGGTCCCTCCTGTTCGAGTGTCTGGCACCCCTCCCAACCCCAGGAAGCAATTAGCATTGCTGCTGGGGGCTCTGGTGTGCGGCAAGAGGGTCGGTGTCCCATCCATGCTGCTCCTGCTCACCCTATCTGGGGACACTGGGGACCTGGGGACATTGCAGTCTGGGGGCCATACAAGCAGGTCCCCCATGGCTGCTGCAGTGCCCGTCCGATTCCTACACCAGCTCCACCCCCAGCAAGCAAGTGGGGGCTGTGCCCTGTGTGAGACAAGGGCACCACCTGCACATGGACAGGCCCGATCCACACTCCACTCGGAGGACCCTGGGCTGTAGCTGGGACAAGCTGGTGGCTTTGTCCTGGAGGGGAGGGACTGGTGTGGGGACTGTCTGGCCCACAGAAAGGTCCAACGAAGGCTGCACTGCCCACAGGCAGGCAGGGGATGCTCAGAGCCCCAAGGGCCAGTGCCAGGCTGGCAGCAGAGATGCTTCACCTGCAGCCCCTCTCCTGGGAGCAGGTCAGAGACAGCGAGGGAGTCACTAACTGCAGGTGGGCTGGTGGCATAAATCCGCTGCCCCAGCTCTGCCCTGTGGAGATGAAGGGACTGACTGGGCAGATCACAACACCCCTGGGCTGTCCTGCTATCCCTGTGAGCCACCTCCTGTGGCAGTGGCATTCCTGCTGGGAATGGTCTCGACACTCTGAATCAGAGGGAGGTTTCTTGGCAAGATGCTACCAGGAAAGACTGGCAGGACCCTGTCACCAAGCCTCTGTGGGGCAGAAAGAAGGACCCTGCTCCCATCTCCAGGCACTGACCCCAGCAGCAGGACTGGGATGCACTGGCTCCCTTAACTGTCTTCTTCTCATCACCAAAACCACATATTTGGACATGAAAAAAGTGCTTTTTAGGGATGAAGCATTGGTGACAGTCCGGCCAGGATCTGAGTCACAGGGAAGAGGATTTCCAGGGTTTTTCCCTTGGCCCAGCTGGGGAAGGTGCAGCCCTGAGAGATGCAGGGAGGCATTGGCAAACTTGCGCATCCTTGGATCACCTTCAGTCCCAGCAGAAGCCAGGGATGAACCATCCAGCTACTCTCACCTGGATACTGCAGCCCATCCAGCTGCAGCAGGGTGAAATGAGAGTCAGCCTGCTTGCTAACGAGATTAGACAAGCGAGCCACTGCTCCTGGCCCGTTTGGTTAATCGCTTCTTCCTAGATTGAATTTTTAAAAATTGCATTGCTTACAGAAAGCCCCTAAATGGGTTTAAAGGCAATAATCCACCCTGCCCTCCATCACTGCAAGGATCCCACTGAGCCTCCTTGGCAGTGGGTTGTTGAAGTCCCTTGTGTGTATCCGCGTGTCTCTGGTGTCCCCAGGAGGTGTCTGGCTGGGCTGGCCAGCCCTTGGTGGTTCTCGATTTACTCTGATTTACATCTGACTCCAGAGCAGGAGGGATGGCCGCTGGTGCTGGCTTTTGGGGTTGCAGCTCCTGGGTGGAGATGTTGTAACATGCTGTGGTTAGGGCTGATCACAGTGTCCCCTGGGGACATCTCAGCCCTCTCCTGTGTGATGGAATATGCCCTCAAGTACCTCTTTATCCCCTCCGAAGTCACACCTTCTGAGCCCAGGCCCTGCTCTGTATTTCTCATGCTGACCTGAGCAAATTTCCCCCGGCGCCCACCCTCCCCACTGGCCTCCCCTCCGCCGCCGTGCAAAGTGAGTCACTCCCCGGCACCAGGAATCTTTCATGTCATTTCCCCCTTTGCCGCAAAGTCATTAATGCAAGTGGAATAATTTGTTGCATAACGGAGAGGATCAGCAGGAGCTCCGCTGTGGCGGGTGACGCCTGGCCTCGGCTCCCCACACCCCGGCCACCGCTGCCCCAGGAGAGGGCGGCTCCATGGGATCACTGGCTGGGAGCATCCCAGGTCTTGCTGGGGTTGTGGTCCCACAGCTGCACTGTGCTGGCAGTGACGGCGTCAACTCCCTGAGAGGTTTTTCCGAAACTGCTGAGTCCCGCCGAGACCCTGGCTGGGTGAGATGGATGTGTTTCTTGTGGCCTCAGTGTCTGCTCACCCTCACACAGCTCCTCTGAAAGGGGCTCGTCCCAACTGCTCCATAGTGACACGGGCAAGAAGTGTCCCCTGCATTGATCAGGGGGAGTGGAGTGGCACCTGCCACGTCCATGCCTCGTACCTGCCACATGCTGCTCCAGCTCCTCTGAGCTCCCCAAGCCGTGGGGTCACAAGTGCTTCCCACCAGCAGTCAAATCCCTCCCGGCTTCTCACTTCAGAGCTGGGGACTTTGAGGTGTCCCAGTGAGGGTGCAGGCTGTGTGGGACCCTGTGTGGCTCAGGGCCCTGCAGCCCCCAAGGGCAGCTCTGGAACTTGCAGTGAGGTCCCAGCTGGCTGTTGCTGCTGCCGATAGCAAACCCATGCAGGGGATGCAAACCCAAGCATGGCCAGGGCTCCCTCCTCGGGACCTCACAGCCTCCTAAGCAGGGAGCTGGCTGGAGAGGGGACTCACTGCCCTCAGCCAGCCCACCTCAGGGCTGTGGGTGCTGGGAGCTCTTGCTGGAGTGACGCTCACTGTGGTTGTGGCAGATCTGGTCCCTCCCATGCATGGCAAGGGGGAGAAGGGCAAGGAAGGGTGCTTTAGATGTTAAAAGGCACGATGGAGGCTGCCCCTCTGCCCAGAGTTAATTTTCTTCTATTCCATGCTCAGCTGGGCATTAATTTAAAGATGCTGCAATGGAAGAGGGGGAGCCTGAGAGGACTGGGCTGAGAGCAGGAGGATTTAGTGAAGAGATGTGGCTGGGGCTGGGGGCTGCACAGGGGACTGCACAGGGGACAGTGGCATCCAATGGCACAGGATAGACAGGAGGGAGGAGGTGACCGTGCACCCCTCAGGAATGAGCCACCCCAGTGTGTCCCTGCTGTGACTATGGTGGTACCCAGTGGCTCCCACCAACCCCTGGAAGAGGACATGGGGGTGATGCTCTCCTTGTCACCAGGGAGAGCACTGTTGCTGGGTGGCTGGGTGACGAGGGGACCGTGGGCTGCTTGTGCAAAGCATGGCTGTGTCCCATGTCCCACCTTTGCCCCTTGCTGTGCCTGGGACAGAAGTTTCAAACCCAAGCCTGGGGGGGCCCAGTGGATGAACATTATGCCTGGCTCCATGGTGGGCAGGAAGAGGCCCTCCTCAGTGCCACATCCCAGCGGGGATGTTGTCCACTTACCCTAGCTGGGCAGCAATTCCCCTCGGTGCAGAGAGCTGCCCCAGAGCAGTGCGGGGAGGCAGGAGATGGTGTTTAATATTTCAAAGCGATTCATTGGAAACCTGCTGCTCCCCAGGGCTGGTCCAGACCCAGCATCCCCGGAAAGGGGCCAGGATTGGCGCCACCCCAGCACAGTGTGAACTGGAGTGGGAGGCTCTTTTGGGACCACATCCATCAGGGTAAAGGAGCCTTTCATCCCCTCTGTTGCCTGCAGACCTGAGGGTCCCACCTGTGCCCTGGGCCACAGCTCCGGGGCAGAGACGTGGGTCCCAAGGGTCTGCAGTGGCTCCCCAGCCGCACGCCACCCTGTGCCTCCCTCGGCACTGTTTGTTTCCTCAGCCCGCCCTGCTGTAATTACAACCCGCTGTCACTCTCTGGATAATACATCTTTGCTTTTATCACTGCTTAATTAAATAACTGTGGGGAAGTGAGGGGCTGGTAACCCCTTGTTTGCTGGCACAAATAACCTGGTGGCACTGGGGAGGTCTCTTGGCAGAGGGGCTGGATGGGGACAGCTGTGCCCTGGCTCGAGAGACATGGTTGAAGGTGGGGTACCTGCATGCCCCTGAGAGGGATGAAGTGCTGATTTTGTTGTTCATGGGCACAGCATCTCTGGCACAGATCTTTACAGGCCATCCCTGCAGAGGTGCTCTGGGTGCGACTGCCATCACCCCATCTGTAATTCTCCCCTCAGCTCGGAGCTGTGCCCACTGCCAGGCTGGGAAGAGCGTGCGGGCAGAGTGCCCACTGCCAGGCCAGCCACCTCTGCCCGCAATTAGTTGGTCCTAATGAGTGTCCCTGGCAGCTGCTGCTGGGTCAGTGAGCTCTGGCTGAGTATCTGTCAGTCACTCCCCTCCAGGGCCAGACACGTGGGTTCTGCACTGTCTGTCTCACTGTGATGGACTGGGGAAAGGTCTGTTCTGACAGGATTTCCATCTACCCAAGACAAAGCAATGCACTGAACTGCGGTGCCCTGGGTCCTCAGCCCAGCCCGGGTGGGAATTGATGAACGTCCCCAAACTGTTGCCAAGCCCCAAGGTTTGTGTTTGCCTGTAGCGATGAGCCAGTTCTCTTTGCAGATGCCATCCCCTCCCTTGCAGTGCTGGATCCCTGTGTGGCAAGAACCTGCCCTTCATTGTGCAAGCAGCATCACAAGCTATGCTTAGCTTTGGTCTCGTAGAGAGTGTGGGTGATGAGATGTTCAAGATGCATGGCTGGGGTAGGCTGGAAAATGTCCCCCAGTTGGGGACGGGCCTCCTGGAGCTGTGAGCAGCCCTGGGTATTGGGGAAAATGATGGGTCGGGGGATGGAGAGATTTTGGGGGCACCCTGGGGCTTCATGGCAGGATGCTGTGGGGAGAAGACCTCCCTGCCTGCATAGGGGTTACTTGCAGGCAGGGGAATGTGGGCTGATGTGCAGGCTCAGAGTGCCTCTCCTCCTGGTGTGCTGCCTGTCCTCCTGCCTGCCCTGGCTTTGCAGCCAGGGAGTTGTTTTGCACAGATCAAAGCCTGGGGGCATCTCTCATCTCAGCTTACCTTGGTCTTGCCTGCACCCCAACCCGGAGTGCAGGGGAGGATTTGGAGGTAATCCTTGTAGACGGGATGCTGCTGGCTAATTATAGCCGAGCTCTCTCTTTGTGGGAACCACAGCAAATTTTCCCTCGAGCCCAGGCAGTGATGGTACAAATCTGCTGCTAATTAGACTTGAAAGTCCTCCCGTGAGCTCAGGCGCGGGATGGATATTTGATTATTAACATATTTATTTCTGAGCCTCTCAGCAGGTTTTGCACAGGGAGGCTGTGCTCTCCCCCCTGAGTAACTGCCGGGCACGTTTATTCCTATCAAGAGTGCTTGGCAGCTCCAGGTGAGTGGGGGGAGGCGGTTCAGTTCTGTGTGCTTATTTTTTTGGGGGTGTCTTACCAAAGTGTGTGGAAAAGACATCCTGCCGATGCTGGGGATGTCCCAGGTGGGAGCACGGACCTCAGGTACTACTCTGTGCCTCCCACCAGCCCCTCTCCTGGGTGGGATGCTCCTGGCCCTCATGCCCAGGTGGGGAATCCAGAAATGTCTTTTCCCTCTTGCCTCCTGGGCTTGCTGGCTTCAAGCACTGGGTAAGTGGTGGGGTGGTGTGAGGATGACCCAGTGGTGCAGAGCTGGTGCTGAGCACCGTAACCCAACACAGAGCTGGCTGCAACAGCATCCCCGGGGAGACCATCCCTCCCTCTGGCAAAGGCAGACAAACTGCGATGGAAACGTTGCCTCCGAAACAACCAAAAATAGATTTCCTGTCCCCAAAATGTCAGTTTAAAAAGGTAGTCTCTGGGGGCGCCCTCGGGCTGGCAGTGGGCTGAGCGGGTGCCCTGGAGATGCTGGGTGGGCGGCCCTGCTGCCCCATGATGCAGGGAATGCAGGGGAGGGGGCCGGAGGGCTGAGCCGTTGCTTTTGGTACAAGTGGGGAGAGGGTTAGCGCTGAGGGGGGGTGCATCAGCCCAGCTGTGGGGCTGCGCAGTGTTTTGGCTTGAGGCTGGAGAAAGGTGCACGTGGGCTGTGGGCTGTCGGAGGGACAGCACTAATCTAGTGTGTTGTCCCTGCCCTAAGCCCCCCACATCCCCCTAGACAGGTTGTCACCCATCCAGGGGTTTCAGGCCAGTGTCAGGAGCTGTTGGCATGGGGACAGGTGAGGAGCCGTGGGTCAGGACCTCAGCCCCATCTCCAGCACCGCTTTGATCTCTGTCCCTGCTTTGTTGCTGCATCTCCCCATCCAGGGACGGTCCAAGCTGGGGAGCTGGGGGCAGCCACCTTGTTGCAGCACTGGAGTTATTAATAGCAGCCAAGCACTGTCGGTGCCTTCAAGCCAAGTCCATTTAGGGGGGATTCCAGCCATTTGAAGTATGTTTCCCCTCCCTGGGATCCCTTGGGCACCTTATCTCCCTCTCCCAGCTGTGCAGCCAGTGTGTGCCGGAGTCCCTGGATGAGCCACAGTGCTAATAGCCTTTCCCGTGCCATCAGCCTGGCAGCGTCTGGCTGGGTGATGGAGGGTACTCCGCTGCCTGCACATGTGGGAGCTGAGTTCGCATCCCAGCCCGTCCCTGCCGCGTTTCCTCCCATCACCATGCCGAGCCGGAGCTGTTGGCAGTAGACCGGACGCTGATTGCAAGGAAATTAGCCTCATGCCATCTCCCATTTATCTGAGCCCAACCTGTGCATGATTGCACAGGGCTTGTTAATTTGTCGCTGTCACCGTAGCTTGGTGCAAGGCTTTGAGTGTGGCGAGGATGGAGGGGAGCATGCTGGGGATCTGGGACATGTGGCAGCCTGCTGGCCATGGCCTCCCCTGGAGCAGATTTGGGAGCAGGGCTGGCATCGCTTGTGGGCAGGCTGAGTTTTTTCCCAGCCTCACAGTTCAGGAGGCCCCAGTGAGGCTCGGAGTGGGAGCTGGGGCAGACCTGGGAATGCAGGGTAGTGTGCTAGGGTCGGAAACCCCTGGTGCACCCAGTGAGGTGCTGTGGGCACGGGGCATGGTGGGGATCTGAGGTACAAAAAGATACGCCTGTTCAGGTTAAGGACATGCTGTGGCTGTGTTGTGCCCCAGTGCGAGCCGTGCACTCCCAGACGGTGATGACCCACTTGGATGGCTGTGCTCTTTGGAGGTCCTGGCAGCTGTGCTGCCCCACTGCGTGATATATCCTGGGTGCCACCTGTGTTGCTGTGCTTTGCAGACCCAAGCAGCTCAGAAATGGCCCCAGGTGCTCCAGGCAGGCTGTGATATCCTTGCTTACCACTCAGTAATTCTCAATGTGTCAGTCCTATAACCAGGGCTGGGCTCAGCTCCTGGCTCTTTTCCCTTCCCATGCCTCAGTTTCCCTGCAGATGTTGGTCCTGGTCTTTGCTCTCCCTTTGCAGGACATGGAGGCTCTCAGGGTGCACCCAAGAGGCTGGGTGGGGGTGATGGAGCCCGTCCCCCCCTACCTGGTCCCCTCCTCCCCTGCTGCTGCTACCCTGTGTGTGGGGGTGATTAATTATTCACGCCCCAGCAGGCGGGGGTGTCTGCAGCTGCCTGTGTGATGCCAATGGGGCCGATGTGCCACTGAGCACAGAGAGCTTTTCTGTGTAAATCCCTGAAATATTTAGCAGAAATGACTTAAAAAATGCAGCTTGAGAGGAGCTAGTGCCTTGGCATAACCTAGAGGCCTGGGGTCCATCATGGGGGGCAGTGAGGGTGATGGATGCACCAGGGTGGTCCCTGGGGGGCTCTGGCCCCAGTCTTTGCCCCACACCCACCATCCAAGTTGCTGGTAGAGCTTGTGTCTGTCTGTTCATCTGATCACCTATCTGTTGGGTCTTTCTTCTTGTCTCTGCTGTGAGACCATGGGGGTGCCCCCATCCTTACCCTGCATTGCAGGGGTGCTTTGGAGCTAAATGTTGGCTGGGGCATGTCCTGGTCCCCAGCTGGTGCCACCAGAGCCAAGCTGCTGCCCTGTCACCTGCTGTGTGCCGGCTGCTTGTAGTTTGTTGCTGAGGGACCAGTGCACAATGTTGGGCTGGGCTCCTTCCCTGGCAGCGCCTTCCTGAGCAGACGGATCACGCCACATGCATTTTTTAACAAGATACATCGGCTGAGAATGAGCCGAGCTGTCGCTGCAGGTTTGTGATCAAAGCCAGACATGCCCTGGCAGCCCAGGGGAGCGTGGCCCTGCACACCACGCCTCTCTATCACACGGCCAATTTACGGGGCGTTTATCCCAGCAGAGCAGGTTGGGGATCCAGCAGCATCGCAGATTGCAGATGTGTTGGCCCTGCATCCCTGAAGGTACCAGGATGGCCAGTGCTCTCCTGCCTGAGCATCTGACCTGAGCATCTAAAGATGAGGGCAGCCACAATGCAGAGCTGGTGCTGCTGTTGGGCTTCGTGCGCAGCCCTACACACCAAAATTGCACCTTTTCTGGGAGCTGGAGCAAGCTGGGTTCACTGGCAGCCAGGGTGAGGTAGGAAAGAGTTTGTGCTTGTTCTGGGATGTGTTTTGGGCCAGATTGTCAAGGAAGGAAGAGGTGGTAAGGGATGCAGGGAGCTGTAGCCATCTCTGAATGGCAAGGCACATGGAGGCAGCCAACTGTACCATGGCGGGGCTGCCCTTGGCCTTCGCAAGCTCACCTGTTCATGGATGCTCCCTGCACCTCGCCAAGGTAGGAGCTGTGTGCTGCCCCATGCTCTGTACATTGCAGAACCAAACCCTGGGGTGCATGGCCAAAGGCAGCATGGGCTCATGGTTAGAGCACACCGCTCTTCCCTGGCTGTTTGCCCCGCTCTGAGCCTTCCTACCACCTCCTTGCTCAGTTTGCTCCTGTCCCCCTTGCCCCCCAAGCCTGGTGGGGTGAAGGGCACCTGTGGTAGGCTCATGCAGCATGGTTGTGGTTGTGCTGTGTGTTTCTCTCTGCAGGCACCAGCAGAGCCCCCAGGCTGCACTTTGCAGTGACAGCACATCCCATGTTACAGCTGCTGTAAATCCTACCTGCTAACAGCTATGCAAATCACCTCATTAGCTGCCTTATTTATTTTCTCTGGCATCATGTTTTCAGAATTTTCCTAAGTCCCTGAGGCTGCAGGTCCCCAGGGCTGGGAGGAGGCAGGAGCAGCAACGGGACACTCAGACAGAGCTGGCTGCATTGAGCCTTCCTCTGCAATGGCAGTGGTGTTTGGCTCCCGTGGAGCCACCTACCCTCACACCGTGTGTTTGGGACCAGGAATTCACGCCTTCCACAGTCTCTGCTGCTGGGATGTTGCCCTCCTCATCCCTCAGTATGCTCTGGCTCTGGGGTGAGTCTTGCTGAGCCCTCCCTCCAGCCAGGAGGCACGGGGCTGCAGGGTACTCTGCATCCTTCCCACTCTGATTGCCTTTCCTCGTTAATGGAAATGTGCCTCCTTCCCACCTTGATAGCCCTTCCTCCTTGAGGGCAGTGGTGTTGGCAGATGCTGTCACAGGGGTCTGCCCTCTGCCAGCCCCAGGATGACCCCAGAGAGCCCCCTGATGCTCTGGTCAGGGTGGCCCTGGCCTGGAACCCTACTCTGGTCCTGTCCCTGGGGCATATGGCCTGGGCTGAAACCTGAGCACCATCCAGGGCTGGCATAAGCAGGAATGGCCCCTGAGCACCACCCCAGCATGGTCCCCCTTGGAGATGTCCGTGTCCCAGGGTGTCCCTGCCCATGATGGTCGTGCACGCAAGCGTGTGGTTGCCTGCAACGATTACTGTCCCCTGGTTGCATTTTCCAGGGGCGTTCACATGCCCACAACACCTGTGACAGTGGGACAGGTTTTGCTTGAGCAGAGAGGGACCCATGTCTAAGTCCTGTCCGTGACCCAGCGACCCCATGGACTTGTCTGTGGCATGCTGAGCTGCCTGAAAGCATCGTGTCTGCTCCCTGCCTTCTGTTTATCTTTTGTTTTTCCCCTTCTTTTTGTGGCTGTGCTAATGAATATTTTATGGCCAGGAACCAGCATGAATTCCCTTGTCTGCCCCCAGCGCTCCTGTGGCAGGTACCAGCCCAGATGTCGGTGCCTTAGGAAGGATGTGCCTGCCAAGAAGCCATCTCAGGAGGAGAGGACTTGGGCAGGGAAGGAGGCAATGGCTCTGATGTGGATAGCTGTGTCATGTCCCCCTCCCCGGTGGTGCTGTCACTGTCCCATCCAGCCTGCGAGGGACTGCCAGCAGAGCGTGCTGGCCCTGTGTCTGTGCACAGGTTGGCCTTCACGGTTCCCGTGTATCCTTGCACACGTGTGCACGGCCTTGCCCAGGCGGCCATGCGTGCTCCGACACAACTGCACGTGTCCCTTCCTGTCCCCCGTGTGCCACCCGCCGCCACAGCCGTCTGAATGAACCATGTCCCCGGCTCACCTCCCCGTGGCCCCGCCGCTGCGCTGTGCGGGGGCTCCTCTTAGCGTCAGGCAGCAGCAACGGCACCGTGGCAGGCACAGCCCGTGGGTCGGGCCAAGGCACCACACGGGCGCTGCGTGGGCTGCCCTGGGCTGCTGTGCATCCAAGCTGGAGGTGACCCAGCACAGCCCCCAAACCTGCAGGCAGGCAGCTGCCTTTCTCCTTCCCATTGCCGCGGCTCTAGCAATGCTGTGTCCCCTTTCAGCAGCCCAGCAGATGCTCTGGGGACACAGGCTGGCTCAAAATATCCCATTGAGAGGTGATGTCCTTTGCCCTGTGAGGCACTGCGGGGGCTGGAGTTTGCCTGGGGCTGGGGCAGGAGCTTGGAGACCACTGGCCTCATGGGGGGAACAACTTTGGGAGAAGCACAGGTGAGGGAGGAGGCTGGCAGGGTGCTCCCCGCAGTGGCATCCGTGGTGGCTGTGACCCAGGTTATAGATTGCCAGCAAGAAAGCATGTGTAGGAGTGGGCTCAACAGCCCTGATTTGTTGTTTGGGATTTCTGTTTGTCTTTCTGGGGGAAAGGTGGGTCGGTGACCAAGTGGCTTTGCTGCCCTTGTGCAAGGGCAAGACATGCGGTCCCTGGTGCCAGCCTGGGGAGCGTGTGCTTGGAGGGAGCCCTGGGATGGGAGCAAGCTGACTCACATCTCTCAGCAATGCACTGTCCTTGCAAAATACCTGCTGAGACTTGCCAGGTGCAGGATGCAGGAGGACGAGGACAGTCCCCTGGCTCGGCTCATCTGGTCCCCATGAGTTTCTGTCTTGGTGTCAGTGCATGAGGGCCTTTCTGGAGAGCCAAGGACCAACCTGGAGGGGTAATGCTGCTTTAAAAATCACTGTCCAGTTCTGGGCTGGTTGTAGCACCTGGGAATGCTGGTGGGCAGCCGAGCCTGGAGATGGGGTGGGTGACATGGGTGCTGGGCTCTTCTCTCCCACTGTGTCCCTGCAGGCTGGCATGGAGTGGTCTCTGCATGCTGGTGGGGGGGCATGTGATCTCCCCTGTCCTACACGGCCATCACGATCAGGGTGCACAGGGCAGTGCTTGCATGTCCAACCTCCCTGGGACACGCTGGGATGGAGCAACCTTCCTTCCCAGGTGGGATCTGGCTCTCAAGGAGCTGGATGGCGGTTTTGGGATGGATCTGCAAACTTTGCTTGCTGTCACGTCCTGTGGGCTCTGGCACCCTCCTGTGGCTGGTCTGCCACCTCTCCTGTATCCCACGGGCTTTTGGGATTCTGCGGCTGCATTGGGCTGAGTTGTGCTGGCTGGTCCCGCAGTGATGCAGTGGTAACTCTCCCAGCATGGGGGGAGTGCTGCTTTTGCAGTATTTGGCCCTGTGTCACACAGCTCTTGGGATCTGATTGTTTCAAGAAACTGTCCCAGCGTGTTTGTGTTGTGGGTTTGAGCCAAGAGTGGGGCTCCTGGATACCATAGATAAGGTCTGAGGGTCCTAAACCCCTGACCTGCCCCCAGAAGGTGGCAGGAGGGGACTGGGCACCACTGGCAGCCAGAATTTCTGAGCTTTATTCTGTGGGCAGGTGGTCTGCAGGGGATAGGTTCGGCTGAGGTGTTGCATTCATGGACTGGCCCTGCAGCTGTGCTCTTGTGTCCACTGAGATGAGCGCTCTGCTTCGGCTGTCCCCTTCCTCCTGCAGGGCCGATGTCCCTTGCAGCCCTTTCCTGGCCCAGGGCTTTGTGGGTGTATTATTGTAGGGTTGCAAACCTCTGCTCTGCTGTGTGTCACACCTTGCTGTAGTGTCTCCCCAAAACGGGCTTAGCCCTGCACTGACTGGTGCCTGTCCCCCACTGCTCCAGGGCACTGTCTGCCATGGTCTGGGGGCTCTCTGTTGGGGGACTGCCCCCCTTTACAGGGGCATAGCCAGCATAACAGACAGGGGCGGTTTGGGTTGGAGGGGATGGCCCTTCTTTTAGGGAGCCAGAGGTGAGGTTACCCCACACCAAGCCCTGGAGGGGCTCCTGTCCCTTTCCTTGTTGAGGCATCGGTAGGGACTGAGTAGTCTGACTGTTCCTGGCTAGATCACGCCTGTACCCCCTGTCCCATCCCCGAGGGAGCAGAAGTTGTATTTTCCATCAGGTCTCTTTTTCTTCACATCCTCCCCCATTAATAAGAGATGAGGCTTATGAGATAATAGAGCCTGGATGGATGCAGAGCCAAGAGATCCTGCTGGTGCAGGCTGTGGATGTGATGTGGAGAGGGTACTGCAGCTAGGAAAATGGGACTTTGAGAAGGGATGTGGTCGCCAGTCTGCACAGAGCATCTTGGGCTGGCTCTGAGAGCAGGGAAATCCCACCGCTGCCACGTGCCAGACTCTCTTCTGACTGACATACTGTGCAAGCTAGCGACTCACTGCCAGGCTGAGCTTTGGAGCGAGCAGCTCTCAGCCCTGATGGTCTGGGAGTTTGACTCCTCTTCCTCCCATCCTTGCACTGATTCTCTTCTCTTCCCCTACATGGAGCCAGCGGGAGCGGGCGGTTGGTGCCTGGGGATGCAGGATGCTCGCAGCGCTGGAGGGCTGATGCTCAGAGATGCAGGACGCTTGCACTGCTGGAGTGCTGTTGCCACAGGGATGCAGGACACTCACAGCTGGCTGGAGCAGATGATTGATGCCCAGGGATGCAGGATGCTCAGAGCACTCGGTAGTGGGAGCAGAGGGCTGATACCCAAGGCAGTACGATGCTCTCCATGCCGGCTCCCCTCCGGAAGGAACACCCTTCCCTGCTCTTGGAGAGAGGCGGCCCTGGGATGCAGCAGTGCCTCATTGGTCAGCGGGACCTGTGGAGTCTGCGAGTTGCCATACCAACCTGCCTCTGGTTCCTGGCCAGCCGGGGTGGGGGTGAAGTGCTGGGTCGAGCTGCTGGCAAGGGGCGGACCAGGAGCCAGGGGCAACCCGGGGCTCTGCCAGCCAGGAAGGCATCCACCGCCTCTCCTGGAGAGCTGGCTGGCACCACTGGGCTCCCCGGCCCCAAGCGTTCTCTTGCCGCTACTCCCTGCAACTTTGCTGCACAGAGGGGGCCGGCGGGCTGGCACGGTGGGGGCGTTACCCAGGCACCCCGCTCCCTCACCGAGCTTGTGGTCAGCTTTTGTGTGCCTAAGCCCCGGGAGGGGCACCGACGCCAGCTCCGCGGCCCCTCTGGATTGCAGCCAACCTGCACAGGAGCATCCCAGCCCAAAACTTGCCGGCTGGCTGCCTGCCGCCTGGGAGCGGGGCCTGGCGGCTGCCGTGCTGCTGGGCGCTGTCTGCGCCCTCCCCGCCGGGCTGGACCTGCAGCCGATGCCTGCAGGTTCGCTCCGGGCAAGGAAGGCTCTGTCCTCCCCCGGGCATTGCCTGCTGCTCGGAGGAGCTGAGGGACTGTCTGCCGGCTGGGCGGGGGGGCGTCTGGGTCCCTCCCCAGTGCTGTGAGCTGGAGCCATGAGCCACTGCCAGCAGCGCTGCAAGAGACAGCTGGGCCGGGTGATTCGCTTCTTCTACCAGTTTGTCACTGGGACCCTCTCCCAAGGTAGGTGCCTCCCTAGGGGGCATGGGGGCTCTGTTCCATGAGTGGGGGTTTCTGTCTGGTTGGTTTTTGTGGGGTTATTTGGGGAGAGGGGGAAATGCTGTTTAGGTGCTGAGTGGTGCTGAGCTCTTCAGCCCCAAGCAGGGGGGTTGCACTAGGCTCTGTAGGGGGCAAAGCTGAAGATGCTCATGGGGGGCAACAAGAGACCCTGAAGGTCCCCTGTGGACCTGGGGTGATGGGAATGTTTTATTTGGCTAGGGGACTGGTGCACTGAGAAAACTGCTGTGGAAATAAACTACAGCTGGTCCAACCCTCCCCTGCCATACCAGGCATCTACTGCCTCCAGGGCCAGGGCTGTGCCCTCAGTTGATCCAGCCAGCTGGAGAAACCCTGGGTGTGCCCATGGGCTAGGACAGGGACACACCCTGGTGCCTTTATCTGCCCGTGCTCGCATCCCGGGATGCTGCCTGGTCCTGAGGACAGAGCTGTGTGCTGTGTGCCCCCTGTTTGCTGGTACAGCCATGGCAGGACGTGCATGCCCCTGCCAGCACTTGCACAGCCTAGCCAGCTGGCCAGGACCTGCTCTCCTGGGTGTCAGCCTGGAGCCACCTCCTGACCCCAATGGGCACATCTCAGGGTGGTCATCATGTACCTGTGTGTGCTGGGACCACGGGTGACCAGCTCCTGTCCCTGTACCCGTGCCCCTGTGCTGGGGGCAGCTTGCCCTCCCCATGGCCTCACCCCGCCAGGGACCTCCAGGCTGCTGCTCTGGGCCACAGTGGTGCTGGGGAGGGATGCATCATGCCAGGAGCAGCAGGGCCAACGTGGCAGTGTCACGCATTGGAGCAGGGCTGGGATTTGCACCACCTTCGCCAGGACCCAGCCTACCTAGAAAAACTCTCCCAGGCTCTGTCATCTATCCTGTCCCCTGGGTCTACCCAGCCTGTGCCCACCCCTGGGTCCAGTGTTTAGTGGGGGCACCCTGGAGACCTCTTGGTGCAGCACTGGGGGCTGGAACATGGGAGCAGTATCTACCCTGCGAGCCGTACCAGGCTGCCGTGTCACCTCCCTGCCCATGAGGACACGAGCCCTGCAATGGAGAGTTGCCTGGCCCCAGGAAAGACTCCCCACAGGCATTTCCCATCACTTTGCAGCCCCATGGGCCTTTCAGGGCTCTACACCAGCCCACAATATGGCAGTAGGGGAAGAGGTACCAGGCTAAGCATGGGCCTGGCTGAGCGGTGTGATGAGCTCCGGAGGCTGCGTGTGCCCGCGGGCAGTGCTGGTTCTGTTGCTTCTAGTTGGCTCCATTGGGCACTGGCCAACCAACCCGGTGTGGGGAGGACAGAGGACGAGTTAGCTGAGTCCAGCCCCAGGTGTGTGGGACAGACCTGCAGGTGATGAAGTGGAGTGGGAAGGGGACCTTGGGGTGCTCCCTTCCCCACCACCTGCAAGGATGTCCTGCAGGTCCTTGTCCTGGCGTCCTGGGCTTTGCAGTTGGGCACTATGGGGCTGGGTCTGTAGCGGGTGTCCACCAGCACTGGGTCTCTGGGCTGGTTGTATGTGGTGCTGAGTGGCCGTGAGGGCTCAGCCCCGTACTGTCCCTGCAACCCTACTGGGTGTGCTTGGGGCACGGATGGAAGCAGAGGGCATGGCTGACAGTGGGGCACTGTCTACCACTGTTCACCCTCTTCTTGCTGTCGTCCCAAGCTCTGGGAAAAGCCAAAGTAGGGTAAAACCCAGAGCTGGGCAGCTCTGTTCCCCACTAAGAATCTGAGCTCAGGATTGGGAGCAGGATGTGGAGCTTGCACAGTCTTGTCCTCTGTGTAGCATTCCCTCCTCCCAAGCCCCTGCACTGGTCCACGTGGCACATGGGTCACCAGAATGCTGTCCCCTCTCCAGCTGCTGTTCTCCCGCATCGTCCCCTTTTGGGGGACAGTGAGCCCCTCTGCCCTCCCTGCATAGGTGAAGGAGGTCCCACAAGAGCTCACCACAGAGGGCACTGGGTACCCAGCCAGGCACGCCCCGGGGTGGGGTGCCCTCCCAGCTGGGTGCCCTGGGGAGCCGGCCAAGGACGGGTCGCTGATGGGGGAAAAGAGAAATGACTCAATCAATTAACCAGATTAAAACTGTGACTTCACCTCCCAAAAATAGCATTTCACCAATATTTTAATGTGCTTATTAATAATCTGCTCGTGCTCTGATTAGCAGCGAGGTAATAAGGGATCAGCTGTAACCTAAATTTAACTCTCCCTAATGGATGATGGCCCCGAGAACCAAAAAAAAAAAGGAAAGGCTCCTATCCATCAGGCTGGTCCCCTTGGCACCCAAGGGACCTGGGCAGCTGCTGCCCAGCTGTGCCCAGGGGCCATTGCCTCTGTTGTGGCCCACTTTGTCCCCTGGCACATTTTGGAGGGGTAGTGCCCTAGCACCCTGCAGCACTGAGCTAGGAGCACCCTGGGGGTAGCCACAGGGATGGCTCCCAAGCAGGGCGGAACCTGGTCAAGGTGTGTGATCCCCTTCTGAAAAGACAGGTCGCTTGGCAATGGGTGACTGCCCCACTCCCTCCCTGTCTGCTCCTGTCCTGCAGCAGGACAGTCCCCTGTGCCCAGCTGCTGGCAGTGCTGGGAGGATGGGGACAGTGACCAGCTACCTGATGGCTCTGGGTGTTGCCCTGTGTGTGCCCACAGTGTGCTGTGCACATGGAGCTGCTTTCTGGGCAAGAAACCGTGCTCCTGGGCACTTCTATTTATACATGGTGAGTGGCTGGCGGGGTGGTTAATTTTAGCTGCATGGTAGGGATGTGCTACCAGCAGCAAGAGCCAGGACAGGGGATGCTTCACAGCTGTTATTGTCACAGCCCGAAGGAGGACAGGCAGCATGGACCCAGCTGTGCCTGGGGCAGCATTACAGGGCCTGCCTCCCTCCCCAGCACTGAGCCATGGGCACATGCTGGGGCCACTCTGTTACTCTGTCCTGTGTCCCCTGTAGATGCTTGGAGCAGCTGGTCTTGAGGGAAAGAGAAGGAAGTTGGGGATGGACCCGGACACCTGGGTTCTGTGCCCTGAAAGTGGCACAGCTGGGGCAACATTGTGCTCCTCACCCCACACTTGGGTGGCCATGTCCCCTGGCTGTAGCTGCAGGGGTGGAGATGGGACATCTTGTATGCAAAGAGCTGTCGGGGTAGAACACTTGGGTCCAGCATCTTCCCCAGTCATGTGTCCCGTGGGGCAGCTGATGGGGCTGAGCGTGGTCCACAGACCGGAGGTGTCTCAGGCATGGGTGCAGCTAATCCCATGGGGCTTGGGGTCTGGAAGTGAGTGTGCCGAAACCCACAGTGGCACTGCCCAAGTGCACCTGGCATCACAGAGCAGGAGCGAGGCTGGTTGGCTCTGACTCCAAGCTGAGACAAGCAGATGCTGATCCCAGGCATTGCTGGGACGGTGCTGCTGGGGTGCAGGGGATGGGATGCCAGCACCCCTCAGCCAGACCCAGGTCTCTGGGCCAGCTGGGCTGCAGAGATACCTTCCTTCAGGGCCCTGTGTCTGGAGCAAAGATGGGTACAGGCATCTCAGTGGAGATCCTGGCATTCACCAGTCCCGGGCTGCAGCATCGTTCCCTGGGGAGCCCCGTTTCCAGGACTCCCAGCTCCTCCTGCAGGCTGGCAGCAAGGGGCTCAGCCCTGAGGGTTCTGGGGTCATCAGTGAACTCACAGAAGCTGTTGGGCTGCAGCAATGCCTTGCTGGCCCTGTGGCACACAGACACAGCCACGTGTGTAATGAGGCCCACCTGTTCTCTGCCCCCTGCTTCCTTCTCCTGGCTGATGGTGGCACTTTCCCCCGGGCTGGGAGGGTTATTTTTAACTGTTTGCCATGTGCTGCCTGAGCACAATTAAGGTAATTGGTTTGGGAGCCTGGCTCTCACACGCTGCTCCCAATTACCTGCCTGCCTGCCCGTGCAGCCCCCCGCCTCCCTGCCTGGGGTGGCCGGCTCCTCCGGCAGGAGGGCTGCTGGGACAGGGCTGCCCCAGATAGCACGGCAGGGCTTGGTAGGGGGCACAAGCAGGCACAGGGGATGGAGCCATGGAGAGGACATCCCTGCACAACGACAGCCTGCTCTATGCCTCCCTGATAGCCATCCTCCTCCTCATCTCCTATTGGTTCACCACCCGCTGCTTCAAAATCATCAGTGGCATTGAAGGTATGGGGTTGGGGACATGGGGGGACAGAGTGATGCTGACTTGTCCTATCCTCTTCCACATACCAGGTGGCAAGGCGAGCCAGGCATTTGTTGTGGAAGGAGGGTGTTGGGGATGCCCCTCTGCCTCTCTAGGGCACTTCAGTGTCCTCCTCTGTCACTTTATTTTTTCCTCCTGGCCCTGGTCCTGCTCTGCGGTGTGTGAGAGCAGCTGGTGGCAGCCACAGCCAAGCCATGGCAGTGCCCAGGGCTGCTCCAGGTGCAGCCAGCTCTGCTGTGCTGCTGGTGTCTGGGTACCACTGCCCCTTGCTGCAGGATGGAGATGCAGACAGGCTCTCCGGTGCCTCCTGCTCTGTGAGGGGTGCCTGGTGCCGATGCTGGGGCCTCAACCTGCATTTTGGGGCTATCTGTCCCTTTGGGCATGACCTACATCTTTGCTCCTCAGCTGGTGTGTTGAGGAGCTCTGGGATGTGCCTGGGTCCCTGTTTCCCTGGTAAAGAGTCTCTCCGAGCTCCACTGCAGTGGGATGTGTGTGCCAGGGGCTTTGCAAGGTGAGACCCCCAAGGCAAGGAGCGGGGCAGGAGGGGTGGCACCAGTGCCACATGTCTGGGGGTGTGCAGGGCCTCTACTGCCTGGGGCATGCCTTTTTCCTTCCATCCGTGTGACCTCTCTGTCATGGCTCAGCCAGGGCCTCATGGCTCTTCCCATGGCATGGCCAAGTGCTGACTGGCTGCAGGGGCAAGGAGCCACTCCTGGGAGCTATGACCCTTGGTGGGGTGGGAGGCAAAGCTCTGTCCTACTTCTGGTGGGGTGCATATGCTTTGGATGGCTGTTCAAGCACTCCTTGCAGGCGACTGCACATCTAGCTCCATGGGCAAAGCCCCACATGTGGTCCCACATGTCTCCTCTGTCCTGGGGGTAGCTCCAGATGGAGTAGCATCCCTGGGGAACAGGGTGAGCTGAGGGGGTGGTCCCTTGGCACCCCCAGCCCACCTGGAGCTGCCCTCAGTGGGAGAGGCTGTGCTCTGGGCAAGCAACCCTGGTGAGTTTGGCGGTGCTGGGAGCTGGTCTCTGACACAGTGTGTGGCACTGGGACATGGGACTGGCAGCAGGTGCCTGTGTCGATCCTGGTGGGATCCTGCGTCATGCTGGCAGTGAACAGTGGAGGGTTTTTATTAACGGCTTCAGTGTGGAAATGAATAATCCTGACATGGTGGCTGGCAGGTGATTTATTGCTGCTCAGCTGGCTGGCACGGGACAGACACAAGGGCAGGCGGGGACGCTGTCACTCCATGGCTGACCTGCCACTGCCCTTCGTCCCCAGCATCCCACAATGCCAGTGGAGGTGCATGAGGGGCTGAGGACAGTCCGCTCACGTGGGCTGAGCAGGTTTGCTTTGCAGAGGAGCTGCCCCAAAATCCTATTTGTTGGGACAAGTCCTGGCTCAGGCTGGAAGGGCTCCTCTGTGGCTGTTTCTGGCCAGAATTAGGTTGCATAAATAGCCCTCTGTTGTGTGGGACGGGTATCAGCCCTGGGAGCAGCTGGAGGCTCAGAGAGAGGATAGATTGCAACCAAGGCTCAGCAAGAAAAATGGCTTTAAAAATGCAGTTGGTATCAGGGAGAAACTTCCTCCGATAGTGTAATAAGTCTGTGCCACCCTGTCCCCAGACTGACTAGGTCGGCGCAGGGGCGAAGCCGGGAACCAGCCAGGTGATATCCAGGCTCAGTGCCTGGAAACATGCCTCTTTCCAAGAAAAGGGAATGCCAGGTCTGAAAACTTCCAGCCTGAGGGGTGTTTCCCCAGGGAGAACTTTCATCTCTCTCACCAGGCTGCTTCTGATGCATTGCTGGCATCTTCTGCTGGCATCAGAGCCTTGGGAACACACCCCAGGCAGGCAGGAGATGCCAAGCCTGGTGGCACAGAGCCGCTAGATGGCCTGGCCATCCCATGACCTGGGACTGAGCCACCAGCCCTCTCCGTCCCCTGCCAGGGGACAAACCTGCAACCTCCTGGGCTGGGAATGGGGGCCTGGGTGGGGGTTCAGGGCCTGAGGGTGTTGGCATGGGGCAGCCCTTCTGGGAGCTCTTGCCAGCATCAGCCAGCACCTCTGCCATCCTCTTTCCCCCAGCGGGTGTTCCAGAGAGACATTTCTTCCCCTGGTGCAATGTTTTCCCCCAGCACAATGACAACAGAGAGGAAGAGGGGCTTTTTGCCTCTGTCCCATCTGCAGGGCCCTCTGTGGAGGTAGGAGGACCCTAGAGCTGGGCAGGGGGTCTGCCCCCTAGCCACCCCACCTGCTCCTGGGGTGGCTGGCCTTGCTTCTGGGGGCACAAAGTGGGGTGGGGAGCAGCAGTGGCATGGGGGCAGCCCTGCTCCCTGCCTGCCACACTAGTGCTGGAGTTAGGAGTGGTTTTGCATCATGCCCCACGTGGGACTCATCCACCTGGGGACGGGCAGTGCCAGCAGCATCCCTGAGGGAAGCTGTGCACTCCAAGAGGTGCTGAGCCCTGGTGATGGGGCAGGGACTGGCAGGCACCTGGCTCCCCAGTGGTCCCTGTGGCTTGTGATCGAGCAGTCAGGCAACGGCCGGGATGCTATTAAAAAAAAGCGTAGGAGCTAAATATAGCTGTGTATGTGTTCTCCAGGCACACGGACACCTGGGTTCGCCCTCTGCCTCCAGCTACTGCTTGACCTTGGCTGGGTCCCTTGGTCCTGCTGGGTCCCCAGCTTCTGCGTCCCCTTCTCTCCTGACGGTTGCTGTGCTGCCTGTGGGTCTGGCAGTGTCTCAGGCATCCTACATCACAGCCCTCTTTCCACGCCTGTTCCCCCAGCCCTGCTCCCCATCTCCCCTTGGCTTTCCCAGTGAGACAGCCAGATCCATCTGCCTGCTTGAAAATGGGGCAGCTGGACCTGTTGTCCCAGACCCACCCCAGGACACAGTTGTGGAGACCTTAGGTTGCTCAGCCATGGTGGTGCCCATGGGGCAGGCAGTCATGTGGGGTGCAGAGGACAAGTCTGAGTCATTGCCATCCTGGATGTTTAGCCAGTGCCCAGCGTCCTGTCCCTCCCCATGTCTGCCCCTGGGAACTGAGTGCCTTTTAATATCTGTGGCCCGTTTCCTTAGCAACTGCATTAAGCAAATCGATGGAGGTGGTGTCATTGGAATGGGAGGGCATGCCTCCTTCCGCCCCTGGCCCCCCCATCACTGTCACCCCCCACACCTCCCTCCGCTTGGCCTCTCTCTGCTCTCACTCACAGGCACGGCCCTGCTCTGCCTGGGCTCTTGGCTGTGGCTCCTCGAGCCGCCTGCCACAGCCCCACGCTGACCCCTTGCTCACCCACAGCTGATGGCGGGTGCCTCTGAGTAGGGGCATGACAGCTGAGAGTGGCAGGGGTCTCTAGGCTTGCGTGGTCTGGCAGCCGTGGTGCTAGGGTGAGGGGGTTCCAGTACGGAGGTGGGGAGGGGGTGGGAGGGTGTGGGGCCATGAAACACCCCCACCATGAACCTGGAAGGCCTTGAGATGATCGCAGTGCTGGTGGTCTTGGTCCTCTTCGTCAAGGTGCTGGAGCAATTTGGCCTCTTCGAGCCTGTGTCCTTGGAAGGTAACGGGTGTGGGTGGTGCTGGCTCCTCTGGGAACATGGTGGGCAGCCGGTGGGTGTGCTGAGCTGCCCTCAAAGATGCTCTGAGGGTGCTGCATCCACGGGAGCATCCTGGGATGCGGTGTCCATCTGTTGCTCGTAGGGGCGAGCAGGGAGATTCTGGTGCAAGGTGTGGGGTGTCCTGCATGCTCCGTGCAAGGTCCCAGTGACTGGGGACATGGGGAGGGGGACAGGGCTGGCAGGGTGTCTGCTGCATGGTGGTGACTTTGGTGTGTGCTGGGGTGCCATGGACTGGGACTGTGTGTGAATGTGCAAGTGGGAATGGGGGTGTTTTCCAGCACCTCTACAGGAGCAAGGTGTCCCCAGGGTCTGTGGTCACCTCATCCTGAATAGCACAAATGTGAGCTGTCAGACTCAGCACCAGCAGCCGGGACTGGGCAGGATGAGTCCCTGCTGCACTCCTGCTCTTCCCAGAGCACCCCCATGGCCCTTGGCCAGAGTGGGGGCACACAGGAGGTGCTGCCCAGCCGGAGAGGGGCCACTGAGGTGCTGAGGGTTGTGTGTGGGGCATGCTTGGTGGAGCCCAAATCCGCTCAGGGGACTCTGTATGTGGTGGAAGGGAAGTCAAGCTTGCTTGGCTGAGTGCTTCCTAGGATGATGGTTTTGTGAATGGTCCCCCCAGCCCTGCCCAGCCCCTGCCTGTGCCTGCAGATGCTCATGTGAAGGATGCTGCAGCCTGCCTGGCCCCAGGCATCAGGGCACACAGAGGCTGAGGAGGTGACAAGCAGTTTGCCTGGTCCACTGGTGCCCCAGGATGCTCTGCTCCAGTTCTGTGGCCCTGGCTCTTGCACAGGCTGTTTGCAGTGGCAAACGATGGCTCCCCTACACGAATGGTGCCAAGGCATCCCTGGGCAGCACCCCTGGGCTGCACCTGTGGGTCAGTTGTGCCTGGGGTTCGGATGGGAGGGGTCAGACAGGGGGAATCTTTCCCTCTGGCCCTGCAAACCTGCTTGCAGGACAGGAAAGCATGGTGGGTGGAAGCTTTCATTGCTATTTAACTGCTTGCTTTGTCCCTGTGCTCCAGCTGCAGTGCTCCTAGGTGGATCATACCAGGAGGGAAACTGAGGCAGGGGCTGAGCTAACTGCCAGGCATCCTGCCTGTGAGCCCCAGGGCGGCCACTCTGACTGTGCCCAGATTGGACCCCCAGCCTCCCTGGTTCTGCTGGTAATTTGGAGGAGTGCCTGCCCCAGACCATGTTTTCCCCCCTTCCCTGTGCTTTTGCTTCCCTGTGCAGCTGCCTGAAGCTGTGGACCAAAGTCACTGGCATCGATTTCGGCTGCTCTGCAGCACACTGGCTCCCAGCCGTGGTGGAGAGGGAGGAGGCAGAGAGACCCCCAACCCCTGCAGCCACCCTGCTGAGGGGTGCAGGATAAGGCAGGGGCCACCCCCTGGCCTGTGTGGCTGCTCCTTGCCTGGCCGATGCTCCTCTGTCCCCTGGGGCACATTTCTTGTCCCCCTGCAAGTGACTTTGCTCTGACCTGAGCCAGAACAGGAGGCTGGAGGTGGGGTGTCCTGTGTCCCGCCTTGTCCCCATCAGCTGGTACCACTCCAGAGAGGACTGGGATAGACAGTGGCATGCCTGTCTCCCACAAAGGACAGGCCTTGCTGCCAGTCCGCTCTTGTCCCCAGGAAGATATGGTGTCACCGTGCAGCATGGGGAGGCACAGCCTGCCCTGCTCTACCTCTGCATCCCTGTGCTGGGAAGCTGTGGGTCCCTCTGACCTCGCTGGAGATTTGCCTCAGCTGTGGTGGTGTGAGTGGGACCCAGGTGTCCTGGATTGGCACCAATTGCTACCATCACCAGAAGGTGCTCAGAGGAGAGGAAAACATGTTGCTCAAGGGGCAGGAATTGTCTGAGGTTGAACTGAGCCCTGGACATTGTACGTGGAGTCCTGCAGGCATGCAGCTGTGTGTTGGGATGGAGGTGAGATGCTGTTAGTGGCTCACCCCTCCTCAGCTCAGGAGGCAGCAGGTAGGAGACTTTGCTCTCTGGGGAAGGTCCCAGGCAGTGTGTGGTGCTGGGAAATGCCGAATCCCCTCCAGGGGTTGTTTACCAGCCGTGCCTGGGCTGGCAGTGACAGCCTAGGAACCGCAAAGAGCCTGGAACTGTACACTAATGGCTCAGGTCTGCTAATGGACACAGAGCCCTGCCACCTACTCCGGAGCCATCGACACTCCCTGCTGCGCTCCCCCTGCCCCGGCTGCTACTCTGTGCTCTCCCTGCCCCATCCCTGCCTGTCCCCTGCCTATGGCTGTCTCCCTGCCAAGGCCATGTGGGTAGTGTCCCAGGGATGGGTTGTGGCAGGAGGTGCTGTGCCTCCATGGTGATGGGCTGGGGATGGGGCATCCCCAGAGGAGACCAGAAAAATGCCCTAGCCCTGGGGAAGAGTTTGAAGGGAGCATCTTTCAGCGAGACCCCATCTGCCTCTGGGGGGACCACGGAGGGGAGAGGGATGACATGGGGGAGCTAGCCCTCCTCAGAGCAAGGGCTTGAATGGGAGCACTGGTTGTATGCACCCCCTCACCCTGTCCCTTTGACAGTGTTCCCCCTCAGGTCCCGTACAACCAGACCTGCTGTCTAGCAGCAGCAGTGGAGCATCTACCATGGGTGCATTGTGCTCCAGGAGCTCCAGGGACAATCGATGCCAGACCAGTGTTGTTTACCAGCTGGTTAATCACTGATGGACCATGTCATGCCACTGTTGCTCTGTACCACCACACCGGTCCCCAGCCCTGAACATCTCCTGGAGGAGCTGCACACGTGTTGCTGAGCTGCGTGGGGGGCTCCCAGCCCCCTGCCAAGAGCTCACTTAAGCCAAGCGCTCGGGAGGGGGCAGGCGAAGAGAAACGCTATTGATTTTGGCTCCTGAAGTGCAGCATCAATAATTCAGCATGGAGCAATTGGTCCTGTCTGGGAGGAGGGGTGGGCGGGAGGTAAAAGGCAGGAGAGCCACCCGCATAGTTCAGCCTTAGATGAATATTAGATGAAGCTGCAGATTGCTATTGGCAGGATAATTGGCGCCTGCCTGGGGCTGGCAGGGCTGTCCCTGCCTTGGCTGGGTCAGGGTCTGTGCATGGGGCAGGCAGGATTGGGGGTGTCTTGGAGAGCCCCTGACCTGAGATACCCTGGCCCCCGCTCTCTCCAGTGGGGCTGATGCTGTTGCCCCAGAGCTGAGGATGCAGAGTGGGAAGAAAGGCCACCTCCTGGTGCCTGGCTCAGGGTGATGGTCCTTCTGGAGAGGGGATAAAATGAGCATCCCCGTGGTGCTAGTGAGAGCGAAGCCCTGTGCCAAGCCCTGCTTTCCTCCTGCTTTCCAAGAACGTCTTTGGCAGGAGTTTGGTGTCTTGGCTGCAGGAGGGACCAGCTCTTTGGGGCACAGTGCCAGGGGTACTTGGGTTCAGGGCATCATCCAGCCTGGCAGATTTGGCAGAGCTGAGAGGTCAGTGTGATCTGGCTGGAGGTGGAGTAGATCCTGGAGCATGGGAATCCATGTTGAGACAGCTGCAGGTGGTCCAGGTTGAAGTTTGGGGTTTCCTGGGTTGAGGTGTAAGAGAGATTTCTCCATGTGCAGTGGGTTTAACCCTTGCCTTCCTTTTCCAAAGGCTGACAGGTTTTTCAGATGGCTGGAGGGCTGGGCAGGGTCTGGTGGCTGAATCAGTGGAGAGCTGCCCACTCACGGTGCGGACTTGCAAAGTGGGAGAGGAAGGGCCAGAGATGTACAGTAGCCATGGCCAGGCTCTGAGTTTGGATTGTGGCATAACCTTATACTCTGAGACATGCCATAGCTGGGCCACATCCTGCCAGCACTGGGGTCTTGGAGAAGAAGGTCTCCTGGGGCCCCTATGCTCTCCTCTGTGGAGCATCTTCCGCACACTCCACACCCAGGGACATCAGCCCTGGTCGTTGCTGTGGATGCAGGATGGGCTGCACTGTCTTGCTCTGCCTGGATACAGTGAAGCTGGGGGAGAAGGGGACTTGGCACTGGGTCCCCTTAGCTGTGACACCCACAGCTGGAGCCAGGACAGGGCATTTCTCCCAACACTGAGCTCCCCGAGGACCACAGCACCTGCAGCACGCACCCCACCGATTCTGCCGTGGCGTGGTGTCATGTCCCACTCAGCCCAGCTAGATGTAATTAGCTTGTTGAATCTGTTCTCCCTCTGGCCTCGTGTTAATCACTTTTCACATTGCTTCCCTCCCAGTTCCCTTTGGCCTGGCTTGCTCTTTCTGTTGCTGATGTGCCTGGAGAGGGGAACATGGGGACCCAGCTGGACATGGAGCAGAGACCCCACTCTGCTGCATCCTGCCCCAGAGATGGGCTCTGAGCTAGTGGATGGAGGGGCAAGGAGATCACTCAGCCACAGGGAGGTGAGAAAATCGCAGGCTGGAGAAAAAGCAATAAAGCCAGAGAGCAAGGGAGCCTGTTGGGACAGGACTTCTTTGCAGCCCTGCTCTGCTGGTGGAGGATGAAACCTGGGAGTCCACTGAGAGAGGCTGGCTTGCAGCTGGCTTGGGGCTCTCTAGCACAGGCTGTGTTGGGTTGCAGGGTGCTGTGAGAGCTCAATGGGGTCTCCTTCACTTCTCCCCTGCAAGGAATTAGACTGCAGGACTGGGCACAGGTGAGAATAGAGGTGCCTTGGCTAGGGCTCTGTGGGATTGTGGTCACCAGAGCGCAGGCAGTAGGAAGTCGCACGTGCTGTCCATGCTTGGCTGCAGCATCTCCTCCCAGGGAGGCAGGAAATGTCTCATTCCCCACAGGTGCCTGCCCTGGGTCTTGCTGTGCAGCTGGAGCAGGGGGTGGCCACATCAGAAGGAGATTTTAGGCAAGAGATGCATAGAAAACTGGCTCAAAGAAACTTTCTAATAACCACTGCTGCTAGGCTGGGGTCTCTGCCCTGCTGCTCACAAGGCAGGGCTTTGGGTGGGCTGCAGGGAGCCCCCACTCTGGCTGGCTGCCCTACCACGCTGCCCTCCCTCTAGGCAGCACCCTGGAGTGTAGTGGGGTATGTTCTCCTCCAGCAGAAAGCAAGGTACCCAGGGCTGGTAGCTCCCAGCTGTGGCTTCTCCACGTGCCACGGATCTTGCAAAAGGCTGTGACTGACTTCCTAGTGTGGAGAGGTGCAGATATTTCCCCAGGAGGTGAAGAGGGAAGAGGTGAGGGCGGCAAGTGTCTGTGGAGGTGATCAGCAGACGAGGCTGAGCTCCAAGGCAGGGAGTTCCTTGCGCTGTGCTGTGGGTGCACGTAAGGTGGAGACAGGTTTGGTTGTTTGGGATGAGGGTCCCTGCTCAAGAGTCCCTGTGCACAGCTTGACTCCAGGGATGGTGCTACCACATGCTGCTGTTGGGGTGGGAGTTGGGGCAGGTGACCCTCCTCTACACACCCAATGCTGCCAGCTCTGCACCCCTCCATGGTTTCCAGTGCAGTGGGGTGCATGCTTCAGGCTGTGTAGGTGCAGGGGTGCCCTGGGGTGAGAGCTGACCCCTAAGTCCCTTGGGCAGCTACATGTGCTCCCTCCTCCCCTGCAGCCTGAGGGACCTCAGAGGGTGCTGGGGCGGGAAGAAGGAGGGCCAAAGCAGGTCTCTCCTCCCCTGCCCTGCCCTCTCCTCCCTTGCTGGGTCTGTCGCTGACAGACCAGCTGCCTGCTGGGGCTGTGTGTCTGGGAGATGTCGGTTGCTGGGGCACCCTGGGACCTGCAGGGGCTGCAAACGGTGGGCATCATCCTGCTGCTCTGCTCCAGCCTCAAGCTACTCCATGCCCTGGGCATCATCGACCTGGCCAGGGGAGGTGGGACAGGGATAGGGATGGGGTTGCAATGAGATGGGGATGTTGTGGTGGAGGTGCTCCTCACCTCCTGTTCCAGGGGCTGCAGGGTTCTTGGAGGTGGTTTGGAAGGATTTGTGTGTTTTGGGGCATTTGGGGGGCATTAGGGTGTCAGAGGGTGTCTGGTGGCATTGGGGTGTAGGGAGCTGGGGAAGTTAGGATGTCTGAGGGTGTTTGGGAGTGCTGGGATGCTTGGGAGGGCACTGGGGTGCTGGGGCATGGGGATGTTGGGGTGGGAATATCTGTGGACATTGAGATGTTGGGTGTTGGGGTGGAGGATGCTAGAAAGTTAGGGTGTAAGGGAATATTAGGGTAGGGGATATCTGGATCTGGAGGCACTGGGGTGCAGTGATATGGAGGATACTGGGGACTAGCAGGGGTGTTGGGGTGCAGGGGGCTGGACTTTGTCAGATAATGGGGGGCTGTAGGTGACTGGGGCTGGGGAGAGGAGTGGGAGCTGGGGGCAAAGAATGATGGATGTGGGGTACGGCATCGCACAGTGGAAAGCTTTCCCTGCTGCCACGGGAATTGGCAGCTATGGGGAGAGTGTGGATAAAGGAGGCTGGAGCCCCTGTCCCCTTTGCCCACCCTGTGGAGCTGTGCCAGGGTTGGGAGGGAAGGGGTTGCTGTGGCTGCTGTGCTCCCTGGATTGGCAGGTGACTGCTGAGGGCAGGGTTGGATGTGGCTAGACAAGAGGATCCAAAACATGCTGGAGTGAGGGATGTGTGACCTGTTGGTTGTGCCTGGTGATGGTGAGAATGCAGAGAGCTGCATGGTGCCACTGCCTTGTCTCCTTCAGCTGCATCCAGTGGCTGTGCCACAGACAGTCCTGGCTCAGACAAGGGCTGCCAACAGACTGCATGAGTGCAATTTGGGGTTTGTTTGCCCCCATCCCATCTGCCTCCTGGCTGGCGCTGCAGATGCTGCAAGATGAAGGAGGTGCAGATCGCATCCCCTCGGGCAGCCAGGTCTTGGGATGGGAGCTGTAATGGGAGGATGTGCAGACAGGAGCGACCAGAGGAGCAATTAGTGGCTGAGCAGAGAGAAAGGAGGAGGCCGCTGTGCCCAGGGGGTGCTTTCAACCCCCTTGTGATGGAGGATGTCCCTGAGCTGCCTGGGACTGGGCTGGACTGTGGCAGAGGCATATCTAGGCTTTGTTCCTGTGCCTTACTGGGGCAGGTATGGATGGCATCTGAGTGATGGGTATGCAGAGCACCAGCCCTCTTGCAGGATGCTGCCTGCAGCCAAGAGGAGCTGCTGCTCTGCTGGCGCACTTTTTTGGATAGCTCCTCTGGTACCTTGGATGTGCTGATTCTTGCTGCCAGAGATGTTCCTGCCATGGAGGTGGTGATGGGGACAAGGCAGGATGTGTCCCTGCATGAAAGTTTTGTGGCAGGGTGATGCACACAGCTGTCCCAGTCCCTCAGCCTTACCTGCTCTGCTTGGGGAGTCCTGAGCTCCATTGTCCCTTGGCAACCTATATCCTGTCCTGTTCCTGCTCGCAACATTTTGTACATGGTGTGGCCTGAGAAATTATTATTCTGCCAGCATCTCCTTTGGGCACAGCCAGGCTGTCTGAGAGCACTGTCACAGACTCGGGGTGGGAATGGGGACAGCACTGCTGTAAGCCCTGCTTGGCTCTGTGGCCCCTTCTAGCCCATGCCTCCATCTCCCTTCAGGGACTGCTCAACATGAGGGTCGTGCAGCTGCTCTCCACTCTCTAGCACCAGGGAACGTCCTGGTCCTGAGCTACTCTTCTCCCATGAGCTGCAGGTCTCACTCAGCAGCTTTGCTGCTCCCAGCTCCTTCAGCCCTGCTGGGTCTGGGTGTCTGGGCTGAGGCTGCCTCTGTCCCACCCCAGGACAGGGACTCTCTGTCTCCTGCCCCAGGAGATGCCAGCTCTGATTTGTTTCCCCTAATGGATGACTGTCTGGCCCCAGCAGCTGCTGCAGGCACCTTGGCACTGGTTTCACTCGGCTCTGTCACCACTGACTGATGAGGGTCATTTGCAGAGCTGCTGCTGGTGGGACCCATCCTGACCCCCCAGGGCTGCTTGGGGGGGGCTCGCTTTCCCTTCCTCCTGCCAGCCTTCATTGCAGACCCTGCAGAGCTGTGGTCCCCCTGACTGGGAGGTAGCACTGCCCGAGGCTGGGTGCTGTGGAAGGGGAGCAGAGCTGGGGGCTGGCAGACCCTGCTCAGAGCTGAGCCCTGCATAGGACGATGGTGGGCCACAGGTTATAGGGGCAGCTGGGCTCAGCATTGTTGCCGGGATGGATCCAGAGCTGTGGCCTGATGGGGGGGGCTTGGGGATGTGCCTCTGGCCTCCCAGGAAAAGGTGATACTCTGGAAGGGGATGGAGGCTTTTCTACTGGAAAGAGCATGTTCTGGGAACTGCTGACCTCTTCTCCCATGCTGCTCTGGGCCTGCCCTGCCCCTTCTGGCTTGTCCCCCTACCCTGGCTGGAGTTTGCCCTCCTGCTTCCCAGCCAGGATACCTGAAACGGCAGAGGATTCCCTCACCCAGCTGCCTTCTACCACCCCAGCCCTCCTCCTAGGGCAGCGTGCCGGGGCAGATCATCCCTGGGGTACCAGCTCCTCCTGACTTTCCAACTGACCCAGTGTTGCCCCATGTGGCAAAGCAGGGGCTGTGGGAGCTGCGTGACCCACCCTGTGGCTGCTGGTGCTCTGCTCCCATGCTGGAACGGTGCTGTGCTCAGGTGCTGAGCTGGGGACACTGGGGGTCTTGCTGCCATGGGGTGTACATCTTCGACCCATCGTGATTATACATTTACTGATGGGTTATTACTGAGAGTGAGGAGGAAGTTTTGGCACTGCCTGTTGGTTTGTTATTGTAGGGTCTTTTCTAGCAGGAGGGTGCTGTGGAAGGGATGGGTTGGTCTCCCCAGCCAGTTGTCACTGGGAGGCCACTGACTGTGGCTCTGTGGGGAGGGCGGGGACATGGTTATGCATTGGGCTGACCCCAGCTGCTGCCTTCTCTCTGGGAAGACCACAGAGCCGCCCAGGCTTGAGTCCTCCCTGGGAAGGGGGGATGTCAACCCAGCAGCATGTAACCCCCCAGCATGGTGGCGCTGGCTGGATCCAGCCCGCAAAGACACAGCAGCTGCTGGTGGCTCAATACAAAGTGGTCCATGGCTGTCCTGGTGGTGGTCTCTGTTGGGCTCAGGGATCTGCTGCTGTGGGTCCCTGCAGAGCCAGTGTTCAGCAGCCTCTGGGATTCATTTCAACAGCGTGTGGAGGTGGGGATGGGAAATCCCTTCCCCTTTTGGTGCTGCTCAAGGATTGAGGCTTGGTTTGTGCATGTGCGTGTTTCAACATCACTGGGCTGTGGAGTGATGCATGGAAAGCAACAAGTCACTTAATCCAGCAGACCTCCAGCCACAGATAAAACACTGCCAGCCCTCTCTGTTGGCTTGTTTTGTGCCAGCCACTTGATGGCTCTTGCAGAGGGGCGATGGGCAGAACGACATCTGGAAAAGGAGCTGTCAATGGCAGGGACAGGGCTTTGTGCTGTAGACGTCCAGTGTGCCCAGCAGGGCAGCACACATCCAGGCTCCACTCCCCATCTGTGGGCAGAACTGTTTTCCAGCAAAGGGGAGCCCAGGGAGCCCCCAGACTTGCTCACGGTTTGGATGTTGGAGACAGGAAGGGGATGGTGCATCCTCTCCAGCAGAGCCCTCGGGTGCACCAAAGCCAGGACAGCAAAACACCAGCCCCGGTCACCCCTCTCCTGTTGTTGAGCTGCATGTGCTGAACGTGCTCCCTGCCCTGCCCTGGGGCCCCTGGAATTGGGGTCTCTTCAGTTTCCTCCTTAAGAAAATGCCCATGTTCTTTATTTTTTTTTTCTTTTTCCTTCTTTATAACAAACTAAAGTGTAACTTGCACCTGACCTGACCTACTGCACGTGCCTATACCTGCTGCCCCTGTGAGTCCAACCACAGTTTACTCTCTGTTGCATCTCTCTCGCTGTGTGGTTTCCCTCCCACCCTGCTCCCTCCCCTTGTCCATCACCCTGGCATTGGGTGTCGCTCTGCCCTCCCTGTCACTTCCCTCTGGACAAAGGGGCTGCTTCTGCCTCCCAGGTCTGTCGCCACTACTTGGCTCTGCCAGAGGGACCTGGCCCCAAAGCATCCTTGAAAGGCTGAAAGGTGCAATTTCCCTTTTACTCTGCAAATTAAAGATCTAGAAAAGTAGCTGGGGCAAAAGAATGTTTTATGCACAACTGATGCCCACTTCTAGGAAGGAAAAGGCCTCTTTTCCTCACCTGTCTGCCAACCCTAGAGCAGACTGGGGCCAGCCTGTGCTGTCCTGCCAGCACCAAGATCCTAGCCCTCACCTTTGCCCCTGTCACCCCATGGCAAATGCCACGGGGTGCATTCGTGCATGGTTGCACGTCACTGGCATCCTGCTGTGGATGCTGCTTTCCTGGGGCCAAGCTTTCCCTCTCTGAGTGGCTTTGTGTGATGTCCTGCTGGGAAAATAACCTCCTGGAGCTGTTCTCCATCACCCAAAAGTGACAGAGCTGCCTGCTTCAGCCTCTGCTGTCTTTGTGTAAGCTCAAAGAGTCCCAAGTCTTGCCTGTGGGTACTTGGGGACCGACCTGCCTAGCAGGGGCTGCTGGATGCAGACCCACAACCCTATCCTGGAGCTGGGTACCACACAGCACCATTTCCCCAGCACCTGGGGTTCAATGTAGCCCCACAAGGCTGAGAAAGCTGCTGGAGAAGCCACATCTGCTAGAGGGCAAGAGAAACAACCCCAAAACCAAGGCTTGGGATGTGTAGGCATCGTGACCTGCTGCTTGCAGAGGTCTAGGGCACTTGGAGCAAATGCAGTGTCAGCAGAGCCCTAAAGGGACTTTGCACCTTTCATCTCATGGGTGCCCCACACTGCTATCTGCCTCCCTTTGGAGGTTGGAGCCCAGCACAGCCTTTATCCTCTCCTCTTCCTCCTCTCCCTGCCTGTGGCATCAGTCCTGTGCTGAGTTTTCTGGCTTGAGGCACTGCGGGGCCCTGCGGGAAGGGAGGGAGCGGGTCTGCAGCCGTGGGGCAGTACCAGCTGGGACAGATGGGGCAGAGCAAAGCCATTGGGGTCTGGATGGGGGAGCAGGGGGTGGCAGGGGAGTCTGTATAGTGAGGGGACCTGCTATTAATGCAGGGCCACTTCGAAATGATGGCCGTGGGCCAGGCTGATGTGAGGAGCCCCTCACCCGGCCCCATAGCCTGACCAAGGCAAAGCCCTGAGCCCCATTCCCCTTCTGGCTGTCTCCAAGTGGGTCCCCTGGCTCGGATCCCAGTGTCGTGCTGGGGTGGGGTTGCATGTCGCAGTCTGGGCTGCATGGCTGGGTTCAGTGCATGCTTGGCGTTCAGCCAGTGGGTGCCAGCAGGATCAAACCCAGGCCCCAGCTCTAGGGAGGATGCAATGCCCTGGCTCAGTTGCAGGCTCTTTCTTGGGCTCCATCCTGCCCTGCAGACCTGCACAGCCCCGCAGGGAGTGGAGGGTCCCCAGGGAGCGAGTATTTGGCCTTGAGACTATACGGCAGAGTCCAATCCTGCCATCTCCTGGGTCTCTGGGCTGCTGGGTGTCTCCAGTGCACCCAAACATGCTCCAATGGGAGGGTGCAGGGGTGCTGGCTGTGGGTAGCCCAGCAGGGTTGCCCCTTTGCTACTCCTGTCCTTCCCAAGGAGGGAAACTCCAGTGCCGGGTTTGTCCTGGGATGAGGCAGAAAGGCTGAGCAAAGCCTGGGCTGGGCTTTGCCTTCCTGCTTCTCTGGCCTCACACTGCATGTCCTGCCCCTGGCGCCGCTTGCCCTGCACCGGGTGCCCAACCCTGCTGCCTGCCGGGTCCAGGGGCTGCTGCTCTGTTAACTCTTCTGCTTGGTGACTCCTTCTTTCTTCCAGGCAACCCGCCGGCCCAAACTAAAAAAGCGCTGAAGCAGCGATTCCTCAAACTGCTGCCCTGCTGCCGGCCCAAATCCATCCCCTCGCTCAGCGAAAGCAAGTGCTTCTTCTTGCCTTTGTGTGTGTGCGTCCTCGGCGGTGCTGCTGCCTGCCCTCCACCCTGGCCCTGCCCATGGGAAGGGGATGCCTCCACCATTCCCCTGCCCTGGGTTTGGGGCTGTTAGATCAGTCCTGCCCCAAAGGGATCCAATCTGATGAGCTCTGCACCCACCTCTGCCCTCACCTGCTTCCAGGCTGGTTTTCCCCCTCTCCAGCTCCCTGGAGTGCCTCCCACAGGATGCACAGCAGTGAGACCCTCTTTGGAGCTGGCTTGGGGCAGGGGGACCCTCCTGGCACTGGTTTAAGGGCTGGGGGTTTTTGCATAAAGCTCAGTGGTGGTTTGGAGGTGGAGGTGTGATGGGGGGTGGGCAAAAAGGGCTGAGCAGGGAGTGAACATAGAACTGCCCGGAGTCCCCCGCCACCACCTCCACCAGGTAGGCTTGGCCACTTGGTGAGTCCAAGCCCCTGGCCGGGGTCTCCCCCTGCCCTGCAGTGCGAGCTGACACCTGGGGAGAAGAGGTGAGTATGGAGGGGCAGGGGCTGATCCACCCCACAGAAAGCAGGGGCACCTGCTATTGAGCCACAGCCCCTCTTAGTTGCCATAGGGTCTGGGGGTGCTGGGCTGCTGTGGGTAGGGGTCGTGCAGCTTGGCAGATGGTGGGGAGAAACCACTGATGAAGGTGGGGCACAGCGGGCAGGGTGGGGTGTGGACAAGACTGGGGCTATATTTGGGGTAGAGGTTCTGGAGGGCAGCTCTCCTGCTCGACACAAGTGCTGGTGCAGCACGCACTTGCAGCATGTCCAGGATCTCAGCTTCACAGCACAGATGCCTGTGTTGGAGGGGGGAAAGGGCAGGCAAGGGCAGTCTGAGCACTGTGGGGGTTTTCACACCCCCTTTCTGCTCAGCCTCGGCTATACCAGAGGCTGGGGGGGGCTGTTGCCCAGTGCAAGCTGCTGTTTTGACCCCATGGTGTCTCTGAGTGTTCCCTGCTGGCATAGACCCAACTCAAGCTGAGCATGGCACCCCAAAAATGTGTCACCCTGGGCAGGTGTCAGAGGATGGGGTGTGCTGCGCAAGGTGCCTCTCCTGCCCCCCAGCAGGGCAGAGCAGGACAGTGCTGGCCTCAGCCATCCTCTCTTCCACTGGGTTCCTTGCAGACAGCGTTGAAGATGAGTTCGAGCTCTCCACTGTCTGCCACCGCCCCGAGGGGCTGGAGCAGCTCCAGGAGCAGACCAAGTTCACCCGCAAAGAGCTGCAGGTCCTGTACCGGGGCTTCAAGAATGTGAGTACCCCTCAACCAGCTTTGCTAGCTCCCCCTCTGCTGCCATGTCCACCTTGGAGGGTGCTTCGCACCCAGTGGTGCCCAGGGTTTGCAAAGGTTTTTGGGACCTTGAAGTTCAGTTTATATCAGGCTACAGCCTGATCCCACTTCCAGGGAGTTCAGTGGGGAGGCTTGATCCTGTGCTCCATCTCTTGGGTGCACCTCCCTGGGTGCCTGGGTTGAAAAGCCCATCCAGCAAGGGCTGCAGCCCACCAAATCAGGGACATGTTCTAAGCAGCCTTACCAGCTGCCCCACCAGGCAGTGCAGGGCTGGGGGGTGATGCAAGTGAGCTGCAGGGATTTGGGGGGGTCCTCAGCCCCTCTCTGCAACATGGAGGTGATGCTGTGTCTTGCCGTGGCAGGAGTGCCCAAGTGGCATTGTCAATGAAGAAAACTTCAAGCAGATCTACTCACAGTTCTTCCCACAGGGAGGTGAGTGCCTGTCCCCACCTCCAGCCCCATGCCCTGCATGGGTGCCTGCATGGGGCCGGGGAGGCCACACAGCACCCACCCTCACACTGTCTGCTTCCCCCCAGACTCCAGCACGTACGCCACCTTCCTCTTCAACGCCTTCGACACTGACCATGACGGCTCTGTCAGCTTTGAGGTGAGCCAAGACCAAGGAGGGGGCCAGGCTATGGGGGATGGTGGCAGGGTGGGGAGGGCACATCCCTTCGGGTACCATGGGCTGGGCTGAGTGGTGTTGCTGACTGTCGCAAATGGATGGTGACCTTCACAGGGGCTGGTGGAGTTTATTAAATTCCCAGAGGTAGTGGGAAAACACTGAAAAGCAACAAAAAATGAGTTTTCTGTATTTTCTGGCTAGTGTCTTGTAGGTACCCAGACCTGCAGGCAGAGCCATGGCTGGGTCTTGTCCAGGCTTTGGCTGAACAGCAGGACCTGGTGCATGTTGTCCTCTTACTTGCTGTGTCCCAAGGGATTTGCGTGGGTCGTGTTTGAGGACAAACAATCATTTTTCCCCAGGCTCTTTTCAATACTCAACATTTTTCTTGTCAGCCCAACCCTGGGGCACATTTTCTTTGGGGCTGAGTTCCGTCTCTGTGGGAGAGACAAGCAGGGCTGTGCTGTCTTTGAGGCCCTTTGTGGCTGTAACTCCTGTTTGCCTGCCTTGCCTGTACTTGCAGGACTTTGTGTCTGGGCTATCCATCATCCTGCGGGGCACCATTGACGACCGCCTGAACTGGGCCTTCAACCTCTACGACCTGAACAAAGATGGTTGCATCACCAAAGAGGTGGGATGGGGGGTTCCAGGCTGGTCCCTGGGGCCAGCGCAGATCTGATCCTGGCAGGGATGACGGCAGGACTTGAAGGTGTTGGCTGAGCTCTGGAGAAGAGCTGGAGGGGGTCCAGTATTTACTGAGCTCAGCTTTGCAAACAGGTCCCTCCTGACCCCCTGGCACTGGTATGTCTCTGGGGTGGAAGGTGGATGAGAAGTGTGCTGCTTTGGGACTCCATCACACAAACAGGCACACACATGGCCCCACACGGCGCACAGAGCTGGCAGGAACACACCTGAGCACCCTACAGGTCCTTCAGGAGCATCACAAAAAGGGTGTGGGCTGGGGACAAGGCAGAGGTAGAGCCCCATGTTGACCCTGCAACCATGCTCCCCTTCCCTCCAGGAAATGCTGGACATCATGAAGTCCATCTATGACATGATGGGCAAATACACCTACCCAGCCATGCGGGAGGAGGCGCCCCGGGAGCACGTGGAGAATTTCTTCCAGGTGAGCTGAGCACATCCTGGGGAACCAGAGCTCCAGCATAAAGCTAGTGGCTGCCCAAAACCTGGCATGGTGCAGGGGAAAACACCCCATACTGGGGATGAAGCAGGGCTGTGCTGGAGCTAGGGAGAGAAAAGACCATCTGGGTCCTGCTGGATACTTGGGTATGGCTGGGGCAGGGGTGCACTGTGTCCAGCCCCTGCGGGACCCAGGCAGGGGTGCTGGCCTCTCCCCGGAGCTGTCGTTGCCATACCCCTCATGCTGTGCTTGTCTGCAGAAAATGGACCGAAACAAGGATGGTGTGGTGACAATCGAGGAGTTCCTGGAGTCCTGCCAGAAGGTAAAGCCACCAGCAGCTCTGCTTTGGGGCTGGGACACCTCCCTGTCCCTTGGGGATCTTTATCCCCTCATCACCATCCTGGCAGAGGAGGGGTATGGCAGGGCTCCCAAGGGCAAGGCTGGGACTCTGCTTTGGGAACTGTATCTATGCTGGCATCCCTGGAGGAGAGCCATGCGTCCCAGTAAGGCTTGGAAACTACCTGTAATCCTTGGGGCTCTTGTCCCACAGGTCAGAGCTGACATGATAGTAAAGCAAGGTTTGTGGGGAGCTGCCCAAATTGCTGTTCTGTACCCACCCCCCCACTTCCCACCTCCTCCCTACAGGACGAGAACATCATGCGGTCCATGCAGCTCTTTGACAATGTGATTTAGTTCCTGGACCTGCCTCCAGCTGAGCTCTCCTGCCACCGGGCCCAGAACCTGCTTCTCTCTCGACTTTTCCTTTGAGCCTCCCCTCCACTGGCTGCACAGGTGCCCTGGCAGGAAGGGGCCTCCCTTCCTGGACACAGGGTTGGCACTGGGATCTTCCCTTCCCCCTGAGCCAGCTCTGCTTTCCTCGAGGTTTCCCAAGCAGGTACTCCCAGATGTTGAGGCACGAGCATGGCTGGCACGGAGCGAGTGTTTGGCCTGAACAAACCTCCCTGCACCTGTTCCCGGTGGGGAAGCTGCAGCCTTGGTCTGTGGTAGAGGTTTCCCCCCACGCACAGCATCCCGTGCAGCCATGGCTCCCCCACCCCTAGCCCTCCCCAGCCCTGGGAGCCCCCAGCACTGGCTCCAGGCAAAACCCTCCAGCAATGCTGTCTAGAAACCAATAAAGTTTTGCAATGGGTGCCAGCACCTTGGCTTCCTCCCCTGCCCTGGCTGTGGCCTGACAAGGGGACCATGCCTGGCACATTGACCATGAGCTGCTGGCTGCCTTCCTTGCCCAGCCCGTGGGTGGGTGGGCGGGTGGGCGGGCAGAGGGGCTATGCCTGGAGAAAGCAGCCACATGGGCACTTGGGGTTCATTGCTGCATGAGCTGGGGGGAGCAGCCCCTGATCCAGGTGGGCCCCAGTTGGACATAGGAGGCTCATCCTGACCTGGGCAGAGGGGAGACTGAAGGGACCCTGAGGTGCCTTCTTGTGGCACTGGTCTGCCCAGGATGGAGGGTGTTGGGCTGGGAGAGCTGCAACCTCAGCCCCTGTCCTTCGAGTTCAGGGTGCTGGTACACAGGAGACCTTGGGGACCCATTTTGAAGCTCTGATGGAGAAACACCCTTACCCCCCCTCCCTGAGGACATGGCAGCCAGGGCATGGGGACATGTGGAAGAGGGAGACATGCTGGGCTCTGGTGTCCACCCTGGCCCTTGGCTCTCACAGTCACGCTCCTGACATTGTTTGCAATGTAGGAGGGTCTGGCTGGGGCTTTTCTGCTGACCTTCCCTGCTCCTGTGCCCTGGCCTGTCCCAGCCCACCCAGGGGGCTGGGGAGTGATCAGTGGGGCAGAGGTGTTCCCACAGGCATAACCCTGTGCTGGGGACACAGCTGAGCTGGCAGCTCCTCAGGGAGAAAGTCAAGGCTGGGGCTGGCCAGGAGTCAGTGCTGTGCCACCAGCAGGCTGGAGGGACACCCTGGGGTGGAGTGGGCTCAGCCTCTTCTCCTGGTTCAGCCATGCCCTGGGGTGAGAGCTTGCCTGGAGACCTCAGGGATGGAGCCAGCATCCTGGGGCTCCCCACATCTTCACCACCAGCTCCTTGGAGCTGGCTGTGTGCAGGTAGGCCTGTCCTGCCCGCATACCCCTCCAAGCCCTAGCTGGGGCAGTGATGCCCATGGGCTAAAGACCCCATACTAACCCCTGAAGCCTCTCTGTGCAATCCTGCAGGCATGCGGAATGTACCTAGTGCCAGCAGCCCCAGCTCTGCTGCTGCAGCCTCTGCATCCTTAGCAGCCAAGGATGATCAGGGCTGGCCTGAGCTGTGGTGTCTGGGGTCAACAGGGGATGGGTGAGCAAGGCCAGTACCTGTGCTGGGCCATGCTCCAGACCCAGGCTGAGCCCCTGGTGTCGGAGCCATTAGAAACTCCCTCCCAGGGCCATGAGCCAAAGCTACAGGGCTGCTCCCCAGGGTCACCATCTGTGGTCCGGCCCTTGCAGACATGATGTGTTTTTTAGATTCATTCAATATGTTGTTCATCTCACAGTCCTGTCCCTGGCTTTGCTGTGGGACCAAGCTCCCGCCTGCAGTCTCCCAAGAGTGGGAGGGCAGATATCCCGACCCTTACCCCTCATGTCTCCTTCTCCTCTGTCCTCCCTACACCCAGGCTCTCTGGGTTACCCACTGTCCCCTACCACGCGGAGCAGATGCCACCTCCTCCCTCACGCTGCAGGTCGCATGGTGTGACCCCCCCACCCTGGGGCATGGTGACCCACAACCCGCTTGGCATCTCCAGTCTGTATATTTTGTATTATAACAATAATATGGGTTTAAAACAAAAAAACCAAAACAAAAACAATAAAATCTAACCACAATCGCTATGCACACCACCGTTGCATCTTTGCCTCTGTCAGATGTCTGTGGGGGGAAAAGGAGATAGGGGCTGGGGGGTCTCTGCAGAGGGTTGGCAGCCTTTTCAGGGTGCTGCAGGTGCAGGGTGCTCTGGGAGGTTGCATTGGGATGGAGTGTGTGCTGGGCTGGGCAGGGTCCCCAAAAGCCTGGCTTTGCTATTGATGGCCCTGTAAATACAGCCTTTTCCCTGCTAAGAAGCTGTAGGTGTTAGGCTAATGGGGTCTTACACCAAGCACATCTGGTCTCAGGAGTCGGAGTGTCAGGTGTGCTACAAGCTTGTCATGAGAGCTGCTGGGTAAACCCAAGCTTAGGACCAGGTGACACTTGTTCAGGATGGGATATTTAAGGCTGAGCTGACAGGAAGATACCTGGTTACCAGCTTGAAGAGAGGTGTGTGCACTGGAAAGAAGTTTTTCTTAAGGACATGAACAGGTAGGCATTCACTGATCCTTAGAAAAGTGCAGCCTTAAGCAGAGGGAAAAATGTCTTGAAGCAAAACAAAGAGGAAAAAAGATGCAGGTAAGTAAGAGAACAGGAGAACAACAGGATAATGGACCTGATGTGGGACAGTGACACCCTCCAGCATTGTGCAGTCTGTGGTCCAGGAGCTGAAAGCTCAATGCAAAGAGCTGCCTGGAGACTGAAACATCTTAAAAAAAATAAGCTCTGGCTATGGGAGGGTATTTCCATTGTATGGCTGGGAAAGCTGCGAGTCTGCTCTTTCCAAAGCCTCTGACTCCCTAGAGACTTTTTGACCTGCTGGTGATTGCCCAGGTCTCTGTACAGCAGTGTGAATCGGTCTGAGTGTGTTTTCCCCTCTTAACACACCCTTCCCAGTATATATAACCTGTGAGATCTGCTTGGCTGGTTGCTATTTTGGGCAATGCCATCTGTGGGCTTGATGTGCCCTCTCGTGGCACAGGGATGCTGTGAGCTACTGATGGGGTCCCTTTGGTCTCTTTTCCCAGGGTGAGTGGTAGAGGTGACAATGGGGAAAAGAGTGCTATGGGGCTCACTCAGCTCTCAAATGCCACTGTAGCCTTTTCATGCTAGAGGACAATAGGTTTGCTCAGGGACCATCGCTAGTAGTTGTGTGGGGTTACTGGTCCCCCGGTAGCCAAGAGAGAATCTCCGCAGACCCCCGGGGAAGGGGCTGAGGGCAGGGAAGACTGGATCAGCCCCTCCAGGGCTGTCATCAGCTTGTTATGAGAAGCTGCTGTGTGAGACAGGGCTTGGAACCGGGTGTCCCTTGTTAGGACATAGCATTTGAAGGTGGGTAACAGCAAAGTTGTTGGGTCTATGCTAAGAATGGAGGTAAGAGCTGGTGGGTCCTCGGAAAAGGGCAGCTTTCTGTTGTTTCAAGCCATCTTTTTTCCCAGCTTTCAGAGGAAAAAAAGAATTGTAGTTATGTGGAAAAACAGCTGAGCAACTGGATGAGGCAGCAGATGCACCCCGGGGCAGTGATTCACTCCAGCATTCTAAATATTGCCTAGAAACACAAACATCTTGTAAAAGGATGAGATCCCAACACTGGGGGAGCTGTAACTGCAGGATTATTTTGGCATGATCAAAGCTGTGAGCATGATGCCTTCAGGGTCTCTTTTGACCTAGCAGCCACTGCCCATCTCTGCACAAGGTGGTATGAGAGTGCTGTGTGTTTTCCACCCAAGTTCTGTGCATTTCTCCTCTTCCATAGAGTTTTGTTGCATGTTAATACAATTTAGCAAGTTACTATTTAGGGTAGCAGTACAATTGCTATTTTTGCTCTTTGAAAGCTTTAGATTGGACTTGATGGTAACTAGAGATGCTCCTTGGCCAGGGTCTTTGCAGCTTCCTGAGCACGTGTATAGATGGAGTCAGAAATGCAGCTGTCTTGGGTTTCTCATTGTGTCAAAATATCATCAGGGAAATAAGCTTGAAGAGGAAGAAACAGACTTCAAAAATGCAAGGGAAGGTTTCAGGAGAGCTGAGTTGGGTAGGGGCAAACAGTGTCCAAATTAGCAGGGGATGTTTTTAATCAGTTTCATTAATTTTTTTTTCAGTTTTGGCTGAAACATGATGGGGCTGCTTTGATGTCTGCAGGCTTTCTCCAGCCCTTCCTCACAAACTGGGGTTTCCAGCAGCTTTTTGCTCACTGATTTGTTGTTGTTGTTGACTGGTACCTGCCATGCCCTTCCCAGTGCTGGTAGGGCTGGAAGGATTGATTACCTCACTGCCCTCCCTACGTAATCTCACGGGGTCTTCTCAGACCTGTGGTCTCTGACTGAACGTGAGCCAGCAGTGTGCCCAGGTGGCCAAAAAGGCCAACAGCATCCTGACATAAATCAAGAATACTGTGGCCAGCAGGACTAGGGCAGTGATTGTCTTCCTGTACTTGGTACTGGTGAGGCCCCACCTCAAATACTGCGTTCAGTTTTGGGCCCCTCAGTACAAGACAGACATTGAGGTGCTGGAGAGAGTGCAGAGGAGGGTGATGACTCTGGTGAAGAGTCTGGAGCACAAGTCTGATGAGGAGCAGCTGAGGGAGCTGGGGCTGTTTAGCCTGGGGAAAAGGAGGCTGAAGGGTGACTTTATTGCTGTCTACAACTATCTGAAAGGAGGTTGCAGCATTGAGGGTGTTGGTTTCTTCTCCCAACTAGCAAGTGTAGGATGAGAGGAAATGGCCTCAGATTGCACCAGGAGTTTTAGATTGGGTATTAGGAAAAAGTTCTTCACGGAAAAGGTTGTGAAGCAGTGGAACAGGCTGCCCAGGGAAGTGGTTGAGTCACCATCCCTAGAGGTGTTTAAAAGACATGGAGATGAGGTTCTTAGGGACGTGGTTTATTGCCAGTGTTGGGTTAACAGTTGGACTTCACGATCTTGAGGGTCTCTTCCAACCAAAATGATTCTGTGATGCTCTGGGGGCCCGTTGCTCCCAGCCCCACATGCTCCCGCACAGCTGGAGCGATGCCATCGGAATGGCCCCTTCTCTGATTTATTAAGATCTGAGCTTGCTAGCCTGTCCTTCAGCATCCTCGTAGACCCTTCCAGGTGTGTAAACATCTGCAAACAGAGCACCAGCTGTGCTGGGAGGGAGCGTCTGCAGGGGCTTTTTCCACCCGCGCATCCACCGCGCAGCCCCGCCGGCGCCGCCGCAAGTGGGACACGTCCCGCGGGAGCGCGCGCGGCCCCCACGTGAGCGCGGACGCATCGATCGCGCGCAGGCGCGCTCCCGCCCGCGCGGCTCCTCTGCGCCGCCCCCTGAGGCGCATGCGCAGAGCCGAAGTAAACACTTCATTCCCTCCCCGCGGCGCTGCTTCCCTACACAAAGGCCACGGCGCATGCGCTATCCCCCTACCCGCACCTGCGTACTGTCCTGCTGCCGCCTCTCCCCTGCCCCGCGGCCTCTCGCGCATGCGCTGTGGGCACCCGCCGGCTCTCCGCGCAGGCGCTCCGAGCAGCCGCGACCTCGTCCCTCCCCCCGCCGGCCTCCCGAGCAGGCGCAGTGCGCAGCCTTCGCGTTCCGCGCATGCGCCATGCCCGTCTTCGCCTCCCCCCAGCTCCGCCCGCCCGTTCCCTGAGGTAGCTCCCCCTGCTCAGTCCCTTGTTCCCGCTCGAGCGGCGCGGTCCCGGCAGCGCGGCGGGGAGAGGCCGTTAGACCGCGGCGGCCCGCGTCGTTCATTCCCGAGGAGGTAGCAGCTTCTCTGGCCCCCGCCGCGGTCCCTTTGCGTGTTTCTGAGCGGGGCGGCTGCGGGCAGAGCGGTGCGGACCGGTTGGGGCCGGTTCCCCGCGCAGGCGCAGGGCCCCGTAAACAGGAAGCGGCGGCGGCCCAGAGCGGCGGAGACAAAGGGGTTGCGAGAGGGGGCAGGAGGGCCTCGGGTTGGCTCGGCTCGGCCCGGCCCAGCGAGCGGGGGTCCTGGCGGCGGGCGGCAGGATGGTGCAGAAGGACGGGCAGGCGGCGCTGGAGGAGCCCCAAGGCAGCCCCAACCCGGCCGGAGTGCCCGGTGCTCCCTTAGAGCCGCCGGGCGCCGCCGCGGGGCCGGTCCCGGGGGGAGAGGAAACCGACACCGAGACGGAGACCGCGCTGGGCTCCCGCCGCTTCCTCTGCGGCGTCGTGGAAGGTAAGGGCTCTGGGAGCTGTGACCGATATCCCTGGGAGACGTGGGGTGTGGGAGAGGGCGCGGGAGGTGTTTGGGGGGGCGGTATCCGCGGGGGGACCGGTCCCAGCTGGCGCTGCTGTTCCCCATCTCCTCTCCCGACCCATTGCGACGCCCGGAGGAGCCCGCTCTGCGAGGAGGGCGGTGCGCGGTTCTTGGCCGGGGCTCCCTCCGCTGGAGAGGGCTCTGGGGCGGGGAGGAGCCGCGGCTCTCGGGCGGGGCTGCGGCCCCTGGGGCTTGTGCTGGAAGCTGCTGGCGAGCAGGAAGCGCCCTTTAATGGCAGCCGTTCGGCGGGGTGAGGACAGGCCGGGCACCCCCAGCGGGCCGATAATTCCTAATGAAGGCTCGAGGCAGTGCTGTGGTTCCCTTGCTAGTACGTGTCTAAAGGAGGAGGTAGGAGAGAAAGAGAAGAGCTGCTGTGCGATTATCCCAACTGTACATGCTCGTCCCGAGCGCCAGAGGTTCAGCTTCAGTTTCCTGGGTAGGGAATAGGTGATTCCGTAAACATCTGTTCTGGAATTAATATTGAATGCTCCCTGTTCTCTAAAGTGTTGTAGCTTACTATTTTAATTGCGCTGTAGAACAGTGCTCTTCTGTCTTTTGGCACAGTTGTAGCATTAGAAGGTTTAAATTGTTGCAGAAGCTGCAGAATAAACTGACTCTTTGCATTTCTCAGTAACTACAGAATTTATCTGTGTTTCTGACAGGTCAGTTAAAGTAGGTGGTTGAAAACCAGCAAGAAAAATGGTTTATTCCCAACATAATAGAAGATTTGGAATAATTCTAAATTCCCGTGGGCTACTGTTATTTCAGTACCTATAATGAATCTCCAGTAGGAGAACAAAATTATTAACAGATGGCATGGGGAGTGAAACAGGCAGTTTATCAAAGTAGTATCTGCCTTGCTTGCATAATACCTTTTGTTCATATCTCGAAAAGACCATTTGACTCCTGTAAATGTCACTGTATAAAGTGCACTAGGCCTGGTTAGTGCTTTTATGTTTTTAGCACTTACTAGGAGAGAGATGTCTTTGCTTCGTTAATAGACTTAATTCTCTGAAGATGGATGCTAAATTTAAGGCTTTGGAGGCAGATAACAATGAAGAAAACTACAGATTCTAACAGCATGTTTTATCATGTTTCTGCCAATACACCTTGACCATGGATCATCTGTTTATCCATGTTATATCAGAACCATGGCGTATACCGTAATCATTTTTCTTGTAATCTTAGTCACATTGTTGGTCTCCTCTGCATTTGTTTTGGTGCAGGTGTTCTTGACTGTGCTGTGCATAAAACAAAGCAAGAAAATGGCCTCTGCCCAGTGAAGCAGTCTAACACTAGTTAGGAGTTACCAGTCTAACATTAGTATGTGTACAGGAAAAAAGGGAATAGGGAAGTGCTTAAAAACAAACAAAAAAAGCCACACCAAACCAAACAAAAAACAACTAGAAAAACACTTTTGTGGTGAAGGAGGTAAATGGTAGTGGGTAAAAACATGTGTCTCTTTAGTGACTTGAGAGAATTATAGGAGTAAGAGAAAAACAGGGATTAACTTCAGAAGTGTAGATAAATACTTCAACATAGTGCAGCAGTTAACACAGACTAGAGGTATGTTGAGATTAAAGCAATGAAAGAGAGAGTTTGGATCTTTTGTAGAAAAGGGAAGGGAAAATTAGCCAAATACTGGGTGTGCACTCTAAGAATGTGAAAAGCTCATAACAGATATAAAATGCGCTGTTTTGAGGAGTAATAAGATGTAAGAGAGTACTGGATGCAAAGCTCTGGTTCTCTGCCTCCAGGTTATTCTGACTTTGAGTGATGGAGAGTGTGGTAACTGGGATGAGGTATTTGGCATGATCTGTGGATTTTTGTATTAACCTGACTCACAGTCTTGAGAGAGTAATACAAAACCAGATCGATTTTTAGTTGAACAGAAAGATCCAAGAGTTGTCATCAGCTGGCGACATTAGTAATCTAAGGAATGTGGTGACAGATGGAAAAGTATCGCTTTGGATTAGCATGTTCTTTTCATTCTTATTTAATTAGTCTTTGTTATCCGATTTTCATGGTTTTTTTATAGTGGGCCCCTGCTCTGCTTTAGGCTAGTAGGTCTGAAACAGCAGTTTCACAGGTAAGGCAAAAGTGTTGTGAATGAGTTATGAGACATAAGGTACCACAGTAACTCAGTCCTTTTGTGGCTTCTTGAGCTGCCTCAGGACAGCATCAATCAGAATTGGGCAGCTCTAGTGAAGATGAGATGTATTTGTTCTGGGTGAAATAAACTGGGAGGTTTTCATGCCTTGCAACTGCTCTCTTGTTTGTTCCTCTGTTTAACTGTCCTCAACTTGTCACTTTGTGGTTTGTGAGGAGTAGTAGTTACTCAGCTTTGCCACTTCGTGGTGCCAGTTTGTCTAAGATCACATTTTGAGAGACTAATTCTTAGAACCTGGTTTAAGCTTAAAAGAACACCATTCACTTAGCAGGTAACTTTAATACTTGTTAAATACTTGTTAATACTTGTTAAAATATAGAAAATGCTTCTGTTGCATCAGTTTTGAGTTTTGAAAGGTCATAGGAGGGTGATTTTGACCTCCACGAGACCAAACATTTATAGATTTACAATAGTGAATAGTTCTGGAAATGAAGATATTGTCTACCTTTTGAACTCCTGGTCTATGGGGACTTCTGAGCTTTCTGTATGAGGAGCATCATTCATCATTGAGTGGCCATGCTGTTTGAAAATAAGAGCTTATTAAATTTCAGTGTTATTTTAAGCTGAAGCTTTGTTTTGAAGTGCCCACTTGTGGTTGAACTGTTTGCACATAGGTCTAAGTGAATTTACTTCACTGAGTGCACTGAGAGTGCTTTTTAAGGTATTATGTTTCTAGAATGGAAGGATTAGATTTAAAACCAGAAGCAATTACAATTTCTGTGGAATTCCATGACTTTGAATATACGCTATTCTAAAATCACTTGTGTAGATGTTTTTATATGATTATTCAAAGGCATAGTCTTAGCTTGTAAAGATGTGGGAATGGTAAAGTAAGATATCAACTTACAAGTTAATTTTGACAAGGAGCCTATTAAACCGAATAAAAGCAATGAAATCCTAAGCATTTTGTTAACTCACTTGTACACTTTTTTCGATTACACATCATCTACCTCAGTATGTATTTATATACTCTGTGTATTTAGCATTCTAGTCTGTACCATCAGTTAAGCATTTTTGAGCTGGTAAATATTTTCAAGTGTCTGCAGTGTTCACATTGCAATCCAATCTACTTTGTAGGTGTCCGGAGTGATAGTTTAATTAGGTTATGACTGTTCAGTCTGCTCTTATAATAATGCTGATTTTTCAAGGGTATGTGATCAGGAATACAGTTTGGATTCTGAAAATTAATTGCCTCAGTGGCCAAAATTATAATACCTTAAATCAGAGGTGTCAAACTCAGTTTCACCGGGGGCCACATCAGTCTCACGGTTGCCTTCGAAGGGCCGAATGTAATTTTACGACTATATAAATGTAGGAGTAATTACATTTATACAGTCCTAGAATTACATTCGGCCCTTCGAAGGCAACCGCAAGGCTGATATGGCCCCCGGTGAAAATTTTGACACCCCTGCCTCAGATCATAAGAAATGAAATAACCTAAGCTGATCTAAATTTAAAATGCAGTTATAACTTATTATGCTCCTAATGCTGTCTAGCTAAATTACCCCCCACCCCCTGCTTTGGGAAGCTTTTTAATGACTGTAGCAGAAGGAGAAGAAAACAGTGGGTTGTAATACAATGTTTCATGGAGCAGGCACAATCTAACATCTAACTGGATAATTTTAATCTTGTTTCTTGTAGGATTTTATGGAAGACCTTGGGTTATGGAGCAGAGAAAAGAACTTTTTAGAAGGCAAGTCATGCTTCCTCTTACTGCAGCACATTCCATCACAATATACTCATAATCTTCTACTTAAGCCTGAAAGGAATTATTGTTCTAACCTAGGGCAGCTTTTTGCCTAATGTCACTATTCTTGAGGGCTCATATTCACCTTTCCATCTTGCCTAAACTGAATTTATCCAATGTCAGTTGTGTGTAAAGTTATTATGACGTAGTAGTTTAAAACAATATTCAATGAGGAAAAAAATAAATTAGATCAAGTAAAAGAATTAGAATTAGATCAAGTAAAATGTAGAATTCCTGAATTTGTAGACTTTTCTTCCAATTAAGGCTTTTTTGTTATGTTCATAGACTTCAGAAGTGGGGACTAAACACATACCTGTATGCTCCAAAGGATGACTACAAGCACAGGATGTTCTGGCGAGAAATGTACTCTGTGGAGGAAGCGGGTAATTGCCTTTATTTCTCCTCTGTGTTTTCTATAAATAGACACTTGGATGAATTGGTCTTTACTACATATGCTTGTGTGTGTTTAATCACAGCAGCGATTTCCAGAGGTGAGTAGAGCGCTGTTCTTAATACCGTGCAGATGTATTTAGTGGAGCTTTGGTGAAAGCATGGATTTACTTCTTTTAACTATAACTCCACGACTGATTTCTAAAACTGCTTTTAAGGCTTTATCTTACGAGATTTACTTTTTTCCAAGGAAAGGTTGCTTAGGATTATTTCTCTGGCTCTTGAACATCTGGGCCGTATTTTGAAGTAGTAATTATTTGCTTCAGGAAAGAAAAAAGATTGATGAGCTAATAACATGCTCATTTGTGTGATTCATTAAGTGCGTGTCTCAATGAAGAGTGAGAGTACCAGTCAGAAAAGTGGCTTCTGACTGTTTAGTCAGAACATAAAGATCTTTTTAAACTGACGTAAGGCTTTTTATCCACCTCTGGTATTTATGGAATCTACGGTGTTTTATTAGCCTGTGGGGATTATCATTTTCCTTGCGTGAGGGGAAAAATGACACTTGCTTGAAATTAAGTAATCCTTCTTGGAGGCCACTTTGAATCACTGCAGAAACATGATCTAAAGGATACTGGAAGATAATTGCCAGTAAGAACAAAGATTGTTAAATATTCTGAAAATAATTTTCTTTATTAATTGTATGAATGATTCAATTTGAAGTTTGTTTCTTAAAGCATCTACTTCTGCACAGTGATGTTAAAAAAGCCCTTTTTCATGCCCCCTGAGCTTCAGTCATATGAATAGTATGTGAATCAGTGTCATACAGCATATTACTACATTGAATCATATCTTAGTATTTGTGACAAAAATTGAAAAAGTGAATAATGATTCTGGAACTGTTAGTGTGCATATTGAAAAAACAGCCCCCATCCACATTTGTCTTACAACATTGAGGTAGAGAATTTAAAAAATCTTTAACAAATTTTAACATGGAAAATAACAGTGCAAGGACAGTTGTTGTATTTCTTTTGGCGTAATTTCTGACAACTCTTCCAAACAGTTTGGTGCTCTTTGCTATGTTAATGTTAAGAAATTCCAGCAAATTATTTTTTTTTATTATTATTCTGGTAGCAGAGGCATCTGTATTTTATAATTTATTTATAATTATGTCTGAGATTTTAATTGTTGAATTCTTCTGAAATATTTGAATTTGATTTCCAGAGCAGCTAATGACTCTAATATCAGCTGCACGAGAGCATGAAATAGAATTCATCTATGCAATCTCTCCTGGACTTGACATCACGTTCTCCAATCCTAAAGAGGTATCCACATTGAAACGCAAGCTGGATCAGGTGAGTGTGACACAAACTCACCACAGTTGCGGTGCTACTTAATTTGAAAATGTCGGTACCCTGCTCACTCTTTCAGATTTTCACTAGCTTCTTTAATGTTTTCAGCACTAGTGTTCAGATGCTTCTGAACAATCCCAGTGGCTGTTTTCAGGTTGCATTGCGCAAGTGGCCAGTGATCATCTATATTAAAAAGAAGTCTTATGTTGGATTCTGAAGACTGTTTTGGGGAGCTTGTCTTCAGAGTAATTTAGGCCTTGAAGCCAGCATGCATTTCTAAAGCAAGAACTCATCCACAATAAACACCTTCAAAGGCAGACATACACATCATCTTTGTTCTGGTAATTGACTTCTTTGTCCAAAAGCTGTTACAGAGTTAGCTTTTTTCCAGCTGTCTTTGCAGTAAGATCAGCTTTAGATTGTTAAAACTCAAACAGATTGCAGGTCTTTAGAGGTCTGATCTTTGAGAAAAGCAGAGCAGTGGGTCAGAGATAGGCGTTCATTGTGAATAGATACTAAAGACTGGCTTGCCTCGCTTACCTTCTCTCCCCCATTCCTGTAGCTTTTCCTTTTAAAAATTCTACAGTTTGATTTTTAAAAAAGAAAAATAATTTAAAAAATTAAACCTTTTGCTCTTGTATCTTGTATTAGGTCTCCCAGTTTGGCTGCAGATCTTTTGCGCTGCTGTTCGATGATATTGATCACAACATGTGTGCAGCAGACAAAGAAGTTTTCAGTTCCTTTGCTCATGCTCAAGTCTCAATCACAAATGAAATTTATCAATATCTAGGAGAACCAGACACATTCCTTTTCTGTCCTACAGGTAAAATGAGATGAATAATTTTGTTTAGCCTTAAAGGAGGGGCCCTATTATCTTACTGGTTGAAAAGCTGGTTTAATATTTAATCACTTCTCTAAGGAGTATTTTGGGGTTGTTTGAAGAAACTGACTTATAAGGAAATGTCCAAGTAATCCAAATCTATGCAGACGTTTTGCCAAATCTACACATCTCTGAAAGGCCAAGCAAAGAAGGCAGCTTGATAGAATGGTTCAAGAAGTGTGAACTGAAAGTTAGGTTAAAGAAAGACCTCTGTCTGACTTGTACCAATATCTTTTTGCTTCTTGATCTGGCTAGGTGTTAGTTTCTTAAAATTTTCTTGAAGTGAAGGTGCAGTGCAGTCTGTGCTCACTTCTGTCATTGGTGCTAGTTTTTAGTAAGATTACCCACTTACTAATCACTGAGTTGATTTATTTATTTATTAAAAAATATAAGATGATTTGCACTCAGGTCCAGTCATTGCTTTTTTTAAATTGCAAGCTTCCTCTCATACCGGTAAGAATATTGTAAGGGAGAGAGAATCACTATGTTCAGTGATTCTTGCAAGGAAAATTCAATTCAGTAGCAATGTTATCATTGATAATCTGTTTATCACCTTACACTGTAAAAGTTTAGTTCTGTTGCAGACCTCCTCTTTAGCTTTAAAGAGACTTATGTTCTGGTGTTAGTATTTTTAGGTATTTGCACTTCATAATCAGTCTTAGGGTTTCTAATTTTCTTGCGTATTGTCTGCTGTAACCTGCCTTTCTATTTACGGACTTCGTTAGTTTTTTCCTAGTTTTGATGTTTGAGCAGTTTTAAATAAATTCTCTAGCCATCCTTTTGTCATTTTTATTTAAACTTTAGACTTTGAGGCCTTTCTTTATTAATTTTCTAGATGTTTCTCTTCTCAAATGGTAGTATTTTCTCAATGTGTTCGTGGGACAGTTGGGTATGTTGTCATATGTGTGTATCCATCTACTAATAGTGACATCTTTTTGTGTACAGAGTACTGTGGAACTTTCTGTTATCCAAATGTTGCCCAGTCGCCATATCTACGAACTGTAGGAGAAAAACTTCTCCCTGGCATTGAGGTGTTATGGACAGGTAAAAATTGTTTGGTTTGTGTTTGACTTTTTTTTTTTCTGTTAGTGTTAAAAGTGATTTCCTATAAGTATTTAGTAAAATGAACTGTCCAGCTACTCAGGCAGTAAATCTTCAAGTATATGCAAAGCCCTCTGATTATCCTGTTTTCCTCTTAGGTCCGAAAGTTGTATCCAAAGACATTCCAGTAGAGTCCATTGAAGAAGTTTCTAAGATCATCAGGAGAGCACCAGTTATCTGGGATAACATTCATGCTAACGATTATGATCAAAAGAGGCTTTTTCTTGGGCCTTACAAAGGTCGGTCAACTGAGCTCATCCCTCGACTAAAGGGAGTTCTGACCAATCCAAACTGCGAATTTGAAGCCAATTATGTTGCTATTCACACGCTTGCAACCTGGTACAAGTCCAACATGAATGGAGTGAGAAAAGATGTAGTGATGAGTAAGTATGTGTAACTGTTTGCCGGTATCTACACTTAACCATATAAGTCATACTGCTTTTTAATTTTTTTTTTTAATGGTTCTAGCTTTTCCTTACCAACTTTTTCTTTCTAAGATCACCTAGCATTTTCTATCCCATAAGCGAATGGCAGTTGCCTGAAAGATAATGGACACCTACTCTTTTATTGACTTCCTTGGAAGAGAATCTCTTAAGTCTCGAGAGGTATCTGTAGTTGTATGAAACGCTCTCTCAGCAAACAATTTTAATGCTCAAATTTGACGTAAGTGTCCATGGATTTGATTGCATTGGAATAGAAGCAGTTCAGATCAAAAGAGAAACTCTGAATGCCAGAATGTCTAGTTTCTGCATGCTGTTTTTGTGTTGACATTGATGGTGACCATAGCATTCCATTTTGTCTAACTGGGATGTAATGCTTTGTCCTTCTTTGAAGTAAGGTTGTTGAATGCCTTGTAGAACGTGACTTTTTCTTTTAAATGAAACTTGCATGATAACTTTTTAAAACTTGTCTCTGTAGCTGATACTGAAGACAGTACAGTTTCTATCCAGATTAAATTGGAAAATGAGGGGAGTGATGAAGACATTGAAACAGATGTTCTCTACAGCCCACAAATGGCCCTGAAGTTGGCCTTAACAGAGTGGTTGCAGGAATTTGGAGTACCTCAGCAATACAGCAGTAAGTTTGGTTTGGTATTGTTCTGGGGTTGGTAGAAAAGTGGGGTTAAATGTTCAGCACTTGCATTTAGGTTATTTTATAGGTCATGGCAATTTGCGTAGTTTTCAGTTGGAAGTATTTTCTGCCTTACTAATCAGAGGAACCTTAATAAAGAGGAATGCTTGTCGTTCTGCAATGTGTTTGTAGTGCCCTGACTGATCAGCAGAAGCAGCCTTGATATATGATCCTTTGGCACTTGATACAAGACAGGAAAGAGTCTGGATCTTGCTAGTCCCAGTTGTTACTAGGCTTCTATGGGACCTGAGAGAATAGGAGGAATAGTCTTTTTTTGAAATAGGTGTTAGATTATCGTAAGTATTAGTTCTGCCCTGGAAAAGTCCATAATCTTCCAGTTGCTTTACTTTTCTGAGTTTCTGTCTACGGTAACCAGCTGGGTTCCTTCCAGCATTATACACCTTTTTCGTAGCAATGGGAGCTTGGGATCTGAGGTGAAATCTGCTTTTCTCAAATTTGAGTTTGAGGTGGTCAGAGTGCCCTTCTCTGATAACTGGTGGGAGAATCAAAGAACCTCTTCTCCTCCCAGCTCTGCTCTGGTACAGCTATTCTTTTGAACTGCTGTAGGGTTTCAGATCTTTCTAAAACTCAGCTGCAGCAAAAACATTGGGTGAGGAGTCATAATTAAGGTGTCATCTTCCTCTGTTTTCACAGAATAGTTTAGGTTGGAAGGGACCTCTTGAAATCTACTAGGCTAACCACCTTGCTCAAGCAGGGTGAGTTTAGAGCAGGTTGCCCAAGACCATGTCCAGTCAAGTTTTGAATATCTGTGTTCCCTGGGATAAAGACATTTTTGCAATGGAAATATTTCGGCATCGATCCTTTTATTTTGAAGTGTGCTCTATATCCAAGTGAAGCTTCAACAAGTCAGTTGATGCAGAGGAAAAAAGTTAACTTTGAGAACTTTTCTGATGGTGTAGTCAGAAATGTTGCAGGCAGCACATAAATATTAACTAATTTTCCAAACTTTTTCCCCATCCTATCTTTGCTTATCAGTCATATAGTGGGGAAAATTTGCCAAAAGACGAGAAATTACAATGACAAAAGCGAACAGGCCAAGTACCAAAAGGAAGCTGCACTGATCAGGTGCCAAGGCAACAGAATAATCCAGGATTTGCAGAAGTTGCTGATTTGAATGTTAGTTGGGAGATACTAAAAACTTTTAACTTGTTGTTTCTTATTCTCAGGTAGGCAAGTGGCCCACAGTGGTGCTAAAACTACGGTAGGGGATGTAGGGCCTCTGGTGGCACCATCCTCTTTAAATGCAGCAACTGTGGTTACTACAGTTTACCAGGAACCCATCATGAGTCAGGGGGCAGCGCTGAGCAGCGAGTCACCAGCCTTGGTCAAGGAAGAGGAGAAGAAACAATCTGATGAGGAACCAATGGACATGGTGGTGGAGAAACAAGATGACACAGACAAGAATGCTAATCAGATACTGACAGATATTGCCGAAGCCAAGATGGCAGAGGAGCTGAAACCAATGGATACCGATAAGGAGAGCATAGCTGAATCCAAGTCCCCAGAGATGTCTATGCAGGAAGACTCTGGTAGTGATATTGCCCCTATGCAGACTGATGAGCAAATTAACAAAGAACAGTTTCTGCCTGGGCCAAGCGAAAAACCTCTCTACACCGTAGAGCCTGTGACATTAGAGGACTTGCAGCTTCTTGCTGACTTGTTCTACCTTCCTTATGAACATGGGCCCAAAGGTGCACAAATGCTGAGAGAATTCCAGTGGCTCAGAGCAAATAGCAGTGTTGTCAGTGTGAATTGCAAAGGAAAGGATGCTGAAAAAGTGAGTGTATCTTGTTTCTCTCCTTTTAAATCAAAATTCTGAGCAATGTTATCTGATGTTGGTAATAGAGATTGGTGTTCCACTTCCTAAAAGCTGAAGGATAGTGTATAACTAACTGCAGGTCACAGTCGCTTTCATTCCTCCAGTGCAATCTACTGTTTTAAGCCTTGTTGTGCCATGTAGCTGTGAAGGCAGTCTGGTGTCTGCATTTGACCAGTGATCACTGTCCTGGCTTCACTTCATAGAGAATACTTGTGAATCATGTGTGATGTGGTAGTCCATGCTGCTAAAATGAAGTCATAAACCATATAGTCTTCCTCCATATTTAGACTCCCTCTCCTCCCTAGAAGGCTGTGTTTGATCTTGTGGACCTTTTGCTTCTGTTCGTAGATAGAAGAATGGCGTAACCGAGCAGCCAAGTTTGAAGAGATGTGCAGTTTGGTGATGGGGATGTTCACTCGCCTCTCCAATTGTGCCAACAGGACAATCCTTTATGACATGTACTCCTACGTCTGGGATATCAAGAGTATTATGTCAATGGTGAAATCTTTTGTGCAGTGGTTAGGTAGGTGCATTGGGAGCCATTATAATCCCAGATAGTGTCTTTTTTTTTTTTTTTTTTTTTTCATTTTTGATTAGCCCACGGGGAAAAACGAAGTATTAGGCAAATGTGTTTTCTTGGATGTGGGGTCTGGTTTGGCCCTGTTTTAAATGTTTTCCTGTCTCACTATTTGAAGCAATGCTTGCTGTGAATTTGCTTTGGTATTATAAGTGAAGTCTGCTGGATGCTTAAGCTTGGAGACCTTGATTTTCTTCTTGGGCTAATGAAACTTGAGTCTCAGCTGACACGTAAGTGTTGACTTTAACTTACTCTTGACTGAATGCACACTGGACTATGCCATGTAACTCCTTGGACATCCTGGTGTATGGTTGGAAATGACACTACGAAATGTGACCACATCAGCCATCTGCTGCTTGCTCTGTCTTGATAACGTTATTGCTGTCTTCAACGGAACAATTGCAGAGGTGACCTTTCAATGGGCCTGGCCAAGAGGAAGCCAATCCTCCTAGCCCTGTGCGCATGCGAGCTTTAGCGTAAGGCTATTCTGGTGCAAAATAATATCCTTTAAGCACTTTCCAAATTGTTGAGATTTTTTTTTCTTTTTTCTTTTAATTTTTTTGTAATGGATGGAAGCTGTGGAGCTCTCTAGACAGATTTAGTCTGAGACTTAAACTGATCTTGAAAGAGTTTTTTCTTTTTTTCTTTTTTTTTTTTTTACCTGAAAGATTTTTAGGAGTTCTGAAGTTGGCAGATAGCACCAGCATGGCCTAGGTGATTCTAGTGACCTCATTTCACTTTCAGGTTTCAATCCAGCTGTAAGGAATATGCTGTGGACTTGCTTGACGTACACAGCAGGCAGCAAAGCTGATGGTCTCATGTCACACTTTTTGTAGCTGTCACAAAGCTCACAGTGGTTAACCATTACACAACCTTGGTCTAGTCCTAGTGTTTGGATTCTTCAAATGATACTCTTATACACTGGCAGGTTTAAGCAGGAACAGAGAAGACCTGTTAAGTCATCAAGTCAGTCTGTATTCAACAGCTTCTTGTGTTTTCTGCTTATTAAATATCTGATCCCTATATGTATGGTCGATAAAAGAGGAGAGCTTTTAAGACTGCCTTCTGCAAAGTACAGAGAAGAAAACTAGCTTGGGAGAAAAACTCAGCAGTATTGTAGTATGTTAACATCTCTGCCTAATGCTCTTTAAAAGCGTTAGTTCATGCATTAAGACCAGTGTGACACAACTCCCCAAATTGTCTATTCTTGCTGTATGTTGACATCTAATTAGAAAGCAAGCTCTCTTTTTGGTAACATATCTGTTTAAAACTCCAGGCCAAAGCTCTATAAAGAGAATGGTGATTCCTGTAATCTCTAAGCATTGAGGGCCCAACTTAAGACTGCATTTCAGAACTATCGAACTACCTACCGATTTCAGCTGAAATTGCCTTCAGTTTTCCATGTCCCTGTAAAGTTGGATTCAATCAAGTCTTCAAATGCATCAAATGTTTGGCATAGTACCTGTTAAAAGCCAACTCGGTAAATACGGGCTCTGTTAACTTTGACACTGTTCAGTACCAGTAGCTGGTATTAGATAGTTGAAAAATTAATTTTAAGAGTTTGATAGTGTAATAGTCTTACGCTAACAGTGCTTCTGTGAGAGGGGATGCTTTTGTCTTAACCTTGCATTTTATCACTAGTGTAAATACATATAGAGCAAAAGCCTTTGATAAAAGACATCATTGTATCAAGCTAAGTACATTACAAATCCAAACAAATTAGTTGTCACAACGGTGTGCTCAATGGTCCACTGAATGTTTACTTCCTTCACCTCTCCTCCCAAGTCCAGCTAGCATTCAGTCCCTTAAATTAGTGTGGCTGTACAGTACTATGGATTACTAATGACTTCTATTGTCTTCTTCCCCATTGTGTACAGATGGGAGAATCCTCAGCACAAGTTTCTACTGCTATTGGATGGACAGCGCCAGATGTTCACAGCGCGTCGTCATTAATTATTTAAAATGGAAAGGTTTTGTCTGTGAGGCAGCTCAGTTAGATTAGATGTGCAATAGGCATGACCTGAAGTCACATTTGCGCAGCGACTAAGGCATTAACAATGTTTTTCATTTATACAGCTCTTCATTCATGCAGCTCTTTACTGTAGTAATTGGAAGTGCTAGTTAAGTTGTAGTCTCAAAGGACAGACAGATAATGTCTTCCAAGTTATTGACTAAACCCCGTTGTGAAGGGTATCTTTTTATGTGAGAATTGTAAAATGTGGGAGTAAACCAAATTCAAATTCTGATGTTTGGATCATTTCTGAAATTTAGCATGCTTAGGGTAGTTTGTATTTAACATATATTCCTAAACTCTCATAAATGTCAAACTTGGCACACTTTGGGACTCTCTGACTAGCACAACATACTTGTCTGTACTGATCTGAGACTGTTACTTAAACAGGAGGTAGATTGCTGTCTACAAAAGGAAAAGAGTATTTGCGCTGCTCATCTTGTCAGAAAACTAGGCGGGTAATTGAAATCGCCACTCCAGATACAGTGCTGCTTTTTCCCCGCCCCCTTCTCCCCCCCACTCCCCCCCTCCAGAGTTGTCATTTATGTTAGTCAGTTGTTGAAGGCTGTGGTGTCTTGCTGGCAAAAGATTATTAAAACCGAAAGAGCTAATGGAAGTCTCTTTCCTAAAGTAAGTGTAAAGCTGAGCACTTCAGTGGGCCTGCTGTGGCTGGTTAATCAGCAGGGACCCTGGTGCATCTGGTATGCTTGAGGAGGAAAAAATCGAGATACTGAAAATCTAGTATTATCTGTGACCAACAGAGTGTACTAGTTAATTCCGGTTAACACTATTTAGCTTTTTAACCTGTCAGCAGCATTGTGAAGGTACAGCCTGGTTTATGTAAATTGGCATAGTTTCTTGCAAGAATACAGTTTCATACAGCTGTCCTGGCTGCCTGAGCTGTTCCAGACTGTTTGCATATATTGCCAATCCTAATTTTCTGACAAGATTAGAAACAAATGTTACTAAAATGTGACTTCAGAAGGGTTCATTTTTTTTCAAGGGGCTGTGATAATGGTATTTGTTTGATCTAAAATTTGCAAGAATAGCTATTGAGCCATGTAGCTTCCAAGATGTCATGTTTCCATAGGTGAAATGGATGTTTCTGCCACAAATATTTTTAAAAAGTAGTACAAAATGCCTGGGAAGCTTACGTGATTGTGCATGGCACCATCCTTGTGCCATCTGGAATGAGGTGTGTTAGCTGAATCACCTCACCTGTTCTGAGACTAGTCTGTTACAGGTAATAAAAAATGTGGAATACTGCAATTAGTGTGTAAGCACAAAATTTTTATAAATCATACATTATTACAGCCTCTCCCCAAGCCCTGGATTCTAGCTCAGTTAGAGAGCTTTTTCCACAAGTGTGTATTAGCTTTTTGGACATGTTAGACACCCAGGAAATCCCCCTTCTCGTAACATTCTCCGCTTGGATCTGATCTCAACAGGGTGTCGTAGTCAATCTTCAGCACAGTTCTTAAGTGGAGACCAAGAACCCTGGGCCTTTAGAGGTGGTCTAGCAGGAGAGTTCCAGGTATCAATATGACTTCACAACTGAATGACATTTTCTTTGTTTTATGAGAAACCTTTTGTTGCACATCAGAGGTCTGGAAGGATTGGTCTGCCGAAGGCTTTCTGGTCCAAAGCCCATTAGCCTTACAGCTTGGTTTAAAATAATTTTCCTCCCCTTTCTACAGTAATTTCTCAAGGAGATGCTGCCTGTCCCACGCGCATGCGAAGCGCAGCGGCTTTAGTTGTACATTTCACATTGTTTCTTTGCAGGTCGCACAGCATTTTTATCTGCGCCCGCAATTGCACAATGCGCGCATGCTTGTCTGCCAATGGGAATTCCATGAGCAAAAGGGATAGTCATGCAAATTTTGATTCTTCTCTAAATAAAGCTGTAATACGCTTTGTTGCAAATGTTTCAATTGGCTAATATTCTTAAATTCTGTTTATGCCATGTTCAAATTTGTTCATGGATTTTTCAGGCGCTATACTTTTTCCCCCCTCACAGGTGCTCTGCGCGCAGCAAATTGAATCAGCGCATTGCTTTTGGGATAAAGCGTCCCCTCTGGCCAGTTAACCCTCTTCAGACCAAACCTTTCCTCCTGACATCCTATGTTCTTGTACAGAGACAGTGTAGATATGATTGGTAAAAAGTATTTTAAAGCAGATAAGATTAATAGGCTCTTAATGTGCTGTTTCAATTGCATATTTTAAAACACCAATTGGATATTTTCTATTCAAATAAGGTCTTTGCATTTGTAAAGCATACCAACCCCACTTTCTACTGGGGTGCCTGTAAGTAGCAAATGTTAATTTGGGAGTCTGCAGTGCACACCCAAGAGTGATGGCTTTTGCTGTTCATATGGTCATATTAAGTATTTTGTTTTCACAGCGTTTGCTGCCTATTGATGGGGCAAATGACCTCTTTTTTCAACCACCTCCATTAACACCCACTTCCAAAGTGTACACCATACGACCCTACTTTCCTAAAGATGAGGTAACTGCTTTTGACTTGCTGTTGTTAGTGGTGTATTTCCTTTTGTGGCAACACTGGTTACTGCTGGGTCCCTTCGTCCCCTTGTGAAACAGCTGTCCCACTGTCTTGCACAAGGCACAAATGCAAGCTCACGGGAAAACTGAGATTGTGTGACTTGCCTATGGTTCAACAATGTGCTGTGCAACAGTACGTGTACACCCTCATCTTGATTCCCAGTCTCCCACCCCCCACCTTTTAAAATGTATGAGTGCCTTCTCTGTTTCTGAAAGGCAAGTTAAAGTTGTTCCCTCCTGGAAAAGGAATTTTTGCAGTGGGAACACGAGCAATGGCTTAACCTTGGGGGGAGCGTGTATACCTGTTCACTCAGTGATTATTGGGGTAACTGCTGGTATTTGCAGAGCTGTATGGGCAGAACATTCATATTGTGTCTCAAAATGTAGTTGTAAAATGTGATATTTTAGCCATTCTTACTGGTTTAATTACAGTTGTAAACTTTTTGGTCTGGTTTGGAAATAATTGTTGTCAAGTCTGCTTCAGACAGAGTGTTTGATACTTAGAAACCAGACATTTTGTTTTAACCTTTATCAATGAGAGGTTTTTTCCCCTTTTTTTTTTTCTGAACAGATCGTAGTGTAGCTTTACTGCTACTAGTTTAGCAAGAAGAATACTTGAAAATAATGTATCAACCAATAGTTAACACTCTTTATGGATGCAGTTTAAACAATGTAAGGATTAATGTAGCTTGAACTTTTATTTGTAGCCACACTGAGATGAAACATGTTTCCTTTGAAACATGTTGAGCATGCAGCAGCTCAAATGAATCAGGACTTTGAAGCCAGCCAGACAGGGCATGTCCTTTACATGGCAAATACAAAGCTTTTTTGGTCAAAAGTGTAACTTTTCATATCATTGAACATGTGACTGATACAAATTTACTCTTTAAAGAGATTCAGCTGAAAGCCTTTTAACATGCAGAAAGTGGAGGTGTGTTTGTTCTTCAATAGGGTTAAAATGTTGCACTTGAACATTGGAGGTTTTGAAAAAGGACTTTATATCCAGGGTATTGATCTTCACTCAGTGTTTGGTAACTAACCCTGGGTATTAATCTTGTGTTGTTACAAGGTGCAGGAGGTTGACCTCCAGCCTTCACAACCAATCAACTTCACCACAGTGTTTTTGATGAGCAATTTTAAGGGTTACTTTTGGGGAGGGGAGGAAGATAGACCTTTTCTCACAGATGAGTATCCTTGTTCTGTGTAACTTAAATGTGCGTCGGTTCTAGTTTACAGAGGAGCTGTTAACGAAATCTCTCTAGAACAAAGTTGTTAGCTTTTGAATGCAACCGATGACTTGAGATTATCTCTTCTTTCCTCTTAGGCTTCTGTATATAAGATCTGCAGAGAAATGTATGCTGATGGAGCTGATCAACCTTTCCATAGTTTACCAGATTTAATTGGAGACAAGTATGTATTGGAATGAATGACCTACAGAGGTGGTTCTGAAGGATGAAGTCCTGACAATGTATTTAATTTGAACTTTTAAAAGTGTGTGTGTGTGGAAAGAATGAAGATAACGTTTGATTAAAAACAAAACAAACAAACAAAACCAAAACACAACAAACCCTGCCCTCTGCAGGCCTCAGGAAATTGGGGTTTTGTTATTTTAAAGATACCGTTGACAGTTATGTCTTAGTTTGGCTCTGGTCACCTGTTGTGAATTGTTAGAAAAAAGACTTAGCTGAAACCTCTGTTATGAGACCTGTGCATTATAGTATTCTGTTATTTCAGATTTTGTGAAAGTATACAGTCTATAGTTACCCCCTGGTACTTTTTCGAACCTAGTGTAGTTTTTCAGGTAATTGAATTTTTGAGGACCAATCTCCCAATGGACTGCCTTGAGTTTTTTCTAAAATACATATTATATATTACCTGTACCAACTTTTAAAAAGAATAAGCAATGACAAGTGAGATGAAGTAAAAAAAAAAAAAAGTGCATTAAGTCCAAGCTGTAAAATGAGCTACTTTGAGGTTTGGGGGTTTTTTTGATGCCTTGAGTGTTTAATTTAGGTAGAACTTTGTAAAGAGACTGCTCTGTGAGTGACAGGAAGGTAGTTAAGAAAGGACGTGTAACTGGTATAACAAATACCCAAAAGAGAAAATGGAAGAATGAGGAGGTAATGGCAGCAGAGAAAACTGAGGGCAAAAGGTGAAGGAAGTTTGTGTATCTGAGGCAGAAGGGCAGTAATGTGTAGAATTAAATAGTGGGATCCTGATGTGCAGATTTTGCTCATAGCTGAATTTTGACAGCTGATAAATCTGTTAATTAATACTTTGTAGCAACTAATTCTGTGACTAGAGGACTCTGTCACTTCTTTGGCTGACTCTAGAGTCTCCTCCAGAGAACCCGAAGAGAATACTTGTTCAAAGTGACCCTCTTTTGACTGAATTTGAACACTTCTTTCTGCAGGTTAGTAGGAGGTCTACTCACTCTCAGCCTGGATTACTGCTTTGTCTTGGAAGATGAGGATGGCATATGTGGCTATGCTTTGGGAACAGTTGATGTGACTCCTTTCATTAAAAAATGCAAAATGTCTTGGATCCCTTTCATGCAAGAAAAATATACCAAACCGAATAGTGACAAGGAGCTCTCGGAGGCAGAGGTTGGTATAACTCATGAGATCAGAACTGTATGCTGAAGTCTTTCTTGGAGGGATTGAAGGCATGGACTCTCAGTGCGGGTGAACCAAGAGACCCTTTATTTCCACAAGGCATTTACATTTATAGTTAGTAGCTGTTGTACACACGTTTAACTTTCTGTTTTAATGGGCTTATGGCAGCTGTCCATGTGCTTAAAGTTAATCTTGCGATTGATTTACTTAATCTTACATGTGCTCTGGCAGTTTGGCTAACACATTGTAAATATCTTTTCTTGTACAAAAACGTTCTGGTTTCTCATTCTATTTTGGTCAAGGTCGTTCCAGTAACTCAAGATGACTGTCTGTAAGATACTCTACATTTCTTTCCAAAGCACATCATTGTTTTAATTTCACATTTCGAGCTTCTGTGTAATTCAATTTTTGTACCTTTCTGAAGTCTTTCGTGAGCACAGTATCTGATATCTTAGACGGTGACAGTAAACTTATTCATTGCCAGACAGTTACAGCTGTGTGTTGTCATACAGCCATGAAGTGTAGTAATCAATGCAGTACATGTAAGCCACCTTAATCTAGAGAAAATTACATTTTGAAAATAAAAAATTGTTTCTAGAAAGAATAGTTACCACCTTTGCTTTGGTGCTTGAACACTGTCTGTGGCATTGTGCCTGCTACAGCTGTGATAAAGAAAAGCCTGGAGGAGGAGGTGTGGTTCTGAGCTTGAAGTAGCTCAACAAGTTTGAAGTAGTAACTTTGAACAGAGACTCTTCCTGCAAGAGTTTGGGAGATGGCAGTTTATAGATTTGAGGGGATTGCATTTAAACTTAACCCAGGGGAAAAAAAAAAAAGTGAGAGTTGCTAATGTTATGGTTCCTTGTGCCATGGAGTCCTGGTTTGGGTTGTTATGGTAGTTATATAAGAGAGGAAGTTACATGGCTTGTTTACTTGAGCCAGTGCTCCCGTAAAGGTTTTAAAACTCAGTAACCAGCAGGGGGACTGACTTGAGTATATTTCAGATTTGGCTTTGTCTATTTCTGCATTACCTTGCTCCTTGTTCCATTCCTGTGAGTTGCATGAAATTAACATCTGATGTCACATTCTCAAAGACCTTCCTGGGTGATTGCAATAGTCTTTAGTAATCAACAACATCCTTTAGCGATCAACAAGGCTTATTTCAAGCTAGAGACAAATTTGCCTTTGTTGGGGCATGTAGTCTAAGATAATTGCATGGACAGGAAAGGTGTTTCCAGGCTGCTGTGAACCAAAGAACACGTGGAAGGTGTTGTGGCTTAACCCCAGCCAGCAACTAAGCACCACAGAGCTGCTTACTCGTCCCTGGTGGGATGGGGGAGAGAATCAGAAGAGGAAAAGTGAGAAAACTCGTGGGTTGATATCAAGACAGTTTAATAAGTAAAGCAAAAGCCTTGCACACAAGCAAAGCAAAACAAGGGATTAATTCACTATTTCCCATTGGCAAGCAGGTGTTCAGCCATCTCCAGGTCAGCAGGGCTCCATCATGTGTAACGGTTACTTGGGAAGACAAACACCGTAATTCTGAACGTCCCCACCTTCCTCCTTCTTCCCCCAGCTTTACGTGCAGAGCATGATGTCTTATGGTGTGGAATATCCCTTTGATCAGTTGGGGTCAGCTGTCCCAGCTGTGCCCCCTCCCAGCTTCTTGTGCACTGCCAGCCTACTTGCTGGTGGGGCGATGTGAGGAGCAGAAAAGTCCTTGGCACAAGGTGTTGGTTATGAGTTGGCTTATGGTTTTTCTTACTTGAAGTGTGGGTCACTGAGAAGCCATGCCAGGAGTCTTGCATTCCTCCTTTGGCAGTCTGAGCAGCTTCTGTAACTTACCTTTTGTCTGGAGTACAGAGAACAATTCAGCAGGTAAGGAACTAAGCGACCATCAGAGGTGCTGTTGAAAAGCATGCTGATTTAGAAGTACTCTATGAGCAAAGCAGCATCCCTTAATAAAGATGAATGAAAATGAAAAGCTGGATGATGATTAAATGTCCGTTTCCCATACTTTTCAGAAAATAATGCTAAGCTTCCATGAAGAGCAAGAAGTATTGCCAGAATCGTTCCTTGCCAACTTCCCATCATTGATAAAGATTGATATCCACAAAAAAGTGACAGATCCAAGCGTGGCCAAAAGCATGATGGCCTGCCTGCTCTCTTCTCTAAAGGCTAATGGTAAGCTGCTTGCATTCAAAATTCCTTGTTTCCTAATTACATGTTAGTTCTAGGATGCATGGCAAACTCAGGAAGGTTATATTATACCATGTTTGCATGTCAACCCGCCACAGTTGGCACTATAGATTTGGGTAAATAATTAGGAAAGCTTTCAGATAGCTACCTTCTGCTGCTGGCTTTGGCAAAGGTAGCTTTTCACTTTAGCTGTTATCCTGCAAATTAGAAAATAGAAAGAACTGAGGGAACAATTTGGTGGTGAGACCACACATTTTTACATCCTAAACAATGCACACATGTTTGTATTTCCCCTGCTGGCTTTGGTAATGATACTTAGGTGTGACAGTGTGCACTAGTGGGTAATTACCAAAACCTTCAATATGGGAAAGTACTTGACTGTCTGTCTTACTGCGCACCTGAGGTTCACAGTTCGTTTGTGCCATTTTTTGCCCTCTTCTAGTGCTATTTTCTGAGCCAACATCAGTGTTTCAGGATGCTTTTAAGTGAAATGAAAGGTGTGCAGAGGGCTTGTTCAGATGGATAAGACGTCTGCAATGTGCAGTCCCTTTAGATTTATGGCAACACAGCTGACCATCCCCTAGACTCTTTTGGGGCAGTGTGCTCCATATGGAATTGGATCAGTGATTTCATTGGGTTTAAATGTTAAAATAGATGGGAACTCTACTAATACTTGATGTCTGTGCTTTTTACAGTAACTCTTTTCCTACTGTGTTTTGTTTTTCTTCCTTCTTCAGGCTCCCGTGGGGCTTTTTGTGAAGTGAGACCAGATGATAAAAGAATCCTGGAATTTTACAGCAAGCTGGGTTGTTTTGAAATTGCTAAAATGGAAGGATTTCCAAAGGATGTTGTTATCCTTGGAAGAAGCCTGTGAAGTGCTTGGCAGTGAACTGTTCCAGTACTGTAGTCCCCTAACAGCTGGGCAGGTAGTGGTGGGCATCTTCATATGGTCTAGCTGCACGAAGCCAGCAATAAGCCAGCTTGGTAGAAGGGGCTATGTGAAAATCACCCATCACACATTCAGACTGTAATTTTTTCTAAGAGGATAATGCTGCTGAAAACACTGTTTTAACAAAGAGAAACCTTGTCCTCTGCTGGTCCTGTGTGAAGTGCCAAGGAGTCTTGCATGGGCTAGAGCTTCTCAGAGGAATCCCTCTCAGTCAGCGCTGTGGTTGATGACAGTTTTCTGCATTTACATGTCAACAGAAAAGTGGTCTCTGGCAGAAGATCTATAAAGATGCAGGGTTTTTTTTCTCTGTCATAGAGCAGGATGTGCAACTACAAGTTGCAGAAGTGGGAGGGATTGCTTGTGTTAGTCAGCAAATTTAAAGATAAGTAGCTACAGTTCTATTTTTTACTATCTTTATGCTTGTTGATAAAGCAATGACCCATTGTCACTTCTAATGACCGTTGGTTCAAGCTTTGTGCTTTGTTGGGACAAATGTGCAGTGGTCTGTGGCAGAAGTCACTTAATGACAAACTTGTAAATTTCAGTGTATATAAACTTAGCTGTATGCTGACTAACTTTTTGTTTACCGGTTTTTGTAACTTTTTCTTTTGAAAAGTGAAATGGTATAGGGCCAAGATGGCACTTTTGAATAACCTAAAACCACAACGGAGAACAAATCTGTCCTCAGCACTGACCTTTCTTACTGTGCCTCCTATCCAGGGCTAGAAACTGACCGTCTTGGGTAAGGGGAGTGGATCCCAAATGATCCTTCCTTCACAGGGCAGTTTGTCACTGCTTGAGGTCCTCATCATTCTCCTGGGACTGAAACAGCAATTCACAGGGTGGTCTTCTGAACTTGTTAAATTTGGTAACATTTGCACAGGATTGTGGATGAAAAACGATGAGAAGGAGAGCGCTGGCCCGCAGCTGGGACTTGTCCTTGGAACAGTCACCATGTTTCAAAGCTTGTTCGTACTAGTTTGATTAAATCAGGTTCTTAAAGTCCTGCACATTTTTATCAAATAACTTTTCTATAAGAAATGTCACAATAAGCACATTTTTACACATTATTTAAATGGTTACCTACTTTTAAATGTTCCAAGAGTAATATTTTTACCCAGGTCTGACATGTTTGGCTATGGGATGGAATCAGCGTGGGATGGGATCTTGTAGTGAGGTAGTTGCATCATTTATGAAATTGGTATTTCACAGAAGTCCTGGTGTCCCAGATATGTAATTGGCCAATGGTATATACCTTGCAGTACCTTGCTTTTTTCACCTGCTGCCATCAACTGTCTTTATCTTCCTTTTTAATTTTCCTGGAGTTTTTTTCAGTGGTGTGTGAAGGAAGTTCAGTTCCTTTTACAAGCCTCCAGTTACACAGAGGAAGTTAGGCAACCTATAATGGATGGCATTAAGACTGCAGTAATGTGGTCTGCAACCTGTAAGGAGATGCCGCGTTTGGCTTTCTGGTGCAGTCACATGCAGGATTTTTTTGTTAGTTTTGTTGGTTTATTTTTTTTTCTTTGCAGAATGTGAACAAGTTTTTTAATGCGGTAGCAAAGTATTTAAGTTGAAACAAGTTCATTTCATTTTTAGAGACAGGTACGGGGTTGTGCTATGGGATTTCATGTAAGTCAGAGCTGAATGCCACTAGTTTTTATACAGCTTTGAGTGCATGTTGAGTAGCTGATACCTTGGTTTATCAGGTGGGAGAGTTTTGTTTCTTCATGGATACCAGAGCCAACTTATTTTATCTGAACGCATAACATGACAGCATAGGATGCTTGTGGCCTTATTTCTTGGCTTTTAAGGAGTTGCCACATTTTTCTCTTCCTATGACTTTATTATTATTACAGAAATTAATTGTATAAGCCTATGGAATGTCGGGCCAATACCATCATTCTAGGATTGTAAAGTGATATGTTGACAAATCTTTCATGGTTATGAATTTTCATTAAGGTTGGAATGCCACTTTCATTAATCTGTTTTTAGATGAACAGTATCTGTAGCAGAAAAAAAACGACCTGTAAAACTATTTGAAGACCATGCAAGAAATAGAATAAAAATTGAGAAGTGAATGTAAATAAGAAATGTGTACTTTGTGTATGAGGCTCCAGAATCAGAAGTGGTTCAGCAATGTATGTTACACAATGTGTGTTGGATGTGCTTGGGACCTTTTTCAAAGGCAGGTATTCAGTGACCCTTCAGAAGTACTTGCCCCAGAGGTTTTCGGGGTGTCAGTGACCTTTTCTTGTTGGCCCTTTTGTGAGTAGTACCAGTTGAACTTTACCTGTTTGGTGAAAAACAATTACTTCAAAGGTGGTCTCCAGTGTCTGGCAAAGTTAGTGTGAGCCGTATTGCAGCAGTGCTTGTTCGCCCTCTTACTCTCTTACTTTTTTTTTCTCTCCCTTGCCAGCTGCTGGGTATAGAGGTCACTAAAACCCAGGAAGGCCTGCCAACAGAAATAAGGTGAGGGATGAAGGGACTTGAGGGTCATGTTGTGTGTAAGAGGCAAACATTGTCACTCCACAGTCTAGCCTTGGTTGTACATCCACAAAATATGAGTTGTGAAGCTGAACACCTCAGACAGCTAAAGCAAGGAGCCTCCTGCTTAGAATGGCAGCCAAACAAAAGGGCTGGGTCAGATGTATTAAAAGCAGCTTTATCCTAAGGTCAGTTCACAAGAGTTCATCCACCTGCTGTAGAAAAGCATGGATTATGCAGCTATGTATTGTGGAGAACATGATAACACACAGACTAAGCAGGGAAATGAGCAGTTAAAAACTTTTCTCCTAACCCTGTGAACATGTGCTGGGTTGCATGTAGACATTATTTGTTTTCTTGAAGCCAATTTCACAAAGGTATGACAGAAATGGCAAGGTGATTTGCCTATGTCAAACACGTCTCAGCTGTTTTGGGCTCTGATGTTGCACCAGGACCTCTTCCGTTAGGGGAGCGTGAAGCAGAGGTGGGGTCTCCTGCCTCCTTCACTCCAGGGTGGTGACCACAGATGGGTCACATAGGTAACATGCTGCTGCCAGCCAGATGGCTGCAGAGAGCAGCTACTGCAGAAGCAAACACGTGCGCTTGTGTAACCATTGCTGAGCCAAGCGCTTGCCTTCTTCTGGGGCCAGGTTTGGCTTTTCAAACCTCTTCAGTCATGTTTTTTTTGAACTGGCTCCAGCTGGAGCGGAGCAAATGGCTGACTGGTGGAGGCCTCTGCGGTGGGAGCAGAGCCAGCTTCTGACTGAGAACATGGTGTGAGCTCATCGTTAATAGGGTTAGTTTTAATTTAGCTGCTCCCTCCTCCACCCCTGCAGCATGGACTAGGCTGCTTCCCCTTCTGCTTTGAAAGGCCAGTCCAGCCCTCTGCTCCCTTCCTTTAAAGCAGAAACTTGCCTTCTGCATTCAAAGGCTCCTATACCACAGTCCCCCCATCAGATCACACTGGTGTCATCCCTGCCCATGCTTAAAGGGACAGCGATGAGATGATCCCTCCTCTTGTGCCTTTGCCTTGGTCCCTGCTACCTTCCTTCCTGTTTATGGTCCTCTTTATGACCTTGGCCTTCAGCCTCTCCTGGGTCTGTGTCCTGGAGCAAGGCTGGTGCCAATGAGAAGGGTGATAGGTGGACAACCTCTTGGGTCACTTTTCCAATGTGCTGTTTCCACAGCTGGCAGTGTGGTAAATGCATTGTTCTGCTGAACTAGCTTTGGCTGAGGGCCTAGAATGGACAGGAGTCCGTAGTTAAAGGATCTGGTGGTGCCTTTCATCTCCTGGCTTTTGGGCTGTTCATCCTCACAATTTAAGACCCCCTCCACTGTTCCCTCTCCTGCTATCCCCCCAGAAAAATCTTCTGACAGAAGAGGCTGGTTACCAAGAAAAGTCGTTAGGATCCCACTGGGGTAATAACCCTTCTGCTTTTATTGCAAGGAAATAAAATACTATAAATGTGACATTTCACTGGGTACTCCCCCCTACTGCACAGCTGCTACATCGAGTGGGCCCTTCCAGAAAAGGCCCCCTCGACCTTCTTGATGCCAACAGGGTCCCCTCACGCAGGATGGGGGACGGTGCTGCGGGCCTTTTGGTCCTGTCACCCACAGCCAGGAGCGGGGGCGGGCCCGGGGCGGGGCGGCCCGGCACAGCCCGGCCCGGCACAGCCCGCCCCGCTCCCAGCACCTCCTACCGCTCCATGGAGCCGCACGGGCCCGGCTGCCCCGGCAGCGTCCTCTTCGGTGAGCGGCACCGGGGGCCGAGGGACGGAGAGGGGGGGATGTGGGGCGGGAGTGGGAGAGATACGTGGGGGGTAGTATATGGGGTGGGGAGGAGACATGTGTTGGGGGTAATAGACCGGGGACAGGAGAGACACGTGGAAAGGGTAACAGGGAGGTGGGGGACGAGAGAGACGGGGGGAGAGGGAAACGTCGGGGAGTAACGGAGACGGCGTGGAGGCAGAAAAGACACGTGGGTGGGGAACAGACGGGGTGGGACGCGTGGGGGGCAAAAGAGAGACCTCGGGACAGTAGAGGCACACACGAGGGGGAGCAAGAGACACGTGGGTCTGGAGGGACACGTGGAGGGCATTACTGAGCTCTGGGGGGTTCTGGACGTGCCGAGGGGGATCGAGACATAGTGAAGAAAGAGACACGCGTGTGGCCGGGGCACGGGGAGAGGGCGAGCAGCGGGGGCCTTTGAGTTTGGGGAGCGGGGGATGGGGCAGAGAGACACGTGTATGGGCGGGCTTGGGAGGGAGCAGGCACGTGGTGGGGGTCCTGGGTCGGTTTGGGGGGAGCCGCGTAGAATCTTGTGCGTGCAGGGTACCCACCGGAGGGGCTGGGAACGGCGGGAGGAGGGGGGCAAGATGACATCCCCGGCTCTCGCCGGCCTCTCCTGCTGGTCTGGTCCATGCCCTGCGCTCCTGGCTCAGCATTTCGCGGATGCTCCATGCGGGGCGGCAGAGCCGTGTCCTCCTCTCGGGTGGGGGGGTCGGCTGAGGCTGTTAAACTCCCACAACACGTGGCCCCGCGCTGCTCATACATGTGTGTGCAAGCAGGTGTGCGCACGCGTGTGCGGGGCTGCTCCCGGCTCAAAGCATCTCAAACATCGCGGCTCAGCAAACGCTTGTATGGAAAGGGGAAGTGGAGCAGCAGCCCCCCAGGCCTTTCGTGCACCTGGGTTTTGGTCCTTGCCCTGGTGAGCTGAATACATAAGCATGGTTAGGAAGAGATCCTGCCTGGGCTGTGTTTGCTGAGGCTGATTCTCTCTGTTGCACATGCCAGCTCTGGTATGCAGGACTCAGGTCTGGTTTTTTTCTATCTGCCCCATATTGGTGAATCATCCTGCAATAAGCAAACACACCCAGGGCATTCTGCCTTTTCTTCCTCCCCATGGTCAGCTGAATACTGATCCTAAGAGCTGAGGACATAATTTTGCATCTCACTTGTTTTTGTAGCTGTTTGGAGAAATATGTAATAGAATCTGTCTCAAGACTTGTGAGGGACTCCAGCTCCCTGCAGCCTGGCCCCGCATCCTCCCCTTGGGTAGTTTCTTGTCACTCAAGTCTCACACTCCATGTCTTTGCCTTTACTCTTTCATCAGACCAAACGTTTAGCTGATGCTGCCTTTTTGTCTGCTCCCTCTGCTGTTGTCCAGAGCAGTGTGCCTTGGCTGCGCTGCTCTCAGGAGCGGACAAGCCTTGTCCTGCCTGTGCTTAGAGGCCTTGAGTGCCCCTTGGCACAGCCTGGTTTGGGGATACTTTATCCTGGAGCTCAGGGTGCCCTGACCTGAGGCTGCTCCTGAGCATGAGAAAATAAAGTGGTTTAGGAATGCTGTGTGCCCTACTGGGGCTTGCCCTGGGAACGCTTTGCCCCTGGTGCTTGGGGCTGCATAGTGGCTGCTGCAGCTTTCCTCATCTTTTCTTTCCAGGCTGTGAGCTGACTGCTAGTACCAAATCCTACACGTTTCAGGTGGACAAGGAAGATGACTCTGACCACATTTTGGCCTTATCTGTGGTAAGGGAGATGCGAATTAACTGTGCTTGTCCTCTCCCACAGTGACCCACAGCCTCACCCCCCTTTTCCAGGCTCATTCCACCTTCCCTGGCCGGGCTGGACCAGGGGACTCCCTTGGTGGAGGTCTCGGTTCTGGCTGCTCTCAGAGCAGGGCACACAGCTGTTGTGTTTATCCGTTGTATGGAGGTGCTTGAGCAAAGCCAGTCGTGGCAAGAGGCTGCTCAGCAGACAAATACTCCAGACATGGGGTGAAGTGTTTTTTCCTTGTATTTGACCTTGATGGAACATCCCACTGGAACACGTCTTCCTCACCAGCTGTATCTCTGGCTTGTTGCTCTCCAAGCCCAGGTACATGCAGAGTGTCATTCCTGGGTCTCCCTGGGAGTCACTTTCTGTCCTGGGAGCACAGGACCTGACAGCATGGACCAGATCAGCAGAAAGTGCAGCCCAGGTGCCATCTCTTGAGGTGGTTGCAGGAACAGCTGTCCCAGCTGGGAAAGACACAGCTCCTCCATAGGCACTAAGGGGCAATCAATGCAGTCGGTGCTCTGTGCTCCCCCTGTGTTATGGAGCAGCATCCTCACACCTTGCATGGCATCTGGGCTGGTAGCATTGCTGTGGGTCACTTGTCCTGTGGAGAGCCCAGGCTGTCCCTGTTGTGCCTCCTGGGAGAGCAGGAGTTCACGATCTCTGCTCCTGCCCAGGTCTGCCTCAGAGATGGAGCCAAGGACGAGTGCAACGTGGTGGAGATCGTCGGACGAAATCACAAGAACCAGGAGATCACTGTGCCTGTGGCAAATCTGAAGTTGTCATGCCAGCCCTTGGTAAGAGGTTGTTTTGAAGGCTCAGGTGGGGATGGCTGCAGGGAATTGGATATCTCTGAATGTTTGTGGACCTCTCCCCTAGGATCCTGACTATAAGCTGGTCTGCAGCTCACAGGGAAATGCCCTGGGTAGCCTTGGCCTGGCTGCAGATGCCCTCAGAAGGACATATTTAACTGGGCCAGGTGCCCTGCCACAGACTGCAGGACATTCTGCTTTTTGCCACTAACTCAGCTTCATCTCTGTTTCTTCGTAGCTGAGTCTGGACAACTTCAAGCTGCAGCCTCCAGTGACCTTCCGCCTGGCAGCGGGCTCTGGCCCGGTACACCTCGCTGGCTGGCATCAGATTGGTATGGACTTGTGTGTAGGGAAAAGCTTGGGAGCAGCGAGGGATATGGAGGGGCTCCCTCCAGTGCAAATTCCAGCCAGGGAGGCCCTGGGAGATGCGCTTGGTGCTGCCCAGCATGTGTGCTCAGTGCCTCCTTTGTGCTGGTTCATGAGGGGCCCTCTCTGTGGATGCCTTCCCTGCTGTAAAGCCTTGCATGGGAAAAGGAATCTGGATGACCCATGCTGTCCCTTTTTCCCATGGCTGACTGTCTCAATTCTCCTCTTAGACCTCCCTCCAGCTGGGATACAGCTTATTGCCCACAAACTGCTATTAAAACTGCTCCAGTGCTCCTTGGGCTGCTCTGCTCTTGGGGTGTCTTGGGGCCAGCTGGGTAACAGTTACTTGTGTGTCCCAGTGCACAGGGATGATGCTTCCTTTGAGGAGGATGATGACTTGTCTGAAGATGAGGAAGAGGAGCTTCCTCCTATCATGCCAGCCAAGAAGTAGATGAGGAAGCAGTAGCTTATCTTCAAGCAAGGTGAGGAGCTGGGCGGCCTCGGAGGATGGGCCTGGCTGGCTGTGTTGCTGGCATGCAAGCATGGGGGGAAACTGCCCTGCCACAGGAGGCTGCTGGTCTCAGTCTGGTTCTTCCTCCAGGTACTTGCTGGGACTTCTCTCACCGGATGGCTTTTACCTCAGACACCTCTTGCCAGGACCTCAATGTTTGCTGCTTTGGTTTTTGTTTTTTTTTTTTTTTCTGTTGTAACTTTTTAGGGAGCAGGGGCTGCTCCCAGCACTGGGGTGCCTCCTTTCCCATGGCCCTGGGAGGTTGTTCCCAAAACTGGATGGATGCTGCTGGTATAACCCTCCCCACCCCTCCCTGTGCTGGGAATCAGGGATGGAGGAGGTGATCCTTGCCCTGTGCCTTTTTGCTGTCCTGGACCTCTGCTCTGTGCACCCTCTCTCCTTAGCTCTGAAATACCCAGTCCTGGTCCCTACCCCAGCAGACAGACATAAAGCCAGTGGTGGTGCAGACAGTTTCACTGATGCTAGTGTGTTTGCTTTTCTTTACTCACAATTTGATGGTTTTAAATGCTTGAAAGTGTGAAAATGGCACCCAAGCTGTGTCGTCAATTGCAGTTATGGTGGGGTGGGAGCTCACAGCCTGTTTGTGATTTGGGGGAGGTTCTGGGTCAATCTGCTTTGTAAAGAACTGTTTTTACACTCTGAATAAAAGTCCCTCAGGCATCAGGTCTGGAGAGGGGTCACTGCTGGTTGGCAGGTTGCTCCCATGTGCACTGCAGTGGGAGATGCTCCTTCGTGTACAGTCCCTGACACTTGCTTCACTTGGCGATGTTGTGCAGCTCCTGGGAGGGGCCCAGTGACTCTTCTCTCTCCCTTGTAGGCCGTGCATGCCTGTGCCCCATCAGCCAGCTCAGCACTGCATCCAGGCTACCAAGGGAAGCCAAGGGGCAGAGTCACTGGTGGCTGTACAGGGCAGGGACCCAGCTCCACGTGTGCTCCCAAAGGTAACCCAGCTGTTAGCAAGAGCCCCCTGGTTTGGGCCACATTGGCCCTGGTGCTGGCTATCCTCACAACAAGGTCCTCGCTTGTGTCCTACTCTCAGCCCAGCAGTGTCCTGTGGCGGGGTGAAACACCAGTGCCCGTTTGAGCTCTGACCTTTGATGGCGAGTCATGTTCCCCCACTTCTGGGTACCTGTAGAGGGTTTGATCCTTTCTACACTTCATTCAAGTGGCACTTCTCACCCCTGGGAGCTGGTTCTGTCCTTAAGTGTTTCTCTGACAGCTTCCCTGCATCTGATCTCACACCCTTGGACCATGGGTCAATGTCTGTCCCAGCCCTCCTTGTTTGTGACACTGTCTGTTGTCCTTGAGAAGCGCCATGTACTCATCTGCCCTGCTGGCCCTGTTGGTGCCCTGGGACAGTGAGTTTCTCGTTTGCATGGACTCCTGTAGGAAATCCTCCAGGGCAGATCCTCAGCTCAGGCTCCATCCTAGGTTGTCAGTGTGGCTACTTCTATCCTCTGGGGCCTGTGCAACTCCCCTCTGCATCCCACATCCCCATTGTTTTCTTCTGGTCACAAACAGCTCTTGACCAGCATGGAGGGAGGCTCTCATGCCCCTTGCAGCTGTTGTGATTGGGATGGACAAACAACACAAAGTTCTTCTTAAGTACAAACAGCAGTCTCCGTTTATTGCCACAAATGCCTTTTTATATAGTCTTTACCAGCTCAAGTGTCTTTTTGCTATTGGTTACAGGCTGCAATAGTAACATATCATTGGCTAATTTTGCTATCGGCAATGTTACTCTCTTACTCCTTTCTCACAGGTACACCTTAATATCTCCGGATGCTCCTTTACTCCCTTCTTTCTCACAGGTACACCTTAATATCTTCAAGGCCAATCTCTGTTCCCACAGCCTCCGGTCAGGAACCCACTGTAGTCCTTCACATGCAGCAAAGGGGAAAGGGCCGTTGGCACCATGGGGCCATGTCCCTGGGGACCGCGCCTGCCCGGGAGGCACCAGGGTGGCAGAACAGAGCGGGCCTGGGGGTGATGCACCCCCCGGCTGGTGCGCGGCCCCCGCAGCAGCGCGGGGGGGATGCGGGTGGGCTGGGAGAGGCGGCGGCCGCACCCCGAGCGGGCCGGTGCTGTGGTGCCCGCACCGCTAGGGGGCAGGCGGGCGGCGCGGCGCTCGGCGGGGCCGCGGCCGCCCGGGGGGCCGGGGGACCGGGCTCCAGCCAGCCCCCCCGCTGTCCTCGCCTCTCCCCGCCTGGCTGCCCGTTCCTGCCAGGCCCTGTGGGGGTTGCCCCAAGGCTTGGCCACGCTCTCCAGGTCTGGGCAGCCTCCGGGATGCAAAGGGGCATCCAGCACTCCGCTCGTGCTGCGGGTTCCTGGGTGGAGTGGGGGGTTTGGGTCTGGCCCTGTGAGAAGGGTGGGGTCCAGCTGGGAGAGGTTATGTCCCCCGGGAAGTACCATTCCTCCTGTCATTCCAGGGCAACAGAGTGCCCGAGGCTGGTGCTGGGTGCCCGTGCCCAAAAGCACTGTGCAATACTCCCACAAGTCTCGTTGCCTGGGGGAAGTTTGTGGGAAGCTGGGCAATTTGGTAGCCTGGCTGAGTGAAGAGATGCAGGAGCATGAGCATCCTTTTGAAGTGCTTCATGCATGTTCAAGAGGTGCTGACGGGGCACAGAGCACCGGTGCCCTGTGCTGATGGTGCAGGAGGTGAGTTTGGGATGGCGAACGGAGCTGTGGCTGCATCAGTACCAGGATGGTGCCCAGCTCCTGCCAGGGCTGGCACAGATGTGACCTGGTAGATCTCCTTGGCTGTGTGCACGTGGAAGGGGTCAGGGCTAATTTGTCCGCCAGGCCTTGGTCCTCTGTGGAGAAGCAGCTTGGTTCAAGGGAGATAACAGCCAGTAGATCATTTTTAACAAGGTGCTCCTGGAAAGGGTGGGCTGGGGGAGGTGGCTGGCTCGGCGCCCAGTGGGGGGGTGATGAAGGGAGGAAGTGGGCACAGCTCAGCCCTGGCAGGGTGATACAGCTGCTTCACGTTAGGTAGGAGAGGCAGTGCTGGCTGATGAGGACCATTTGGCCTCTTAAATAGCAGAAGGAGATGGTTTCAGTCTGCCGGTTTCCTCGCGGATGTCCAGGTAGCAGGGACAAGGGGCTGTGGCAGGAGAGACAGTCCTGCCAGGGGACAATGGTGGCATCATGGGGGACATGGTGCTGGTGGCAGGGGGCTTAAGGAGACCAAGCTTGTCCACCCCATTGCAGGACCAGTTCAGCCCAAGTTCTTGCCATGAGTGCTACCTGGTCCCCAGCACTGCTGCAGGGCAATGCCAGGAGAGAGGGAAGACCCCAAGCCCAGAGGGGTCAATGGAGGCACTGTGGGGTGTTGGCGCTGCCAGGCCCCTTTCTGACTTGGGGAGGTTTGTTCCCCCTTCCCCAGCAATGTCACAACCTTGTTGTGCTCAGCTTGGGGAGAGAGAGATAAATGCTGAAATGGCAGGAGGCTGGGAGGAGGGATGCACTCACACACAGTGCTTAATGGGGAAGGATGGGATTACAGGGGTCACGCTAGGTGAGCAGCTTCCTTCACAGAGCTGATGGTATCAAAGCAGGTGCCCCCGGCTGCAAATACCTTGGGCAAACAAACAGGGCTGTCTAAGAGCAGGTGAGCTTGGGCACAGCCGGGCTGGGGGATGCTCAGGAGCGGCGGGAGCAGGAGGCTCTCTGTGTGCGGGGAGTGAAGCGTGGGGCTCCTGGTGTGAGGACTTTCTTGTTTTGCATTGGGCGGGGGGAAAAAACAAGTTATTGTGTGTCTATGCACATATGTGGGCTCCTCAAGGTGGAGATGCATGTAGGGGTGTGGTGCCAGTACCAAAGGAGCCAAATGATGCCTCAACAGAGGTGATGGCTCTGGGGTTGCTCTGGGAGGTTGTTGGCTCTGAGCATCCCTCCTCCCTGCTGTGTTTCAGGGCTCTGAATGCTGGCATCACTGGGGATGGATCCCTCCCTGCTCCGGCAGCACCAGGGAACCCTGACCCTAGCTGAGCCATACAACACAGAAACGCAGCCATAATATGGCTAGATGTGGAGGCCACTGTGGCCATGCACTCACATCACTGCTCTCTCCATGGATGTCCCAAACCAGGCTTCTGTGCTTGATGAGGTGCTCCTGCTGCTCACTGCAGGGTTTGGCCCAGGTGCAGCCCCGCTGGGCTCAGCTGCCTGCCTATAATTGGGTAGCTGGGCCAGGCCAGTGGCTCCCAGAGGATGCTCTGGTTTCAGAGGTCAAGTTTGAGTTGCTTTTTTAGGGATGGAGGAGCAGGATGGAGAATTGCTCTGCTGAGCATGGCCAGGCAGCAGTTTTCCTTGAGATGCTCCAGCCAGTCCTGCCCCAATGTTTTTCTTGCTGGGTTTCAACTCCCCGCAGCTAAGATCTCGGCCCCAGGGCTGCTGAGAGGCGCAGCTGTAACTGTGCTGTAGGTGGGGCTGGTCCCCTGCTCCATGAGCTCTCTGTTGCCGGTTCCCACACTGAACTGGGGTAATATTGCTTTTCTCTGAGGCTTGGCCACCTGGGCTATGGAGAAAGCCAGTGAGACACCCCTGGAGATGCAGCATCACCTGTTGTCCCAGGATGCAGTAGCTCTGCAAGGTGGGGCAGAAAGCCATGGGGCACATGGCACCTCGGTGGCAGCAGGAGCCAGGAAAAGGGACAGCAGAGCCACCGTCAGCCAGGACCACTCTGGTGGTGGGTGTGATAAGTGTCCCATTCTCTGCAGTGTTAGCTGTGCTATCCCTGTTGTGTCCTGCCGGGCAGTGGGCACAGGTACCTCTTCTATTGCCTCAGGGAGCCACCAGCATCCTAATGCGCAGGGCTGGCCAGAGGCACACTGCAACCAAGAGAGGAAGCAGCAGGATCTGGAAGGGCTAGGTTGCCAGTAATTCCTGTCCTCTTCCCATCAACATGCCTTGCAGAGGGAAATACCACTGGTGCACTGTGTGGGAACAGCTCTGTCTGCTGGAGAAGCCAAAACTCGGGTCTGGGGTCATCTCCTGCTTGCTAGTGTTCAGTCTTATGCTGGGTCGCCCCTCGATGTGCCATGAGCTGGCTGGGAACCTGGATGTGTGGGTGTTCACCCCACTTACTGCTCTGCAAGGGGGGAAGAGGCTCCCCCAGCTCTTGACTTCACAGCAAGTGCCGGCAGCTGATTTACCACAGCTGCTCCCAGCTGTACATCGTGGCACAGGAGGTTGCACAGGAGGCTGCTTATGGCCAGGCTCTGCTTCGGGCATTTGCAGGGTGCAATGCTCATTGTGTCTGTAGTGGGAATGCATATGCCCAGTTCCACAGCGCTGCCCAGAATACAAGAGGGGTTTTTTTCCACAAAGTTGCTGCTTGCAACAGCTGTGGCTTTATGGTCTGCAGTGGGGGCACAGCAGGAGGTGCTGGGGGAGCATAGAGTGATGCTGGAGCAGGGGTTGTGCTATGAGTTAGGTTTAAACTCACAAGCACATAAAGTAGGTGCTAAAAGTGAATGTGGTTGCACCATGGTAGGGAGCCCCATGCAAGACGGCCTGGGCAAGGCTCCATTGCAGCTGTCCCGCATTGTCCCCTCCTGCATCCCCAGCATAGCCTGCTCCACATTAGGGTGGTGTTAGCAGCTCTGCGCTTGACAGCAGCAGCCGAGATACCCCGAGGTCACAGGTGTCCTGGCCTTTGACCCCTCCAAGGCTCAAATCTAATCGCTGTGGGCTGGACTGTCCCTGACTCTGGCAGGACTGTCACCACTGGCCATGGGTCCCTGCCAGAGCTGTGGCAGCCGGGGGCACAAGATCTGCTCAGAGGGGCTGGGCTGTCCCCCAGGGGGACTTAGGATCTGCCAGAGGTATCCCCCCCGGGACCTGGTGGTCCCCTGTTCCCAGCCCCAGCAGTGGCAGACCCCCAGGTTGGATGGACAGGATTTGGCCTCCACGGTGTCCTTGCTCATGATGGCTCTGCATAGAGGCTGTGGGACACACCACATCCTCTCCATGCCTCCAGCCTCTGCTCCCCTGATGGGGTCTCAGCGGGGTGAAGGACCCCAAGCTACAGCACACAAGGTTTTTGGGACTGGACAGCAGGATTGTTGCTGATGAGCAGAGTAGAGGATGAAGAGAGCACAGGGAACAGGAGTCTTGTCTGTGGTAGGTCTGCCCTGCTAGACCTTCTGGTGCTTAATTCACAGGGGAAGGCAGCAAGGTCTAGTGGTGGGGCTAGGCCATCGTGAGATGGGATTTGGGCTCCTGGGGAAAAAGTGGCAGCAGAGTCATTGGAGAGCTCTCAAACATCATCTGAACTCCCTGGGTGCTTGCTCCTGTGCCCAGGCTTGCTCCCTGCAGCCCTGACTCATCCCTTCGTATCCTGGAGCTGGTGTCTGCATCGTGGTGGGAGCTTGGGTTTCTCGTGCATGCCATGGCCATGCTGTGGCCATGGTGTGAAGTCCCCTACCACAGCCAGTGCCTGGGATAAACCAGTTACGGGCTGTCTCCAGGCTCTGGCTGTGGTTTTGCCTGGGACCACATGCCCTTCAGCTTCCCAGAACACACGGATGTGCAGAGTGGCACGGAGATCAGACATGTTCCTGGGCAAGGGAGCTGGAGAGGGGCACAGCTCCTGTGCCAGCCCCAAAGCCACTGTGAGGTGAGGGCTGTGGGCCTGACAGGAGCTGGAGGGATGGGCTTGGATAAGGGCTAGCAGGCGGGTTTGGGCCAGGTCTGTGGGGCTGGGCGGCAAGCTGAGGGGCTGTGGCCAACCCAAGGAAGCAGCAGGTGCCATGGGGAGCATGGCTGCCTCTCTGCTTCTTTGGGGTTCGCTCTCACTGGCCCTGCCACCTCCTCCCATCACCCCATCTCTCTCCAGGCCATGTGGGGTGCCCCGGGGCCTGAGTCCCCAGGGCTGGGGTCAGGACGAGCTGTGGCTCTGCTGGGCTGGGATGTCAAAGGGGCCATAACCCTGGTGTTTTGCAAACTCCTGGGGTCAGCAGTTCAGCTGCCACTGACACAGGGGCCTGGAGACACACACGGGCATTTTGGGTGGATGCTGTAAGCAAACAAACGAAGGTAGAGTTACAGGTGATGGACAGCCTCCCCTGGCCACTGCTGTTAGTTTTAGGTTTAACCCCCCTGTGGGCTGGGTGCGGGAGCCTTCTTCCTAAGAGGACCCAAACCAAAGCCAAATTGCCTGGCCCAGCTGGCTGGGAGCCAAGGCTGAAGCTGGGCAGCAAAGGGCCAACATTTTGCATGTGTCTCAGCTCCTTGAGGCCCTGAAGGAGCCTCTGAGCCCGTCCCACAGAGAGGACAGTGACCCTCGCATTGAGTGACAGCTCCCGCCTTCCTGGGTGGTCAGTGGAGCCCCCTCCCACCCAGCCTGGCTTTGACCCCCCGCTTCTCAGCCCTGCCTGATGGTGTGTGACTGGAGACCCTGAGGAGGGTGCCACTGCTTGGGCTGGGGCTATAATGCTGGGCAAGTTGTGCCAGCCAGGAATGTTTTAGGACCACGTCCTGGAGGTGCTGTTTGGTTGTTGCAATGGGGTCAGGAATGAAGTGGAGCTGCCTAAATGCCATGAGCACACACATACTCATCTACGTGTCCATGTGTGTCACCCCTTCCCCATGCACGTTCCACAGCCATTCCTGGTCAGGCTGTTCATCTGCTGACCTGTTGGATGCAGAGCAAATATGCACAAAAACGCGCAACCTTGGGTTTAAATCATGCAGGGCTGGGAATCCCACATTCCCCCTGAGCTGCTCCCACATGATCTGCCCTCTCTGGGAGCTTTTGGTCTTTGCTTCTGGCTTGCCTAGTGCAATCCCAGCTGTGTGACTCAGTGCAGAACTCTTCCCAGGATGAGTGACCGCACAGCCAGCCCAGTTCTCTCTCCTTGTAGATGGATGAGGCCTGGGGGTGCACCTTCCCTTCAGTGCCCTCCACAAGGCTCCTGGCCTTGCTCGGCTCTGCTAGATCTTCACCTGTGTGCCCGGCTCACCTCTTAGCTCCCCCCATGTACTGGCTGTGGATGTGAGAGATGAAAATAGCACCGGTCTCATCAGAGCCAAATGTAGCCATGAAGCAGACACTTAACACCAGTAGAAAATCCCTCTGTGCATCTATAGACTGCCTTGGATGAGCTCCTGCTCTGCCTGAGGACCACAAGTGAAGCTGCCACGTGCTGAGCCACCCAAGGCTGCTCCTGCCATGCTGGCAGCCCTGCTGATGCAGGTGGTGAGCTTTCCTCCAAATCACCCAGCCTGGGTGGAAAGCAGAGCCTAGCTTTGACTCCTCTCATCTGCAGGAGCATTGCTGCCTGGGAGTCAGCACATGGCCACCGGAGGATGACGGATCCAATATTGACATCAGCACTTCCAAAAGCCCAGCCTGAAATTACGGAAGCAAAGGCCTCCTGCTTGTTCTGCTGTGCAGGAGGGACAGGAGATGATGAAATGGTCTCCAAAGGGCAGAGGAGGGAGCCCTGTTCCCTGAAACGAAACTGTGAGAGCAGACTGCTGAAGAGGGACCTAACGGGCCTCGTTGCCCAGGTTGGTCCTGCATAGGGGCGGGTGCAGCTCCAGGGGGCTGTGACCAGAACACAGGGGTAGTCTCTTGGGCTGGCGTTCCCACCGCCCACGAAACATGCCTCAGCCCTGCTGCTAGTAATTGAATACAGAGGAGAATTAATTGTGAGTGGGCTGCATCTCCCCTCCCCGCTCCTCGTTTGCCCTGGGGCTGCCTTGGTGCTGTGGGTAGCGAAGACAAGGTCATTCCCATGTAACACATCCCGGTGGGGTTCGGCCAAGTTCCTTCCCTTCGGGGAGGGGGGCAGGTTAATGGCGAGTGGTGGAATCGCCCCAGGCTGCTCTGCACTGCTCAGCCATGGAGCTGCTGTTGCCTCCGAAACGCCCCATTAATGCTGCGGTCCCTTTGTGAAGGATCAGCAGGCAGGGCTGGGGGCATGGGGCTGCGGGGCTGGGGCTAGGAAGGGTGAGGGTGGAGTGGTCTAGCATCCCTCTGACTCTGCTGGGAAGCCAAAAGGTGGTTTATGGCCATGCATCCTCCAGGTATGGCTGTAAAGTGTAACGAGCTCCTGATTTTCATGTGTTTTGGCTACCCATCATAGGGCATTGGAGGGGAGGGAGAAGTACAGGACAGTGCTACCTGTGCTCCAGGGTCTTCGTCTTTGTTGTGCCTCAGCCTTTGACTAACCCTCAGCCCCATGCTGGCTTCCTCACCGCCTACACTGACCATCCCCTTTCAAAGGCAACTGCTCTGCAGACCCTCCGACACTTCTGTGCTTTGCAGAGAGATCTCGCCATCCAGCCGGCTCAGTGTTGCAGTGTGCTGTTGCAGGTGCTTCTCTCCTCCATCAGTCAGGATTAGCGCTGCAGTCCTGTCTATGTCCCTGGCCTGGCAGGAACAGAGAGCTGGGTCTGTTGGCCCTTCTCTGCAAGTGACAGCAATGTTTTAGTTGTTTCTCCACCTGATAGTTTCCCCTGGTAGGGAGATGTTCAAGCCAAACCTCCTGCTGGTCTTTTGCTGGCTACCCCTCACGCCAAATTTTCCTAGCCTTCTCAGGATGTGAACTCCCAGTTTGCTAGGAGCCCTGTCTCCACTCACCCCAGTTTGGTCTTGTTACCTCTAAAGCTGTGGTTGGTGTTGCATTTTTTGGCTCTGCCTTTCTGAAATAAGTGATGCTAGTGGGGAGGTTTTAGGCTGATGCTAAGGGAGGAGGTGGTAACATCTACACCTTGCTGACTTTGACCTCTTGTGGGGAGCGGGCGCTTGCTCTGCTGTCCCTTGCCCTGCAGGAGGAGAGGGGTGTCAGGGGACCACTTCTGACTGGGACTGGGCCAGATGGGGATGATGCTCTAGATCAGGGTTGTCAAGCTCATTTTCACTGGGGGCCACATCAGCCTCACAGTTGCCTTCAAAGGGCCAAATGTAATTTTAGGACTGTATAAATGTAGGAGTAATGAGTTTGACACCCCTGCTCTAGAAGAAGCAGGCTGGAAGCTGGAGCTGGGACATGGCTGTGTCCTGCAGTTGTGCCAAGGGACATCCTGGGAGACCAGAGGGATGGTGCTTTGGTGGCCCTGAGTGAGGGGTGCAGTGCTGAGGGTCGCAGGAGGAATGGGTCAAGACCCATCCAGCACTCCCTATGCTTTCCCCACTCTCTGCTGTACAGTGGCACAGGCAGCCCCGTCCTAGGTTCTCACAGTCCCTTGCTTGCTCCCCCCTCCATATCCTCAAATCTTCCCTTGCTCTGCTCATTGCCACACTGCAGCCGAGGCTGCTCCAGGAGCCGCCCCATGGCTCCCAGCTGCCAGGGGAGCTATGTGGGGTGCAAAGAGGAGGCAGAGGCGGGGAAGGTTTGAGAGCAAGCCTGGATCCCAGCCAGGCTGGAACAGCCATCTCCATGTCCAGGTTCCTCTCTTGGCTCCTGCTTCTTGGTGTTGCAGCCCTGTGGCTACAGCTGGGCACCCTCAGCTTTATGGGAAAAAGAGGTGAGGGGGCTGCAGCTCGCGGCTCTGGTGTTTGATGCTTCATCTGCAATGTTTAACATCCCTGAAGAACATAAAATACATGAGCTATTTTCTGAGGGACACACGTTCCTGCATGTGCCCAACCTAAACACAGTCCCAGTTCTGCAGATCAGGGCAATGGAGCAGTGCTACATCAGGACGGGATGCGATGGGACCATGCTGGTGCCTCCTTCAGGGATCACAGCCTGACAGCTGCCTGGAGTGCTGCAGACACAGCAGGTCCTCAAGTCTTTCTGCTGGGAGGGGATTTCTTCCAGCTCCATAGCAGCTTGGTCTGAGGCCCAGCTGATCTCAGGAGCACCGGGCTGGGGTTTCTCTGCTCTGCAGGAGAGCCAGACAAGCCATTTAGCCTCAGTGCCAGAGGATGGAGGGGACCCTCACTCCATGGACTGGGGGCTTAGCTCAGATGGCCTGCAAAAGAGCCGATAGGCAGTCTGATTTCCCTGTGCTGCCTTGCACAGGAGGAAGACTTTCCAGTGAGGCTTGCTTTCAATTTAGAAATCAAGAAGGGAGGTGTTACTCTTGGTGTAAACATGGGTGACCCCGTGGTGGTCTGGGAAGCACCAAGAGAAGGAGGCAAATGCCTCTGTGCAAGCCCTCGCCTTCCCTGCAAGGAGCAGATCGTGGCTGTGAGCCAAGGCAGCAGCAGAAGTGGGAAGAATTCAGCAGCCGTGATGCTGCCTGTCCCCAGCTGCCACCACCAACCCACTTGTGTCTATCCCCTGCCCAAAGGTGGGGTAGGATGGGGGCTGTAGTGGTTTGGCTGTGGGCCTGAGGACGGCTGGCAGGAGAATCATCTGTCATCTGCTGTCAGTCAAAGTGTGGCCACCCCTGGGTGATCCTGCACTGGTTTGATTTTACAGCTATGACTGGCACTTGAGCCTGTTTGCTGAGGGCAGAGGACACATGAGGCCGTCAGCTCGTGGCTGCCTCTGACCCCATACAGGACACCATAAATCTCCCAATTTAAGGCAGCCTGGGCTGTTCTGGTCACGATGCTGTTGAACACAGTGTGCAGGATAACATGCAGCCCAACCCTGCACCCATCAGAGGTAAAGCAGGGGTGGCCACTGGTGAACAAGAGCAGCATCTGCGAAAAAGATAGTCTCTAAATTATTTTAATTTTTTATAGGAGGATTGTCTGAATTTCAAGCATTGAGAATATCTAGTGCTGCCTGCTCTGGTTTTCCTTGGGCAACTTGGAGAGGTAGATATGGGGACCCACTTCACTTGTGCTGTGGCAAATCAGATGTTCGCACAGAGGGTTTTTCTCCTGGGCGTGTGCTGGACTGATGAGCGGAGCACACGAGCGTGTGCTGCCTGTGCAAACCCTCTCTTGCTTCAGCTGAGCACCTTCAATACCCATCCTGTCCATTCCTGTGGTGCTTCTAAAGTCTTTCAGTTGAATGCAGGCTTGGCCTAAGACTTCTTTCTATGTGTACGAAAACCCCTCAGAAACATCCTTCTGGCATGGAAAACACAAGAGCTGGATGTCAGCATGTGTGTGAGAGAGAGAAAAGTCCTGTGACTGCAGCTGGTGTGTGCCGATGTGTGCAAGGTGGGGGTGTGGGTTTTTGGGGCAGGAGGGGAGCAAAGATGAGTGTGTGAAGGGCTGTGTGGGTCTGTACTGGGGGGTGTGCAGTGCGCGTGTGTAGGGGGCCTGTGCATGTGAGTGGGAAGGAGAGGGCTGCATGGGAAAGGCTGTTTGTGTAAGCTGTGAGTGCAGAAAGGGTCTGCGTGGAAAGCCTGCATAGGGGTGCGTGTGAGGGCTGTGTGTGTGCAGGAGTGCTGTACAGACATGTGCAGGGCTCCGTGTGTGTGCAGGCAGGCTGTGCACACGCGTGTGTGCGTGTGCGGCGGTGCAGCCCGCGCTCTGTCACTCAGAGGCCGGCTGACAGGAGCTGCCTCTCCAGCGGCGGCAGATAGCGCTGATTGCTGATTCGAGGAAACAAAATAGCAATTGTAATTATGGCCTCTGATAAGATAAAGGAGGGCGCGGGGAGCGCGGGGACCGGCAGCGGGGCACGGCCGGCAAATTAGCAGCTGTCACTCAGCGCCGAGCAGGCGGCGCCGGCCCCGGCCTCGGCCAGGTACCGGCCCCGGGGGCCGCCCGCCGCAGCCCCGCCGTAGCCCCCGCCCCGGTGCGCAACAGGTGGCGGGGCCGGGAGCACCGGGGCTCGCCGGAACAATGCAGCCCTCGGCGGCCCTGCCTGGGCTGCGGGGCTGAGCCCCGTCCCGCTGCCGCCCCATGGCCCCTCATCGCCGGCCCTGAGGGCGCCCGCCCGCCCACACCAGGTAAGCGCCCGGCGGGGATGCTCGGGGGGGTGGTCCCGCTCCCCGCCCTGGCTGCGCTATTTGCTCAGCCTCGCTCCCTCTCGAAACTCTGACCCCCGCCATCCCCCTGGTAATCCTTTTAATGTCTGGCACGTCCCGGGAGGGCTCGCCTGCCCGATCCCAATCCACAACGCGCCCGTGGAGCCCCCTCCCTCCCAGCTCTGAAACCCCGTTTTACAGATGGGGAAACTGAGGCACGGTGAGGGGAGGGCACCTCGCCGGCAGCTGGCCGCGGAGCCCGGCCCTTAGTGCCAGCCCCGAGCCCGGCGACACCTGGACCGCCGCCCCCTCCGCCTCGGCAGGTACCGCCGGGCAGGGCAGCGGAGCGGGGGCGGCGGTCCGGCCGGGCTTCCCCCTGCGGCGGCGACCGCCCGCCGGTCGTGCCCGCCTCCGCCGTCGGGGCTGCGGGCTGGTTTTGCCGGGGCGGTAGGGGCCGCGGAGCAGAGCGGGGCGGGGGGCTCCCCGCGGCAGGGGGCCGCCGGCGGTGCACCCCGGGGGCTGGGAGGGCGGGCGGGCTGGCGGGGGCCTTTCCCCTCTGTAGCCGCTTGTGCCCTCCTTTCCTCGGGGCGAGGACGCTCCGGCAGGGCGAGAGGAGCCGAGGCAGCGCCGCGCCGCGCCCCCCCGGGCGCTCCCCGCCGCCGCCGGTCTCCCGGCCCCGCACCGACGCCGCGATGGACCCCTGCTCTTCGCTCTTCAGCTGCGTGTGAGTACCGATAGCCCCGGCCTTCCTGCCCCGGGCCCGCAGCCCTCCGGTTCACACCTCTCTCTTGCTTTCTGTCTCCCCCTCCCAGGTTAATGCACTTGTTGGTCCTTTGCTTGCAAGCCCAGGTAAGTGCCCGCTTGGCCGCCCGGCTTTGTTCGCCCCGGGGGATGGGGGGTGTCCCGCAGTCGCCGCCGAGCGCCTCGGGCTCGGGAGGGAGGGAGGAGGAACGGTTTAAAACCCAGGACACAAAAGTCGCCTGGCTGTAAAAAGCCGAGGCCAGGGAGGGAACCCGCTGGGCTGCAAAATAAGGTGCGGAGGACTCGGGCTGCGAGGCAGGGAGTACCCGGGGTTTCAAGGAATTGCGTACGGTTATTTTCAGTAGCTTTAGGTCCCGTCTCCGTGCCTCTAAATGGCACTGTGGAGACTCCCTTTCCTCTTGTCCGAGGTTGTTTTCCTATATTGCTTTATCTAAAAAGTAAAACAGAATTAAAAAGGGGGGGGAAAACCCAAACCGACAACAACAACAACAAAAACTATCAACACCAAAACCTTACCAAAAATTGCAGGTTTTGATTCAACTTAAAATTGTCAGACTTTAGCATCACTGGTTTGTATTGCCAGAGACAGAAGTGTCATGAATAGATTAAACAGCCCAGGCAGAGCTTGTGCAACACCCGCATACCAGCAGGCACGCGTCGCTGGGAGCAGTGTGCCTTCAAACTGAGGTGAAGCTCCCCTTCCCCCTGAGATCACAGGTGCAGAAGCTTTGTTTAAAATGCCATTTAAGCCACTTTTCTTTCTTTTTTTTTTTTTTCTTTTTTTTCTTTTTTTAAAATTTTCCTGGAAGCTTGGGAAAAAAGAGAGGGGGGGGAAAAAAAAAAGAGTTTCCAGCCGAAAAGTGGAGGGAACGAAGTGCCGGGAGTGTGCAGTTGTATAAAAACATAGCTGTAATATTTTGGAGTATGAGACGGAGACCAAATAGCAGCATGGCTAATGACCTCTCCTCCACATGGTACCCTCATCAGAGCCGGGGAGAGAATCCTGCTGCATTATCCAAAACCTGTCTATAGGAAACACACATGCACAGGCATGAGCGGAGGGAGAGGGATGACATTGTCAAGGGGAGATATCTCTATAGAGCCAGCTTTGGGAGAGCAGCAGCTTTTGCTTTTATTGAGTTTTTTCTGTTGTTGTTTAAGACAGGAGGAAATTTTCCCATTTGACGCGGGGGTGGAGCGGGGTAGCCCCAGCCTTCTGATGTTGAAAGGAGCTATCTCCTAACATTTGCTCAGAATACATCTTTATAAATGTCAGGGAGCAGCGAAACTTTCCAGACTTAAAAGAAGGATTTGAGATGAGGCGGGGAAAAAAGACTTCTGTGCAATCTTGCAGACTGGGACTGAGGGGGGAGTGGGTCTGGCTGCTCATGAAAATCATTTAAAGTGCAGGAGCAGCAGTGTCGGGTCTGGAGGGGATGGGCTCAGCTGCAGCTCTGGGGCTAACGGGGTTGGTGTGTCGAGGCTGGGGACACCCCGCTGCCAGCACCAAACAGCTGGCTGCGGATGAGGGATGTGTTTGCACAGATAGCACATTAGTACCCTTGGGTTATTATGCTGCTAAATACCTGTGGTATTCTTATACCTCACAGCTCTACCTTCTCTGGGGACTCTTTATTTAAAGAGCTCAGTAAGTGGAGTGTTTGGGAGCAAATAAAGAGCCTGGGATGCAGAGAAAAGGCAGCTGTTGAAACTGATGGGGCAGTGGGAGCAGTAGTATGTTCCTGCAAAGGCAAGAGAGGTGTGGGACAAATATGTCAGCCCCTCAGCAGGGCAGCCCAGTGCCATCCTGTGTCCCCACCTGGAACTGCTCTAGCTCCCAGCCTTGATGCCCATCACAGGTACCCCAGTGCCAGCTGGGACCCACTGAGTCCACAGGAGGCCTCTGTGGTCAACGAACCCTGTTATGCTCCCAAGTCTCTTGCACCTTTCTGCTCAGGGCATGTTTGGAGCAGGCACAGCTCTGTAAAGAGCTCTGGTCGCTGCATCCCGGAGCTTAATTCTCCTTCTCCTAGGGAGGCTTTGCTGGTGCAGGAGGTACCACCGCGGTCCTGGCTCTGTGCCTCCCTGTAAAGCCCGGCTGGAGGCCGGTGATCTCGGCTCAGCCCATTCGCTCCTCTGAGGAGTAGAGATTATAATGGTGTGTCGTATATTTTTTAATTTCCTAAAGGTAACTGTTCAGTCCCCACCTAATTTTACACAGCATGTGAGGGAGCAGAGCCTGGTGACAGATCAGCTCAGCCGGCGGCTCGTCCGTACCTACCAGCTGTACAGCCGGACCAGCGGGAAACATGTGCAGATCTTGGACAACAAGAAAATCAATGCGATGGCAGAGGATGGGGATGTACACGGTAAGGATGCACGATGGGGGCAGGTGGGGTGGGGGGAGCCGGGGAGGTGTTTGCAGCCCAGCATGGCGATTGATGATTTCCATCCTGTTTGCTAGTCAGAAATCATTAAAATCGTTTGGCTTACGGAGGCTTGTAAAGGGAGAACATAGGGGTCAGTTATCAGTGGCTGTGTGTTTCAAGGTGAGAGCAGGTTACCCGTGCTGAGGGAGGGGACCGGTGATTGAAAAGGAGTGAGAAGAGCCCATCCTGCATTCTCGGTTTGCACCTGACTTGAGGGCTCGGGGCTGCAGTGTGCTGAGCAGCATCAGTCATTTCAGCACAGCTCTTTGCAGGGCTGGGTGTCTCTGAGACTTCCTTTTGGAAAAGAAATAGAAAGTTGAAAAAGAAAAGAGGGAGGAGGGGAGAGGCGTAAGGGCTGTTTTAGAAACCTTTCCTAAACTAGAACCGTCCAAAGCGGCGTTTTCATGATTTCACCCCATCCCTCCTTTCTCAAAACGCATCCCGAGTGGAGGGTCAGCGAGGCAGTTGGTTGTGGGTGAAGATGCTGCGGCGTCTCCAGAGACAAAACCGGGGGAGGGAGACTGTGAGCGCGAGAGTCTGCGCTAGACCTCAGCCCCTCTGTCATCAGCCCAGCCCTGGCACCCCATCCCCAAAACCTCCCTCCACCCTGGGCAGGGGGACTGATCCCTCCGCTGGATACACCCGAAGCCCAAATACTTTGATCGCGTGTGCTAATGACACATTGGGATGGTCAAACGCCACACAGGGGTCAACGAGGCCACTGAACCCCAGCACAGCCATGGGGCCAGCTGCGGGGGGCCTGATCCTGCACTCGGCTCAGGCAAGTGTCTGTATTCATGTGTGTGATACACAGGAATCACAACTGGTTTTGTTTGGTATTAGCTGCAATTTCCCTTTCTCGCACTGAGAGATTAGTAGGAACACTTTCCTTCCTTCCCCTTCTGGGTTTCTTTTTTTTTTTTTTTTTTTCTCCCCCTCCTTTCTTCCTTTTGCTCTGGCTGAAAATTTCACACTGGACGTTAGTAGTGCAAGCAGAGCGCAGATTCCCTCTATGTGGTATTCCGGACATCCAGCATTAATCTTCCAAATGAATTATTCCCACTCTAGAGTAGCTCTGGCTTGAAAGGGCATTAGTTAATTTCCCAAGCAAAAAATCCCATCTTGTTTTAGTCCTATAATGCCTGGATTTTAAAAGGCAGTTAGTGCATATTTAAATAACGACCAGGTTTAAATAAGGCCAGAAGGAGGGGACTGGTGGTGGCTTGAAAAACTGTATTAAAATGTAATAAAAATAGGTTAAGCATTTGAAGAGCTAAGGAGGAAAATGAAGAATGATCTAAACCAGAAAGAGAACAAGCAGTTTTTCAGATGTAAAGTTTTAAAAGAGTTGCAAGTCTGTAAATGTTAAAATAGAGGTTCAGGATTGTTCTATATGAATCTCTAGGGAGGCCCCCATGTCTGGAAGAACTATTAAAACGCTTCTTACTTTCACCTTTTTTAACATTTCCTGAATACTTTCTCCTCTTCGTAGTCCAGTTGGGGGATCAAGTGTGTCTCGCTGCATTTTTTCAGCATTTACGTAGCTACTTTCCCTTCAAAGTTTGAGCATGAAACATAATTTTACTGGGATAAATCTGTCACTTAAGTGAAAGAATAGAGTTGGAAACGTTAAGCTCCCCCCCTCAAAAACGAGAAGGGGGGAAAAGGAAAGACCTCCCCCAAAATGTTATTTAGAAATTCACTTTCGAAGCAAAGAGGCCCCCCATCTCCAAGCCTTTCTGCTTTTTTTACCTCATTTTTGGGAGTGGGCGTGTAAAAGGGGTTGATTTATTTTTGCAGATGACCCCTTTCCCCACACTGACGTTTTTACAGCTGACTTAACATCGAGTCCAGCATTTTCAGTTATCTGTCTTAATTGTCAATATCTGATTGCCTTTTTTTTAATTCTAAGGGAAGGCGGGTGGCCGGTGCAGCCTGGCTTATCCCTTCCCAGGCCACGTCTGCCACTGAGCAAATTGCCATCGGCTGCAGCCCGGACTGAACCCCGTGAGTGGCCAGGGATGCCGGCACAGCTCCCTGCCCACTTGCCGGTTTTGTCTGCGCCCGAGGTTTTCCACTGGTCGGGGCTGAGGTTTGCGGGGTTCACTGGTCACCTGCATGTGTCTTGGGGTGCAGGTCCCGGAGGACAGATTGTCCTCATCCTCCACTGACAGCAGCTGGTGGGGCCAGAGCTGTGCACTGGCTGGGCTTATGTGGGGCGACGAACCTGGCTGGTGGCTGTAAATCAAGGGGAAAAAAAAAAGGCCGAAAGGGAAGTGATGTGCATCTTTAAAGTGGAGGTTTTGTGCTTGCTGGGGCCAAGGCCTCCCCTGCTCCCTCCCTCTCTCCTCGGTCCCTCCCTCCCCACTCTTTCTGTCTCTCAGAGGGAAAAAAAATCAATTCTCCTCAAACCTTTTACTGCCTCCGAGATCAATTCCCCACTCCTTTCCCCAATATAGATAAATAAGGGGTCCCTGCTTCAGCACTTCGTTTGCAGAGTGCCCAGGCTGCCGTGGCTGGTTTGGGGTTGCTGGGTGCATGCCAGGTGTTGGTGCCAGGGTGGCACAGCCTGGAGTTGGCTCTTCCTGAATTTCTTGGCTCTGAATCTGCTCTGTACCTGGCTGGGGGTCTGTGGGCATGGGGCAGTTTGAGAGTGAGATGCTGCAGGGTGATATTGGCAGGAGGGGGTGCAGCGAGGGGTGCCTGCATGTGCATGAAGCCCAGCTTGCTCACCAGCACCAGCAAATTTTGGGATGTCCTTTCCTGCTGTCAGCACTGCCTGCCCACTGTCTTGAACCTCGGTGCCAATGACCTCAGCAGTGCCTATGATACAAAGGGTGTAGGATCAGGGCATTACAGAGGCAGAGAGGCAGCAGTTTGCTCCTAGCCTTGAGTGTGGTTTAGGCTCATTTTAGCTTGTGCATGTGCCCTCATCCTTCTTTTGCCATTCAAAAGCATCCTCCTACAAAGCCACCTGCTCCAGAGCCACAGCAGCTGGGGCTGGCTGCTGTGGGGGCTTGCTGGTGGCTGAGCCTCCTGGGGTATAGAGATGAGCAAGCCAGGGCAGACCACAGTCCTGAGGAACAGAGCAGACCCTGTGAAGAGGTTGGAAAGCAGGAATAAAGCATCAATGGGCTTATTCCCATAATAAGGCTATAGAATTGGAAGCCTTGCAGGCTGCACTCTAATTAGCTTGCCAAATTGCACTTAAGGCACTAGGGGCTGATGCTGGGCAAGAGGTGATAGTGGTGAGATGGAACAATTCTGGCTGGCTTTTCAGTGCTGTGGGGAAATCTTTGGTGCTTGGCACAGCACAGCTGTTTTGAGGTCCAAACAGGTAGCCACCATCCCTATTGCGGCTTGCCCAGGGGAGGCAAGCTGGCTCTGGGGACAGCAGCTGCAGGGCCAGGCAGAAGGGTGTCCTGTCCCCATCCTCCCTCTTCCCTTGGGATAGATGGGCTTTGGGGCTCAGGTTCCCAGGCGGAGGCAGGGAGGGAAGGTGACAGGTCTATTTATAGTCGGCCCATCGACCCGGTGATTTGCATAGCTCCTTCGGAAGTCGATCGATGCCTCCATTATAAAACTGAGACCAAATCAATATGCCCTCTCGACTCATGCAAAGGTGAAAGGCATTAAAAGGATGGTTGTACCCTTCACGCCTCCCCTGCCAGCTGCAAAGTCACTGCTCCTCCTGCAGCCCTGGCCCAGCAGAGAGACATAGAGCCATGTCCCCTGGGCTGGGGACAGCTGGCAGTACAGCATGCACTTCCAGAGGGTGCCTGCCTGCAGGCTCGCCCAGACCTGACTCAGTTCGCAAGGCAGCTGGCTTGTTCTCCACTGGCTGGGTTGACCCCTGCTCGCTGCCCTGCTTCCCTTCTGGGACATCTCTGTGGCACCTGAACCACTGAGCCCTATGGAGCTGGGCAAGGCAGAGCTGCTCCCCCTCTGGCATGGCTCAGAGTGGCAGGGTAAAGGGGCTGAGGTTGACTCTTGTGCCCTGATTTGAAGTGCTCTATCTGGCCCAGATGCCTCCCTGCCCAGTGTGTGCCCACACCGACCGGTGTCAGGCTTTGCTGGGGTCTCCATCCCTGTGCCTGCCCCATCCCAGAGCCCCTCTGACCTTCCTCTCTCTTTCCTCCCACTGCTCTCCCCAGCCAAGCTCATTGTGGAGACGGACACCTTTGGGAGCCGTGTACGCATCAAGGGGGCGGCCACAGGTTTCTACATCTGTATGAACAAGAAGGGGAAGCTGATTGGGAAGGTAGGGCACTGGGTTCAAGGGCTGGGATGAAGGGCATGGGATGTGCTGTGGGTGCTGACTGGGACTTGCTGGGACGGTAGCTCTTACCTAACGTGGAGCCCATCTAGGGGTATGAGGAGACAGGATGGGGGTCCCAGGAGCTCAGCCAGTGTACCCCTTTGGAGGGCAGAGGGATGAGCCATCCTGCAGCCCAGGGGGCAGGAGGGAAGAGGGGGAGCAAGGAAGGCAGGTGGGTGCTGTGTGGGGCACATTCCTTGTATCTCCTCGAACAAATAGACGGATTGCTGGGCTATTCTCCCCGATTACATGGTACAAGTGCAAGGAATGTTAAGATGCTCTGTGGAGCTGGCCCCAAGGCTGGGCCCTGCAATGCACTCGTCAGTCATGCTCCCACTGAGCCTTGACGCCCCCTCCCCAGGGGCAGAGGTGGCTGGACGTGCAAAATCCTGCTGGGACAGCGATTGTCTGGGAGGATTTTCCGTGGCAGCTCCCTCCCTGGGGCTGGCTGATGCGGGTCCTCTCCCTGGTCCCCATGCTGCCTGTAATGAGGAGGACCTCAGCCTCCAGCTGCCCCCATGCTCCCTGCCATCTGCATTTGTGGGCCTCCTCCCCCCAGACCCCGTGTTGCCTTTTCAGCCCATTGATACTCCTCCTATATTAAATACCCAAGGGGCAATAAGATGGATGGGTGAATTATCACTGAGGTAGAGAGTTTTATGGTTGTGCTGGAAGGGGAATCCAGCCCTGGCACAGATGGGGGCGGGCAAAAATCTCCCTGTGGGTGCAGTGGAAGTGAAGGCTGGGACAAGCCATGTTGGGGCTTGCAGCCCAGTGCTGTTATCACACTGGAGATGCAAGCTGCAGTGAGCAGCATGTCTGTGCTGCAATGCCTGCTTCCCCCAGCTTTTTGAATGAAAAGGAGATTTGGGGCAATTTGGACCTATAGGAGAAGATGTGGGAAAAGCAAGCCCTTGGCTGCCCACAAGCATCACAACCCTGCTGCCACTGCAGCTGGTCCAGCTTGGAGTAGTGAGAAGAATCCCTCTGACCGAGCACCTGTTGCTTAAATTCCCCCCTCTATCCCCTCCTCAGAGCAACGGCAAAGGCAAGGACTGCGTCTTCACGGAGATAGTCCTGGAGAACAACTACACGGCGCTGCAGAATGCCAAGTACGAGGGCTGGTACATGGCCTTCACCCGCAAGGGCCGCCCGCGCAAGGGCTCCAAGACCCGGCAGCACCAACGGGAGGTGCATTTCATGAAGAGGCTTCCCAAGGGCCACCAGACCACTGAGCCCCACAGACGCTTTGAGTTCCTCAACTATCCCTTCAACCGGAGAAGTAAAAGGACTAGAAACTCCAACTCCAAGGCAGGCCCTTGATGTGCCCACCTCTGCCCGTCCTGCCTGCACCTCTCCCGGAGGACTCTCCTCCAGGCTCGGTGGACTATATGTAGAGACTTTCCCATATGGGTATTAAAGAAAAAAAAAAGGGAGGGAGGAGGATAAAAAAAAAAAAAAAAAATTACTTGTTCTAGTTGTTGATAATTTTGGGAGGTTTGTTTGGTTTTTACAAAAAAAAAAAAAAAGGAGAAAAAAAGAAGAGAGGCTCTATTTTTGTACTCCAACTTTAAAAGAAATGAAATGTTCAAAGACTGGTGAAGGGGGGAAAGCCCTTCGCTTAGATACGTTCTGGTCTGTTTTTGGGGTTGTGTTTTGTTTTGTAGGTTGTTTGGGGTTTTTTTGTAGCTCTAGGAGGAAAGGAGAAAAAAATCACCATTTAAAACAAACAAGCAAAAAAAAAAGTAAATTCAAATCTGGGAGCAATGTGCTACTTAAATGAACTGAATTAACGCTTACCAGAGAAGATGGAGAGGTCAGAAAACAAATAAGGGAAGGGGATTTATTTCAGAGGTGGCTTGAGGTCTCCTGGGTGTGTTTTGCAGCCTGGGTGATGTGTGTGGGCTGGCTGCAATGCCCAGGGTGAGAACCGCGGATCCTTTCCTTCCTTGGATGCACCTACTTCGGCTGAGTGAGGGCTGTGGGAAGCTGCCTGCATCCTTCCAAAAACACTGCTGGCTTCCCAACTTATTTTTCCTCAGGAGGGGACAGGGGTGATGGACACCCCAGAGAAAGTCCTGAACTGACTTGGTACCTCTTACCCATGAGAGCATCTTTGGCATTTGTTTTTTCTGAACTACTAAGGTGAGGCAGTGGGTGATGGCTGCTGTGGAGCAGGCTGGTAACTCTTGTTGTTTTGGATTTTTTTTCCTTGTGGAAAATGTGAACTTTTCTTTTTCCTGTTTATATTTTTTTAATCAGCTGGAAGTTTTCATCCATAAAATTAAAAATAAGTTTACAATTTAATGTGGAGCTATTTCAGGCTAGTTTTGTTGTAGTATTTGGTTTGTAGTTGACACTTCCATTGTCAGCTGTCTCTTCCAGGTTTGTTCTTTGAGAAATACCACTGTCCTTGTCCTCCTTGGAAAGGAAAGGTTTTCTTTCAAAATTTCTGTGTTGACAGAAGCCAAAATTTCTATTTAGAGAAAAAAAAACCTCAAAGGAAACATTAGATCTTTTGAGTGAACATCCCTAGCCAGCCCCGCTTTGCACACACTGCCCTGGGCCTGTGACTCTCTCTAAAGGGTTAAAGCAATTATTCTTCATGGGGAGGGCAAACAAAGACACTGGATAGGAGCCAGAGCCAGAGGTGACTTTTCATCCAATCTTTTTGATTGTTTTTTGTTTCCTTGAGGATTTTTTTTTGTTTTGGTTTAGTTGTGTACAAATTGAATATGAAATGACTGAAATATTTATTTAATATGTGCATTAAAAATTTGTATTAGTCTAACTGAGCCTGATGCTTTCCAGGGAGGGGCTGGGGAGGCAGATTGGAGAGGGGGAAAGGAGGACAATGAGGTACAGGGCAGGGTTGAGGCTGTTGCTTTGTGCAAAACCCTTCCCAAGGGAGAAAGGGTGGGAAGAGGGAGAATGGCCCAAGATCTCGGTTCCAGATGGATGTTGTGGAAATCATAGTTTTCGTTGCAGCAAACTCCATGTTTAACGGGCAGATGTCACCTCCTTGCCTTGCAGGGACAGGCCCATTGCAGGCTGAACCGGGGTGTAGTGCAGCAGAGCCTTGACTGCTGTTTTAAGCATGGAATGAGCCTTTCCAAGGCAGAAAGCCAGTATTTCCTCCTCTTTGGATGATCTTGGTGTGTCTGTGCGAAATGGGCTGTTGGGTTCCCTTTGGTGGATACTCAGCTCTGCTGAGGTTCTGGGTCTTGTTTATTGGAGCTGACTGGAGGATTTGGATATGCAGTAGTCTCAGATATGGAAAGATGGAAGAATAAAATTGTTTTTAAAAATTGCAGAAATACACAGCCTCACAAGGTGAGAGTCTTGGAATCACCGGTGCTGGTCCTGCTGGCGTTGCCACCCTCATGGGGTACATGCGGCACTGATTAATGCTCAGGAGGTTGCTTGTCTGCAGAGTGGGAGGATGAACTATCCACCGGCTGATGCCATGGGCTGAACTGTTGATATTTGTTATTAATTTCAAAGAGGGAAGACCAGACATCTGAGCATTGCTACTGTGTCATGGAGATCAGGGATGAGGCTTGGGCTCAGGACAGCATGGACAGCATTTGCCTGGGTGTCCCAGGAGAGACCCAGGGACGGCAGAAGCCCGGAGCCAACAGTGCTGGGGCAAGTCCATGTCCTGGTCTCCAGACTACAGGAACTAAAAGTGAATGGCTCCTGGCCTTTCCTCAGGCAGAGATGGTGTTTGATAGTCCTTAATGGGTGCTTTTCTTTCATTAATTTGTCTAATTGCTTTTCCTAATAGCTTTGTGAACCTGGGTGAATTGGTGCAGTGTTGCTGCTCCAGGTAAGGGTAAGTAGAGGAGCAGGACTGGCTCCATGCAGGTCGGCATCTGTCTCCTCCCTTGTTATCTGTCCCCAGGGACAGCAATGGCAGGGAAGGGTGTGGCGTGGGTGCTCAGCCTCTGGTAAGGCTGGTCCCCGCTCCCTGCCATCCTGGGATGCAGCCGAGCCCTGGAGCAGGGGCAACCGGCACCCTGGGGTGTAGGGACAGCACTGTGTCCTTGTGCAGCTCTACCACACACCACCCCCAGCTCCCCACCCCGGTTTGTTCTGCCACAGCCTGCCTTTGTGAAAAGCACCCATGTCTGGCTCCTGGGAAGGCACTCCTACTTTCCCAGCTCATTTGGTCCCTGGTTAAGTAGCCCCTTTTCATTAAAGGGATTTTGGGTGGCCATGCTGCCTAGGAGCACTACGACTTGGGCTTTGTTTATTACTTGAATTTGTCCAGCTTCAGTTTCTAACTAGCAAACGTTTTTTTGCCTTTGCTTGGAAGATTAAAGAGCCCAATACTGGTTAGTTAATGAGTAAGTGAATTAATTAATGATTCCTCAGTCCCTGTTTCTGCACTGATACCACTTAGTCCCTGGCATGGCTGGAGCAGCTCTCGCTCTTCCCACTGACCTGGTCCTCCAGCACTGGTAGCTGCCACCACCCATGCAGGGAGATGGGGACACACTCTGGTGGTACTTGGTGTTCCTCCATGGACGCAAAACCCCTGTCTGCTGGCCAAATGTGCAGGGTCAATCATCAGGACTTTTTCTTCCTTCGACATCAGTGAGTGTGTGGACCCAGCTGGGACATCACAGGCACCCAAAAACTCTGGGGACTGAGAGACACTGAGCCAGGGCTGGACCCAGGAGAGTGCTGGGGAGAGGCTTTAGAGGTGGGTGTTTGCTTCCATCGTGCTGTTAGCATGGGTGTTTTGGGTAGAAACCCCTGCTCCAAGCTAGCAAAGTCCATGTGATAGGGACATGCCTGTCCCTAGTGTCACCCTGCGGTCCTCTCACTGCCACTGGCCAGCTGGATGGAGGTGGGAGACAAAGCAGAAAAGGAGCAGTGCTGCCCTGGCTGTTGGTGCAGGGATGACTGCCCTGTCCTGTGCTTCAAGCAGTGGTCCACCTGTGTCACTGCCCATATGGGACTTCATTGAACAGTGCTGTCTGGACACAAGGATAAGGCTGGAGCCAAGTGAGGTTTGGGAGCGTTGGCCTCATGAGGTGAGACCAGACAGCCTGGATGGTCCAGCCAGACAACATGCGGTAAGAAGTAAATGTGGGGCTAACACACCAAGGCAACATTGGGCAAGGAGAAGAGCTGTTTTCAGGTTAAATGTCGCTATGGCAGAGAAACAGTAAATGGGCAGGAATAAATTGAAGTGGCAAGAAAAGCGGTCTGTGCTGTCCAAGCAGAGGCTGCACCAGGGCTTGATCCACCAAGCCCCAAACCTCTTGGCACATGCTGTCTCCACTTCTGTCCTCTCACTTTACAGAGACTGTTGGTCTTCATTGCAAGGCCAACCCATGACAACTTTTCTGTGAGGTCTGCTTGGGGAGGGGTGCCCATTGAGTGGGGCGGGCTGTGTGATGCTGGAGCTCATCCAGGCCCCCTTGGGCATGCTCTGGCTTGAGGAGGAGGACTGAGGTGTTCGTTTATTGCATCAGGCTCAGCTTTCAAACATCTCCCTGCCATCCCCATCCCCCCCTTTAATTGATTCTTGGTAAGAAGTCCTGGCTTTATTGTGCCACCGAGCTGAGGGCTCCCTGTGGGAAAAGTCACACCTTCTGAACAGCTTCTGATACCATGCAAATGAAGGACAAGTCCAGGAAACGCTTTCATCTCGGACCTGTCCAGCCCCCTGCCCATTAATTACACACATTTCATTTGTGTGAGAGCAATTCCTCTCGAGGAGGGGGTGGGGGAAAACCGCAGCCTGTGGATCATCTCAGCCCCACTCTGTAAAGATTCCTCCTTGGAAAGAGGTTTATAGCCAGAAACAGGGATGCTTAGGGACTCAGTGGGGGATCCCATATTTCTGCTCTCACACAACTACTCCAAATCAAACTGGCTCACCAGTGGGCTGCACCAGGCCAGTGCGGAGGACTCAGTACTGCCCTGTGCCCCGCTTGGTGCCAGCAAGCCCCAGCTGTGGACGCAAGTGTCACAGGAGCATCCTGGAAGGAGGTGCAGGATGGAGAAGAAGTGACCTCAGTGCTGTCCCAAGGGAGCAACTGTCCAGTGCAAGAAGCTCATGGGATGGGTAGGTGACCGCAAAATGAGTCCCACGTAGGGAAACATCTTTCCACGCTGCTACTGAAATGCATGTGTTGGGGGACTGCATTATGCTGTAACAGAGTTCAAAGCCTTCTTGGCCATGTGTGGACCAGACCCAGCTCTCCTGGTCAGCCTTGGTCTCTCTGTGCTCCTGTCTTTTCCATACAGCCTTTCTGACCATGGTGTCCCTGGCATGGCTGCAGCTGAAGGCACCTCCAGGCTGGCTCCTGTTTTTCTGGGGCTGATGAGGAAAGTCAGCTCTAGATCCTGGAGAAGGTGCAGAGCAAGGGGATGTGGAGTAGGGTCGGTTTTCACAGCCCGTTTCCTGGCCATGATAATAACACTTAGCACTTCTGTAGCACCTGGGATGCTCCAAGCACCTACACATCTGCTCCTCATTACCACCCTGCTTCCCATTTGCAGCATCTCTGCCCCCTCCCCATGCATGCCTACAGCAGTAACAGCTCCCCCCTAGAAATGGCACCACCCCCCATTTTTCCTCCTGGAAATCTCTTTCAGAGCAGGGTCCCAGGGAGCTGCAACCGCGTTCTGCTTTGAGGTCAGGGCCAGAGGCTGTCCTCCAAGACTAGGGTAAGCAATTTGGGGTGGCTTTGCTGCAGAAGACCTTTGGTGGCCAAGTTTTCTGTTTGCCTTTTTCCTAGGATAAGGATGTGCAATCTGTATTCTCTGGTGTTGTCCTCATGGGCCTGGGGACACAAGGCAGCTGTGGCTTAGTGCATCAAAGAAGTTCTTGGGAGATATTGAAGTGATATTTGGGACTAGGTTAATGGGAACCTGCAGACTTTCTGGGTCAGAGTCAGCATGAAAGTGTCACCAGGCTCTAACAAAGCTTCTTGTGCACCTGCCGGTCCTGTGTCATGTCAGCCAGTGGATGAGAAGGGCTCATGTGTGGATGGGTTGAAGATTCCAACCACTACTCCAGATTACCTGATTACTAGCCCAGGCTACTCTGTAGTGAAACACACTTGAGATGTATTGTACTGAGGGAAGAGGGGTTGCTCTTGGGTTTCATGTGACTTACAGCATCTCGACTGTGTTCATAGTGGCTGCAGCACCAGAAGGTCCCTCCAGGGTGTTAGATTTGATGACCAGGATGTAATCTGTGGTTGCAAAGTCCTAGCTCAGAGGCTGGAGGAGTCTTGGCTATGTTGAGAAGAACCATTCCAGCCATGCCCAGGTATTACGACTTTGCTGAACTTGTGCGGTTGACTATTGTGGACTGGAAATGGGATGGCGGGACTGTCAGAACTTCCCTGGTTTGTAGGGTGCCTGATTTGTGCCTGTGCTCCTGTTCAAGTCCTCTGTTCAGCCACAGAGTAACCCCTTTCAGCCATGCTTATGGCACTGTGAAGAGTCCCCACTTGCTGGGATGACCTCTCCTGATAATATGGCCAATAGTATTTTGTTTGTTTCTTTGTTTTTCTTAAAGCTTTTATAGGAGAAAGAAAAACTCAGCCTCACTCTTGCTGTGATTATTTTGCCAACACTTTCTGCTGTAGTAGCACGTCTTGGTGGTTGGAGTCTCTTCTTCTATGAGCTGCTCGCAGAGAAAATGGCAGCCCTTGGCACAAAGATGTGCTATTTTGTACAGTTGGCTGTAGCAGGTGGCCTAAACCGGCAAGACAGACCTAACCATGGGTCTAGTTGCTACCCCAGCGAAAGAGAGTCCTGGGAAGGGATTTGAAGGAGGGCTGGAAAGTGTCCCTGTGGAATTTAACAGCAAATATAAGAAAAACTCTGACCACAATATAAAAAATCCCTCCAAAAGCTTCTAGAGTAGCTGAAGTGCAGGATGATGTGACCCAGGCTGTACATCAATAGGAAAATTTTGGTTGCTGAGATGTGAAATGGGACCTTGTGTGCTGTCTGTACTTGCATGGTCAGTCCTCAGGATGTGGCTGTGCTCCCCATCACCCCGTGAGAAGCAGCTGCCCAGCTGGGAGCCAGCCCTTTGGTAATGGCTTGCGAATTTCCCTCCACTCCGTTAATTGCCACCTGGCTGCTAGTTACAGCTCCAAGTCAATTGCTGGGAGTGTTGGGCCCAGCAAAACAACCCCTTGAAATCAGTTGTTAGCCCAATTAACAACCAGTTTGGCTTTGGTTCAGGCTGTTAACCATCAAACAGCTAACTGCTGGTAATGATTGATTTCTCAGCAGTTGGGGATGCAGTGGAGGAGCCAACCTGTTTCACAAAATGCCATTAAAGCCAAGACTTTGGGAATGCATCTGGCTCAGACAAACATTCAAGCTGTCCCACACCAGTAGAGCAGGTAAGGTGATGGTCAGGACTTCTATCCATTTTGATGAAAGCGGTTGGGTTGTTGGAGTGTGTTAGGATGAACAGGCAACCAGTGGACTGGTGCTGCCACTACACCGTGCTCCAGGTAGGCAGCCAACGCTGTTTGTAGGGCAACAACTCATTCCCATGGAGCATCACGGTGTTCAAAGCCCTCGTGGACAGGAACAGCTTGGTGTTCAGCTCTCTTCCACAGTTGCTATTCCAGATGGTGAACCTGCAAAGATTAGCTTGTCCTTTTCAGATGTTTTGTTTCCCCAAATCACCTGGGCCGTTTCCATCTGCACAACCAGCCGTGAGCTTGTATGTGGAGAGTGGTTCCCATCAGCAAGCCCAGCAGTGCCTCGAGAGCAGCCTGAGACACTGGCCTGTGTCTGCTGGTGACCAATGCAAACCTGTCTGCAGATGTGAGTATCTCTATAAAAGCTGTAAAATACTCTTTGAGTCTCAGGGTTCAGGCAGGGGTTTGTTTCAGATTACTGGTCAGGTCTTCATCCAATTCCCTCTGCTGTTTCAGGCCCTGGTTCTCTGCTGTGCACTGGCAGGTTGGTTCAAACATGTTGCTGGTGCTACATCAAGGGCTTTTTCCCCCAGGATATTTCCCCCCTGATCAAAGGGTCCAATTCAAGCTGTAGCATGTACGGGGAGGAAGAAGACAGCCACCTGTTAGGGGAAAGCCTTTGAAAACACAGAGGATGCACTGCAGAGGTTGACCTTGTGAAATGTACACTCCGATGGCGCCAGGTAACAGAGCAGCATGGTGCAAGGAACGAGTGCCTCAGCATGCACCACCATGTTCCTCGTGCTTCCGAGGGCACTCGGGGACCTGTGGTCCTGCCAGGGCCTTGACACTGTGGCCCGAGCTCTGTTTCTGAAGCTGGGTCCCAGTGCCTTTTAGGACTACACAGGCACCTGAGGCCCATGTAAATGTTTCAAAGATCTTGCTGTAAGGTTCCTCCAAGTGCAGATCTTGCTCCCCCCAATGCCATTCTTTTGCTGTCCTTTCACAGGAGGCACGGTCATCCCAGATTCCCAGCAGTACATATGCCAGCACAGCACATTTTCTGTAGTTAGCTGTATTAGATATTCCTTGTGCAAGCAGGACAAAGTTGCTTATTTAATCAAATACCTACTAAAAGTAGCTCTGTGCTCTCCCATGTCGGGATTCCTGTGCCACCCTTATTGAGGAGGCTGGGGAGATTGGTTGCAGCTGGGACTCTCCCTGTGCTGGGCAGTGGATTTGCAGTGATGTCCTGCATCCCCAGGGTCTGACAGGATTTCTTCCTCCCATCCACACAAGGAGAATCTGATTCTCACAAAGGGCATAATGGGAAGTTTGAGGTAAGCAGGAGACCTGACAACCCAGTTTCCCCATTCCTTGGGTCTGCGAGCAAATGTTTTAGTCGCAGTTTGTCTATTTAATTGGGCAGAATACAGCAGCCCTGGTCCGTGCATCTCCGGAGTGTCTCATTCTCCCTCAGCTGTTGCTAAATGCATCTTTCCAGAAGGTGGTGACGGGTGCCTCTCACCTGCTGAAGTCAGGCAAGCTCTGTCTGCTCAGACTTTTCCTGTATAACAGAGAAGGTCAGTTATAAACAGAAACTGTTGGTTTTGTTGGGGACTTTTTTTAGACATGAAAAATGCTCCATCACCATCAGGCTGGCTTAGCTTTCAGCAGCCAATGCAAATGGATCCAAATCCTCAGCAGAGAATTCAGCAAGGGAAGCAGTGCAGACTTTCCAGGACTATTTTGCTGAAGTCTCGTACCCACATTCCTCCTTATACTTTGTGCCACAGCAGCTGGTGCTGTTCTGGGCTTTGCCCAGACACAGGTTGAGCCCCAAGGAGCTCCCAGCTGGAGCTGAAAGCAAGTGACATAGCCCTGTTTTAGAGGAGTGAGGGAAATTGGTGCACAGAAAGATTAAGATCTGAAAGAAATCCTGGCAGAACCATGAATCAGCTGAATCAATCTCCAAGAGGCCAAGAAAAGGTATGGAAGTGGTCCAATGAGGGAAGCAATGTATATATACAATAATCTGAGCTATAAATGAAGTACAAAACCACAAAACCGATCTTTTTCTAAACCTCAAGTCTGATTCCCCAGCTTTGACTGAAGGTTGGACTCTCTCCCATATCCAATCTAGAAGGAACCTGCTTTTGTACATGACCAGATTTCGAGGTCATGGGAATTACTCTGTCTGTCCCAGTCTTCTATAATACTAAGATGAGAAGATCCTGCTTATTGTATTTTGAATGAAAGCCTGAGTTCTTGTTTACAGAAAAAGAAGGCTATCTTGCAGGGACTGCATATTTCAGTATTATTTGGTATTTTTTGTTCAAAATTGCCTAACTTCAACTCGCAGGACTTGATCTTCCAGTTTACAGTGTTATCCAACCTCACCAAGCTTCTGCAAGCACTGCAAGTGGGTTTTCCAGGTCTCTCCAAGCTCTTGTAGGGATTTTTAAAGCTTATTCCAATCTGTTAACATCTCTTGTGAAGTGTAGCCAAGTGTTTTGGCTGCAGCATCTGGTGGTGGTGCCCATTGTTGGCTTGGCTGTGTCCAGGATCTTGGGAGGAGAAATGCTGCAGTGACCACCCACTGGAGTGACCTTTCTCTGCTCAGGGATGTATTTTCCAAAAGGTTCTTGCAAGGACTTTTGGAGCTATTGGAGCTGACTGTGGAGCTGTAACCCTCATTTGGTTGGGACCACTGTAACTCCAGTCTGTTTTGAAGAAGAGAGGCATGGATGGATCCTGCAGGAGGTACAGCCAAGGCATGATTACAGTCTCCTGTCCCTTGCTTCCTGAGGCAAAGGATACAGCACATCTCTCAAGCAAAAAGGTAGCATTTATTTTATAATGAATCCTGAGTCTCACACTTGCCCAGGAGGGCTCCCCTTCTGGGTCATTCAAATGTGCAGTTGGTGAAGTCTGAGCTATTTTTGCTCTCAGTTGTGATGAGTAAAGCCGCAGTTGTTCCTCTGACTTTACTAGACTGACTCAGGATTAGTTTAGATGTGAGAAGAGTTTGGTTGGCTCAATCTAATTATCCTCAATGCCCATATCTGTAATTCTCCTAAGCCAGCACAGCAACAGCAGCGAGCATGGAGTTTTTCATATACCCAAAGGTTTTGGTAGAGTCTGTATTTGAAGAGCTGATTGCTGTCCCCAGATGCTGGAGAGGTAAGGTGCTGTGGAAACTGCATATTCCAGAGGCTGCGGCTTGCGGCAGTACGTGAAACACCTGCCTCATTGACCCCAATCCCACCACTATCACAACCTGGTTAATTATAAGAAAATTTCTTTCCTACTAATTGCTGCTGGTTGGTAAAGGGGCACCCCCAGCCCCTAAAGGACTGGGGGAACAGAGATGGAAGAGTGGTGGTTGCTGACACATGCTGGGCATTGCAGCTCCATTGTGGGGCCTGGAGAAGTGTCTGCACTTCACTCCCTCTCAGAACGATCATTGTGAGGAGCCGAGGGTTTCACCACCTCCCCCTGCAGAGCCGTGGGTTCGCCATGCACTTGACACCGGCACAGGGGGATGACTTGTACTTGACGACTGTCTCCACTGCAGCAGCTGCCTGTCCTCCACCTATGCTCCCCCTTGTCCACCTTGCAAGAAGTAGTACCATTCTCGACACGAGGCTGAACACCAGGGTGGTGCAGTGTAATGTGGAGGTGGCCCCCTCTCAGGCCATGTTGCCAGCTGGTGTGGTGGGATGCAGCAGCCTCCAGGACAACATGGTCCCAGATACTCCAGTCTCCAGCCAGGGCTCCCCACATGAAGTCTGGGGCACCCTGGGGGACCCAGCTTGTCCTAAGCCTGAGTGAGAAATTTCCCTACAGGGAGGAGGAAAGCACAACTGACATTTTTGCCCCAATGGTGTGGCTCCGTGAGCTGGAATTTCAGACAAACATTGCTGTGACATGGAGTCACCTTACATGTAGTGAGGATTGGGCATTTCTTTTGTGTTTGCTAACTATGTCGTGGAAGGCTCTCCTGGTGAAGTGAGCCAAGGGACAAGCAGTGGAGGGGACAAAACAGGCAGGAGGGTAAGTCCTAGCTGGAAAGGCAGAAGAAGGCAGAGGAGCCCTCTCTGCTAGGCAGCTGGGCTCACCAGCAGAGAGGGGAGGACGGGCTGTGGGTCCCACCCCTGTGCTCCCTGAAGTACATTCCCTGGGAATGAATCTGAGGAGGAGGGGGAAACTAGAACCAGTCAGTGAAACACACGAGTTGTTAGTCCTCCTGTCATGCTGAGGGCACCCAGAGATGACAAATATGCTGCCTCTGCTATTGAGACCAAGTGAACTCCTAATGGGCTGCTTCCGAGGACCCTCACTTAGAGAAATGCCAGCGAGGCAAAACCCTCGTGACACAGGCAGCTATTTGCTGCTCCACCCCGGGGCTGGGTGCGCCCATGGCATGGGGAGCTGGGCTGACGTGGCTGTGCCCCATCCTGATGCATGACCTGGAGGAGCTCCACTGCCTTCTTGGGGGAGACATTGGACAGCAAGATCAGACTCTGCTCCTCGGTCTGGGCGGCATAACAGGTACTGTGCATTGAAACCTTCAGTATTCATGGGTCTGGCCTTCCTGGTTGCCACCTGCTCAGGGAAGCTCTGAGTGTGCTGACTTATTCTCAGGTGTGCTTCCATTGCTGTTTTTTATGCGTAGGATACATACTGCCATTGCTGTTATCTGAAGCAGGTTTGGAGCTTTTATTTGAAGCAGACTACCTGGTAAGTGGCCACAACACAAAAAGCCACAAGAAACCCTAAGCGGGGTCAGACAGACAAAAGGTAGGGTATGAAGAGCTCAGGGCAGGAAAGAGGAGATTCATCAACATAGTACAGAGCCCTCATTCCCAGGAACCTTCCTGTGCTACTGCTTGCTCTGATTTAAACCCACAGCTGCTCCCTACAAGGGTAGGGGCTCCTAAGTTATTAGCTGCTATAATGTTTAAGGGACATGCATTATGGAGAAGCATAACTTTCTCCATCAATGCAGTGAATTTATACCTCTGCCATCAGCCTACACAGAGAAGTCTCAGCCCTAGACAAGGCTGGAGGCAGCAGGGTGAAAATCAGGATGCTGCAGGACAGTACTGTGGACTTAGCTGCAAGCCGAGTGCCTGAATTAATGGCGAGAGCTGTCATTGCTGTTGTGGAAGGCAACAGGTCTCCTTGAGTTATTTGGCCTGTATTGAGCTGCTATGGAAATGTCTGACCTTCTTTGAAACTAGAGCATCCAGCCCAGCCTGCTTACCCTCCACAGTGATCTCTGGGCAGGAAGCACAGACGTGAGCGATGAAGGCAGCAGCTTTGCTGAGGAAATGCATTTAGTTCGATCTACACTGCAGTTTTTGTTGGAAAAAATGTTGATGCAGTAACATTCTGCACAGTAACGGGGGGTGGATTAAAGGTCACAGAGATAATTTAACATGCTGAATTCATAGGCAGCAGATGGGAAGGGTCCTAGACCCACCGGGAAAGTCTCCCTGAAGCGTCTTCTCTGTAGCTTTGTCCAGTCTACTCAAGGACAGTGTTTGCTGCTTTTTCCTAGCAAGTTTCACGCTTGCCTGGACCTTTTTCCTGAGATTCAACCCACATTGCCCTTTTCTTGATTTATCCTAGCAGTCCTAGTTAATATGCTAACTGTTTTTGCTCAGGGATGTTATACTTCTGCACACTGGGAATGCTTGGCTAGCAAGTCTGGACCTCAGGCTTTCCTCCATGCTTTAAATCGTGGGGTGGCAGCCTAGCATGGTGCAGGTGCAGCAGGGAAATATCTTCCACTTGTGATGCAGAAAAAGCTGTGCAGATACAGCCCCTCGAAGAAGGAGCTTTCCGTGCATGCATCTGGGTCTTGCTGCAGGGCACACTCCTGGGCAAGGGGAGGGGAGACTGTTTCCTCAATCTGATGCAACTTTTGTGGTCATCTGAGGCTGATGCAAAAAGTCTCCTGTGATGGAGTGCAGGTCTGTGGCAGAAGCATTTTAAGGGACTGTTCTCAGGAGTTAAATCCAGCATCGGGGTGTGGGAACACGTGTCTCTGTGGACAGGGGAGAGTGCCACAGATTTCAGCTCATGACATGGAACAACTGGTCAACCACCTGAGCTCCTCTTGCCCCCTGTGTAAGACAGATATGATGCCAAATCACTTAACAGGTCACTGGAAATTTAATGCAAGTTTCACAGAGGTTTTGGAGCACGCAGTGAAGGATGCTGCGGTGCAAAGCATTGCTGTTTATTCCACTGTTATCACCCAGCAGAGAAAAATGCAGGGTTCGCTATGACATCTACTGAAATGTCATGGGAAAAAAAGCCAAAATCCCAGCAGTGAAGTAACCCTGTCCTGCAGACAGACCCCCCCGCTCCCAGTATTTTGTGCTCTGTCCCAGCAGAGGGAGCCCGAGTTTATTAACAAATCCCAATCCCTGCGATAGCCGCTATCAAGGTGGTACCGAAGGCCTGGCGGGATGCGTGCTGGTGGAGGAAGGCTGCAGGAGGTGGAGGGGGCCTAGCAGAGATGCTGAAAGCAGGGCTGAGTTTCCAACCAGAGAAGCAAGCTCCTGGCTCACCAGGAGACCCTGCAAGTAACTCTACTTCTGGGACACTGCAACCATGCCAAGACATGGATGGTCTGCAAGAGCCGGTGGATGTGCTCCTTGCATGGGGAAAAAAATTTTATACTGAAAGATGCAGCAGAGCCATGCTCAGATGGGTGCACTGAATTTGATTTGCTTCAGAGACTTTCTTCAAAGCACAGTGACCTGTGTACCTGCATTTGCACTGGGCTGGCCAGTTTTAATCCTGTCATCTAGACAGTTCTCCCAATAGCGTTCAAAACCATTGATCACTGCGGTGCCACATCTGTAGCTGTTCGCCACTGCGTGCCTGAATGTGATCCCATTCTGGCTGTGTGGCAACGCTCTATAACCGCTGCAAGCACCAGACTGTGGCCCTGAGCCACAGCATTTAAACCTAATGGGAGTTTTTGCACTGATTTCCCTGGGTTTTGGAGGCTTTGCGTTAGTGCATGGAGGACTTGTTCAGGGAAGCAGGAGCAGTTTTAGTGAACAGTCTTCTCAGAGCTCATGGGAATGCCCTAAGTTTTCTCTGCTGATAATGTGAGATGAAATGTCTCCTAGGGAGACAGATGAGTCTTGGATGTGTGTTATTTCTTACAGCCAGTAGTTGCACTGATGCCATGGATGCACATGTGCAAGATACATGGTACAAGATTATTTGGGAGATGAAGGTTGTGGGATTGGAACGCAGCAGGGTCACAGATCATTTTAGGCTAAATCCAAAGCCCCCTGTTAGCCTGAGCGAGCACAGACATACTTGTTTTAGAAGCTGAGTAACAAACTGGGATGTTTCAGGGCACAGGGATGGAAAGGCAAACAATTTGGGCTGCACTCTGCAGAAAGCAGCAGATGGATATTTTCCAAGGCAACATTTGAAAGGAAGGTTAAATTTCTCCAAGATAAGGAGAGCTCCAGCAAGCTGGAATGCATTGCGCTCCCATTCCTCCCCCCCCTCCCTGTCCCTCATGCTATGATAATAGCTGTTGCTGTTGTGTTGGAAACCTAATGCTGATGAAAGAGTTAAAGGCTGGTTGATGGGCAATATCGGTGACACACCTCTGAATTGAGCATACTCCTGGAGTGAGACTGCGGACTGGTGTTACTCAATGAATAGAGGCCACTCCAAGGGAGTTTTTCCTTCAATAGAATGGGGTCAGGGAGCTGCTTTGGGGAACAATGGTTGCCACCGGCTAGCTGAATTTCTTACAATCACACACCATACCCCCTGATCAAATAGCTCCTTTGTCAGTCTGATATAAAAACATGTCATACAATGATGATCTGGAAGAATGACAAGAGCTGGCCTTTCAAAGAGATCAGAAGGGCTTGTTTCACACAAAAAGAGCCCCCATCAGAGTCAAGACAGAAAAAAAATGGGGAATAAAAGGAGGTGAATGGAAACAAACAGCAATAACAACAACAACAGAAAAGAGGGCAAGTTGGAAACTTGGGTCTGGCTTGTTTCACAGCATCCCATGGCCGCAGCAGTGCAGCACGGTTGAGTTGAATCTCTTTCGGTATGGACGTGGATGTCAGATTGTGCTGCCATTGGGTTCCCATTGTCATTCTGCACTGGGACAGAAGAAATTGCTGGATGGGAAAAGGTCACTTGGCCCAACGAATCATCTCCCCCCCCTTGAAAGTGTCTCAACACCATCTCTCTGCTTTCTCACTGTAGTTCTCTCCTCTGCCTTTCAAATACAATGTTCGTCTGCTGCCTTCATGCTCCTGTACAAAGTTCTGATTGCTCAGAAGACTATTCTTGTCCATCTGTTTGTATAAGCAGGAAAATGTCTTTATTCTCCCCCATTCCCTTGTTAACTTTCATATTTTTTGTTTCTTGGAGTGTGTACCCTATTTTCAACCCTCTTCCCAGGATTTTCTGGGACATAATTGAGAGTCTGGATGGAAGAGTTTTTCCCCAAATAACATTTTAAGATGTGCAGGGAAGTGGATCCCTCTTGGCTCCTTCCAGGGGAACTGCATTCCTACAGTATCTATCGCAGGAATCCCAAGAGATGGCATTTACACACAATTATTTGCAAGCTAGAAAAATTCAGCAGTCCTGGAAGTGGGGAACTAGAGCTGCCAGGCAGTTACAGCACCTACAAGTGTTTGAAAAAGCTTATATTAAAATTTTATTCTTGTATTATGTAAAATAAAGAGTCAGAGCAGTCAGAAGAAATCACAGCATGTTAGAGACTGAGCTCTTGGTGTACTGTTCATGAAAATGCACCCACAAAAATGACAGTTCACTGAAACCTTGCCCCATGTTTAAGTGTTTTAACTTTTTTTTTTTTAATCTTTTTATCACAGCTTTGTTTTTCTCAAAAAAAAAAAAAGAAAAAGAAAAAGAAAAAGAAAGAAGACCAGAAAGAAACTAACAGTGCTAAAGCTGCTAGGAGACTGTTATGTTTGTATGATTAAACATGTTAATCAGGAGGTACTTCAAAGCAGACATAACTAACTCACTCTAACCACTTTCATTTATACTCTGTGACAAATATCTATTATTATCTAGGATATCTTCATTGTACAATATTTTATTTGCCCTTTTCTGCAGTTTTGTATAGAATCTATTTTGCTGCATGTTACTTGGCATATATTAATTTATAGGAAAAAATACTTGGTAAACTGTACTTACACAATGTACCATGTATTAAATACAGATAATATTTATAAACACACACAAAATACTGACATGTATAAACCAAATGAAATTGTTGTCGACCTGAACAGCTAAGCTCTTCAATTCCTTTACCTTAAAGTCTGTATTGCACACAGTTAGGGTCAAAATTAATCACCTCTTCTCCTGAACTATAGGTCTGAAAAGCTGTGCAGCTGGCTCAAAATAATTAGGCCACATTCTGTATGCAGCCCAAATAAAGATAGTTAGAATACACCGATTACAAATCTCTGGTAGTTTAAGTTGCAAGGCAATTACGAGATGCTACCAGTGTGTTTGAGGTGGTAGAGGAAAAACAGCCCACACTGTGTTGTGCTGATTTTGGATTGATTTGGAATTACAGTATTAAAGTTCACAGCAAAGTAGTGCAAAAGGCAGGTGAGTGTTAAAAGTCAGAAGTTAGATGCTGAAAACAGTATTTAGGCACCCAAATAAAATGCCATTTCCAGTGGTGGTGAGCACCCAACAGCTCTGCTTGACTTTCACAGATACTCAGCAGGCAGTGGCAGACAGACAGACAACCGACTTTGCGTTTGTCAATCTGGAAGGCAGGTTTTAGTGCAATGGCTTGTATTTAGGATCACTCCAGCTGGAAACTGCAGGTAGCACAGAAGGTGACAATTCAGTTCTTAAATGAGGTGTACCTGCCCTGGGACAAGGTGATGGATGACATGACCTGAGCTGAATGCTTTCTTAGTGGTGAGTGGATTCCTGCTGTGGTTGGATCCACCGGTTGTTCAAGCGTATCAAGACCTTGATGTTTTGTGGTCAACTGGAGCTCCATGAGCAGAAGCTCTTGGCGTACTATTATCTTCTAACCGGACTTTGCAAGTCCAGTTTGAGTGGGAGAGTGTTGATGTTTTTTAGGACGTGCTATAAAATCCTCCCTGGGGCTCAGGCCTGCTGGGTGGTGGTGATATCTCACAACACCCTTATTTTTCTTGCTTAAATTGTTTTGCTGTGGTGGTGTTTGGCTTTCACTGGACATGTCTGGTTTGTGGTCAGTCTTGGTTGCTGGGTTTTCTTTAATATGGAAGTTCTGGATAGGCCAAGTGGATAATTTTTGTGTTGTCCTTGGGTGATAATGTGTTTCTATGTAAAACAGCATAATTCTGTTAAATGCAGTGGAACTGTTTTTTACGGCAACCTCAGATCTGGCCCTGAGACTCTGGACAACTCAGGGAAAGAAAAAATATGTTAAGGGAACACTAACTGTGTAACTAACTATTCCAAAGGTTGGAAGGCATAAAAGCCAGGTTGCACTCACATGTTAATTCTGCCCCTTTGTCAACAGGTGGTATGATCAAAATTTAAGTGACATTTCTGCATTCTTCAGGCTGCTGGCTCTGCTGTGCTGAATCTCGCCTCTTCAAATTTCCAGTGAACCTGTGTGCATTCTCCTCTGGTTCTTACCCTGCAGTTATAACCTCAGTATTGGGAGCAAGCCTGGAAAATTTCAGAATGAAAACCGAAACCTTCCAAAAGGTAGGAGCAAATAAAAAACAGAGGATATTAATATAGAAACAGCTGGACTTCAGCTTTACTAATGTATATTTTTTAGAGCATGTAGCAATTTAGATCAAGTACGGGTATTTCTGTGTGCTTCTGTTGAATCAGGCCTCTTGCCAATAACACAACGAGAGGCTGGTACACTATATTAAAATATTAATTACCAAGCCCTTTTCTTTTGACAGGTCTACTAAAGATACTTCAAATGGATATATGAGAATTGATCAAAGATTCTACAGGTTGTTGCCACTGCTCACTAGGCATTTCAAACCAAAGAAGAACCTGACTCCCATGAAAAAGATACCATGTTTTTACAAGCAATAAAAAACCACTGTTCACTTGATTGCTATGGGGATGGATATAACTAAACTGGGCTTTCTTAAGGCAGAGAGCACGATCTAAGAGAAACAAAAAAAGACATGGGAGAGGGAGGGAAAGAGCGAGTGAGCGAGAGCTGAATTGATTTCAGCCTGTTCAGGTCTAGCTGGAAAACACAATGCGGCGAAACGGTCTCTTAGTCAGCAAGCTTCTTTTCCTAGGTTTTTCCCATGGTTTGAAGTGGAGAGGGACGGATGGCATTAGAAAAAGTGTGTGAGAGAGAGAGAAGGCTGTAGGAAAGGCAGAGAGATGAGAGACATCATTTGGAAGGGTGCAAAATAGTCTGTTCCTTCTGGAGAGTGGAAAACTTTGATGTCCATGTCTCTGGTTTTAAAGTGGCAGTGTCAGGTTCAGGCTGAAAGGCTCTGGTATTTGAATCTTTGTCCATGCTCGTGCTCAGGACTCTGCCTGTGCTCACACCTGCACATCCAAACACCTGCTAGTGCATCCACGCAGCAAATGGGCCTTGCACTTCAGAGCAGGCAGCAGAAAATAAGCAAGTAGATGGCTTCAGTGATTCCTTGTACTGAAATTCATGCTGAAGAAAAAGCACACTTGTATATTTGTGCACATGGAAAGATACACAACAGGAAAAAGTGCTGTGGGCTTTGGTCCTTTTAAAAACCTATTCTTTTCCTGGCATTACCAATACGGTTATAAGGCTCGGAGTGTGTTGCAAGGCTCACAATGTCTAAATGGATGAAAAAGCACAGTTACAGTAAGGAGAATAATCTAGAATTGCTGTGATCTGTCAGCCATCACACACTAGTCAATTCAGTTTCAAGAGTCACAACTGATGTCTGTAAGTCAGAAGCCCTTTCTCCTCTGCAGGGTCACAGGCATCTTGCACAGCCTGGCTGTTTTCTCATTTGAACTGCATTTCAATATAATGCTACTAATAATTCAGACAGACTAACAATGATAATTCCAGTGTAAGCCTGGAAGAAAAGAGAAAGAACAGGACCAAATTTATCACTCATGGTACTCAAGTGAATTCTGGTAAGAGTTGATCCAGAGTGCAAGTGCCTCTTTCACCTTTCCTCCCTTCCAAGAGCAGAAACCTTTGCACTCATGGTGGAGCTGAGAGGGCTCGTGCTCTGCTGGGTAGCAAGCTAATCTCACTGGAATCTGCACCCCAAAATTGCACCAGTCACTAACAGCCTGCAAAAGCAGAAAAGGTATTTGAGAATTCTGTAGAGTTTCAGATCAAGCCAACGAGAGATGTAAATGTTACTGTGATGGTCTTAGACTGTGATGTCTCAGTTTCTAGCAAGAATAGAAGCGTAAGTGCATGGGGTGGCTTGTGGGCCCTGATGGGAGACAGACAATGGATCAATTTATGTTCAACTGACAGACCTCCTTTACTGGAGGGGGAGATTTTGACTTGAATCTCTGGAATGTTGGCATTTTCCTTTCCAATACTCATTTTCAGTTTAAATAGAGTGAAAGGCCTATTTTCATGGCAGGTGGGCTGGAGAAGGGAGGTTTTAATGACTCTTTATTCTTGGATTTATAATCCGACACGCTGTACGCACATGTGTTTGTCACAAAACTGTGTGAGGTGCCCAACACCCATCCATGCATTGTCCAGCAGATGTTAAAGCTATCAAGTGTGTTTGCTTCCAGTTCCAAAGGAAAACATTCTCTATTTTGGGATGTGGGATTTTTTTTTTTTAGCTGATTTAAACAAACAAACAAAAATAGTCTTGGAGAGGTAGGGCTTACGTGATCATAAGAAACCTGTGTAAATGAGGATCTAAGGCCTGTTCCCTGACCCATAAACTGGGTTAGTAATTAGTTGTTCGTGCAGTTTGTTGTTGTCATCACAAAACCCGAGGTTAGGCTGAGGACTATTTAAAAATCACATGCATTAGCAATATGGGATACCTAAACATATGCTTACTGCAGTCACAGGGCATTAGTTTCTCCTTATAATAATACCTGCGAGCCCGCAGTCACAGCAGAGGTCATGTCACGAGAGGTGCTGTAGCAGCATAGAAAGCACAGTGTTTCCCCAAGGGTTTTATAGCTGAAGGCCCCAAACTTAGAGATAAATCTGCCAGGTGGGACCTGGCACTCCTGTGATGCTCCATTTCATGACCAGGACCTACAGTGTATGGACAGGGTGATATCTTACTTTGAATTTTTTTATATACATGTGTACTTCATTAATAAGAGGATAGAAGGTAAAATTTGCCTTATGGCTTGGCATAAGCTGAACTAAATAGAAATAAAGTCTGTTTCTAGCACCCACCGGATTCCTGTTGCTGCACTATAAATCTCTTAACTTCCAGTTGTTGAATTCTGTATTTCAGTGATGAGATAGAACAGAATTAACCAGCTAGAAATAAGAAATGGCGGCCTCCCGACTGCAAAATCTTATCATGTAAGAAAGGACTACTAGTGAAATGTTGCCTCTGGGTATAGCGGAAGAGAGAAGGAAGCCTAGAACTCTAGTAATTCTGCAAATTTGTAATTGTTGCAGGTAATTAGGCTCTGCCTGGGTTATCTTGTCAAGGAAGACCCAAACTGCTTGTAGGATTAGGTTTGCTCACTTTCCTTGGGCAAATTATTACCTTGTAAGTGATGCGGCAGTGGAGCATCCTCCAAGAGTAAGGGACCCCTCTGTATCCATGGGTATACATCGAGTCAGGACACTGTCAGAGTCACTCGTGGCTAGGAACTGCGTGAAGTAGCCATGTAGGTGGAAGGCAGATGCAGGATAAAATAATATCATAGTCACTGCTACACCGGGGATACTCTTACATTGCTTTACAAACACTCCAAAAAGTTGTGGAACAGCATGTGGAATTAACGAAAACTGAGCTGAAAATCTCTAGAAACAACTTTGTCAGTCTTGATCTTACTCTCAAAGAAGCCAGTGGGTATTCGAATGTTTAGTTCCTCAGGCTCTAAGTATGAAAGGAAAAAGCCCCTAAAATATCTTCATAGGTAGCCCCTATAAAAGAACAAGATTCAAAAGCATTCCTTCAGGAGATCAAGGACGGTCCAGCCTTTGAAGCCTGTAGGATTGGGAAATTTAAAGATCTTTGTGGCAATCATATTGTGCCATTAGAAATCTACCATTTGGAATTGTAAAGTGTTTAAAAGGAATGATTCCAAATTCCACAGCTGTCTGGTGAGTGACAACTTGATGTGGCCCGGGGGGGAGGAAGAAGGTCATTGTTAGGAAAACAGTTAAAATGAACATTTTCTGAACAGAGACTTTAGATAATACTTTGATAAATGAGGTTTAAAACAAATACAATATTCTGGGTAACTTCCAGAAAATAACAGATTAGCAAAACAAACAAAACTCAAAATGCAAAGACACGAAATAGGTATGTGGCTGGTACTTAGCAAATAATAGAGGATTGTTCAAAATAAAATGAACAATAAACAGAGTCAGAACCAGCAAGATGAGACAATTCTGCTGGCTATGGAGCTGATACTTTTTATTGCACTGCAGTTTTGCCAAGCAAGAGAGCTTCTGGAAGGCTAGGCTGTTCATTTTGATACACTAAAATATTTGAGAATCCATCTTTATTGCCTTTTTTCCCAAGCCATTCAAGCAGCTCAGCTGCTGCTCAAAATACAAAAGCATTGCATGTGCCCAGCAAGTGGATAATGAAAGCGATTCCCTCAGTTTTAGTATCTTTGTCAGCAGAGTGTAGTGAGAAACGCAGACAAACAGCACCACTGATGACAAACTGATTTATGGACTTGTTTGTTTTCATAATTTTCATCATAATTATGACTAAAGGTCTTGATCCTGTGACTGCTAAGAACCTCGTAGGGATGGCTGCTGGCTGGATGCCCTTAGTACTCATTAAAAGCTCCTTGTCGATGTGGTTTGGAAGCACACAGAATAGGGTCTGTTGGGATTACTTTTAAGGGAATTTTTTTGCTCACCCCTTAACAGGACCCATACCAAACAGCTTCTAATCCTGATTTCTTCTGGCAGACCTTTTATAGGTAAAACCAAATCAATATGTATAATTTGGGATAAAAAGGATAAAATTTACCCCCAAATTCAACATAACCTTTTAATTTTATCCTCTTTAATCCTTTGATAATTTTCATGCTTCTCCTGCAGAAAAGCAATTTTGCTAATCACCTTTGTGCCAATCCCTGCATTCCTGACAATAGCGTGAACAGCTTCCATCAAAGTCTTTGATGTGGCAAAGACACACACACATATAATCTGAAAACAATTCAGCTCCTTGGTTCTCAATGGTGAGCACTCTGCTTTAATAGAGTGCAAGTTCCGTGGAGGTTTCTAATCCTTTCTGCCAAACAGAAGAGACACAGTCAGGTAGCACACCTTATTCAGAAGTTAAAATAACATGTTACTTGCTCTCAGAGAAAATCAAAACAACTCAAGATCAAAAACAGATTCCGCCAACCCTAACAGGATAGACTTTCTACTCAGATAACTCTTGATCTAAGTGTGTAACAAGTAACCTGCTTTAATCCCTCAAAGCGATGGTGTTACAGATAAGTACTGTAGTAGAGGAGGTGTCTTAAGTTTCAGAAATACACAAAAGCAGTGGTTGGAAGGAAAAACAAAACAAAGAGCTGTCCACATGATTGTGTCTTTAGGTGGAAAGGTGTATTTGAGGGCACTGCAAGTAATAAAACCCCTTGAAGACAGAAAAAAACCCCCCAAACCACCACCACCACCACCAACAAAAAAAACCACCAAACCAAAAACCACAACCAACCAACCAATAAAAACCCCACAAGACAGGCAGGTATTGAAATGCTATTTCTTCCAAGCTGGATCTCATTGACTTACACTGTTAAATCACAAGCTTTACAGGTATAAGGCCCCAAATTTTTAGCTGACAGACTCTGCAAGCCGTGATACTGGAATGGTCTGCTACTTTAGCACAGAACCCTACCCCATTTTCTATAGGTTCAGAGTGGTCCTAGGCCATGAAAGGCTTGGGGTCTCTGACTGTAAGATTTGGGAAGGACACATTATTGACTTCATAATTATACTGCACTGAGGACCTGCATGGAGTTCTTTATTAGAGTATGAACGATACAATGGAAATAATCATGCTACACATACAGTTTTAGTAATGGTTCAGAATCTTCCTTGGTTCTTGCTCTTGCATACACCTACATATGCACTTCAGCATTGCTGGGAAGGCTGGTGCCTTTGGGTTTTTAGGCTGCGATGCACAGCTTTGGCAGCTCCACAGCAGTTCCAGTAGCTGAAACCATGCCTGAGAAAAAGTGTATGCAGATGCAGGTCAATTTCTCAAAAAAAACCAAAAAAACAAACCCAAGAAAATAACAGAGGATATCTATGTTTTGGGCAAAGAATAATTATTGTTACTATGTTGTAAGGCAATTATTCATACTAGAAGGCAATGCTACATTTAAGAACAACGTATTGTAATATTTTCTTCATATTATTCTGTGTCCTCTGTCTGGAGCATATTTGACCCTTTGCATGATTACTGTGTGCAAGCATGTTTCATCTTAGCCAAATATTTCATGGTGATTTATACTTTGGGTCACAATTTGGAGAGCACCAAGGCCCTGGTCCTACAGACACCCTTGTCCACATACCTTGGCCCTGGTATCCCAGAGGGTCACGCTGCCGTGTTACTTTGCACCCAGGCTCCTTCTGAATTTCCCTTGGTAAAGTGGTGCAGCCACAGACTGAAGGCTACTGTACACTGGAATTCGGGTGTCACGCTGTGCAGGGAGACACACACTATGCAGGTGTTGCCCCCGTAGAGGAACAGAGCCTTAGACCAGAAGGGTCTTAGTCTGATATCCTGAGTTAGGACCCATCAGGTCAATTCCTGATTTAAGTTTTAGTAGCTGTCATCTAGGCAGGCTCTCTATGGGGAAAAAAACCCCAGACAACCAAACAAAAAAACCCCCAACACCCAAACAAACAAAAAACCCCTGGTATTGTTTTTTTTTTTAAATCCACTAACAGTGAATCTACCATAAACTTTGATAAGTTGTTTCCACAGTTAATTTTATTCACTAGAAAAGTATGCTTTATTTATTATTTTGTTTCCCATCACCATCTATCAAGAGATCTTCTCTCTTTGTCTGCTAGATCCTGGTATTACCAGATTTTTCTTCCTGTTTCAGTGTATCATAAGGTATGATCACTTCACACCTTAACCTTCTCTTTAGAAAGCTAAACAGACTGAGCACTTCAGGTGTCACTATAAAACATGTTTGACAGTCCTGTAATCATTCTTACTACTCTTCTTTGAAACTCCTCTAGTTTTTCAACATCCTTCTTGAAATGTTGGCTGGACAGATTATTTCTAAAGCAGTCACAACAGAGTCAAAACCAGAGGTAAAACAACTTCCCAGCTCTTGTTTGTTTCCCAGGACAGCACCAGCCCTTTGGTCACCGCACTGCTAAAGGAGCTCACATTCAGTTGATTATTCATCTTAATGAACTCTTTACGGAATTGCAGCTTTGCAGGATAGAGTTACATCCTTTCAGTGTGACCTACATTCTTTGTTCTGAGACATTACATTTGGCTTGATTGAAATACATACTATTTGAGTATGCCTAAACATAGGGTTATGTAGCCATTAGCATCCTTTGCCTCTTGCCCCATGCTTTGTGCCTTCTGCAAAGCTTTGCTATTAATGATTTCAGATTTTTTCAGATTGCTAGCAAAAATATTAGTGTAGGGTCCATAAGCTGTCTCTGTGGGATCCTACTAGAAAAAGACCAACTTGTTAATAAATCTGTCTTTACAATAACAATTTAAGACGAAGAATTCATTCAGCTTTTAATAACTTTAATGTTTTAGACATTGCCAAAGTGTCTTGCAAAAGAGCTAAGTTTAATGTCATCAAAAAGATATTGTTGATATTAAACTGCATTCACACCAAGCTTCCATAATTTCATGTTAAGTAAAATTTGTGATATTACCTCCCTTTCAGTTGGCCACTTCAGACCTGTACCAGATGTGCTGATATTTCACCTGAGCTCAAACTTAGATTGAGAAATTTTTAATTACTTAGGCCATCTGATTCACTCATTATAAATGCTGATAAAACATTTGCTGCCTTATGGAACTTCCTTGACTTCTAAGGTGTATTGAGACTCGGTGTAAATGGACCAGACAGTTCCTCAGCCAGCGGTTTTGAACCTCTCAAATACGAGGCTTCCAGAGTTGGTGATTTTGTCATATAAATATTTGAGTGCTTGAGTTTACACAGACAAGATGACGTGGAACAGGATGCAAGTACTGTCTAAAGGCCTGTATGCTATGGTAATCTCATTATATGCTGAAATGTATTTTCTTACTCTATTGTGCAAAAGGAGTTGTAGACTGTGGTGGGTGATACCTGTTCAAAGCATTTTAGGCAGATGATGGACTTCTTATAACTTATCTATTTTTTGATTTTGAGGGAGAAACTTCCCTGAGCACTTCAGGCTTCTATAGAGGGTAAAGTACTATAAGAAGGAATACCACAACACTAGACTCATATTTTCCTGCTCCCCTCTCTGTGGATGGGTTCCTTTGCCATTTTGGACCAGAATCATTCCGCGTTGTCAGTACTCCAGGCTCCTGTGGATGGCAACAATGACTCGGTTATTATGAACAGTTCTTTCGTGGCTGTGTGCTTGTATGTATGTACACACGTGTGAAGTACGAGCTTTGTGGCGCCCTGGAAGGGAGAATGAACTGCATCTAAGGTTCCCGGGGAAAAGCCAGCCTTAAATCCACGGTAGCAGGGCCTGCTCTTAGGTGGGGAAGACTCATTCTTTTACGTTGCCCAGGAATTTGGGAGTGTTGACAACTGCTGTGCAGCACCAGATGACCCCTGCTGTCACTTCGTGGGTGACAGGCACTCCTGACCCTGCTCAAGGATAATTAATAAGCACTAATCACCTTGCTCTTCACCTTCCTTCGCAGGAGCGCAGTGCCTAGCTGGGGTTGCTCCAGGTGGTGGAGCAGATGGTCTGGTTACCTGGCATCACCGTTCCCACCATTAATTATTCCCGTTATCAAAGAATGCACGCATCAGGTGATGTTACTGATCCCAGCTCGGAGGAACACGGACCCGTGCGCCGGGCTGCAGGGAGCGGAGTCCCAGCGGCTCCCGTTAATGAATTAATTCGCTAACGAGGGTGGGCTCAGCGGCCCCGAGCCCCCTCCCGCCCCAGCAGCCGCCTCCTCCCCCGGAGGGGGGCAGTGACAGGCAGCGGCTCCTGCCCCATGTGACTGGGGAGCGGCTGCCCCCGTCCATGGCTTGGCCTCCCCCGGGCAGCAGCAGCTCCGGCTCCCGGGGAGGAGGGGCAGGAGCTGCTGCTCCATGGGGAGGAAGGGCAGCCCCCGATCCCCCCAGGCGGGGGGGGGATCCCGGGCCGCCTCCCCCCCCACCTCCTGCCCCCCCTCCCCGCTCTGGGCCTTACCCGAGGAGCTGCTGCTCCTCATCTGCTCCTACCTGGACGTGCAGGCCTTGGGCCGCCTGGGCCAGGTCTGCCGCCGCCTGCGCTTCCTGAGTAGCCGCGATCTCCTCTGGAGGCGCATAGCCCGTGGCTGCCTCAACTCCGGCTTCACCCAGCTCGGCACCGACCTGTAAGCGCAACCTTCCCGGCGGAAGGGCGGGGGGGAGGCGGCCGCAGCGGCTGGGAAAGGCCGGGGATGCTGCGGCCTAGCTGGTTGCTAAGGGGCGTTCTGCGCTCCTGGCGTAGTCGCTAAGAGGGGCTCCCCGCTGCCGTGAGGGGGCGGAGGGAAGGGGGAGTTATTCTCGAAGCGCGGCTGCGCCGTCTTTAGCCTACGCCAAGAGGGGCGGCGAGGCCAGGGGAAGGGCCGTAGCGCCGGGCCCGCAGCGGGGCCGCCCCTGGGAGGGGAGGGATCGCGTGTGGCGCTCCCGGGGCGATGGGAGCGGACCCCGGCTCTGCCAGGAGAGCTGGGGGTTTGTGGGAACGTGCTCCTTGTCCCGCGAGGAGGCGGGTGAGCGTGGCGGGGACTTCCTGGGCCCCCTCACCGCCAGGCCGGCGGGAGCGGCCCTCACCTGGTGAGGCCCCAGGCCACTTCCAGATCAGCTGGGACTCCTAAACTCCTCCTAAAAAACCACGTAGGGCCGGGGGCTTCGAGCGGGGGGAGCACGAGAAAACGGACAGAGCCACCATGTGCAGCTGCGGTGCCTGCTGTGTGCCTGTGCTCCCTGCCCCATTCTGAGCAGCGGCCCCTTCCATGGTCTCGACACTTCAGAGAAGAAGCTGCAAGGGAGAGAGTCTGGGCTGGTGTCTTGGGTAAAGCTGGAGCCTGGGCTTGGGTACGTTATTAGGTGCAAGAGCCTTCATGGCAGGGCGCCCCAGAAGTGTGTGTTTCTTAGATACTCCTACTTACAGAGCAATTTGCTGGTATGGCTGTCACAGAAAAAGTGACTCTTGGACTCTTTGTGGCTTCTGGGTTTTGAAGTTTTGTGGATAGGGGTTGGTTTTGTTTGTGTTTTGTTTTGCTTTGTGTTTTTTTTTTTCCCCGGTTCAACAGCATGTCATAAGTTAAGAATAGGTTCAAGCCCTCTTGGCTTTACTGTATGTGACACTTGTAGACTAAGTACTTTTGGGGTTTGGGTCTTCACAGTGGTTGGGTAAGGACCCAAAGATGGCCTTTCTTATCTCCTCAAATTTGCTAGCGTACAAAATGCCACTCTGAGATAGCTGCACAACATGGCCTTTCCTTGCTACTTCAAGGATCCCAAGAGGAAGTTTATGATCTAGGATCTATGAATCCCTTCCTATGTTTCTGTTTAGCTGCTGACCCAGGATCTTGTTTGTCATCCAGTGACTCGGGATTATTTCCCGAAACACTGTGTTGACATGAATAAAATGAAGAGATGTCAGGTTTTGAGGCCTATTTTGCTGTCTCACTATCTCATCAATAGCACAGGCTTTAAGGAAGCAATTTTGGCTCCTGCAGACAAGAGCAGAACTTCGTGGTGCTGAAACCCCTCATGTTGGGTTTTCAGGCCAGCACTTTAACCCATTCAGTCTTCATAGATTGGGGGCTGTAACCAATAGACATTACAGCCAGGCACTGAGCTTTGAAAGTTAAGCACAGTTGCGTTGGAAGTCAGCAGGAGTAAGCACTGCAGAATGGCTGTGTGTTGGGCTCTGTCTACTGTGATATATGATTTTGTCTCCCGAGGAAATGAAGTTCTGTATTTTTCATTAAGAATAAGGCGATACTGTGCTCCTTCAGTTGCAGGAGGGATCAGGTGTACAGCAGAGTGGGTGCAGCGTATGTAAGGACTACCACTTCCCCCTGCAGAGGAATGCAGGTCTATAAACGGCTACAGAAGAGGTTTGCCAGGTCAGAGGGTTTAAGTGAAGGCTGCTTGAGTATCATAGGCTCCCAGGGATTTTGATGCTGTTAGGTTTGCTCTGAACAGCGTTTTATTTAGTAATTCTAGGATGTGCTTTTGTGCTGAGTCCTATTTTCAAGTTTTCTTTAAACAACTTTAGTACTGCGTGCTGCTTTTAGCATTGGTCAGCACTGCTCTGGTCCTAGGGAGTTCAATCATGAGTAACATGCCAAGTGACATTACAAACTGGTTATGCAGGGGTATAGACATATCTGGAGGATGAATCCTTTCATTAATTTTAACTTAATGGAAGGCTCAGACAATCTTCAGTTCTTTGAAATAGCATGCCAGATCTTATGGACAATACCTGAGAGCCACTTGTTTTCGTTGTGTGGAGATCCAGCATCTAGGGGCAGTTGCAGGTGTTTTGCTCCAGTACGGTAGACAGTTCTGGCAATTGATGAGAGACAAGGGCATATTGCAGTGCTGGGGGATCTAGGAATCTGTACCTCTCCAGAAGAACCAGTGTGAGTACATGTGTTGAGTTGTGGTACAGCTGTAAAATACGTACTTAGCTGAAGAAGAGTTCAATACGCTCTGTGGCAGCTTGAGGGTTTTCAATAGCCATGTCTCTTCTGTACCACTTGCTCCTCATGTACGTCTCCAAGATCAAGAGCAACCTCCAAGGTTGCTGCTCTTGCAGTTGAGGGAGTAGGATTTGCAGAGAGAGGTTATATTTTATTTGACTGATACAAAATGCGGAGGGAGTTGAGGTAAACTGCTGGGCATGCAGCCTTTCTTCCTGATAGTAATTCTAAGTAGAAACCTGTTAGGTTGTTCACTGAAGGTTAAGTTTGAGCTGAGTAAATATTTAAGCTGAAATATCATTGGGTAAATAGAATGGTGATGAAGATGATGCATACTTGGACCTTCTTGATGACTGTGCTTTCTTAGTGATACAGAGTAAATCAGGAGTTTGTCAAGCTTGGCTTTGACTCTCTCAATAGTCGAAGCTTCTGTTGCACATTCTGGATAATGCTGCATGAGGTGAACACTGGTTTTTCCTTTTAAGAGTTTTTTGTGCAATACTGTCTGCAATTGAGAAAGCAAAGGCTGGAACCGTTTACAGTTAGTGTACTTAATGAAATAACATGCATGGTTCTAACATTATATCTTAAACTGATGGTCCCTGGGAGGCTGGCATAAGTTAAAAACAAGTCTAGGGAGTATTTACTCTTTAAAACAAAAAAACATCTTAGAATAGTTTGATCATTTCTGCTGTTAAATGGCTTTTGATAAGCCATCTGTTAATGCTCTGTAAATAGAGATAAATTTGAGCCTAGAGTGTAAGATAGCTGTGAAACTTCTCCCCCTGCCCCCACTTCCTCATTTTTTTAAAATGGCGATTAACTTGAGAATTACACAATTTCTTTAAAATGTTGTTTCTGTTAGGTATATCTTCAGATAATTGTGACAAGAACATCAGAGGGGGCAGGCTTTAGCTTGTATGTGAAACAACTGTTTGCACAGTCAGCTTGCTTATAAAACATCTTCATGCTGAAATACGGAAGAGAGAAAGTTTATAAGAAACTGGTTGCAAAACCCTAGCTATTAGCAGCATGGAAAAGAGAAATTGTAGTATACCTGAAACTATTTGATTTAATTTTAAAAATTATCTACTTCTCATCCTGTCTACCTTTAAAAATTGCCAGCTATGGTTATCTCACACACATACTTAGGCTTAGACAATATTAGATTGATTTGCTAATGTTTTCAAAGGAAGATGTGGACTTAATCCAAGACACTGGCTATTATGCTGAAAAGCATATTCACAACATTGACAATCTCTCAAATTTGCCCTTTCTGGTAGATTCAGCTGATCAGGAGCTGCTGGTGTAAGTGGAGTATTTAAGGTGTTGGTTCAATTGTGTGCTTGCAGAAGAGAAAAGAAGTTTGCTCTGAGCAAGGTTTCTGTACACTTCATTCCTTGGTGGGGGAGGGAAATCACTAGGTTCGAATCAATGTGAATTACTGTATATTAGGGACAGCAGGGAATGACTTGGAAGTGTTCTTAAAGCACATTCTCAGTGTTAAAAATGTGCTGTTTCTTCTCTGAATCAGCAGTAAGTGTTTAGAAGAATATTGTGTCACTGTTACGGAAGTATAGAGTGGATTTAGATGGATGTGGTTATTGGCACGTGTCCTACACATCTCTTTATGTCAGGCTGCCACTTGTTCTGTATAGTTGTGTTAATTTTATGTATAGACCTGTACTGCAGCGAGACCTTGTCATGGAGATGGTAAAAAGATAGTCCCTGCACTGAAGATTTTTGCTTCATTCAGTCATAGGAGCTGCTGAAGCAGGAGTCGAGCCCTGTCTTCATGACGTAAAGCGAATGGAGCATTTTTGTTCCAAAAATGCATGGCAGCATATCACAGAAAAGTTAAGGCTTAAGAACACACTCTGCTGCTAGACTGTAGCTGAGAAGTAGCACAAAGGCTTTGGGGTTTTTGGTGAGTATAGTGATATTACAGTTGTGTCTGGTAGACTGTGTCTGTTTTGCCAGCTGTTGTACAGGCCCAGCAAGAGCAGTCTCTGACCTGACCGAGCGTGCTGCCTAAATAGCCAGGGTAAACAAGGACTGGGAGGGGAAGCAGAGGCAGAGAGATGTCAACCAAGCTGCCCTCTGTGCAGCAGGTCAGTGTCAGAGCCAGGAATAGCAGAGGGTGCTTTAAGCCCTCATGCAGCGCCTGCTTGCTGGACCACCTTGGACTGGAGAAATTGGAGAGGCAGAAAGCTCATTGCAAGGTGGTTCTTTATTTAAAGTACGGAAGAAAGGAGTAAAGTTGCAGCTGGGCTAAACTTATTGTTACAAAGGAATTTCAGAGGGCAAGTTAAAAGTTGCAGCCTCAATAGCTTGACGATGTGCTCTTTGTAATATATTAATAGCTGTTGTCAAAATATAGAAATGTTTCACTGCATGTTTTGTCTCTCCCTGTCTCCTGTTCTGCCTTGCCCCTTAGGATCATGGTGTATTCTCAGGTTCAGAGAAACAGATTCATTAATGGGTGAATTTATAGTCTTTGAGTATTTAAGCACTTGTGTAAGCATTTCTGTAAGTTAATAAAAGCTGTGTTTTCTCCAGATCTTGAAAAAATATATACACCTGCAGGAGCAGGAAATGGCCAATCTATGCAAGTCAAATCCAAATGCAAGCTGCAGCAATCATAGGAGACCTCTGCCTTCGGTACTGGAAGGGGAGGGAGTGTGAATGCCTGTAAAGCTGCTTCAGTTTCCTTCATCTTTTAAAACTTTTATCAAAATTTCATTACTTTAACTCAGAAATGAAGTAGGCAATGAACTGGTGCAGATTATGCAGAGGCGAATACTCTGGGGAGGGTATTGCAATAACGGCAAAAGCCTGGAAGAGGGCACACAGCTGTTGCTTTGTGCTGGAAAAGTCAGTGGTTTTTAGAAACTTCTGTAAGATCTGTTCTTATTCTGTCTTAAACTGTTAGCTCTGGGCAGGACAGATCTGCCAGGACAGCTCCACAATATCCAAACTGCTTATTGTTCTGGGAATGTGAAGTTGCTTGTACGAGTTTTTTCAGGCCTGCCTACCCTCCCCTTAAAATCTTCACAAGTTCAAAGTGGAAGAATAACTTTATCTAGTTCAGGGTTTAAAAAATGTGTGCTGTGCTTGTAGCTATTATCCCTGTAACCTGCATAAGTGAATAAGCTATGGTTTTTTTTCACTCTATCAAAATAGTACCCTAACAGTCCACTGTTTCAAATCAGAATATACATGACAACTGTTGAGCAGCTGCAGGTTTCCTCAGGTCTTCCCAGGGCTCTGAATTCTGAAGCAGCCCAGATTTTAGCTTCAGAAAGTCTGCTTAAGTCCTTGAGAGAGACAAAATCCTGCCTGGAGTTTTTAACCATAGTCTGATTGCAATCATTTGTAAGGGAGCGGGCATCTGATGGCAGAGGGGTCTGGCTCAGTCTTGGCAATGATGTTTCTTTTGGGAAGTCCATGTGAAGGTGTGCGTCTTCGCTGTGTGTACAGAAGCTCGCCTGCAGCTCTGCTTTTTATTAGAGTCTCTGGCTTCTTCATGCAGGTGAATCGTTCGTGAGAGCTGTGAGGTGGAGTGGTAAACCTGCACAGCCTGGTAGTGTCTAACTGAGATAGTGCCGAGGCACCAAAGGAGGCAAGGAACAGCGAGAGAACAGTCTGGAGAGCTCTCTTCCATCTCAGAGTTATTTGAACCCATGTCAAATAGGAAGAGGGGAGAGTGTAGAAGACAGACTGAACCTGGCAGTAAGCCAAATAAGGGTCGTGCTAAAAGAATTCAGGTGGAATTTTTGTCCTGGAAGAGACATTTTGAAAGCCGTACGACTTGTTGAGGACAGCAACAGGAGCTCCTGACATAAATAGCTTTTCCCTCTCAGCTCTCTGTTGGTGGCCCTGCACTGAGATGCTGCCTCTCAACAGGTGTGTCCTGATTACACAAATAAGTGCAGTTGGTCCCTGTGTTAGCCATCCCTGCCACGGGGCCAAGGTTGAAAGTGGGGCTTAGCCACTGTGACCTATTTGTTCGTCTCTGTGACCCTTCTAGTTAGGCCTGAGGCAGGCTGGTGACAGCTTTTATGCAGATAGCAGATTTTGTCCACAGAAGAGATTCAGTCTCAGCACGTTTCTGCAGACTTGCATTTCCAGATGAGCTCTTCAGCACTTAACATGTAGCAAAATGTGAAAGGCTTCATTGGGTTAGGATGCCCCATGCAGCTGGGAAAATATAGAGTATAACATGTTGGTGTTATCTTCTGTAGCACGGTATACGTTGTTGCAGGTACCATTGTTTTGGCACGTGCTGAAATTGTAGATGGACAGTAAGAATCTCCCCAGGATGCAGTAAAGCACAGAAGCTCTTGCTATTGCAGAAATACCATTTCTGGTGGCAAAGGACTTTGGCTGGGGAGGAGATCATTGAAGGCAAAAAACTATTGGAGGTGAAGCTTTAGGAGGAGATGTGCTTAGTCTCTGACTGAGTGATTCTTGCTTTCATTGTTTTCTTTTGGGGCCCAGGCCAACAACTGCCATGGTGGCTGAGGTCACCTGGGTCAGTGGTGCTGGGGGGGGATAGTCACAGTCTCTCACTTCAGCAGCTGGGAAGTGGGCTCCAGAAGGAATATTACATTTCTTTTGGTAACTCTGCCAAGAAAGAGAGGAAATCCATAATTTGAACAAAATACTTTAACTTTTTTTGGAGGGTGGGGTGAGGTAGGAAGGGGGAAATGAAAAATATTTTATAATGGGTTGCTTGGGATGGCTTCTATGCTGGAACTCTCTCTCTGAGGCTGTAAGAAATGTTCGGCTTCTCTTAGTGTAAGGAAAGCCTTCGTAAAGGGAGCTTCTGTCAGGACTGCATGCAATCGGAAACGTGCGTTAGCTTAGGTCATTTATTGCACCGCATGGTTTGGGATCCTTTTTGGATTAATTAAGCTAATAACAAAGATACCCTTGCAAGTTCTGGATCATGTAACTTTGTGAGCTGTTGATAATTGTGATGCCCTAGCAGAGGTGGTAGAATGATGGACTCTGATGCATTGCAAGAACATTTTGCTTGAATTTAATGTCACTTTCACATTTGGTGTTCACTGGTTCCTTCATCCTGTGTTTTCTGCGATCCTTCCAGGATGCTGGGCTGCATTTCAGTTGCTTTCTGATGCAGGGCTGTGAAGGTCCTGTTAAAAATATCAGTCCTTCCTCAGTGAGTCAGCCTTCAGCAGTCTTGAAGTTCACTGTTGGGTGGCTTCTCTGAGAATGTGAATGCCAAGATCTTGGTTTCACAGAGTACCTAAGCATGTACTGAATTTTAAGCATGTGGCTTAGTATTTTGCTGGATTGCATACTAAGAAAGGTCAAGGTGTTAACTGGCTGGTGGATAGTAGTCCCTCCACAGCATTTTACATAGCATTTGTCTTCATAAGGTAAGTCTCCTCAATCTTTGGATATTCAGACCAGTTGTAGAAGGGGAGGCACTTGGTTAAGTCAACCACTCAATATAGATGTGCGATGCCTGTTGATTGTCCTAGGTCATCTGTAAGATTTGCATGTATAGAAAGTGTGTTGATCATGATTGAAGCAAAATGATCTTCGTAGGGGAGAAAAGGATCTTTTTTTATCAAATGATTAAGTTTATACAGTGATGCCCTTTTTAACTTTCTAAGATTTGAGAACTGCTGTCATGCATTGCAGTGATGCTCATAACTTTTTAATGTATTCTGCGAGTTGCTCTGGGGGTTGCTGTTGAAGAGGCAAATCAAATTGCATCTTGGCACTTGATTCCATCACTGGGCTTGATTTAACTTCTCTTTTGGTATAGGGGATCAAATATCTGACCAACACTTGAAAATCATTGCAGTTTAGTCTCTGCTGCCCTGGTACTGGCAAATGGCAGTTTCTACCTACCCTTTCTCATGGCCTCCATATGTTCTGTCAACTTTCTTGTAGACATTTATTCAAAAGAGATGCAAAATAGAAGGTGGATGTTTCTAAGACATGTTTCAATTAGCTGGATCCAGAATTGCTATATGGAAGAGGCAGGCTGGATGACTAATATACCTATTAACAGTAAAACAAACAAAAAGACAAACCAAACTTGCCAAAACCCCGCCAGACCTCACCCATGTAGTCTTCCCCCCCAGCCCTTGTCCCTTCCAGACAGGAACCGTTGACTTGTGTGGAAGAATGAGGTGTCTGTTACAGTAGTAACTGCGATAGTGAACTGGTACTCTGCGGCAAGGCAATGTGTGCCTCTCCTCTGAAATTCTTCTTTTAGCAGCAGGAGGACCAGTGCCTCTCTCCCAACTAGAAAAGTGACCAACAGTGTAAAATGGAGGCTGCTTTTTTGACCGTGGATTCACCTTTTTCAGGGCCTTGGAAATTACATCTAGTCTTAGTAGAGTTTGTGCGCTGAGTGCAGGATGTCTGGTTGGGCCAGTATGCGTTGGGAGGGGGTTGTGGCCTGAGTGCATTTTCCATCACTGTGCAGGCTGGTGACTTAAAATCTGTACGTGGGGAGAACTTAACTGAGAATTGAGTGTGGGGAGGAGAAGTGCTTTGGAGTAATGAATGGAATTGGATGTAGGCGGAGAGCCTGAACTCTGTCTGGGAGAGTAATAAGCAATGAGAAGGCTGCTGGACCTGACTTTTCAGTGCTGTGCATTCCTCATCTCAGACACTATCTGGCTGCATGAGCTCCTGCAAGTGCTCTCTTTAAAAATGGAATTCCTCTTCTTGCAGCTTAGGCTAACTCTATAGTTACGTGATTTTGTTGTGATGTGTTTGTTCTTTTGCTTTTTTTTTTTTAAGGGTTAGGAAGAAATAGAGCTTGTAGCTTCCTAAATTCAGTTTTATTTGGTGTAGCTCTGTTGATCAGAAGCTTATAGTTGCAAAGCTTTCTAGGGGATGAAAAGCTTTTCTGTGTGTGGTTTCTGTTTTTGTTTCAAATGGATCACATATCCAGGAATGCAGTCAAATTATAATGGTGACTAAGTGCCGGAAAGCATAGAAAAGGGGAGGGGATGGTGAGCAGAAAAAAAGGAGCCTGAGGCTGTGGAAGGATGGCTGGGAAAATGAGAATCTGGCCAGGCCCCAGGGCCAGGTTAGAGATTTCTACACCCATTAACAACGACAGGAGATGTTTATTTACAGAGACCTAATCTTTGTTTTAAAAATGATAGAGTACCCAAAAATCCCACTTTTGGAAAGTGGTTTGGGGGCACAGTAGTGCTGGGAGGAGGGAACTGGTCCTGATAGGACACTAGTCCCCATCTCTCAAGGATCTTGCCTTCATCCTATGCAGCTGGGAACATTGTTGAGAAATGCATTAAAGGGGGAAAAACTCTTGTAATCTAGTAAGTAGTTTGCAATCCCCAGTTACAAAGGATAACTTTGAGAGTTTCCTCGTTTGTACTTTTCTGATCTTTTCTATCTAAGCAGCTCTATCAAGGATATTGAATAATTAAGTGTATGATATGAGAAAGAAGGGAGCTAAAGCTGCCTTCCCCCACCCCTCTTTAATCAAACCTGGATCATGAAAGCAAAACAGATGTTGAACAGCTGCTTGAACTGGATATGATCATGTAGACTCAAAAGAGACCTTGGTTCCAGGTCTCTGTGGTACCTACCTTTTGTCACCTCTTGAGCTGTGTTGATCTTGGCTTGTCTCAGCTCATCCCAATAACTTTCATTTATATCCCAGCAACTGCTTATGGACTACAGTCTCTCTTTTAGTAACATTGTCTGACTGTAAGTAGAGAATTTTCCAGCAATGTGGTGGAATTCTCTATGCTTTAGTGAGCTGCTGCAAAAGATAGTCTTGGGGCATGTGTTCATTGGGTGGTTATACAGATTAAGTAATTTTATTTTTAGTTTGAACATATCTTGATTTCTAATTATTGTATCTGATTATGTGATTGTCAAGCAGGTGAAGGTCTGGAACAGTTTCTTTACTAGTCTTCTGGCTAGACACACTCTCCTGGCTTCTAGTTTCAGTATTCTCCTGACTACCGTTTCCTCCGACTGTTCTTGTATGGTGTTGTCCTTATCTTAGCTGGCTTTCTTTAGTCTCTATTGGAAGAGTGATGTCCTCTTTCTCTGGTTGTTCTGATATAGTAGTTACTTTATGTGCCATCTTGTTTTGATTACATTTTGTCTGAACCTGTGTTGTGCTCAGTATGCTAGATCAGGTCTTGATCAGATCTAAGACTTGTAGACTAGTGATCATCAGGGATGGCTTTCTGTGCTGATAAGCACCCACTCTGCTCCGTGTTCCTTTCTTGTCAACTCTCGTAAGTGTGCTTGCTCTCGTGTGGTGTGGGCACCATCAATGTTTGCCAGTCCATCATTTGTGGAGCCAGAGTGAGAACGTACCTGTGACCACCTTGAGTGTATTTGTTGTCTGTATAACATCAGTCCTGGTTGCTAATCTCATCTCTCTTCCTCTGTCTGCAGAGCGGCTGGCCTTCCAGTGAAGGAGAGGGTGAAAGTATCTCAGAACTGGAGGCACGGACGCTGCCGGAGGGAGACGGTCCTGAAATGGAAATGCAAGCAAGTGGCTCCTTTCTCTTCTATTTTGTTCTGTGTCAGCTGCTGTGGGGCTTTGGGTTTGCATCTGTACACTGAAATGAGATGTTTCCTGCTCCTTGTGATCCACAGGGTTTTACAAGTGATGTTACTGGCCTGTTTTGGATGTTGCTGGCTAGGTGGATGTGGGGTAACTGGAGTTGCTGTCTTGCCCTAGAGATCCTCTCTGAGAGTTGAGGGTTCCTTTCTTAGTAAGAGCTTGAGTTTGTCATTGATCTGATCTGTGAAGTTCCAATTGGATTTAGCATTCTTTACTACAGACTTGAAACTGTTAGGTTCCTATCTATTGCTGTATACCATTAGCAATTTTCTGTCCTCACAATGAGCATACATTAGTCCCAGGTGTGGACATATGTGTCCCCACAAAATGCTTGGTTTGTCTCCCATGATTTATCCTGGCCCCTGATTTGGATGTACAAATCTGAAATGCTAATTAGCATTCTTCTACTTTATACTGCTTCATTCTCCTACCTTATGCATCCCTCCTTCTCAAAAATAAAAAAGAAAAGTATATTTGACATTAATGAGAGGAGACTGTGAAACTATTCGTTGCAAAGGTGTACTCAGCTTTCAAAGCAAAGCATAAGTCTCTTGTTTGAACAGCACATCTACATTTTCAGCCTTCACATCATCAGACAGAAGGAAAAATTAGAAAGACTATGGTTTGTTAGCTGCTGAAGAACAGGGACGTGCTACTGAGCTTTCATGCCTTTCTGTGCTGTGTAGATTGAAGCAATGGATAATGTGCCACTGCTTGTCTAAAGTCCTGGGAGCAGCTGTAATGAGCAGAGTGTTTTTTGGTGCAGGTTGTATACCTGCCTTTGAAGTGCTTGTGACCATCTGTGAAGACAAGTTCTGTGGATGTTAGAGATCATTACTAAACCAGCTTCCCAAGTGAAAAGGCAAGGACTGATTTAATGAGGCCGCCATCCAAACTGCATCCTCTAATTTTCATTTGTCCTGCTTCAAATTTGTTATTTTTCCTTATGAAAAAGCCATAGAAAAAGGTAAAAAGCTAATCTGCAGCAGGAGGAGAGCCAACAGAGACTGGCTGTAGTCATGTAAGCTGGATATTCACTTGCTTTTAGAGGGCTGCGTAGGAGTGGAGGAAGGAAGGGGAAATCAAAGCCCACCTAAAACCAAAGCTGCTGCTACAAAGATGCCTCTTATTTTTTCCATGCATATGATCAAGTCCCAAATGAACATTATAACCTATGCTCAAATGCTTTGTCTATGTGACTAAAAGCCTGTTACTGGAGATGAATGCAGGCAAGCAGGAACCTTCTATCTATTAAGCAGTCTTGTCCTCTTGCTTGTTTCTAGTCCCTTGTGATGTTATGAGGTGTGGCTGTCTGTAGTAGCTCTGCTGGCACAGGAAATCATGACCCTTGAGGATGAATGATCTGCAAAAAAGAGGGAGACAGGTTTTTATGAGAAGTCACTCTGCTTTCGAAACAGTTTGTTCCTGAATAGTTTGAAAACTGAAGGGCTGCTCTGTAGAAAGCCTCTGGTTTTGCTCAATGTTTGCATGGATATTGGTGCGCTTGGCAAAGACTGCGGAGTGGAGACAATTTGACACATCCATGCCCCATAGGACATGAGCCCTGTGTCTCTTTGTATCTGGCCTTGCTGTATCCAGAAGGCCTATTTGCTGATTCTTTGGTGGCTACACAAAAGTAAGATCTTGAGCTAAGACCTCTCTGCCTAAGTGTCCTTTGTAGCCTGTTCTGTTTTCTGTATTTTGGTTTTGTTTCAAGAATAAATAAACTTCTCGTGATGGCAGACTTGATTTGGACATTGCTTGAGTGTCTCCTTCTCAGTCTCCCAGGAAGTGAAGCATATTTTCCACTTGTAGCTTCCGTCTTCAGAATACTTTGAAAGAACTCCTTTAGCAGTCCACTGCTCTTGTGCCTGGAACCTGTCTGTGGGAAACTGCCACTGTTGCATAGATAGCAAGGGGCAGATGAGGTGTATGGGCTCTTCTGAAAGATGGGCAGCAGAAATCAAGAGGTTGGTCTGCAATTGCTTTTGGCTCAGCGGTGGAAGAGTTCTACATGAAGAAAAATATCTTCTCTACATTATGAGAACAAAGTTCTTGGATAGTGTCAGGCTTATCCTGCTGCTTTACAGAGAAAGCGGGAGGTGGAGGATTTTGTAAGAAGACCTGCGTTATTTGGTGTGACCTGCTCCCCTGCTCAGATGTGTGTGAAAGCGTGGCAGCTTTGTGATCTCTGCTGGGCATCAGCAAGTAATGTGCAGGATCAAAATTGACTGTTTGCACTAAGAGCTTCATATTTAAGGCTCTGTTAGAAATGCTTGGCATAGCTTGCAAATGCCTGATAGTCTTAGTTTCTTTAAAAGGGCTCATGAAGAGGGGTCAGGGAGCCTTAAGTATTTCCTATCTAAACTCACTAGACTCTTAGACATCTTCTCTTTCAGATATTCCATCCTTCCTTTTCCTCAGCTTTCGATTAGAAAAATGTCAGCAATGTGATCTGCTTTCTGTGTTGCTAGAGAAGCTTCACTTCATGGCTGTGCTACTATATTAAGCCCTGCTTTTGCATGTGACCAGCAGCTCCAACTTCAGAGTTTTCTTGACTGGACATTTGCTTTTGTTGATATGTTTACATATGCAATCTTTTTTTTCATTTTTGTATGTGAGGTTTTTTGTGTTCTTCTCCCCACTCCTGCACCTCCCCAACCCACTGTCTGTTTGCAGTTTGATGCCCTGGATGGAGCTGGATGGCGAGTATCTCTACCTGTCTCAAGCAGAGAACATCCAGTCGTACCGGCTCTGTCCAGATGGTACAGGTTTGCAGCGTCACCCTCAGGCTATCTTCTCTGGCCACCAGGAGGACGTATGTCGCTTTGTTCTTGTTAACTCCCACATCATCAGCGGAGGAGGGTAAGTTGGGTGAATGAAGGAGCCCAAGGAATGAGGCAGTGAAGATGAAAAGGTTTTGTGTAACTTAAGCCCAGAGCCACGAGGTTGATCTTGCTACACAGCATCCTCATGCTTAACTGTGTTCAACTGCTGCTGCTTCCTCTCTTATGATTTGATTCTGTCCTGAAAAGGCTTCTACTACAGCAGTGGTGGAGCTGAGTCCCATGCTGTTGAACTTATAAAGTATCCTTTTCTCTTTAGAACTTGTGCAGCTGTCCGTAGGATTGTTGAATCAGGCCTGACTGATCAGGCATTCTGGCTGATGTGCAATTTTCATTTATTTCCATGTTACAGTCAGGCTAGCCAGACTGTGTGCTGATATTCAGAACTGCTAGTGAACTGAAACCGCAGTGATGCATAAAACTTTCTAGAGACGAGTGTATGTTTATTAGACCTACTGATATAATTGTGGAGAGGCGGAAGACTGCCAAGCATTCCAGCACGTACATACTTCTCCAATCAATTTTGCATTTGACTGGCCTTTTTCAATACAGCAAATGACAGAACTGTTATTTATAAAGTTTTAGCTATTAATATATACAGCACTTAAGCACAGAACTGGGAGATACAAGCCTGGCTATCAGCCCTGGATACTTTGAGACTCTCCCCTGTGAACTGTAGCCCAAAACTCAGGTGAAAATGAAGGCATGCATTTAAAATTCTAGTAACTGTATTGGTTGAAAAAAAGTCTAAATGTCTTTGTAGTTAATTCAAAGCCCAACACCCTGCACAGCTGCTCTGAAATGAATGAAAAGTTGAGGCTTGGACATGGGTGAGAGTGACCTCTCACTTTTTCCCTTCCTCCAGCCATTCAGCCTCCAGCCAGGATTCTGACAAGCACAAAGCAGTAGGAGGAATGGCTGCTCTGCTAGTTTCTGCAGCTTAACTGAAAGTGGAGGGTGGGAAGACAGCCAGGAAAATTTTCATGTGCAGCAGATCAGGCTTTGACTGGCCAGATGTGAGACTGCAAGGGGACAGGTGATGTGTGAAGGGTTAATAATGCTCCCACAAGAGATCAGTCCCAGTCTTTTTGTGGCACTCCTAAGCACTAATGGGAGATGGGTATCCAAGGGAGATGCAGCTGATACAGACTCCCTGCTGGGGGATTTGTTTTTCAGAGATGGAAGTATTGTCCTTCACAAGATCCATGGCTCATACAGTGTCAAGTTCTCTGCACATGAACAGGAGGTGAACTGTGTGGACTTCCAAGGTGGCCTTGTTGTCAGCGGCTCCAGGGACAGAACAGCGAAGGTGAGCAGTCATATTCCAGCAGCTGCAGGTGCCGCTGCAGAGGTGACCTCTCAGGTCTTGTACCACAAATGTTTAAGTGTCAGCAGAACTGTTGTGAGCCCTGTTGTGTGTGGCTGCAGGAGGAGCGCTGGGTATCTTTACATAGGCATATGTCTCTGAAAGCATGCTCGCTGTGCCAAGCTTATAAGAAAGAGGTTTGGAGTCCTTTGCAACATCAGCTGCTGTTTTAAACTATGAAGTGCAGAAGGCAGCAGCTGTATTCTGCTGCTTTTCCTGTACCTCTGTCTAACACTGTAGCGGAGATCCATGGCAGTTAGTTTGAAATTTGCCATATGTATCTCAAGCACATCCTTGCTTTGTGATGCAGCACTGCTTCATATGCTCTCTGTTGGGTACTCGATCTCTTTAAGGGATAGCATGATGTCTTTTTCTAAATATGTGGGGTTGTGATTTATTTGTGGTGTTTTGTTTTGGTTTTTTATGGTTCTGGGTTTGTGAAGTTAGACTATGAATACTGTTAGCCCCCATTTTTCTCCTTCAGTTGTTATTACTGGATCCTGTTACATAATTTTTGCCTATTTCTTTTTGAGGCACGACCTTGTTGGTTTTTGTCATTCTGGATCTGGTTGATGTTCCTATGTGGACCTGGAGAGTTGTTCTCCTGAGCTGTAGGTGTTTCAGCCTTGTCCTGCTATCAGGACTCAGTACCTGTTGCATCTTCACAACTACTTGTTTCATTGTTGGAAGTGATTGCTGTATGTTGAAAGCTTTGGCTGTTGCTCAGGGTAGGCTGATGGACACTCTTGGTTCCTGATACATATTGTAGAGCATTAATGGAGGTAAGAGGAAAACCTGCTGTTCCCGTTTTGCAAGAGTGGAAGTTGAGGCAAAGAAAGATTTAAATGTCACTTTCAAGGTTTTATAGGAAGTGTGTGGTAGTGGGTAACTAACTGACAGGCTGCTGAGCAGCATGACCCTATCTGTTCTCATTGGTCCCTCTGTATGGGTGCACTTCTGGATAAAATCACTCCCAAGTAGAGCTGTGTTCAGAAGCAAAGGGCACTGTTGGGGTTGCTGCTTGCCTCCTGGGAGCAAGGCCTTGATGCTGCTTTGTCTCACACTTAAGCAGGGCTGCTCCTCTCTGTTTTACGGAGGCTCTTTGCTGGGAGAGTGTCTTCTTGCTGCTTCCCTGGCAGCTTGAGGGCAGACCTCCCCGACCTTGAGAACAAATTCCTGAGGGCCAGAGGGGAATTTAAGGCTGTTTTTGTTGCCCACCCAGTGCCCCCCACAGCATAGGCTCTAGGGATGTTCACCTCGTATTTTTATCATCTCTTTTGTAGGCTGCCTTGCTTGCATGAGTGAGACTCTTGGAGGGTGGAAGGGACTCCCTACCAGCCTTTTAAAGGGGCTCTAAGTGTCTAAGCTATTGAGGGCTCTGCTGAGTGTTGATTAGGACTAAGCTCTGAAGAGCTGCTAATGTACATTCCTGTGTGATAGGCACCAGATAATGTGCTCTGAGCAATATTTTTAACCTGTAGGAGATAGGGATGCCTTAAAAGAGTTAAGCTTTTCTGCTGCTTTTGCTGACACTAGGTGCTAAATTCCCCGCTGACAAGAATAGCCTGCAATCCTGGGCATTATCAACAAACAAACAAATAGGGCACTCCCAGCTTTGAAGTCCTGAAGTGAAACATTGGGGGTTGGTAACAGCAAACTGGGGGGCTCGAGTCCTGTGTGCCAAGAATGAAGGCAAGGTGGAGAAAATGATGGCCAGAAGCAGAGGCCCCAGCAAGAATTTGGGGGGCTTTATTAGGACCTAGAAACAAAGGGGTATGTGCAGTGAACTGGTGGAAGGGGCTGTGCATGTGTGCACTGATTGGGGAGGGAAGAGATTCTCTCATATTGTCGGTGAGCAAGGGGGGCCTATTTGAAAATTGCCTGGGGTACACTTAAGAAACTTGGTTGAGAGGGGCTGGGCTTATAAAACAGACAAACCAACGAAACAAAACAGGATAGTGAATGGTTAATTTTATAGATAATATGAATGGAAGTTTTTCAGGGATGGTATGAAGTCTTCACACATTGTTCAAGAGAACAGCAGAGATTTGAGCAAATCCCACTTCTTGTTTATTTAACTACAGAAGATGAGAAATCTGAGTGCTGCCCTAGAGAGCATGTCGTGATGGGGGTGCTCTGTTACCACTGGGATGGAAGATCATACTCACAAGCTGAATATTTTTGTAACTTTTAAGTGCTTGTTTCTGCCAGTGACTGAAGGCTCTGCTCCTCAAAAACAAGTAATGGGAATTCAGGGAGAGGGTCTCGGAAGGTGAGCATGGCAGTTTTGCCAGTTCTTCCAGCACAACATTAGCAGCATGCGTCCTACCTTCTGGGTGATGTGGCATAACATGCATCTCTCTCTTTAGGTTTGGTCCCTGTCCGCAGGCAGAGTTGGGCAGTGTCTACATACAGTGCAGACAGAGGATCGAGTGTGGTCCATTGCTATCAGCCCATTATTAAGGTAACTGAGATCTCTTTATTCTCCATTTCCGGCAGAGAGAAGTAAAGGCGTTGGATAGTCTGTGTGTCCACTAATCTCTCTGAGGCACCAGTGTGACACTTCAGGGCCTTGATCTGGGTGGAGGCTCATCAGGTGCTTGTGCCTGCAGCAGGAGCTCAGCGAAGGGCATGTGGCCTTTGTTCCCCATAACAGCAGAGTGACCTGCTCATAAAGAGGCTGTGAAAATGGCCCTGCCTTCCTGTTACTGTCTCAGGTGGAGCCTGTTCATTTGTACTTGCAGAGGGAACTCTGATTTGCTAATTAGAAGCAACAAGCCAGATCCTCTTGAGGTTTTCTGTACTGAAAAGATGCCAACTTATGGCAGAAGAGATGCCCTAGCACCATGGCTGGTTAGAGCCCAGTGGCATGCTGCTTCCTATTCCTAAGTGATGACCTACTGAGGTAGCCCTTTGTCAGGACGGTGTTCCTCTCCCTGGTGTGCACGCCTGTACACACTCTCTGTCACAATATTTACGCACAGTCTCCCCACCCCCCCTTTTCTTCCTTGCAGGGTGATAAATGGGAGGTGGTGGTAGAACAGCTACCCCATGAACAAGCGGGCTTACATTGTGCACTCTTTTTTTTTTTTTTTTTTTTTAAATGAGACTGTGGACTGTACCAGCCTCCCCTGCTAGCCTACCTTACCGCCTCCCCTTACCCCTCCATATTTTGGGGAAGCGGGGGTGGAGAATTAGAACCAATTAGCCACGTCATTAATTCTTCAATTTGACGGCTGATATAGCAGGGCCTGAAACACGCTGCTGACCTCGTATAATGGGAACCCTGCTCCTTAACATATTGACGATGGGAGAAGTTAATTAAAATTCCACAGAGAGAAGGTGTCGGCTAACCTATAAACCTGTCGCTTCTCAGAACAAATCGCAGCCATCCTAGAAGAGAGAGAGGATCAGAGCAGGAGGGCATGTGGTGAGGGAGGGCCAGGGCAAGGGGCAGGGGAGATGAATTTTTCACTAATAGGTTTTATTGCTTGCTGTCTAATGAGGGTGAGTATCAAAAAGATAATATCTGGTTTCTAGCAAGATCTACTTTGGGGAGCTCTGTGGTTTCTGTTTTATTTGCAAGAGCCCATATTTCACCCGTGTGCATTCTCTATGCACTTGTGTGTGAAGCTTTTCCTCCCTTGCAGTCCCGATCCTTCTTGCTAGAGCTTGGATGCATTTCTTCCTCAGTGAGGCTGAACGTGACCTATAACCTCCACTTCCTCCTAAACATTTGACGTGCCCTCCCGATTCTCCCTTCCCAATTGTGCTGCTGTAAACTGAGAGCTCCTCCATGAGAATGGATAGGTCTGCAGATGTAGAATCAGGCTTCAACCACCGAAGTATTTTGGCCCATCGTTGCTGAAAACCCACCAGCTCTCTCTACTATGGACAGATACGGCTCAGGAACAGCTCAAAGCAGTTGTGTGTGGTGGGGTAGGAACAGGGATAGTTCCTGCAGCATTAGCCATTCAAAAGTGCTCTGGAGAGGCTGCAGTTTCCTGACCTGGAGGTTTGCCAAGCCTAGGACTCTCTAGAGTAGCCAGGGTTGTGCTCTTGCTGAACCTCAGCTGTTAATGGGCAGGACTGAAACTTTTCTTCTTGCTTTTCGGTGATATCTTGCTCGTGTGAAGCTTCCTTAGAAAGTATCCCATGTGCTCCTGACCCACAGCTGGGTTTTCTGCTGTAGTCCTGCTATGTCTGTGCACGCAAACTAAACTTCAGAGATTTCTGCTCCTAAGGTGCAGCTCCTCTGGCTTCAGGCATCCTTCTTGGGTATTCTGCTTTCATTTGTGCACAGTTTCCCTGTGTCACTGAGATCCTCCTGCAGATGTGCTGAGCTAGGGAGGAGGCTTCCTTATTCTCTGTGTAGTGATGCTGGGCTGGCTGCTTGGAGGGTCTGCAAACAGCGTGATTCCTGTAAGAGAGATTAAGTAGGGTGAAAGGGTACCGAGAGTACTGGATCTTCTCTTATTACTGTGTGTGGGAGAACTGTGCTTAGTCCTTTGTATAACCTTTTCAGCCATGGAAGTGCCATCACATCCCTGTGGGTTATTGGAGCTTTATTGCTTCGAGGATCCCTATCAGTGCCCTGCAGGGTAGTGGGGATGGGGAGGGTATTGTGTTCCTTCTGGGTTTTCAGCAAGTTTTCTGCATAGCTGTGCTGGTCAGTGTGCTTGGGACAGCAAGTCACACATTGTGTGTCACATCAGGACTAGAGAGAGTCTGAGAGTATCCTTAAAATAGGATACCTAAAATAAGGGTGCCTCAGCTTGCTCTGGCAACTGGTTTAATTGGTCTTTGAAGCTGTCCTTCTCCATGGATTAGTAAAATGCTGTACTTAAAGAGAGGCTGTGTACCCTAAACCATGTTTCTTAGGTGCTTGTAATCCCCTTCCCCCGACTTCATTTGCCTTTTGAACTCTGCGTCATGTCGATGTTAAACTTTCATTTACTGGTGCTTACTGCAGTGACTTATGTGTGCTCAGGGACCAGGGCAAGCCTGAGTGCGGTGGACCAATTCAAATGTGCAAGGTGAGGCAAACTCAGGGGTTTCTAGTGGAGTAGTGGCACCTTCATGCTTTGTGATTCCCTGAGGTGGCAGTAGCAAGGGAAGAGAAGTGACCACTGTACACTGTTTAATTTGAGGAATAGGTTTATGGAGAAAATGAGGTCAAATTGCCTGGCATTTATGGCTGCAGAAATGTAGGATTGTGATATATGTTGTACTACTGAAATGTTCCTTTATTTAGGGGAAAATTTACTGCATTTTTTTTTCCTACTGATAGAGAAGCTTGTAAACTGTAGTGGAAAGAAAAATGTGGACTTTGTTATTATATTCTTTATTAATCTTGGATTTGGAAATTCTTTGGTGTTGGATTAAAAAAAATATTCAAGTCTAACCTGTCTTTTCCTGCTGGTTCTGGCCACTGGCATTTGCTGTTTAGATTTTAAAATACTTACCATGAGAGCTGTTTTTTCCATGTTGTACTTGAAGCGTGGTGGATTTTAAGCCAAGAAAAGAGATGACGAAGGTACAAAAACGGTTTTGAATGTGCAACTGTAATGTGCCCTATTGCAGCAGGGGTGTGCTTTGGGTGTGCAAGCCCAAAAGATGGTCTCTCCTTTTCCAACTGTGTCATTGGTCTACTGCAGTACTTGACCTCTCCTTGAAAATGTTGCCTTTGTGTAGCGGAGGTTTACACCAGAGAGAAGGAAAGATTGTGCCAAAGACCAGCTATATGCACTGAATCTTTAATTTAAATAAAAAATTGAGTAGTTCTGTGAGCAGTTGAATTTAAAAAGCCAGGCTTGCACTCACTTCTGTTTATGGACTGTTGTAGTTGAGACCTGACTCCTCGATTTTAATGTGCTAATTTGAATCTCTGTTGAGCTTATTGCCTCTCCCGTGGAATATTATGGGGAGGTAATATCTGGGGAGACCTTTGCCCCTGTGGACAGCCTCAGACAAATTGTAAAACATACCCAAAACTTGCTGGGGAAAGGAAGAAAGAGAAGGGTTACTGACAGGCACCTTCACTGAATGGGCCTCTCTTCCATGGGGATCAGTCAAAATGATTAATTTTGAGGGTTTCTTTTTAGTGGTCATCTGGAAGCTTTTTGTGAAAGTTAAACAATCTGATCTTGGATATTGCATTAGAACAAAACAACCCACTTGAGTCAGAGCAGCTTTGCAGTGGTTTTAACTGTACAATTGAAGCCCTAAGGTGCATCAGTTTAAATGTTTGATAATGTTCCCCCCACCTTCATTTCTTGCTCTACTTTTATCAGCAAATATCCCCTATTCTGTATCAAGATGAGCTGTTGGCTGTAGCGGTGCTCTGTTTTGACCTAGCTTTGTGCAGTTAACCTTTCTGAGCCTTCTAGGAGTTGGGACAAGTAACTGGGTTTTATTCTGATTTGTGTGTTGCCAGCAAAATAGCAGGCAGCAATAGCTCTGCTGTCCTTTGGGAGCCTGGTCGGTTTGAATAATTGAGAAGGGACTCTGACCTGCAGCTGTTTCTTCAGCAGGGGCAGGAAGAACCTGCTCAGCTGTGAGATCCCAGGGTGGACTTGCAGAGTTAGTGGTGGTGTTAACTACCATCTCTTTCTGACCTCGGAGACTGATCTGGATGTGGGTTTCTAGATGTGTGCTAGTCATAACTGACTTGGTGCTCTTTCACCCCGGAGCTGAAGAGCAGGAAATGAGTATCAGTTTCTCCCCTCTGGTGCTAAAATGACACCTGTGTCTTATCCATGTGTCCTGACTGTTCCCTTGATGTTGGGAGGAAAATGTCTTTATTTTACCTATTTTAATTGTGTGATAATGACTCTGGTCATCTTCACATGGGTGAACACATGAACATATATGTCTCTTTTCCCTCTCCTCTGGAAACAAACACATATACAAACACTTCTATAGGCTGAGAAACTGCAACTTACCTTTCTTCACTTCAGTTTCTTTCCTTTGCCCTCTAAAGCTCACATGATCCATGACTTTGTTCCCTTTTTGTCACTTTCGGCCAATACTCTAATATATATATTTTCTGTGACTCTGTGAATTGGCTCACTAGCAGTTGTGGGCAGGTGAGCAGGTTTTGTGAGGCAGTAGCTGAGTTAGAACCCAGGCAGCTGTTTCTAATCCTGTTGAGCAGTGTTGCATATTGAATTCCACCCTCCCCCCCCCCCCCCCCGCAGTTTTTTCTCATCTTTCCCCTTGCTTGAGGGAAAAGTCGGTCTCTGAAATCTTGGTGGAAGCATCTCTCTTGTGCTGCTTGGTTTGCACAGGAGAATCCATATATGTTTAAAATATGTGACAGAAGTAAGTTAGTTGAGGGGGCTGGCAGCCTTATGGTTTGAGGTTTCTATTTCCAGTTTCCAGTCATTTTCTCTTTGCTTTTTAAATTTGTGGGGGGAGAAGGTAACTTCACCAGACCTTGGCTGCTGTTTACCTTTGCCTGGTTGTGCAGCATGCCTTTGTTTTTCCACCTTTGATCAGTGTCCTCCAACAGATAATTTAGCAATTGCATCCCAGGGTGGAAGTGTGGAGTTAATGGTAAAATTAGGGTTTTTTTCCTTTCCTAACTTCTCTGGCTGATGGAGCAGAGAAGGGGAGAGGGGAGGTGAAGTGGGCCATAAATTCTAGACCTGGTGATTCTGCTCCTTGTAGAGAAACGAAAGCCTCTGATGTCTCTTCAGCACTTTCATTAACATTTAAATTAAGGGTTTGTTTTTCAGGCGGCTTCAGTCGCAGCCCTTTCATAGCCTGACACATGGAGCCTGTTCTCTCTCTCTTTTTCCAGCTTGCAAATCGGTGTACAATAGTAATCACTGCCGTATTTTTTTTTCTGATCTCTCAAGAGGGCAGCGACCTGACAAGCTGTACCAGAGGTTCAAAGAGGATCAGAAACAGAGTGCAAAGGTAGATGAGCAGGAGGATGCCAGGTTTCACTCCTTCAATTAGAGTGGTGTCTGTTCCCTCCCCTGCCTTTCAAAGGGCTACTTTTGGGGGTGGGGAGGGACAGAGAAGGATGGACCTTTCCTGCACGGTGAGAGCCCCAGGTGCAGGTGCCTCTAACCAGGCTCAGCTTCTACTGTTACTCCTCCCAAATGAGGCTGAAGGTGTCACTCAGAGGATGTGAGCTCATGCCCTGAGGCAGGAAGTGGAGCTGTAGTGTCCTAAGATAGGAGCCTAGCTCCTCTGTCAGAGTGAATCAACACTCCTTTAGCAGGAGGCTGGTCCTCAGCCTGCCATTGGCATTTGAAAGGAAGGTGATAGTGGAGGATATTGCCTGTCTTCTGTGCTACAGTGCTGAAGTCATGTCTACTCTGAGCACTGCAGCTTATTGTAACAGTAGAGGAGATAGCTGGGTTGAAGTGTCCATTTGGATCCTGGCTTACAATAGCCTAAACCATGCCTTGTTGGAGATAAGTATTTCTGGTATCGGAGCTAGTTGGTTTAACATCAAGAAGAAAAAAACTGTCTTCTACCTCCTTCAGCAATGGTGTAAGAGCCAAGGAACAAGGGGACAGTTTTAGGAAGGACAGTGACTTGCAGTGGACAAGCAGTATAGTAGGATTTATGTAAACATGAGTCTTTGTCCTAAAGCTCATTTGGAATCTTCCACTTCTCTTCTTACACCCAGCTGGTCACCACTGGTAGGCTGTTACCTCTGTGAGCTCTCTGATGGAAGTTGCGGGACTCTGAGTAGCACTGAACTGGTGTCTTTCATGAGCTAAAAGTGGATAAAGGCAGAGGAAAATGAGCCGACACATCAGCAAAGTGTTTAGCATAATGAAACCTGCAGCTTCCTTGCTGTGACTGTCGCACTGTTTGTGTCTTCACTCTACCACCGCCCCAAATTTGCTTGTTCTTCACGAAGAGCTTGATCCAGATGGTCTTTGAAGGATGCCAGCAGGATGAGAACAGCAAGCTGGCAGTGGGATCAGGAAGGGTATTTCCTGTGTGCAGTTGGATATGGTACATAAGGAGGTGTGCCAGAACTTTCTGTTTCTTCAAGATTGGCCTTACGTGTGCTGGTGGTTGTGATAATTTATACCAAGTGGCTCTTCTGGAGGACCTGATTCAAAATCATGCACTTTCAGAAGCCCCCTATACATGCTGAGAAATGTTTCCGTTATGGGGTTTGGATGTTTTTGCCCTTTTGTGTGAACTACTATAGACTGTAGTCAGTCACTTCTTTTGTCACTGTTGTCAGCTTGAAGCATAATGTCTAACTGTTCTGCTACTGAGTGTATGGTGGTGGCACTCAGTGACACAGAACAACTTTTCAGGGGCAGGTGATCTTGTCCATATTCCAAGTGCTCTGGAGCTGTGTGGTGGGATGTGCTTCTCTGATCCTATCTGACCCATGCTCTGTGTTACACCACACATTTGCTTGCTCTGACACTGCAGGTGGGTCCTAACTCCTCCCTGTGAGAGATTTCTGCATAGTCCTAAGAACTACCACAATCAATGTCATCTTGGTATCTTTATCCTGTATAATGCAAGAGGCATTCAGAATGCCTGCTCTGCACTGCTGGCATCTAGCCACTCTTCCAGGTGCTTCAGCTTTTGGAGGTTCATAGGCTCATACCCACTGAGTTTTTCTTCTTCAGGGCCCAGTGTCAGATGGATCCAGTATTTAAAGAGTATTCTAAAGGCTGGCTACGAAGAAGATGGAGACTCCCTTTTCACAAGGAGTCACATGGAAAAGACAAGGGGTAATGGGTACAAGTTACTCTTGGGGAGATTCTGATTGGACACAAGAGGGAAATTTTTTATGATAAGAATAATCAGCCATTGGAATAATTTCCCCCGGGAAGTGGTTGACTCACCAACATTGGACACTTTTTAAGTTTCAGCTGGACAGGGTGCTGGGTCATTTTGTCTTGACTGTGCTTTTCCCAATATAGGTTGGACTGGATGATCCTTGTGGTCCCTTCCAACCTGGTATTCTATGATTGTATGATGCTGAACTTGTTTTGTGAAGGCCACAACCTGCACAAACCAGAGCTATTGGGAATGGGAAAGAGGATGCTAAGTAGTCGTCACATAGGGTCTTCAGTTGTGACTTCTGAGCCACCTCCAGTGTTGCTCAGTCTGTAACTTTTCAATGAGGAAGGCACTAACTGGGGTAACTCCTACTAAATTCTCTTTGGAAGCTCCACTGTATTTATGGGTGGGGGGATGCCTGCCCTCCCACCTTCCCCCATGTTGTCTCAAAAGGCCCTGGTGCATCTTTGATTAGGTGTAGGTCAAAAGAATTTCCACATTGTGACCTTAATAACTGGGGTTGATTGGCAGGCGGTCTGCAGAGAGGGAGCAGCCTGTCCCTTTCATCTCCCTTGGTGCTGTGCAGGGACAATGGGCCAGCATATTTTCCTTGTTGTTCCTCATTTGAAAAGGGTCTGGTATCTCTACTAGGTACCTGTGACATGGGAGTCTTGATTGGGGTCTCATAAAGGGCCCTGTCAGTGTGTCCAAAGGCCAGGAATACAAAGGCGATCAGTGGGTGGGGGTCTCAGCTGACCACTGAAGAAGGGAGGGGAGGGTCCTGGAAGCAGTGGAGGGAGAAGCAACCCCTGATGGGAGACCTTAAAGCAGGGAGGGGGGTTGGAGGCGGCCCATTTTTGTCCCGAACTCATCAAGCACATCTGCAGAATTGTCCCAGCCACTGCCTCCCGGTTTCAAAAGAAAATGATCGTTTGATAAACCGTCCTGATTCACGACTTTCTCACAAGGGAGGGAGACCCACCTTTGACCTCTATGATTTCACATTGGGCCCAGCTCCCCCCCATCCAATTGCTGGAGAAACTTTGAAATGCATCCTTTGCGCTCCCTCTCTTTCTCTCCCTTCACTCGCTCTTTCCCTTTTTTTTTTTTTTTTTTTTTGTCTCCCCCAGCTCCTCTTCCCACCACCCCCACCTTCCTCGCTCTCTCGCTTTGTAAAAAAGCAGGCGTACTGCTTTGGAGTTTAGGCAAGTAATTAGTAAAATCTTTTCTGTAGCACAATAAAACCAGAGCGCTTGGCCTGCATATTCCCACAATTTACATACTCGCGGGCATTTGAGAAAACAGGTGGCATTCCCAGTGCATCACTGCCTATGAAAATCATTTGGAAGGCAGGAGGGGAGGGTGCTGGGACCCACTCGCTCCTGCGAGCTATAGGAATGTGCATGAATATATTAAAATGTTTTCGCACAATGCATGTATTTTCCAATGGGAAGAGGCGTCTTCTGGATGAAAGGCGGCTGGCCCAGACACAGGCCTCATCCGAACGCTCTTTCCCACTCAGAGTTTGTTCGCATGGACCAGATAGAGAGGGGGCCTGGGAGGGGAGGAAAGGGCAAGGGTGCTATCTGTGAAGAGTAAATCTTTGTGTGCCTCTTACCCGCTTGCTGTCTGTGGTCCCAGAAAGTCGAGTTATGAGGGAATAGTGTCTGCAGAGGGGGGCAGGAGAGGGGAATCATCAGGACTTTCTGCAAAAGCTTTTGGAGGCATTGCAAACAGAGAGAGGAAATAGGTTGTAATGGAGCATATAGCGCTCTGACTGACGGGTTTCAGGGACTGCAGCAGGAAATGACTGAGAGGGAGCTGGCTATCTTGGGCAGTATTAGCAAAGTGCCTATTAATAACAGAAAACACTCTTGCAGTACTTTTCCAACTTCATCTTATTGTCCAAGAACAGGCTGCTTAATGCTCAGCCTGGGCAATGTATCCAGCTGTTCCTCTCCTTTTTCCGAAAGGGTAATTGTTCCAGGCTGTGCTACAGGTAGAACCCAGCAGTTGCCACTCCATTTCAGTTGAGTACCACATAGCTGTGTTGCCTCCAAAGATGTTGAGTACTTTCAACTTGTAGGGTGTTGAGAACATGTATGGTGAAACTTGTGTCTAGAGAGTGTAGATCAAGGATTTCTTTTCTGATGGACAAGAATTGAAGGAGAGAAGAGAGGGAGATACTGAACACAAGTAATGAATGTCTTGGCTTAGGAGCAGGGTGTGTATGTAGGGAAGACCCTGGGTTCAGCCCCAGGGATACTGTTTTATTTGAGAATACTGGGGCAGACTGCAAAGGGGCCTTGTTGGTGGAAATGCTAGGTTGGTGGCTGGATTTTTTTTTTTTTAAATTTTAAATAATATTGTTTTGGTGAAAATGCTTTTTGAAATTTCTATGGGAAGTGGTATAGCACCAGCATGGTGATCTGGATGCCTGTCTTGTATGTGCTATAGAGCCTTTGTAGAAAGCTCTTCCAGGCAGGCATCCTGTCCAGATGCGTTCTGCCCTGAGGATTTACAAGCCTGCCTGCAGCCAGCCAGAACCATGGCAGTACAAATTTATAGATGCCATGAAGAGCTATTCCAAAGGCCACACAACCCAGCTCAAGCCCCTACACTCCTGAAGGAACTGATCAAACACAGGGTCCCGGAACAAGGCATAACCTATTTACAGAGGAGTAGGAAGAGCTTTACTGAGACATTTTCCTTAGATAAGCTGACTTTCTTTGTCCTTTCTGGACAGAGTCTCTCTGACAGGTGGGAGAGAATGTATTCTCCAACCTGCAAGGAGCTAAACAATTCAGCATCTCAGAACCTTTTGCAAAAGGGTATTCTTGCATGGCAGCTGTTCCTAACATCGATCTGCAGAAGTAGCAAAGCTCTGTAAAATGCTTTTTCTCCCAGCTGGTCTGCACTGGTCATACTGGTGTTGGTCATGGTGCAAAGGTCTCTAGCCTTTTTGTTGGAAACAACCAACTACCCAACTGGCAAGAGGGCTTATTTTTTATTTTTAATTATTGTCTTCCCAGTTCCCTGCTCTCCCCCTTCATCTTTCTGCATTTCTTAAAGAGGCAGTGGAGGGAAAAAAAGCTTTGGTTTTTGTTTGGGAAGGGAGTTAGAAAGGGGGACATGGCCCCTGCAACCTCTCATAGGGGTGTCTTGTCAGGGCGCGGCATGAAGGGCACAAACAGATCATAACCTTTAAATGAAAATGTGATGGAGGGAAGAGATGAAAGCAGTGAAACAAATTAGATACATCTAGAGGGGGTGCTCAACTGGAGAAAATTAGCATTTCTTCCTAATTGGAGTGCAGGGCATTCCATTACAGGGTTTCATTACAAGGAGGGAAGCACTGGGCCTCTTTGGGGGATTCCCCCCCTGCCCTCAGTTCTTCTAGAAGTAGAGAATATATTTGAGACAGAACTGATGAAGGACAGAATTTATCAGAGTGAAGGTTGCAGACTGCTGCTGGAAGAGGAATGATAGTAATGCACTAGTTCTCTGTTTATTAAGAGGAGAAAGTGATGATTGTGTGCCCGTGAAGTCAGGTGCTAGTTGTAGTTTTCCTGAAGGAAACTAAAAAGTTTACAGGAGGCTGCAGGTGATGGTAACTTTCTGATGCTAGTACTTGCTGGATCAAATTTGTAGGCTGTATCTGAAAGTTTGTTTGAAGCATAGGGATATATGTTTTATGACTAAGATCAGTGGAGTCAATTCAAGTCTGCTTTCTACTGCATATCAAGTCCATGCTATGCAAAGCACTTGTTTGAGGCATGTCTGTCTGATTCTGCCTCTAACTAGAGCTGTTGTATCCAACGGGAATTTGGAGATATCCTTGGGAAGGCAATGGCCATCTTCCAGTGCGGAATGTCTTGTGGCTGCACTGGGGCTTGTGCGTAGCTTTGTGGTCCAAATAGCTTGCACCAACTTGAGAAGCAGACATACATGGATGCTCTTTATATGGGCATATTTATGTATAAATGGGTGTTAAGAATAACTTTGAGGGAATTCAAGGGACAAGTTTTTGCATTGCACCTCTGGATTAGGAGGAGAGGGAGACAGTTTCTTTTTTCCAAGCAGGGACTGGATTATTTATCAGTCAGTGCTCTTAGGAGTGGGAGAGAAAAAAGAAGAAAAAAGAAAAGCAGACTTGCTTCAGTCGTGTGGTAGGCAACATATATTGCTCTGCCAATCTATAGTTACAAAATTTCCTGTTCCAGCTCAGGAGAGAGAATATACAAGCACAGGAATGTAGACTGTAGGAAACTGCTGAAGGAAGAGTCCTGTCTGCGCAGAAGGTGATTCCTAGCAGAGTGGGACAAGGTTTATGGCAGCAGTGCTGGGCAGGCTCTGTCATCTGTGTGCCCAGGATGAGGTTACAGATGACATGAATTTACAGAATTCATAAACGTAAATCTGACTCAACCCTTGCTGCTGAATTTGGGCATTTTGACACAGAGCATAGCACAGCCCACAGGAATATCTTCAGGCCTGGAGAAAATACTGTTACAATGAAAACATGGCTCAGAGGTGGGCTTCTCCCATGTTGGGTCTGGCACACATCAGGATGATGATGATTTCTCCTATCCCAGCCTTTTCCAGCCACTTAAGTTCTTGCAAAAGATACTTTGCAAACTGTTTAAAATGAGAAAATGCATCAGTATGACTCCAAATTAGTAAAGCAAACTACGTTTTAAACACTGGGGGACGTAGAGAGGAGACTGGAACAGCACCAGAGTGGCTGGAATCTGGAGAGGAGCAAATAGCTAGGAGGAGATAGTCAGGTTTGAAGGGAAACTGGTTTCTCTGAAGAATGGGAATTTCTTCTCAATGTGTGCAGTTGTGCATCTGGCTTGTGTGCTAATATGCTTGAAATACAGCATGCCAGAATGCCCTTTGCCTGCAGCTAAGCTTCAGCTTCCATGGGTAGCTCGCATCCTGCATCTCTGTGAGTGGAATCAGACACTGGAAATGTGTGGACAGAACTGTGTGGCTATGACTCTCTCCTTGTCTCCATTGCCTCTGTTTTCTTTTTCTTTCAGTGTGAAACTGTTCCAGACTGGAAGGCAGATTGCAAATTCTGTTCCCTCTGTGCAGTATTGCCTGTACTGTGTTCCGTGGTTCACTTTCTAGAATTCGTCAGGTTTTCTCTACCTTCCCTCCCACTTGCACAAAGCACAACTGCTGCAACCACTTTCTTGCTCTAAAGAGATGTTGTGTGTTCATGACATTCCATTCACCATCTCTGCATCTGCCTACATGTGGGATGTACTGCTACTGCTTTGTAGACATCCTGACACTTCACAGATGCAGGGCTAATTTGGGGCCAGGTATAAAGCCAGCGTTTAATGTGCATTGCCCTAATTAGTAAATCCTTGTTCTCTTTCCTCTGAGGTTGAGGTACATGTTCCTCTAAGTCTAGCCGTCCATCAAAGAGGACTTGAAATGAGGCCCTGCTGTGGTTGGTAGATACGGGGAGCTAATGAAGAGAGAGAGCCCATTTCCTTTGAGAAGAGAGACCTGTACCAAGGTGATTGATAGTCCAACAGATTTATTGGTGTGGGGGCTGGATAGAGGCTTGCACACTGGAAACCAGCAGCTTGTTTTTTTCAGGGGAAAAAGAAGTCTGGTGGTCATCTGTGTATGTACCTCTTTCCCCTCCTCCTACTCAAAAAAAAAAAAAAAAGAAAAAAAACCCAACCCAAACCAAACTAAAGAAAGAAGTGAAGTGATAAGAGGAAGCAATTACAGACTAATCTGGGCCAAGCAGCAAGTGCTACTATTGCTGTGCTTGGTCTCTGCCTCCTGGTGCAGCTGTCTTAAGGTTTGCGCCTGTGCTTTGTTCAGTGACCTGCTTTGCCTGTCCAGGCTGATTTAATGAGGGATGGGGATGGAGCAGAACCATCTGATGGAACAGGATTTCTCTATTTTCTGTCTTGTGCAGAACATTGATTAACGTATGTGGCCTAGAGCATGTTTTCCTTTTCCATATGCTCCCCCTGGATTTTCTCCTCATTGACAGGGGAGAAGCAAGGGAGCCTACTCCAGAAATTAGAAAAGCAATAATGTTTCTCTAGTATCTGTCCTCTGATGGTCCCAGAGCAATCTGGGAGCATGGGTTGTGTGCAGACCACTTCAGATAAGTTTGTAACCTGTCAAAGCAAGGGCTTCATGCTCCTCGTATGTGATGGAAAATGTCAGGTACTTTAGTAGTATTGAATGCAGGTGAACAGTGCTGTTCCCACTGTGCGATGGCTCTGTCCTCTGCTTCCCAAACTATGGTTTGTGAGACCCTGATGGTCCTCAGACCTGTGTTTGCTCTAGCTCCCGGAATGAAGCCAGTGATACGGATCCCTGACGGTCCTCAGACCTGTGTTTGCTCTAGCTCCCGGAATGAAGCCAGTGATACAGATCCCTGCTGGTCTAGGAGTGACTGAGACTGGTTGAAGCCTCAAAGCTTGGAGCAACCATTTAACTCTAACCTGCCTCAGAAGGGGCAATGAACCAACAGGATCTGAAGAGGAGATACAGCAGAGGAACACTCCTCTGTACCAAATAAATGGCTGCATTACTCATTTGTAACTTGTTTTTGTGGTCTTTCCTCATGTTTGGTCCCAAGTCAAACACTCAGCAGAAGTTATTGATATTTGATTGCCTTCATTAGCCAGTTTTGGTAAAAACAGCCTGAAAAGAAATGGAGAGTAGGATGGTCGTGGGTAAACTTGAGTGTGGAAGTGTTATTCACCAAATCCTACAATAGTAGAACTAGAGACATTTGAAATTACTAGGAGATTGCTTCAAAATGGACAAAAGATAGTATTTCTTCACACAGTTTGTCATGAACTTCCTGCTCCAGAAGGTTATGGAAGTGGATGATGCCAGCAGTTTTGAAAGGGATTTGACAGATTCATGGATAGCAGGTCCATAATGAAGGACTAGATGGGGATACACTTTCTAAAATCCTTCATATAGCAATTGTGGATGCTGGGGCAGTACAAAGAGAATGGCCACAGAAAGTTGCCAGGTTTACCAAGTTTACATGTTCTTTCTAAACAGCATCTTTTAGTACCACTGCTGGAGACAAAACAGTGAGCTAGATGGGCCATGGCTTGACCAAGGTGGGCATTTATGTTCTTTGGCAATGGTTGGTCAATCTATCAATCCATCTACCCCAGTGTTTGGTTTCCAGCAGTGGTCAGTAGTAGATGTCTAGGGAGAAGGGTAAGAAACCATACTAGTGCAAAAATATTCTTTCCTGCCTGTTCCTTCCTAGCTTCCAGTGAAGGAGAGGTTAAGGTTCCCCTGGCTAGAGCTTGCACCTGGACCAGTGTTTCTTTCATATTTGTAGAGGCCAGCTCTGTGAGCAGCTCATCTTTTCTTTCTGAACCTGTTACTGTTCTGGTCTTCATAGGCTCCTTTCCAATGTAGTGTTGTGTTCTGAGGAAGAAACACTTTGTTCTATTTTTAAACCTTTGGCCTGACCATGTTATGAGGGTATACAGTGAATGATTCTTCTCTCTGGATACCCTCTGCTCTGTTGATGATTTTAGTATTTTTACCAAACCACCCCAATTCTAGTATCAATGGCCTTGTGTGAAGCAGTAGCAAACCACCAGTGTTGCAAGTACTTGCTGGCCAGTTGTTATTTACAATGGACTTCACCTGTAGGTGTCTCTGAGATGTGGTAAGCTCATCATTTCCTCACAGTGCAGCCTCTAACTGGAGTCCACAGAGATGCAGTCTAACCTGAATTGACGGCCATGTAATTGGATCTTGTGTATCCACATGATAAAGATCAGTGACAGCTTCAACTGGGACACTACTAACTTGCTGCAGAATCAAATACTGACACTTTAATGTGCTCATTGCACTGGAGGATGTGTGAGCGAGCTTGGTTCTGGCATTTCTTTATGTGGGTGTTTGACTTGCCAAGTCAAAATGGTTCTTTTAATAACTGTGGTTTTGGATGAGATTTCCTAAACTCACAGAGTGCATGGGAATAGGGCAGGACATAGAAAGGAAAGGAGGAAACTGTGGTTTTCATGCTCCTGCCTGCAAAGCTGCCTGTGTATCTAAAGCTTCCAGACTTCTGTTCCTTGAAGTGCTGGAGGACTGACTGCCAGCAGGTTGTCCTGTTTCACTTGGACAGCAGCTTACTAGGGGGCAGAAGCCAGTGTAGTACTTCATATTTCTTTATCAGATATTTCTTTATATCAAAGGATGTGTTTTAGGGAATCCTCTGTTCCATTGCAGACTTGGGAGATGTGTGGCTGAAGGGACTTCTCAATCCTTCTGAGTGAAATCCTTTCCCTCCTACTCCATTGTCTGTGTCTTTTTTTTTTTTTTTCCCCAGTATATTGACATTAAGCATTGTAATAAATTATTACTCACCTTCTTGCCTTGTCCTTTCCCTGTCTCTACAGAATCTATTTTGCCTGATCCCTTTCCTGTCTTCATCTGGCTAATCTCAATTATCAGTGAAATTCAATAGTTCTTGTCCTGCCTTGCAGCCCAGCCTGATTACAGGTACTGAAGATGATAACTTATGCTGTGAACTTTTTTTGTTGGATATTGTTGTCAGGATCGTTTGAGCTCTGGCTCCTGCAAAACTTTTTCAGTGGCTTTTTGCGCAGTTCAGGATCTGTGTGGGAGGTGGCCACTGAACATCCTTATGCCTTAGACATGCGTTGTCTGGTTGTTTAATGAAATCTTGCGTGCCTTTCTCTGCATGCAGGGCTGGGGCTTTCTGGTGGTGACTAGTGGGTTTTGTTTCTCACTCTAGTGCTTGCTCACAACCAAGCCTGCCCTGAACCTGCAGATGGAGGGCAGGGGCTTTGTTTGGGATCTTGGTCACTTAGGGGCAAACAGATGAAATGCTCCAAACAGTATGAAAAGCCTGAAGCAAGTCATATTGCATAGAGTGGAGAGCTGGGGAGGGGGAGGCTGCCCAGAGCTTTAAAGGCAAGTGAATTTAGGTTGTTGCAAGCGTGTCTGTGTTGGGGCTGGAATGATGAGAGCAGGAAAGCTCTAGGAGTCATTTCATGGCTGAGTTAAACACAGATGAGGCTTTGCTTGCCTCCTCCACAGAGCACCTGTGTCTCCATGCCTCAGTGTCCTGGAGCTCTCTGTGTGCAGCATGTGCTACATATACACACTTCTCCCCTTTCACCTTTCCAGGTCTTTAGCTTCTTAAACCCGTCTGAGCATTATTTCATACTCCCTTGCTGAATAACAAATTGAGACTTCGTTTGAATTTTTTTTATATCATAGAGCTGAGGAGGAAGATCAGGCACTCTGTTTTTAAGTGATTTGGCTTGTTTCCCTTGTAAGCATGAAAAAGGAACAGCTCCTGCCTCTGTATGATGTGGAGAAAGCACCTTCCCACAAGGGCAGCAGTTCTAAAAGTGTACATTTGAGAAGTCCTCTTCTTCCTCTCCACCCTCATAACTTTGAAAAAAATTATCCTGAATTGGGAAGTTTGAATTTGGTATACGTGTGTGTGTATGTTTATGGCAAAAGGAATAAGAAAAAAAGAATTTGTGACTTGTGGCACCAGGAAAACAGATTCCTTCCCATCCCTACTTTTAAACTGAAACATTCTTGGGTTTTAGTTGTTCTGGCAAACCTGAAAGGATTCTCCTCCTCCCCCTGACCTCACTGGCATGTGTGGATTGCTTGCTTATTGAAAAGTCATTTTCTGTCATATGTTCTAAAGGAAAAGTTTAGATAAGCTGTCATCATATGTATGCATTTTTAAAAGAATACTTGTTAACTGAAAACTCTGCCAGTCACGTCTGAAAGTATATTGGGATTGGCAGTCCTGAAGCTTAAAAAAGAGAAAGGAGATACTTTTAAAATAGGAGAGATCTTGCAGCGTGATTCCTTAAGCGTTTTCTGCACATGAGCATGTGTTTAGATTTTTGTCCAAAGCAATGACAGCTGGACTATTTACTTAAATCAATTCTACACATCCCTTTGTTGTAGAGTGTGGGGTTGTAAGAAGAGAAAGCCCTGGACACTCTAAGGTTTGTGATAAGGTATGACCATAGGCAACATTCCATGTCTTCTCCCGCTTTGAAACTGGCCTGGTCAACTTGGGTCTGCTTATTTATTCTTCATGTCTGCTGCTCAGATGCTGGCATTGATTTCATGGCAAGCATATTTTGTTCAGAAGTGTCAAAAGGTTGTTTTAAAGGAAAAAGTCTTGAGCATTGATGAGCTGAAGGCACACAGGATCTAGCTGAACTCATTTCCGTGGCAAGTACTTAAAACGTTTTGGGTGAGGCTGCAAAAAAATTGGACTGAAATTGAAAAATGGACCTTCCTGTTGGAGTCTTGAGTAAAATGCGAGAGATGTAAATGATCTGAAGAGAAACCAGGGTATTGTGGGACGGAACTGGGCAACTTCTCCAGTTTGCCACCTGCTGCAGCATTGAGTCACAGCTGTGTGTTTTAGGCAGCTCAGAAATTACAAGTCTGTGCCCTAGGGGTTGTGCTGCCTGTCTCCTTGCTACATATTGAGTTTCTGAGGATCTCTTTTACTTCTTGTCAGGATCGTTCTGACTGAATCATCTCCTAGGGCTTGCTCAGCACTCCTGTGTAACTGGTGCTCTGATCAAAGTGGACATCTTTTCACTTGCCTGCTTTCCATTTGGTTGTCATTGCAGAATAAGGACCAAGCTTTTAGATTGTCACAGTTCTTGCTTTCCAGTAGTATGCTGCAATCATAAGGGATGCAAGATGAGTATTTTCAAAATATAACAACATAAAACCAAAAAGGCCTCATTGCACTGGAGCTGTGATCAAGTCAGCTGAGCAGGTTTGTCTACAGGCCTGGAGCTGACCAGCCAGGACAAGGATTTCTATTCTGATGGCAATGGTGATAATTCAAAGAAAGCGTAGATCCTAATAAGTCCTGAGAATCAACAGAGGTACCATGCCACAAGATGCCTGTTTCTGGCTTGTGGGACAGCTGATGCCAAAGTCTGGTGTGACACAGGAGCAATACACCGGAAGTCATGTGGTTTGGTAAACGCACGTGCAGCAGGTTTCCTGGTAGATTTTGCAGAACCAAAGGCTTGTAGCAGAAAGTGAGGTGGAATAAGTGAGGTCCCATTATGAAAAACAGTTTTGCTTTGCTAACGGGTAATGGCTCAACAAAAAGAGAACCTGGAGCTTTCACTGCTGTCCTCCTGATTCTGCTTGTTGCCTCACTTTTGGGGCAGATGCTGGAGGAGGTGAATGATTCTTCTGTGTTTTTTCTCAGCAGTAAGAGTTGTCACTCTGTCCTTGGCACAGTTGTTGCTATCCTGTCTGGGACCTGCGATGTCCAGTTTCTTCTCTGCAAATCTGTTGCCTGCCTTAATCTCAGTGCCAACGTAGTAGACTAGAAATCCTGTCCCGGGAGTGTAGGCTACACTCGGCCTTCAAGAATCTGTCATGCATCGCACCTCTTTACATGCTTCTGTTGTGCATCACTGGATCTCTTTTACCCCCTTTTTTGGCATCCTGCACTACCCTGTTCCATGGGCCGGGAGAAAGATGCCTGACATAAGCTGAGCTCCTCGGCGCGTGTCCCACCGCTGACGGTGCCCCTGCTCTGCCAGGCAGGGCATCCTACTGCAATCCCCTCCTCCTGCTCGCCCCAGATCAGAGCCCCTGAGAGGTCTTTGTCCGCCTGTTGAGAGCAGCCCCTGTCCCGCCATTCCCACATGACGCACCCTCCCCAGCAGTTCCCTCCCCATTCAGCAGTTTGGGCTGAAAGAACCTCGGCTAATTACGCTGGGTTGAAAATTACCACTTTGCTGCGTTCTCCTGCTGCCTGGCCCATTTGTGTGGGGCCTGTAGTTAGAGGGAACAAAGTCCCCCCTGTGGAGCCAGGCAGGCCCCAAGTGTGAAGCTACAGGTACAAGCAAGAGGGGAATGAAGGGAATAATTACCAGCTTCTCCAGGTGAAAGCCCTGTTAAAACTTCAATAAGCCAATTAGGGGCCAGGGTGTATGTGGGGGGAGAGTCTCCCCCACCTATAAGTGATTCCCACCAGGCAATTAAGAGAAATCATTTCACAGAGGGGAGGGTAAGAAATGGCTCTTAGAAATTGTCTTGGGATAGGGGGGGCCTGAAACAGCACAACTGCTGTAGTGGTCCTCGTGTACTCCAACCTCCTGGCTCACTGTGTGGCCTGAAAGTGTTGGTGGGACTAGGGGGAGAGGGAGGAGGGAGGAGAAGTGGCAAAGAAAAAGGAATCGCTGGAGCTTTACACCTGGGCAAGCTTTGAGAAAGTGAGGGCTGGAGTTCAGGGCTTCTCGTAAGGCTGTGTGTGGGCCCAGGGCACTGAGCTTGAGGGGGACGCTGAATGTGAGGATGTGGGTGAGGGTCAGGCTCAGGGTGTCTTCCACCTTGCGGGGGAAGGCTGATGGTGTCAAGTCCAGAAGGGAGGGGATAGGTGCTGGGTGTAAAGGCTAGAGGTGGGTGAGAACTGTGTGCCGGGCCTTCAGGTATCTGCCTGATGTTTGCTGGTCTGAGGGTGCCCTGCCTTCTCCCAGGGGCAGATGGTGTCTCATGTATCTCATCCATGGGCCACATTTTGCTGCTGCTCTGCTAGCAGCTTCACCCATTTCTTCTTTTCAGTTGGTTCCAAAAAGCCAGTGGATTTGCTCAAGATAGAGGTTTTTATGAAGTCACCTTGCACTTCCTTTGCACTGTATTGCAGATGGCATGTGCAGCTGTTGGGGGCAGAGTGTGCTGTCTGGTGGATACCTAGCAGGAGTCTTGCCAGTCTGTATTTGAGTGGCTACTCTGGGGAGCAGAGCAAGAGTAGAACGTAGGATGAAGTTGCTGCAGATTGCTGAGATCGCTCTAGTGATGTTGTAAGGGAGAATGCATAGTGTAATTAAAGAAGTCCAGTACCAGCTTTGGTTATTTCACCTGCACTTGCAAAAGAAGAAGAAACAATAATAAACTCTCTGAACTCCTCAAAACACAAGTGTAACCTTAGTAGCAACTTTCTTTGCCTTTCTAATGGCATAGCTACTGAAAATGAAAAATGTCCTGTGAGGTTTTATTCTGATTACCGATAAGCTGAAATAACCTTACTGTAGTTGTTTTTAACTACCTAGCCTTGGACTGGCCTGGAAGTCACTAGACTTCAAAGTTTTCCTATTTTTTTTTTTTCCCTCTTTTTTTTCTTCCCAGAAAGTTTTCTGTGGTAGGACTGGAGAACTGTATTTCTTGCGCAGCCCAGCTTTTAGACTCAGAAGTGTTTTCTCAGCAGAGTCATGTTTCTTTATGATTTGGCTTCCAAGATGTAACCCCAGTAGATGCCTGCAAAGAGAGCTCTGTTCATGGAAAGGCCTGGTAAGAATGCAGAGACAAAACAGTTTTGGCATGGGCTTTCTGCCCCCCTTGATGTTTGGTACGTGTTGTTCAGACCAGTGCCCAAGTTACATACTGGATTACATTTCTTCTATGGTTTAGGAGTCTCTTTTCTTGCAATAACAGTAATGACTTGATCATCAGTTGGGGATTGAGTCTGGAGAGAGCTAGGGACGCAGAGACCTCTGTCCCAAACAAGTGTTCCATGCCTGGCAAGCCCAGATGTTGGGGAGCAAGGAAGCATGATAAAGAGTGTTGGATGTATCATGCAAATAAGTATTTTACACTGTTAAAAACAGGTTATCAAGCCTTTCCCTTTAATGAAGGAGTAGGGCTCATATCAACTCAGTAGAAATACTTGTGCCGTCGCAGAGGCAGTTCTGTTTGAGATTTTGAAAAATGACAGCAGAGCCATGAAAATCACTGTTTGAATATCCCTCTTGTATGGGAACACCCAGGACCCTCAATCAACTTTATAGAGCTAGTCTGAGTGTGGTCCTGTTCTGGACATTTACTTCTCCATAAAGACATGTGTCATGTGGAATATTGGGGGAAGGAGGGTGATGTTTAGATGCCAGCAGCCCTAGGAACATCAGGATTGTAGGTGGACGCACTAGTTTCTAATGAAGGGTATTTTCCTGTTCAGTGCTGCAGTGTGGAAGAGGCCTGTGTGCATTTGTCTGTCCTGTCTGGAATCTCTGTCTTAAGTTGTTAAGCTCAGTTTTTCTCTGGGATTATGTTCTGTATCTGGTTGCATGTTTTCACAAACCTTACCTGCTGCAGGGCTGACAAAGTGATAGTGAACAAGATTATTGGGATGACTGGGGCAGACAATATAGAGTGGAACTGCAAAGCAATGAAGGCAAGATGAAGGTGTTTTGTTTGGGTACCTGCTAATCAGCTTGCTAGAGTAGGGGTGATCCATCTGCCATGCTGGGTATTGGGCCTTTGGGGCTAGTAAAGGCTTATTCTGTTCTTCAGCCTGTGGGTCTCTCAAGTCTAGAGCAAGACGTTGAAGTTAGAGGCCAAGACAGAGGGTTGGAGAGGTAAATCTCGGTATTCCTTCTACCACGAGGCATGCAGTAAGTGATGTGGGAGACAATGATGCGAGCATTTCTTCTATCAGAAGCACTGGAGTTCTGCCTCAAATGTGAGGCTTCAGTGTTTCAACTCAGCATCTCTACAGTGCTCTTCAGTACAGAATGCAAATGCCTTCTTTCTGGGGACCACTTTCTGGTGCTCCACTTGAGGCTCGAGGTAGCATGTGCATGAGCTATTTGTCTGTCTGTGCCTGTGTCACTAATGCTCCGTGTTAGGCCATGGCGGTTCCTCTTGGAGCAGCAATGGTTGTAAATGTTGTGGTGTTTATGCAGCTGTCTTTATGCGTTTTGTTTTCTCTCTGTGTGGAGTCCCTGGTGGGGAGTGGCAGAGCTCTTCTGTACTTTCTCTGTGGGCAATACATGGTGCATATTGTGAGCACAGTTCAACCCTGAGCTGGCTGATGCCCTGAGGGACACTGCAGCATGCACATGAGGCTCAAGGAACAAGGAGCAAACGTGCCAGCACTTTCCAGTCTGTTTATGGTACAAGCTTGGTCATTTGCCTCCAGCTGCCAGTTCTATTTGGCAATGTTATTCAACACTGAACAAAGATGAGGCTATGCTGCAATGGGCCTCTGCTTGCTTAGGGGAGCTCAGTCCTCTTATTGAGTCCAAATACAAGACTATCTTACGTGCATGCAAGCAGCTGGGCCCAAATATAAGCTCAGCTCCAGAGCACTCTAGAAACAATTCTTTGTGCTGAGTCTGGAGTAGCACAGGGACTTGAGACTGCCAGCAGACTCCTAAAACCAGGCTTAAACAAAGTGCAGTGTGGATATCCTTGAGCCTCAGACAGCAGCCACCAACACAGAAAATGTTTAAGTCAGTTTGATGGATGTTGTTTTGTTTTCCTTGCACTGAGAGTCTGGAGTTGAATCATTGCATGGCAAGGATGCGGAAAGAACCTGGTGCATGGGACTGGAAGGGTGGGAAGGTTCTTGAGGACTGAGGAATATGGAAAGACCCTAGCCTGGAGCCAAAAGCCAGAGGGAAATTGCAGAGCTGTTGTAAATTGGATACAACCTGCATTTGTTATTTCAGGCTTCAGACAGCTACATCATGTGTCATTGGCTTCTTTAGTTTTTCCGGTCTTACCATCTTCTAAATAGCCTTCCACTCCCCACATTCCCTGTTCTGGAAAGTTTTAATTTTGGCCCATTAACAGTGGCCGGATTTTTGGTGCAACTGCCTTACCTGCTGATTTTTGTTCAGTTTGCTGCTACTGAGTAGTTAGTGTATAACTCAGCTGTCTTGACTGATTTCTGAGACAATGAAGGTGCTTGGTTCAGTTCTCTGGTCATCCTGCAAGAGGCACAAAGTAGGGCTAAAGGAATCGATCTGGGGTAGCGAAGTAGAAATACCAGCCCTGCATGCCCACTCGGTCCTGGTTTTGTCCAGCATTGCCTGAATCAAAGCTGGGTGGGACTTCTTGCATGTTTGTGGTGCCTGCTTTCTCATGGAGAAGAAAATGCTCAACTGATGCTGTGGTGATTTTTTTGTGTGGTGTGTGTTTTTGGGTTGGTTTTTTTTTTTGGTGCAAATTAAATACCCCTGAGGAAGGAGCACCCACTTCCCTGAGCTGTCTCCCCCCCTTTGTGTGTGTCTGTCCTGGTGGAGAAGCCTCATACTGGAGGTGCCAAAACTCTATGCGCTGAGTTTCCGACCCCCTCCTCTCCCCTTCACAATGTTTTTACTGTTACATCTGCTCCCCAGCCTCCTGGGCTCTTCAGCGGGGGCTCCATCAAGTTTGTGTGACCTTAGCACCGTATTCATGCTGGAGGAGTTACCTTCCATAATGATGTCAACTGATGAGGTTAGCAGGATGGTGGCGGCCACGATAAGACATGACATGTTCTAATGATTCGCCTTAGCGAGCTGCGTGTGTGTGTTGGGGGGGCACAGAGGGGCTTGGAGAGGGGAGGTGGGGGCCCCACAGGTGCCGACAAAGACTTTGACCTTTGCTGCTATAATATCAGTGTTTCACAGGCAGGGCGGTTTGCTAACCCACTTTCAGCCCATCAAAAATTGATTTAATTGCAATTTTTTCCCCCAATTAGGAGCACTGGAGCTTAACTAATTGGAGTAATAGAGAGTAATAAGGCTCTGATAAAAAGCCTTCCTCTGCCTCCTTTGTATCTTGTGTCATCGCCTGTCAGAGGTCAGAGAGCTTGCATATTCTATTAGGCAGAGTTGCCTTCATTTGTACAAATTAGTTTACCCAACAGTAATTAAAATGCCAGTGCGGGTCGGGGAGAGCTGAATACAATTGATGGGCACGTTGGTGAAGGATTTGACAGCTCTGGTGGCCGCCCTTGCCAAAGCGTGTCAGTGCTGAATCAAAGGCTACACAAACCCACAGACCCGTGTGTTTAACCCGCGGCACCGTCAGCACCAACTGCTTTCTCTCTTCTCCACTCTCCGTTTTGGACTTGCTTTCTCTTCTCCTTCATTTCTCATCCCACTTAAGACTTTTTAAAAAAGATGTTTCCCATCTTTGAGCTGTCCTTTCTGTTGATGGCTTTCATAACGCTGCTACCAGCCCCCCTGTCGTCTCCCTCGGTACTCCCCCTCGTCTTCCCCCCCGCCTTCCACATTCGCAGCTGCAGGGCTGTGTCAAGTAATAACTTCTTTGTTTCCCGGTCCGATGAATCTCTATGTATAATAGTCTCCAAAATGGAACAACGATGTCCCATTCCAGGGGGCGGGGGAGCGTGCGAGGAGGAAGGAACAGGCTCTTGCACGTGTCAAGCAGATTCTGGATTTGAAATCCCCGAAGAGCAGAACAGGACTTGAGAAGCAATCTGTTTACAGTACAGGGGAAAGGTGCAAGCCTGGGGCACAGGGGAAGCTGAGAGAAAAGAGGTTGGAAAGGGCCTGTTTCAGCCAGGTTCCTTCAATGACTTTGCATTGTTGGATTCCCAGCTCAGGCAGTGCCTGCTCTGGGCTGATGGTGAGGAAGGTATGTGTTGTACAATGGGATTTGTGTCTCTGGAGCTAAGACTGTCTCCAAGCCTCATGACAAACAGCATCTTTCCAAAAGGACTGTTGGGCAGCTACATCTTTCCCTCTGGTTCATCCACATCTGGCAACGTTCTGTCCACGATGGGGTAAAGAGGGATGCTACAGGTGGAGTGAAACTGTGTAGCTGGCACCTTGGGAGCAGGCATGGGATCATTGCAGCTGGACTGTAGCCAGAGCACTGCTGCTGTTGCCAGAAATGCCAGGGGATCTTCAACAACCACAAGTCGGTCAGATGGAAAGAAGTTCTTGTGTTTCTTCCAACAGCATTGCCAGGATGTGTGTTCTCTCTCATCTCCTGGCCCAGCTTCTATTGTGGGGGAATGATCTCTATTGAAATGTCTCAATGTCTGTTCTGTAGCATAGAGGAGGTCTGCCTTCAGGAGAAGCAGTTTTCTTTTTTTCTTTTTTTCCCCACTCCCCCCTTTTCTCAGTTGAAAGTTTGAAATGGGAAAGAGAACATCAAAGTATCAGATGAGTTGGAAAATGCCTTGCTTTGGACAACAAAATCATGCTGTGCATGAAATGTGTCTCAATGCTCTGCAAAACCATTGCCTTCTGGTACAGCAGAGGTGGAAATTCCATGTTGTCTTGCATGTTTTTACCTCCTGGGGGATCCCTGTGAAGATGACATGCCCTGTTATGGAAGCCCTGCAACAGTGCTCTTTCTCCCATTGAAGGAGCCTTTTGGAGAAGCCGTGTAGTCTTGGTACCCAGCAGGTTTCACAGGGCAGAGGAAAGCTTAGTAGTGAAGGGACTTTGCACCTCTGAGGCCATATGAAGATTGGACACAGTAGTTTTTATGAAGCTTGTATATGCATCTGGTCAGTGTTTGTGTACATCAGTAGTATCGTATATACTTCAGAGAGATGGGTTGTCCCTGCCACAATATATATCGGGTATCTTGTGCTCTCTTCTTCCCCATTTAGTCTCTCTTCAATCTCTCTGACTCCTGAAAACGTTGTAGGCAAAATAAATGATAATAACGTAGTAACTCAGCTTGAATTGTTTCTTTTGGGCAGCTGGCAAGAACAGTTTTGAAGATGTTGCACTTCTCTAGGTCAGATTTTTGGTATGTGCTCTGTGCTTCCTAAGACAAAAAGTCTTGTTGAAGGTAAACTGGAAGAAGCAAACCTGGTAGAAGTCTTCAGTTCTGCTGAACAATGTCTCAAGTTTTGGAGCCGAGCTTTACATGCTTAGCTCCAACTTACATGTTGTTTTAGACCAACCAAAGCTGACTTGTGTTGCCCTTTTGCTTGGACTGAAACTGTTACCTCCGCGAGGTTCCCAGTTATGAGAAGCCTGAGGGTTGAAGGTATGTGCCTGCAGACCAGACTCAAGGTGAGGGGTCCTGTATGATGCCCCAGGAATCCAGACTTCCAGGTCAGTTCCCTCCCAGGCTTTGACAATTTCTTATTGGTACTACTTCTTGTGCATGTCTTGTGAATGCTGCTTTCTAATCCTGGCAGTGAAGGTGCCCCACTCTTCTGGGAGAAGTGTTATCTTTGCTTGCTAATGGGCTCCAGCCTTTTAAAGATAAGGCCTGCAAACCTGATCCTGCTAAAGTATGAGACAAAATTCCTGTTGACTGAGCGGAGTCAGCTTTACCCAGAAGATACTTGTTTGTGGCCCTGGGGCATGTATGCAATGCTGGAGAGAAATTTCTTCATTTAATGCTATTTTTCTTTTTTTCTTTTTTCTTTTTTTTTTTTTTTTCTTGGAGGGGTTGGGGGGAAGCACTGAGGAAGGAAAGCTGAAGTCCAGAACTGACAGCATGAGTGGGGATTAGACCTTGCTGTTCCTCCCACCTTTTTCTCCCTATTGGTGTGCCTCCATGCTAATTTAGACCTGTGGCAACCATCAAAGCCTTGTGCATACCTTCTGCACAAAGGAGGCCTGTCTCCCACGTGAGGGCGTTCTCTGCTGGGACAGAGTCAGTTTGTCCCCCAAAAGAAAAATCTTAAGCATCAAATTGCCTGCTTGACTGACTCCCTGACTGCTATTATGTTTCTAACCATGGTAATTGGCTTTAGTAGTTATTAATGGATTATGTTTGGGGAGGGAGGGACAGAACCCAACACCTAGCTTTGTAGCTGAGGGACTCCCTGACCAAAGTGCTGCTTTCCAGACGTGGGGTTTGGCCGGTGAGCTGTCAGAGTGGGTGTCTCTTGCTTGTTTTCCTCTGAGATGGGAGACACTGGCAAGAGGGAAGTGTTCCCTCTTGTCCTGCACTATGGTGGAGGGAAGGCAGGTGTTGAGCAGAAACCCTGTTTCCAAATACAAAATGCTGCACACTTTCCTGATTGGTCTTCATGGCTGCTGGACAGCAACAGGAATTGGCTTTTCCTTAAGCTCTCAGACTTTGGCCAGGGACTTCCATGGAGTGGAAATGTGTGCACACTGCAGCATCTGTGCAGAGCGCCCTGTGCTACAGGCACATGAGGCCAACTGCATGTGCACTGCCAGTGAACCTGGGATTTTGCATGTAAGACAGCCTAATTGGAGAGACTCTGAAATAGCTCTGGTGCTGCAGGCCTTGTCTGGCCCTAAAGGGCAGCTGAGGGTCACAGGACTTTTGGACATCTCCAGGTATGTGAGTTTAGGTAGAAGGGATAAAGCCAGCAAAACAAGAGAGCCTTGATAGCTGTAGCTCGTAGGAGTAGGAGTCCTGAGTTCTGGCCCTACTTCCACATAGCTCTTCTCTGGCTTTGACTGAGTTGAGTGTGTGTTCACCACATTGCTGCTGGGTGCCTTGTACCACCAGCAGTAGTGTTTCTCACAGAAGCCAAGGACACTGCAAGAGTCCCTTCCTGGTACAGTAGAGGCTTGGAGACACCTTCTGACTTCCAAAAGAAGAATGTTGTAGAGGATCAGAGATGTTTAAAACCTGCTATTTTTACAGACATGATATTTTGTTCTTATTTTGCTTTCTTCTTTCAGCTCCCATCCTCATGTCATGCTGCAAAAGATGTTGAGGCAAAGTGTAGAGCTGGCTTTTATTTAAAGCAAGCTCCATTTTCTGCATTCATGCCTGCCTTGTTGTGATGACTTAAACAGCTTTGGTGTTTTATTCTTGGTAGCTGCAATAAATATGGCTTTTTGAGAGGTCATTTGTAGGTTACTTAGAAATCTTTGTATGAACTGCTTTCTCTTATTTGGACCGAGGATAAGAAGTTGGCACAAAACAGACAGTGTGGTGTGAAGACGCACAGCACCCATGTTCCCGCTGCTTGATTTTAATGATTTTTTCCTGTCCTATCAACTAGTTTGAGGCCAGTGTCTATCAGGTGACCTCTGGAGCCAGCATGTGCAGCTGGCACATAACATTGCCAAAGAGGACTTTGGAATGGACCCTGCTGGAGAGTGTGAACTGAGCCAAATATTGCTGCAGGAGAGCTGTGCTGCCTGTAATAGAGAGTGATTGAGCACTGGGGAGGGCAACCTGATCCAGCTTTGAAATTGGCCCTGCTTTGAGCAGGCTGGACCCGAGACCTCTGTTCTGTGATTTGTTAGGCCTGTGATGCTGCAGCCAATTCATGAGTGTGCTCAGAAGTTGCCAGCAAACAGAAGTGAGACATGAAGTAGGAAGTAACAGGGAATTTTCCATGGGGTCTTTCTGCAGCTTGCAGTGCTGACTGTATATGCACTGTGCTGACTACTGTGCCAACTGTTTTGAAAATGTTGTTGCAGTTTACAGCTGCTCCTGTTTTAGGTTTTCCCTTTGCATATGCAAACACATCTTTATGTCCTGCCAGTTCTCTGCAGTTGTGACCTGCTGCATCTGGGAAGCTCAGCCACTGGGAGCTCTGCAGCACGTCACCCTTTGCTGCTGCCTGCCCCTTGTGAAATGCATTGAAATATGCTGAAATAGTGTTGGACCAGAATTCAAAGTCTGTCTTGTAGCCTGTTTTCTCTGTCTTGCTCATGCACTGTTTCTCCAGAACATGAGGATTAATACGTGTTTTTTCTTGTTTGCTTTTTTTTTAACAGCTCATTTGTGACGGGGACAGCCTGCTGTGGACACACCTCGCCTCTGAGAATCTGGGACATTGAGAGGTGAGTGAGCTTCAAAGTTACAGCGGGAAGCTTGATGAGAAAAGTTAATGAGAAATGCAGTATTGGAGATACCATAAAATAAGTCCTTTAGTCCATGTGGGCGAGGGATTTTTAAACCTGAGATATGAGATGGAGTGGGGGATGGAACAAACTGTTGTGGAAAGGTGTATTTGGGGGATGTTTCTGGTTCAATAGGGAGAAAATCAACTTTTCTTCCCAGCTTTTCTAGTTGATGGCACAGTCATCCTCTTTTCTTCCCATTACCAACATACAATCCGACTATGCCCATTACACTTTCCTTTTCATCTGTCTTACTTGATGCTTCAGCCTGAGCCAGAGGGGTGAGGAAGGTGACCTGCATCCTCCCGCTCACCCACTTGCCTGTGGTGCTCAGAAGCCGGAGGCAAAGGCAGGCTCTACAGTCATCTTGTCCTGACTGGTGTTTCTCGTAGCTCAGGGAGGTGAGGAGTGGCGACAGGTTATCTACTGGAGTGACTTAGGCATGTTGTCTTCCCTCTGTCTTAATAAGCATCAAGGAGGTTAATTGCTGTGGCCTCTGATTTGGGGCCATTGAGTAGTTCCTGTTGGGTGAAGGTGCTGACCTTAGCAACTGGGGAAAAGTTGGGCTCAAATCCTGATGTGAGACTCAACTGCTGACTAATTTGAAACTCTCAGCCTGGGGGTCTTTGTGTAGTGATGGACACATAGGAAATATTTGGCAGGATTATTGAATGGCAGCTCAGCTTTCCCAGGGCTGGTATGCCCTGGGTAGGAGTGGCACAGCACAGATTATCAAGAGAGCGCTGTCAGGATTGAGGTGAGCAGGTGGGCTCTGGGAGAGGAGAGAGGGGAGCAATGGAAGAAACGGCCTGAGGGCTGTCAGCAGAGCTGTATTTGAGGAAAGGAGGTAAAGGAGGATTGATGTGGATGCAGGCAGGTCTGAGGATAATTACCTTCTAATCTATGGTTGAGGTAGTTTAGATTGTCTGAGTTAACTGCTTCAAATACAAATATAAACCAGTTTCTTTTTCTCTGAAGTAACAAAAATAAAGACTTTGCAAATGATGCATCTCACAAAGGACAAACTAGAGCAGGAAAGACAGTGCCAGTGCACTCAGCTCTGGTGCATGTTTCTCGGTGACCTAGTCCAATGGTGCCTTTGGAGTACCCCAGAAGGATGCAGGCTGTGCTGTGATACCCCTGCCCATCAAGTATTCCGGCTGTTCTTGAATAGAGGCATCTGACAAGGGTGAGGAGATAGGCAGCCCTCTCCCCCCTACTTCAGTCTCTCTGACAGCCTTTCCCAAGCAAGCCTGAAGAGATAATAAAGCTGTGTAGAAAATAGGATTAAGGTAATGAACAGGCACAACGGAGTTTGATCTTTCAATAACGTCAAAGCCTGAGTGACAGGCAAATAAAAAAGCCAAGGCAACCTAGGCCACTGGGCCTCTGTTGCAATGGCTGCAGTGTCAAACTTATTCCCCCCTCTTCACCTGTCACAGCAGGAATGCACTGTGCCACTGGGTCTTTTCCTCTCTGGGGACCTGTGTTGAGCTGGAAGTCTCGTCAGCACGTCCAGGGCAGGAGACTGAGTAGGGAGCATGGCCAGGAAACCAGTGTGTGAAGCTTGATGTGGTCATTCGTAGTGAGTACAGAGCTGTCCTTCCAGGTCTTGACTTCTCCATAAACTGTTCTTCCCAGCAGAGCTTTCAATTAATTTTCAAAGGCTCCAGTGGTTTCCAGAAGCAATCTCGTAGGGAAATGCTATTTCTTCCTTTGAGGCTTGTGCATGTCGTCTCTCTGATCAGACTCCAGAAGTGGGAGAATGGCATGGAAACTCAAAATCTTAGAGCTACCCAGGAATGAAAAGCTCCTTCTGTGCGTCCTAATAACATCTGGCAGACAGAACCAGGCCCCCTGAGTTTGCTGCTTACCCCTTCCTTGTGGCCCCAGAGGGCCAGAATCTGACCCACAGAGGCTGAATGTGGAAAGGACATTATCTCTAAGACCAGAATCCAGGCAACTTTTCTGTCAACAAAACGAGGCAGGATAGAGCGATGCTTAAGATGCATTGTTTAAAACTACAGGATCCTTAGCACCACTTAAATATTTAGTGCTGTCCAAGACCAGTTAGTTCAGATAGCTGGGTTTTTTCTGCATGGGTGTGTGTGTGTAAATAACATTGCAGCAGTTTCTGTGGCATTTTCTTCCCTTGGGGTAGGTGGTCTTTTTCCCCAACAGCTGAGAGGTGGAACATGCTACAAAAGGATTTAAAGCTTAAATAACCTTTTGTGTACTGATCTTCTTAGTTCCAGGCCAGATAAGTCCTTGGCTGGTGCTTGTAGCTGTTGGTCATGGTATGTTTTCGTATTTATGACCTTCGCTGTTCCCTGACCCTGGGGTGGCCATTCTCATCCCTCCAAGAGGAAGGGGATAATGTTTTCACCTGGAAATATGTTCTGGGCTTTGAAAAGGGCTTGGTTTGGTTTGGTGGTGAGGACATTTTTGGTGGAGAAAGGAAACACCTCTTGCTGCAGCCCACCCCCACAACTGTCTTTCATTTCTGACTCTGCTGAGACGATGGTGTTGGATCAAAGCCACAACAGGCAGCAACAAGCAATTGTCAAGGGGAATCTAAAGCAGAGGAATGACCGCATAATGCAAAGATGCTGTCTCTGATGGCTGAAATTCCAGCTGCTGCTACACCTGGCCCTTTCTCCTGTAATGAAGGAGGATATTTTTTTTTCCCCCTTATGCTTTTGAAGCTGGCTAACTGCACCTCTGGAGGACATATCTTATCCCACAGGTGCTAAATTGTGCCATCTGATTGCTTTTAGACGTGAAGAAGTTGCTGTGCACTTATTGCCACTCAGGATCAAACTGTGTATGGGGAGGGGAGCTGTGGATAATGTAGGTGATTAGAAGCCTGCTTAGGGAAGGAGAATGATTTGCAGTATGGGCCACTGGATGCTAACCTGTCTCCTTGCATCAGTTGTCAGGCCTTGCTGACTCCTTGGCCTCTTGCAAGTCCCCTCGTCCCTCTGTGCCAGTGAGGGATATGACGGCAGCTGCCTGCCTTGCAGGTCAGGTACTTTTGCTCCCTTTTGTCTTTCCCTGCTCAGACCTTCCTGTCTCATCTGCCAGTGCTAGTGTGTGGCTCAGCAGAACAGCCTGTTAATTCTCTTCCCACCTCCTATTTCCTTTGGGAGTTTAAACTCCTTGGGAGATGAGGATGATGCGCCACTCGGAACAGCTCCAAGGCCAGTATTTGTCATTTGCCTATGGAGAATTGTTGCTCCTCAGCCTGTCCTGGTGGTCTGCATGTCTTTAGGTGAGAAACGCCCCTGCTTCAAGGATGTTTCTCCGTAAGGTAGGGTACTCTAGAGGTCACTTAACAGCAACTCCTGGAGCTATTCTCCTAAGCCCGATGTTTAAAATGGACCAGTGATCGGTCTGGCATGGTAGTCCTCAAGCTGTAAACACTTAGAATGCACAAGTCCTAAATTGTCCTTTCCTGTGACACGACATGACAGATGCAGGGCACGAGAGCTGTTGCGAAAACTGAGCTGAAGTTAGCTATGCCCTGCAAGCCGCCCCAGATCCTCTGCCTTTTAAATATCCAGTCTTTGTCCATCTCCTCCTCTCTTTTGAAAGCATTTTTGGCAGAGTGTTTTGTTTTTAAGAACCCTCTAATTTCTTGTTCAGTTTTTCTCCCTCTCCAGAGCCCTTTGAAAGTGGCTTTACACCGTCACTGACACCAAACTGACACTTTGCGTTTCCCCACTTCTTATCCCTTTATGGCAACAGATGTTGAAATTTTGTATCCCTTTTATCTGTCCCTCTTTGCCCTCTTCCTGTAATTAGGTTTCCCTTGTTAGCAGTACAAAGTGGCCCGGTTTGCTGCCTGGCCTTTTGAGCCATTGTGTCTGAGCACATTTTTTTCCTCCTCTTTCGGAAGAGTTCCTTCCCCCTTAAGTAATAGGCAGGGTGTGGGCCAAAGCTGTGGCTGCTTCTTGTTTCTTTGTTCTCCATTTATCTCTGCCACCTATTTCAAAGAGATGGGGAAAAAATAAATAGAGAGTGCATGGAAGGGGAAGATACAGAGTTGCATTTCTTGACCATCAGGCCCCCCTGCTTTTCAGGTGTGCAAGACAGGTGCCTTTGCAAGTTTTGGGGGGGTGGGAGGTAGAGGATTCATGAGAGTGGCTTGAGAGTGGAGGAGAAGGGAGATTCAGGTGTGTGGCTGGTGCCCTCAGCAGAGGGATGGAAAGGAGTCCTTCAGGGCAGCTACTGAGCAGGTTAGTAATCTGTATTTGCCTCTAGTGCTATCACATTGTGCTTTTTCTCTTTGAGAGCCAGCATGAGCATTACCATCATAAGTAGCTGGCTGAAGTTTGCTAACCTGCTGCTGCTTGATCTCTGGTATGTCCTTCCATGGGACCCTTGCTAGGTTACATCTGTCTGTGCAGTGGGGTGGGCAAGAATTAGTTGCTATCTTTCAAATTTCAGTGTGTGTCAATCTGCATCCACTTTGGCTCTTTAGAGCCATTGAGAGAGTGAACGTGAGCAACTGTCAACAGTTTTGTTGCTTTAAAACTTGGGCTCGCTGTGCTGTTCTTAAACAGCAAGTGTAATTTGACAGTTGCAGTGTATGGCACTGAACACCCTGGCTAGCTGATCACTACTGATGCTTCCCTGTTTAAATCGGGCTTTGTGTCCCGTTGTGCTCAGGTTTTTTAAGTAGATTAATGAGAATCCGCAGGTCTAGTTCTTGGTTATAAAGCTTGCTAAATGTTTTCAACAAAAGTTTCTAATGTAGAAGCTTGGCACAAAGATGCGCAAGCAGACTTCTTAGCATTGTGTTCTAAAACAAGTTCTGTAGAAGGTAATTACCTCCACAGCTTTGAACTCCAAGGTTTAAACAAGTTTGAGACCCTCTAATTTAATAACAAAAGGAGGTTGTTGGGCAAAAGGAACAAACGGATTCAGAACTGGAGTTGCTAGATCGAAAGGAAAGGTAACTGACTCCAAGTGTGGAGAGTCTGTTTCACCCAGGTGTTTAAGCTGGATTTATCCAGTCACAGAGAAGTGGGTGGATATGTCTGGTAATAGGAGAGACAAGTGATAGCAAATATTATCCTGGCACTGATAACATTTTCACAGGATTTGAGGGCAGAAGAATCATACTGTGCTGTAGATGCAGAATCCCCTCTCCTGCCTTGCTTTTCTGTAGATTCATCATGCCAAGGAAGCTCTCTCCAGGCTCTGTGGGAAAGATGTTCCCTATTCCTTTCAGGATTTGGTTTCTTTCTCAGCATCTCTGTCTTGGCTGAACAGAGTTTTGAATCACAATAGCTAATCCAAAACTTGTCCAACAGTGAGCTGAACAGCTTTCTGGGCTGTGCTTACATCAGGTAAGTGAATGCAAATGTGTGCCTTCTGCTGCCTTCACTCGCTGCAGTGGGATGATCCACAGGTAGTTGCCCTTCCTTAGTTGGCTGCTTGTTCTCTTTTCCTGAGGCTCTCATGTTTGATTTTTGCTGTGCTGTTTTCCCATCCTGTCCACAGATGGCTTTGATTACTCTTTTCAAAGTATCAATTCTGGATATTCCCATTTACATGTTCTTTAGTTAATCAGGAGCAGAAATGCCATGCCATGCCTTCTTTCTGAAATTCAAAGGAAATAGGGTTGGTGAAGTGACAAACTGGGATCTGTTGTAGGGGAATTCTTGTCTTCAGGTGGGCCCTTCTGTGGCCTGTTCATATTAAATCAGTTTGGCACGATGACTGTCTTTGGATTTCTAATTTGGTCCTTGGGAACCATTCCCTCTGCAGTAAGGTAGGTAAGATGGAGAACTCAGATGTAGATCCAAGCAAAGGGAAAAGCAGATCCTTCTTTATGGAGCTGGCAATCCTACTTGTGACTTGGGCAGCAAGACTAGGTATAAACAGGTCTCCTGCCTTCAGGTGTGAATTAATCACTAGACAAGGCCAGAAGGAAAATCCTACCCCAGTTCTGCAGCTCTGAACTGCACGATTTGATTTCCTTGCCTATGGCCAACTTCTTGAGCCAGTGCTGGAGAAAGCTTGCTGCTGCAGGGAGCCCCTGAAGTGGCAGTCTCTTGGAATACTGTTCCTTTTAGCAGACTTTGTTGTGTTCAGAGCTGTCTCCTGGCTATAATGCATAGCTTCAGTCTTGCCTGTGCAACATATTTCCCATGGTATATATGTGTTCTCAAAACTGTTTGGGGCCTTGTGGTTCTTTACTGATTTCTGGGTTTGTTTTTTTTTTTTTTTTTTGACATTGTCTTTCTGAACCCTCTCACATAAGCTAACCATCTTCTGCCTCCCTTTTTTTTTTTTTTTTTTTTTTTTAAGAGGGCTCTGGTGCATCTTAACCTGACTGTAAAACTATTGTAGAGCATACAGGTGTTTAGATTAAATCCTTTTCTCCCCATGGCAGTCTTGGTCCTGTCTCACTACAGATGACCATGAGGCCAACTCCTGCCCTTTGGATGTGTGCATGTCCAGGGCACGCTGTGGCCTTTGCACTCCTGTTCAGGCGTATTTATGACAACTTTACAAGGACTCGAACAATCAGAGAGCGTGGGTGGGGGCTGGACACTCCAAGCACATCAATCAGTTTCATCCCTCTAAGCCAAAGCAAAAGCAATCTTTATTTTTCCCTGGGTTGAGAGAGAATCAACAGAGGCAAGAGAGAAGAATGGGAAGGAGTGAATGAGGAACCCCCTCTGCCACTGACTAGCAGTAGCTCATTTAAACAGATGGCTTTGTTTTGATTTGGACTCTCCATTTTTTTGTCTCCTCACTAAAGGAGACCTGCAGAGCTCTGTCCAGAAAGGGAGCAATACAGGCGCCTGTTCCCACACAAGTGGGGCGAAAGGCGAGAGGCTTTGAGAATTCCCTGCTTCTTTTCCTTGCCTCCCTCTTTTTCTCTTCCCCCAAGAAATCACAGTTTGAGAGAATTCCCCCCTACTCATCCTGTTGGAAAGAAAGACAGAGAAGACATTCTTGACATTCTTTGCAGAGAAAGGGGGTTAAATGTCTGAATTTGGGGGTCACCATGTTATACAAATTGCAATCTAATCGTTTTTACAAGAACACACGTGTGCTAAGAAAAGGAGCCATGGACAAGAAAGAAAAGAGGACAGACAACCTTTTTTGTTCTATCCTTTTTTTTTTTTTCTTCTTTATTTCCCCCAAGGTTTTGGACTATTGTAATGTCCTGTCTCTCTCCCCTCCTCACCCCCGAGAGGGAGAACATTGGTTTTATAGTTAAATTGGTTCGTAAAGCAGAAGGGCTTGGTGCCATTTCTGTTTGTTTTCCCAAATAAAAGCCTCAGCAGGGTCTCTTTTGCACCGTCGTGGCTTTATTTGAAGAAACTGGCTTTTTCCCATAGCCCAGTGTGTCAGTTTATCCTCTGAACTTAACCTTACGGGAACCCGAACAACAAAAACTCACAGGGTCCCAGAGCTGGAAAGGTAAAGAAATTGTATCTTTTTATTGGACCATTTAAAGCGTGTGTGGCCCAGTTCAGAGAAAGCAGAAGAAAGGCAGGCAAAACTCCCTCTTCTGTCTCTGCCACCCGGACACAATCTCAAACCATGGTTGGTGTCATTCCCCCCACTGCCTCAAGTCCCTTCAGCTGCGCTGAGGAAGCAGAGAGAGACATTTCTACTGAAAGTCACTTACGACAGCATCTCTGAGCCATTTCACATTTCCTCAAGCCAATCCAACATCTCCCTGCAGGAATTAGTAGCCTTGGCTTAAACGCAGGGGTGACCTTGGAGTAGGATAACTCTATGAAGAATAACTTTGCCAAAGATCTATGCTTCTCCCTACAAACATTATGGATGTTGGTTGACCAAGCCTTTTACTTTGCTCACATAAGCTGCTGCATCCCCTGGATGCCTCAGCTGCTGTTGCAAAGCACCTGGAAGAAATGAAGCTCGGCTCTTCCTTTTGGTTTTGGTGCACTCTCCAAACTGGATGACAAAAGTTGTGCAAATGCTGCACTCTGAGTAATTGTTTTTAAATACATTTTGTTTCCTTTCTCTATTTGATACTCAGCTCAAATATCCCAGTGTTTGAACCAAACAGTGCTCTTTCTGCTTTTTTTTTTTTAAAGTATATGCTTCCCACCTGGCTTGCTGCAAGTGGTTATTGGAGCTAAAATATTGGGCTAGATCTCTGCTTGGTTTCTGAATAGTCACCTGCTTATGTGCAAGGACTTCTCCTCTTTGATGGATGATGACAGTTCACAGATGAGGTTTCCAGAGGGAATGAGTATGTCCTCAATTTTGCACATCTGTTTTCAGCAGATGTTCTGAATTCATCAGTTTCCTAGAATTTGCCTATTTGTATAGTATCAATTCTAGTGAATTGGGGTCACCAGAAATTGAAGGTGGGGAGAAAAGTGTCTGTTTCATTCCAGCTTTTGGAGTGTAGTTCATGTGTATTGGAGACAACTGGCCAAGACCTGCAGCGAACAGGTAGGGAGGTGCAGACTTCTTTTGGACTTCAGCTATCAGCAAGGTCTTGGGGAAACCCTGAGCCTTTATGGTCCCACAAATAATCGCTGTGGCTTGGGAAGGCTGTATATGGTTTTAACTTGGTGACAGCAGCATCCCATGAATTATGTGGAGACTAACCATCTGGGCTCTGCCATGACCTTATTTTGTCTTCATATTGCTGGGATGAGAAATAATAGAGCCGTAAGCTGTTTTGAAAAAGAAAAAAACAACTTCAATGAACCACCTTGTTTTTGCTATTCCTTGGTAGTTCACTTTCCTTCCAGGCTAGAAGGTTCCTGTCTGCTGGAGGTGTTGCGATAGCAATGCTCACGGCTAGGTTTCCAGCATGGAAAGGAACAAGTGAAATATGGAAGTCCCAAACAAATATTATTTAAAAAGTAATTTTTAAAAGTCTTGTTTTCTAAAGAATGTAGGAATTGATGGAGATGAATCAAAGGATTCTCTATAGTGCATGAACAAAATGCATTTCATTTTTGGACTCATAAGTTTGATACATTTCCCAGGCACAGGGACTCTGTTTAAACATCTTGTTCAGAGCCTGGTGCTAACACAGCTTTCCTGTGCTGGGAATGAAGTGGGCTGCTGGATTTGCTCTGTCTCTGTTTCTTGTGGGCTGGCACTGGATTACTGCCAATACGATTTCAGTCTGTCTAGATGCTCAGGAGAAAATAGAAACTAAGAATATATGTGAGTTTCCTGCTTGGCACTGGAGGCCTACCTGTGTGTCTGTAGGTGCTGCGTTGGCCCAGGTAGCTTGTGGTTAAGATGCTGAAGCTGAGAGCTCTGGCTTTAGACTGGGCTTTTCAGGAAAACTGGTCTGTCATGTTTCTGATTCTGCTGCACAGAGCTCCGCGGGTGCGGAGTTGTTTCTGTTGGTTCCACCCAGCATTGAGACTGAACCCTGATGCTATCTGGCCCAGGCTGTTCTGTACAGAAAATAGAGCTCCCACCATCTGCACAGCTAACTACCTGGCGTGCCCAAAGAAGGCCTGGGTGTGAAACAGCCTCGGCTTGCTGCTGCTGGAGGGCCAGCGAGTGGTGGGGAGGTGGTGTGGACCTTCCATGCTTTGTCTCACTTGGGCTTCACCTGGCCTCTGAAGTGCTGAGGATCAGCTACTTGGTTTTTGGAAGGTTTTTGGGTGCAGAGGGTGAACAAAGGCCCCACAAAGAAAAGGAGAAGGTTGTTCCCTGCTGCATTTGGCTGGTGCTGGTGATCTGTGCAAGCTGATGAGAAACAAGGTTCAAGATAGATGTCACATCTCTTTCTGTTCCTCGTTGAGTTGATGTCTTCTGCCCATGCAAGTTGTTAGAAAACCATCAGTGATATGCTGCTGTTATCTGCTGTTTTTCTTTTGCCCATTGGTGGGTTATCTTGATCCTTTATGGGTTATTAAGGATTAGCTGTGAGTTTTGCTCCTTGGGAAATGGAAGCTGTTGGGGACTGGTGTTTGAGGGCAGGGAGTATGTGGGATAATGAAAACTGGACAATTTATGGGCACTAACTTGTGATCCCAAGGCTGGGAGAGTTGTGGCAGAGTTCCCTTCCCAGCATGGCTGTGTATGTTGCAGGGATGTGGAGCAGCCTGGCATGGTTGGCAGCTGGTCCAGAGGCATCTTCATCTGCTGAAAAATGGGGGAAATATTAATCATGTTCTGCATCTTTATCAATTTTAGTGTGCCCATGCCAGAACACTTACATTTTTTTGTTTCGTGTGCCCAGTGTGCAGCACAGAATGATTTTTCCCCTGGTGTCAGATTGTAAGTGCTTCACTGTAGCAACTAATGTGTTCTTTCTGTAAACTGCTAGAGGACTGGTGCTGCATGCAGGGGCTGGACCTCCCAGTTGAAAGCTGCTTTGGCTGACGTATTATTTGGTCAGGAGAATGAACTGATTAACAAACCAGTGAAGCAACGTTTGCTTTGCTGCAGTAACTTGCAAGTATCAGTGGTCCTTTCCTGCCTACAGAGAAAAGCTAATTTTTTTTCTTTTCCTTTGTTTTTTCTTTTCTTTGTTGTTGTCTAGGCTGGAAAGGGAAGTGGAGGGAAGAAAACAGGTGTGTCTCTGGGATGTTTGGGTACTGCTGCAGTGAGGTGTGGAGGCATGGAGAAACACCAGGAGTGAGGCACCTAGGTGGTGTTCAATGCTGCAGAGAAAGCTCTGAAAGCAGGAATCCAGACTCTCTGGCTTCTCTTGTCACTTTAATGTTGAAATTTTTTACTTGGAGATATCACCAGGCTGCCACTAAAAATTGCTGCCATCTTGCAGCACTGCAGACTGAGGTCTGGTCTGGGAGACAGAAGACAAGCTGTAGTGTAGCCAGGCCCTCTCTGGATGTGAAGGATGCTTGTATAGAGGTGGGAGGTTGTGAAGCGATCTGCTGTTCTGGTTTCAAGCATCTGAGAGGAAGAAGAGGTCTGGTCCCAGTGAGTAAAAGATCTCTGGATGTGCTTCTGCATCCTGCTACCTTTCCTCAGCAGAGTGCTCCTCTCTCCCTGAGCTCACTTAGTCCTTTACGTAATAAAGGTGTATTAGCAGGAAAAATGGTAGAAGGTAAGTAACACGAACAGGCTTCAGCTAGCTAGCAGGAGATATTCACCAGATGTGCTGCTGGGCTGTGTGGCCCATGTGCAGCTGTCTTTCCTGGTTTCCTCTCCCAAAGTGCCACATGCTTAGAGTCCCAGTCCAGGGACTACCCTGTGAAACTGAAAGAAAGAAACAAACAAACAAACCACAAAGGCAACAGCATGTGCAAGTGGGGAGAGAGGGGTGCAAGCTGCTGGTGCTACCTGAGGCTTGCTGAGGTAGCTCATCTCCTGTGAGGAACTCCTTGCACCCACCTGAGCAACTGGCAGAAACTCTGCAGGTTGGGCAGTCTGGCCCCTTATGCATCACACCGGTAGTCCAAGGGTTCTTGTCTGGGAGGGCAGCTGACTCCTCCTCACACTTCTGTTGTATGTCTTACAATTATGGGCCACACATATAACTTGGAGGATGAAGAAGCCTTTGTGGAAGCCTTGAGAAGGGTTGTGTGCATGTCCATCTGTCCTGCTGGCTTTGCAGAATGGCAGATGGAGGGGATCTGTGTGCTTGAGGGGAGTGCCAGAGCTCAGAGACACCCACCCACGTTTCTTCATGGTGGAGCTGAGGACCCATCTACCCCAGGCAAACCCCACAGCTCTTGCTCTCAGTGCTCAGACTGCAAATGCTTCAACCTCCCAACCTGCACACAGGTGTGGAGTTGTTGGTGGGTTGGTTTGCAAGTGACCTTCCAAGGGTTAATGTATTGTGAGAAGGTTGCAAAGGGCTGAAGCGTGGAATCCCCTCGATCCCTTGCCTGGAGAAACACAAAGTCCAATAAGCCAGCACCCCTGGATTCGTGTTGGGGGGGGATTAATTCATGTACTTGATGTTAAAGCTTGTCCGAGAGGTTTGCACAGGGGGGCCATCGCTAGGGCTGGTTGGCCTCTCTAAATGGTTGCTAGGGCCTTGGCATCAAGGGCCAATGTAGCTGCCCACAGCCACGGTCACGGAGGGAATTACACAGCCACAAAGAAATTGTTATTCTACATAATCTGCTCTTTCGAGAGTGACTGCGGGGAAACAGGCTGGCCTCAGCATGCCGCCAGCTCTGTGATCATAGAAGCGTGCTGGCTGCAAAGATCGGCCAGGGCTCGCCTTCTGATCTGGGGACACCAGGGCTCGAGGCACTAATCTGCTTTATCAGCGATTTCTCTCTCCTGACACAAAGGTGTTTACTTGTTTTAACATCTCCCAGGACTCTATTTCTCCTTTTGTGTGGTCTTTATCCCCCAACGAGGGCTTTAGCCCAGATTACAGACAGAATTAAGGCATTTGGCGATGTGCCTCAGAACTGTGTGATGCTGGATCAAGGAGCAGAAAGTAACAAAATAATGGGGGGAGATGCTGGGAGTGACCCCACTGCAGGATCCATGCTGTCGGCTTTCAGGACCACTTCATTGTCCTGAGAACCAAGAGCCTGTTGGAGAGGGGTGGCCGTGCAGCACGGTTTGAAAAGCAGGTGCTTCAAAGTTTATTGTGTCCAGCATTTTTGATTTACAGGGTGTGAGGTGGAAGAAAAGGAGGGATTGCAATAGGTGGCCATTTCAAGCAGCTGGGCTGATTGTCCCCTCCATTCCCAAGAATCTACCACGGCTGGGTGTTGCTGGCTGCTGGGGTAGGTGAAGTGATACTGGGGACGGACTGTTCCATGTGGCTGATGCAGTTTCATGTGGCCTAGGGAAGAGGCTCAAGCTCCTTCTTGCACTCTGGCAGGGTGGGCCCTCACCAGGCACGATCCACCTGATGAGCTGCCGGTTCTGCACGCGAACAAGCAGCAGCATGATACAACCACAACACATCTGGCTTAGATCTTGCTTTTGCTCTTTCACAGTAAGCAGGCAATTAAAAAGGAGGAGGGTGTCAAAAAAAAAAAAAAAAAAAAAAAAAAAATTTCTAGCCTTTGGAAGTCATCTCCAGAGCAGCCCTGGGGTGGTTGCTCTTGACCTGTCACGTTCAGGCCCAGACACAGTCTTTGCAGTATGCAAACTGGAGGGGATTGAGGAGAGCAGCTATGGCAGACTGGGTCAGGAAAGCCTGATTTGCCTGTGGATCTGAGGTGTGTGTCAAAAATATGCGCAAATATCCCAGTGGGCAGTATTTTGAAGGATGGAGTCTGGGATGGCATGAGATGGGACGAGATTGTCCAGGTAAGTGGCTATTGCAGGTTATCTGGAGTTTGACTGAGTTGAGAACTCTCTCTCATGGAAACAGGTCCCCTGGTACTGGTCACTTCTCCCAAGGAAAATGACCTTGTTCTGCTGGGGGTCAGCTGTGTCTGTTCCTTGGCTCTTCCTCTTAGAGCTGTGACTCCTGCTTATCACCCTCCATGACAGTTAGTAGCCCAACTGGTAGCAGAAGCTGGGGAGGGAGAGGAAAACTGTGCAGGCTTTTGCATTCTGTTAAATCACAGCAATCAGATCTAGGAGACTTCTGTGACACCATCTCTGCTTTGGCCAGCTCAATTGGCAGGGCACTTTGCTCTGAATGACTCTTTCCCTATTGTGTTTCATTGCAGTGGTCAGCTGTTGACCTGTTTAGGGACTGACTTCCACCGTGGGGCTGGAGTCCTTGATGTCTTCTACGAAACGCCCTCCCTTCTTCTTTCATGTGGGTATGACACCTACATCCGCTACTGGGACATACGGACCAGCACCAGGTGAGCCTCCCTCGCTGGCATCTGGGGCCCGTGCGAGACTCCCGGGCTCTCCTCGTGCAGTGACCGTGGACTCGCCTGCAGCTGAATGAGCAGCTTCAGGCAAAGTGGGCCCCAGTGCCAGTGGTGGAGGAGTGGAGGCTCAGCCCTGCTCCGGTTTGTGTTGCCCTTGCAGGAAGTGTGTCCAAGAGTGGGAAGAGCCCCATGACAGTGCCCTGTACTGCATAAGGAGTGATAAGAACCATATGATTGCCAGCGGCTCTTCTTACTATGGTGTGGTGCGCCTCTGGGATAAGCGGCAGACTCGCTGCCTGCAGGTGAGGGCTGGCTGGAAGCTGGGCAGCAGCAGAGCTTTTGAGTTGTTCTCTGGAGCGCAGTGCCTGTGTCTCTTTGGAAGAAGAGAGAGGGGCTGCTGGGCTGTCTTTGGGGTGAGCCTGCCGTGGGGAACCTAACCTGTAGACATCTCAGCCTTTGGGTCTGTAACACTGGTTGGGGTCTTTGGGTGAGCCTCTTCTTCGAAAGTTTGATTCTCCTATTTTCTTGCAGAGCTTTCACCTGTCTTCACCCACCAGCAGCCCGGTGTACTGCCTCCGTTTCAGTACCACCCACCTGTATGCTGCCCTGGCATCGGCCCTGCACGTCCTCGACTTCACGGCACCGTGAAGGGCATCACAGCTGCTTCTGATCACCCCAACTCAGCAGAGTTGACACTTGGCTCAGGGAATTGCAGGGCAGGAGAGGTGAGAACGGCCCCCAAGGCTTCTGAAGGGGATTTTTTTTTTTTTTTTTTTTTTCCTGCCAGAAAGCTACAATGAAGAGTGCACAAAGGGCCAGACTTTCTCAGCATCACCTGCCTGTTAGTGGAAATAAAGGCCAACTGTCCTTTACCCTTTATATTTTTGTGCAAGTCAGGGTTTGTTTTATTAACTGTGTTATTTCTTTTCTGTGGATACAGCATTTGAGGGGCAAGTTGAGCTGGGATGCTGTTATCAGCTGTGTACTAGTTAGGTTGAGATCAGCCAAGCTCTGAGCCATGTGAAGCAAGTCTAGGCTGTATGTGGGGTGGACTGATTCGGTAGAAGGGAAAAGCGCCTGGAGTGGGGCCCACCTTTCACCTGCGCTTGCTCTCCTGACAGCTGCTTGTGTTGTCCTTCACAGCCAAGAGCAGGAATTGAGCTAAAAGGCAGAGCCAGCCCTGCTATCAGTGTTTGCCTCCCCAAGCTGGCCATCAGGTCAGGCTGTGCACTTGGCAGGACTGAAACAGTTGTGTTTTGCTAAATAAAACTCTGAAGGGAAACAAAAGAGACTGTATGTTTTGTTTCAAGTGCCAAAGGGGCTGTGATGTTACCTGTTGATCACAGAGACCTGGCTGGGTGGAGGAGGCTGGGCCTATTTTCACATGCTGTCTACATGTCTAACAGATCTGTCTTCCTGGCTAGACCCTGTGACACTGCTGTGCTGAAGGCAGTTACTGGGATCTTGGATCTGTGTCACTTTTTCAAACAAGAATTCAAAAAGTAGGATCTGCAACTGGGTTGCTGCCTGCATAATGAAGCAGCAAACTGGACTACTGCAAACACTAAGGCCTTGATGTGATTTACTGGGATCCTGTAGGCACTTTTAAGGGAGCTTTGCTCCTTTTTTGTGTCAGCCTTCTGAACCCGAGCTGGGTCTCAGAAAACCATAGCTTTCACTGTGCTCTGTCCTGTCTGGATGAATGTGGGCATCTGTAGATTAATGTGCTGTGGGTGAATGCAACAGTATCTGGGGTCTGGTTGTCCTTGAGGAAGGAGGTGTGTGAACCCTACTTAGCTGTGAGTTTGGGTGTCCTGGATGGGTAAAGGAGAGGTTTTGTATTACGAACTGGGAGTACTTCTAAGGTAAAACACTCAGCATGGTGCTTTGTTAGAACTTAATAGGTAATTTCCACCTGTCAAGAGGCTGCTCTTCCCTTGTGATCCACAAAAATTGGAAGATGATGTTTGCTGGAGCCCCTGCCTGAGCAGGGAGGGAGTGGAACCCACCAGCTCCTCACCTTCTTGAAGGGAAACCTCCATTCCCAGTGGATGTGAGACAGCACCTCAGGGTGCAAAGTAATTTAAAAGCATGGCTTTGCTGCAGGATCACATTCTCACAAGGATCTTTCCAGCACAGCTCCCTGTCACAGTTTCTGATCTGTGCCTGTCCTCTGCCACTCATGCCTGCTTGCTGCCAGCTCCGTTGTAGCTACTGTGGTGCTACACCTTCTCGTCGTGTGGAGTTGATGTCTAAGTGCCCCAAGCAATTATCTACTGCTGTAAAAAGGCGTCATGGTTGGAACAATCTTCCATCACCTCAAAACTGTAGATCCCAAAGACTGTTATCTCAGGATAATGATTCTGGGGCAACCTCCGGTTTATTTGTAACACTGAGCTGTTGCTGAAAACACGGTGCTTTGCCTCAGGGGTTGCTAAATATTGCTGCTGTGTTGCTTGGAGCACTTTGGGCTCTGCATGTGAGGAGAGCTTTAGGTAAAGAATTATGCATTAGATAGAAGACTAGAGAGAAAGAGAACTGGCAGAGCTTGGGAGTGGAGGAGGTCTGGTTTTTCTCAGGTCCTGATGTGTCACAGGTCCTTTAATGAAATTGGAAGGGATGGAGATATTAAATGTCTTTGGCAGTGTCCCTAGGGAGAGGCTGTGAAAGAACTGGAGTAACGGTGGGGTGGGAGGAAAGGTTCTTTATTGCACTGGGACTTGAGCAAGGCCCAGAGTAGGAATGAGCGTGTCAGCTGAGCAGGTGAACAAGTATTCCTGGTGCAGGTGCCCCATGACAGGCAGCTGCTGCCAGTCCTGTCACTTGTCTGCAGCCCATGTTTGGTGGGTCCTGCACTCTTGTAGCTGCTTTTTGGTTCTTCCTGGCTGGAGCAGAGCTGCAATGGTGCCAGCATGGGTGGGTAGAAGGATGCACCTTCATGCCTCAGATGCATATTTCCTGTGACAGGGAGATATGCTGGGAGCCTGCAACCTGCTCACTTGAAAGTAGCATTTGTTTAGGTATGAGCTGTTCAAATACAAACTGGGATGGAAGGAGATGTAGTAATCTAAGCATAGGGATGGCTGGTGCAAGGTGGAGACAGTAGCTGGTTGGAGGGCAGATTGCTAAAGCAGCACTGCTGGGGTTGTCTCTGTGCCTGGGGTGCTGTCTGTGCAGGGAGGTTTGTGATGGGCCATATTTGTGCCCTCACAGAAGGGGTGTGCTACTGCTAATCGTGCGCTGGTCACTAGCCCCTGTCACCACTTTCCCCTCTGTGCCATGCAAATGAAGGCAGCTGCATTCGGTTCCTGCGCTCTGCAGAGCTGCTTGTGTTGTGCATGTCACGTTGCACATGGCTGGCAGTAAGGAAGCAGTTGGGTGTCTTCCTCTTCACCCTATTTCATAGGCTGTGCCCATCCAGGTCTAAGTATTGGTGCTGTTCGCAGAGATACCAGGGTTACCAGAGCATCCCTCTAACTGCATGGAGGACCTTGCCCAACAACGTAGGAGGGAGTTGCCTCCAAGCATGTCCCATGCAGGTAAAGGGTGCGAGAAGGGGGTTCTTGTTTTCCAGATGTTACTGCCTTCAGTGTTGGTGGCAGACAGAGAGAATTCCCAAGGGCAACTACCCAGCTTTCATGTCTCTGTGCGTGGAGGATGGGGAGAGGGCTGCTGCCTGTGGATGCAGTGCACCTCCTTTGCGTACTCTAGCTTCCCACAACTCACAGAAGGATCATAAATGTCTGTGTATATCCGATCAGGCAGTAAAGAGACCGACTGCCTTGCCATCTCCCTATAAAGATTCCTCCAAACAGCTCTATTAACAACAGGACTAATTTTTTATTAGAAAAGGCAAAATAAATGCCATGAAGCTGTGCCAGAGAGCTGCCCCACCACCTCAGCATCTTAGTAACCACTGCCTACTGGGTCTTACAGTTGCCATCCCCACTGTTTGCTGTCTTTATCTTCTTCAGCTCCTTCTGCAGCTGCTCTTCTGCAGCCAAGATCTCCTTTGGCTTCTGGTACTGTAGGACAGAAAAAAATGCCCTTAGCACTCCTGTGCAGCCTCTGCTCCAAGCAGACCAACTGGGGCCAGGAGCTACCAGCACAGCTGGGGCTCTCCTGCCTAGGGAGGCCTTTCTGTTAACCAGCTGCCTCCAAAGCCCATTTGGAGAGGTGGTGCCATCAAGTTAGGGACATTTGCTAAGATCTGGAGAGCCTTTTACAGAGCAAGTAAAACTTTCCAGTTGGATGTGGAGTCCTGGCCCTCACCAACCCCTCTGGAATATCCTGGCAAGCTGTGTTGTGCCCGTCCCTGGTGTGTTTGTTGACTGTATGCTCACATGTGCTTTATATTTTTATATATATGTAAAATATGCATTTTTTTAAAGGCAGAGAAGTAAGAGTTGCAGTTCCTCTGTCCTCCCCTCAGATCCCCCTCGCTCAGCTGCAGTTCAGTGGTGGATGCAGGTGCTTTTTGGCCAGGGTTTGGCCGGTAGCAAAACGGAAGCTCAGAAGGACTCAAGATGCTCCTCTTGGCCTATTTCCTCTGCACGTGCACCCCCAGCTCTGTTGCGAGGTTTCCCTTGGAGGTGATGCTCTTTGGGTAGCCGACTTCTACATTTAAGAAGACGAGCACCTGCTGCTCGAAAGCATCTGTCTGCCTCTGTTCCTTGCAACAAGTTAAATGCCCATTTTGCTCGTCTTTCACTTCTACCATGTGTGTGGAAGTGTCCCCTCTCCATGTGTCCTCTTGATACAAAGCAGCAGGTGATGATATTTTTTTATGACTACAAGACACCTCTAAGTGCAGCAGGTTCTCAGACTCTTAACACTTATGTTTTGAGGCAAGAGAGAATTGCTGTCACTGAGAGCAGAGGCTTGCTCAGGCCTGATGGAGGGGATATGTGGAAAACAGGGCATGACAGACCTTGCACCTGCAAGTCACCTTGAGTAGCAAGCAGGGCCCCCTCCTGCGGTCTGGGCTGTCCTGGCTAGTGTCAGCATGCCTCCTGTAATCTGAAACTCCCCCTGACTGTGTGATAGAGAAGGGGGCTCATCAGTGACCCTCAGCAGATCTCCCTGCTCTGCCTCATTTCTCCACATGTAAGAATTTTAACTTCTTTGTGGAGATAAAGAGAAGGGCAAAGCGTGCTGTTCTGTGTGGTAAAAGCTCACCGTAATGATCAGGGTGTTGTTGGCATGAGTGAAGCTCAGGGCAGCTGCGTCCAAGGGGAGCTGGTATCGGTCCAGGTCAGGAATAGAGAACTTCTTGTAGTACCTTCAAATGAGAGGAGACAGAAGTAAGGAGAGTGGGCTCCTATTCCTCTGCTACTGGTGCTGAGTCATGCAGTGCTGCTTTGCAAGGCATAGATGGGGACAATAGACCTCTCAGGGTTCCCAGGAGGATGCTGTGCCATGCTCTGTGCCTGCTGGTACCTCCAGACTGGCAGGAGCACTGGAAACAAACCTCCAAAATAGAAACTGGTTCTGGCAAAGTCCTGAAGGGCTTTGGCGTATGAGAGCAGGCTTGGTCCCTCCAGCTTGCCCTTGAGCAGTGCCAGACATGGTTAGGGATAGAGCATTCAGCCCTACTGAGAAGGGTCCCTTCATCCCTGCTCATCCCTACTCTCATTCCCTCTAAGTACCAACTCGTATTAGCTCTTGTCAAAACAGGTGTCAAAGCCATTCTGCTCTGTGACTGACTTTCCTGAGTGATGCACCATTTTGCATTGCAGTCCTTCCTAAATCTACCTTGGCCTTTGCTCAGTATGAAGGAAAGGGGATATGTCTCAGAATTGGATGGGTTATAAGCTGTCTAGGCAGCTATGAGATTTCCTAAGACTTTGGGACCAGAACCTTGTAGACCTGTGTCTGTGTTTGCCTGAGACCTTTCTTGCTTGGCATTACTTGCCCTGCATCGGCTGCTTCTTTCTGGGGCAGCACCAAATAGAGTAGCTGGTGGTCCTCTGCCCATGTAGAAGCATCGCTGGGTTCTTAAGTCGCTTCCAGCACTCTCCTGGGCAATGCTCTCCAAAGAACTGGCCTGTAGCTGGTGCCGAGGTGTCCAGAGCAGAGCGAGAACAGGCAGCAGCTGCTGTCATGCCATAAGGGGTTCTCCATTCAGCTGGCTGTGTGTGAGGTTTGGCCTCTCTAGCTACCTCTGCCCAAATTGCAGTTTATTTTCCAAGTCATGGTGAAAATAGCTACAAAGGGCAAATGGCTCTCCTGGTGCAGTGAGAGGAATGTACGCAGCTTGTTACCGCAGGGCTCAAACCCTTCTGTGTTGTCACTGCTGTCGGTATTTGGAAAAGGTGGCAGACGTGGATAATAAGGGAGATGTCAAAGGTTAAACAGCAGAGATTAGATGAACACAAAGACATGTTAAGGAAGTGTTAACTTCTTACCGATTAGACAAAAAAAAGCAGTACACAGAAAAAAAAAACCACTGTTTCAAAGGGCCTTGGGAGTCATCAATGAAACAGCAGCATTCTGCTGCCCCAGGACTAAGGAAAAGGGGAGAAGAATGGCTTTGGCTGGCCTCAAACTAAAATCTGTGACAAGATCAAAGGAAACCAGATCTGCCTGGCCACCCCCTCCTCCTCCTAACATTACCACTGCCTCTCGCTACAATAATTGAATCAGGTTTGGTGTTTGGGGAGGTGGCTTTCTGGGTTTGTTTTTAGAGTTTAGTTTAATGGATTTATTTTACAGCAAGAGGTTTTAAGCAAATCCCACTTGAGCAGCCCTTGCTATGGCCAGAGGGAATGTGAGTGACTGGTGGAAGTGAAGAGCTCCTGTCTGGGCTGGGGAGGTAGCTGATGGGCGGTGGGTTATCCCTGCTGAAGCAGGCACATTCTCTGCCCTCGTCTCTCACCCCATGGCCAAGGGCAGTATTGCACTCTGAGCCTGGCTTCTGGCCCGAGATCCACAGTGTGTATGTGAAGTCACTTCTATTATTTTCCTACTGGAAACCCACTTTCTGTCAGCCTGTAGGGAAAACTGCTACTGGTATGCTGAGAATTTAGAGCTGAGCTACTCAGTAGTGACTTGGCAGCCCATCCTGTTGCTTGTGCCTCTGGCTGGAGGTCAGCACTGCTGTGCTCCTCAGCAGCAGCGTGGCTGACGTCCAAGGGCTGGAGAGGCTGTGCGGCTTCTTTTCTCTCCTGTAGTGATGCACGCTCCCTCTGTGGACTCCATGCCTTTGTTGCTATCTTGGAATGAGTTGCTGAGTGGTGCCTTGCCTGGCCAAGACCCAGAAGAAATGATATAAGGTATTCTGGAGCCTGTACTAAGTGTTCTGCTGCTGGAGTCTGTCCCTGCGCCCTACTGACAGCAAAGCTGGCTTTGTCCCAGTGAGGCAACTTTGACCTTTAATTCCAAAAGTCCTTAACTTTCATATGCAGGCCATGAGCTGCTGTCAGGTCCTTCAGCTCTCTCTGACACTCACCTAGGAGTGCGTAGGTGTTGACTCTTTGCAGGGGACTCTACTGTTTTCCTGAGAGTGGTACAAAAAAGGTTTAAGTCAGGTAGGGCATGGGTACGTTATAACCTTACAGCACCTACACAGGCAAGGAAGTTCCCACATACACACTACTATCAGCAGGACTGGGAGTAGATAAGCCTGTCTGTGATTGATAGTATGTGGCTGGACTTAGATACACATGGAGCACGTGAGCCCACGTGTGGCTGATGGGAGTCTCATTCATCTTTGCTACATAGGTCTCCCTACTCAAGTGCCACTCTTCTGTGAATTCCTCTGTGTGCATTCAGGCCGGCATCTTTCTGTATTAGAGCTGTAATAGCTTGCTGTTTTCATGGGGTAGACTCCCCCTTCCTCCTGTGTAGCCTCCTCCTGCTTTTGAGCATCCAGGTGTGCTCATGTGCAGAGACCAAACATCCCCTTGCCGCTGCCTCTGATGTGGCAAAGAAACCCTTGCCTGAAGACTTGCTGTTCTGATGTGAAAGGCGTTCGGCCGCCAAAGTGGAGCAGTTCTTTGCCAACAGCACCACCTACAGCCAGCTACAAAAAGCATCTTAAAGAGGGCGGGAGGCAGATTGGGAAAAGACATCGGCTGATTTTACCCCTGAATCTCATACATCTCTGTTCTGCAACAATGCTGGGAGGGAAGGGAAGCAGAGAGCAGCCTGCCCAGTTTTCCATACTGGTGTATTAACTCTGTTTGTAAATAGCTTTCACTTATCTTCCAATATTCTCCCTTGGTCTCCCAGTACTTGCTCCTTGCCATCTCTTCCTATACTATTGCTCATCCTGCCTTATTTCACTGAGGTTGTAAATGCTTTAGGGGTACAGTGTACGTCTCATTCCATGAGAGATGCCATGTACTGACACTTTATAAAATTATGCTTAAAAGCCTTTTTTTTTTTTTTTCCTCCCCCTCCCATCTCAGATTTCTTTTGGCAGAATATTGTGGTGCTTTCTTTCCAGATTCAGTCTGCCTTTTTTTCTTGTTACCTCCAGATCATGTCACTGGCATTGTGACTCCATGACAGGTTTACATAGGGAGATCTGTCTGCCTGGGTGCCCATGACTTTGCTGCACCTGTTGGATCCTGCAGCTCTGTGCATTCTCAGGCTGATCAAAGCATTGCGTCAGAAGCAGCAGAGGGATGCTCTAGCTTCAAAAGGTCTGCAAGGCTCTTTATTGCTCTGAGAGAGCAACATTTGACAGGGAAAGAACAGAGCAAACACCATGGTACTGGAACTGTGAGATAAATTAGCAAAGGCCAGCACAGAGCTTGATGGGCTCTACTGTAAGCATGTCTGGAGCAGCTGGGAGTGAAAATTGGACAGCAGGAGACACACAGCTATGGGCTGGGGCCCCTCAGCCCTTGCACACTGGGGAGAGAAGACAAGAGAGGACAACCCACCTGTGCCATCACTAGCCTGCCCCCTGTGCCAGCCCACCCTGAGGGACTGTCAGCACTGGCAGTGCTGTCCTTACTGACTTCTTGTTGGTGGTCTGGATGACACAGCAGCGCTGCTCCTTCTCCACAGAGATGCTGTAGACCTCCTTGGGGTAGGGCAGGTTACGGATCCGCCACTGGAAGCTGCTTAGGGTGTCCTTCCTCATGAAGACAGGCTACGGCAAATAAATACCTTTAGCAAAGCCCCTCCAGCTGTCTCCTGTCCTCCCTGTCCCCTTCCTCCTGTACTACCTTGGGAGGCTCCACGTGGGCGTAGCTCTTCCTTCACCCTGGAGCATTAGGAAGTAACTCGGCATCACTTTCCTAGAGCTTGCACTGCTTTACCTTTACCCAGGGCACTGCCTGCCCTGCTTGTAGGAGTCTGAAAGTGTTCACCAAGGGAGTCCTGCAGTACAGGGTTACAGGGAAACTGTGCCAAGTAGGCAACCAAATAGTGGGCTCTGCCTGCCCTAGGGACCTGCCAGATTCAGTCCTGGCTCTGCCCCAGTTTGCTGTGCAGGGCTATGCTTGTGTTTCAGGCTATGTTAAGGAGCAGCCTGCTATGTACTGCCTGTGTCGCCCTCGCGTTGTCATGGCTTCTGCTTTCCATCCACTGACTTGTCCTCGCACTGCCCTTCCTTTCAGCCTACTTTTTTGGAAGCCAGAACAGTAGTTAGCCAACACAGCAGTACAGTTTCTCTACTTAAACTACAAATCTGTTGAAGACCTCAAAAGAACCTCAGCTGTGCCTTCTTTCTATCCAGCCCTGCACCTTTGGGATGATTTGAAGCAGAGTGCTGGGCATGTTAACTTTGGCTCTTGGGGCTATGAGTAATCTGTGGTCTACTAACTACTGCTGTAAGCACAAGAGTAGGTAGTTTTAGGTGTAGTGGTGCTAGCAGACCCTTACATACATTGGAGCTGCTTTCCTTTATGAGCTCTGATTCCAGTGCTCCCAGGAGCAGGGAGGTTGTCTCTCCCACTTCAACCTGCCACTTGCTGGTGCCGCCAAGGGTGTTCTTCTCTCGCCATTTCCTACCTGTGAAAGGTAGAAGAAGGGTTTTCATTATTCTGCTCCATAAGAAGAATTCCAGCAAACAACTGCCAAAGCTGCCCAGCGCACTGGGATGATACGGAGATACACATCTTAATACCAGTTACTTCCACTTTGGCGTGAGTGGATCTGTTAACTGGCCTATTCCTGAAGTCAGAAATGCTATACTAATACTCTTTTTTGCTACTTGGCACTGAAGCTGTGGTGGGATTGCAACACGTGCCATGCCACAGCTGATGTGATTTTTGAACAAGAGCTATAACTGACACCTTGCTTGTTTGTGGTTGCAGAAGCCACCAAAAAGCATATTTCACCCCAGCATGTGCTACAGACTTGATGCCTGGCTCCAAGATGGCAATCCCATTTAGTCTGTCCAGATGAGCTGTCTGGGAGAGATCCTGGGCTAAAGCAAGGTCTGCTACAGCAGCCCGGGGCCCCAAATGAACCATACTTACGCCTCTAAAAAATTCAGCTACAGGCATATTTGGGGCAATCTGTTCCTGATCAGGTGGTTCCCCTCAACACCGCTGTCCTGAGAGTGCAGACCTGCTGCCATGGATGCTGCAGTTCTGCTCTGACACAAGTCTGCTGGGGGCCAGCTGGGAGCTCCACTTACTCACTAACTGACCGGTCTTCGTGTCGTACTCTTCAGCCATCTCCTTCCCATCCTCGAACAGGTAGTGGACCTTCCGCTTACCTAGAGGCAAGGCAGGTGCTGAGGATAAATAGGAATACACCTATCCTTGGGCGTATGGCCTTGTCCCCTTGTCTGGGGCCGTCCCTGGGAGTGCTCCGTCCCCCCGCCCGCCCGCTGCAAGGTCACCCCAAAACACGTCGCGAGGAGAAAGGAAGGAGGGGGCTATCCCGTCTGGCCGCCGCGGTTACCGTCCTGCACCAGCGCTGTCTTGCTGGCGGCCTGCAGCCTCTCCGGCCAGCTCGGCACCGCCATGGCGGCCGGGCACCGTCGCCACGGCAACGCCCACACTTCCGGTCGTCACCCGGAAGCACTTCCCGCCGCCCTGGCCTGTAGGTGAGAGCGGCCCCGGGGCCGGTGTCCCCGCCTCGTCCCCGGCCTTGGGGAAACCCCCGCGCCCCGTCGGGTTTCGGGTAGGGGTGGGGAGGCTTCTCCTCCTCGGGGCAGAGGTCGCGGGGGGTTCCAGCTGCTCCCCCGCGGGTGCGGGGGGTCTCGGCCCTCTCGCCGCGGCCTCCTCGGGCTGGGGTGCGGGGTGGTCCCGTCCTGCCCTCGCCTCTCGCTCTCGGGAGGTTTCGGGGAATTGTTTCTGTCGTGGAGTCAGCCGGGCTGGGGGTGTTGGAGCCTTCACAGCCTGGGGATGCTGGCGAGGGCAACTTGGTGCCTGGCGGGCATGTTTGGTCTTAGATATTGGAACTAAAACACTACCTGGAAAAACACTCTTCTGAGTCCTGAAGAGGACTTGGGCACCTAGAGGCTTAAGGGGTTTTGGTGTTGGTGTTGGTTTTTTATTTGTCTAATAGAAAATATTACTGTTTTCAGAGAACTTTTTTTTTTCTTCTTTTGTTAAAATGGCCTGAAAACAGAAACTTTTCAGTGAAGCTGAGTTTTAGCAATGTAGCAAGGTTTCTTCTCCACTGAAGCTGAACTCCTCCTCAGAGAAGCAAGGATTTGAGTCCAGCTCTGGGTTGGTCTTCAAGAGGATTGTGTTTAATGCTCGGATGAGAAGGTGACAGGTGACACTGTTTTCAGCTCTTCTAGGCTTAGTGTGGTAGGTTTGTTCTGGTTTTTGTGTGAGAAACCTCAAAGCAAAACATGAAGTGTTGCAGAGAGAGGAATTCAAGTTGGCAATTAGCTTAATGCTGCAGCCATGTGGAAGAGGCTGTTGGGCTATGCTGTGATTCCGGGGTTTGTTTGGGCTACGAAAACCAAACTTCCTGGTTGCCCGGGCTGGTAGTTAAACCTCCAAAGTTCTCTTTTGCAAGGCTTGTGATGAGAAATGTACAGTTGTAACTGTGTTGAACTCAGCTAGTTAATCTTTACTAATTTGCTGTTTGCAGCTGAACCTGGGTTGGGGCTTTTTCTCCTATGGCTGTATGAAACACTCAGTGTCAATCAGCTGCTCTGTCTCTTCTTATTGATGACTCCCTAGCAGGAGAGGTGTTTCCTTCTTGGGAACGTGCTTAAGAAGTATCTGGGGAATAAAGTCGCATCTGTTGGCTGGGTAGGCAGGAGCTCCAAAATGTTAAAGCAGTGGAATACTTTCTGTTATAAGAACCCAGCTTGAGTGGTTTCTAAGATATTCAAGCAGGGTCTTCTCAAGTGGCTTTTTGGTGGTTTCTAACTTGGATTTTTCTGACGTTGTGGGCTGCAATTCTTGTTTCCAGGTGCCTTCCTCAGGGCAAGTGTTTTTGAAAGGCAACAAAAGCAACAACAAAAGAAACCCCAAACCAACAAAGACAGCAACCAAAATGAGTGAATCTCAAGTTGTTGTGATTGTTTAACATTGTTCTAAGCAACTTTCCTTTTTCTTATTGATATTCAGCAACGGCAGCTGAACTTCTCACTAGGCCTATGGAGCCACGAGGGATTGTCAAAGCCTTTCCCAAGAGGAAGAAAGTGAGGGATGACTTGGGGAAAAGCGTCCCTCCAAAGATCTCAAAAGAGGAAGGAACAGAGATACCTGAGGGTAAGCCCTGCATGCCCATGACATGGAATACAATACTGCCACTCCATCTTGTTCACTGGAGGTGTTCTTCCGTCAAAGGCTGTGTTTTCTGTAGAGCCCATGGCCAGCTTGCTTTGCTGTGTCCAGCTGGTACTCCCCAAAGGCCGCCTGTCACTGTTGGTGCCATCACATCCTGCATGAGATCTGTAGCCCAGTCGATTTGGGACACTGTTTCTCTTGTTACTGAGCTCCTGCCCCTGTGTTTTCCTCAGCAGAGTGGCTGAAGCCTGTCGCTGCGTACGTTTTGCAAGCTGGCATCGGCCAAGCCAGGACAGAGATCTTCCACAAGCAGATTGTCCAGAACGGCGGTGTTGTACACAACCAGCTCTCCTCAGAGGTGACGCACGTCATTGTGGCTGAAGACATGGACTGTAATCGGGCCCTTCGACTCCTTAAATTAACCAAGCTGCCTCCAGGGTTGCAGCTAGTGAAGGCGTCCTGGCTAAGTGCTTGCATCAGAGACCAGAAGCTGCTGAGTACTGCTGGCTGCAGTGTCTTTATCCCTTGCAGGTATGCAAATGCCATGCTGTTATTCCTGCGTACAGTGCTTCTGTCCTAAACTGAACAGCAGTAAAATTTGACCTCTGCTCAAAATTTTGGACTGCAACTCCTTGCAGTTCCTGTGGACGTGGCTCAAAGTCACTTTTCTATATAGACAGTGAAATTTAGTGACTTTGTGAGCAGTTGCTATTCTGTGGGGCGGCAAAACATGGAATACAGGCCAGAAGTGCTAAGAGGAGTCCTATAACTTGCTGCAGGTGCTAATGGTATCTTTTCCTAATTTGTCAGTGATAACAAGATTTCTTTTAAAAATGCCGAGAATTAAATGTTCTTTCTTACTTATTGCAGATTAAAAGTATAGACAGAATTGACAACTAAGCACAAGAGGAAATAAAGAATGGAGCAGCAGGCAGCCACAGGTTAGGATCAAAATATTTTGGCAAAGTTTTGGAGAAATAATCTAAGAGTGAGGTAGATAGGAGTAGAAGTTGCAGGTTAGCAAGGTGGATGGAAATGGGGGAATTAAATCAAAACTAGAGTAATTCAGCTGTGATCTGAGAGAGTACAATTCATATGGGTTGTTTGCTCTGTCCCAAAACATGCAGAAGGATTTCTCAGTCAAAATTCTGGGGGCTCAGAAATTTTCCTTCTCCTGTACTAAGGCATCTGATCCACAGCAGGTACCTGGAGGAGGGAGAACTGCAGAAAGAGCAGCAGCGGCAGGTCCTGGGCAGTGAAGGGCTCCAGCCCCCAGCGGAGGAGGGAGCAGTGAATCCAAATACTGAAGCACAGGTGGGGGATTCCTCGCAGCAAGGCCTGGGCACCCTTGGACAGCAGCAGCTGGCTGAGGTGAGGCTTCCCGCACAGGCCCTTCTCCTTGTGAACGGATCCTGTGTGCTGCTTTTCCTGGCTCAGAGCATTCCTGCAGGGAAACAATACCAGATTTTCTCAGCAAGGGGAAAGCGTTTGAGTGTTTCGGCAGGTTGGTGCTGGCAGGCTCAGGCTGTGGACGTGATTACTGCTTCTCTTTGTCCCTTTTAGATGTTAAAAGTAGAAACAATACCCCTTAAATTCCTGTCCCCATCAGAATGTTTCCAGCTGAAGCAGTCCTGATGCTCCCATCAGGCCAAGGCTCGCTCTGGTGATCATGTTTCCCCTGCGTCCTTTTGAGGAATATTCCCTGGCTGATAATATCTCCCTTTCAGGAAGCTGTCTCTGATATTTCATCCTGCGTTCCTCCCTGAGCCACGCTGACCCATTCTCCACTTCTTGGCAAGCACCCTGTGCAGGCACATGTGCAGTGGATCAGGTTGCCACTTGAAGGATTGTGGTGGTGTGCTTAAAATGTCTGTGTTGGGTTATTAGTGGCCTCTGCTGTGAGTCAGCTTCTCCAATCTGTTAGCTTTCTTTCCTTTCTCTGTATTTTTGCTCAAGTTTGCTGAATTCTTTTGGGGCATTGGCATCATTCAAATCTGTAGCAAAGTCACCTCAGACCTCTTAGAGCAGCATTAGTTTCCTGGAGCAAATACCAGTATTTTCAAATTCGTATGCCTAAAGCAAGTAATTTATATAAAAGTGGCACAATTTCCAGAAGTACCAACAACAAAACACACCCAGGAAAGCTGATGTGAAACCCGAATCATTTTGAAAAAAGTGGACATTACGTATCTGCGTGAGCACCAGTAAAAACAAAATTGGAATACTGCAGGTCATTCTGGTGTCTGCACTTTAGAAGGGAGCAGCAGCTGCCTTTTAATGCTGGCATCTGTTTTCTAACACAGTCCCAAATTTTGTTTCACAAGCCCCTGTACTTACTGCCTAACTGAAAGTCTGCTGGGGTCTCCTTTGTTTTAAGCTTTCTCTTGAAGATGTGTAGGGAAGGATGTTTTCTCCCCAGGCTTACTATCCATTGTGCTGTAGGCAGAGTTGGCTGCTTCTTAACTGTGTCACCTTTGCAGTTACCCCATCTTTGCTGTTTCTTGTAACTCTAATTTAGTGGTAATCACTACTAACAAATCTCACACTTTATGGGAGAAATGATCTTTTGTATTGTTACGAATCCTGTGGTATCTGCCCTGCTTTCTGCTCGCATTTACTTTGGGTAGTCAGACAGCTGCTGGAGTCTGAAGCCTTATTGCCTTTTTTTCTTTTAAATCCCCTCAAGCAATGATGTTTCCTGTTAGTCTGTGTGCAAAAGCAATATTTGCAGACACTTCAGTAAAATCCTTCTCCTAAGCTTTGGACTGTGTGAGTTTGGGGAGGAGAAAAGAATCCACGGGATATGCTTTAATGACAGTACCAACCGCTTTTAAGACCCAGTTACAGCAGTAAAGCTGAAACCTTGGCGTAGAAGTAGCCTCTAAGCATGGAGTCTTTTGAAACTTGGGTGGATGATTTTTGTCTAGGAGATGATGAGTGTGCCAATGTTTCACACTGAACAGGGGCTGCTCTGGGAGTTTTGCATTTGGATGTAAGCTCCTGTGAGGAAACCATTACCAGTCAGACTGTAGCAGCTGCTTTTTGGCTGCCGTCTGGCTGGAGTGGTTTTCTGTGAGGCAGCCCTTGCAAGTGGTGCCTGTTATTCACTGGCTGAACCCTGGGGCTGTTACCCCAGGCTGCCCGACTCCCTCTCAAGTGGCCTCAGCTCCTGGGCTTCAGCTGCTCTCCTGGCTCCTGTGCTGTGCCCCAGACAAACCATGCACATCCCATCTCACCCAGCTCTAGCAAATCAGCTGCTGTAGGATCCTGGGGTGTCTCAGAAGCTAATGGGACTGGCTGGTTTTGCACGTATGGTTGTAAAGAGTCCATTGGCTTTGTTGGCAAAGCACAGAGACTCGGGGTTGTGTGTTTTACCTATGTGACACTGCTGGGTGAGAGGATGGGGATTGCATGCTCCAGCTGCAGGGTTGTTTGCGTTGTGGTTGCATAACAGGCTTCTTAAATGCTTTTAAGGGGCTTACTAACTGATCTGAACACTCTGAGGCTTCGCTGCCCTCAGAGGGAACAGTGTCTTAAGGGAGTTGCATTTCAAGGCAAATGAAACTGTGTTAGTCTATCGAATCTTCAGTCTGACCTAGTTTTCAGAGTTATAAAAGAAGATTATAGGGAAACATCCTGCCTTTTTTGCCTAAAGACTTCAGTTCTGTATCTTGCAGCAATTGTCTCCAGACCTCCTTAGCCAGCAGAGGTTGTAAGGATATGGCTCTGACTTATGAGTTTCTGCAGAGCATCAGCCTAACAGGATTTGTGTGCTGCAGGTGATCTCTGGACTGATCCCAAACAGCTCTGTGCCATCTAGGGTTACTTCACTCTTGGATCTTCATGGACTCCTGTATCTATACATCAGAAGAGAGGGGGACCACAGTGAGCAAAGCAGTCAGCAAAGCCTCTGTGTGGCTTCCCACTTCTGTCCCCTTTTTTTCCTTACCTGAAGCCAAGGTTTATTGTTTCTTAAGTCTACACAGAGGCATCTTAATGCTGAGGGTATCAGCAAATGTATACATTGGTTCTTTCTTCTGTCACTGAGGAATGTGGAGTTCTTTGTGTCATTCCTTCCTCCTCCTTTTCTCTTGTAGATAGCCATGGGGAAAATGGAGGAGTTTGTAATTTACTACCCTGTTAAGATTTTGTGTCTAAAACATGAAAACAGAGTTCAGTGCCTATCTCTTGTCATCTGTGTCATGGGCCAGAACATGCAGGATCTGAATGCAAGAGATGTGTCTATGCAGCCACCAGACCAGTGAAAGGTTTCGCAGAGGGAGCAGGGAGTCAGGATCCCCCCAGCCAGGGATTTGAGCATTGTCATACCATGCTGCTGGCAGCGGTTGCTCACTTAACCAGTGTCTTCCCTTGGTCAGGTCTCAGGGGCTTAGCTGCAGGAGGCGTGTGCGTGCTGGAACCACAGGTAGACAGCAATCTGTAATCTCCTGTGCTTTGTGGGGTGTGCATGTAGCTTCAAGGGGTGCATGTGTAGCTTGGGGCATGAAGAGCTTTAGTGTGCATGTAACCAACAGCTTCCAGAAATGGCAATCCGAGCATTTCATGTGCCGGAGGCTGGTTAGAGCTCTTACTTCCTGCTCTCCGGAGCAGCCTCTGCCAAGGGGACAGATGTGAGGCATGCACTTACTCTCACGTAACTGCTTTTCTACCTTTCCCTAAAGAAAGTCTCTGATGAAGAAGACAGCGAAGGAGAAGATGCTAGTGTCACTCAGGGAGATCTGGAAGCACTGATTTCTGGCCGCTACCCTGTGAAATCGTCAGAGGAGACCAGTGACAGCTCTTCCACAGTGGCACAGCCTGCCAGCAAGTGGGTGTGTGCCCATTCCTCCAACAGCAAGAAGGAGAATCACAACCAGTGCATCACAGACAAGCTGGAAGTGCTGGCAAAGGCCTATTCTGTCCAGGGGGACAAGTGGAGAACTCTGGGCTACACCAAAGCCATCAATGCACTCAAGAGCTACCACAAACCAGTCACCTCCTTCCAGGTAAAACACCTTGGCAGGGTGGTGGAGCAGGGAGATAGACCTAGCATCCTGTCTCTGTTATGAGCCAGATTCCTTGCTCTTTCTGTACGTGGAACAGGTTATCTTCAGGCCTTGGCAATTCTTTCCTGTGGGAGGGTTTTGATGGAAGTTGTATAGCAAGTGTAAGTTGTATTTATTGACCAGCTGTGGTGTTTTCAGATGAGCAGAAAAGGGGAGTCTGAGACTTCTAGGGCCAGATCTAAGTACCCTCTAGATAAATGCCTTCTCCAGGCTCAATGCGGGGACATTTTTGCCTTCCTCTTAAGCATCAGCAGCTGCTACCATTGGAGATAATATGTAAAACTAACTGGATCTTGGACTGATTGGCTGTGACAGTCCAGCCATTCAGTGTGTTAGTTTTTCAGTCCTGTTCTGCATGCTTGTCCTTTTCCATTTGCCACTGAGTTGATGTAGACTGTGTAAGCCCAGCCTGGAGAAGAAAGCAGCAGTCAGAACTAGTCCTGCCACTTATCAATCACTGATCAAATGGCTAACCAGTCTGAGTGGGTAGCAGCTCCCCAGCATGTCTGTAGTCTTCACTTTTCCAGTAGTGGCTCTGGTTTCTTGCTAGGAAGCCTGTAAAATCCCTGGGATTGGGAAGCGAATGGCAGAGAAGATCCTGGAGATCTTGGAGAGTGGGCATCTGCGCAAGCTGGATCACATCAGCGAGAGCGTGCCTGTGCTGGAGCTGTTTTCCAACATCTGGGGAGCAGGGGCCAAGACGGCTCAGATGTGGTACCAGCAGGTAAGTTTAGCGCCTTACACAGGAGGTTCTTAGACGAGGATTTGAAGACTGCTTCTGAGTGCAGGAGAGTTACTTTCACAATTAGTTTCCCATTGTCAATATCCATATTTGGGATTTGAGTCTGGTTTTATGGGAGGAGCTGTGAGACTGGGTCCCATTGTGGATGTGTTTGGGGAGAAGGAAGTGCACCCAGCTGAGACTTGAGTTTGGTTGGAGGACGGGCAACAGATACATGCTATAGGAGGAGTAGGTGGGGGCACACTGCCTTGTCGTTAGCATCTCTGCTTGGAGCTCCTCTCACTCTGTTCACTGCAATGATACTGCTAAGAGTCAGGCTTGAGCCAGGACATCTTGGCCATGAAAGCTCCTGGTCCCGTTGCTGGCCTGTTGGCCTGGCTGGCTCCTGTAGCTGTCAGAGGAGTCGTCCACCTTGTCTGGCAGTTGTAAAAATGACGTTAGAGCAATTGTGCCAACATGAGCAACCCAGGCCACTGGGTGGGCTCCTTCTTTAAAAATTATTTGTTTCCTCAGCACAGAGCTAATGAAGCCTGCTTTACTGTAGCGTTTGGTTTTGTAAATGGATTCTTTGCTGTCTTAAAAACGTGGTTGTGTTGACACTGTAGGCTTTCCCTCATTGGGATATTCTGGGTGGTGTTCCTTTGTCTGCATCACTTGTTTTCATTCAAGCTGTAGGAATGCAGTGCCTTAAGAACTTCTGTCAGGTTTAGTTAAGATTCAAAGTCATTTTCAGGTGGAGATTAGAGGTGTGTGTGGGTAGTGAGATTGCCCAAATCCCTACTTTTAGGAACCAGGCCCTAAGTGATCTCTACATGTGATCTCTACATGTGCTCTCAGAAGTTGTGACTGGCCTGGACTCTAGATGGGTTAAATATAACCTCCCCAAATCTTAGTCGAAAGTATTTAAAGAGTAGAGTCTTGGTAGTTGTTTGAATGTCATCACGTGATCTGCACTAGGGTTTCCGGACGCTGGACGATATCCGCACCAAGGCGACTCTCACCAGCCAGCAAGCTGTGGGGCTGAAGCACTACACTGATTTCCTGGAGCGCATACCTCGGGAGGAAGCTGCAGAGATAGAACAGACCGTGAGTAGCTCGGACCCGGGCCCTCAGAGCAGACTGAGTACCTGCTGGGACCTGACAGGAGGGCGCATGCTATGGAAATGTCCCTCGCTGTTATAGCTGAGCTCTTCAGCATCTCCTCTGAGCAGGGTCAGTGCTTGGGGGATGCTTTTTGGGCACAGGCACACAAGGCACCTACTTTGACCTGTAGGAAGGTTCAGTTTGAGTGCCTGGCAAGGAGGAGGGTACACACAAGTGTCAGTTCTACACACCGCTTTGAAAAAGACTGCATGTGGCGTGGTGAGATGAGCAGGTTTCCGGCTCCTTTTCCCTGCCTCTCATCTTCTCCGAGATGTCTGCTTTCAGCCAAGGCCCCTGAGCTGTCTCCTGGGTGCTGCTTCTCCAGAGGAAGCTGTGAGCACCCTCTGAGCTTGGTGTCAGTGGGGAGACTGAGCATGGATATGCTTCCTGGAAGCAAATGGGATTCAGGTAGCAGATGGGTTCTGCTTGCTCTTCTGTGCCGTAGCATTGCAGGATTATGGGGTGCTAAGCCAATGTACCCAAGTGTGAGCAGAGAGCTTGGGGAGGACTCTGTCATTGCTACCCCTGTGCTCTCTGATCACCATGGAAGCAGCAGCCAGCGTGACCCTGTCACTCGGCCACAGGGCCTGGCCACGAAGAATACACTCCTGCCAGGCTCCTGCTGGGGTGTCACTCCCGTGTGCTGGATTAGCCATTTCGGTGGTGAGTGGTCCCTTTCCCAGGCAGGCTGGGTCCAGGAGCTGGCTCTTGGGGGTGGTTCTATTGTTATCTTGATGGGATTACTGTGCTCTCCTCCATACGCACGCACACACCTCTGATCCAGGCCCAGGAGAGAGAATGAGGAGATTAGTCACTGTCTGTGCTGCCTGTCACAGTGAGATCTGAGGAGCTTTTAGGCTCTCGGGTGGGGCTGCGAGTTTTCTAGAAATCTTCATTTAAAGCCAGAAGGGGACAAGGACACCAGAGGAGGGCTTGCTTCGCATGAGAAAGGCTTGTGTCTTCTTCGAGCACCTCTGGGGCAAAGGTTAATGGGTTTATCTCTTGCTAATGAAGGATGATCCCCAAGAGTGACAAGGGGCTGTGGGCATGGACACTGCCTTCCTGAACCCCAGCCTCTGTGATGGCCTCGTCACTGGGAATTGCTGAGCCCCTAATTATTTACTGCCAGCAGGATGATTGGCACAATCAGACCAAGAATACTTTATTCCTCTCCAAGGACCTAGGAGCATTTCTTAAGCATTTAATGAATGAAGCCATCAGAACTAGCACTGTCTGCACAGAACAGGAGCTGGGGTCCAGCCTGGAGGTGGCTGCATTAGGGGAACTTCTGATTATATGTGTCTGACTGCTGGCAGCAGCACGTTGGCATCCCTTTGGCCTAAAATGCTGGGACATTTGTGTTTTTTCCGGGTCACAAAGCTCAGCTCTTCTGCAAAGGCAGACCTCCTGGCAGGAGTGAACTCCAAGGGACACTTGCAGATTTTCTGCTGTCTTGGGTCCTGTGGGAGAGACTCTCCATGAGCCCATCTCTGCTTCTGAAACAGGACCTGTGACCATCTCGTGTTGAACTGGTTCTCTTTGTGGGCAGAGCTGGTGATTTTTGCCCTTCTGGCCCACAGGAAAGCTGAAAAACCTCTCCTGCTGTCTCAGAAGAAATCAAAGGCTCTGAAAGGTTGTGCTGTACTTTGTCTCCTCAGCATTGCTGCATCTTCCCGCTTGTCCCAACCCAGCTCCAGCCCAGCACCCTCAAGAGCTGATGACTGCTGGTAGCACCATGGTAGATCACTGTATTGTGTGGCAGTGTGCTGGGCATTTGCAGGACTGGGTGGAGGCCACCCTGGCTCCTGTGGCCCCCAGCAGCAACCAGCCTCTGTGGTGGGGCAGTGTGCCCTGCCTGCCAAGTGTCTGCTCTGCATGGAGACCCTGGAGATGCAGGACAGGTTGCGAGGCAGGCACGATATCCTTTGCTACCTTGATGGAAAGGGCACAAAGAGACTGATCTCTGACTCCTCATCGCTCTTTCTTTTCTTGGAGGTCAGACGAGCTGCACTGGCCCTGCAGCCTGGGCTCTTGTGTGTGGCATGTGGCTCCTACCGTCGGGGGAAGCCCACCTGTGGAGACGTGGATGTGCTGGTCACTCACCCGGATGGGCAGTCTCACCGTGGGGTGTTCAGCAAGCTGCTTGACAGCCTCCACAGGAGCGGTAAGGGCTGGGGACTTGCACATGGTGCTCAAAGCTGTTCTTAGTATGGCCAAACTGAGAAGGCAGTAAGGTGAATGGTATTTGTTGGAGGGCAGGTGATAATTTTTCCCAAGGACAGGACAGGACATCTTGTAAGTCCTTAGAGTACTGCTCCCGGTCCTGGCCCTGCTCCAGTGACAGCTCTGCAGCCAGTGTTGAGGAGGGAGTGTTGCTGCAGCATGGCTTCTGCTGTCTGCACAAGGCTGTCAGGCCTGAGGCGGGGTTGCCCTTGGGGTCCCACAGCACATTATGAGACACCTCAGCTCCTGTCTGGAGAGTGGAGAGTTTGGAGTTGGGGTGTCAGTCTCTGCCACTCAGCTCCTCTCTGCCTGTTCCCTCTCCCCAGGCTTCCTTACAGATGACCTGGTGAGTCAGGAGGACAACGGTGATCAGAAGAAGTACCTGGGGGTGTGCCGCCTCCCTGGGCCAGCCCAGCGTCACCGCCGGCTTGACATCATTGTGGTGCCTTACAGTGAGTTTGCCTGCGCTCTGCTCTACTTCACCGGCTCGGCTCACTTCAACCGCTCCATGCGCGCCCTGGCCAAGACCAAGGGTATGAGCCTCTCAGAGCATGCCCTCAGCTCGGCCGTGATGCGAGGCCCTGGAGGTGTCAAGGTGGCCTCTGGCCATACAGTGCCCACCCCTACAGAGAGAGATGTCTTCATTCAGCTGGGGCTGCCTTACCGGGAGCCCTCAGAACGGGACTGGTGACAGCCAGTTGTCACCCAGCACTCTGGGGCCACTGCAATGCTGCTGTTTTGAAGGGTGCTGGTTTCCCCAGTGCTGCTGTGTGGTGACTGCAAACTGGGGAACTTATCCCAGCAAACTGAGGCTCCTTGGAAGCCTAGGGCCCTGCTGCTAGCAGAGCTGTGTGGCATCACGCAGCAGAGGCTGTGGGCTGGAACCATCCTGGAAGTGCTGCCTGATGCCCCACGCAGCCTCTTGTGTCCCTGCTCTTAGGCAACCCTTGGCTACCAAAGGGGCTCACTGCCCATCAGCTGCCCTGGCCCTGCTCTCTCCAGGGAAGCTTCTGAAAGCTGGGCTGTGGAGCCTTGTGATCCAACCCCTCCCAGTGTGTGGGAAGGGGGAAGTGTGATGTGTCTGTGTCTGAGCAGACATTCCAAAATCTCTGGCCTGAGCTGTGTATGAAGGCAGCCAAGATCCAGCTTGACCCTGGAACGGGCCTTCCCCGTTCTCACTACTGCTGACTGTTGCTACTGTGGGGATCGTGAAGGGTCCCCCTGTGCTGCTGCTGTGTCCTCCCTCCATCTGAGCTGATCTGTGCCCTCTGGTGGGTGTCACTGCACAGGGCTGGGCTGCCACCAGCTTCCCCTGGGGCAAGGCCAGCCTTGAAGGAGGCACAGGGACCTGATGTGCTGTGCTGCTTGCTCTCAGCCCGTTGTGTGCTGAAGATCCTCGAGTGTAGAGCTGTCACCCCCTTAGTGTGGCCCAAGAGCTCCTCTCCCCTCGGTGCAGGAGAGGAGCAGACCTGGCGGCTCAGAGGAGCTGTGCTCAGAAAGGGTTTGAATGTAATGGCACTGAGTGTAACCCAGCAGGGCTGTGTGCTTGTGCACAGGAGGCAGAGAGAAGCAAGATGAGGTAGTTCTAATTTGGGCAAAGCAAAGCTTTCCCTTTGTGTGTGTGGAAGCCATGGAATCAACTGGTCTTTGATCAGAGGGTTTGTGTGTGCTTGAGTGGACATGTACATGTGTGCTGGACCCATCAGTTCCACGGGAGTGAATTTTATTTCTCAGGAAACCTCAACTATTCTTATATTCTGGAGATGAATGTTCCAAGACTTGCAGTGCTCTGTCTCTGTTATGGGTATTGCAGCAGTTCCTCCTGACAGAGGTGCTGCTCTGCAGCATCAGCTGCCAGGAATGCCATGGTGGGCATTTCTGTGCCAGGACCCCAGGGTTCCCTCTGGGCCTGGCCTGGCCTCCCACTCCTGTGTCTTGTGGGGGACCCGGTCTTTGTCATGTGGTGTGACAGGCCGTGTGTTTGCTGCCAGGGCAGGCACAAGGGGATTAAACCTGGTGGGTTTGCACAGTTTCCTGCTGCAGCATCAGCTGTGGCTGCTGGGCACTGGTGTTGGGGCTGGGGTGTTTGCTGGGTGGGTCGTGACCCCTGCAGTGTCATTTGTCAGCCCAGCCTTTCTACTGAACGCCTGTTGGAAATGAATGACTTGTGACATGTCTTGCTGCTTTTGAATTTGAAGTATAATAAATTCCTTGTCTCTTTCCTCCTTTGCATCTCTGTCTTTTTGCACTCTGCCCTGTGACTCTTGGGTATCTTCCCTCTGGCTGAGTAGGAGCCCCTCCTGTGCTGGACTGGCTCCTCATTTTCAGGACAGGCAGGGAGAAGAGAGTGGAGACCTTCATGCTGTGGGATCACCACTTCTGGCTGTCAGGGCTGGGAGTTTCTGGCCACCATCCTCCCATGGCAGAACAGGACCTGGCTTCATCCTGGCATCCAGGTGGCCACACGGCTGAGCTGGGGATGGCCATGCCCAGAGAAAGGAGCAACACCTGAGCTCTGAGCCTTGGGCTGAGCTCTTACTCCATGCGTGGAGTCAGGAAGGGATTGCTATCAGCTTCTCCATATTTTATCAAAGAGTAAGTGTATGAGACTTGGCTGCTGCGCTGTCTCCTGTGCCTAGAACACAGCTTAGTCTCCTGAGCGTGGAAATGCTTTGGTTTTCTGAGGGGAATCCAAACAACCTGGAAGCCAAGGGAGCATGTGGAGATGAGCAGCAAGAAACACTGGCTCAAAAGGGAGGTGCAGAAGCTGGAGAGGACCAGGGGCTGCTGGGGTGGGCAGAGACTGGGACAGAGCCAGCACAGCCTGGGCTGGGTTCTTGGGGGCAAAAAGGGCGTCAGCCCCAGGCTGGGACCTGGGGGGGTCCAGGGAGAGCGCTCCCTCTCCGGGAGGGCTGTGCAGCCCTGGGAGCAGCTGCAGGGAGGATTGAGTCCCCATCCTTGAGGTCGTCTGGGCATGGCTGGGCAGGGTCACAGCTGGCCTTATCCTGTCCCAAAGGGAGGTTGGATGGGCGTTCCCTCTCTCTGCAGTGCTGCTGGGATCATCCTGGAGGATTTTCCCCGGGGCCTTGTGGATGGCAGCCCCGGGCACAGGACTGTTCCTGCCTGGCCTGGGGCAGGGAGTATGGGGCTGCTTACCTTGGCCCCTTGATGAACACATTCAGAGCTCTGGATGCTGGGATGAGCTGTTCCTGGGGGGCTGGCCCTCTCACCAGAGCCATGTGCTGGGGACATCACTGGAGGTGAGGGACATGTGGCACTGCTGGCTCCCAACTCCTTCCCCTTTGTCACTCACATCTCCAGGGACACAATTCACACCGTGGTGCCAAATGGGTGCTGCAGCGGTTCATCAAAGCCCTGGCCCTGCTGTTTGTGCTGCTTTTACTCAGGGGTAGGTCAGACTGGGGGGTGTGGGGCCAGCACTGCTCAGGATCTGGACTGTTCACCCAGCCCCTCAGGAAATGGCAATGAGGGTGGCCCTACTGCGCACATGTCAAGTCCTTCCAGCCCCCTGCTCTGTAAGAGAAGGGGCCTGATGTCTGTCAGCCCCCTCCCACCCCACAAATCCCTGCCCAGGAGCTTTTGAGGGGGCAGAGGGCCCTCCTGTGGCCAGGTGGGCCAAGGCTGGATGGGGGTCATCTCCCCTGGGTACAGCTGTGGCAGATGCGAAGGGGCAGGAGGTGAAGGAGCATGACCAAGCTTTGCTGGAGCAGCTGGGAGTGACATTTCTGGATGCTGAAGCCTCCCCCTTCATCCTGGTACAAGGTAAGAAACACCAGGAGCTGGACTGTGCTGCCCCTGTGAATCACCCCTGGGCTGGGCAGTCCCTTCTGCCCTGGGTGGAGAGGACAGAGCTGCCCCACACAGTCTCCTCCTTGTGCCCCTAATCCTGCCCTCCATCCTCCCAGTCACTTGCAGATCCCAAGCCAGGGGCAAAATCCAGCCTGGCCTCCCCTGAGGCCACGTGCTCCTCTGAGACCCCTCTTTTGCCTGTGCAGCAGGGGAGGACATGGCCACCTCCTTACCCCAGCACAGCTTCTGCCTCTTCCAAACCCTGGAGTGCCACACTTATGAAGAAGGTACAGGGGATGGGGCTCCCAGGGTGCCTGGGCTGAGGTGGGTGCTGAGCCCCCAGGATGGGTGCAGGGAGGGTGAGCATAGATGGTTTTAGGCATCTCTAATGAGGTGTCTCCTGGTTCCTGCTTCCCAGGAAGGGGCTTCAGCTATTCCCCCTCCCCAGCGCACCCACTTCCCACCCTCCCTGGCTGTGAGTCTGATCATCCTGAAAATTAAAAATAAACCCAAATGCAGCAGCACTTAGAGACTGAGTGGAAAGTCAGGGAGCTGGGATGGAGGTTCAGGTCCTGCTGCAGAGCTCCCACTCCCCGCTCCCAGCACCCTGAAGGTGGGTCCAGACTGGAGGCTCAGGCAGTTCCTGTCCCTCCATCAAGTGTCTGTCCGCTCCCTGGAGTAAAAGGAAGAAAAAGCCTGAGCCAGGTTGCTGTAGCTCTGAGCATTAGGCAGCTCTCCTCACGCTGGTCCTTACCATGTGGGGAGGACACTCAGCCTTATTCTTCATGCTTGTCCTCGTGCAGGGGTGGAGGGTTCTGGGGCTGGGGGAAAAGGGGTGCAGAGGGGGTGGTTTGGCTTCTCAAGGCTGGCACTTCGTATTCATGAGTAAATATTTGCTAGTGGCAGCATGGCTGTGTGAATGTAAGGGAGCTGCTCCCCCCGCCGGAGCAGGCAGGGAAATGAATATGAATTTATCATGATTAGGTGAACCCAGCAGGGAGAGCGGGAGAGAGAGGGCTAGGCAGGGAGGGGGTGGGCGAAGATGGATCTGTGCAATAAAATTAAATAAGGACACCAAATAGAGTCACTTCTCACATGCCCGTCCGCCCTCCCGCGTGCGGGGCCTCTCCCGCCTCCCGTGCTCCTCTGGCTTTGCTGATTTCTCTCTTTCCTCAAATTTATGAGGCCAATTATGAAGATGAGGTTGGAAGTTCTCGGAAGTTCACTAAATGCAAAGTGCGGTCCCTGCTGTTCACATCAAATTAATTAACCAAGCGCTATTGATGGCCGGGGCGACGTTGGCGAGGCATGGAGTGTGAGGTAAGGGCTGCTGGGGTGCATGCAGGGGGGTCTGGCAGGGGGGCAGAGCTCCCTGCAGGGTGTCTCCAGGGCCAGGGAATGCCCAGAGAGCCCTGCCTAGGCAGCCAGTGGGCAGCAGGAGCGAGGGAGGCAGCAGGTCCTGGTGTCAAAGCTCTGTATTGCAGTCTGTTTCCAGCGTTGGTGGTCTCTGGCTGGAGGAAGATCCACCCAGGTGATGGCAGGGCTACCCTGGTGGGAATGTGACATGGGTATATGGCAGGATGCTGTGCTGTGTCCCATGGTGGAAGCCATGGCAAGGGCTGTTGGTCACGTGAGCCTGTGTCTGGAGGAGCAAAGCCTGAATCAGGTGCCCTCTCTGGCATCCCAGGATCATTCCCCCAGCCAGGCGGGGGGCTGCTGACCCCCATCCCCACTCTTAGTAGACAAGTGACTTTCTCTATGGCTTAGCAGTGATAGTGCAGTCAGGATAGGCCCACTGCCACCTTGCCCTGCTCCCTGAGTCCCAGCATCCCTCTCTGCCGCAGTTGGCCCGCCTGTGACTTACAGGTAAGATCTCATGAGCTGAGCACCCTGACCCAACACAGCCCCTAGGCCAGCCCTAACCTTTGCGTGAAGCAGCCTGGCTCTGTGCAGCGCTTATGGAGAGAGGGTGGCTGGCTTTGTGGTGGGGGCAGCAATCACATGCCTAAAGCACACCAGTTCCTATGAGGCAGCTCCTGTGCCTGGAGCAGCTGTGTCATTGTCCTTCCCCTACCCAGGGAATAGCTTTTGGGGAAGGTTCCAGTGTGATCCCCCATGTCTGCCCTGTCCCATGTTGCTGAAATGCCTTCTCTGTGCTCACAGCACATGGGAGCAGCTGGGATGCTGTTGCAGAGCTGTTCAAGGGATGAAAGAGGCAGGCTGTGTCCTCAGGCCAGGGATGTCCCAGCAGGGAAAGGACACAGAGGTCCTGGGGAAGGCCAGGTCCCAGCATGCCCCCATCTCCTGGCACATCATGGCTGTGTGTCCCATGAGGATGCACCAGCTCCCTGTATGGCTCCGGTTGTATTCTTCTGCCTTTTCTGCTCCTGCCTCTCTTTGCTGGCTTTACTCCTGCCCCAGTGATCAATGGGCTCTGGTCAGGCTGGAAAACAGCACAAACAGAGGCATTTACAAACCTGCTGTCTGTCCAACAGGGCCATAACTCAGGGTCCCTGTCACCACAGGGAACGGGAGGCAGGTGCTCCTGCTCTGGTGGTGGCAGCAGCACCGACGTTTCCTCTGTTGTGGTAGACGTGTTACTTGAGGGTAATTTACCTGCTTATGCCAAGTTTTAAAAAGAAATAGACTGGTTGCTCTGCAGCTCCTGACACTCGCAGCGTGCATGCTTGGACATACATGTGTATCTGGAGAACAAAACCCACCTAAACTGAAAGGCACAGTTTACAAATGCCCGGACTTTGGAGCTGCAGTCCCTGCATGGAGTCTCCGATGTCTAGTACAGAGGTTGAGCTCTCACCACGATTTGTCCTTACTTGGGGTCTCCAGGGTCTGCAGCCACTCACTGATCCTTGCAGGGCTGCCCAACGGCACCGAGGGCTGCTCAGGGCTGAGCACCCCATGTTCTGCACAGCGTGCCGGGGCCCTCCCCTGCCCGCACCCCTTCTCCGGGGCAGCGGTCTGGGGGAGGTGCTGGTGTGGCTGTCCCATCGCCCGTGGGTGAAGACCTTGCTGGGACCCTGGGTGGCTGAGAAGCTCCTGCTGGACGGCCCAGCCCCGATGCGGTGTGCTCGGGCAGCCGCCGTCCTGGCAGGCAGCAGAGGGAGCCGGAGGACCAGGCATGGGCAGCACCGGGCAGGCTGCGGCGGCGCGGGCTTTGCCGGAGCCCTGCGGGCTGCGCGGCTCAGCCAGCCCCGTGCCGTGGGGACAAGCCCCCTCCATCCAGACTGACCCCCAGCAGGGCAGCAGGAGGTGTCACCAGCCTGCAGACTGTCCCTTCAGTCCCGTGGTGACGCCTCTCTGACCCGGTTCCAGACTCATCACCCCTGTGGGCACCGAGCTCTGCTGCAGACGCCCCCTGAGTCGGTCCTTTGTCCCCACTCTAGGCTTTCAGGGGCTCAGCCCTCCTGCTTCATTTTGGGGGCCCATGCAAATTCCTCCTGGCTGAACCAAGCTGTGTCCCTTGTCCCTGCCGTGACTGGCTGGGGTGAGTGGCACAGTGTTTCCCATCACCCTGATGACCCTGGGGGGACAGCATGGTCCCCGAGGAGCCTGGTGGGACCTGAGGCAGGGGCAAGGTCTCCATCCCTGGGCAGCATCCCAGGGCCAAGGGGGGGGTCCTGCAGCATGTGACGGGTGTCTGTCACTGCCATCCCCCAGTCTCCTTGCCCGTAGGCAGCTGATTTATGTCTGGGCCAGCCTGTGCTGACCTCCTACTTTGGCTCAGGCATTATAACTAATGGCAGGTCAGCAGAGCTACAGGGAAAGTGAAGTGGCTGGTACGGTGCTGAGGAGAGGGGACGGGGGACAGCGGGGCTGCTGAGGCTCCTGGTTGCAATGGCACAGCTACCCAGAGCAGGGGCAGCAGGGCTGGAGCAGATGTAGCTCCCAGCCTGTCTCCCTCCACCCTGTCTCTGTCCCTTCTCCTGAAGGCTCTTCCTGACTGTGCTCTCCTCCTGTTTTACCTACAGAGGGGTCCTGGGTCAGCAGCATCAAGCCTGGAGGGGTGGCTCCTTGTTGGAGAGAAACTGAGGCACCCATGGACCGATGGCTTCGTGAACATTAACAGCAGAACCAGAGAGGACACAAGGTATCTGAGCCCAGCCCCTGCCCAGGACCTGCTGGGAAGAGCGACCAAGAGGACCCGACACAGGTACAGCAGAGTGCGATGCCACAGTCAGTGGCCTGACACATCACCCTTGGTCTGTTGCCCTCAGCTCCGTGATCCATAAGCTTTGGGGTGCAGAAATCTCCTTTGGGGGTTACACTCCTTCTGCCTCACCCTTGGGACATGTGTCCCTCCAGGTCCCAGACTCCACTACCCCAGCACACATGGGCCCTGTGTCACTCAGCCTCATCATGGCATGTTCTCTGAGTGCTTTGGAAATGAGCCCTGTTTGCTTTTCTGGATGGACTGGATAACCAGTCCAGCAACATGGCCCAGAGTGTGGGAGCTGAGTTTTGGGGACACTTATTTCAGCTGCAACCCCAGCCTCTGCCTCCAGCAGCTGCTGAGGTGGGACCTCAATGTGGCTGTAAACCTTGATATTTGCATGCCCACCAAGCAGCTGCTCCCAGTCCTGTCGTGATGCCAGCCTGACCTGCAAGTCTAGGTGGTCCGAGAGGGTTGAGGAGAGCCCTTGGGAACACTATAAAAACATCTGCCCTGCTCCTGGTCGCACACTGAGAGCCCTCCACTGTCCAGTGATAAGGGACAACATTTTAAAAAATTACAAGAGCACAAGAAGAACAAGGTTTCTGACTCCCAAAGCTCTGTGGGAGTGTTTACACAGTGATTCTCTCCCTGTCCTGTGCTTGGGAAGGACCTGAGTGTCCCCCAGGGTTGGCCCTGCCATGGCTATTGTCATCATTGGTCTCTGGGCTGGGGTGCCCCTGCCCTGGCAGGAGCCCAGCTTTTCCCAGACAGTGGAGGGGACACTGGGAACAAACCTAATGATGATCCCATTGCCTGGAGGGGTCCCACCCTTTGGCAGGAGCTCCCTGCTTGCCCAGTTCCTGGTTCTCCTGATTTGGCTTTATTTTGCTGGGAGGTGCTCTCTCTGCAGTCTATTTTCCACACAGCATGTGCTGGTTTGGGTGGGGACACGTGATCGCAGGGGCAGTGCAGGGTCCTGAGGCTAAGAGGCAGTCCCTGAGGTGAAACCTGCGTCCCCACGAGATGTGTGCACAAACTTCTCGCTTAACATCACCTCTGAGACAAAGCTGGGGCAAGGATTTTGTCAAATATTTGTACTGCTGTTGAGTGGAGTTAAACTCTGCTTGCCCAAATTTCACGCTGGTGTTGTGTATGTGACACAGCCTTGCTGACACCTTGCCTTTGCTTTCTCATGGGGAAGGATGAGAAGGTGGCAAACCATATCCATGTAAGCTGTCAGGATTTTCCCCCAGAGAGCAATATCTGCCTGCCTGTGATGAGAAGGGCTCATTTTTGGTGAGCTGTGTTGCCAAGGGCTGGGGTGTGCTGGCTGCCACCCCCTCGGCCAGACAGGCAGGGCTCTGTGATCTTCTCCTGGCACTGCCTGGCCATCCCACAGATGCAATGGGTCTGTCATGGTCCCACCAGGCTTCCTGCTACCGTTTGTAAGTTGAGGGGTCTGCTGGTGTGTGGACTGACACTTCTTGTGCTTTTTGATCCCTAACACACATTTTTGCTCCCTGTTTCTCAACCAAGGAGCATTAACTTCACATGACTGCTATCAAACCTTGCATCCTTGCAAGCAGTCCCTCACCGAGATATTTATTGTGTCCTTCACATGACCCCATTGCAGGTCATTTTGCAACATTATGTGTTTTTTGTTTGATTGATCGATTTTAGGGTCCTCCTTAGGCCTAAGCCAGATTCAGGCAACAGCAGCTTGTGGCTTCCACCACCCTTGTTACTGACAGGTCAGGGTGCAACATCCAAAGCTCAGCCCAGCTGGGGAAGTATGTCCTCTGGTCTGAACATACTGCAGAAGCAGGAGCTCAGTGTATCCCCTGCTGGCTCTCAGCAAAGGTGATTTGCTTGAAATAATTTCCATGGCCTCTGTGCTTATTTTGGCTGCTGGCTTCAGGAGAGCAGGTTAAGCCTGTGCTGTTAGGCAGCACCGGAGGCTGAGCGCTTCATTCAGAGAAGCTATTGGGGGACAGTGCTCAGTTCTTACTCTGAACAGGCCTAAAATTAGAACTGGGATGTAAAGTTTGATGAGTACAGATATGCGAGTCCAACTCCAGATTAGCAGCTTTTACTACAGAGCTGGGATATTCCCAGTGAAAACCATTGCCCTTTGGGATCAGTTTTGCTCCAGCAGTATTTCAAATCTGTCAAACCCCCTTTGAAGGCCTGGGTAGCAAGGAAGGAATGTCAGGAGCCATAAATAAGCGAAAGCTTTAAAAAACTCCCTGAAGTGACCAATAAATCCCCCAGGACATGACAAGAATCACTCATGGACCCATCCTGAGGAAACCCAGCTCTGCACCGAAAAGTAAAGTACTTGCAAAAGCACGGTCAGAGCAGCACAACATGGTGCCTGGGCAGGGAGCAGCTTTCAATCCGAGCCGTCTTCTCCATCACCCAAGGACAGTGATGATGTCCCATGACAAGTCCATGTGCCACCCACTCGCTGTGCCTCACTGTGTCCTTCCCGGAGTTATGGGGATACATGCAGCAAAGCAAAAGAAATGGAGAGTCTGAGCCTACAGACTGCCTGGCACAAGGTGAGTAACAGACACTGGATCTGGCTTTAACCCCTGGCAGGAGACGGCAGCTCTGTGCGGGGTGAAGAGTGAGCGCAGGGGCTGCATCCTCTTGGCATCCCCCACATCGGGTCTGGCAAGGGCTGGGAGCTGCACAGACCTTCCTTGCATGCGGAGAAGATGGAAAAACCTCCCTGCATCTGCAGTGTGCCAGCGGGGTGGATCCAGCCACGCAGAGGGACTCTCATGGCCGTGCAACTTCTCCTTGCCTGGAGCCTGGGCTGAAGGCGCTGGTGGGGTATCTACAGCCCATGGAGACACCCGTAAGTCTGGCCACATCTGTGGATGCTCTTCAGGTCTCTGGGCGGAGGATGGGGAATGAGTTGCTGCTTGCATATGTCCTCCTGCACCCCAGCGACAACACCCAAGGTGTCCGAGGATGTGAGGTGGGGAGGGAGAATGGACCTGCCTCCTTGGCAGGGTGCTGGGAGGGGCAAAGGGGTGTGTGGGCAGCTGGGTGGGTGTGGGGACAACCAGCTGCAGAGGGCGGGTGGCAGCGAGGAGGTGCGGGATCCGTTGGGAGAAGAACCTACGTGTGCAGCCTGGGCACCCTGTCCCGGGGCTGTGGGGTGCTCATCCTCATTGTGCATCCCACAGCGGGGGAGCTCACTGCCCCTCTTCCCCTGCGGGTGCTGGATGCAGCCCGCTCCCACCCTTGCTGGCAGATGTGTCTGTCTCCTTGCCACCAAGGGCACAGCCTTTGGTTCTCTCAGTGAATATCAATGTCCGTGAGCCTCAAGCCCCCCCAGGCTGCCTTTCCCCAACCCCATCCCAAAGCAAGTCACTGCTTCCCATGAGCATCCCAGGGACCCCTCATGCACTGTTAATCCCCCGATGACCACCCTCTCTGTCACCACAGGACCCGGTGGCTGCTGTTGGTGTCTACACTCTTCAGCAGCTGAGCCTCCTGGGGTGACACTGTCCCGGCCTCTCTCCACCATGCGGAGCTCCCGCCTGCCTTGCACACTGCAGCAGATGGTGGAGGTGACATTTGTCTGCGAGTGACGTGCTTGATGGTGGCTGCATGCCCCGCTCCCTGCTTTGTCCTGGATGGAGGAACCTTGAGCGCACCCGGAGGAGGTGAGATGGGATGGGCAGGCACAAGTTGGGGAGTCCACCCCAGCCCCCTCCTATCCCACAATCCCCCCCCAATCTCATCTGTCTGCAACCCCCCCCGAGTCTCTCTCCCAAAGGGCTGGGGCACCAGGGTGGCCGGGGGACACCATCCCTGAGGGCAAGCGCCCATCACTGAGGGTTGTTTGATGGGGGGGCCGGGTGGGAGCCGGGCACTGGGGACTCCTGTTTGTTCTCCGTTTTCTGCCTTAATTAGAACCCGGAGAGACCAGGCAAAATCGCATTAGCGCGGGGCCCCGGTGTGCTGAGCCATCCATCTTTTTTTATTACAGCGTAATGGGGCTGCTCGCGAGGCGCCGTGCGATTTGTCACAGGCCTCGTTCCCTGATAACGGGCATTTGTCATCACTTTCTTCCCGTGTTAATGTCATCATCGGCGAGCTGACAGGCAGACCCGTTGAGGGAGCACTGGCGACAGACCACATCCGTCAACCTAATATTTCCATGGCTGTGGGGATCAGCCGGGCTGCGAACACACATTAAAGTGCTTATGAGGGGAGAAAAAAAAAAAAAAAAAAAAAGCTGTTGTCATTAATTAAAATGTTAGTGCGAGCGTGTGTGCGGGTGGAGCTGCGTGGGGACGGGGGGAGCTGCGGCGCGGGGAGATGCGGGGCAACATGCGTGCGATGTGGTGGCCTTTTAACAGAGCATGCATCAGCTCCTGAAACCCATTTAAAAGATATTTGGGGCTGGGGAATCGGCGACGAGCGCGTTGGAAAGGTCATTGTTAATAAGGGAGAACACGCGGGAGTGTGCAGGGAGGGTGTGGGCACGGCCAGTGGAGGATGACGGAGATGGTCACCCCCACCTTGTGTCCGGGGGAATTTGTCCTGTCGGGTGTATTTGAGCCACTCATGTCATGAAGTGAGCGGCCTCAGCCCTGCGTGGCAGCAGGACAGGGGCTGGGGGAAGGTGACCCTCACGGTGGGTTTGCCCTGTGGCAGGGGTCAAGGCAAGAGGAGGCTGAGCACCCCACAAACAGGGTTTTGGGACAGGGCTCGACAGTGGCAAGCTGAGTGTATGGGCATCCTGGGAGGGTGCAAAGCCAAAGTCTGGAGAACTAAACGCGTGACCCCCATAAGCAGCCAGAGTGGAGACCTCACCAGGGACTGGGGCCAGTGTGGATGTGAAGGGACTCAGCTTCTCACCCCATAATATTTGGCTGTTGCCATGGAAACAGGTGGTGGTGATGGGGAGGTGTGTGGGCATCAGGGGGTGCGTAGCACCCTGTTTTCTGGGGGGAAGTGGAGTCTGTTTTCTGTGCTTTTCTGGAATTCCTGTGATCATACAGAATAGAAATATTTCAGTGCTGCTTTTTTCCGTTTTCTTTTTTTCTTTTTTTAAATTTTATTTTTTATTCTTTTTCTTTTTGTTTCCTTTTTTCTCTTTCTTTTTTTTTCTTTCCATTTATCTTTCTTAATTTTCTCTTTTTTCTTGCTCTTTTTTACTTTCTCCTTTTTCCCTTTTCTTTTTGCGTCTCTTCTTTTACTTTTTTCCTTTTTATTTATTCTTTTTCTATTCTGTGTCCTTTTTAAATTTTTCATTTTTTTCTTTTCTTTTTTCTTTTTATTTTTTCTATCTTTTTCTTTTTAAAATTTTTTTTCTTTTATCTTCTTTTTTTCTGTTATTTTTCTCTTTTTCTGTTCTTTCTTCTGTTTTCTTTTTTCATTCTATCTTTTTTCTTTTTTCCCCTTTTTCTCTTTTTTTGTGTTCTCTTTTTTGTCTTTTTTCTTTTTTTCTATTTTATTTTTCCTTTTTCTTTTTTCTTTTTTCTCTTTTTGTTCTTTGCTCTTTTATTTTCTCTCTTTTCCTTTTTATGTTTTTCTTTTTGTCTTTTTTCCTTTCTTTTTTTCTTATTTCTTCTTTTTCTCTTTATTATTTTTTTCTGTTCTCTTTTTTTTTCCTTTTTCTTTTTCCTTTTTTTCTATTCTTTGGGTTTTTTTCTGTTCTCTTTTTCTTTTTTATTTTTCTTTTTTTTCCTTATTTTCTTTTTTCTTCATTTTTCCTTTTTCTTTCTCTCTTCGCTTTCTTTTCGCTTTCTTTTCGCTTTCTTTTCGCTTTCTTTTCGCTTTTCTCTCTCTGCTTTTCTCTCTCTGCTTTTCTCTCTCTGCTTTTCTCCGCTTTTCTCCGCTCTTCTGCTTTTCTCCTCTGCTTTTCTCCTCTGCTTTCCTCTTCTCTATTTTCTCTTTCCTCTCTTCTCTATTTTCTCTTTCCTCTCTTCTCTATTTTCTCTTTCCTCTCTTCTCTATTTTCTCTTTCTTCTCTGTTTTCTCTTTCCTCTCTTCTCTTTCCTTTCTCCTTTTTCTCTCTTTGCTCTTTTATTTTCTCTCTTTTCCTTTTTCCCTTTTATGATTTTTTTCTTTTTTCTTTATTTTTTCTTTTTCTCTGTTTTTCCTCTTTTTTTTTCCCCATTTTTTCCTTTTTTCTCTATTTTTTTCCTCTCCCCCTACACCCCCCATCCCAAGAACTGGCTTTTTTAGAGACCCGGGCCTTTTATGTATGTGCACGTAGGGGCACACACAGAGACTAATTTCTGCTGGTGTCCCCCAAAAGTCTGACTCCCTGGCCATGCTTTGGTCTGTCACGCAGACTGGGAGTTTCTGGGATGGCGGGGGCTGGGAAGGGGGTACTTATCCTCAGGTACTGATGGGGAAACTGAGGCACAGAGCAGAGGCTTGCGGTCCTCATCCACAGTGTGGCTGTGGGTCATGCCGTCACTGACAGCATCTGACAAGTCTGCAGATGTCAGGGAAAAGGTGTCAGGGAAGTTTTCCCAGGGCTACCTCGTGGTGGTCGGGCTCCTAGCCCTGTGACATCCCTGGATGGGTCCCCAGCCCCCTGGCAGCAAACCTGGCCACCAAACCTTCCTCCGCCCAGCTCCCTGCCATAAATCACTGCCCTCCATTGGCTGAGGACCTTTTAAAAAGGATTTATTAAGGGGGATGTAAGCACAGGCAGCGATACAGTTTCATAAATTGAAAGGCAATAGCGCTCATCATTACTGGTTTGTTTGGGAGGTGGTGCAGGAGCATCCCCGCTTCCCCCCCTCCCCATTCCAACTCTGTGCTAAAAGCCTCCACAGCACCGCTGCCTCCATCGCTCCCCTTCGCCTCCCAGTCTGTGGAGACTGTGAGCGTGGAAAATCCCCAGACAGGGAGTGTAAATGCTTGTTCTTTGTAAATGAAGAACATAATTAACATTAAATTAAGGTAATACAAATGAAGACAACACAGAGCCTGACAGGATGAGTGTTTGGGGAGGCAGTAGAGAGAAGTGATTCATATTTTTAATTTACTGTACAAATAGACTAGCAGGGCTGGGGGGAAAAGGGCCATCCAAGTGGAGTGGGGATTTTTTTTTTTTTTTTCCCACTGTTGTTTTGCTGTGCTTTAAGCACACAATGACTATTAAAGTCAACTGCCCATATAATAGGACATCTCCTACATGACTGCTCTCCGAGAGGCAGCTTGCTGTAGCAATAAATCCTGGGATCGCCATCTGCTGGTGCGCACCCTCCGCCGGGCACCCTCGCCTTGGCCATCCCGATGCCAGGCACCCCGACCAGCCCCAGCACCCCTCGGTGGCTGCAGAGACCTGCTCCTGTAGACCACCAGACATGGACATGCTGGCATAAATACAGAAATATTATTTTTTTTCCACAGGGTAACAAACATTTTCCCCCTCCCCGCTGAATATGCCCTTAAATTGTTCATAACCTTTTTTTCTTTTTTTTTTTTTTTTTTTTTTTTTTTAGGAGGTTGGAGGAGTCTGGTTGATGCCTGGGAAATGCTTTAGGCTTTTAAAAGAAACAAATCACGGCACTCCATCCCTCTGGATTTCAGTTGAGTGCCTGTTACCCAGAATAAAGTAAAAAAAAAAATAACCTCTTTTAGGTTTTTTTCACTGCAAAAAACATGCTTCACCAGAGTCCATGTAAACTACAGGCTTGGCTTGAGCTGGCTCTGCCCTTTCAGGAGATGAGAGCTGTGGGAGCTGCCATGGAGAAGAACTGGGCCCTTTGTGTTGACCAATGCTGGTTGCAAGAATTGCAGCTGTCGGTGCATCTCCTCAGTTTGCTGAGCATACTTCTCAAATGGAATGGTTTCATCGGAATTCAGAAAGCTGGAGTGGATCAGACCACCAAGCAGTGACCATGACGCTTTTTTGGTGCAAGTTTGGCTTTGGGGAGTGCTTTGGAGGGTCTTCTTGGTTCAACCACTGAGCTGATTGTCACCTGTTGTCGTATAAAACCCACTTTTCATCACACAGCACAATCCAATCTAGAAATCGTTTGTTGTTGTTGCGTAGAATAAGAGAAGATGACACTTCAAAAAAATTATTTTTTTGATTTTTCGGTCAGCTCACAAGGCACCCACTTATCGAGCTTTCCAATTTGCTTCAAATGCCGAATGTTCTTCGTTGTTCTTCAGCAACTTCTTGTCTAGTAGTAAGAGGCTCAGCTTTGATGATTGCTCTCAACTGGTTGTTGTCAACTTCCAATGGCCGCTGCTACACTCCTCATCTTCAAGGTTCTTGTCTCCGTTGTGAAACTTCTTGAACCACCACTGCACTGTGCCTGTTTGTTAGCAGTTCCTGGACCACATGCATTATTGATGTTGCGAATTCTCTCTGCTGCTTTATGACCCATTTTGAACTCAAATAAGAAAATCGCTCAAATTTGCTTTTTGTCTAACATCATTTCCATAGTCTAAAATAAATAAAAAACAAAAAGACCAAGTAAACAGTCAGTAGCAAAAAAAGATAAATCAAGAAATGTGCATTCGAATGATATATAACATAACCACTTTTATGCTTTGACTGATGTCCTTTAAATGGCTCAAGATACAGGAGAGCCCCAAGCCAATAACCACATGTATTCCAAGATCAAACGTCAAATTTCAACAATGAAAACCCGCAATTTCTTTTGCACCAACCTGGCTGGCTGGGCCAACAGTGGAGAGGGGCTGGTCCCAGCTCCTTGTTCCATCATTTGCCATGTCCTACTCCCTTGCCGTCTTTTCCTCTCCCCTGGACTGGTGCAGGACAAACCCTGTATCCAAAGGGAAGAGGTTCATCCAGCCCTCCACATGCATAACTCAATACTTAAACTCACCCACCCTTTAGCATTGGGTACATCACAGGAAGGAACTTACGCATTTGAAGAAAGTCACTTTCATCTTCATTTCTGCAAAGTTTAAGAGGATCAGGAGCATTTCCAGGCATCAAAGTAGTTTCTTGGGCTCTTCTTTGCACCTTCTCTAATGTTTCAAAGTCTGTTTGGCACTGCTAGAGGATACAGCCTTACTCTCACCAAGCAGAATCAGTGCTTTTGGAGGCCTGAATCCAGAGAGCTGCTTTGGACACGGGGAAGGAGATTTGGACATGGAAAAGTAGCCCAGAGCCCACTCAGCTGTACCCTTCTCAGGACAGTTGGACTGACAACCCCAAAAAGAGAACCTGCCCCAACATCCTAAAGAAAAATACTGATAAGAAGCTAGTGTCCTGTGAGCATGGGGTTTCCTCGCTCCCATCCTTACACGTCCTGAAGGAGGAGGGACATGGCCCTTGACAAGGGTTCCCAAGAGCAAACGCACCCAAAAGGCATCATAAGATTTTGCCAGTGACCTCCAGTTCTAGAAAGAGAGGACTTCTGGCTCTGGTGGTGTCTGAAGTCCTGGCAGAAATGAGTCCTGATTCCATGTTCCCCATGTCTGCCTCATCTCACCAGCCAGCACAGGGCAGTCCTTGGCCATAAGGCAACACTCTGGCTCCTTGGCCATGCCAGGGATGGGGGCTGCTGCCAGGGGTCTATTGCCTCCTACACAGAGGGAGGGGGGCATCTTCCAAGCCACCCCACACGCTGGATGGGAAGGATAAATAAATACCAGAATAAATAAATACAAGTGGCAAAGAGGCCTGAAATGATGCTGTCGTTTGCTGGGAATGAGAGACACAAGTGTAATTTAGGTTTTGATATTATGAAAGTCTCGCTGCTCTAAAACAGCAGGGCACTCAGTGCCTCATTAATAAAGGATAAACTTGGAGTCTATTTACAATGCACTTTTTGGGGTTATTTACACTCCATTATACATATGTAATGCTGCACATATTTACCGCTCTGTTCTGCTGCCGAGAGCAGCCGAGTCGGGAGAGAAACGGAGTGGGAAGCGGCTGATGCTGTGGAGCCATGACCCCTTCTTTGACTGATGTCCTTTAAATGGCTCGAGATGCAGGAGAGCCCCAAGCCAACTGCTGAGGATGGCGGGGCTGGGACCAGGTCCTCGGGGACCCAGTGTGGCCCAGTCCCTGTCCCCATGGGCCCAGCACCCACTCACCCCCAGAGGCACCCTGAAGTAATGGAGAAGGGGTGAGCTCCTCAGTGTGAGCTGGGGCCCAGCACACCAACAAGTGACCACAAGCACCAAACGTGCAAACCATGGGACCATGAAGGAGCAGGGAGCTGAAAAAAAGAGGGCTACATTATTTGCAACAAAATATCTGCACTGGCACTAGAGGGCTTTAGCCATGCAGCCCTCCCCACTGCACAGCTTTTACCTCTTACCGAAGCAAAACACTGCAGTTTCCCCACAAACGTCAGCGCCCAGCCCTGTGGTGTTTGTGGGGCTGCTGTGAGGATCCTGGGCCATGGCAGCCCCAGGGAACAGGGCAGCCTCCACCACAGGATCCAGGGCAGCGTCATGGGACAGGTCATGCTCAGAGAGCGCCCTGGGGTCACAGCGATTTGTGGGGTGCAGCAAGGGGATGTGTGTGCACCCAGGATCCCTTTGTCCTCAGCAGTTTGGGAGGGTGCAGGGGTCCTGTGTGAGTACTGGCTGCAGCATGCAGGGCTCGGCAGCAAGGGGCTGCAGCAGGCAGGGGGTTAAGGGGGCTATGGCGGCTGGATTGTCACCTCCAGCTCCGAGCTGCTCCATGTCCTCTCTGCAACCCAACCTATATTTGCATGACCAACATGGAGTGCAATACAAGAGCCTGGGAGTCTCCCTGACCACCCGTCCTAAAAAAACATGGGGTGACTCTGACCTTCCCGGCCAGGCACAGCAGGGAGGGACACAAGCCCCTCATCCCATCTTGCTGCTCCCCAGCACTGGGGAAGCACCCACCTGTGCCAGCACACTGTCATCCCAGGTTGCACTCACCAGACACCAGCTCCGGAGGCAACACTCTTTATTACACACCTTGTGTGGGCAGCTTTCGGTAAGTCCATGTGCCCAGGAGTGACGTGAACCCCCTGCCCCAGGAGGTCACAGTCTCTCTGGGAGGGCATCTCTTCCAGCATGGGGGCAATGTGCAGCAGTCGGCGCAGCCCTGGCACACCATCGGAGAACATCCTGGCCGCAGGCTGTGGTGTGGTGACATGTCCTGGAAGACACAGAGCTGGCCGAGTCCAAGCAAACTGGCCCTCAACTTTCTTCCCCAGCCCCGAGCCTCCTCTGCCACCCTTGCCCCGCACAGCCCACACAGGGCAGGGGTCCCACAGTGGGAGGTGGGGTGGCAGGTCAGGGCAGGCTGGAGCCTGAGCCTGAACTCTCCATGCTCTCCAAGGCCCCGTAGCCACTGAACTTCATCATCCCGATGAGGTGGGATGGGATGGAGCAGAAGGAGCGACGGGTGGCGAAGATGTGGCTGATCTCCATGAAGGTTTTGTTCTTGGTCTCAGGGACAAAAAGGTAGACGTACAAGGCCACCAGGAAGCAGATGCCACAGAAAATCAGGTTGCAAAAGGCACCAGCTGACATCTGGGGATAACAAGAGAATACGGATGGGGCAGAGAGTCAGGGACCGCCGAGCTGGGCATGACGAGGCAGAATCCCCTCCCATCACCCCTCCCTGGGCTGTGCCTAGCCAGCAATGAGCTGAGCCAGGAGCATGGGCATCCCTTTGGCTAAGCCTGGCTTGGCACTCTGTCTTGGGGGAGCAGCAGGGCCATGTCCACCCCCTCCTCCCCACACAGTCCCTCTGAATCGGTACCTGCAAGAAGGGGAATATGAAGCCGATGGTGAAGTTGCAGAGCCAGTTGAGGGACCCCCCCACGATGTAGGCGGCCGGGCGGTGCGACTGCGTGAAGAGCTCGGCTGTCATCAGGAAGGGGATGCCGGCTGCAAAGGGAAGGGACAGATGGAATGTACAGGGGACGGGCTGCTTCAGACACCCCTGGGGTCAACAGGTGCTGCCCATCTAGTCCTGTGGCCAAACGGCTGAAGCCCAGCAAGACCCACAGGTCAAAGTGGTGATGCTGGGAGGGCTGGAAGAGACAGAGAGCGCAGGAAGGGGTGGACCAGTGTCCTGTCCTTAGTCTCCCTTTGGGATCTGTCTCAGTGGGTGGGTGATGTCCCCCCTAACATACCACAGTTTCACTTTGCTGGGTGCTGAGGCCAGTTTCACAAGTTACTTGACTGGGAAGTTTCAGATTGAGTCAATATCGAAGTGGAACAATTTATCTGAATTCTCATTTTGCAATAATTTGCCTAAATGCTGATATAATAAATCTCATGCAGACCACAGGCACAGAGAAACATGTTCCTGGCGTCCTCCATAATGCCCTTCCCAGCCTCCCTTGATCAAAACAGTTTAGAAAATTTCGTTCTATTGATTAGCTAAAGGCTCAGATGCTGGGACTGATTTAGGCAGGAAAGAAGCACACACATTTCCAAGCATCAGAATTTCTCACAGGACACAGAAATACTATGTTTCAAATGTTCTTTCCCATATATGGTGAAAAAAAAAAACCCAGAACAACAGAAGATGATTACCCAAGCCAACCTGGAGACTAAAAACTGGACGCAGGTTGTGGCTACTTCTCCTGGAAGGAATCAGCCTCACCTGACACGTGTCATTGAGTTGGCAGCCCCGGATCCCAGGACTGTCCCTTTGCTGGAGGGCAGGAGGACCCAGTGCACACCCCGGGGCACACAGGGATCTGGCAGGGGACTGTATTTGACGTGGTGACATAGCTGGGGTCCCACTGCCTGGGGTAGGGCTGACTGGAACTTCTTTATAAAAGATTCTCCAATGGAAAAGGCAAACAAAAAATAAAGTGCCAATAACTGAGGGAGGAGTGGAGCCCCGACGGACTCTTACTCACAGCTCGCCCAGAATAGAGATATATATTTTTTTGTTTTAAAACTCATATTCATCATTGTTTGTGAACAATGAGCCATTAAAATCCTAATTAAAGATCTAATTATAGTGAAAAAAAATCTGGGCTGAGAATGAGTTATAGATCTGTTAACAGCTCTGCTAATACATCAGCTGGGTAAACCAGCCCAGGTTTCACTCCTCACTGTTCAAGCCCACTCTTGCACCCACACTCCGTTAGGGACAGGGTGATGCTCACCAGTCACAGTGTGATGGAAGCAGGTGACACCTCCAGAGAGGTCTGGAGAAGGCTGCCAGGGCTTTCTCCCTTCTTGGCCCAGGAGCAGGGATGAGGAGGAGGAGGAGCAGCGTGCCCTGGGGATCCATGGGGCTGGAGGGGCTTGTGGTGGAGTCTCGCTCATGGGGTGCAGCATGATAAACCAGGACCTGCAATCCCCACTGCTCCCTGCTGCCCTGGGGTCCCCACTCCCACCCCACTGCCCCCTTCTCCCACCAGCCCCAGACCCACCTGGTCCCATGCAGAAACCGGCGATGATGCCAGCCACACAGGTGACGTTGACATAGCACATCCAGGGCAGGGTGGTCTGTGAGGGGACACGGGGCTGAGGGCATCACCAGGGCAGTGGACCCAAGCTTCACGTTGTGTGCCCAGGATGGGGCTTCATGACTCCTCCTTGGCTCAGCAGCAGCCCTTGGGGACAGTGGCCATGCAGGATGTGTGGGGCAAAGCTGCTGAGGTTCAGCCTTGGCAAAGCTGAGTGACTTGTGGTGCTGAGACATCCCCAGAGCTGTGGGAGCACCCTCTGGGAGCAGGCAGCAGAGGAAGGACCCTGCAGACCTCCCCACCTCCCCTCGCATTTCACAGCCACCTCCCTGGGAACAACTATTTCTGTAGAAAAGCTGCCAAAAGTGGCAGGACTTTGCTCATATGGTTCACTTTTGTTGTTGTTCTTTGCTCTGAATTTTCCTTCCCTTCAACTTTGAAGGGAAAATTTTGCTTGGAAAGAGCTATCGCACCTCATATTTCCATGCATACCCCCTCCCCTGGGGTGATATCCATCCCTTTATCACCCAGTCCTCATTAAGGCACCCAGTGCTCCAGCCCCAGCCATGTCAGTGGCCCAGGACCCTACCTGCAGCAGCAGGGAGATGGTGATGCCAGCTGAGCAGATGCCCATGGTGCAGAACCCGGTGATGATGAGTGGCCTCCGGCCCAGCTTCTCAATGGTGAAGCACTGCCAAGGGACAGTAAAGACTGATGTGGTGATGGGGAGCTCCCCACCAGGATAGTGGCACCCCTTGAACCCTAGATCCAGCTGCAGGTGGAGAGATGCTCCTGCTGGTATCTGGGGGATGGGGGCAGCCCCAGCTCAGAGCTCTGGGGTTGGGGATGGGACATGGGAAGAGTCAGAACCCCCAGCTGCTGGGGTGAGCATGCAGCGAGGAGCAGTGTGGTCCCACGGAACCCCAGGAGGGTGCAGGGTTGGGGCTGGGGTGGCCCCACAGCCACATTTGCAGTGGCACCAAGCAGAAATGCTGGGCTGGGCATGGGGTGTTTGTGGGGCAGCGGGTAGAGGAGGCAGAGCACGGACAGGCAGTGTGGTTGGCGGCTGGAGCAGGCAGGGTATTGACAGCAGAACAAATGCTTGTAATTTTATAACCAATCTCAGTACGTCCATTGGGGGCCGTTTACAAGGCTGCTCCTGAGCAATTCACCTGCACACCAGGCGGCTGCCAGGGGCTGGGGCAGCCCCATGGCCAGGGCAGGGGAGAAGAGGAGAAGGGGGCATCCTTCAGAGGGGCAAGGGGGTGACTGGGGGGTCCCATTCTGCTGTGGGCTGACCTATGGGGAGAGGAGAGCAGCCCCCTGCTCAGCCCTGATTTTCTGAGTGTAGTGACCCCCCCCATCCATCTCTTTAATTGTCAGGGAACAGATTTAATGCCGGGTGGCTCAGGCTGGCCCCAGGTGACACTCGCAGATGGGACGAGGGACATAAATCTGCCTGGCCCAGTGCTAACTCTCCAGCTAAATGAGGCCTGGCTGGGGGACGGGGGCTACTAGCCCAAGCCCAGGCCGGTGGTTGGCTGGAGGGGCAGATGGAGACATGTGGCTCTGCTGATGGAGTGACAATGAAATCAGGAGTCGGAAGGAACCGCTTAGCCCCCTCCGTCACCCCCAACCTGCTCCTTGCCTGGCATCTCCCCCCAGCCTCCCACTTACCCCCAAATTGTCCCACTCTTCCTAGACGTGACCCCACAAATTGAGCCCCTCTCATCCCATCTCCCCACTCCATTTCCCTGCCAAACCCTCTGCCACCCAGCAAAGGGGCTGTGCTGTGGCACAGATGGCATCTGGGATTCATCCGGCCTCCCCCAGCTTGATGGTGCTGGGAGCTGGAGACAAGGCTCTGGCCCTGAGGGGCTGTGTCCATTTATCTGTTCATCACTCACCCCAATCAGCCCAGCAACAACTTCAGTGGCGCCAGTGCCCATGATGGTGTAGGGGATCTGGGATGCTGGGATCCCGGCGTTCTCGAAGATGGTGTTGGTGTAAAACCAGATCTGCAGAAGAGGAGACTTCATGTGAGCCAGGGGGCACTTGATGAAATGAGTTTCCAGGTCTCAGCTCAGCCTCTGCAGAGACAGGTCCTGGGGTGAGGACCCTGCAAGACTTACAGCATCGATCCCCGAGAGTTGCATGCCAGCGTTCACCACCACCACCGAGAGGGTTTGCCAGCGGACGGAGTGGTCCTGCAGCAGCTGCCAGACAGAAACCATCTCCATGGAGGAGAGTGACTGCTGCTCCTCCTCCATTTCCTTGATCACATCCTGCACATTGGGTGTCCCCAGGAACCGGTGCAGTGCTGCAGGGAGAGCAGGGGTGATGAGCACGCGTCTCCCCATCACAGGGCAGATGTTCACAGGTATGGTGCAGGGCAGGGACAGGGCCTTTGGTCTGCCCTGGCTCAGCCTCCACAGGGGACCTCCCTGATCCATGGGGCTGAGCATCCATAGGAACTGAGGAGATGCCTGACACCATGGTGATCGGCACCCTGGAAATGCTATAGGGCAACTGGGTGGGACGGAAGGGCTGAACCATAAGGACTATGGTTGCCTGTCAGGTATGGGTGTGGAAGGATGCTGCTAGGATGTGCCTTGGTCTCGGGAGACCTTGGACCAGCACCCAGCACCTCCCAGAGCCAGTCCCCACCCCAGGACACCCCCTCACCCGCAGTGGCCCCGAAGATGTCATTCCTCTCTATCAGCAGGTACCGCGGGCTCTCGGGGAAGCAGTGCAGCAGCAGGAGCTGGAGGGAGGCGGGAATGACTCCCACCGACAGGAAAAGGGGCCAGAACCTGTCCTAAGAGGAGTCAAAACAGGGCATGTCACAAGGAGGGCCTCGCACGGTCCAGCATGCGTGGGCTGGGGTATTGTGCTCACGTTGCCCAGCAGCTCCGGGAGGCTCAGGACCTGCGCGAAGAAAACCCCCAGGCAGATGAAAATGCTGGGCACGAGGCCCAGAAAACCCCGCAGGTTCTTGGGGGCAATTTCTCCCAGGTAGAGGGGGACCACACTGAGACAGATACCTGGGGGGGGACAGGAGGGACTGGGATGGGAGAGGCAGCAGGGAGAAGGGTGCCCAGCCAGACCTTCAGTGCATCGCCTCCCATGCCCAGCACCATCTACAGTGGGGACCCTATGGCCAGCGACATGGTCCTATCTGCCCCACTGAGCCCCTCACCACAGAGCCTGGGGCCATGGGGAATATGAAGCCTTCTCCAGCCCCCTGGGAATGGGTTGTAGCAGACCAGGCCCTCAGAAGGGGCCATGCACAGCTTCACAGTCCAGGCAGCACCTACCTGAGTGGAGCCCCATGATGGAGCGGCTGACAATCACTATCTCAGGAGACCCCAGCTCCCGGCTGAAGCCCATGAAGCTGCTGGCCAGGAGGACGAGGAGGCTGCTGCGGCTCAGCACACCATTCCTAGCAGTGCACAAGCAGCAGGGTAGCCCCTCCAGCCCCGTCCCATCCCTTGACCACCCTGTCCCATGCCACCCTCTTACCTGCCGTATCGCTCTGTCAGCACCCCCACCAGCAAGGAGCCCACCAGTCCACCCAGGGCGAAGATGGAGACAGTCAGAGAGTAGAGGAGGGTCAGGGGGCCAGAGGCCAGCCCGTGCCCATACCGCTGGGACCATGTGGCATTGTAGAAAGCTTTTATGTGCTGCATGGCAGAGAGAGACACATGGTCACTAAATGGATTGGGAGAAAGGGGAAGACAAGGGAAGACAGGCCCCAGAGAGAAAATGTAACCAGTTTAACAGCACTGCAGGAGATGCAGGGCAGGACGCGCCTGGGGATGACTGGGATGTGCTGGTCTGGTTGCTCAGCCAGCCTCAGCACCAGAGGGCTTTAAGGAGAACTTAGAAATGCCACAGGCAGAGCTGGAGCAAGGAGGTTGTGGGGAGCTTTCCCCAGCTCCTGCCTCACAGCGGGGACCAGTGTGGGAGGGTACAAGAACACATGCTCCAATGTCCCTCCCATGCCATCCTTCTCCTTGGACTGCTCTCTGTAAGCAACTGCCCAAAGGAAACGCCAGCATTTTGATGTGGGGCTGCCAGGCAGTGACCCCTCCACCCTCCCTGGGAGGCACGCAGAGCCCTTCCCCTGCTCCCAGGCAGGCTGGCCCTTCCTTACCGCCGCTGGTGAGTTCACCACGGCCAGGTTGTAGCCATAGAGCATGGAGGAGCCAAAGGACACCAGGAGAGTGACTGACACCAGGGGGAAGGTGAGGTGCTGTGAGAGAAGAGGAAGATGGATCAGCACAGCCCCGGCCAGAAGGGCCAAGGACACACATGGCATGAGCTGCACTGGGTCACTGCACCTTTGCTAGTAGGGATGTCCTTGGCCCAGAGCAAAGCCCCCAGCGTGATGGAGCCCTGAGCACCTCTTCATGCCACTGCCCAGCACCCAGCCCAACCAACCTGGTTTCCCCGTGGCTGGTCTTGTGGTTGTGGCACAAGACTTGACCCTGGCAGTGGCCCAGCTCAAGCTGCTTGTCCCAGCTGCCTGTCCCAGGCACCCCTGCCCTGGGGCTGGGAGGGGGCAATGGGCAGAAAGGAGCATGAGGAGGAGAGAGATACACCCATCCCCTCCCATAGATGGGGGCAGACAAATGGCACTGCTGCCAGCTGCCCCCACCACACCTCCCTGCCTGGAAGGCCCAGCGCCACTGAAAGCTGCAGTTCACTTCAGCAAGTCCCAGCCCTCCTAAAATGCCACATGCACCCACTTCCTAAACCCTCACCAGCAGCTCTGTCATCTGCTCCAGCTGCAGGCAGGACCTCGCTGCAAGGAGCTGACAGCTGTGGAGGGTCACCCTGCAGCCCCGACCCAGCCCTGGGGGGTTTAAGTCAGCCCACCCCGGGTTCGGGGGGCCCAGCAGGACCCAAGAAGTATCTATCACAGAATGTTAGGGATATCCAGGGCACCCCTCCAGCCGCAGGGGCACCCCTGGATGCTGCACCCAGCCATCTCCCCTGGAGCTACAAGCATCCCATGACCCCAGAGCGACAGGATTGTAGTGGGGTGGGGGATGAGTCTGTGTCCCCCGGGAACATCCCCACGTCCCAGCACTCAGACCTCAGCCCCGCAGCACCCCAGCCCCCCGGAACTCCCCCCAGCACGGCAGCCGGATCCGTAACAACCAGCAGCTCCTGGCTCACGCACAGCAAATCCCGGCTAATCCCACCAGGAATCCCGAGCCGGGAAAACGAGGGGAGGGTGGAAGGGGTGTCAGGCCAGGGGCTGGGGGAAAGTGGGGAGGGGGCTCCCCCAAGCCCACAGGGAGCTCACCCCAGTGATGTCCCCGCCGGACTGCGGGGTCCCTTTCCCGACCGTCGGGGCGAGTCTGCAGCCGGAGCCGTGGAAGGGAGGAGGAGGAGTTGCGGGGGAGGAAGGCAGCCCCGGTCCGGCGACCTGGCTCTTCTCTCCCATTTTTAGATGGAAGAATGAGAGGGACAGCAAGGGAAGGCAGAGCAGGACAGGGCAGGGCAGGCAGCCTGGGTGCCCCCGGGGCTCATTGGAGGCGCCTGAGCGGCCGGAGGAGGAGTCCGGGGGCCACCCCCCTCGCCGGGGGGGCGGGGGGCAGAGGCAGGCGGGCACCTCCGGGCTGTCCAGCCTGCCGAGAGGCCACGGCCAGGCCTGAGGACAGCGGGACCACCGATGCGATGCTCTGCCACCGTGGAGAGCCCTCACATGTTCCCTCCAAAGAGAGGTGGCCCCAGGGTCTGTAAGCAGGGCAGCATCCCTGCATCACCCCCGAGTCTGGGGGCAAAGGGGCAACCCCACATCACCCAACACCCCCCAGCCTCTTTCCCACCCTGTCAGACTCGTGGGGCAGATGTGCCCCGTCTGCTGTGACTTGGGTCATAAGGCTGGTACACACACGGCCACCGCCCAGGGCAGCTGCCTTCCTTGGGCACGGAGGGACGCAGCCCCCAGCCCCAGAGAGGAGAGACTTGGCCCATGGCAGCTCAGAGGAATCTAATTTTGCTGCGGCCAGGAGTTGCCTCCCCTGCTGCTAATGAAGTGCTTTTAATTAGCAGCCTAATAGCAAGCTCTTAATTTGCTGAACAGCCAGTTGAAAGGATGGGGACCCCACTAAGCCACGGCTGGCAACAGCTCCAAGGGCTTAAAAGGGACAGGCCCTGGCTGGCTGGCCCCACCTCGGGAGGGGTCCCACGGGGACAGGGGCAGAGGAGCAGGGCTGGGAAAGCCCTGCGGGCATGGGCATCTCTGGCCTAGCTGTGCCCAACCCCAACCAGGCTGTCTTGGATGATGGAGGGCCTGGGTGCCTTATCCTCCCACAAAGGATGCTCCAGCTCCTGTCTCCTCCCTCCACAGGAGCCTCCGTCTCTCCTGGAAAGCACTGTGGCCTCGCGCCCAGCCAGGAGCCCTTCCCAGCCTGACAACATTCAGCTTTTGCCAGGGCAGGCACCCACTCAAGAGCTCCTATGTCTTGCTTAGACTCAGTTTCTCCATGTCTCAATTTGGGCATCAACTTTACCTTTGTGCAGGTGGGCTGTGCAGGTGCAGAGGCCTTGGTGACAAGGCCATGGTGGGGACAGACCTGCAGGGAGCCACAGTCCTCCAGGATATGGTCCCATTCCGTTTCCAGAGCAGCAGGAGGAGGATCCATTTATCAGATGTACCAGTGGGTGAGATGACCTGGCAGGAGGAAGACATGCAGCCTGCGGGTACCAACCATGCCAAAAGTTCTTTCAGTGCTGCAGGCAGCCCAAAACACCCCCTGGACTCACCTCAAGCCCTGTACTAAGACACGGTAAAGCAGCATACCCCAGACAGGACAACAAGCCAGGCCACGCTGTCACACAGCCATGCTCCCACACTGGTCATCCAGGTACATGGCTTGTCTCTGGGACCAGCATTTGGAAGGTTAAACGTGCCCAGTCCAGTGGTCTCTGGCACAGAAGAAGAAAAAGCAGGAGCCATAGCCCATCCATCCTGAGCCATCCCAGCATAGCCACCTAAAACTCCTCCTTGGAGCTTCCCAGCCCCTCTGCACTGAAGCCCTGACAGGTCCCCAAGCCCAGTGCTTGGTCCCGCAGCCACCGTCGCCCTCCGGCCACACAGCCTGATGCTGAGGACCGGACAGGAACATCCTCAGGACACCATCCTCAAGACACTGCTCCAAGCTATGGGGTTGGTCACTGCCTTGATTTAGGGGGTAAATCTGGGTTACTGGCACTGGTTCCCAGCAGCATCCGGGATGCCGAGAGTGGAAGTTTAGCAGCACATGTAAAGGTGAGAAATATGTGCTGAGGGAGGAAGGAGGAAAGCCTGGGGTGCCAATTAAGGGCCACCAGGGAGCTGGGACAATTGGAGACACTCCTGTGACCTGACCCAGTGACTGTGGCACATGGTAAGACAGAGACGAGTGCTGGTGAGAAACACCTACTGCTCTGTGCTGTGAGGGAGCTCATCTCCACAATTTACAGGAGTCCCCATTCCTCCTCTGTTTCCGTGCAAGGACTCCCTGGATAAAACATCCTCCATGGCTGGGAAAGCAGCTGTGAGCCCACAAACCACGCTCTTCCCCTTCCACTGTCGCTCCTGGGACCTCCTGTCCCACTCTTGCCGCTACCCCTGTCCTCAGGTGCAGGACTGGGGCTGTCCCCATCTCAGTGCTCCACACCGTGGGGTGCTCACATACCTTCTCTCCTCGAGGCATCGCACATGCAGTGCCTAGGACATGCAAAGAAAGCCAGGACCGGGAGAGGCAGAGCAGCAAGAAGAGCTCACATCCTACACAGAGTGATGGCATTTGCAAAGGCCAGGAGGACAGAGATGCTGTTGGGAGCCCCGTGCTCCCCTGAGGGCTTTCCCCGAGCTGATGGTGCTGTGTGGGTCCCAGCAGAGCCCAGCTGCCCATGGTGTGGGCAGAGCCAGGATCCAGCCCGCCCCAAGGAGATGTGTGGAGGGGAAGGACAGAGCCAGCCCTGCTGCAATGGGAAAGCCCCTTGTGCCCCCTGCCTCCCTGCCCAGCTCCCCCAGGACCAGGCACTGGCCAGCCACGTGGGACCCCACACCGAAGACACAGAACACCCACAGAAAAATGGTATGAGGATTTCTGCAGGACTGGGGAGTACGACAGTGGGGAAGATGCACTGTGAGAATCTGTCCCTTTGTCCAAGATGAGATGGAAATCCCTCGGAGAGGACATGGTCTTCAGTGATGCCTCTTGGTGTTTGCCCAGCACTAGTCCAAACTAGAACAAAGCCCACAAGGAATCAAAAAGAGGTTCAGATAAATGTAGGTGGAAAGATGCATTGCTTAGCAGCCACCAACCCCTTTCCCTGCGCTGGAGGAAAGGAGCTCGGCAGCGCAGACACAGCAGGCAGAGCTGCTCGGACATCTCTGCAGCTCGAAAGGTCAGAGCAGTTTGCTGGTGCTGCCCTTTTGGAGTTGACACACCAGAAACAGAGATGGTCGGGCAGCTTCCCTGTCTGCCTCCTCAGAGGAGAAGCATTCCTTGATCTGCCTTTGTAAATGCCAGTAGGGTGCTTTGGGCACGGAACAGGGAGCTTCGGACACATCAGGGCTCAAGCTTCTGCAAACCACAGTGGCTCCCAGAGGAAATTCAGCTGTGTCCCTAGTGAAAGCACTGCTCAGGCTGCTGTCTCTGCCTTGTTGCACTGGAAAGTCCATCCAACTGTTCTCCAGCTGTGGGAAGGCTATTTACCTGTACAGGTGAGGCCTTTCCTGGTCATATACCTTATCCAACTGTAGTGGTCCCCAGCAGATCAATCCCACAGCTCAGCAATCTCTCTCTGGTTTGGAGATTTCTAGCTGTTCCTACCAGCCAAGTGCATGTCAGCAAAGCCCTTAGGAGACGAGCTAAGGATGGGAAGATAACACTGGTGAGAAACAAAGAGTATCCCTTGGGCATACAACAGATGTGCATTCAAGCTCTCTTAGGGCAAAGCCGAGTGTCTGGTACTCACACACACACTGCCTGGATGGAGCTTGCTAGAAGGGCCTCATGTCCCTGTCCATCAGATGTCGTCAGCTGTTCTCACCAAGGAAGGATCAGCCAGCCAGAGGGACAGGACGAGACCTCGGATGGCTGCAGCCCCTTAGGGGGTTACGTTACATTTACCCAGGATAGTTAGCACAAGCAGGATCTTATTTTCCGCTGCTAGTTTTCTCCTCTAGCAGCTCAGGTGCTTTCCTCCTGGGACAGTGTCCTGGGCAGGGTGTGTGTTGGCTGTGAAGCAACTTGAGCGCTTGGAAACCAGGAATCTTCTGCAGGCACTGCTATACAGACAGAGCACCTGGCTCTCAAGCCCAAGAGTGGCATATTATTCCCACCAAATGCTGAATTACTTCCACACCCTTCTGGGCACTGACAGGTCCCACATAGCATGGGGAAAGCTCTACTGCACACAGCCTTGGAAAAAACAGGGCCAGGACATTGCCAGAGCTGGGGCCAGCCCAAACCCAGGGCTGCCAGGACAGCTCACCCACAAAAATTGATGGCAACACTAGAGCATGTGTCTCCACTCAGGGCTTTTGTTTTCCCAGTCGCACTCTGCTGAGAGGTCACCATCCTAACCCGCTTCAAACTGACAGAGCACCACCCAACCCTGAATTCACCCTAAACTTGTTTTGTAAGAATACAGTAATTCTAGCCTAGCAGGTCTAAACTGGCCTATTTCCCCTTTCCAAAACCTAGCTTACTATACTCTTGAAAGTGTGTATATAAAAAAAAAAAAGCCCCAGCAGAAGACTTCATTTTAAAGCTCTAGGTTGATCAAATGCGGTTAATTTGAAGCTATGGCAAACATTACTTTCCTCCTTCATTTGAAGTGGAAATAAGGCACACATTTTTAAACAGAAAGGGTAATTAACCACTGAATCTATTTAGATAAGCTGTCTGGTGTTCATTCTTCTCCAGTGTAAGTTTATAACTGAGATTGCTTTTCTTTCTCAAGTACTCTCTTTAGTACTCAAGTTTTCGGATGCGATGCCAGAATTCCTGGGAGAAGTCTTCCAGCCCACACCCTTCAGCACAGCACTGTCCCAGTCCTAGAAATCTGCAATAAATACTCTGATCTTCACCTTTAAGCATCAAGAAGGACTAGCTAAGGATGGCTAGAAATAACCCACAAGGAGATCCAGTTTCTCATAGCACTGGGTAGTATTTGTGTTGTTTGGGTACATGCAGAGACCTGGGACTGTGAAAGGTACTGGGTCTCATTTGGGTGTACTGGCAGCCACGGGCTAAGTCGAGCTGCACCCTGTGTTACAGACTGATCCAAAACGACGGATGAAGCCTGTCACTGCAATCCCTTCTCCAAATCTATTATCGGATGGGAGAAAAGAGCAGGGAAGGAACAGAAAAGGTTAAAGCGGTGTAAAAAAACCCCAGACAAATAAATAAATAAATAATATATACACACGCACATAAAAAGCCCCAACCCTTGCCAAACAAAGCACGGGGCTGCTGGGAACCCTGTCACAAGGAGAGATGGGGATTGGAAGTGACGGGAATCCTGCTCCCAGCGCTTCAGAAAAGCAGGAGCCTTCGCAATCTCCAGTCCCCCGCTGGCTCCCAAGAATGGAGCCAGCAGGGAGAGAGGCGGCGGGAGCGCAGGGTTTGTTTGTTTTCTGACCACCCCAGGAGTCAGGATCTTAAAACTGCGGTGGCGTTTGTTTTAAAAGGGGCTGTTAAGTAAAACGGAAAGATCCAAGGCTGCTATCTGAGGAGCGCTTTTAAGAGAAAGGTATTCTGAGGGCAAGGGTGCTTGCGTTAAAATTCGGGCGAGGCATAAGCGTGACAGCATCCCCAGCCATGGAGCAGCGTGGCAGTGCTGTGATATGTCAATTACTCACTCATTATTGAACAGTAGGATTCTGATTAGCTTATAAAACAAATTTGTGCTTCTCCTACCAGGATCTTGCAACAGTACCCAGAAAAACAGTTTTTATAGCTTCCCCCCCTCACTTTTTTAATGGGCAGGATGGCTCCAGTTCTTCTCTATCAGTCACATCCATTCTCCGGCTTACAGGGCAGACTCATTTGCCCCAGCCAGAGGCCATCAGCTATGACGGGAGAATTTGTTAATTAAAAAGTATGCTGTGGTTTTAGAAATAAGTGGTTTTTTCCGACTGCCAGAGTGGTCCTTTTATGCTGCACTCATCAACGAGCAGCAGCTCTAAGGTGGGTCTGACTACCGCAGACTCCGTGTGACGTGAAGCAGCATCTACCCCGGCCTTGGGGCAGAGCCGAACACCTTACAGCCGCAGCGCTTCCAGGTGCCCGTGCTGCACATGTCCTGTACAGTACATGTGTAGCAGAAGTGTGACTCACGTGCGTGGCGCTCGAGGAAGATATAGGATTGATATTTTGACAGTGTCCTTCACCCCAAAAGGAAAACAGGAGAGCTTCACAGCTTAATCTTTATGTTTGTATTTAAGTTATTTTCTGAACAGATAAAAAACCAAAACAAAACACACTGTTACCATGATCCTAGCTCAAGTGAACATTAGTACATTAACTACACACCACCGTAACGTAATCACAAAATTCAAATCACTCATTACTTAAGAATCCAGATAACAAATATAGCAGAGTAACAAACAGAAAACTCTGGAGAAACCATGTTCTTTCTCAACTTTCCCACTTCCACATCCACCTCAGCCTGAGCAGGCAGGAACAATGCAGCACGGGCTGGCCTGGCTGGCATGCACCTCTCCTAAATGGAGTGATGTAAAATGACTGGGAGAAACTGGATCTGTTACACTTTGCTGAGGTCCACATTGTTTTTCTGCCATGCTAAAACTGTGGCGAGGCTGAGCCCTGCAACGCCTCGCATGATAAAGTAGCTGACAGCAAAGTTTTACGCTCAAAAGCAGCTCCAGATTTTCACACTGAATTGCCCAAAAATTCTCACAGCTAGTTCTCCTTGTAAAAGCCACTCAAACAGCCTGGACAGGCTGGCCTGCCTTCCTCCTGCACGTGGAGCTTTGCTCAGACATAAACCAGCACTCGAGTGCTTGCAGATTAAAACACTTTCCCTGTAAATGCAACAAATCGTTATTCATCATACAGGTACGAGCAGAGCCGCTCTGTGCTGAAGATTGGTATTTCATGACTATTTTCTGGCCACAGGTGCACTTGGTTCCTGCTTGAGCAGAAATCAGGATATCTTTAAGGGTGACAGGCTATTAAAAAAGGGACCTATTTAGGAGCTGGCTACAATATCTAAAGGGCTTGTTGTACATCCATGTACATCAGCGCTCCTCTGATTTTGAGAGTATCAGCTTAACGTCACTAAGGATTAACCAGTGCTGCCAACTCCCATGAGATATCCACTGGACGACAAACATGGGAGCCCAGCTGTCTTTGGGAACAAGCACAGAGTCATGGGAAGACTATTCTGACATGACAAAGGACAATTTATTCTGGCAGTGTGCCAAGGCTCACCCTGGGAGAGATGTTTTGGGAATTTACCAGTCGAAGGCTACACCTCATTTAAAAACAAAACAAAAAACCCAACAAAACAAGGGGGTGAGGGGGAAAGGAGGGGAAGCCAAATGCACAGCCTCAGCAGGCAGCAGCTCCTCTCAACCCACTGCTGGAGTTCTAGAGAAGGAACGCACCTGAGGGACCTGTTGCTTCCGTACATGTCTGAATTAAAAGTGGGGACAGAAAGACTGCGGACCCCTTATGCTAATCAATCCATGAGGGATTTTCTAGCAAGAGGATGGAGGGATTTCATATGGAGACCTCCTTTGGGGACAGCTGGGTCACTTGCTGTTCCCCTCTCCTTCTGGGAAGCTGCTTATTGCTTTGGGGGGAACAGTAGGCAAGGCTCAGCATGTCAGATGCATCATGCATGCCACTTGGAGACCCTGGCAAAGTTCATTCTCTTGGCAAGCATAGTTTAGACCATCCCTTTCTCCTTATGCCCTCAGTGCAACCTAAAATGGGCATCAGCTGACAAGTTCAACACTAGGAGGCCTTAATTACCTCCTGATGACTTGTGATGTTCTCATAGAAAACCCCTGTTTTTCTGAGTCAACTACACAAGCCAAGAGATCTATTTTCAGCATTGTCCCCACTTCTGTAGAGATCCATTTCCACCCCTGTACCTCCTCCTAGTTTTCAACCGCTTGGGTTGTCTCCTCCTGTTCCTCCCACAGTTAAGAGCAAGCCTGCAGTAGGAAGGCTGGCTGCTCCTTCTTGTCTGCTTCTCTAGCTAGGAAGAGCTGCTAGTGTTTGTGATTTATCAATCACAAATGTTCCCCCGCCGCCAAGCACCCACAAAAAAGGCAGATCTAAAATGGTGTTACAGTAAGGTAACAATGTTAGGCAAAGAGCCCAACTTGGAGATGTGCTTCCCATCAGAGTCGGGATGCCAAAAAACTCAGAACCAAGCCTGGAGCTCTGCTCAGACTGAGAAAGGAACATGTGGCAGAAAACACATACCTGGGAGTGAAGAAATGCACATGATATTCTCCAGCTTTTTCAGTGTTCAAAAAAAACCAAAATAAAAAGAAAAAGGATCCTTTGGAGCAGGAGCAGGTGGCGGGTAGGTAGAGTATGGTGGTCCAAGTCAGCTTCCAGTTTAGAAACAAGTGTAAAGCATTTCAATGTTTCCGATGATCGCAGACTTCTCAACTTGTCATCTGAATCCTTCCGTTCCAACAGCAGATGTGTCTGTCCCTGAACATAACAGGGAGCAGAGGGAGCTGCTCCAGAGGACACAGCCGCAGAAGTTTTCTCGCTGCAAATTCCTTCATGCCATTTTCTATTGCGTATTTTAAAGCAAGCTGTATTCCTCTGAGGATGAGAAATATTTGCAGCGAAACTGTGCCCTATTGCAAAGGAGTCACAAGCAGGAGATGGTGTGGCCGTAATGGATTGTCCTGCTCTGAATGTCCCACACCTCCAGTACCTTCCCCTCCAGTAGTCCAAGGAGGAAGGCCAGTGTGAGCTTCCTACTCGTGGGAGGAGTGCTGATCCCTGCGCAGCAGAGGTATTTAATTTCATTTCAAAGTGATGTGCAACACTTAAAGCCCACAGACACTTCCAGCCCCTTTTTATCTCCTTTCAGCAGGCACATTCTAATTCTTTGCATTATAAACTCTGCAGTTACTCCAACCTGGCTGAGGGATTATCCATCCAGTTCATGCTGAAACCTCTCTCTCACATGCACTCTTGCACACTCACACACACATACATCCTAAAGGGGCGGGGAAGTTTGAAAAAGCCACCTTTTCTGACATTGGGAGACCTACTTACCAGATTACTCCTCCCTGGGTGTGCAATAAACACCACCAAATGTCAGGCTGTGGCAGTTTCAAGTTCAAGTTAGATCAGTTAACTTCAGTTTCCATCTTAGTTATCAGGAAATTTGTACAACTCAGGGAGTGGGATAGGAATCCTCACCCTTCTACGGTTCTGTATGAAGTACCCAGCCACAGTCCCTTCTTGAGGGTAAGACACTCTTCTTACCGTGTGCTGAAAACTGATTTCAGCTGTTGCTCACAAACTGTACCTTAAACAGCTCTATACAGCACAGTTCAAACTATGGTACCACTTGAAGACCCAACAGTGCTTCGAAGTTACAGATCAGCAGCACAGAGCAGCAAGGCTATGACAACCAAGGACAATCTGCAATGGTCTTGTCTCTGTGTTCGGCCAGCCAGTCTTCTGGTTCTCCCAGATTTTCTCAACTAGCAAAATAAAATGCATCTTTGTAGATGTTGGCCACAAAGATGCTATTAAAATATCAGGAAGTTCTGCAGCCTTCAGAGGCTGGAGTAACAGATCATAGTTTTTGACAATAACCTAAATGTAAAAGACAGGAGATGACCAAACTGAGGAAAATAACTATTAAATCTGCAGCCAAGGTTATACAAAGCCCTGCTGATGTGCAGTCATGCTGCAGACCTTGTAATAACTGAACTTAGAGGAACGGTGTTCAAATAACATCAAGAATAAGACTTAGAACTTCAACTCAGCAAAGTCTGTGATGTAAACTTTGATTCTCTCTGCTCCCTTGCCACCTTGGCTTGGGGACTGCAGTATGTCTGATATGTAGAGCTGCCTGAAATCTGAAATCCAGAACAGCCTTCTTAGACCTAGAATTAGTGCCAAAATTAGTTGTGGATGAACTTATCATTGTAACTCAGAACTTTCATGACTCTGCAGAGATAAGCCACACTGTCAGTACTACCTGAACAGAGCCAAGCTGTTAACTTGTTTAACTCTCTCACAGTAATAGTTCAAACAGAAAACAGGAGTGTCACCACACGCTCCGAGATGCTCTTCAGAAATGATGTAGTCTCTAGGCTCAATGGAAATACAGGGAGCTGAGTGCCCAACACTGCTGCCCACATGCTTCAAGAACTGTACCAGGTACTCCCCAAGCACCAGCTTTCCCTTCCTCCGTAACTCCATCGCCTTCTTGTATGTCTTAGCTGTCACCAACATGATTTAAGCCCTCTGGACTGCTCTTTGGAGACTCTTGGCCCAGCTCCTTGCAAAACGTCATTGGTGGAAAAAGAGCATCCCAAGCAATTAGAATCAATTCAACTACTTCCTCAGCAAAGTGAAGTTGATGAGAACAGCTTAAAAAAATTTCCCATCTGCCAGGTTCCAGTTTAGAGGGTGTAACAAAGCCCGTTTAAAACTCCTCCAGCCCAGAGACAAAGGGCCTCAATTTCCTACTGTGGGACTGGTGAACTCCCCGCTAAGGCAATGGGGGTTATTCAAGAGCTACAGTGGAAGACTTGGGCCCAAAGCTGGAATGGCGAAGGACTGATTTGCATAATCTTTCCTGATCTAAATGCAGGTCTGCTGCAATTCCTTCCAGCTCTGTAAAAAGAGCTGTTTTCTCCTAGGCCTGTCTAGTTCAGAGACAAGCAGAATTGCTTCTCATGTCTCTTCTCCTTAGGGCTACTTTTATCTCCTCAACAATGTCAATTTGCAAAAGCCTCAGCTAGAAAGCAAAGCACCAGCTCAGCTATCAGTGAAGGGACTAATCAGCTTGTGTCCCTAAACTGCAATGCAGCATGCACATAGGTTAGAGCAGCACACTAAAGGCTTCCCCTCCAAAGGCTCTCTTGCAAGGCCAGCCCCAGAAATGCTGCAGAACCAGCCTGGGGCCACTGCTGACTGTGCCGCCTGTACTCATGGCCATACTCACTTTATTCATCTGCCATCACCAGGGGACTGTGCCCTGCTGCTCTTCATGTGAGCAAAATCTTACCATCATTAGTGTCTCCACCCAAGGGTGACTCAATCTTGAGAGCTCCACAAGGTTTTTGGCAGCTCCCTCCTTCCAGCACCCAGCTACAGCGTGTCTGAGGGGAGAAGGAATGGAAAGAAAAGAGCAACGTCCAGCTTTTTTCCTTACTCCAGCCTCAAAATTCCTTCAATTTACAGAATGATTCGTAAGCCATCAGCAACACACTGTCTTCAGGGAGAACAGCAGGAGGACGATGGTACAGACAAACCCTTTGCTAGTGAAATACTGCCCTGGGCCAACGTTTCACCTGGGATGGGGGTGGACAGGATCTCAGCCCCAGTCCATCATGCTCAGGACTTTGGCAGAAGAGAGTTTAACTTTTCATTGACTAGCGTTCTCCAGCCAAGCAGATGTTAAGGGATACTACAATACACATCCAGCTTCCAAAGGGTTAGCAGAGCAGGCAGGAGAGGAAAGAGATGGATTTGGCTCATAACAGTTAAATTTCAAGGGTCTTCTCTTCACAAAAAATAGGTCTGCCGTTGGAACAGCCAAAAGCCGCAGGGAAGTTGGCAGGGGGGCTGGTCTGGCTGTTGTAAGTGTTTCCGTTGCTCTTCAGAGCTGAATGCTTTTTCAAAGGCCTAGCAATGGATATTGATTTCAGTCTGAGAGTAGCAGCCTCCTTCCCACCCACCCTCCCACCCACCCTGGAGTGACTTCTCTCAGCAGGATGCACTGTGGCTATAAGTCTTCTGCTTAACAGCAAAGCAATACATTCTGGCAACATCTTAAATATATTCATAGAACATCTGTGACTGGGTTTGGAAGGGAACCAAAGAGGGTAAAGGGAAGAGAAGTGAACAGGAAGAGGGAGATGAGGGAGGAAAGGGATAGGAAGGTTTAAAAATGTTAACTGTTCTTGAAAGATAAAAGTCATCTTCTGATATAGCAGCACTTTAGCAGTCAGCCACGCTGAGTAGACCCTGTCCGAGATCAACCGCATGCCAACTTTGTTCCAGAAAAAGTCTGAGAGCCTCTCTCTTCAGCAAGTATTGGTTATGTGGATAGTTCTTTTGTCCTGGCATTGGCAGATAATTTAAATACTGCAGCTTAAATGAATCCTGGGAACAAAAAACAGAACAAACCAAACAAACCCCATTCATACCACACCTTTTAATGGTTTAAAAGAACATCTGATTGACCAGAATGTTTGAGGAAATGGCTGATCTGACAGCTCTGGAGCATCACTGTATATTTACCAGTCAAACAGGACACAAGATGTGCACTATGACAGAGCATTTTCATGGGCAAAATGTCACTGTGGATGCTCCCCTGCACAAGTGTGCCAGCTCTTCTGCCATTTTTCTCAAGCTGCTAACAGTAATGGTGCATGTACCCACCAAAGTGGGCAATCATGATATTCCACTTTACAACCTGACCCAAATATACAAAACACTACGTCTTCCCCACATTGTGCTGGCCAAAACAAAAGGGCAAGGTGATGAGCAAACCAGTCTGGCTTTGACATGAAAAATGTAACACCCATGCTGTGCTAGAGAGAACAAGGGCCCTATCAGCAAGTGATTTTGCACATTGATGCATCTCGATTTAATTTGCCTGGGCTTATGCCTCAGTGTCTCCTCCCCTAGCCAAACTGTCCTCTTGAATCAGCTTGCTGCAGAGTGAGAAGAATGGTCACCACTTCAGAGGGAGGGAATAAAGCTGACGCTTCTTGGCAAAGCCCTCCTGCCTGGTGACAACTGCCCAGGGTCAGGCCATCTGCATCCCCTTGTTAGGCAGCAGCTGCTCTGCTCGCTCTGCAGAAACCCTTCTTCCTTCTGGACAGCAGTGATAGCTGATTTAATTATTGATGGAGATGGACAGAGGAGGAGGAGTTCTTCAGGGGAACTTACAGGCGTGACATGCCACAAAGCCTAAAATAAAGTCCCTATTCTCAGTTATCAAACCCATTCCTGTCCTTTTACAGGACACTGTAATTACTGTCCAACCAAGATGAGAAATACTGATAGACCCAGCTTGTTAACCAAGCAGCATGCTTGCCTCTGAGCCTCATTTTTTTTTTTTTACCTGTGCGAGTGTGAGGTACAGTGTAGTGTTATTTATCTTGAGATGTAGGTGTATGTTCTGGACGGGGAACGAGTGGATTCTGCTTGGGCAGCTGGGTCATTCAGAAAATCCCAGATGAGGATGGTGTCATCATGTGAGCTGCTGACAATCTGGAACTCGTCAAACTGAAGTCGAAAGACTCTTCCCGAATGCTCCTAAATGCAAGTGGGAGACACAGCACATTACTTCAGAAACCTGCTAGCATCTGGGATGGAGCACGGAATATGAACTTGGGCTTGGATTCTAGCTTTACATTAATTTCTCAGTAAACCCCACATGACACATCACGTAATGTAAACTAAGCCCTCTTTCAGTGAAAGGAGTTTGCCGTATCTGAGTTCTTGGTTCACAGGAAGTTTCTATTACAGCCATCCCTTTACTTCTCCATTCCCCACACACCAACTATGCAGAACAATCCAAGCTCCCTCCACAACACAATTCGGCCTGACAGGAGCACAGCATTTCCCAAAATCACAACATTCCCAGATGCAGTAGGTTACAGGGGGAGAGATGAGAAGTTTGCATTCAAGACCTGGCACCATTGCCATTGCTGAAGAGGAAAGAGCTTAATACTGGAGAACACCAAGAAGCCTGTCGTAAAGTCCAGTGACACAGTAATAATTCCTCTTAAGAAGCTCTAAAAATATGAAGTAGAAAGCACATTCTTTACAGTCACTTTGCATTCTGCTCTGAGGTTGAGTGGAAATGGCATGACAATTTGGCAAGAGTTCAGACTGTAATTAAGAGGAGGTAATCGCAAGATCCTGGATAGCACAAAGCAAATCCACATGCTTTCCTTTTGTGTGCCTATTTTGTCTTGATGCTTACACTGCAGCAAGAGTGAGCAGCGGCCTCCTCCTTGGTCAGAAGGGAACAGAAACCATCCGAGTAGAGCGGGCCCTATCTGTTCTATTAATACATATTCCTCTTTAGTGCTCATATGTTGTAAGAGGCTTAAGGTCAGGGAAAAAAGAGCACGCTTTAAAATATTTTAGTACTGAAAATACAGGTTTCTCAAATATTTAGACAAAAGAGAATTGTTAGCTACTAAATAGGAAGCCTCTGTCTTTGGGCACAGGACTATAAAAATATAGCTTGGTTAGAAAAGCACAACAGCTGCTTTAAACTGAAACTCTGCATTTTAAAATTAAAATTAACTGAAAATACACACACACAAGTAAGATTCTATTTTTAAGATAAATTTTTAAAAAGTTTCAGTCTTTGGAACCTTTCTGACCTTCTAACCGTAAGTCAAATTTGTCTTGAAAATACCTTACGGGTTTCTGTCTTCCCACCTATCCCGAAGAGAAATGTTCTTCCAGAGTCTGTGATGTAGCAGTGAAGAAGTTCTTGCTAAAAATATCACTACAGCAGTCAGATCCACTGAGGAACTGCTCATAGAGACACCAAGAGAGAGGTACTTCCAAAAACAGTTTCCAAAACCCCCTTTTTTCTCCCAGTCACTACAGGCTAAGTAAGGCTGCCCTAGAAGTTCCACACAGCACCTGCCCTTTGCTGTTGCAGCGGCAATAAGCAGAATGTGCACCCTCAGCTGAGGCCACAAGGACCTGGACTCTTAAGCTCACACGGAAAACCGAACTGTGTGCTTATTCTGTGCCTGGAAAGCTTCTGTCAAATTCATGTGGCTGCCATTCCAGCTAACGAAAGACAAAACTGGAAGGGACCTGGCATGCAGCGAACATTTGTTATCTGTGCACTTTCCTCCTACTGTTTGAAAATTGAACATGAGCAGCAGGAGACTCACGCTGTTCATTGTGCAGCCAGGTTTAATTTTGGAGTCCGAGGGAAGAGAAAAAAAACCCCAACAAACCATGGGTAAGCATGTATAAGGACGCCCTGTTGTCATAAACATGAAAAGTCCTAAAAGCACCACCACAGCAGCCTCCTCTGTTGTCCCCCCCTTTTGGCCCCCTCCATCACTATCAAACGGGGATTTATGAGTATCCATGTGTTGAGATTCCTACAGTGTTTCCTTCCCATCGCTTCTGATTTATAATATAATTAGCTGGGGCACTTTGGCTGTCCACTGCTGGAAAATGCAGAGGAAATCACACCAGTTAAATTAAGTCTACAGGTTACTAGGCACACATTTGTCTCAGGCTGGAGCAGGAACACTGCTAATACCACGCTGAAGCCTTAGACTCTCAGGATACATGCTCATGAGCACCGAGTTGTTCCATAGTTTGCAGCTGGGTGGCCAATGACAAAGGGTTTTTCTGGATTTCAGCCATGAAGCTATTTGCAGCTCTATTTGGCTAACAAAAAGGTTTTTCAACATAGCACCTGCAGGCATCCAAGGCTCTCACAGACTCTTACTCTGCAGCTTATGGTCCAAATACATGATTGGAAAAGAGCATGGCTTAATGATCTACTGCCTGTCAGCTGAGTCACCGTGACCCTCACAGCCTGCACTAAATGTGAAGTAAAATACTTTAGCGAAAGCTACGGCAACAGTAGCAATTCAGGTGGTGGACGCATGTGCAGAAGGTCAACTAGCAAAGCTCAGCTGGTGAAGGTAACCACACTTTTGGAGAATCAGCCTTGGTGTGACCTTGGTGTAGAGCAGAGACTGCAGTCACATGCCACAGCAAGAAAAAGTCTAACATACACCAAACCAAACACTTCTTAGATAAAAAATAAATAGATTTAGTACTTCTTTTTTCAATGAGAATTTGATACTGGATTGAAATCTTCCTTTATCCCCAGCAACAGTGAAAGTTTTTTAGGGTGAATGTGATGGAAGAATGCTTCTACGAACCACCCCCATGGCCTTGGCTGTACTGGCATTTTTCTCACAACCTTCCCACATTATTTTAAGTCCAGTGCAGAGCCACTGTTAAGCACAACTGTGAGTGTTATTAACACTCACACAATAGCATTTTAACCACACCATCATCGGACCTGCACTAAATACCAATGGATGGAATGAAAGTAGCAGTTGCTGCTTAAGGATGAGGCAATTTCACTGTCTGTTCCAGTCCCTATCTGTTTTTAACTTAAACACCCAAAAGCCAGGTAAAAGCAATCCGAAGGGTGCTTTTGTTCTTGTTCCTCAAATTCGGAATGTACTACTTTGCTTTAAGAAATTTCATGTCAAAATTTAAGAAAAGTTACTACTACAACCTTAGGTACACACAGGCTAAAGTAAACCCACAGGGACATGGGTTCCAAGAAGGACAAGTCTCAAAAATGGATTTAGTTATTAACTTCAAATCACAGAACAAAACTGTTAAAAAGTGAGTGAAAACTCACAGAATCACAGAACAGTTGGGATTGGAAGGGATCTCTGGAGATCATCTAGTCCTACCCACCTGCTAAAGCAGGTTGACCTGGAATTCACAGGAATGTGTCCAGGTGGGTTTGAATGTCTCCAGAGAAAGAGACTCCACAGCCTCTCTTGACAGCCTGTTCCAGTGCTCTGTCATCCTCAAAGTAAAGAGGTTTCTGCTCATATTCAGATGGAACCTCCTGTGTTTCAGTCTGTGCCCGTTGCCCCTCATTGTATTGCTGGGCACTGCTGAAAAGAGTCTGGTCCCATCCTCTTGACATCCACCCTTGAAGTCCACAGGTTATAACTTCCAATGCCTTATGGTTTGCAACATTAAGATAAAAGCTGAACACTCAAAAAAGCCAGACCTCTAGAAATTATTTCTAGATCCCACAGGCTGGGGCTAACATGACTTGAGTTTTCACGGCTGAAGATAGCCATGATCAAGCACACTTTTCTGTCCCCTCCACCACCCCTATCAAAAGCTCTTACCACAAGGGTTCGCAAGCAGAGGGTCCCTGCTGGAGCACGGGGGTCCAAAGCAGCCACAAGATCCCATACTTTAATTTTCCTAGTAGTGAAAAAAATAGACAAACATCGCAGTTTAGTCAAAGAGAAAAGACTGACTACTCACAGAAAAAAACCCTAACTGTTAGTATGGCTTAGCTAATACACCAGTTCAACTAAAATTACAGCAAGCTTTCTGCTCTTGAGACCTGTTCTTGCATTTCCTCTTTGTAAAGCTTATAGAGCTTAATGGGAGGAAAAAAATATACTGCCAACAAAGTAAAACACATAAAAAGCAGGTGGTAATAACTGACAGAAACATGTGGGAGTGCAGACACCTAAGTCTGTAATGGCAAATGGTCCAGAAGACATGGCAAAGATTGTTCTTACCAGTGGTTCACCTAGACGAGGTTTCAGGTTGAGTCAGTCAGATATTCTTACAAGCTAAAGAACTGGACCACACACATCAAATCACATTGACTTACTTCAAAAGAAGAAAAGAAGTTACACTTTATAGCATGGTCCTGATTTTCTGGCCATGAAAAGGTCCACTTGGTATGACAGAAAAATAATTTACTATTTGTAAGGAAGATACAGCAAAGTGGGATGTGAAAAACTGAGACAGACAGGAAGATGCAAGGAATCGACTGCACTGACAGCCTCACCCATCGTATGCCCCGCTGACTATCCTCTTATTATCAAAGCGTATGCATCTCACCAACTCTTCATGGCCTTCCAGTACTCGTAAACATGCCCCACACTCGATGTCCCACAGCCTGGAAGAGAGTACAAAGAAGCACTAATAATTTTTGAGTATTTGGTCATTACAACAAAACATTTGGTCCTTGCTTGCAGTTAATGGAAACCTGGAAATAAAGATTATGATGAAATAACAAAGAAGAAACAAACTACCTCCATCACTCCTTTTCCTGCTGTCAAGCAGATGCATGCTTTTCAACATGACCCTGTTACAGTATCACACAGGAAATGAGTCAGAGATCCAAAATTTTTAAGACCAGTTGTCTCTAGTATCCTCTGCTCTAGTAACACAGGATATCTCCCAGTTATCTTCACAGTGAGCCTCGTAACTTCATTTAATGAAGCTGATTTTTCATAAAAGCATCCTGCCTTGATTTTAAGACATTAAGAGAGGGAGACTTACCAGTCCCCTTGGCAGCTTGTTCCCAGGGTAAGATCACCTTCACAGGGCACATGCCCCTTTCTGTACCCCTACGTGCCTATTTCTGATTTGGAGACTGCTATCAGACAAATTTAGACATTGATACAGTGGTGAAAGGTATAAGAATTAACAAGTCCTTTTTACTTGTCATGAAGGTATGCTTACTCTACAATCTAGGCACCTTATGCATAAGCAAAAATTGGCACTCTGTTATCTGTAATGCATTTTCTTCTTGCTCTCAAATAATTCCTGTGGCTCTCTGCTGTGTCTAATAATCCAACATTTTTAAAAAGTTCTGGCATCAAAACCAGTACACAGTATCCCAGTAAGGGATTCAGCAATGCGTTATTCTCTCAGTTATAAGTGTCCCAGAGTTTTGGGCTTTGTGAAGGTTTTTTAGCAAGGAGAATAAATTAAAATAAATTAATTTTACACTTACACACTATCCTGAAAAATATTTAAGAAATGCTTGAAACAGTTATGAAGTAAGTCTATTTGCTTTCCGTACTTTTGTCAGCTCTTTGACATGACTCCCTATTACCATGGATAAAGAAAGACTGTTTACCTACAGGAACTGAAATTCTTTGACATATATTGTCTAGAGGTGTTCCACCTCCAGCTAAGACATGCTCTGCTCATACAAGAGTCTTTTAATACCAGTATCTTCTGTGGCTCCCTGACATACAGCTGAAAGACAGCAGTCACAAGTGTTTTTAAATGCTCAGTCATTTAGCATTCAGGCCGACATGAACTTCACAGCAGTGAGAAATATGGGTGGTTTGTGGAATTTCTCTGGTGACATATCTCGAAGCAGCACAGCTGCTGAGGGGTCAGGTCACTTTTTTTTGAGAGACAGACACAGAAAGAGATAAATTGTCCCTACATATTTTACTCCAGAGGTCCCCCAGGGAATAATCCAGACCCAGTGGATGTGCGCCCAAGGTTGGTGGATAATGATTGCAGCTGTCCTGCCATGGAAAAGCTGCTCTCAACTTTGGACAATAGAGGAGTGAACAGAACTCTTTCATCACCGCAGAACTGGGTAAGGATTTGTCTATGCACACGTTTGAGGCCAACGAGGAGCACAAGGTGATTCTTTGATGCGTGAAGTTAATCTGTGAAGATCTGAATAGTTTTCACATGAGTAGCAGCACACCAGGCAAGGTCAGAGCAAGCAACTCCATGGCAAAGGTCAGCCAAAGGCACTGTGGCTGGTCAGAGAGCATCAGGTCTCCCAAGGACTGTAAACAGGATGGACAATGCCAGAAATGAACTGGTGCAGAAAGGTTTGAAGAGCAATCTTGTGCCAGGAACTTTCATGCCATGTGTTTCCATTCCTTGCCATCAATCCTGAGATTGTCAGTAGCTCCAGGAGGCTGCATCACACCAATTCAGGCCTGTATTTTCAGGTCCCAGTTTGAGGTTTTACCTGAATCTGATTAGGAGAGATGATCGTGTCCCCAGCCATGTGGGGAATGAGCCTTCATGTACAAAAGGGATAACTGCTATGTAAGAGCAGAATCTCCTAGCAGAATTGGTGCTAAGGATACCTCCCAGATTTGATAACCTTCTCAAATTTCTACTTCTTTAAATAGTCAAAGGGCCAAATAGTAAGAGCGCTACTCTTAAGGCCTGAGAACAAACTAAAAAAAAAAAAAAAAAAAAAATCACTCCAAAGTGTACACAGTCAAAACCAATACCACTCTTCCTTGCTATAGCTTTGGCAAAACTTCTGGAAGTAGAGGGAGGTCTGCAATTATCTCAGCCTTCAATTCACCTGAAGTCCTGGCACAGCTAGAAGATGCACAGAAAGCAGGCGAGCCTGAATCCCCATCTCCTAGAGAGAATGCTGCTGTCTAAGCAGCCCAGTACTAGATCCCCGTATATGCACACACTGGAGGTAGGATACACACATGCAAATCAACCACTCATTTAAAAATGAACCCCAGGTGATGTAGTCTGATTCGATTTTCTTGCTCTAATTTATCTTCTTTTTTTTTTTTCCTTTCTATATCATGCTTGTCTGTGGCAATTATGAACTTTGGCCCTAGAGGCTAAGATACTGAAGTGATTGGATTTAACTCGATGGACCAGTTTCTACCAGATGGAAATCGGCACAATGATAGTGATGCCTATGTAGCTGTGTGCTTTTACACAGGTGAAATTTCTGGCCTAAAACAAAACCTAAATCATTTTTATACTGGAGACTCTCTACAGAAGAAGGATATTGATTTCTCAGCTTCACAGGTCCTTATGTTTGCAGTTGCAAAACTAGAAATCAGAGAGTCATCTTTTGGAAAAATGTTTCCCTGCAACTAAGAAACAACGAACTTCAAATTCTGTGTCAGGAGGCAGTCTCTACTAAAAGGCCAACATGCAACATCTGGCATTTCACAGTGGATTAAAATCAAACATATGAAGCAACAAGCCACCCCTGAAGATGATTTAGAAACCTGCCCGTTCTTTGTCACCCTTCCACTGACTTACGCCCTCTGCTAATGGCTGGGAGAAAACGATGTGACCAGGTAAGTCTTGTGCCTTGCCCACACAGCTGCCAAAGTTGACTTCCATTAAGATTCACTGCCAGCATTCCTGAAATTCTAGCACGATTTATCTGTCAACAAGGGATTTTGTCTAATGTAAGCATAAAAGTAACCGTATTTCTCTTCAGCGTTATCACTATCTTGACATGTATTTTTATTAGCATTGCAAGTCATATCTTAGATCCTTCCCTAACTGCTGTAATATTTAACTATTTCTTGCTCTAATTCTAAGCCCATATTTCACAGTACAATGGCAGAGGGTGTTGTTTTCTTCTGTTCGAAGTGCCCAAGTTTTCACCACTTGGTTCTACTCATACAAAGCTTGTAATACTTTTCCCCCGATTAAGACACAAAAGTTTCAGCTCTCTTGGTCATGCTCTCAGACAGTCCAACACAAAAGTCTGGCACAATGATCTGGCGATGTCAACCAAGGGACAACCGTTTTCCTACAGAATGCAAAGCAGGTAGAGGCTGTCTGTTGCAAGCAAAGTCCACAGGCAAACAGTGGCATGAATCATTCTCGCTGAGGAGAAATTACTACTGACAGGCAAAACGAAGGGTTTCTGCTTACCCTGTCCAGCTTTCAAGTTTTATCAGAAAGCAGACAATTAATTTAAAGCAATGACAAAAGGAAGGTTGGTCTTACTCTTGTTTGCATGACAGGGCCATTTCCCTATGTCATGTACATTACTATTCCAGCTTGCTCTGCAGCGGGACATCCCTCTGCCAGCAGCCACAGGAGGTAGGGAGAAATCCTGGCTCATGAGACCAGAAGGAGTTAAATCTCAGACTGCAACCAGGGAAGCTGGAGAAGTGCAAAAGGCAGCAAATTGAACTTCATGCTCTGAGCCAGCTGTTCCAAACTTAACCAGGTGCCAAGTACCACAAGAAGAGTTTGGCAAGAGCCCAGGAGGATTTCTGCAGAGGATTAAATGCCTCTTACTGCAAATCTGACCCCTTTAACTAGACACATAGGCCAATTAAAATATCACAAGAGGACATCACATAAAGTGGTACTTGCCAGCTTCTTCATACACCAGAATTGTCAGAGCAATGCAACTTGTTGATTAGCATGGGACTCTTGAGATATAGAGGATGAAAGATAACACAGCAAACCAGGCTTCTAATATCTCTTTCCAGTAGTTCCCAATGTTCTATAGAAGAAAACATATTTCAAAGACGACAAGAGTACAGAGCACTTCAGTTGCCTAACCTCTGCACATCCCAGGGAATCAGAGACAATGTACTTGCACAGAACTCTGCAATGGGGAGTGTCTCTCTCACCTGATAGTATTATCTGAAGAGCCGCTCACTACTAGCCTGTCTCTGTACTGCAGACATGCAATGCCTCGTTTGTGGCCATTTAAGGTGCGCACAAATTCGCAGGTACTAGTGTTCCATACCTGTGACAGGAAGGGGAGAGGGAATCACACAGAGACAAAATTATTAAGAAAAGACTAACAAAAACTGGTATTTGTATGAATATAAGTGCATCCAGAATGCTCTTAATTGAAGATGCTATCATTAAGACTGGGAAAATTACCCCTCTGATGACTTATGACTATAGTCTGCAACTGTTAGCAGCTTGAGTCACTGTACACAGAAGATTTTTGCCATACCATATGAGAATTAGCTTCCAAAATCAGGCTTTAGCACTCTTGGGCTATGATTTAGTCTACACAGGGTCTTGACTTTCCTCATTTTTAATGCTGCAAATTGAGATCATAGCAGTAACACGTAAGTGACTCCTATCCACTCACCTTCACTTTTGCCCCCATGCTGCCCTCTGACAACTGTTCAAATGACTGATGCTGAAACAGATTATGGAAGTGGTCAAGTTGAAAAAAACCCAGAAAATAAGTCCTTTTTCAACTGCATCTGTACCTGAATCTGATTTGCCATACAGCTCTGTAAACAAATTGTGCAAGCTCAACAGAGGAGGGATGAGTAGAAATAAGCATCAGGAGAACACTGCTTCTAAAGGAAGACCTGTGTAATAACTGCCAGGGACCATCTATCCTGTCTGGTCACTGTTCTTGGTTATTAAATACCCCAGTGCTGCAACTAAAAAGATCCTGAAACACCTCACCTTTATAGTTCTGTCACCGGATGCCGATACAATGTACTTGTCATCAAAGTCCACCACATTGACGGCTGCTCGATGCCCTACGAGCACCCTCCTCAGGGTGATGTCTGTTGGTGAAGCCATGTCCCACACAGCGATGGAGCGGTCTTTGGAACACGTCACCATCATGCCGTTATTGAAGCGGAGGTGCAGTACTGCTTCACAGTGGTGAATCAGGGTATTCAGCATCTCGCCTGCGTTTACGTCCCACACCCTGCAGTTTCGAATTTCAAATCAGAGAGAAGAGAGTTAAAAAAACTCCATACAGTGAATTTTCTGTAGAGTGAGAGAGGGATAGGGAAAGTAATTGACTCTCTAGCAATATTAGAGAAGCAAACACCACAAGTTATATCTACATCCATTAAAGAGTTCATTAAAAGATATATTATATAAACCTGTTGATTATGCATACATTGAGACAGTCCAGCAGCCAAAAACCCTGCAATGCAGTTAACACCACAAAATAACCCAGCCACAAAAACTGTTCTTTAATTAAGGGAATTTAGGGCTGAAGAAACACATGAGATCATGGCCTTAAAGACCGATGTTGCCTGGTTGTGTCAGCCTACTACACACTTCATTTCCAGTCCATGAGTACTTAATCATGACCTGTGGAGAAGGAAGTTCAATAACAGGTTTAATTTTTGACCTCTCTCACAGGATTATCAACTCAAAGGATAATTTAAACAGAAGCAGAAGACAAGATAATGCTTTTCAATCAAATATAAGTAATTGCCACAAGTTGCACCACGAATCGCATTTACCTTGCAGTGCATCTGGTACACAGCTACATTCCAGGAATGTGCTGAATACCCAAATTAAGACAGAGCATTTGTGTCAATTTAATGTTACTGGAACCAACTGTTTCAGCTGAAAGATAATTTAAGATGAAAGTTAGACAAAGGCTTCCTATAGAACTTCTAGGACTTGAAATGAAGATTTTAAGCCTTAAAAATGTTTCTTTTGGCCTATTCTGTTGGCAAACTTATTTTACCCTCCATAAAGAGATTTCTTTTGGCACTATCACACCTGTATCCCAAATACAATAATGTGAGAGCAGAAAATGGCTGCATCATCAGGGACATGAGCCATAGCAGAAGTTAAAACTTTCACCTGCCAATAAAGCAAGCAGTAACAAAAGGCGAGATGTGAGAAAAGCTTCTAATGTCTTATTTTCTAATTTATGGAGACTGAAGTGCATCAAAATCTGGACTATAAATGAGAAAGAAATGTACATTCCAATCACAAAATGCAAAGAAAAAAACCCCACGGACTAAAGACCTAAGCCATTAGCTTACAAGCAGTTTGCAGACAGGGTTGCCAAACTGAACAGGAGCTGGAGAACCACTGACTTCTTTGGACAAGTGCATCCCTGAGATCTCAGAAGCATTAAGAACCCATCTGTACTGTCTATTGGATGAAGCCCCTCTTCCTGAGGAGACCCAAGGATAAAAGTGATGCATCCTATATGCCCCTGGGGTCTGCACAAACATTTATAGATACAGTGGGAAACAAAGTATTTCTGGGCAAGCAGCCAGTGTGCAATTTGGCCTGCCTGGCCTGGTATGGAAGGTGATAGCACTTGTTACAGAAATCAGCCACTCCTTTTGCGATCTGTTTAGCACAGTGCAGCTCCCACACCATCTCCAGGCAGGTGATTTTGTCAAAATTCTGGATTACTACTAATGATAGGGCCCCAAAATCTAGCAGCACCAGAAGACTGCATGCATCACATGTAATGAACTAAATTTAATGGTAATGAGCTTAACAGTGGTAGTTTACATGCAAGGAGGGTGATAACCATGAGCAGCTTGCAGCAACATGAACACGTGCTCATAGCTTCAGAAAAGGCCACTGACACAGCTTTTTGTTGTCTGCAACTTCACTGCATGGACATTGTTTGTACTTTAACAAGAAAAGAATATATAACAACATGGAGAAGACAGACTTGCTCCTTCACATCCAAGTTCATATTGCAATTCACTAACTCCTATGTGCCTGTATTTACACTGTAGGTCTTAGACTCTCTGGGATCCTGCAATATGTCTTGTGGACTTCACATCTGCACAACATGCACCATGTGCTGACTTGAGGTATCCAGCCTTTTACTGGAGACTGGAAGGGAAGCAAGGTTAGAAAGATTGAATGAAAAGAAACATCATGCTGAAATTTAATTGAAACTCACAGGAGATCTAGTCATACATCTTTTGTTAAAATTAAGTCACAATGGATGACTAAATCTTCAGACTTGCTTTGAAAACTTCAGCCAACTTAAAAAGTTATTCTGAGGGAGAATTTAAAACATTCTCAGAGAGTGTCAAAACATGCAAAACCTTGGTGAAATGCCAGATGGCCTTCCTAAGTCATCTTGACCTTGACTGGCCTTTGCTTAGGTTCTCATTTCTCCTTGACAGCCATTTGCATGGACATCCGACAAACAAGGACAATACACTCCTGAACAAATACGCTGAACAACTTCATGGAACCGACTGAACAGCACACATTTAAAAAAAGATCACTTCAGTGGTTTGCAAGGCTAAGATCTCAGAAGTAAACAGAAAGCTCCAAATCACAAGCACACACCTGACTGTTGAGTCTGAAGATCCAGTAATGATCACCCGTTCATCGTACTGGAGGCACAGGACAGAACCCGTGTGTCCAGTGAGAATCCGCTTGCATTCCAATGTATTCTTGTCCCAGATCTACGACAGCAAACATTCAAAACCAGACAGCTCAATAAGGTTTTCATCTTTAAGCACTTACTGGTTTGACTGGTCTGTTTTCTACTATAACACATCATCCACAGTGCAGTTAAAACATCTTTAGTGGCATTTGTAGCATCTTCTACAGGCTCTTTGATGCAATACACTAACATCTTTGATATTACTGGCTTTACTATGAACATTGGTTTTACCCTTCTCATCAGGGTACAGGCCACAGTAATTACATAGCCTGTAATTACTGATGGACAAAGACTCTGCTAGTGAAGTCTTGTTTGTAAGAAAACAGTCTCTCTTTGCCAGATGAAAGGGGCATACATGCTGTGCAGGTGTGAGGTGGGGGAAGAAGGCTAGGTTACTCATGACAGATTGAGTAGCTGTCACTGAAATGACGACACTATTATTTATGGCATGCCACTGCATGCCATTAGTATAACATTTTTGAGCATTCTCACCTTAATAGTATTGTCTCGTAAGCCACTTACTATCTTCTGATCATCATACTGTAAACAATAAACCCCTTTGCTTGTCTCGCTTCGGCAGTGGATCCTCTGTAAACTGTGCCTTCCACACCGCCAGTTTGACTCTATTGTCTTGAGGAGAGACAGGAGACAAATGAGAAATAAAAATAAAGCATGGAACTCTCCCCTTTTTTTGTTTGTTTGAGAGGACAGCAGCTACTTTTCTTCATGTTTTTTCCTGCAGTCAGGCCCACACAATGACACAAGTGCTTTCTAGAAGCAGCAGCACATGTAATAAAACCAATTAAATGGACAAAAGCCTGGAAAATGTATCGTGGCTAAACTTGTCAGTGTCACCTAGAATGGTGGAGAAGTGACCTAAAAGCTTTTTTCTATCTCCAACCTTTAAGCCCCTGCGATTCAATGACTAAGCAACTGAAGAGAAAAATCTCAGCTAAGCTCTAGCCAAGTGCTTGGAGAAACTTGTCACAACAGTGCCTGAGCACCACTTTCGCCATTAGAAAACTACCAGAACACAGCATTTTGCTCACACCAGATACAAAGCAACCATGCTCAGTTGCCTCCTGTTTCCCTGGGTCTTAGAACTGCAGTCTTTAGCGTTCTTTCTCCCTGGCTCAGTTCCTGATATCTCCTCCCCATCGCATCTTATTAGGTCTCATCTGCAGTGGGTGGAGCAAAGTATTGTGGAACAGAGAAAGTCAAGATGGCACAGTGCTGCTGTGACATCTGACGTGCAAAGTGTAGAGACTCCATCTGCAAACAGCTCACTGAACAATCCAACTCATCCTCTAAGGGAGCGGCAAAGCCTGGGACCTCATATAACTGTCCCAGATCTACAAAATCCAGGCAAACACAGACACATTTAATGAAGTATTTCATGAGAACAAAATATTCTCAGAACTACAGCATCCTGAATAAATCAGGGAGATGTATGAAGAAACAAACAAATAAAAAACCCACCACATTTGGAAGCTTCTTCTTACCTCTATGTCCTGTATAATTTTGGGGTAAAGTGCTCTGTAGAAGGAGTTGGGTGGTGCAGTCCCATCAGGAGGTTTATTTTTAAATAGGTATTGTCCCCTGGAAGACAAAGAACGCTCCCATTGAACACAAATCATGTTTCAGCATTTTGGAGAAAGGTTCTCCTGGCATTTCACAAATGGGTAACCACTGTTGAAAAGCAAAGATAGATTCATATTCAAACTTAAATTTCAGTAAGATGGGGTGGATCCTTGTTTGTTTGCCCTGCAACATGTCTGTGTTGCATTTAGACACTGAAATACTTAGGAAAAATCCATGCCTAGTCACCCAGGGAAGGGAAATATATTATCTGTTATGGACATGAGCCACAACTCAATAGGAGGTAAGAATGGCTCACACCCACAATACACATACCCATATTGGAGGTCACCTTTAAAATAAAGCATACAAAGAAAATGAAAAAAGCCAAGGTACCCTCAAACTCACTATGCATTCGAGACTAGCTTTTATCTGCATTGGCAGAAACAACATCAGTTTTGGTACATGGACATTTTACTGCTACTACTACACTTCGGTAAGCAACACTTCATCTGCAGTGCCTCCTTTATTTCAACACTGATTTGGAATATTCATATCCCAAGCTAGATTTTTGCTACCAAAAAATTTTCCGCAAATGGCAATCACTACCTGCTGTGTAAAAAACTTTAATTCCTCATCCTGAAGTTAAGAAGCCACCAAACACGGTGTGGAAGCTTGTAAACCCCACCATGGGCGTACTAACTGCTGTTCTGCCTGGCAACATGCCTCACAAAACAGAGAGAGGCACAAATGCCTCTGAGTGTAATCCTGGCATCAGAGCACAGAGTTTACACTAGGCCAGCTCTCCACTTCTCCCTCTCTTGCTCCATTATGGCATAATTAATTGTTCAATACTTAGTGTGCATTTCTTTCTTGTCCTTTCCATACAGTATACCTTGAAACTCATTTGAGAGATTTGTACACTAGCTGTCCTAATGTACTTTAACTCGGGAAATCACAACAGTGAACCAAAAATTTTAGATTATAAGGAAGTAGCAAACTATAGGACTGAATAAACAAAGTAACAAATGCTCAGGAAAATAACTTTTGATAATTCTTTAAATAAAGTACTTTAAGTACAACTTGAGAGAAGGGTGGCTTCCATTTTGGACAGAGCAATCATCTATGTCTTCAAATACAGTGACCAGCAGCCACTCATATGGGACAAATACATGTGAAGAAGGGACACATGGATGCAAGCAAACTGTAACTAGATGGTTGCCTATTTACTGTGATCCAGTCTGGAAGCGCATACAAGAAAATTAAAATTATTGGCCCGGGCAGACAAAAAATGCTTTGGGGATCCACAGAATCCTTAGGAAACATCCTGGAAGACTTGGGGTAGGTCTACAAAATCTGTATACAAGTCTATGTGCCTGAAAAGCTGCCTATTGTTTGCAACTTTACTAGCTGACCTAATACAAAGTCTTGTTGCTACCTATAAGCCCTGCGTCGCTGCATGTAGAGTTAGTTGTTTACAGTTCGGCTAAAGAATTGCTTGGAATTTCCACGACATCCCAGTGGTCGTTGTGCTGTGGGTCTTATGGGATAAAAGGAAATATTGTTTGCAGGTTTTGATGACTGGCCAATTCAATCAAGTATTCAGATGGATGCAGTTGTGCCCAGATTTTAGGCTTCTGGTTTATATTTCTCTAAATCTGTGTAACCCTTACTGCTCCCTGACAAGCTGTCAGTGAAGGCTACTGTGCTGTGGAACTGGGTGTTTCTGTCGTAAACCAGGAGCTGCAAATGCTGGAATCAGGCAGCCCATGTGCAAAGTGAGGAGCTTTAAGCAAGTAACACCAGCCATCTATCATTCCGAACTCCAGCCAGTCACCTGCTTCTGCCATGCACAGCATTAGCCTTGATTACAACCTATAGAGGTCTATATGGCAGAGATGCAATTACACGGTATATTTCTTGCCTGCCTCTCCCCATCAGCCCGCCAGGCCTGCAGTTGTACCTTCCAGAGCTAATCAGAGGGCAATCAGAAAGACAGGACACAACTTGCTCCTGTTGTTTTAAAGCAACCTCAAGGACACTGTGTAAACCTGAAGAGGTGCTGTAACAGTGTGACTGTCCTTTCAGATGAGAAGCAGGATTTTGCAGCTGTTTTTCAGAAATGTCATGGGTTTGCATGACTAGTAATCAGTGCTAATGTTACTTCTAAAACTGGAGGGAGCAACTTGAGAACTGTCAGCTATGATCTCTGCCAAGATGTAGAGAACAGGTAAAGTTCCACGGAATAGGAAAAAGACAAATGTAGCTCTTGCATTTAAAAAAAAAGGGGAGAAGGTAGATCCAAAGAAATGTTGGACTGTCCAACTCAACTTTGACAGTTTGGTGGTTCTAGAGCACACAGTCAGATGAGCATGTAGAAGATGGCGAGGTGACAAACAACAGGCAACACTGATGAATTCAGAATATACCATGTCAAACTGACCTAATTTATTTTCACAAGCTATTCTCATGACTTAGCTACAAAAGTATTATCTTTGAAGAGCTCAAGGGTGGACACACAAATGGCTGGAAAGTATAGTTTACTGATGGTGCACTGTCAAACACAATGGCAACTGGGATCTTGCATGGAGTCTGTCCTAGATGTGTCATTACTGAGCATTTTCCTTAATGACAAAGAATGGAACAGGCAATGCATTTATTACCTGGCCAATGATACCAAAGCTGGGAGAAGCTACAAGCACTTTGGAGGACAAGATTAAACTCATAATGCTCGTAACAAAATGGAGAAATACCAAGCAAGAAATAGAATCTAATTCAATAAGGACAAGTGCCAAGTTCATGACTTAGTAACAACCTAGGTATGCAATATGAGAAATAACAGCTAAGTAGAACTTTCATAGAAAGGGCAATTAAAAGTTTTAGAACGGTATTACACCACTGCTAAAAAAAAAGCACATGTTCACTGGAAACCATAAAATGGAGTGTCCTCCATAAGGCATGCAAGGCAATGCTTCCCACCAAACTCTGGTGATGCCTCAGCAGAAGTCAGACACCCAGCCGATCACATCATCCTCCAAGAATGAAGTAGAGTAATTGGGGAGGGTCTGAACACGGAAAACCAAGAATGTCAAGAGGAAAACACAGGATTACAGTTGGTCAGTGCATGCAACATCATCACCTTCCAACATGCAAAAGATTACCACAAAAAAGAGAATGAGAAACTGTCCTGTGCATCTGTGTACGCTAAATCTAATCTGCTGAACTGTAGCTAGGGAGACAGCCTAGAATTTAGGAGTCTCTTTCTAACATTAAAGGTAGTGAAACAGTGGAATTCCTCTCCATCAGTGAAAGTTTTTAAGAACAAGTTAGACAAACATCTAAGATGAATTAAGAGAAAACTGTTTCTGACTTCGGGAAACAAGAGAGACAACATAACTCTCAGTGTCCTCTTCAGACTTATTATGACCTCAAGAAAACAGAGCAAAACCAGAAGTCCTGGAGAGAACAAGGCACTAAAAAGGATGTAAAAGTTACCATTGTCATGCTTGCGTTTATTTTACATTTTTTACAAACATCACACTACTGGAAGCAGCTCAACATAGTATTTATTTTTAAAGGACATTTCATAATCCTGATTTATTAGCCTTTACTTCCCGAGACAAACAGTATAACAAAATTAACTGTAAAAAAGGAGTCTTTGTTTGCAACTCTGTATCTTTTTCTTTTTAATAGCAACCAAAATGCCTGAGCTGTCACTTTTATCTTGTTTATGAAATATTCATACCCAGCTTCCCTTCTGCCAACATCCTAGGGACACCCTTGGAAAAGAAAATTATGTATTAAAGGACGTACCCCTGAGAGGTAAAGTTCTAATGAAATGTTAACAGAGCAGCTTCAAACTTGAGTGAGACCCACATTGTAGTAAGGCTATTCCAGATGATTATTAACTAATCTATCTGCATTTCTAAAGTCCCCTATTCTCCATGGTACCTACCCTCAGCTTCCAGTTTGAAAATTAAACAGATATCTAATAGTGAAAATCTGCTGAGGAAAACAAACAGACCTATCAGGAAACAACTAATTCATAGCACATGCTGCCCCACTGCCACCCCTAAAAAAGCTCTTCTGCTCTGAACTGCTGACTAGTTTAGTGTTCCCCTGGGGCGGACACAGCTTCTTAATTTGAACCGAATGACAGCTTGGCGTAAAAATCTCAGTCTGTATATCTCACTTGTCACAGTGGAATAAGAATGTAATCAGATGAGGAAGGTGAGGAAAAAGGCGCCACATCGCTTGGATAGCCAAACGATGCCCTAACTGCCCAACCCTGAATTTTGATATAAGCAACTGTTGGTTTTGGAACCAAAGTGATGTTTCAGGGTGCCAAATAACCCTCTTCAAACGTCCTGAATGGAAGGAAAAGAGGTGAAGATGCAGTTTCCTCACCATCCTCTCCTCTCTGACAACCCCCTCCACAGGGAGTCTGTCCTGACCATTCTCTCGATGAGCTTCTTCCACAGCATGCCGTCCGATGTCACCCGGTACCACTCCTTGCACACCAGCTCAGCAGCACACAACGATTTGGCATCCAGGTATGACAGAATGTTCTCAGCAATGTGATCCAATCCCCGAGCTGGGGGAAGCAAAAAAAAAAAAAAAAAAAAAAGGATTATTTGCTGGGGTGACACTGGAGTTTAAAACAACTCCCCTTGCTAGTACAAAGATACCCTCCCTTTCCATCTCCTCTTCTGCATGCAGAGCTGGACCAAATGCACACAAGAGCATTTGCAGCTAAGTTCAGGAGTGAACAGTGTTCTCCAACTTCCTTTGGATATAACACAACAAGTCATTAAAAATAATAAAGAATCCAAGAAGTCATTCCAATCTATTTCGATGGGTTTTAGCACTAGGGGGATATTCTATGGATGGCATTTCCAACTCAGCGACGCAGCCCCCAAAATCTCTCTATATTAGGACCATTTCTCATCTCACTGCTACAGCTGTTCGCATGTTCCAACGGCTCAAAAGCTGTTTTTGCTAAAGCAGTAGCTTTTAAACGTAATGAAGAAAAAAATATATATTCCCAATGTGTGCCCTGAAGGGTAGTGGTACCTTTAGATATGGGGGAGGGAAAGATATGCAGATGCACAGAGAAGTGGAGAGGGAAGGAGAGGCTGTGGAAGGAGAAAGTGAAGCAGGTTTGTTAGTTTCATTTGGTTTAGTGCATGGAGGAAAAATATGCACCAAAATGGTATGATTTGCAAATATTTTCCAGTGTGAATAAGAGGACTGGCTTTGTTTCAACATGGCTGGAGTGTAATGTGAAGCAATTTCCTGGTTAGCACCAAGCAGCCTGATGTGATGTCTGCATAGCTGGGAGCCAGGGAAGGTTAGGCTATGTTTCTTAACTGGATGGATGTATAAAGTAAAAATGTGCCCTCACCCACTCAAATTTAATCACCAGCAAGACTTCAGCAACATAAGATGCCTTTTAAATGAGATGTCACATAAATACAGCTTCTCTTGCATGGTTTTTAATGCACATGTGAGACACACCATCAAGAGATCATCTCACTTCATTGGTCAGATTTCAGAGGCTTTGTGAAAGTTGTAGTTGAGACCCCACCAACCCTCGGGTATAATGTTCAGACCAACCAAAATGGAAGCATGGTAGATTGGTATTACATGCATCTTCTCTCTGGTTCACATTTGGGACAGAGTTAAATACATCTTTTCTTGCTTTGAAAACAAAAGCCTCAAAGACCAGGCCCTGCTTGTGACAGGGAAAGAAAAAGCAGCAAGTGCACTTTTACAGTCACATGTCCATGCTTCTGCAAACTTGAACTGGGAGCAATCAGCTGATTCTGATTAGAGTTCATGAGACACAAAAAGCTCAACCTTTGTTTTCATTAACCAAAAGATCTCAAGATTATCTCCCAATGCACAAGAACAAGAAAACTCAGCGCGCCTCCTCTCGCTCCTTTCAAACATCCTACATTTATCATACACTTTGGGTGAGACATTCTGCCCAGCATTTTATGCCTCCATTCATACAGTAGAAAAAGCACCTAAATGATACCATACACAACCAGAGAGTGCAGAAAGAGGCCTGACATTTCTTATCTTTATAGATGCAAAATTAGATGTCAACCTGCAAAATAAAAGCATCAGCAGCCTTTATTATGTATTTAATCTGAAAAGATATATACAGCGACTATATAAAATTCTTTAAAAAATACGAAAAAAAGAGCGCTTGTAGATTTAGACTGACACTACAGCAATTTGTGGAAAGAGAGCTATGATAGTGTAGTGAGGAGAACTGGAATTTGCAGGAATTCCACAATTTGGTAGGGCAGCCAGGGGCATCGTGTCCCCCTGCTTTCCCACCTTGATGCCTGCAGCCCTGAGCTCTCTCCACTGGCTGGAAATGGTATATTTGCTTTCCCAGTCTGTGCTGCTTCCGACATGACCAAAGACATTTACAGACCCACCAGGACATTTATGAATATCTGCCTAGAATACCAGGACATTTATGAATATCTGCCTATGTAATATCCATACCAGTGAATTTATGTCAGCAGCGTCACAGCAATAAATTATTTTATAGTGTGAACAGTTGGTGGCTTATGGAAGCAGGGCTACACTGCCTAAACTGGGCACAGCAATCTTCACCCACAAGCCTGCCCCTGACCCACCTGCCCTTCCTGCATCATCAATTGTTGCACTTCAGATCTCGCTGCAATGAGGTGGTGTAACTGCTTCCATGACTGTAAGTCACCCTTTGCCATTGATCCAAGACCCTTTACAGAGAAGGAATACTAATGTTTTGGCCTCTCCCCCTCAATTTTATAAGTGGAAGGGCGGAGTTATTTGGCCTGGCTGCAAACTCAATTTTATTACGTTTCTTCGGAACAGCACAACTCACTGAGACCTACAGCTAGCAAAGCCTCGCTTCCTTAAGAAAAAGAAATCTCTGCTCACAAAAGTTTTTGCTAAATCGATGTGAAACACAATTAGCCCTTCAGTTCTCCGTATCAGCAAGAATGTTTCAGCTATTTCACACATGAAACCCGTGTAAAAATGACTTTCCTTATAAAAAATGTTAAACAGCTTGGAAATGCTAAGCAGAGACTTTATTTTTCAGAAACAGAACAAAGTTTGTTAAGTACATGGTTAAGCTGTATTTTTCAAACAACCTTAATTCTCTCCAAAGTACTGGGAAAATAATCTGAGCCGATTTTACTCTACATATCAGTAAAGTGCACTCATGATCTAAAACTGCCTTTAATTCTGGTCATTCTTTGGGACAGTGCTAGGAGGACAAAGATAAGATGCCTCATGATTTTGAAGTAGCTTTATTGTTTTATTTACTCGAGGGGGAGAGCAGAAGAGAGAATGAAGGAGTAAAAATGAAACGAGAATACTGAATACTGGGGAATTTCAAAAAGCTAAAAAATACTTCAGGAGTTTAGGGGTTTTTGACCATGTGACTTAATCTGAAGTTTTAGGTTCATCACTCTTTCCTAGGCAGTCTCTTGTCTTCTCCTTTCCCACTCCCATCATTAGAAACCTGCCTATACTCAGGACATCCTGCATAGGCTGCAGAGCCTGCACCCGTCTAATTCCTTGCCATCAATTTTCTCCCTTAGAGCTACATTCACTAAGACATTAGCACTTTGCAAATATGCAAATTGATGCACATACATTATTTAAGCACATAGATCTCACAACTATTCAAAGACTCACATATTAGTTGCCTGATTCCTATCTGTTCTGCATTCTGAGAGAGTAAAATTAGCTGCTTCCTGGGTAACAGTGAAAAGTTATGGTACAGCTAGGAAATTTTGAATGCCTCTGAAAAGATTTGTAACATTTGCCCAAAATTTTCAGGAAAAGGCCTGTAGGATGAAATTGAGCAAGTGCAAATGAGATGTGTTGGCTTGCTTTGATGGAGTTTTGTGGAGAAAGACCTAGAAAAATTCTGTATGTAACTATACATGTACTTCCACTTTAGAAGTGGGGGAAACCAACGCGCTTTCAAAATACTCACTGTTTTTCTGAAACAGAACAGCTCCACAATTTATAATCCTGCTCTAAGTACACAAGATTATTGCCACTGGATTACTAAAAAGTAGCATAAAGCAGGTACTTAGCATAACTAAGATTTTTTTTTTTAATGCTACAAAAGCCATTTGATTACTAGGCACAATGAGCTTAAAAATTCAGTGAATCTACATATTTAGCTTCATAGCAAAACTCCCATGGTGTCTTTATGTTTTGTACAATTCACAGTTAAACAAGCTTTTCTCCATTTTTTTAACCCTAGAATTGAAATTTCATGTTGAGAAATCCCTTCTGAAGAATGATCAAATGACTGGATTGAAGAAATTGTCAAAATTAATCAGTTCTCCAAAGGTATTCACAGAACAAGCTTTTGGCAAGAACCTCTGTAACACTTCTTGCTCAGGCCCACCTCAAACTAAGGATCTATACCATGGGAATACTAATCTATCTATCTGTCTACAGAGGTACGACCTAATGGTCTGAAATAAAAGACCAATCACCCACACTCACATGCATGACTTAAATACAAGTTGTGAACGTTCAGAACTTTAGAGAATTAAGTTTTGCACACCCCATAGATATAGAAGAACATAAAAACCAACACAGTCTCATACTTCAGTTTCCTGTATGACTGTACCACATGCTCCAGTGCAGATTCTTGAAACCCTAACTAAGCAGTGATAGGATAATCACAGAATCACAGAATGTTAGGGATTGGAAGGGACCTCAAAAGATCATCAAGTCCAATGCCCCCTGCCAGAGCAGGAACACCCAGATGAGGTTACACAGGAAGGCGTCCAGGCGGGTTTTGAATGTCTCCAGAAAAGGAGACTCCACAACCTCCCTGGGCAGCCTGTTCCAGTGTCTGTCCCCCTCACTGAGAAGAAGTTTCTTCTCAGATATATTTAAGTGGAACCTCCTGTGTTCCAGTTTGTACCCATTGCCCCTTGTCTTATCATTGGTTGTCACCCAGTCTGGTCACCTGTCTGGTTCTAAAACTTTATTGCTCTATATATTTTATCTCACACTGCCCCAGTTTTCCCATCTATAATACAGGTCCAATACAAAACTGCACGTACACTACTTTAGGCGTGCTTTCTGTGAGATACACCTCATGCCACATCTGAGAACAGCTGGGATAATATTCTCACTGGAAAGCATTACAGAGGTGCAAAAATTAAAACATTTGCACCCTTTGATCGTATGTCCTCCATTCTGTGTTACAAAAAACACATGAAGTGATGACTTCGGGAAGGTATTTTACTAGGAAAGAGAGACAAAAAAAATCTTAGAAGAAAAAAGGAAAACATCAGCTGAGCAACCAAAGAGAGTAGTAGTTAATTTTTTAAATTTTTGTTATTCGTGCATTGTTGTAGGCATTATGAGTACAACTACCTGCCTTGTGGCTTTTGATGACTGTCCTTACAATACATATATGAACTATCATTTACTCCTAGCCAAACTATGGTGGTATTAGATCATGCTTTGAGAGATGTTGGCAATACAAAATAAAGTATTGCTACATTTCATATGAGTATAGAGCTTTTTATTCAAAAGCTATCATTTATTTTGCAAACAGACCCTGAAATAGTTTTCTGAAAGACAAGACGGAGGAACAAGTTCCCTCTGCCTGCAGAATTACCTGGCAGTGCAGTGATGAAGTCCCGCTGTAACATGGGTTTGAGGTATGAGTTTATATGTCCGTGTTGGTAGTGACACATCTGGGAGATGAGGTGCTCCACAAACTCCACCTGATCAGACTCAGACCACTGTTCAAAATACTTGATGCAGAGCTCCTTCTCCTTCTCATAGCTTGCAGACAGTTTTCTTTGCTTGGGCACAATCATACTGGAAGTGCCATTGGCAAGTTTTGTCTGTGAAAGGGAAGGAGAGAAACAGCCCAAATCACACACATGAAAGGAAGCTCAAGTGGTTTCATGAGCTTTTCATAGGAGGAAGAAAACAGCAGGAAAAAAGCACTCTGGTACATAGAGTTGGCCAAGGCCATGTATTCCATTTGGTGCTGTCAGCCGGAGCGCAGCCACCGCGAGCTGTAACCCCAGTAGGACAAGGCACCAGCTCCAGCCAGAGCTGCACACGGGGGCTCTGGTTCAGCAGGAAACCTTGAGGGGCAACTTAACATAAACACAACTTTATTTACATCTTGCACACAAGAAAATGCATTTGGATTCCTAATCTACAGTTACCAGTTACTTCAATGCACCAACAGAAAACTGGATTTGTATTCTGGTTTTTGTTGGTTTGGTTTGTGTGTGGTTATTTTTTCCCCTCTCTAAAGAATGGACTGCTGCTAGAATTCATAGGGAATGCATAAAACGGATGAGAAAACAACCTGATAGTACTACTTTAGAGTATAAAATTATACCTTAAGAGCAAAGCCAGCTAAAATACACCCTGATATTTGGTACATACATCTTTCACTGAATAAAAGATTTTCAACTTTCTGAGCATTGTTAATATCTTGTCAGAAGGACTCAGCTCAAAGAAGAGTTTCAGGGACAAAATAAAACACTGACATTTCAATTTACTACTTGATAGCGAGATACATTTTCTGCTTTCTAAACAATTTAACTGGAAGAAAAGTGCACATTTTGCATTGCAAGGATATCCTTTGTCCAAGTAAGATTAACTGTTTGCTGGGAAATTATTTTTTCCCTTACTGGTCAAATAGTTTGTATTAAATGCTGAAAACATGTGACTTTCTTTCATTGCAATGGTTTAACACTGGACAGCATTATAATAACAGTCAAATCATTACATCATTTTTATTTACAAAATACATTTACAGGTTCTCTACTGATTATCAAATAATTAAAAACAAATTACAGATATCAGAATATATAAAATGCTGAAGTAGGGAGGCCACATTTATGTTCTATGATGATAATTCCAGGCATCAACCTCACCAGGAAACTTTTATTGACTTTAAAGGAAAAAAACTAGTACCTAAATCTCTCTGCAAAGATATTTAATGATATAAAAGAAATGCATGGATCAACCGATTTTACAGGAAAAGAAAAAACAACAAAAAACCAACTGTTTTGGCACTTGCTGAGACCACAAAATCTAGTTACCGAAGCTGGGTTTGGAATGCAGGAATTCCTCATTTCTCAGGAGTAAACAATTCCTGTATTTCAATACCACCCCCAACCCCAAGAGCAATCCTGACTTCGAAGCACCAAAAACCTCATAATTTGCAAATCTACTCAAGTAATCACCATTCACATTTCATTTTCTGAGAAAATCCATCTAAATACTCTTGTCAGCATTTCCAGCAGAGCTGGACAAACTTTCCTCTGGTAGCAAAAGACAGTAATTAGCTGTCATCTGAATCATGGTCTGACTTAAGTTTCTTTGAGGACACAGACCATGGAGATCACATCAGTGCTCGATACTGGAGCTCAGTGTTTTCAACCTTACTTTTATCCCCACTCCTCCTCATGAATTTCTGTGTTTGTTCAGTAAGATCATACAAGACAAGGGCTATGACTGAGCTTCACTATTTCATTTGGTCATCACGTGGACAGCACTGGGTGCGGGCGAATCATAGACCCCGTCACCGGGCAGAAGGAAAGAAATATTCTCTCGAGCCAACTTTTTATATGGAGGAATCTCTAAGGGGATGGTGGGCATGAAATCATAGGTGTGAAAGGCTGGAGTTCTAGCAAAGTCCACAGTAGACAACAGCCTGGCAAAAAATAGTTACCAATGGACTGCACTGAACATTGATGTTAAGGGATTCTGGCCATTTTTGCTGCAGTTAAGCTGCCAGCAAAACAGACTTCCCTGTAAAAATGCTGGATTAAGACAGCAGAGAGATGTTGTATTCTACAAGCTTGATATAATTCCATTTTTCATTTTGTTTCCTGTGCAGCCAATCTCACAACAGGCTGTCTCTACAAAGCATTTTTAAAACTTCTGCCTTTTAATTTGAGAGACTGCGAAGTCTGACTAATGTGCTGAGCTGAAGCTGATGTGCAAAGACCACAAAAGGGGCAACTCCTTTCACAGTTGCCACTGTGTTCTGGCCCTTCCTTGCCTCCTGAGCACCCTTCTCCCAGCAGCCTTCAGCTCCCCAGTTAGCTCTAAAACATCAGTTTTGGGTATCAAGCAGAAGCTGCAGCATCTGCAAAAACAAGTAATGGCTTATGTGTGTACAAACAGATGGGACGAAACAACCCATTTTGCCTGGATCCCAAGTGAATACAGGCCTCTTGGGCAGGAATAATGACTAAATTAAAGAGTCCATTGACCGACACTTGCTCTGGAAGTCAAACTCTAGAGTTGTATAGTGGATCTGCTGAGAAAAGCACCATACATGTTGCAGTATTTATGTCCAAATTAGCAGACGGGAACACTATATTTTTTAGGTTCGTGTGCGTACTTTGGCCACATTCTGACAATGTCAGCTTGAGACCTGGTTTGCACCATTATCTGTTCTGGTTTCCCATCAAAAGGAGTGAGGACAAGCCCTGAGGTAGCCAATGTGTGCCCAGCAGGCCCTGTGGTCTATACAAGCAGGGGACTGGGAGGACAGGGCAGACCATGAACACACCAGTTCTGCAGAGTAGAGACAGACAAATTCACAGCACTCACAAATCACTCAATCACAATACATGCTCACATGCCTCCCTCAGAGCATCTGTAGCTACAGTTTAGAACAAAATTCCAGAATTTCAATTGAAGATTCCTGAAAACCCACTGGGAGTTCAGTAAAAAAAAAGTCTGTTATTAAAAAAAGCCGACAACAAAACAACAACATCAAGCATGTGTATTATTAAAGCATTGAGGAGGAGGGCATTTAGCACCAGTAGGAGAATCGATTTGCTTCCTGAGAAGCCCTGATGACTCAACCATTCTGATCAACTGCCTCAAGTCCATGACAAACCACCTCAGAATAATATCAGCACCTATTTCCTGGCTCACACAGTCATCTACAACTTCTTCCCTTCCTTGGTACAATAACCAGGCCTCACCTGAAAAAGAATGAACTGTCTCATCCACACTGCTACGGTAAATAACCATCTAAATGCACTGTATGTGGTCAAGCTTTTTATACGCTTCACTTCCAAAAGTGGCAAAGAAGAACAAGCACTAGTAGTCCATCACCTGGGAAGAAATCTAGGTATAAGGGAGCAAACTACTAACTTGGAACAGATGACAATTTTCTGACTCCCCTTTCACAAACCCATGTAAGTGAGGACTGGGAGGTGTCCCAGCTGGCCACAGGCACAACAACTCAACTGCAGAACAGCAGAGGTGTCCTCCTACAACAGTGGTCTGCGCTCGTCAGCTGTGCCAGGAAACCCAGGGGACTGAGCGCCTCAGGTTGGTACTAGCTCAGGGATCTACGTACTATGCTCCATTGCAGCCCATAATTACAAGACCATTTCTGCAAATGGCTACATTTAACACAAAGCACATTCGGATGCCCAGTGAAGTAGAAGAGGACTAATATATGAAAGGACTTTAATCTAAATAATGGCTTGCAACTATAGGAAGGTGCAATATTTCCACACAGATAAATAAGGCCTGGATAAATCTACTGCTCTGCATATAAAACAGAACAGCCATGGTATATCACAGCTGTAACCCACACATGACAACCAAGGTTACTTCTCTTTTGTTAAGTGCAGGGGACCAAAGATCCCCCTAAAGCACTGAAAAAACAAACACAAGCACAGTTCTCTGATTCTATTAAAGGTATAGTGTTTCCCCACCCATATGAGTGGTCACAACTGTTATATATGTTTTTTAAAAAAACACCATGTTCTCTAATCATTGCAGAAGACTTTGTTAAGGCACTTTCCACAGGGTGGATGAATTCAGATTATTTGTTTCTTAATACAAAAGACATCTCTTGAAGTCAAAGAAAAAGAAGTTGTCTCCTAGAATACTGAGAATGGCTTAAATAATGCCAGCAAGGTTTGCGACCTTCTGAACCTTCAAGACATCTTCATTCTGGAGCTCTGAAAAGACTGAGAGCTTAGAACACCACTGCAAATTTATCTGTTTCTTTCTGGACAAAAGGAAAGGACTTCCCTTCAACATTCCAGTACCAACAGGTCATACTAGGCTTCTCCCCTCCTTCCTGGGCTCCCTGGGACTACAAGCGCTGACACAGACAGATGTCCTCTCCTGCTTATCTGCAACCGCAGCATTTCACCTCCAACTGCTTGCGCCGCCTGTTGTGTTTAAGTCACTGATCTAGACAGAGCCACCTTAACAGGAATTTTGGATAGGTCTTACTGAAGGGGAGGAAAAAAGAGGACATAATGTTTAATTATAAGAAATGATTGAAATAGGCACAGACATACCCCGGGTGCCTCTGCACTGCAGCAAGCTCTAAACTTGTTATCGTTAATGGTTTAAATTTCACTGTGCTAATCATTTCAGGACACAAGCCTTTCTTGATAATCTAATGAATTATTCCAACATCCTTCAGCAAAAAAAATCCTCCATGACAGCACTAATTACAAGACGTTTTCCCAGTGCTTATGTAAAATATGACAGAGCAGCAGCTTAGGGAATTGCAGAAAACTGCTTCTAATTTCCACGGAGGAACTGACAAACACCTCTCTTTCATCTCTCCCAGCTCTCAAGTAAGATTTAACTTTCTCATTTAGTTAATTACCGAGTGAGGATCATCATTTTCCCGGATCGGAGCGGCACAGAGCCTTTATCGTGTTAACTTGTGAACTTGATCGATGGCTGCTGCTAAAACTTAATAACTTCACCCCCTGGCAAATTGTAAGATAAATATAATAGGAGAAACTCTGACAGTAAAAACCTGCCAGAAATGAGCGCTGTGTTTATGTTTCTTTGCAGGCAGCAAAAAAACAACCGACAGCTTATTACTGGGTGCGTGTTACTTATATTTAAAAGACTCCAGGCAGTTAACTTTCTGCGTACTGTTCAAACTTTACTCACAAGATAAAAGACACTGGGGAAAAAAAACAAGCAATGGGATGACAAAGAAAGGAACCATGGAGCTGTGTGTCCAGAGGAGGGATGGGAGGACAGACAGGAACCTCACAGTGATCGCAAAGCCACACTTGTCTCTATATCCTGAATATTCTTCAAGATTAACCACATTAAAAATACCCATAACAGTGAATCCAGACACGAAACTGGTTACAGCAGCAGCACAAAGATCAGGAATTTTGAAGCACGTTAGAAGTTGTGTGGAAAAAGCAGCGGGAATAAGAAGTACCAACGTGGCAGCGAGATGATTTGGTTTGATGCCTGTAAAGCTGCTCTTAGCCAGAGAACCACAGCACAGCTGGCTTTTCCAAAGCTACTTGTGTGGCCATGAAACTGCTTGCTACTGCCCATGATGAAGTACCACTCAATACCACTCCAGCGTAGCAATGTAACAAAAATGGTGAAGCGCAGCTGAGAATGTATGCCAGGCCTCCACACTAAAGGCAGAGCTCACATTTGAGAATCCTGTTGAAAGAGGGCTGTTTGCAGGGCCTAAAGGCAACAACAGCATAATTAAGAGGGTACAGCTTCGATCTCTATAGTTGGCTTCTTCCTTTTCAGGCTTGTAGTTACCAAATGCTGCAGAACTGATTCCCAGACTGCCAAGGCTAAGCAAGGAGGGAAGAAGTCCTTTGCAGCTTCTTATCAGCAACTTCCTATTAAAGAGCTCCTTTGATTTGAGAATTATGGGGTGGTTGAGGGGGTGTCTCACCATAAAGAGCAGGATCTCGTGAGCCATAGCACCTGAAAGACATGAGAAGGGTAGCCAGCTCCTCATTTTTCTCCTTTGCAGGATTAACCTGCTTTTCCAGTGTTTGACTTGACAGCAAAGCTACAATGCTAGGTCATTAAACAACTCACTCCATTTACTTTTATTTTAAAAGCTCAGTTTAGAATCTAGCCATTTCTGTCCGCCTCCATCTCACATAACAGTCTCTGTGAGGTTAACCATGGGTTTAGCACATACATGGACCTACTCGCTCAGTACTGAATTAGTTTCCATGCTGCAAAGCTCACTGAAACATTCTGAAAAACGAACATAACCCAGAACTAGATGATCATTGATCACATCTGAAAGTCAAAAAGAAAGCACCATGAAAGAAACCACAGCATCTTTATAATTTATTTTCAAGAGAAAATTCAAAATAGACGCTCACACTGAAATTAATAGTCCTCTGGATACCCAAGGAATTAGCATCTTGCCTGTCTAGGGCTCCTAGCTGCTTGTTCGCATCTGGTTTCTAATCACGTTGCAGAAAAACATTGATAAAAAAGGATACACCCAGATGAAAGATCACTGCAATTATGCTGGACACAGCAGCCCAACCTGCTGCACTTCCTGAAATCTTGGGGTGGCAATAGTTTTCAGAGGTACCATCTAAGTAGCTATCATCTGGTGTCAGCCTGGAGGTCACCTGGCTAAGGGTATTACCACAGACACAAAAGAAAGGGAGAAGGCTGTTCTGGTTTAGGGCCAGAGAAAGCTGCAGACACCAGAGAAGTAACACGCTGAGTCTCCCAAGGGACTGCGGAGGCAGGACTGAGCCACAGGCACCTGCACACCAGCTTTACAAAGAGCAGCAGTAATACCTTGCTGCAGAAGCTGCTCCCCTCCCACACTACTACATAGTAAACAGCAACAGGGAGAGGAGATTAAAAAACTATTCTTTTAAGCTAATACTTAATGTTTCAGACAGACTAATAAAGTTTAATTGTCTGGAATCTTGTAGCTCTTCCTGTAAACTTTCCTTTAATATAGGTCCCCAATCTAGATTTTAAGTGTTGGCAAAAACCTCCAAAATAAAATTTCTCTGATGCCAACAACAGTTGTGAACTGGGAGTCCCTCTCCTCCTCCTCCCTTATCTCCTAGTTGTCTTTGCAAATAAGCACTGATGAGGAATCTGCTTGCATCAGCACAGCACTGGCATATGTTACTTTCCCAAACTACGATCCCTGACCAAATGCATATCTAGACATATGAGGGGGAGGGCAGACACCATCACTCTTAAAGAGCTAGATTTCAGAGTGCATTTTTTATTAGTTGTGAAGTCATCATATACACATTTCAAAGCAGATCCTCCAGCAACAACAAATCACGTACAGTGGAAGTCACCAAAGGAAATGCTTTCTTCTTCAGCATGGCTACCACAACCAGAGTTGAACTGCTGGGACCATTACATGTTATTACTGTTAATGGAGGGAAGGAATATGCACATTATCAACTTGGAGAACCAGTCTACTAAAGTCATCAGGTAATGGCCAGTAGCAGCAAAGGGCTCATTTATGGCAGGGAAAGGCATCAGCTATGCTCTAAGCAGCAGTTTCATAGTTTTCTGGAACAGTTGTTTCTGTTTTTAAAACACCCAAGCATGATCTACTGCCTGAGTGAAGTTACTCTTTATGGGTGTTATTGTTGATTTTGTTTTCGCTCCAAGTACTCCCTTAACTCGGAGAGAGAAGCAGCCATGAACAGGTAGGTGGCCTCCAGTGATTCACAACATGGCTGAACAGTGAAGAACATATCACCAGGAGCAACACACAAGTAGAGGGGGAGAATGACCCAAAAGACCTGTTATCTGAGCTCAGTAACACTACTGATTTTCAAAACACTGTGGTTCTGTCTATGGACAGCTTTTATCATCAAGAAACACAAGCCCTCCAAGATAGTTTATCCAGTATTATTTTCCATGAGTTTCCTCCTTGGAGATGCATTTTGCTACCAACAACAAAGAGGGCACAAGCGCACCAAACTACCTGGCCAAGGCAAAGCTAGTGATTCAGAACTGGAAGTATGAATATACATGCTGGATATCATGTACCATTTCCTGGCTACAGGAGTACTACATATTTCCAGGCGTACTGGAGAGATGCAACGGATGAAAATGCAGGAACGTTCTGAAGAATCACAAGATTCAAGTGTGTGCTTTGCTCCCACTGCAAATAGACTCCTTAGATCTGCTGGCAGAGTTGGCTACATGAGCACTCTCTAACCTATTTCAGTCAAAATAAGCTTGTTAGCAAAGACCTGCTACTTAAACTGTCTAAACTAAAACACCTCATCATAACTGAAAGCAGGTTTGCAGTTTTGCTGACAGATCCTGGAGGGCAGCAGCCTGCAGCAGCCAGATGAAGGCTGATGGTATTCTTTTCCACCAACACAGCTACATCTATAGGAGGACATCTCATCAGTTCACACTGACTGATAGCAATACTACTGCTGTTAGCAGCCACCACAGAGGCAGCTGTAAAAGGAAAAGTCCATGAAGTACTCCTGCACAGTGTCAGGTCAAAGCTGGTCAGTGGGCTGTAGCCAATATCTTGACAGATTTGCCCTGTAGCCTCCCATAACCACTACAAGAGAACTCCATAATTCTCACCCACTAATGCCCACTGTCTTCTTGAGATGAGCTGTTCCGCTGACCTTGCAGTCAAATGTTACCTTGGTGGCAAACTGGGGTGATTCCCATCAGAGACCACCAAGATTGCTAGGGGAGTTGGATGTGTTTGGCCTGGAGAAGCCTGTGGGCTATCTACTAGTCTTCCATCACCTCAAGGGAGGTTACAAAGGAAAGTGAAACAGTCTTTTCAGAAGTGCCTAACAACAGGCAGAAAGACAACAGGCACCAGCTGTAGCAAGCAAAACTCTGGACATTGAGAGATTTTTCGAAATATGAGTGGACAAGGTCCCAAGCAAAATGAGCTGTGAAGGCAACCCTCCTCTGAACAGGCAGTTGGACTAGAGACCTCCAGAGGTTCATCTCAACTTAAAGTTTTCTATGAATTTATATCTTAAGATTGTGTTGGTCCATTGTTTCATTGGTACTTGTCAAGAGATTCAAGACCTGAGGAACAGACTCCAAAAATACAAGCTAAGGACATTTTCTAATGAATTCTGCATCTTCAGAAATTGCATTCGGTTTAGTTAGGCCAAATACCGTTGATGAGTGAAAATACATAGCAAAAGAAAGGCAAGAAATAGTACCCTCTGCAACAACAAGCAACCAGCTCTGACCGTAACAGCGTGTCAGGAAGGTGAACGCCGTGTCACAGCTGACCAGACCTTCTCCCCATCACCTGATACTCACACTGCACAACCCAGAAGACCAAGTCACAGACTATCACACCAGAGATTCCTCCTTGGCTATGCTCAGCTGCCAATAATCTTGCCAAAAACCCCCTCAAACTAAAGGGAGGAGGGAGCCTTCCAGTATTCCACTCCCCATAGAAGACTCAGTGAAAGTCGAATTGTTTGAATATAACATCTGAGCAATATAAAAACCCCAGTAAACTGAGGCAGAACAGGATTGCTAGCCTCACTTGGTTCTTCTACATACTGTATTTTCCACATAATATTCTTTCCCTCAAAGGCATGACTCCACTGCTCCTTTTAATGAGATTAATAAACAGTGAAAATAGTATAAATCTACCTGCCTTTCCCTTTCTACTAATAGAGACTAAGTTTTTTTCTTTTCATCCCACTTCTGAGAGTTACTTTCCTGTCATATCAAGAATGTAATCAGTGCGGAGCACAACATGTGAGAAATTTCTTCCATTCTCATGCACTGACGCATCTCACTGTAAATTTATCTAAAAACCACCAACACTTTCTTTAACTTCTACTATAATAATTGGCTAAACATCTAAGAACCAATTACATGCTGAGTAAAGTACATTCTCCTTCCAACAGTTTTAGATATATTCTCTTTTAAATATCATTAGGTCTTCTACTGTGAGAATTATCCTCCTTTATGAACGGAAGGGAATATAAGACTTTACCATCGCATGCTATGTGTTAAATACCTCTGTGATACCTCTCACTTGTTTCCTGTATTTTCAGTCAGCTCCCAATAGCCTGTATTAAGTCTGGTATTAGTATATTCTAAAATGCACATTTGCATCGTCTCATCTAGGAATAGCAATTTGGGATCATGCTGGGAAAAAGTATATGCAACCTTGTGATACAAAATAAAATTAAACACTGAGAGAATTCAATGTTCCCTACCAAAGACCAAACTACAGATGCACCATTCATAGCCTGTTCCTTTGATCGAGGGGTTAGAGCTCCCTCTAGCACTCTCAAAACAGAAGAGCCGTAGATGCTAAACTGTGACTATCTGGTCTCATCCAAAGTGGTCTTAGGTAGGGTTGTCCATAACTTTTATTTGATTTACTTTTTGCTGTCACATGAATAATTAAGAATACATCCACTAGTTTACCTGAAATTCAGGAGAAACAAGTGTCAGGAGAAATTCCCTCTACTAACAATTAAAAACTCAGATTGCTATAATTAACTGATCTCTATTTTAAAATGTAATTTAGGACCAGCTGAAGGATTATCCTGTCAGCTGTGTGTACAATGTCAAATGTAGCAAGAAATGAAATGAAAAAGTTGTTGAAATTTTTCCATTTTCACGGCATAAAAAAGGTCTTGCTACCTCACCCTTCCTTGCAGCTGACAAACATCCCAATGCAGCTGACAGGCCGCCTGCAGTTGCGAATTATGTGTCTATTTCAGCATTAAATATTGAGTAATGCCTCTTAAGTAAAACTCAAAAGGTGTAACCCTGCTGAGTTCTGCACGATGCTGAAGACAGAGAAATATCTCATGACAGAAAGAGTGTCAGCCCTTTTTAATCATAGGTTATTACTTATTAATTCTTGATAAACTGAAAGCTGGCAGTACAATGTAAAAAAAAGAAAGGAAAATGGGAGCCAAGTCTTTTCAGTTTTACTCCTAACTCTCCCACTGCCGCCTTCTGCTGCCACAGGCAAGTCACTCCTCTTCATTTCACAAGTCTATCAGTTAAATAGATGTATCCTAACACACTTCACACAGAGGCAAAGCACAGCTTAATGCTGGGAATGTCTTCAGAGGCCTCTGCACGAAAGGTACTTGGTGAAGGCGATGCCACCAGGTGACACCCCACCACACTCTACACAAGCGCAAACTTCCCCTCAAATGCCAGCAAAACCATTTGTCACTTAAAATCTAAACAAAACACACATGTTAGAAAGCGTATGGCCTCGACTTCACCAATTAGAAAAAGATGCAGCTGTACTAATCATGTCAGCAGCTTTCCAAAGCAGGATCAGAAGTTGAGTGCTTTAAGAAAAAAATTTACCTTGAGTTTTCTCAAACTGAGCCACCGCATCCAGGCACCACCCCTAAAAATCAATACAATCGTGGAAACAAGTACGCACCCCTGAAGGTAAGCACCCTAGGGAGGGTGCGCTTCAGTGAAGTTCCTTCACTCATCACAGCAATTTCAATATGTAACCACCAGAGGACTTCTGAACATTTCTTGGGTTGAGGAAGTTTGCAATTTCAATACTAGCATGTGACAGAGACGAAGAAATACAATAGGATGTGTTAGGCTACGTTTCCACTTCTCTGACAAGTGCAGTAAGAAAGACTAGAAGTAACTAGACCCGAGTAGATGACAGAAGCACCTGACAAAAACTTCCCAGCATTGCCTGCTGGTGTCCTATAGTCCCAGTCGACAGCTGTCCTTGCCATTCTGGGCCCAAACTCTGTACACAGTCCTGCTGCTGCACCCAAACCCTGACACACAGAGCTTCCCTCCCGCAGTACAGATGGCATCCAAGGCCATTCCTTTCATCCCCTTAAGAGGACTTGGAGAAAAGTGCTGGCAATGACTTCTCTCTCCCCACACCTCTTGCATGTGGCAGGAGAGGATTACAGTCCGACATCTGACCTGTCCAGCGGGAGTGAAAGGACATCTGAAGCCAAAGCAAGACCTCTGCAGCTGCAGCGCTGTTAGAGATGCCAGCAACCCTTCAGCTGCGTGTCTCCTTGGGCTGACACTGCAGTCCACCTGTTCTCCCCTGTATCTCCACATAGTTGTGGCTTGGAACCAAATCAGAGACAGGTAAGTGAGGTTGTGCTGACTGAACTGCAGTAAGATAATGGTATTAGCAGCACCCCCGCACATATGCGTGCCCAGATACTGAAACTTTCCAGATCTCTGACCACTTCGGTGTGTTAGAAGCAACATATCTCCCATCTTCATTTAGGAAGCAGTCTGCAAGTCGGTTTTGTGCCTTTGTTACTTCCAGACTGTGTAATTTAAGGAGATCGTTGATGCTATCTTGGGAGATAAAGGGCAGGAGCAGCTAGTGCCAAATGTAGCCCTTTTCATGCAAACAGGCTGCCTACTCCAAATGTTGGCTTTGTTTCTGGGTGCAGTGAGAGACTTTGAATTGTAAGTAGACATTCTGCATATCTAAAACTTGGGAGAAGCAGGTAGCTATAGCAGAGGAGGTTAACTGGGACTATCGAATTCAATATTGCCCCTGCTCTGAGCAGGTTGGACCTCCTGAGGTCTGTTCCAGCCTAAGTGACTGTGTTTCTAACCTCAAAGCTCATCCACACTTTCCAGGCTTGTGGAGAGAAAAGCAATTTAGATTTTGACTGAAGCCAAATTATAGTTGTCTGATGTTGATGTATTTCATTTGTCATAAGCAAAATCTGACATTCTTTTTAAAAGATGCTGTATAGAGAATTATTTTTTTAAAGGCTTTCCAGCTCTGGGCTTCACAAGCCTTTGCTATTTTATTGTTCTTTGTAGCAAGCAAACACCAGGTTCTTAAAAGAGTACCGCAGATATGTCTGCTCTCTGGCTTCACAAAAGCTGAGAACATGCAGTATTCAAGGGACCTGTTTGGACATCCAATCTTGACTTTCAATTCCATCCCTTCAACTATTTAAAGTTTTTCAAAAACTGTTGATTTTGTTATGATGCATGTGTTCTCTAAGAACTGCAACTGATTCTCTCCAAAATTATTAAATTCCAAACTTATCCTCACCTATGACCTGAACCAGTTTCAAAACTCAGGTCTCAAAGAATGAATTTATTAACTGTAATGCCTAATTATCTGCAATCTTCTAAATCAAATCACAAAATACTCCTGTTACAATGCACCTCAGAACTGTCTGGGATTACAAATCATGATCCAGAACAGGGCTGACAGATCTAAATTAACATAGCAGGAGAACAACCTGATTCAACTCTGTAATTTGCACAGTTTTGTCAAATCTAGTGACTTGAAAGAAAACAACACATGCAAATAATTGGCATTAATTAAGCAAAAATTTTATTACCTACAATCAAAGACTTATAAGGAAGGTCTACTTGTCAGAAAGAGGGCTTTTTTGCTGAGAAATTACAGGTCTTACTTACTTGATTAACAATCTGATTTTTTTTGTAGTATAGTTGTTAAATTGAGTATTTTTCACTTTTATTTTCTTCTAAATGAATGTTAGTCTAAGCATAAGAGCTATTGTTTAAATTGACAGAAGTGGGGTCAGAAAAACCAACACTGAAATACTTTAATCATCATGTATTTTAACTAAATTCTCAGTTTGTGGTTACTGCTACAAGGGTTTCATTTTGCTTTGAGAAGCAACAGGAGGATCTCAGACTTACGGATATGAGAAGACAGTTAAACCTGAACCTGTGCACACAATTAGGACAGACCAATTGTATTTCACAAATTCAGAGCATCATGAAGGCAAGTTTGCCTGTTGGACACAGGACCCAAGCAGCCTGGCTGCATACAGGGCCCTTTTCATTCCCTAATTTCAAACCACTCTCTGAGCTGAGCAGGTAAGGACTACCTGCCTATCAAGATTTACTATTAAGGTAAAATACATAATTGCTGCTACTTTGAATACTATTTTCAGGTCTGTGAGAACAACTACTTGATTGCTCATTTTTACTTTTCCTCAACAATAAGGTTCAGCAGCGCAGACAGTGGGTACTGCTGTCTGTCTCCAAGCTGAGCCTCAGTTAAGCCATCAAACACACGCAACAAGGGGCTGCCTGCCTTGTTGAAGTCATCTTGGATATGGGCTTCCACGGGCAGATTAACTCAAATCTATTTTTGTAAACCACAGATTGTGTTAAATATACATGAAAGAGAATATGGAACAGTTTCTTTTAATGCACAACATGAGTTATTTCCCATTCTAGGTTGCCTCCAAGAAAATTCTAAATTTTAAAATCTGCTAATTAGTGGCAGTGATTACTGGTGAGAACTAATCCAGCCAAGCAGAGTATTTGCTGAGTACTGCAAAGGGCAGAACAAGTTCCAAGAGAACAAAGAGACCAGGATACCTGACAATAAAAAGGAGGAGTATGCAGTCCTTTGCCCAAGCTTCCTTTTCCTTTCAGAAGAAATGCAGGTTGTGTCACGGCCTTAATGTGACACTTAAACAATAAGCTTTGCATCAGCCAGAAGAATTAGATCTTTACATGTACCTAAGACTGTTAATAGCTCCAGTACAGTTTAGGGCAATAATTTGTCAATTTCTGTGTATGAGAGAGCAATCAGAAAAGTAAACACAAATAAATTCCTCCTAGAAAACAAACTCCTCAACCACGAATACTCCAACACCTTCACTGTTTCCCTTCCCTCGCTTCTTAAAGTAAGCCACTCCCCAAGGATTATTCAATTTATCCTAATAAAAGAAAAAGGATATGACTGCTCTCTAAAAATATATGGGAATAAACACCAAAAAAGGAAGAGGAACTATTAAAACAAAAGGAAGAAACAAGCCAAAGGACCAGTGGTACAATCTCTCCATGAATAAGCAAGCTTGGAAACAGAGTTTCTGGTCGCTACAACAAATGGGCTCTGGAATCATCTTCTGATGGAAACAAAATGGAAAAAGTACCTCAGACCAACATTTAACTAGTTGTAAGATGAAACTCAGTAAGTTCACTAAAGGGACAAAGCAGTATCTACAAGATATGAGGCTGGAACCTCAAGGTGACCTGCAAGGTCCCAGAAGGTAGAATGACACAAACAAGGCAATGTACAATTCTGCAAGAGGACATACATCACCTTATAGCTTGGAGCACACTTGAGAAGGCAAAGACGTAAACTTGTTGACTGGTAACTGAGCAAACTGACTTTCAATGAGTAGAGAACATTGATGGGACTGTGGGCTCCACTTGATCATGGATGATGGGTGACTGCTTCTCCCAGAAAAAGAGCTGTCAATCCTCAATCTGGCATGTACCGCCATGAGCTTGAGCATACCTGAGATTTATGAAAAGTACAACCTACACCTTTCCACTAGGTGCTGAACTGCTGAGTTGCACATGACACACAGGAACACTATTTATTCTGATAAGGTTTTATCCAGCTGTCTCAGCTCCAGGAGATTCATGGGTAACTTCAGGCTGCCCTGAGGCTATGCTCGTTGCGTCTGTAGTTGGTTCAATAGGATACCCTTTCATGGTCCCCGATGCATTCAAAACAAACATATTACATGGGAACAGAGAATATATCTTTTCATACCTTCACTGCCTCCAGGCAAACTCTCGCAGGATCTAGGGCAAACCTTTAAGCTGTCCGTTCACATGATGTTTGGATGCTAGATGAAGATCTGGATGTTAGTAATGCAAGTGACCTCAGAGTCCCTGACATGGAGGCACTTTTGCTGGAGGAGTTACCTTCAAGTCACCACTGACTGGGAAGATTAAGCTGTGACCTGCTGGGCAGTCAGCTGTTTTAACTAGCAACTCTGCTGTCTCCAGGGGCAATTATCTTATTGTGTCCATAATTAAAATATAAGACACATGGCTGATGTCAACATTGTTGCTGTCTCCTGCTAGCTTCTGCCTTTAACTGACCAGTTATCTGGGTATAGGTTGCAAAGGGTACCTGCCATTCTTGGGACCATAAAGAACAAAAGCTCAGACAGGTGCCATCTGGAGCCCAGTATGACTCCAAATCAATTCTTATGACCAACAGGATCAAAACTTGTCCTGCCAGTCAATGGTGATTTACCTCAAGAGACAGAATGATGGAGGCAAGTGTCTGTCCTCCAGACAGACCATTTAAGTTGAGCTACTTGAAGCCCTACATAAGATGAAGGGTTCTTTAGCTCAGTATCAGGAAACTCTGAAGGTAAACATGCCTCCACCTGAGGACAGGATTTAAAGCCTGTTGATCTGGTCTTTCACATTAGAAGGGGTTCTAAGTGTCAGCACTTTATCCAAAGAAGTTACTATGGTGACATATGGTCAAAAATGAAGGTAAAGACAGTTATGTATTTGGAAGTAAATCAAGGGCAAGACATCAAGTCCTCCAATGATAACTGTTTTATTCTATTAAACACTATTCACAGAATCACAGAACGTTAGGGATTGGAAGGGACCTCGAAAGATCATCGAGTCCAATGCCCCCTGCCAGAGCAGGAACACCCAGATGAGGTTACACAGGAAGGCGTCCAGGCGGGTTTTGAATGTCTCCAGAGAAGGAGACTCCACAACCTCCCTGGGCAGCCTGTTCCAGTGTCTGTCACCCTCACTGAGAAGAAGATTCTTCTCATATTTAAGTGGAACCTCCTGTGTTCCAGTTTGTACCCACTGCCCCTTGTCCTATCATTGGTTGTCACCGAGAAGAGCCTGGCTCCATCCTTGTGACACTCGCCCTTTACATATTTATAAACTTTTATGAGGTCACCCCTCAGTCTCCTCTTCTCCAAGCTCAAGAGCCCCAGCTCCCTCAGCCTTTCCTCATAAGGGAGATGCTCCACTCCCTTCATCATCTTCGTGGCTCTGCGCTGGACTCTCTCCAGCAGTTCCCTGTCCTTCTTGAACTGAGGGGCCCAGAACTGGACACAATATTCCAGATGCGGTCTCACTGCAGACCCAACAGCGCAGCTCCCATTGCTCAGCTGATAACTTATCTATGCAATCCATAAATTCACATTTCTCTGACCCCACCTTCATGGAAACTACAAGATATATTTTAGGGACTAGAACTTTAATATATGTATTGATTTCATTAGTACAGCTAAGGATTTATAATCTCTCTAAAGACAAGTTATATTCTGTAATAGTTTATAAATGATTGTTTAGCTATTAAAAACTAAATAGGTAAACTTACAAAATTATGTCTTTAAATAAATGTTCTCCTTATGTTTTTATATTATTCACAAAAAAGTTTAATGTACTTACATTTCATAGATCAAATACCATGTTGCATTACTTGAGAAACAAAGTTACCATGTATCACAAGTTGACTCTTACTATGTATAAGAAAAGAGGACAGTTAAAATCAAATAAAAACTTTGAATCTTCCCAACTTCCAAGTGTTTCACCTATAAAAAGATACTACTGTAATTTTTAAGCGAGGAAGGATTTCTGGGGAATAATAATATTGATTATATAGCTGGGAAAATCATACAAAACCTTTAGATGAGACTTGCTATTACTTTTTCAAACACACAAAAATCTTCTAAGTTAAATTGAGTCTGAAAATCGTGACCCAGTTTAACCTGGTTTTGTGTTTATTTGAGCTTTTTTGTTTGTACTGTTGGTTTTGTTTGGTTGGGCTTTTTTGTTTGTTTTGGTTTTGTTGGTTGTTTTTTGTTTAGTTGGTTTGTTTTGTTGTATTGTTGATCAGTTGTTTGTTTTTTTAAGAAGAGAGAGAAATTTTAAAGAAAATGTTGCGGTGTTCTGTCAACAGCTAGTAGACAGTTTGATAGCCCTCACAGGGCAAAGAAAGAAATGGATAATTGGAGTGAGTAACATATAGTTTACCTAGAGGTAGGAAAATTCTAACACATAATACAAATAGGCTTTTCACGTGCTGGACAAAGCATATATATTCTAGGAAGTGCACAGGTATAGGGTCCACCGAGTCCAGCATTCGGCTTGAGGCCATTACAGGGGAAATGCTTTGGGAACTTTTGCTACTTAAACACAGTCTGGTGTGTGCTTGGTTGCCTGAGTGTTTGGTTCTATCAATGTGTTTATTTTGGTTGCAGGAGCTCTTTGAAAGCTACAGGGCAGGGTGAGAGAGAAAGAAGGGTTCTGGGGAAATTTCTTTCTGTATAGGCTCTAATTACTTAATGATTTTCTTTATTAGATCCAAACTAGGCAGGCTTATCCATACGACTCGCCTTGCAGCAGTTTGTACATGGATTCAAAGTATCTTACTCAAAGATGAAAGCTGCCTCTCTACAGAGGACTCCTGGCTGAGTGAGGATGTCTTTAGGTCGCAGAAGCCACTACAAGCTGTATCCTCCTCAGAGCACACACATTGTCTGAGAACCTGGCTGTACATCGAAGCCTTTGTGGTGGCCTCAGGCCACTGCTAGCTTTACAGAAGTAAAGCTACAGAAGTAGCTCTGTAGGGTTCCCTTTTATGTCAGTCCTAATGTTCAGAAAGTTACATCCATACGAGGAGTATTTTAGAGAGAGTTTGATAAAGAGGTGATGGTTATAGAACTCGTGATGAAAATTGGTGGGAGTCCAGAAAGTGAGCACACACATCTGTGAAAAGAAAGATGAACTTGCAGTTAAAGCAGAAGACTAGACTGTCAGTAGAGCTAGAGGACAACTTTTACTTCTGGTTCTCCTCAGGTTTTGGTCTGAGCCTGGCTAGGATGCCCCTTTTCTCCTTTGTTACTTTGCAGGGTGTTGGCAGATTTATGTTATTGCTCCCTAAGCCGACAGAGCCTCAGGGAGAAGACACTAAGTAGTAATACAGCTCTGATCCTGAAAAATGGTAGAGAAAAACTTCAGAGTGATCAGGTAAAAAAGGTGAAGCAAAACACCCCAGAGAATGAATTTTCCCCCAGCGTGCTGGGGAGCGAATGTCCCCAGTCTCAAAGCAGCTCCCAAGAGGCCAGAACAGGGAGACCTGCATGTGGGAGTGGGAAGAGAGAAGCAGGAAAACTGCACACAGAAAATGCAGAATATGGACAACTGAATATGAAAAATATGTGAAATGTTTTAAATTAAATTGACAGAAAATAGGATTCAAAAACCAACCAAAAACTTCTAACACTGATAATATCATCCAGTTGCAAAAACCAACCAGAAGCTAGAAGAAAATAATCGCATTAGGTTAAAAAAAACTTAAGATTAGCTGTATGTTCATTTTAACATGTATGTAAACATTAACAATCCTTAGGCTGCCTATTAATTCACATGTGGCATATTTACACTATTTATGATATTATGCCCCATGCTGGGACCATCCCATTACAGAGTCACGGTAGTGGCTCCATACTTAAGGTGAATTCTGCAAGACATCACCTCTTTCCCATTGTTCTCTTGCAGTAAGATTACTTTTGGGCAAGAATTTACCATTTGGTTTCAGCCCACAAGGGAATCTCCTTGGGAACTGACAAACTGATTTAAACAGCTGTGGAATAATTTACTGGGTTTTGTGGGTTTTTTTAAAGAACAAAAGGCTTTGAGAGCTTTTGGTGGTTTATGCAACAACAAGAAGAATGTTTGGCTTGTAAGTGTCCACTTTTTCTTAGGCTTTCCCCTTGCCTCCCATAGGGATCATACTTGACTGCAATTCTGACTACAACCATTGGCAAGTGCAGCTTTCCCAAGACGCTTGTCTAACACAGCCTTTTAGAAAAGCAGACAGACCTGGGGAGAGAGAAGGTGCCAGAGGAATGGAGCCCAAATCAACATCAGGTGTATATAAACAAAAACGATGCTGAAGTACAAAACATGCTTCAACAGACACCATGTTTCCAGATCCCCAAATGTCTAATAAGGAAATGTTAAACAGCATTATCCCCTTTTACAGATGGAAGAACTGAGATGGAAAAGCAGAATGTGACGAAGACAAAAGATGTCAAAAAATCCGGAGCCATAATTCCTAATCTAATATTCCTCCTGTGAAGCCTCGTTGCTTACTACAAATAAATTATTTCTTCCCTAGATGTCAGTTGTAAAAGTATCTTTTGAAGTTTTCAACAGAAAAAAAAAAAAAAAAAAGCTGTGACTCCAGCACTCACCCCAAGAAACAATGGGAGGATTAATTACGGTTTGTGAAACACTCAAACTACAGGGGAAACCCCCAGGAGGAAGTTTGTATTTCCATATTCTGACCAGAGCTTGTAAGGCACACAATAAATACAACTCTGGGTGCAAAGCAAACAACACAAATAGAATAAAATAAAATATTGAACAGCTGTTTGTTAAGTGAATACTGTTCATCCCACACACTAAACTTTATTTCTGCCTCAGGCTGCTGGGAGTGGGGAGAATCATACTGAGGCCAAAATAAAATTTGACTTCAAAGGGTTAAATAGTAGCAATGTTACAAAAAATTGAAACTGTTTCTCATAGAGTAAAATATTAGACAACCTTAACAGGCAGAACTGCAAGCCCCACTAATGATTATAGGAGAAATACAACTGGTTTAGATAGTACAAAAGGTCTGTGACTTATCAGGTTAACTTTTTTGCAGAGATGTAATGTCTTACAAGCCATAATCTACGTGGATATCACAACTCTTCATTTTTAAAGGAGGGGGAGGGAAGAGGATGCACCGTTATAAAGTAAGGAAAGTCAAAACACCACAGTAAGCAAAGATAGTGAGATCTGCCTAGAACTAAAACCAAACAAAACCTCACCCACACAACCCTTGCTTTCCAGCTCATCTCTTTACTGCTCCCAACCTAAAGGTAAGCGATGCAAAGCTGAGGGGGGTGTGAACTCACAGCGGGGCCACACCAGCAGCCTGGACATCTGAGGGTGCAGTGCACTGGTTTTTGGCTCCTCTTGCAAACTGGTAAGATTTTACTTACTTTCTGATACTTACAGTATCAGAAAATGGGAAGTGAAGAGAGCCTGTGTCTTGATTAGAAAAATGAAAGGAAAGTAGCACAGACACCGTGTGCAGAATGACAGAGCCTTCCTCTTCAATCATTACAACTTCTTTGGGACTTATGGGGAAGGAGAAAAGTAATGCCTGAAAAACACTGTACCGAGGGCAAGGAAGGGAGAACAGAAACTGTGTTAATCAGAAGTAGCTGGATTGCCCTGCACTGCAAACATTAATATTTTGCAATATTTCTTTTCCTTCCCAGAAATCACCCCCTTGTATCACTCTTTTTTGCACATTATTTTTTTCCTTTACAAAAATACCAGTTTTCCTAAGACTGACATTGAGATCTAACAGTCATTAATTCCCGTCTATTTTTAGAATATACTTGAGAAAATTGCAATTTTATTAAACCTCTAGGAAAAAAAAAAGAGATCACGTCAATCTTCTTAGCAATTAGAGTCGCCAAATATTTCAAATTATAATTTCTTGTTGATATGCGAATAAACTGACAAATATTGGGGAAAAAAACCTATTGACAAAAAAGACAAAAAACACCCCCAAACCAACAAAACACAACAAAAAGGAGCATTAGGAAATCAACACAGTATTTGATCTCTCTTTTTTTGCTGCTGAAAGCCACATGGCATGCATAGTATTTTTAACTGAGGAGTCTCATTTCAAATATATGCCGAGGAATCTTATTTCAAACATATACTAAATAAGGAGGGGAGTAATAAAACAGGCAGTCCCTTACTCTAATTTTATCCGTCTCCCTCCTCTTTCCTTGATGCAGTGAAACTTTAAATCCAACACCAAACCCTGTCTCTCTCTCCCTTTTTTTTTTTTGTAAACAGTGATCAACATTTTCCTAAATGACCCCCGAAAGGACCTACTTCGAAACTACTCATTAGTAACAGCCACGTTTGCAATATTAACCTGGATGTCGCTGTTTATTAAGATCTTTTAAGGGGTTTAGAATGAAGACACACTGCCGGTGTACAGGGAGCACAGAAGGGGTAATTTAAAACCCATGTTTTTCCTCCCCCTCACCGAAAACATGCCCAGCATTGTGCAGCTGTGCTGCCAGCTTCATCACTCCCTCCATCTCCACTCTTGCTAATTAAAAGGTTGATCACAGAACAATGCTCTTCTCATTAATTTCGGCTTTCTGATTGGGCAGGATTCCCGCTCGCTCCGCCTGATCTTTTCCACACTGCTGAAGTTAATGTGACAGGAGCCCGAAGATGGATTACCCGCTGCCATATTGCCCATCACCTCCAATCAGCAGCTATCTGGGTAAACTGATTGTTCTAATTTGCTCTCATTATTTTTACAATATCAGGAGAAAATAACGCACACAGCTCACTGTCAAAGCCGTGAAAATCAGCCATTAGTTAAACTCAGACACTGAGTGGCTTTATTAGAAGCACTGCAGTATATTGATGCAGCTTCGGTAAACTAAGATAATATCTGCCCTCTTGAAACACACTTTTTTGGGTGTATTTATGTTGAAAGAAAATATTTATTAGGATATTTTTGGAAATGCTCGCTGTCTCAGCCTGTTATTTTGATGCACTGGCAGACAACGAAGATTAAGAACAATGGAAGCTTGACTTCCACATGAAGAAGGGCAAAATATGCAGCATTATCCGCACGGCAGCCTGCCTGCACATCTCAGCCACTATTTTACAGTTTAAGTAAAAATCATCTCAGTACAAATACAACACGTGAATATGTAAATACACCCCAAAATAGCATGAAATACAGTACTACCATAAAGACAAACACAGTACGGGCATAATTGTGTGAGCTGTACATACAAGGTCAACAATTTAGTTTTGGGTTTGGGTGGTTTTGGTTTGGTTTTTTTGCTAAGCAAAGGAGCCTGCATAGCCCAGCATCAAAACACAGGGACTGAGAACAGGAGCTCCAAATGATCAGGGAAACTGTTTTGTACAGCTGGGAACAATTTTTTTCCCCTATGAAAAAGCTTTGTGTTGCCACAACTTGGGAATGAGTCAGAGCAGAAATGTCACTCCGTGCTGAAGACTCACAGGATCCCACAGTTAAGAAATGAATAAAGTATTGTTAGCGGTACTAAATCAGGCATTTTTACACTGCAGTGGCGGTAAGAACTACATTGAAAATCCTGGACCTCTGACAGCCTCTAAGCTGCATGTAAAGGGACCTACCTTATTTTGCCTGCTGCCTATCCGTGTCTTAGCAAAGGGAAATGCTAAATAGAGGGATTAACAGAAATACGATATCTTAAATCTTGCTAAACATAAACTTTAAACTGGTGTCTACGATACTGTAACTCGCCATGTGCTCTAAGAGTGACAGGCAGAGCACAGCAAACTGATTTTACTTTTAAATAATATCTAAATTGGATTAGCTCTTTGTGTAGATCTGCATGAACCAGAGGGGACATTCATCATTGTGCCAAAAAAGTTAAATTCACTGGGGAACACTCAAAGTGAATGGTTCTAGACCTACATTTTCTCTCTCAGACACATCATCAAGATGCTGTGCCAATATGCATGAAGCCGGCTAGGAGCTACACGAAAGACAATGGGAGAGTACCAGGATACCAGAAAAGGTTTAATTTTTCCCTCTGTAGATTATGAACTGCTTGGGACAGGATCTGTGGCTTGTCTGTCTCAGAAGCACAGAGCATCCCTTTCAGTACTTGAGCTTCTTTTTTAATATTTAAATGGCTTAAATATAAGGAAGGGTACCCTCTTCCCTCCCCCTCCAAAACAGATGTCATTCTAGTTCCTGTTCCTCCTCCTCCTCCTCCGCTGTAATTTAAAACGCTACAATTTTCATCACTGCTTTTTAAAATTTTTAAATCCTCATCAGCTAGAGCCTTGCATTTGGGGGTTGATTTTTCCTCCCCCCTAGAAAAGCCACCTCCCAGCTTTGTTTGGTATTTCTTTTGACCCTTGCTAACGGTTTTCTCTCGGAGGGGCGTGCCATGCTTTTCTCCTTAAAATTCCTGTACTGAAAGACTGCACCACACCACACTCCACAAAACGTGCTGATGGCACAAATTACAAGCCCCCAGCCGAACACTCCAGCCCCCACCATTCGGGCAGATTTATGTGGGCTCTTGCCGACGTTATTACAAGTCAGAGTTTATTGGGAAATTGTTACATTATGCGGAGTGTCTAACAAATTGCTTATGCTGCTATAATTGGATTACAACAGCCGCTTGCTCCCACCGGTAAGATTAGGCAAGTAGGACTCCTGCCGATCTCTGAGCGTTAGCAGTAATTTTATTTGCCTTGCCTCTCTCTTTCCTAACAACATGCCTCTTTCCCTGCCAGCTGTCTGCTGAAAAGGCACAGGCTTGTTCCTTGGCCCTAACAATGCAATTACAGCCCTGCAGATCGCACTGTTTGTGCATTAAGTACAGAGCCAAAACGAGGCGAATTGATCGTTTGACTTTTGGAGGAGCCATGTGATCTCTGCGTGCGGGTGATCCGGCACGCATGGCTGGGCAGTGCTGCAGCACACGCCGCAGGATGAACCCGCTCCGCGCGATTTCCCCTCCCCTGGCCGCTCCAAACAGCAAAGGCGTTGGGGTCCACCCTGCATTAACCCCCATCGGTCTACAGAAACAGGCTCATTTTTAGCAGCTCTCTTGCTAGGCTAAACTCAGAACTCGCTCTGCCTTCTCAAATGTGACACTTGCCCAGGCCGATGGCTTCCCTGCAGTGGGCTGACCTATGAAACTATTAACCCAGCATTTCACCACACAAGCTTTAGCACAAGAATTGGACATATTTTTCAAACAACTTTTTCGGTTCTTGCATTTGAAAAATCTTGAAGACATACCTAGTTAATGTCACAATGATGGTGTTTGTATTCTCCACCATCGGAGGGTGCTGCCAGTGCAGATGACTAGTTAAGAAGCAATGCTTCTCTTGGTGCCTGCAACCGTTTGCCACTGAAGCCATCAATGATTTGGATTTCAAACTGTTTCACATTTCTAGCACGAAAGATCCCAAAGTACCTTTTTAAGTGCAAGTTCAGTTCGTTTGATAACTCTTATCCTGGTGAACACTCCTTACAGGCTTAACATGACAGGACCCAAGTGAAGACCTCAAGACTGTAATTCTTTATGCAGAGTATCAATCACCAAACCAGCGAACGCCCAGAGTGGAACTACAGTGTGTGACACTACACACAATACAGTGCAGGGGAATTTTAATTAAGGATGCCAGATCAAGTTCTAAATTTTAAAAGATTTCTCTTTCAACTTCAGTGCCTGTATTTCGTATACTCTGCATATGACCTGCCTGACGATCCTTACTGCAGAGCTTTGAGAACTGATCTCCAGATTACACTCAGAGATCCTCAGCTATAAGGCAATTCAGGAGTTAACTATTAATATTTCTTCAAAGTCTCTTTTGTATAAAAAAACCGCGTAATTCTTTTTTAATTCTTGGCTTCATTGACACACAAAGTCATTTTGGTGGTAAGAGAGGCAGAAATGACAACTACTCCACTGTGTTTGCATAACTGAAGACTAAAGAAGCCTGTTTACATGTAGTTTAACACTCAAAAGAAACTCTGAACAGCTGAAATGCCTTATAAATAGCTCAGACCCAGAGGAAGTGCAAACGTCTGCATTGTGAATTGTAGATCTTAATTACAGACAATGGCTGGTACAGCAAGTAGCACAAAAAAAAAAAAGTGAAACAGTTGCACTGTTCATGGTTGGCAATAATTCTTCAGGAAAATATTTACTATCAATCAGTTATGAGAAAAGGGACTCTACGCTCATAAAACAGCACGTTGCTTCTCATACCAGGACCATTTTGCTTCAGCATAATCTGAATTTAAACAGCTTGTTTCCTGCGGATATAATTTTGGAAATAAATAAAACAAGTCTATCAAAATCTGGAGAATGTGTATGGTGTGGTGGGGGGAGCAGGAATATCACATTTCTTTCTCAGTCATTTGCCAATAGGTTATCAGACCAAAGGGAAGCTAAGGCATAAAGATTGTCTTGACCTAAAAAAATATATATAAAAAATGAGAAACTCACAATTAAGATAAAAGTAGAGATATTACTAAGGAATGAAGATCGTCATTAGGTCAGCCCTTTTAGATAAATGCCTGATGCTATGTTTTTGCTTATGCTGTCTAAATACTGAAAATTCAGAGTTTCAAAGCATCTTTTGAACATTAAGTAATTCCAGCAATGTCCCTGCAATACCTACCATTTCACACAACCTTCCTTTTACAGAAATAATACCTACAACAGAAGGATAAAACGACATGCTTAAATCTCTATTAACGAGTGGCTGAGGCAGCATTCATCCAGCTTGCAACAGCCCTAAAAACTATTGTCCCAGAGACAGGTATATCCAAGCCACAGAAGGGGACACTGCCAGCAAAGGGTTTGGAGCTGGAAGCATGTCCCCTGACAGCCCCTCTGCGCCATTACATAGAAGCTTAATACTAAAAATTAAGGTAGGAAGGAATATACTTTCTCATTAAAATAGTGGAAGGAGTATCAGGAAACTGAATGTAACTAGTCAAATAATATTTGTTTATGATTAAATTGCTCTAATTTCAATCTCAAGGACTGGAAGGGCTTCAAAAGCATGGGAAAACTACACATTATCTGAAGATACACTGACGTAGTGGTATCTCGCAGCAGAAATCTGAGTTGGTTATGTTGTTCACGCAAAGCAAATGCAGGGACACTCAGGAAAGAGGAGCCATCAATCTGTGACATAAAGGGACTTGAGAGTACAAGAGGGACACTCTTCAGATCCATTTGTCCTACTGCCAACTGAAACATTCAGCCTGGAATCCTAAGTGTTTGCTTATTAAAGAGTACTCATGGTTTCTCCTTTGAATTCATATAAAAATCCTGAACTCAATGTTATTATTGTGCAGACTATTTTTATCCTAAAAATTCAGAAGCAGCGATACAGAACGAAGTGACAAAGGAAGGCAGATTTCAATTACCAACTACTTCCACCACTCCTTGCTTTAGCTGAATCATCCTTGAACGTAAAATGTGCGGCTATAGCTAAATAATACTATAAGTCTTTGAAAGAAAATTTCACATAGCGTACTTGTGCCAAGCCCTGTTCTGTGTTTCCAAAATTGTGCAGAACATAGCTCTGTCCCCCGTACATCACAAACAGCTGGCCGAGCAGGCAAAACATCACTACATGCTTAAGCAAGAATTTTCATCCACGCGTCTAAAAACCGTAACAGCTAGATTTCACAACATTTCTGCAAGGAGAGTACTATTCAGTTCCCCTTTTGAAGAGGAACAAGAAAAACTATCCTGGCCACAGAGAATAAAAATCACAGTGCTAAAAACAAAGTTTGTCGGGACCTGAAAAAGCAGGACCAGTTATCACAAGTGGGTAGCAAGGAGTGGCCTGAAACAGAAGTCTAATTTTTCATGGGTGGTGTGCTTGCCTGTATTTTTCTTCCTCCAATTTCACTTAGAGGCAGAGAACCTCTCCCAGCTGCTGCTGAGTTCAGAACTAAGCAGAGCCTGGGGATGCTGTACGGCATTTCGAAGGTGTCTTTGTGCTGTCTGTGGCAGGTGTAGCATAGGGTGCCCATCTCTGGCACATGTGTGAAAGAATTCAATGTGCAAAATGAAACTTAGAACTCTTCTTTATGTAGCAGATACAGACGAACTGGAACTGACTGCAGGAGTTAATAAACAGTAAAGACCTATCTGATGAATACAGGAAATGGGTATTGACTGCGGAACTCTGTGAGATCAGCTGGACACCAGTCTCTTGCTGGGAATGGAAAGAGCACTTGGAAACAGAAGGATACGTACATGATCCAGGGAAGTGCAAAATCTAATGGACTCCAAGCGAACAGCAAGACTCAGACCTAATACAGCCCACATTATGAAAGGCTGAAAAGGTAAAGACATCTGTTTGAAAACAGAAATATATATAATCCATCCAAGCAAAAACTCAGCCAAGAAGGCTGGAGACACATCAGAGCATCCCCCACTGCACAGCAAATAGAAAGTGTGAAGGTCGCCACAGAAAGTACGTGGTCCCGGATGCAGAACAGAAGAGAAACTTGTTTGCACACCCAGGAGCATCACAAGAATCCTAGTGACATACCAGCTGCCAGGGGATTTTTAACGGTGCCCCTCTCTAATTGAGGATGAAGCACACACCATCACCATTATCTGGCCTGAAGATACTGGCTTACAAAATATGGAACAAACAATAGGAACAGATGCTCATTTGGCCAGATTTCAATAAGGCTCATTAAAACCAAACACCCTGTCCTTGGAGCTCAGGTTCATGCTACATTTCTACCTTATTTAAGCATCTAACACAAATTCCTGAGAAAGCAGTCCACTTGTGGTTGCACACCAGTAGTATCATAAAAAGAAATCCTCTCAGACATTTTTTGGTATCTACCGAGACAAACAGGAGTATTATGTGTGTGTGTGCGCACACAAATATAAAAACACAATTGGAGATTGCATTTCCTTTTTAAAGACATTAAGTTAAATATACATCAGACCTGTTGATCACTCAAATGCAATGGGCAAAAAGATGCCAAAAGATTAACGGAAAAACTCCTGAGGATGGAAGAGAATCGATATTACATATCACAAAGGTGACATTTCTGCATCACAATATATAATTTTTAATTCAAGATCCAACCTCTTCAGTCAAAACATAAGCACACTTGAAACAATTTCCACTGATCCTTATTTGCTTTTATCCAAATACACCCAAGTCCCATCAATGGAGTTTCAGAGGATAAATACCAGAAATGCACAGCTAAGAACAAAATACAAAATTTCATCAGAATGTGATATTCTAGTTTTATTTTTAAATGCCTGAATACAACTAGATAATTCACAGGTTTGCAAAAGCCACTGAGCACCTGGCTTCACAGTCAGCATAACACTGTATAGAAGACTAGGCAGGCAAGGTTTCCTAACAGACAGACTTCTTTGAGTGGTCAAAAAGGCAGTAGCCCTACACTACTCTCCATACTCAAAAATGCATACATGTTTATTATAAATTCCTTTTCCCTCCATTTTAGAAAGAATACCAGTTGTAAGTTACCCTGACTGTCCTGTACAGACGCATTCCTCCACAAGAGACCTTGATAGATGGACAGTGCTTCAGTCTGAAAAAAAATAGCCCAACATCTATGTCCATGGCCTTAAGCGAACTTCACATCATTCTTTGAACAAACTTTAGAAACATCAAGTACATCATCAGCACATGGCATTAATATAGTCTTAATAGAGCACGATCTTCTTTTTCACAAGTAGGTGCAGAATCAGAAATTCTGTTTTTGGAAAAGACATCGTCCCTTGCAGACAGACTGAAACTTTCGAAAAGCATGTCATAATGCTGACTGTGGCTCCCAGTCAGGGCTGATATTGCTCTACAGAATCAGAAAAGGTAAATAATGATTTCCAAAGTAATCCTTTTTGTCTTTCAATGCCGCTTTAAAACAAACAAACAAACCCTCTTTTTCCAAGAGTGCTACAGATAAAGAAACCCACAATTACACTTTACAGCGTTTACCCTTTTGATGAAACTTTTTGAAGTCCAAGGCTGTAAGACACATCAATCACAGAGGATAAAACTCACCATGTGCACAAGGCCAGGAGAAGGCCTCTGAACTCCCTAAATCCCATTTAAGTTCTTCAGCTAGGGAACGTTCAATAGTTGTGCCATTTGCCTATGCCATCACTGAGCCATCTGCATTTAGGTAACTGGATTTATAAATGCTTCAACACTCCTGGAATTTGAAAGACAAGCTTTCTTAGAACCTATTTCATTTTGGTTTGTAGTTGGGAAGGCAAAAGAAAGGAGTACAATAACCAGGCAATCTAGTATTAGGGGAAATATATCCCCAGAAAAGTCCTTAGGTTTTTTTAATCTATATATATAAAATACATGTATGTGTATGTGTGTACATAAAGATGCATGTATAGATGTATATATATGTTTTTTCATCTATATATATGTGATTGGCTTATAGCATATATACACATACATTGTCCTACAGCATATAAAGACACAATACTTTAAAACATATGCTTTTTCATCTCCAGAGCGATGGTTCAAATTCATCCTCAATAACATGAAACAAGTCTGGCTGTTTCTGCCTTGCGCCCTCCCCATACCTCTTACCATGATCTCACTGAAACGTAGTTTTGGGAAAGTTTATGATTTGGGGCATTAGCATGTTAAAAGTTATGTCATTTCAGTTAAAAGAGGCATCATGTAGATTAGCTGTAGTTCTTGCACATCCTTGCTCCTTGGTAAGACGATCAGGTCAAACAAGATGCTACAGAGCAGATGGGGTTGAATGGGTTTACTCTAGCTAGCTTGCTGTGAGCTGCTTTGTGGCATTAGAATGATGCTGTACACCAGTGTAATTCAGGCAGAGCTGCTCTGGTTGCTCAAAGAGTTTCACCAACTTCGTATCATACAGCACCTTAGGAAGCAGTGTGCAATACCAGCCATCTCAAGCTAAGAATGGAGATGTCAGTATTAAATATTAGCACTTTGTACCAAGACTGGTAGCTTCTCTCAGAAGCGCTTCAGGTAACCTGACATATCAAGCACAGTTTACGAGCACTAAGCCACCTGCAAGCACCATGACAAACTTTTATGATGGCCAATTCCCTGACAGGAGACAAAAGTAATGGGATATCCGAATTTCACCAGCAAAATCCCAGCAAATATTTAGCTGGGAAATTATCTTAAAGGTCAATAAAAAAGTGGGCCCTGAAGGGACAAGGCACCTTTAACAACCATTTAAAGTATGAAAAAAAGGGACTTCAAGAAGATCAAGGAGTAAATAACTGAAAGAGAAAACAGGCTTTTGAGTGGTCAGGTTTGTGGTGCCAGAGGAGCAACAAAATGCCAGCTGGTTTCGGGAACAGATGGCTGCGTGCACTGATCTGTCCTGCATGCCCATTCCAAACTTCCTTTCAGTGGAAATACGAAGCTTACGCAAGGATAAATGCATCCTTCACACAGTCTTTCTATACATCGTGCATCACAGTTCAAATGTTTTCCATTCACAAACAGCCCTACATGTATGTTATTATACGCTAGTTATGCTGAATTTTAGGAAAAGAGAGCAGCTAATGGCACCTCATCTTTTCCAATCACATCTACTACAGTTCTCAAGGAATAACTTTTCTCTGATGGGCTAATATATCCATTTTCTTACCATTCTTACTGCCATATCTCCCTACTCCCTTTCCCTTAAATACAGCATTCACTGTATCTTAATTGAAAAGTCTTTCTTTTTTGCACCTCCCCTCCGGTAGCTAAGAAAAGGAACCATGATACAAAGAGCTCTCATGCAGTATTTTCAGCATATATCTGGACATTTATCATTTGAAGTTGCCACAGCTAATTACATGGCAGGAATAGGTCATCCCACTGGAAAAGCCTATTACTCGTATAGCAAAATGAACCCTTCAATCCTAGGATAGCTCAGGACTCAAGAAATCATTTCCAACAAAGAAAAACAGCAAATCTGAAAAGTCTACACTGAAGGACAGAAAAGCCTACCCCAAATACTTGCTTTCTGTATATTTTTTTTTTCTAATGGTATTTTTTAACAAGAACTTTTCCTTAATTAACAATGAACAATCTCTTAAAAAAACCCTCAAAACCAAAATTGTTCTCTTACTTACTTTGGCCACACAGTTTTCAGTCTTCATAGCAGTGCTTCCTAGACATACTGTTTCCTGGTTTAAGCACAGTCTGGCACAGCTGTTGTAGGTCTGCAGAAATATTAAAATGGTTATGAATAGAAGAGCACGATTTTCTTTCAGGCACTGCATTTTTGGCACAGGAACCCACAACAACTCTACTACATTTTCTTTTTCCTAAGGTGTAAATGTTTAGAACCAAAATAAACTAGTTTACAGCACAAGCCTATGTTGAGGGCACACATGTCCTCTGAGAAGCTACGTACAATTTTACAGCTTTGAGATACAAAGAAAAAAAAAATATTTTTCTCCTCTTTTACTTTGAAAAAGGAAAAAATTATCTGATCTCAGTTGTTTGGTCTTTCACAAAACACTACATAACTGAACAGCTAAAGCACAGTGATTTCTACATGCCAGATATCACAGTGTATGCCAAATGTTAACAAACATCCCCTGTCTTTGTCAGGCAAAAATACATGGGGACAGTGCAAAGGTTATAACCAGAAGGGAGCAAGTGCAGACCACATCTTACTTGTATTTAATCTTACCAATTTTGGAAAGTTTTTTCTTTAATTCATACACTGTCCTGCCCAGAGGACCCTTGGCTGAGGCTGCAGATTTTGGAGTCTTTGCAGAACACATTACTCATAGTCTTTCCCTTTTTTAAGGGCAGCATATGAATGGTACTTATGAAGTGTGCTTAAAATCATACTTTGGTTGGTTTAGCTATATAAGCTAAGATGCCTGAAGAACTCAGAAGTTTCTAATGGAGGCTCTGCCCCCTCACTTTCAATACCTTTTTAATTACTGCTTGATTAAGCTCACACTTTCGAGGAATATTAGGAGTAGCAACTACGAGCTCCAGTATCGGATTAAAACCCCAGCGTCTGTCACCAGCTACAGAAAACTGCTCCCAAGCAAAAGTGGCAGCCCAAAAGCAAGCATAAACTTGCTTTGTTTCAAAAGAAGTAAGTGGACCACAGAGAAGATGTTGCTACCTCAAATAGTTGTGTGGGGAAAACCCAAGAAGCATGTTGGAAGTGAACAAAATTAAACTTGCTACAAAGACATTTCCAAGAGCACTAAGTAAAACATACTAACATTCATGATGTTTTTAGGATTGCCATAAGGGGAAGACGCACAAAGATTTGTAGTGAACCGCCTGTCAGTTCTCTCCCTGTAATATTTGCTTGCAATCTCTGAAGATCCTCCTTTTAGGGCTTACTACACACTCTATTTGTTCTACTTGAAACGAATTCAAACCAAACCTGCCGTAGGTTACAAAACCTGCAGGCAACGCTGGCATGCCCACGGCTCCTAAACCTCTCCCTCTGCTCCAAAGCTACCTCATCAAGGCCAGGTTCCCCCAGTGCTAAGCACCAAATGACATCCCCTTTTGCCCCTCTGCCACAGGGCTGCCTCTGCACAAGATGCAGTCAGCAGCAAGCCACAGGCAGAGAACACATCGCAAAGGATGGCAGACACAAGAATGCAAAGAGATTAGAAGGGGGTTATGCTGAGCGATAGGAGACAGATCCACAAAGTCAGTGTTCCTAACAGTTTCCAGCTCTGGAGGTCGGTAAGCACCAACTGATGGGAACTGAGTGTTTGCAATCAGTTTATAACATTATTCACCTATGTTCTTATGATCGTCATGAAACACTCCCTACTGCCCACCACGGGAAATCAGTATACTGGCTCAGCTGATCTGTACCGGTCCAGTACAGGACAGATACTCTTGTGGAAATTCAGGAAATTGCAGTCCTTTCCACCTGACTTCTTCATAGACCCTTTTTAAACTTCATCCTGAAACAGAAACAAAAAGCAGCACAGAAGCTCTATCTTCTCTATTGCTTTAGCAGTTCATGTTTAATCTGTCAGTGAGCTCTGTAACCAGAAAACAACCAGCGATGGTCAGGAATGCAGAATATCCTGGCTCCAGCAGATCTCCTTACAAATCAGAACATTGATATCTGCTGCGACTAGCAGCCAGCTAGCAATTTGTGACTCTGGATCCAGAAGGACAAACCGAAAAATTCAAACACACGAATCCTTTCAAAGTGCCGTGCAGACGAACAGAGTGCATCTTTCAGCAGGAGAGGTTCAGACTCAAACTGGGATTAGGTCGCAAGCAAACAGAAGTCTGATGGACTTAACTTAGCCTCTTGCAAATATTTGCCAACATCATAAAACCATCACTGTGGTATGCACAGCACTTTCTCCTCAGAAGAAAGAGCAGAATGGCATAAACTACTATAAATTGTGGCTTAGATGCAGGAGCCCAACTGGTGGACAGAAAATTGACACCATCTGCTTTGCACTGACTTTCAGACAATACCATGCAAACTTCATTTTAAAGCACCATGTTAGTTAAATTCGGCCAGATTCTGAAGCTGAAAAACCATGAAGAGTTGATAAGATTATTTGTTCGTTATTTACATTTGTGTAATTTAACCCATTTATCATAAATCTGTGCTTTCTTTCTTTTGCAGTTTAATTCCTGAAATTCCAGTAGCAGTATTTCTACACACCTTATCCTCTACATACTGTAATTTTTTTTGAGAAGCCCTGACTCAAAGAAAGCTACTGCTAACTCCACTTTGCAGATGAAAAGCTCAGCCACAAAAACATGTACTGAAAGCAACAAGGTAGCCTGTAGCTCCATGAACTGAACGACGAACTGAACTCAGATCTTGTCAGTCTTTTTCCTCCCAAGACAGGTATGAACAAACCTTGGTAGCAAGCCAGCTTTTTAAAAGCCAGGCTTACAACAGGCTTTTTTCTCACATTTACAAATGGGAAAGAGTGACAATCCAAAACCACAATCTGAAATACTAAATGATAACTCTAAAAACCCTAGAACTTTCTGAGAAGGAAGCAAGCTCACCACACCACTGTTCAAAAGTTGTGTGCATGGCAGAATGCAGATACAAATAATTATTCCAATATGCTGCTTAATTTTTATTATTTTCATTCACACATTACATCTCAGTGTGAACAGCACCAACCAAACTTCTAGCATACTTGTTCATCAAATCCCACAATACCAGGACTAGTGACACTTGATGGAACTAGCATAGTACAAATTTAAAGCAGATAAAATGAAACACTTCTTCACACAGCAGGCAGTGAACTTCTGGAGCTTGCTGCCCCAGGACACCGTGGAGAGGAACGACATCAGCAAGTGGGAAAAGGGATTAAACAAACTCACGGACAGCACGTCCATAGAGTACTTGGCAGAGACATCCCCCAGACATCCCTAGTGCACCAGCGGTAGATGCTGCAGCAGCAGAAGGGGGATGGAGCACAGAGCAGCCAGACCCGCTTGTTCTCATTCACCAGCATCTTCCACTGACAGTGCTGATGTCGGCACTGGAGAAGCAGACTCTGGGTCTGACCGACCTGAGCATTCCTGCGCTCTCAATACCTCTCTGCCCTCAGACAACATGCCAAGGATACTTAAATCCTTCCTTCCCAACCTTTTCAGTGACAGAAAGGAGACCAGAACATGCTTTTATTGTGAGAATCAATTTTTGTACAGTAATTTTATTATGTAAAGGTCTCCATAAGTGCCAAATCACCAAATGACCATTTAGTCCTTCAGCAGCTCTTTGTTTCTCAGTAAAAGTAGTGGGAGAAAAAAGAAAATTAAAAGGAGTAGGTATAACGGATTCAACCCATCAGGATGCAGATTTGAGGAAAAAAACATACAGTGATCTTCAGTTCAGTGTCCATTACTATGTTTGCAAAGTTACAACATTCTTCTGTTCTTATTTTCACATTCTCATAGAAGAATGCATAATTAGCCTTGTGGGAGGGAGGAATAAATCAGACAAAGAAGATTCATGTGCATGTTCTACAACATGCTTTAAAAGGTTTCAAGCAAAAACACAGAAGAAAGCCTAGCTCTCCCTTAAAGTCCCGGGTGGGGGGGCGGGCAGGGGGAAAAGAGGTAATGTCACTCTACTTAACAGCTCTCAATGGAAACGTATTGATAATGTTGCAGAGAAGCTGCATCTGGCTCATGAAGTCAAGTCATGAGAAGCTGGGAGAACGTATTATGAAGGCCGTACTATATGGCTGCCCTCTTCTAATGTTTCTCTGTGGGCAGCAGTTACTGGTTATTGTGAGACACAAGATTACTGCTGGACATGGAGATTTTATTTCATCTGGTATTGTTATATTTGTGTTTGTAGGCTGAGTTACTAGTGAACAGACCTAACTGAAAGCAGAATGAATGTCATAGCATCAAATAACGCAGACCCATACATTTCAGATGAAACATTTGATGGTGTCTTGTGCTACACTGCAACAGAGAACCTCCTTTTGTTCATTCCAATGCCTATGGGAACATGGACCAACCTGGGAGAAAACCAAAACCAAATCCCAGAGAAGCAAATTTCTCAAGCTCACCTTTAAAGCTCAACCTTTTTATGAATCTTATCTAATATGCACCAAAACTGTTTAAGTTTCTCTTCACCTTTCATCAAGATAAGAGGTTTCTTTGCCACCTTCTTAAATGGTAGCCTGGTTTAATGCCACAGGCAGATAGCTTTGCGTTGGAGTGCTTTAATATGTTTTTATATCGCATATAAAGCATGCAAACATAAACCAGTTTGTTGAAAACTACCCTCTTTGTGGAAGCTGGCTGTAATTCTGAGCAAGTTTTCAATTTTCACACTGCTGCTAGGGTAAAACATTTTAAAGAGTTTAATTTTTACAGTGGCTTCAATGACACGAGATTATCTAACAAAGTAATGGTTAATCAATAGAGGGTTTAGTTGTCAGGTGAAACATATAACACACTAAAAGGGATTGATTGCAAGGCTCCTCCTTATTTACTAGGAGGTATATATTTAAAATGACACAAACTTGTTACCAAGCTGCATTCCTTTAACCTTGCAAAAGCTGTTTGAGAACAGTGTTAAGCAGCCCTATAGCAAAACAAGCTCTAATGAAAAAATAAAAAACCCTACAAATATATGGCAGCACCAAATCATGTCAGAAGCAGGGGAACCACAAAGCTGTATTCACTCTCAGCCAAAGGCTTAAAATGCCACAGAGACACTAGACTATGGTTCACTAAAGATAGAGCTGTATCTGATATCATTCTGTGTCTTTGGTTACATTTTTCTTTTTAAAGAAAGTATGATCCTGCTCTTTGACATAAACACATAAACATTTCTACTCTTGTCGGCGTAACTCTGGACAAATACCACATACCAACCTGAAGCCTCGAACCCCAGGCAGAACCATGTGTGAGTACGCGCAGCTTTTCCACCAACTGAAATCCACTTTTTTGGTCATTTATTCCGAGAATCCCCAGTCCCTGAGCAAAACTCCACGTTTTAATAGAAGCTACAACCCAGGAGTTCAATAAGATTTCCCCCCCAATAGTTAATAATTAGATGATTTATCAGAGAAAGATAACACTAATAAAAACACAGCAAAAAGACAAAAACCATACACTCCCTTCAAGTCATTTTCAGGGAAAAGATTATTAAACTGTTCTTTTTGAACAAGGGCTTTTGTAGCTAAGCACAAATTGCCAAGCGGTTAGAAATAAAGTTATTAGACTCCGAAGAATTCAGCAGAAGTGGGAAGTCATATAAACAAATCACTCCAGCAGATTTGGAAAGATCGCTTTCATCTCACTTAGAGTCTTAGGAGACTTGCATTAATTACCCTTTAAAGGTCTTTCACATGGACTATTTAAAATAAATGCAATTTATTTATTTATTTCAAATGAGGTGCTTCTTCTGAAAGAATTAAGTAATCTCAACAAATTTAAAAATGTTTTTATAAACAGGTAATTAAAAAGAAGACTAGAATTAAGTCAAGCTGTAAGACATTACCCAGGATTCACTGTGATTATATTCTTAAGGCAAAATTTTTGTTATTCCTAGACCAGCCTTGGGAAGGGTAGTCTCCACGGAAAGTTATAAGACAAAGTAAAGACTAGCCAAACAAAAAACTATATCATTTACAGGATTTTCCCTAAAGCACAGTTTGTCATATTGCAATTACACCTTGCCAACTGTGAAATCCAGAGTCCTTAATATTGCCACTAGAGGGAAGACGTGTCTCAACACATGGCAATGGTAGTTGGGGAGTGGGTTTTCTTGAGCAATTACCATAACAAAGCTCCCTTGGCTGTGTGTACCTTCTAATTACTCCGTATGATTAAAATGACTTACCTAAAACAAACGGAGGGGAGGGAGGGGAAGGTTCCTAAAACAAAAAAACCTCAAGACAATGCAAACAAAAAGCCTTACTCCAATTTGCCTGTTATCTCAAATGACATTAAAGCTGAGGATCTTTTTTCCTCATCCATCAATGCACAGGGGAAGGAACAAAAAAAGAGTATGCCACAATGCCCAAACACCGCGGGGTTGTTCAGAAAAGTAAAAGCATTAAAACAAACAAAAACAAAGAGCAAGATCTCTTGTTAAGGAAAAGAAGCTAAAAAAAAAACAAAAAAGAAAAAGGAAATGTCGTGGTATTTAGCCATCTGGTAGCTGCCTGAAAACAAATTGTCCTCAAAAGAGCAGAAATACAGTATGTCTTCTCTCAGTTCACTGGCTTATGAATCAGACTTTTTTCTTCTTTTTCTTTTTTTTTTTAAATACAGGCACAGTAATGTTAGACTTCTGTGCTACTGCTGCTTTCACTTCCCTCTTGTCCCACTGTGCAAAGATAACCATGGTCATTCCAATCAGATCCGGTTATTCCAACTTTGATGCATCATTTGCAGTCTTTCGGGACACATATTCTTGGGTCCATTGTTCAAAATCCCTCAGGATCTTTTTTTTTTTTTTTCCTGACAGCTACTTGCTGATTTTTAAACCCTTAAATCTTTCATTTTTTAAGGCCCATCATTAAGGAAAGATGGCAGCCAAGTGATTTTTCTTTCCATTGACAATTTGTGACATTTTTCCAGCAGCGTGCAAGGTGTTGAAAACCTGGCAGCTGTTACCTCCCGGGATGAAGCTCCTTTTTTATCCTCCCTTGACAGTTTAACTCAATGGGTCAGCACCTTTAAAGACTGCAAAGTACCACTGAAGTGGATGGAGGCTTGAATTACTGCTCCCTCCCTAATCAGTGTAAACCCTCACTGCAGGTGAAACTCTTCATCTATAGAGGTGCATGGGGGAGGAAAATGTAATGCCCCGAGCCAGATGGTTTTCATCTTGTTTTTTTTAAAGAAGAAAGGAACAAGCTAACAAGGGGACAGCTACTTTGTTAGCTTCTTGGCCTCTCTCATGGCTTTGGATCCCCAGGGTTCCAGCCACACAAGAGAAAGAATACAGAAAAACATAAACACTTAAAGAAATATAACTAGGGGGCTGGCAACATGCTGCTTTCAAAGAGTTGAGAGCCCTGTTCAGCACTTTATTTATCACTGCCCACGTTCTTCGGATGGTAAGTGGACATGGACACAAAGGGCAGGGGGGAGCAGACAACACTTGCAATTTACTCAATTACAGTGGAATGCAGAAATGTGGTGGGGTGACAGATTCTTATTAGCACTAACGCTGTAAGAGCCCAGTGGCCTTTCTGCCACAAGGCAGCATTCCCATTATAATTTAGACTGGCACAACCCACCTCGACTAGTTTTTTAACATGCATTAAGTGTCGCAGAGGCATAGAAATTATTTTTGTTTCATTGTTTGAGAATAAAAAATAATCAGAAAGAATAATCTCAAAAGTATGACTAAGGATGTACTTCTAGCAATTTCAGGAGACTTTTCAACCAGCAGCTCCTTAAGAGCGTAAAAGATGAGGTAACCAGGATAACTTTACAGACCAGGTATGTCCTGCCTTGGCCAGCCCTCCGACAGAAAGCGAATGTGAACTATGGTGTCTTCCCCAGACAGAGGGAGAGAGGGAGGGAGCTGAGGGACCCTCACTGCCTCTCCAACAGTCAAAAAGATAGTTTCAACTTTGCACCGCAGAAATACTTTGGAGAGAAGAAATATGCCTGGAGAGGAGCCCTAAACAGCAGGATGAGGCTACCAGCTGGAATTAAATAGTTGACACTTGCTACTTTTTGTCTTCCCTTTGCTCTACCTTCTCTAACCGCTTTCTGTTTCTTACAGTTTGCTTGTGTATTTGCTGTAAACTCTTAAGATCAGACTGTGCCTATTTTAACTTTGCAGTAGCACCTAGAGCATGTTTTAGGTGCTACATGTAATTTTACAAAATGATCTCAAATCTGTAAGAGTGAATTGAAGTAATATTCTGTGCCAAAATGTTAAGAGGGAAAATTCTTGAAAATGCTAAGGGGCCTGTTTGAATGGGGTAGCGGACAGGGATTTTTTTCCCCCGGACTTCCATCTGGAAGCTTACAGAAAGACAGCAGAGTCCAATGCGAGGTTTGCAGGAGGTGCAGTGTGGCAGCCTCGCGGCTGCCAGCATTTCCCCACAAGGCACCTTCGCCCACAGACAAACCACAGCGGCAAAAGGCACTTCATTATTGTTCCACCAAAGAGAAGGGAAGGAAGGGTTTTAAACAACCTGCATTGTGCCTGTCTTCTTTAAAAACCAGCAGGGTAATCAAGTTCAGGGCAGCTCCGGACAGCTGCCCTGTGACCTATTCATGTTGACCCCCGCTATTCATCACTTTCCCTAGGACTGTGAGGGCAAGCTCCCAAGGAGTGACCACCACAATAGACAGATACGAGCCAACAATAATACGGTTCCTGCAAAAAAAACAGATGGCACTGCAATAAATTTACAAATCTGCATTCATGGCTCTGTTAAAAACACCCAGAAGCTAAAAGGCTGGAGGGGCCCCCAGAGAGCTTCCCCTTCCCAGTTTCTAAAGGCCAGCTCTCTCCCCAAGACTATAGAGCTCATGTTCTTCATAAATGAAGAATGGAGACATAGCCCTTAAAATAACAAATGCCTGACCTAATCAATCTAGTGTTTGGGTCTAACGCTAAATGATAGACACTGAAAACTAATTATGTTTTTTGGCAAGGAAGTTGAATTAAAATGGAAACACACAGGTTAAAAAGGCACTGAAGCATTTGTGAGTCCCTTTGAAAGGGCAGCACACACACGCACAAGCTCACACGCAGGGCTTGAAACAGGAATCTGATTCAATAACTCATGTATTTATTTTTAAAATGAATCAGATTAGTCCCATGTGTGACCTGCCGGTCCATCTGTATGAGCTGGACTTAATGGGCACTCTTCTCACGCTTACTTCAGTTTGAAGTATGAGAGAGATAAATTTAGTTTAATTTTCAACAGCTCAAGCTATCCATTTTCCAAATGGACCATCTGGATCAGCCTATTAAAATTAATTTATAACTTTGCAGTGTGAAAATTCGTTTGTTAGCTTAAATAAAGTTGCCAAAAACTTTTGCCACTTGTCATTGTTTTTTCTGAAGTTTGTTTTCATACTATGATTTTCAGTTTACTCCTTGGAAATTTAATTTTGTCAGATCAAGCACTTGTCAAGAACTGAACATTTGCATCCTTACTTCAAAGTCTGTCACAGCTTACATCTTTTCACTGTTCCAGCTAACACTGTCAAGTTCATTGCCTCTTCTGTTTCCTTTTCCAGTGCTGATCTCCACGTCTCTCCTGCCTTGCTGCCCCTCAAGCACCTAAGAGTGGCTGTGGCTCCACTTCCAGCACACCAAGGACACAGCTTCACTTGTTGAGACTTCTGAAGACACGCTTTTCCAAGAACCATTTTGATCAACAGAAGAATTCTATTTCTCCTAGTAAGAGGTCCACAGCACTGAGCAGTGGGGGTCCTTCAGCCCCTGCTTACAACTTCGGATGCTTAAGTATCCATTACACCTTCTTATTACCTCTACCTTCTGATATGTCTGTTCCAAAAACCCACCTGAGAAAACCACAGATGGCTGAGGCTGCATACCAGCACAGCAAACAAGGCAAGAAAAGGTAATGCACCTTTACTTAAACTTGTCGGCAGCTGAACATGCCAAGACATCATACTTCCCCTGAAGTGGTCTGATGCAACTCATTAATTTTCTAAAACTAACCAAGAAGTACTAAATATGTGGACACTTTCACTGGAAAGACCATTTAGGCAAATAGACTTCCCCTTCTCCCCACATACACATATTAAATTCTTCTGTGCATGTAGGTCCATGTTCCCCAATAATGAAATTTTAACAGCAGTGTCTTAGAGGAGGGAAAGAAAATACGAAATTGTACACTCAATATTTACCAAGTTAGCAAAGTTAGCATCTTTCTATTAAGGTACTACTACTGAACTCAGCACTTTTTGTGTATTACTGCTTTGCCAGCATTTGCAGGTCAGATCTTTTAGGTTTCACAAAGTATAGATAGATGTAAGACAGGGTTAGCCACTCTGCATGTTTCCCTCGTGGAGATGCAGATCTTTCCAGTAAGTATCACTCTGCCCATTGATTTTGAGTATATGAGCACATGGCTGCATGTGTCTCATTTCTGCACCTGGAGCTGGAAAACTCCCTAATGCTTCTCATCTATCACTAATATAAAGAGGAGCAACCTGAGCTTCTGAAATGCTCTGACAGCTTCTGTTTATGCCTATGTAAAGAACCAAAATTCCTTCTATGACAGGCACAAAATCGTGGTCAGCCACCTCCTATGATCTAGACAAGAAGGCACTTGCTTTAAGAGTACAGCTTGAGCTTGGCTACAAACACTGTTTTCAACACCAAAGGCTCCAGATAGCAATCAGATGACCCAAGGATTTTGTCCTGCATCTGTCACTGTAAAGACTGAACACAGAGAGACTGATACAATATCTCAACAATATCCAGAAACAGAGATAACCATCTTTGTCATAAACAATGTCCATGTGAATTACTTCTAGTATGAAATATCTGGACAGTACAAGTGTTTTTTCAGGTGTATTCTTGATATCTAGGCACCTCGGTTACAATGAATTGTGGGCCTGTGGGAAAGACAGCTTTCCCTGGACACTAAGAATACTTCTGCAGATTGAAAGATAACAGAAGGGAAACTCAAGAAACTGTACCTTCTTGAACTGTATAATACTGCTTCTCAATATTTGTGTTCTTAACCAATAATCATGAGGAAGGACTCAGTGCACTGAGAAGGCAGGCAAGACAGGCAACTCGTGTTCCTTTTGACTTAACATCTCTTACTATGAACTTTTTCTCAGAGAAGAGGCATATGCCTTTTCTTGTTGAACCTGAAGGCTTACCATCAATAAGATAACTCTAAGATGAAAAAGAAAAACAAAAACAAAACCCAGTTTTCTGGTGTGCTGAGCACCTTGCTGACTATCTTTGAGATACACAGTAGGAGCGGGGTAGCTTTGCCCTCTTCTTCTAGCTCTTGTTGTTTATTGCTGAATGCCGGAAACATTTAAAGTTTGGTGTAACATATCTAATGAATTCTATAAGCAATATCTGGGACCCCATTCATGATCCTACCGTATTGCCTCCTGTCTAAAAGACTTATATGGACTACATCTGTTAGATGGACCTTAGCCACAGGCAGTCCTTCATACGACATCTACTCCCACAAAATCAAGCACTCTTAATACATTATTAAAAAACCCCAATCAAACAAACAAAAAAAACAAACCCCAAACAAACAAGCAAAAAACCCCACCCCACCACTCCTCAAAAAAACAACTTTGAGCACAAACACACAGTATGAAAAAGATATTCCATTCTTTACCATGGTTTTGACCCACAACTCCTCTTGGAAACAGCAGGTGTGAGGCAGTGTATTACCATCCTATTCCTCTGCCTGAGACTGCTGCTCCTGTAGCTGAGATGCAGCAGGAAATGTGCCGATTCCTCAGCAGCTGCAACGTGTGGCCTGGGGTGTTCAGTTAAGTCACCTTCATCAGTGCTTTTTCTCTGATGCACCAGGCAGTAAACTTGGGCAGCTGAGGCATAGACACATTTTTGTTTCTGCTGCTTTAAGGTTGCAATGGTAAGAAAGAGCAAGGTGCTATGTAAAGCAGGATCCGGAATGACTATTTCCAACTTAAATCCCCCAGAAATCACAATCTAAGCCCCCTTTGTTGACCATGGAGATTAAAAAAGTGATTCTTTTGAATTGGTAAGAAGTTTGCTCTACTATATGTAAAAGGCAAAGAGATTATGTTTTATTAGCCCATCCTTTCTCCTTTCTCCCCATTGGTAATTTATACAAGTGTAGAAGAAACAAAACCAGGTCATTATTCAGGTTATTAACCTCAACACCACCTTCACTCGTGATGAAAAGCTTAGTTGTTCTAGAACACTTTGAGGTTCTTGAACACGTGATCTGACACAAGGCAAAAATATACTACACAAACAAGACAGGAAAGATTACAGAAAAAAAGGCTGAAGAGGTCTTGATGAAATCCACATGGAGAAAGGTAAAACTAGAGAGTCACAGCTGACTTCACTATGCAGAAGTCTAGATTTCTTTAGAAAGAGTTATCAGACTCTCCTGAAAGTTAAATCTATGTGTCTGATTTTCCTGGGTACAATGTGACTTGTTCAGACTTCAAAGGAGAAAAGAAAATGCCATGAGCACAAGTAAGACTTCAGCTTCCAGAAGCACTTAAGGATTCAAATAGCTAGAAAGTTTTATTGCATTTTTAAAGAGACTGATCACATACCTGTCTAAGTGAATTCTTCTCGGGAATGATCTTCCTAGGGGGCTCATCATTATTACAGTCTTCTCTCTCAGAGGAGTTCTGTGAAAGAAAGTAAGCTTTAATTCAGTTCTTATCCCTAATATCACTCTGTGAGGAGAAAAGACAGAGAATATTTGTACTACACAGCCTGTAGTATTTTACACATGCATATACCGGAGGCTAACTTGTACTTTTAAGACAAACAGCTTGTTATGGCAGAGAAAGAATTTCTCCTCCTCAGTACAACAATGCACTACTGTGCAGGTATCTATTAAAGAAGCCTGTATTTGGGGATTTATTCTGAAACTAGCAATAACGGCCACTTTGAAAAGCTGAAATGGTGGCTGGATCAGCATGGCAACACCAGTGCTCCTGAACGCCCCAGAATAACTATTTAAAACAGTGGAACCTGTTGAAAACAAAAGGTTGTTAAGGGGTGCAAATGTTGCTCTCTGTGCTCCCTATGCTTTTAATCTGCCTAACAATTACTAATTGCACTGAGTCTGCTTGGCTGCCAAAAATCATAGACAAGTGATGATAGAGCTAAATTCTGGCAAAAGAGGTTGTCAGGAGATCCTTAAAAAAAATTTTAAATTGTGTAGGTACCATATGATATTACGGGTATGTTTTTCACTCCCGCACTCTGACTCTACATATATGTACAATTTCTAGAAAGACTGATGCTCCAAACCTTAGGCTGCCGCTTCCAAAAAAAAGAGCATCAGTAAGACACAAGAAGGTGGACAAGAAGAAATAAGAGGGCTTTTCCAGCATAAGTAAGAAGTCTCCACCAGGAGATTTTCATCCTGTTAACCTCATGATTAAAACCAATTATTAGTTGCTTTACAGAATCACAGAATAGTTAGGGTTGGAAGGGACCTCTGGAGGTCATCTAGTCCAACCCACCTGCTAAAGCAGGTTCACCTAGAGTAGATTGCACAGCAATATCTCCAGGCAGGCCTTGAATGTCTCCAGGGAAGGAGACTTTAGGGTAAAGATGAGCTATAGTTTATCTCAGGACATGCACAGTCTGTAGCAAACATTTGGTTAAAAACTGCTGGGCACGTGTGGGGGAATCTTGTCCTCACTGCCAAAGTCAGCGACTCTGGGAGCCAGTGTCGCTTTGCACAGGTTCAGCCACTGTGCTGACGGAGTAATGACAACAAGCTCTGGGGGAATCCCCCACACACATCTAAAATCAGTTTGATCACCACAGTATTCATAGCCTTAGGCCACATTCCCAGGCATTCAGTAGTGAGCAACCAAACAGGTTTTAAAGAGATGCAGAAAAACTGCTTAGGGAGAGCTCTGCCAGGAAAAGGGTGGTTTTCCAGTTACTTGCAAACAAGCTCAGGAGTGTGTATTTTAAGGCAGAAGCTTGCATTCTGGACTTCTCCCCCATCGTCCCCCAAATAACCTGTCCTTTGCTGAGCACAGCTCTGCTGGGTTTCTTGCAGAGCCAGCTTCCAGCACAACACCTCAGGAGGCAGAAGTGTTATCTGTTGGCAAAAGGGGAGCTGGGACCTGGGAAGAGCCAGCGTGGCAGAGCCGAGTTCGCAGACAGAGCGGCTGCGGGAAGCGTCAGAGGAGCCATGTGCTCGTGTGCCGGCTGCAGCGCTGCCTGAGCGGGCACCATCCCGGCAGCCCAGGTTTGCTGGGCTGGTGACGGGGAAGAAAAGGTACAGCCAGGAGGCAGGGCAAGGGGAGAAGATGTTAGCTGAGAAATGGCAAATAAAGGAAAAACAAAACAAAACAAAACAACACCCCCCCCCCAACAACAAACAAAAACCAAACAAAACACAAAACCAAACCAACAAACAAAAAAAAAACCCAACAAAATCCAACAAACAATGTCAACAAAAACGAACAAAAAAACTCTAACCAAAACAACAAACAACGACAACAATATACCCTACCTGAGATGTAAAAAATTGGAAAGGAAGACTCTGTATAAATCAAGACTTGCAGATCAACTACTGATTCTTGAGGTTTTGTTTTGTTTTTATTTTTTAAAGTAAGATATAGAACCTGCAAGGCATCATGACATCTGGGATGCTGTAACCAGGATTTATAATGGAAATCAGTCCTAAACAGGCCTGATTAATTGCTGTAAGAGGTCAGTTTTTAAAAGTTTTCATATGAAGTACCAGTCTGGACCAAGTTATTTCATTAAATCCAGCTTAGAAAGAACTGCGATCATAAAAACATACAAGCTAGATCGCATATCTCCGAAAGGGAAGGCCAAGCATTAAAGTTGTTCTTTTCTGCTCATTAAATACAGTTCAGTAAGTGGTTAATTCAAGTAAGGATTTTAACTTCTGTGCAAGGAGCATAAGAATCCAAGGTCAGTCACGACACATTTCCAAGAAACGCATTTTGCTCTGGGGGGGTGCGGAGGAGGGGGCTGTTTACTATTTCTGGATGCTTTTTCAACATCCACCCCCTTCCCTACAAAAATTGCCAAAATTATTTCCCCTTCCAAATAATCTTTCTACAACAGTGAAATACTGCATTCTTCTCGCCTTTCGAAGTCATTAAGGATCCTCCCTCAAAAAAACATCAAAAAGCAGGAAAATCAGTGGTGCTGGTGAACTGTCAGCCCTTATTTTGAAATTCCTAGTTATCGCAAAGCATCAAGTTATCTACTTTTTCTTTAAGCTGAGTATCTAATTTTAAGAGCAAGCCAAGGACCATTTTGCATTCATTATCTTTATAGGTGGCAAGGCTAAGAGGTTGGCTGAACAAAGACCAGACAAAGACTGCCAAGTGCATATGGTGGTTCACAGCTTGGCGTCTCACCATTCTCCAGCACCAACACAGCAGCTCCGATAGCAGACTATTAAAGAGGAGCGCTGCTCATGCACTTTTGTCGGCAAGTAAGTTACGCTTGGTGAAGACAGAATGACTGGAAAGCATTACACTTAAGAAAAAGCACAGATGTTTATAACTCCTGCTCATTTCTCAGGAATAGGAAACCCATCAATCCAGGTGCAGGTACAAGACCCTGCATATTTCAGGACTAACTGTAGCTGCGTGGAAGTGAATTTCACTTGATAGGGCAGCACTTAGCCATGGTCATGGGAAGAGCACAACATAATCAACTGAAACAGTACATCTATATATTTCTCTTTGCTGAACAAGGTGGGAGGAGGGATAAACGTGTGAGGTCAGAATAAGGTTTGCTTCAGCAGGACCTCAGCGATGTCTGCCTCTCTTGCGGCCGAGCAAAGGGAGAAACCGCTCTGAGCACCCTCTCGTGGTTACTGAAACGCACATCTCGGGCACAGACCTGGAAAGAAGCATTTGGTATCCAGAGGGTAAGTTGGGTGTACTCACTGGGAATATTAAAGATCTGCAGTGACTGTGCTTGATACATAGTAGAAGAGAGACAGAATTTCTTAGGATGAAAGAAGTGAAGAAAACCAGTGCATACAGGAAGCTGAATGGCCATACAACTCCCTTATATCAGGGAAAATGTTTAAATCCCGCAGGCAAGTCTTTCTTCATAGACTAAAGCCAGACTGGCCAAAAGTGCTTGTGCTTGCACACAGGGGTCTCTCCTTTTGAACAACTAAAAGCAAGATAACATGAGAAGTGCTGAAGTCTCCAAAGCACAAATTGATCAGTCTTGGTGAGATAAATACTACCTCCCCTTTCCATAGACAGGTAAAATGTTTTGGCGGTGGTGGTTTGTTTTTTTTTTTTTCCTACGTGCACAAGGTCACACAATGACAGTGGGAGCCTTGGGAAGAGAAGCCAGGAAACCCAAGCTCACAGTTCTTGTCACCTTCACAATTTCTCTCTAGCAGGAGGTTCCCGTGAAGGAGCTCTGCCCTCCATAGCTCATTTTTCCTAAAATGGCTACTGGCTGTAATGAGATCCTTTTAAACCTGATTTGCATTTAAAACTTCAGCCTGTAATTAACAGAATATAACTCCATGGCAGGTTGTCTTAAAGACTACTATGAAATTATTACTATTTAACTCTCCCCATGAAGCCTCTTCCACCACTAAACACAACATGCTACAATGCATATGAAATCCCTAGACTGAGGCATTTGACGGGAGATGACATGCGGCATTTTGTGTACACAGCCCAGCAAAACACTGCTGGGAACGAGATATAATACAGGGAGAAATGCACTCCCAGGGACTACCAATTGGGCAGAGCTACCTTTAGTACCGCCTCGCTCGTCGTGCTGGAAATCAAGCCCCTGCCAACTGGGGGAGGATTTCTTCGGTGCGGTTCTGCCCTGCACTAATTATACAGTACAGATGCAGCCTTTTTCCAAGCATGGGGAGGTGGGGGTGCGGGAGAAGTGTGTGTCTATGCGAAGAGCACAACTATTTTTTATGCTTTCAAATTCTTAATCCTGTTTGGAGCTGTCAGTGGGGGTTAATGGAAGCCTTGGATAGGAGAATTCCAATCTGGTTGGCAGATGGATAGGTTGGTTATAGCTGCATAACTATGTCTTGCCTGCAGGCACAATTCAGAACACTGTTAAAGCAATATAAAGTCTCTGTCAAGCTGAACCATTTGGATCAGTAGCAAGGAGAAATAATAATAAAAAAAGGAGTTCATTTCTGGGCCTTGCGCGTTTATGCTAGTATGCAGAAACTGATTAATTGTCATCGTGTGCTGGTCTGCTATACCTCAGATTTCTACTTCTGGAGTAGATTTTGCATGCTAATATAATCATTCTCCCTCTTGAGACATTAGCAAATAATCAAATGAAAAACAGGATCATAATTTACTGAGATTCGGGCAATTCTCTATGCAAATTTGACTTGTTATTGCTGCTGCCTCGTTAATCTGAATGCCTTTGACAAACTCCTTTGATTTATGAACTCATGACAACTCCAATGTGTATATATTTTGCTAGATTGACATTATCATTAAGAGTGGGTGGACTGAGCTCACATGAATGGCTGATTTTATTCGCTGGTGTCTGCTGCTCAACAGCTGAGCATCTCCTTCTCACAAAGCCCCTGAGCACCAGGCTCTTCCCATCTACCCATCCATTCATCATCTCGATGTTAATTGGCCCAGGCTTTAAGCAAATTTTCAACACAATTTAAAGGCACGATGACACTGATTACTGACCCTCTGCCATACGGTGCCTATTGATTAACCTGACAGAGATGATGAGCTTGAGGGAAACTAGGTGAGTGCGGACCTCAGGGGGGGAAAAAAAAATATATATATATGTTGTTTATGTAGTCAAAACACTTGTCATTATCCCAAAGGCCAGAATTTGTGCTGCACTGGCCCTTAAAACACACTATTGCTTTAAACACCTGCATCCAATACAGAAAATGCTTGCTTGCTGTGGAAAAATGATTACAAATTGATGTCATGTGCAGTCTGTATTTTAATCGAGTTCCCTGATAAATAGACCCCCTCAAGCCAATCAAATCCCGCTCTAGCCATTGCGTGCGTATACACCAGGTTGAACAGAAGCCGGGGCAGGGTGTGTTTTTAGTGGTATCAGCAGATCCAACCACATGTAGGAAATCTACTTGGGTATTTCAGGTCTCTAAGCAAATAATACAGTGGGAACACAGCGTCCAAACAGTTACAGTAGATGTTTCAAGGGCAAACTGGATGCCACACGTAGCTCAGTATTTCTGTTGCCACACTAAAAGAGATGCTTTAGCACACACCGGTGGAAATTACGCATTTCCCTTTTTCCAGTGCAAACTGTTGATATGACCTGACCCTCAAGCTCCTAAGTACACTGAGTGAACGCAGCATTTTATCAGAGCTTGAAAATAACCAACATCCTCTTTCATGTTTCTTTAAGTGTCCCCGCGCTGCACTTCGTCCTCCTCACCAAGGACAGAGGGGCACTGTGTCAGCCAAGGAAGAGCCACTGAATAAAGTATGTACATCAGCATTCTGCTGGCAGACTGGTGCTGTATGAAAGGAAAAAGAAGCAGAAGGCCTGTCTAACCCCTGCCCAGCCCAGGTTAAGTCTGTCAGTCAATGTACACTGTTCTTCCTTCCCAGTTCAAACCAGCAGTCAGGATGTTTCTCTTCTTTAGGAGGGGTTGGGGAAATCAGGGGGATGGGGGTTGCCCCAAGATGCTACGAAGTTAGCTGTCTTCTAATCTGCATCAATTGCTTGCAGGAAACAGGATAAGGAATCATTGGGTAAAAGTATAGAGAAATTAGCTGTGATTGCCTGATGTCCGTGTCAGCCAGAGTGGACTGAAAAAGGGAGAGGGATGGAAGGAGGAGAGAAAATGAGAGAGATGTGTGGAAATAAGTGCCGGTCTAAGACTAGAGGCACATATAAGCCTTATGTTCCCTTTCCAATAACCTTTGTAAGTGATAGATGAGTCCAAGTCCATTGTTATCGTTAAGGGACTGTCAGCATCCTGATTTTATAAATGCTGTCTGTCAGTTTATAAATATCTCAGCTATTTCAAACAGTGCTAGGATGAATCCTGGCATAGCCAATGTCAGCCTGAAAACAGTATTACCATTAAAAAAAAAAAAAAAGAGTTCGACATCCACTAAAAACATTTAAGGATAGCTTCTCTTTTTTCTCCTATCATGAGGCCTGAAACATTCAAATTCATGCTTATTTGCCTAGTCACTACAATACATAAAAGCGACCCTTAACATTGGTAATGTTCTTTGAGAAAAAACAGCTATGAAAGCTGCAAGTTTGAAGGCAATTCTCTGCCTGTTTGGTAGATAAAACAAAAATGACAGCTGTAACACACAGGGAGATCCACAGCAATGAAAATGCAGAGATAAGTATCAGACCCCATTCCTCCTTGGCATTTGCTGCTCCGAACATTCACTGAGATTAGTTCCTTTCAGAGAACACCATAAATTGCAATGTGTAGGCACAAGGGGGTGACTTCAGCCCAGAATGAAGGCACAGACAAGTTTCCCAGCTCTTACAAGTTTGAAGTTAAATGGTACTTTTGCAAGGGGTTTATGGCTTAGCACTAGAATGATGGAAGAAGAGGGCAAAGAAACTGCAGCCTGCCTTGCAGTGATCAGTATCAGAAAAGGAAAGGAAATAAGCTAAACTGGCCTTCTAGTTCAGTGCCTGCTCTGCAGGCTGGTATGCACGTGTTACCACGATTATATATCTATTATCCTGGTTGCTGCACAGAATCCTGGCTTTTTTTCCTCCAATACATCTTTAAACTCCCCATGACAAGGACTTCTCCACCCCCACCCCAAACATTCGTGTGACGCCTAAAGAAATGAAGTTCAAATTTATGCCCGAGCAGCTCCTAGAAACTAAATAGCTACTATAAACAAAATTCTTAAAATTGAAGCTCTGACAGCAGCAAAAATGGACAAGTACAACACTGCCCCTCCAACAGGACACATACACGTGTGTTCACACACGTCCCAGTTTGGTCTACACCTGTGTTAATGCCGCTCACAGTAACAGAAGTTTCAAGAACCCTTTTTGCAGTTGAAAACCAGGAGAAGATTCTAGTTTTTACATGTATTGAATGGACCCTTCATATTCTCCTTATTTTTCATTCAAATCAATCACTAGAAAAATACACATTTTCAAAGTAATGAGACTTGACAATGGAGCTCCATGACATCAAGAAGAGTTTCAAGTTATTTAACTTATTAATTATTGGTTGGTTACAAAGGGTAAGTTAAGGGTGTTTGGGAGTCTTAGCATTACCAGAACAGTAAATTCAGTTTAATGTTAAAATACTAAAAGCCAGCATAAATACAAAAGACCTGATGAGCAGATGCATTTTGAAGAGCACAAATCCAGTTGCAGTTAAAAACTAAACAGAAATCCAGGTGCTGGGAACAAGCCATTTAGGGCAGTTTTAAAAAGCTAGCTTCATTTCATACACATTTCTCAAGTGAGAGTGAGAGAGACAGAGAAAGATAGAGAGAGAAAATATGGCTAATGAGAACAGCCTTCCCATGTTCCCTAGGAAGCAGCCCTGCTTAACATTTCTGTTCTGTGAATTTCAGAGAGTCAGCAGTGGTAAATTTGTTTTTAATATTCAAGCTTTCAAGCCTTGCAAGCTAGTTGGCCAATGGCCCTTTCTATTCCGATGTTTTTTGGCGCGTTATTTACACAAGCATTACATCCGGAGAGCCTTTGAATATAATTTCACGTGGATTAAGGGAAGAACATTTGCTTCTGCTAATCAGGACATCTGGTTATTTTTGTAACTCACAGACATCTGCATTAGGCAGTTTGACTTCCCCATTCCTCATAACAAGGTTAGAGCTTAAGAAGCCTCAAGGACCTCTAGTTGAAATTTATTATTTGCATTTTTTTCACAGGCAGGTCTGTTTCAGAATTTCTTTTCCTAAATAGCACAAATCGATCAGCACCTTCCCAGGTCTACATATGCTTTTACAACTAGTGCTTTCTATGCCCGATTTTATAGCGTACATCTTGTACTCCAAGATTTTGTAGTAGTTCAAAGCTATCTACATCTTTTTAAGGAACAGAAAGCACATATTCCCAAAAAGTGTGGATGAAAGCATCCAATTAACCTTATGATACACATAACATAGACATATTTCTAAACATTCAACCAGGATGCTTATATAAGACTGGTGTGAGGACTTGTTCTGAATCTTATTATCACTGCGTTTTGGTTTGGCTGTTACTAGCGACTTATCCTGTATATCCGCTCCCCACACTGAACAAAGCAGTATTCTTCCCTTTCTATACTTCAGAACAACATTAAAGATTTCTCCAATCTTTTAAATTCTCACTCAAATTCTTCTTTAGACAGTTTCAGCTGAGGTTAATTTCTCTGCCAGACTGCAGAATTGTGCCACATATACCTCAGGAAGAGGGATTTCAGATGCAACAGCAGCTTTTTAAAGACGAACAGAATCAATCAGGGCTCGGCTCTCCTTTCTTTGTTGCTTTCATTTTGCTACATTCCTTTCACAAAAATTCATTTTCAACGCTCATCCCAGGGTGTTAAAAGTACTAAAGTTAGAAATTATACACTCTCATTCTCAGCTGACAACATTCTTCCCTACCCAGAATCATAGCTTTTATCAGTGCTTTTGTATGCTGGAATATTATGGTTTCTTTTATTTTTTTCCCCTTACATGTAAAGGTGAGAAAAAAGCCAAAAGTTGGCTTTTACAGACTCTGAACCTAAGCCAACATCCAAAAAATATGTCAAAAACATATTTCTAGTACTAACAAGAGTCAGCAAGAGCCAACAGATCTAGGGAGAGTTTTTTTTAAACTTTTTATTTATTAAAATTCTCTAGATACAGATTAACTTTCTTTGCACAATATTTATTACAGCTTCATCTGCATAGGAGCTGCAAGTGCTCTGAGAACTGGGTTGTAAAATTGGCTAGTTTTGCCATAGATTTCACATCCTTCTTGAAGCATTATTTTCTATTTATAACTAATTCCATCAAATGACCCATGCCGTCTCACTGCTTTCACTAACCCCTTCCCCTCCTGTCCCTGGTCATTACCTAGACTTATTTTGGTGGGTTTTTTTCAAAACCTCTCATTCTGAGCTTTCCTGTCAAATAGACAAAAAGATCTCCACTTCTCATCACACCCCTTTCCATGGCTTTTTTGCTCCCAAACATCTAATTCGACCACATCGCCCTAATCTCGCTGTACTGTTTTAGGCTTTTTTATACTTTTCTTTTTGTTTTTTCCTTCCTATTTTTCATTGCAGGAAAGGGGAAAAGGAGATACAAAACAAAGGTATGAAGCAGATGTTAAGCTGTCTGCCCAAAGTCAAAATGACAGCATGGGGGAACAAACCCCAAATTCTGTGTCCCACACTGTGTTAACTTTTTAGCTCTAGTTCCTCCCCAGAATAGTGAATGAAAGCAGCTCACTTGTTTAAGGAAATGGCTAACTCAATGATCTCACTGCAGCGTTAGACTGACGTGAATTCACAGCTATTGTCCACACCACAGTATGCAGAGGCAGCCGTATCTTTGTACTAGACAATGTGGGCCAGGTGTCCCCACAGCCAAAGTGACTTGGTTTTCAGTTCAGAATAGGCTCAAAGTACCTACAGAGTCACAATGGACCAGTTCGGGTGACATAACTCCACCTTCCCGACACGTCTCACAGTAGTAATTTGTCCATGCAGTCAGACCTTGGTGCTTTTTCCAGCTTCCAAAGCTACATTAATTATGGGAAATATCATCCACCACTGGACTATGGAGCAAATTTATTAACTTCCAATACATGGTATGTTTACTCCTATACAGTGCTGCTGAAAAACCTGATCGCTCATACAAAAAGAAAGGGTTTGAGTCTAAACATGACCCGACCTTCCATCACATCAAGTAAAAAAAATTCATAATCTTCTAATAAAAGAATAGAAAATTACAGTTTAGGCACCATACATTATAACATTCAACTAGCAACCATCGTGGTCTGATAACAGCAGCTGCCACCCAAGAAGCAAACCCCTGGGTCATCCTGATTTGGCTACACAAAATTTGAATGTGGTAACACAACAGCCTCTCCTGTAACATTTAAATTTAAAAGCTCACTAATAAATTCTGCTATTACAAAATAATCTCAAATCTGAAACACCATTTTCTTAACTAGAGCAAGGAGTTACAAAATTTTCTTGCAAATCTCACTCTGCTGGGTAAGGAAGAAGAGTTGGACCTGCTATGGAGACCACCAATTGAGGTGGGTAGTCAAGCAATCAAAGGAGGAAAGAAAGGTGTATATAGTATCTCGCCTTCAGATACCTTGGGGCTAGCAAACCTTTTTTCCCATAGGAAATTATACAGCTCTAGATCACTGTCTATTGAGATCCACTATTCACAGCTTTTTACTACAACATGAATGGCTTATTAAACCTACAACATATTTGTTTTAGTTAACTTCTTGGTGGAGAGGGGCCAGGAAAACAAAATGTACTTAAATGCTGAAGTTTTTTTTCCAGGCTGAATGCCTTTCATCCAATAAGACATTCAAAGCAGTGACCCAGCAAATGGATTGAAAAAGCAATCTTCCGTCTCAGTGCCACATTATCATTCCTATTCAGTATTCTCGGTGAGATATCTCAATCAGCTGGATGTGTGTGTAAGTGACAGCGCAGCCCATTGCTGGGTTAATTAAACATTTGACTTTAACACCCTCCCCGTCATTAAGCAAATAAAAACAGATAATTCAAACTGCACTTCATCCACGGGGTACACAACATACATGTCAAAATTAAGAGAGTCCAAGGCCCTCAGGGAGTTCTGCTCGGGGAGGTAATCAGTTTAAATCTTATCTGGTTTATCAATTATTCTATTGATTAAAGCAGGGTGATTACACAAAACTCCCTCTTGCCACATGGGATACATGTCAGCAGAGCAGGACAACACAGGGAGGCTCAAAAACGATTTAAAGAAAACACAGACAGATGAATAACAGTCTATTAGTACATGCCAGTAATCCATAAATGGAAAGCCTGATTCTTCTTTTTAAGCAAGTGAAATAAAGTCCTTCCAAATTAGAGTGCCAATGTTGTTACCTCATCTACTTTAAAATCAGATCTATATGTTGAAAGGGCAACATTTCTTCATTTTGAGCAGATTATTTCTTGCCCAGGATTTGAAACATGTTTTATTGATACTGGTCTTGGAGCACAACAAAGACACCAAACACAAGAAATTTCAGACTTTTACAAGGCCTTATACTTATCTATCCATGACTTGCAAAAAGTGGATGGAAAGGGCTTTCTCAGTGCTTGAACTCTCCCACATACATACATGAAACAGCCATAAGTACAATGCTGGATTTTAATGATTAAACTGTGACAGTTCATCTCAGACATTACAAGATTGTGCTTTGGAGTTTTGGAGATTTTGTTTTGTTTTGCAGCCCTCCAAAATGAGACACTAGCAGCTGTGGGAGCTGCAACTGCCACATTCTCCCAATTTCCAACAAGCCCTCGCACACAATCCAGTAGTCCTTAATGCAACTTTTCTTGCATACAGCCACAGTACACAAAGCAATTCCAGTTACTTCTCATTTTTTATTTCCAAGTGAAAAAAGGTTCAAATGACCTCTGTCTCTTCCAAGGTCTGTTTGTGTCTCAAGTTAGAGAGCACTGTCCCACCTCCACTATCTTCCCAGTAACATTTTGTTTCAAGTTCTATTGTCATATCCTTAACTGGCCTGTACAAGACCTTGCCTTATACATACAAACGGGGGTCCCTTTAAAAATGAAACACTGCAATCTAAGAAAAAAAAAAATTTCTTGAAGTTCCCTCAAAGCAAACAATTAGCAGCAGAAGAAAGATCCACTTTAAACCAGGGACATTTTTTTCCGTAATGTCTGCTACAATCTGTTTCATAATGGTCAGACTGGTAGTGCAAACTATTTATTACTCATCACATCCCAATTTTTAACCAGGACAGAGGGTTTGAACCCCAGTGGTCAAAACACCAACAAGCCAGAGCGCTCCAGTGCCCCACTGGCCAGTGCTGTTGGAGCTGCAGTCACAGAAATTTTAAGAAAGGAGGACAGCTAAAAAGCAGGGCCGAGGTATGTTCTTGCCCTTCACCTTCAGAAGGGGATTATACGCCACTCCATATTGGCATTGCATGTGCATCTAACCATACTTCAGCCTCTTCTTCGTAGATCTCTTTTCTTCTTTGGAAGCAAGCTAGAAGCCTGTATTAGCATGCTGTATTTTACTCTCACCACTAGAAATACTGAGGGTGCTATTTGTAATTGTATTCTTTTAAGAGGTTTGTTCTCTGCAGCTGTTTTCTGCTTGCAGTGTATTTTGTGTAATCAGCACATCATCATAAATACATTGGCTGTTCCCCTGAGGGAAGCTGTCACTGTTTAATTTACAGAACAACCTGGCCAATGCGAATTCTAACACTACAGCACTATGGCAAGAAGTTACCACACTCGGAAAAACAGGTTTCTATGAATTTTTATTTCAAGAGCTGGTCCCAGGACAATTTAGGTTCTAGAAATAGATTGTTTTTAAAAGCACTGTATACACTGGATGGAATGGATTCTTTCCCACTCACAGCTTCTTAAGGCAGCACCAAACTCACTCCCACGTTATTTTAAAGGTGACAACCCCAATCCCCCCAACATGACCACCTTCACTTCTGACTCTATCAAAAGGCAGCACTGTATGTACGTGTCTTATGCTACATGTCATTTTTTTTTTTTTAAATAAAGAACAACCCAAAACATTGCGTTAGTTGTCTTCATTTCAACAAGGGAACGTACTCTGTCGCAAGGTCAAATGTTATTACCTACATCAAAGGGTTGCTGCACAGTTTATTACTCTGAAGATGTGACAGAAGAGCAAGGCATATTCCTGAAAGAGTAAAAACATATGCAGCTTTATCGGCTGAATGAAGAGTTACTTCCTTTGTTTGCTGGATATATGGTTCTATTTTGAGAGAATAAATCACAAGGATTTTTGTAGAAGGTAGGCAAAAGGTGGACAGTTGATCTTACTATATACAAACACAATTTAGAAAATTTCATAATGGTACCAAATCATACTAGCAATCATTTAAGAACTAAACATGAACCCCAAATTAACATTTGGACACGACCAATGACTTACTTGGATATTTCATTAGCAATGGCTACTAGAAGCAGTCAGCCTGACTACTTGGAAAGGGCGCTGAGAAGGTCAACAACCTGATTTCATTTTTTTATACTTATATATGTATGTGTATATATTTTCATATGTATATATAAAATAAAAATGCTAAAGAGAAACAACTACAAATGTAAATAAAATCAAAACCAATTCAATGGATACATTTGTTTTGGAATTCTCCTCCAAAGCAACACAAAACTATTTCATACATATTTTTTTAAATCTGCTTTTCATTTGGGGGGGCAGTAGGTTGTTAAACAAATTTCAATGAAACTGAAAATTCCCAAGTTCTGTGTATAGCAGCAGTTTGCTAATTCTCAGTGGTAATTAGAAGCCCTGTTTAACATCACCAGACATGGGGCAAGTATACAAACATAACAAAGAAAGAATCATGCACATCACAGAGTATTGGTTATGTATTTTGACAAGCATAGTTTAATTTTACTTAGTTTGCAGAGCATTCCAGTAAATTATTTTAATGTACTTGAAAATGAACAAAATTTATGGAACAACAATTAAAGCAAAATAAATACCATCTTATCTCTGATATGGTTTATGAGAATGATCTACCAAACACACAGAAAGCTGAGTGGAAATGGATGAAACGTTATAGAAAACTGAGTCAGCTGTTTGTCTATAGAATAAAGAATATAGGAAAGAGAACATCTGACTATATGCACCATGGAAGTAGCCAACAGAAAGCAGAAGAAATAAAAATAAACCCACTCGACACAGTGTAGCAATGTAAGTATCTCTTCAAGCTATGAATTTTAAGATGTAGCAAGTGTATTTCTATTCTGAGTGTTTGGGTTTGTCCTCCTGAAATTTGCCTGTGGTCACATAAATACCTGATCTCAAAGAAGAAATAGTTCGTTTTGTTCTCCCTATACATGCATGCATTTAAACAGAAATACCTCTCCACATTACATTTCCCAAGAGTCCTTGAGTTCTGACCAACATTGGCTCAAATGCTGATAAAGTACTTCATGTCTTCTCCAAATTTGTGGTAAATTTCTCTATTTTAATTTTTAAATTAAATTTTTTATTTAATGTGCTATTAGCTCCTTGCCAGTTCTCCAGAAACAGGTAAATTTGATCTCGTGCAATTGGCTCCCTCTGCAGCACTGCCCCTCAAGCCATCAGATTCGAACCCATAACCAAACCAGGTGATTTACAGTAGCCTGCGCTGGTGCTGAACACACAGAAACACCAATAATCGCTGGGAGGGGACTGCAGGGGGGTGTGCTTAATGCCTTCTTCACATAAAGCGACAAAGATTAAAATTAAACAACGGTTAGACTATTTGGAAGAGCATGGAAAAGTCACTAAAATGTTATTTAAAAAAAACCCCAAACAAATAAACACACAAACCAACAGATTAAGGCCCCCGAAGCAGCAGTTTCGTTACAGACCCGGACCCCCTGCCCTGCAGTACCGGCCGGGGCCGTGAGAGCGCAGCACAGCACGCGGGATGCCCGCGCGCACGGACACGTGCGCGGCGCCGCACGCGCGCACCCGCCCCGCCTGATTCTAATTCAATTAGAGCAGCCTGCAACTCCAGAAAAGAGTAATTCAATTAGTGCATTGTGGAGCTCGACAATACCTCCAAGCAGATGTTCACAGTCCTGAGGAACCGGAGCTCGCTTTAAAAATACCTGTACGCCTTCAGCGTGCGCTGCACACGCCATTTGTCACTACGGCTTTACACACTTTCCTGACTTCTAACAAGGAAAGACAGAAAACTCCGATGAGTTTTGTTTCATTTTTTTAAACTAATCAGCCAAACTAATGCCGGTGTTCTAAAGACCTTGCCCTCTCCATACCAGGAAAGAGTGCATTACATAGTGACAAGATAGTTAATGCAGAGGCTGAAGGAGGGGAAGCTTTTTAGCTACAACGCACTTTAAATTAACCATCACACTGGGCAAACTGGGGTGGTATTTCTCAATGATGATACTGTCACACTGCTTGATACTCAGACTGAAGAATAAAAGCACGTGCAACTTTTGACAATCAATACACATGGAGAATAAATGCCTATTTCTAATTACTAAATTGTAATGCACTACCAAAAAAAACGGCTCCACTGATCCACACAGGAGGACTTCTTTGCTACATGAAAGGAAGGAAGCATCTCTTCTCACTGCTCCTACCTGAGAGCTGAGATCCTGCAGCACGACCCAGGGACTGTCAGAGTTTGGTGGGCTTCCCAGCATCACCACGTATCAGCACGGCTTATGCCACCCACCAGACAAGGCTGCTAGATGTAAGGGGGGATAAACCCTAAATATGTTTGTTTACCAAAACTGTTCTCTAGCCGTTGGGCATTTATAAAAAAAAAAAAAAAAAAAAAATCCCTGGCTGGGATGACCCTCTTGGTCCTCCCACAGTGAAGCTCCCCAAAGTCTGAGCCACTGGGGCTGGATTCAAGTGCAAAAATTACACCATTAATTTGTCTTAATTTCTGCTTCTTCTCATATCCCCCTCATGCTTGTACAATTGCTCCTGCCAGGTGGTAAGACGAAACAGGAGAAACTGCTGCTGAACACCTCCAACAAGAAACTTTGCTTAAAAAAAACAGGTGTCACATTGTGGCAGTTCAATATTTCATAGCCAATACAAGGAATGTGCAACAACACTGCAACTTTAAATCTTTGCCTGCCGTGTCAGTCTCTCTCTTCTCATTGTAATGCCAAAGGGAACAGCAATCAGAGTGGAGATGTTCAACGTGATAGAGGTCAGGACACTGGTGGATCAACGTACCAGAAACACGACCTTGTTTATTTTTTTCCCCAGTGTTATTGTTTACAGGGTGCTTTGCTCATGTACCTTGTGGTTCTTAGCTAAAAGATGAAATTACAGCCCAGGATGAAGCGCCCAGGCACACATCCAATTTGTGTTTCCATCTCAGAAAACAAAAAGCTTCTGAGGCCCTCGGGCTGCCATTCAAACTTGGAGAGGCTGACATTTTTAACAGCATGAACCAGAGACTGGCAGAGGGAATGATCTAATGCATTTCTGACTTGTCAATCAAAGATCTCACCTCTGCTGTCTTGTAAACAGTTGGGGGCCACCTAACTACATTCATAACCACAGGAGAGCCTGGCGCCAAGCAGGAGGTGCTGGGACCACGAGCTCTGGCTATTACTTACCAAAATTCTGATTCCATTTTAGAGGAGCACCATAAACCCTCCGCGGGCAGATGCCACACAGCCGCTGGGAGAGCGCGGGGGGAATATAGAGCAGGCTGAGCTGGGGGCAGCCACATCTCCACACCGAGCGGGTCTGACTGGACACCCCATCTCTCTCCCAGTCAGAGACAGAACTATGCACACCACCAAACATTGGCTCCAAAGCCAATTTCCTTCAAATGCATTTTTCACAAATGCATTTCTGAACATGCACAGTTTGCCCACCCCAAGACTTCAGTTTTAGCACCCGTAAGGCCATAAATAATGCAACAATGCTTCTCACATTTACGTTGTATTTCCCAGCAATAAAATAACAGCTCTTAGGGTAAAACACATTAACATGCTGAAGGAAATTTAAGAAAATGAGTGTTTCTATTTACCAAAAATGCTTCTTTAACAAATATTCCACTTCCTAACATGAAAACGTAAACATTAGGAAAAAAATACATGTAAAAATCACGTGAGAAATTAGTTCATCTCTTCCTCATGGCTGCAACGGGCTTCCATTACTACAGATCATTTACATCTTTCACACTCTCGCCTTTCTCCAGAAGCGATCTCAGTCCAAAGAAAGGAGAGGTGTACATCACGTCCCTGCTGCACAGCCTCAGGTGTGCAACTTCAATTTGCCCACCACAGTCCATCCATGCTTTCCTCAACCAGGGCACAGCTTTCTGCCTGTGCCAAGGAAGACACACTTCACTTCTGCAAAACCAAGCAGAAAGTATTTCCCTTCAACTGACAAACCCTCATGTGCAGTTCTTTATGGTCAAGACCCTCACTTCAGGTAAGCAAAATGTTAATTTCTCGCATTCCAGAGAGACATTTCTGTATTGAACAAGATGCTGCTACCTCTGCCACAGAAGTTAATCCTCCTCCTTGACTACCAGAGCCTGTTACAGAAATAAGATTTTCAGATCTGGCAAAATAAAGCTGACCAGACTACTCTTCGCTTTTCCATTGGTGCCTAGGCTCCAGACAAAGAAGTAAAAGCATCACTCTTGTCTCAAAAAGTTTACAATCTAAACTGGAGCTGATATTTGTGATGGTTGTCAATTAGGTAAAAAGGAAGAGCTGGACTGTTCTCTGTGGTTACCCTGATCCGTAACCTTTGGCAAGACTCCTAAATTGCTCCTTATGTCTTCTCATTTATAAAACAGCTTACAGAAATGAATTCAAGGAAATATTACAGTCTTCTGCAAACCTGGAAGGATTAATACAATCATTTCCTTGGCATACTTGATAGATGTAACTATTAAGTCACAATTTTCAAAGAACTGCAACTATTGAAAGCAACATAAACTGAGCCTTGTGAGCATGCACAGAAAAGATTCAAAAGGGAAAAGTAATTATCTTCAGATGAAAAATGTCATGAAAAGAGACACCTGTTGGCACATCTGGAAACTTCCAAAGCATGGATTTCTATGAAAAAGAATATACTCTATATAAGTTTATTTTTTTATTAAGAGAATCTACACTAAACTTTGTTTTCAGTTGCTTTACAGAAGAACAATACAGTACCGTACTTGGAATGGCTGGTCTTTTTCCCTTGTCAAAATATCCTTTGAGCTCTTCCCGCAGAACCTTATAAGGAGTTCATGTCCCAATTTGCTACCATCTTCCACCATGATCTCTACGAAATTCAGTTACGCAATAGACTACCAGTTGCAAAGCCCTTTGAGATAAAAGATGTTAAAAAACTGTTTCTAGCTCCTTATTCTGCCATTCCTGGGATTAGCCTTAAAACCTTTCCCACTGTGGGAAGATTGCCAAATGGAGCTGAGGAACCAGAAGATCCTGTTTTCACACAAGTGTCTCCAACAATAAAAACACATAAAGAAGAAAAATGAAGATATCTGACACATTAACAGAATAATCTCTAAACCGACTATCTGCCAATGTTTCCCGTGAGGAGTCAGCTGGGCTTTAACTGAGCTATTCTAAAAGACCCTCTTTCCACATTTCTGTCTGAGCATCTGAAGGTAAGCATGTAAATAACTAGACAAATTCAGCAGTGACTAAGTAGCCTTCCAGATGGCATCTTCTCTTTTGCCACAAGCAAAGAACATTGATATGCTTCTCCAGTTACTTCAAGCTTGCTACAGAAAAAAGAAAATAACTTAATATGAAAAAATTCGCTGGGCTACACAAAAGTCTTTAATGCTTTCCTAAAGATTCGATACCAAAAAAAGCATTAAAGAATGATGGAAATATTGCAACGTCACAGCTTCAAGCAGGCTCCAAATGACTCCCATGTAGACTTCTGCACTGGAAAATGCAGAAGCCATGCCTCATAGAGGGCAGTTTTCTTCAAACCATGCAAGTTAATGGGGATCAAAGCCCATTGAAAAAAAATTAACTGACTCATTGCTGCAGAAGCTGCTGCTGGCAATTTAGTTTCTCTCTTAATTGGCACTAAATACGTTCTTCAACCTAAGAGTCAAAGTGCTGTGAAGAATACCAGTACACCATTTTAGATGGCAAGTGGGGCAGACTTCCCAAGTTCCCATAGTCACTAAATATACATGGAAATGTCTTTCAAACTCTGCAGGAATGCAAATGTCAAAGTCACAGGACTCTCCCAAGAAACTGTACATGGTGAACGGTTGTGCAGCTGACTCATTTGACCCCACATATGTATGTGCTGTATTAATAGAAAAGTTATTGTTCATATCCATCATGAGCAAGAACATCTTGAGCTAAGAGAGGCTAGTTTCCCTTCCCCTTTGTCATATATGCTTATCCTGAGTAATCAAAAATCATTCAAATAGAAAGAAAGAAGTCCCAATTTGAGTTTATAAATTGCTTTCTATATACCGTTAAGTTTCCCTAAAACTTGATCTTAAAGAGAGCTGAGATTTATTCAACAGCAGAAAATCCAAAAATGAGGCCTATCTGATTTAATCAAATTATGTAAATCAGGATTAAAAGTAGGAGTCTAAATTCTGCCTGTTGTCTCCAGAGTCCTCTTAGACTAATAAAAAGTCATCTTCCCCTTCCCCCACGGAAAGCTCTGCTAAAAGCTTGCTTCAGCAAAGGAGGCCTGGCAGGACACCTTCCCGAGTCCATCAGTGCTACTGCTGGGTCAGCAAAAAGAGTTGCAGCAAAATGATGCAAGACACTTAAGCTTCTCCTGAGACTGTGAGGATTATTTCCACAGTACTCTCCTAGCCCTGGGAGCATGAAGACAAATACCAAATAATCATGCTGTCCTTTAAGAGCAGGTAACGAACCTTCACCAAATGACTGAAAATTTCAGAAGAATTCTAGCTTATTCATTATGTCTGGTTTTGCAAGATTCTGGTGAATAAAACTATCTGCCACAGGTTAGGTCAGCAGCAGCATAATCCAGCAGCATACACCTTGAAGAAAACATTCATGACGCCACAAGCTCCAATGAACGTGCAGCCTACAGAGAAACTCTTAAGGTCCCTCAGTCACCGCAGTTCACAGAACATCTCGGAGACAGAGTATCCAACATGAACATAACATCTCTGCACTCCAGTCTCTGCTGTTCTCCTGGTCATAACCACGTCATAGTAAAATACTGACAATGATCTTGAGCCTTGTCTAAGTCTCTAGATGCTCGCCCAACAGCTGCCTCGCTCTCTACCCACCGGAGACTAGCTGCATTTTATAATATTCACTGGTCACCCAAAGCGTCTGAACAAACCTGTTTGGCAGAAAGCTGTCTCACGACAGGAAAAAAAAAACAACCAAACCTTGAATCTAACAAATTCAGAGACCAAAGAAAGAACAGATTTCCTTTATTTGCCTTTTGATTGACAGCTTACTAGTACAATAATTTTCTGTAGTCAAAATGTCCAGACTACTGCTAACAAACCTGAAGCAAACAAATGCTGGCATCAATTACCACTATGGCAATGAACCCACCCCCTCAGTCCTTTAAGTGGCATACAGAAAATTTAGATAGGAGGGGAATCACTGCATGAATAGCCAGATTGGAGACTGTGTGATGGATACTGTTTGCCAAATATAATTAAGGGGTATATTTTTGACACAGTTGAAAGCCAACAAAAAAGATGATGGTACCAATCCAATTTAGACAAAATAATTACATTATATCAAGGTAATGGAAATGTCCCAGCACTGAGCTGCCCTGAATCTACACAAGATGGGTTTAAATACCAGAGATCTGAATGACATAGGAGAGGCATACAGTATGAAGCAGAATAAGGGGAGGTAAAGCAAGCAAGTAAAGGATGCACACGTACACAGGTGAAGAGAAAAGAAGGAGTGGGGAGAGACAGAAAGTACCTGGAAAGCTGGGAGTGCGCCAGTCCCTGGGTTATACAGGCATCGCAGCGAGGGCATGCTGTCCGCCAGGCTGGAGCAGCCCAGCCACAGAGATCTGGGCATAGAGCACTGCAGAGAAAGGACAACTATGAGATGGGACTGTGTGAGACAGGATGGCACAGATTACAGGAACTTTCAAGGCTTAGCCAAATGGCATCAACACCTGGCCTTAAAGACTGAGAAATCTTTAAGAGAACACAAACTGCTGATGAGTCTTTTCCCTGGGAGAAGCTTTACCGATGTCACAGTAGGAAGAAAAAGGCACTACGGATCAAGAAAGCAAAATTTTGATCACTTTTCTATGCCAACATTGTGAGTTTTTCCAGTAATAAAAAGTTTCTTTCCAATTAATCAGACCTCTTCTCCATGCACAACCATGCTCCAGGCACAACACAAAGCAAGCAATTTTGCAAGGGAAGCAGAAATGGAAATGACAACTTTAAGTGTAATACTGGCAGGGAAAGAAAAGGGTTTGTATGTTCATTTTTTTGTCCGTAAAGGGATCAAAAGGAAAAACCTGCAATCTAAGGTGAAGAGGAACTTGGTGACACTTTACAGGAGTTTCATGTTTCTGCTTGCCTTGTTATTTGTTAAAATAAAATACAATTATTATAATAAATTGATGCTGTTCTTCAAAATACAAATACAAAACAGGAGCCAAAGCAGCCAATCAAGGAAAATGCTAGTCATTTTGATAGTTAAAGTCATTACCCCCTGAAATATAGAGCTGCTTGTTCATTTTACACCACTACTATTAAATTTAGGGATGCATTATGATAGCAATTGCTTTTACCAGCCACAGAGTTTTTGACGCCATAAGCACTGCTGCATTTGTCTAATTACTGGCAAGGCAGGAAAACACAAGTATATTTTAAATTGGCATATAGCTATGAAAACTGTAGGACATGATGGATCAGATGCTAGAGGTTTCAAACTCTCATACTCTTCTTTTTTGCAATCCTCTCCCCCGCCCCGGCCTTCTTTTTTTTTTTTTTTTTTTTTTTTTTTTAAGGGGGGGATGGGAGGAAATCTGAGTGGAAAGGGCAGCTGGAATGGGTATGAAATGACAGCTGCCTTTTGAGCCACCATTTCTTGCTGCTCTTAAGAGGACTAGAAAACCTTGCACAATCTTGCACTAAATTAGTATGTAGGAGCAACATAACCCATCCTTGAATAAGCAGAAAGGTGATCATCAACATCCATAATCCGGTACTGTGCAGACAGCCACAGAGAGATTAACCGTCTATCACCACAGTCTTTGCTGTACTTTGTTGCAATTTACACTGCTATTCCAGAAATAGTATTAAAAGGCTGCTGGGGAATATAACCTATATAAATGGACTTATTAGAAGTTTATGATACCCTAAGATAAATTCCTCCCCTTGATCTCAAAAAGTCTTCACTTTACAAAGATACTGAAACTCAACAACTTGACTACTTCATAATGTTACACATCACACGAACTTGTAGATAATGCTCATCCTGAAGACAACAAAATTACAGCCATAGTGTTATAACAAGCAACAAAAACCCAAGCCATACTTCCTTGCCTGCGATCCTAACCTCCCAGAAAGCAAACACTCTCACAAACCAAAACCTTCCAAATGCCACCGATCTCTTCTTTGTAATGTAATATGTATCACTTCAGCTACTAAAAGCTGCTGTGTCAGTCAGCCTTAAAAATATATGTGTATACATATATATGAAGTGGACAGCTATGGTCAAGCATTTCACCGATTTAATAATACATTTACTTAAATCGAAGTTGTTTATTACTCTCATCACAGTAACAAGGGAGATTAACTACAATATGGTACCTCTGATGATGCAGACCAAATTCACTAGGTAAGCATCAGCTCCTTACCATTACCCATCCTAACATTCATAATGTAATATAAACTAAATATAAGGTGTTTTGGTTTGGTGGGGTTTTTTTGCATACAGACTTACCAGTCTCGCCCCAACTATTTATTCCCTCTTCTCAGGCTTACCCATCCCTTGTGGTGGCTCAGGTTTTCATGCTGTGATAATGAACTCGAAGAATTGATTGCCATTAAAATTAGACTGACAAGATAAAAGAGGTTACTTTAAATATTTGTGCTGACCAAATCACAGAAAGACAGAAAGGCAGGAAAAATGAGAACCATTCTGTCAGTGGAAAGGCAAGCTTATACTACCTAAAGTTTATGTGAGATTATGGCTCAAGTCAGAGCCATTAGAAGCTGCACGTATAGGACTCCATCATGCCAGGGCACTTACACGGTAATGAAATGCCTTCCTCTAAAATTGCCACGATAACAAAGTAAAACATTGGAGGTCTATTCTGCAGAACTCCCTGCACCTACAGAGGATATCATTACTCACCCATGCACCCTTGCTGTTGAGTATTATTCCAGAATTAGGAAGTATGCAGTAAAAAATTAACACCACCTTCAATGACTTCTGAATCTGCTCCAGTATCTAACAAAATTGATATTACTGATACAGTTGTGCTACCTATCTTGAAAAAATAAGTGTAAAGTTGCACTCAGTGTGGGAGAAAATGTCATTCCTGTACCTGCCTTTTACCTATTGAAGGAAGCAGCGATGCTAAATTACTGATGGTGACTGAAAGAGGCTTATTCACAAGCATGAACAAAAGGCCCCAGGTGCTTCAATAGAAACAGCTTGTGTGTAAATCAGATGAGTGACCCAACAGAACAACTTCATTTACAGCCTGATCTCTGAAAAATCTCAACGGCCTCTATCCCCATGCACTGAGCAAGCCACGTGTCAAACACTCACTTTTGTACTGCCAGCTCCACAAACAAGGGACTGGCCTCAACATTCACTACTTGAAAGCTGACTGACAAAATCCTCTCCTGAACTCAAGTCAACCGACATTGATTCTTCAAAGCAAAGATACAGAGGCACAGCGGCTGGAGTGCAGCCAAATGGGAATGCTGATATTGCTTGCTAAGTACTGGGCCAGGCTGCAGCAGCCTCTCTACCTTCCTGACTCCTGATTGCATTAATACTTCCGATGTTTGCACAAGTTTCGGACCCAGGGACACAAAACTTTTAATTTATAAAAGCCAAGCATCTTTAATACACATTGAATGGCATAAGATAGGGAATTATTTGACAAAAATGCCAAATATCTTTTTCCAACTTATTTTCAAGTCCCATTCCCTGAAATATGAAATACATTTTCTCACTAAAGAAATACAGGAAATAGTTTCAAATAAGACCAGCATCCTCCTTCTGACAGAAGCTGGTACCACCTGCTGCACTGGTGATTAAAATGGGCTCGTCTTTTTTTGAATTAAAATAGGCTGGATGCATTCATAGTCACTGGCTGAACAGAGTGGGCAGTAACCGTGAGCTGAAGGGAAGCCGTAGTTTAACCTGTTCAACTGTTCTTGTAACCAAACTGCAAGAACATTTTTTTACTGCATCAGATGTTCTGCCACTAATAGCCAGCTCTCTCTCTTCCAATTATTTGATGTCCTAAAGACAAATCTCAGTACACACTCAATGGCTAATTTTTGTGAGTGCTAAAAATTGGTTATTTACTCTATTTGCTATTGCATTACAAGATTATATATTACCATTTCAGACTGTTTTCTTTATCAAATTTGTTCTCTTCCAGTCCTTCAGCAAATACAATATACCAGGGTAACTAACAAAGTTCTAGTAAATTGTGTTACAGGTCAGAAATACATCACCTTGTCCTGTAAAACTAAGTGGCTCTACATGGGGAAAAAAACAAAAGTTCTTGGACTACTACAATTTACAACTATAGTGCACAGGTGTGAAAATACAAACTTGCTGTAAAACAAGAACAACAAAAAAACCCCAAACAATAGTTTAAGGATATTTTCTTCACACTTTGGAGAAATTAATTAGACAGTAGTAGAGAATGACTGTCTCTAATTGTGGTGCATTTTAACATAATAAAAGTGTAATAACCTATTATCCCTGCCTGAACCCTGCACTGAATCATATGATAATCTGCATGCCTAAAATGCCTTTGATTTACAGGTAATCTAACATATTTTTACACATCTTCACAAGTTAGTGGCAAAATCTAAAAGGAAACCCATTTTTTTTTTTCCAAGGGCTGCTTTCTGGTCAACTGTACATAATACTAATTTCAGCTGCTAACCACATCGATTCTAATCCTTCCCTAGTATAGAATTATTTCCCTTTAACTCGAAAGATAAACCAATAACAATTTCCACTCCTCTTGGAAGATGTGAATTAAGATCCTGTTCACCCAGTATTTTCATTAAGGAGCATAAATAGAATACGACATATGTTGACAAACATAAGGGATACTCTGAGGAGTAGTAAAACTACATACACCACACCTGATCTTGATATGAGGAGACAGATCCTCCCCCACTTCTTGTTTGCATCAGTTTAGAAAGCAAATATGGGATGGTTGGCAAGTACAATTGTCCCTGAAAGTCTCTTCTGCAGTAGTTTCCTGCACGGTCTCTAAAATCTATTTCTCAGGCAATGTGCCTAAGGAATTTTGATCCTTTACGATACTTTATCAAACACATGCTCAGATGTTATTAGGGCTCCTAATATTCACAATTATTTTCATAATATAGCACAACAAATGGGAGAACAAATTCCACTACTTTTCAGTCCCACTCAGTTCCTGTTATACTTTTTTGGCCACATATTTAACTAAGCCAATGCTAAAAATATAACACACTTCACTTCCACGTTGCGTCCAATGTGCACTATTCCTGTCACCACAGAATGAAATACATTGTATGAAACCTATCGGACAAGACAGCTGCTATTTACATTACAAATGTTGGTCTCATAAAACTTAATAACAATTCCAGAAATTTACTTCTGGCTAAAAAGTGATTTTGGTTCCTTTCTTTGGTCAACATTTCATCTTTTCAATCTCTCATATATACATAAAAATGAAAAGGTTTCTCATTTTTCCCTCTACTGTTCAGAGAGGTGTTCTCTTTGATTAAATACATATGATATAGGTATAAAAAGAGTATCAATTCCCAGTGCATCTTGTGTACTTTCACAATTAAAAAACCTGCCATACATATTTCATTTTTTAGCTTGGATAGCACTTGATCATACAGGCTTCTCATCTGAGAAAAAAGTATACAACACAACTTTTAAAAAACTTGCAAAATTAGGAGAAAATTCTTTTTTCATTATTATTTTAGTAGTTTTTTGTGGGGCTTTGTTTTTTCTTTTCCCCCTATCCCAACAGTGGATACAAGGCATACTAAATACGTAATTACATGAGAGAGCCACCCAGCTTTCAAAGGAGCCATTCCAGTGAATTGTGTAAATAATATGCCTTTAAAGACCCTAACATATGAATACAGATTTACCAGTTATGGAGCAGTTATATACCTGAGAGACAAGAATAACCATTTAAAAAAAAAATCCTGCCTAATTATGAACTTACCAAAGAGACTAGCATGGCTCAGAGCAAATTAATACTTCTATAACTTTCTCTGAAAGTTTTTTGTCTTTTTTCATTTGAAAATAAGAAAAATGTTAAAAGCTGCAAGTCTTAATTAAGCCAAAAACAATGGCCAAAACCCATACAGTTAGAATTTACACCTCCTTATACCCCAGACCACTGTTCCCTGCACTTAAGATAATTCTGACTTTCTTTGTCAATGGCAGTTTTTCTTGAAAGTCTTTCCATAGTAAGAAGATGAATTTATAAAATAAAGAGGCAACTACAGTACTCCTCGGAGTCTGACCATGAGAAGGATCTCCCAGGGCTCATCCAGCCCACAAAGTGTCAGTTCTTCTAGCTGGCATGTATTGCACCAGAATCATGATGGGCAACAGGCAGTTGCTGGTAAAACCAGAGCACTTCACAATTTCTCAGCTTCCACTGTGTTCAGACATTTTGGTGACACTTCCCAGGGCATGTATGGGGACAATTAAAAGTGGTTTATGCTCCTGTTTTGCTATAGTAAATGTAATTGAGCTATATTATTAAAGACCCTTGAAGCACTTTCACAAACTGCAAATTGAGCAACTCAATACCTCACCTAGGGGAAACTGAGAATATGTTCCTAGGACAACCATAGAATCTGTCTTCAAAACAACTAGGTCTCACAAATAGCAGGCTGAAACACACTACCAGGGTTCAATTATAACACTCTTCCTAGATTCCAAACATAGGAAATACTGGACTTTTTACAGATCATGGACTTCGGTGCAGTGGTTCTCCCCCTCATCCTGTGGCTCAGGGGTTCCTACATTCTGCAAGCTTTCCTGTGCACACACAGCTCCAACCACTGCAAACGATTCTTTTTCCTTCAGCCTCCCACTTTTCATGTAATTGCTCGGTAAATTTTCCTTAACATACATGTTATGCAAACTCTAAACTTTGCTGCCTCTCTAGCTTACAGTAACTCTTTACAAGAGATTCCAGTTCACTAACTACTCTTAAATAGCAAAGATAAGGGACATACAAAAGAGTCTACATACTCGCATTATCCAAATAATTTCTTACCTGAGTGGGATCCAGGAGAACCAAATCACAGCTTTTAGGTAAATGTTTGTGAAGAAATGTTTCCCCCAAAGAGTGATTACTGAAGGTCAATCTGCAGGATTCCAGATCAACAGAAATTACACGCCCCAGAAAGGGGCCAACTTTTTGTCTTTAAGGTGTACGAGATCATCAGTTGCCAAGTGCTTGGGGGAACTTGTGTAGATCATATCTGAACTAGACAATACTAATGTTTTAATAATTACAGAACTTTAATCCATGAAGCTGATAAATCTAAACCAGTGCACCTGCAGAGCTGTAAGGTTCAGATGCCATACCCTTCTTTAAGGAGTAGAACACGCAGAGACTTGTGCTTCTTTAAGCAACACCACAGACGGTGTTGTTAACAATAAGCCCTACCCAAACTTAATAAAAGCAATCATAACAAGATCTAAAGCATGAAACTACCTGAAGGATTAAAATGGAGATCTTACAAGACCAAGAGCATTAGGCTCTTTCGTAAGCAAGACAACATAGTTGCTATTAAGATCCATCATGTCCAAAGTCTGATTTTGCAGCAACTCCAAACAATTAAAAAAAATCTTATTATGTCATAAGAGATAAATCTAATTCTTTGACACAGACATTCTCCATGAGTTTGGGCAGAGTAACATGGCATCTCAGTTCCACATCCACACAGCAGGGACAACAGAACTACCCTGCCTGAGAGAGGTGCCAGAGACTGAGTGTATCCTCCGTTATGAAGCTCTGACAGATAACGCCAAAAACTGAAACAACAGAAAGCCAAGAAGAAGAGAACAATGAATCATCATCTTTATAATAAAAAGCAGAAAGAGCAATATACCAACTGCCTAACCATAATTGGACCTGAACAACTATGAGGCTCTAAAAAAATACCAAATCCTACTCTAAGAAATGGGATGAAACCCCTTCAGCTTAAGACACTTCTACAACTTCGGTCTAAATTTCCATCACAAACTGCAGCGAACAAACCTATACTGCTGGAGAGATGAAATGGAGGTTTCATTAGATTTTCCCTCATCTCTATCTGTATTTAATTCCATAAAATCTCTCAGGATTATTGTTATGTTACACACCAACCACACAAAGGTGTTTCAAGAATAACTGATATATCTGCATAGCACTTTGCATTCTCAAAGTACTATATGAGTGTGAAATATTAATAATGAATTGCAGAAGAAAGCTTAATTCTACTTTCCACCCAAGGAATTAGTATGTGAATTTTAAAAAGCATGTGGACCCACTGAAAATAGAATACACATTTTAGAAGTTAAGGAGGAGATGCTAAATGACAAAAATCAAAATGTTTCCATAATCATTGCATTTTTCTCCTAGGAAAGTACAATTCTAGTGGAAGAATCCTGTTTTCACCACAGTTCTGGTTTTTACGCTCTCTTTTCCAGCTGACTTGACTGAAGTGCAGACCATTAATATCTAAAGTACCTTGTTTTGATTACACTGGCCTTTGCTGGTACCAATCTAGTTAAGGTAGCACCAAGAATTTCCAGCATAAAACACATTTACAGGTTTATAACTTGGCTCTAAAAATTCTACTCCAAAAAGACAGTGGGAGGCAGAAAGGCTCAGATGAGCGCATTATATTACATATCCTATGTGATGCATACTTGCTTATAATGGTATACGAAGGGGAGGGATTAGCTTTAACCCTGAATTACCATGTTTCACAAGCTACGTAAAATGATTGCTTTTAACCTCCCTGTTTACCTAATCAAAATAATGTTTTATAAGTGTTTCAGCTAATTAAAAGCTTAATTTGCCCAATTTCAGAGTTTGGCTTAAATCGTAGAAAGTGTCAATATAATACAGGAATTGGAATGTCATTTCTATTGATCATATTTAAACACTCTCCCTCCCTTCCTCCCCTCAGAAGCCAATTGCAGCTTGTCCTCAAAGGGTCAGCATCCAGGTGATTGGCCATTGCAGCCTGCACACAGCACAAGGCTGCTCTTCAAAGTAAGGCTTAAATGAAGATCAAGGCTGAATAAATTAACTGTAGATGTTTGCCTTGTTGTAAAAGATAAACTCACAGGAAACAGCTACAGTAAAGAGAGCTTTGCAGGTTACTTAAAATGCTGTTCTTAAAGCAACATGTATTTTGGCCATTGGTATTGTATTTCTTCTAGCCCACCTAGGAACACAACACAGCTCTCCACTGCAGCACAGCAACATTAAATATAAAAACCTGCCGTTAAAGGGCAGAGGGTAATGGCATCAGTGTGGGCGACCCGTGCTCAGGTAGTGTTCAACTATTATCTCCAGTTTAAGTAGGCTGAAAATACACAAATCCAGCCAGCACCATTTTTAGATAAAATTGTCAGTTTTATGGATATTTATAGTATGTGTCCAGCCTTGCAGAACTCCATCTTCCTCCACCTCATCTGTAATATAAACTGCTTTTAGTCCACATTAATACAATGTGTTACTGAGATACTTCTCACAATCTGTATAAGCCAGGCAGATCAATACTCAACTATGTCAAGGAAAAAAAATCATTACATTAGGATCCTATTAAAAAACACAGACACTAGGAGGATAAACCTGATGCATAGACACCATTCTGTCTGTATGCATATGTAGATTACTGCTTTTAAATACATTGAAAGTGGGTTTCTTTCCAATATATGGTTTTAAAGTATCCTACAGGTAGGACCTTTGGTATATATCCTATACCATATCAGTCTTGCCTCAAAAAAATTTAACCTCTCTGCTTCTCATAAGAGCTCTTTCTTTTGATCAAAAGTTTCCACCCTTTGTATCAACTCCCTTACCCATATACTTCCTGTGGTGAAATCACAGCACTGAAATTGGAACAGCAAAGCTATTTCTGTGACAGCATCTGCTGATGACACAAGCTCAGGTTTACAACTTTTCCTTAGATCAAGGAGGAGTAGGAAGATTTAAGATAAAGACTTTTGAACTAATAACAGTAAACTAAAAATCAAAAGGAAAGTAGCCACATGGAAAATTATTTTTTTAAAAGTTTAAGTTCTACTATTTGAGGTTGCCTAATGTGAAAGTCTCCTTGGAAAATTCACTAACTGAGCATTTTTTAATTTTTTCCCCTCAGTATTTTTCAGAGTCAAAAAGCATATATCCCACCTGCATCAGAGCATTGGTAATACAACACAGCAAGAACAGATGCAGGTCTGTTTGCCTCAGAAGTAAAACAGAACAGCCACACAATCCTCTTCCTATTGTTCTCCCAACCTACCACATAAGAAACAGAAACTGATGCCATGCCCTGCAGGTCAACAAACGAGCTCCATGAGACGATAATTGCAGAGTTGAGATTCCTCTGAGACACCTTGCCACCACCTCAGCAAAGCTTAAATCAAGAAAACATCAGCTTGAGTGTTGCCACTGACCTTCATTAGTGTGGACTTGGGGAAAGAGAGAGATGGTCTCCCGAAGAGAAGCTCCAAAGCACACTTCACCTTTGCAACACATCACTTACCCAAAGAAATGGTTTGCAAATATAATACAGGACTCAATGCCCATCCTCTTACAGGTGTTTAAGCTTTTCTCAGTTTCACGGAAGACAATGTAAGTTGACAGTAGTAAGCAACTTGCACAAACAAGTTACTACTGACTACTTGTAAGATATGGAGAAAAGACTGGAGAGCACTTGCAATGAAACTTGTGTTTTTAAAGGGTTTTGCTGCTGTAGTTTTTAACTCTGTCCCACTCCACTCAAGTGACTTGGCTCTTTGTTTCTGCTGGGCTCACGGTACTATAGATCCCTTCACCACCATGTTTCATCATTTCACAACTCCAGTTGCCACGACAACAGGATGCAGCTTATCTGCTGTTTTCATATTTCCAGTTTTTGTTGCCATAACAACACAATCATTCTTGCTTTCTACGAAACAAGCAACTTTAAGCCACATATTCTCAAGGACACAGGATTCATCATACATGTATCTTCATGAGATAAGAGATTTGTACAGGCAATTTGTAAATTAAGCTATTTTTTCTGAAGAGGGATTTTTCACTCACAAGTGAAAAGCTGACAGCAATTGCTAGAGGCAGACTGCTGAGACATCTAAAGCCTGGCCTTTAATAATAGCCAGAGTAATATAGCACTAGGCCACTTCCAAGTGGGGAGTCCCCACAGTGTCAGATCGTGTCAAACCGCACAATTGTTATGTGATGTAAGTGTCCATACTTGTTTCACCCAGGCAGATCTGAATTAGACGCTAGATGCAATTCTCTTGAGCTTTAACCCAGTGGCCTTCCCGTTATTACCAGCACCACCACCATGCAGCTTTGTGTTTGAAGGCCCATTTTAATTCTGTAATTCCAGCTGTTGTTGCAGATTAGTTTTCAGACTCTGACCCTTTTCACTTTCTGGTGATTGCATTTTGAACTTTCATTTACAGGAAGTGCACATTCATAAGACTGGTGAGAAAATGTTATACAAACACAGCATGCAAAAACACAAAATAGTGATGGCTATGAGGGGTATCAGCTAACATGGCACCATAACTTCATTACACCCTCAGTTATGTACTTCACTAATGAGACAAGCACGGGTGTCCAACACGGTCCCTCACATGAGATGAATAACAATAATACAGTCCAACCTGCTTTAGCCATGCTTGGTATCCAGAAGATATAAGTTGGAATCCATCTTTTGGCATGTGTATTCGGGGCTAGGAGAGAATAGACATAAAGAGAGACCTCCTTTTACACTGGGACCTAGCTAACCTAAATCTAAATTCTGGAGTATTTTAAACAATGCAGATTTTTTTAAGCCACATATGAAGGTTTAGTCCCCAGATTAATTCTTGTTTACTCCTCTGATATCAGGTGCTTTGAGAACACTTTTCTAATACAGCCAACACAATTTTTACAATTTCCGCCGTTTTACACGTCGACTCAGTACATTTCCTTTATTTCTTTAAAATTTCCACACAAATGCACTTGGATAAGCACAGCCTCTGTGGTGGGTGTAGTAGCACAGATTAATGGTCATGAATGATTTTGCTACCATATAAAGCTAAAGGGTGTCAAAACAGCAGCAGCCAAGCTATGAGAGTGTTTTTACAGTCACCATCCTCAACACAGTCAGACCAGACATTGGACAACACAAAAAGATTAAGGAAAATCCCTGAAGAGGTGCAACCTTAATACTAGGGTAATAGGAATCTATATCCATACACAGCCATAAATTATGCCTCAAACTGCCAGAGAAATGCTACCTGGCATGACATTCATTTGCAGTTTGAAGATATTCTCACAATCAAGTGGATTCAACATTCTTCCACGCCCCCCACGCTCCAAAAAAGGAAAAAAAAAAAAAGAAAAAAGGAGATGCTTAGAAATTAAAATCACATCTAAGCAACAGAACCAGACAGGACATCTGACAATATCAAGTCCAGAGACCTTTCTCACTCCTGGAAACTACTTCGCAACTCCTTCTTTTGTTCATTGTAGATCCCCTCCAAACCAGTAGATGTGTGCCCCCCACCAGACCTTCTGGAAGGCTGGAAACATCTTTCTCATTTTCAGAATAGTTCTGTTCAAGGTGGTTTATCCCCATTTTTGCTTGTGTCAGCACAATATTTAGTTCATAGGAACTGTGTCCACCTTGGTACTTGTAACACCAAAAAATACAATTGGTTGGAGAGGAAAAATGTGTCATCGCTGAACGACCAACCTTCACAGCTATGGTGGGGAGGTAGTCCAGCCCTGGAATTTGAAATTAAAGCAAGAACCAGAACAGGCTAAAATCTTGCCTCTAAAGAAAAGTACACATACAGGATTTTACAATATGCTTTGAACATTAGTTATTTTTGCTCCTCTCCTGTTTGAATCGAAATCCTCCTAAATCTTCCAAAGCAGTAGTAAGATTATGCCCTGGTGTCCTACTCAGTAATCTCAGTCAAACATGAATTTTAATAACCACCATTGTGCTGTTAAATTAAAGTCAAGTATATCTGGTTACTGCATTCACCTGCTGAGCTTGGACTTGCAATGCTTAACACATTAACAAACTATGTTTTAGGGGACTTCTCACACAGCCAGAAGCATCACGCTCCAAGACCTAATCCTTACTTCAGCACTAACTTCATGGGTGGTTACTCTCTCTACTACTGTAAAATGAGGACAACACTCATTTAACCCACCTCACAGGTTTGCTGAAAGGAACTGCTGACATTTCTACGTGCTTTGAAAATGGAAGAAACCATGAGGTGCTACATATCTAGCAAGAACACTACAGAAACCCACATTTTACTTCTGGCTCAAGTCTTTCAGTTGCTTTTTCAAAGTAGCACAGCTCAGTATACCTATCAAAGAAAAAAAAAAGCCTTCATAAACAAGCAGAAATAACGACCTTTTGAAATCATAGTGTCAGGAGTGAAGAGACCTGAATATCAGTCTTGGATCTGCCCAGGTTCACTCAACAAATTGTGAAAAATTACTTCATTTCTTTTTGTTTCTGACACCTAACCTACACATTAAAGGATAGTGAAGCTCTTAGAACCAGCAGGCTGCTTAACATTTATAAAGCCCACCAGTCCAGAGTAGTTAGAGTAATTGATTTAAAACATTGATTTAACCATTTAATTTTAAGACCTTGGTCCTGCAAATATGCAAGTGTATTAATAGATCTATTTGCCATCAACAGGATTACTCTCATGCAGAAGTGTCTCCAATATCAAAGATAACAATGTATTTCTATTTAGACAACTCTTACCAATGCAAGCTCTTTGACTTCAAAATAAAGTTCCTTGAGTATTAGCGATAAAAGTAATCAGGACTTTCAGCAGATTAGCAGGTACTGTAAACATTTATTTTTCAATGCTGACAAGTTACATATATAAATAGGAGAAACTAAGACCCATCCCTCAGCACCATACTTGCAAAATCCCCTCAGTGAAATATGTCTTCTCTGCATTTGACACACCCACCCTCATCTAAGAGGAAAACAAACTATACAGAAGAGAAACTAACTTCACCAGTACAAGGTATGTCATTACCTTCATACTGCTGCTTATACCATTAAAGTGGGATATTTGCACAAGTGAGCACTGATTCATTTCAAATACAAGCACTGACAGAAAAGCGTAATTTACTTAAAATTTCTGGAGCTCTCACTTACAAGCATTAATGCACACGGACTCACCACTGGCTAAACATCTACAACTAATCTCCTAAATTTTAAATTGTGGTGGTTCTCCTAGGCACATTGTGAACAACCCTAGGAATGTCTCCTTCAGCAACAACACGTAATTAAATAAGTACATCCGGTTAAAACTTCCCAAATTTCAGTATCCGAATCACAGCAGACATGCAACTACAAAATTACAGAAGAGGAACTCATACATGCTTGATAACTTAAAAAAAAAAAAAAAAAAAAAAAATTAAAAAAAAATTGCCCCTCGTCCCTCAGCCTTTAAAAGATCTGGGACATAGGCAAACGCCTTGTTTGAAAGCTGTACTATGTTATCAATCATCACTAAAATCTTCCATGATTATGATCCACTCAAGGCAATTCTATCAGCAATACAATTAATTGCCCAGCAAGATCTACTCAGTTTTGTATTTTCAAGAGTACACACCATTTATGCTCATGGCTCAATATCATTCACAAGCATAATATTTTCTCTTAGCATCTGTTCCAGCACTTTCCATGGCTAGGAGTCAGACTGCTAGGGTCATTTTCCTCTTTCAATAGCCACCTCAAAAAGTAAAAGCACTATAACCACTAACTTCTATCATGCTATTTTGTGAATATTTCACATTTTTATCTAGGTGAGTAACTAATTTGCAGTACAACCTTGACAACTTCCAAGACATTCACATTTATTATTGAGGACTTGCTTTAAAAATGAGCCTTCCGTCACCACAAATGGCCTATTCCGTAACCATCAGTGACTTATTCACAGTTCTGAAATGCAATTTTACCCTGTGTGAAATGCCTACCTTCTCTTAAGTTCTGTGGCCACCAAAAAGACTAATCATCTATATATTACCCATGTATTAAATTATATTATTATAAATATTGCAATTGTCTACAAACCCATGAGCCAGAATAGCTTATTTTGCTCATCTTTTTTCCTGCAGCCCGACTTTCTTCCTTCAGTAATCTACTTTTCCATTTTTAATCCATTTGATTTCTGCAGTTCCTAGCAAGGCCAAAAACAACAGAATGATTTTTGAGAACAAGTCAGTAATTTAAAATTCAGTGGTACCCTCTTCACTTCCCTACAAAGGCTGATTTTTAGAGGACATTTAATTACAGGCCTGAGTTCCTATTTTCTAAGCCTAAATACAACCCCTGAAGGCTTACAATATTTGAGTCACAGCTGGAGCTGTGGTTACTATACAGTTTAAATATCAGCCTCTTTACTGTGCAATTTGTTTTGAAAATCAAATCAGATGCCATGTCATAAACAAGCGCTAATTAAGTACTGAGCAGAAACTGAGCTTTTTTTGTGCGAGAAGGGTTCTTAAATATCTGCATCTTCACTTCCATAAGAAAGAATAAATATGTCAAGAGTGATAATTCTAAAAGGAAACCTACTATGGTACTTGCAAGGCAGTACTGCTGCTTCTCCATTTCATCTGCTTCCATGTAAGATGAAATGGGGGGGAAAATATAGTTGAGATCTGTATTAAATATATATGTACTAAAGACCTTATGAATCTGATCATATAACCTATGCTTCTTTTTTCCTCAGAGAGGAAATTTCACTCTGTGTTTCCATCACATACGATTTAAACAGGCAAGCTAAACCCATCTCTCTCTGTCACTGCAAAGGAACAGTGAAGCTACTCAGATTTTCATTCCTTTTAAGTTGTGATTTACACACAGTATTTGACAATAACATTGCATCATTAGATCTAACACCTTGTTTGATAAATATCGAGAACAAGAATAACGCATTTTAATACTCTTAAGGTTGCCTCTGAGTAACAATATTCATGACTCCATTAACTAACAGGCTCTCGACTGGCAGAATGAGATCTGTCAGTCACTGACATGGGAGGGCATGGCCAGCTGCACTGAAGATTGCCCAGTTGAAATGACTTCCACAGCAAAGGAAAATATCTCTTGTGGCCTAGAACTTGTTAATGAGTTTGTATGCATTACAGCAATTAACTGAATTCCTACTACATGGCCCAAGCAGATACCTTACTCCACTGCATAAAGCAGTACTAAAAATAAAGCAGTTAGATCTGCGGAGTCTAATTCAACAAAACCAAAGATAGGATTTCTAAATTTTTAATTATTATTAGGAGAGAAAACCATAAGCTGACAATATTTAAGCATGCTCTTTGTGAGATTTTGTAGAAGGAATGAGTAAAGACTGAGCTGGTTGACTATCAGATCTCACAGTTTGATACCAGCTCCTTCAGAAGGATGGGGCACTCCCGAACAGCGGGCTCTGACTCTGCAAATGGAACAAATACACCACAAGTGGTGAACACGGCTGCTCTAGTTCTTTAGCTAATTTGTTTAGAGTACATTGACCAGGATCTGCTCAAAAACAATTCCCACTGGAGAATGTCTATTTATATTCCTTGACAGATAAAAAGACAAGTTTTTATATCCTGTAAGAGCAGCAGCTACCTGGAGAACTACTTTGGTAACATGAAACACTGGGATACCTTCTTAAGGGCTCACAAGAATACTAAGCTACAGTACTCGAAACCAAATGGTGATCTGTGATAGCACTCCATTAATCTTTGGACAAAGTAATAGCAAGCTCTGCAAACGTGCTTGCTATAGCAGTGTAAAGAGATTCTCTTCATGCCCATAAGCAAAAACATGCTTGATTTCACAACCATTTGACGTTTTCAGTCTGAAATTCAAATCCTATATTCAGCCTCCTTCGGGACTGCAAGATCTGTGGTGAAGAAAAGAGAAGCTACATTTCTCATGTTACTGTCTGAACTAGTGCCAGGTAAATATCCAACAAGAACAGTAGCATTCACAGTGAACACATTATATATAAAACAGAAGCTGGAAGCTTTTGTCTAGAGATAATAAAACAAAGCTGATGCCTTTTAAGTATCTTGTCTCTTTTTCTTCAGTCCATAGAAAAGTCAGAAAGCTCATCTGGATTCCAATTTTTCACTGAGACTCAGAGCATCAGGAATAAAAAATTCTGTACTTGAGAAAAAAATATTGCCAAGGTGAACAAAATTAATAAGTCTGGAAAACTACAACCTCCATAATGAGCAAAAGAACCTATAGTGATAATTTTCACCTTCCTGATCTGCCGAATTTTAGGTAGTAGACAAAAAAGCATGCAGAAGAGATGGATTAGAGGTCTGTGCCAACTATCCCAGAAGGAAATCTGTGGTTCACAAATTAAGTAGACAAATTTGTGAGAGGAACACTGTTTTTTTTCTAAAGAAATGCAAATGCTTTCAAGAGCAGACTCGAGCACTCAAGCCAAACATTTTCCTGTGCAATAAAATAACCAAAAAACTTATTTTTTGGAGGAATGGCCATTCTACCCCCATCCATTTAGCTTACAAAGCACTGTGCTACAATTGCAATGTGGAACCTATTCACTCATCATAAGTAACTTGGAATCCATAACTAATTGCCCTGAGTACTTACCAAGACATATTAAATTTCCTTTCCTGATCGAAATGCCCTGTACTGAGTTCAGCTCTACAACAGTTCTCAACATCTTGAGACCGGCACAGATGTAAATGCTCCTTTGCTTGGTTTGACTAGAGGAAACTCCTCTTTAGAGCAAGAAGTACCAAAGAAGTCTGCTGTCTTGGAGGACTACGATGCAAGAATCAAGCAGGGGCAACAGAAGCAGCTGAAGATACCTAACAGGCAGCCTCTGGCAGCACCCTCATGCAGAACAAGTAGCTGTAAGACAACTAGCCACAACAAGTCTAAAACACTGCAGAATTGACTGGCCAACCTTTAAAAAAATAAATAAAATTAAATTTAAAAAATAAAAACAAAACCAAAACAAAACAAAAAAAACCAACACACAATGAACAACTACAAAACAACAAACCACAGCCACACCACACAGACAGTATGTCCTGTCTGCCACGAAAGGAAATCTACTGAGGCCTGAGTACTGATAACTATCGCCAAAATGAAGCAGTCACCATGGGAGGCCTAAGTAAATCTACTCCCAATTTAGAACAAATTAGAATTAGTGCTAGACTAACCCAATCTTCTTCTTTAAGAAGATCACTGAAGTCCAGACAAATTAGAAGTAGTTAAGCATTTGATAGACGACATGTAGGAAGTTACTAGTTAAAATGGAGAGGATTAGGACTAATACCAGAGTTGTAAGGAGGATAAGAAACTAAAAAGAGTAGATGACCAAGGGTTATTTTGAAAAGGGAACCCTCAAGCTATACAGAGATTGATCTTTATTGAAATCCATCATTAATATTGAAATTAATGATAAAATATTCTCATTAATGGCTAAAGAACCACAAGAATTATCAATATACTAATGAAATTGGCTAAAGACAAAGTTAAGAGACATCATAAATACATAGGGTACAGCGTCTTGAAGACCTGGGTAACAGAATGTACATAAATTAAAAAGTAACAATATTTCGATATAAACTAGGGACCCAGTAACTGAGAAGAGCGAAAGACATCCTGGGATATATTACTCATTAGATAATGATGGTTCACCAATAAGATGCAGCCATGAAGATGGCAAATGCTACTATAGGATATTGTATAAATTGAAAAATTCCCAGAAGAGAGAAATTAGGATTATTGCTTTTGTACAAGGAACAAATAAAACTTTTCCTGAAATATTCTGTATAGCTCTGGTCACCCATGTTCCAGTGAGGTTAATCAAACTCCACAGCTGTTTAAAAAGGTCTGCTAAGATGATCACGAGTTATAGGAAACTTCATATGATGGAAAGAAAAGAAGAGGGGGGAAAAAAAAAAAAAAGCTTGTTTTAGCCTGACCAGATTGAGCTCAGAGGAAAATACAATTGCTCTCCACGAATACATGGAGATGAACACAGGAGAGTAAGAAGAGCTGTTTAAGCTTAAGGACAACATTGGCACAAGAACAAATGAGAATGAATTAGCCATGAATGAAGTCAAGCTGGAAAATAAGAATGAGCATTCTAGCTTTCAATGTAGTTAAATTTGGAATGGCTCTACAATGGTGTAGTAAAGAAAATTCCACTCACTTAAGAACTGCTTTGAGTAGCTCGCAAAAGGGACTAGAGAGCACACTGTCTGCCAATATCAGACTTGAGCCCACGCTCCACAGGACCTGTTCCAATCCCATGTGGAAATGTTTCCTCTCACTGATGGGTTCTGTACTGTTTCGACTCTACATAAAGTATTAGTTTAAGATCAGTGAGACAAGGATTTATAGGAATATCTTGTCAGTAAAAAACTTTCAGGACACTTATGCTTGTTTATAAACAACAGTTGTGACAAAGTACAAGAGCACACACTTCACTGGAGTCATCCCAGTCAAAAGGAGGGGAAAAAAAAAAGGGAAAAAGTTACAAAATTAAAGTGAAGAGGGAATGAAGATTTTCAAACCTATTAGCAATAGCAAACACCTTCTGTCACATCTGAAGATAGTGTTAACATTGTCTGGATTTCTTCAGAAAACTTGAGATGCTTCCAAGACCCATCTCCTAAAACAAGATCGATCCATCGTTTCTTGAGACTACACCCACTTCTCATTGCTCTAATTTGCAGGAGATGAATGATAGCTGGCTGCATTTCTCAATCCAGTTGAGAGCTTTGGCATTTAAGCAGGAAGGGCACTGAGCAGACCCAATGAACCCACCCCTGGAGAACCGCAGCATCTTCCTAACAGACAGAATTCAAGGCCAAGTATCCCTAAACTAAAAGCAGCTCCCACATAAACTGCCCCATTCTCCATCTCTCTGACAATAAACTACAAATGATGTGCATAGAGAAGGAGAGTGACTATATTATATGACAGACTTCCATGCTAGACAATTTTTCTCTGAAACAATTATACTGTTTTGGTTACTGTATGAGCAAGCCTGGAAACATTTTCTTTTCTAGTCAGAATGCAGTCTAGCCCTGCTTTATATCTAAGCAAAGACAACCATCACCTTTCTCCCGTGTATTTAATCCATCCTCCCCTATTTGAAAAAAAAAAAACCATAACCTGTAAGAATAATTATGTCCTTAGCTGGAAACATCAAGTAAGAGGACTCCTACAAACTGAAAGAATTCACATGTAGGCACAAAGCCAGTTGATGGAAAAACCACATTGGAGTTTTGCCCGAGCTGGTATCTCCCCAACTCCCTTTCTTTCGATCTGTTTTGCTCCAGGTGCTTCCAAAGAAGGTGGGCTATCTAGACTAGAGGTGTAAGTACACTTATTACTGTTCTGATGACACACAAATGCACTTAAGAACAACTTCTTAATTCCTTCATAGTTATGTCCCTGCACCTTTTCCCTTCTTAACATGGGACGAAGGAAGTTAAGCCAGCACCCAGGCTCTTTGCTTCTGCTAATCCAAACTGGATACGCCAGTGGATTCTGCCAAGAGGTTCCATGGCTCCTGCTCACAGACTGTAAACACTTCTATCCTTCCTTCAAGAAGACTGGAAAGACCCCTTGCTGAGCTTTCCCATTGTTCCTCATTCTCTCCTTCCTGCTGCTCTCATCAAGATGAATGCACATACCCTGTTCCAGCAGTAGGGGGAAGGAAAATTAAATCAGATGTTTCTCAATTCTTTGTACAGAAGGGGACTAGAAGCAGCTAGAGAAAGCAGAATTATGATCAATCTTTTGTTTCCAAGCAAAATCACTGTGGAAGAGTGAAATAATTTTAAACTGGAAGTCTTCATTGCCACTTGCCAAACCTTGTGCCACCACTGCTAACAAATTTGGCTGTGCACATACACCTGCAAGCAGGCTGAGCACCCATTGGTTAATGGAAGCACAGAACTTGCAGATGAAAGAGAAAAAAAGAATTTTAATGCAGTTTTTAGCAATACTTGTCATTGTTTCAGCATTGCTATTTAGTAAATAGGACCGATTTCTCTCTCAGTAGGGGATGATATTTTAATGATGTCCCATGTACTTCCCAGAAGAAAGACAAGCCTCATGAGGCAGATTAAAACTAAGACTGTTCAGATCCCATTAAAAACAGACAGTTTCAAGCCATTTTTTTAAATTAATTTTGTTTAATGATAAAATGTGCTATCTTAACAGGTGGCTAGCCAATTGTAAAATTAACCAAAACATAGTCAGAAGCACAAGGTTAGCTATTAGAAGAACTGGTTTCTTTTTGTTCTGTTTTCTATTATCAGTATACCATATGACCCTTCACAAACTCCTCTGGCCCACAACCTCAGGCAAATTTCTGAGCTTCACCTTTCTCCTTCTGCAAAGCAGGGGTAGCATTTGTCCAACACCAGTTCCTCAAGACCTCAGATAAAGAGACATTAGGAAGTATTGTTGTTTAATAAGCAGGGACATACTTCACGCAACTCCTAGGATATTTATTTTCAACAGTTTCTGTGGATCAAGAAGTTTTCCTCAGCACTAATCAGCATCCTGTCAAAAAAATAGCTTAATGTTTGATTGCTTATTAACTAATTTGAGCACTTACTATTTAGCTGCAGCCACTGGACTCTGCTCTGCTACAACTCATTTTCAGCTTCCACAGCTACACACAGATTGCATTCAGCCCTTTGTGCAAAATCACTTAAAATATATTAATACTACATCTTGTTCAGCATCTCCTGAATTGTAAGAAGGAGGAAATGAGGAAGATTGAAAAAATATTGAGAATTATAAACACTAGTTAAGTTTGCCACTGAGAATGGTTAAATAATACACAAATCTCATCAGCACACATGGAGGTTAGAGATGACACAATATAAGCAGACAAGGAAGTAAGGAAAGTTTATTCCAACTGCATTGATGAATTTAGCATGAAAATTTTTATAGAGCAAAATCAAGTTCCTCAGTTTGCTGGTTTTGCTTCTCTTAACATGATCCGGCCATTTATAACCCTAAATACTGTTGCAGCAGTCACTGAGAAAATGACACAAAACGTATCTCTACAGATTAAAAGAGTCAGCAGAATCCCTTCACTCAATTCTTAATGAAAGTTCATAATTTCCAGGTATAAATTACTCTCCTTGTAATAGAAAATAAGTACTTTTCATTACCAAGTTTTATGACACAAACAACCAGTACAGTAAAATTCAAAGAAAACAAAACAGTGGATGAACATATTTACTTCACAAGCGTATCCAGTCAACATTTGTACATCAGGAAATACTTTCTGATCCTCACTTTAAATGTTTTTAGAGCGTGAAGTGAATTTTAAATGAGACCAGACCATGAAGTTTCTTCTGCCGTTTGACTTCTAGTCTCAAGCTATTCTTTCTCCTACCTCAGTAGCTCCTAACACTGAAAATAAACAACAAAACAACGTAAATTTACATCTTCATCTCATTTATGGCCCAGATATCAAAGCTTGGTTGGCCACTGGAAATGCTCCAAGGATCCCCATTTCATTTTTTATTCACTAGGCACCTCTTAAGAGGTGATCTCTGAACACAGTACATTCCTACCTTACATCTAGAGATAATACACAGCTACAGAACAATTTTACCTTATTCCTCTGAAATCTTCATTGTCTATTTCTAGATCACACACCACCACAGAATGTTGAGGCCATTGCACACCTTGCGTCTTTCAAGGATTATTTAGGAAACCCTTTGCCTAACCAAACTTTGTGGTTAGACCAGTCTGCTTTATCTTACTAATGAGAATGATAATTTAGTACCAAATACCTGTGAGGAATTATAGCTCTGCTGACTGGCAAATAATTTGCCAAGGCAGATTAGTTTAGCTGCATAAAATAAATATCCACCTGCACATACTAGCACTAATCAGGGCGTGAAATTAAACTTTTTATTCAGTGGGAAATAACTGCTGCAAGGTGGCGATTTAGTCTGGGAAGCAAATATTAAGGTCAGCCTATTCTCTCTGATGTTTATAGTATATATTACAGTGTGGAGAGCAAGATGCAACAAATTCTGCTTTTTAAGTCTATGAAAACAAATACTTCATTGATACAATAGCAAATTTGCCATTTGCTTTTCTAATTGCATACGTTTAATGGAGCAAAGTGGCTGAAATGAAACATGACCAGAGAAGCGAGGGTGAAGTTTCTGAAGTACCAAAGGCCTGCACCAAGTGCAGAAAAACCTACAGCACAAAGTTTAGAGTAGAAGAGAATAAATCAGCATTTTATTTACAATACAGCAGTCCCAACAAAAAATCCTCAAACTAAGAGGATCTTATTCAGTTCTATTGGAAAAAATTACTAAGCATATGTTTAATATTCAAGCAGGATTTGCAACTCTGCATTTAGGAGGCAACTCTCTGCTATCCCAGCTGTTTTACGAATATATTTTCACTGCTTTCATGTCATCCTTGCTTTGGATACCCAGGATTCTCTGCTACCACCACACAAATATGTTACCAGGAAGACTTATAAAGTTCTCAGTGCAGAGTTTTATAACAATAGCCAACAAGTCCTAGGTCTTAAAAATCCCAGTCCTACTGACACTATAAATTATACAGGTTCAGTGCAAACCAAACCTCTTCTAAAGTATCAGCTTTTGTCCATCTGTTCCATATACACACACACACGAAGGAGAAAAAAAAAAAATATTCCAAGTCTATTACTCTTCAGCCTCTATTTATACTGACTATATTACCTTCCAGTTATGTTAAAGGTCCCACAAACAGGAGAACAGAAAAATTAAGGAACTACAAGGTTTGATCTCATTAGGAAAAAAACAAACAAAACCCATCACACACAGATGCATCTTAAAATACAACCGAAAGGTTTTTGTTGTTCTCCTGTGAAACTGGAAGGCTATCAGGATCTCCTAGAATCACGTCATCCAAAAAGAAACAGAAAACAGTAATTTGACAGTAAAATGGAAAAAAGACACTCATGAAGAATGCTAGTATCGACATCTCCCTATTCACAAGCCAGGAAATTAAATGAAGCACTGCAAATTGATTCATTCAGAAAAACTGAAAAAATGAAACTTCATTAAATTTCAAGCTATTGTCTCCCAAACCATCCTAGACAGGATCCCAAACTGGTCAGGTACAGCTTCAAGCACTGCTAATTAAACACAACTGAAGTTGTCACTAGTCCATTCAAGAAAACAGATGTTGCTTCATAGAGCTTTGATATTTTTCTTAAATACCTTTCAAAATGAGGAACAAAAAATATGAACTCTTATAAAAAGGGCTTTATTGTATTTTTATAGCATATTACATACCTTGTAACAATCATTCTGTTAAGTGTGAATGTCAGTTTTATTTTCTGTCCCTTTTTTCCTGGCTATTTACAAGCTTTGTAAGAATCGTTCCTTAATTAAGTCTAAACATAGTCTTATATAAATGGATTCCTGGAATTAAAAACGTTCAGACTTAAGAAATGATTGTTACAGAGACTGTAACAGGCCGTAAAAAAGAATGCCACTTTAAACAAAGATTTCTCATTTTAATTAAAAAGATAATCATCAGAACATTCGTACACTTAACAGAACCATTTGAAGCTACTTTGAAAAAATATCTCCTATTCTATGCAGGCATATGTAGTTTACTTTATATGACATTTAATCAAAGTCTCAGATGAGCCTATTGCACTCATACTTTAAATACTGTATCTACAGTTTTAAACACTTTATTCAAATATGAAAGTTACTTATTGAGCACCTTATTTCTAGTACTTTTCGAAATGGTTATGACAACAGAAATCACATATTCTTGAAGGCGAAAAAAACAGCTGTGTAAATCAAGGGATTTTGGAAGGGGTTTTTGTGTGAGGTTTTTTTTTAAACTAATGGGCACATTTGCCTCTCATTTTAGCTTGTGCATCAGTCACTTACACATCTTACTTTATGAAGAGTGTTGTTTTATCTGCGGTATTGTAGAAACATGGAAAAGGGCTGAGGTGAACCGAGACAAGTTCCACTCTAGTAAATCCTTGGTGTAGCTGCAGAACACTGGACTATATAATTTACAAGATCATATTTTAAATCTGTGAACTGGCTTTCATCAAAAAAAAAAAAAAAAAAGCTTTGAAAGATGACATGTAGAATACACAGTAGAAAACACTCATTCACCAGCAAAAACAGTCTTCCCTGGTGAGCAGTTGCTTTGTATTGCATAATGTTAATACACAGCAATTTAATACCAGAAATTAGGCCTTCTTAAAATGTAGAGGTAAATTGAGTAGGCAAATCAAGTTAAATAAATTACTTAAACCTTAAAGTATTAGATTATACATATTGTAACTGACCATGGACAACTAGGAAACCTGCAGCAGATATCAGCTAAATGTAATATTGTTTCATTGGCAAGTAATCAAGCCAACACCAGCCAGTAAAAAGGCAGCCACCTTCTACTCCCATCAAAAAGTTGCATAGATATGAGCATGCAGGGGAAGGAAAAAAAAAACACAACACCACACCCACACAAAACCACAACCAACAACAACAAAAAATGAAAAACAGTCTAGTTTGTCTTTCGAAGCATCAAATAGAGATACTTTAAAGCAAGACCATTTCATTCATAATATTAGCATTGGATGAAGTCTCCATATGACACTTTTCTATTAAAGTTAGGCATCAAAATAGCCTGGTACCTTGTGACTCAAGAGAGCTGCTCAAAGTCAATGCCAAAAATTAAGTACCAATATTTTTAAGTGGAAAAAGTATTATTTTCTAGAGAAGCACAAAAATTCTAACACCTACAGGGCTGCTTTTCAACATTAAATGAAACCTACCACAAATCCATACCAAAAAACAAACTACCAAAAGACGAAGAGGTAACACATCTCACGGATTTCAGTATTTACCTACTCTTAGGGAAACTAAGGGAAACTCTTAGGGAAAATCAATAACTAATGGCAAAGCCCACCTCGACCCAAATTGTGAGCCATCTAGTAAGGAAGATGTACATGAAGCGTATCACACACTTGGATGAACAAGATAATACACTGTGAATGATTTAGCATTAGTCGAGAGGATACATGAGCTGATCTGCTACCTCTGTGTAGATAATTGTACCAATGCCATTGCTGCAGTTCCCAGGCACTTTCTGAGTGCTAAAAGGCAGAAACAAGATGCTTCCTAGGAGGGCCAAGCTGCTATTTGCAACTGCTACCTCATGTACCAAAGCAACCGAGCTGTGCTACACCTCCACGAACACCAAAAGACCCCACCATGCCCAATGAAAACTTTACTTCATCAGCATAATTAGAGCAAGAGTTATGTTCTAGATAGATGTGCACTAAAGCAAAAGCCTGAGATGTGTTAAACAAAAGCTCTCTCCACTCTCCGCTCAACCTGTAAGCAAACATACCCTGAAAAGTTCAGATGGGACAAAGGGAAGCCACATCTTTCACTGCACTTTTTACAAGCATTTTGCATGCAAGAGGCATTTTAATAAAACATTGAGGAACTTGGTTTAGCTTTTAGTTCTCAGCGCAGCCTGATCTTAATAATTCCTCCCTTTATCTGGTGCATCTCAGATGCATCTCCTGTAAGAGCAGTGCGCTCTCATGCTGAGGTCTCTCCCTACTGCCAGGGAACTTTACTGTTCGAGTGGAACACAGCCAGCTGTGAGATGGACAGAGATCCCCTCCAGTCCCAGGCCCAATCCTATTCAAGACCTCAAACACCTGGACTAAGCCCTTGGATGGGAATCTTAGTAAAAGGGGTGAAAAAAAGCAGCAAATGAGAAGCCAGTGTAGCATGTTCACAGTGTTGTTTGGCAGAAGACAAAGACATTTCAGTAGAAACTTTTCAGGACATTAAACCCACTATCTAGAACCAGGTTGTAATTACCAAGTTTGGGCAAACACAAGTGCAACAGGATCTGGGACACTCCTTTGGACAATCACATAGCAAAAAGGGTAGTTTATTATGACTAATTGCTACCTTGGCTATTTAGGTATCCATAGCATTTTCCCACTTCACTGAGCTGAGACTCTATAAATCTGACAAACTTGGAGACTACTAGCAAAAGGGTCAAAAAGTCTCAAGAGAAACAAGTTCTACAAGACTGAAAAACAGAAGCCAAACAAGTGTTTTGAACCTCAGTTAAAAATTAAAATTTGCAACTAGCATTTCCTCAATTTCATTTTGGGCCTATGTTCTGAAGGTTTAATAGAATTGCTTCTTGATGAGCTTAGACTTAATTCTGTACCACTGGAAGCACTAATCCAAAACAAAGTTTTAGCCAATGTTGCCAGTCATTTCAATGATATCCTTAGAGAAAGAACAGTTTTGGACACCCAAAATCTACATTCAATGCAGTTGGCACCAGTTTGCTTTCATTTCTAAATCTTATGCTTCTGGCCAAAACACTTAGAAATATCAACAAATGAAGCAAGAGTAAACTACAGTTTAAGTGCACCGTGCCCCAAATCTAAGTAAACTAGCCACATTTGGAGAGTATCTTGGATGCAAGTACCCCCACAAGGCTGCTTTCCATGTCAAAGGCCAACTCACAAACCTAAACAATGTAAGTGCTCTGCATATGCACTATCAATGAGATGCTGCTGCAGCAGCAGGTGAAAGATTTAAGTGTCAGTATTTACAGCTCTCATGGACGAATAGAAGGAAAAACAAAATAAAATTGTAGAGAGAAGGTGTGCAGTTAGAGAAGGATAGTCTAAGGTGTACACATCAAGAGAAATACACAAGAATTACATGTGCAAGCCCTCCCGGTGCCTGTAGGCCCCTCTGCCAGTTCCTGCCTCACTCGAGTTTAACTTCTCCCGTTCCCAGGTGGCATCTGCAGCACTCTACACCCCCACCATCAGAACGAGACTTTTCCATAGATCTGGGGGCCCCCCTTCCCAGCCCCCGCCCCGCACCCCACGGCGCCCCTGGGGCCCCGCTCACCGCCCTCTCCCCCGCCCGCAGGACGAACTGCCCCCCACCAGCCCACCACGCCCGAGCGGCCTGGCCTCCCGCCCGGGGTCCCCCTCCCCACCGCCCCCAGCCCCTCCTCATCCCTCGCCCCTCCCCCCGCCTGCCCTCCACACACACAGGTGCCCACGCCCGCCACCACAAACCGCTGCGGCCCCTCACCATGAACTTGAGGGCCTTCTCCTGCAGCACGGCCTCGGCCGGGTCCATAGCGCTGCGCCGGCGCCGAGGCCGCTCCTCCTCTCAGTGCCAGGCCGCAGCCAGCGCACACAGGAACCTGCGCTGCCCCGCGGCCCCCCTCCACCTCGCCCCGCTGCCCGCACAGCGCATGCGCCGCCCGCAGGCCCACGGGAAATGGAGTCCCCGGCCGCGCCACCGGCAAGGGCCCGGCCTGCGGGTCAGAACTACAAAGCCCAAAAGGCCTCGGGGCCCGGGGCACGCCGGGAGCCGGCGGGCGCATGCGCTATCCGTGGGCGAGGGGGCCGATGGGAGTTGTAGTAGCGTGGAGCTGTGCCGGTGTAAGCTGAGGGCAGGGGGGTTATTCCTGCTCGGGCGGGAAGCCCCGCGCCGCAGGGGCCAAGGGGGCCGTTTCCAGCCCCAGGCCTTGCCTGGCGAGACACAAGGCTGGCTCCCAAGTCACAGCCAGCGCTTTTTCCCATTAGCAGCTCGCATGCGGCTGATGGCAGGGCCCCCAGGGCGCCGGGCAGCAGGTTTCCCGCGCTGGACTCCTCTCCCAGGGCGCCTGCAAGAGCTCTGCTGCTCCCGTGCTTTGCGCCGGTTGCACTTCCACACTTGTGCACCGTCCATTTTCAATACAATTGTTGCTGGTTTAAATGCAGCCCTAAACACCGTCTAACAAAATCCCGCGCGCTGGCGTACCCCTGCGTGCGCAGAACAAGTATGAAGATACACTTGGCGACTTTCTTCCAGAAAGTCAGTCTGAAGGGGCCATTGCTGCTCCTTGGCAGGAGATACGAAATGGGGAAACTTGCATCACTGGAATGGGTCAAGTAGACTTACACCATTCCCAAGGAATGTTTGTTCAAAGCAGTCCCTTAAAGAAAACTCCCCGCACAAACAGCTTCCTGTGGCGTTTTGGTGCCCTTATGCTTAACATTTTCTTCTAATAATGATGCTAAATGAATTTACCCTGAAAACTGGCCCAAATTCTCCTTGCTGTACCAAGCGGCAAACAAAAAAAGAATTGATCAGCATCCCTTTAGTAGCAGCTACACACACACTGGAGAGTATTTACCATATTCCACTCTTCAATCTTCTCTGTTGCACACCAAACAAGACCAGTTCACTTTTTTGCAGCCACCACTTCTAATCCTCTCTGTTTTGTTAATTTTGTCTAATCTCTTTCCAATTTTCCTACGTTTTTTACAGTATACCCAACAGCCGAAGCTACTTTGCATAGAGCAGCAGCAAGGAATTACCTCCTGTGTCTTTAGTAGTAATTGTAAGAGTCTGATAAGTTTTTCCTTCCTCCATAGCAAACATGACACTGATTCCTACACAGTTTGTCATCCAGTAAAACCTTCAGATTCTTTTCATTGCTGCCTTTATATACTTGACTCTGCATCTTGAGTTACCCTGGATTTCTTCCTATTTAGATGCAAAGGAGCCAGCCACAAACATCAGCACTCGCTTGCTGACATGCAGCTTGAACCCATTCTTTTTGTTCGTGTTTGACCTATAAAGTGAAACTTCAACTTGCAGGTACGAAACCAGTGTCTCCTGTGCAGCAGCACCTCCCACATTTTCTCTAAACAGCCCATCTCCTCTGGATTTTTAAATAAGATAATCAGAGAGAAAACTATGCAGAGAATATGTGCATTACTGGATTCCCTGCAGGGAGGTATGACCTGGGTGGTGCCTCATCACCCAATGCCAGGAGCGTGTCCTCCAGCAAATGACCCAGCAGAGGTGAGGGGGAATGTCAGCCCATGCTGGGTTGAGCTATTCTCCCAGAGCAGTGGCTTGAGAGAAGGAGGCAGGGATAACCTTATGTCCTCCCTCTACAATCCCATGGCATAGAAATCTTCCAAAGAAAGCTTTCAGGTCACCAGGATATGGGATGCTATTCTTGGACTGGCCCTGACACGCTCTTGGTCATCATACTTTAAGCCTAGGCTCTTAGCTGTGAAACACCTGCAATGCTTGGCTGTAATGGGGCTGGGCATTTTCCAGACTGCTGACAGCACTGAAAACACTTACCACAATGAAAGAGTCCTATAATTACAAAGGGATGGCTCCTGTAACAGTACTTCAGGCAACAAGGGGCCGCCAACGCCTGGGGCACGGGTCTCCTGCGTCTCCTCCCTCCAGGCATCCTGCAGTTGGCCAGGATGTAAATGGATCCTGTTCATAATAGTGTGACGGGCTCAAAGCTTTGATTGCACACTTTATTTGTCAATAATATCTGATGCTGGCCTAATTGAAGGAAAATTGAAAAGTGCAATGCTTCAGCACTAGACACCACTGTCCCAAAGCCCTCTAGGCTCATTGATCTGTCTGGACTGTAACTTATAGGGGATTAACATCTCTGGGTCATAAAAAGCGTGAACAAAGTGGAGCCAAAACTAATATGTGCTTAGGTGCTGGACTTAACCTTGGTGGAAGAAGAAAGTGGCTCAGTTATTCTGCTATACTGCCATCGGGACCCCACAATGCAGAGTGACTGCAGAAGGACAGGGCAAGAGTCTCCATCACAGCACAGAGAGACTGAGAAAGGACTTAGAGAGCTGGTACTTGGCCCTGCGGCACTGAGCATGGAGGTAACACAAACCTTGCCTTGATTCCTGTGTCTGCAGCCCAGCCTCGTGGCCTCTTCCCACTGCAGCTGGATGGCCAGCTCTGCACCCACCAGCTTGCCATGTCTGCTGCAGCCCAGAGCAGGACAATGGCCACCACACTGAGCTGTGACACCCACCAGATCCCCTCTACAGCCCTATGCCACTGGGGTGTCACCTCACACAGCAGGAGGAGCTGGAGAGGTCTGTGGTGTATAAGGCAGAGTGAAGGCACACTTTGAGTTCAGCAGATTTACAACCAATTAAATAATCATTTGTTTGGATTACAGGAACCAAGAGCTGGACGTGTGTGGTCAGTCCTGCCTCTGCCACAGTGGAGCTGCCCTGACCAGCTACTCTTACTTCCCCCTTGAAACAGCAATCATATACCCTCCCTTCCTGCCCTCTACGCCCTCACTGCAGAGCATGTTGCATGAAGCAAACCATATAGCGCTCAGGGAGCTCACCATCCTTCCAGATGAAGGATGCTACCTAACAGTAAAGATATTACTGTGATTATTTTTGCAATAGCATATTGCTCTGTGCATTCTGGACTCTGCGGACCACATCCACGCCTGGTGTAACGCCATGTTAATTTGCTGTGGCAATCATTAATTGGGTAAGGAACAGCTGGTGCTTTGCTTTAAGTGAAGCTGATTGGGTCAGTAAGTAACTGTTTGGTTAAACGAGCTACAGCAGGTACAGCCCTACCTCTTTCTGCACTCCAGAGGGGTTTCGCTTCTTGTCCCAGTGACCCTTGGAGGAAGCAGCAAGATTTGGCGATGAAACATTAGGGAGCTTTAATCAGTGTAGTTCCTTTGGGCATTATTGCCTGAATTTTAATATTTTGAATAATAAAGGATGATTTTAAATTAAATTTGTGGGCTTACCATCTGTGTGTGTTTGGCCTTGTTTTCCTCTGCTTTGGCAGTCCCTTGACTTCATTCTTTCCAAGTTGCAGCAAAAAGGAAGGGGAGAGAAAAGAACGGAGAGCATCAGTGGAGGAACCTTTTGTTATTCCCTTTGTCCTGCAAGATCTTGGCAGCAGCAGCAGCCTTTATTGCAGGTGTGTTTCCCAGTGCTGAGCACACAGACACCATTTGATAGGATAAGAGCTCCTGAGAGAGAGACAGGGACCCCTGCACCCAGAAGTGTCCCTGTGGTTCAGCTTAGCCTCTGCATCCCAGCTCATCCATGATGACAGCGTGTTTCACACAGGACACTGGCATCTCAGATAAAGGGGCTTGGTGTGCAGTGGCCTGGGGCATCTGAGGGCGGATGGCTCCCTGCAGCCTGTGGGCAAAAGAGCTTTTTTAGGACAATGGCTCATGCAAGAGCAAAAGAAGAGAGGCCAAAACCACATGGTATGCATTATGTTCACTGTATCACTGGAGCAGGATGGTACACAGTACCTGGTACTAAGGATATATGTCAGGGGATGACCAGAGGGAGAGGCTTGTATGCAGAGAAACCAGAACAGTCAGGCTATGGATTGACATTATAGATTGAGCTGAATTTATCCCTTGTACTGCTGGAAAGGGGAGCTGCATCCCCTCTCCTGCCTTTGCCAGCCACATGCTTCCTCCTCTCACCTTGTCCAGCTCTGACTCTTGTTTGCTAGCACAGTGAACCATTTTAATTCACTGTAGCAGCAGAAAAGTTATAATCAGGAAATACAAACTAAACACTTCTTTGTTGGCAAGTCAAACTGGCTTTTCTTGTGATCAGGCAAATGACAGAGCTACTGTGAGGGCGGGCGGGAATTACACTCCAGGGCAGGGGAGGGTAGGATGAGACCAGTCCCCCTCAGTGATGTGGAGCTGCTAATTCAGCAGATACCAGGTGAAAAACCTTTTGTCTTTACACTGTTGAGGGCTCTTGACCCTACTGGGTGTTGAGAGCCCTCCCAGCTTGCACAGAATCATTGCTGCCATCGGAGGCTCTGGATGGCCTAGAGAGCAGGGGGATGTCTCAGGAAGGCCAGATCCTGGGAGTGCAGGATCCTCACAGGGATTTTGAGTAGGGAATCCTGCGTTCAATTTCTCATCTTACCACTGGGGCTACATGGATTGGAGCTGGTGCCCCCCTGCATTTGCCTGGCCACTGGGAAGTAGGAGATGCTGAAGCCCTGGGTCCCAGTCCTCACCATAGACTCTGTGGGTATTTTGTTTAAAATACAAATTTTTAAAAATCAGGGTGACAGTGATGTTCTTGACCATGGCTACAGCCATGGTCAGCAGCCTTCCCAGTTTCCCCCACAACCTTGCCAGTGTTCCCAGTCTTGAGCACTGTGCACAGACAGACACACACACCCCAATGCACAGCCAGCCAGGTCCTGCCAGCACCGATCTGAAAGCACTTCTTCACCCCCCAAAACAGCTCCTTCACCCACAGAGGCCTGGCCACCTCCTCACACCCCACACACTTCTGGGATGTGATGTGTCCTCTGGTATTCGCAGCACCTGCCATCAGCCCGTCCTTGAGACAGCTGCAATGACAAACTCATCGGTCCTTTGGCAAATGCAAGAGCCCCGGAGGAGCATCACTGGGGGCTCAGCATCGCTGCCTGGAGGGTGGTGAAGGGGGAAGAAAGATCTCTTATGAGGATGAAAAACAAACCCAAACCAGCAAATCTGACCCGACAGAACAAAAACCACCCCAACAAGTACCTCGTAGTCAGAAAAGCCTTTTAAAGCCTCATGAATATTTAGCTTGTCCTCATGTAAAATATATGACTTTGTGTAAGGATCAGGCAAAGGAGGTGCATGATTTTTTTCTGATTTATGGGCCCAGCAACGGATTATTCATAGCAGAGCAGCTGTGTGGAAAGATTCATCCACTGCAAAATGTGATTGTACATCAGGCAGTGTGAGGGAACAGAGCTATGACTAATGGCTACTTTACATATAAATGAGAAGGTTTGCGCTAGGAACTGTAAAAAAAAATACAATCGTTCAGCTGACGCGCCCGGCCTCTTTATCGCAAGCACTGCACAGGGGCCAGAGAAAGACAGGAACAAGCCTGCCTGAAGGCGCTGCCTTCCCTCACATCCTCCAACATGCAATAAATAAGGCAACAGCAGTCAAGGCTTCCAAGGGCCAAATTTGTTGCTGGTGTCAATCTGCAGGCTGCAATGGGGGAAAAGCAGATGTGGCTCCTCCTGACTCTGATGCCCCTGGAAGCCCTTCCTGACCAGGCTGTGCTTTGAGCATCATACTTGGAGGCAGAGGGGCTCAGGGTGAGGAGCAGCACAAGCCGGGGTGCTCGGCACATCCCTAGCATAAGCCCTTCACTTCCCCTCCCCGCTGCGATCACAGCCTCCCCCGCATTCATGCTCCTAGCCGAGACGGGTTGTCTAGACGTTGCAGATGTGGACAGATGTTGGGGCTGTAATTTATAACAATGGCCTCCAGAAGGCAATTCCAATTTGTTTCGCTAAAGCTTTAAGTTACAGGCAGCAAGATCTCCTGTAAATACTCTTGACTTACTATGTAAGTACATAAGAGAGTTTGCCTGGCAAAAGCCCACTTACTGCAGCAACTATAGCTTTCCCTGTGCCTCGGAGGGACATCACAATTCATAGGTGCAAAAGCAATTGCCCTCTGCCATGGACCCAACGAGTCCAGGAGTGATCCGAGTTTCAGGTGCTGACACACGTGCAGTTCAGAGTTCAATTCTCCAGCACCATCCACCTGCTCAGGTAGGAAGTTGGGATCCTGCCTGCAAAGCAAACCCATGTACCCCGCATGCTGCCTTCCTCCTGGGGCATGTCCCTACCATTCAGTGCCTGAAGGACAATTAAGAAAAGGGAATTTCTTCAGCCCTTTAAAAGGTTCCCTAGAGGGAAACCTCTCCTGAAAGCAAAAAGATGCTTCCACTTCTGAAGGACACAGGGCACTAAGGTGCTCTGCAGTGGCTATATTGGTATGTAGGTGCATATTTACCTAAGGAGGCATATGTTGAACTGGAAGACACTCCAGCAGTCCCTGATAAATTACAAAATCTGGTATAACACGCAGCAGCCAGACAGGCCCCAAGATCCCACCCTGTAGCAGATTCAGTTATGCTAGGTATAGTACAAACAAAGAAGATCACTGCCCAGAGAACTGGCAAACTCATTCATTTCTGTCAACAGATTTCCATCTATGCAAGGCTGGCTGTCCCACTGAACCCTGTGGCTTGGCCATCAAGCTAATGAGAACCTGTAGAAAAGCTCTACATAGATAAGACCACAAGAAAACAGATACATGAGGTTACATCTCATACTCATCTTATTTGAAGGTCACATCAGCCTATGGCTGAAATCCCACCTTCCAGAGTCCTAGCACGGAGCATCAATCAAAAAGTTTAAAAATATACATAAGCCCCAAAGAGCACATGGTGTGTTATACACGAAGTACAACAAGGCTGGAAAGAGTTGTGCCATGGAAACTCCCAGTTTTCATCTCAGAGGTGAAAGCTGGAGCACAGCCAGCCACTACGGCAACTTCACCCATGAAGTGAAGTTGTAGAGAAACAAGACTTTACAATGCCTAAGGGCCACAAAGTGCATCAATTAAAGCATGTTCCTGTGAGGTTTGGTTTGGATTAGAGACATGTTCCCTTTGGATTTGCAGCTGAAAGTCTGCAGCTATGTGCCACCCTGAGACATTCTGAAAGAGAAACCCACTGGTCTCTCAGAAGTGTGGGAGCGGAGACCAAATAGGCACAACTGCGCTTTGTAAAATTTTTGTCACTTCTGTTCCAGAGTTTGCAATTAAAGCAATGGGAAAAGGCAGTTTTCAGGTTTTCAGCCAAATTAAAGTGTCTTCCTTTCCCCAGCCCCCAAAAGTTTAATCTCAGATTTAATGAAACATTTAATTTGAAGCAATATATCTTAATTTGGGGGCAAGCAATTTTTTGAATTAAAGTAAATAAAGTAATTAATTATTTATTGTTCTTTAATTTGGAATTTTTCAGCAAAGCAACCAGCTGAATTCAAGGTGAAACAAATGTCTGAGACCCAATTTACCTTCATCAGCAAAGATTTGATTCCACTTTCAACTCAGTGTGGGACACAAGAAGGTCTTGCAGGAGAGACTTTTTTAGGAAGAGATCAGGCTTTTGGCACTCTGCTCATTTTGCAGCCACAAATTCACATTTCCATATTGCTTTGCATTCCTGCAAGTACCAGTGCTGTGGAGGCACAAAGGTGTTGCAGCTCATTCTATGGGCAGCGTCCGGCCCAGGGTGAGTGGATGGTTTCATCCATGGGAGTCTGACAGAGAATTTTTGTGCCCTGAAGGACAGTGTGGGAATTGAGATCCAAAAGTGGATTCACTCCCTGTTGACTTCAAAATGGGAAAGCAGAGCAGGCCTCTCAAGTTTAGGTTACTCTCCCGAAACATATCCCAGTTGCAAATTGCATACCTGATACCTGCACCCCATCCAGCCGCTGTTGAGCCCCAGCCCAGAGTTGTGCTTTCCCTGCCCAAGGAGACACCCAGAAGGTTTTCATGAGAGGGGACTGGGCCGGCACAGGAGGGAAAGGACCTATGTCTCGCTTGCACACTGTGCTCTCAATCAGCTTCCAAAGTAAAATGCAGACCCAAATACTGCCTTTACCCAGCCACTTTGGAGCTGCATCCCTCCTGATGCAGCATTTCCAGAGCTCACATGGGATGCTACCTAATCATGGAGCAGGAAGCCAAGGCTGGGGTGCAGGGAGGACCCCAGGGAAGCAAACCAGACACAGCCTGCAGCATCCCCAGCAGACAAGGGGATGGGCTGGCCTTGGGACCAGCCAGCCCCATGGCCACAGAGCCTGGGGACAGCACTGCTGCTTCCAGGGGGCTGGACCGGACGCCTCCCTCCTCTGCTTGCTCAAGCACTTCCAATTAAACCCAGTGGAATTAAATCTCTTACTCTTAATAAACTTCCCTGTTTCCTTGCCAACTCCCCTCCGGACACCAAGACGCTATTACTCCAAACACAACAGGAAAGGGCTATTTTTTTCTGCGAACTTTCTGACTGAAGAGGCAAGCACAATCCCCCCTAGCAGGATCTGAGCCATTAGAATCCATGAAAATTAACTGCAAATAAACATTTGGGGAGGGGAGAGGGTGGAAATGGGGCTGCTGAGCCGCAGCAGAAGGGATGCGCACACATGCACACACTTCCCAAGACAGGCATGGTTGCTGACCCTCAACACCCATGGTTGCTGACCAGTATGTGCCTGCACATGGGACCCAACATGGTAATTGGGAACTTGCGTTCTGCTGCAAGCACATGATTCTCCAAGGATGCTGCCCCTTATCTCCACATCACCACAGGTCCCTTCTCATGCACCCCAGGCACCCAGTTCTAGAGGTGGGGAAGAGCTAACAGCCTCTTCCCCATCACTGGCAGCACTCAGTACAGCATGCACACCATGCAAGGGAGCTGTACAGCTCCCCTCCTCCAGCCTGGAGTCCTCATCCCCACACACTGCATCTCCATCACACAGACCCAGAAGATTAATGCAGCCATCTCTCCTTTCCCAAAGCCCTGGTCGCAGCTTTGCAAGGCAGGAGCCTCCTTCTCTGCTTTCCTCTCCCTGACAGATGCCTCAGAGCCTGGGGCCGCAGTTAAGGTGACAAGATTCAGCAATTCTTTATGAACATTTCATTCCCGCTCACTACACGACGTAAATTAGATGGTGTGTTACATTCGGGCAAGAAGCACGATATGTCACTGAGGCGCCGGCCCATTGGATGGAGAGGCTAATCCTGCCGTGAATTTCATTACTGCTTTTATGCCATCGGAATTAGCTCAGTGACAGCGAGCCTGATTGCCTTTCACTAGGGGTTTGCTGGTGTGCGGGAAGGCTCCATCCCTGATGGGAGCACCATGGAGTGACCCCGCTCTGCGGCCGCACATCACGCCTTTGCTGAGGCGGGGAGGGAGCAGTGTCTAGCTCGTGGGGAGCTCTGATATTACTTCTCCCCAGTGCTGGGACAAATAAGATTGAAGGAATCCCTTGCATGGTGTGGGGGGGTGGCCAGAATGGTGGTAACTCCCCTTCCCATAACAGAGGGGTGTTGTGTCACCCCTCTCACCTTTACATGCACTTAGACAGCTACTCTGGGGGTGCTCTTCTTGCTACAGTGGATTCTTCCTTTCTTCCAGCACACACCACACCAGGCACCAGCATTCGAAAACCTGGAGCCTGGGAGCCAGGCAGGCAGGCTGTGATCCATGCTGCAGCTGGGCCAAATTCACCCTTCATGTCAGTCTCTGCACTTCGTGACTTCATGCTCTTGGCCAATGTAAGAGGAGATGAAGGAGATGCACTGAACCATGTTTCCATCACTGCCTAAAGGCTCCTTATGCACTGATGCTCAGGGTCAGTACAGCTGAGCTGTCTCTTGAAGCTTCCTCATAAGTGACTCAGAGTAGGTGTTGACTTCAGTGAGTGAAGCTGGAGGAGTTGAACCCATCCTGTACCTATCCCTACACCTCTCCTGCTGTAGAGCTACTGCTAACAAGGGAGCAAAGCCAGGAACACACCCAAACTTCCCAAACAGCCAGCACTTACCTAAGGTGAGGTTGCTGAGAGGCCAGACACCAAAAGGGTGGCTTCTAAGCAAGAAGTGGCAGAGGGAAATCTGGGAACACCTGGAGAGTTCAGGTGAAACGCAAGTGTGGGGCTGGCTACATGCACATGCTGAGTCCACTTAGCAAGTTGCTCCATCCCTTGTAAAACCAGAAGTCTCAGAAACATGCCATAAGCTGTCCCCTAATGCCACGTCCAGATCCAGCCATCACGAGCCCCCTGAACCTGGCCACCACGTTTCATAGACTCCATGACTTCACTTATCCAAACCTAGCTTCTACAAAGCCTTTCCCTTTAGGTTGTGTGCTGCAGCCATGAAAGCTCCAGTTCACTCCTCTCTGTTTTTATTTTCTCTCCCATCCCCCCCTGCTCAACCCCAGTTTGTGCCAACACTGAGCTCCCTTTGCTACCTCACTCCTAAGTTTAGGTGTCCCCATCCACTTAACCAGCAAACACACACATGCAAACCCATGCCTGCCCATGTCTTACTGAAGCACTTGACTTTTCTCCTGGTGCCTCCCAGCACTGTTGCCATTTACAGCATTTAAAATGTCAGTGTGGTGCCCTCCAGGGGTCCAGAGGATTGAACTGCAAAACACTTGAAGGTTGCAGATGACGTTGGTGATGGCTGCCAGGTTGATCCAATCGGCGCTGCACCCTAGCACAGGTTCAGAAACAAAATTGAAGGTGCAGGAATAGAGAGACAAATTGATCATCACTGCCTGTCATCCCAGCATGTCCCCAAAGTTCAGGCTGTGTGGTTCTGCATGGCTCCAGCTTCCAACTCCCCAGTGCTGGGTGCAGCCCCTGGAAAATGCACAGGAGGCTTTAAAACCAAAGCACCAGCAGGAAAAAACAACTCTCATGACATTTCTGGGTGGAAGATTTAGGTATATTACAGCTCCTGAAGTGCTCTGTACCACCAGATAGACCCCTCTGCCCTCCTTCTGGCTGTCCCAGTGCCTTGGCCCAGGGCAGCTTTGGGGTATTCAATGCTCAAAGCAGCAATGCAAGGTCTTCATTTTAGAACATCCCTCAGGGGACTGAAGGAGCCCCCTGTATTATGTGCTATACAAATACAGAATGGGAAAAAAGCTCTCCTTCCCCCAGGCAGGAAAGGTCCTATCTATAGCTGGCCAAGGACCACATTGTACCTACTGGGAGACAAATCCACCTGGCTGAGGTGTTACCAAAAGGCAAATTAGATTTTAAACCCACCCCTCAGGGTGCATCTGAGAGCAGTAATGGTCCAACTACACAGCACAGTCTGGAAACCCAGATAGAGATGGTGATACTAATATCTGGAGCTCTGCTCTGGGCTCTTAGTCCCCTCCACCCCATCTCAGGACCATGAGGATGCACAGCCTTAATGTGCCTCTATTAGTCAAAGTGTTCTCCCCTTAGGTAAGCACTTTGGGAGGCTTGCCTAGTCCCTCAAAGTAATACTCCATTAGTCTTTCACTCTAAATCTAATTAAGGGGAGGAGGAGTGGGAGGGGATGAGGAAGAGGGGGAGGAGGTTAGCAAGCCAATTTGGGATGATGAACTACATGAGAGGTGTGTCAAAGACAAGAAAACGAATAAAAGCAGTCAAATCTCAAATGTTTGCAGGATAAGTGCCTGAAAGTTACATAGGAACAAGGTGTAGGAGAAAAGGGCTCCTGATCTCTCTCCCTCAAGGAGGGGGCAGGATGCAGCCTTTCCCCTGGCCTTTGGGGCAGGGAGGCAGGCAGCACCCGAGGCTTGGATGGGGGTGGGCGCCCATTGGCAGCAGTTCAGGGGGTCTGCATTGTTGGTTTAAACTGTGATGAAAACAAAGCAAAGTAAGTTGAAATGAGGCTAGAAACTGATATTGTATCCATAGCCTTCTTGCCAGACATCTCCTCTCCTCTGCTACAGAGTCAGATATAAACATGCCCAGAAAGAGCAGGGGAGCCTGATGTCCAGAGGAAACCAGAATGGCTTCATAGCATGTCATGAGAGGTGACGCTTGAAACCCAGAGGGCAGAAGTGGGCCTTTTTCTGAGGATCACTGGGGTCCAGGCATCGCTGTCAAAGTGATGTCAGTCACTGTTTTTCCCAGCTTGAGAGTCTTCCCCAAACTTGGAAGGGACTCACCTGTGATAGAAGACAGGGTCTAGGCAGATCCAGCAGGAATGAGCCACTCGAGAAAGCAACCGTTTGGACACCCACAGCTCATGACCCTCCCTCAGCCCAGCTCCGTCACCCCTCTCCCAAAGTACCCCAGCGACAGCAGCGAGGGCAGCAGAGGTGGGTTACACCCAGCCCAAGATCTGGGCCAGTCCCACAAGCATTCCAAGCATTGCTCCTCTCCAAACCTTACCTCTTCCACTGTGCTGGTTCCTTCGACCAGCCCAGTCCCTCCCTGGTAGAGCCTGTTTCACAGAGGCAGGTCTCCCGGCAGCTGAGAGCAGTCTCAGCTGGATTTGCCCCCAGATGCGAGGAAGCCTTGGACAGACCATTCATCGTGCAGCCCAGCACAGCTGAGACAAGGCCAGGAGCTGTGCAGAGCAAAAATAAAAAAGTCACCAGGACTCCCCATATCATATATATATCAGCCAGCAATGGCTCCATCGGGAACAAAGGTATTCAAGCATTGGAAAGAGAGTGTTTAGCAGTAAAATAGGTCCTGGAAGCCCTCGGGCACTATTTACTGGGGAATGAATCTACCTTGGTGACTGATTGCAGCCTTTTAACCTGGATAAATCAGATGACAGATAAGAGCGTCTCCCAGGTAGCCCCACGGCAGGTGTCTCCATTACAGCCCCATCCATTTCAGCCAGCTCTGTCACCCACCAGGGGACATGTCCCCTGCTGTGTGGGGTGAACTGGGCGGGAGGATCAGGGGCAGAGGTGCCTGACAGTTTTTGGAGCACCTCTGCTCTTTACAGCAGGGAAGGCAGCTCAAGAGGAGGCAGAGGCAGCTGTGATGCTGAGGACTCAGCCCTGCCTGGCTCTGAAACACAAAAGCATCCCACATCCCAGGACTGGAGCACTGCTAGGGGGTGGGGAAAGGATAAGTGATGGACCTCAGCATGTGTTTCTGGGGTACATCAGGCCAGCACACTGTTCTCATCTGCATAAGAGCATTTTCCGGGCTGCTTGCAGCAGGGTCCATTGCAGTCTTTGGATCAGCCCATCTCATACCTGAGAGACAGCAAAGACAGAGCCACCCCTAAAGCCACCCAGACTACAGAGACAGCCACCATCTGGGGAAGAAGCTTGATTTATATGAGGACACTTACAAGTCGCAAGCACTCACAGGCAGCAGTGAGCAGGCAGCCTGTCCTCCCAGTCTTTCATTTTGAGCGATGCCCTGTCTGCCACCACACGGTACACACTAACCAGGAGGGTTCAGTGCCAGCTTCTGCTGCATCTTCATGATACGCAGCTTCCCTACTCATCCTGTTCCAGAGACAGGCTGCAGGGACAGAGTCTCCCATCTCCCTGTGTGACTTTTCAGCAAAGCAGTCAGGAGCAGTGACGATGCTGCACAGCAGCTCCTTGAACACGGCAACCACTGGCTATATGCTTTCAGGCTGAGGGTGCTCAGGTCAGAGCTGGCTTTGCATGCATCCATCCTGCCAGGTGAGCTGTTGCCCAGCCCACAGCAGTAAAACATCACCACAGGTTAACAGCAGCAGAGCCTGCCCCACGCGATCTGTCACCTCTCATGCACAGCAAGAGACCTGTAGCACAAATTAGGGTGTCACCACTCCTTTCTGTTTTCCTGAGTGTTTTTCCCCTTTAGGCACTCAAAACTTGCAAGTGAGCAACAAAACTCACTTGATTTCCACAATTTTAGCCACAACATCCACATCCACCCTCTGCAAAGTCTAAGCACCATCCTGCCCTATTTCTGGTCCTAGTTCCTTTTATTGCTGCTTCAGACACCCTTTGAAGGACCCCAGTAACTCAACACTCACCCCACAGTTCTCCTAACAAGTAAGTAACATTAATCAGGAACACAGTCCAAAACATGATTGTTTCAACAGCCACTTGAGCAATTAGTGCTTGATGCATCCCTTTACCTTGCAAAAAGGAGAACCATCCCCTCCATGCCACAACTCACCCACAAGCACCTTTCTGGAGTGGAGCAGACAGTGATACTGCCTCCTTCCCTCTCCCACTTTATAGATTTTAGGGAGAAAACAAGAGGCACAAACAGGTGTTCTTGCATTTTATAATCCAATCCTGTGCTCTGCCACTCTCCCTAGCATAGCTCCCACCCAGGGCCAGCTGCTGATGTTCAAGAGCATTAATTACCTACCTCGAGATAATAACCCTAACCAAAGCACTGGGTGGGGAGGAATTAAAGGAACAGTGCTTGGTTCTGGTGTGGAGCCTGGGATTAGAGAGCCTCATAGTGCTCCAAGCCACCACTGTCCCCAAACAAGAGACTTCTGCTGAAAACTTTGGTGGTAGAGAACAAATGGGGGGAGGATGCAAGTGAGTTGAGCTTTGGCTTTGCACATTGGATCAGCATGGCCTGGAAAGGAACAAAACTGCTCCTGGTTTTCTGTGCCTTGGCATGGCGGTTTCTGGAGGGAGAATGGGCAACAAAATCAAACTGACACATCTTGTTTGAGTTCCTGTGTATGGGAGTGCTCCCCTCCATGCCATCCCCATGCCAGCTGGGTGCCAGCTCCAGCCAGTGATGTGCAGAACAGGCACGGGACATTTGCTGGGGCTGGATGCACTGCAAGGCATGTAGTACTGGGGACAGCGCTGCCCTGGTTACACCAGAGCATACACAGTGATGGAAATCACCAAAATCACTCAGGACCCCTTTCTGGCTGGTTTAAGCTAATCAGGCTGCAGGTCTGGAGGTGCTGAAATGAGCAGGAAGCCCCAGTCAGGGTTATTCCCTAAAATGCTACAGAAGGGGTTTCTCCTCTGGAGTAGCTCTTAATGACACTGGCAGCTCTGGGACCCAGAAGAGGATGGGTCTGATACAGCAAGTTGCTTTGCAGAGGGAAAATCCAGGCAATTCCCTGGGACAGCCCTGTGCCATGTAGTGGGTTTGATCAGGGACCTGAGCCCCTGGGAATTACTCTTTTTTTTTTCTTTTTTCTTCTTTTTTTTTTCTTTTTTTTCTTTTTTTTCTTCTTTTTTTTTTTTTCTTTTTTTTTTCTTTAATGATAGGGTTGTTTTTAGCTGGATTGCTTCCCTGATCTGGCCTCCATGTGTCCTCAGGGACAGCAGACCTGAACGGGGTTAGACAAACAGCTTGGCTGAGCAGCAGGGGTGAGCTGCCGAGGGTGCCCCGGGGCAGGATTAATCCCAGCTTGACACATTTCCCACACACCAGAACCTCCCAGCAGAGATGGAGATGCTCCAGGAAGCCGGGCAGGGGCTGGTGGGCTTTGGGCACCAAGACACCCTCTTCACCCAGCCACACAAGCCACAGCGTGTCCCTCCCTCACTCCAGGGGCGTGACACAGATGGGGCAAGAAGCCAGCAACTGCCTGTCTGTCCAGCCAGGTTCCACATATCCAGGAGAGTAACAGAGAGACGAAGGCATGCGTGCGAGGACCGGAGAGCACTGGGGATCCACTCAGAGGCTGATCCCCCCCTCCACCAGAGATCGCACCCTGGAAGCCATATTCAGCCATCATTAGTATGCAAAGACTGTGATTCGAGGGGAGGGGGGAGAGAAAGAAACAGGGAGGGAAGGAGGGGGTAGAGAGGAAAGGGAGAGAGAGAGAAAAAGCCAGTTGTTTTATTCATGGCTGGTGATATTATAGACTGAGTGAAAATCACATTATCGTAATGGGAAAGTTAGAGTTGCCGTGATGATGCCCTGAAGCTTGTGTGCTGATTGGGGTGTGATTGCTATCTGTATTTATATGTAGAAAGCAAAGTTCACTGCCAGTTCAAGATGGTGGAGCCTGCTTCTTCCCTGCTTCTTCATGCTACATAATTCTTCAGCAGGGAGAAACTAAGAGCACCCGTGGTGGCTGAGCAGGTGTGGGGGGCTCCCGGAGCGTGGGGCTGCGGGCGGGGAGGGTGCGTGCTGCAGGCACAGGGCTGCCTGCGTGCTGTGAGCGGGGTGGGGGGCAGTGGGTGTGCGTGGGGCGAGGGGCAGTGAGTATGAGCACCCAGGTGCATTTGCGTGTGATTCAGTCTCACGGCCCTGGTTGTTGGTGAAGCCAGGGGAAACTGAGGCACAGTTCCAGTTTTGGGGGTACAGCGTGATGCTGGGTGTGGAGCAGTGAGAGGAAGGGAGCAAAGAGAGTGTCACAGTGCTGTTTGCAGGCTGCAGTGGGCTGCACAGGGCTTTGAAGATTTGAGTTAATGATGCCTGCTGGTATCCTCTGTGAGATGGAGAGTCAGTGTGACAACCTGGCAACCCTGCGTGTTCTGTCCATCAACCAACTTTCCCTCTCAGCCTCCAAAGACTTCTTGAGGGGAGGAGCAGCCTTGGACCTTCCTGCTCCAAACTCCAGCCTCTGCCACTGCACCTGGCGTGGTGCTGGGTTTCTGCGAAGCAGCAGGTAGTGGGGATGCAGGACGTTTATTTCTTATGGCATAAATTCACCCACAGAAAAGGATGATGCTCAAGGAGCTCTTAAACCTCCAAGCTCACTCCTCCTCTGCCAGCACTGGCACCCATGTCTGGCTCCTGCAGGCCTTGTTCTCAACCCTGCCGCAGGTACCCTGGAGAGTCTGTAAGCTCAAAAGCACACTCCAGTCCAGGAGCTGCTATTTCTTACACAGCAGCACTTGGGAAACACAGGATGAAGACATGCTGTGGCCACCAGCTCCCCCAGACCCTCACACAGAAGAGATCCAGGGATCTAAAGCCACTGCTCTGCTTGGGACTCAAGCAAGTGTCTTGATACTGCAGCACAAGGGGACTTTCATTCACCAGTTTGGGTTTTCAGATCCCAAAGTGATCCCACATTTAAAACCCAGACCATTAACTGTGGATCTGTCAGCAGTAACGCTGAGGTTGTACCAGCATCCCTGCCACCTCCTCCCAAAGACATACCTTCCAGCAGGCTCCTGCGTCTTCAGAGATGCGTTGGTGTCTAAGGGGTGCGTTTATCTCCTGTTTCTGGTGTCTATTTGGGAGAATAACAAAATCCAAGTTGGGGGGAAGCAGAGGTCCATTTATTAAATCACAGAAGAGGGAAATAAAAATAGCCAGTGTTGCAGAAGGAAAGTGAGGCAGGTCATTGGAGAAGTGGGAAAGAACAGAGGAATAGGCTAAATCCTGTCCTTTCTTCACTAAGTTTCAAGAGGGTTTATATCACTAAACATGCTCCACTCCCACTGGAGAGCCTTCTCTGTAGTCAGCTCAACTACATGCCTTCTTTCTTTCTGTTGCATTTCCCTTTCAACACCCCACGAGGCTCTGCAGTGCGGTGGTGGGAATTTCTTGTGCATCCCCAGGCTCTTCGCCCTTTGGTGTGATGTACAGTTATTTGCAAACACACCTGGGGTGCATGAAGTGCTCCTCCGAGGTGATGCTGCCACACCCATGTTTTACACTGATGCAAGTAATGGCGTAAGCTGCAGCACCCACAGCAGCATCCCCCAGATCTACTCCCACAGTCAGAGGCAAGACACGGCCTGGGAAGAGACAGGTAGAAGCCGGACTGTGCCCAGCCTGTGTGGAGAGCTGCAGCAGAGCAGAGGGACTGAGGGATGCAGTGTGCTCCACAGGGACTCTGCTCAGCCTCAAGGTCAGAGGGAAGGACAAGTTTCTCTTTCCAGGCAGAGCTCAGCCTTGGCCCTTCCAAGGACACGTGGTGGCAGAACCAGCTCCTGGGTGCCAAACCCCCTGTGCCCTCAGCACACCAGATGGATGCTCCTGTTCCCAAAAGAGCAACTGTTACCTTGCCTGCCTCCCTCCCACTGAGGGAGTCAAATGTGGCTGCAAACTGTGCCATGCTGCAGAGCAGAGACTGCCTCAAATCCCACCTGTCCCCTCCACCAGCCAGCACAGCACGGTGCCAGCCAGGACGCCCCATGTATTGGACACAGAGTAGGCTGGGACAGAAGGACAAGGAGCTGGGATGGGCAGGAGGCAGCAAGGGACTGCCTGGATACACTCAGAAATGGGAGAGTGAAAGCTGCTGGCTGGGCTTGAAGGCAGAAGAGGTGGCAGCGGGGCACTGTGGAGCTGGGGACAGGAACAGCAGAGGCTGACTGAAGGTCAGGCTGTGGTCACAACCGGCTGGGGAGCATCCCCAGGGGGAAACACAGCCCAGGGGACCTTGTGCCCACGCTGACAGCTAGTGGAACTGCTAAATAGCTGCTCATGAGCTGCAGCATCAGGGCCCCCTGCCCTGGCCCTCCAGCCCTGGGCATGACAGTGCTGCTGGCCATGAGAGCCCGCTCTCCCCTCCCCAGACACAGGGGAGGCTGGGCCAGAGGCACAAGGGGAGAGGGGCTGCTCCGAGCTGCCTTTGTGCCATGCAGGCTCTGCCATGGCAAACAGCCAGAGAGCACAGCCCAACGCCTTCTTCCCCAGGAACCTGCATGCAGGCATTTGGCCAAGTGCATGTATGGATGTGGGACACACACACTCCCTGAACACATGCACCTGTCAGTGGGGTGAACAGGCATGCACATATGTATGCAAGAGGAAGGATCCCAAGATCCAAAAACCTCATTCCCCGGCCCTGGCTTCCCCCAGCGCTTAAGGTGAGGCATCCCTGCTCATCTCTGTTGCTGGTGCATGCAAACAAATAAAGAAAACAACATCCTGCAGACATAGACCTCAGCGAACGCCTACATGAAACTCAAGGTTTCCTCCTGACAAACACCCACGCAGGGCTCTGCCACACGCAGGAACACACTGTTGTCCCAACACGCCCATGCAAGATCATCGCAGCCTGCACCGATTACCACGCAAACATCTCAGCCCAAACCTACACAGGGTTTGCTCTGTGTAGAGGCATCGCCCACGCACCCAGGTGCTGCCAACCCAGGTGTGAAACGGGTAGTGGGAGCATGGCAAACCAAGGCTACGCACCCTACAATAATCAAGGAGGTGTAAAGGTCTGGGCATTCCCATATGCACATGGGTCTATGCACACGCACACACACAGACACTTTTTTGCCATGGATGCTGGGGCCAGAATACCCATGGCTCCCCTCTTCCTATCTCCCTGCCTTATCTGTTTTTCACACTTTAACCAGAATCAGCAACTTCTGTCACCTGCTGCTACCTGGCGTGTCCCTTCCCTCACTGGCTAAATCTGTTTGAACCCACAGATGTGTGATTAAACATGGTGAGCGTTAGTGGCGAAGCACTGCTGTGTGCTCCCCGTCTGGCTGATGAGCGTGCAGCTGGAGCAGAGCTCCCTGGGGTACCCTGCTGCTCGCTCAACATGCGCCAGGTCGGGAGGAGGAAGGTGTTGACATGGTGGGGAGGGTATTTAAGCATTAAACCATTTCTTTTCCCTACAAGGATCCTGAAACTACAGCTTTTCCTGCCTGGGTATATCTGGCTGAGCCTCTGACAGGGAGACTGGAAAAAATTTTCCTTGTAGGAGAACAGGAGAGGACAGAGAAGTGGCAAATGCGAAGGGAGAGCAGAAAACTGAACAAAATAGCAGAGGGAGCTGTCATGTCTTCTCCCAGCCTTGCAACACAGGATTCAAGGAGCTTCCAGGGGAACCAAACAGCAGAGCACATGGGAGTGACACGAGGAGCTTGACTCTGCATCTCACTGCCATGTGGTGATGCCGATACCAGATAAGAACATACCAGCCTGTACGCTTCCAAAGGGGATGAAAACCTCGCAGTCTCCAGCATGTAGACCACCCTCTAGCTCCTGTCAGCATGTGTTACCTGGATCCTGGGGGCTTTGGGATCCAGAGGCCTCCCCTGGCTTACGCAGCCTATTGCTCAGGGGCAGCCAGGCTGGATATAGTGTGACCTATGCTGCAGGGGAAAGAGGGAAAGGTGCCTTGATCCAAAACATTTTAAAAAAATCTGTGAGTGACTTGCCCAAACAGAGCAAATCATGAGCTCAGAGCAGGGCACCTGAGTCCCTTTCCAAAGCCTATCAGTGTGAAACATTTTTGGTCAGATTTAAGAGGCATCAAGAGGCTTCTGAGGGTAGATCCCAGCAAAGGGGCAGAGATGTTTCACGTTTTCCTCAAACTCTCAGTTTTCTTGCAAGGCTGGTCCAAGGAGCAAAAGCACAGGGACACACTTGGGTAGTGCTATAAAAATCTCCTCTTGCAGTACAGAACTGATCTGCTGTCTCCTTGCCAGTCCCTGCCACCAGACCCTACTCAGCTTCTCCACTGCCCTCCCAAACCAGACGTGACATCAGAGCAGCCTCCCAGTGCTGCAGGGACAGGACAGCCACCTGGACCAGGATGCTGTCCACCTCATTCCTGATAAGAGTGATGCGTGACTTGCGTTCAGCATGCCAGCAGCGGTTCCAGGGGCACGACGGGGGATTACTGCAAACACACCACTTTGGAGCATGCTCTCTTGCCATTTTCCTGCTGAAACCCCAGGGTTTGCCCTGGAGAGGGGAGACAGCTGGAAAAATGCTGACAGGGCTGAGGAGCAGCATGGGACAGAGCAGCCTCCCAGGCTGGGGAGCCAGCAGCACCTCTCACCTCAAAGGGACATGGAGTCCAGGTCCTGCTGCCTCTCTTGTTACCTTCCTCAGCTCCTCCTTTCCCTGAGGAACCCCTTGAAGACACCTATGCAGAGCATGAGCCCATCTGCTCCCAGCACTGCAGCTGCCAACTCTTTGCTCCTCTCCCTTTTACACATTTCCCTGCAAACACCCCTATTTCTCCTGTCCTCACCTCTCCCCACCAGGTATCTCCTATCAGCCTGCATCCAATCCCTGCCTCTCTGCTTCCCTCTCTGCTCTGTTTGCTCCAGGTCTTGCTGACCTCACCACCACCATCCTTGATTCCTGGTGTCCTGATTTAGTGGGGGCAGACTGGGTGCGATACTCCCCTCTGAGCAGGCCCCATGCCGTGGAAATGCTGAGGTAGCTGTTCTGCTACATGAAAATGGTTAATGCGTAAAGGGCAACTAGAAAGCCTGTAAGACCACGAAGCATCATTCCCCGGGAATTAGTACCCATACAAATTGACATTGTGCTCTGCAGCTGGTTTCCTCTGTGCAATGCCTTGTGCCAACAATTACGGCAGGCAGGAAGAGGAAGATAAACGGATGAATGAGTGGTTCATGGAAGATCCATGGATGGAAGGATGGATGAAGGGCAGCCCAGATGGATGGTGGGTCCAGTCAAGGTTCCGGTGTAAGTTCCCAAATTCGTCATATTAATTTACTTTCCCATCTGCTGTAGTGAAACCAAACACCCCAAACTTTTCCTTATTCCACAGTTTTCCCACTTTCTGACAACAGTTTGATGCCATCCTCTTGGTGCCTTGCTTGCTGATCCCTTTCTGCATGGCATGAAGTGCTGTAGCAAAACAGCCATGATTAACATCCTTCCCACAAGTGCATTGTCCCATCAGGGCCAGATACAGAATGCTCCTGAGTCTGTATTTGCCCCTGTCCCATCTGTGAAACTGTGTAGGCTGATCAGTCACTAAGACCTTTGCGCTGATCTTCTGCACCCTGAAACAAGCATGAATATAGAAGGACTTGAGGAAACAGAGCAGGTCAGTAGTCCCTGTCTCCCTCAAACACTGTGTGATTTGTGCACTGTCAAAAAAGTCTGTAGAGCTCTGGGGTGTGAAGCTGATTTTCCTTTGCTGGTCTGCAGCATGGATGGAGTTACCCAGGGACACAGATCATGGGCACAAGGCAGCAGCAATCCCGCACTTTACTAGATTTCAACTCCTTAGCTCTCCATGTCTTGCATCTGCTGCCTGCTGTGGGAGCCAAGCTGGTCAGAGGACACGCAGAGATCCTGGAAGGGCAATGCTTTGCATGCTACTAGTGGTTTTGCAGCAAGCAGCAAGGTATTATTTGGATGGAGTCATAGCCTTGTTGTCCTCAGGAGATGAGAGACAACAGAGCTGGCAATGCTGATGACTTAGCAGGGAAAGGCAAAGGTTAACCCTGCACCTCTGCAGCAAATGCTGAAGGAACTGGGTGACATTTTGGACAAAACATTTCTTAAAGGAAACCAAGCCCTTTGAGGAAACTTTTCACTTCAGCAGAAACCCCCTTGTTATTTATTTATAATTCTGCAAAGCCCTCGTGTACAATTTGGGTCTCAGAAAAGCATAATAAACAAAAAATGACAACCAGCAGTTTGTTCTGATTTTTGGAAAGCCCAATACATTTAACAAAATCTGTCTTTGAAAGCTGATTTTGTGAGAGAGGGAGGACCGGTTGCTTCCAGCCGCTCATCCATAGGAAAAAAAGAAGGAGAAAAAGTGAAACCATTGGCAGTTGCGCACAAACTCGGAGAAGCAGAAGGAAAATGTCAATGCCATGTCACAGCTCTAGCTGGTACAAGACAGCTCTTAGACAGAGATGTGAAAGGGCTGTTTGGGATCATGTACCCTCTGTTCCATAAATTACGGGTGAGTTGAGGGGGGAGTAGAGCAAAGTTGGGCTGGTCGGCAGTTTTGGGAGGAGGTCCCAGCCGGTTCCTATTTCATCCAAAGTAGATCACCTGTCCCAGCTCCTGTTCCTTCTCACTTTCAACTTTGGCTTCCTCTAGCAAAAGTCTTTGGGCGGTGGTGGGCACCTTGCCACGGTGCTTTGGTTCTGCTCAAAGCTAGTTTTGGTCTCCAGCTCTTGCCTTTCTGAGCCCTTCCTTCCCAGGAGCCATTCGTGGGGTGGGCAGAGCCAGAGGGATGGAGCCAGCTGCCCTCTTCGCCCTGCACCACTCAGGGTCCCACGGTGCTGAAGCCTCATGAGCCAAACAAGCACTGGCATGGTGTGGCCGGGCAGCCTGTCCTGCGGGCTGTAAATCATGCCTGCACATTCCTCCAGTGGCATCTTGCTTGGGACACATTCCCCCCCAAAAAGTATAGCAAGCCTGCACTCCCTCACCACCTCCCCATTCCTGCCCAGCCAAGCTCCAGCAGTCCCCACCCCGGGGACCAACACTCAGCCCCTTCTTGTAATTTTTGAGCATGAAGAAACATTAAATTGTAATCCACCTCCTTGGCACTCTTTCTCCTTCCCTCCTTCTCCTTTCCAGCCTCAGTTTCTTCATCCTTCTGGGCCCATAAATCTTAATTGTGTCTGTGACTTGGGTTTTCTTTTCCTCTCTCTCTTGCTCAGTTTCTGTCTCTCTCTTTTTTTTTTTTTTTCAATGTTAATTAATCATGTTTAGGGCTGGTCCCAGCTGTTACTACAAGGAGAGCCCCTTGCCAGCCCCCTCTCCCCACCCCCACCCCAGATGCAGGTCACTTTTGGATAAATCCAACCAGTTGGAGGAATTCTTTGACTGTCCAGCAGTAGACACACCGGGCGATTCATCACGCTTCCCCTGCCACTTCTGTGACACCCCTCGCAGTCCTGCTTCCTTGGGCTGTGCCCACCCATCCCCACCTCCGAGGTGTTACCGAGCTGGCAAGGCTGGAAGGGTGTCTTCCAACAGAGACATACTTGGGAGCCTTTTGCGAGGAGGACCTGCCCACCCAGCTGTATGTGGATGGGAGCAAGATGTGTTGAGGGGCTCCTGTGTCCAGGGCCTCATCCCTGCCCAGGAGGGATGCAGAGGGGTGAGCCAGCCTCTCTCCTCGGGAAACCATATGGTGGGCAACCTTGGCAAAGCTTCTAGGGGGGCAAATGTAAGGTCAAGCCCTGCAATCAGCATTCCTCTGCTCTCCCATCCCCTCCCTTCTCTGCAGTCAGCTGCATCCTTGTCTGGCTGGGCTCCCTGGAAGCAGGAGCGGTGTTTGCATCAGCTGACATGGCTGGCACATCTCTGTGCCACGTGGCACCCCGTCTCCGGAGGTGACCTTGTATCTGGCACTGCTAGGATATAGGGGGACATGTGGGGAGGTGGCCAGAGGGTGCTCACTCTCCCCAGAGCCTGCTGCCAGTGGATATTCAGTATCACAAAAAATGGAAAGATGTCTGTGTGTACTACTTAGGATGTTTGGGTATCTTTGTCTTGGAAAGACGGAGGGCTGGAATAGCAGAGGTAGGAAAGGTCAGCCCCACCATGGTATGGAGGATGTGCAGAGCTCCTCTAGCAGGGGCAGGGAGGAACGATGGAGTGCAGGGAGAACCCAGGGGTACAGAGAGAGCAGAGGCTGCTTGAGCCTGGTGCCTGAGCAGCAATGGCAGAGCTGGCACTGGGGAGATCTGGCGGAGATGCAGAAGATATGGAGGGCACCAGCAAAGGGGATAGGGTTGGATATCAAAGACCTGGACTATGCACCCAAACTGGCATACAAATGCAGCTAATACACAGATTTATCTGGCTTCCAGCTATGCCTGGCTGGCGCAGGTCCCCAGAACTTACTGCTCCCTAGCAGTATGCCAGCCCATCACACCAGGAATCACATGGACCAGCAATGTGAAAAGCCCACAAGCTCACTGCAGTCTTGCCCCTCAGGCGAGGTATGCTCCCCAGCACCCATCTCAGCTCCTTGTTTGTGGGTCTTGGGCTACATCCCACCATTGCCTGGACGAATGCATCCTGTTTCCTAATGCTCATGGTTCTCTGAAAGCTTTCTTGAAGCTCCTTCCCTATTTTGCCTCCCTTCCCTGCTGCCTCTCCCTCGAAATTATATACTTTCATCCCCCCAGGACTGGCTTGTAGTGCTAATACCCCTCAGATATTTGCAAGGTATCATCATGTCCTCAGTGAGTCATCATTAGGCTAAGCTCTTGCAGTTAGCTCCTTTAATCTTTCCTTGTAAATCTTTCCCTTTACACCTCTTCTTGTTTTCATTGCTTTTCCTGAATGTCTTGCAATCATGCCAGTGGCTTGTGGGTCACAGGCCTGGAAATGACCCTTGTAAATCTACTTGGACCATAGGCAGAACTGCTCAGGGTGTTTCCAGGCCCCTCCTTCCCTCTGCGCGTCTGTCTTCAGTCCCAAATTATATCAGCATCTTTCCCATGGCAGTCTCCTCTCTACTGGCTACTCATGGCTGTGCCCAAGGGTGATATTCCCCAACTGCAACACCGGTTGAACCAACGTGAACTGAAAAAAACATGATACAATTTCATTCTATTTACTGCTTTTGAAAAAAGCCAGACTCTTTTCCCTTAAGCTCACAAGGGAAGAGGTGGTGACTCACATGAAAAGTGAAGCAGGTGAAAATGGATCAGGATTCTTTCCCCCATGACAATCCAAGCTGCCACTGGGTTGGAAGCTGGAATGAAGCTGATGGGGCCCATCTGTTACTTTCCCCTTTGCAGATCAGCTGTGTTTTCCCAAGCTGACCTTCATCTGCTATTTCAAACCCCAGGTCAGCGTTCCCATGGGCTCCGTCCAGCTCCCACTGGGAATGAAACCGGGTGCTAAATATTTTGGTGTCATTTCACTATCCGTTCCTGCCTTTACTACCACCTACAGGCTTCAGGAATGAAGCAGCCTCTTCCCAGATCATTATCAGGGAGCTTAATTAAGAGCTAGGCATGATTGCTGGAAAATGGTAGACCACATTGCAGCTGGGTGACAGGGTCAGGCTGTTATTATTTCCCTGTCAAGAACATGCTTTCTTTAACGCTGACTCTAGGACTCACAGCAGCTCCAACTCTTTTTTTTAGCAGCTTGCCCCTCCTGCAACCTTTTTTTGCCCTTCTTAAAATTCTGGCCATTTTTTTTTAAAAGGAAAATGCCACTTTGAAATGAAGAATGCATGACTGGTGAAACAAATTGTTTCAGGTTGTTTCTGTCGCATCCTCATCTCCTCTGGAGAATTTACCATGGTGAGACATTTTGGGGCTTTAAAGCAATAATCCAGTTAGAGGGTTTGGGGAAGGGATGAAGTAGTTTCCCAATATCCACAAAAAAATTTCCTTAGAATTAGATGGCAGGCAGCCAGCAATGGCAGGCACAGCCAGGCCAGAAAGCTCCATATGTTTTGTAGAGAAAGGACTCAAAGCATGCCTTCTTCTTGCATCCTAGGCTATTTGGGTACCAAAAGCCCCATCTCACACCAACCCTACATCCAGAAAACTCCCTGCACAGAAGGGAGATGAGCATAACAAATGGTTACTCTTGGTTTTGCTTCATTTTCACTCATTAGGAACAAAAGTTGTTGGTAGGGTGCTGTGCAAGATGTTTTGGGTTTTACCTGGTTGCTGTACTTTCCCTGTACTGTGCTAGCCCCCCTTCTTCAGGTTTTCACACCCCATTTCTCTGTGATTTTGCTGTCTGTGAGCATCGCCAATGAGCCTGCCCCACACTGGCATGAAGAGATGAGCCTCTGTTCAACTCTACTCTAGCCCTACTGAATTCTCTGCACCCTGTCAGTGGGTAAAAGTCTTCACAGAGATTGGGTTCTGTCTTGCCCCTTGCTGTTTTCAAAGCTAAGCCCCACTGGGACCCCAATTCATGAGCATGTTGAAGCACACACTCAAACCGTGAGCACATGAGCTCTACCACTGCTCCCAGAGGACTTCAAAGAGTCAGGCCCACGTGCTTAAAACTGAACAGGTGTTAAATAAGCTGCCGGATCAGGGCATCAGTCATCTGCAAGGCAGGGGGCACTGGATATATCTTGCGATAATAGACCACTTTGCTACATTTGCACAGGCCTTCGCAACAGCCAATAAATCAGGCAAAACAGCTGCTGCTAAACTATGCAGAGACTTTGCCCTTCGACGCAAATTTTCTGAAAAGATCAGCCATGATCTGGGCTGGAGGAATTTGAAGCTGGGCTCCTGCACACCCCGATGCTGGACAAGGAATGGTCAAGGCAGCCCACCCCCAAATGCAGAAGCACAGACTTGAGGTGCAGCTGGTGAACAGGACCTGCAGACCCCTGCACCCAGCCTGCTGGACTGAGCACCATGCCACTGGCAGCATGAGAAGCCCAGTCCAGCCATTGCTCTAAGAGAACCAAGCCATACAACAGCTAAAATATGTGTGTAGCTGGGGAGGTTATACCCCCAGGCACTGCTATCAGGTCTCCTCTGGTCTGTCCGGCTCTGTTAAACCAAGCAACATCACCAGGCTTGGCTCTTAAACATTTTGCGATTTGCTGAGCAAGGAGAGACAGCAGGAACCTGGGGCGTGGGTCCTCAGTCAGGCTCTATCAGCTTCTTCTCAACATCCCTGTGGTTCGAGACACTCACTTCTCTGTTTTAATCCTCTTCAATTCAACCAGCAATTTACTGGGCACAGTTCCTCAGGCTATGTTCTCTTTGGGATTTATCACCTGCTGCTATAACAAAAAGAGAAAGAAACCCCCAGCAGCCAGTGAGATCCTGGGGACAGGCTGGTGGAGAGACAGTGAGAAACAGCTGCTGGGGCAGGTAGCGAGGGATGAAGAAGGAAGGGCAAGGAAACTCTGAGTACAGCCCAAACACAAGGAGGAGAAGAGCACAAAAACCCCATTTGAGAGAAAGCCTCAAATGAGGCAAGTCTATAAGCTCCTTGGAGCCCACCATGGGGAGAAGGTCTAATGTTGCTCTCTGTCAGCATTGCTCCTGATCCCAGAGGCTCATTTCTGCTAATGGAGAGTGATTCACACTGGCTGGGATCCCCAAGGTGACACCAGCTCCCCTCTTGCTTCTACACACACCAGACTTTTCAAGCCATTGCAAGCCTGGAATCCATACGTTGGGGCTCAGCTGTCACCAAGGCACTGGGGTGGGCCTGACAGAGCACAGCTGCTGAACCAAGCACGTCCCATAGAGGTTGGTGCTGGCGTGCTAAGTTTCACAGAAAATCTCTGCTAGGTTTTCCAAAGCCAGCTACTGCTGCAGCACTGCCAAAATACTTGTTTGCAGCAGTAACAGGGAAAGGGAGTTTTGCTCCAGGATGAGAAGTATCTCTTCCCTGCGTAGCCCCTCAGGGACACTCAACCCAGGGCCCTCAGGTTTGAAGGACAATCTGTAAAAGACACAGCAGACAATGTGTGAGATAAATCCACCAGCAGTGAGAGAACATGCTGCATTATATCAACCTGTCAGGCAACAGGTTTACACTGTACTGGACTCTCTGTTTTCGACCTGGGCAAACCTATCCAAGCAGGAGAGGGCAGCTGTGAGAAGCTCATTTCTGCCTCTTGTGATCTCAAGCCAGAGGTGCAGAAAGCTCCTTCTGACCTTTGTCTTCTTTCCTGCTGCTTTTCTACCTCCATCCTCCCAAAAACAAACAAACAAACAAACAAAAACCACACACACAAACAACCCCACAATCTCTGAATAACTCCTGCTCCTCCAGCAGCTGCAAGAAGAGTACAGCAGGGGGATTTTGCTCCACCACTCACCTGTTTTTTCATAACCATGAGTTAGTGCAAGACTTTGCTCACAGAGATGAAAGTCTTGAGGCTATGGCAGAGTCTGGTTGGGAACAGAGTGCTGTAGGTTTGGTGCTGTTTGTTAAAGGGCACAGCTGGGCAAGCTACAAATTATCATCTCACTCTGCATGACTCTACAGGACACAGACAAGCATCAGGGCTTGTTGATAATCCAGGCAAAGTGGCAGGAGCACATCTGATACCTGAGGCCAGTGTTTTCTATTTGTCTGCACTGAGTGTAAAGTTTATGCAGCCCAAAGCCAAGCCTGGAGGTGCAACTGGGCCAAGGAGACCAGGTGATAGACTGCCAAGAGGAGGGAAGGTGGCTGACTGGCCACACTGTGTGTTAAAGTGCTCGTTTGTATGACATTTACAGCTCTTCATGCCCAACATATTAATTTCATTGTGAGATCCTAGAAAACTTTTGGGTAGACTCTGATTTTTCCATGTCTCAGGTAACCTGATACATCTCTCTTTTCTCAGATGTGGTCCTGTACAGTTCCATTTCTCTCTCTTTCCAGTCATTCATCCATGAGCAGCCAAGTGTCACCCCTTTACCTGTCTATCCCCACACAGTATCTCTCTCTCCATAGCCTCATGTCCATCCTTATCTACCTGTCTGTCTATCTGCTGAGGGGATGAAGCACAGTGTGCTTTGTTAGGATGGCATCAGCTCGCAAAACCCAAGGGCACCCTGTCTAGCTGCCCATGCTCACAGAAGGAAAAGCAATGACATAGGACTAAAAGGAGGCAGGAAGCCCCGTGAGGCAGTTTGGAAAGAAAACCAAGCAGGACCAAAATTTGGGGAAGATAAAAGGTGATAAATGCCTGTCTCTTCACCAAACTTTTCCTTTTAGCCTCTTGCTGAACCCAATTACCCTAACTAAAATGAATGTGCTGTAATATGACAGACTTTTCTCTTTGATTAAGGACTTCCAGGCCTCTTGCAGGTGATGCACTCTATAACTCATTGTAAAGATGGCTGCATTTTATAACCAATGAGTTGCATGGAATTTAGGGCTTTGGGTTTTTTTTCGCTTCGTCCCCTCTCTTTGCTGTTTCCTTGCTCTCCAGTTCAGACCGAACCGGGTTTAACTAGGCCTGAATAATTTAATAGAGTCATTATGCTCCTGTGTTTTTCCCTTACTGTCAACTGTAAAATCCATACAGTAGCTTCGGGAAATGGGGCTAATTTGAATTGATAATAGGAGACTCTGGAAAAAGTCATCTATTGCCGTGCAATGGTGGAGCAGATGCATGCTAAATCTTGTATAATGAAAGAATATGCTGGTGTCAATTATGTAAGAAAACGACTTTACAGTGGTTTGAGGCAATGGGTTAGCATTCTGCTTGATATTATCACATAAAGAAACACCCATCAAAACTTCTCATAAATATGGAACGGCAAGTAAGATTACATTATAAATTTGAATGTTATGAATGTGTATGAGAGAGACAGATCGAAGCAGGATACCCACCTCTCATAACTGGAAGTAAAAAAGAGCCATATTTCAACATTTACACAACATCATCTTTGGGAGAGCAGACCAGGAGAGGGGCCAGGGCTGTGTCCCTCCCCTGCCTGCCCCAGAGCCACCGTCACGGTGTTTGCTGGGAAAGCACCACTGCCAGGCACCAGTCTCTTCGTCACGAGCCTGCATGAAACAGCGATTTGTTATCAGACAAGGTGGCCGGGAAGGTGATGATGCTGCTGCAGGTGTAGGGGTGGCTTTCACTTCAAGAGATGTTTGCAGAAGGATCTAAACTTCATGGCAGGCACCGAGCTCAGGGGAAGCGCAGCTGTCAGCTTTCAAGGTTTGCTGCTGCCTGGGAACCTGTTTTTTGGAGAGGAGTGTTACAGCTGCCAGTTTCAGTTCAGGTTGCCATCAGCCAAAACCAGTATCAGTGGCCAGTTAGGAGGTGACGTCACATTGCTGAGTGCGTGTTTGACTGCAGAAGGCCACAGCAGCTCCTGTTAAGCAGGTTGCTGGGGAAGGTTCTGTTCCCCTGACGGGAGAGTGGTATCAGCTCAGGGCACAGTGGGGAGGAGTGAGACAGAAAGGATTAGGGGATATCAGAGGGGATTTGCTTCAGAGCAGATTCCCAGCATGTGTTGAAGGGAGGAGGTGCTTGGGGCAAGGGAATTCCAGGGCATAGAGTCAATGAACCACGTAACTAAATTCAATTCCTCATAAAACATGAGCCACACTGGGTATAGAGCAGAAAAGGGATGGCTGGCTCAAGCCAATAGCAGGAACTGGTGGAGCTATGTGGCCAGTCACACAGCTCACATCTAGTATGGGGCAAAGCAGGTCACCCAGCGCAAACATGCTGAGCTTGCACTGCCCACTCCAAATCCCCAGGAGATCCAAACACCGCCCAAGCCGCTCACATCGCAGAGCCTCGGGCAGGGCTGTTGGTTAGCCCAGCTCCAGGGCTGAACAGAAACTGGACCAGATCCAGGTTCCTTGTGCCCAGCTGATGGCTGAAACCTGTCAGCGTGCTCTCCCTGGGCTCCAGCTGGCTGGCTGCAGCCCGAACCCGTCAGACTCTGTCAGCATGGTGCACCAGAGCTCCCGACGCAAATGGGAGGCATGTGTGATGCATCAATTCACAGCCATTCCTTCATGCTCTCCCAGATGCTGCTGGCCTCCCCAGCCAGAACAGCTGAACACATCTCACATCCAGCCCAGAGCCACCTTGATCCACCACAAGCTTTTTTAGCCACCACTGCATCAGCACAGAGGGAAATCAGCAGGCAGTGTTGATGAAGGGTTTTAAGCTGTGACACTTTGGGAGCAAATATGCAGCCATCCAGATGCTGCAGTGCAAAGGGCCAGCTTTGGAGCTGGGGACAGTCAGACGGCTGGGGGTACAGCACATCTGCCATCTGACCTTGTCCTACAGCATTTGGGTTGTCCCCTGCTCTCCCTTGCTGACTCTCCTGCCCTTTTTCTGGACATGGCTGCTTTTGGAGCAGAAAGGGCAGAGGAGAATGTGGCCTGCACTGCTGCCACCCAATTGGAAGTCTGCAAATTCATCTTCAGCAGTGGGTTGTGCTGTTAGTGCCTTCTGCTGACTGCTCCAGAGCTGGTCCCTCCAGAAGAAGCTGGGTGGGTGGTGGGGATAATGTTGCTGCAGCTAGATTCACCCAAGCTTAACTGTATCAAATGATACCTCAGCATGCTACTGCTAGCACAGAGCATGGGCATAGCTTAAAGTCATATCTTGGATGGGATGGAGTTGGTGCGGAAGGCTGAACATCCAGCTATTCCTTGGGGCCTGGGAGCTGGAGCACATCCCATCAGAGAAGCTGGTCTATATGATTCAGAAAGTGGGGCTCCTAGTGCCAGCACCTCCACTGAGAGAGACACTAACCAAGGAAAGGTACTTCTCACCACCAATGCCTGACTTGCATGGAAAACATAGCGGGGGTAGGGGATTGCTGCTCTGAATGCATCCAGCACGGCAGTCTCTCCATGGACTGAACTGGCTGTCTTTTACAAGCATTGACTTTGGCCCACTCTGGCCCTGTGGGATGCCTTTTCCAGCCTCTCTTTGCTCTGCTGGTTACAAATCTGCTGCTAATTTCCAGCCTACATTTCTTTCCTTCTGCTTTAGCCCTGTTTGCTCCAGTGCCAGTGTCCTCTTTTAGCTTCAGCAGCTCTTCCCTGCTGTTAGCCCTGTTGACGTATTTATGGACAGCAATCAGATCCCCTCTCAGCGGGTGTCGTGCTGGGTTAAACAAGCCGAGCTCATTCAGCCTCCTCTCTCCAGAAGTAATAAGGACATCCCGCACTGAGGCAGTGCAGCTGCTTTGCTTCTGCAGCCAGGTGGGAGCACGTCTGGGTTGGATTCATACCACCCTGGCCCCCACGACTCACTTGCTGCCACAGCTTTGCTAGCATGCCATGCTTCAGCTGTATGTACAGGAGTCACCCTAAGCAAGAGGGGTACTTCTAGGGTCTTCTCCAGGGACAACCTAAAGCCTTGTTTGCTCCTGGAGAAGCTTATTAGGGAATTAAGGAATATCTGGACAAGCTAGTGTAAGTCCACTCAACAAGTGTCACTTGAATGCTGTTGTGAGGAGGGTCCCTTCTCTGGTTTTATGGAGGGGCTTCTTGTGAGTGGCTCTGTGCTTCCCTTTCATACCTTCCCTGCTCCTCACCTTGGCTTTTCAAAGAGATCCAGGCAACATCCTGATCTAGAAAAAGGGCAGAGCGGTGGGGCACCCATCTCCCCCATGAGAGCAATCAAGGAAAGCACCATCTGAAGATGAGGCTGAAGGAGGATGTATTCTCAAATGTATCTGCGGGAAGACTGGAGTGGCTGGTCCATGACACCTGATGGAGCACAGCAACATCGGCAGGGGAGGAGGAACGTCCCCTCTCCGGTTGCTTCACCCACTGTTCCCCTCTGATCTAACAAGGATGTTGGCTTTTAAATGTAGCTAACTTAAGAGAATGACAGCTTATCTGTCAAGGTAACATACACCCCTCAGTTCTTACGCAGCTCTTGCCAGCAGCACAATACCAGATAATTTAGTATTCTAATAGGATTTGAGTGGCCCTTTAGACTAACAGGGTAACAACTCTATTAACTGGTACACAGGAAGGGAAAATGAGGTGCTGGAAAAACAGAGGATGCATCAAACTTAGACTTTGATGGAGGGGTTCACTTTGTTCCCTAGCTCCTGCAATTTATTATGTGGAGAAAGTATGTTTGTAGGATTACCATGGGCTGCGTGTGAAGGTGGCGGTGAGGAAGGTGGTACAGTGATCCAACCACTGAAGTCTAATCCCTAGCATGGATCGATCCTTGGTGGTCTGCAGAGGTGCCCCAACTCTGGCTGGTTGAATCCACAGCTAGTGTAACCTACGCAAAAGCCTGCTGGCTGCACTACTGGCCCGGGCTGTCGTCTTCAGAGGAGTAACCTTGAGTTCAGATGCTGTGAGGTCAGGGTCTGGCCCACTGAAGCCAAACTTGGTGTGCATAATAAAGACAGTGTGAATGGGGGTTAGGTCCAGCTCTGCAGGGTCAGCTGGTAAATCACATCCAGATCCCAAAACAGCTGCTTAATCTGGCTCCAAAGAAATCCATTGGCTGATGGTGGCTCTCCTTCTCTACCATGCATGCTTTGGATTCATAAGTCTGCACCATGATATGGAAAGACCTCAGCCCCTTGCCACACTTACCAGACCCCCCAGTCACAGCACTATACCCGCGAGGTGCTTTTGGGCTTGGGTATTGGCTCTCTTGGGCCGGGATGTTGTTTTGATCACCGTTCTCTCTCCTGTTCTTTATGTTCACTTCTGGCCTCCTGTCTTCAGACAGTGGTAGTCTGTCAGATTTAGAAATCATGCAGCCCTCTGCATCAACATCCCATAGAGACATTTGTCACCTTTTCTTTTTCACATGGACACTTCCATATTCTCACATACGCTGACCAATATTGCTTTTCTCCAGCTGGCTTTCATGCAGTGTTTGCTTCTCATTTCCCATTCGGATTTCTCATTTCCTCTCATCCCTGCCCATGTCCTCTTTTTCTACCCAGTAGAGAGCACAGTGTTTATTACCTATTTTGAACCCTATAAAAAACCGTTTCCACTCTGTCCTACTTGCAGGACCTCATTTTCACCCATATTCACCTGACTTGTGGTGGCCATCACCTCTGGGAGCAATGCAGCTTCTCTTGACTTCAGTGGCAATGCAACAACTTGATGGTTTTGCTTATGAGAGATCTGTGTGCCAGAGTGTCTCCACTGAGATCTGTTCATGCAAAACAAACCATCAGCTTCCATCTTCCCCTGTGACCATAGCTCTGAAGGGCCAAAAAAATCAGCTTTAGAGCAAGATGGCTAAAGATATTCCACTGGACAAGAGCTCATTCAGAATGGACCATTCTTCCAGCATTGAAAAGATTTGTCTGATTTTACCAGGATTTCAGCTCCAAAGAAAATCCAGAGGAAAAGTTTAGTCAATGTTTAAAGTCTTCACTTCTGTGTTTTAAAAAAGTTGTTATGTTTGGTGTTTAGACACAACTCGTTGTTTAAACGTTTTAAAAGTATGGATGTTTCTAAACCTTGAAATTAAAATTAAATTAATTAATATGATCTGAAATGAGTGTTCCTTGAGGACTTTTCTTAGCAGATAGTTTTGAAATCAGTGAAAGGAGAGTGGGAACAAGATGGACATTTCTAATTAAGTGTTGCACATCTGGAACTCTCAGCCTTCCTACTCCCTTCTGGATTTTGCAAACTTCTGCACTTTGCAGAGCTCTGGCCAGCTCTTTATTGTGCTTGATTCTATATAAGCATTTAAAAATGGTCGTCCCAATGCCAGTCCAAATCCCAGAGCTTCAGTTCTAACATAGCCAAATATTTTTCATTTGTAAACATTGATTTTCTCCTAGAAAGCTGTTTCTTGCTATATTTTTATGCAGTATCCATTGTACTTTAGCCCACCATGCCCTAGTTTCCTCTAAACATCCCCTTGCTCTTCCACAGACCACTTAGATAATCCACCAGTTCCTTGACTGTAAAATAGAGACCCCTTGCCTAAGCAGAACAGTGTTTTATTAATTTTATCTCTTGATTTCCTGAAATTAAACTATTCAATGGGTTGGTTTAGACATATTTCCTATTTTATAAAAAAGTATAAACATTTTGAAACAGTTTACATGCTCTACAATGAAAAAGGAGTTGTTTTCTCCTTAAAATTAGCTTTTTCTTCCAAATTGTAAAACAGTTTGATGAAAGGTTGAAAACTGTAACCCAGTGCTTCAAAGTGCCACATACAAAAAGATTAATCCAGGTTTCTAACCACACAGTTCTGGTGCTGGGAAGGGGGCTGCTGTGACTTTTGGTGGTTTTTATCCTGACTTGGGATGAGACACTTCTGTAATTCTCAAAAAAACCAAAAAAACCCGCAAAAAAACCCAACCAAACCAAACCAAACCAAACCAAACAAACAACCCTCCCCCCCCCCAGAAAAAAAAACTTGCTAGTTTTAATTCCAACCACGTTTCAAGGCTTCAGGCTGTAAAACTTGTTGAGATATAGATCTTTACCCAAACTCTGTCCCTGCCCCGGCTGGACAGGCCAAACCTAAACCTCCGTAGTGAGAACCCATGGCCAGCTGGTTTGCAATATTTTGCCTCTTTTGCTTTGGTTTTTAAGATAAGAATGGGGAAACAACTTCCCCAGCCGGCTGGAGAGCTCTCCGGGCGGTTTAAAGTCAGAGCCTGGTGTGTGTGCAGGCTGGACGCTGCTGCCTGCAGTCCCCGGGAGCTTTGCCCACTCGCTGTTCTCATGTACAGGGGTATTTATAGCTGCTGATGCCAGGAATTCGGCAGGGACGCTGCTGGGGAGGATAACAAGTTTCTCTTTAGGAGGAATGTTCCACCCTGACTGGAGGAGCAAAGAACAATAAAAGATGATTGATTTCTTCGCAGCTGCCCCGGAGCAGGGCGCTGTACCCCTGCCAAGCATCCTGGTGCACAGGGCTCCCTTCCCTTCGCTGATATGTGCCACATCCCGACACAGGATAATACCAACGGGAAGTCAGAGGCCACTGCCTGGTGTCCGCCTTTGCTCCCCAGGCCAGGCATCTTGCATTGCCCAAGATGAGTGAGAAGAGGAGGAAAGGGAGGGAGGGCTTATAAGGCTGTTTCCCTGAGCCTTCAGGCACTTTCTATTTACATTCTTTGAAGTAAATTACTGAGCCTTAGAAATATACAGGGAAATCGCTTTGATTCTTAAACTGTATGAATGAAGCTGCAGATGGAGAGAGTAATGACTTAAATTTATTAGTGTGCATAAAATTGTTGATGCTAATTTTCAGCTGTACACTAAGCAATCAGTCGATGGGATTAAACTGGATCCCTTATTTAAACAATTTCAGAAAATGTAATTTACATCTAGTTATTGTTTCCGACTATTCCCAGACCCCTTCCCAAAGCTCCCTCTAATGTTGCCAGGTCTGAATTGCACCCATTCCCTACTGCTCCTACATCACCTCTGGCAGGACAGCAATGGGACCGCTGTGGGACCTTCATGGAGATATATGTATATATATTTAGACAGAGCAGCACTCTCTGAGCTTTGTCCACCAGATGAACTGGCCTCGATTTTTTCCACTAGAGATGCCACTTAAAGATGCTTTTTTCCCGCTACCGATGCCAGTCATGAGTCTTTTCAAATTTTCAGTTTAAGCCTTCACCAGAGGCTCTCACAATGAGGGGAAACCTCTGTCCCAGGACAGCACCAACCTGTCACACCTCAAGGATTAAGTATACAGCCTTGTCTCCTGCCCTGCAGCCAGTCTGTATATCACTTGTTCACAGCACCAAGTGTCTCCTTTGCTTCTTGACCCTGACTACTGATGCAACCATGTCTGGTGCACAGCATCCTGGATCAGAGACTTAGGGGATACACAGCAGCAAACAAAGCTCATGGGGACCACAAGAGATGGTGCCCATGCCAGCAGCAGCCTCGTGCTTTGTTTCTCGCTCCATCACCTGATCTAACATCACCGGCATCTTCATGTGAGTCATCTTCCACCCTGGGAAGGGAAAAGCTCAGCAGCTGCCCCTGAGCCAGCAGAGGATACTGGACAATCAGAAGGACTGCACACTGTGTTTCTTCCACGTGTAAAACTTTGCAGGTCTAGAGAAGATTCATTTGTTAGATGGAGAGTACCTAACCTTGGTGTGGTCCACAGATGCTGCAGGGATGTGAACTAACTAAATGGAAAAAATGTGGACATCCTCAGCCCTGACCAGTCACATGAACTAATCCCGTGAGTTTATTCCCTGGCCTCTGGCATCTCCCTATGAGAGGAGTCTGCGTTATGGAAAGTCTGGGTGTCACTGGAGAGTGAGAAGGCTGCAGAGGAATAACAGGGCTGGCAGAGCATGTGGAAATACAGGAGCTGCTAATCCTGCTCCTTATGGCTGTTAGGGTGCTGCCAGCAAGACCCATGTGCTGCCATCACATCTGCCAGCAGCAGTGATGGGTACAAGTGTTGGACCAGTGTGGAGCACAGGAGCGATCCAGAAATGCCTGCTGAGGGACTGAGCGGGAGCAGGAAGAAGGACGGGGCAGTGCAGCCAGAAAAGGGATTGCTGGGAGATGCTGGAACCACCTGTACTTGCAGCAAAAGCTCTCCACGTGGCACAGCTCTTTGCTGTCCCCAGATGGTCATAGGATCCCACCATGTTTCTGTGTGCCACCTGGGGGAAAAGTAACAATGGTAGAACTGACCCAAGGTAAGAAAATGGACAAGAAATGGACCCGTCTGTGCTTGAATGGCATCTACTTGCCATGGTACATCCTCTGCACCTTCAGCTCCTAGAGGTACTCCACTGGGAGCATCACTGCTTGGGACACAGAGAAGAGGCTGGAGGAACAAATCCTGTCCTCCATGAGGGAAAAAGACACAGAAGTAAGGCCTGAAAGGGGGGTGTCTTGTATAGAAGCTGCTGTTCCTCCAGCTTCAGTGAGGAGAGGCTTCTAGCTCGAGTAGCAACTGGACAGGAGACCAAGGGCAGAGATGGAAAGCCACTTCAGCATCTTCCCTCCCACCATGCCACTGAGAGCCGATCAACCTCGTGTCACCTTACAAGCCACTTAATCCCTTCCGTCATGCTTCTCAATGGAGGGGGTGTGTGGCCAAGCTTTAGCTGCCACCAGCTGCCCCAAAGTCATATGGTGAGTGTCTGCAGGAGCATGTGCAGGGGGATGTGAGTGACACCTCACCAGACCCCTGCACCTGGGGATTGCCCAGCCCCGCAACCCCAGACCCAGCTGGCCCTTTGATCTCTGCAGGGGCTGAAGCCAGTTCCCCTCCGCTTCAGCTTTGGAGAGGATCATTCTGATTTTGTCTGGACATCTCACATCCTGGCAGGTGTCAGTCTTGGCTTCCAAGATGTCTTGGAGAGGGAGGTGGGAAAAGAGAGGATTGTAAAGATAAATGAAGTGTTGAAAACCCACGTCTGTGCCCACCCTTCCTCTCAGTCTAAATGTTGGGGCTTTGTTCAATCTCAGGAATGGCCACCTTCACTCCACCCATCCCACCAGCCTCCTCTGTAAGAGCAGCTGCACACTTTCTCCCACAGGAAACATCACCCTCAGTGTTTTTGGAGCACCTCAGAAGTGGCGATTTCGGTAGCTGGATGACCTGAAGACAGCCTGTGCCCTGGCTCAGCACTGAAGAAAGTCATCCATGATTTCTATCAGGGAAAGAACCAGAGATACCACCAGATGTGGTGCTGGAGAGCAGCGCAAATAACTTCTTCCCAGTCGCCCTGCTCTGCTCACACCAGCTGAGCTGTGTGATGAGTCACTCTGCTCTGTTCCCTGGAAGGAGCTGCTGCAGAAGTAAACTGTTTACAAGCCAAGGCCCTTTAAAGCTTTGAGTGTCCTCCACCTGCAGCAGGCATCTTCCAGTACGTGCCAGGAGGACTGTAATACCAGGAGTGTTCTCCTGCTCTTGAGTAGTCCAGCCCCAGACTTAGTAGCAGTGAGAAAGGATGAGAGTTCCCTTGCAAAGTCAGGCTCTTTCTGTCTGCTCAGGCTTAAATTACAGACACAAAAGCCATGGTTGCTGGCAGTTTCAGCCCTATTCAGATGGGCCAAGACACTGCTTTGCTTTGGACCTCACCCTTCCAGGACGCTTGACCTTCGCCCCAGACAGTAAGTTGATCTCATGCCTGGCTGAAATGGGATGTGTGAAATCTTACTGTAAATTACCTTAAGTCCAGGGGCAAGGACATGAACAAACTGTGGCCACACAAGACTGCAAGGCAGGTCACCTTCCCTGAGCCCCAGTGTCCCATATGAGCCCAGCAAATGCTTTCAACAGAGCAATGTTTTTAAGATCACAGTTCATTATACTAGGGAACAGACCGCTAAATGGGACCAAGTTTGGTCCGTCCTCATGTGAGTTTCTACAAGATGCACCAATGCCTTCTTTCTCTCTCTTTCTTCATGTTCCTCAAGTCTCCTCTCTATTAGCTATTGAGAGAGCTTAGATGACTGAGTCAGTCTAAGTCCTTTCCGAAAGCTAATGCTGAGCCCATTGCTTAGCAGGCCTGCTGTTCACTAAAGCAAACAGCATTCTGGGATGCTCAATAGAGGCACAGTGTGGGCTAGAATAGGACAAGGCCTGATTGGGTCACATCTAAGTTTCACACAGCCCTGCACCATGTCTGAGAGGGTGCTTAATATGTAAGAAGAGGGTTGATGTGCTATGATGTTTCTTCAGAACAGTTTCCAGTCCTCAGCAGTCTTCGATGGATGACCTCCTCAGCCAAACATCGTGGCTCTGTATTTAACAGCAGTTCTTGTGGATTTTTTTCTCATGCATCTTTCTGAGTTCCTTTTTGAACCCCTTTAAACTGCTAGCATCCGCATATCCTGAGGCGAGGAGTCTCTCAGGTTAGCTGTACACAGCACAAATAATTTATCTTTCCATTTGTTCTCCTGCTGCTTTCACTTGGCAGCCCTGATTCTTGTATTGAAAGAAACAGTGAACAGTCATTCTTTATTTACCTGTTCAATAACATTCACCTCCATCACCTAGCCTGCCTCCTGTATTTCACCAGCTGAAGGACCTCAGCTCCTGCTTTGGTGGTGTCAATCCTCTGACCATCCCTGTAGCACTTCTCTGTTTCTCACGAAGTCCTGCTAGATGCCCTCTGAGGAGGGAGACCAGAAGCACACTCTGGAGCTGACTATTCCTCTTTACTCGCAGCAGGCGGGACATCCAGGAGGCTGCACACTGTTCTTGGCATCACACTGCAACAAAGGTAAGTAAAGGCTTTGGAAAATCAGCCTTGGAAGGCAAATTGAAGGAACTGATTTAGTTCGTCCAAAAAAGAAAGGAACAGAAGGCAGCAAGTAAACGTAGTTCCATGTATAAGGTTTTTATTGAGGATGTGAATGGATTGCTCTCCATATTCAGCATGGGGACAAGGAGACAGAGGCTTCATTTGCAGCAGAGATGATTTAGGTCAGATGTTAGGAAACTCCTTCAACTCTGAGCACACACAAGCTCTGGAATGAGCTGTTGGGAAGGGATGAAGCCTCTTTAACTGGCAGTATTTACAAGCAGGTTGGACATCCATCTGTTGGGAGGGTTTGGAGAGAGCTGTCTTGCAAGACTATCTATCAGGGTCCCTCCAGCCTTAGATTTCTCCTTCCATGTTCCCTCTGTCAAACCATTCGGCTAGGACAGACTGTGCCATCCGGGGGCTGGAGACACTCTGCCAAAGGCCCTGAGGGGATGAGCAGCACTAAGAGGAAATCTGTGCGAACCTATTATCTGTAGTCTCTGCTGAAGGCAGGGAGGCTGTCAGTATCAGGTACGTCCCTAGTGGGAACTGCCTTCTCACCTCTCTCTGCTCCCACAAAATGTCACTGCTCTAATTACAGAGGAAATCATGAAGGAAAACTTGCCAGGGGAAATGTGGATTTTAGTCATTTGTGGCCCCACTGGCTTTTCTTTCTCACTTTTCAGGGACTTTTTGGGAACACATGGACCACAGGCTCAAAGCCATGTGTCTTACATGTCATGGGCTCGCGTCCCTTCCAGGGTCACAGCATCTGGGACCAGGCTGAGGGACCCCATCCTTCTCAGCTTCATCGAGGCAGATGTACCTGCTCCCAGCTCTGAGCCAGGCCACATGAAGGTGTTTTGCCACTTCCCGGAGCAGTGCTGCTGTTCAAGCAGCCATTCCTGAGCTGCTCAGGGAAGACGGTGTGGATAAGCAATGAACCTCCCGCTGCCTGATGGATCTCATGGAGGACATTGTTTTAAATCTGAGGCACATATTTTTAAGAGTTTACACCAAAAGCGGCTGCTGGTTGTTGCTTCTTTCTCTGTGAGAGCAAGGTGAGTTCCCTGCCCTTGTGTGCTGTAGTGCAGGGGTGGTAAAGAGAGAGATTATCCAGGCGATCACTTCCACTCTCTGTCCCTGAGGACAGACATTCTGGCTGAAGACACTGCTGAGCTGCTCTGTCAACACTGCATTCATCATGGGAACCTTCATAAGTGACTGGGCTTAATTAGTGTGTCTTCCATGGGCTGGCAGGACACGTGTTAGCAGAGGATCATTCAGGTTGCATCACCAATCCAGAGATGATATTTGGCTCCACTGGCATCTGCTGTTGCCCAGATCCCTCTCCAGGCTTGTCTGCGTAGCCAATGCTGCACAGTCACTGTCAGGTGTTCTCCCTTCCGTCTCTCCTAGCTCATGCAAGGCATGGTCACAAAGCAACCCATCTTTTTGCACTTGTAAACACATTTTACAGAGTTGTAAATGCTCTTATTGATTTCTCAGCCTTATTATCCTCACTGCTCAGCCAAGAATTAACTTCCATTAGAGGATAAATTATTAATCAGCCTTCTTCAGGTCTATTTCATAATCATTTCCACCATCCTGGCTGTCACATAAGAAGGATTTGCATATTTATTCTGCCACTTTTCCCCAGAACAGTACATGGGAGCGCATATTTGCTTGCAGCCTCTTAAATCACTCTCCCTACCTTATAAAAGCATTGCTTTTAGACAGAGCAGGCCCAGCACAGCACAGTCCACGTCCTTCTGAGTCATTTGCTTTGTGGCATATTTTTGCAGGCAAATACTTTTCCTTTTCACTTCTCTGCTTTTTCATTGCTTATTTATGATACCCTGTAGGGTGAAACTGTGTGGTTTGTTCAACAACCCATAACAAAAATACACAAGCTTCCAGTATCGTACCGACTGTCTTTGGTCTCTGGCCCAGCTTGCACAGGAGAGCATGTTGAGCTGGAATTTTGGCTTTCACCATTGATTTTTTCCCCCAGACAGTCAGAGATGAGCAGCCCCCATGCCATACTCAAGGCATGGTTGTCTTTCTGTGGTAGGGGAGTGCTGCTTGATGTGATTCATTTTGAGACCGGTGAGAAGGAAAGTGGATGAGAGCATGGTAAAGCTAATGGCACCTCTCTAGGAAGGGACAATGTTTACAGTCACAGTGAATCAAATGGAGGGGACTGAGCAACATGAGGGGCTGGTGTTTTAAGTAGCAGCAGGCAAACTGAGGCACAGGCAAAATCAATGACTTATGCAAGACGATGGAGGAGGTGGTGCCGGAGCCAAGGAAGCCCTCAGGAATCACAGTCTTTACTAACATGCAGGAGGCTGCACGCTAGGAGAGACCTGGGCATCCCCGTCACCCTGGGCACAGGGTGGGAAGGCAGAGAGCGGGCGGGTTCATCCCAGCGCTGCCCTCGTCCCTGTGCCGTCCCCATTATGGCTCCCAACAGGGTTTTTGTGCGGCAGGCAAGCGCGCAGGCTGATTCCTTCCAGCAGAGGGAAGCAGGAGTATACAAGGGGATGGGCATCCACACCAAGACCCCCGGCTGGACAACGCGATGCTCCTCCACTGCCTCACAGCAAGGCCAACATCCGTGGAGAACGGCTGCTGAGCAAGCATTGCCTGGAGCCACGGTGCCCTGGGGTGCTACAGCCCTTCCCTGGCCCCAGGCTATGGACAGCATGAGTTTAATGAAGGACTCACTACTCCCACAGCAAATTCAGATATGAAAAGAAAGAGGGGTGTGCTCGCTCATAGGCTCAGCAGCCAGTTGGGGTGTGTCAGTCAAGATGGCTGCCATGGCGCAGGTCAACATGTTGGCCATGGCATACGCCAAGGCCATTGCCATGGCATGGGTCAGGAGTGTAGCCATGGCACAGGCCAAGACAGCTGCCACTGCACTGGACAGGAACAGATTTATTGCGCTGTTGTCCACAGGTTGCATTTGGAATGTGATTCTTCTACCTCCACCTTCCAAATTCTTAGCACCAGGACATGTCATGGAAATTTTCATGTTGTTTTCTTTTGGCAGAGAAAGCTTGAAAGCCTTATATGAGTGCAACAGGAAGATGGGAGACTGATCAATGGAAATCGAAAGGAGCCATTAAACAAGCAGCTGAACAGCAGGGTCTGGACAGTTGATGTGTCCATGGTACATGGATCATGGATCTGTTTCTCAAGTGGGAACAGAAAAGATCCTTTAAGCAACCTGAGATAAGAGCAAAGTGGGGAGATCCACCAGGGGGGTGGACAGGAGAATGGGCAGGGAGCTACCAATATTAATGACATGGTTGGCAGCCGAGCAAAGAGTGAAGACTGGCTGGGTGTGTTAATAAGCAGGGTTGGATTGGGTGTGATTACCCAGCAAGCCTCTTAACACCCAGTCTAGCATGCCATCATGGCCACAACCCCACCACATCATGGTGGGGCAAGCAGGAATGAGGTGCAGCAAGCATGGTAAATAAACATCAAGAACATCAGCTGCATCTGCTTTTCTAAGGGAATCTTTTATTTTGCTGCATGGTCAGAGGGCTACATTACCATTTTGACAAGCACATAGAGAGGGCTGCTTCAAGAAGCCTTCCTGGGAATAGCCAGGTATATGGTCTTCTATATACAGTACATACTGAGAGGTGTAGCCATCTGCCAGAAGGTTTGGTAGCAGGTCTATCCCACTGGCTAGCAATACATCTCATTCCTCTGAGCTCAGCTCCTTTGCCCGCAGCCGTGGTGTCTGTGATTTATGGTTGCTGCCCAGGGGGCTGCAGTTTTGGGGTTTAGTTTGGGGTTTCCTATAGAAGCAAGATTTAGGCTCCCTGTTTGCATCTATGCCTGCCTGTCTCCTTCTCAAAAACTTTCGAAACTGTTGGACAGTTTCAAGTAATTTTGACAGAAAAGAGGTGGCCTCAAAGATGTGAAAGTTATGGCAGGCTTTAGGAAGATAAGTGCTTGGGAAGATAAGAGACCCAAATTAACACCTTCACTGAAAGAAAGAGCTTAAGCCACAAAAAAGACCGATAGCCCCTTGCCTTCTTTCTTTGCACTGCTCAGTGTAGCTGGTTGTCTCTGGAGCAGAGGGTTTGGCTGTTTGCTGCAAAGTTAAGCCCCAGTTAATGTGGGAGAGGACGCAATGCAATGAAGATATGGCTGTAGCACACCTAGCAGGGAAGCTGAGAGACATTTGCTCTGACAGCTGGTGTGCCCAGGCTCCTGGAGATCTTGTGTGCTGTTTTGCAAAGCCATGGTTGCCGCAGCTTCCCGCCTCCAGGAGGTCCAGCTCCCGTTACCCTGCTTGCTTTCCTGAGACCCTAGCATGGGACTAGAAGATGGGGGTGCTCCTCTAATGAAGGTGTGGGTTCACACATTTCATGTGCTGGAGGATGGGGAGATCGGGGCATAGTGCAGCAAAGCGGGGAGCCCAGTCCTGCTGTGGAGGGAGCCGTGGGGTGAGCGTGTGACATTTGACAGGTCTGCAACGTGCTGCATCCCACTGCAGGCCCAGGCTGCCTTCTGAATCAGCTTCCAGCCTGTCTTGGCATGAGGCTAAATCCTTGCTCAGGATCAGGAAAACAGAGAAGCAGCAGATGGAACCAATCGATTTGCCATCCAAAAACCGATCAATTTGTGGAGACCCCTCCACATCCACAGGCAGGGTGGGAACAGGGTCTGTTCACTGCGTGCATGCAGGAGAGATCAGTGGGCAGCCCATAATAAACCTTAAATGTATTTCCAGCCATAAAATGCTTGACGTGCCTTCAGAGAGGCCGTTGAAATCCCTGATTTGCAGCTGGCACTCATTTTCCATCGCAGGTAGTAAAAAGACTCGGCCAGAGTGCTCAGATATTTAATCATCAGGGTCTGTGGCCATCCCCCAGCCCCACAGCCAGATCGCCAGGATTCGCACACCTCCTCCTCTTCCTTCTCAGGGCTCTCCTTTCCTTTCAAATGGGTATCCGGGCTGGTGCAGGTGATGGGAAGGCGAGATAACGAGCAGAAGTAATGATTTCAGGAAGTGATTGGGACTTGTAAATCCTCGCGGGGGCTTCCTCCATCAGAGGAGCCATCCGGGGAGCCGAGCATGTGCGGGCTGAAGTCACGCCTGTTAGGGAGGTATTTGTTCTTCTAGCCCCCGTGTCTGAGGCGGGTTGTCGTAACATCCCTCGAGCCAGGATCTGGTTGCAGCAATAAAGTTGGGCGGGTTGGGTTCCTGGCTGGGCAGGAAAGAGTTATTGATCAATGCCACGAATTCTTCCCACCTTCCTCCCACCCCCGGGGTGGATGTAACGGATACCAGGAGAGGTGGGAAGAAAAGCAAAGCTCAAAAGATGCTCTGGTCGGTAGTGGAGGGTGGCATGGCCAGGGCAAGGACATGAGGAGAGGTTAAACATGAACTGAGCAGAGCACAGGACCTTTTAAATGTCTCTAAATCAGGACTGCAGGTGGAGGTGTTTCAGTTTGAGGCTAAGCAAATGCATTGCAAATATAGGAGGGAGATGGGGGCGGTTAGAATTTCTCCATCCGTTTGCTCAGAGGACATTCCAAGGCCATGATCTCTCCCTCACATCCCCTTGGGTGCCTGGGCTGCAGCAGCACCACGGCTCATACAAGCCCCAGTGATCAGTGCTGGGGATGGTTGCTGATGGGAGTGCTCAGCCATTCCTTGTCTGCTGGACACATGTATCCACGCTCACCGGGGCTGTGTCTGTGAGCATGGTTAGCTGGGAGCAATTCGGAAGCAGTTATTTATGCTCTGGGGCTGGAGAGACAAGAGGGACCCTGATCAGGGGTGTAGGTCTCACCACAGTAGGGTAATACTGGGGAAAACTAAAGGAACAACATACTTATGTCTTGCATTGTAAAGGATCTCCAGGGCTTACCTCCTCTCTTACAGTGGGGCTGGAATCATTAGTGGACTATCGCTACCTGTCTACTGGGGAAACCTTTGGCATGTGGCCTGAGACCCAGCACTTCAGCCAGCTGGTCAAGCTTCATCACTTTTGGTCCTGACTAGATATTACTACTATAATAAGATTGATATTAGTAATACCGCTAACAATTGCGGTAATGATAATAAAATAATATTGCACTCCTCCATCCAAGGAGCTCGAAGCTTTTAAAGGAGATTAAGTCTCATGGCATCCATCCCACTTCAGGAAAGCTTATTTGGACAGTGGCAAAGTCTCTTCGCCACATTTGTAGAGTGCAGTCTCCTCCAAGGTGGAACACAGCAGCTATTTATGAGTATGCAATAACAGTCCACGGCAATCTAGGCCAAGCAATGAAAGCAAATACTGTATTCAGGGCAATTACAGGGGTTATAGAGAAGACAATGTACCAGGACACTCAGCTCAACTACTAGGCTTTTTAGATGTACTAGGGGACTTTTTGTGGTGTTCAGAATCTACTGTGGTCCATCACAAAGACCTTTGGCAGTGGCAGCAGCATGGTCTCTCACCCCACCCTGGGCACCTGTCCACTCCTGATTTGGAAAGCAGGGAAGGCAGGAGCCTTGCCGTCTCCTCTGTTCCTCAGCACATCCTAACTCCTGCCCTGGCATTGTGTGTGAGGCATTTCTTCATGTGCTGACTTGGGGTTGTCCACTGAGACCAGCAGCCTGGAGATGGCAAACTCCCTGGCTTTTAAAAACTGTGTTCCCCTCCAGAGCTGTGTTGGTACAAGCCTGCCAGGAGCAAGCAGTCCCCAGGAGTAAATCACATCCACAAAAGCCTTTTCAAGCCACCATCTTCTCTTCTGTGACTTTGTGGAAATCACAGGCACCACTAGCCCGGCTTGGACATCTCCAGTGGAAGCTGCTCTGGGACTTTGACCCACGAGGTGCTGAGAAAAAGCCAAAGCATTTCTGGTCATCAGCACACGGTGTGCTCCTGCAGGCTTTGATGAACGCAGAACTAGTTAGCAGCACTGGTGTGAGTGGGTCCGAGAGGTCATGCTGAAAAATGGCACTTTGTCAAAAATGTCATTTCAGCAGCATTTCATTGCCTTTTTCTTTAAATGAAAAATTTCAGAAGGAAATGAAGCCAGTGTGTTATTTCACTGAGATTTCAAATTTTTTGCTGCTGTTTTTTCAAAACAGTTCTTCCTCATGCCTGGACTCTTCGCCCTCTTTCAGTCTATCATTTGCAGGTCAAAAAGCAGATTTTTGTCATTTTTCAGGGAATGCAGTTTTTGGTCACATCACAGAAACTCTGTATTTCCTTTACTTGAAAAAGGTGTGCAAAAGCAAGATGAAAATTTTAACTCCACAAGCTTGATCCTGTGTATGCTTTTTTTTTTTTTTTTAAATTGAGCCATTTTCAGAGAGCTTGGCCACCTCTTTCTGCTGAACCTGGATGACTGTGATTTGGGGTCCTGATGCAGAAGGCTGGGCCTTTTCTCGTGGCCACCAGTGGAAGCCCAGTGCTGATGCAGAAGGAGGCCAAGCACAGAGCCATACTTGTCCTGGCTCAGTCTCCTCTGCCTAGTCTGCCAGCCTAATTCTGTGAGATTTCGGCTAAAGCTCAGCCACATCACCTGTGTTTGGCTTCCCAGAAAACATCCCTCCCAGATTCAGGGACCCTAGGAATGTAACAGCCACCCCTGCCATATGTTTGAGCTCCAGCAGCTCATCTCCTCTTTCGCTTGAAAACGTGGGCTTTGTTGTTCATTCGAAGCTTCGTCTCCAGCCCCACATTCACCATCAGACTAGGCAATAGGCTGTGGGGACCCTCTGGCTTTCAGTATCACAGGGGGAAGAGGTGTGAGGGGTGGGGGAGCCTGTCCTAGCCCTCCTCACCACCCTCCCCCATGGCCTTCTCGCCTGGGGAGAGAGCAGGACCTCACCTAGGACCCTGGAGACAGACTTTCAGCACGGAAGAGGCTGCTGCTGTGCATGTCAGGAATGATTTAGTCAGCAAGAGAGATGAGCACCTCTAGCACTGACATCAGGGGACAGGCAGAGGAGAGTGCGAAAAAGCTAGTGATGGACATCAGGACTGCAGTACATGGTGGGGTGCAGAGAGCCAGGGCCAGGGAGGAGCACCCGCAGACTGGGCATGGGTCTCTGCTGGGGACAGGGGAGAGGCTGATGAGACTGACTGATGCTGTGCTGAATTACTTCTCCGGCAAAACCAGCCCCACTGCTTCCATCTGGGATAACAGTTTAAGAGCTTTTAGTGCAAATCTTCATCCCTATGCATCCTGCGCTGGCTGGGAGTAAAACCAATTGGATGGCCCAAGGGCATTTTGCTCTTACCCATATGCACAAGTATTTAGCCATATGTGCAAACACCCCACACATTATATATCACCTAGGAAAAGATGAGAGAAATCCCCAAGTGGGGAATCAGCTTTGTCCAAACCCTTTCTGGCAGACCTTATTTAGACCACCTTTGTTTGAAAAGTGGTCCATGAACAGGTATGTTGGCTGAGCCCTTCTGTGGGCCACCCCACAGCCTCCCTCTGTGCTCACTGAGGAGCAACGGGAATGGGCAGCATGACCCAGACTCCTCCAGACAAAACTGTCTCAGCCACCAGGTTTGCCAAGCCACTGACAGAAACCCTTTCCAAATTTTTTTTTTTTTAATTTTGTTTAAAAGTGAATTCTGCATTGGTGAAAGGTGCTGTACCAACAGCATAAACAGTGACGTATCTTATTTATTCGTGAAACAGAGTTTTAAGAGTCCCACAACAACAACAGTAATGTCTTGTTTTTTGCAAGACCAGATTCCAGCAAGTGAATTTCCATTCAGGTTTCCAAGCAGAGGCCAGGTGTGATATGCTCCATGCATACCTACACATGTGCTCCAAGCCACTGGTGATGTCTCCTGTCAAACCAAACTGTCAAGGTCCACCAAGACCTTCAAGGTCCTTCTCTGGCCTCCTCAGCTCAGCTGTTTCTGAGGGCAAGGATACCAGCTGCAAATTGCTTTCAAGGGCTGGATTTCCACCAAGCACAGCCCAAAGCCTGGCATTACAGCGTGTCCTGAAGGACTGTGGGTATATTTTTGCCTCTCATATAGCCAGGCACTTCAAAGCCTAATCCCCTTCAAGGATGCTCATGGGGAATAATCCTTTGGGTAATATCCCCTCTCCAGGAGCAACTCTCCTCCTTTAAGAGCTGGGCAGGTTCCGGAGCTCTTTTAATATGTCTTGCTCTCCTCTGCCATCTCATCTTCAGAGCATTTTGCCATCTGTTTGACTTTATTTCCTTTGGGAAAAACTCCCATTTATTTTTAGATTCCAGGGGCAAAACATAGCCAGGTGGATGTGACTGGGGGTAACCTCTACTGGCCTCCACCTTAAAAAAACCTCAAAACATGCAAAAAACCAACAGCAACCTCAAAACAAATTGAGATCAGAAATTCTGCAGAGGGCCATGGCATGATATCACCATCATGTCTACAGCCAAGCCACCCTGTCAAAACCCCACTCTACCCCTCTGCATGTGATTCTCAGCTATACAGTCTGCTGGTGTCTCCTTGCCTCTATTTATACTAAAGCCCTTGCAGAATAAAACATCCATGTAAAATCCAATTTCCTCTGAATCTCTCTCAGAGACGAGGCCTCAAGATTGAGTAGATAACCTCTGCAGTAATTGCCTGAACCACTCCTGTTTGCTGGAAAGGTGAGATCCATTTTTCAATTATCTATCTGCAGTGACAGCAGCGAGCAACAGAGCTAAGAGGAAGGAGAGAGAGAGAGGGGGAGAGAGAGGAAATCCAGCCAACAAGAGCCGTCTGTGTCAATCCTGGCAAACGGGAGGTACGATAGATGTGGTCACAGTTCCTGCCATCAATATCCTCTAATATAAATGTCAGCGATGCCATTTTACCCACAGTCATTTCCCACAATGCTGATTACATTATCGTATAATAGAGGGGCGCCAGCCGCACCGCTTTCTCTCCTAACCCTCCTTGCGGTAATGTGTCAATAGCCTGCCTCCATGAAACAAGTCAATTTTCTGCAGGCTTGGCAGCGGAATAAATCTGCCGACTATCTAGAGAGCTGGAGATATTTATACACACCGCGTCCTCTCTCTCTCTCTCTCCTTCTCTCTCTTTCTTTCGCTCTCCCCCCTCCTGCCTTCCCTCCCTGTGTGTGCAAGCATAGATGTGTGTCCTCAGCAGAATTGAGTGATTTTCAGCCCAGACTCAATAAGAAGAGAATTTAGGGCAGTCCTACAGCTTGGCTTCCAGTAACAGCCCTACACGTTTATTTTCTTTAGCTTAACAGGAGAGAGAGAATTATGTTTAGATTTATACGACAAGGGCAGTCCTACCAAAACGCTTGCGATAAGCACTGTGGAAGGGGGAGGAAGGTGTGTGCATGTGTGGTGAAAACCAGGCAGGCCAGTGGCAGAGAGGGATTGCAACACCTTGCAGGTCACATCACGGGGGTCCTCTGGGAGCTGGAAAAGCAGTTCTTATTTTAACCGACAGCTCCTTTTTTGGTGTATGTCTGAATCGAATGCCAGTAAAAGAAGGAGGAGGGAGGCCATGGGCTCCTCCATCCCTGCTGGTGGACAAGGGTGTATGTGTTTGGCTCCACTCTCTTTACTCCTTCAGGCAAAGAGCTTGCCAAGGACAAGATGCTCTGGCCGCCACAGGGATGCTCGTTCTCCCTGGGGATGTCCCCAGGACACCCTGTGGTCCACTGCCCCACACACCCCTGCCGTGATTTCTGCCTTCCCCCAGCTTGGAGGGGACTCAGCCTCCCTGAAAGCTCCAGTGGCTCCCTCTGCCAGCCAGTGTGGGCTCCTCAGGCCATCCTGAGTTCCCAATGCACAGCCAAAAATGGCAGATGCTGCTCATGCTCTCAAAGGCAGGGCTTTGCCATCTCACTGAGACACAATGGCAACTCAGAGTGCTCTGGAGAGGCTCTGCTCCCTCTGGGTGCCAGCTAGAGAGAGACAGACTCTCAGCAAGTGACCTCCAATCCCTTTTGGCCTGAGCCAAGGGATTGGGAAGGGTTTCTCCTTCCTCTCAGGTCTGCCCAACATAGGAGACTTTATATCTAACCCTCAGTGGGGGAATGTTTTGGTGATGGAAAATGTCATCAACCATTTTTTGCCAAGAGGGGGAAAAAAAGCCTGAAAAGACTAATAGCAAATATGAAACTGCCTTCAAATTTCTGGGCTTTGGGTTTTGGGGTTTGGTTTTTTTGTTGGTTGGTTGATGTTTTGGTTTTTTGTTGGTTTTGGTTTTTTGATTTTTTTTTTTTTTAGTAAAAAAATGTGAATGTTCCATCTGTTTTCAGGTTTTCACCAGAATTTTGTGCGAGAGGCAAATAATGCTTGGATCATTGCTTTGGGCTTGATTGCTCCACCCTCCTGCTCCAGAACATAGCAGTTTCTGGACAGGGAGCTGGTGTGTCCTCCACTAGCCCCGGGAGGAGCAAGTCCACTGCCTCCCACAAAGTGAAAGGGAAGGCTCCACCTATGAGACACCAAAGATGCACAGTTTGCAGTAAAATGTTGTCCTGCTGGCTCCATACGATCAGTCCTGGCAGCTTTCAGAAAGAAGATCTGGGAGAGGATGGTGACCTGCTATCATACTAAGAGGACTCCAGAGACCTCCTTCAGTCCCTGGCCCTGAGCTCTGCCCACATACCCCCAGCCTTGGTGAACGTCATGTACTTCCTTGCCCAGCTCCAAGAGGTCATTTGTGACCCACGCCAACACTGAAAAATTCATTTCAAACACAAATCTCTCCTGGGCAAGAGCAGATCCAGAGGATGTAGAGCATCCTCAGCACTGTGAGGTGATTTAACACGGAGGGAAAGCCAGGCAGTTGCAGTATTATCCTGGGCTTGGGCTCTGTGGTTCCTCTCTACAGAGGGAAGACATCCAACTCCCCACCCACTGCTCTGCTTCTGCACATGCCTCTACAATGAGGCTGGCAGGTTTTTTTTTGCCCTGGCAGCTGTGTCAGAGATTGACAAGAGCTTTACAAAATTGGGACGGAAGTGAGGCTCTGTGTCTTGATGAAAGCTTTATTTAGAAATCAATGAAACCCACAGCTCCATCATACAAACTCCAGCCCTCCTACCCTTTTCAGGTCTGTCTGCCTGGGCTGCAAGTCATCAGCACCTGTCAGAAAGAGAAGCCCACACCAGAGGTACCTAGGAAAAAACAGGCACCACGCAGTCTTGCACCTGGAGGAACCTTAAATTCCTTCCATGCTATCTAGAAAAGACATTTTGTCTTGGAGAACATTTGTATTGGGTCTTTGCTGGGAAAGGCTCTCTTCACATCTGGAAGGCACAAATCTGACCGCAATGGAAAAGAACTGAAATCAAACATAGTTGGGGCAGCCCTGTCCAAGACCCGTCAGAGCCAGAGGGATTCTTCCTGTTGAAAACCATCAGCCTTTCTATGCGTTTGGAAATGTGCCCTGGATCACAGCCTTCCTAGAGTCAAGGGGACCGGGTCTGTTCCATTGCCAAGCTGTGAGACAAATTGTAAAGGAAGGATACTGTGTTAAGATACATTTCTCCAAAGTGAGGGAGTGGGGACCAACTCCAGAGCTCTGATTCAGATCCTTGTCTGCATACATGGGATATCATTAAGAGAGAAAAGCTGGCAGCGAGCTTCAGTCGCTTACTACTGCACTGGCAAGAAAGATAAATGCAGAGCATAAGATAAATGAGGCACTTCAAGTGCGAGAAAGTCAATACTATAGAGACCTTCAAACCGGAGTCTGGGGAACAGCTTACAATTCAGCTTGCTGGTACAGATGGAAAGATATCTCTGTGTGCTGAGAGCTTATGAACACTTTGGACTGGTACATCCCAGTGAGGTGACAATACAGGCGGCCACATGGGACTGGACTTGGGCACAAGTCTTTGCAGAGGCCCATCAAGAGGGATTGTTCATGCACTATCTGTATTATGGGACTTCTTGAAGGAAATAAGAGCTTTCCTGTGCATCGTAATGTTCCAATTAAAAAAAATACTGAATCCTGGTGCAAGACAGTCTCCAGTGTGACCAGGTAAAGAGCAAGAGGGAACAGAAAAGGGACTTGCCCAAAATCTCATTGCAAAGCCAGGGCAATCTTCCTGAGGCTGTTCTTCAGGATGCGTGGAGGCAGCCAGAAGCTTTGGGCACCCAAAAAGCTCTGCCACGTGTCAGAGCTGTATCATTCCCCCTTCTCTGATGTGATGCAACTTCTGCGTGGTCCCTGCAAGAGCCACCAGCCATGCTGGGCGCCAGGTCGCTCTGCTGCATGGCATCGCAGCACAGCTGTGTGCGAGACTGCATTAAATATGGCTCTGAAGCACACGTGCTTCATCCGACAGCTGAAGGAAATGCAAACGGATCCACACAAGGAAAGACAGGAGACACTGCCCTCCTTTTTTCAATTATATCCAGGTCCAAGGTCGGTGACCTCTTCCCTCCTGCACTGCAGTATCTTGTCACACAAAACCCAGAGAGAAAGGGAGTGTGATAAAGATGAAAGTGATGTGGCAGGCTCGTATGTGAAAACAATCACCCTTCAATTAAGTGTGATTGATTTCCCAAATCAGAGATGCATTCAGCTTCCAACAGATAGATATGAGTGAAGGCCAGATGCTGGGGAATTCAGCACACGTGCTTGGGCTAGGACGTCACAAGGAAACACAATGGAGATGCTATAAAGTACCAGGTGCTTTGAGATGAGTCTGAGATGGGCATTAAGCTGAGCCAGGAAAATTTTCTCCTTAAAGCAAAGCTCAGGGATGAGAAACAAGATGCAGAGAAAGAAGGCATTCTTCCATACAGTGAAACTAGGGCTTTGTAGAAGTTCTTCTTTGTATGAGAGCAGCAGCCGGGGACAGCCCAAAAGAGAGTGAGATTTTTCAGGTGTATAGAAGAGACTTGCTGACATAAAGCTGTTTCTGTACAGGACAGGGGAGAGACACAACAAACTCATGGGGGACCTGGAGGCAGAGTGGGGCAAGGCACCTTAGTGACATCTCAGTGTTGCTCTAAAGCCTTGGACAAAGGACTGCTAGCTCCAGAAACTCCATTTGGTTCTTCTAACATCAGCTGTGTCCCCTTTCACATTCAGATGCACATGGGGCCCTTCCAATTGTTTTGCAGACCCCTGATGCTTTGTGAAACAAACCTGCCCACCCACCATGTCCATGCTGCTGCTGGTGGAATAGAGGAGGACATCAGAGAAACCACTTTGCCCAAAGTGGAGGGAGCTCTGCTGTAGATGTCTGCAGCAAGGCCCGCTCTTCATTGAAGTGCTGCAGTGTAGCAGAAGAGCAGCATCCAGCTAACCAGCCTCTGTGGACTTCATGTGACCTGAGCCCTGTGCAGCTCAGTGTACAGAGCCCACATGCATCGAGGCTGGCCAGAATTTATTCTGTGGTTTTGGAGACTACGTTCTCTCACACTGCTTGCCAAAACTGCTCTAGATAGCACCCTTCATCAGCACTGTTTTGACTGTGAAAGAGGAGCTAGCTACTCTCTCAGAAATTTGCCCCCTTGGCTCTTATATGAGACCCCATCATTGTAGCATCCGGTCACATTGTTCTTCCGAGTCCCGCATGCTCCTTCTGCATTTATCAGCAATAGGCAAGGGCAAAACTGGAAGCACCAGGGAGGTGTTTGGACAGGGAGAAGGGAAGGCAGCACTGCAGATTGAGCACGGTTCGTGGCAGGAGAGCAACTCCCATAGATTAGTCTGGGCTCATGTCCCACTTACCCTGCCACAATCAGCCTCATCCATCTCCCCCTTTCTCCCCCTTGTCCCTTTCAGGGATTTCAAATAAAAGGTCTGCACTTGACCCCCCTCCTCCCTGCAGGGAGAAGGGAAGGCCATGAATTGAGAGACCCTCATGTTTGCAGAAGTGATTTTCACATTCACAGCAGCATATGTTTGCATTGATTCCAACCTGCGGGGCTGTGTGTGAGTGCGTGTGTGTGCCTGCGCGCTTGCTGCGGGCGGGGGGCGGCCGGCAGCCCCGCGCGTGGGGGCACCAGGTGCTCGCTGTCAGGCTGAACAAAAGAGAGTGTCAGTGCTTTGTGCAGGGGGCTGCGCTGGCAGCTCCCTCCTGCCTTCAGCCCTGTGCTCAGAGCATCCTGCCTCTGACAGCAGCATCCTCTTGTGTCAGCTCCTGAGCTCTCCTCACCTTCTTCTCTCCCCAAATTGCACGGCACAGTGCGCCCTGACCCCAGGCTGTCTGCTGTCACGCATCCCTGCTTTCTAAAGGCTCAGATGGTGACTTTGGATGGATGGTGGTTGTGCGGCTTCCTTCTTCTGGAGCATCCTGAGGAGGCTGCTCTGATCTCCTGCCAGACTGGTGCATCTCACAGCTCATGTGAAGTCCTGCCATACCCAAAAACAGATCAGAAAGGTCACTCACTGAATTCACATCTCCAGCCCATGACTGGCTACAGCCTGCTGCCTCGTTTCACACCTTCTCCCAGTGCCAAGACATCATGGGGCTGGCACCCCAACAAGCACTCCAGGCTGCCCTGGCTGGTGTCCCCATACTCTCTGAAGGAGAAGAGCTGCCCTGTCCCCAGCACCCCACCCTCAGTGTGACTGGCATCAATGCTGCCCGCAAAGGGCTGGGCACCCTTCACCCAGCACCAGCAAACCCCCAGCTCTGCCGTCCCCAGAGCAGTGGGGCAGTTGGAGTTACAGTTTGAGCAGCAGGAACCAAAAGTAGTTTGCACATTTCAGTGCCCTCTCAGGGTGTACTGAACCCAGAGGTTTCCCCAAGGTGATAAAGCCAGACATTGCAAAAGGGGAGGCCTGACCTTGCTGCCTGGTTCACTCACACCCAGGGAATTTGCCAGTTCATGGATACACTCAAAATTTCATCAGCAAAACTTTCTGGAGGAGACCAGGCCTTCATCTTTTTTTTCTGCTCCATTTCTCCTGCCTCTGAAATGGGAGTTACTGTAATTTTTTTTTGCTGCACTGTGCATCCATCTCGTCTGCTTAGATCCTGACCTGTCTGGTGCCCTGGAGATACACAAGGGCTCCAGCACTAGGGCCAGCATCTCCCTGGGGGTCTCCAGGCACTGCTGCAATCACAGTAAACTCAGGAAGAATGAGAATTAGGCGTGATCCTATGTGGACTACGAGGACCTTCAGAGATACGGCTGGAGTGAATGGAAGGAGCAAATAGTTGGTGCTGCTGCTCGAAGTGTGGTGAAAAGAAATCCCTTTTCTTCCCAAGTGAGCTTAGGTCTGAAAAGGGAGCCCATGCCCTGTGAGGGAGCTTCCTTGTGCCCCTGGGTGAGCTCAGCTGCTGGAGGATCCCATCCTGAGAACAGCAGAAATCACGCATCCTCCTGGGTAAGCCCACCTGAACTCAAGTGTGGACATCGAAGACTTTACAGCCTGTGCTACCTCTTTTACCCCTTGATGAACAGTAGATTTCTTCTATCCATGGTTTCATCTCAATCACAGATGTGGATTGGTATAAATGGTGACACTTGTGGGGTTTGCAATCTGGAAGCTGTTTACCTTCTACAGGACAGCACTGTGCCATTTCAATGAGCCATTCTGCAGGCAGAGCTCCAAACGACAGATGTTGTGGTACCTCCACGCACTCACAGAGCTCACTTGGGACAAACTCAGGGCCCTCCTGGAAGCCCACACCAAGAATTCAACATTCATACACAGTCCCCTAACCAGGACATTTGGCCTGGAGCTTGGAGCTCCTTCTCTTTACCCTCTGACTCTTCAGCCTGGCTGGGCAGGAACAGGAACAGAAATTTCCTCTTGCCAGAAATCTTGGTGTTTCCAAATCAGTGTCTGTGGGGAATCAGAAGGGGAAGTTGAAACATTAGAAAGCAAAAGAAAACAGTCTCCAAACTGCAGATTACAGCTGAACAGTGAATGTGGACAGTGAAAACATCAGCAAGAAAAATCTCTGCTTTGCCAGTGGAAGTGTAACTTGGGAAGGGAAGTGTTCTTTACACGTTTTAAAATGGAGACTGCTGCTTGGCCTGGGAATTTCAAGGTGGAATGACTTGTATTGTTGCTTCGATTGTCCTGGTCAGCAAATAAAAAACCTGCAGCAAAGTATTTTCTTTAGAAGAATCTTGGTGTTGGAATACCCACATTTTTCTCCATAAGAAATTCTTAAGCAAAATAGATCAACTCCTTCTATCTAGATACAGTCAGACACTAATATTATTTTTTTTCATTCTGCCATTTGAGCTATTAACAGGTTTGTTTTCCTCAGGAAAAATAGGAGTCGCCCATGTAATCACAGAATCCAGGAGTCAGGGCTTTAATGAGAACAGCAAATACCACAAAGGGGCCGATGTTACACACAGCTCAGACACTGCACTGCTGTAGACCGGAAGACAAGGAAGAATTGAGTGGGTGCAATAGCTCGATGCCTTATTTATAGCATGAAGCCGTGGAGCAGCAGTGGGCTGAGCTCCGGTTGCCATTTCCCTTGCTGTGCTTGCACCCAGCGAAATAAAGATATGTGAGACAGCCTAAGCTGGTGTCATCCACTTTCAGAAGGACACCTCCAGGGCAGTCTATTTTAATCTGCCTGGACGTACTCCATCCGCTGCTGTAACCACCCGCCTTCCTTTCCACTTGTGCTCTACATACAGGTGCCCATTGCAGATTCATGGTCTCAAGCACTTAATGACCTGCTGTATGTGCAGGTCCATATGAGCTTTTTTTATTTATTTTCTCTTGTATTCTGATGCAAAGGGTTGCAACACTGCTCTTGATGTAGAAGAGACCTGCCAAGAGAGCTCTGCAGAATTGCACTTGAAGTGCCCAGGCCAGCTCTTGTTAATGAACGAAGGCTGCTTGCACTCTTCCAAACACTGAATCTGTTGACTGTGTCAGGAGTGTGGGATGCTGACAGTTTCAGCATTAGGAGCACTGAGTACAGCAGTGTTTCAAGTCTTGAAGGCTTTACTAGTACACAGCAAGCAGATGATCCACCAGATCCACTCATTTAGTAGCTAGACTTCTACCAAGCCAGGATGTGGGAATAGGGCAGGTGGTCTCATGCCGTGGGGAAGTTTCCTTTGGTGGTTTTGTTGGTCAGGAATGATGGGAGAAGAAGGTAAAAGCACCATGCTTTTTTATTATTATTGTTTTCCACATACAGCATGATCAGCCATTCATGGAAATGAAGGGTTCCACCCAATTTCAAACACTAAAACCTCAGATGCGGCTAGAGGCCCATGCAAAATTCCCCCACAGCTACGGTCCTCTGAGACCACAGTCCAACACCCACTGCTCCAGGATAAGCAGGCGGAGGGAATGATGGACTGCTGAGCAGAGCAGGTTGCTGTTACATTCACAGCAGGGCACAGCAAAGGAAAGCCCCATGCCCACGTGGGATATAAATCCCTTTGGCTTTTGATAACTATGTTTTTTCTTGAAGATCTCAAAGCAGCCATCAGCCCCAATGCACAGCCACTCCGATCAGAGCAGAGGTACACAGGTGTCTCACACCAGGTCTGCAGGGCACAGCCGATTTTAACCCCACAATCCAAATGTGTGTGTAAAATTCCCTTGCTGAGCATCTTCCCCCCAGTATTCCTGCACCGTGCGGACAGGATCACACACTCCCAGTACATCCCTCCTGCAATAGCAGGGCTGTGGGGATGGAGGCCGATGTGAGGGCTTAATTAATAAGTTAATTAATCCCAAACATTTTAACCCTCCAAATCCCTGCTGCGCTCTAGTTTGGCAATTTGTTCATTAGCCTAAGTTTTTTGTTGGTACTTGAACTTGGATCATTTGATTTTTCCCCCAAGACAGAAGTGAAATATAATCATTTCATTAGAAGAGTGTGTCTTTGTGTCTCTCTGTGTGTGTGTACCACTATCTCCTACATTAGGAGTAAGCTCTGCTCAGGACTTTTCTGTGCTCTCTCTAACTTCTTTTGGATTCTCCTTTGTACCGGACATTGCAAGGCTAAAGTTGGGCTGTGCAGGGGTGGTAAAGTTCCCTTGCCCTGTCTCTGCAGTGGTCAAGCCGCCCCAAATGCTCAGGCTGTGCTGATGAGGGTACCTTAGGGTCTTTCTTGGGAAATACTCTTGGTGAGGCTGATGCCCACATTCAGCAGAAGAAGAGCACTGACTTTCCTCCCCATCCCTGTCAGGGCCACCCCACACAGCAGAGGTGTGAAACACAACCCTCAGCTTGCTGGAGAAGCAGCAGTTAAATGCATGGTCTCTGGCTATCTCATGAAATGGAAATGTGCCCTGCTGGGATCCTGCACTGCTTGTTTTGGGGTAATGTTATACCTGAAGTGCCAAGACACCTTGGCAGGTGGAGACATCTGGATGTATCTTACAGAGCTCCATACTCTTCCTCCACCCCTTTGCCCTGCCTCCATCTCTGTCCCTGGCTGAGCTGGAGACCAACCTGCCTTACTGAGGCTATTACCCACACCTCATTACATCCACTGTGTTCAGACCTATATTTCATTCCCAATCTCTGCTCTCCTGAGTACACACCTTCAGCACCCCTTGCTGAATCTGTAGCCTCCAACCTTGAGACAAATCCAGCAGCTGGGTTCAGGTCCTCAAGCAGCAGCTCCCACCACCCAGGAAAAGGACCTTGGAGCAAGTGAGAGGATTTACTGCTCCAGATCTTGAATACCACATCAGTACTGTTACTCTGCCAGTGCACATTCCTGTTCCAAGTTTTTTACAGCACATCTTTGTGCCACTTGGCTACAGTAATAAAGCCCCACCTAATTGCCATTCAATAAACTCCAGTTAAATTAACAGCTCCATCCAATGATCACCAACATCTGCTGTTCATCAGGCATCCTCCCCTCCCCTCCTGCTCCCTGCATCTCCTTAAATCCCAATGCCCCAAAATTCAGCCTGTCAGGTTCCTACAGAAGCAGTTGTGAATGCTGGTCTGAAAGCCTTGCTGTGGCCAGGGGATTTTTTTTATAGGGTGCATGGAGTGGTTTCCGTGAGTGACAGCAGGGGGACAGTTGTGGGTGTGCAAGCAGAGAGAGGATATGAGAAAGAAAGTGTGTGTTCAAGAGAGGAAAAACCAAGAGACTTTGTGGTGGCCTATGGCTGGGAGAGTGTCAATGTGTGTGTGTGTGAGATAGGCAGTGGGTGAAGAAGGGCAATGTGATGAAGAGCAGCGGGAGATCCCAAGTGCCTGGTTAAGCCCCAGCAAGGATGGCAGGTATGTCAGGCAGGGCAGGTGGAGGGCACAGGTGGATGTACACATGCACTTGTGACAAGCAGGAGCAAGGCATCCCTCTGTGTCCATGGTGTGTGCTCATGAGTGTGGCTCTATGTGTAGATATTTGTCCAATTGTGGCATGGCCATCTTATTTCTGTGTTCACACACAGTATGTTTGGGGCAGGCATGAGCCAGGTGTAACACTAACACACTGTGTCTGCTCTCAGCTGTGTTTGGTCAGTGTATGAACCTTCTCACATGTGCCGGAGCACGTTTACCTGCAGTGATGGGACTAGGTGAGCTTGTCCAAGGCATAATCACGAAAGCATACGAGCATCCCTATGCCTTTGTCTCACAAACGCCCACCATCCTGATTTCTGTCACCTCTGACACACTGGTGACTCACTTTCCCCACGTTGCATGTGGAGGAACTGGTGAAGAGGGGATGTGACTCGCACAGCTTGTACCAGCAGAGCCACTGACTTTGCAAGAGCTTCATACTCCTTTGACTCACCATTTCTGCATGAGGATTTAGTTCTGCATCAGTCGAGCTGAAAATCAGATCCTGAATCTGTCTTCTGTAGGTAGGTTCAGTCTGTTTGTACACAGATGTGTAAAACCTGCGTGTGCATTGCCATCTCCAACAGCTCCACAGCAGCTGCGGGGAGATAGGTCATCTCTCTGATTCAGAGGTTAACAGGATCATGCTTCACTTGTGGAAAAAACTCTTGCCTAAAATTAAGCCTCAGCCTTGCAGAAAGGCAGGCCAGACAAGCCATTAGAAAAGGTCAAAGATATTATCAGCTTCTAATCCGATTAGATACTGATTATCTGTGAATTCAGCACAGCCTCACTGTTAGAGCTATGCTTAGGAAAATGAACATCTCCAAAAAAACAGCTGGAGATCGAAGGGGCTCTGAGAGCCGAGACAGCCTTGTGAGAGATTATGCCACTGCCTGGGGAACACTGGCTGTAGCAAGAGCCACGTCAGGTTTTCATTGCTGTCTTTCTTTGTACATGTCACCTGGTGGGTGACGTTACATTGCTGGTGAAAGAGGCAGATCTGTAACCATCCCTTCTCCTGAATATAAGTTTAAGAACAAAGGGAAACAAGAATTTCTGTATTTGATTAAAATCAGTGATGCAGCAGCGTGACTTGTTGGGAATTCTCCAGCAAAACATTTTTAATGGGAAATATCATTCTGGCAAACCAAACAGTTTCCATGGGGAAATAACAGTTTTACTGTTTACTTGTTGTGGGTTTTTTTTATTTTGGGTCAGTCCAGCAAAAAGCAGCACATTTTAACGAGGTTTCCTAGTAGTGATGTTCTGGAAAATAAAAAACTTCCAGCAGGGTAGAAATCTAACTGTTTTTAGTCTGGAACTTGATTGTTTTATTAAGGGGATTATGTGATACAGTCCTGAGATTCCAGGGGAATGGATTTGCTCCCATGGCAGGTGGTCTGACTTTGAGAAAAGAGAGTTTGTATGTTGAGTGCTGGCTGAAAGAGTTATGGAAGTTACTCCCCTGTGGTTTCATCCCTCTTGTCACCAGACAAGAAGGTCTTTGATTTTTTTTCTTGCTGATAATAGGACTGAACCATGGCTGGTTTCTCTTCCTAAGTGGAGCACCTTGCACATCTTGCTGTGGCAAACTGATTCTGTGTAGGTGTGAATGGCTTTGGGTGGTTTCTTCTGTGAAAACAGGGAGCAGTGCCCTGGCCAGGGCAGTGTGTGCAAAGCCTGCTGTGCCCAGGGTTTGTTTCTGGGCTGATGCATCCTGGCTGATGCAAAGGGTGGATGTGGGGACCTGGTTTTGCAGTCCTCCCTTCCTGAAGGCAGCATCAGTTTGGTTTCTTATTTATAAAAGGCAACTGATGTAAATCTCTTTGCCTGTGTTTTACAATCTCTCATGCCTGGCTGGGCAGAACCAGACAGTTTTGCAGTAACTAACTGTTTTTCCAGTGTTGCTATCTGGCTGCAGCGACACTTTGGTTGTAGCTTCTTCCTTAGGAAAGCAATAGTCTTTTAAAAGCAAACCTGCCCATCAGCAGAGGCACGCGTGCGCAGGGGCTTGCAGATGCTGCTGGGTGGGGATCAGACCAGGAGGGCAGCACTCCTGATGCAGCTGGGACATGGGTACCACTTCCTAACCTCCAGGAAAAAATCCTTCTGATCACAGGCTGGACTTGCTAAGGATGTTCAGCGCTGCAAGGGTTGAACCGATCTGGAGCTGAGTACCAAAAGTGGTTCTTGCTTCTGACACAGATTTGCTGCTCAGCCTTGGGAAGATGGAGTTTCCCCTTCAGACTTTGGCTGTGAGAGCAGCTCTTTGACCAGGCAGTAGCACTCAGTCTGTGCTTTGGGTTTACATCTGCTGAACATCTGGGCTTCAGAGTGTAGCCACGCAGGAATGGTCACCAGCATGCAATTGTAAAGGGCATCTATTACGCTGCATTAACCCCACGTGGACACGTGCGGGCAGGATTAAGAGGCCATAATCACATTCAACTTGGTGGGCTTTTGAAAGAGAAATCAAATGAAGGCTGTGAACAAGGACGTCCCTGCGGGGGCTTAACACAATTTGGCTAATCCACTTGGCGTGTAAATGGTTTGTTCAATTTCATCTTTCCTGCCAATGTGTACAGATGAAGTGGGAGTGTGCGCACATGGGCTTGAGACCTTCAGGTAAGCTGAGTCAGGTTTGTCAGAGGGTCTGGCTCTGGGGTTCTCCTTAGAGTAGGGCCCTTCCTTGGGAGTCTGAAACAAATGGGGGGAAAGCACAATGGGCACAGCTGAGGTTAGGAAGCAGTTTCCCCAGCTAAGTGAAAGACAGAGGAGGAGATGTTGGTAAATAGGCTATTAACACCCAGTGTCACTCTATTAATTTCATGGAATAAATCTATCCTCTTTTCTTCCTCCCATCTCCCATGGCCTGAGCTGGAGGCTGTTTTGCTGGGCTGGAAGGGAGGACCCAACACAAACCCAAGGCTGTTCTTTGCTCAGTTCCCCTTCTGGAAGCTCAGCTGGCTCTGGCACCAGCACTGTCCCTTTGATTTGACAAAGCTGACCAGCAATGTCAAATGCTCCTTCCATGCCAAGAAAACAGGAAATTGATGGTGTTTGCTATCTTCTTCCCTCCCCTCGAAAGGCAAACAGATACTTTCCAGACAGCACCTGTACAGCTGTGCCCTTCCTGCCTACAGGAGATACCTCTCCCACCACATCCGCATCTCCCGAGCAAGGACAAAGCCCACCAAGGATGGGAAGAGCTGCTGGCCCTGTCTCTGGGCCAGGGTCTTTGCTGATAGAAAGACAAGACTTGAGGCAGAAGGGTATGAAGGCTCCTTGGGCTGAGCTGCAAGGCCCTGGCCAGAGGAAGAGCTGCAACCAGTCCCCAGCTGGAACAGCTTTCCTTGGACCCAGTGCCTGCAACACTGAAACCCAAGGTGCTGCCACCTGGTTGAAGGAGCAGCTCTATAAGGGCATCCAATAAATTAGGGCGTTTTGTTCTCTCCACATTGTTCTCTGTGCCCTAGTGTAAGCTGTACTGCAAGACAGAGTCATCCATGCAGGAGGCACCAGTGAGGTACCCACAGACGCAGTTTTTTTGCATCCCAGACATTTCTCCAGCAACTGGTACAACCAAAACAAAGGGAGGGAGAACAAAGTGGAGAAGGGTAAGGGAGGCAAGAGGTGAAGCTGGTGCTGGGACCACAGGTGCCCTGCAGGAATGGCCAGGCATAGGCACATTGAGCATCTCCCCTCTGCAAAACTGGCGATGGATATGTCCCTTTCTCTAGCTCGTTGACCTGCCTGGGTTGTGACCATAATTAATTCATACCTGTAAAGCACTGCTTAAAAATCCTCACAAGCTGGCATCACAGACATAGAACAAACGTGACTGACCTACGTGCCTTTCACAGCAATCCCAGACCCTGTCTCAGGCCTTCCCAGACAATGTACAATCACATCCAACCCTTACTGCCATGGATCAGTGGAGATTTTGGTTTCCAGGTAGACATCTCATTGATTTTTTTTTTAAATTGATGTTTCTATGGCAGGAAAGAGTTTTACCCTATCAGAGACCACATGGCTGCAGGTAAAGACTGCTACAGTTTGTGGGAGGCTTAATTAGAGCAGATGATTTGAGTGACCTGCCTTGGCACTAAAAAAGCCCTATTAGGACCAGCCTTGCCTCAGGAAGATGAGGCAGTTTGGCAAGTGCTGTTGGGAGGGAGCTCCCTGTCTATAACCAGCCTTGCTAACCAAAGTCCACAGCAACTTCTTCTCCAGTGTAAGAAGGCTCATGACTCAGTTTTTAAAAGCCTACTGTGATACACAGCTTTCCCCATACCTTCACCAATGCAGCCAGCACAGCCCCACACACTTGGTGGCATCACTGCCTTTGCATGCCACAGGCCACCCCATGGGTCCTACTGAGGGGAAAATTGAGTGGGTGGGGATGGCTGAGATGGAGGGTAGAAGCAACAGGAGATCCTTTGGCCTCAGTCATGCCTGGTCCCGTGGGAACCCAGGGAGAAGGTGGGAAGGAACCCACTCTGGCATGCATCGCTCACATCCCCCTTCCCATTGACTCTTGGGCAGCTGCAAAATTCACCACTTTCCCAGCACTCACCCAGGAGGGAATAACGATAATAAAAACAAAATTAGAACAACTCCCTTCCCCAGACTGGGGAGGCGGGAAGGGAACGAGCTCTTGGGAAAGGCTTGGATTTCACAGCCTCTCCTGGCAAACGTGACTTTTCAGAGAGAAAGTCGCCGCCACGGGCTTGTCCTTTGTGTCTGCAGAAACAGGGTCCTCTCTCAGCCTTTCCCTTGTCATTGGATCTGATCGGAGGGGCTGCAGTCCTGCCACTTCCCCCATGCAAAAGAAACAGATTTGTCATCCCTGCTGTGGGCTCTGTGTTCCCAGACTCTCTCGCCTCATTTAAAGAAAACTCCCAATCCCCCAACAATGTAGAGCTTGAAATCTTTTCTTCCTGCTTGATACTTCATTATTGTGATTGCTTTCTATTGATTGACAGAGATGCCTTTGCAAACACCCAGGACCCTTGGAGAATTGCAAGCGGCTGATCCAGCCCCACTCTTGCACATGTACACACACTGTCTCCCACCGAGCATGCTGGAGCCACATCTTCCCCTGTTCCGAAACACAGTTTCATCAGCGGGGATGGTGGGAATACTGGGAGCCAGATTTTCTGTCAGGCAGGGCAGCACAGAGCTGGTCCATTGGGGAGGCATGGCTGGACACGAGGCTGCCACAAAGAGCTTTATTAATAATGGCCAAAATGGTCTTTCTGTGTGCACCAAGGGCAGGCTGTGACTCTCGGGGAATCACTGCACAGAGACACGTCACCATATCAGTGACACGTAGGTCCTGGCAGGATCTTTGGTTTCCTTCTCATCTTGACAATTTCCCCGCTTTCTCCAAACCCTCTTTCCCACTCTGAACTTCTTGTTATACATGCAAACCTAATTAAGCACAGTGCAATGGTCAGGGCTTGTTAATATTAGGGCTTGGCTGGTTTCATTTCTGGCTGCCAGCAGGCAGGAGCCAGGATGGACGAACGGGCAAGGGAGTTAAACCGCATAGCATAGAGAAGCTCTGGCAGCTTTCCTGCTCTCTTTTTATAGGAGTTCAAGAGCTCCCAGCAGCCGGATCTCCCGAGGTGGTCTGGAGGATGCATCTGCCTGCCCTGGGTCTTCAATCAAACCCGAGGATACTTTCGTCTCCTGACTTTCTGAGGGCACATTACTCAGAAAGTAGGAGATGAAATGCAACTGTCAGAATACAGATCTCAGTTGTGATGTATGGGGCAGCGAGATGGGCTGCTGCTTGTTATCCCCTGCTCTGCCTCAGCGGCGGACAAGGGGATGATGCACAGAGTCACTGCCAGCCAGCAGGCAGATCGTGGGGAGCCCAACCATAAGGGAAAAAATGGCCTGAAAGGATCACTTGTAAAGGTGAGGAGAGCACTAGCTATTAACTTGCTGCAGACACTATCCTATAGATTACATTCAAGGTTTTCTTGCTATACTAAGAATAGCAATAATTCCTAACCTGGGGGCTTCTAGTGCCATTTCCAAGTGTTTTAAATTTTAAAACAAACCTTTTCTCTCCTTCCCACACAAGAGAAGCAGTCGGACTGCCCCAGCAGTGCTAACACAGCCCTCACTTCCACTAGCCCAATGCTTCAGCACCGCTCACTGAGATGACTTGGCATGAGCACAGGCTGGGGTTGCCTTGCCGTGCCTGAGCAAAGCACTTAACCCAACCAGCGGCATAACAGCCAGGGACGCCAGCTGAGCCAGCTCGCAAGGCAGCCTGCCCTCACCTGCCCCGACATCTCGGGGATGCTGCTTCTTCCTGCAAGCTCCATGGTACTGAGCAGGGGAGGGGATCCCTTCCCAATGGCAGACACCAGCAGCAGGGGAGCTCCCTGCATGGGGAGCCGCATTTTCCAGTGCTCACACCACCACTGCTCCTGCCACTGGCTGCACCCCCTCCCACTCTATCCTCTCTGCAGTGGTTTCCAAGCTAAGGCCATAAAGACATCTCAGAGGTCTCTAAGAGGGACTTTAAAGCAACTCCCAGGTGACTTTCCTGGGGTCACACACCATGGCTGGGTATTTGGAGGGATCGATAGTGGAAAAATGTGATGCTCTGTGGACATGTGGAGGAAGACCTCGAACTTCTCTGCTTCCTAAATGGTGGCACTTCAGGATTGTGGCAGTCCTCGCACCTCCCTGGGGCCCAGGAGCGGGACGATCAGAAGCAGGTGGGTGACAGCACCCATGGCCACTTTACACCCTCCCCATGATGCCTTTGCTTGCCTAAGTGCTGGGTGGCAGCACCAACAGGCAAGGGCCCTATGTCCATTTTTCCCTGTGTCCTTGGCAGGGACATGGTGACAAACCAGATGGGAATGTCTCCAGCTCTCTCCTCACAGGCCGGGGGTCTGTGCTGACAGGAGGACCAGGGCAGCTCTGTGAGGCAGTGCCGCTTCCCCTTGCCTCCTCCAGCTCCTTGCCCGGATCACCAGCTTAGACCTTCCTAGACAACTAATCTGGGGTATTTGCATCTCAGAACAGATTATCCCGAGAGCTGAGCCACCTCCTTCCATTGGATCATGGTGCCTCCAAGGGTCAGCCCTGTGCTCAGCAGCCCTGAGGGAGCAAAGGAGCAAACACAACCCATCTCCTCACAACTACAGTTTTACAACTGCTCTCAGTTTGCAAAGACACCAGAAAAGGCAGGTTGGATGGTACGGCTGCGGTCCTACCCTTTGTGGTGTTTCTGCAGTAGGTTATCTTCTTGCTGGGATCATTTTTTGGCACAATCAGCATGTCTTTCCAGGGGGAAAATGGCTGCAGTGTAGGTGCTTGGTGCCAGCACACAGCCCTCCATCCCCAAATCCCCCCTTGTCGTGGGACCTGTCTGAGTCTCCCTGGTATCTCCCAGCAGAGGGAAGGACTGGCACAAGGACATGACCAGGTTACAGCAATACTTCGTGTGATGCTACTGATGGACATTAGCACCCCACCTCCCTCCTAGGAGCCAGGGCACTCCTCAGCCCCATCTGGGTGCACAGGGGAGCCCCCAGGCACTGAGCGCCCATGCAGGGGACAGAGCGGCTGCCAGGCCTTCATGTCTGGGCTGCCCAGTGCCTTTGCATCAGGGAAGCTCTTCCCCGCAGTGAGGGCAGCTTTAAGCAGTGCCCCGAAGCCCTGGCTTCTTGGAAGGGTTATTCCCTTTGTCTCGTTTTCCTTTTTTTTCCAGATCTAACTTAAAATGGAGATCAGGATGACTCCCAGCGAGTAAAGATCCCATGACTGCTTCCCCAAGAGCCAGGATATTAGTCCTTGTATCCTGGCCATATTCCAACTCGGGAAATTACCTTCTGCCTCCCTAAATCCCCCCTGTGGTTTCAATTGGATACAGGCTTCTTCGCTTTCTTGCTGAAACTGCTGTGCAGGGTTGCTGTGCGCGGTTAAGCAGCTGCTGTCGGAGGTGGGTGACAGGATTAATCTCAGGGTGCTGGGGTCAAAGCCGAGCAAGGGCAGGGAGCGCCGCCTGCCGAAACCCTGGCACAGCGGCCTCTTCCCGGGGCTGCACTCAGCCCCAAACCAGGCTCCTCTCCCAGAGCTGCCCTTCTTTTCCCAAGCTTAGCCCCCTCTTTTACCCCCTTTGCATTGCAGAACCACAACTAGTACACACTGAGATGGATTTTGCTTTGTTTTCTGGTGCATCAGCTGGCTGGCTGGACACCAGCTGCCAGAGCATCGATTTGCTCATGCACCTGGAGAGCACGTGCTCTCCTCACAGGCACAGTTGGGCATGGGATCTCCCTCCCTCCTGGCTAGCCCTCACATCTTTACAGAATAACTATGGACTTCTGGCCATTGTGCAACTTGTCCCTCTGGGAGCAGCTGGGGGAGCCCCAGGTGGGATTGTACATTTGCAGTATGGGGTCCTGAGCAGGAAGGGGCAATGGGGCAGTGTGGGACCCTGCCCGGAGGAAGGGCCCTACTCTGCCAAAAGCCTGGGGCACAGCCCCCAGTAGGGCCCCTTTCACAAGCCCTTGTGCTGGGGAAAGTGACAGCACAGTCCCATCTATAGAGTCACCCAATGCCGGAGCAAATCCCAGGAGCAAACAACCTTGGAACAATGAACCTCAGAGGTCTCCAGACTGAAGTTGTTCCACCATGAGTTAAAAATGCAACACTGTCAAGCAGCCAGATTTTGCGTTGTTCTTGTTGCCAGAATCTATACAAGCAAATTACTTTGCTGTCAGGAATACAACAGGAGACAGAGAGAGAGAAATCCCCTGCCCAGGCACTCTGGAGACATACTCGCAATATTCTGAGTAATGCAGCCATCTCACTGACATCCACTGACATCTGGGGAATCCAAAAAAAAAAAAAAAAGAACGGAAAGCCTTTAATTTAGTAGATGTGATTTGTGGATGAAATATAATATACAGTGAAAGGTGGGAACAACAATGGCCTTTAATTAAGTGTCTTGAAGGAAATCTTGTACATGCATGTGTGTCAAGGGGAGGTGTTTATATATATAAAAATACATATACACACATTTACACACACATCTGTTAAACATTCTTCCTATGTGTTCTATGTGTGCATGTATAAATATATACATCTGTGCATGTGCCTATGCTGTGGGCAAGAGAACTGCCAAGGGCAATGAAATTTCACTCCGGTGTACGGAGAGCGGCAGGGCTCGTGGAGAGGAGCTCAGCCTCCTCTTCTCCCCATGAATCACCGCCCATGGATGAGGATCAGTGCAGACGTCAACTCTGGTGCCAGCTCTTCTTCCCTGGCTCCTCTGGGCTGGATTCCCTCCCCTCCTTGCCCCCCTCTTCCCTACCCCTCTTCCTCTCTCAGCAGGATGACATTCATCCATCATCAGCATTTTAAGTGCTGGCATGTCACTGACGCTGTCAGTCGCCCTCTTTGCTCAGCACAAGGCTCTCCGCTTGGCAGCTTGGTGCGACCGTTTCCATTTGGAGCCCGTAATCCTCCTATTCGGGTTAGTTCCACTCGGTTTCACGGAGTGAGAGTGAGGGCAACCCAATGGGACAGCAGTAAATTATATTGAATAATAGAGAGAGGGCTTGCTCTAATAATTCCGACCATGGGATACTCAGGCACAGATGCACTGCTGGAGTTCGAGTACTGCAACCTGCCAGGGTAAATCTCCTACAACCTGCCTTTACCCTCTTTGCTTCCAAAGCCAGAGGCTCCGGGTCCCACCTCAGTGCCACTGGGTGTAAATCTGGAATTAAGTCCCCTGACTTTGGTGGAACTACTCCAGATTTATGGCTGTGAAACTGAGCTTAGGATTTGGCCCCAGCTCAAATCCAATGGGTGTAAACTGAGCTCCAGCAACCTGGCCCCATGGCTGAAAAATGGTTCGACATAAGGAGAAGCGAGCTGGAGACAGGGTTACTTAGGAAAGTCAGTGCAAAGTGCCAGGGAAAGTCACTTTGCTACCCCATGCCCAGAGGGCTGGCATTCCTCAGAGGTCTGCCCGTATTTCATCTCATCAAATGACCATGTCCTGATGTCAAATGTGCTCTTCAGAGAAGACTGGCTGTTCAGTGGTGGGTACCACCAAGGGGGACGCCTGCCCCCGTGCCCCACCGCCCTTCTCCTCTCACAGCAGAGCCCCGATCCCCTTAGAAGCCCACGCAGCCCTAACCCACACACGGACTTGCACCAGCTGCTCCAGGTGCCGTTGTAGCGAAAGACGGCCGGAGAGATGGCACAGCTGCCATCCCGACCCCGCTATGTCATGCACAGCTACTCAGGTTTAAACTGGGAGTTAGAGGAGATGCTTATTTTAGAAGCAAGTTGTTTTTGCAGCATGCTTAGTCAAAGCAAAAGTGGGAGGGGAGGCAGGGGGATTATTTAATTGGAAACCCCCTTATCATGGACCCAACTACTGGTCTAATTTTAGAAGCCAGAGTATCCTGCAATCATGACAAGGGACTCAACGGGACTTTAAGAAGTGAGCAGCACACCACAAGAAAACAGAGTCCAGGGCTGGCCGTGTATGGGCTGGTGGTGAGAGCCCAGGTGGATGCACTGAATCAGCCGCTTTGGCTGCAGCAGGAAGCTTGTTGCTCTGTGCCTCAATTTCCCCATCCCTATGTGTGGATACTCCTTTCTCCTGAGATCACTAAAAGGGTCACATCCCAGGGTGTGTAGCTGGCAATTAGAAAAGTTTGTTTCAGTCTCTGAGAAAAGGTAAAAGGGAATCTGTGAGGACAGGCTTGTGTTTGGGGATTTTTTACACAGTTTTTAGTAAAGCTGTCATGATAAAAGTACACAACAGCTCCCTGGCAGAGGTGTGAGCGTTCACAGGAGGGATGCAAGCCACGGCGTCAGGGCTGTACAGAGCCACCCGATGGGATTTCCTTCCACACCTGCAGACTCAAGATCTGGGATATGGTGTTACCTCTGCTTTTCCTGAAGCCTTGTCCCCCTTACTCCTCCAAATCTAGGAGTAAGCATTTGCCTGTCCACAGTGCCTGTGTACAGCAGTGCTTCGCAGGGCAGCAGTCCCGTGCTTGCAGAGCCCCAGCTCAGCCTTGTCTTCTTGCTGTGCATCAGCAGAGCGGCGTGCTGGGGAATGTGCGTGCGTGCATGTCTGCCTGTGCTCCTTCGCTGCAACCTGCCAGCCTGCTGATCTATAAGCTAATCCTACCCCAAGCTGATCTATAACTAATTCACTTACAACACAATTGCAATATCGATTCCTGAACTGCTTTGCAGACAGTGCTAAAATGTGTGTGTGTGTATGGCAGGGACAAGGGAGACGACTGACAAAAAGCCAGTGCATGGGGAGGGCGCAGGTCAGTGCTTGCTCTTCGCAGGGGAGATTGAAGCGTGTTGCAGAGGCAGCTTCATGCACACCCATTGAGTCCTTCCCTTTGTCTCCTCTGCCACCAAGGGCTGTGACTGGCTGCAGAAAGATCTGAATGTGCCTTTCTGCCCAAGCATCCTATGGATCTGATGCATCCACCACCCTTGCATCTGCTGAGAGAGGCCTGTGTGTCACCGTGGGAAGGATGTGATGCTTTTTGCCCAACCCCACCATCTCAGGAGAGCTAGCCCAGTTCCACACTCTCCCATTGCTATGGGAGACATAGCTGCATGGGCAGGCATGGGGACTGGACATTGATCTTTGGAGATGCACATGAGCAAAGAGCAACTTCTCCAGGTTCACTCCTAGCAGGGGAAGTGAGAAAGGGGCTGTGTTTCTAGCCTGCTCTAGCCCTATCTGAGGGCGGGTTGGAACAAGAATTGTGCCTATCTGGGGAGGTAACCACCTCCACAGCTCCTGGTCCCTCTCCAGGGGACAGGCTAACATCCCAGCACAGCCATTGCCCTCTCCCTGCCACATCGGGAGCCCCTGCCCTGTCTGGACTGACAGTGCTTTGGGGGCTGACCTCAGCCTTCTGCCCCTGACCTTGCTCACACCAAACTGGTTTGGCATCAGTCTAAGGCTACAAAATCCAGCACAGCCCAGGACCAGTGATCTTGGTACCTTCCCAACCCCTGGGGCAAGCACGAGCTATTCTAGCATGTTACCTTCTGCATCGAGCAGTGCAGCAGAGCAAGCAGGGGCAACACAAAGGTTAAATCTCTTCCAACACCTGCAAGAGGCACATAATTTCTGTGCTTCTTCCCAAAGTTTACACCATTTATGCCAGCAGAGCATAAGAATGCTGAAGCTTCCATGAAAAGCCCCCGTTTCGGTCAGTGGTCTTTGAGAGCAACTCTTCACTCCAGGAGCTGTGTTTGAAAGCTTGATTTATGCAGCACAAAGTAAAGAAGACATATTTAATGATGAATGGAAATGTCATATTGATCCTATGGACAGGCTGTGAAATACTGTTGTATTCAGGCTGTTGCTGAACCCACCAAGCGAGTGGAGGCATTCAACAGTGGGGCAGTTGATAGGGGGAGCATGCTGCCCCCTGCACGTCTGCCCACCCAATGAGCATCACCAAACCAGGCTGGGAATCAGGAGAAAGCTCCTAAGCTGCAAAGGACAGATGATGTTGAAGGACTTTCCTGTCCACCTAACAGTATCATTCATATTTCAAGTGTGCTTGCAGGCACACCCATGTGGGGTGGCAGGGATGCCATTGCATTGCACGCAGCACAGTGAGACACTGACTGAGGCCATGGCAGTTCCAGCATTAAATAATATTGACAAGGACTGTGCATGGTAGAAGGACAAAGGTATGTGTTCCTCACCAAGTACAGCTCGGTGATGGGCCTCCCACATAGTCTGTAGCAGAAGTAGTGCTGCCCATGTGCATCCTATGCCTGCAATTCTCTCTCTCCATGGGAAAGGTGATGTACCCAGGGTTGCCAGCGCTCAGGCAAAATGCCTTGGGTTGGAAAATTGAGGGACGATGCTGCTGTCGAGTCTAAGGAGGGTCTGTGGCATCTTTGGAAAAGGGACCTCGCAACCACACAACCACGTGGGGTGACTCCAAAGGGACTTTGGGGCCCACCTTGATACCCCTGCCTGGCTCATGCTGCAGCCATCAGGATCTATCTCATTGCTGTAGCAAAGACTCAGCTCAGCTGGAGAAAAGTTCCGCTTGGACAGAGCACAGCAGAGGGGAAAAGTGATCTTAAACTGGCAAAAATAGAGCATCAGCCTCATATAATTTCTCTGAAAACAAGATTTATTGAAGTTCTGTCTGTGGAAATCACTGTAGTGTGGAACACTCAACGTATAGATTCGATCACTGACTCGTACCCTTCTACATTTTTCATTAGGAAAAATATTGGCTGGGAAAGTTTGACCTCATAATCTCTGCATTTTAAACAATAGCCAAGGAAAACAGAAGTGACGGGCTAAGAAAATCTCTTCCACTTCAGCACTTCCCTAGGCAGGAGCCAGGAGCTGAAATTCACTGCTTTGGACCAGAGCTACCTGCTATGACCCTTTGTGTCCAGATCCCTCCAGACCTGAGAGTCTTTGGCCACCCAAGGGGTCTCTGGAGGGAGCACAATGCACACCAGTACCTGCTGGAGGACGAGCCATGCTGGCTGTGTGCTCTGAGCAAGGAGGATTCACAGAAAGGATGGCAACATTTCACAAAACTGGACTCTGTTCTCACCACACTTCAGGGACCTTATCTGCCTGAGTAGGGACAGTCTCCACCACAGGGCAAACCAAAGATAACCCTCGTCTGAGACTCAACTTCTCACCTTTCTGTAATAAGATCTCTCCAGCCTGCAGTCAGCACAGGGCTGAGAGAAGGGATAGGCAGACAGACAGATTCCTGGTTGGGAGAGCTGTGGCCTCCACCTTTAGGTTGACCAACACAACCCTGTCACCCTGCCAGCACCACACAAGGGATGCTTGGAATCTCAGCTGCTGCTCCACCCCAGCCCCTTTCAAATTAATTCCTGTTTTATGGTCTAAATAAATTAACCTCCATCGATTAGAGGTTCCCAGTGCTTTTAATGTCAGTGTCATAATCAGATACCAGAATGGATTTGCCTTTCTAAATCATAGCTCCAAAAGGCTTTCAATCTGAAGCTCTGTTTTTTGTGCGACTCAATTAGAGACCACAAGGCTTTGGGCCTCAGTCACTTGCTGATAGCCTGTTTTACACATGCTCCTGGTTGGTGGCCTTCATGACTGAAAGGAGACCTCACTCCAGACACAGTCCCTCCACGTGTCCCACCACGTGCACTCCTTGGTTCTCACCGTCTGACAGCCAAAGAATCCCTCACCTTGCAGTGAAAGCCAAACTCAAGAAAGCCAGAGGCAGGCAGTGTTGCTCTGTCTTTGATTCATGCACCAGATCTACACAGGAAGAAGACTCCAAGCCATTTATGAAGATTAACTCATCTTGGGAAACAGCACTGGAGCTCCATTGAAACCCTCCCAGTCCTGCTGGGAATCTCTCTGCCAAGCCAAAACCCAAAGGATCTGGCTATAAAATCATAGAATTGTTTGGGTTGGAAGGGACCTTAAAGACCATCTAGTTCCAACCCCCCTGCCATAAGCAGGGACACCTTCCATAGACCAGGTTGCTCAAAGCCCTGTCCGACCTGGCCTTTAACACTGCCACGGATGGGGCATCTACAGCTTCTCTGGGCAGCCTGTTCCAGTGCCTCGCCATGAGTGTCAGGGTAGGTTCAGATCAGATATTAGGAAAAATTTCTTCACCAAATGGGATGTCAAGCACTGGAACAGGCCGGCCAGGGAAGTGGTTGAGTCACCATCCCTGGAGGTGTTTAAAAGACATGTAGATGTGGCACTTAGGGACATGGTTTAGTGGTGTCTTTGGTAGTGCTAGGTTTATGGTTGGACTTGATGATCTTAACGGTCTTTTCCAACCCAACTAATTCTACGATTCTATGATCTTAAGCAATGCATTGGGCAAAGAGCTGAAGTGGAGACGTTGGAGGACTTCGGTCCCAAGCGTGACTGAACGAAACCTTTTGCCTATGGGGAGAGGAAGCGGGGTACATCACAGGCAGCCTGATAGGCTTGGGTCAGCAAGAATGGCTGTCAGCTTTCTAGGTAGGTTTTCTGTCTTTCCCTTTATGACTACAGATTTTGGGGCCCTTTCTGAGCATGCATCTGATATCAGGGACAGAATTCCTCTCCACCCCCTCTCCTGCACTCAGCTTCTCCCTTGCAACTTCTTCCAAGACCCTTCGGTTTGATTTCCAAGTTCTGACACAGCCATTAGTTACAAAGAGCGATTAGTTTGGTTGTTGTCGTTAAGTCATTTTTTAAATGGCTCCAGGCAGCATCAGAGAACAAAGAAACAAAATACCCGTGAAAAGAGTTAATCACAAATTACTAATTATTTCCCCCCTCCCTTTGCACTCTTTCCTCCCCAAATCATGAAATATTATCCCCATGAAGAAAGGAAAAGGTCTGTCCGTTCGTGAGCCCTTCACGGATTTTATACACCTAATTCATCAAACAAGAAACACTTCCTGATTGTCCAGAATTATTTTGAGAGGTGAGCTCATGACCCCCCCGACCCCACCACCAAGAGCCACAGCAAAGGGCAAAGTCTCTGATTTACGTGTCCCGTGATACGGCCCAAATCTACGAGGTGGGGAATGGTGGAGCCTCCCTAGCTCAGGGAACGAGCCCTGATACCCCGATGAGGGGCAGCTGCTGAGCCAGGCCCTTCATGTAGAGAGACCCCATGACTCCAAGTGTTTCTAAACCCATTTGGATTTTATGAGGCTGCTGATTTCAAACAGGCCGAGTGCTTTGAACGAGGCACTGTGCATGCCATTTGGGGTTTCATATCTATTTACAGTGAGGTCTTTTATTCCTCATTCCAGCCATGATGTACGTGCCACAAGACATGACTTTACCAGAGGAACAATCTGGAAGGCATGGGAGTATGGACTCCTGCAAACTTTACTTAAAAGGAAAATTTGGGAGTGATGGGAGCTGAGCAGTCCAAGCCACAGACACCCTTTGCTCCCAGGCCTAGATCCACTGGAATCTCCGTGTTAAATACCCACAGGTCACTCAGAGTAGGGGTGGCTTGCCTGGAGAAAGCACTGTTGAAAATAACGACTCTTGCAGATGCCCAATTCCCTGCTCGCCCAGTTCTCCCAGTCCCATAGTACCGTGCATCTACAGTTCCACCAGAGATAGGTCTTTGACTGTGCCGGGGTAGAAACTACTAGTGAGGAATCTGGATGTATAAAACCTCTGTTTCAGACACCCATGCCCCTCCATCACCCTTCCTCTTTGGCCATCAGCAAAAAAAAAGCTTTCATATGCCCAAACCTGTATCAGATCATCTCTCTGAACTGTGGAGGTGCTCAGCATTCAGCTGCGGACCCATATCAAAATACCAAAGTTGTCTTTATAAGCAGGTCAAAGCACAATCAAACATCTCCAAGAGATTTGACCTCCGGATATGTACCGGCAGCCAAAGCAAAGCAGAAGGCAGCAATAACGCTATGACTCCTCTGTGGTGGAAGGTTTGAACATACACTGGCTGGCATGTACATAAATCTCCACCTACCGGTATTTTTGCAGCCCTTAGGGATGGCTCCAATCCCAGAGATGCTCTGAACTCTACCAGCATCACTTCAACAAGCTGAGATTTTGCCCTTTGCATGGTTAAAAACCCTTTGACCTTTTCTGTATGCATTCAGAAGCACTTCCTGTTTTGTGTGAAAATGAAGCTATCCATCTAAGATAAATACATAAACCCCAGCCTCCTGGACCTTGGAGGGGGACTGGGGAGAGGCATGTTCCTGGGCTAAACGTTGCTCTTCCTAGGGCAGAAAGAGCCCATTCTGTTTGCCTAAAAGCTGAAAGTGATGCAAAAGGGGACCATGAGGGAGTATGAAAATGCATTTGAATCAATAGGATAAAGTTAACAGGATCAGGAATAAATAGGATGAATGAAATAGGATAAAAACTCCAGAGGAGATGCTAGACTCATCGCCTCAGGGATCAGTGCTGAAGGAGCATCAAGGCCACGTGCATCCTGGGTGTAATTCCCTTGGCTGTTTCCTCCTGGCATTTTAAAGCCTGGTGGATTTAGGAGCTTTGGGTGGGATTTTTTTTTTTTCCTCCCTGTCAATGATGTCTCAATTCAAGTAATGTGTGAGATACTTGGGTTTGCTCCACACCCACCTGGCACAGCTTAGGGTCTGGTTTCTATAAATGGCAGCTTCCCATGACCCAGCAGTGCTGAACTGGCTACTGAGATATCCAGAAAGGTGCCTACATGTGAATTTCAGTGTTGAATTTAAAGCAGCCATGTTTACAAACCAGTTTTGATGTTTACATAACAGACTTCATCCCAGTTCAACAAGCACGCTGAGAGCTAGGCTTCACTCTAAGCACGTGTTTAAATCTCTTTGGCTTTCAAGGAGTTTATGCTTATGCTTAAAGTAAAGCAGGTGCTTTGTGGATTGAGTCCTGCATCCTTGTAACAGATGCACCATCTTTGCATGATCCCTCAAAGACAGTGAGAGATTTTAGAAGAGATACTTGGGTATTTGCTGGTTGTTTTTTCCCAATAGCTCCCTGCTGTGTAGCATAGCCGGGCACTCCAGCAGCTCCCGATGTGCCTGGCTCCCACACAGCCCTTACTACACAAAAAAAAATACATAAAGAAAGAAAATCATAATATGTTGAGAAGCATATTTTCTCCTTAGTGGTTCCCAAGGCACCTTGGAGCAGGTATGAGTTCTGCATCTCAGCAAAACCATGAACCTGATTCATTTTCTGTTTTATCAAAGGGGAAAGGGAGCCCTTCAGCAACTAGCAGTCCCATGTAATGGTGTTCATTGGTGGGCGAGTGGAGGGTCCCCAGGCACCCCCGCTCCTGGAGCATCTCCCCAAGTGCCTGCTGGGATCCCGTGCTGGAACAGGACATTGCAGATCACACTCCCGTCCTTGCAGAAACAGCCAGAAGAGGATCCTGCAACAAAGCTGCGTCAAACAGTGAGCCCCTCTCAGGGGGCAGTGCCCCATAGCCTCATGTCTGGGCATGCTACTAATTCACAGTGCTGCTCGGGACCAGCCCTTCATCCTGCTGCCTTGGCTTTCCCACCCAACTCTCTATCCAAGGCTGAATTTCGCTTAGCTTAGGAGACCTCATGAGTGCACTGCCCCAGGCAAGATGGCTGCAGGCCATCAGCTAAAATAGCTGCTTGTCATCATCTCCTTTGTCCAGGCTGCAGGCTGGCATGACCTGTTGCCTCCATTCCTTTTGAGATCTTTTTACAGCCAGCCTTTGAAGGGCTGACTGACAGCAGGACCTTGATCTTTCCTTTCATCCTTTTCCCTCTCCTTCTGTCTCTTTGCCACCTGCTCTGGTTATTCCCTCTTGCGTCCTTTTTGGATCTTTTTCTCCCTTCCCTATTGTACCCTTTCCTCCTCCAATGATCCTCTCTCTATCATCGTGGGTGGCCAGTAGACTCCCAAAATAGCCCTGCTGTGACTTAGGGTGCTCATCCAAACCATCACTGTGCTCTTGCAAGGAGGAGCAGGCTCTGGTGTGGTGTGGCATACTGGTGAGCATGGGTGTCAGTGCAGGTGATCCATCTGGGACCATATTTTGCCCTGAAAGCAGCCAGCCCAGGAGAGTCTTCTCCAGCAGAAGTGCCTGTCTCCTTGTGCTGTGGGGCAAACAGATCTGTGGACTGCACCAGTATTGTGTGGACTTCACAGCTGTCATGTGGACCTCACAGGTATCATGTGGACCTCGTAAGTATCATGTGGCCTCACCAGAAATGATCAAAGGAGACCCTCTGGCCTGGCACTGGGCTGTGCCGTGGGCTCCCTCCCCAGCAGGTTGCCCCCATGGTCGGGTGGCCAGTGCAGCCCAGAGTACTTTGCCAGCACAAGCAATTCCTCCCAGGTCAAGAACCTGGCATGGGGGGTGGGGGGGGTGTCACTTACACCCAGACATGGACGGCACAAGCTGGAGGGGTTTAACTCATCTCAGCAGGCTGGAACCCTTCCTGAGGAGCACAGAGCTCCTGAGCTCAGCTGGTTGCTGGGAGCAGGGGTGGGGAAACACAGCAAGGCAATAACTGGCCCCAGTGCTGGCTGTGCCCTGATGCCTGATGCCTTGGGCTGCGGCACAGGCAGAGCCAGGGTGCCAGGGTTGTCTTCTGTCACAGACATTAGAGGATGGTCCAACCGCCAGGGAAGTGTTAAGTTTGAAGGAGGGAGATGCCTTTCCTGAGACAGTTACTTTGATGCTTCTTGCATCTGTAAAATCAAGACTTCGTCCCTGCAGAGATGCCTGTTGGATTTGAATCAAGGCTGCTGGCACACAAGGGTGGCTCACACCAGGGTATTACACACAGCAGTGGCCTTCAGCTGGTGGATGACCTGTGCCTTGCAGCAAGGACAGCACCCAAACCTTCCTGCCTTGCCAGACTGCACCTCACGGTGGGGAAGCCCTCTGGCCTTTAGGAGTTTCTTTTCCAAAAAAAGGCAGAGCCTTGGCATATATGCTCTTACACAGTAGAGAGACCCAGGGCTGGAGATCCAGTCCCCACCGTGGCAGGGTCCTGCCTCAGCCCTCTCTAGCCAGGTTGGCTCTGACCTGTCCCGGGCTCTGACCACCACCTCAAACTCAACACCTGAGCCTGCCCAGCATGTATGGTTTGAAAGAGAAACATGCATCTTCCTAGAGTTCTTGATGGGGGTGGACGCCAAAAAAAGTGCCCACCCATCTGCACCGCACTGCTGACCCCTCAAAGCTCATCGTGCACGAGCAGCTCCTGGCCAGGTCTGGGTGTGCCAGATCCAGCACACCAGGGAGTCTGGACGGGAACCCAGGCACAGTGATCTATGGTCACATGTCAAGGACAAACAAAGCTCGAGGCTTCTGCTGTTATCTTCTCCCACAACTGGGAGATGGACATCAGCAGGCCCTGTCCAGTGTCAGCAGGTCACTTTCTTTCCAGTTAGAAATTAGTTGTTTCACTGAGAATAATTGACCCTTAATGCCAGCCGCAGGGACCAGAGCATGCATTGCCATGAGGTTATACTCCTTCCAATCCATCTGCTGTCCCTGTGTCGAGCTCGGATGTCTCTCCTTCTCTCCCAGCCCCCAGCTTTCCTCTCAGCTTTCAGAGCCACCCTGGATCCCAGGATGTGCATTTAGGCTTTCCCTTCTCCCACCACCTCCACTGCTCCAGAAAGATAAACGAGGTCAAAGACGGGTGATATGTCACCACAAGTCCCTCTGTAATCTGGGATAAGGCTTAGCTACCCAATATCCATCAGCTCCTGGGGACATCACTCATGTTAATGTCACAAACCTGATCTTTTTCTCACTTCATCTGAGCTGTGGCTCCAGTGAAAGCACTGAGAGATCAGCATTTCCAGTGAGAGTTACTGACAGTGATGGGGGGATGCTGCTTCACTTTGAGGGTCCTTGTCATAGGCTGCCCTCCATTTGTGAGCTTTGGCAGGCTGGGAAATTGGGGTTATCTCTGTCCTAAGTCTCTCCAAAAGGAGCTGCCTCATTTAAACACTTCAGCCAAGTGATTTGGTGAAGGTAAACAGCCAAGAAAATGGTATATTTATACAGTGGTATAAACTAGCTGGAGGAAATTAGTTCCTTTCCTTGCCTCTGATCTGCTCGCTGGCCTTGATAAGGTCACTTCCCACTGCCGTGACCCTGATTTTCCTCTGCTTCTCTGCCTTGTGCATGCAGCCTGCAGCCTCCTTGGAAAGAAGCAAGAATAACAGAGGCTGATTTGGGCTGGGATATCTGGTGCCTCAGGAAGAGCAATAAGTGTGGCCATTGCTGCACATTTGGGCTTCCCCCAGCCTGCAGGCACTGAAGCTCTCCCTGCCCACCCCCATCCACCCAACATAGGCTGGATGCCGTGTTCATTCAAGGCATCAACAGGAGGCTGCTAGACATTTTTGAGGATCTCTGAGCATGGACTTGGTGGTGGACATGAAAAGTGATGGCAAGGAAGTGAGAAAGGATGGGCAGATTAAAAGCAGCGGCTGCTGGGATGCAGCATGGCAAACAGCCGTCTCCCCCAGCATTGTCTGTCTGAAGCTTCCAGGGAAGTGAAGTCACAAAGTGGGAGATGGGAGGGAACTGGGAAACAATACTGGAGAAGCCAGAATTTGTCTGCCCATGGAAATCTCCTTACAACCATGGCAGGGTCATGCAGCGCTCAGTGCTTTCAGGGAGGAGGCAGTGGCTCAGCCGTGTGCCCACCCAGCTCCCCTGCCCTTCCCTTACAGCTTTGCTTTGCAGAGACATTTAGATAGCGAATGGGCAGCATAAGGCCAGGCTGGCAGCGCCAGGCGGTGAGCGGGGCAGGTGTGTGGTCCAAGCCTTTGCAGGTGCAGGGCTATGTGAGTGATGCATCTGCCACGCTCGCCTCCACGCTCCCACCCTTCAGGCTCTCTTGTATGCTGGTCCCGTCTTCCCCAGTCTCTGCTGCCTTTTTATTCTCAGTGCCTTAGTTCGATGGGAACATTCAAGTGAGACGCAGCAATGCGCTGCCATTTCCACTGGCATCGGTGGCACAGCAGGCATGAGGCAGTCCAGCCACCAGCATGGGGAAGGCTTCAGCCTGGTGGGGAGAGGGCAGAAGGACCAGCCCCAGCCAGAGGTAAGCCTGGGGCACAGCACAAAGCAAAATTAATGGCGGCTGGCTGCAGGGAAAAAGGAAGGGCTGATTTATGCCCCCACTGTCTCCATGCTGCTTGGTTCCAACAGAGCTAAAGTGCCGGTTTTGCCTGTACTGGGCCCATTGTGGTGCAAGATCCTGCCAAAGCATGAGAGAGATGCGTGGTGGAAAGCGTATCAGGGGTGGTATTGTCTACACGCAAATGCTCAACTTTATGTACTTTTAACTAGAGGTGTAACAGATGGTTGTATTTCGGTCCAAGCAGCAGAGAGCCATGCCCATTCCGGCTGGAGCCAATCAATCCCACCGCTCTGGGGAGAACAGCAAGCTGGGTTTGGAAGCGCGGCTGCCAGCAATCCAGAGGAAGGCTTTGCACAGGCAAACGTGGGCCGCTGCCATGAGAAACCAGGGAAACAGGATTAAAAAGACATCGAAGCAGACATCAGAGCACGGTGTCACGGGTCTTCCCCGGAGCAAATGGTGGGAGAGACGACGAGCAGCCAAGGCTCAGCCTCCCATCACCCGGCTGCTCCTGCGCACTGGCACAGGGTGGCGAAAGGAAAGGGTTTCACTGGGGAGAGAAGTTTTGTGGGGATGGGGAAAGGGCTGCTGACACGCAGTGGTGCCGGGGAAGGGGCTGCCTGCAATGCTCTGCCTGCTCATGATGCTCTGCCCAATCCCCTCGCCTGTCTCCACACCCCACAGTGCTGTTCCTGTGTGGAATGGGGACTGTCCCACACTGCCACAGCTCCTGCTCTTCCCAGCCCCACAGCCACAGGCAACATTCCTCGTCTAACCTCAGGGACCAGTGGGGATTTGGCATGCGGGTCCGCAAACCCCAGCCAGCTCTGCTCCATGACGGGGGCCAGAGCACCACAACGGGGGGTCCAGGGGAAGGAAGAGCACTCCATGAGATTGGCCTCCCCCAGCACAGCCCACACTGGGAGACCAGTATGGGTGGGACAGCTCCAGAGGCAACACCAGGGCCCAGAAGGGAGATTTGCCATTGGTTTCCAGGGAACTTTTGAGCTAATGGAAGGGAATAAGGAAATGTAAAGGTGTCTGAGTTGGGCTAATTCTGGGGTGCAGTTTAAGTTCTGGGGTATAAGGAGGTGGGTGATGGAGAAAGATCACCCAGTGGTGGTTATGGGAAACTGAGTTGCGAGATTACAGCCAGGATGAGTTTTTAACATAACAGCTTTCAAGATAACGAAGAGCAGAGGGAAACAATCTTCATCACCTCTCTGTTTCTCAGGCTCCTCGCCACCTAAAGCTATGGCGGCTTGTTGCACATTTGCTGGGTAAGGTGCTGTATTTCCTACAGATCCCAAGAGGACAAATTTATCCCTATGGTGCGAAGTGCTGGATAAGCACACAGGTTCTGCTAGCCCTTCCAGGCCTACATTGTAGGGTGAAATGTCTTCATCACAGCTTCCTTGAGCATCTCCACAAACCACATGGGCATTTCTGTCTTCGGGGCACCCAGATTTTCTCCCTACATAGTTCACCCTTCAGCAACAAGGAACACTTGAAATACATCTTTGTTTATATTGAGAGGGCACAGACAGACCAACAGAGGTAAAATTTCCGTGTGCCACTCATCTCCTGCCAGTGATCCTGCAAGGCTGAGGCACCATGGGAGAAGGTACAGACAGATGCAGCCGGCAGCCAAGCCCGTGGTTCGTTTCACTCAGCAGGCAGCCAGGGTTTGGGAGGTGCCACTTGGGGTGCAGCCTTGGGAGGGACATGTGCTACAGCGGTGCAGAACATCAGATCGGGAACTGCAGCAGGAGGTTGCAGGGGAAAAAGTGATTTTGTTTAATGGCTTCTGGAGACTGAGGGATTTTGGAAAATCACTAGAATTGTGGATCCTGGCAGGAAACCCATGATTCATTTCAGTGCTGTCAACACCAAGCAGCCAAAAAAAAAAAATCAACCTGGGAAGCAGGTTAAAAATAATGAGAGAATGCTTAAACCAATTAAAAAAAAAAAAAAGTGTGGTATATCCTTGTCCCTCATTGTGGGTTGTTTGTCTGTAACATCTGCTCATCTTCAAGGATACCTCTGTCACCACAAAAGTCAGGTTAGAAAACCCACACGTGCAAGCCAAACTGCCTCCAAGATTTGAGTGAAACATGAAAAACTTGCAAAAATCCAGTGAAGTAATGAGACTGGGTGACCAGAGGAGTCTCCCCAGCAGATCAATGGACAGCCCTAGAGCTTAAGTCCTAAAGGACTGTTTAGAGACAGACATCTGCATCAAGGACATTTTGGTCCCTGCCCACCACTGGCACCATTTACCAGCCCCAAAGTTGCATGCGTATGACTGAGACATAAACGCATCCCAGCGAGCTGGCAGGGAGACGGCAGGCAGCCTGCTGCAATTACAATGAAGTATTTCAAGCAAATCTGGCCCTTTCCTCACTCCTATCACATAGTAAAATCCTCAGGAAGTCTCTCCAGAGGCTTCCTCACCAGCTTGGCAGGGTTAGTGCCTCCCATGGTGCCACTGAGCCTTTCACATCAGCCCCGCAGCGCTGGGGCATTTAACCTGTTTCAAAGACCCATTCTCCCTCCTCCCTGCACCTCCTCATTCTCTCTTGTAGCCACATGTCCACCAGATGTTTACAATGTTTTTGTAAAATATTTCCACTTTCTGGAGCTTACTTCATCCTACAGGTGCTCTTGTCTGAGGAATGCAGTGTCACGAAATGACTGTTCTGAGAGCAGACACCTCCTCCCCCGGCTCCCCTCCCTGTCTGGCAGACAGGGTGCCACATCCAGGGAGACCAAGAAAAACCTTGAGGAGGCTGAGGACACTTGTCCTTATGCTTCTGCCATGACCATCATCATTCCCAAGGCTTGATAATTTTCATAGTAGGGTCCAAAGGTCCCTTGAATGTTTCATTTGCATCCAAATTCCTTGGATGTTTCATTTTACACATGCAAAGCTCTCCCATCCCTGAGAATGTGGGGTACACAAGGGTACCAAAACCTGGGTGAGCAAAGCAACAAACCCGGAGTGTTGCAGCACATGATGGAGCCAGGCTGAGAACCATCTCTCATCCTGGCCCTGCTGGTTTTGTGTCAGTCCCGCAGGCCCAGTAGTCAACCCTTCATGTTCACAGTTGCTTTCTCTTATATATAAGCCAACTCCATGCATTAGCCAGGCATCTTCCTCCCATTCATCCTGGTGGCCCGACATCTTCCCCAGTGTTTGCCCAAGCGGGGGACACCACAGACCTCTCCACTACCCACCAAACCGTGAATGTCATTCTCTCTATGAGGTGTGTCTTGGTTTTCCTGGGTCTTCTTCATCAGGTACTCAATCCTGAACAACAGGAGATTCACCTCTCCCACCGTCAGCTTCATGTTTCCAGGCTGACAGGCTTTACCAAGGACTACGGACGTCTATGCTGTCAGACAGGCCACAGAGTGGGTGAACGGGGATTAACTGGGTGTCGCCTCTTCCTGAACAAGTGTGAGCGGACATGGAGTTATCAGGTGGCAGATTCATAACAGATGAAAGGAAGATCTCATCTGCATAACTTGTAGATCAGCCGTGAAACTCATTGCCCTAGCATATTGTGGATGCCAAAAGATTATATGGGTTGAACAAGTGGTTAGATATGTTCATGGACAAACAATCTATCTGAGGCTATAAAACACAAAGGTACCACTTCTGGCTCAGGACTCTCTGAAGCACAAACTGTTGGAGGCTGGGAAAGTATCCAGGGGAAGCAGGCCATATACTTGCTAATGTTTGTATTATAATAATATCATGTAAAGTCATAGCGATAATAATATAATCTGTAGTTGGGTCTTTTGCTCTCTTGGGACATCCATCACCAGCCAGCAGTGGAGCCAGGATACAGGGTTAGACAGACCTTCATTAGATCCTATAGGCCTTCCTCAGCCTCTCATATATGGTGACAGTATAGATCTGTGCCAGGCTGACCGCCACTAGCTTGCCTGCAAACGCCTACTGCTCACATTACTGAACTGCCTCGTTGGTCTTCAAAGGAGACAGATGGGGATAAAGCCTCTGATTCTGAGAGGGTTCATGAACCTAAACCTGCCTGTCAAACCCCTGCCTGTGTCAGGGAAGTGTGGTGTTAAGCTGCATATTTGACTGAGTTCTGGGTCTAAAACCAAACCTGTCAATCTCTGAGTCGGTGTTGTTTCGGGTATGGATGTCTGCATCTTTGCTGGAAAGGTATCAATTAGGGAAAGACTTTCATCTGAAAATAGTTTTTTGTTTCTCAGGAACAGGTCCTTTTCCATCACTCATCTCCTCTCACCTGATGCAATAACGTTGACTTTTCACTGCTGTTTCGCATGATCTCCCCCAGCACCCTCAGATGCAGCACCATCTCCTGTGCTCCTGCTCCATGGGGAATGACTTCAATTCCTGGCACAGCCAGGTGCCACGACATGTAGGTGTCAGAGGGTACCCTGCTCCATCTCCATGAGCAAGTACAGTCCCTCTGCCCCTCTCCACAGGCTTGTAAAGCAGAATGAGCTTGGCTTACCTCATGCAGGCGTTTTTGGGACTGAACCAGCAGCTTTGGGGCAGGAGACAAAACTCCTGCCAGGAAAAGAGACCTGGGGATGGGGGGGCAGATTTGGCCCCTCCAGGATAAGGTTTTGGAGAGCAAAAGCAAAATTTATTTTCCCTCCAAATATCAGTAATAATAAAACCAGGGAAGAACTATGCTGGAAATACGCTAAGTAAGCAGAAATCTGGCAAAACAGAAGTTTTCCACAAGGCATCAGGAAATCTCTAAATTGCCATGAGTGCCTTATTTAGTGGTGTGTGTGCTTTTTGTCCACACAAGTTCCAGTCACTGCAGCCATCAAACATTTTTTAATAGGAGCATTAACTTAAGAATAGCTAACAGTAATATTCCTAGCTGTGTGGAAACAGCATTTTATTAAATGCTTCACACAGATTTTGTATAATAAAGATGAATATATTATATCCTCTGCCTCCCCCAGAGTGAAACAATAATAGGAAAATAAAAAAAAAAAAAAGCCAATAAAGTGAAACATAAATAGAACATAATGGGACTAGTAGCGAACTGAACTGACTATATAACATCTGCTATTGTTTGCCTGGCAAACGCAAACAAGGAGAGAAACCAAGAAAGATTTGAACAGCCCTAACCTCTTTGCCCTCTGCTGAAAGAAAGCAGCACTGATATCCCAAGCAGATCTGTTTCAGAGCTGACGAACAATGCAAGTCATGACTGGCAAATTTGTCCTTAAATAAATGTGTCAAATTCCCTTGGATTCTGTGCATGGAGCAATTTTCACAAGTCTTTTGATGCCAGCCAGTTTATGTGTGAAAATATTCCTGGGTCTGGAGAGTTCTCGATGCAAACATTCATTCATTTAAAAGCTCAGATTTTGCCATGTGTTTGCCTCTTGCTATTCTCCAGTTTCTGAAGTCCAGTCACACCATTAACTGAGCTGAAACAAAACCATGGGACCTGGGCAACAAATTCTGCCAACTGAAGAGGTACAGAAAGAGCCGACATCTATGGGCAAGGCCTCATCTGGCTCCTGTATATCATAAATGGGATGGGGAGCATTTGCCCACATCCAGAACCTCTGGAGAAATCAAGATAACTAAGGGATCACACTGTGAGCAGAAGGGAAAAAAAGGAGGGAGAATTTTTTGCAGACAGCTCCTTTGCAGGTAGCAACCTGGCCAGCTCACAGGTGCTATTAACCCAGGGCTTCACATCTGCAAAACCCAGTCTGGGTTTGTGAGCAAACTTAAATCATAGTCATCCTGGTACCACACTGATAACAGAACTGTCTGGAAGCTGGGGAAAGGAAAGAAGAGCTAAATGCCTATAAAAGTCATTTTTTCTTTTATTTGTTATCTTGCTTGTAATGATCACACCATGTTTCCTATCTATATTTACAGTAAGTTGTAGGCTGATCTCTAGAGGCCCCTGGATGACTTATTATTAACGATGTCTTCTTATTATGGATGGTGATTTATTATCAGAATGATTCTATTCGTACTGGGTATGTTGTTCTGCTGCCAGCACAAAGCTCTTACCATCTTCAGAGCAAAAGGTCATGTTCTTGCAGCACTGTGTGCCCAGCTCCACAACACTGAGCCAGTGAGTCTGCAGATGACACACATGCATGGGGCAAAAGGGCAAAAACCAAGAGGGGTGGCCCCAGTGCACCCACAGCGTTCAACTGATCCATAGCTGTGGGATGCATGGGCGCTCCTTCTCCTGCTGCTGGACTTTGCTCCTCCTTACCCTCTGCCTACATCCCCTGTACGCAGTGAGGTCACCATTTAAGGATCTGTATACTTCTCAAAAAAATAATATCTTCCATAATTTGTACCTTGCATTGCCAGTCAACAAGTGTTTAACCTTGGGAAATTAAAATTGCTTTTCTATCCTGTCCTGGAGACCATGTACTCCAAGGCTCACAGACACTCTTCTAGCTATAATAAGGGACCATCTGGAGTTTGGCAATCGGTTTGCAAGGCACAGGGGACTTTTAGCACTGTTTTCTTTGCCGAGACTGAAAGAAGCAGCAGGAGCAGGTACACAGCTTTCTAAGCAGAAGATCACAAGATTTAAAGTGCAGGAGAGAGGCTGCTCCTGGAAAGTCACCCTGTGGTTCGGGATAGACCAAACTACCCCTTCCGTGGCTGCTTTCCCATCTCCGAAGCAGCAGAGAGCCCCAGGGACCCCCGCCGCGGCTCCCTCGCTGGGGGCCGCACACCCCGCGCCCTCCCTCTAGCGGCGGCTGCTCCGCTCCCCGGCAGGGGCCCCTCCGGGTCCTGCGCATCGAGGCTGATTTTTGACATACCTCGCCTTGCAAAATTTACATCCACGTTCACCACAGGCCTTTCGAACCAGCCACAGCCTTTCCTGATGTCCACACCTCCAGCCCGTGTGCTATTTCTGCTGTCTGTGCGTTTAATACCTCCCTTTCCAGGGCTTGCTCACCCCCTGCTAGCTCTTACTGAGGAACACTGGTGGGTCCTCTTTAAGTTGTAACACTAACGATGGCAGATGCAGGGAACCTGACTGGTTTTGCCATATGCAAGCAGAATCCAGACCCACATGTTGCTGCATATTTGGCATTAGTGAAGATCTGCTTTCTACACCTGTAAAAAGCAGCAGAACTAAATAGACCCCAAGGAGATTTCAAGCAGAAAAATGGGAGAAATCTTGAGGCTGTTCACTGCACATGCTTTACTCAGTGCCCAGAAAAAAGCCTATGCAGTTCCACCGTTGCAAGTGATCATGTATCAGCTGGAAAAGAGCCCTGGGTGCCAATCAGGAGGACATGGGAATTCAGTGCCGCAAGATGTCATGAACTGAATAAAACAGAGAAAGGAGATGAACTGGACCACAGGATGCTTAGAGATGGAATCACTAAAGATGCGGCATTTTTGTAGCAATATTAAACCTCAGAGTTCAGAGTTTGAATCATTTTCTGAAGAGCAGGAATTAGGGAAATGCCTAACAGGATATATATGTGTGTATATATTTTTTTTTAATTATTTTTTTTTTTTTTAACCTCAGCCTTCTGCAAGAAGCTCTTCTCTCTCTCTTCATCATACTCGCTTGCAGCACTGGAGACAGGGAGACAGCCTGGTCCAACAGTAATCGGTAAGAAATGCTGTAAGCTGACAGCAGCTATTATGCAGGATGGGAAATGCCAGCCACCATTACAGGATGCTAAAAGTACCCATAGGAAGAACCATGCCTGATTCAAGCCTGTCTGAGGAATATGCCTCAGATTCCTGGGGCAGAAAGCAGAATAAAATAAACAGAGGCATAAAGAGTCCCATCAGACATGTCTGCTGGCTGTGGCCAAGCTGTTGGTGAAAGGCCACTTTTCAAGGCAGGTCTGAGACAAGCCTCAAGCAGGACAAGGAGAGCAGCTTGGGAAAGGTTTGACAATCAGCTTTGAACCCCTGCCATGGATGGAGGCCACAAGAGTGAAAGAGTGTAGCCTGGCCTTTGGTGACAGACACGGGAGAATAGAGATGAGGAAAGCTGGAATACCCTGGCTGTGTCTGAGGGGATGTGTCTGCTACTAAATGGTGCTGCTTTTTGGAAGGGAAAGAACAAGACGCATCTGAGGCCTTGCAAATTCACCTCACGTGTGAGTTCAAAGACAAGTGAACTGTTGTTTGACCCTGCTTCCAGCTGCTACCCCTTCATAACAAGACCTGAGAGGGACAAGGGGAACAAACACAGCAAGCCTAACATGAAGGGATGGATTTTAGGGACATTTTCCTTTCAAGCATTACTTGTCTGAGCTTGGAGAGGTCCCACAAGGTCAGATAGGGTAGGATGCAGAAAACGAGGGATGGGAAAACAGGAGGAAAGAAAGAGAGAGAGAAAGAGAGGGAAAGAGAGAGAGAGAAAGTGAGAGAGAGAGAAAGTGAGAGAGAGAGAAAGAGAGAGAGAGAGAAAGAGAGAGAGAGAGAAAGAGAGAGAGAGAAAGAGAAAGAGAGAGAGAGAGAGAAAGAGAAAGAGAGAGAGAGAAAGAGAAAGAGAGAGAGAGAGAGAGAAAGAGAAAGAGAGAGAAAGAGAGAGAGAGAGAAAGAGAAAGAGAGAGAGAGAGAGAGAAAGAGAGAGAGAGAAAGAGAGAGAGAGAAAGAGAGAGAGAGAAAGAGAGAGAGAGGGAAAGAGAAAGAGAGAGAGAGGGAAAGAGAAAGAGAGAGGGAGGGAAAGAGAAAGAGAGAGGGAAAGAGAGAGAGGGAAAGCGAGAGAGGGAAAGAGAGAGAGGGAAAGAGAAAGAGAGAGGGAAAGAGAAAGAGAGAGAGGGAAAGAGAAAGAGAGAGGGAAAGAGAGAGAGGGAAAGAGAGAGGGAAAGAGAAAGAGAGGGGGAAAGAGAAAGAGAGAGAGAAAGAGCGAGAGGGAGAGAGAAAGAGAGAGGGAGAGAGAAAGAGGGAAAGAAAGAGGGAAAGAGAGAGGGAAAGAGAGAGAGAAACAGAAAGAGAGAGAGAGAGAAAGAAAGAAGGAAAGAAGGAAAGAAAGGAAGAAAGGAAGAAAGAAAGAAAGAAAGAAAGAAAGGAAGGAGAGGTAGGGAGGAGCAGCCTCAGAGCACTCAAAGTTTGAAAAGATCACAGCCAAACTCTGGCTTCGCATCTCGGTGCTGCTTTTGCAAAAGGTGGAAATATTAGTTTTTAATTGTTTTCGTACTGCAGTTGTTGGAAGGGAAGGGGGAAGGGGGATCACCTTCAAAAAAGAAATACAAATAACTGCTTTAACAGGAAACTTTTGCTGCTGTAATTTATTGAAAGGCAAAATGAGCTCCGATTACATTATCCACCCGCATTGTGCCGGGAACGCGTACTTGGGATATTGCGCTATAATCCAATGACTGCTCCTGAATTATTAACACCAAGTTGTTATTAGAAGTTGCCTGGCTTATTTCCGCCATTCTCCCCCCCACACTCCTTTTATTAAGTTTCAATTGATTCCCCACACCTCCTCCTGCCCCCCAAAAATGAGCCTTCGCCTCTCCGCTCCTTCATAGCTGCCACAAACGTTACTTGCATTTGGCAGCCTGGTGAATTATTCACGCGTGCCGGGAGCAGTAGAGATATTACAGGTCTCGGAGGAGGCAGCACGGCTCGGCTGTCACAGTCCCGGGTGGCTGTGTCATCACCCCTCCCCAATAAAGTTTTGTCGGGCCCCAAGTCCAGAGCAAAGTTTTGAGGCGGGGAGGCATCCTGCATTCAGCCCCTCCGCCGCTCCTGTCTCAACTGAAGCGAGGGAGGCCGGGCCCAGGCCGAGGTGAGAATCACCCCGGGGCTCGACACCCCTAGTCCAGCCCCAGGGGGTACAGAAGTGACAGTAAACCTCACTACTGCGCGTTATTTCCAGTCGCCTCCGGGCGCAGCTGCGCGGGCTGGGTGCTGCCTGACCCCCGCCTCCCCCGCGCCCATCCCCGCGGTCTCTGGGAAAGATCCGCAGAGCCCCGGTCCTCCCCCTCTAGGCTCTTCCCTGTAGCCGGGGAGGGCTGGAGAGGAGGCTGTGGCTGCCCTCCGTCCCAAAACGAGAGTGACCCACGGGATTGGGACAGGGCAGGGAGGGCCCGAGGGTTGCTAAATTCCTGCCGCCCACAGAGCCTGGCACGGCCGGGAGGCCTCAAATGCCCCCCGCCGTCTCCGTCCCACATCCCTGCCCTCCGGGGGGGTCCTGCAGATTGCATTTATCGAAGTCGGGTTTCTTTGTTTGTTTAGTTGTTGTTGTTGTTTGTTTTTTCGTTTTAAATTAAAGTAATAAAAAACAAGTTTTCGCCTTGCCTGAATCTGGGACAGGCACGTTCCGGCTGTTGTTCCCGATTAGACAGCGTCTAGTTTGGTTTCTTGGACTAGAAATTAAAATACTGCAGTTTAAAAGAATAAAAATATATTCAGATGCTCATATTTGCTTTTCCCTCGCAGGAACCCCTGCGGCGGTTGCAGGAGGACCCTGTCCCCGGGGGGGAGCCAGCAGCACAGACCAGCTCTCCAGCCTCCCCGGGAGCACCCGAAAAACCGCCAGATGTGGTGGCTTGAGAGGGGACGTCGTGGCCCCCGACATTTGCGATGAGGACATCCCCGCTGTTCTCCTCCGCCGTGGGAAACGCTCCCCACAGCCCGATGCAAGGCTATAAGAGGGCCAGAGAAGTGGAGTCCTTGTCCTCGAGAGTTACTTTTAATGTGTGCTTTGCACTAGCTTGCAGGGGGCCAGGCTCCCCGATTTTCCTTGCACCCCGCCTGGGAGTATACCCGCTTATACCGGCCGAGGGGCTCGCTCAAATTTAAGTTCATCTCTCTCTCCTGGCCCTGCGGCAGGGTGGTGGGACAGGGTCCAGGCACCGCCGTGTCTGGCTCCACTCCGAGGGGGCTTTTGGGAGAAAACACGTCGGCCCCGGGGGTGGGCAGGGGCTGCCTGGACCCTGCAGCTTTGCCGGTCCCGGAGCCCCTGGGTCACTCCGGGAGTTCGTTTGCAAACGAAAAAGTCCCACGGAAAGGCGCGAAGACGGGCGCTGCGCTGCCTGCCCGCCCGGGTAAGGCTGGTCCTCGCTCACCGCTTTTGGCCGGGGCTCTAAGGAGGTGGGTTTTGTCCCTGCCCGGCGCCGCACAAGTCCCATCCCCGCTGCCGAAGCCCCCCGAGGGTACGGCGGCTTCTCCGCTTTTCCCTGCCGGGGAAAGGACGGGACTTCGCGGGGACTCTGCGCTCCAGTCGGACCGGGAGTGCTGCCCCTGGCCCCGGCTCCCCGGGCGGATGCGGGCACTTGGGTCAGATTTATTTTTGGTGCAGCTAAGTTTTTTCCCCCGCAGGGAGCTGGTTGCGAGGGGAGGAAGGAGCGGGCGCTAGCTGTGAAACGACCTCCAGAGACGTGCTCAGCCGGGGAATTTCTCCCCAGTCCTGCAGTGTCCCCCGACCCCTCAACACCCCCTCCCCAGCAGAGCCAGGAGCCGGCGAGCGCCCAGGTCTGGGCGGTTGTTTTCCAAGGGGAGCAACGACGAACAGTGCCCGGCTGCATCAGGGACAGGGGACACCTGTGGGTACGTTTTACCAGCAGCTTTGCAAGAGAGGGCTGGGACAGGGACCTCGGAGTCCGCCACGGCTCTCGCTTCTCTGGGCTCCACGGCGTGTCCCACGGGGCTCTCTCCGCCTCTCGGCACTCGCAGCCTCGAACTTGAGGAGTGCTTAAAGACAAAAATAACAGTTATTTCCTAGGTTCCCGGCTCGCCACCCCGACCCCGTGCGGGATGCTGTGCCAGGACCCTGCTCTCGCTGTCAGCTAGAGGGCACGGAGATTGCTCCTCTCCGCGCTGCTAACAGGGAGCTGCAACGTGTTTACACCACTTAAACTAGGCAGACATAACTGGGAGCCATGCACGGCTCAGCTATGCCGGGAAAGGAGGTGTCATTTGTACGCAGTTACTTTGGTGATCAACACTTGAATGATTTATGCCACCTGCTTTAATTATATTCCTGTGACATTTTCCTGGACAAACGTGGGCCGAGCACAGCCAAAGGCGGGCAGCCCCGGCAGCACCTGCCGTGCGCGGGACGGCTCCCGAGGGAGGTCAGCCACACCGACGCCCCAAAATAAGGCTCTCGGGGCGGCGAGGGAAGACGCATCCAAAGATGCCAGTCGTAGCCAGGGGGAATTTTCGTTGCCCCATGAGTATTTTCAGGTTCAGCAGTGTTTTTCTGCTCCGCGGAGAAGGAAAGGCCGCTGTTTTATTTGTTTTTCCTCGCAGGTGAAAGGCAGGGACCCGGAGCGACAGCTCGACGGCTCCGGGGGATCCCCTCATCCATCCCCGGGTACAGCGAGGGGCCGCCCTTCCCTCAAGCCCTGCTCTCCTCCCTCCCTCTCGGCCGGGGTCCCGACCCAAACTTTTCCTTCCTGCACCAGCAGAGGATCAGTGCCGCGTTCCCTTCAGAGGGGCTAGATCTGGCAGAAGCGGGGGCGAGGAGTGGTTTTGAAGCGCTTCGGATGGGGGTGTTTTTCCCTAAACGATCCCAAAGCTGGGAGACACGACCCGCAACTGCCTCCCGGCGGGACGGACAGCAGAAGAGCCCGGCGGGATGAAAGGTTCCGTAGTGGCGGCTGGAGCAGGTCCCGGCTGCCTCTGGTGCCTTCTTGCTCCCCAGAGCCCTCTGAGGACGGGGAGATGCGATGGAACCTTGCCGCGGGACCCTGAGGGTCCCTAATTCGGGACTGGATGCCTGGCTGGATGCTGAATAAGTAAATAAATTTCGAAGGGTGCGGAGAGGGAATGCTGAGCTAAGCCCCTAAGCCAAGGCGAGGGCAACCCAGCCTGCCCTTCCTCTGAATTTTGGCCACCCCCGGAAGGTAGAGAGGGAGTCGTTTGCAGGGAGAGAGTTGCAGCGTTTGCAAAGATGAAGTGAATGCAGGGAAAGCAAAACCAAATCCACCAAAGGCGCCACCGAGCAGACGAGAGCACAGCGGAGAGGGGTCGATTGGACCCCGCCGGGACAGCCACAGAGCGCCGGGGCTGCTCGGGGGGGGATGGGACTTGCCCCCTTCCCTCTCAGCCATCACCTTTCTCAATGAGGTACTATTTGGGGAGATCCTAGGGACAAAGGCAGGCGGCAGGCCTGAAGCCAGGGCAGTGAGCTTGTCCTGCAAACCATGAACCCGGCTATCCTCTGACAGCAGCGCTCCAGGCAAACGCAAAAGAGTCTCCCTGTGCCGAAGAACCTGTCCTGAGGCTGCTGCCCGCCCCCCCGGGCTCTACCCCTACTAGGGAGGCAAAAAAGAAGTGGGATGCATCTAAAGCCCTGTTTCCCGCACAGGCAAGGAAGGGAAGTGCGGGCTGGGGGACAGCAAGGGATCCTGAATGGTTTGCAGGACTTGGCTGTGGCTAGCACAGTTTTGCCCCTGCCCTGAGCGGAGCGGGCTGAGCTCGGGGTGGGGGCACAAGTTGTGCCCCGGTTCCTTGCCCTGTGCCGCGGGTACAACGGTCAGGATGCAGCCTGGAGCCGGCGGAGTCTCGGCGCATCCCAAATGCCCGCCAGCCCGCCCGAACGAGGAACGAGATTACTTTGGGTTTTTTGTGTGTTGTGGGGTGGGGTTTTTGTGTATGTGTTTGTCGGGTTTGTTGTGGTTTTTTTGGTTTTGGTTTTTTTTGGGGGGGGTGGGTGGTGGTTTGGTTTGTGGTTTTTGGTTGTTTTCTTGTTGTTGTTGTTGTTTTTTATCTTATTTCTGTAATTATAACACCAGCCACCAGCATCCCCAGCTGAGTTCTCAATAAAACCCGGATCCTGACATAAAACGCCACGCTGGAAAATAATGCGAGGGGACACAAGGGAGAGGAGGAAAGTCTCTAATTGGTTAAAATATGTTTAAATCACTTCATAAAACCCAAGCAAAGCGAAGCAAATAATCCACCTAGCAAAGCAAAGAAGCCGGGCGATTTAGAATCAGTGTAATTCGCTCCCCCCGACCGGCTCCCCCCCAGGTCCTCGCAGTATTTGATATGATGAATAACCCAATATAGGCCTTTAAAAATAGGTCACTGCATAAAGAGACTCCCAGAGAGCTATAAAAAATGGGAAGAGGGCGCTTTAAGGAGAGGAGCCATTTGCTTCTTTTGTGCTTGTTTGGTACCTAGCGGCCTGGGAGCTGCCAGCCGCCCTCCTTCTGCCCGTCAAGGTGAGAACAGAAAGTTAGGGCCGGCCCCGGGCTTTCCTCTTGCCCCGCCGCCCTGCCATGCGCCCGGCGGCCGCCCCGTCCAGCCCCGGCCCGGCCCAGGGGCTGCGTCCCGGCCACCCCGCGGGGAGCTCGGGAGTGCCCCCTCGCAGAGTGGGGGCCAGGCAGTTCACCCCCCTGCTCCGGGCTTTGTCTTCGGCCCTGCGGAGCGGCGAGACCGAAGCGGGCTGGTGGCCCGGGTAAAAATAATAATGAGAGGTTCTGGCCCCCGCGGACGGCAGCGCTGGGCCGGGCTCCGTTTGCCCCGAGCGTGGAGGGCGCAGCAAGCTCCGCCGCCGCTGCCCCTCTCCAAAGCCACCCGTGGGCTCGCAGCAAAAGGCCTCGGGCTGGAAACCGGCCCATTCCGTCCCCGACACAGAGCTTTGCTGGGCGGTGGAACCCGGCCGCTGCCTGCTCCTTCTCCCCGCGCTGCTCTCGGTCGTGATCACCCGCCACCCCCGGCCCCAACCAAGACGAAGAAGCCGCCGACATCCCGGCAGTGATCCCGGCCCGCGCCCCGCCGCGCAGCCCGTCCGCGAGTACCCTCGGCACCGACACTCTTCCGGGGAGGGCCATGCCCCGCCACCGAGCTACCCCCGCCCCGGCCCCCGCAGCCCGCTCCGACACAGGGCACTGGGAAAAAGGAGCACGACAAATTCGACGGAAACCTTCGAATTTTATTGGAAAAGAAAGGTTTGCCTTACCTGGAACCAGGCTCTCCCCTTCTTCCCCTCATTAAAAAATCAAACGGCTCTGGGTAGAGCCGAAGAAAGACATTTTAAATAAACTAGTAGTCGAAATTAACAGGAGGGAGAAATAGAAGGAAAAAAAATCTCGGGGGTGGGGGAAAGAAAAAAAATATATACCGCCGGATATTTTTCGTTTTGTTTTGTTTTCTCTTATTATTATTTTTCACTATACTGTATTATCCTGATGCAATAAAGGCTGGTTTGTAATGTAATTTAAAAATATATATGTCCAAACAAATAGCAGGGCCAGAATATGACAAGTGCATTCAGCATTATAATTCAACTGGGCTCCACCTCCATACCGCCTCCTAATTAATGGGTCTCCGAACTTGCAAAAGCCTGCATTGGACAGAGAGAGAGAGAGAGAGAGAGAGCGAGAGAGAGAGAGAGAGAGGGCGAAAAGTGTCATTGAAGATAATTGATTACCTCCCAATCAACAATAACTTGTTAGCAATAGTCAATTACCCCGTCTCTTCTCGCCTCTTCCCCCTGGTCCGAGGTCTCGGTGCAAGGGCTGCTCTCCCCCTCTCCGAAGTCGTCTTTTTAATTTTTTTTCCTTTTTCTCTTATTTTTTAAAATTATTGGGGGGGGGAAGTATTCGCTTTTTGGGGGGGGGGGAGGGCAGGGAAAGTGCTGCGATTTGGGGTGTTTCTTAAAATAGCAGCTGGGAAGAGGAAGAGAGAGGAGAGAGCGAGCGAGCAGAGAGTGAGAAAAGAGAGAGGGGGGGGGTGAAAAATCCCCGACCCAAAACCCTGGGACAAGAGGTGCAGCAGGACCACCTCTCGGCGAGGGACCGACGGCAGCACCGCTCCGGCCGCAGCCCGCCGCCCTGCCCGCCGCCCGACGTGGCTCTCCCCGGGAGGACCCGGGGCTCCTTCGCCGGAGTTGGAGGTGGGCTTCAACTTTTGCTCGCTGTCTCCGCCGCCGTCACCCCGCGGTCCCGCCGGGGGCTTCTCCCCGCGGCAGCGCATCCCCGTCGCGGGTGGGGAAGGCAGCCCCGAGCGGCCCGGCCCCACCATGACTTCCAAAGAAGAACCCAAGCCCTCTTCGGGGGAAGAACGGCGGCGGAGCCCCTTGGATCACCTCCCACCGCCGGCAAACTCCAACAAGCCCCTCACTCCCTTCAGCATCGAGGACATCCTCAACAAGCCCTCGGTGCGAAGGAGTTACACCCTCTGCGGAACGGCCCACCTTCTCTCCGCCGCCGAGAAGCACCCCCCGGCCGGGTTGCCCCTCTCCGGCCGGGCGCTGCTCTCCCAAACCTCGCCCCTCTGTGCCCTGGAAGAGCTGGCCAGCAAGACCTTCAAGGGGCTGGAAGTCAGCGTGCTGCAGGCGGCCGAAGGTAAGCCCCTCGCAGAGCTGGGGGATCCTCCCGCGGGTGGGTGCCCCGCTCCTTCCCACGGACTGTTTTTCCTTTCTCCTGCCTCCCCCTCCACCTCCCGGGGTGTCTCACGGGGTGGGATAAGGGGTCCCGGGGCGGCCGGTACCCGGCGGCATCCTCCCTCCGCGGCCCTTGGAGTGTGGGACCGACGGCTCTGCTCCTTTCCACCCCGACACCGACGGGGCAGGGGCGTGGGGTCTGGGGCCTCGGGTGGGGGGGACATGGGGAAAGCGGCGACAATCTGGCGGCTCGTCGGCAGGCAGGGACGGGATGACGATCTTCGGGCAGCGGCAAACGCCGAAGAAGCGTCGAAAGTCGCGGACGGCCTTCACCAACCACCAGATCTACGAGCTGGAGAAGCGGTTCCTCTACCAAAAATACCTGTCACCGGCAGACCGGGACCAGATCGCACAGCAGCTGGGTCTCACCAACGCCCAGGTCATTACCTGGTTCCAGAACCGCCGCGCCAAGCTCAAGCGAGACCTGGAGGAGATGAAGGCCGACGTGGAATCGGCCAAAAAGCTGGGCCCCAACCCCGCCGTGGACATCGTGGCCTTGGCCGAGCTGGAGCCCAGCGCCGAGGGAAGGGGCAAAGCGCGCTCCGGTTCCCCGCCGCGGCCCCCCTCCGCCGCCCGGGAGCCCGGCGCCCCGCCGCCGCCCCGCCCCGCCTCGCCCCCCACGGAGCGGCCCCGCAGCCGCCGGGACAGCGAGGAGGAGGAGGAGGAGGAGGAGGAGGACGTGGAGATCGACGTGGATGACTGAGGGGCGGCCGACGGGCCTCCCACACCACCACCACCCCACCCCCCCTCTCCCTGTCCCGTTCGCCCCCCCCACTACCCCGACAGCTCCAAATTGGCACCCCCGGCCCCCCACCCCGGCCCCGGCAGCGCGGCAAGGCGGCTGCTCCCCTCGGTCGGAGCAATAAGCAATAGAAACCCACCACACACACACTCAAATTAATTTAGCGTAGAGTCGGTGTCCCTCCGCCTGTCACATCTTGGAATGGTGCAATTACGGACGGGTTCTGTATAAATATTTAAACGTATATATTGGATTATTTTCCTTCCCCCTTCTTTTTGAGGTTTTGATTTTTTTAATAGGTATCAATGGCGATTATTTTGTCTATAAGGGAGACGCATAATCTTGGAATAAACTCGGTTTCCAACAGATGTTTGGGTAGGCAGTTGTTTTCAAAGACTCCCGAAACGAAACACTTTAGAGAAGATTTAAGTTAGACTTAAGCGGCAACAGCAAAAATCAGCCACTTTTCTTTCCTTGCATGTTTCAGATGTGCACGAAGTAATTTTTCCTTTTAAAAATATTTTTTTTCGCAATCTTGGGAACTTGGGGATGGGTTATAATGCAAGTTGAAAAATATATACTTTCTTTTTTTCCTAGAGCATAGAGATTTGTCTCCAATGCAATTTCTGCCTCATTTTACCGATTAAAAGCTATTTTTACCATTTTCTGCTATTGTTGTGCTTTTATTAAAAAGCTGCCTTTCGTATTTTTTATATGAAGGTGGTAACAAAAAAATGAAAATGAAAAAAATCTTAGAATTATTTTTTACTCTTTTTAGAATTTTTGCATGCTACGAAAATAAAAAAGGACAAATCCCAAGAACAATACATTTAAATATTACACTATAAATTTAAAAAATGTACAGATTTAAAACCTGGTTTTGTTTGAATTGTACAAATTTTAAAAGGCCTGGTATTTAAGTTCCGATAGGGACAATGTCGCTTTATTTACTGTCTCTTAGAATTGTACAGATAGCTCTTTTTTCCGATACAATAAAATCTTTACCATTTTAATAGACTTTTAACGTCCTTCTTTGTGAACGAGAAACCGCTCCGCTGGTTCGAGGTTACGACACTTTTTTCCCCACAGGAATCTCTCATCCCAGTTGCATTTAAAGTTACTTTAGCTGCAATACCTGTGAGAAAACGATGCGGAAGGAGCACACGAGCAAGAACTTTATTATTTTTTTAAAAAAATTCTTTTTTAAAGGTTAATGCCAGGTAGGGGTTTAGCAGAGGGAGAACCGGCGGCTCAAGGAGGCAGGAGGTGCGGGGAGCGGGGGGATGCGCGGCGGGGCGAGCGGGACCACCGCCACCCCTCACACCGCTCCCGCTTCCAGCGGGGCATTTCCAGCACGAAATCAGAGAGCAAGGGAGACGAGGGGCAAATAAAGGAAATAAAAATGTAGTCCGAGCGGAGGGAAAGGAGTTATCACCGATTTGGACTAAAGGAGTGGTGCGTGTGAGCGGGAGGAGCTGCCCTCCGTCAAAACTCCCGCTTCTGGGCAAAAGTCTTGCCTCGCCGGCACCTAGAGGGACACGAGAAGGGAAAAGGTTTCTTTTCTCCCCTTCCTTTTTTTTTTTTCCTTTCTTTTTCGTCTTTTTTTTTTTTTTTGTTCGCCAAAATTAAAGCTCTGGTGAATGTGTTTTCTCTTGGCAGCATGACCTGCCTTTGCAGTCGGGCAACGTGTGTTCCTCCCTATTCTTCGTAAAATTTATGTGAGAAAGACAAATCTGGTGTACAGTGGCAGAGCTCGGCAGAGAAGTGTCCAAATAAGACAGGGTTGGTTTGTGGGTTGGATTTTTTTTTTTGGTCCAGTTTCTCCGAGGCTAAATAAATCTTTCTCCTCTTTGAGAATGGATGGGGTTGTAATTTTTAGCGTAAAGCATGAAAACTGGGGACAAATGAGCCCTCTTCTCTGAAGTGACAAGCGACAATGGAGCATATACAGCCTCCTGCGGTTCGCCATGCTGAAACAAGCGTGCCCCTCCGCAGCAGAGAGAAGGCGAGCGCTTGGAGACCATATGGTTTTTGAATTTTCTTCACAATTTCCAGACAATTTGATGGATTAGGTTAACCCTCCCTTCCACTGTTTAACTCCACAACAATAGGAGCAGAGCTGTTCTCCCTTCGTCGGGGCATCTGTGCGTTTCTATTCTTCTCTCTTTCTCTCTTGGTATTTGGAACAAGCCTATGAATTACAATGAAATCCACTTTTCTTTAGTATTATTTGGAAGAGCGCTTGTTTTCCGCCACCTCCTGCCCCCAGGCCGCCATTCCCTCTTTTTTTGTTTGTTTGGTAGGGGTTTTTTTTGGGGGGGGGGGCGGTTTTTGGGTTTTGTTGGTTTTTTGTTGTTTTTTTTTCTACCTCCGAGTGATAGCTTTGACTTCTGTCCAGATCTCTCGGAAAGCCTTCAATCTTGTCCTTAAGTGTTTTTATGCTAAACAGGCAAATCGTAAATGCTGAAAAACTGTGACATTTATGTGAAGATCTAGTTAAAGGGCTTTATTTGTTTTCTTTATCTGTTCTTTTTCTTTTTTTTCCCCCATTCCCTATCCACTTCCCCCTCCTCTTCTGTCCCCTCCCTCCCCCTAGTCTTTTATTCTTTTGTCTTGGAATGGATTTAATGAGGCTGCAAACACTACAATTCAATATAACCAAGAAATAATAAAAAAAAAAAAGGTGACTGAGTGTATGGAAAATAAGCTGGGAGTTAATTTGGATTTCTGATCTATTGACTTCTGTGTGCGAAGAGAAGAGATGCCGGGTTGCCTTGCACCCGCAGAAGTTTACCACACGTGGCTGGGGCGGGTTAGTAAATAAAGCCTCCTCTCGAAGATTTGTAGCATGTTGTTTTGGCTCGCCCCCTGTTTCCAAATAGCTGGGATTTTGGTTATTAAATTTGCATACTGAAAAACAAAAGCTTTTAAATTTTTTAGCTTAGAAATGAAACGCCGGCTTCTGCCCCTCGTTTCTCAGGCATTTTGAAACGCGTCGTTTCCTGGGATTACTTACCTGGATAGATTTATTGCTCGGGGTTTGCTCTCCTTTGAATTTTCGAAACGATCGGCAATTGTCCTTTTCTTTGCACCCTTATTTTTAATCTCTTTCCTCTCTCCGCTTTTTTTTTTTTTTTTTTTTTTTTTCCCCCGCAGCAGAAGTAGGGACACTGTGACAGCGGTGAATCGTGCCCTTTGGGGCTGACCCCTTCCCAGCCGGCTCGGAGCTCTGCTGCCGGCGCCGCGCTCCTGGCGACGGGCAAGGCCCGTACGGAACAACTCCTGCCCGTCCTAGACCCTCAAATTACCTATCCTGTCTCCCTAAACCAGCTGGCCCTGCGGGCGGGGGATCTGGCCCGCCGCCCCCGCCGCTGCCGACTGCTCGGCTCCGGGGGCAGCGCTGCCCCGGAGAAGGGGGAAACTGGGCCGAGGGCCCCCCGGGAGTGGCTTGTCTGGGGCACCCGGGGTAGCGGACCCCTTGCCTGGCCTTCTCCATGCCCCCGGTGCTTCCTGAGCGGATTCACAGCGGGGGCAGAGCCGGTTCCGTTTTCCCACCCCCGGGCAAACCTAGAACGTTTCGGAGCTCCACGCCCCCGGCCCGGTGCTCAGTGCCTCGGGGACGGACGCGGGGCAAGGAGAGAGACCGGCCTTTCCCAAATGGATCGGATGGAAAAGGCTCCGGATTCAAGTGGGGAAGGAGGAATTCCCGACGGGAAAAATAAAGGCGTAAACCCGGGCGAGGAGGGCTGCGAAATCACCCCAGCTTACTGGCCCCCGGAGGTGAAAACCCGCAGTTTGGCAAAAGGGTGTGCGGGAGCTTGGGGGGGCTTTGAGGAAGCGGGCCAGACACCCGGAGATTCCCCGCTGCTCGCCTCGTCGGGGGCTGCGGTGCCGCGGGTACCCCCGTCGGAGGCGGGCGTGTGCGCTGGGAGCGGGCAGGTGCGGGCAGGCGCAGCGCGGTGGCTGCGCTCCTGCCGCGGGCATGGCGACCCCCGGGGGATCTCAGCCCAGCCCGCACCCCGGCCCACGCCATTGCCTCCCGGCAGAAACGCTATTTCTCAAGTGCAGGACCCGGCGCACCCCCCACCCCACCCCATCTTTCATTCCCAAACCCGACACTACCTTGGATTTCGTGTGGAGGTGGGAGGGGAGGGGGCCATGGGGGGTGTAGTTTTCTTGGAAATGCTACGCTTTGCGGTGGGTTTTGCGGTTTTGTTTTATTTTTAAAAAAATTTTGTCCTTTTTTTTTTTTCCTGAGGAATGGTGGAAGAGATCCGTATTTGATCTTGTTCACTTCACACAGAGGTCCCAGACAGAGAATAAAGCCCCCTCCTGAATTATCCAACAGGGCTAAAGCAGGTTGAGTCAGTGAAATTCAGTTCCTTATTTTATGAGGTGTCAGGGCTGATGTCGAATATGGCAACGATAACTAATACTACAGTCTGAGGGACCAGAACGTGGTAATTAATCCCAAAGACTTAAGTGTATTTTAGTTCAGGAGAAAAAAAATCACTAATTCAATCGTCCGGAAAATTGAAGTTTGATGCATGAGTCTCTGCTGAAAGGAAAGGCTTTTTCTTCCCGATTCTGGGGTTGGGACAGAATCACAGCCTCTCTCCTCCAGTCCCCGGGAAGGCCCCGGTACAGGGCCGCTGCCTGCTCGCCCCCGGCCCGGGCACACCGGGAACCGGCACACCGGGGACCGGCACGCTGAGGGACCCAGGGGAGACACAGGGAGCTCCCCTCGTCTCTCCGCACCCCCCATAGCCCTCCTCGCTCGCCCGTCGCAGCGAGCACGACACATTCGCGGCCACATCGTAACCATCACCTCACGTCGCGACATGCGCCAAGGCTGTCGAGCAGAGCCGCGCCCCCCGGTACGAGCCGCGGGGACTCCGCTCCTGGCTTCCCACTGCCCCCCACACCTCTGGCGGTGGGGACGGGGCGGGGGACTTGGGC